>NW_026606098.1:10100689-12948878 GCF_029834395.1 Sorex fumeus
TGAGTGACCCCACTCCCCAACTCCCCTGGGGAATTGTTAGCCCTGCAGTGCCCCCACTTTGGCCCCCTCCTTCACTACTGCCATCAGTGCTGTGGGAGGTGTTTAGGGGACCTGAAACATGGGGCTCAGGCGCAGCCGTGGGTCCTTTCTAACCTGCACGCCCGCCTGTCCTGCCTCCGAGCCCAGAACTGGAAGAAGTTTGGAAACTCTGAGTTCGACCCCCCAGGGCCCAACGTGGCCACCACCACGGTCAGCGACGATGTCTCCATGACCTTCATCACCAGTAAAGAGGTGAGTTTGGTGGGGTGGCGGAGTCTTGCGGGGGCTCTCTGAGATGTTTGACCAACCCTCCCTGTCCCCACCCCAAGCAGGATCTCAACTGCCAAGAGGACGAGGACCCGATGAACAAGCTAAAGGGCCAGAAGATCGTGTCTTGCCGCATCTGCAAGGGTGACCACTGGACCACCCGCTGCCCCTACAAGGACACCCTGGGGCCTATGCAGAAGGAGCTGGCAGAGCAGCTGGGCCTGTCTACCGGAGAGAAGGAGAAGCTTCCTGGAGGTGGGGGCGGGGCCACACGGAGGGGTGGGGCTGTCTCCTTGTGTGTGGCTACCAGAAGCGGGGTTAGGTTGTGGGCGTGGCTAGGGGTGCGGGGCTCAGTGCTCCCGTTGTCCGCTTTTATGTTGCCGGAGGGTGGGTGGTCCCAGGGATTGAACTCATGCCCAGTGCCTGTCCTCCAGCCCTCAGAACATCTCTCAGGCATCTCTTGTGAGATTTTCTCTCACATGGCCCGGGCCTGGAAGAACCGGGTGCTGGAGGCTGGACTCAGCCCACCTGACCTTTCCCCCCTCTAGAGCTGGAGCCCGTGCAGGCTGCCCAGAGCAAGACCGGGAAGTATGTGCCGCCGAGCCTGCGGGACGGAGCCAGCCGCCGTGGGGAGTCCATGCAGCCCAACCGCAGAGGTGAGGCGGGAGGGGCTCCCTCCACGACCGTCAGCCTCCCCATGACACACCTCCCCCCCTCACCACCGCCTCTGCCCGCGCAGCCGACGACAATGCCACCATCCGAGTCACCAACTTGTCGGAGGATACGCGTGAGACGGATCTGCAGGAGCTCTTCCGGCCCTTCGGCTCCATCTCCCGCATCTACCTGGCGAAGGACAAGACCACCGGCCAATCCAAGGTGTGTGGTGTCGGGGAGGGGGGGAGCGTGGGGGGTGGCACACATCCACTCACCCAGGAGCACCCCTGACCCCCGGGCCTGCTTCTCCCAGGGGTTCGCCTTCATCAGCTTCCACCGCCGTGAGGATGCTGCGCGGGCCATTGCTGGGGTGTCCGGCTTTGGCTACGACCACCTCATCCTCAACGTGGAGTGGGCCAAGTAAGTGAGCTGTGTTTACAGTGGGGACAGCATTTTGAAGGAGCTGCACACTCGCTTTGCACGCAGGAGCCCTGGGTTCCCTTCCTGCGTCTGCCAGGGCGCATCCTCCCTTCCAGCCCCCATAAAGGGGGCGGCGGGCCTGCCTCCCTCCCCATCCTTCCACCCTCCTACCACCGGTTGGGGCCCGTAGGGATTCAGCGCATTTATTGTCCGTTTCCATTCGTTCCGTGTTGGGAGGTCCCGGCTGGACCCCTTGGCCTTGGTAGTTGCACGAGACCATCCTATTTGCCTCGAGTCCTCACTGAGGGGACTGTGTCTTGATGCCCTCTGAGGTTATGGGCCCCCACACTGCCCTTCTGTCGCCCTCCCCAGGCCTTCCACCAACTAAGCCGACTGCTGCCGTCCGTGCCGTGGGGCTCCCGGCCCGAGAGAAGCTGCAGGTGGAGAGCGGGACCTCGAGAGCAATAAAAGTTCCGATCACCCTCCACGGTTCCTTTATTCCGGGGTGTCGCTGTCCTGGGCTGGGGTGGGGCCCGTCCCACTGCCGGGTCTTGGGTGTGGAAAGTCTCACTGCTCCAGCCGTGGTGCCCCGCCAGCCTTGCCCAGCTGCTGAGCTCAGGATGGGCCTGTTTGTGGGCACAGCTCTGGGGCCCCCGAGACCTGGTGGGTAGATGTGCCAGCAAGTGGCAGGGCCTGCCCAGAGCCCTTGGCATCCAGGTCCTCGCCCCCGGGTTGGCGCGGGTGACAGCAGCGCAGGCTGGACACCACAGCCATGTAGAGCAGCGGGTGGATGCACATGGCCAGTGGCACCAGGCCCCGGGCTGCCTGGTAGGCCTTGTAGGCGCCCAGGTCCAGTGCCTCCCGGGCCTGTGTCACGTTGGCAAAGTCGGGGCAGCGGCGGTTCCAGCGGCGGCGCGCAGAGAGGTTGAGTACCCAGGTGACGTAGTAGGGCACGTAGGAGGTGGCGTAGAGGAGCAGGCCGCTGGCCACCAGCACCGCCACGCGCCGCTTCTCGGCCGCCGTGATGCTGGGGCTGTGCCGCAGAGCCCGCACCAGGGCACCGTAGGCCGCCAGCGTGAGCAGCAGCGGCAGCACGCACCCCAGCCCTGCCAGTGCCAGGCTGTAGGCCCAGTAGGCCTCCAGGCTCCTGTTGTCCGCCGTCCCCAAGCACCGCGTGCAGCCCTCGGACGCCTGCTCTGAGCAGTTGGCGCCCGGCTGGGCCTCCTGGAGGCGGGTGAAGTGGAAGGTGGGCGCGGCCAGTACAGCAGCCAGCACCCAGCCTGCGGCGCTCAGCGCCCAGGCGTGCTTGGGTCGCAGGTGGCTGCGGGTGAAGAAGGGGTGCACCACCCCCAAGTAGCGGTTCAGGCTGATGCAGCTGATGAAGATGATGCTGCCCAGCAAGTTGCAGGCGAAGAGGAAGCGCTCGAGGCGGCACAGGGCCAACCCGTAGCGCCAGTGCTTGGGGGGGTAGAAGTAGGCGGCCTGCGGGAGCAGTGTGAGGCCGTAGAGGAGGTCACTCGTGGCCAGCTGGGCCGAGAAGACCACACCTGGGTGCCATGGACGCGGCTCGCGTGTGCGGAAGCGGTACAGCGCCAGGCCGTTGCCCACCACGGCCACCAGGAATTCGGGCACCAGCATGGCCCACAGGAAGCTCTCCTGGATGCTGCTGAGGTGGTGGTCCACGGACTGTAGGATGTGGCGCGGGCAAGACGGGACTGCTCCTGCGGGCACGGTGGGGCGGCGGGTCAGGGCTCCCCCGAGACCCCTGGGGCTTAGGCCGCACCCCGCCTCCTCCCTGCCGGTCCCAGGGAACCTTGTGGTTCTGAGGACCGGCCTGGCTGTGAGGGGTGCTGGTGTTTGGGCCATGCCCAGCTGTATTCGGGAATCACGGTGTAGAGTGGAAAGCAACCCATGGGCTGTGCAGGCCGACCCCTCCACCTCCTCGGAACTGTAGGGCCCAACGGACCCCTGCTTCCCTTGGGGGGCAGCGTGTCCCGGGCCTCTGTGTTGGACTGGGTGTGGCCCTGTTCCAGCCCTCTCCCTGTGGCCAGCAGGGGGCGCCCACACTCAGCTTTTGCCTTTGCTGGGTCAGGTCCCACCCACCCTCCCTGGCGGGCGCTTGAGTGTGATTTGCGAATTTGTCATTTGGGCTGTTTCAGGGAGGGGCCCTGCCCCTCAGCTTCCTGTGTCAGCCAGGGAAGGGTATTTGGAAGCCCTGTGGACACCTATGAACGGCCCTGTGGGGTTTTCCCTGGATCCTTTTCACTTTGGTGGCCTCTTGCCATTAGCCTGCCTATGCTTAAAGCCACCAGGTGTTGCCGGGAGCTGTCAGGGCCCTGCCCCTCAGCGGCCTCCCACCGGTGACTCAGTGCCCAACACTGCCTCCACACTGGCTCCCCTGGTCCTGACCCTGCCCATCCCGGAAGAGCCCTGCCCTATCATGCCCACCCTGGCTTGACCAGACCCCGTCACTGCTTCCTGTCCAGCCTGAGCCATCCTGCCCTGCCCAGGCCCAGCCTCATAACCTGCACCCCTTGGCTGCTCCCAGCCCAGAGTGGTCATAGCCCCTCCAGCCCCTGGGGCCCCAGCACCCACCAGCAGCTCCTTACCTGAGTTGGTGGCCTCCGCCATGGCCCAGCTGAGACTGGCGGGCCCTTCCACTGCCCCAGGTCCCAGCCCACCGGCCCCGCCCACTCCACAACCCCGCCCCACACCACCCACATTTCCTTCCTCCTTTCTGGTCTCTGCTCAGGGGACTGGGTGGCTTTGGTGCCATGTGTGGCCTGGGGGCCCAAAACCCCCCTAACACAGCCCCCCCCCCATGCAGACAGAGACGCGGGTAGAACAAGAGGTTTATTGCCAAGGGAAGGGGAGGGGCTGCTCCTTCATGGAAGGAAACTGAGGCCCCAATCTGGGGCATGTCGCCAGCTCCACCTCAGGCAGGCTTCTTGGGGCGCTTGGCAGGGCCCCGGGCCCGCCCAGCACTCCCAGGGCCCATCTTGCCCTGGGCCCCCCAGGGCCTGCCCTGGGTCTTCGAGGGTCTCCCCTGGGCACGTCTGTTCCGTCCCTGCTCCCTGCCCTGTCTCCGGCCTGGTGGCCCTCCTGGCCGCCGCCTCTTGGCTGCCGTGGGGAACATGTCTGTGGGGGGAAGAGCACGTCAGGGATGGGGGGCCCCAGGACAGGCCCACAGGACACCCGTGTCCCCCCCCGCCACGCACCCTCATCGGGCTCCTCGCCCACAGCTTGGCGGAAATACTCGGCTTCGTCCTCCTCGTCACCAGGCTGGCTGGTCCCCTCTGCCTCCGGGGGGGCCCCAGGGTCCTCGGCATCACTGTCCCCCTCAGCCCGGGCCCGCTTCATGCCCGCCAGGCTCTTCTTTCTGGGTGAGGATGAACAGGGCAGTGCGGCAGCCCCCCACGGGCCCCCGCCCCCCAGGGCTGCACCCACTTGTGGGCCTCCCGCCGCTCGCGCTTGAGCTGGACATTCTTCGCCTGCTGCTCCTGCCTCTGCGCCTTGGCCCGCAGCTTTTCCTCTTTGGCAGCCAGCATGGCCTGCAGCTCCTCCTCCGTCTTATGCACTGCGCGAATGCGGGAGGGCATGTCAGCTGCGGCCGCATAGGACCAGCCCCCCGGCCCGCCTGGGGACCCCTCAACGCACCGAAACTGTGGTACAGCACGTTGCCCTCCCCGACGCCCTCCTGGATCTTGATGAGCTGCAGTGTCATGCGGGGCCCGATCTGTGATGAGGACGGGCAAGGGACGGGGCAGTCAGTGTGGTGGGCGAGGGGGTGCCAGCCGGCCAGGGCTAAGTGGGGCTGGGGGGGCGCACCTCACCTCGGTCAACCGCACTGCGCTCTGCTGCGCCCGCATGTTCCCACGCCCTGCAATGGCCTGCGGCAGCTCCGTGATGTTGTGCTCCCCGTCGGGCTCAGCCTCGCTCTCCGACAGACCCGCGCCCCTGCGTGGTGGCAGCAGACAGCTCTCAGCCAGGGGGTCCTGGTGCTGGGGATCCCCTGCCCTGCCCCACCCCGGGGTCCAGCTCACGTCGCCAGCAGCTCGCTGATGTCCTGCAGGCGGCTCATGTTGGGGAATTTTTCCTGCAGCAGCTTCTTCATCCCCCGACTGGCGCCCACCGGGACCACTTTGATGCTGCTGTGGGACCCAGGGAGGCGTGGGGCAGGGTCAGGAGGCGGCGGGGCCCGGGCTGTCCCACGGTGCCCCCTTAGTGGGGTGCATCAGAGCGTTTACTTTAAGGCTGAGCCATCACCAAGTCTCAGCAGCAATGCTGTCATCAGCTGCACCCACGTACACAATGCAGGGGCACCCCCCTCCCCCCCCCCGCGCGCCGGGCCCACACTCACTAGTGGCGGAACTCCAGCTCCTGGGAGTCGGGGTCAAAGCTGAGCAGGAGGCAGCGTTTGATGGTGTTGAGGTTCACCTGCGCAGAGCAGAGGGCGTCAGGTCAGAGTCTCCCAGCAGGCTCGCGAATGCGGGGTGAACAAGGCAGGGGGCGCCACTCAGCGCTGGAGTTCACTCCTGGGGTGGCGGCAAGCAGAAACCCACTGAGCTGCCCTCTAAACCCCCGGGACTAGTCGAGGCACAAATACATCAGATGACTGAGGCCCCCAGCCAGCCTCAGTTTTCACGCCATTGGCATGCCCCCACTCGCCTGGTGCACATTGATAGAGGGAAGCATGTTCTGGAACATGGTGGCCATGAGCTTCACATGCATGCCATGGGGGCCGAAGCTGTTGAGCACCAGGAGGGGCGCGTGGACGAACTGCTGCTCGTGCATCCGGTGGCGGCGCAGGGACGACACCACGTCCCGTACCAGCGTGTACTGTGGACAGGGAGCAGAGGAGGGTGGGCTGGGTCCACAGGGCCTGCACACCCGGCCCACACCCCGGACAGGTAAGTCTCTCACCTTGAGGACCCGGAAGGTCAGCGTCGGGCCTCCCGGGAGGCGCATCAGCTTCTGCGGAGAAGGCAGATTCAGAGGGGGAGCCCGGGGGAGGGGAAGACCCGCCACCACCCCCCCTCGACCCCGTCTGATCAGAGCGTTTACTTTGAAGCCAGAATCACGGTGGCTCAGAGGCACTTGTGTATCATCATTAGACTTGGGGACAGAGAAGGAAGAGACAAGAAAGGAGGGGGGATGTGTGTGTGTGTGTGTGGGGGGCCGCTGGGACCCACTCACAAAGTAGATGTTGGTTTCTGTCTTGCTCAAGACCAGAAAGTGTGTGACGCCAAGGGGCCCGGCCACTGCCACACAATCCTTCAGAGAGTTCTTCTTCCGGACCTGCAAGTTGCCACAAACGAGGGAGGCAGTTAGCTGGGCTGGGAAGACCCACCTATGGGCTAGCCAGAGGGCGGGCTTGGCGTGCGGGGCGTGGGGGGGTCCCAGGTCCCATCCCCAGCACCGCCAGGTTCCCCCGACCAGTACAATCCATGCCTGGCCCGGCCGGGCTTAGGCCCCACGAGGCCCAAAAGTCAAACCCCAGCGAACAGAAAAAGATCTGTCGGGTAAAGCTGGTCGGATACCCTAGATCGCGGCACCCGGGGCTCGAATGTGCCAAGCTATGTTCCCCAGGCCCCGAGCCAGCCAGGCTCGCTCTCGGGACCACCCCCCGCCTTCCCCTCCAGCCATTCACAAGCAAGTCGGGGCGCCCCTCCAAGAGGGTCGCCCGATTCGGTCCTCTTTTCCAGCCAAGAAGGCAGAGACCTCGTGCGCTCCGCACTGGGGGATGCCGGGGGGTGGGGAGGAAGCGGAGGGGACCGGGCACGGGGGCGCCGTTTGCAGACCTGCAGGCGGGTAGCAGTGAGGGGCTCCATGACCCGCCGCAGGTCCAGGCTGAGCTGCCGGACGCTGCGGCCCGCGCGGCCGCGCGTGAACACGAACGAGTGCGGCTGCGCGGCGTAGGCCTCGAGGTTGCGGAGCTGCGCCTGGGCCCGAGCCCGCTTCTGGTGTCGGGACTGCGGGGGCGACACGGGCCGGGTGAGCCCCGCGACCTCGCGGGGGACCCTGCCCGCACGGCCCCCGCGCCCCCAACGGCCCAGCCGCCGCGGCTCACCCGCCCCGACTGCCCCATGCTGCCGGCGGCTCCACGCGGACCCTACTGCCCGCCGCTTCCGGCGCGGCGCCGCTCACTTCCGGCGCCGGGCGCGGAGGGCGGCGCGGCGCGATGACGTCACGGGGCGGGCTGGAGGCGTTGCTGGCGAGCCGCCTGCGCCCGTAGTTCCCGCCTCTGCGGAAACAGGGGCGGGGCCTCGCGGTTCTGGGGGGCCGCGCGCGCGCCGCGGGGGCGACGCCGGCCTTCCCCTTGTCACGGTTTCTAGAATGTCCTGAAGTGAGGACGGGAAGGACTCTCCCTCCCCGCGCCCCCCCCCCATTAAGTGAGATGATGCATGCTAGGGTCCGGGGTGGGGGTGGGGGCAGCCGCGGCACGTGGCAATGACTTGAGGGTCATCTCCCCCGGACGTGCTGTCTGTCGCGGGCGATCTGAGGGCTGGAAACTTGACGTCACCTTCTTGGAAACTCAGAGCGGGGCGGCAACTTCGTGCCTCATTCGCCCCCTCTTGGTTTCCGCCCCAAACCCCAGTCTTGGCTTCAGCCTGTGGCTCCTTGCCCAGAGCCTTGTGGGGGCCGGTCATCGACACCACCTGCCCCTCGCCTCTGTCTCCGCTCAGCGTTTCCTTCCCGTTGGTCTCCCCTCCCCCCCCCCCACGCCCGCCCTTCCCTGCCCAGTTCTTTCTCGTCTTTTCCACTTCTGTTCCCCCCCCCACACACACACACACCCAGCTTGGTCTTTGCCACCAATGATCTCTGTCCCCGGAGCTTCAGAGATAGTACAGAGGGGAGGGCACTTGCTAAGGCACGACTGACCCAGGTTCCATCCCCGGCATCGTCCCATCCGGTTCCTGAGCACCAGCAGGAGTAAATCCTAAGTATCGCTGAGTGTGGCCCCCCAAAAAGTATCTCCGTCCTGATTCCCATTCTTTTTTTTTTCTTTTTTGGTTACACCCAGCAATGCTCAGGGGTTATTCCTGGCTCTACTCTCAGGAATTACTCCTGGCGGTGCTTGGGGGACCATATGGGATGCTGGGAATCGAACCCAGGTCGGCCGCGTGCAAGGCAAATGCCCTACCCGTTGTGCTATTGCTCCGGCCCCCTGATTCCCATTCTTAAGGCCCCATTTCTGTTCTGTCTCCCTCCACATCTCTCTGCTTCTCTATCAGACTTACCTGCCTTGTTCTGTCTGCCTCTATCTGTTTGTCTGTCTCTGTCTCTGTCCCTCTCCCCAGACCCCAACCCCAGCCTGGCCATTTTTCTCCAATATGCCCATTTATTTATTCATGCTGCCCCCCCTTTCTTGTTTTTGGGTCACACCCAGCAATGCTCAGGGATTACTCCTGGCTCTGAACTCAGGAATTATTCCTGGTGGTGCTCGGGGGGGCCCCTATGGGATGCTGGGGATCAAACCCAGATTGGCCATGCGGCTGACAAACACCTTCCCTGCTGTGCTGTCACTCGGCCCCCTTGAACATCTATTCTTCTTGTCCTTTTTGTGTTCTTGGGATCCATGTTCAGGGAAAGGAACTGGGGAAGGGGGACTGGAGCGTCCCTGCTGCCCCCTGGCTTGCTCCCTGAACCTCTCACACCTTCAGATGGACCATGTCCTCTACACCCCTAGGCGGGCAGGGTTGGCTACCTCGAGGGTGTGACAGCCAGTGAGGATGACAGAGCTGGACGTGCGTGCTGGGCCGGTGGAGGCGGAGGAGGGGGTGTCTGGGTTTTATGTGTCTCTGGCCTGCATGTGATGACCTGTGGCTGGGTGTGACAGATTTACCGGTAAGCTGTTGGGTGTGTGCCCCAGTTTTTATTTCCGGTCCTGTCTGTGGGTCTATCTGGCAGACACCCCGGGGGCTCAGGAGCTATTCCTGGTGGTTCTCAGGGAGTCTGTGTGGTGCCAGAAACCAAACCCAGGGACCTGGCACACGGAGCCTGAGCTCGGCCACTGAACCATCTCTCTGGCCCTGTTCTGGTGTTTGCTGGGCCGGAACCCAGGACCTCACCATGCCAGGAAATGCCACTCAGTCAATTCCAGCCTCTTCGGTTCTATCTGTGTACATCCCTGACAGATCCAGGAGCCCAAGTGCGCACACACACACACACACACACACACACACACACACACACACACACTCTGCCCAGCTTTGCCGTGTTTTTCCTGCAATGCTTTGCTTCTGTCCCAGGCGTCCCTTTGTGCATCTGTACTGTTAGATGCTGTGAATCTGTATGCATGAATATGAATCCTACTGTCCTTCCCAAACTTCTCCTGCGGGTGAAGTCGGGCCGATGGCTCATTCTTTCCGAGCACTATAGAGAAGTCGTTGAGACTGGGAGGAGGAGACACGGGCAGGGAGCTGCGCCTTGGGTTCAGCGGGCACTGAAGCGCTCCGTGGGATTTTTTAAGAAATGGTGTGTGGGGCTGGAGCAGTAGCACAGCAGGCCAACCCGGGTTTGATTCCCAGCATCCCATATGGTCCCACCAGCACTGCCAGTAGTGATTCCTGAGTGCAGAGCCAGGAGTAACCCCTGAGCATCGGCTGGGTGTGATCCCCCCCCCAAAAAAAAAGAAAAAGAAAAGAAATGGTGTGTGTGCACGTATGTCCAGGCCCAATTGTGGCTACATCCGTGCATCCGTGTGTGTGTGTGTGTGTTTGCGTGTGTGTGTGTGTGTGTGTGTGTGTGTGTGTGTGTCTGGATTCCCGGGATTCTCCTTCCCCAAGGGCCTGCAGCCTCCCATGGCCTGCATTCAGCCAGGGGGTGGGGGACCTCCCGAGCAGTGACCTGTGTTTATCAGGCCCTGATGGCCTGGCCCAGGGGTCTGGCAATTCAGCCTCCGTTCCCACGTGGGAAATGCTAAATATTTACAGTCAGCTCCCCTGAGCCCGGAATTACATTCATCCTCCTCCTTCCTTCTTTCCCCCTTCCTGACCCCCCTCTCCGGCCTCTCCCTTTCCCTAGCTTGGAGGCCAGGCAGTGATCCACTCTTAATCAGACTCCCAGGGTCCCCCAAGCACTGGCCAGACTCAGCAGGAGAGGTGAGAGGCCAGAGCGAGGCGGCCTGGAGTTGGCTATGAGTGTCTCCTCCTAGGCCTGCCTCTACCTCCCTTTTCCTGAGCCCCTGGAGAGGACTCACACGCTAGCTCCTGGGGGGGGGGGGGGTGTGGGGTGACTCGTCTCGTCCAGGGATCCTAGGACAGGATCTTGCTTGACACGTGAGTACAGGACAATGGGGCGCCTCTGCCCACCTCGGTGTGAAGGCCGGAGTCCTCCCCGTGGTGCTCAGGCCTCCTCTTCCCTCCCCCGTCCCCCTGGCTCTGGGAACACTCTAGTGAGTCTTTCCATCTCAGGACCTTTTTACCCTTCTTCCCTCTGTCTCGCATGCTCTCCTCCTCCCTGAATAGCAGCTTCTCACCCCTTCTATTTAAAATCCTCACTGCTGGGGCCTGAGCGATAGCACAGCGGGCAGGGTGTTTGCCTTGCACACCCTGACCCAGGTTCGATCCCTGGCATCCCATAGGGTCCCCCAAATGCTGCCAGGAATGATTCCTGAATGCAGAGCCAGGAGTAAGCCCTGAGAACTGCCAGGTGTGGCCCCAAAAGCAAAATAATAAAATTCCCACTTCCAGGACCCGGGGAAGATGACACAAAGGGCTGGAGGGCATGCCTTGCATTCTCAAGGCCCCGAGTTGGATCCCTGCAGTGCATGGCATGCAACTAGATTCGGCCAGCCAAGCACCTTCACCCTCACCCTTCTTTCTCTCTCCAGACTTGTTTATTTATAAATTATTCCCCCCCCCTTTTTTTTTGAGGGACCACACCTGGCAATGCTCAAGGCTTACTCCGGCAGTGCTCAGGAGATCATATGGGTGCTGGGGATTGAACCTAGGTCAGCTGCATGCAAGGCAAAGTGCCTTACCCACTGTACTTTTGCTTTGGCCTGACTGACCCTGTTTTAGTTTATATAAGGTAAAGGCCCTCCCGTTGATCGTCGATTTGCTCGAGCGGGCCCAGTAACGTCTCCATTGGAGACTTTGTTGTTACTGTGTCTGGCATATCGAATACTCTCGGTAGCTTGCCGGGCTCTCCGAGAGGGGCGGAGGAATCGAACTCGGGTCGGCCATGTTGGCTGCTTGTAAGGCGAACGCCCTACCCACTGTGCTATCGTTATATATTTTATTTGTTTTGGTTTTGGGACCACACTCCACAGTGCTCGTATGTTACTCCCGACTCCGCACTCAGGAATTACTCCCAGCGGTGCTCGGGGACATAGTGGGGTGCTGAAGATCGAATCTGACTTGGCCGCCTGCAAGGCAAGCGCCCTCCCTGCTCCATTATCACTCTGGCCCCTGTATTTTATTTATTTGGTTTGGGGACCACACCACAGTGTGCTTGGAGCTTCCTCTCCGCTCTGCACTCAGCAGTCACTCCTGGTAGGGATTGGGGGACAATTTGTGGTACTGGGAATCAAACCTGGGTCTGCCACGTGCAGGAAAAGCAACCTGCGCGCTCTATTATCTCTTTGGCTGCTTCCTTTATGTGTGTGTGTGTGTAGGGGTGCACATGTGGAGGTGCCCAGGGATTACTCCATGCTCAGTGCTTAAGGGACCATGTTTTGTTGGGGATTGAACTCAGGGCTCCTGCGGTCTCCAGTCCTCTGAATCACCTCCTCAGCCCCCGAGCTGGGGACAGAACAGGGAAACGAAGGCAAGGTCGGATACAGCCTCTGGAACTGCTATTTCGGTGTAACTGAGGTGGTCAGCTGTCCGTTTCAGAGTGATGAATGCTGATGCATTAAATCCAGATGTGCCAGGGGAGGCGGGGGAGGGCCACCGCGGAAGCTCAGGACCCCTGGGTAGAGCTGAGTACCTGAGTACCGGGAAGCTGAGGAGCGTGGACCGGGCCTGCGAGGCTCATAGGCGCCCTCTGGCGGCCAAAGGGGAAAAGACTCAGAGATGGTGGCCTGCCCATGAGAAGGAACAGAGGTCAGGAAATGCAGTTGGGGTCTCCAGCGGGAATCTTTGGAGAAGGGGCTCGAACAGAAGCGCTGGGAGGCTGGAGGAAGCTTGGGTTCAGCCCTGGAAAAGGCAACGTAGGTTACAGGAATTTTAGCCTGGGATGCTGGGAGATGACTTAGGACTGGCCCCACCTGCTCCCACGCTTTCTTTGTGACCTTCGAATTTCCACAAATACATCAGGCAACCTCAGGACCTTTGCACCTGCTGTCATTCCCCCCACTCCCCACCACCACCGTGCGATTCTAGGCCAAGGTTTGATGCCCAACATGACATGATCTTCCAAGCCCCTCCTGAAAGAACTCTCCAGAAATGCACGGAGAATAGCCCCTGTGCACCGCCGGTGTGGCCTACACCCCTCCAAAGTGACCTCCTCCCCATGATTACTTCTGCACAGATCTCCACTTCTCGCCTGCTTTTGCTGTTGTGCCTTCTGGTACGTTCTATGCATCCTTCCCTCCATTCACTTGTTTCCTTGATCACCAGGGTAGAGATTTTGTGCGCAACGTCTGCATACCCTAAGTGCTCAGTGATCGCTCGCGCCAACTTGGGAGGGGCGCGCGCGCTATGTTCATGCACGTGTAACCGTGCAGATACGCTTCAGCCGCATCTGTGAGTCAGGGTTCGGGGGTCGGCCCCTCCTTCCCATTGATCCTCTGCCTCCAGGTCTGCCATGACGGCCTCCCGACTGTGCAAGATGCCCCAGCTCCTGCCCCTGCTCCTCCTCCTGATGGGCGCACGCTGGGCGCGGGCAGGCGCCCCACGCTGCACCTATACCTTCGTGCTACCCCCACAGCAGCTCACGGGCGCCGTGTGCTGGAGCGGGCCGGCGACCGCTCGCCCCGCGGCGCCCGAGGTGGCCAACGCCAGCGAGGTGGCGGCGCTGCGCGTGCGCCTGGACCTCCTTGAGGTGCAGCTGCGGGAGCTGCAGAGGCGGGCGGCGGCCGACGGCGCCGTGGCCGGCGAGGTGCGCGCGCTGCGCCACGAGAGCCGCGGCCTGAGCGCGCGCCTGGGCCAGCTGCGCGCGCAGCTGCGGCACGAACCGGGGGCGGAGCCAGCGCCGAAGGCGGAGCCAACGGCCAAGGCGGAGCCAGCGGCGGAGGCGGGGCCAATGTGGAGGGTGGAGCCAGCGGCGGGGGCGGAGGCGGGGGCGGCGCTGGCCCTGCTCTGGCAGCGCGTGCTCAACGCGTCAGCCGAGGCGCACAGCGCCGCAGCAGGTCTCCAGCAACTGGACAGCAAGTTCCGGGAACTGGCGCAGCTGGTCAGACAGCAGAGCGGCCTCATCGCCCGCCTGGAGCGTCTGTGTCCCGGCGGCGGCGGCGCGGGTGGGCAGCAACAGGTAAACCCCAAAGCCTGCCCTCCCAAAGCTCCCCACCTGGCGCATCACGAGTGAACAGCGCTGCTGGCAGATCCAGAAGCTTTTAACCACAGGGTCGGAATTCGAAGAGCTCTCGAAGTCTCCCCCCAAAACATGCGTGGGTCAAGACGAAGTAGCAGCTAGCGCTGCTTCAGCTTTATCTGCTTGTTGTGCATAGTGATGGAATCCGGTAGCCAAGTCCGTTGTGTCGTTAAAGACCAGATACCCCCCCGCCAAGGGCTGGAAGACTGTACAGGGGGTGAGGCGCTCATCCTGCATGCGACTGAACCGGATTCCATCTCTGGCACCCCATAGGGTTCCCTGAGACCCACCAGGAATGAGCCAGAAATGAGCCTTGAGGGTGGCCCAAAAACAAAATGTAAAGAACCCGGCAGCAAGGGGCTGGAGCGATAGTACAGTGGGTAGGGCGTTTACCATGCACGAAGCCGACCCAGGTTCGATTCCCAGCATCCCATATGATCCTCCGAGCACCGCCAGGAGTAATTTCTGGTGCAAAGCCAGGGGTAATCCCTGTGCATCGCCAGGTGTGACCCAAAAAGCAAAAAAATAAAAAATAAAGAACCCAGCAAGGATGTGGGTCGGTGGTAGAGCACATGCCTCACCATGGATAAGGCCCTGGACGTGATCCTGGACACCCCCAAATGCATAACCCGTGTATTTCTAACACTTAGTCAGGCAGCAGTGTGGAAGTTCACGCCTACCTTTCACTCACTCCTGTTTTTTGGCCACACCTGGTTTCTCTTAGGGGTTGTTCCAGGCTCTGTGCTCAAGAGTCCCTGGCGGCACCCTGGGACTATACCTGGTACAAGGATTTAGACTGGGGTGGGTGGGATAAGTGGAAGTGTCTTAACCTGGACGCCCCTAGGCTCTTGGTGGCTAGAGTTTAGGCTGCAGGAAAGGGGTGGAGAGCCAGTTCCTGCCCTGTTGGGTTCTGGGAGACTTAGAAGTGCTGGACCCCCCGGGAATGATGTTAGCGCCTCAGCTTTGGAGTCTTGATTGTTCCAGGTCCTGCCACTGCCTCCAGCACCAGCAATCCCAAGCAGTTTGGTGAGCAGTACCGGTGCCACCAGCAGGCGCCTAGAACCAGAGTCCCAGAGAGACCAGACGTGGAGGCAACAGAGACCTCTGGCTTCCCCACTGTCTGCGGGGCGCCCGGCTGTGCCCACCAAACCAACTGGTAAGCGGGCAGGAAACTTGGGGTTGAGAAAGCAGGTGGCGTGAGGAGTGGGGAGGCAGGAGACAAGATTTGAATGGCAGGTTCCCCTACTGCCGAGGAAACGGGAGGAAGTGCTGCCTTTATTCTGAGAATGGCACAGGGACTGTGTTGTTGGACAAGATAAAAGTCCTGACAATCATGGGAAAATAGAAAAGCCTTTTCAGGGCTCCAGAAATAGCCCCCAGGATCTCACAGTGCAAAGCATGCACTCTGCACACTGGTCTGTGATCCCTACCCTTGAAAAAAAGAGGGACTGGAATTCAGGTATTTTGATGAGAATCTGACCTATTTTGGAATGATCAAGTTGAGGAAAGAGTAGATTTGGTATTAAAAAAATGAAAGGATCCCCATTTGCTAGTGAAAGAGCTGAGTCAGAATCTCACACAGGTAAGAAGATGGAGGTTGGGGGCTCTTATTATGGCCATGGACTGGAAGGCAAGGACTACTGTTCTGGTGAGGGGGCAAGAAAGGATCAGGAGCTTTCTTCCTGTAAAAGGAATGGGTCAGCTTGTGCCTCTTGTCATATACCTATGCCCACAGGCCCATGGCGGGACTGTGCTGAAGCCCAGCAGGCAGGACATGGGCAGAGTGGCGTGTATGAACTGCGGCTGGGCCGCTATGTGGTGTCAGCCTGGTGCGAGCAGCAGTTAGAGGGCGGAGGCTGGACAGTGATCCAGCGGCGGCAGGATGGCTCAGTCAACTTCTTCACCACCTGGCAGCACTACAAGGTGGGCGCACGTAGGGGGATTGGGGGACAGAACAGAGCAGGCAGAGGACCTGTCCCTGACCACTTGGCTTTCCTGCCCTGCAGGTGGGTTTTGGCCAGCCAGATGGAGAATACTGGCTTGGCCTTGAACCTGTGCACCAGCTGACCAGCCGCGGGGACCACGAGCTCCTGGTCCTCCTGGAGGATTGGGGGGGCCGCAGGGCACGAGCCCACTATGATGGGTTCTCCTTGGAGCCTGAGAGTGACCACTACCGCCTGCGGCTTGGCCAGTACCACGGGGATGCTGGTGACTCACTTTCCTGGCACAATGACAAGCCCTTCAGCACTGTGGACAGAGACCGGGACTCCTATTCTGGTAATAGGGGCTTTATTTTGTTGTGGGAGCTGGGCCGCGCAGGGGAAGGATGCAAGAAAGTAGGACAGGGTGGCCCTTGGGTGAGGGTGAGCAAAAAAGCAGGAGAGGGGCTTTTATTCTGGTGAGGGGATGCAGAGATCAGATATTTTCTTGGATGTTACAATGTTATACATTGTTGTATATGGACTAAGTATGTATATGTTAGCTCATGGACTAAGGGGGAGTTGGAGCAGTGGCAGGATGTTTGCTTTTTGCGTGACTGACCCAGGTTCCATTCCTGGGACCACTACAGTCCCCCAGAACCACCAGGAGTAAGCCCTGAGCAGAACTGGGTGTGACTGGAAAATCAAATAGGTGACAGCACTTGTAATTTGCAGCGTGGGGGTGGGGAGGGAAATGTGTGACTTCTATTTAGCTTTCTTACGGTGGCAGACAAAGGACGGGGCTGAGAACCCATCCCGGTGGACAGGTCAGAGGATGCCTGGCCCTGGGAGAAGGCGAGGCTAGTTTTGGTGTGGAGACATGGACGCTCTCTTCCCCTCCCCCTTCAGGTAACTGTGCCCTGTACCAGCGGGGAGGCTGGTGGTACCATGCTTGTGCCCACTCCAACCTGAACGGTGTGTGGCATCGCGGGGGCCACTACCGCAGCCGCTACCAGGATGGCGTCTACTGGGCCGAGTTCCGAGGTGGGGCTTACTCGCTCAAGAAGGCCTCCATGCTCATCCGGCCCCTTAGGTTGTGACCGGCTGGTGCATCTGCTCAACTCCCAGGGGAGATGGTGTCACCCGCCACCATTCCTCTCTGGCTCTGCGGGTGGTCACACGGCTCTGACTTGCCCTTACGGTCAGCCCGGGCGCCCCTTGCCAGTCCCCGGGACCCAGGGCCACTGAAATCCAGGATTGAGCTGATCACGTTCTCTAAGAGAAAACACCCACGGACTCCGTCTGCATTGCATCTGACCCCGCGGCGGGGGTCGTGTTTACTCCCCGCGCCCCTCTTCCTCCTCCTCCTCTCTCAGGTCTTCCAGGATGAGGTTGTCCAGGTCTTCGATGAGGCCGCACTGGCTCAAGCAAGTGGCCACGGTGGAGCCGCTGCTGATGTGCGGGTTGCTGGGGTACAGGACCTTGGGGAGATGGTTCTGCTTCCGGCTGTGGGGGTGCGCGCAGGACGTGCCGGGCACGTGGGGCTCTAGGGGAGGGAGAGGCGCTGAGGTCTGGGGGGGGAGGGGGGCTCTGGGGAGAGCAGGGACCCAGAGCGATGGGGACTCCGGGACATGAAATTCACTGGGGGAGGAGCCCCACGCACCGTAAGTGCGACTGACCAGGGGAGTTAGCGGAAGTGAAATTGACGGGCGAAAGCCCCAGCAGACTCCGAGAACTCAGAGATGCGCAGAGGCCAAAGCGGGCCCAGGGAGAGGCGCCAGAATGGAAGGGGGGCGTCCCGCCCTGGCACGCGAGGGATGGCGCGGGGGGTCCAGACATCGCGTGCAAGGGCCCTGGTCTGCAGCCGCAGAGATGAAGCGGCCCGAGAGCACATCTTCCCTTAAGGACTGCCTGGGCACCGAAGTCAACCCACGCCAACCCAGAAAAGCCCATTCCCCCCCCACCAAGGGGAGGGGGCGCGGCGGGGCGGAGGGGCTCACCCCGCCGGTTGTAGCAGTCCTCGGCCGAGCAGGAGTGACTGTGCATGCTGCGGCGATCTCCGTCTCGGTCCCGGCGCGCAGGGAGGATCCGGGTCGGGTACACGGTGAAGCCGCAGCCGTAGCAGGGGGACGAAGACCCCATCTGGGCCCAGCCCCTGGGGGCGGGCAGGGCCATGAGGCTCCAAGTCCCGACCCCCCGCCCCAGGACGGTGGGGGA
Organism: Sorex fumeus; assembly: GCF_029834395.1. Classification (NCBI taxonomy): domain Eukaryota; kingdom Metazoa; phylum Chordata; class Mammalia; order Eulipotyphla; family Soricidae; genus Sorex; species Sorex fumeus. Next base: position 10,118,686 of record NW_026606098.1, read on the forward strand.
AGGAGGCGGGGGCGGGGTTGCGGGGCTGGGGGGTCAGCGCCCTCACCCGAAGTTGTGCCGACATTTGGGGCAGTGGAACTCGGCCAGGCCCCACATCTTGTCCCCGGGGACCGGCTCGTACCGCATGCGGCATTTCTTGCACCGGGACACCTGGGGGGTGGAGGGGGTAAAGGGGAGGTGGAGGCAGGGGGCAGGGGAGGGCTGTCCCGGGTTTGCACAAAGGCCGTACATGGGAGCCCCCCTTCACCCCAAGATACACAGTTCCTCCCCCCTTGCCCCGGTGAGGGTGGGGGGCCGCTCAGACGCCAGAGGTGGGATTTCAGTTGCAGGGAGGTCAGGCTCCCGGCACCAGTGTCCCTGGGGGTTTGGGGGCAGCAGCCACTTTGTGGGGGGCTGGGTGGCCACCTCCTTCCGCTGGGCCACCCGGCGCCACCACACATGGTCGCAGGCTGAGCAGGCGAACTGTCTGTCCACGGCCGGGATCAGGCCCTCTTGGGCACGCTGGAACATGCGCAGGTTGGCCTCCGTTAGCGGGAGGAGGGACGTGGCCACTGCCTGGGGGGGCAGAGGGGGATTAGAGGGCTGTCACTCCTGCACCTGCCTAATACATGCCCCCCTTCTGTCCCCCTCACCCCACGACCTGGACTCACCTGAATATCCTGGTCCTGCTTCATGTCCTCAGGAGGGTCCTGGGTGAGACACCAGGGGCAAGAGCTAAGGGTGCTCGCTCTCACTCATTGGAGGGGGGTGGGGGTGTTCCCTAATCCACAGCGAATGGACTCAGCAACACCCACTTATTTTCTGAGCCCCACCCAGTGATGCTCAGGGAGTTGCTTCTGTCTGGCTCTGCTACTCTGCAGAATCACTCCTGGCCATGCTTGGGGGTCCTGTGGGGTGCTGGGGATCAAACTGGGTGCAAGGCAAATGCTCTTCCTGCTTTCCTATAGCTCCAGCCATGGCAGCACCCACTTCTCTGGGGCCCAGGTGGATGTGCCTCCTCCAGAGAAGTGGGGACCTCCCCACTAGCCCCACTGCTCACATGGGAAGCACTGAGACCTAAAGCCGGGGCATGTGCTGAGGGACTGTGCTGGGCTGGCCCCCTGCCCTCATCCCAGGGCCAGGCTGCTTCAGGCTGGGGGGTTTATTATTATATTTTTATATTTAAAATTTTGTTTGGTTTTGGTGATGCTCAGGGCTGACTCCAGGCTCTGCCCTGAGGAATCTCTCCTGGGGGTGCTGGGGGGACCATATGCGATGGCAGAGACTGAACCGGGTCAGCCACGTGCAAGGTGTGCCCCCCAGGGCTGAGCCTTCGAGCTGGGCCACACCCAGTCCCAGCTGGACTCGATTTCCCCCAGTTATGGGCGCCCACGGAGTGAGGGGCCTCTTGGAGCTCAGCTGCTGCCTGCCCGCTGCTGGAAGACACCGCGCTCCGGGCCTCAGTTTCCCTACGTGTAAACCCTGGGTGGGAGGCTGGGTCCTGGAGTTCCTCCTGGCTCTGTGGGATGGCAGGGTCCTGCACTGAGGGTCCTGCCCAACCATTCTCTGCTTTGAAACCCCAAGTGTGCATACCTCCAGATATGCTCGGGTGGGGAGGGCGTGATTCACCCTAAATTATGTAAGAATATCCTTGGGTCTGTCATACCTCTCTGGGAGGCAGGCGATGCCCTCAGGGCACCAGCCACCAAAGTGCACAAGTGCCCATTTGCTTGGGCTTCAAAACCTCATTCATTCGTTCATTCATTCGGCTCCTCTGGCCCTCAGCCCCATCTACTCAGCCCCACCTGAAGACCCGCTCCTTTGCTCACATCAGTTCCTCTTGGAGAAAGACTCTTTCCATCCCACCCTCTCAAGAGATCTTGCACCACCTCCTCCAAGAAGTCTTCCCTGACTTCCTGGTCCCCCCCCCATGATGATGCCATTTATCTGCATTTGTGACCCCCCCCATTGGTTGTTTTTCTCCTTCACTTTCATGTAATAAGCACCAACTGTTTGCAGGCCTCTGGCAGGACACTGAATTGAGATTAGGTGCCTGGGGTTCGACCAGGGGCCGTGGAGGAAGCCAGAGGAATGATGGCAGGGGGCTCCCCAGCACCCCGGTTTACCTGGGCGTCCAGGTCATTACTCAGCTCCTGTCCATCTTTCTGCTTGACCTCTGGGGGTGCAGGGGCAAGAGAAGGATTGGTTAGTTCAGAGGGGTTCACTATGTTACATAACAAAGGCCCTGAAAGGAGCTTGGGAGAGTTTGGGGACTTCCCCCAAGCCCCCAAACCGGCCATCTTCCTTGATCGAGTCTGAAAGGGCCTTTTCTTCTCTGGGTCCAGACAAACCTGCCCCAGCTCCCCCCTCCCCCCTGCAGCCGTGCGCGCGCAACTCTCCGTCACGGGCGGGGGAGGGGGGGGCACTGGCTCACCGTACACGATGGAGCGCCCCACTCCGGTGTGGTCGCTGCCAAATTTCTTCATCAGAGTCCCCGCCTTTTTGGGGGAGACCTTGCCATAAAACTTCTCCCGCAGACGCCGGACGCTCTTCTCCAGCTGGGGCGGGCACAGGGGTGCGGGGTCTCAGAGGGGGGCCCCCTTCCTCCTCGCCAGACCATCCTTCTCGCGCTCTGAACTGGATCCCGGGTTTCGGCTCTGTCTCCCTCCATCCTCCCATCCCACCCCCCCCCCGCCCCACCCCCGGCGTTTCCTGGAAAAATCCAAAGTCCCCCCAACGGGAAGGAGGGAGGGAGCCGTCGGGGGCGCGCGGCGCGCCACCCGGGTCCAGGGACGCGGCCGCGCCAGGTAATCCCGGGCCCCTGACCTCTGACCCGGCCGCCCTCCGCCTTTCCTCTCGGGGGCGCCTGGAGGAGGCGGGGTGCGGTGGGATGCGACCGTCCCCGTCCTTTTCCGAGGGAGCGCGCCCCGGCGCGGCGGGGAAGGTCTGGGCTGCGGCTGAGGTCCCCGGGCGCTGCGACCCTCCCGTCTCCTCCCCGCATCCCCCTCACGGCCCCCGCGGCCGCGTCCTACCTCCACGCCGTCCTGGGACATGGTGGCGGGGGTCGCGGGCGTCCGCAGTGCGCGCGCGGCGCCCCCACCCCGGGCGCGCCTGTCGGGTCCAGCAGCCGCCGCCGCGCCGCGCAAGGCAGGGGGCGAGGCCTGTGCGGGCTCCGCCCCTCCCCCCTTTCGGTTTCGATTCCCGGGACCGGGGCTGCACTTCGGGGCGGGCTCCCCGGCTCTGCGCCCTGCGGCGCGCGCGGGCCCGGGGCGAGGGAGGCGGCGCGGCCGCGGAGCCGGTCACATGTCCCCGCGCTGCGCGGGGGCCGCGGCCTCACGTCCCTCGCGGGGGCGGGGCCGCCGGGACCGGCCGCGCGCGGGGGAGAGGGTGGGGGCTCCGCGGGAACCAGCCGCGCCCCGCCCGAGTGGCCCGACCCCCCTCCGGCACGACCCGAGCTTACTGCTCTGTAAAATGGGCAGAGGGCGCCGGGATGGAGTGAGACCCGGAGGAAACGCGAGACACACCGGGCCTGCCGTGGGGGTCCAGGGCCGGTGTGCAGGGTATAGGGGGCATTGGGGAGGGGGGTCCTGGTGGGGGGCAGTGGGAAGGGGCCCTGCAGAATTCTGAGGCGTGCAGGGAACTCGAGTTGAAAATCAGTCTTTTGTTGTTGGGGTTTTTTTTGGGGGGGGTCACACCCGGTGGTGCTCAGGGCTTACTCCTGAACTTACTCCTTGGCGCTGCGCTCAGGGATCACTCCTGGGGGGCTCTGGGAACCCCATGGGGTGCCGGGGATCAGACCCCAGATCGGCCTTGTGTAAAGGTAAATGCCACACCTGAAGTGCCAATATCCCCCATGTTCGAACTGTGACAACTGGAACCTGCCTGGAGGGTTGGAGGGTTGGTAACTTGGGAGCGCCAGAGGTTCGCCTCATCTGAAGTACCTGTTCAACACCAAAGCTTCTTGTGTTGCAGAATTCTTTGGGGGAGGGGGCTGTCCTGGTGTGTGTGTGTGTGTGTGTGTGTGTGTGTGAAATTGAACTCAGGTCAACTGCGTGCAAGGCAGTTACCCTTATTAGGGCTTAGACCCCGACTTTTGTTTTTTTCCTCTGGCTTTTGGGGTCACATCCAGCGATCCCCAAACCCTGTCTGCCGCGTGCAAAGCAAACGCCCTCCCCGCTGTACCATCGTTCAGGCCCCAAGACCCGGCTGTCTTTTTATTTGGGAACAGACTTGACCAGTCTCCAAACATCACCACATTTGGGACGCAGAGCAGAGGAAGTGCATTAGGATCAATGTCTGCAAATTGTGTTTTTTCTCTCATGTGCCCCTATCAGAAATGCCAAATGTGGAAGCTCCAACTCCCCCGTTGGGTATTGGCTGACAGATTGTTTGTAAATAGTTACAGCAGTGTTCAGGGGAAGGCTTTATGATAAAATTAAGTACATAAAGATACTTTTTGTTTGTTTCTTTCCAGCCATAGTACAGCAGGTTGGTACTTGACCCTCCCCCCGACCCTATCTGGTCCCCCTCCCCTAAAACTCTCCAGGAGTTAGTCCTGGGTGTGTCCCCTCCCCCTTCAAACGAACAACAACAAAACGAGGGGCTAGGGAGATGGTTCATTGTCCACTTGCATTCAGCCCTAAGTGGTCGGCTGGGTGTGGACCCCCCTCCTGCCCTCCAAGATCAAATCACTAAATCCAGGATGGGGACGGGGGGAGGGGGGTGAGGAGCCCCATCCTCCCTGTCCTTATTCCATGCTGGGGTCCCTAAGTGGCCAAGCCTGGAGGGAAGCAAGCAGGCAGGAGAGAGCAGCCTGGCTTGGAGCCATGGGTGCCCTGGAGGTGGGCTTGGAAAAAAACAGTTTGAAATTTAGAGGCGCAACCGCAGCCATCACGAGGGGGCGCTGTTGCCCACCGAGGCATCCCGGGCTGGGCCACATGCGGCGGGCGCTGTGCAGTGAGTGGGTTGGCAGCCTAGAATACTTGATTCGGAAGTGGGAGAAAACCAAACGAGCTGGTGGCGTAGAGACGTCGCCTCCAGCTCCTGAGTATAACTGAGCCAAAGATGGAGATCCAGAAAATCCAGCCACTGGGTGGATTGTTAAAGCATCAGCCCTTCCAGAGTCTCTGGGAAGGTCGGAAACATATGACCCAGTGAGTTCTTTGACCGTATTTGTGGTGTAGACTCCAGGAGAAAAGGTGACAAGTGGCAACCGGACCTGGCAGGGCATTCAGGTCGGGCTTCCTGGGGGAGGTGTCCCGGGAGCCAAAATTTAAATCTTTTCTGAAAGCCTGTGTCCAGGTGTACAGATCAGTATCTCAGGGCCGGAGTGATAAGATAGATATCCAGGAGGGCACTTGACTTGCATGCAGCTGACCCAAGTTCACTCCCCAGCCTTCATAATATCCCCTGAGCACCACCATGAGTGTTCCAGAGTGCAGAACAAGGAGTAACCCCTGAGCATTGCCAGGTGTGGCCCCCACAGCAAAAACAACAACAAAAAAGACTATCTCATTAGATCTTCAGCACAGTCCGAAGAAAGAGATGACTTTATTGAAAGGGGGACTTGCTGGGGACAAAGAGATGGTTCAAGGCACTGAGCACTGTTTTGCACGCAGGAGGCCCAAGTTAGATCCCTGGTACCACACGGTTCTCCCCACATACTACTAAGCATGACGCCCAAACACACACACACACACACACACACACTTGCATGTAAGAAACCCGGAGGGAATCTCTTGACCAGGGACCCCACCCCCGAGGTGAGAGGTGCCCTGGGATCACGTCCTCCCTGTCGTCCGTCGGGAATAACGGGAAGGACCTTCATAGCCCATGAATTCTGTTGTTTGCATTTTGCGAAACCAACCCCACATGCCTTTCCCGGAAAGCATTCGGTGCAGAAGTGCAGCGACTTGTTTGTTCTTCAGCACAAACGAATCGAGGCGAAATCTGGGCGCAGTTGCATCAGCCGGAATACCGTGGGGACCCGAAGAAATAGTCCATTTCCTGCCCTCCTGAAAGAGAATCATATGCTGGCCTCACAGGCGGCCAACCCTCATTCCATCCCGTAGCGTCAGCAGAGGGCGATCTTGAGCAGAGCCCTGAGGATTTACCCCCCACCCCCCACCACCACAAGCACCAAGGTTGGTTGAAGGGTGGACTAGAAACAGAATAACCAAACAAACAAACAAAAAAAAAAAACAGAAACACACTGCAGCCAAAGCAAACAAGAGGCCTTTGCTTAAGGGAGTTGCAATGTTGAAATTCTGTTGCTTAATGCTAACATTTGCAGCTTCTGCCCGAAGGAGTGATTTTCCAAGGCTCACCGTGCTCGACTCCACCCACATCTGATAGGCACACTGACACTGGCCCATCAGATCATCTATATCCAGAGGATAGAGGCAAACAGCCCAACTTTTTTTTTTAATTTTATTTTTAATTAATTTATTTTTTGCTTTTTGGGTCACACCAGCGATACTCAGGGGTTACTTCTGGCTCTGCACTCAGAAATCACTCCTGGTGGTGCTCAGAAGACCATATGAGACGCTGGTGATTGAACCTGGGTCGGCTGTGTGCAAGGCAAACACTACTTGCTGTACTATCGCTCCGGCCCCACAGCCAGACTTTTGTTTCAATAGACACACCAATTTGGTTTCCTTTTTTTGGGTGGGTGGGTGGAGGTCACAACTGGTGATGCTCAGGACTGACTCCTAGCAGTGTTCCAGAACTCTGTGAGATGCCGGGGATGGAATGGAACCCAGGTTGGCCGCGTGCAAGGCAAGCGCCGTCCCCACTGTTCTATCTCTGGCCCTTGGTTTATTTACTTTCTCGAATTATTTATTCTGGGGGAAGAATTTGGGGTTGTACCCAGTGGTGCTCCAGGCCCTGCATGAGGATTTTTCTTACTTTATTTGCTTTGCATTTTGAAATCCATCTGCCAGTGCTCAGGGCTGACTCCTGGCTCTGTGCTCTGGGATCACTCCTGGCAGTGCTCAGGAAACCCCATAAGGTGCTCGGGATCGAACCCGGGTCGTCTGCATGCAAGGCAAGTGCACTTCGGGCTGTCATATCTCTCTGCCCCCCTCTGTTTTGTTCCTAGTCAGCGCCCTGATGTCCTCAGGTGGCCACTCCCGATGTGGTGCTGGGGGTCCTCATGCCCAGCCTGAGCTCCGGCCCCTTGAGCCGCCCCTTGGCCCAAGCACCGTCGGACTAGAGGATTCTTCCGCGGGGTGGCCCACGGGGAAGGAGCTGCAGCTGCGGGGTGTGGGCGCCACATCCTCGCTTTTGGCAGTGGAAAAAGCATCACAGTGCATCACCAGTTCCGCTTGCGGGGAGCCGTGGACTTCAAAGAAGCAGAGCAGCGCCGGGCATGTGGGATGAGCCGAGGCTGTATGTGCACCTTTGGGGTCTGCGATGGCTGCTGCAGGCCAGCAAGACTGGAGCCAGGGGCACCCGGGGGCCATCAAGGCCCTCCCAGGGACTCGCCCCTGCCTGGCTTGGTCCCCTGCGCTGAAGATCCTCTCCCCAGCCCCCTCCAGTTTCCAGGCTGGAATTTCAAATGTGTGAATCACTTCTTCCCCTCTCAAAAAAAACGGGGGGGGGGGGGAGCGTGTGCTTTCTTTTTCTGGGCACAAAAGCTAACAGTGTTTGTTCTTTGGGATTTTTTTTTTTCCGGTTTCGGAGCTACTCCCTGTGGTCCTCAGAGCTTCCTCCTGCCTCTGGGCTCTGCTGTACACATCCCAGAAATACATCTTTATGTTTCCTCTATCTTTTTCTTCTTTTTTTGCTTTTTGGGTCACACCCGGCAATGCACAGGTTACTCCTGGCTCTGCACTCAGGAATTACTCCTGGCGGTGCTCAGGGGACCATATGGGATACTGGGAATCGAACCCGGGTTGGCCGCGTACAAGGCAAACACCCTACCGGTTGTGCTATTGCTCCAGTCCCTCCTCTTTTTCATAGCTTTCTCTTTTCATATTTTTGTGTGGGGTGTGGCTTTGAGCCACACCTGACGATGCTCAGGACTGACTCCTGGCTCTGCACTCAGAATTACTCCTGACAGTGCTCGGGGGACCCTGTGAGATGCTGGGGATTGAACCAGGGTTAACCCCATGCAAGGCAAATGCCTTTCCCACTATCCTATTAACTCCGGCTTCTTTTGTAAGAAACTGCCAACTGTGTTCCAATGTGGCCCCTCTGGCACCTTCGTTCCCGGATTGAGTTTTAGTCACTCAGCAGGTCTGAGGTCAAGTTGAATCACCATTTTATGTTGCTTTGGGGGACGTGTGTGTGTGTGTGTGTGTGTGTGTGTGTGTGTGTGTGTGTGTGTACAGAAGCGCTCAGGGACTATTCCTGGCTCTGTGCTCAAGAGTGAGCCCTGGCAGTGCTGACCAGACCATAGGTAGTACTGGAAATCAAACAAGAATGGGCTCCTGCCAGGTGAGAAACACTTTACTCTCATGCACTCGATGGACCCCAGGAGGGGACAGTTCAACAGTACAATTAAGACAGGACCAAGCCCTGCAGGTTTCTGGAAGGTGTCAGGTGGAGGGGACCAACAGTAAAAAAGTCGCCCTGTGAGCAGAAAACAACCGTGGGTATTAGAAGGAGCCACCAAGACCCCATGGTGATAAAGGGGCTTGCAGGGGTGAGTATGAGCAGGGCAGGATGGGCTGCAGGTTGGAGATGGGAAAAGAAAAATTATTTCTGGAGATCTGTGTCCTTGAATGGGAGCGACCCCCAGAAAACTCAGCCCCCCAGAGCCCATTGGGGGGGGCGTCCAAGCCTTGGGGAGGACTCAGGTCTCGCAGCCGTGGGCGTGCATGTGCTCCGAAAACCCCTCCAGCTCTTCCACGGAGTCCTTCCTGCCGACATCCCCGTCGGCTGGCCAGGGCATGAGGAAGGTGTTTTTGGTTAGGACATAGGTGTAGCTGTGAGACAGAAAGTGGAGTGAGGAACACCCTGCTACCCCACAGGCACGGAGACCTCCCACCCCATTCTGCTTCTGGCTGGAACACAGGTTCCTCTCTCGAAAATGGTGGTCGTGGTCACTGGGCTTGTGCAGTGCGCAACCTGCACCTCCTTTCAGGGCGGCCCTGAAGCCCTGAGACTCTGAGACTCTTGCTCATGGGTCGAGGATGGGGGAGTTCTGGGGGGAGACTAGGGCCTCAGTTCCTGGCACAGCGAGGGCCCCTCACGCACTCAGATTGGATCCGCCAGAGGTCGGAGGTGTGGCCCATGATGAGGTATGTCTGATTCTCATGCAGCTGCAGGACATCCTGGCAGGTGGCGTGGGAGATAAATTTCTTCATAGTGAGGGGTTTGACAGAGTCTGAGCCTGTGGGGAGGAGGTGCAGTGAATGTGCAGAGCCCTCTCTTAGACATCTCGGTCGTTTTTTTTTTTTTGGGGGGGGGGCGGGTTGTACCGGGACTTGAACCCGGGTGCAAGGCAAGTGCCCTACCTGTGCTCCTCTCCTGGTCCTGGACCTACCTGTCTTGATGATGGTCTGGAGCTGCATGTTGTAGTAGATGTAGGGGTTGGAGGCTGAGGTCCCCACACTCTCCAGCCTGACCTTGTACACTGTGATGGGGGGGGGGACACAGGACACTGTGCTGGGGTCTGACCTGTAGGGGCGCCTGCTGTTCCCATGCCCCGTGGCCCTCTTGGCACTCACCAAAGTCCACACCGGCCTCACACGCTGCCACCTGGAGCTCTTCCTTCTTCATTTGGCTGCTGCCCTTCGGGGCTGGGCACTGTTCTGCGGGGTGGGGGTGGAACAAGGCTGCCCTGGCTGCCCTGGCAGGGCGGGGGGGGGGGGAGCTCCCTCCCCTCCATTTCCCAGATCACTGGGTCTGATCTTTCTTTTATTTTTGTTTGGGGCCCACACCCGGGGATGCTCAGGGTACACTCCCGGATCTACACTTCATGAATTATTCCTGGTGGCGTTTCTTTTTTTTTGGCGGGGGGGGGGGGGGGCGTTGGTACCATATGGGATGCCGGTGATCAAGCCCTGGTTTGCCGTGTGCAAGACAAGCTCCTTCTCCTTCCTCCCTACCATTGCTCCGATCTTCTTTTCGATCTTTTGTCTATTTTTTCCCCCTGTTTTCTGTCTCTCCTGGTCACTGTCGGGTTTCCTATCTCGATGCTGTCTCTTTCGGTCTAAATGCGCAGCTCAGGTGACCACTCCCCCCCACCGAGAAGGCGAAGGGCTCCTGGACCCGCAGCCCCGCCCGGCGGGTCCGCATGACCTCACCTTCCGCACAGCGGCAGACCTCTTTGTGGCAGATTTTGCGCAGAGAAGATGGCTCTTGGGGCAGGTTGTAGAAGGTGCTGCACCTCCGGGCTGTAAGCGGGAGCGCTTGGGGTTGCCCGGCCTCAGCCCTCCAGGCCGTCCCACGCCCCTGCCCAGGCCCAGTCCCCAGAGTCCCAGCCCTTCCAGGCCCCACCTTGCTCCATGCACAAGACCCACCCACAGGGAACCCCGCCCTCCCATCCACCCAATCCCTGGCAGGCCACCAGGGCTTTTGCTGGGCTCCACCCAATCCCCTTCCACACACGCAGGCCACGCCCACGCGGCCGGCCTCTCTCCTCGCTTTCTCCCCCTCTTGCCCCACCCATTCCAGGTCCTGCAGGCCACGCCCCCTGAATGCTATCCCCCTGGCCCCGCCCTCCAGGCCACGCCCACAAACTGTATCCCTCCTGTCCCACCTGTGCCAACCCCTCCAGGCAACGCCCCCTTGTCTATCCCTTTTCTGGCCACGCCCCTCATTTTCCCTGGACCCCCAGCTCCAGCCTACCCAGCTCCCTAGCAGGAGAGCCCCCCCTTCATCCCATACCCATGCTCACAAGGCTCATAGTAGTCATAGATGGTGACCTGGGCGGCCTGCAGGAACTCTGCCTGCAGCATCCTGTGGACGCGGAAGCCCAGCACTGTGTCTTCCTTGTTTGAGACCTAGGGAGGGGAGTGTGGCAGGGGCTGACCAGGCCACTGACCGCAAGGCCTTGACTGTCTGCGCCGCTCTCAGACCTGGTGTTCTCTAAGCAGGGAGCGTGCTCTCACCTTTTCCAGGTACAGCACCACTGTGCTGTCGCTGGCGCTGGGCTTGCTCTCGTACTGGAAGGCATACGTCTCCACCTCACTGGTGAGCTGCAGGTCGAGGGGCGCCACTGAGCAGGAGGGTCAGCCAACGGCCCCCTACCAGTCCCCCTAGTTCTGGGAGCTCCAGGCTGTGTGAGCCTCCCAGCCCTTGTCCAACCTTTTCTAGGTCATGCAGGGAATTGGCTAGGTACAGCCACAATGTCCTCTGGGGGGCACTGGACCCCCGGGACGCAGTCTGGTCAGGTGCGTGTTCGAGGGAGTGCGGGGTCACACAGCACCGCAGCCCTGCCCTGCCCTGCCCTGCTTAGCGTGGGAGGGTTGGGCTGCTTGCCTGTTTGAGGTCCTCCTGGTTGGGGTAGAAGCCGGTGAGCAGGGAGATCTCCACGATGCTCATGGTTGCCTCCTGCTCTCCCTGGAACCTGGGGGTTCCCAGCTCCAGTCTCTCTTCAGACTGTGCCCCCACCTCCCTCCCACCCCAGGCTCCTATCTGGGTGGATGCGGCAACTCCCTGCTCCCAGGATCCCACCACTCTTTTCCCCCCAACATCATACAGTACAGGTTTAGCAAAGAGGTTTCTGATACGCTGCACCCTTGTTTAAATCATTTCCCCAAATCCGGCTCTCTCTCCTCTCTCTCTCTCTCTCTCTCTCTCTCTCTCTCTCTCTCTCTCTGTCTTTTCTTGGTGGGTGGGCACACTGGCCATGCTTAGGGGTTACTCCTGGCTCTGTGCTCAAGAATTACTCATGGCGATGCTCAGGGGACCATATGGGATGCTAAGAATGGAACCCAGGATGGCTGCGTGCAGGGCAGGCTCCTTACCCACTGTACTCTTTCTCTGGCCCCCCATTAATCTTTCTTGCCACCAGGCCTTTGCACATGCTCGGCGATATGTGCAATGATTCCTGGTGATGGGTATTGTGTGTTCCCAACAATTCCAGAGCTGTGAGCTCAGTAAATTGCCTGAGTTTATTCATAGCTGTGCCCCTAAATCCCGCCACAGAGCCTGGGCACAGGGTTGCCACCCTACAAACTGGTGTCAGGGGTGACCTGAGTGATGGCAGCTGGGAGGCCAGAGCAGGTCTGGGGTGAAGGTTGAAGTGTCTGAAAAAGATGAGTGTCTGGAGGATCTGTGAGGCTTGGAGGAACCCTGGACATCTGGTCATGTGGCCCCTGAATCTCCCCCAACGTCCCGACCTCCACCCTGGAGGAGGGTATGATGGAGGCTACACTGGGGGTGGGCTGGAATGAGGAGAGATATGGGGTGGTAAAGCTGGCTGGCGCAGAGCAGGAGCACGGCAGGGAGGGCACCTGCCTCGCATGTGACTGACTGGGGTTCAATCCCAAGCCCTGCCAGGAGTGATCCCTGAGCACAGAGCCAGGAGTAAGCTCTGAGCATCTTCAGGTGTGACCCCCAAACAACACCCCACAAAATAGGGTGTCTCTCGGGAGAGCCGCTTAGGGGTCCTGATGGGGTACCCGGGGACAGTGTCTTTCTCTGCCAGGGCCAGTCCTGCCCCCTGACCTTGTCTTTATCCGCAGCTGGAAGGTCTCTTCCCCACTCTTAGTCTCTGCGGAGGGAAGCGAGGCAGTTAGGGTGCCCCGTGGCACAGATGCTAAGCGCACAGCCTGGCTGGCTGGGCTCAAACTCTGGGTGCGAGGCCTGGGGGCCTTGGCCCATGGGTCAGAGCCCCAGCCTTGCAAGCCGAAGGTCCAGAGTTCAAGCCCCGGAGCTGCCGCGTGCGTCCAGCACGATGCCAGCAGCTCTGCTGTGAAATCCTTGGTGCTGCACGTGACTTCCAGCCACCCAGCCAGCACGTGTGTAGGAGCACCTCAGACAGGGGCGCGACACTCCCTCCCCCCACCATGAGCACCACAGCTAAAAAGATATGTGAGGGGAGGAGCAATGGTACAGCCAGAAGGCACTTGCCTTGCACACAGCTGACCCGGGTTCGACCCCCGGCATCCCATAGGGTCCCCCGAACACCTTCAGGAGTAACTCCTGAGCGCAGTCAGGAGTAAGCCCTGAGCATTGCTGCATGTGAACCAACACCCCCTCCCCAATTACAAAATTAAAAACCTCAGTAGATCTTGAAATATAATAAGGAAGATAAACAGTGAGGGCCAGGCACAGAGCTCAGTGGCCGAGTGCATGCCTCGTTTGTCTGAAGCCCTGGGCTGGATCCCCAGAATTGCAAAAAACAGAAGAAGGGAGGGGGGTGTTCCTTGGACGCAGGCTCACGTTTCTCGGGGCGCAGGAGGGTCACGTTCAGCTGGTAAAGGTTGCACGAGTCCTCCCCAGCCTCGGGGGCCTTATGGTACATGGTCACGATCTGCAGAACCCAGAGAAGTGTCAGTATTCAGCCCCCTCCCTCCCCTCACCACTGCCCAGGGGAGGCCCCTGCACACGGCACCGTCCCCACCCCAATCCCTGTGTGTGGAATCCAGAACATCTGAGGTCCAGGCCAGCTCTGAGTCTCAGGATTTCCTGTGTGTCCGTGTGGTTTGGGGATGTTTGAGCCACACTGGACAGTGCTCAGGGGCTACTCCTGGCTCTGTGCTCGTGAGTGACCCCTGGTGGTGCTTGGGGGAACCACATGAGGTGCCAGGGATGATACTGGGGTTGATTCTGAAGCTCATTTGTGTGTGTGTGTATGTGTGTGTGTGTGTGTGTGTGTGTGTGTTTGATGGTGCTCAGGGGTTATTCCTGACTCTGCCTTTCCTTCTTTCTTCTTTTGGGGGGGTTTCAGATTTTCCAAAGTCCTGGGCACAGAAGCCCCACATCCTCTACTCTCCAGACTCTTTGTCTTGACAAAGAATCACTCCTGGTAGGTTTGGAAATCCCGTGGAATGCAAGGGATCAAACCTGGGCTAGTCACATGCAAGACCAGCGCCTGGCCTGCTATACTATCGCTCCGGCCCTGAGAAGTTCATTTTAAAATTTCTTTGGGGGCCACACTCGGCAGTGCTCAGGGCTCACACCTGGCTCTGTGCTCGGGGGAGGGGGCCCCTGTATCATATCGGGGATTGCACCTAGCTGTGCAAGCAAGTGCCTGAACTCTGTGCAATGTCTCCAGCCCCTAGGGAGGGTCCTGAGTTTGCTCTGCTATCTGCTATGACCGTTCAAATGACCGCTCATTTCCATCGTGTTTGGGGGAGTAAGTTGGCCTCAGCTGGGCCCAGAAGATGCTCTTGAGGGGAGACCCCCCGCCCCGACTTACTGAGATTGTCCCCGTCCCTCTGCCGCTGGCTTTGATCTCCAGGTCATCCAGAGCTGAGAACTAAGGGGAGACGAGAGAGAAACGACGGTAAGGCGCAATGCGGGGCAGAGGAGGCGGGTGACGGACATCACTTTGGCCCCTCCTTCTTTCTTCTTTTGGGGGGCTTTGCAGATTTTCCAAAGTCCTGGGCACAAAAGTCCCCTATCCTCTACTCCCCAGACTCTCTGTCTTGACATCCTTGTCTCTCTGCCCTAACCAGCCCTCCCCGCACGTCCCTCATGACCAGAGTGAGCACTTCACTGTCTGCTTCTGGCAACTCAAGCCCATCACTCCTGGGCTGAAGGCCTGACTCCTGGCCCTGCCTGGCTTTGTACCCCACCAGATTCCCCTGCCTCCTGTCTGAGCACCCCTGTGCACGCTGAGGGTGCCCCCACTCAATGCTGTTTCCCAGCCTGTCACATTCTCCACCTCCACAGCCCTCCCACTGCCCCACTGAGCATATGTGTGACCTTGGACACATCCCTTTCCTTTGTGATCTTTTTTCCCCTGCTATATTTGGAGATGCTCAGGGCTTACTCTAGACTCTTCACCTGGGGATAACTCCTGGAAGTGCTCAGGAGACTCTATGGGGTACCAGGGATCGAATCAAGGTCAGCGTCATGCAAAGCAGGCTTTGGTGTGTGGGCCCCACTGGCGGTGCTCAGGGGTTACTCCTGGCTTTGCTCAGAATCACTCCTGTGGGCTGCCGGGGATCAAACCCATGTCGGCTGCGTGCAAGACATGCTCCCTCCTTGCTGTACTATCACAAGGCAAGCGCTGTACTCTCTCTCCAGCCTTAATGCGTAGTTTTGTCTCCTTTCCTTCCTCCCCCAATTTCCCATAATAGGCTAATAAATAGTGCCCACTCTCTAGCTCACTTCCTGTTAGCTGTTGCCCTATGACAGCTTTATATTATTCTGATATAAATATGGAGATAATGCCCTCTCCTGCTCAGAACCCTGCTTGGCTTCTATTCCCTTGAATAAAAGTCAAAACCTCACCCCCAATTCACAAGGTCTAACCCTGTGGTCCCGTTTTCTTGGCTTTTGGGGTAACATCCTGGCGACGCTCACATGTTACTGCTGGCTCTGTACTCTGGCGTTACTCCTGGCATTGCTCAGAGGATCCATGGGATGCCAGGCAGTGAACCTGAGTTGGTCGTGTTCAAGGCAAACACCCTCCCCACTGTACTATTGTCCTGCCCCCTCCCCACAGTGGTCCCTTGACCTTTCTCCTCCTTGTTTCTGCATCCACACCAGCTTCCTTGCTCTTCTGGGAACATTCTTGCCTCAGGGCCTTTGTACCTTCTCTCTCCTCTGCCTGCAAGACTCACTACTTCCTAAAGGACCTTGCTCAGATGTTCTTACCTTGGTTGAGATATACCCTCCCCAGGCTGTCAAATATTGCAACTCTGGGCACACTATAGGATGCTGGGGATTGAACTTGGGTCAGCCATGCAAAAAGGCCAGCACCCTGCCCACCCAGGGCTGTTCCTGGCTGTGCGCTTCTGACACTGCTTGTGGGACAGCATAAGGTGGGTGCTGAGCAATTGAAGCAGGGACTTTCACCTGCAGAGCCTATGCCCTCAGCCCTGTGAGCCACCCTCCAACCCCCGCCCTCAAAGGGGCACGAATCCCTCGTTCCCTCCTTGGGATTACCTTGGCTGTGCGCTGCTGATAGGCGTTGCTCTGGTCGACGACCCACTCCAAGTTAAGGGCTCTCTTGGGGATGCTGATCTGCACATAGAGATCCTGGATTCCCTCAGCGTGGACCGCCTGGCGGTAGCGGGTCAGAGCCTCCATGGCCACTACTGTGGTCTGTGGGGTTGGGAACCAGGAGCGCGGATCAGCACCGCGGACAGCGCTTCCAACAGGGCGTCAGCACCACGGACAGCGCCCGGCCCCGCCCAGCGCCGCCCTCTCACCTGGGTGGACCGGAAGCCCCCACCCAGCTCCCTCTGCTCGAGGAGCCACTTGGCGATGGTGTGTGTCTCGTTGTGCAGACCCAGCCGCAGCTTCTGCATCAGGATATAAGCCATGGCCTCGATGCTGGACAGGGAGAAGGTCTGGTGCTGCCCCAGCATCAGCGTTTTACCTGGATGACAGGGAAGCCCACCCTGTCACCCCAATATGATTTTTTTCCTTTTGTGTTACATCCTGCTCAGAGGTTACTCCTGGCTCTGCCCTCAGGAATCACTCCTGGAGGGGCTCAGGGGGTAACATAGGATGCTGGGAATCGAACCTAGGCCGGCCTCGTGCAAGGCAAACGCCCTCCCCGCTGGACTACCATCCAGCCCCCCTCACTCCCATCTGAGCCGCATCTCCCTACACTCACTTTCTTGCGGGGGGTGGTTTCCTCTGACTTATTTATTTGCACGTGTGTAGCGGCAGGGGGTGGGGAGTTAGGCCGCACCCAGCTGTGCTCAGGGCTTTCTCCTGACTTTGCTCAGGGGACCCTACATGGCACCGGGGGCCCCGCTGGGGCTGGCCATGTGCAAGGCAAGTGCCTTCCCCTCTGTACTCTATTTTGGCAGCCACACCCATCGGTGCTCAGGGCTTACTCCTGGCTCTGTGCTCAGGGATCACTCCTGGGCTTGGGGACCCTATGCGATGCCGGGCATTGAACCTGGGTTAGCCACGTGCATGGCAAAAGCTTTCCCCATGTAGGATCACTCTGCCCCCCCCCCCATGGTTCCCCTTTTGTACGAGGCCTTTTCCACAGTATGCTGCACCCCAGTAGAGAATGGTGCCTTTGTACTCCCTTTGGACCTCCCCAGGGGCATCAGGGGTGCTGACAAGTAGAGATCACATCAGTCTCCTTCCCCTTGGTCACTCACAGCCAACGTCAGCTATAGGTGCTGAGCCCTGAGACCCACGCAGCGGGGATGGGGCAGCTCCAATTGCCACCTCTCCCCCCACACTCCTCCTGGGACTGTACGATGGTTAACAGGTTCCCAGCACCCACCAAGGTGGTCAAAATTCTGAAGGCAGTCATTGGCTCGGGGGCTCTCGGTGAGGGCGAGTGCATAGGACGCGATGGCTGTAGCAAAGATCGTCTGAATGTGGGGCAGGCGCATCTCCAGGAAGCTGCGGGCACGCTCCATGCTGGCGGGCAAAATCTAGAGAGTCAGAGAGAGGAGGGTGTGGGGGCCAGAGGAGAGGGTTTTGTTTGGGGACCAAGCCCAGCAGGGCTCAGAGCTGACTTCTCCTGGTGCTGCTCTCAGTGCTCACTCCTGGCAGGGCTCGGGGGTCCCTTTGGGATACTGAGGACTGAACCCAGATCAAGCTGCATGCAAGGTGGAGTGCCCTCCCCGCTGTGCTAATGCTCCTTTTTTTTTTCTCGGGGGGGGGGGGTGAGGTTCCAGCTAGCAGTGCTCAGGGCTTCCTCCTGGCTCTATGCTCTGGGATTACTCCTGGTGTGGGTCATGGGCAGTGCAGGGGATAGAACCGGAATCAACCACGTACAAGCACGCAAGGCAAGTGCCTAAGCCCTGTGCTGTCTCTCGCCTTTGTCCTCTCCAGCACTTACCGGTACTTCCTGTTTGCACATGTCCATCCCCTCCTCCAGGGCGATCAGGACCAGGGCCGTAAGGGACACGTCTGCCTCAGAACCCTTGTAGCCACCCTGTGGGCACAGAACCACACTCGTGAACCACCCCTGACAGTGCTCAGGGATTCCTCCTGGCTCTGTGTTTAGGGGTCACTCCCGGCAGGACTTGGGGTGTGTGGAGGGACATACGGGATGGTCGGATTCAAATTCCCAGCCTGTCCATCTGACAGGCTCACACTCCCGCCCTCTGAGCTGTCTCCCTGACTTTGAACTTCACCTTTAATGTGATAGGGGCCATGGCAGAGACAGGCCTGGGGGATTCAGGGGAGACTTCCTGGAGAAGGTGGTGTCTGAAGGCCCAGCACAAGGGGGTTGGGTGAGGGGGGATGGGAGGGGGGATTACCACGAAGAGGGGGCAGCCTCAGAAAAAGACAACTGAGTTGGAGTTGGTGAGGATGGTGCAAAAGGGGGGAGAGAGCGAGAGAGAGCGAGAGAGCACTGTAATCCAGGAAAAGAGAGCACTGTGAGCCAGGGAGACCCCTTCTTTCTGAATGTTTGAAAGTGGCTGGTGGGGCCAGAGCGATAGCACAGCGGGTAGGGCATTTGCCTTGCATGCAGCTGACTTGGGTTCGATCCCCAGCGTCCCATATGGTCCCCCAAGCACCGCCAGGAGTGACTCCTGAGTGCAGAGCCAGGAGGAACACCTGAGCACTGTGGGATGTAACCCCTGAAACAACAACAACAAAAAAGCCAATAAACAAGAAAGTGGCTGGTGGAGGATCCTTTGGTAAGAACTGGGATGGTGAAACTAGAGAGAAAAAACAGTAGGAGGGTTTCTGCCTTGCACGCGGCTGACCCAGGTTCAATCCTCAGCACCCCGCAGGGTCCCCTGAGCCCCTCCAGGAGTCAGCCCTGAGCACTGTGGCGTGTAACCCCTGAAACAACAAGAAGAAAAAACTGAAGTCCTGGCTGGGGCGCAGGGACTTCAGCCCTGGGGTGAGGAGTGAGGGGGGCCAGGGCGGAGGCCCCTGCTGGGCTGGCGGGTGAGTGAGGCACATGCACTGGGGGAGCCCCAAGCGCACTCCATGGCCCTGGGGTGGCGGGTCCGAGGTACCTGCATGGAGGCCATCACCACGGGGCCACGCTCCACGAAGTGGCCATCCTCCGCCTGCCGCTCCCGGCAGAGCCAGTCGGCCATGGCGCACAGAGACTTGAGGTCCAGCCCGGGGATGGTCGCAGTGTGCTGGGCCAGTGAGTAGATCCGGAACACATAGCTGGTGAGCCTGGAGGGAGGGAGGGGAGCCGCTCAGGACGCCCCGTTCCCTGCTCCCGGGGGCAGCTGACCCGCTGGGGCCGTGCCCAGCCCAGCACGCGAGGCACCACGAGGCGCTCCTACCACGTGATGGCCACTGCTCTCACCAGGTACTCCCAGGGCGGCCCTTGCTGATGTGGTAGGTGCCATCTGCGCTCCGGTGCGTCACCATCCGGGTGTAACCTGGGGGTGCCGGGTGAGGAGAACATGTGGAGCTGGGATGTTGGGGTCCTGGAACGGGCTGGTGGGTGAGATGACTTGAAGGGGTAGCCTTGGGACTTCCTTCAGTTTTGTTGAGTTTGGGGGCCACACCCGTGAGTGTTCAGGGCTGACTCCTGGCTCTGAGCTCAGGGATCACTCCTGGTGGGCTTGGGGGGACCCTGTGGGGTGCCAGGGATCAAACTCGGCTTGTGCAAGGCAAGTGTACTTCCCGCTGTCTCCTTTCTGGGCCAGGGCTGGGCGTTTCTGTTGGAAACAGCTGGAATCTGGAGTCTGGCCTCACTGGAGAAGTGGGGGGCCCTATGTCTGGTACCTGGGGGTGCTGAACGTCACCTTGGGAGGTGTGGTCATTTGGGTGTGATCAGGCTACCAGAACCCCCCTGCCTGGTTCCTCTGGAGTTTTCTCTTTGGTGGGGGTCCTGGGGGTGGAAGAAGGGAAGCAGTCATGGAAACCGTTGCTTGGGGTAAGTAGGGGTATCTGGGTCAGCCCAGAAGAAATTGGAGTGTCTGGGTCAGTTTGAAGGGAATTGGGGTGTCTGGGTCAGTTTGAAGGGAATTGGGGTGTCTGGGTCAGTTTGAAGGGAATTGGGGTGTCTGGGTCAGTTTGAAGGGAATTGGGATGTCTGGGTCAGTCTGGAGGGAATTGGGGTGTCAGGGTCAGCCTGGAGGGAATCAGGGTGTTTGGGTCGGCCTGCGGCCTGGGAGAAGATGGGGTCATCTGGAGGAGGACTTTGTCACTCTTGGGGTGGGGATAGCTTTGTTATCTGGGGGAGTTGCCAGAGTTCAAGTGTCATCCCGGGATTCCCAGGAGGCACCTGTTTTGGGAGCCCCCGGGTGGTTGGGTCTGGTAGCCGGCCAGAGTCTGGGCATTTTTGTCTGGGGGTCAGCTTTACCCCCAACCCTGTCCAGGAGGGGACACTCACCGCTGACAATGTTCTTGGCCACCTTTTCCCGGAGCTCCACCCCGACCTGGCCCCACTGGCCGGTGGTGTCCAGGTAGCGGGTCAGCAGGACGAGGGGTGCCAGGGAGCTCAGCGTCTGCTCAGGGCACCCCGTAGGGATGCTCAGTAGCCTTCTGCTCTCTTGGGGGGTCAAGCTGCCCAGGACAGTCTCCGCCAGGATGTCCCCTGGGAGTGGTGAGGGGTGTCAGCCGTGGAGTGGTCCCCTCCGCCTGCCCCACGCCCCCGTCCCTGTCCCCACCTTGAACACTGATGAAGACTTCAGCCTCGGTTCCGGGTACTTGGTTCTGGATGTCCTTCCGGGGCACCCTCATCATCTGGGTCTGTCCTGTCCCCACCATGCGATGTTGGGACCGAGCAGGTTTGGGTGATGGGCACGTGGAGGAGACCACACAGGGTTTGTGTACCCCATCAGCACCCTCAGTTCAGCCCCTTCCACCACCCTCCATGCACCCCTCCACCCTGCCCCAATTCCTACCAACCTTCAGGGCTCAGCAGGAAGCTCTGGGAATTCTTCTCTATCTGCCCTTCGGGCTGTAGGAAGCAGAAAAAGACGGGTTCTGTAGCAGCTGGAGGAAGCACAGCACAGGCACAGCACACAAGGGGGTGGAGGGAGACAGGGCGGAGCTGTAGTCCAGTGAGGAGGGCATTTGCCTTGCATGTGGCCAACCCTAGTTCAAGTCCCAGCAAACCATAGGGTCACCCAGGCACTGCCAGGAGTCATTCCTGAGTGCAGAGCGTGAAGTAAGCCCTGAGCACTCCTGGGTGTGGCCCCCAAACAACAGCACAGAAAGAAAGAAAGAAAGAAAGAAAGAAAGAAAGAAAGAAAGAAAGAAAGAAAGAAAGAAGAAAACAAGAAAAAGTAAAACTATAAAGAGCTGGGCTTAGATCTCAGCTCTTCTGTGCTTGTGCTGTGTGACCTGGGACTGGCTACTTCATCTCTCTATGCCTCCCTTGTCCCGTCTGTAAAAAAAAGGGAGAAAATAGTAACATTTCTGGCTTCCCAGTCCAGAAGGCTCAGGGAGGTTCCTTAAAACTTTCTATCGTTACGTTCTTTTTTCTTTTGTTGGGGGACTTTGTACTACGCTCCAGCTTCACGTCCAGTCATTATGATGAACAGGATTTAAAATTTATTCATAAATAAAAAAAATTTAAAAAATGTATTTGCATTTTTGGTTTGGGGGAGCCACGGTGTTCAGGGCTTGGTTATAGATGGTGCTGGGACTTAAAGCAAAGTTGTTGGGGCCAGAGTGATAGGAACAGTGGGGGGGTGGGCATTTGCCTTGCATGAGGCTGACTGGGTTCGATCCCCAGCACCCCACAGGGTCCCCTGAGCACTGCCAGGACGATTCCTGAGTGCAGAGCCAGGAGTGACGCCTGAGCATTTCCGGGTGTAAGCAAAAAACAAAACAAAACAAAAAGCCCAAACCCCAAAACAAAACCAAAAAACCAGTGAGGGGCCAGCGCGATCTTACTGAGGGCAAAGCCGACCCGACTTCAGTCCCCGGCACCCCAGAGGGTCCCCCTCAAGCACCACCAGAAGTGATCCCTGAGCACAGAGCCAGGAGTCAGCCCTGACCTCACTGGGTGTGGCCCCCAGACAAAAACAAGCTCAGCGTTGTTGGGATGCGAGACCAGTGCTTCCAGCCCTGGACTGTCCAGCCTGAGATACTGGCGGGCTGAGTGACCCTCAGCTGAGCACTGTGGGCCTGACGATAGGGTGTTGGAGCCCAGTCATGCTCCAGCAGGGATGGAGCTCGGGACCTCAGACCTGTGCCCCTGCTCCAGTTATTATTACTAAAAACAACACCAAGTGGGCCCAGGGCAGTGTGTGCAGTTTTCACGGTGCTGGTCTCAGGGACGTGGATATTTTTTTACCTTTTTGGGTCACACGCGGTGATGGACAGGGGTTATTCCAGGCTTTGCACTCAAGAATTACTCCTGGCAGTGCTTGGGGGACCAAATGGGATGCTAGGAATCGAACCTGGGTTGGCCACATGCAAGGCAAACGCCCTACCCACTGTGCTATCGCTCCAGCCCCTCTCATGGACATGGAGATGCGTCTCATCCCACGAAGGAGGCAGTGGGAGCACTGTGGGGGGAGGCATCCTCCACACGGGCACACAGCGGACAAAGCAGCCAGCCTGGCACCAGACAGCCCCCAGGAGGGTGTCCTGGGAGTGAGTGTCCTGGTGTACCCCCCTCACTCCCATCCAGGGGCCTGTTGCTTGACCCAAGGGCCACCTCCCAACTGTCCCTCCCAGGGACTTAGCTGGGAGCCTGGGGAGGGTCCCTCCGCACCCCCATCTCTGCTTGGGTCCATTACCCGGACCAGGAGGGTCTTCCTTATGTGATCTCGGGCTTCGATGCTCACAATCTTCACCTCCACGTCCACCTGACCGGTCTCCAGGGGGATGAGCATGTAGGGTACCATCTTGGATGAGGTGGGGGGCACGACCACCCTCTGACGCCAGGGGGATCCTGGCTTGGACGCGCTGCACAGAGTCTCCTTGTGTGGGAATTCCACTCGGACCTGGGGGCGGGGCGGGGGGTGGTTGGGGTGCATGTCTGTCCTCCCTGCTTCCTGCGGCCCTGAGGATCCCCAGAGCAAAGATCCTTCTTTGTGTTGTGTCACCTCAGGGAAGCAGCTGCACCTCCCTGGCCTCCTTTTCCTCCTCTCTACGTGTGACATTGCAGGAACTGGGAGATCATATAGGAGTGAGGGTGTATGGTTGGCATGCGTGGGTTCAATTCCCAGCACCATGCAGAAACTCGGCCCCACAGAAATGGCTGGGTGCACTAAAGGACCTTTCGGGTGTCAGCCCTCGAGGCCTCTGGTCATCACTGGGGTGGCCCAGGTGACCTCCAGCACCTCATCCTTGAGACCTGCATTGAATCACCGCCCAATTGGCCAGGAATTGCCAGTGAGGACCCTGTCCAATTTCTTGAACACTGCTGTTGCCCCCCCCCCAACAGAAAGCATCATGGTCACCCCCTCCCCTCCACTTGGGTCAGTATATAAAGGAGGCAAAGGGGAAAACAGCGTAGACAAAACAACTTTGCCAAAGAGGTCGGTGGTTTCCAGTCCCTTAGTGCTCTCCCACTTTATTATTTAATTTTTTAAAATTTATTTTTGCTTTTGGGACAACAACAAGCGGTGCTTGGGGGCGACTCCTCGCTCTGCACTCAGGAATTACTCCTGCCGGTGCTCAGAGGACCCTCTGGGATGCCAGGAATCGAGCCCCAGTCAGCCACCTGCAAGGCCAGATCCCTACATACTGTACTATTATTACTCTGGCTGTCAATTTTATTATTTTAATTTTAAGGGTTCTTTTCCTTTGGGTGGGGGGACACACCTGACAGTAGTCAGGGTCATTCCTGGCAGTGCTCCAGGGACCCTGCCCAGCCGCCATGCCAGGCAAGTGCCTTACCCGCGGTGTAATCTCTCCAGCCCTGCCTCCCCCATTAGAAGGTGCACTGAGCAGTATCTCAGGGCGAGGAGGGTCTCAGAGGGGCTTTACCCGCACAGCCTGGTCTCTGAAATTGTACAGCACGGCTTGCACCTGGATCTGCTCATTCCTGATCACCGAGTGAGGTAACTTGAGATCCACAAAGAACGACTTTTGAACTGTCAGCTCCAGGGGCTCAGAGACACAGAGGCCTAGAGAGAGGAGAGTGCCCACAGGGGTGAAGGGGCTGGACGAGGGGCTGCGGGTTCCCCGGCCCCCTTAGTACTGGCCTGGGGGAGGTTCACCTTGGCCTTCCTTGAGACTCACAGCCACCAGCTGCCAGGTGGTGATGGAGTCAGGCATGTAGATCTCAGTGGTGTAATGGGATATGCTGTAAAGGAGAAAGGGCCGCTGAGTGCCTGCGACTCGGACAGCTGTCCAGGGGAGCCGTGACAAGATATGCGTGGGACCCGACCAGGAGGTTCCAAACAGGTTCCTCTTAGCGACCTGGCCTTGGCAATCCTCACTGATGCTCGGACCAAGGACCAGAGGCTATGGGGCAATGCAGAGTGATCCTACCCAGACTGATGCTCAGACAAGGTAAATGTTTTCCAGAGCCAGCTCTCTGGGAACGAAGTTCGAATAGGCAGATCCTCTAGGAAGAAATCCTCATCCTCATCGTCTTCGTCATCACCTGCAGAGGCACCAGGGGGCGTGGTCTCGTTTAGCCCCTCCCCTTATGTAGATATGGGCGGGGCCTCCTTCCAGCCCTTCCAATCAGACACTTCCAGGGGCAGAGTCAGCGCTCAGTCCCTCCTATTATGCCCTCTTGGGGGCGGGATCTGCTTTCCGTTCCCCCCCCTTTCCCCGCCCAGAGGCAAGAACTTCCCTCAGTCCCTCCTTTCAGACCCTCTTCCCGGGGGCGAGCTCTGCTCTCAGTTCCTCCTGCCAGATACCTCTGGGGGCGGAGTCTGCTCCCTGCTCCTCCTATCATAGCCCTGGGGGCGGAGTCTACTCTCAGTCCCCCCCTATCAGATCTTCTCAGCCCCTCCTATTAGAGCCTTCTGGGGGCTGGGTCTCCTCTCAGGTCCTACTATCAGATCTTCCCTGGGGCCTGGTCTACTTCCAGCTCCTCTCCTCAGACAAGGTTAGAGGTTTGGGGGAAGGCGGTGACCTCCTCCCGCTGTCCCTTCTGCACTGTGTCCCTTGCTGCTGCTGCTCACTTGTCCCCAGGAACAGCTGCTCCTCCCGGGCCTGCTGCGTCAGAGCCTCAGACAGGTGGCAGCAGCTCAGAAATGCGGCCACGCAGGCTGGCCCGGGTCGCACGTGCCGCTTCCTCTCCTCGCAGGTCAGCCCCGCAGGGCTCTCCCGGAGCCCGGCCTCACAGCACTTCCGCTCCAACTGGGTCTCGAACTTGTCCACTGTGGGGCGGGGTTAGGAGTTAGCATGGTGAGGCTGGGTAGGACGAGAGGCGAGTTGGTAGGGACACGCACTTCTCAGCCGGGGATGTCTGGCCCCACATGCTGCCCCTGACCCTCTGCTGAGCGCTGACCCCTGCAGGTTCACAATGAATCCCGAGGAATAGTTCTCCTAGGGAAGCTGAGTTTCAGAGAAGCCAATACTCTGGCTCAGGTCACACAGCACACACAGGCTTCTCCACTTCCCTTTCTCCTCCTTCCCTCTCTCTATCCACCTTTTTTTCTCCTCCTCCTTCTTCTCTGTCAACAGGAGGAATTACCATAACAAACAGTTTCTAGAATCCAGCATGTCTGCATTATATATATATAATATATAATATATATATGTATATATATATTGGTAGATGGGGGCTGTAGCGATATCTGACCAGGATTCAATTCCTCTGTCCCTCTTAGAGAGCCTGACAAGCTACTGAGAATATCCCACCCGCATGGCAGAGCCTGGCAAGTTCCCCGTGATGTATTTGATATGCCAAAACCGGTAACAAGTCTCACAATGGAGACATTACTGGTGCCTGCTCGAGCAAGTCGATGAACAAAGGGAGGAGAGTGCCACAGTGCTACAGTGGAGGGAGGCATACCCAGCTGTGCTCTGGGCTCACTCCTGCAGTACTTGGGGGACCCTGTGTGGTGTTGGGGGATTAGTTGTGTGCGAGGCAAGCAACTTACCCACTGTACTCTCTGGCCCTGAGGTTTGCATGATTTTGAGATCAAAATGAAAAGGTTTTTAACCTTTGCTTTTACTAGATTCTATATTTCCTCTGATCTAGCTCCACCAATTTAGCTTAAAGCAATGGAAACTAATATTAATACAAATCCCACCTCTAATACCAGCCAGTGAGCAGGTGATAAAAGTTTCCCTCCTCCTGGGGGCCAGAGAAATAGCACAGTGGGGAGGGCGTTTGCCTTGCACACGGTCAATCTAGGTTCCATCTCTGACATCCCATAGGGTCTCCCAAGAACCGCCAGGAATAATTCCTGAGTGAAGAGCCAGGAGTAAGCCCTGAGCACCAGCAGGTGAGCCCCCAAACCAAAAGTTTTCCCCTCCCTACTTGAAGTAGCTGACGGTTCCCGGTTCTCTGGTGCAAGCGCTGATGGCTTCAGTCCGTTGGGGCCAGGACACGCGTGCCCAGTTTCAGTTCTCACCTGCATTTTTCTTGGCCTGTATCCTCTTCAGCTCCCGGCGGCGACGAGTAACGGGGGGCTCCTGGGGGCATCGCCAATCTGGAGGTCAGAGGGAAGAGCGGGAGGAGAAGCCAGAAGACCTTTACCAACAATCCTGATCATTTCAGGGTTGCAGCTGCATGAATGTGTGTCTATTGCTTTTTGGGGTGAGTGGGGTGGGGGCACAGCCAGCAGTGCCCATGCTTACTCCTGGTTCTGTGCTTAGGGATCACTCCTGGCGGGGCTTGAGGTACCCTATAGGATGCTGGGGATTGAATCCAGGTTAGTGGCCACATGCAAGGCAATTGCCTGTGGTACTGCTCTGGTAGTACTGCTGTGGTATTGCTCTGGTCCCATTGGCCTTCCTTCCCTCTAGTCTGTGACACTGAAACCTCTATCTTCTTTTTGGGGGAGTCATTGGGATTGGGCTGCACCCAGTGGTTTTCAGGCTGTACCCAGGTTTGGTGCTCAGGGGTCACTCCCAGCAGTACTCAGGAAGTACACTGCGCTGGGGAAGCACACAGGCCACGTGCATGACAAGCCCACGCTCTTTTTTTTTTTTCTTGTTGGGTCACACTAGCAATGCACAGGGGTCACAGGGGTTACTCCTGGTTCTGCACTCAGAAATTACTCCTGGCAGTGCTCGGGGGCCCATACGGGATGCTGGGAATCGAACACGTGTCTGCCACGTGCAAGGCAAACGCCCTTCTCGCTTGCTGTCGCTCAAGCGCCACGTTCTGTCTTTTGAGCCCTTTCCCTAACCCCTAAAGTTCCATCTTTGTTTGTTTGCTTGTTTGGGGCCACACCCAGTGGTGCTCAAGGCTGATTCCTGACTCTGTGCTCAGGGATCACTCCTGGTAGATTCAGGGGACCTACAGGATGCCAGGAAGTGAACCTGGATCAGGCGCATGTAAGGCCGACACTCTCCCTGCTATGACTGTCGCTCCATCGCTCCAGTCCCTTAAGGTTCATCTTTTTGTTGTTGTTGTTTTGGGGGCCACACCTAGCAGTGCTCAGGGATTTCTTCTGGCTCTGCCCTCAGGAAGTACTCCTGGTGGTGCTGGGGGGGGGTCCTTGTGGGGTTCCAGGGATTGAACCAGGTTGGATGTATGCAAAGCAAATACCCTCCATGCTGCACCTTCCAGTTCCCTAAAGCTCCATCTTTTTGTTTGTTTGTTTGTTTTGGTCACACCCAGCAACGCTCAGTGGTTACTCCTGGCTCTGCGTTCAGGAATTACCCCTGGTGGTGCTCAGGGGACCATATGGGATGCTGGGAATCGAACCCAGGTCGGCCGCACCGAAGGCAAACGCCTACCCACTCTGCTATGCTCCAGCCCCTCCATCTTTTTTGGATTGTGAAGTGACAACAGTTCTCGACCTTTCTTGCACCTCTGTGGGATCATGTGACTGAGCGTCTGGGCCAATGAGATACAACAGAACCATCTCCCTTCACTCGGCCTTTCATTTCAGTGCCTTGCATGAGGTCCTGGGGAGATCACATTTTGGAATATAGTAGAGCACAAGGAGCCTGCATTCTGAGAGGGAAATAAAAATCTATCTTTATTCAGCCTGGAGGCACTTGCTTTATACAGGCTGATCTGGATTCGAGCCCTGGTATCCTATCCGAGCATCACCAGGAGTGATTCCTGAGCACTGAGCCACAAGTAACCCCTGACCACTGCTGGGCATGGCCTAAAAGACTAAAAAAAAAAATGGAGTGTGGCTAGGGGGCCACACCCCACAGTGCTTGGAGCTTCTCCTGGCTCTCCATTGGGCATTGTTCCTGGTGGTCTTCTGTGGACCTTGTGGTCTTCAGTGAACCTTGAATCAGGACCAGCTGTGTGCAAGGCAGATGCCTTAACCCCTGGACTATCTCTCCGGTTCCTATTTTATATTTTTGGTCTCCTGCAAAGTCATTGGGTGCCTGGGGGTGGGGTCCTCCCAGTGATCCTTGGTCAGGCTGAGCCTGCCAAAGGGCCCAATGCTTGAGCCTCATAGTCCTGGAGGACCATACTTGGCAATGACCTGGGGACACCAGGGCTGTACTCAGTAGTGCTCTGGGGCCAACTGGTACCAGGGGTCAAACCTGGGGTCTCACACATACTGCACATGTGTTTCGCACTTTGAGCTCTCCTCCCTCGCTTTGCCAGCTGTCTGACGAACAACATCATACTCGTTTCAGGGAGTCATGGGAACAGAGGAATTGTGAGTGGCCTATTTTAAGTGACAGGTTCTCAGCTCAACCACTCCACGGTGCTTCCCTTGCTCCCCCCATCTCCTCCAGACCCCCCTTTTGCCTGTACCTGAGCTTGCCAGAGTGTCCATCCCTGTGCTCAACTTTAAGTCCAGTCCAGCATCCTTGAACACAGCGAGTCTGTCTTTCCCGCTGCCCGCTGTGCAGCCAATGTCATGCTCCTCCACCACATCCCAGACCTGGGGTCAAAAGAGCAAGCCAAATGGTGAGCCAGTAAAATTCCCTGCCCACCAGGAAGACAGGCAGTACGATGAAAAATTGTCTCGGTTAATTCTCTCACTATCATCCATATATTAAGCCCTTACCACATGCCAGTCTCTATTATGGAATGGTGCCTTGAATACCCATACACATTGATATTGTCCCTTTTTAAAAAGGACCATGCCCACAGTGCTCGGGCTTACTCAGTGTCAGGGACTGCTGCTGGAGGTGCTCAGGGGACCTTGCAGTGCCGGGGATCAAGCCCAGGCATCCCATATATAAAGCAAATGCTTCTGCCCCTTGAGCCACTCCCTGATGTTGTCCATCTGGAGCTGAAGAAACTGAGGCTCTAGCTAGAAATTTCCAGGCAACCGGGGCTGGAGAGAGAGGACAGCGGGAAGGGTGCTTGTCATGCACACATCTGACTCAGGTTTGATCCCTGGCACCCCAGAGGGTCCCCTGAGCACCACCAGGAGTGATCCCCGAGAACAGAGCCAGGAGTAAGCCCTGAGCATGAATAGGTGTTACTCCGAAACAAAATGAAACAGAACAAAATCTCCAGGCTGCCTCTTGTCCCAAAGCCCACGTGCTCTCACCTTCTTCTGTGTGAGCTTGTGTTTGCTGTTCAGGACATGGAGAGCCTTGTCCACCACCAGCAGCCCAACTGTGGCCTCTGCATTGCCCGTGACCTTCAGTTCCACTTTGCTCTGAGGTGATAAACTCAGAATAGTGTCTTCATTCTTCAATCCAACTTTCAGCTGATCCAGAAAAAAGACACTCAGCCCCCCAGCTCATTTTCAAATTCATCCTCTATACAGAGCCTCAGGGAACTCCACCACCAAGTTCCAGCAACACACACTTGTGTGCAACCTTCTTCAGGCTCCTGGCTCAGCCCTCCCTTCTCTTTTTCTTTTGGTTTTGAAACCACATCTGGATGTGCTCAGCGTTTATCCCTGGCTCTGGGTTTAGCGATCACTCATGCTGGGGCTCTGTGAACCCTCTGGGGTGCTGGAGAAAGAATTCAGGTTGGCTGAGTGCAAGGCAGGTGGTCTATTGCTGTACTATTGCTCTGGGCTGAGCTCTTAAGGCCACACTATCTCCTTTTCCCACCTGTGCCCTTAGCAGGAGTCAGTCAATTGGGCGGGTACCCTGACTTATGAAGGTGCCTTACAACTTCAGGGAGTGTGACTCACCGTCCCCATACACCTGTCATTCACATCGATCCATAACGAATCAGACACCAGTTCAGGGTCCCCGCCTGTCCTCCCTGGGGGCAGTAGGTAGAAGGCCACGATACGGATGGAGGGCAACATGTCTGGGCTCACATCAATGATGGCTGTGGTGTAGACGCTTCCAGGACTCCTTGGCTGGTATCTGGCGCCCACGATCTGGCCCTTACTCAGGATCTTGGAAGCAAAGAAGTCCCAGAAGAGAAGGGTAGAAATAACCCTTCCCCTGGGCGGGCCCAGTCCAAAAAAGGGTCACAGTGTCTCAGGTTCAGCCCTTTTGGACTGAGTTTGTCCTAAGTAGTTCTCATAAATCCCAGATAGTGTTATTCCATGGTGGTCTGCATTGGTGGGGAATTCCTTCAAGTCCTGACCCTCCAATAATAGGGCCTGAGTCCGAATGGGAGAGGCCTGCTCTCAGCCCTCCTATGAAAACCCACTTGGGGATGGGGTCTGCTCTCAGCCCCTCCTATCATATCCCCACGGGGGACAGGTCTGCCCACCAGACCCTTCCCTTCCACCAGACTCTCTGGGGTGTGGTCTCCTTCCAGTCCCTCCCATCAGACCTTCCTGGGGGCGTGGTCTCCTTTCTGTCCCCCCCCCCTCAGATCTTCCTGGGGTGGGGTCTCCTTTTTGTTCCTCCTATCAGATCCTCTTAGGGGCGTGGTCTCCTTCCAGTCCCTCCTATCAGACTCTCTTGGGGGCGGGGTTTCCTTCCAGTCCCTCCTATCGGATTCCCCCGAGGGCGGGATCTCCTTTCAGTCCCTCCCACCAGGCCCGTTCTCACCAGAATGGTGAAGTGCGTGATCTGCTCCTTGGTGTGTGGGTCCCGATGCTTCGTATTGAGGTTCAGCTGGAGGACGCTGCCGACGTCTGTGCCCAGAGCCTTCAAGTCGATGTGCAGGAAGTTCCCTGACCCATCCTGGGTTGCGTAAGGCAAAGCCGTCATCGTGGCTGAGGCCTGTTCCTCTGGCCGGAGAGACTCGTCCTTCGTTTCCACCTGGGGAGGGGAGCGGGAGAGCAAACACCCCAAGGACCCCTGCAGCCGCTCTCCCCCACCCTTCATAGCCCCCAGCCCTGCCTGTCGGCTCAGTACCTGGATGGGCAGCTGCTGCCAGTTGGCGTCCGTGTTGATGGTCATGGCAGCGATCCCGCTGGGCGAGCTGAACACACTCTGGTTTCGGTAGCAGACGGAGACTCTGGAGGCCGGGGACCCATCGGGGTTCGAAACAAAGAGCTGGGGTGGAACGTGGGGTGGAATGAAGGGCGGGCTCTGGATGGAAGTGGTGTGATGTGAGGGGTGGGGACTAGGGGTGCCATCTGGTTTGATTTATATTGTTTTGTTTTGGGGCCACGCCTCCAAGTACTTATGGAGGGCTGATTCCAGGCTCTGCGTTCAGGGACACACCTGACAAGGCTGGCTGGGGGCGGGTGGGGGGACTGTCTAGCGCAGGGATTGAACTGGGATGGCCTTGCTCTCTCTCTCTCTCTCTTTCCTGAGGGTGTGATCTGGATAAGGCTGTCCTGGGACAGCTGTGTGGGTTGTGAACAATGCCATTTTGGAGCCTGGATTTTCTGGGCACACTTTGTGAAGGGGTGGGGTGTTGGGGGGAATGGGAGGCCTGGGTGTGGCTTTGGGGTTGGAGAGAGTGGGATATGTGGAGGGCTGCAGGAAAACTTCAGAGTAGGGCTGGCATCAAAGGATGTCCGGGAGTCTTTGGAGGAATCAAAGTTTTCCCAACTGCATTATCTGACATCACACAATCACCCTAAATGAATCTGTGAGACAGCATTCTGGGAGGACTGAAGGGGCCTCAAGACCTGCTCCTACGCACAGCTTGACTGTACCTTGAAATTTCCAGAGTAACTCTGGAGCCATCACCTCTTTTGGGGGTGTGGCGCTTCCTCCCTGAATTGGGCCACACCCCAATTCAGGCTCTGTGCTAGAAAGTGCCCCCTGGGGGAACATACATGGCTTCCTTGTGTTATACCTTCTTGTCTCTTTTTTTTTTTTCTTTTTGGGTCACGCCCAGCGATGCTCAGGGATTACTCCTGGCTCTGCACTCCGGAATTACTTGTGGCAGTGCTTGGGGGACCATATGGGATGCCAGGGATTGAGCCCACGTTTGCCACATGCAAGGCAAATGCCTTACCCACTGTGCTATTGTTCCAGCCCCTACTTTATCTTTTTGTTGTTGTTCTTCCTTGGGGCCACACCCAGTGATACTCAAGTGCGACTCCTGGCTCGCAGTGCTCAGGGAATCATATGGAATGTCGGAGATTGAATTTGGGTCGGCCACATGCAAGGTAGATGCCCTACTCATTGTATTATCGCTTCAGCCCCCACTTTCTTCTTGTATTTGGTGGGGGGAAGGCTGGTTTAAGAGTTGAGAAAATGTTGGGATTGGTCTAGGGAACATGGTGAACTCAAATTTCAGGTTGATGAACTGCAGGGGGTGGGGGAGGATGGCAGGCCAGTTCAGTGTGTGCAGAGGGCCCCTGAGCCCCTTAACCCAGACTCTGACCCTAAAGTGGAAGGGCATCCCGGGCTTGAAATACTTGGGCGTCCGGAAGAACTTGAGCTTGTAAGGACTCCGGACAATCTTCACGCCTGAGGCCTCAGCCTGGACCATCTCACCACCTGGAGAGATGGGAACTCCGTGAAGTCTGTGAACGAGGCTTTATTTGGGGCAGGGGATGGGGGAGAGAAATGCCAGGGGTGCCGGTTTTGGGGGTCCATCTTGAGGGGGGCAGGGAAGGACATCTCCTCCCACCCCAGTCCTTCGGACAAGTCCTCGCTTGTATGACAAGGAACAGAGTGTGGGTGTAGACCGAGGTCCTATAGATCTTTTTTTTTTTTTCTTTTTGGGTCATACCCGGCGATGCTCAGTGGTTACTCCTGGCTCTGCACTCAAGAATTACTCCTGTGTGCTCGGGGGACCATATGGGAAGCTGGGAATCGAACCTGGGTTGGCAGCGTGCAAGGCAAATGCCCCACCCGCTGTGCTCCAGCCCCTCCTGGATCTCTTTAGGGTCCATGTCCTGACCTTGGCGTGGGGCGGGTCGTGCTGGGTGAAGGGGTTCACCTGAGGAGAACACGGTGACATTGGCGAACACAGAGGCCCCCAGGAAGTCGTCCTCCATGCCCTGGAATGTAGCCATCAGCGTGTCCTTCTGGAGCACAGCGTGTCCCAAGCCCCTGGAGATCTGATCACGGACAAGCAGGGAAAAGGAGTGGGGTGATTTCTCAGGGAGCAGAGGAGAGGGGTGGGAGGGGGACGTGGCTGGGTGGGATCGGGGTTCAGTCACCTCCACTCTCTGCAGGGAACTCTGGATGGGGATCCGGCGGGAATCCAGCTGCACCCCAAAAATGGCCAGCGCGTGCCCATCTAGGGGCTTGTTGAATATATACCTGGGGGTTGTGAGGGGCCGCCCTGCTACCTCTGAGGTGCTCACACCACCTCAGGGTGCTGCAGAGACAGCTGCGAAGCTCGGGGTGGGGGGCAAGGTGTCCCCGAACAGCTGAAGATGCTTTCGTTGCTGACGTATTCTCCCCTCTGGGAGGTGACAGCTGTGTCTGAGGAGACCTTTTCGGGTTTTAGGTTCTGGCCTGTGCAACCTCATAGGAGGGCAGAGGAGGGGCCGTAGTGGTAGTCCAATGAGCAGGGTGCTGGCCTTGCATGTGGGTTCAATCCCTGGCACCCCACTGGATCCCCCAAGCCCTGCCAGGAGTGATCCCTGAGCACAGAGCCAGGAGTCAGCCCCTGAGCTCCGCCAGGTGTGGCCCCCAAACAAAACATAAACAGTGAAAGGGAAGAGGAAGTGGGAGGGGCAGCACCTGGCAGGCGCAGTCCTTAGTTGGGTACTGTGATTTTGGTGTTTTGAAAACAGGGGAGGAGAGAGAGGAGAGAACACATGATTCTGTACAACCTCGGGGGCCTTCAAGTATGGTCAGAATCTGGAGGTGGGGCCAGTGTGACCTCCTTTACGTAAGGGTCTGTGCACTCTCATCTTTTTTTTTTTTCTTTTTGGGTCACACCCGGCGATGCACAGGAATTACTCCTGGTGGTGCTTGGAGGACCCTATGGGATGCTGGGAATCGAACCCAGGTTGACCGCGTGCAAGGCAAATGCCCTCCCCGCCGTGCTATTGCTTCAGCGCCCTCATCGGGCACACCTACCAGAACACGGCACGGGGAGGGCAACGTTCTGCCAGGAGAGGAAGCGAGGTTGAACCGAGGTCTGTGCAACCTCAGGGAGGGGCGATGCTAAGGACACGGGGTGGGGGTGGGGTGGGACTCACCGAGCCTGGATGTCCACCCCCAGAGCCTCATTTCTGAGGTGGAAGAAGGTCGTATTGGGTTTCAGTTGGACCTCGAAAGGTGGAAGCACTGTGGGGAGGGGCAGAGTGGGCTCCCTCAGCATCCCACCAACCCCCTCCCTGCCCCTCCAGTCCTGCGCCTTCCTGGGTGTCCTGGCACCACTGCAGGGGGGCTGGAGCTGCCCCAGGAGGTGTGACCCAGGAGATCCTCCCTGGGAAGCCTGGTGCTCCCTGCCGTATCTTCACTGTAGAAAGTGTGGTGTTTGGGCTGGAGGGGTGGGGGGTGGGGGTGGGGCTGCCGCCCAGCCATGTCCAGCCGCACTCAGGAGCGACCCCTGGTGGCACTCAGGAAACTAGATTAGGTGCTGGGGACTGAGGCAGCGCCAGCCTGGAGCCCCACACTCAATTTAATCCCTGTTCGGGCTCTCCCTGCCCTCCCCTTACCGTACTCCTTTACTTCGAAATCTGCCTTGAACTTCTGTTTGGCTGCACTTTGGTAACTGGCTTCGATGCTCCAGGTCCCAAAACTGAGGTGCACGCACAGATTGGGAGAGATGGGGAGAGGTGGCCCTCTGTCCCCTCCATCCTTCCACCCCCTCCCCTCCTTTCCGTTTCTCCTTCCCTCCAACCTCCCAGCCCTCCTCCCTCCAGCCCTCCTCCCCGCGACTTCCCCCAGGGCACCTGAGGAGCTCTGGGAGATGGAAGGAACTGACAAAGAACCCTTTCTGGGCCTGCAGATTCTGACTGAACACAGTGACTCCCTCCGGGTTCTGTCACGAGAGGAAGCAAGAGGTTCAGGCGCTAGCTCAGACCTCCATATCCCGGATTCCCAGGGCAGGCTAGCGACAGTTCACCTTGATGTCCAGAGTGATGGGCCGGCTCACTGGATCCATCTGGTGGTTGACAGTGAAGATCCGGTAGAGCACTGCAGGGTGGACAAAGGAAGCGATGGGGCAAAGGGTCAGTGAGGAGGGTTCTAGGGTGGGGGGCGTCGGAGGTGCAACCGGAAGGACATTGCAGGAGCCTGGTGGGGCGGGGGGAGGAACCTGCTGCCTGCCCCAGGCCAGGTGCCCGTTGAGCGCGTACCGAAGTGCTCTGGATTGTAGATGGTCTTGTCCGTCTGAATGAAGATGTAGCCGGCGTGGGGTGCCACGAGCACCGGCTTCTCCAGGACAGACGACGCCCAAGTGACCCGGATGATGACATATTGCTGACCGGGTTGCGGTGGGTAGACCAGGCTCTCAGGAATCTGGGGAGAGACGCCCTCCATCCCTCAGACTTCTGTGGGGACAAGCAGAGGCCTGTGCGACCCTCTGGTTCTGCTTTGGTGGGGTCTGGAAGCAGGTGGCGCCGGGCACGTGGCCCGCCGGCTTAGAAAGGGGGCGGGGCTGCCACGTAGCTCGGCGACCAGCAGAGGGCGCCTTTTGTAATTCGGCACCGGCTGTGCTCTCTTTCGGTTTTTGAACCACACCTGGCGGTACTCGGAGTTTACGCCTGGCTCTGCTCAGGGATGACTCCGGGTGGGCTCAGGGGACCACCTGGGATGTTGAGGATGGAACCCAGGATTGGCTGCATGCAAGGCACACGCCCTCTCCACAGTCCTATCTCTGGGCCGGTCCCGGGGCTCCGGATTTCGGTTTCTGTTGGTTGCCTGGATTTGGGGGATCCTCAAGCAGTGCTCAGAGAGGCGGGGGCGACTCCTGAAGATCATGGCCAGCTGGGGGAGGCAGGCTCAATTTCAGGCCCCGGCAGCGCTGTGGAGGCCACCAGGGGAGCGCTCCGGAGTTGACGGTACTGTTCGGGTGCGGTGCTGGGGGTCGAACTCGCCGCCTCTCTCACGTCACGCTAAGTATGCAACCCGACCTCGATCTATTACTTTGGTACATTTCAATAACTTTATTGGCATAGATCACATACAATGAAACAGAAAAAGGCCGCCATTCGAAACGCAAAGAACCCTACGTTGTCTTCAGGAGACTATGGACATTAGGGACAGGGGCGATATCACAGCGGGTAGGGCGTTAGCCTTGCACGCGGCTAACCTGGGTTTGATCCTCGCTGACCCATATGGTCCCCTGAGCACCGCCAGGAGTGGTTCCTGAGTGCAGATTTGGGAGTGACCCAAAAGGAAAAAGAAAAAAAAAAAAGAAAGAAAGAGAGACTATGGACATTAAGGCAAAGCTGGGGAGGTCACAGGTAGAGAAATGAAGACCGAGATACCATCGCAGGTCGCTTTACCTGGTGGGGAGCGAGGGAGGTGGCCTCCAGCTGAGTGTTTCCGCCTTTCTGCTTCACCCACGAGCACCTGAGCACTTACCCATGCTGACGCTCATGCTTCACCAGGCCCACGAGACAGCCACCAAGATACCTGAAGTTCACTTGTTCGTTCTTTTTTATCTTTTTGGGGTCACACCCAGCAATGCTCGGGGGTTACTCCGGGCTCTGCACTCAGAAATTATTACTCCTCGCAGTGCTCAAAGCACCCTATGGGATGCTGGAGATCGAACCCAGGTCATCCGCATGCAAGGCAAATGCCCTCCACACTGTATCCTGCTCCTGCCCCTTAAGTTCACTTGTTCTACATAGTGTGGGAGTGGGTCCCCACCATCCAACTTCTGGGGATCTGGGGTCAGGCTGGAACAAGGAATTGATCGTTCTTGGCAGGAAGGGAAGGTCCGTCCTAACCTCCACGCACGCTTTCCCAGTTCATCGCCTTCCCTCGAAGAAAAGAATTTCAGGAGGCAGCAAATAGTGAAGCAACATAGTTGGAAGAAATTTACTTAGAAAGATGTGAGGGGGTGCTGGAGTGATAGCACAGCGGGTAGGGCGTTTGCCTTGCACACGGCCGACCCGGGTTCGATTCCCAGCATCCCATATGGTCCCCCAAGCCGCCAGGAGTAATTCCTGAGTGTAGAGCCAGGAGAAACCCTTGTGCATTGCTGGGTGTGACCCAAAAAGCAAAGGAAAGATGTGAGGGGAGAGGAAGGGAGGATTGCGTGTTCAAGAAGGCTTCTAAGGAGGGGAACACGCCTTGGAGAGAAAGAGGGAGAGATGTGTGTTCATGAGAAAATGGAGAGAGAACAGGCTCAGAAGAGCAAGCAAAGCCTCTGACCTATTTTTTTGGCCTGTCTTCTCCTTTTATTGCTATGATTATTATTCTCATTACTATTTTGGTTCGAGGGTTATTCCCGAATACTAGGGATTCCCTGCCTTGGTGCTTAGGGGCTGCCCTTGGCAGGACTCAGGGGACCTTGTGGTACCCACGGGCTGAACCTGGGGCTCTGACGTGCAAATGTGCTGTAGCCCTTTGAGCATCTACTCAGACCCGTACTTTTATAGTATTATTTGGTTTGGAGCCACACGCAGTGGTGCTCAGAGCTTCCCCCTGGTTCTGTGCTTGGGGGTCACTCCTGGCGAGGCTCAGGGGACCACCTGGGGTGCTAAGGATGGTGCAAGGCAAATGCCCCACCCTCTCACCTACCTCTCGGCCCTCAAGACAGAACTTGCACTGGGAAGGACCCCAGACCCCTGGCCGGACAATGGAGACTGCACAGTCGACCTTTCTAAACCTCCTCACTCTCCATCACCACCCTAAATACACCCTCTTCACATTTCTCTGGCCTTTCAGTACATGCTGCTTATGGCCACCAAATCGCGCAGGCACCTCGGTCTTCAAGAAAATGCGCTCATGAATATGCATGAGCTTCGTGAATATGCATGATTTTATGAATAAGCAACCGTTTCCTGAAGGGGGGGGCGAGACGACTAGAATAACCTAGAAACTTTTCCATCAGCCTCTCTCTGAGAGCCAGAAAACTGACAGCCCCCACCCCCTTCCCTAAGCCTCGCAGAAGCTGGTGGACGGTGATCCTTCCCAATCGAAGTGGCCTGCGTGGCCCCCACGGCACCCGACGCCCACTTAGCCGTCGGCTTCCGACCCTCCACCCGACGGGGCTCACCGTCACGGCCGCCTGGAGCATGAAGTGGTTCTGGGGGGTGAGGGACAGCTCCGCCTCCGCCACCTGGCGCGTCCTCAGGGGAAAGTCCCACACGCTGAGCTTCACCTCCAGGTTCCGGGGCGGGGGCTGCCCCCAGTCCGGGTGGGCCTGCACGTGGACCTTCTCGGGGGTGCCCACCCGCAGCACCCGCGGGGTCACCAGTATCAACCTGCCCGGAGACAAACACGGGGGCAAAGGGTGGGTGGGGGTGGGGACTCATGAGAGGGGGAGGCAGGGTCGCGACCCCCGAAAGCATGCAGCAGCAGAGGCTCAGCCTGGGCCGGAGGAGCCCCCCAGACACCCTCCTGGATGCCCAGACTCACAGCGGTTCCGCCTGGGCCGAGGGGTACCCGCAGAGGAGCAGAATCAGCCCCAGGGGCCAGGGCAGGGCCATGGCGGTGGGAGGCGGTGTGGGGCGCCCGGGTCTGTCCCTCCATCTGACCCAGCCCTGGCGTGTTTGCCTTGGCCAGGCCGGGCCAAGTTAATATTTAAACAGACAAAATCTCCCAAATTCGGTGGGGGCAGGAACCTGTGCTTCCTTTTCAGGCAACCCCCCCCCAACCCTCCTCCCGAGGGCCAGAAACAGCTGTATGAAAAAGTGTTCCTCCGACCCCATCAACCTTTGGGGGCTCAGAGTAGGGGGTGTTGCCTAGCCCAGTGATCTCCCGAACCCCTCCCCCTCCCCCAGTTTAAGGTCGTTTAAGGTCTCTGGCGGGTGTGGAGCCCTGAAAGCGCCCACGATTGGCTAGTGGAGCTATAAGTCCCGCCTCTGGCCTTGGGAAATTGACATATGTGAGTTTCTGGGGTCAGGGCTCAGAGAGTTCAGCTTCCGGTTGTGTGTGTGTGTTCCTGAGTGTGTGTGTATGTGATTTTTGATTTGGACCCACACTCGGCTGTACTCTGGGGCATACTTCTGGCTCTGCACTCAGCGATCACTCCGGGGTCCCTGTGTGGAGCCAGGGACCATACCTGGGTCAGCCATGTGCCAGGCAAGAGCCTTACCCACTGTCCTGTTGCTCCGGCCCCAGCATTTATGCCTGACCTCAGTGGCCTGAGCAGACCAGGTCCCTGGCCGACACTGGGGTTGTGCCCTCTCACAGGCTGACTTCAGATGGCCGAGCACCCAGACTGGGAACTGTGCTTACTTCCTGGCGGAGACAATTATACTCAGTTACATCAGGACCATTGTTCATTGTTCCCAAATCATGGCCCTTGCTCTCTGAGTTTCTTTTCCAGAAGGCAAATTATACACATTAAGCCGGGGCACGCAACCCATGCTTGCTGGGACAAAAAGTCTTTCTCTTGTAGAATAATCGAGGGAATAGGACTAGAGGGATAAGGGGGTGGGGGTGGGTGATGTCTGCTGCTTTTTAAGTTTTTGCCATACCAGGCGGTCCTCAGGGCTGACTTCTGGCTCTGTACTCAGGAATTTACTCCTCGTGGTGCTCAGGGGACCATATGGGGTGCTGGGGATCGAAACTGGGTCAGCTGTGTGCAAGGCATGTGCCGGGCTGGCTGTACTATGGCTCCAGCCCCTCCACTGCCTTTTAGAAGCACATGGGGTTCTAGTTTGTTTGGTTCTTTGTTTTTCAGTCGACCCAGCCAACTTGATATGTCTTGCCTAGGATAAGGTCCCAGATTCTCTCAAACAATAATCCTCAGTCTGGGCATTTTCAGAGGAGGAAATGTATCTACCAGAAGGACTGAAAATGCCCTTTATCCTGCCTCATAGTTTCCTGTGACTTAAGCTGCCTTTGCTGAGAGCTGGGGAGCAGAGATGGGCCAGGGTGATAGTAGAAACCCACTCAAGCAATTTTGTTGTTGTTGGCTTTTTGGGTCATGCCCGGCGATGCTCAGGGGCTACTCCTGGCTCTGCACTCAGGAGTTACTCCTGGCTGTGTTGGGGGTACCATGTGGGAAGCCGTGGACTGAACCCGGGTCGGCAGCATGCAAGGCAAACACCCTACCCCGTGTACTATCGCTCCAGCCACTCACCCAGGCATTCTGATTTGGAGGCCACATCCTGCAGTGCTCAAAGGCTGCTGTGTGATGGATGACACCCCTGTTTACCTGGTCTTGTAGGAGCCAGGATGGCTCTCTGGATGGAAAACCCTTTACTGCAGAAACGGATATTGACCCATTTTTCAGCTATCAAGTGCAGACACTCCGGGACTGGGACGAGGAGTCCCCCTTCAAAATCGTGCGGTGAGGAAACTGAGGCACGGGGAGGCGGAGTGACTTAGCACCCTGGTTGGAGCCTGAAGCCGGCTTGGACAGGTGGCGGTCGGGTGCAACGCTCAGTCTTGGCCAGCAGAGGGCGCGCGGGGCCTCCCGAGCCCTGCTCGGGCCCCGCCCGCAGGAATGCGAATGGCGACCCGAGCGGGGCTGGGCGGCACGCCCGGAGCAGCTGCGGCCGCTGCAGCGCCTCGGAGTGCCTCGGCTTCCTCTCCCTGGGACCCCGGGGAGGTCTTGCAGGGATGTGTAGCCTCTGTTTTTCTCCCGTCGTGCAGGGCTTCCTGGGAAAGGCCCGGTAGGGGCCAGGAGGCACGGCGATCTGCACATTGCCTTGGGGCTGTTGTCAGTTGTGAAACGCAGGCGGCCGTTTCTCGGAGGCTCTGAGGCTCCAGAAGAGCCCAGGACGTCTTAGCCTGGATGGCACAGTTGCCACGGCAGGGCGTGGACAAGCTGGTCACTGCGGACCCGAAGCAGGCGCCACCACTCGCTTCTTGGTCTTTGGAGGAGAATCTCTGCGCACCTCCTATTTCCCCCCTCGGGTTTCAGGAACAGGCTTTGTGTGAGCTTGTGTTTGGGTCGCACCCAGCGGTGCTCCGGGCCTATTCCTGGCTCTGTGCTCGGGGAGCAACTATGCTGCCCACTGTGCTATCGCCCTGGCCCGGAAGTGGGCGTTCTTGCTGAACTGCTGGTAAAGAGCATCTTGTCCCTAAGCCTATGGAAGACTCACTCAGTGTACCTTTGGGGTTGATTATCGTGTTTTCCGGACTCTGCGCGTCCAGAAGTGCTTTGAAATTGCAATTACAAGCAAGCACGCAACCCCCTCCACCACGCCCCCCCCCCCCCCACCAGCTCACAGTATAGTCGAGACTTCACAGCTCTTCTAGGGAGGCTACGACAGTGGCGGCTGGAGCTCCTGCTTCGCATGTGAGAGGCCCTGGGTTTTATCCCTTGCAAAGGGAGATGCGCCCTAAGAGACTTACCCCTGCCCCCTTACTATATCTCGTTGGCCCATTCCTACTGTGTGTGCGTATGTGTGTAGGGATGGGTTGGGTTACTCCTGGCTCTGCGCCCAGGGATTCAGGAATCACTACTGGTGGTGCCCGGGACCATATGCGATGCTGAGGATCGAACCCAGGTCTGCTGCATTCGAGATACGACTGCACCGACCCATTCCTGCATTTTGTGAACTGGAACTTACTCCCCGCTGAATAATCTCCCAGCCGTGGGCACCCATCCTCCGCCTTCCTTTTACCCCTCCCGGTCCTCCCCTGACCCTGCCTCCGGCCGCCTAAGAGCTGCATCTCGAGCTCAGGGGCGCACTGCCTGGTTCTAGGCGCGGGATCTCGCGATAGTTGCTCTTCCGGCCCTGCCTGGGTCTCGCGCTGGATCTCGCGATAAGAGCTCTTCTCGTCCTGTGTGGTTCACTGGGGGGGAGATACCCGCAGAGCGTCGTCCTCACGGCTGCCGGAGCTTGTTTCCTCCGGGTCAGGCTGGGACCTTGGCCTTTGTCCGCCACCCCACGCTGGATGCTGAGACTGTGTCCGCCGCTGCCTGACGCGCTCGGACCTCAGCCGCGCGAGTGGACAGTGGCCACCCGCTTCACCCCACTCGAGGCTCTAGGGGGTCCGCTGCCCCCGTTTCCCACCCCCATGCACCCCGCGCAGAACCCCCGTCTCGCCACGTCCTCCCCGACACCTGGTTTTCTGTTCTTGTTTGGAAAACTTTCTTTGAGGGGACAGGGCACACCGGAAGGTGCTGGGCGCTGCTCGGGGCCCAGTGCTCAGGGGTCACACCTGGGGTGCTCAGCAGGGCAAGACCTTCCTTCCCTCCCGCACCTCCTCTCCCTGCCCTGGTGTGAGTTTGGGCGGTAGCTGGATGGCGTTACTTTTTAAAATCTATTTATTTTTAATACTTTTGCTTTTGGGGGGGCCACACCCAGCGATGGTCAGGGGGGACTCCTGGCTCTGCACTCAGGACTCACTCCTGGCGGTGCTCGGGGGACCCCATGGGATGTCAGGGATTGAACCCGGTCGGTTGCATGCAAGGCAAATGCCCTACCCGCTGTACTATCGCTCCGGCCCCTTGTTTATTTAATTTTTTTAATGGAAACCTGAGAATTTGAGCTTTCCCCAGTAGCCGACCCCAAGGATAAGCTTCATCGCCAAGACGGGGTCCCCAGTGTGGGGGGAGGGGACACTCCCACGCCCGGATGAACGGAACCCAGAGTCTCACTGCGTTCAGGAAGGCTGTGTGTTTGGGGGATCAGGCCGCTCCGGTTCCGCCCGGCTGGGCTGGACCCTGAGACTGGGGAGGCAGCTGCGGGCCAGACATCGGATGCTGAACCTGAGCAGGCGGGGCCAGCGGAAGAGCAGGTGGTGACTGATGCGAACGTACAGGCCACCGCCGGGGTCCATGGCTTTGAGCGCGATCAGCGGCCGGTACCTGGCATTGGTCTGTCTGCGCAGGGGAGGTCTGGCAGAGCCGATGACCTTAACAATGACCTATGGGTTCGAAACACCTCCCTGCTTTTTTTTCTTTTTTTTTTTTTTAGGGCACATCTGGCCTACCCGAGTTCGATTCCTCCGCCCCTCTCGGAGAGCCCGGCAAGCCACTGACCGTATCTTGCCCACATGGCAGAGCCTGGCCAGCTCCCCGTGGCATATTGGATATGCCAAACACAGTACCAAGTCTCACGATGGAGACGTTACTGGGCCCACTTGAGCAAGTCGAAGAACAACGGGAGAACAGTGCTACAGTGCTATAGGGCACATCTGACGATGCTCAGAACCACTCCTGGACGGGCATACGGGGTGTCCAGATGGAAGGCTGCAAGCCAGGCAAGTAAGTGCCTTCCCTGCTATATTCTCTCCCAGTAGCCCTGAGCTCTGCAACCTGGGCACCCCGCACCCAGGGACCCTGGAGAATCTGCAGGGATGTTCTCCAGGCTATATCATATATTGGGGCTCAGCACC
Source organism: Sorex fumeus (assembly GCF_029834395.1). Lineage (NCBI taxonomy): Eukaryota > Metazoa > Chordata > Mammalia > Eulipotyphla > Soricidae > Sorex > Sorex fumeus. Next base: position 10,162,357 of record NW_026606098.1, read on the forward strand.
CCCCCTCACCTGGGCCACATCCTGCGGTTTTTGCCCCACTGAGCTGAAAAGCTCCCTGGAGACTGGGAGGTAGCAATCCTGGAAGAAGCGCAGCGTGTCCGGGTCTGTGTCCAGGCTCTCCGTGGACGCTGCCTGCTCCAGGATCTTCCCCTCAAAGCTGGTGCTGACCGGGCCGGGCTCCACCAGGGAGACACTGGGAAGACAGATGGACATCGGGTGTTTTGGGAAGACCACCTACTCTTCCATTTTGCCCATGACACCCCCCAAATTCTCCCATTGTCCCAAATCTCAGCCCTCTGGTCTCTACCACTCCCCGGGTTTCCTTGCCAGAGCCCCATCCCCACTCCCTTCTCCCCCCTTCTGTCCCCCAAGTCCCACCCTCACTGGATGTTGAACTGCAGCAGCTGGATCGCCAGACTCTCAAAGAATCCTTCCAGGGCGAACTTGGAGGCTGCATAGACGTCGTTGAATATAACCCCTGGCAAAATCAGGGGAGGGGGCTGGCTGTGGAGGGCTGGCTGGTGGGCGCAGAGGGAGGGGGGTCTTTGGGGGATGGAATGGGGGTGGGGGATCAGGATGCAGGCGCAAGTGGGGCCAACACAATGAATACATGGGGGTTTCATTTGCAGGTCACATCCACCCGTGCTCAGAGTTCACTCCTGGCTCTGCACTCAGGAATCACTTTTTTTTTTTTTTGGATCACACCCAGCAATGCCCAGGGGTTACTCTTCGCTCTGCACTCAGGAATTACTCCTGACGGTGCTCAGGGGACCATATGGGATGCTGAGAATAGAATCCAGGTCGGCCTCATGCAAGGCAAACGCCCTACCCACTGTGCTGTCGCTCCAGCCCCAGTGTGTGCTATGAAGGAGTGGGAGCAGGTGGTGTTGGGAGGAGGCTTTTGGGGTGCCTTTCCCCGACATTGCTGCCTCTGCTGTCAACTCAGAAAACTCCCCTATACAAAAAGTTTTTTTAAAAAAGGAGGCTGGCAAGATAGTAAAGAGGGTAGAGTGTTTGCCTTACATTTGGCTGACCTGAATTTGATTCCCAGCATCCCATAGAGATCCCTGAGCACCACAGGGGTGATCCCTGAGTGCAGAGCCAGGAGTAAATCCTGAGCACCATCCTCGGAGCCTCTGAGCTACTTGTGCCTGGGATACATGGGGTCCATTGTAAACATCACTAGCCAATCTCTGCCCTCTCCTCAGCGCTTCAAAGTCCAAATTGGAGAAGTCTCTGGTTGTGGGAGAAGGGTGGCAAGTAGGAGCCTCAGGAAAAAGAGTTCTGGTATTTCCATTGGGTCTGGGTGGGGAGGAAGTGCAGGGTGGGGTGGGGATGATGGCTTGTTGGGCTTCCTTTGACCCATTGTCAGCAGCTGTACCACCACCAGCGAAGGCCGTGCCATGGCAGGCATAACTAATGGATCTCAGAGCTTTCCCCTACTGCAGGCATTCAGGGGGAATATGGGCTCAGGCCTCCTGACCAGCCTTCCCCGTGGGGCTGGGGAAGGTCAGACATTGTGCATGTGTGTCGGGGAGGCCTTCCCTGGAGCTTACCCTGCAGCCCCATGACGCTGCTGACCACCACAATGTGGCCCCGTCGTCTTCTCTTCATAGCAGGGAGCACAGCTTTCACCAGACGGACAGCCCCAAAAAAGTTAGTGTCAAAGATGTTCCGCATGGCAGCGAGGCTGAGTCCTTCCAGTGGCCCTGCCAGGCCCACACCGGCGTTATTCACTGAGGGGGACGATGGGGAGCAGGTTTTCATGAGGATCTCAAGCCCTCCTGAATCATCAGGGTTCCTCCTGAATCATTTTTAAATATAGTTCTAACACATGTTGTGGGGAGCCTTGGGCCCTGGGGAAGGAAGGGCTGCTGGGAACAGCCTTCCCTTTAAGCATGACCCCAAATTGCAGCAAAACAGCCCCACCCGCCTGCCTTCTAATGCCCCTTGGGGACCATGAGTTGCTTCTTCATCACACTTCCCCCAAATGACTCATCAGGGCGATTATTCCCCCCCACTACACCACATATGGTTTTCTCCATATGGGAGAAGTTTCTTTTGGTGAGAACCCACCCCTTTCCCAGGAAAGTTCACTTCTTCTGTTCCCCCTAAACTGTTTTTCCCAACTCTGAGCCAACTGGTCAACCCCCTTTTCTGTCTGGAGATGGGGCGGTTGCTGAACTGGGATTCTGCTCAGGTAATAAGAACAGTAAGGGGTAAGGGGGTCAGGGAGGGGGGCCCAGTCTCACCCAGCACATCCACATCCCCTCCCGGGATGTCACTGAGACACTGGGCCACAGACTCGTCACTGCACACGTCCAGCTGGGCCACCGTGAGGGTGCACCCCAGAGCATCCCCAGCAGCTGCCTCCAGTGCCCCCTTCTTTCCCAGGTCCCTCATGGTGGCCACCACTGGGGACAGAGAACAGAGTTGGCACAGACACTTCCCTGTGTGTACTTACCTGTCACCAGGAGGCAGAGAGCACAGGGTCAGACACTGGGAGTCGACAACACACAACCCCAAGTATGCTTTATGCATTTATTAATCTCTGGATGACCACGGGGTCATCCATCCACCAACCATTATCTGTCAGTGTATTCATCGTCATCCACCCACCCATCCGTCCACCCAAATCATCCATCACCCATCCACCCACCCACCCCTCCATTACCCACTCACCCTTCATCCATTCATCGCTCATCCACCTACCTATTCCTCCATCTCTCCCTCCCTTTATTCGTTAATTTATTCATTCACTCATTCATCCATATACACACTCACCTATTATCCATGCATTTATCTGTCCATCCATTCTTCCATTTATTTATCCTTCCATCTATCTATCCTTTCATCTTTCTCCATCAATTTTTCTGTCCATTTATGCATTTATCATTCATACATTTATCCACGTACCTATTATCTATCCATCTACCCTTCCATCCATCCCTCCACTCATCATCCATCCATCCACCCACCCATCCATCCCTTTATCCATCAATATATCCATCCATTCATTTATCAGTCATTGATCCACCCACCCGTTTTTCTCCCATCCGTCTGTCCCTCCCATCTTCCATCAATACATTCATCCATTCATTAGCCCTCGTTCAGCATACGCATCCGCCACATCCCTCATCCCTTCCTCCGTCCTCACCCACCCACCATCCCTCCAGCTAGCATTTTTTCCGGGTGCTGAGACGATTGCATGACCTAGAATGGCGATGCTCCACAGAGGCCCTGGCTGGCAGCCCTGGCACCGTTGCAGCCCGAGCTGTTGCCTCTGGGCCAGTGGGCAGAGGGATGAAGCCCTGCCGGGGCCTTCCCCTGCCTCGTCGTCAGTAGTAACGGCCCTTTGCCGACTGCAGCCCCAGTGTACTCTGGGCCAGAAGCTCTTCTGGGGGTGGGGAGGGAGGGGGCAGTCCTCCGTTTTGGAGACTTTTCCGCAGGGTAGCAGGAGGCCAAGTCCCTAAGCCTAGCCAGGGCCCCCTTAAGCCCTGCCAGCTAAGGGCACCCCAGCGGCTTATCTCGGAGTAGTAATCTGCAACGAGCTAGAGGGAGGGGGTGTCAAAAAAAACCTGCTAGCCCAGCCCCTTCGGATATAACCCCCCCCCCCCCCCGCCACACGCACACACACACTCAGGCTGGGTAGAGGCTCAGTGGGACCCTGAGTTTTGTTGGTTTTGGTTTTGGGGCCACACCCAGCCAAGCTCAGGGGTGACTCCAGGTTCTGCACTCAGGAATTACTCCTGGCGGTGTGAGGTGTGAGGGGGACTTTATGGGTCACTGGAGACTGAACCTGGGTCAGCCGCATGCAAAATAAGCTCCCTCCCTACTGTAGTATCGCTTCAGTCCCAGAACCCCAGGTTTTGCAGGCAGGAACCCCGGTTCTGTCCCCAGCACTACGCCTGACACCTCCAAGAAAATAAAGTTCTCCGGGGCACCCCCCCACCTCCCCCTCACGTTGCTCCCCAGCCTTGTTGCCCTTTGCCACATAAGCCGGTTTCCACATCTGCCTTCTGGCCTCCCCCGCTGCCCCGGATGCTTCTCTCTGGGGTTTTGTGTGCGGTGACCCCAGCCACTAGAATGGGTATCCGGAAACTGGACATAGGCCTGAGTCACCGGCAGAGGCACTGGGGGTTCCTGAGTTTCCTTCCAAACGCCCGAATGCTGGAAGGTAGAACTGGGGTTTCTGCCCGGAGTGCAGTCCTGCACCCCTTCCCAGCACCCCTCCCATGCACCCCCTCACCTCGGTAGCGCTGTCTGGGGTCATGGGCCAGCTTCACAGCCAGCTCCAGGCCAATTCCCGAGGAGCACCCCGAGATAAGCACTGTCTGGGTTGCAGCCTTGGCCATACTAATGCCTCGCTGGGCTTATGAGCTCAGCGGGTGCCCCCTCCCTTCCTGGCCCAACTCTCTCACCGATCCGCGGGTGCCTCCCTCATCCTGACCCACTCCCCTCCCAGAGATCTCTGATTTCAAACTGACCCTGGACCAGCAAAGGGCGGGGGCCGATGCACCCCGTTTCCGCCCTTTCGTGTCGGCTGCCGACTGCGGTGCTCCTAAAGGGGTGTGGTGGGGGTGCTTCCATTCAGGACTGAATTATTCGGGGGGTCTCATGGAGATGGGGAGAGCGGGGGCTTCCCTCTGACCACCCCCTCCCTGACCCTTCTTTCTTCTGACTCTCTTTTTTTTTTCTGGCTTCTGGGCCACACCTAGTGATGCTCAGGGCTGACTCCTGGCTCTGCACCCAGGGATCACTCCCAGCGGGATCCTCTGGGGCACTGGGGATCAACCCTGATCTACCCTGTGTAAGGAGCATCTTATCCACAGTACTCTTGCCCCCACCCACCTCTGAGCATTCTGGGCCCCAACAGAGGGTGCACCCCAACCAGGGGTCTCTCAAAGGGGGTGTTCAGAGGATAGACGAGATAGAGCAGGAACTTCTGTGCTCGCAGTCTCAGGCTGAGTGACCATTGCCTCATTCTCCCCTGGGGTGTGAGCAGCGGGGAACCTTCCCCCTAGGGCCTGTCGGGGCCTACCCTCTCCTCTCAGAGACCAGACCTGTCCGGGAGGAGGTGGTCCTGCGGGCTTCTCCCCAGGAGTTGTGGGTCTGTTCCTGGGATTCCTCCCGCAGCAGTACCCTCTGATTCCATATGCGCGTGCTGGTCTCTGGGTCTGGGGGATCTCCAGGCAGGGAAGAAGGGCCCCCCTGCTCCCCAGCCAAAAGGCGGGGATCCTCCCTGACTCCCCCTAAATTGACAGTGTGTAATAAGAGCTGGGGTATTTTTTGGAGTCCCGCGAGGAGAGGGGCTGGGGGACAGTGGGGACCCTTTATCAGAAGGTGGAGAGGGGGTTTTGTTGTTTTGTGGGGGGGGGGTGTTTGAAAAAATAGTTTCAGTGAAGGTGGGATATCCAGTTCTGGGAGTTGAGTGGAGATGAGGATTGGGGGGGTCGGGTTGGGAACCCCGATTTGGAATCTGGAATGAGGTTTGGATTGCGTGTGAAGGGTGGGGTGAAGGGGAAGCTTTGGTGGGGATACCAGGACCTCCCTCCAGCAGTGAGGGGCTGAAGTTGGTAGTGAGGGGCCATGGAAGGTAAGGTGAGAGGGAGAGAGGGGGAGGGGAGCAGGGAGAGAAAGAGGGAGGGAGGAAGGGGGAAGAAAAAATGAAGGGGGAGGGGGAGAAAGAGGGAGAAAAAGGGGGGAGAGAAAAATTAGGAGGTTGGGTCCCCATTTGCGGGGGGATGCGTGTGACCCTAAGTCAGGCAAGATTCTGTTAAACTGTCATTCCTAATCCTAAACCTGGACGCAAATTCGAGGACCGGATAAGGGATGAAGAAGTGAGTATGGAGTCAGCCCGGAGCACTGCCAGGTGCGGTCCAAAAACCAAAAGCAAAAAAAAAGTTTGAATGATGTGCCCGCAGCTGGGAGGGCGCTCGCCTTGCACGCGGCCGCCGGGCTTCCGTCCCCGTCACCCCATGTGGTCCCCGGAGCCCGCCAGGAGCGATCCCCGAGCGCAGAGCCAGGAGTCACCCCTGAGCATCGCCGGGTGTGGCCCAGAAACTAAAAACAAAACAAAAAAAGTTTGAATGAGGCTGACTCGCCACGGAGAGCCCTGTCCTTAGGAGAGGGTTTGGGGCGGGGCTGGGGCGCCCCGAGTTCTAAGGCCGATGGGTGGGGCGCCCAGGCGCGGGGTCCGCCCCAGCACCTCGCGGCCAATCGGCACAGCCTCGCCCCACGCCCGGCGCCGCCGCCCTCTCCGCCTATCAGGGCGAGGCCGGGCGGGTCTTGGTCGCAGCCGGTCCTGGCGGCCGGGAGCAGAGCGGCGAGCGCGCCCGGAGCCGAGCAAGCGCCCCGCCGGGATGGGGGGGCCCCTGGGCCGGGATCCCTCTCGGGCCGGCCCTTGCCTGCTCCTGCTCGCGCTTCAGCTGCTGCCCCGGATGCAGGCGGGTGAGCTGAGGGTTGAGGAGCTGGGGACCCCGGAGGGCGGGATCCGGATAGGGAGGTGGCCTGAGGGTGGGGGGCGTGCAGGGGCCTGGGGACGCGGTGTTTGCGCCTCTGCAACTACTATGGAGCCTGGAGGTTGTGACAGCTGGGGGGGGCCTGGGGAGCTGGCCCCAAGGTCAGTGTGCGGAGATTGTGTGTGTGTGTGTGTGTGCGCGCGTGTGCGTGCGTGCATGAGTGTGAATGTGTGCGAGTGTGTTTGCATGTGTGTGCATGAGCGTGTTTGCACGTGTGTGCATGCGTGTGCGTGATTGATTGCAGATGGGTGTGTGCAAATGTGTGCACGCGAGTGCGTGAGTGTGCGTGTGTGAGAATGTGAGTGCGTGTGTCTGCAGGAGTGTGGTCATGCAAAGGTGTGACCAACTGTGAGCTGCCACTGTGGGCGTGGCCAGAACTGTGTGTGGGCGTTGGGGGGGCTGGAGTGGACGGCATGAGTTGGGGTGCTGGGACGAGTGTTGCATGGGGTCTGGGCTGTGGGTATCTGGGGGTAGGGGAGCCGTGGCTGTGATCCTGCCTGGTCTCTGGGGAACCCTCTCTGAGGGTGTGGCCGAGATTGAGGCCGAAAGGAATGTGGACCCCACGATGTGGTTCCCCGTGATTCCCCTGGGGATTCGGGGTGCCCTCGCCATCTCCCCTAAATAACCTCACCTTACTCCTCCTCGGCCTCCTCTGTGCCTGTTGCCCCCCCAAGGCCCCCCCACCCCTTTGCGCCCAGAGCCGATCAGCACCATGGACAGGGGTCTGGACGGCCGTGGTGGGGCGGGGCCCCCGCGGGGCGGGGTGGGGCGCAGGCGGGGGCGGGAGTGGAAATTGCCCCCACCCCAGCCTCGGAGCCTCGGGTGTTTCTTTTCCCGTGGAATTTCTCAGGGCATCCCCCCCCAAGGGTCCCGGGGGGCCGCGGGCCGGGTGAGTCAGCGCTGACGCACGCCCAGCTGCGCGCATCTGGCGGGACTCCAAGCCCTGCCCCTCGGCTTCTGGGTGGGGGGCGCGGGGGCGAGGGCACGGGGCGGGGTGGGGGGGGACACAGCGGAAAGCGCAGGGCCCCCAGGTGGAGGTCCAAGAGGCTTCTCTGGGTGAGAGATCCCAGGCCAGGCCCTTTCCGCAGATCCCTGCAAAACCTGCAGCCCCCACAAAACCCAGACTCGAGGTCAGGTGGGCGCGGGCCGGTTCCCACGCCCAGACAGCGCCGCCGGTGGCCGCAGCCTGTCACCCGCCCCCGGCCCAGGCTCAGCACATGCTGACACGCCTGTGGACAGAGGTGGACAGGCGGCTGTCTGCAGAGGGTCATTCTCCTGTCTGCGCTGGGCCCTGGGCACACCCACAGCACGTGCACCCCAACCCCCAAGAACACCCTGGCAATCTCGCTTCCCCCACCCGAACCCCCAGGGGATTTGCAGGAACACCCGCTGCCCACTGCGCCCCTCTCTCCACCCAAGATCCCGCCGAGTTCTTCCCCCACTTCCTGAGGCCTGGACCCGCTGCATAGGAGCAAGGCGGTGGGGGCAGGGCCGTGGGGTTCTGCAGGGACCCCCACCCCGCCAGCCGGGTTCAATGGCTCTTGTGTGTGTGGTTGTGCAGCCGCCAGGCGAGAGAAGAAAGGGCGGTCAGTTTCCGAAAGGTCACCCGGAGGGACCCCGCCACGGAAGCTGGGACTTGGGGTCAGGAGCTTTTCATGCAGGCGGGGTGCTTGGTGGCGGGAAACCCTAGTTTGTTGATGCTGCCGTGGTGTGTGTGGGGGAAATCCGAGCTAGTGGGAGCTGGGGACAGTCACACCGGGTGAATTACGGGGCTCACCTCTCCCCAGCTTGCGGGGGAGGGGTGACCTTTGTTGTCTGCTGAGCCTGGGAGCCCCGAATCTTAGTCTGGGGACAACCCAGTCACAGAGCCGGCAGTTAGCGAGTCCTCTGGGATAGGGGAGTTAGTGAGCACTCGGATTGGGAGCAGTGAGTGAACACTCTGGGATAGGGGGCAGTTAGGGGGCACTCGGGTTGGGGGGCCAGGAAGTGGCTGCCGGTATCCAGGTGGAGAGAGAAGGGGGCAGGAGACAGGACAGCCGGAGGGCACTTGCCCAGCACCCCACAGTGTCTCTAGGCATGGTCAGGAGTGACCCCTGAGTGGTACCCGGTGTGGCCCCAAAACCAAAACAATTAAGAGAGGAGAGAGAGAGAGAGAGAGAGAGAGAGAGAGAGAGAGAGAGAGAAGCAGTTGGGAAGATGATGGGAGAACCAAGAAAAGGCATCAGGGTTGGGGGGTGGAGCCGGGCAGATGGGCCCGCAGAGACCCCCCTACAGTCTGGGTAGAGGAGGGCCAGGGCGGGGAGGGAATCTGCTCACTGCAGGGGGCTCTGTGTCCTCTGGCCTGGCCTCCCCCCAGCCTGGCCCCCCGACCCCCGCTGCCAGCGGTGAGGTCAGCACGGCCGCCCCCAGGGCGAGGTCATGGGCAAATTGACAACTGCTGCTGACTCCTGCCAAGAGGAGGCTGGGTCAGGGGGTTAGTGGGACAGTCTGGGGGGGCCGGCAAGCAGGGACCCTCCCCCTGGCCCCGGCCATGTGGTTCCACTTAGCCCTGGCGGGCTGGGTGGGGTGGGACGGGCGGGAAGGCCTGGCTGGGGTCTGCTTGGCTGAAGGGGGCCTTCCCTTGGCAGGGGTGGGGCAGGTCAGGGGTTATCAGACAGAGAGGAGGTCAGAGGTCAAGGATGGAGGAGGGAATGGGAGAGGGGGCCAGACGGGGTAGGGGTAGTCAGAGGGAGAGGTCAGGGTAGTAGGAGGGAGGGGGTCCGAGGTGGCTGTGGTCAGGGAGGAGGTTGCAGGGTGTTGGTCCAAGGGGAGGGTGTTTGCTTCGCACCCCCGACATCCCAGAGGGTTCCCGAGTAGCACGAGGCGTGATTCCTGAGCACAGAGCCAGGAGTCAGCCCTGAGCATCCCCGGGTGTCGCCCAAGAGCCAAAAACTAAAATAAAGCAAAAACACCAAAGGGGAAGTCAGAAGGAAGAAAGGTCCGGGAGGCATATTCAGAGGGAGGAGGTCGGGGCGATGGTGGCCGAGGAGGAAGTCAGAGAGAGGAAGCATCGGGAGAGGTGGCAGTGGAGGGGGGAGGTCACGGGTGATGCTAGTCAAAGAGGGGGTCTGAGGACAGAGGGTCAGGAGAGGTGGCAGTCAGAGGGAGGAGGTCAGGGGAGGGGTGAGGGTGGTCTGGGAGGGGGTGGGAGGAAGAGCCGGGGGAGGGGCTCAGGACACGTGACTGACCTCCTCCCAGTAGGGTTTTCCCCCCCCCCCCCGTAAGGCGGTGCAGGGCCCCAGACACAGCCCCAGGGACTCGGTGTGGGGGCGTGTGGAGCGGGATGAGGGACAGTCTGACTCTGGGGCGCAGGCCAGGAAGCTTTGATTCATCCCAGAACTAGGTCAGCTTTTTTTTTTTCTCTATGGTTCTCACCAAAAACCAAGCAAAGAAATAAAAACAAGAGTCAACAGGCTGATGAGGCTGGAACAGCTGTGGGGGCGGGGGTGCTGGCCCTTTCCTGGACCCACAGACACAGAGGGGGAGTCCCCCCACCTGAGCTGCCCTGAGGTCCTTTGAGCATCTCCCCCCTCCTCTCTCTGCAGACCCCGTGGATGTGCTGGCCGCCCTAGGTGTCCGGGGGGGCCAGGCTGGTGTCTCAGAGGTGCCTGGCTTGTGTCCCCAGAGGACCCCGCAGGGGGACCGAGCTTTCTCGGTGGACAAGGCCAGTTCCCTGGCAGTCCCCACGCGGGAGCTGTTCCCGGGTGAGTGGACGCGGTCGGGCGCGGAATCTCGCCCTGGGAGTGGTGGGGAGGGTGCCGTGTTGGGGGTCCCTGCTGGGCCGTCTGAGCTGCCCTTCGCCCCCAGACGGGCTCCCTGAGCGCTTCTCGGTGCTGACAACGCTGCGGTCCCGGCCGGCCCCACCGTCCGTGCTATTGTCCGTGTATGGCCAGGATGGCAGGCGACAGCTGGGCCTGGCCCTCGGGCCGACGCGGGGCATCCTCGGGGACCCCTTCCGTTCCCTTCCCGAGCAGGTCAACCTCACGGACGGCAGGTGAGCAAAGACATGGGTAGCAGGGGGTCCTGGGGAGGGGACGCGGGAGGTGGACCCCTCCCCAACACATACACTGGGCCTCTCTCCCTCGCAGATGGCACCGGCTGGCGGTCAGCGTGGACGGCGTGGCGGTGACCTTGGTCATTGACTGTGTGCCGCAGCCACCTGCTGTAGGCTGGGGGCCTCCTTCGGTCAGCCCGGCTGGACTCACCGTCCTGGGGACCCACGACCCTGGAGAGGAGGCCTTTGAGGTAGAGGGGTTTTGGGGGGACGGGGCGACATCCGTCACAACCTGAGTCCAGAGAGTTGGCATGGGGCATAGAGGGAGACGGGAGATGGAGAGAAGGGGCATGGGGGGGCTGCGGCAGGACAGGATGGTGTGGTGCCCCCACAGACGGGGAGTCGGGGTTGGCATGCCGCTATGCAGGTGGCCGGGGTACTGTGTGATGAGGGTGAGCATGAGGCCAGATGCTGGCCTGTTTTGAGGGGCTGGGGAGCACGTGCCTGTGTGCGTCATATAGATGTGTCACTTCCACGAGACTCAGGGATCTCATCCTACGCGTCCCTCTGGCCCCCCCATCCTCAACCTCTCCAGGGTCGCTCTGGGGACCCACCCCTGGAGCTATTGTGCCCCAAAGGGACGCGTGACCGGCAGGCATGCTTTAGGGGTCCTGCTCAGCGCTTCTCCCCTCTCTGTCTGGAGGGTCCCACTCAGGGGGCTTGGGGAGGGGAAAGGCCCAGGCCCAGGTTCTGGGGGGGCAGGGCTGAGAAATGGGGGTTGGGTTGGAGAGCACAGGGCGGGGTGTAGAATTACTCCTGACAGTGCTCGGGGGCCCCTATGGGATGCCGGGGATCGGTCCCCGGTCGCCGTGTGCAAAGCAAACACCCTTCCCACCGTGCTGTTGTACTGTTCCCCTCTTCCGCTCTTTCCAGGGCCACATTCAGGACCTGATCATCATCCCCGACCCCCGCGCTGCCTTCGAGGCCTGCGAGAGGCACCTTCTGGGCTGTGACCAGCCGCACCCCGAACACTCGGAAGTGAGTGGGGGGGGGCTCCAGCCTGGAGGAACGCTTCCGTCCTAAACTCCCCCAGATCCAAGGCCCGTTCCGAGCCCTGACTCAGGTTCCCATCCCTGGCTTCGGGAGCTCTGCCAGAACCGCCTGTGCCCAGGGCAGGAGTTCCAGGGCTGTAGCCTGGGTGAGCAGCTGATGGGCACCTGTTCCCAGCACCCCCAGGTGGAGCCAGAGACGCCAGCCCCCAGGAGGAAGGGGAAGGGCAAGGGGAAGAAGAAGGGTAAGGGCAAGGGCAAGGGCCGAAAGAAGAACAAGAACACAGGCACCGTGACCCCACCTCCTGGCGCCCCAGAGACCCAGGTAAGGGGCGCCACCTCTCACGCGCACATGCCTGGCCTCTCTCCTCTGCCTCCTGGCCTCTCACCTCCCTCCTGCCTCTTACCTCCTGCCTAGATTTTCATCTCCTGCCCAACCTCTCACCTCCCATCCTCCTGACGCGGTGCCCGACCCCCCTAACCTCCAGCTCTGGGGTGGGGGATGCTCAGAGGGTTTTTGTTCTCAGCGTCTTAGGTTGAACCCTTCGGGGGAGATTGGGGCTGATACTAGGGTGCGGGGGTGTCACAGGAGCTGGAACTGGGATTCATGGGCGAGGGGGTCACTCTAGGCTGGTTGGTTCTCAGGGCATCCTGGAGGAGATGGAGATGGCAGCGGGGCTGGTGGTGAGTGGGGCCACGGAGTGGGGAGTCTTGTTGGAACGTCACTGGTTCTGAGTCATTGATGGGGGCCCCGGGGGGGGGGGACTGTCTCAGGCTAAATTGGGAATCCTTGCAAGGTCACCAGTTGTAGGATTCATTTGGGTCGTTGGTGGGTTTGGGGTGATGTCCCTGGCAAGGGCCTTTGAGGGGGGCCAGCATTGGCGACGGCCCTGGTGTTGGGGGGGAGCATTCCCCCCACAATACGGGTGTGTACGTGTGTGTCCATGTGTGTCTGTCTGTGTCTCTGTCCATCCCTCCTTCCCTCTCTCTCTCCCCCTCTCTCTCTCTCTCTCTCCCTGCACCCTTGACCCAGTTTCTCCCGGGCCACTCCTTCCCGCTGGCGCCCCGCTCTGCCTGCGGAAGGTCATGTGGGGGCGCTTCCCGGAGCCTGGCCCCAGGGCTGCTCCCTGACCCTGGCCCTGGGCTCTGCAGCGCGGCCTCCCCGCCCCGGCCAGCCCCGGTCAGCCCCCGGCGCCGCCTGCAGGCCAGGGCTCCCCCTGCTGGCTGCCCCGGCCCGCATGCCCGTGCCAAGGCTCGGAGGAACCCCGCAGTCCGGGCGTCCCCTCGGTCGGTGCTCCCCCAGCCCTCTTTCTGTCAGTGTTTCGGGATTCCCGACTCTATCCCAACTCCGGGCTGCTGGAGCGGGCAGGGGACGGGGGAGGGGAAACACTTCATGCGCACACGGGGCTCGAACCACTGTCAGCGGCGAGAGCCGAAATCCCTGCGCCCGCCCCCCCTCTGCCTTCATTGGCTGAGCCGCCTGTCTGTCACGCAGAACGCCACTCACGGCTCCCACCCGGCGCCCCAGCCTGCTCCGAGCCCGCCTCCAAGCCCCTCGCCCGTGGACATCACGGCCCCGGTGACCGTGAGCGTGGGCGGTGACATCACTATCCCCGAGGTCAGTGTGAAGGAGATGGGGCTGGATCCGACACGAGGAGCTGACAGGGGCCGACGTGGGTCTGTGCTGACATCCCCAGGGCCTCCTGGACCCTGATAGCGGATCGGAACTGGAGACTCTGGACCCGGCGTTGGCCGGAGAGGGCGAGGAAGGGGGTGACCCCACCATGGGCCCCAACTTCCGGGCAGCAGGACGGTCATTGCGGACACACTTCCAGATCTTTCCAGTGAGTTGGAGTGCTGGTTTCGGGAAGGGGAGGGAGCCTGCTGGAACCCCCCTTCTTCCTCTTCATTATTTGGGGGGCCGCACCCTGCTCAGGGGCTAGTCCTGGCTGTCTGTGCATAAGCACGTTTCTTACACCCGGGTGTGTGCATGTGTAAATACATGCATGTGCCTGTGTGGTGTGTGCGAATGTGTTTACACACAGTGCACATGTGTATAAGCATGTGTGCCATGCGTCCATACATGTGGTGTGCACGTGTGCCTGAATGCACACACGAGTTGTGTGTACACAGCGTGTGTGCAACCGTGGCCCCGTGCAGGGTGTGTTCTTGAGGGTGTAGGAGAGTCCCATGCCTGAGCCCTGGGGCTCCCCACTTTCCCACCCCAGGACGCTGGAGAGAAGGGCGAGAAAGGAGAACCCGCGGTGGTGGAGCAGGTGAGGGGGGCCAGGTGCCGGGGGGGCGGGCGGCGCCTGGGCCAGAATGGGGCTCATGCATGCATTCCCCCCACAGGGACAGCACTTTGAGGGCCCTCCGGGAGCCCCAGGACCTCGGGTGAGTGCTGGCTGTGTTCCCTGGCCCTTTCTCTTGCGGACAGGGGGTGTGAAGATTTGGGAGGCTGTGGCTGGGCCAGGCCAAGACTGTTGGTCGGACCTGGGGGCTCAAAGTCTGAGGCCTAGACAGGCCAGGATGGAAAGTCGGGGTGTACGTGGGTTCATCTGTGCGGGGGGCAGCCTGGCTCAGGCTTTGCCCTTCATCCTGAGACTCTCTTTGTCCCCATCAGGGGCTGGCTGGCCCGTCAGGCCCTCCTGGCCCCCCCGGAATCCCTGGGGACCGAGGCCTGCCGGTAAGAGACCCCGACGGGGCGCTGAGGTTGGCAAGGGGGTCTGAGAGGGGGTGAACGCCGCTCCTCTCTCCCTGCCTCCCGCCTGCCCACCTGCCCCCGCCCCGCCCCGCCGTCTCCCTCTCTCTCCTTATCTCCCTGTCTGTCTCCCTCTCTCTCTGTCTCTCCCTCTCTGTCTCTGTCTCTCAGCCTCTGGCCTATCTCTCTCTCTCTCTCTCTCTCTCCCTCCCCTTTCTCACTGCATCTCCATCTCTCTTCTCCCTCCATCTCCATCTGTCTGTTCTCTCTTTGCGTTTTCTGCTCATGGGGCCACACCCGGTGGGGCTCAGGGTGTCTTCCTGACCCAGTGCTGGGGTGGCCTGGAGGCGGGGATGGACCAGGGCCTGCAGAGCTGGGCTGGACCCGGGATGCCCTTCTGCTCCCTTCTCTCCGCCTCCCCCTGCCTCTCTCCTCTCTCCTTTTTCATCCACTCACCCCTGTTCTCCCATCATCTCCATCCTCTCTCTCTCTCCTTTGTCTTTTTTCACTTCTTCTACTCTGGCTTTCTGTTTTGTTTCGGGGCCACACCCAGCAGTGCTGAGGGCGGACTCCTGGTTCTACACTCTGGGATCAGTCCGGATCACTTCTGGACTTGGGGAACCCTTTGGGATGCTGGGGTTCGAACCCGGGTCCGCCCTGCCCACTCTCCTCTGGCTCTGGCCCTGTGCCCTTCCGCCCACTGTTTGGCGCGCTCTCTCTCCCTTCCTTCATCCTTCTCACCTCCGGTACTGCCTTTCTTACCCCTCCCCTTCTCTACCCCCCCCGCCCCCGCCCTCCTCGCCTCCACCTTGCAGGGCCCCGCCGGCCTTCCAGGAATGCCGGGCATGGACGGCATCCGCGGCCTCCCGGGCACCGTGATCATGATGCCGGTGAGAGGGAGCGAGGTCGGGCCTTCCCGGAAGGGTGGACCCTGGACCCATGAGGGGCCGACCACAGCGGACTCCGCTCACCCCCCGCTGCCCCCCAGTTCCAGTTTGCAAGCAGCTCCCCCGGAGGCGCCCCCGTGTCCTTCCAGCAGGCCCAGGCCCAGGCCGTCCTGCAGCAGGCTCAGGTGGGTCGCGGGCAGGGAGGGGACTAGGGGAAGGGCAGCGGGGGCACCAAAGCCTGGAGAGGCGTCAAATCTCAGCCATGCCCTAGGAAGCCTTGGTGAGAGCCATCAAATAGTGTGAACAACTTTATAAAAATAAAATGAAAAATTCGGGGGCTGGGAGAGCAGAAGTCACTCACCATTTTGCCTTCCCCCAAACAGCGGGGAGGGCGTTTGCCTTGCACGTGGCAGACCCGGGTTCGATTCCCAGTATCCCAGATGGTCCCATGAGTACCGCCGGGAGTAATTCCTGAGTGCAGAGCCAGGAGTAACCCCTCTGCATTGCCAGGTGTGATCCAAAAAGCAAAAATAAATAAATAAATAATCACTGTCACTGTCCTCCTATTGTTCATCGATTTGCTCGAGCGGACCCAGTAACATTGCGAGACTTGTTACTGTGTTTGGCATATCGAATACGTCTCGGGTAGCTTGCCGGGCTCTCCGAGAGGGGCGGAGGAATCGAACTCAGGTCGGCAGTGCCAGCCGCATGCAAGGCAAATGCCCCCAAAATTAAAAAATCAGAAAGCCTTGGTGAGGACCCGAGACAGGACAGTCAGGGAGGGTCTGGCCGGGGCCTGGCCCCTGGATCCGAGTTTCATCCCCAGCACCATGTGGCTCCCCTAGCTGCCACCAGGGGGCGCTCCTGAGCACTACCCTGTGTGGGCTCCCGCGCGGCAGGACAGCAGGGAGGGCGCAGAATTGGGTTTGTGGCGGACCCGGGTTCCATCCCCGGCACCCCATAGGGTCCCCAAGCACTGCCAGGAGTGATCTGTCTGAGCCAGAGCCAGGAGTCAGCCCTGAGCAGAGGCGGGGTCGTGAGGCGGGGGGGGGGGGGGGGGGGGGGGGCATTGGGGCCTGAGGCTTTGCCCGTCTGTCTTTCCAGCTCTCTATGAAGGGCCCCCCTGGCCCCGTGGGACTCACTGGACGCCCGGGCCCCACAGTGAGTGCTGGGGGTATGCCAGTGAGGGATGGGGGTACGCCGGGAGAAGAGGAGCCTTCTCCAGCCCAGCCCCCCACATCTGATTGTTCCACCCCTCCACCCAGGGCCTTCCTGGGTATCCCGGTCTGAAAGGAGAGATGGGAGAGACGGGCCCACAGGTGAGGGGCCATGAGGGCCTCGAGGGGGGCTGGGGGCTGGGGGTTCCCTCACCTCTTGTCCTAAGTGATGATGGAAAGTTTTCCGCCTCCCCCTACCCGCTCCTCCTTGCCTTCTCCTCTCCGCCTCCCAACTTTCTCCTCCTCCTCATCTCGGCCGCCCTTCTTCTCCTTCCTCCTTCCCCTCCTCCCACAGGGTCCCCGAGGCCTTCAGGGACCTGTTGGGCCCCCTGGCCGGGAAGGCAAAATGGTGAGTGACTTCTGCTCCCCCATGTCCCTTTCTGTCCCCCGACTCCCCACGTGTGACTCAGCTCCACGGCCCCCGGCTCTGTTGGCATCCCCTGGGATCAGGACCCCTGACAGGCCTGTCCCCATCCCTGGGGTGCGGGGACCCCCAAACATTAACAGCTTTTCTGCTGGCATTGTCCCCCCCCCTCCCGCCTAGGGCCGTGCAGGAGCGGATGGGGCGCGGGGCCTCCCGGGCGACACAGGACCCAAGGTAGGTGGCGGCCAGTGTGGGGCCCCCGGGAGGCTGAGGAGGGCTGGGCTCAGGAGCTAAGGGGGTGTCATTCTGCAGGGAGACCGGGGCTTTGACGGCCTCCCCGGGCTGCCTGGGGAGCAGGGCCAGCGGGTGAGTGAGACCCCTCCCCGTGGCACCCCGTACCCTGAACCCCAGTATCAGAGCATCCACCCCTATACCATGACACCTGACCCCCCAATATCAGAGCATATATCCATGACATGCGACCCCCAATGTCATTGTCCACCCCCATACCCATGATGCCTCATGACCCGTGTCTTCACCCCCTCCTCCCTTTGGGGCCTCCTCTTCCCCCATTTTTTCACCTCTTCAATCTCCCCTGCATCCCCCCAGGGTGACTTTGGCCGGGTGGGGCTGCCGGGGCCACCAGGAGAAGACGGCAGGAAGGTAAGTCTGGGACAAAGTAGGGGGCTGGCTGGGAGACGGGGAGGCCAGTGTGAGTTTGGGGGTGCAGAGACCAGGGTGAGGGGTCAGGGTCTCTCCTGGGGGAGTCAGAGCAGGGCTGGTTTGGGGTGATGCTCTGAGCCCCCATGAGGGAAGATGCTCCTGGGGGGTCCTCTGTGCCCCCTCCCTGGGTGACGTGCCTTTCCTGCAGGGAGCAGAAGGACCCCCAGGGCCCATTGGCCAGGCTGGAGAACCGGTGAGGTCACATTCGGGGGCCCCTCCCCAGTGCAGGTGGGGGTGTTACAGTCAGACGGGGTGTGAGGGCAGCTGGGCTGACCCCCCTCCCTTGCAGGGACTCCGGGGACTGATGGGTCCCAGAGGCTCCCCTGGCCCCCCAGGACGTCGGGTGAGAATGAGTCCCCACACCCCTTCTCCTGCCCCCCCCACTCCGTTCCTCTGCCCCCCTCCTGTGCCCCCTCTCCTCCTCTGCTTCCTGTAGCCCCTCCCATGCCCCCTCCCTGTCTGGGGCCCCCACTCATGCCTGCTGCTCCCCTCCCCAGGGCATCAGTGGCGCCGACGGTGCTCCGGGGGCCAAAGGAAACGTGGTAGGTGCCGCCTCTCGGCCCCGCACCTCACCCCGCTGCCGGGATGGGGGCGCCCCTGTGGGCCCCCCAGGGCTCCCTCGCAGATCTCCACATCCTCATCCCCACCCCAGGGTGGGGTCCCTTTGAGCCTCCCCTGAGCCTCAAGGTCATGAGTCTGAAGTTAAGGTCTCATCTCTCTCTCTCTCTTTCTCTCTCTCTCTCTCTCCCCCCCCCCCCAGGGTCCTCCCGGAGAACCGGGTCCTCCTGGCCAGCAGGGGAAGCCCGGATCCCAGGTCTGAGTGGAGGGGTGTCCCCTGGGACCTCCCAACCCTGCTTTGCTCACCCGCCTTCTCATGCCTGCCTGCACCCTCTCTTCTGCCTCCAGGGACTGCAAGGCCCCCAGGGCCCCATCGGTGCTCCCGGAGACAAGGTGAGTGTTGCTCTCGAACCGCAGTCCTCCCACTGCCCCTTATTAACTTGGGTGGTGAGGCGCTGCCCATCCCCTCAGAACCTCCCAGCGCTAGAACCACGCCCCTGAATGGGCTGGAAACCTGCCCGACCCATAATTGGGAGGCAAAAGGGGCCTGGAGTGGTGGCGCAGCGGGGAGGGCGCCGGCCTTGCCTGCGGCCGACCAAGGTTCAACCCCCAGCATCCCATGGGGTCCCCCGAGCCTTGCTGGGAGGGATTCCTGAGTGCAGAGACAGGATCAACCCTGGGCATCGCCGGGTGTGGCTCCCAAACTAAAAAATTTGAGAAATCTTGAAAGGAATCCCCTCAGGGGAAGGTCAGGAGCCAGGGGGACCCTCACGAACCAGAAAGTGTCATCCGGGAGAGATCGAGCAGGGGTGAAAGCTTTTGTCTTTTTTCCTTTTGGGGGGTTGGGGGACTTTGGGCTCACTGCTGGCACTCACTCAGGGATCACTCCTGGGGGTCCTATGGGGGGTCGGGGCTCGAACTCGGTTGAGAGACAGACAAGCGCCTTCCCCCTTCCTGTGGCTCCTGCCCAGTGATGGAGACCCTCAGAGCTCAGCAGGGGTGACAGGGGCGATGGGTGGACTCAGGCTACAGGGCGTGTCTGGGCAGAGTTGTGCCTGGCTGTCCCTGTCTTCCCCTTACCTCTCATCGTTTCTTTTCTCAGGGGCCCCCTGGAAACCCGGGAATTCCAGGCGCACCCGGATCTGATGGCCCTCCGGTGAGAGGCGGCAGGGGCAGAAAGGGGAGCTCTGGTTGGGGGGGTCACACTGGGGTGGTACTCCGGGGCTCGGGCAGCCCCAAGAATGCTCAAGGAACCACGTGGTTCCAGGGTGGGGACGTGGAGCTCCACGCAGGCCCTGGAGTCGCCCTGTTTTTATTTCCTCCCCAGGGCCACCCCGGTCGTGAGGGCCCCACAGGCGAGAAAGGAGTGCAGGTGAGAGGCTGAGGGGTCAGCAGCAGGGCAGAGGCCATGGCCTTGGCGAGGGTGGGCCTCGACCCCACTGATGTCCTCTTTATGCAGGGCCCAGCAGGGTCGGCTGGCCCGCTCGGCTACCCGGGACCCCGAGGTGTGAAGGTAGGTCCCCCCGGGGCCCTGGGCGAGGGGTCAGTCTCTTGGGAGGGCACATGGGTTTGATCCCCACGGGTGACCTAAGGACTTAGTGCCTTGGTAGTGGAGGACAGTTCAGCTGAACCCACTCTTCAGTGACCCCACTGTCTCCATACCAGCCCAGGCAGCTTGTGGGGACTAGTAGTGAGTTGTGTTATAGATGCCCAAGTAGGAACCCCAGAAACAAGCCACCTCTGTGGGGCAGGAGCTGTCTGGGCACTCGATGATGTTGGCTCACTCAGGTGAGGCAGTTGCAGGCATAATTGCTGTTTAATTATTTATTACTATATTTATTATTACTGTTCTTGTAGTGTTTTGCTTTTATTATTACTTTGGGGCAAACCCATTGTGGTGCTCAGGGTTTACTCCAGGCTCCAAACTCAGGGATCATTTCTCAGGAATCACTCCTGGCATGAGAGGTCAGAGAGATAGCGCGGCGGGGCTATTACCCTTCCTGCTGACAAATTGAGAAATTGACAGAGAGAAGTTGACCAGGAAAATGAAATTGACCCTGATAAGGACAACCAACTTGACCAAGTCCTTAAGAAGGACAGCACTATCTTTGAAACTGACATGGGCTGTGGACTTCCCACCCCCCCTTCCAAATCCTGGTGGTGTAACCAGGCTTGGCTAAAATTGGTATTCTATTTGCACAATGTATTTAAACTTTACCACAATATAACCAAGCATGGCTACAACTGGTATTTGATTTTGTCTTATGATGTAATTAAACTTTGCCACAACATAGATTTTAACGCAATACTTTTTTTTTTCTTTTTTGGGTCACAACCAGCGATGCTCAGGGGTTACTCCTGGCTCTGCACTCAGGAATTATTCCTGGTGGTCCTCTGGAGACCATATGGGATGCTGGGAATAGAACCCGGGTCGGCCACGTGCAAGGCAAACGCCCTACCCGCTGTGCTATCACTCCAGCCCCACACAATACATATTTTTAAATTTTTTTGTTGTAAACAACTAGGACTGGAGAGATAGTCCAGCTGGGAGGGCATTTGCCTTACAGTCAACCTGGGCTTGATCTCCAGAACCCTATAGAGTTCCCTGATCCCTGCCAGGGTCAAACCCTGAGTGTTTTTGTTTGTTTGTTTGTTTTTTTGTTTTTGCTTTTTGAGTCACACCCGGCGTTGCTCAGGGGTTACTCCTGGCTCATGAACTCAGGAATTCCTCCTGGTGGTGCTCAGGGGACCATATGGGAAGCTGGAAATGGAACCCGGGTTGGCTTCCAAGGCAAATCCCTCCCGGCTGTGCTCTCCCTGGAGCCTGTCA
The DNA here is from genome assembly GCF_029834395.1 of Sorex fumeus. Taxonomy (NCBI): domain Eukaryota; kingdom Metazoa; phylum Chordata; class Mammalia; order Eulipotyphla; family Soricidae; genus Sorex; species Sorex fumeus. Next base: position 10,183,240 of record NW_026606098.1, read on the forward strand.
TTGTGAATTTCTTGTCCCTTCCTCCTTCCTAGTGGCCTTCCATGATCTTTGTTGATTTCATGTCAGTTTCAGTTGGCATTGTCTTTGTCCATTTCCTGCGTTTAGCTGGGGGTGGGATTGCTTTAAAGCTGCTACTGGGGACTGGAGCAATAGTACAGCGGGTAGGGTGGTTGCCTTGCACAGGCTGACCCTGGTTCGATTCCCAGCATCTCATATGGTCCCCCGAGCACCGCCAGGAGTAATTCCTGAGTGCAGAGCCAGGAGTAGCCCCTGTCCATCGTCGGGTGTGACCCCCCCCCCAAAAAAAAAGGCTGGTGCTGGTGTGCTTTGTTGTCCTGGTCCCCCAGCGCTGACCACTCACAAGCCCGTGGCTCCTCACAGCCGAGCACCCCAGCTCGGAAGGAGCGAGCGGCACGCGGCAGCTGTGCTTGCTCAGGGCTGGAGCCCAGCACAGACTCTCCTCATTGCCAGCCGCAGAATCCCACTGTGGCCCGGACAAAGGGGAACATTCCTTCACTGCAGACTGGCCGGGGCCTGGAATATTCATCTTCCTCCTCCTGCCAAAGGAGAGGCAGACACGGTGTCTTCGGTCGGGCCCCTCTGGTGGGAATTCCTTGGAAATTGGGCCTTCTCCTCACGTCCCTTCCAGGCTTCTGTGGAAAGGGGTGGTGTGTGCACACGGGGTGCAGAGACATTGTACAGGCATGTGATATGCTTCAGTCCGCAGCGTCATGCTGAGACCCCTGCCAGGAATGAGCCCGAGTGCAGAGCCAGGAGTCAGCCCTAGGAACGGCTGCGTTTGGCCAAAAAAGGGGGGGGGGGGTAGAAAGATAGGACGGGAGGGGGGGGCGGCAGAGTGCTTGCCTCGCACACAGCCGCCCCACATTTGACCCCTGGCATCCCACATGGTCCCTGGAGCCCGCCGGGAGTGGTCCCTGAGCACAGAGCTCTGAATACCACCAGGTGTGGCCCCCAAACAAAACAAAAAATAAAGATGGAGCGAGGCCATTGTTTGCACACACCTTCCCAGCCGTGGGCTTTGGTGGAAAGTTACTCTCTTTGTTATTGTTGTTGTTTTGTTTGGGGGTCACACCCGGCAGTCTCAGGGGTAACTCCTGGCTCTGCACTCAGGAATTACTCCTGGCAGGGCTTGTGGGACCCTCTGGGGAGATTGAACCAAGGTCAGCTACTTGCAAGTCAAACGCCCTCCCCACTGTCTTACCGCTCTGGACCCCAGGGGTTCTTCCTCAGTGGATTGGAATAAATTTTTTTTTCAGGGTACCTCTGGTAATCGTGGCCTCCAGGGAGAGAAAGGAGTGAAGGTGAGAAAGGGAATTGGGGTGTATGGAGGGGAGCCCCAATAATGGAACTCTGCTGTGTCCCTCTCCCAAACCCTGACCTCTGACCTCTGGGCTTACCCCCCACCCCAGGGAGAGGATGGCTTCCCTGGCTTCAAGGGTGATGGGGGGCTCAAAGGTGATGCGGTAAGGTGACCTCCGTGTGGTGGGGTGCGGGTGTGAGGAAGGTGGGGAGGGAGAGCCCAGGGGATGGGCAGGACGGGGAAGGGGGGAGCAGGTGTCGCCTGGAAATAGACTCTGGTTTCTCTTGCAGGGGTCCCCCGGCCCCCCAGGCCTGCGAGGAGAGGATGGGCCTGAGGGGTTGAAGGGGCAGGAGGGGCTGGCTGGCGAGGAGGGGCCCCCGGGCTCTGCTGGGGAGAAGGTGAGGCCCCGGCCCCCCTTCTGGGCCACCCGCAGCTTCCCCACTAGGGGGAGGTGCTCCCCGCCCGCTCTCCTCCCTCCCCGCCCACTTCCGGTCCACTCACCCGCCCACCTACATATCCACTCACCCCCACCCACCCGGCCACTCACCCGCCCACTCTCCTATCCCTTCATCTGTCCACTCACCTGCCCGCCCTCTGCCCACGCTCCTGTCACTCACCTGCCCACTCTGTTAGCCACTTGCCTGTCCACTCATGCCCCCCACCCGTCCCCCCTCTCGTCCACTCCCTGCCCTCAGCTCAGTGCTGGAGCAACGGAGCAAAGCCGGTCTTCCCTTGTTCAGGCCTTTTGCCTCCTGAACTGCTCGGGGGGCCCCCCAGGATCCCAGCGCGGCCAACCCAGCCACAGCAAGTCTCAGCCCACAGAGGCTCCATGCCAGGCCCTGAGGCTGTAGTTCTGGGGTTCCCCAGGCCCCCCACAGGTGCAGGCCCTGCTCCTGGTGACAATGTGGGCCGACGGGATGCTGGGGACAGGCGCGGGTGGGCCACGAGCGAGGTGGGCACCCTCCGTGCCATGGCTCGACACCCCAGCACGCCTTTGTGGGCCCTCAGGTGCAAAGTGGGTGGCCTGACAGCGCGGGACGCTGGCTTCTGGAACTGTGGGCGAGCTTCCCCCCACCCAGACAGCCCCCGCAGAGATGGGTGCTCTGGGACCCGCCCCCCAGCTTCCCTGATCCCCGGGTGCTGCTCCCGACCTTCCACCTCCAACCTTGCCGATTTCTGACCTTTTCCCCGCTCTCTGTCTGCAGGGCAAGCTGGGGCTCCCTGGCCTCCCCGGTTACCCTGGACGGCCCGGCCCTAAGGTGAGGAGCTGTAGCCTGGGGTGAACTGGGCTTAGAGACTTAACTAACGTCAGGGGTCCAGGCTCGGGGGGAGGGGGCTGTGTTATGATGTGGCTTGTTTTTTTTTTTTTTTTTTTTTCTTTTTGGGTCGCATCTGGCGATACTCAGTGGTTCCTCCTTGCTCTGCATTCAGGACTTACTCCTGGCGGTGCTCAGGGGACCATATGGGATGCTGGGAATCAAACCCGGGTCAACCTTGTGCAAGGCAAATGCTCTACCCACTGTGCTATCGCTCCAGCCCCACGGCCCAGCTTGTGGGGAAGGTGATGGTATCCGTGGCTCTGTAGGAAGCGGTGTCTCCAGCACCCGGGGCTCAGTTGCACATGTCAGGCAAAGCCCCGGCCCTTTGAGCTCTCTCCTGGGCCCCAAGATGTAGTATGGGAACTAGAAGGATAGGGTGCCAAGGCCCACCTCTCTTTCTACCCGCACGTAGTGGTGGTCAGGGCTGACTCCTGGCTCTGCACTCAGGGATCGTGGCAGGGCTCAGGGACCAGGGATCGAAGCCGGGCAGGCCCACTGCATGCCAGACCCGTGCCATCTGCACGGTGTTCTCGCTCCAGTGCTCAGTGCAAAGCTCTCAAGACCAGACCAGTGACAGGCCCAGGACCTGTGCACTCAACCATGAGGGGGATGCTCTGGGGGTCCCCCAGGACTCAGGCCCCTTCTTATCTGGGGTGGCTGAGGTCTGTGCCACATTGAGAAACGAATCATCAATACGTATGTGCCAGACCGAGTCGTAACGGCCACTCAGGAATACTCGGACAGAATGTTCTTCTGCATGTGTTGGCTATGTCACCTCGACCCTGACGCCAGTCATGCAGAGCTCCAGTTGGCCTGTCCTCTGGGCCAGGCCGCACCCACAGGACAGTGGTGGTTTAAAATGTTTTTATAAAAAGGAGCAGCAGAGAGGGTGCTGGCCTTGCACGTGGCTGACTGGGTTCGATCCCCGGCACCCCATAAGATCCCTTGAACTCCACTAGGAGTGACCTCTGAGCACAGAGTTAGGAGTCAGCCCTGTGAACACTGCTGGGTGTGGTCCAAAGCATAAAATAGAAATAAAAGTGATGATATTCTCAGCCGTGGGTGAGATTGGGGTCTCCTGGGTGATTAGCTGTTCCAGCCCGTGTGTTTGTGTGTGTGTGTGTGTGTGTGTGTGTGTGTTCACACTTGCATACACATACTTGCGTGAACTTGCTGAAACAACACCCATGGGCTCCCACTTGGGGAGGAAACTCAAGGGCCTGCATGGGACTCGTGGCCAGGTGTGCCACAGACTTGGGAGCACTTCAGCACCTGCGCCCCATTTCTAAACGCCTGGACTCTGACCATGTAGGAAGGGGTTAGAAGGACCACAAGAAGCTTTTGGAATTTGTTGCCTGGATGGAGGATGGGGGTGACTGTCCCTACCGCCCCAGGCCCATCTGCTCCTTTTCTGTCTACCCTCAGGGGTCGATTGGATTTCCTGGACCCTTGGGACCATTAGGAGAGAAAGGAAAGCGGGTAAGTTTGGAGCTTGTGTGTGTGTGTGTGTGTGTGTGTGTGTGTGTGTGTGTGTGAGTATTACGTTTGACTATGAGTATGAAAGTATCTGTGTGAGTATTATGTGTCATTGTGAGTATGAATGTGTGAGTTTGTGTGCGTGTGCAAAGACTAGGGAACATGCAGGTGGGGTCTGTGCCTAGTCCCGTTGCTCCACTGTCTTCCCCTTCACCCCCCATCTTCCCTGCAGGGCAAGGCCGGACAGCCAGGCCTGGAAGGAGAGCGGGGTTTACCAGTAAGAGGATCGGGGTCTTCATCCCACCTGCTCAGTCTCCACGGGGCACTGGTGGGATGGAGGGAGGGGCTGTGGGAGGGTCCTGAGTGGGCAGGAAGGCGGGTGGGGTCCTCCTGGGTCCCCCACCTCCCCTCACTCCTAATCTTGATTTCCTTCGGATTCAGGGCGCCCGTGGAGAGAGGGGGCAGCTGGGGGCCACAGGGCAGCCAGGCCCCAAGGTAAGGGGTGGGGGATCGGGCCCCCCATTCCTCCCACCCATCCCAGTGGGGACCAAGTCTGTTTATTCCTTCATTCCAGGGTGCCGTGGGCCAGGACGGGGCCCCAGGAGCCCCAGGAGAGAAGGTGAGAGTGGGGTGTGTGCTTGCGGGGCAGGGCGGGGACCCCCGGGGGCTGCGTGTGAGGACAGTCCGATGTTGGAGGCAGCTCAGTGGCATCACCTCTGTCCCCACACGCAGGGCTGGGCCGGTGTTGGCCCCAGCAAGAATGTTCTGTGCCTGTCACAAACACACAACACACACACATATACACAGTACACACACATCCAAACACACATACAAAATAGCATTCACACACAGATTAACATATACGCACAATATGCATTCACACATTCACACACAATCACAGATTAACATAGACACACAATACACACACATCCAAACACACATACACGGTCACATTCGCATATACACACACATATGCACTCACATACTTATAAACTCATCAAAACACTAACACATACAGTCACACACGTTCACACATGCACTCACACATTCACATACGCAGTCACGCACACACACACTCCACACACATACATGCTCACATACACGTACATTCTACATTCACACATGCTCACACACACACCAGTGCTCGCATACATATACACTCATGCGTGCATACACACACACACACACAGTGCTGGTCTCTGTCCTGGTGAAGCCCGCATTCAGGATTCCTCTGCTTCTGTTTCAGGGCCCCCCTGGAGTGCAAGGTCCCCCCGGATTCCCTGGGCTCAAGGGCCCCCCTGTGAGTGACCTCGCCCAGGTTGGGGTGCAGAGAGGGGCGCCCCTTCATGCTGCCTCACCTCGCTCCCACTTTGTCCCCAGGGCCCCCAAGGCAAGGATGGGCGTCCCGGGCACCCAGGCCAGAGAGGAGAGCTGGTGAGTCGCTGTCCCGGGGGGCCCTGTGGGGTGGGGATCCCCGCGCTCGGCCCCCAGGCCTCTCCGCAGCGCCGACTGGCTTCCAACCTACCCGGCCCATCGCTCGTTTATTCCCTCCCCTCCGCTGTTCCTGCTACCGTGATGGGCGGTGCACTCACTGTCTGGGGTTGGGGGTTCTCATGCATGTTCTGGGGGTCCAGGCCACTGCAGGGCTTCCCCAGCACATCCTTCTGGCCGTGGTGCTGTGTCACACCTGCCTGGCTGGGGGTGCCAGACGGCAGAGTTGCTGGGATGGGCACATGTGGTATCCCCAGGGTTTGAACTCGGGACCAGACTCCAGGCTGAGCCCTGAATCCCCACATTCCATTTCTGCCCTTCCTTTCCTATGACACCCCGTTTCCTTCCCCTCAGGGTTTCCAAGGCCAGACAGGCCCACCGGGACCAGCTGGAGTTTTGGGCCCTCAGGTCAGACTGCACCCCCTGAGAAGCCCCTCACTTTGGCACCTGTTTGGGGATATTTTGGGGGAACAGGGCTCTCAGACACCCCTAGCCCTGTGGGAATTGAGCCCTTCTTTTCCTCCAGGGAAAGGTGGGGGATGCGGGACCCCTGGGCGACAGGGGTGCTCCAGGCCCCCCCGGACCTCCTGGTGAACATGGTCTTCCGGGCCCCGAAGGCGACGAGGGCGCCAAGGTGAGATGGGCTCTGGGGTCCCCCGGCACAGACTGTGGGGGGGACCTCTCCCTGGGTGGAGTCTGACCTGCCTCCCACGTGCTACAGGGGGACCTGGGACCACCAGGACCGCTGGGGAAGGAAGGGCCACCTGGACTCAGGGGCTTGCCTGGCCCCCCAGGAGCCGCTGGAGACCCTGTATGTATCTGTCGCCCCCCCACCCCCTGTGCATGTTGGTAAAGTGGAGAAGGAATGGGAGCGCATGGGTGGCATCTTGGCGGGGGTGGGGGCCACTGTGAACTTAGAGCAGTGGCGGTTGGTGAGCCCCCTGGAGAGCCCCCCGAGCCAGCCCCATGAGAATCATTTCCTCTCCTAGGGACCTGCCGGTTTGAAGGGTGACAGCGGCCCCCCGGGTCCCATCGGGGCCAACGTAAGTGCAACATCCGGCCATGCAGATGGGGTGCAGGAGGAAGCGGACTGTTGCCATGAAGTCCCCCAGGGTCCCCAGCAGGCCTGGGTGTCTCCAGAAACCTGTCTCTTCACTGGTGGCCATGCGCTAGGACAGCCACTCCCTTCCCAGACTCGTGGGGGGCTGGGATGTGTCAGGGGACAGTGAGGAAGGTGCTGGCTGAGCACACGGCCTACCCAGGCTCCATGCCAGGTACCCCTTACAGTGCCTGCCCCCATCTCCGCCAGGAGTGATCCCAGAGCACAGAACCAGGAGTCAGCCCTGAGCACCTCCAGATTTGACCCTGGCACTGAGATGAAAATAGCCACAGAAGGAGGGCTGGAGCAATAGCACAGCAGGTGGGGCATTTGCCTCACATGCGACCGACCTGGGGTTCAATTCCCAGCATCCCATATGGTCCCCCTGAGCACCGCCAGGGGTAATTCCTGAGTGCAGAGCCAGTAGTAACCCAGTAACCCCTGTGCATCGCCGGGTGTGACCCAAAAAGCAAAAAAAAAAAAGTCACAGAAGGGATGATTTGGGGACCTGCCATTGAAGAAGGCCAGTGGGGAAAGGGCGTTCCTGGCAGAGGGAACAGCGTGTGCTAAGGCCCCGAAGATGCCTGGGGCTGGGTGCTGGCCGGAGGGAGGCAGGCGGCCACTGTGACTGAGCTGGAAGCCGCACTGGGCTCTAGGCAGAGGGTTGGAACGATGGGACAGCAGGGAAGGCGCTTGCTTTGCACCCGGCTGACCTGACCCGGGTTCAATCCTCGGCCTCCCGTCCGGTCCCCCGAGCACCACCAGGAGTCAACCCTGAGCATCAGTGGGTGTGGTCCCCAAAACAAAGGAAAAAGGAGAAATCGAGGCAGTCTCTTCCTGCTGTGTGAGGGACCCTCCAACTCAGGTGTCCTTCACAGGGAGACTCCCCACATCCTCTCCCTCCCTGCAGGGCTCCCCAGGGGAGCGGGGACCTCTGGGTCCCACCGGGAGTATCGGACTCCCTGGCCAGAGCGGAGGCCCAGGTCCTGTTGGCCCCGCAGGCGAGAAGGGGGCACCGGTAAGTGTCGCCCTCAGGCTGCTGCAGGCCAGCACCCCACTTCCGCCCTGGGTTCTTGACCCCCCTCCCCTCCCTCTACCAGGGTGAACGTGGCCCTCCTGGGCCCATCGGCAAAGATGGGACCCCTGGACCCCTGGGGCTTCCCGGGCCCCCAGGAGCCGCCGGCCCTTCTGGCGAGGAAGGGGACAAGGTGAGAGGAGCTTGGGGGAGCCCCGGGGGCAGGGGGAGCGGGTCCCTCCTCATGCCCATTCTGTGCAGGGAGAGATGGGCACACCTGGCCACAAGGGGAGCAGAGGCGACAAGGGCGACGCGGTGAGTGGGGGCCCCTGGGAGCGGGAGCGCCCCTGCCTTCCCAACCCCATCCTGGTATCTGCAGGCAGGACCCCGGGGCCCAGCCCTGCACCCATGGGTTGCTCACGTCCCCTCTGTCCCTGATTGTGCAGCGCTGAGCTCCAGGGCTTGCATGTGCCCGTGGGCCTCATTCAGGAGTGCCCCCGCCCCCCCCCAACATGGTTGCTTGTGGGGGAGGGGCCCATCGCTCTCTTCCGGCGGGAGGCGGGGTAAGGGGCGAGAGTGACATTGCTAGCCCCGCCCCCAGAGCTTGACTCCTCCCCGTTCTCCCTCCCAGGGTCCGCCCGGACCAACAGGGATACAGGGGCCGGTTGGACACCCAGGCCCCGCGGTAAGTGCTCCCGGCTTGCTGCGTCCCTGACAGCAGGGAACGGGGGTCCCCCACCCTGCGTGATCTTGATCACCCCACCCCCATCTCCACTCTGTGGTCTGGATCCCAACTCCAGCCTCACCTGACCCAGCCATACCCTGAACCCCAAGCCTAGGCCACCCTCCAAGGCAGACGCTAAACCCTCAGGCCCAGAAGTGAATCTGCTGCTGACCTTGACCCCAACTCGTCCCGTCCCCCCCACCCAGACTCTACCTTTGGCCCAGTTCCCGCCCCCTTCAGCTGTATCCTGGTTCCCCACATTCACCTGCCCCTCCCCCACGGTCACTGCTCCTTCTCCAGCTCTCGACTTCTGCCCTGACCTTGACCCTTAACCTCCCCTGGTCCCTCCCCATCTTCCTGGCAGGGAGCCGATGGGGCACAGGGACGCCGGGGACCCCCAGGCCTCTTTGGGCAGAAAGGCGATGACGGAGTGAGGGGCTTTGTGGGGGTGATCGGTCCCCCCGGCCTGCAGGTGCGTGTCAGGGTGCGAGTGAGTGGCCCGTGGTTCCCCTCCCCCACCCCGGCCCCCAATCTTGTTTCTTCCTTTTTCAGGGACTGCCAGGCCCTCCTGGAGACAAGGGCGAGGTCGGAGACGTGGGGTCCATGGTACGGACGAGGGGGCCAGAAAGGACGGACATATGGGTGGTGATTGGTTTCTGGGGACCCCTCAAGACACTTTGGGCCTTTAGTTGGGAGTCACGCCTGGCCGTGCTTGGGGGCAGGGCCCTGCAGTGCTGGGGTCGACCCCCAGGCCTCCTGCTCTAATGGTCCGCTCTGTAGCTCGTCCTGTTCTCCCCTCCCTGGGCACAGTGACGCCAGCGCAGGCTGTATGCCGGGCGCCGCCTTCACCCCTGCCCTGTCTCTCCGGTCCCACTTTATTGTTCTCACCACCCCAGTATTCAGGGTGGCCTTTGGGGTTGGGCCCCTGGTCACTGAATGTCCGTTCTGTGTCACTTCCCACAGGGACCCCATGGAGCTCCAGGACCTCGGGGCCCCCATGGCCCCAGCGGAGCAGAGGTGAGGATTGGGAGGAGGGCCAGGCTGCTTCGGAGGTGGGGAAGTCATTTCAGTGGGGGCTTATCTATACCCCCACCCCGTCTCTCCAGGGGCCCCCAGGACTGAAGGGAGGAGTTGGTCAGCCCGGAGCAGTGGGCGAGAAGGTGAGTGTGGGCCGGGCAGGGGCTGGAACTTGCGGGGCGGGGCGTGGTTTCTATGGGTGGGGTGGGTTCTGTGGGTGGGCAGGACTCCTGTCGGGCGGGGCTTTGCAGAGCAGACTTCTGTGAGATGGGTGGGGCGTGCTGGAAGCCCATCCTCATTGGAGCTGCCTGTCCTGGGGCGCCCTCCTGGTCCTCACTTTGCCTCCTGCAGGGTGAGCCGGGACAGACTGGAGACCCCGGACCCCCAGGAGCCCCTGGAAGCCCTGTGAGTGAGCATGTGATCTGACACCCACATTAGCCTCAGGGAACCCCCACCCCTGGATGGCTCTGGCCAGCCGATGACCCAGGGATGTGTCTCATCCTAATGACAGACCCTGGAAGTTCCTTTATATCTTCTTTGGTGTTGGGGAGTTGCTAAGCGTTTGGGCCCAGCAGTGTGGGGGCCAAGGCTTCTCTGTGTCCCTGCTGGGAATCGAACATGGGAATTGCTGGGAATTGCACACCCCAAGCCTGTGCCTCTGCCCCTGGGCATCCTCTGAAGGACCGCCTCCATCCAGGCTGTTCCCTGCACACCCCAAACCTGGAGTCAGACTTGGGGATGAGCTGCCCACCGGGACCCTTTCCTCACTCACTCTAGGGTGGGCCAGGGGCGACAGTCTATTCTTCGTTGAAGGAGTGGTTGGGACCACACTGGTGGTGCTCGGGTTCTCCCCGCTCTGTGCTCAGGGGCCCATCTGGTGCCAGATGGACCATTGTCACCACCGTGAAAGTCAAGTGCTCTCTTTCGAGCCCCCAGAATAGCTCTTAAACGCTGCGCCAGGACCCCGTATGGGCTCACAGAGCTTAAGAAACAACTGTGTTAGCACAGACTCACGATTTGTTACTATTAAATGTTTGCTTTGCATACCTCTATGCCTAGGATCACAGAAACATTTCTTGGGTGATAAAGGGTTGCCAGGGGCTGGAGAGAGAGTACAGTGGGTAAGGTGCTGGCCTTACACGAGGTCGACCCAGGTTCCATTCCCGACATCCCGTTGGGTCCCTTGAGGAGTAATTCCTCAGTGCAAAGCCAGAAGTAACCTCTGAGCATTGCTGGGTGTGGCAGAAAAACAAAAAGCGGGTGAGGGGGTGTTGCCAGTGGGAAGAGGTTCAGAATACCCTTGACCAGAACCAACTGGCTTGGCATCTGCCCTGCTCCCTTACTTGGTCTGACTTTGGGTTGTGGACGCTGCTCACCGCACGTCTGTTTCTGCAAAGGGGCCACGCGGAGACTTTGGTGAGAAAGGAGACTCAGGCCCGTCTGGCGCTGCTGGTCCCCCGGGAAAGAAAGGCCCCCCTGGAGAGGATGGAGCCAAAGGGAATGCGGTGAGTCAGTAGAAGGTGGGGAAGGGGCCCTCGTGTCTCCCTGCTCCCCGACTTTCAACCAGGAGGTCCCATTGATTCACGTGCTGATCCCAAGAGAGAGCAATCCATTATTTCGCTGAGCAAATAGTATGCCAAGACATGGATGAGTCGTCCAGTGAGTGAGTGAGGGTGTGATGAATGGTCCAGTGAGTGAGCGAGGGCATGGAAGACTTGTCCAATGAGTGAGGGCATGGTTGTTGGTCCAATGAGTGAGCTAGGGCATGAATGAATGATTCAACGAGTGGGAACATAGATGAATAGCCCAATGAGTAAGCAGGGTGTGGATGAATGGTTCAATGAGTGAGCGAGGGCATGGAAGACTTGTCCAATGAGTGAGCGAGGGCGTGGATGTTGGGCCAATGAGTGAGCGAGGGGATGGAAGAATGGCCCAATGAGTGAGTGAGGGCGTGGATGAATGGTCCAATGAATGAGCTAGGGATGAATTAATACACATGAATGAAGGAGAGTGGGTATGAATGAAAGATGGAATGAAAGAAGAGTTGAAGGAATGAAAATATGAATGAATGAGAGCAGAAGCGAATGAGAACACGAATGAAGGCATGGATATTGGATGAATGAATGGTTGAAATGAGTGGTAGGTTGAAATGAATGAAAGAACAGATGTTTGAGTGGACGAGCATAGATGAAGAAATTCATGGTTAGACACAGATGCTTGAATGTATGAGGAAAAGAAAAAAGAAGGGCAAGAAAGATTGAGCTGATGAATGCTTAAATGAACGAGGAATCGCAGGGTTGAACGAATGATCCAAAAATTTTGGGCTCAAACTCCCCTTTCTATGGGATTTTTGTTGTTACTGTTCCGGGCCCCCCTGGGTGGTGCTCTGGCTTATTTCTGGCTGGGCACTCAGGGATTACTCCTAGCGGTGCTGGGAAACCATGTGGGACGCTGGGATCAAAGCCGTGTTGCCACATGCAAGGCAAACGCCCTCCCTGCTACACCCTCCTTGAACTGAGGCTGAATCCCAGATGATGAGGGAGTTGAAGGTGGGGACCCGGGGCTGGAGTGACAGCACAGTGGGGAGGGCGTTTGCCTGGCAGACGGCCGACCCGGCTTCGATTCCCAGCATTTCGTATGGTCCCTCGAGCACCACAAGGAGTAATTCCTGAGTACATGAGCCAGGAGTAATCCCATGCCACACCGGGTGTGACCCAAAAAGAAAAAAAAAGAAGAAGAAAGTGGGGACCCTCCTGCCAGCACCATGGGGTCTCAGCTGGGCAGGGCGGCAGGAGTGCCAGTTATGGGACCTCCGTTTGCATCTCCCCACCTGTTGTGCCTCTTTTTCTGGGGCTCACTTCTCCGTGGGAGCCCCCAACAGGAAGGACAGAGAGGATTCAGCCCTTATTCTCGGCGGGGCCTCTGCACTCTGGGAACGCTCATGAGTGAGGGCTCCCCGAGCTGGGGTGATTGTAAACCCATTTATGTTTCAGGGCCCCAGGGGGCTCCCTGGAGATCTCGGGGCCCCAGGAGACCCTGGTGTGCCGGTGAGTGTGTCCCCTTCTCCACATTCAGCGTTGCCCCAAGTTCTGTCCTGTCTCCCCATCACCCACCCCAGACCTGGGTGAGACCTGGGAGTTGGGGGGTGGGGAATCGCCTTCACATCTCTACGAGTCACACCCTGCGCCCAAGTCCCCACATGTCCCCCAGATCTCCTGACTGTCCCCCCACACAGGGTATAGACGGCATCCCAGGAGACAGGGGAGACCCCGGGGGTGTTGGCATGCCGGTGAGTGGGGGACAGATGTGGGAAGGGGCCCGGTGCCGGGTGAGGGGGGAGCGGCGACAGGTGGACGCCCCCGCAGGAGTGAGGTGGGGGGAGCGGGGAGTCGAGCGTTCTCCAGAAAGGCAAGTCCTGGACTCGTGTCCGCAGGGTCCACCTGGTGCTTCTGGGGAACCCGGCCCACGAGGGCCCCCCGGCAAGAGGGTGAGTGGCGAGTGTCCAGCCGCAGCCTTGTCCCACGTACCCCACTGCCCTGCCCCCCGCACCCCAAGTCTCCGCATGCACCTCAGCCCCCTCGCCCCTCCGCCCCCCTCCCCCCACCCGTCACACCAGCCCCTGCTCTTGTCTCTTCCCCAGGGTCCCCCCGGCCGCCTAGGACCTGAAGGCCGGGAAGGGGAGAAGGGTGCCAAGGTGAGCCTCAGGTTCATGGGTGGGAGGGGCTGCGGCCCCCACTCCACCCTGCCTTGGGGTGCCGCCTGGGGCCAGGGGACCCTGGCTTCACTCCCCCTCAGTGCCGACTGTGTGACCCCGACTCTGTCCTCTCTTGTCCCTTGCAGGGACTGCCCGGCCCAGATGGGCCCCCAGGGAGAAGAGGCCCTATGGGGGCTCAGGGCCCCCCAGGGCGCGAGGGACCCGAGGGTCTGCGCGGGATCCCCGGCCCTGTGGTGAGTGGGATGAGACTGGGGTGGGGTTTCCCCTGGGCCACTGGCAGGGCTGGGGACTTGTCCACTGTGTCTGGTGTGTGTAGACACCGGTTGTTCTGCCCTAGGGTGAGGCTGGCCTGCTGGGAGCCCCGGGACAGACGGGCCCACCTGGCCCCCTGGTAAGAGGGTCCACCCAGAGCCCCCACCCGCCTCTGCTGCACTCCCCTGTGTCCTCACCCGCACTGATGTCCATGCTCCTGACCACTGAGCATCTACCCGACCCTTTCCTGTCCGCCCTCCCTCCAGCCCCCCCGCCCCTCCCTGGCAACCCCCCTGAAATGGGACCTGGGCCCTGTCACCCCCAGCCGCAGGGGCTCAACCAGCCCTGTTCTCTGTCCAGGGTCCCCCTGGCCTTCCAGGGCTGAAGGGAGAGGCTGGCCTCAAGGGCGAGAAGGTGAGTCCCCCACCCCCTCCCGGTGCCTCCGGGGAGAAACCCCCCACCCCCCTCACGCCTTCTCCCCTCCAGGGCCACATTGGACTCATCGGCCTCATCGGCCCCCCCGGGGAGGCAGGCGAAAAGGGGGACCGAGGACTTCCCGGTGTGCAGGGCCCCCCCGGCCCCCAGGGAGAGCCTGTAAGCACCCCGCAGTAGGGCAGTAGGGAGGGAGGGGTGCTGGGGGGAGGATGGGGGAGTGTCGGGCCCTGTTACTTGGAGGGGGGGGTGTGGGCCGGAGGGGCGGATTCCCCCAAGAATGACCCTCGTGTCCTCTCCCAGGGCACCCGTGGTCCCAAGGGCTCTCTGGGCTCCCCAGGCCCCCCCGGCGTGGTGGTGAGTAGAAGGGATTGCGGGGTGGGGGCCGTGTGGTGGGCGCGTCAGCTGGACTCAGGTCCTCTGGTCTCCCCCGCAGGGCCCTCTGGGAGAGAAGGGCGCCAAGGGGTCCCCGGTGAGTATCGGCTGTGCCCCCAGTCCAGCCTGTCACTGTCTCCCTGGCCCGGGCTGCGGGGAGCCTGGCAGAAGCACCGAGATCCCTGCACATCAGAAAGGGGGGTGCGGAGCCAGGCGCCACAGGCAGCTGCCCGGGTTCCATCCCCAGCACCTCATTCGGTCCCCCGAGCCCGCCAGGGGTGCTCTGTGAGCACTGAGCCGGGAGGAAGCCAGAGCAGCTGGGGTGGCCCCAATGCATGTCAGACTTGATGTGTGTGTGTCTGTGTCTGTGTGTGTGTGAGTGCACATGTGTGTGTGCATGTGTGTGTCTGAGGGGATGTGCATGTGTCTGTGTGTTTGTACATGCATGTCTGTTTTCATGTGTGTGTCTCTGCGTGTGCATCTCTGTGTATATGTGTGCCACTTGTGTCCATGTATGCCTGTATAGCCTGTATATACACATATATGTGTCAGTGGAGGATTGTGTATGCATCTGTAGGTACATGTGTGTCTGTGCACATGTGTGCATGTGTATCGACATTTGTCAGTATGGCGCTGTGTGCCACGTGTGTCTGTGTATGTCTGCGTGTATACGCATGTGTCTGTATGTGTTGTGTGGGTGTGTGCATGTGGGTCTGTGTGCATGTTTGTGTACATGCGTATCGGCAGGAATGGGGTCTCACAATGTCTCCACACCCCCCCAAATAATTTCTCTCCACAGGGAGCACTTGGACCCCGCGGAGACATGGGCCCCCCAGGGCCCCCAGGCCCCCCAGTGAGTTGCTCAGCGCTGTGCTGGACCGTCCCTCATCAGGGCCCCCAGACCCTGGGGCAGGGCAGGAGGGTCTGGGCTGGGCTGGTGTCGGGGGGGCCTTGGGCTTGATTTTGGGTCCCCCCACCCCGCATCACACTCAAGGGCTCTAATCCTGTCCCCCCATTTTTCTCACCCCTGCCTCACCCCTGCATCTCCCCACTGGGTGCCCACACCCCAGGGTCCCCGGGCCGAGCTGCAGGGGCTGCTCCAGCGCCACCGCCGGGGGCTCCCCAGCCCAGAGGACGGCCTGGAGGAGGTGTTGGCCTCCGTGTCCTCGCTGAGCCAGGAGCTGGAGCGGCTGCGCCGGCCACCAGGCACGGCCGAGCACCCGGGCCTGGTGTGCAGCGAGCTCCAGCGGCACCACCCACAGCTGCCGGATGGTGAGGCGGCCCCCCAGGGTGGGGGGGTCCCGGAGTCCTGCCTACTCACTCACCAGCCACACCCCCCAGGGGAGTACTGGATCGACCCCAATCAGGGCTGTGCCCGGGACTCGCTCAGGGTTTTCTGCAACTTCACGGCTGGAGGTCAGACCTGCCTCTATCCAGACAAGAAGTTTGAGATGGTGAGTACCTGGCTGGGGGCGTTGCCCCCCCCCCCCGCAGCACGCGACCACTCCAGGCTTGTGACAGATCTGTGGGGCTGGTGCGTGGTGCATGTTGTCAGCTCCCGCACACGCTGCCCCCAGCTCCCTTCTTTTTTCTCGGGGGGTTGGCCACACCTGGCAGTGCTCATGGGGTCGGTTCTGGTGCTGCACTCAAGGCTCACTCTTGGCGGTGCTTGGGGGACCCTGTGGGATGCTGGGGATCGAACCCAGGTCAGGTGCGTGTATGGCCAACGCCCTCCTCTCTGTGCCGTCGCTCTGGCCCCGCGGCTCCTGAGACAAGCCCTTCCACCCAAATAGCCACATTTGGGTCCTGGACCCACTCCACTTATGTGAGGCCGGAGAGATAGTTCGGTGAGGAGGCGCTCGCCTCGCATGCAGCTGGTCCGGGTTTGATCCCCGGTACCCTGTAAGGTCCCTCAGACCCGCTAGGATTCAACCCCAAGCACTGCCATGTGTGTCCCCCAAACAAAATTAATAATGAGATTTGTCTGCAGGCCACACGTAGCTCAGGGATCACTCCTGGCCAGGCTCGGGGGACCCTCTCAGTTACCAGGGATGGAACCCAGATCGGCTGTGTGGGAGGCTGGAACCTCTAGTATTATCTCGCCACCCCCGAGGGCAAGAGGGGATGGTGGGTGGTGACAAGCTGGGAGAAGTGGCCCCCAGGGAGCTTGGTTACTTTGCCGTCTTGGCTTCACTGGAGACATCTGGGAGAACGTGAGGCAGGCAGCTCTTGGGAGTCGCCCCTCACAGGCTGAGAAGGAGCCGAGAACCAGGGGCAATTACCCACCAGCTCCGTCCACCCATCACTGCTTGTAGAGTGTGTGCTGGATCGAACATCTCCTGAAGCCCACAAGCACCCTGGGAGACCCAGACACCTTCAGCATCCAGCCTGGGCTGACAGGGCCACAAGGGCTGGGCAGGGGCTGGGGAGGTAACTCAGGAGGCGGGTCGCATGTCTTGAACGTGCAAAGACCGAGTTTTGATCCATGGCACGACATGTTCCCCACACACCGGTATGGCCCTGGTGGTCCTCAGCACCTCAAGACCCAGATAAGCAACTCTCACCAGGAGGGGCCCCCAAACCCTGAGCACTTCTTAGGAGGCTGAGCCCCCCCCCCAAAAAAAAATGATGCTGGTGTGGAGGCACCCACAGTCTGTGTTCCACTGTGTTCCCAGGTGAAACTGGCCTCATGGTCCAGGGAGAAGCCGGGAAGCTGGTACAGCTCCTTCCGACGAGGGAAGAAGGTCAGTCACGGCATTGGGACGCAGGCGGGCCTGGAGGAGAGAGGCTGGCTCGGGGGAGAGGGCGGGGGAGCCACAGGTGAAGTGGGAGTTTGGGGGCTGTGTGTGCTGGAAGGACCCACGGGCCCCCTCAGGACGAGGTGCAGCCTGAGGCCTGAGCAATGACTGGCAGAACAGGGACAAGTGTGCCAGCAGCAGGAACAGACTGCAGAAGCTTGGAGTCAAGAGAGGCTCAACTGGATTTTTTTAAATTGTGTGTGTGCGTGTGTGTGTGTGTGTGTGTGTGTGTGTGTGTGTGTGAAGCAAGATAGTTTTCTTTTTTTTCTTTTTTCTTTTTGGGCTACACCTGCAATACTCAGGGCTGATTTCTGGCTCTGCATCCTGGAATTACTCCTGGCTGTGCTCAGGGGAACCCTACGGGATGCCGGGAATCGAACCCGGCTCTGCTGTGTGCAAGGCCAGCACCCTCCCCACTGTACCATCGCTGGGGTCCCAACAAGATAGTTTTTATAGAAACTTATTTAGAAAGGTGTAGAGAGAAGCACGTGCTGGGGAGAGAGCACAGGCGTCTCCAAAGGGAAAGGCTCGGCCGGGCTGCAGCAATGTCCAGCGCTGGCCTTGCACCCATCGACCGGGGTTCGATCCTAGGCATCTTAGAGTGTCCCCTGAGCCCCGCCAGGAGTGATCCCTGAGCACCACCGGGTGTGCAAAAACAGAACCAAGTGCAAACCAAGGAAGAGCCGAGGCTATCGGCTACCCCTGGCACCCGCTGACCCGCGACTCCTGCCCCTGAACCCGCAGTTCTCCTACGTGGACGCGGACGGTGCCCCGGTGAGCAGCGTGCAGCTGACCTTCCTGTCCCTGCTGAGCGCCGGCGCCAGGCAGACCTTCACCTACCTGTGCCAGAACTCGGCCGCCGGGCTGGACGCGGCCGCGGGGGGCCAGGGCCACGCGCTGCGCTTCCGGGGGGCCGCTGGCCAGGAGCTGGGCCTCAACCAGACGGCGGTGGCCATGCTCCGGGTCCCCCAGGACGACTGCCAGGTCTGCGGAGCGGGAGGCGGGGGTGGGGAGGGGCGCGCTGGGATGGGGGCGCAGGGTGGGGGTTCCCCGCGCCAGCGCCCGTGCCCCTGACCCGCCCTGCCCGCACCCCGCAGTTCCGGAAGGGCCAGGCCAGGACCGTGCTGGAATTCAGCGCCGCCCAGGGACGCGTCCTGCCGCTGCTTGACGTGGCGGCCACCGACTTCGGACAGCCCAACCAGAAGTTCGGCTTCCAGCTGGGGCCCGTCTGCTTCAGTAGCTGAGAACCTCGGGGGTTCAGGGGACAGGGGGACAGACTGACGCCCCCACGGGGGCACTAATGGTGCTGAGGCCTTGAGCCACCCTATTTATCTTCTGCAACTGCCTCACAGTCAGACAAAAGGAATCTTCTTCCTTCTTCAGCCCCGGGGGGACCCCCAAACCCCTCGCCTCCTCTCCTGGGGGCCGCAGCGGAAGCGTAGCTGGAAGTTTGGCACCCCTGCACCCCATACAAAGGACTTCCGGCTCAGAGCTGGCACAGGCCCCCCAAACCTGCCTCCCACCCTGTCCCCCCAGAACTCTGGTGCTTCGGACCTCCTTGTTGACCACTGGATTCCATCCTGTTCAGCCCGAGACAGCTTGACAGCTTCCCCTGACATTTGGGGGAGCAGGCGGGCAGGGGTCCCCGAGTGTAGGAACCAAAGTCGAACTCCAGAAGGAACTAGGGCCCCCTGGCGGAGCTGTGTGGGACCCCCACTGCCTCAGCCCCACTCCAGATGCTGCCCCACCCCTGCCTCCGACCCCCCGCCCCCAAATCACCCCACCAGATCAGAAGGTGTGGACCGGATGGGGTGGCGTGGGGGTTGGGAGGTGACCAGGATCCCAATGGTGCTGCCTTCGTTCTCGGGGAATCCGTGTGCCAAGAGGAGGCCGCCTCGGGTGGATTCGACTCGCTTACACCCGCCAAGGGCTCAAGGGGATGAGAGAGTCCAGCATCTTCCGGCCTTGCCCGCGCCCTGCTGGGCCTTGGGTCAGACAATAAACTGGTGAACTGTGTCCGGGTGTCCGTGCTGCCTGGGGCTCGCCCCACTCATTCTCTGAGTGGAGGGACACCCAGTGGGCAGTGCTCCAGAGCCAGCTCCCAAGAGCAAACAGGGTGACACAGGAGAGGCCGTGCCTGGCCACAGGACCATCCCTCCAAACCAACCCAGTTCACAAGATCTCCAGACCCCACGAACCCACATTGCTGAGGGGTGCCATCTTCCTTCCTGAGAGAGTGTTGGGTTTCCTGGACACATGAGAAGTCCCATGCCTTCTGTTCTCCGTGGAGGAGAGTGGCAGAGGCCAGATTCAACTCTGGCATCTCCAGATGTCTAGGGTGAAGGTACCTGCCGTCAGAGGAACTGGGGGTAGGTTAAGAATTTTAATTAACACAGGAATAATGAGCCTAAGACCAGGCAATTTCCTTCCTTGGAAATTTCTAAATATACAACTTCTGCCGAGTATTATTTTTCTTTTTGGGTCACACCCAGCCATTCTCAGGGGTTATTCCTGGCTCTGCACTCAGAAATTACTCCTGGTGGTGCTTGGGGGACCATATGGGATGCCGGGGATTGAACCCGGGTCAGCCGCGTACAAGGCAAACGCCCTACCTGCTGTACTATCATTCCAGCCCCGATGATTTTGTGTGTGTGTGGGGGGGTTATTTTGTGTGAGCCCTTAGGGTTTTGGGGACCATTATGAGTACCTGGGATTGAACCCAGACCTTAGGAAGGGTTTCCTATCAGAGTCAACCGCACGTTCTGAGGATGTCCCAACACACTTCTGCAAGGAAGAGGGGCCATGGATACAGCAAGATACAACTCAGACCCCCGAAGTTGAGGTGAGGGAATTTGCCATCAAGGGACTGAAGCTGTTTTGGCTTTATTTGGTTTGTTCATGGTTTGGGGGCCACAAACCCAGCAACGCTCAGGGGTTCTCCTGGCTCTGCACTGAGGAATCACTCCGGCATGACGGTGGGATTGTATGGAAAACCAAAGAAAGCACCAGGGTCCTGTGACTCCAAGGCAAGAGCCCTAACCGCTCTGCTCCTGCTGCAGTGGCCAAAGCGGCTTGCTTGATCCTTAATGACCCTATACTTAACATTGAGCAAAGAAAAGGGCTGGAAAATCATTTCACAACGCTGTTTCAGCATGTCTGATTGGGGGGGGGTGGGTCGTAAACTCTAAACAATAATTGTGCATCTTCTATCGAAATAATCTATCTAGTCAAAGTAGATAGAGTATTAACTAGAACTCATCTGCCTCACAAAGAATTGGGAGGGGTGGGAGGTGGGGGTCTATTGGGGTTCGGGGTTAAAAATGAGTATTGGTAAAGGGAAATGTGTTTGGTATCTACATGACTGAGACCTAAACCCGAAAGCTCTGTAACTTTTCCCACAGTGATTCAATAAATAAATAAATTATAAAAAAAAAAAAAAAAAAGAAAAGGGCTGGAAATCTTAAACGTGGGAAAAGTCAGGCCGTGGCAGTTCCAGTGAAACGCCACGAGATGGTGCTGTGGGCGTTTCCGTCCCTCTCCAGGCCCGTTTCTCTAAGAATGTTCCACCCTTGGGTTTGCTTCAACGTTAGGTGTGGACTAATTGAGAATCAAGCAAGCAGCTTCCACAGGTGCAGCGGTAGGAGAGCCGTGTGGGTGCTTGTCTTTCACTCGGGTAACCAGGATTTGATTCCCACCTTATGTGGGGTACATAGTTGAATCTCCTCGGGGGTGTTGAGTCGGTTACCCAAGCTTGGTCTCTGGACCACGAGGGGTGCAGAGGATTGAGCCTGCCTGGCCTGGAGCGAGCAAGGCAAGGTCATTTTCTTTTATTTTTTGTTCTCTCCACTCGGATCAAGAAAACTTCTGAACCCACTTTGCTGTCTGTGACCAAGCCATTTAGAAATGGTTCCTGTTATGGGCAACCCACACACCATCACCCACATTCTGAGGGTGCCCCAACCCTCTTCCACGAGGAGGAGTGGGGCATGGAAGAAGATACAATTCAGAATCCCCCAAGTTGGATGAGGGAATTCGCCATCAAGGGACTGAGGCTGCTTTGTTTTTATTTTCTTATTTTCATTGTGGGGCTACACCCAGAGATGGTCAGCGGACACTCCTGGCTCTGCACTCGGGAATCCTGATGGGCTGGAACATCATATGGGGAGCTAAGGACGGATGACGGTCCTGTGAAGCCAAGGCAAGAGCCCTGCTCTCCTACCGCTGCACCGGCCAAAACTGCGTGCTTGATCCTTAATTACCCCATACCAAACATTGAAGCAAACCCAAGGGAGGAAATTTGAAGAGAAACCTTCCTAGGGAGCAACGGTAACGCCCCACAGCGCCATCTCGTGGCGTTCGGTTGAACTGCCGCGGCCCGACTTTCCCACGCTTAAGATTTCCAGCCCTTGTCTTTGCTTCAGTTAGGTGTGAGGTAATTAAGGATCCAGCATGCCGCCTCGGGCCAGGGATCGAATGCTGAGCGGGGAAGGCGCTTGCCTTGTGTGGGGCGATCCGGGTTCTATATCTGCACCCTACGCGCTCCCCAGAGCATTGTCAGGAGTGATTCCTGAGTGCAGGGGCAAGCGTAACCCCAAAATATTGTCGGGCGTGGCCCCCCGAAACACACACACACAAAGCCTTTCATGGAGGGTTCCTTCATGCTAAAATTGTGGATGCCGAGCTGATGCCACCTTCCTCCACGTAAAACCGCGAAGGTGTGCATCCGACCAGGACAGGAACCGTTTGCGAAAGGGGAGAGATTCTACTGCGGGCAAAGCACTTGCCATGCTGCTGGGTTCAATCCCGACACCCGGGTGGCCGCATGCGAGGCAGGCGCCCTCGGGGCTCGGCACCGCTGCACGCCTGAGGCGGCCTGCTTGATCCTCAGTGACCCGCGGGTTAACGTAGAAGCAAACCCAAAGGCCGCAAATCCTGAGCGCAGGGAAGGCGGGCCACGGCTCTTCCGCCGACACACCACGAGAGGGCGCTGTGGGGCGCTTCCGTCCCTCCCAGGGACGTTTCTCTAAGGTCCACCCCCTCCAGACCTCCCTCCAGAACTCACTGTAGCCCCCAGGACCCTCAGGATTTCTGCAGAAAAAAAAATTCTGTACAGAGCGTCCAGATCCTTATTCCGCTCCATCGCCTACAGTACTGACTGGCTAAGCTAGTGGCTCTGGCTTCTTTATTTTGGGGTGTGGGCTGTGGGTGCCCTCAACACATTTTTGGGCGGCTCAGGTGACTCTATATAGTGCCTGAGATCGAACCCAGGGTGAGCACAGAAGACGGCTGTGCCGGCTCTTCAATTAAAAGGAGCTAGGAAGGCTAGGAAGGAGTTAATTAACTTGCAAAATTGCTTTCTGTAAACAGTTCAGCAGCCTTGAGGTTACAAAATTGGATTGAACCCAGTAGATGTGTAAGGTATGAGCTAGAATAAGACATAACTATTTAAAGATAGAGTGTTTTGACCATCCTGGAAACTGAAACTATGTGACCAGGTCAAGAAGTTTGGGTCGAGATACTCCAAGAAAAACCGCAAGGAACCCAGCAAAACACGTATTGGCAAAATGTGGTCTTTGTTCTCAAACTGTATAAAAGATGACCTGTTTCTGAGTTCGAGGCTCTCAGCCTCTGCCCGCTCTTGGGTATGTTGCAGAGCCCCAGCAGCTGGTCTGAATAAAACCCAGCTTGAATTCCTGCAGGAACGTTGTCTGTCTGGTCTCTCCGTGCCTCCCAGGGCTAGGGAACTCCGGACCCCAACACAATCGCAGTGCGATCTCTTTAATCCGACCTGTTCTTATAGGTCTCCAGCCCCGTTCCCCACCCCCAGCACCCCACATTTCTGACAGTGTATCTTCCTCCCTCCCTGAGAGAACTTTGGGGTTCCTATACAAATGAAAAGTCCCAATTTCCTCTGTTCTCCGTGGAGGAGGGTGGCAGAGGCCAGATTCTCCTCCAACATCTCCAGAAGTTTGGGGTGAAGGTACCTGCCATCAGAGAAGCTGGGGGTGGGTTGCCAAGAACTTTATTTTTTATTATTAATTAATTAATTTTGCTGTTTGGGTCACACCCGGCGATGCTCGGGGTTACTCCTGGCTCATGCACTCAGGAATTACTCCTGGTGGTGCTGTGGGGGTGGGGGGACCATATGGGATGCTGGGAATCGAACCTGGTTCGGCCACATGCAAGGTAACCACCCTACCCGCTGTGCTATCACTCCAGCCCTCGAAGAACTTTATTTATCATGGTAATAATGAGCTTCAGCAACCAATCTCCTTCCCTGGAAATTCTAAATACACCCATTCTGCTGAGGATTTTAATTTTATTTGGAGGTTTGGTCTGGGCCTATGGGTTTCTGGGGACCATTAAGAATGCGTGGGATTGAATCTCGTCTGCCACAAGCAAGGCAAGTTTTAATTTTTAAAAAAATTTAAATAAAAATGTTATGTTCTCTCTCTCTCTCTCTGAACAAGGCAAGTTCTAAACCCGCTCTGCTAATTCTCTGGCTGTACTGCTTCATAAAAGTTTCCTGTTATTGTGCACCCCACAACCTGACACCCCATATTTATGAGGGTGCTGCCCCCCTGTTCTGTGAGAATGAGGGTGTGGAAGCAAGATTCAGTTCAGTATCCCACCTAAGGTGGCGTGCAAAGGAATCTGCCGGCATCGGATTGAGGCTGCTCTGATTTCTTTTATTTTCCTTCTTTTTTTTCCCTATGTTTTTGGGGTCACAATTGACAGTGCTCAGGGGTGACTACTGGCTCTGTACTCAGGAATCACTCTTGGCATGATTGGGGGTCCATATGGGATACCCGTGAAAGTACCCAAGTCTGCAGAACACAAGGCAAGACCCCTCGGGGCTTTTCTACTGCTGCACGCCCCAGGCTGCACGCTTGATCCTTAATTACCGCACACCTAACATTGAAGCAAACCCACGGGTGGAAATTTCTTAGAGAAACGGGCCTGGGGAGGGACGGAAACGCCCACAGCGTCATCTCGTGGCGTTTTTGCGGAACTGCCGTGGCCCGAGTTTCCCACCCTTAAGATCTCCAATCCACCGGTTTGCTTCAACGTTGGGGGTCATCAAGGACCAAGCACGCAGCCTGGGGCGATAGTGGGATAACAGTGGGTAAGGCGCTCGCCTTCATCGATTTGGAACTTTTGAACCCCTATGGTCCCTGCGCACCGACAGGAATATTTAACGATTGGCGGGATCAACCCCTGAGCATTGCTCTGTGTGGCTCCCCCAGACAGATGCTCGCCGCCCTCCACAGCCCCCCACACTAACTGGCCCTGCAAGCGTCTTTGGCTTCTCGTTTGGGTGTGCAGGATTTGCTATTCCCAGTTCCTAGTGGTTTGGAGGAACATAACGAAACGTGGTCTTTGTCCCCTCCCCACCCACCATACTGACTCTCTGGGCAAGTGACACTGGGTTCTTTATTGGGGAGGGGGTTGTTGGCCACAGTAGAACTTCTGCGGGCGCTCAGGGACCCTACATAATGCCGGGAATTGACCTGCGTTGAACTCAAAGCGTTGCTTCCCCCGTATTCTATCTTTGAAGAGCCCCATCTGAAAGGTTTCCTACCTTGGTCACCCCCATACCTCGTCACCCCACATTCAATAAATGCCCTTTCCCTGTTCTATGGTGAGGTTGAAGCAAGATTCAGCTTGGTACCCCGGGCCTGGGGGAAGGAATCAGCTGACAAAGAAACTGAGGTTCTGGTGTTTGTTTGCTAGTTTCTGGCTGGGGGCCACACGGGGCAATATTCCAGGATGACTCCTGGATATTCTTTCATTAATTACTCCTGTAGGTGCTCAGGGGTGTGCCTGGGTTCGCACCTGGTTTAACTACTGCAAGGGGAGCGCTTTTTTACCCACTTTTCTTCTGCTGTATTGCCTGAGGCTTGATCCTTAATCCTTGAAGCAAAACGCAGCGCTGGAAATCTTCCTTGTAAAACCAGGACGCGCCACTTCCCCTCCGTCGCCACAAGACGGCGCTGTGGGGCGTTTCCGACCCCGCCCAGGAACGTTTCTCTCAGGAATGTCCATCCCTGGTCCTCCAGAACCTGCTGAAGCTCCCCAGGACCCTCCGAGCTCTCTGCAGAGAGACAGCCCCCGCATCCTCACCCACCTCTGCAACCCTCACACTGTCACACCAGTGCTCTGGCTTTATTTGGGGGTGGCCACAGCAGAACTAAAGGTGTGGAGGGTTCGAGGCTTTCTGTGGTGCAGGGGATTGAACCCAGGTTGGCCAAGACAAGGCAAGAGCTTTCCCACAGTTGTGTCCCCTTTTTCTGACCCCAAGTTTCCCATCCTGGTCATCCTTAGACCCCTTTCCCCTCCGTACATTTTTTTTCTTTTTGGTCACACCAGGTGATACACAGGGGTTACTCCTGGATCTGCACTCAGGAATTACTCCTGGCGGTGCTCAAGGGACCATATGGGATGCTGGGACTCGAACCCGGGTCAGCCGCGTGCAAGGCAAACGCCCTATCTACTGTACTAAAGCTCCAGCCCGCACCTCCGTACATTTTGAAGGACCCCCAAGCACTCTCTTACTCCCTGCCAGAGTTTTGAGGATTCCCGCAGATTTGAGATGTTCTAAAGGCTGTGCTTACCCTGTTCACCGTGGTAAAGGGGTGTGGGTGCAAATTTCAGTCCAGTAACCCCCAGTGTTTGGGGTGAAGCCGGGGAGCTTGTTTGGGGATGAAAGTGCATTAGCACATGGAGATGGAGAACAGAAATATCCCAAGACCTCTGAGGATTTTTTAAAAATGTATTTGGGAGTTCGGTGGGTCCCTCCAGTGGGGTGGGTGGGGGAGCTATTTGTAGGTCCTTGCTTCCTCCTGAATCTTCCACCCAAAGCTTACTCAGCATCCTTCCTTCCTTCCTTCCTTCCTTCCTTCCTTCCTTCCTTTCTTCCTTCCTTCCTTCCTCCCTCCCTCCCTCCCTCCCTTCTCTCTCTCTCTCTCTCTCTCTCTTTTTATTTCTTTTTTTACTTTTTGGGTTCCACCCGGTGATGCTCAGGAATTACTCCTGGTGGTGCTCAGGGGACCATATAGGATGCCGGGGATCGAACCCAGGTCACCTGTGTGCAAGGCAAATGCTCTCCCTGCTGACTATGGCTCTGGCCTGCTCCCTTTCATTGCAGATTTGAGCACCCCAACCTTTCAGAGTACCTGATCTTAATCTCCCCTTTATCCTTCATCAGTGGAGGACAGAGACAAATACCTGAGCTGGGGCTTTTTGTTCTCCAGGGAGAGGGGAAGGGGGCACCCTCAGACATGTGGGGTGATGGGTGCGGGTAAGTCCATCTCAGCACACCTTGAATAATGGGGCTCGGGACAGAGAGACAGGAGCCTGGCAGGTGTTTTGCCCTTTATGACCGACCTGGGCTTCACACCCTTTCTGCTTCCTTGATTCCCCTGGAGGGGGGTGGTCTAACCCAACATCCAGAATACTCAAATAAAAAAGGGAGCCAAAGCCACTTTGGCAAGCTCCTGTCGAAGTCCGGGGGGATGGTGGGCTTCAGACTCTTTGTCTCTAATTCCCAGCACAGTTTGGTATAGCCAAGTGAACAAAACTTGATTTAAAAAATAATAAAGGGCTGGAGTGATATCACAGACCAGAGTACAGTTACTTGCATGCTGCAGACTGGAGTTCCATTCCTGGCACCCCATATGATCCCCCTGGCCTGCTAAGAATAATTCCTGAGGTCAGAGCCAGGAGTAAGCCCTGAGCACCACTGGGTGTGGCCCCGAAATAAAAATAAAATTAAAAATATTTTAAAAAGCAAGCAGTCTCCTGCCCCCGCGCCTGGCTGTTCCTCGCCAGGGCCCCTTGGAGGGGAGCGGGTTGAGCTTTCCTCCCCGCCCCGACCAGGGCTCCGGCAGCCGAAGACCTCCAGGACCAGCCACCACCATGCTGAGACCACTCTCCGCACACATGAAGGTACTGGCAGAGGGACAAATCCACGCGGGTTCCGGGGCCGAGATCTCCAAGCCTACTCGGATTGTAGTCGAGCATCCTCCACCCAGATCCTCCAAATTCCAGTAGGCGGGGGTCACACCCACCACCTGGCCCCCTGGCGCCGTGTAATCCCATCAACGGCCAAGACTCAGAGACTATAAAATCCAGGACATCTTTTTATGACATCTTATTATCTCATTCCTACTTTGGACAAACTTGCAGGCTATCGAATGTAGCCTGCCCACAGGGCAGAGTCTGGCAAACTCCCCGTGGCGTACCAAATATGCCAAATACCAGTAACAATGGTAGGTCTCATTTTCCTAAAGAGCCTTGAATATAATCTCAGGGCTAGGATGAAAGAGATGTTACTGGGGCCTGCTCGAGGCAATCGACGAATAACAGGATGATGAATGAATGAATGAAAAAGCAAGCACATACAGGGCTGGAGCAATAGCACAGTGGGGAGGGTGTTTGCCTTGCACGCGGCCGACCCAGGTTCAATTCCCAGCATCTCATATGGTCCCCTGAACACTGCCAGGAGTAATTCCTGAGCGCAGAGGAATAACCCCTGTGCATCGCCAGATGTGACCCAAGGTAAGGTAAGGTAAAGGCCCTCCCGTTGATCGTCGATTTGCTCGAGCGGGCCCAGTAACGTCTCCATTGGAGACTTTGTTGTTACTGTGTCTGGCATATCGAATACTCTCGGTAGCTTGCCGGGCTTCTCGGCCTTTTGGCTAAGATCAAGTGTAGATGTGACCCAAAAAGAAAAAAAAAAAGCAAGCACATACACACACGCAACAGCACACACAGAGACTCGGGGTTAAATGCACGCGGTCAAGGGTGGGCGTGATAGTACAGTAAGTAGGGCGCTGGCCGTGCACGCTGCTGACCAGAGTTCCATCCTTGGCGTCACATCCTTGGTGTGATTCCTGAGTACAGAGCTGGGAGTAAGCCCTGAGCATCGCCGGGCGTGTGGCCCAAAACAAAAAAACGAAGCAAACAGACAGGTATTTTTGTTTTTTTGGTCACACCCAGCAATGCACAGGTGTTATTCTTGGCTGTGCACTCAAGAATTACTCCTGGCGGTGCTCGGGAAACCATGTGGGATGCTAGGAATCAAACCCGGGTCGGCCGCGTGCAAGGCAAACGCCCTACCCGCTGTGCTATCGCTCCAGCCCCGGGCAGGGATTTGGAAGGAGGCGCAATTAATAGTGTCCAGGCTTCTCTGGAAGGAGCTCACAGCGTATTCAAGAATGAGGACCCGCAGCGGGCCGCGCCGGAAGCGCCTGGGCACGCCCCCTTATTTGCATACGCCGATGAACGGGTTCCCACCGCTCCTAATGAATGGCATCTTGTTCTTGGGAGTGATTTCAGCCCCTGACGCCCAGCTGCGGACTGGGGAGGCCAGGGTGAGCCTTCCAGGGTGATCAGAGCCAGCTGACGGAAGGGTGACAGACACAACCGGATCAAACCCCTGGCCCCGTCAAATTCTCATTCTACCCCCCTCTCTCAGGAACCCCCAAATGCGTCTGTCTGTAGGCTCAGCCGGACTCACACGTGATGACCCACATGCACACATGCACATGCACACAAAATGCACACACGATGCACACATGCACATGAACACACGTGCACAGAGACACACAACCACAAACTCACCCATAGACTACAACTATCAGGGCCCTCGTGGACTTTTGACTCCAGTGGGACGAGCAGGTGTGTAAGCAAATCCAGAGCGGGTGCCACCGAGGAAAAGAAGGTAGGGAGGAGGGCAAGAAGCTCTTTTCAGTTGTGGAAATCACAGAGGGCTTCCTGGAGGAGGGCTCCTTGCAGCCGAGATAGAGTGGGTCTCTTGGTGCAGTGGTTCCGGGGATCACACACCCTGTTAGGTGGGGGCAGGGTCCGTATACCTGAGCTGTCTGGACCTGGCTAGCCGCATGCTGCAGTTCTGGGGATCAAACTCATGCCCTCCAGCTTGCAAGGCAAGGTCTTGTTCTGTGTCACGGGAAGGAAACTAAGTCAAAAGGGACCACAGCCAGGAAACTGCTGAGAAACACCGCCCAGTCACCAGGAGGACACAGGACAATTATTTTTTAACTTTTTGGGTCACACCCGGCTATGCTCAGGGGTTACTCCTGGCTCTGCACTCAGGAATTACTCCTGGCAGTGCTCGGGGGACCATATGGGATGCTGGGGATTGAACCCGGGTTGGCCATGTGCAAGGCAAACACCCTACCCTCTGTGCTATCGCTCCAGTCCCACGGAAGAATTTTTAAAGATTGATTTTCTAGAGGTCACATCCAAAGGTGCTCAGGACTGACTCCTGGTTCTGTGCTCAGGGATCACGCCTGGAGGGACTTAGGGGAGCCTACAGGGTGCAGGGATGGAACCCACACAGGCTATGTGCAAAACACCTTCCCTGCTGTGCTAAGACTCCAGGTCTGTTCCTCTCTGCAGCCGCACCACCAGCATCGCGCTCAGCATTGCAAGAGCCCCGAGGGTCACACCCAAGGCCTCACGCCAGAGACACTCAAATGTGGGAATTTGGGGTCAGAGCAATAGTACAGTGGGGAGGGCGTTTGCCTTGCATGCAGCTGACCAGGGTTCGATCCCTGGCATCCCATATGGTCCCCCAAGCACCGCCAGGAGTGATTCCTGAATGCAAAGCCAAGAGTAACCCCTGAGCATTGCTGGGTGTGACCCCAAAAGCCAAAAAAAGTAGAAATTCTTTTTATTTATTTATTTACTTATGAATCACCGTGAGATAGTTACAGACTTACAAACTTTCGTGATTACATTTCAGCCATACAATGATCAAGTACCCATCCCTCCACCAGTGCCCACTCTCCACCAATGTTCCCAGTATCCCGCCCGCCATCCCCATCCCTTCCCACCCCCCCACCCCTGTGGCAGGGACATTCCTTCTTACCCTCTCTTTCCCTTTCGGTGTTACAGTTTGCAATACAGGTACTAAGCGATCATCGTGTTTGGTCCATAGTCTACTTTCAGCACACATCTCCCATCCTGAGTGAGCCCTCCAACCATCATTTAACTAGTGGTCCCTTCTGTATCCCAGCTGCCTTTTCCCCCAGCACGTGAGATCGGCTTTCAAGCCGTGGAGCAATCCTCCTGGTCCTTATCTCTACTATCCTTAGGTGTTAGTCTCCTATCATGTTATTTTATACTCCACAAATGAGTGCAGTCATTCTAAGTCTGTCCAAATGTGGGAATTCTCTGGTTTGTTTTGTTTTTGTTTTTTGATCATCGTATGACTGAAATGTAATCACGAAAGTTTGTAAGTCTGTAACTGTATCTCACATGCCTGGTGACGCTCAGGGGTTACTCCACGCCATACACCTCAGGGATCACTCCTGGCGGGTGCTCGGGGACCCTATGGGATGCCAAAGATTGAACCTGGTCAGTCACCTGTGAAGCAAATACTGTCCCCGTTGTATTGTTGCTCCAGTCCCAAGAGTATGGGGATTCTTTTGTTTGTTTTGGGGTCACACACCTGGCAATATTTCAGGGTTACTCCTGGCAGTGTTCGGGGGATAATACGGGATGCCGGGGGTCGAACCCGAGCTGGCTGTGTGCAGGACAGACACTCTCCCGCTGTGCTCTCCCTCCAGCTCCAAACCCTTGAAAGCTTTTTTGGGGGGAGTCACACCCGGTGATGCTTAAGGGTTACTCCACACTCTACACTCAGGAATCACTCCTGGCAGTGCTTGGGAGACCCTATGGGATGCCAGGGATCGAACCACAGTCAGCCGCGTGCAGAGTAAATGCCTTAACCTCCTTTTTTAAAATTTTTTTTTTATAATGTAGGAGCACTGCTATTTATTCAGCCATTGATTAAGATGCCTTAAACTCTTAACCCTGTACTGATTCTCCAGCCTCTCACTCTCACTGGTAAGATTTTTAGGGGCTGGAGCAATAGTCCAGTGGGGAGGGCACTGGCCAAGCCAGCTTTGATCTCCGGCATCCCATAGGGTCCCTGAGCACCAGCTGATTCGATCCCCAAATGAAAACCAACCAACCAAGCACAGTCTTTGGGGGGGGGGGTCACACCTGGCGATGCACAGGGGTTACTCCTCACTCTGCACTCAGGAAACACTCCCGGCGGTGCTCAGGGGACCATATGGGATGCTGGGAATCGAACCCGGGTCGGCCGTGTGCAAGGCAAACGCCCTACCCGCTGTGCTATTGCTCCAGCCCCAACCAAGCACAATTTTTAAAGTGTCAGCCACAACTTGGCTGGTAACCATCCTGGGTGATTGGGACCGGAGAGACAGTACAGTGGGCAGGGCACTTGCCTTACATGTGGCCAGCCCGGGTCCCATCCTGGGCACTGCAGCCCATGAGCATGGCCAGGGGTGAACATTAAGTGCTGAGCCAGGACTAATGCCTGAGCATCGCCTGGGTGTGGCCCCAAAAAATAAAACAAAAACCATAACAACCGTCCCAGTATCCTGGGTGCAAAGCCTGTGCTCAGACCTTTTGTTTTATTTTGGGCCACGCCCAGTGGTGCTCAAGGTGAACTCCTGGCTCTGTGCTCAGGAATCATTCCTGGTAGTGCTTGGGGAACCACAGAGGATGCTGGGGATCAAACCTGGGTCTGCTGTGTGCCAGGCAAGCGCCTTCTCCAAAGAACGAAGGCTCGGGCACCCATGCTCAGCCCTTGAGCTTGCCCAGCGGTCCTTATCTCCCCCTTATTCAGGGCTGCGGTCAGAAACAGCGGGATCATCTTTTTCATTCAGGATCCAGAACACTCCATGGAGGGACCCCACCCCACAGCCCTGCCCAAGTCCCCCCCGCCATGGACAGGGACCCTTGCGGGGTCCCCCCTTCCTGCCCCGGTGCTGTGATTATCGCCTCACAGGCCTCAGGAGTCCAGGACTGCTTCTCGGAAAAATTCCCTGACTCCGGATGGAGAGGCACGACCGGCTGGCCCATGTGATGCTCTATTTTCACTTGATTTCATTTTGGTTTGGGGCCACGCCTGGCCGTGCTTGATGCTGAATTCTGGCTCTGCACTCGGGAGTCACTCCTGGCAGGGCTCAGGGGATCCTATGGGGTGCCGGGGATCGAACCCGGGCTGGCCGTGTGCCAGGGCCATGTCCTGCCGGGCGGGAGAGGCACCAAGGCCAGGCCTGGCTCAGGCGGGCCCCGGGCATCCTGCGGACACGCTGAGTCCAGTCCCCACCCCATCACCTAGTCTGCTCCTTCCTGGCGTGGCCAGCCGGGGAGACAGCGGGGCCTCCCCTCCTGCCGCCTTGGCCCCCAGTTCCCAGTTGTTGGAGCCCACCTGCCCAACGTCTCCAGGGAGGGTCCGAGTCACCCACCACCCTGCCACCCCGCCAGCCTCATTTCCGCATGCGCCCAGGTCTGACTCCTCACAGGTGCTCCCATGTGAGCCCGTCCGTGCTCCCAATGGGCAGCTTGGTGCAAGGGTGTGGGAAGCCTCCTGGGCGCGTCCAGGGGCCCATGTGTGTTTTGCCCGTATGTGCATGCGTGTTCGGCTCGGTTGTGTGTGCATTTTATCCCAAGTGCATGTATGCTCACTCCATGTACATGTGTATGTGCGTTCAGCCGTGTGTAGGTATATGCTCAGCCTGTGAGTTTCAGGGATCTGAGTGTGGCCTGAGGCCCGGAGTTGTATGTCTTTGTGGGACTGTCGTGTGCAGGTGACAGGTGTGCTGGCTCATGATTAAAGTTCCCAAACCAGACACTGTGTGTTACTGTGTGGTGTGACTGCCTGATGGTGTGTGTGTGGGACTGTGTGTGGCTGTGACTGTGACTGTTTCTGTGAGTGTGTGTGCCTATGTGAGAGTAACTATGTGACTGTGAGTGTGTACATGAGTGTGTGTGACTGAGTATGAGTGTGTGTCACTGTGTGATTGTGTGAGAGATAGTGTGTATGTGTGTGACTGTTGATTGTGTCTATGGCTGTGTGAGTGTGTGTAAGTGTAAGCGACTGTGTGTGAGACTATGTGTGTGACTGTGTGTGACTATGAGCGTGTGACTGTGCGTATGAGTGACTGCATATGTGACTGAGTGTGTGTGACTGTGTGTGAATGACTGTGACAGTGTGTGAATGTGTGTGACGGAGTGATATTGTGTGACTGTGCATATGAGTGTGTGTAGTAATTGTGTGACTGTGTGTGACTGTGACTATGAATGTGTGTGACTGGGTGTATGAGTGACTGTGTATAACTGTATGTGACTGTGTGTGAATGTGTGACTGTGTGTAATTGTGTGTGGCTGTGCATATGAGTGTGTGTGTAGTAACTGTGTGTGACTGTGTGTGACTGTGACTATGAATGTGTGTGACTGTGTGTATGAGTGACTGTGTATAACTCTATGTGACTGTGTGTGTGACTATGAGTGTGTGTGACTGTGTATGAGTAACCGTGTGTGTGTGTGCACAAGTGTGTGCGTGTGTGCTTGGCCTGCAGCCCTGTGCCGGGGTTCGGATGAGCCTGACTGAGCCGTGCGTGCCGGGTGTCTGTGTGTGTTGGAGCCGCTTCATGGCAGGAGCTGTTTCTGGGGGTGACGGCGGCTGACTTGCCCCGAGACCCTCTGGGAAAGGACACACACTGTGAGCCAGCCTGCTGTCAGAGCGAGATAGGGGTGAGGAGTGCTCCCCCGTTGAAGGGAACCGTGACTGGGGCACAGCGCAGCTGAGACACTCGCCGTGGATGGACAGCATGACTGGCCACTACGCTGAGCCCAGTGACACAGGGCTGCCGGGGCAGGAGAGACACGGCGTGAGGGCTGGAGACTCAGGAAGCAGCGGTCACGGCCTTGCCTTGCACAAGGCTGGTTGGGTTCGATTCCTGCCTTGAAAACAAAACCAAAGTAAGGGGCAGGAGTGATAGCACAGCAGGTAGGGCATTTGCCTTGCACACGGCCCGACCTGGGTTCAAGTCCCAGCATCCCATATGGTCCCCTGAGCATGGCCAGGAGTAATTCCTGAGTGCATGAACCAGGAGTAACCCCTGTGCATCGCCGGGTGTGACCCAAAAAGCAAAACAAACAAACAAAAAAAGTAAGCTTGGGAGCTTAAGGAAAAAGCTCGTGGTGGACCCCACATTCCTCTGTAAGAGACACGTTAGGATTTTCCCTGGGCTCAACCCCTTGGGATGGACCCTCCCTACCCCAGGCCATCCCTAGATTTTTTTTCTATTTTTTTTTTGCCACACCCAGCGATGCTCAGAGCTGACTCCTGGGTCTGCACTCAGGAATCACACCTGGAGGTGCTCGGGGATTGAACTCAAGTGGCAAGCGTGCAAGGCAAACGCCCTCCCTGCTGTACTACCACTCCAGCCTCCTGTAGCTTTATTTTATTTTTTGCATGGGGTGATGGGGAAAGTCAGACTGACCATCAGTCCTGGGGGCTGGGGGTTGGGGCTAGTACAAGGGGTAGGTGCTTGTCTTGCCGCATCATCCCAGTTTCATCCCTGGCGCCCCTTCAGGTTCTCCAAACCCTGCCAGGAATGATTTCCTGGGGCTGGAGTGCTAGCACAGCGGGTAGGGTGTTTGCCTTGCACGAGGCCGACCCGGGTTCAATTCCCAGAGTCCTGAGCACTGCCAGGAACAATTCCTGAGTGCAGAGCCAAGAGTAACCCTTGAGCATCGCTGGGTGTGACCCAAAAAGAAAAAAAAATTTTAAAAATAAAAGGAATGATTTTCTGAGTGCAGAGCCTGCCCTGAGCACTGCTGGGCGTGGCCCCCCCAACCAAAACCTCCCCCCCAAAAGCAAACAGAAAAAGCGCTTGGTCCTGTGAAGCTCTGCAGCTTCTGAGCCGCCGCGTGGCGCCCGCCCGGCCCCATCTGGGTCAGCAGTCCTGCCGGCCGTCCTGTCTCTGTGACGCCCTGGAGGACAAAGGCTCCCGCTAGGTGCCTCTGAGGCCTCCCAGCCACTGTGGCAGAAGGAACCAGGTCACTGCCGCGGGTCACATGGGCAGGAAGGGACAGAACCAGCGCCCCCCCACCCCCCCACTTCCCGGACACCCCCCTTCCCCCTTCCTCTAGCAAAACCAGCCCAGACCCGTGCTTCCCTGCAGGCACAGGGCTAGGCAGGATTCTCCAGCTCCAAAGCTGGTTTTTGGCTTGTCTGGGGGGCCACACCCAGCGATGCTCAGGGATCACTCATGGCGGGGCTCAGGGAGAGCCTATGGGGTGTCAGGGATCACCGTGGGGTCTGAGCTCTTTCTCCAACCCCCAAGCTTGATGGTCAATCCGCCTTCCCCATCACCCAGTACATTTCTTCCTAAAAGCTATGGAGGAGTGATGGGGTCCCCATGGAGGGGAGAGGCAAAGCAGGCTTGGGGTGGGCTGGATGGAGGACAGCGCATAGGGTGCTTGCCTTGTATGCTGCAGCTGACCTGGATTTGGTCCCCAGCACCCCAGATGGTGTCCGAGCCCCACCAGGAGTGACCCCTGAGCAGAGTCAGGAGGAAGCCCTGAACAGTGCTGGGAGTAGCCCCCAAACAAAGATTGGGGGCTTTGGGAAGGCACTGGGGACCCCCAAGTTCTTTTCCAGGCAACTGGCTCTGCTGGAGACACACTTTAGGATTCTCCCTGCATCCACCTGCTCCAGCTCTCTCATCTGGAATCAGAAGCAAGAGGAGTTCCCGGGAGAGAGAAGGTGGGGGAGAGGGAGAGGGAGGGAGAGAGAGATTGGGGGAGAGGACACAGGAGTCAGGGCAGGGAGTGCTGTTTCCCTCCTTTCCCAGCTCCATCTTGGACCCAAGCCTCCCCCCTCCGCCCCCCCATTCCACCTCTCATCCACCCAGGTCCCCGCTGCCTCCTTTTCTGGTGGATTCTTAGTGGTGACTGCCACACCCCGCAGTGCTCGCTACTGGCTGGCTACCGGCTCTGTGCTCAGGAATTGTTCCTGGCCAGCTTAGGGGACCGCATGGGACGCGGGAGTCTGAACCCGGGTCAGCTGCGTGCAAGGCAAATGCCCTCCCCCTGTACTAAGACTCCGCTTCTGGTTTTTCTTTAGGGGGGTGGGAGGGAGGCACACCTGGCTCTGTGCCCAGGGGACCAGATGTGGTGCCGGGAATTGAGCCTGGATCTGCTGTGTGCAAAGCGATAGCCGGCTCCGCTGAATTTTCCCTTTCTTGGAGCTCCAGCACCTCTTAAGGGGTGAGGAGGGGGCCCCCATTTCTCTTGCAGCGCCAGCTCCAGCGTGGAAACCATTGGGGGTGAAACTTGCAAACACGCGAAGGCTCGACCCCTCCCCACAGCCCGTCAACTGCCCCCATCTGGCTTGTGGGGTGCACATAAAAGTTTAGGGCCCAGCCCCCTGGGCCAAGGCCGCCCCCAGCCCCAGGCAACACCAGTTATGGGCGGGTCGGCGGGCGGAGCCTGTAAGGGACCGAGAGGGTGGGCGGAGCTCTAGCTGTGGGCGGGGCAACGTCTGTGGGCGGGGCCCACGCCAAAGACCAACAAAAGACCAGGGCCGCGGTGAGTGGGCGGAGCCACAGCGCCTAGGGGCGGAGCCATAGCGGCTGTGGGCGGGGCCCGCAACAAAGACCCGGGCCGCGAGGGGGCGGGGTGGGATCCCGGCGGCGGCGGCGACGGCGGCGGCGGCGGCGGCGGCGGCGGCGGGCGAGGCGGGCGGCGGCGGCCGAGGGTCGCCGGGCCGGGCGGGATCGCGCCGGCCAGGGGGGCGGTCCCCCCTCCAGGCGCCGCGATCGCGGGCTGGGGGCGCGTCATGTGGCCGCTCACGGTGCCTCCGCTGCTGCTGCTGCTGCCGCTGCTGTGCTCAGGCCTCGCCGGACAGGTAGGGGCCCGGCGGGCAGGTGCGGACGCGGGGGGATGGGGGGACTCGCGGGCTCCCCTACAAACAGGGCGTGTGTGGGGAGGGGCTCCCGGGCGGCGGCGACCACCCCGGCTAGCGGGAGAAGGTGTGTATGGCTTCGAACCCGGCCTCCGACACGCGTGGCTTCGGGGGACAATCTGACCTCAGCCTTGGGGTGCTCAGCCCCTGGGTGACCCTCCGTCTCGCCGGAGCTGAGTGGGGTGGGGAGGGCGACTCTAAAGCTCCTCGGGGTTCTCTGACCCTTTGCTCCCCGTCCTCCTGCCAGGGGGTGTCTAGCTCCGAAGGGGGCCCCCTGCCCGGTGCCCGCACCCCCATCCTGCGGAGGGGGCGGGACTCAAGTGTGAGTGTGTGTGGAGGGGGGCTCTGGGTAAACGTCTTTGTGTCACGCTGGGCGTGACATTGTGTGCGTGTGGCCATGAGGGGGTCCCCTACTGTGCAGGAGTTGGGGTGACAGGGGGAGAGACTGTGTGTGACCGCGCAGGGCGTGTGAGCCTGGGCCGTGTGTGTGAGGACCATGAGAATTAATTCCCGCTGTGTGTGCAGGCCATCATCCATCTGCCCCTGGGGAATGGGGGTTCACCCCGTGCGTGACCTGGCGTGTAAGCTTCGGGTGATCGCATGCCATTCTGTGCCACAGGATCAACCCTTAAAAAAAAAGTGTGTGTGTATGTGTGTATGCAGACACGTATGCCTCGTGCACGCGTGTGTGTCTTGCACACCCCACTCAGGCTTTTCCAGAAACACCTTGCTCTCCAGGGCTCCCCATGCCTTAGGTGTTTTTTCCTTTTGGGGGTGGGGGCACCAGCCCTCTTCAGCTCTGGGTAAAACCTCTTTCTTCCTCCATCTTGTGTGTGGGTGTGTGGGAGCCCCCTTGACTCCCCTAACGGGGACACTGGGATTGAAGAAAACTGGGACCTTGGAAAGGCTGCTTGTTACTGGGGCAGGGTTCGAGCCTGCGCGCCCCGCAGCTGTCGCGCAAGGGGGCTGGCGCCTGGCCAGGGGGCGCTCTGCTCCCCCTTTTCCACTGGCAAGAAGTTGGGCGGCAGTGGGAGGCCCGCTCTGGTCGCAGGGGGAGGGGGTATCCTCAGCCCACAGCTTCACCCTCTTGTCCAGACCCCTGGGGGTCTGGAGAGATACTCGAGGCTTTAAGGCGCTTGCCCAGCAATCGCGGCTGACCCAAATCCCATCCTCAGCACCCTACAGAGTCCCCCATTCCTGCCAGGAGTGATCCCTGGGGAAAGTCAAGGAGTAAGCCCTGAACACTGCCGGGTGTGCCCCCCACCCCTCCTTGCACGCGCCTGTGCGTGCGCACAACACACACACACACACGCACGCACAAGGAATCCACTCACTGGGTGCCCCGGTGACTGGGGATGGTGGGGGGGGTTGATGGTGGTGGTATTGAGAACAAAGACACCCTTGTATCTCTCTCCTGGGAGACACAGGGGGAGCGATCGAGCCCTGCCTGCAGATGGAAGCATTTTAGTCCCCTCTCCCGCTCCACAGGGGCGGCATGGGAGCTGTGCGCACCGGACAGCACCAGGCTGCATGCAGTAGGTGCTTAATGCACGCACGAGCCCCCGGAGCCTGGAAAGAAAGAGATGAAATCTGAGAGGCTGCAGGGAGAAGGGAACGGGGCACGTAGGGCTGGGGTGGGGGTTGGGAGTGGGGCTTGGCTTCTAAGAAGGGCCTTGGGAGACCCCCTCCCTGGGGTGCTCGGGTCCTGGCTGGCATCTAAGAGCTGAGATTGACATCAGCCCCGGAGGGGAGGAGCTTGTGAGACATGGTCCGCCCCGCCCATGGAGGGCGTGGCCGGGCCAATCCAGGTCATTTCCCTGGAGGGCGGGGCAGGGGCGGGGCCAATCCGGGTCATTCCCTGGAGGGCGTGGCTGCTGGGCCCTGCCGCGGGCTGCAGTGCCTCCTGATGGCCACTGCTGGTACTGCAGGTGCTGATGCCCACCCAGCCCAGCAACAGGGTGTACATCAAGGCGGTATCTGGAGAATGGACGCTCCGTCGCCTCTCCGCTCCTCCCTCCACCCTCCCTCCTAGCTCCTCTTTCTCATCCTCCGCATTCATTCTGCCACGACTAGGCACGGAGATCCGCTGCTGAACCCAGCCAGGCAGTTCCCGCTCCCCCACCCCTTGCCCCTGCCCCCGCCCCGGTGCCCACCTGGGACGCCGACCGAAGCTGAAGGCTGGTGATGTGTGTCACTGTCAGCATGTAAATAAATGGGAATCGGTGACTGAATGAAGAATGACAGGGGCTGGGAGCTGGAGCAGGCGATGGGTGCCAATGGGATGGGGGGTGTCCAGCAGGGCGCATGCAGGGGGACAGCCAGGGCCACGACCCAGAGGAGGAGGCCCACCAGGGTGGGCACAAGGGTATCGCAGGGGACAGTGAGGCTGGAGAAGTGGGGGATAGTGGGGACCCAGCCAGCTTGGGGAGATGTGCTGCTCCATAACCTTGGGGAATCCCCCTAAGATCTAGCCATATCTTTGGCATCACCCCAAATCAGCATCACTCCCCCCTTCTGTGGAGCCACGGCCCCTCCCCAACCCAACTGCCTGACTCTTTCATCAGTTTAAATGTCACCTCCTCTGCAGACGTGACCTAGTAGCAGAGCACATGCCCTACATGTATAAAGTCCTGGGTTGCAGACGGTAGACACCACAAGCACACATGCAAAAATAAAACCAAAAAACCCGCACAAAACAAAAATAGCCAATGCCCCAAAAGGCTACCTCCTACAAGAAGCCCTCCCTGATTAGCTATCTCAAATAAACTCCCCACCTACCACACTGAACTCCTCCAAGAGCTCCAGGTTTTCTTCTCCTTGGCTGTCATATGCCCTCCCTCCCACACACTCCCCTGCCACTGGCAGGGGTTCCTTGGGTCCCCATCGTCCCTAGCAGAGCCTGGGACACGGCGGGCGTGCAGCAAGGCCAGCTGCAGGAACGGATGGATGGGAGCACGGATGGATGTCTCACACCGTGGGCAACCCTGCCAAGGGAGAACTGTCTCCCCACCCAACCCATAACATCCCCACCTCACATCAGCGATAGCTCCTGGACCCAGCATATCAGGAAAAAAAAACACCTTCTTCCATGCCTGAAATAATCATAATAAATTTTTCTTTTTGGGTCACACCCGGCGACGACAGGGGTTACTTATGACTCTGCACTCAGGAATCACTCCTGGCAGTGCTCAGGGAACCCTACGGGATGCTGGGAATCGAACCCGGGTCGGCCGCATGTGAGGCAAACGCTCTACCTGCTGTGCTATCGCTCCAGTCCCAATAATAGATATTATTATATATTTTTTTTGTATTGGGGTGACACCCAGCGGTTTTCAGCGATGACTCCTGGATCTGTGCTCAGGGATCATTGCTGGCGGTGCTCAGGGGACCCCATGAGGTGCTAGATATGGAACGTGGGTCCACTGTGTGCAAGGCAAGTGCACACCTTGCTTTACTCCGTGACTAAAATTCTATCCTTCCAGGGCACTGCTGATGGAGTAAAACAGTGTCCTCCTGGCGCTTTTGGAATGTCTCAAAGGGCGAGAAGTAGAAGGAAATCTCGAGGATTTTCAGAGCACAGGAATTGGCTATTTTTTAAGAGCCCCAGGGTGGGGTGGGGGGGGGGTGGGGGCTGAGCCCAAGTGGAGCTGCGGCGACACCTAGTGGTGAAAGGAGATTATTGCAGAGCCTTTGAGTGTCCCTGATTTTGTGTGTGTGTGTGAGTGTGAGTGTGTGTGTCTGTGTCTTTGTTTGGCTTGGTTTGGTTTTGCGCCACATCTGGCGGTGCTCAGGACTTAATTCCAGACTCGATGCTCAGGGATCACTCCTGGTGGGGCTTAGGGAGGAGGTCCTCTGGGTGCCAAGGATCAAACCCAGGCCAGCTGTGTGCAAGGCAAGTGCCTCTGTCCTATCTCTCTGGCTCAGTGATTTTCTGCACCCCCGACGGTGCTCAGGGCTGACTCCTGGCCCTGTGCTCAGGGATCACTTAGCATTGCTTGGGGGAACGCTAGGGAGTGCTGGAAGCTGAACTCTGATTGCCCTCATAAACGACACAAGTTTACCTGCTATACTATCTCTTCAGCCCTTATTTTCATTTTTATTACATTTTTATTTCGCCACAATCACCAGCACTCAGGGAGCACTCCTGGCTCTGGCTCTGTGTTCTGGGGCCACTCCTGGTGTGGCTCGGGGCACATATGAGGATATGAGGATGCCGGTGATTGAACTGGTTTCTGCCGTATGCCTGGGGGTGGGGGCTGCCTGAACCCCTGCGCTGTCTCCCTACCCCCACCCTCCGCTTTTCTGTCTCCCACAGCCAAGTGAGATTATCTTTTATTTATCTTTTGCTTGGTTTGGGGTCACACCCCGGTGATGCTCAGGGATGACTATTTCTTATTTTTTGGCTTTTTTGGGGGGGGTCACACCCAGCGGTGTTCAGGGATTACTCCTGGCTCTGCACTTAGGAGTTAATCCTGGTGGTGCTCAGGAGACCATATGGGATGCCGGGAATCTAACCCGGGTCTGCCGCATGCAAGGCAACCACCCCACCCACTGTGCTATTGCTCCAGCCCCGCTCAGGGATCACTCTTGACGGGGCTAAGGGAACCAGAGGAGGTACTGGGGATTGAACCCAGGTCCTTACCAACTGTTCCATTGCTCCAGCCCTCTTCTGACTTATTTTTGTTTGGGGGCCACACCTGGTGATGCTCAGGAACCACCCCTAGTCCTGCACTCAGAAATGACTCCTGGCAGATGCTCGGGGGATTCTATGGGATGCCGGAGATTGAACCCAGGTCGTCTGCATGCAAGGCCATATGCCCTCCCTACTGTGCTATCACTCCAGCCAACCCCTTCTGACTTACTTCACGCAAACGAACCCTGGCTCCATGTGTGCGGTGCAAAAGGCCAGAGTTCCTCTTTCCCCACAGCCGAATCTCATTATGTCCTGGACACACCCCTTAGCTCCTTTGCCCCCTCAGACATCAGTGGGAACTTGGAAGGACTCCAAATCTTTTTATTTATTTATTTATTTTTCTGCAGGGGGATACCTGGCTACTCAGGGGCTACTCCCGGCTCTGAGCTCTGGGATCACCCCTGGCTTCTCAGGGGTTGACACCTACAGGATGCCAGGGGTAGAACCTGGGTCGGCCACGTGCAAGGCAGAAGCCCTCCCCGCTGGGCGATCGCTCCAGCCCTCCGGGTTCCAAACCTTGGCTGCGGTAGGCGGTGCGGCCGGAAGGCAGGCTCGCACCTGGCCTCTCCGATGCGGTTTGGGGCTCTTCAGATGGATGCCAGGGAGTGGAGCTGGCAAGATCATCTGGTGGTTCTATTTTTAATTCTCCGAGACAGCTTCACACTGGTTCCCCCGAGACTACACAGATTTACCTTCCCACTTGCTAATCCACGGGGGGAAATTCGTGGAGAACCAGTGGCACCAGTAAGCACAGCAGGTGGCTGGTTGCCAAATCAACGGACTGAAAGATGTCGTGGGGCTGGGGGCACCGTCGGGCGGGGGCGGGGGCGGCTTCGGCTTTTTGCCTTGCACGTGACCGCTGCCCCGCAC
This sequence comes from Sorex fumeus, assembly GCF_029834395.1. Classification (NCBI taxonomy): domain Eukaryota; kingdom Metazoa; phylum Chordata; class Mammalia; order Eulipotyphla; family Soricidae; genus Sorex; species Sorex fumeus. The sequence continues at coordinate 10,225,653 of NW_026606098.1, forward strand.
ATGCGCAGGGACCCCTGAGCCTGACCAGGCGCTATCCCTGAGCACGGAGCCAGGAGTCAGCCCTGAGCACCGCTGGGTGGGGGGTCCAAAGAGAGACATGAACCAACGGCTGTATTTCTGTTCGCCAGCAATTAACGAGGAAAGAAATGAAGACAACAGCCACATTTGACATCACAGCGGGGAGCGGGGCACTGGGCCAGGGGACGGCGTCAGTGCTGCAGCGTGGGCCAGGCACCTGTGAGGTCCTGGGTTTGATCCCTGGCACTGAGTGAGGTCTCCGGGTGTGGCCTCAGAGCACTCAGTTCACGACTCCCAAGCACTGCTCAGCGTGGGCCCCTATGGACATAAGAAGAATCAGGGGACCAAAGACAGTGCAGGGGTGAATCCAGGTTTGACCCCCGGTGCCACATGGTCCCTTAAGATTTGGATGCCGCCCTGGAAAGCCCCCACATACTGCCAGGGTCACCCCTGACCCACACGGCCACCACACTCTCAGTGCACAGAGCGAATCCACAGCATACTTAGTTGATGGCTGAGAATCCCCACAAGGTCCCCCCCCCCCAGACTCCTTGATCACCAGTGGGGGGGGGACCCGCCACCCCAATTGAAATTTGAATTAACTAAGTTATTTTAAAATTTATATCTGGGCCACCCTCGGTGGTGCTCAGGGCTGACTCCTGACTCTGTGCTCAGAGGTCACTTCTGGCCGTACTCAGGGCACCCGTAGGGGATGCCAGGGATCGAACCCGGGCCGGCTGCGTGCCAGGCAAGCACCCTCCCCACTCTACTGTGGTTCTACTCTCCCATTCCTGATTTTAAACGAGAAGTAACCAGAAATAAGTTCAGCAGGGGAGACAGAGACGTGTATGTGGAAACCGCCGTCACTGGAGGCAGAAAGAAATGGCACAGCGGGCAGGGCACGTGCCTTGAATGGGGCTGGATCAGGTTCGATCCCCGGCACCCCCCAGAATTCCCTGGCACAGAGCCAGGAGTCAGCCCTGAGCACTGCTGAGTGTGACCCCAAAACCAAACCAACAAACCTCTTCGAACTATAGCATTCCTTAAGGAGTTAGAACTCCCACCATTAAAAATCTGTGTAGACACACAATGCAAACAGCTAAATCCCTAAGACTGGAGCTGGGCGTCTGAAGGGGCCTCGGAACTATGGGTAGTGGGTGCAGGAGGAGGACAAAAGGCAGACAAGCAAGGGGCCGGAGCGATAGCACAGCGGGGAGGGCGTTTGCCTTGCACATGGCCGACCCGGGTTCAATCCCACAGGGTCCCCCGAGCACCGCCAGGAGTAATTCCTGAGTGCAGAGCCAGGAGGAACCCCTGAGCATCGCAGCGTGTGACCCCCCCAAAAACAAACAAACAGAAAAAGGCAGGCAAGTGAGTCTCCTTCGACCAATGAAACCGCCAGCCGCACCCCTCCCTGCCAGCACACACACCAGGAAAACCTCAGATGTGGGGAGCTGCCATGGCTAATACCCCCCAAGGAGACCTCGGTCAGCACTCCTGGGTACTAGCTCTCAGGGTCTCTGGGGATTGGACCCCAACAGGACAGAAACAAGCACAGTAAACAGGTGGGCACCCCACCGAGCCTAAGAATTTTCACATAGCCCAGGAAACTAGTCTCAGAGGGAAAAGACCTTCTGAAGGGGAGGGGGCACAGTCTCACGCGGCCTCTGACAAGGCCCAGAGTGATAGGACAGCAGGAGAGAGATGCCTTGCACATGGCCAAATGGGATTCGATTCCCCGCGTCCTGCAGGGTCTCCCTGATCCCCTCCAAGAGTGATCCTTGAGCGCAGAGCCAGGAGTCAGCCTTGAGCACTGCTCGGTGTGGCCCAAACATCCCCTCTCCTAAATTAATAAATTATTAGGTAAAGGTAAAGGCCCTCCCGTTGATCGTCGATTTGCTCGAGCGGGCCCAGTAACGTCTCCATTGGAGACTTTGTTGTTATTTTAAAAAAATGTCCTAGGGGCAGGGCTGGAGCGATAGCACAGCAGGTAGTGCATTTGCCTTGCACGCAGCCGACTAGGCCTACCCGAGTTCGATTCCTCCGCCCCTCTCGGAGAGCCCAGCAAGCTACCGAGAATATCACGCCCGCACAGCAAGGCCTGGCAAGCTCCTCATGATGTATTCGATTTGCCAAACACAGTAACAAGTCTCACAATGTTACTGGGCCCGCTCGAGCAAATCAGTGACCAATGGCACAACAGTGACAGTGACAGTCCTAGGGGCTGGAAAGATAGTACAGTAGGTAGGGCCTTTGCCTTGCCCGCGACCAACCCGGGTTCCATCCCTGGCATCCCACATGGTCCCCCTTGAGCACCTCCAGGAGTGATTCCTGAATGCAGAGCCAGGAGTAACCCCTGAGCATTGCGGGGGTGGGGTGGGGGGGAGACCCAAAAAGCCTAGTGGGAACAAATGAAACACAACAGGATGTCACACGATAAAGGTTGTTTAAAAAAATGGGGGAGCAGAGCAAGAGTACAGCGGGATGGCACTCGCGGTGCACGCGGCAGATCCAGGTTTGATTCCCGAGCACCCCCCAGGTTCCCCAGCACCGCCAGGGACGGGAGAGCGAACTCAGGAGGGGAGGAGCCACGCCGAGTCCATCCCGCCGCTAAGCGGCACTCGTGAGCTCAGAGCAAGGACCAGGACCCTGGCGTGGCCCCCAGACCTCCAGCCACCGAATAGAGGGAATAAAGGGCAGCGAGGGAGGGGACGGCTGCCGGGACCGCGTGGGGGCCGGGGAAGCCGGTTCTGCAGATTCGGAGCCCAGCTGTCAATCTCAGAGTCCCTTCCGGGAAGAAACATGGGCGGGGTGCCCGGAGCCGGGACACTTGGGCAGGGGCTTGCTCAGATGCACCATGGGGCAGCTGAGAAGCCAAGTTGATGGAAGCATCTAGGGGAGCCCTGAGCACCCAAAATAAAAATAGAGTGGAAAGGTTCAGAGGGAGAGGGGGAGAAGAGCGGGGTGTGGGGGGAGAGGAGTCAAGGAAGTCAACGTTCCTGAGGTCAGAGTGCTGGAAAGGAGAGGCAGCAGGTGCAAAGGTCCTGGGGTGGTGTGAACTGGATGCAAGTGGGGATGACAGACCGGGTACCATGTGCAGCATTTGGGGGGCTTGGGACCCTCAAAGAAGGCAGGGGGTGCGAGTGACTGTGTGCCCAGGCAGGAGAAAGCAAGCAGGGCAGGACTGGAAAATGACAGGGTCTTTCCAAAAGCAGGAGGCCAGTGACGCCCAAGGAGGAAAGGGGGGTATGGGAGAGACAGGGCTGGTTGGAGGGAAGGTCGGGGGTGGGGGTGAGAGGGTGAGTCCTAGAGTGAGTGTGGAGAAGCTCTGGGACAGGGTTTGGGGGGTGGGGGGAGAGCTGCCAATGGTGGGGCGGGCAGAATCTCGAGTCTCTGGTTCAAATCCTGCCCCCACATTGCCCTGGGGCGGGTTCCCTCTTTTCTCTGGGGGTTTCTCAGCAAAGAGCTCAAACCTCGGAAACACAAGCTGCAGTGAAGTTCCGCCAGTGCAGCTCTGAGGAATGGAACGTTTTCCATCCCAGCTTGGGATGGACAAGCACCGTATCTTCCCCTTCCCCAGACTCCACACACACACACACACACACACACACACACACACACACACACCACACCACACACACCACACACTCACACATTTTCGTTTTGGCAGGGGGAGACACATCACCTGCTTACTCTTGGCTTTGTGCTCAGGGATCAGTCCTGGCGGTGCTCAGGGGGACCCTATGGGATGCCAGGTATTGAACCAGGCTTGGCCGTGTGCAAGGCCAGCGCCCTCCCCCTGTCCTATCACTGGCCCCTTCCCTGCTCTCCCCATAGCTCCCTCTGCACCCGGCACACCAACCCCTCCTCCCGCCTCCCACCCCAGGACCTTTGCACTGGTTCTGCCCATTGCCTAGCCCCTCAGCCCCTACTCCCTGGGGTGCCCACTCCACTGCCACCTGCCTGCACTGTCCTGGTTTCTGACCTTCCATTTTATTTGGGGGACGCTTCCTGTAATGCTGGGGGGCCATGCAGTATCAGGGGTAGAACCCGGGCTCAAGCACGCAAAGCCTGAGCTGCCCTCCCTAGTCTCCCTGCTGCCTGCCCCGCCCCCACCACTGGTCTTGGGGGGCTACTCGATCATCTCTCCCGTGGGCCCCCAGGACCCCCAGGCTATCCACAACCACCCCACTTGGCAGAGGAAAAGGAGGCGGCGAGAGCGCTGGGCTGCGGGGCACGCGGGGCCGGACCGGGGTGCCGGGCTCAGGAGTGACGGAGAGTCGGGGACCCTGGCCCCGCGGTGGGCGCCGGGCGCAGGCCAGGCCGGGAAAGGCCTGAGTCATCGACTCCTCCAGACGGCGGCGGCGGCGGCGGCCCCGGCGGGCGGCGGCGGCCGAGGTGACGCGGGGACGCCGGGAGGGGGCGTGAGCGCGAGCGCCGGGAATCGGGAGGAAATTAAAACCCGCCGCGGACCCGGCTGCAGGCGCAGCGGGGGGGGGGGGGGGGGGGGGGGCTCCCGGCGTGTCGCCAGGGCTCCGGCCCCGCCTCCCCTGCAACCCCAAGTTCGAGTTCACCGCGGAGCACGGGCAAAGGCCCCTCCGTGTGCCAGGGGAGCCCCCCGCCCTGCGCCCCGTGCGGCGCCGGGTTGGCCACTCCGCGCCTGGGGAAGGGGGACAGTCCCCGTCGCTGTCCTGCTGACGGGACCCCCCTTCTCCAAGCCACAGGAGACCCCGGGCTGCCAGGGTCCTGGGAACACCCCTGGCTTTCACAGAACCAGGGTCCCCCCCCTTCCCCTCGACCGTCCCGTCCGCCCGCTTTGGGGAGTCGGGAGTCCCAGTGGGTGGGGCGCTGCAGGAGGGGCTGCGCACCGAAGTCCCCCCGCCGGAGCACTGTTGGGGTGCAGTTGGGGGAGCCTCGGGGAATGCCTTTGGGCTGCAATGGGAGAGCAGGGACACCTTTGGGACACAGTGGGGGACCCTGGAACACTGGAGCGCAGTGGGGGTCCTGAACATATCTCTGGGGGTTGCAGTGCGGGGCCAGGAATACCTTTGGGGTGCAGTGGGAGAGTGAAGACAACTTTGGGGGTGCAGTGGGGGTCCTGGAGCACCAGGGCGCAGGGAGAGGCCCCTAAAACACCTTTGGGGTGCAGTAGGGGTCCTGGAAACACCTTTGGGGTGCAATGGAGAGCGGAGATACCTTCGGGGTGCAGTAGGGGTCACGGAAACACCTTTGGGGTGCAGTGTGGGTCCCGGAAACACCTTTGGGGTGCAGTGGAGAGTGGAGATACCTTTGGGGTGCAGTAGGGGTCACGGAAACACCTTTGGGGTGCAGTGGGGGTCCTGGAGCACCAGGGCGCAGGGAGAGGCCCCTAAAACACCTTTGGGGTGCAGTAGGGGTCCTGGAAACACCTTTGGGGGCGCAGTGGGGGCCCGGGAATACCTTTGGGATGCAGTGGGAGAGCGGAGACACCTTTGGGGTGCAGTGGGGGTCCTGGAGCACCAGGGCGCAGGGAGAGGCCCCTAAAACACCCTTGGGGTGCAGCAGGGGTCCCGGAGACACCTTTGGGGTGCAGCGGGGGAGCGGGGACCGCGCTGGGGGCGGGGCTGGGGATGCCGCGGCGGCGGCGGGGCAGGTGGGGTTCCCGGCCGCGGGGGGATCGGCCCGCGCGGCCCCCGCGCCCCGCGGGGCCGGGGCGTGACGTCACGGCTGGAAGTGCCGCGCGGGGGGCGGTGCGGGCGCGGTGCGGGGCCGCGCGGCGCGCTCTGAGCGGAGCCCGAGCCGGAGCCGCAGCCGCGTCCCGAGCGCCCCCGGCCGGCCCCAGCGCGCGCCCGTCCCGGGGGTCGGCGGGGCTCGGCGGAGCAGCGCGGGGCGCGGGGCATGCGGGGCCGCGATGTCGGTGCCGCTGCTCAAGATCGGCGCGGTGCTCAGCACCATGGCCATGGTCACCAACTGGATGTCGCAGACGCTGCCCTCGCTCGTTGGGCTCAACGGCACCGTGTCCCGCGCCGGCGCCTCCGAGAAGATCGTGAGTGGCCCCCGCGCCGGGGGCGCCGGGGGGCCGCGGGCGGGGGGCGTGGTGGGGTCTCCCCGCGCGCCGGCGCCGCCGCCGCAGCCCCGAGGGGCGCCCGCCCTGCACTCCGCGCCCCGCCGGGCCGGGACCGGGCGCCGCTGCAGCAGGGGTCGCCCCGGGCCGGTTCGCACTGCCGGGGGAGCGAGCGGGGTTCCCAGGGCTGCGGAGCCGGTGGGGCGGAAGGCTGGACTGGGGCCACCAGTGGCGGGAACCGGCGCCGACAGGGGGCGTCTGGGGTCCCCACCTTCTGGCGCGCTGAGTCTGGATCAACGCGCACCCCGACTTCCCCCCTCCAGTCGCTCTCCCCCCCGGGGCTCTGGGGCTCTCCCGGTCTGTCCGCGTCTCTGACTTGGGATCCATTCCCAGCACCACTTTCTCTCTGCCCTGCACCACACCAGTGCAGAATGTGTAGCCCCCCCGACCAAAAAAAAAAATCCCCTTGGTTGAAGGCAAGAGGGTCGGGGCTTTGGCAAAGGCTGAGCTGCCCCCAACCTCGCACATCCTGGCCTCCCCACTCCAGCTTCCCGCCCTGGCCTCCGAAGTTTGGGCTGCGGGACTCCTGGGGTCCCCCCTCCTTCCTAGGATCCCCAACACTGGATCTGGGGTGCACTAGGCTGCCTCGCCTGCACCTTGCCCCCCAACTTCCCCAGCTCGCTCTGCTTAGCTCCCAAGGCACCCCCAAAGGGGAGAGGTCTTTGCTTTCAAAGGTGATCAGTGTCTGCATGTGTGTGTGTGTCTGTGTGTGTCTGTGTGTGTCTGTGTGTGTCTGCGGTGACAGGTGCCAGGGCTGGACATTTGAGAACCTCTTTCAGACGTGACAACAGTGTTGGGAAGTGTCTTTCTGTGGCTGGCCTGGTGTGTCTCCCGTGCCCGTGGCCAGGTGATGGGCACCTGGGCTCTGGCACTGGAGAACCCATGGAGTGTGGCCAGAACGAGTGGGCGTGTCCCTTGGGCCTGGTGGGCAGAGCATGGTGTGTGGGTGTGATGGGTGTCTGCCCGTTTGTGTGTGTCCACCCAGCTTTCGAAAACTTGAGTTTTTACGTAGCCTTCTGGGCAGGGCATGTGTGTGTGTGTCTGTATTGGTGTATCCAACACAGACACACACACACACACGGACCCGTTTCCTGCCCGCCGCACCCCAGGCCTGCCAGGCTGTGGCTGGATGCACAGGCTGCGTGCAGCAGATGGCATGCAAAACTGGATGGTGTCTGGGAATGTGCGCCTGGGGAGGCAGGACCCTGTGTGTGCGTGTCTGTGCCCGTAGGAAACCATGTGTGCAAACATTCAGTGTGTGCATGGCCTGACGGGTTCTGTGGCTCTGCTGGGGTGTATGTGTAGATGCACCCTAAGTGTGTGTGTGTGTGTGTGTGTGTGTGTGTGTGTACGCGCGCAGTTGCACTGGCAGCCAAGTGGCCTGTCTCCATCCTGCCTGCCTCTCCTGACAGCTGCCTGGGGCCCATCTCTGTTGCACGCTTCTCACTGTCCCCTCATCACCCCTCGCCAAAGGGCTCTGTGGAGGGCCCCAGAGGCTCCGGGTGGGACCTGGACGGGGGCCTGCGACATGCGGGGTGCTCCAGAATAGCTCCGTCTATGCTGGCACCACTCTGGCCGTGGGCCTTGCTGTCAGAGCTAGCCAGTTTCCATGTGTACCAATGGAGAACAAGATGCAGTGGGTAAACTGATCCGCCAGCCAGCGCCCATCCATCCACTGCGCATGCGTCCATCCTACCTCTCCATCCGCCCACACATGCATCCGTTTCTCACCATTCATTCATTCTCCACCTGCCCATTATCCGTCCATTCACTCACCCATCCGCCTAACCATCTATGCATCCTCTCCCCCCACATACCCATCCAGTTCTTTCTTAGTTTTCGGGGCCCCCACCCGGCTGTGTTCAGGGGGCTCTATGGGGTGCTGGGCATTGAACCCAGGTCAGCCCTGTTGCAGGGCAAGCACCTTCTCCTCTGTGCTAGTAGTCCGCCCCACCCCTGCATTTCTTCCCATTCATTTCTCCCTCTGTCCATTATCCACCATTTCCTTTCCTTCTCTCCTTCCACCCCTCCCTTCTCCCGCCCCACCCCCACCCATCCCTCCATCCGTCACCCCTGTCCAGCCAGCGCCCGCTTCGCGCGCTGTCTCCATCCCTCTCTCCGCTCCGCCTTTCATCCCTTTGTTCACACGGCCCGGCCGTGGAACGCGTCTCCTCCGTGCCGCGTGGGCTGCCTCTTGCTCGCCTCCAGCTCACTGTCCACCGTGGCCAAGGCCTGGCCGGTTACTGAGACGGCTGGGATCGGGGCGCTTGGGTTTGCATTCCGCCCTGCTGTTTACCACCAGGGGAACGGAACGGGCGAGGAGGGGATCTTTTCATCAAAGTCCTGATAGGCTCGTTAAGTGAAGGAGATTCCAGCGCCTCCGTGGACGGCAGGGTCCCCGAGGACGTCTGCTCTGCTCCAGTCCCGGGGTCGGCTGTGGAGGAGTGATAAATTTCTGTCAAGGGGCTGAGGCATCGATCCTGTCTTCCCCGGGACGAGCTGTGCTGTTCCCCACGGCGGCCAAGCACGCACAAAGCAGGCACCGAGCGGCTCCCTGTCACACATCCACATCAACATTCCACCCTGAGTGGGGACAGCCAGGGGCAGCGCCCGGTTACCGAGTGCCCCGTGTGAAGGAGTGACAGGAATCTGCGTGCGTGCAGGGCGAGGCTGGCTGGCTGGCGGCGGGGGGGCGGGGTGTAGGCCAGGGCAGCGGGAGCGGGTTCACCCCGGACCCCTCAGGCCCCGCCAGCAGCAATGCCTGAGTGCAGAGCCCGGAGTCAGCCCCGAGCCCCGCTGGGTGTGACCCCCCAAACCAACAAAAACTTAAAAAGAAAAAACCCTGTCCCCCGGGGGGGTCCGCCCACCCGCTCGGGAAACCGGGATGCACAGGCACGTGCAAAGGACCACGCTGGGTTACCTGGGTCTCGGGAAACAGGGCCGCCTGTAGCTGGTGGCGCTTCAAAACATGCAGGAAAGGCCCCGAGGAGTGGCCACCCCGCGGCCTCGCTGGGCACGGCGGGGGGTCCTGCAGGCAATGCCCGCAGCCTCACGCACAGGTGCGGATCAGGAGCATCCCGAGCCCTTGCTGGGGTGGCAAAGTAGTGGGCCTCAGGGCTGGGCAGCCTGGCCTGGCCACAGGGTTTGTCAGGTCCCGCACGGAACTGCCCAGCTCTGCTCCTGACCCCACTCACGCAGGGGTGTGGCCGCCACAGTGGGCGTGGCCTCGTCACGTGGGCGTGGCCTAGCGGTGGGCGTGGCTCAGGGCTGATGGTGCGGTGCGTTGTGGGTAGACTTCTCTTATTTTCCCTCCAACACATGCACTTTTATTTATGTATTTATTTGTTTTGGTTTGGAGGCCACACACAGGGATGCTCAGGGGTTACACCTAGCTCCGGGGACCCTGGGGGATGCCGAGGATCGAACCCAGTCGTGTGCAAGGCTGCACCGTCTCTCCCCCCTCCCCCCACTTTATTTAGACTTTGGGTCACAAATTTCATCCTGATGCTCTGTTACAGGCACTCATATTCCAGCTCCACTACTGTCCCCTTCCTTTGGCCACTGTCTCCTTTCCCCCAGCTAACCCCCTCAGGCCTGTCCCCGGAGCAGGCCCACAATAATTTATTTTCTATTGCTCATCACCCCTAAATGGCTAACAGAATAATTAAAAAAAAATTTCCGGAGAAGAAAATATGTGCAAATAGTTGTATCTCACCGTGGGGGCATTAAGTCCCAAGATAATTTTGTGGGGCAGGAGAGATAGTCCTGCCGGGAGGGCGTCTGCCTTGCACACTGCCTACCCGGGTTCAATCCCCAGCACTCCCGAGGGCCCCCTGGACAATGCCAGGAGCTGATCCCTGAGCGCAGAGCCAGGAATCTTTCCATGGGATGTGGCTACAAAACAAAAGATGGCCTGACATGAGTGATTCCCTGAGTAAGTAAATAAGTAAGACACTCACTGTGCTTGATTTGTCGGATTCTCCCGACTACAATATCAGTGCTGTGAGGGATTTAAAAAGCACTGGCTGGGCACCCCATGTGGTTGCCCAGCACCGCCAAGGCGTGGGGTTCTGTGAACCCTGAATACAGATTTAGGAGGAAGGCCTAAAGGCCTACACACTGTCAGGTGTACCCCCCAAAACAAACAAAACAAAAAGCATTACTTTGGGGATGGGAATACAGCTCAAAGGATTAGAGTTTAGGCTCTGCATGTGGGGGTCCTGGACTCAATGCTGGCACCATAGAACTCCCTGAGCACTAAGCCAGGAGCCACCTCCCAACCCTACCAGCTGCGACCCAAAAAGTTGAAAAGGAAATAAATAAGAACCAGGAGGGCCTGGGGTTTGCGCACTTTCTCTCTGTCTGTCTCTGTCTCTCTGTCTCTCTGTCTCTCTCTCTCCCAGCACCCCAACTTTTGCTGAATATTGAAACCTTCCTGTCTCATGCTGGGCCCTGCACACAGTCGGTGCTCAATAACTACTTGCTGCATGGCTCCCTGAGTGGCTGGGGGTGATGGTGGGCAAAGGAGACCCGGGCGTTGAGCAGATGTTCAGTTTCCCTCTGTCCCCCTTGGACTGGAAGGCTCTGGAAGGTTGTTTTGGTAACTGGGTTGTGGAGGTGAGTGGGGGTGAGGGCAGGACCCAGGAGGGCGTGAGAAGCAACTGTATCGGGAGAGTAGCCCTGCACCCACACCTGCCCCCTCAGCCACAGCATCTCTGCTTCATTTCACACACAGTGATGCGCAGAGATCGCTCCTGGTGGCTTGAGGAACCTTGCATGGTGCTGGGGGCGGGGGGAACCCCAGGTCAGCCCACCCGGCTGGACTGTCACTTTTTTTTTCTTTTTGGGTCACACCTGGTGTGCTCGGGGGACCATATGGGGTGCTGGGAATCGAACCTGGGTCGGCCGCGTGCAAGGCGAATGCCCTACCTGCTGTGCTATCACTCCGGCCCCTGGACTTTTTAAACTCTGCCTTTGCATCCCTCCCTGGGTCTCTCCTCCTTTCTGTCTTGTACCTTTGTCAATATCTATGTCTCACTGTCTGTCTTCACCAAGTTCCAAAAACCCATCATCGACGTGGCCTCCAGGATTGGGGGCTGTCTCTGGGACCTCTGTTAACTCTCCTTCTCCCTCTGGATCTTTGGTTTGTTTGTTCTGGGGGACCACACCTGGCAATGCTCGGAATGACTCCTGGCTCTGTGCTCAGGGATCACTCCTGGTGGGGCTCAGGGGACCCTGTGGGCTGCCGAAATCGAACCTGGTCGGCTGCATGCCAGACAAGTGCCTTTCCCTCTGGACTATACAGTCCCTTGAGTTTTCTTTGGGGGGGGGGAACACACCCAGCAGTGCTCAGAGGTTCCTCCTGTCTCTGCACCCAGAATCACTCCTGGTGGTGCTCGGGGGCCCTATGGGGGTGTGTGCAAGGTCAGCACCCTCCCTGCCATCCCTTAACCTCCTGCCAGTCTTTTTTCCCCCTCCTTCTGCGCCCTGAATCTGTGTGATCCTCACCCCTTGTTGTTTCTGGGCGCCCCTGCGGCTGCAAACCCTCTGCTCTGCTCCTCCCGCCCAGCCCGTGCATCTCTCTGTGGGTCTGTGTCTGTCTCTTTCCAGGGAATCAGCCCCCAGCCCCTCTCATGCCTGCCCCCTCACAGGGGACAGGAAGGAGAACCAAACAACCTTCTAGAGGGTCCTGGAACAGAGGGCTGCAGGCTCAAAAAAAAAAAAAAGGAAAGAAAAAGAAAGAAAAAAGGGGGCATTTCCCCCGCTCCCCCACCCCCGCCCCGCATAGTGCAGTGGGGAGGGTGTTTGCACACGGCCAACTCCCAACTCGGGTTTGATCCTCGGCATCCCATAGGGTCCCCCAGAGCCAGGAGGAACCTGAGTAAGCTGGGTGTGACCCACAAAGGAAAAAAGAAAGGTGTGTGTGTGAGAGAAGGAGCTTGGTCCCCTGGGGCTGCCGAGCTGAGGGTGGAGGCTGAGCCCTTTGGGGGGGCGCAGGTGCCCGGAGGGCCCTTTGCCCTTCACCCTCCACCTCCGCGAGTCCCCACAGGCACTCGGGGGGCTCGAGGCCCCCCCGCCCCGCCCCCGCGCGGGCTCCGAGGGGAGCAGCTGCCCGAGGTACAGCTGCAAAGACTCATTTGGAACAAGGGACATGATTGCGGGAGGGGGGGCTGGGGCCAGAGAGGAATCGGGCTGATCGCTGGCAGGGGCTGGGGGGGGGTTGGGCGGGCAGGAAAAGGCAGCGGGAGAGGGGGAGCCTGTCTCGTCACGGGGCCATCTGCTCCCTCGCATCCTCCCTTGTGAAGTTTCTTCAGCGCTGGCTCCCCTCTCCCCTCTCTCTCTCTCTTTCTCTCCCTCCTCTTTCCCTCCTCCCCTCCCTCCTTATCTTTCCCTCTCTCTCCCTTTCTCTTTCTCTCCGTCTTTCTCCTCTCTCTCTCCCTCCTTCTCTTTCCATCTCTCCTTCCCTCTTTCTCCGTCTCCCTCCCTCTCTCTCCTTCTTCTTCTCTCTCTCTCTGTCTCTGTCTCTCTGTCTCTGTCTCTGTCTCTGTCTCTGTCTCTGTCTCTCTCTCTCTCTCTCTGTGGTTCTGCTTCTGCCTCTCCCCAGCTGCCTAGGTCCCCAATGTCTATCCAATGACGCCCACGTGCTCATTTTTGCTTCCTGTTTCTGCCCCCAGGGCTACCTGGGGTGAAGACGAAGAGGACCAAGGTCAGATTCCCAGGGCGGGCGGGACCACATCCTGCAGCACGGGATATTTACCAAGCCCGTGAAGAGGCACCTCTCTCCCGTCTCCCTCTCCCTCTCTCTCTCTTTCCCCCTCTCTCTCCCTCCTTCCTTCTCTCTCCCCCTCTTTCTCCCTCTCCCTCACTCTTTCCCTCTCTTTCTCCTCCTTCTCTCTGCCCGTCTTCTTTTTTTTTTTTTGCTTTTTGGGTCACACCCAGTGATGCTCAGGAGTTACTCCTGGCTCATGCACTCAGGAATTACTCCTGGCGGTGCTCAGGGGACCATACAGAATGCTCGGAATCGAACCCGGGTCGCCCCATGTTGGCTGCATGCAAGGCAAACGCCCTACCCGCTGTGCTATCGCTCCAGCCCCTCCCCTCTTCTTCTTCTTCATCGCTCACTCTCTCCCCCTGTATCTCCCTCTCTCTCTCTCCATAACTTTCCTTCTCTCTCCTTCTTCTCTCTGCCTTCCTCTATCTCTGCCTCTCCCTCCTCTCTCTCTCTCTCTCTCTCTCTCTCTCTCTCCCTCCCCCCATCTTTTTCTCTCCCTCTCCCTGTCTCCCTCTCTGCCTCTGTCTCTGTTTCTCTCTGTCTCTCCCCTGCCTGGTGGCCCCCAGACTCTCTGCTTCCCTTTGCTTTGTTTTGGTTAGGGTCGCACTGGCGATGCACTGATGCACTCCGGGCTCACTCCTGGCGATGCTTGTGGGACCCCCTGGGATGCCCAGGATCTAACCGGCCTGTCATGTGCCAGCTGGCGCCCTCCTGCGACCAGACCTCCCCCAGATCTATTTCTGTTGATTTTCATACTTGAAAATCTGAGGTCCTTGGGGCTGGAGCGATAGCACAGCGGGTAGGGTGTTTGCCTTGCACGCAGCCAACATGGCTGACACAGGTTCGATTCCCAGCATCCCATATGGTCCCCCGAGCACCGCCAGGACTAATTCCTGAGTGCATGAGCCAGGAGTAACCCCTGAGAATCGCCAGGTGTGACCCAAAAAGCAAAAAAAAAAAAAGAAAATCTGAGGTCCTACTGAGTCGACTCCTGGCTCTGGGGGGGGGGGGGGTCACTCCCGCGCTAAGCGAACCCTAGAGGGCGCCAGGGATCGGGATCGAACCCAGGTTGGTCACATGCACGGCAGGTGCCTTATGCTCTGACTCCTGCCCCAGCCCAGTGTGTCCTTCCTTGAGAAGGGCCTTCCGGGGGTGCCAGGCAAACTGGACATGGCGTGGATGCCAGCTGGGCCCCAGACTGAGCAGTAAGAGCACCTGCAAAGCCCTCCATCCTTTGTGTCTTAGAGGGAGGCAGAGCAAGAAGCGGGTCTGAGCAGAGGGCCACATGGGGGGCTGGGGAGGGGGCTGGGGCGCGTCCGCCCTCCCTCGAGAGCGTCCAGTAGAGGGGCTACCCGGCACACCTCCCTCTGCCCCACCTAGGGTGCCTGTCAAAGGCAGGTCAAGGGCAAGGTTGGTTGGGGGCAGGGGAATAAGAGATGGGGGGGACGCTGCCCCCTCAGCACCTCAGCACGGCTGGGCAGAGCGGCCCCGTGTCTTGTCTCAGGGAGGTGTGCGTGCTTGGGGGACCCCATGAGGGGCGGGAGCGAACCCAGAGTGGGTCTCAGGCGACGTCAGTGCAGCCCTGTGGGCAGGGCTGCTGGCCCAGCACCTGGCCGCCCTGCAGTAGTGGTCCCTGAGCACAGAGCTGGGAGCATGCCCCGAGGGCAGCAGAAAGCCCCAGGGCTTCTACCCCCCCACCCCAACTCTGATTTTGGTGTGGGGATGGGCTTCCCTCAGGGTGGGCATTCTGGGGGTGCCCAAGAACTTTAGGCTAAGCAGGGGCCAGTGGTGGGGGTGGGGGAGCACCACCTCCTTCTGGGGAACACGTACTGAGCTCTTCCAGGAGACCCTGGATGTGGCTCTATCAGCTCCTGCAACTCGGGGAGTCTCCTTGAAACTGTCCGCAACAATTTCCAGAGAGGGACGACCGAGTCCCCTGGACGCGGTGACCAGCCCCTTCTCACCGCCAGCCTGGCCTGTCTCTGGGGCCAGAATCTCACCCATTCGGGAGCTTGGGCAGCGGGGAGGTCTGCCCTGGCACATGGCTGACCCGGGTTCTATCCTCGGCATCCCATAGGGTCCCCCGAGCCTGGCCAAGAGTGACCCCAGAGCCAAGAGTCTGCCCTGAGCAGCGCCGGGGGGTGGCCTACCGACAAAACAAACAAAAATAACCTCTCAGGGCTGGAGCGATAGCACAGTGGGGGGGGGGGGGAGGGGGGCGTTTGCCTTGCACACGGCAGACCCGGGTTCGGTTCCCAGCATCCCATAGGATCCCCTGAGCACCGCCAGGGGTAATTCCTGAGTGCAGAGCCAGGAGGAACCCCTGAGCATCGCCGGGTGTGACCAAAAAAAGAAAATAAATAAATGAATGAATGAAATAGCGTGTCTCCCCCAGACACTCCTGTTTCCCAGCGGCCGCCCGACAGGGGTCCGGCCTGAGGGAGGGTCCCCATCCTGAGGGGTCCCCCCTCCCCCCGCAAAGAAGCAGGAGCGAGGAGGAGAAATTAGCCATTGTGTCTGGGTTTCCAGACGCTTCCCTCCCCCCAGCCCGCCCCGGGCTCCCTCCAGCCTCTGCGTTTCATCTGCTTCCTCCACTCCCCTGGCTCGAACTCGGGCGCCGCGCATGCGCCTTGCCAGCTAAACTTCCCCACCTGCGCCGGCCCCCCTCGCCCCCCACCTTCCCGGGCTGCAGCCGCGCTTCCGGCCTGGCTGCCAGGGAGTGTCTGCGAGGCGAGGCTGGCTGCGGGGGGCGGTTGCACTGCCCGGCTCCGAGAGCTGAGCCCCGGGCCGGCCGCGGCGTCCCCCCAACCCTCATCCTCCCGGCACCCCTGGGGGAGGGGTGCTGCGGGGGGGTGGGGATGGAGCAGGAGGTGGCCCACGCGGGGTGACCTGGCAGTGGGGAGGGGGCCGAGGAATGCGCGCACCCACACACGAGCAGAGACAGGGAGCGGACCCCGGGGGCGCACAGCCCCCCCCCAGCATTGGCTTTGCATGAGGAGGTCTGGGGTCCCTGACCCCGAGCACTGAGCTGGGAGCAGCACCAAGCTGGGAGTCGCCCCTGAGCACTGCCAGGTGGAGTGAAATGAAAGAGACGGGAGGCAAAGGAAGAGAGAGAGAGAGAGAAAGGGGTGAGGGAGGGAGGGAGGGAGGGAGGGAGGGGGTCAGAATAATACAGAATAATAGTGCCAGGGGAGGGCACTCATGTTGCACAAGGGAGACCCAGGTTTAATACCCGGCACCCCATAGGATCCCCCAGCACAGGGAGTGATCCTTGAGCACAGAGTCAGGAGTCAGCCCCCAGCAGCGCCGGGTGTGGCCCCCAAACAAAACAAAGCAAACCACCAAGAAAGAAAGGAAGAAAGGAGAGAGGGAAAGACGAAAGGAAGAGAAGGAGGTTGGGGTTTGTTTTTCTTTTGGGCCCACTCTGGTGACGCACAGGGCTGACTCCTGGCTCTGCACTCAGGAATCACTCCTGGTGGTGCTTGGGGGACCCTATGGGATGCGGGGGATCGAACCCGCTCAGCTGCGTGCCAGGCCAACGCCCTCTGAGCTTACTATCGCTCTGGCTCCGGGTCTTGGCTCCGGGTCTTGAAGATTGATGTCCCCTGTGATAGCCCACCAAAAAAGCCTTATAATAATTATTGAAAGTGGAGTTCATGCCCAATTCAATCAGCTTAATCAATGGATGAATAAATAGCAGTACTCCTATATTATATATATAATAATAATCCTTGAAAAAAGACCCCTAAAATCCGCAGTAATGAATCTCCCACAATGCAGTGGGACATGAACTCTCACCCCCATGAGCCCTGGCGACAGGTATTCACGCTTACAGGTTTTTTCTTTCCTTTTGCTTTTGTTTGGGGGCATACCCAGGGGTGCTCAGGGCTGACTCCTGGCTCTACGCTCAGGGATCACTCCTGGTGGGGCTCAGGGGACCCTCTGGGGTGCCAGGGATCGAACCCAAGTGGGCTGCCTGCGAGGCCAGAGCCCTCCCCATTGTGCTATGGCTGCGGCCCCTCAGGTTTAGGCGTGAGGGCTTGGGGAGGGGGGGAGTGGTAGATAAGCTCTGCCCTAGCTTTCTCACAAATTAATTTGCAATTAATTTGCAAATTGCAAATTAACTTATCTAAATTACATTAGGATAAGACAGACTTGTTTTGTTTGGGGCCACACCCGGGATCCTCAGGGCTGACTCTTGGCTCCATGCTCAGGAATCACTTCTTGAGATGTTTGGGGGACCCTAGGGGAAGCCGGTGAGCGAACCCAGGTCAACCGCGTGCAAGGCCAGCGCCCTCCCCACTGGACTCTGAACCTGGCCCCAACACATTGGTGTGCTCTCCCCACAATGCCCCAAAAACCAGGTGGGCATCGAACCCGGAGCTGTGGCATGTGAAGCAACGAACTTAGCCTGTTGGCCGTTTCTTTCCGGTCCATTCTTCTTTCTTGTGGTTTTATTTTTCTGAGGTGGTAGTCTGGTCTACTTTCCGCCACTTCTGGAGGAACCTGGCTTTTCGGAGGCCTCCTTGGGGTGAGCCAGGGGGGTCCTTGGGCTTGAACCCCTAGGGTGCCCACAATGCCAAACTGACGCTCGGGGGTCTGGACTTGCAAGTGGAGTCCTCGATTGACCCCTGGCACTGCACTGTCTCCAGAGTGCTGCTGGAAGTGAACGCTTGGCTTAGCGGTTCAGTGCGACAATCCAGCGAAGAGGGCATTTGCCTGGCACGTGGCTGACCAGCTTCAATCCCCAGCACCCCCACAGGGTCCCCCGAGCCCCCACCAGGAGTGATTCCTGAGTGCAGAGCCAGGAGTCAGCTCTGAGCATCGCCGGATGTGGCCCCCAAACCAAACCAAACAGACAACTCTGTGCTTCAGTCTGAGTCATCACCACCTGCCCCTAGAATACCCCATGAGTCCCTAAAAGCACCTTGGGACATGAACCCCCCCAAAAAAGAGTAGTAAGTTTGCAATTGCCCCGTTAACTAGAGCTTCTCCTACGGGGACACGCGATACCTCCCACCCATGGCCCATCTTTGCCACTTGGGGTCTCTCCCTGGGACGAGGTGGAAGGTCACACTTGTCCCCCCCACCCCCTCCCATGTTCCTCTGCTGTGGGGACGGTGGGGCACGTCTACAGTATCTCCTGCCCCCGTGGAGGCTGGGGCCGGGGGGGGGGGGCATGGTAACGCATTTCCAAGCCGGAATGGAGCAGCCAAAGGCAGCGCCAACAGCACCTTCTCTGCCCCCCCGGAGTGGGCGGCAGATTTGCACAGACACGGGGGAAGAATAATAATAGGCCTGAGCCGGGGCTGGCAGGACTGGCCGAGAATCTGCCGCACCTCGCCAGCTGCAGTGTGCAAGGCCTCCCCTCCCCACGAGAGAAGACGTCCGAGAGGGACCCTCCCACCCTCCACCCTCCCCTCTGCACCCACACAGCACCCCATCAGCCGCGTGGGGACCCTCCGCTTCCTTCTCAACAGCCCTGCCCCATTTGCCTGCCAACTAGTTAAATATTCCAAGGCAAGAAATTCATGAATATTTATAGGGCCCTGGCAGTGAGGGAGATAAAACACACACACACACACACACACACACACACACTCGCACGCACACTCGCACGCACACACACTGGGAATTTATGAACCAGGATTGTCTATAAATAACAGTCTTGTGGCCTGGTGGGTTCTTTTTCACCCACTACATTCCTGTTTCAGCTCCACCTTGGGGTGCTCTACACACACACACACACACACACACACACACACACACACACACACATACGCACTCACTCAAATTCCCACCAGCCACCACTCCATTGTGCTACCTTCACACACACAGCTGGGCCCCTGCTGCCTGGGTCCAGCCAACTGTCTTCCTTTGCCACGAAGATCCCACGATGCAGAAATCCACCCAGACTAGTCCAGGCCGCCATCTCTGTCCGATGCAGGTTCAGCTGAGCCCGCATAACACACATTGACATGCTCTGTCCCTGAGATGCCACCACCCTGACCCGCATCTTTCTGGAGGAACCCCTGTTTCTTTCTCCTGGGGAGGGTAGGTCCAGCAGGCCCCTACCTCTTAGGGTTGATACTGTCACTGTCTCTGTCCTCCCGTTGTTCATTGATTTGCTCGAGCGGGCCCAGTAACATCTCCATCGTGAGCGGGCCCAGTAACATCTCCATCGTGAGACTTTGTTGTTACTGTGTTTGGCATGTTGAATACATCACGGGGGTGGTGCAGAGTTTGAAAATTAAGGAATTTGGCAGGGGGCAGAGCAACAGTCCAGCGGGGAGGACATTTGCCTTGCACACGGCTGACCTGGGCTCGATCCCTGGCATATCCAGAGGGTCTCCCAGGCATCACTAGGAGTTAAGGAGTAACCCCTGAGCATCGCCAGTGTGGCCCCCAAAACCAAACCAAACCAAAGATAGTAAGAAATGGGGCCAGAGGGATAAGACAGAGGTGAAGGCCCTGCCTTGTATCAGGCTGATGCAGGTTCCGTTTCCCTGACCTCATAGGAGCCCCTGAGCACAAAACCAGGAGTCGGCCCTGATTCGTGGCCCCAAATATTTGCTATTAGTGTCATGAGGAAAATACAACTTGGAATAGAATATTATCAGGGAACAGGCTCAGGACTGGGGATAGCACAGTAGGGAAGGGGCTTGCTTGGCACACAGTCAATCCGGGTCTGATCTCCCACACTCCAGAGGGTCCCCCAAACCTGCCAGGACTGACCACCGAGTGCAGGGATTATTTTATTGATTTTTGGGCCACATCTGGCTCTGCTCAGGAATCACTCCTGGCAGAGCTTGGGGGACCCTCCAGGGTGGGTGCCGGGATCGGACTCAGGTCAGCCGTGTGCCAGGCCAACAACGCCCTCCCTGCTGTCCTATCACTCTGGCCTCTTTTCCTTTTTTGGGGGGTGGGGGGTTTGAGGTCACACCCGGCACTGCCCAGGGCTGACTCCTGGAGTTGCCTATGCAGTGCCCCGATTTGAACCCCAGCAGCTGCCTGCAAAGGAAGTGCCATCCCGTCCCCTCTCTCCTATCTTTGGAAGCTTGGAGAGAATCAATGGGGGGGCGGGGCGAGGGGCGTGGTGCCTCCAGACGTCTCTGCAGGCCTAGGGCAGGTGGCCGGGAAGGTCACAGGTCTTCTCCGCACCCCCCAGCAGCTGTGGGATGGCCGCCCCCAGTCAGCACAGAGATCCGGCCGAATCCCAAGCGCTTCTCCGCCCCCAGAGCCGCCGGAGAGGGTCAGGGCGGCTGCAGTGTCCATGCCAGGAGCGGCTCTTGGCTCCTCTCGGATGAAAACCGGCCGCTTGGCAGAGGGTTCCCCTAGCGCCCCACCTCCACAACAGGAGCCAGAGGGAATGCGACTGCTCCTGAGCCAGGCAGAGCACCCCCGCCCTGTTCCCGAGTTCTCCCAGGACCCTACAATGCAGAGGGGGAAACTGAGGCACTCTATGGTATAATTCGCCCAGCACTGCACAATTAGCAGGTGCAGGCATTGACTTGTAGGGGCCCTGGGTTGGCACCCAGGTCCACTGCACAGCCCTGGAAGTGATCCCTGAGCACCGAGCTGGGAGGAGTCCCCCTGAGCACTGCCCAGGGTACAATACCAGGGTCAACACACATGCTCACACACACGCGCGCACACGCACACACACACATAGACATACAGCCCATGTGGTGACCCCAGGAATCTAACTCATGCCCTTACGCTTGCAAAACCTTTCAGCACTCAGCTCTGGGGGGGATGGGGTGGGGCTGTCATTTTCTCTTTACCTCTATACACAGTTTGATGCCCTGTACATGCAGAGCCTTGGTTTTACAGATGGGGAAACTGAGGCACTGCAAGGATCAAGTCACTTGCTCGGGATCCTGCTGCCAAGAGGGGGCACAGGATGCTCCGTGCTCGGTCAGGATTTGTGCAGGTGGCCTGGCGGGCACGAATGATCAGACTAGGGTCCCCCTGTGGCGGGTTGAGGGGGTTACTGCCTCCCACACAATCCTCCCTGATGAAAAGGCCCCGTGGGCCCCACCAGGTGGCAGAACAATCCTCAGGCCCTGACTGGCTCCAGTCCCAGCCTGGAGTGGGGGCACCTGGGGTCTCTCCCCTGCTGCTGGGCCATCGGAGCAGCTGCTTCTCCTGCCCCCTGATCGATTTCCCTTCAAGTGGCCCATTCTGGATGACAAAGGGCCCCCGGGGACCCAGGTGGCCGCCGCCCCTGCTAGCCCTTTCTGTCTGAAATTCATTCATTCCCTTGAAAAACTCCAAGGACTGGCCGAGTTTGTTATTGCTGCCGCACGACCCCCCCCCCCAAAACAGCACACAAGCACACAAGTGCACACACACACACACACACACACACTTAAACATACTACCTGCATGCACTCAGAGACGCACAGATGCATGGACTCACTATACACACAGGCACACACATGCACACGCATGCACACAGACACGCATGAGTCCTGCATACACACAAGCATACATATATACACATGCACACTTGCACACACACCTGCACATACAATGCACACACAGACACATACACATGCACACAGAGACACAAGTATGCACTGCACATACTCACACACTGTCATCCTGGACCCCGAGAAGTCCCTATGTTCCTGGGAGCACGTGAGAGCATGTGGGGCCAGAGGTAACACCACCACACGCCCGGGATGCTTTATCGGCACCGAGGCCGTTTCTCCCCCTTCTGTTCCGGGGGCTCTGAGATGTGGCTTTGGGTACAGGAGGCCTGAGTCCAATCCCTGGCACCGCCCCCCATGCCCACTGGCCCCATCCAGGAAGCCCAGGGCACCGCAGTGAGAACTGAGAACCGCCAGCCTAGGTCAATTCCTGTCACCAGAGACCCAGAGCACTACCAGGGACCATTCTAATCCTTTTTTCCTTTGTGTGGGGAGCACATCCGGTGGTGTTCAGGACTTAGTCCTGGCTCTGCACTCAGGATTCACTCCTAGTGGGTCTGGGGTCGGGGGAGGCCCTCTGGGATGCCAGGCATCAAGCCCAAGCCAGCCACATGCAAGGCAAGTGGTACTTTCTCTCCAGCACTCACTTCATTTCTTTTCCGTTTCGCTTTGTTTGGGGGCCACACCCGGTGATGCTCAAGCCTGACTCCCGGCTCTGGGCTCAGGGATCACTCCTGGTGGGGGTTGGGAGACCCGTAGAGGGTACCGAGGATGGAACCCGGGTCAGCCACGCATAAGGCCAGCGTCCTCCTCTCTCTAACTCTTCACTCTTTCTGAGGGGGGAGGGCACACCTGGTGGAGCTCAGGGGTTCCTCCTGGCTCTGCACTCAGGGATCACTCCTGGCAGTGCTCAGGGGACCCTATGGGATGCCGGGATCAAACCTGGGTCAGCCATGTGCAAGGCCAGAGCCTGCCAGCTGTGCCATTGCTCCCGCTTCTCTCTCGCTCTGATTCTTGACTCTTGCAATAGCTGAGTGCGTGTGTGTGTGTGTGTGTGTGTGTGTGTGTGTGTGTGTGTGCTGGGGGAGGGGCACCCTGGTCTCTCTGCACGAGATGCTTCTGCCAGGCCGGAAGATGGATTTCCCCCATGACACCCGTCCCCGCGCTCTGCCGGATTGATTTCCCGCCCTGGCCCGGGCGCCCAGGGTGAGGATTTATGCCCAGGCCAGAAATTGCATTCCGGGAAGTCAGGGAAGAATCTAGAAAAGCTCCTCCAGGCTCTTCCATTTTATTTATTTGGTTTTTTTTGATGTCTGGGTCACACCTCGTAGTGCTCAGGGCTTACTCCTGTTTCTGTGCTCAGGGATCACTCAGGGGGCCCTAAGGGGTGCTGGGGATCGACCCCAAGTCAGTGTGTGCCTGGCAGACACCCTCCCTGCTGTCCTCTCTGGCCCCACCTCCAGATTTATTTTTCCTCGGGACCAACTTCAAACCGAGGGAGCAGAATCGGAGCCTGTGGGTCCCTGAGGGGTGGGGGTGGGGCAACCCATGGGGACATGCTCTGCTTTCAGCTTGGCTTTGTGGGGCTGAGAAAAATGGCGTTGCCTTGCACATGGCTGACCCAGGTTCGATCCCTGGTGTCCCATAGGGTCCCCCGAGTGATCCCTGAGTGCAGAGCCAGGAGTGGGCCTTGAGCACTGCTGGGTGGGGGCTTCTCCAAAAAAGGGCGATTGAGGGGGACAAGATAGAAGTTTTCGTTGTTGTGGTTTTTTTGGTTTTTTTTTTTCCCGCTTTTTGGGTCACACCCGGTGATGTTCAGGTGTTTCTCCTGGCTCTGCACTCAGGAATTACCCCTGGCAGTGCTTGGGAGACCCTATGAGATGCTGGGAATCGAACCCGGGTCGGCCGCGTGCAAGGCAAACGCCCTACCTGCTGTGCTATTGCTCCAGCCCCAGGTCAAGATAGAAGTTAAGGAGCTAGCCTTGCATCCCACCGGTCCCAGTTCAAATCCCCAACACCCATAGACTCCCGGAGCCACCTCCATCCTGTCTGATCAAACGCCCACCCCTGAGGCCCACCAGCGTCTCCGCAAATCCACGAGAGGCCCCTTAAGTTTCCCTGGACAGTGGCAGAACGGGTGTGAAAGCCTGGATCCTTCCAGAGCGTGCCAGTGGCCCGATATTCTCCCCCTGATGGAGGCGAGGAGGCTGGGAAGGGGGCATAGGGAAACCAAGTGACAGTTCTGGGGGTGGGGGCGGGGCTGGGGGGGGGGGAGGAGAACAGGAAAAAGCCGGGCCACTGTTCTCTCCAGCTGCCAGTGTCTCTCCTCCCCACTCGCCTTGAAAAAGGAGACAGGGATGCTAATGCCGCTGCTTCTCTTTGGTACAAAGGCCCCTAAATATTCAAGAAATGAATCTTTGATGTAGACAAAGCAAAGGATCAAAACCCAGCCTGTCTGAGGGAGAGGAGAGCTTTTCATTCCCGGATCCCGCTGCTGGCCAGGATGCCCCCAGCACAGGGGTGGAGGAAACGGGGGATACAGCTGGTACCTTCATTTATCGTTCATTCATTCATCATTCATTCATTCATTCATTCATCATTCCATCAGGAAGTGCCTCTGAAGCTGTGTCCTTGGGCCACAGTAAGGGCTGTAGAGTGGGGGGGAAAAGGAATGGGGTGGGGGGAAACTTAATTACCTGGGGGAGAAGGCTACAAAAAATTTTTTTGATGTTTTGGGTCACACTGAGCGATACTCTGGGGTTACTCCTGGCTCTGCACTCAGGAATTACTCCTGGTGGTGCTCAGGGGACCCTATGGGATGCCAGGCATCGAACCCGGGTCGGCCACATGCAAGGCAAACACCCTCCCTGCTGTCCTATTGCTCCAGACCCTACAAGAATCTTTTGCTAGTCCTCAAAACTATCAGGGCGCTTGGTCTGCAGGTGGGAGTCCCCGGTTCGATTCCCAGCACCACGTAAGCCCCCAGGACAGTGGGGACGTGCCCCCCTCACGACAAAACTGATTTTTATTTGTTTGTTTTGGTGTCACAGCTGGTCATGCTCAGAGGTTACTCCTGGCTGTGTGATCAGGGGTTACTCCTGCCATGCTCAGGGGCCCATGTAGGGTGCCGGGGATAGAACCCAGGTCTGCCGCATACAAGGCAAACTATGGCTCTGGCCCCAAGAACAAAACATTTTGAAGTGGGGTGAGAAATAGGGAAGGGATGTGACCTCAGGATGAGCGAACTGATGATGGGTATTGAAGAACGGATGGAGGGATGAGAAAAGATAGATGGATGAGAGGATGGATAAGAGGATGGAGGGATGAGAGGATGAGGGATGGATGAGAGAGGATGGATGTTTAGAGGATGGATGGATGGATGAGAGAGGATAGATGAGAGGACGGATGGGAGGGGATGGATGGATGTGGATGGATGGAAAGACGGGTGATGGATGATGGATGGGTCCGAGAATGAACGGGCAATCCGCTCAGCAAATCTTCCTTCCCCACCACTTCAGCCTCTCCCAGAAAAAGCCCCGGCGGCTTGGGCTGAGGGAGGCCTCCTTCTCCCTCTCGGCGCCAGCGAACTGACATCTTCTTTAAGGCCTGTCAAGTTTATCACTCAGGGGAGAGCTGCCCGATGGCTCCTGGTGTGACAGGGGCAGCCGGCGATTATCTGGAACCCTCTGCGGGGCCGTGGGCGGCGGCAGGGCTTAGCCGCGGCCGACAGGCGTGTCGGGGATCATTCATCACGGCCGTTCAGAGGTCCCGACGGTCAGGTCCAGCCGCAGCCGCCTCCCGGCCTGCCAGGCGGACATCTGCCAGCTGCCCTCCGAGGCTCCTCGGGAGAGAACAGAGCCAGGGCGGGCAGCGCAAAGCAGAGAAAGGTGCAGGAATGTGCCCTGCCAGCCGCCATCGCTGGGTGCCTGGCCGTGCCCTCTCGCCCAGGGTGGAGGCTGGCCTCGAGGCCGGTCCTGCCACTGCAGACCCCAAGGTTCTCAGTGGCCTCATAAACAGAAGTGGACACGAGGCCAAGGAGAAGTGCTGACTGCATCTGAGGGGAAGGGAGACGCGCGACAGATGTCCAGGCTGCTTTCTTGAACAAAGGGCCAGAGAAGGGGTTTTTTTGTTTTGCTTTGTTTTGTTGTTTGATTTCTGGGCCACATCCGCTGTGCTCAGGGGTTCCTCCTGTCCCTGCACTCAGGGCACTGTACGGGATGCCGGGGATCAAACCTGGGTTGGCAAACACCCTCCCCACTGTGCTATCACTGCAGCCCCCAAAGTTTTCACTTTTCTTGAGTGTGTGTTGGGAGGTGCGGGGTTCTCACACAGGTGCAATAAGCTTGGTTCTCGAGTCATCATTATTGTTGCTGTTGTTGTTATTTGTTTTGGGGGCTAAGGGTTAATCCTGGCTCTCCACTCAGTGGATCACTCCTGATGGGCTCAGGGGACCCTCTGGGGATCGAACCTGCGTCAGCCAGGCTCAAAGCAAGCGCCCTCCCCGCATACTATCTCTCCGGCCCCCCAAGCCAGTTCTGGGACAGCCCAGAACCCCGCTGGTCTGTACCCTCCAAGGAGGGCCGAGAAGCTTCCAGAGACAATAGGGGCTGTTTTGCGGGGGGCGATGCTGTCTGGGAAGGTAAACGTGACATCACGCAGGCACCGTTTTCGGAGGACCGTGGGAGAGAGCCAGGCCTGTTTCTGAACCAAAAATAGTTAACTTTTCCTGGGAGCAGCTGGCGTGCCTGGTTTTGGGGCGCAGAGCGTGGCGTCGATGGGCAGTTTTCCCTTTTTGGGCAGGTTGCTCGGGGAGCTGAATACCTCCTTTTTGGTCCAACCATATGCTGGTGGCCGGGACTGGAAAAGACACGTTTATTCTGTGCCTCCTTGCTGGTTTCTTTATCCTGGAGTTTCCCTTGGCCCTTTGTGTTTGTTTTTGTTTTGGGGTCACACCTGGCTCTGTGCTGGGGGATCCTATGAGGAGCCAGGGACTAAACCCCAGCTGGTGCATGCAAGGTCAGCTTTCTCTCTGCTGAACTGTGACTTGAATCCTCTTTTTTCTTTTCCCCTCTTGTCAAAAAAAAATATATATATATGTGTATATATATATGTATATATATGTAAAGAAATCCATGCAAGGATGTATTTGTTGCTGACAATTTAGAGAGATCCACTGAAAGATGACAATAATAATAATAATAATAGCACTGTAACACTGTCCTCCTGTTGTTCATCAATTTGCTCGAGCGGGCACCAGTAACATCTCCATTGTGAGACTTGTTGTTACTGTTTTTGGCATATCAAATACGTCACGGGGAGCTTGCCAGGCTTTGCCATGTGAGCGGAGATACTCTCGGTAGCTTGCTGGGCTCTCTGAGAGGGGCGGAGGAACCGAACCTGGATCGGCCGTGTGCAAGGCAAATGCTCTACCCACTGTGCTATCGCTTCAGCCCAATAGTAACAATAATAATAATACTATCCCCCTGAGGAACTGGAGAGATAGGGATCCAAGAGTGGGGAGGGCACTTGCCCTGCCGACCTGGGTTTGATCCCTGGCATCCCACAGGGTACCCCAAGTACCCCTGGATTCGACCCCTGGCACCACATGGTTCTCAGTGCCAGGATGGATTCCTGAGTACCAAGATGGGACTAACACTATCATTTTTGTGGGGGTGACCCTTACAAATTCTGTTTTAGTTATGTATTTATTTGCTTGGGGGTCATACCCAGTGGCGCTCAGAGGGATGCCGGGGATCAAACCCAGGTTGGCCGCATGCAAGACAAGCACCCCAGCAACTGTAGTATTGCTCTGGACCTTTCTTTTGGGAGGGAGGTCACACCTGGCGATGCTCAGGAATTACAACTGGTGGAGCTCAGGGGACCCTATGGGATGCCTGGGATTGAACCCAGGTTGGTCACGTGAAAGGCCAATGCCCCTCCCACTGTGCTATCACTGTGGGGGGTGGAGGGAGGTGGGCCCACACTCTGGGCCTTTTAAATAACACCACTGGGGTCCTATTTACAGCCGGGGTTGCCCGGGCCGCTGAGCTGCTGGGCTGAGTCCTCAGGCCCCGACTGGCCATGTTCTGTGCAAATGCCGACCAGAGAGTGCTGGCAAGCTGCCCTCCTGGGTGCCGGATTGCTGCCTCGCCTAGTTAATTGGTGCGATCGTGGCATTTAAATACCCTTGTAAATCACTTGGAGTCTTCTCTGCAGCGAGGCTGGGTACCAATAAATATCTAAACCCCAAGTCACTTCTGCTTCCTGATTAAATTATCCAGCCTCAAATGCAATAACATCCTTGTCTTATTAAGAGGCAGTCGCTCGCTCCATTCCTGTTGGCTGATCCCTGATAAACAGCCCGGACTGGCGGGCCGCCTGTCCCTGCCCCACCCCCCGCCCCCCACCCCTGTTTCTGGGGATACAGGAGCCGGCTCCCCTCTGGGTTGGGGGAACCCTAGGAATTTTTCTTTTATTGGAACCAATTGCTGCTTGAGGTTCTGCTTTGTTTTGTTTGGGCACATCCGGTTTTGCTCAGCGTTTACTCCTGGCTCTGTGCTCGGGGTTGTCTCCTGGTGGCGATCAGGGGACCCTCTGTGGCATGGGGTGCTGCATCCAGGTCGGCATGTGCCAAGCAAGAGCCCTCCCCGTTGTCCTATCTCTCTGCCTTCTTCTGTCCCCAGAGCTGGAGAAAGACAGTGTTTACTTCTGGGGACTGTGGGTGGTTTAATCGGAAAATAATTTGTTTTTTTTTTTATTTTTAAAGGCAGAAAAAGAATATTTTAGGAGAAGGAACTTGAGGGCACAGGTAACCTGCTTAGAGGCCATCAGGGCTAGGTTTTACCCTTGGTTCTGCACTCAGGGATCACTCCTGGTGGTGCCTGGGTGGGTGGGGGGGGGACGACCCTGTGGGGTGCCAGGGACCAAAGCCGGGTCTGCCACGTGCAAGGCCTTAACTGCTGGACTACTCGCTGGCCGCAACTGCACATCGTGACTCTGCACCCAGCCACATCTCCTCCCGAGAGCCTACGGGAACCGGGGATGGAAAGGGACCAGCGTAGCTGAGCACCCCCCTCCCCTCACACCGCGCCCCTCCAGCCCCCCAATACCCTCATTTAATCTCCGTGCCCGCCCGCAGAGTGCCCCTCGAGTGGAGGTGCTTTGACGGATGCAGACAATTATTTTTCCTTGAGAGCCGCCGAGCACTGCTTGGTGCCATTCGGCATCTTCTCTTTTGCAACTTCATCATCCAGAGGAGGAAGAGGAGGAGGAGGAGAAGGACCCATGGGCTTCCGGCTGGCTGGAGTAAAGGAGGAAAGATGTTAATGAAGGGGCCCGGGGTGCTGCTTCCGGGTTTGTACTCATGAGGGTCTTGGTGGGGTGGGGGGAGACTGGGGGCAAGTGTACGCTGCTTTTTTTTTTTGGGTGGGGTGCAGGGGAGGGGGCTGGTAGGTCCCATCTGATGGTGCTCAGGGCTGATCCCTGGCTCTTCACTCAGGGGTCACTCCTGGTGGCGCCCAGGGGACCCTGTGGGATCCCGGGGGTGAAACCCAGCTCAGCTGCGTGCAAGCAAATGCCCTCCCTGCTGTACCATTCCTCTGGCCATGCTAGTACTTAAAAATAAATAAATAAATAAATAAATGCATTCAACTGACCTGGGTTAGATTCCCTGTCACCATATAGGTTAGAGTCCCCCACCCCCGAGCACGATTTGTGTGACTCCAAAGCCAATCACAATCACAACCATCCTGTTATTCATCGATTGCCTCGAGCAGGCCCCAGTAACGTCTCCTTCGTCCTACCCCTGAGATTTTTTTAAAAAGTGCCACATTCAAGGCTCTTTCAGAGTTAGGAGAATGAGACCCTTCATTGTTACTGGTATTTGGCATATTGGGTACACCACGGGGAGTTTGCCAGACTCTGTCGTGTGGGCAGGTTACATTCGGTAGCCTGCCAGTTTGTCCAAAGTAGGAATGAGGTGATAAGATGTCACGCGCTTCGGGAGCTGGGTTTTATAGCCTCTGAGTCTTGGCCATTGATGGGATTACACGGCGCCAGGGGGCCAGTTGGTGGGTGTGACCACCCCCCTACTGGAATTTGGAGGATCTGGGTGGAGGATGCTCAGCCCCAATCTGAGTAGGCTTGGAGATCTCAGCCCCGGGACCCGCGTGGCTTTGTTCCTCTGCTGGTACCAAAATAAACCAAAATCAGGGGCTGGAGAGATAGCACAGTGGGTAGGGCGTTTACTTTGCACGCGGCCGACCTGGGTTCAATTCCCAGCATCCCATATGGTTCCCTGAGCACTGCCAGGAGTGATTCCTGAGTGCAGAGCCAGGAGTAACCCCTGTGCATCGCCAGGTGTGACCCAAAAAGCAAAAAATTTATAAATAAATAAACCAAAATCGAATAAATAGGGGCCTGGGTGATAGGATAGCGGAAGGGTATTGGATCCAGATTCGATTCCACCCTCCCCTCCAGCACCACCAGGAGCTATTACTGAATGCAGAGTTAAGGGAAACAGACAAAAAGTCAAATAAAAATAAATAAGGGACCCGAGTGGACAGTGGATAAGGCACTTGTCTTGTCTCAGCCGCCACAGCTTCAATCCCCCGCACCGCACAAGGTCCCCCAAGCACTGCCAGGAGTGCTTCTTGAGCACAGAACCAGGAGTCAGCCTTGAGCACTGTGGGTGTGGCTCAAGCCTTCCTGCTTTTTTTTTTTTTTTTTTTGGATCACACCCGGCGTTGTTCAGGGGTTCCTCCTGGCTCTGCACTCAGGAATTACTCCTGGCGGTGCTCGGGGGGACCATATGGGATGCTGAGAATTGAACCCGCGGCCGCAAGAGAAACGGCCTACCCGCTGTGGTATCACTCCAGCTCCCAAGCCTTCCTGCTTTAACAAAACAAAACAAGACAAACGGCAGGATTTGCACAAAAGGTGACAGTATTGTTTGTTTTCCCCCCGTGAATGGGAGACGGATGTCCAGCGCCCCCAGATGCGAGGCTGGGAAAGGTGAAACTGAAGTGGACAGGCAGGAAGGGAAGTTGGTGGCCGGCGTCCAGGGGTCCCGGGGTGCAGAGGGGGCTGGGGGGGAAAGGCTAAGTCTTAGGAGGCTTTTGGGGGGTCCCGGGTGGGAGGGGCTCTGGCTGGTGGGCGCAGCTCTGACCCCCCCCCAAGTTCCCAGACTTGGGGGCAGGTCTGCAGTGCGACAGCCGAGGCAGGAATAAGGGCTGGACTCCCTCCCCGCAGGGGAGCCGGGGATCCCCCACCCCCGCCAGGCTGTGCGTGCCTAATTAGGATCATTTCAGATAGCGCTTATAAATGGGTGATTATCCTTATAAATGAGCCGCGGAGCCGCGCGCTTCTGTACAATTATGTCGCTGGCGCACGTTCCAACAGGCGTTTTGCACAACAGCCCCCAGACGGGGCGGGAGCGAGGAAGGCGGCGGCGGGCGGGCTGGAGGGCGGCGCTGGGGCAGCCGCGTTACACACTCGCGGTTGCCAGCCAGGCGTTCGGGACGCTCGTGCCCGCATCCCCTCTCCCAGCAGCAGCAACGACTGCGGGGGATTCGCCGGCCTCCCGGGTCCCGCTCCCATCCGCACGCAGGCTGTGCCCTCCGCGACCAGCAGAGGGTCCCAGCGAGCACCCGCGTCAGGCGCCCTGCGGACCCCGGCGACGGTTCCCACCGTAACTCATCCCACCCCTCACATGCCCTCTCTCCTTTCCTGCTCACCCCTGTGGCTCACTGCCGCTCCAGACACAACAACCGCCTCCCCCAAACCCACTGTGTGTGTGTGTGTGTGTGCGCGCGCGTGTGTGTGACTTTTTGTGTCACATGCGATGCTCAGGGACTACTCCTGGCTCTGCACTCAGGAATTAACTCCTGGCATGCGCAGGGCACCCTATGGGATGCCGGGGATCGAACCCCGGCCCCTACCTGCTGGACTATTAGCTCAGTCCCCTCTGCTGTAGGTGGCTAAGAACATTTTTTCCCAGCGATGCTCCCTCTCAGGCCTCTACCCTCAGCCCCTCCAGTTCATGCCCCCACTCCTTGCCCCCTCCCTGCTGTTTCTTCCTCTTGTGGCCATCGAGGGACCCGAGGACCACGTGTGGGGAGGACGTGTGCTCTAGTTTGGGGGTTCTCACACTCCTGGCTGCACAACTGGAAATGGTGACCTCTTTGTTCCCGGGGTTGAGATTACAGAGCTGCCAAGATAAGAAACTTGGAGGATGTGGGTATCAGTGGGGGTTGAACTCCAGGTCTCACATTTGCAAGGCAGGTACTGCTAGACACGGAAGCCCCGCCCATCTCTCCTCGGGTCTGCTTTGGGGCCACACCTGGAGGTGCTCAGGGATCACTCCTGGCGGGGCTCTGAGGACCATATCAGGTGCTGAACCTGGGCTGGCTGTGTGCCAAGAAAGCACCCTCCCTGCAGTCCGATTAATCTGGTCCCTTGCCTTCAGCTCTTGATTCAAGTGGCAACATCCCCTCACCTGGGTCACACGAGGGGGGGGGGCTGGGGGAATCCTCCCCACAGCCTGCCTGATCTCTGAACCCCCGCCTCCCCGCAGACCCTCTTCCAGAGCCCCGAGGAAGGCTGGCAGCTGTACACATCAGCCCAGGCACCTGATGGGAAATGCATCTGCACGGCAGTGATCCCAGCCCAGAGCACCTGTTCCAGGGACGGCCGAAGCCGGGAACTGCGCCAGCTCATGGAGAAGGTGAGACCCTCTAGGATCCTGGGGGAGGGGGCTGGGGGGACTGGGAGGGGCCGAACTCACCAGTCCCCACCCTGCTTTCTGCTCCCCAGCCTGTTCTGTGGTCCAGGATCCTCAGAAATAGCTGGACATTTGGCAACCTGATGCCTTGTCAATTTCAGTTCCTTGCAGCAGGTTGTTGTTGTTGTTGTTTTTAAAGGGGGCTCATTTCCAGTGGTGCCTGGGCTACCCGGCGGTGCTGGGGATTAAACGCTGGGTTTCAGCCCGTTCAGCCATTTCCCCCTGGCCCCTAGTTCAGTCTCTGGGGAAGCCGATTGCTTCTGTGTATGAACTTGGGGTCCGTCTGCCCTGCAGTTCACAGGATCACATGCCTCTTGCACAGTCACTTCTCCCCTTCCATCCCAAGAGGCTGCTAGAAGGATCCCTCCCCTTCCAAAGAGTTTCCTGCCCACAGCATCCCTGCAGATGCTTTGGTCTTTCACCCTGCCCTGCTGCACTGAGCTGTCCTCTGAGGCTGGGCTTGAAAGGGACCAGCAGAGGGTGGGGGAGGTGGCTCAAAGGGCTGGAGAGGGGACCGGAGCGATAGGACAGTGGAGAGGGCGTTTGCCTTGCATGCGGCTGACCCAGGTCCCATCACCGCTGACATCCCATAGAGTCCCCAGAGTACTACCGGGAGTAATTCTTGAGTATAGAGCCAGGAGTAACCCCCGAGCATCGCCAGGTGTGGCCCCAAAAAGAAACCAATAAAACGGGACGGGGCAGTGCAGTCTCTGCGTGCAGGAGGCCCTGGGTTCAATCCCGGGCACCACCAGCAGCAGCCACGGAGCAGTGCTGGCCGTGCTCCCATCAATCCACCACCGAGGAGGCACGGTGAGGGAGAAGGGTTGGCAGGAGCAACGGCCCTCGTGGAGTTTTTTGGGGAGGGGCTTCGGAGTCTGGGGTGCTCAGAGTCTGGGGTCGGTGGGTCTGATAGGAAGAGGGTGAGGAGCGGCGGGTCCAGCTCCCTGCAGGGCGAGGGCCTCCGCGTTCCTGGTCACAAGCGCCCCCTGGCGGCCGTGGGCGCTCAGTGCTGCCGGCGGGTGCGCGGCCACGCCAGGCGCTGGCCACGGATGGGCCCGGCTGCCCTGCACCTGGAGGCTGCTGGCCAGAAGCGGGGAGCGGGGCAGGGAGAAGGCAGACCTCGGGCACCCCCCCAACACACACACACACACACACACACACACACACACACACACACACACACACACACACACACACCCCTCGCCAGGCGTCGTCACCCTGCCCACTCCCCAGGTGCAGAACGTCTCGCAGTCCATGGAGGTGCTGGAACTGCGCACGTACCGTGACCTGCAGTATGTGCGGAGCATGGAGACGCCCCTGCGCAGCCTGGACGCGCGGCTGCGGGCTGCCGACGGCTCCCTGTCGGCCAAGAGCTTCCAGGTGCGTCCTGCGGGGGGTGCGGCCAGGTGCTCGGGGAGTGTGTGCGTGGGGGGGGGTTTGCTGGGGGAGGGGCGTCATTCCCAGGGCGGCGCTCAAGGGGTTTGAGGGGGGGGAGGCGAGCAAGCCCCGACGGTGCGGACGTGGGTCAGCGGTCGCGCTGGAGGCTACGGGTCCGTGTGGGGGCGGGGCCAGGAGCTGAAGGAGCGAATGACGGAGCTGCAGCCGCTGGGCTCGGTGCTGGAGCAGTACAAGGCCGACACGCGCACCGTCGTGCGCCTGCGCGAGGAGGTCCGCAACCTGTCGGGCAGCCTGGCGGCCATCCAGGAGGAGATGGGCGCCTACGGTTACGAGGACCTGCAGCAGCGGGTGCTGGCCCTGGAGGCGCGGCTGCACGCCTGCGCACAGAAGCTGGGTACGCCTTCACCTGCCGCCTCCACCCCTTGCCCCCAGTGCCACCTCAATGCCCATGTGTTTTGGTTTGTTAGGGGGAGCACCCGGCGAGCTCAGGAATCACTCCTGGTGGGCTCGGGGGGGGGGGGCACCCTATGGGGTGCCGAGGGGATCGAACCCGGGTCGGCCCCGTGCATGGCCAATGCCCTCCCCGCTGTCCTATC
Organism: Sorex fumeus; assembly: GCF_029834395.1. Lineage (NCBI taxonomy): Eukaryota > Metazoa > Chordata > Mammalia > Eulipotyphla > Soricidae > Sorex > Sorex fumeus. Next base: position 10,259,755 of record NW_026606098.1, read on the forward strand.
GCTGCGGCCCCCTCAATGCCCAGTCTTGCTTGCGCTGTGCTGGGACTTGAATCTAGACTTCTGTGCATGCGAGCACTTCGCCTGGATTGCAGTTTGGGCCTCTCTAAACCTGGACCCCTTTCATTGCCCTGCCCAAGCCCCTTCCCACCAGAGAGGGAACCCGCCCTGACCTTTCACCTCCAGCCCCTGCCCCCACCTCACTGCATCTTGGACCGACCCTAACCCCTGAGCTTCCTCCCTACATCCCCGCTCTCACCCTGACCCGTTTTCCCACTTCCCAGGCTGCGGGAAGCTGACGGGGGTCAGTAACCCCATCACCGTTCGGGCTATGGGGTCTCGCTTCGGCTCCTGGATGACGGACACGATGGCCCCCAGTGCCGACAGCCGGGTGAGTTGCTCAATGCCACACCAGTGGCTCTCTTGTACCCCAGTGTGTCCTGTCGTCCCCCTGCCCGGCACCCCCCAACTCTCTAGGGACCACCAAGCCGGCTGGAAACTTCTAACGCTGAGAATTCCAGAAGGGCTCAAGGGAGATGCTGGATCTGCTCTCAGTAACCTTTGATCCCAAAGGACCATCTGTGACTGATGCATGCTTGCCCTCCCCATGACCTTTGAACTCCCAGTGTCTGCTCCTCACTTTTGACTCTCAGGACTGCCCAGAAGGCTGATCCCGAGCCCCAGGCAGCATCAGTCGGAACCCCCCGCATCACTCCCCCCATTCCTGCCGCTGGCCTCTCGCCATGACTTGCATGGGAGGAGGAAGCCATCCTCCAATGGCCAAGAGCTTGGGGTTAGGGGTCAGGCTGAAGTTTGCATCCTACTCCCTCAAGAACTGTGGGCAGGCGCCTCAGGCTCTCTGAGCAGCCCTTTCTGTGTCTTCAGAATATTCTGGAGGGGCCATAGCGATAGTACAGTGGGTAGGGCATTTGCCTTACATGTTGCCGACCCAGGGTTCGATCCCCGGCATCCCATAGGGCCCCTCAAGCAATGCCAAGAGTAATTCCTGAGTGCAGAGCCAGGAGTAACCCCTGAGCCATTGCTAGGTGTGACCCCAAAGCCAAAAAAAAATCCCCCAAAACTAAAGTATTCTGGAGTGGTGGTACTCACTTCTTTGGGGTGGGGGTTGTGTGGCCAGTGCTCAATGCTTACTCCTTGCTCAGTGCTCAGGGTCCACTCTGGGGAGGTCCCAAGAACCTCCTGAGGTACTATGATGACGGTGGTGGAGACTCTGACAGCCTGGTCCCCTGTGGCTCCAGGGCTTACCATTGGCGATAAACCCAAGGGACTCATTGTCGCACATATTGCCAATGACCAGGGTAAGCTCTCAGGGCCTGGGAGTCCTTGGGGATTACAGGGTCCTCCATTTTTGTTTGTTTGTTTTGTGGGTCACCTGGAGCAGCTCATTCCTGGCTCTGTACTCAGGAATTACTCCTAGTGGTAAAGGTAAAGGTAAAGGCCCTCCCGTTGATCGACGATTTGCTCGAGCGGGCCCAGTAACGTCTCCATTGGAGACTTTGTTGTTACTGTGTTTGGCATATCGAATACATCACGGGGAGCTTGCCAGGCTCTGCCGTGGGGGCGAGATACTCTCGGTAGCTTGCCGGGCTCCGAGAGGGGCGGAGGAATCGAACTCGGGTCGGCCATGTTGGCTGCATGCAAGGCAAACGCCCTGCCGCTGTGCTATCGCTCCAGCCCCACTATATATATATATATATATATATATATATATATATATATATATGTAAAGGCCCTCCCGTTGATCGTCAATTTGCTCGAGCGGGCCCAGTAACGTCTCCATTGGAGACTTTGTTGTTACTGTGTCTGGCATATCGAATACTCTCGGTAGCTTGCCGGGCTCTCCGAGAGGGGCGGAGGAATCGAACTCGGGCCGGCCATGTTGGCCGCATGTAAGGCGAATGCCCTACCCGCTGTGCTAGTGGTACCAAGGATAAAACCTGGGTCGGCTGTGTGCAAAGCAAACGCCCTCCCCACGGTAGTATCGCTCTGGCCCTGACTGAAGTGTCCCTTGGTTCTAAGGGGTCAACCCCCTTGACTTGGTATCTTTTTAAGGCTTCCTTGGGGTAGCCGGTGTCCCACGAGCGCATCACGATGGGAAATAGGCTGACCAATGAATAGCCAGAATAGCCCCCAGAAGGCCCATGATTGGTTGAGAATAACTACGAGAAGGCTTGTGATTGGACATGAATAACCGCTGGAAGTCCCATGATTGGTTGAGAATGGCCACCAAAGTTCTGATTGGTCATGACCACCGGAAGTCGTGTGCGAGGCCCTGTGATTGGTTGTGAGCAGCCACCAGAAGCCCCTTCCTGTGTGCCAACTTGGTAGTGACATGGCTCCCTAATGACCCGGGTTACTTGGCCTCTGGGTACACCACCCCCTACACACAGACACACAGACACACACAGCCGCATTGACCTGTGGCTCTCCCCCAGGTGTGGTACATGGATGGCTACTACAAAGGCCGGCGGGTCCTGGAGTTCCGCACGCTGGGCGACTTCATCAAGGGTCAGAACTTTATCCAGCACCTGCTGCCGCAGCCGTGGGCGGGCACGGGCCACGTGGTGTACAACGGCTCCCTCTTCTACAACAAGTACCAGAGCAACGTGGTGGTCAAGTACCACTTCCGCTCGCGCTCGGTGCTGCTGCAGCGCAGCCTGCCGGGCGCCGGCTACAACAACACCTTCCCCTACTCGTGGGGTGGCTTCTCGGACATGGACTTCATGGTGGACGAGAGCGGGCTGTGGGCCGTGTACACCACCAACCAGAACGCGGGCAACATCGTCGTCAGCCGCCTGGACCCGCACACCCTCGAGGTGATGCGCTCGTGGGACACCGGCTACCCCAAGCGCAGCGCCGGCGAGGCGTTCATGATCTGCGGGGTGCTCTACGTCACCAACTCGCACCTGGCCGGCGCCAAGGTCTACTTTGCCTACTTCACCAACACGTCGAGCTACGAGTACACGGACGTGCCCTTCCACAACCAGTACTCGCACATCTCCATGCTGGATTACAACCCCCGCGAGCGCGCCCTCTACACCTGGAACAACGGCCACCAGGTGCTCTACAACGTCACCCTCTTCCACGTCATCAGCACCGCCGGAGACCCCTAGAGGCGAGGCCCTTTCGACTCTGCCTGTGCCTGCTCCAGCCGACCTCCCTCTGTCCTCCCTCACACCCTCCCGCCTCTTCCCTCCCGCCCTATTTCCCCACCCCCCGCCCGCCCCGACTTCCCTTTGCATTTAACCTTGACTGATCTCATTTGGAGTCTCTGTGTCATCCAGCCTGGAGGCGGAGGGCGGCTCACTTTTTTTATTGATCCCACTTCCCAGCTCTCTTCTCGGCCCTGCCTGTTTGTCTCTCTCTCTCCTGCCTCTTTGCACCTCAAGCCTTCCCCTCCCCACCTCTCCATCCCTGCCCCCACCCCCCCAGTTTGAGTGCATGGTTGTTTCTTTTTTCTATTTACACTTTCTTTCCGGGGTTGCCGGAATAAACGGGACCTTTGACATTTGATGCCCAGGGAGCTGTGTGGATGTCCCCTGTCCAGGCTGTGCCCGGGGGGTAAGTTTCCTGAGCTGGGGAATCGGCAGATGCAGTGCCTGGACTAGGCTTGGCTGCATGCAAGGCAGCCACTGTACCACTGACACCCCGACCCCCCAACTGGTTGTAAAGCTTGTAGAAGTGCTAAGAGGGGCCAGAGAGTGCAGCAGACAAGGCTCAATTCCTGGCACCCCATATGATACCCCAAGCCCCACCAGGAAAAATTACTGAGTGCAGCACCAGGAGTCAGCCTTGAGCACCACCAGGTATGTCGCACCTCCCTCCCCCCTCAAAAAAAAAGTAAAAGTGCTGTCCTCTGGGCACCTAGGAGAGCTAGCTGAGCAGGGGCACGCTTGCATGGACAGGCACTCAAGTTCAGTCCCAGCACCGCATGCCCCCTCCTCCCACAAATACCACCACCACCACCAAAGGTGGCCCCTAAGAACCTCTGGGCTCAACCACACATCGAAGGGGTTCCCCCACCCTCCCAGAACCTCTGAGCACTGATAGGGGACAGTAAGTGGAGAAAAAGAGCAACCTGATCTGAATAGTCATGGCTTCTGGTCACAACAGCGACAAATGACTCAGATGACAATGCCCTCCACCAAGGCCCTGAGAAAGGACCAGTAGCTCTGAACTCATATCCTAGGAAGGGCAAAGGAAAGGACAGGAAGGTGGAGTTCATGCCCAATTCAATCAGCTTAATCAATGGCTGAATAAATATCAATACTACTACAAAAAAAAAAAAAAGGAACCCGCAGGGCTTACATTTACATATTGATTTGGGAGTCTGGGGGCTCCCCTGGTGCTCTCAGCCCTGAATCCAGGCATCACCTATCCCGCTGTCTCTGAATCATTAGTAACTTTTCCCAGTTTTGTTTTTGGGAGGGGTGGGGGGTTTGGGCCACACATGGCAGTGCTCGGGGATCACTTCTCATAGGGGTCAGGTAACCAGGTGCCAGAGATCGAATCTGGGCCATGCAGGGAAGAGGCAACTTGTGTAGAGGATGGTTAGGAAGACAACTTAGACCCTGAACAGAGCCAACCCTTGAGGGCCTCAGGAATCCAGTGAAGGGCTCCCCCCCCACCCCATATGGGCTCTGGAAGGAAACAAATCTCCCCAAAAGCTCCCCAGCTCATCCCAAAGGCCCCACTGAATCCAGACAGGAACTTTGCGCCCAGGGGCCTGCCATGGCCAAGAGCCCCCCTCCCCATCTCTAATTAACAGTTCCCCTGATGAAATCATCTCCGGGCAGGCTGGGCCCCTGCCCACGGAGCCCATGAATAATACATGGGGTGCCTGGTGCACGCAGGAAATCCTCAGGGAGAGCAATTCATCTCCATTTCCATGAACCAGCCGGCTGTCAAAGGCAATCTGTTCCTGGCCAGGCAGAGGGTACAAATGCTTCAAAACACGGGATGGGGTGTCTCCAATTCCTCAGTCTGTATTGATTTGGGGGGCAAATCTCCGAGGGTTTGTGAAGGAGTGATGCAGGTCCGGTGCTCCGCATCCACTGCTGTTTGTACCCTTGGTTCTGGGACACCTCGTGGCCTGCCCGTGGCAGTGCCTGTGTTCTCCCCCAGCCCCTCCCATCTCTCTCTCTCTCTCACACACACACACACACACACACACACACGGGTGTCACTTTCCAGTGGGAACATGTCACCTTGAGTCTGCATGGGCTTGGGGGTGTACCTGTCCACCACGATCCTTCTGAGGGGGGGTGGGCCCATGGAGAGGACCCAGGACACCCCCAGGTACCCAGAGCTTCCCTGCAGAGGTCATGAGAGCCTTCCGGGCCGGACCCTTCCCCAGGCTCCAGGAAGGGGGCAATCTCTTGGGCCCCCTCCAGCCCACAGAACTGTCTGGGGGCCCCCGGGTGAAGGAAGATTCTGGAGGGCAGCAAGCAGTGCACTCCCGAGGCACAACGAAACTCACTGAAACGCCCCCCAGCTGGGCCAGAGGGGAACTAGCCCAGGGCACCCAGGGTTGAGACCTCCTGCCTCCCCGGCTCTCTCAGGATCCCCCTGCCCCTCCATGGGCCCTCTGCATTCCAGAAACTTCTTTGACATCCAGGTCCCAGGATCCTGGTACTGGTAAAGGTAAAGGCCCTCCCGTTGACCGTCGATTTGCTCGAGCGGGCCCAGTAACGTCTCCATTGGAGACTTTGTTGTTACTGTGTCTGGCATATCAAATACTCTCGGTAGCTTGCCGGGCTCTCCGAGAGGGGCGGAGGAATCGAACTCGGGTCGGCCATGTTGGCCGCTTGTAAGGCGAACGCCCTACCCGCTGTGCTATCTTGAAGGGCATGTCAGTTCACTGGGCGAGGGGTTTAAGAAGGACCCGGGGGGGGGGGGGGGCACTCCTGGATGGCTGGGGCCATTTCTCAGGGTGGAGACGCAACTGGCCCCGTAGGAAAAGTGAGGCAGGGAGGAAGTGAAACGCAGACAGCAGCAGCGGCTTGAGGTTTAATGGCGGGTGCACAGAGGGCACCCCAGGCCCTGCATTCACAGGGCACCCCAGGACAGCCAGGCCCCACACTTGAACGTCTGTTGGGCTTTTTTTTTCAACTGGGGAGAAGGGCAAGGCCTTACCAGAAACCCCTGGGGTCTTCCTGCCCCCCACCCCCGTGTGAGCCTGGTGGGGACCCCCGTGGCCAGCCCTTCTCTCTTGGACTGGAATGCGTCCCCTGGATCTGGAGCCCCCCGCACCCCCGGCTGAAATCAACTCCTAAAATATGGAGGGGGCGAGGGAGGTCGCCCCTATGAGGGAGCAGACATGGAGCAGAGACCCCGATGCGCCGCCCTCCCGGCCCCGTGGGGAACAATAAATACTGGGTGGGCAGGAGGGGGGGTGGCCGCCCTCACTCGGTGCGCAGGATGATGTGGATCCCCGAGTCCGTGAACACAGGCCCGCTCATCTCCCCTGTCCGCAGCGCGAAGGACGCATCCTCGAAGGGTTTCTGCATCTGACCTGGGGGCGAGGGATGCTCGTCAGGGCTGGCTGTAGTGGGGGCGCTGTGCTCAGCCCCCCTCCACTGCTCCGTCACAGCGGCATGGTCCCAGGAAGCTGGGAGTTGGGGCTGCGACCTCCTGTGCCCCGGCCTCCAGGGGGGCCTGGTGGGTAGCCAGAACCTAGACTGGCTCCTCCAATCCCCCAGTCCTGAGTCCTCCTTTCCCATGGCCCCCCAACCTTGGCAGGAAGAAGTGCCCGCCTGGCTAGCCCCAGGCAGGAACAGGGCTGCCACCTGGTGGGCCCTGAAGGCTCATGCAGCTGCACGGTTCTCCCTTAGGCTGGGGTGGGGGCCCCCTGGGGCTCAGGAGGCCCAGCCCTCCTCTCCATGCCTCTGATGGCAGCCCCCAGCCCTCCCCCCCACCTCTGCTGACAGCCCCTGGCCGCTGGCCCTCCCCACCACACCTCTGCTGAAAGCCCCCAGGTCCCCCCTGGCCTTGGCTGAGCTGCAGTCGCTGAACTGTGAGGCCAGGGATTCAAAGTCCTCCTCTCCGGACTTGATCTTCTGGATGTAGCCTGCGGACAGGACACATGGGGTGGGGGGAGAGAAAATCCCTGTGGATTAATCACGGAGCAGGTGAGTGTATGTGTGCCTGAGTGATGCAGGACCATGAGTGCAGGCAGGTGTAAGGATGTGTGTGTCTGTGTATGCGTGTGTGATACAGAACCAAGGGTGCAGGCAGGTGTAGGGATGTGTGTGTCTGTGTATACGTGTGTGATACAGAACCAAGAGTGCAGGCAGGTGTAGGAGAGTGTGTGTCTGTGTGTGTGTGTGCATGAGAGAGATACAGGTGTCGGGAGGGGGGGTGTGCGCATGCACATGTGTGTAAGTGATAAAGGACCGTTATTGCAGGCAGGCAGGCAGGCAGGCAGAGAGAGAGAGAGAGAGAGAGAGAGAGAGAGAGAGAGAGAGCGCGCCAGCCATGAGTGCAGATAGGTGTAGAGGTGTGTGTGTGTGTGTGTGTGTGTGTGTGTGTGTGATACAGGACCGTTATTGCAGGCAGGTGTAGGGGTGTTTTGTGTGTGTGAAGGAGATGGTGACTGGTGCTGGGGCCCCTCCAGCCTTCTGAACCACCTCCCCCCCCTTCTCCTTTCTTGTGGTCTTGGAGCTTGAACCCAGGGTCTCTTACACATGCCTGGAAGTGATCCCCTGCTTGGCGTCCCTGCCAGGACCCTCAGACCTGCTCTACTTGCTGCCCTTCTGTGGGGGCCTTCCCTGCAGAGGTCCTGGGGAGGCACAGAGCGGACTTGCCTGTGGTCTGAGTGACCAAAATGGTCAGGGCTCGGTGGGGGAGCGGCTGGGTGTTCCATGAGCTGAGGAGGAGGAGACAAGGGCTGACCGCCTCATCCCGTCCACAGCCACCAGAAGGCACCCAGCCAATCTCCTACAGGGGCATCCGCGGCCTTTCCACAGGGCCCGTGTGGAGCCAGGGCCTGCCAGAGTTTGGGGGTGTTTGGGAGTCCCCCATTCTGATGCACTGCAGAGGAACATGTCTCTGCTGCAGGCCAAAGGTCAGAGGCTCACGGGATGAGACCTACGGAGGAGCGGGAAGCCCACCGGGAGCTCCGCCCCAGCTCCTCCCGAAACCGTGACTTCTGGGACCTCCCTGGTGGCATCTGAGAAATGGGCTGGACAGCAGCTCGTCCACTGCAGGACAGGCGGTGCCGTGACAGTCTGTCACCCGCTGTTTGACCAGGTGGCAAGAGGAAACAACTGTGAGCCCAGGTTCCCTGAGGCCTGAGCTGGGCCTGACTAAGGGGCGTGAACACCTCCATAGACACCAGAGGGCCTGAAGAGGCTCAGACACACCCAGGGACATGGGAGGCCCCGATGCCCTGTGGCCTGGGCAACAACAGGAAAAAAAGACAGGAGACCTTAGGGTCCCCAATGCCCACCTCTTCCGACCTGGAGGCGCCCAGGAAGGCAAAGGAGGAGGTAGGCTGCCCACAGGTCAGGGCCTCACCCTTAAAGTGATGTTGATAAGGGCAGGACTGATCCCTGGCGCTCTGGACACAGCACCGCAACTGCAGAGTCAAACATGGGCACCTGACTGCCACCATGGGTCCCCGGTCATCCAGGGACCCCTGAGGCACAGGGGCTCCTGGCCCATCTCAAGACATAAGACCCAGCGTGAGACAGGATCCTCCTAGACTCCAGGGGATACTGTGTCTGTCCTGATGGAGCTCCCTGGCCCCTGCTCCCCTAACTCGAACCCCAACAGCCCTCTCACCTCCCCCCAGTTCAATCCCATGACCTCCTTGGGCACCTGATACTCTCAATCTGTGGTCCCTCATCAGCCCCTCTGGTCAGGCACGTCCCTGCCAGGGGCTCTGTTTGCAGTTGCCTGCCTCCAGGACGGGGTCTGTCCCTGCGGTCCTGCAGCCTGGCCCCAGGTTGTTGGTGCCCACAGTTACCTCCTGCCCACTCATGTGGAGCCTGGAGTCTCAGAACGGGGTCACTCGAGCTGGGGGGTGGGGGAGACAGGACAACAGTCATCTTATGAAGCTTTTCCCACCCCCTCCTGCTTGGCCCCCTGCACACACTGTTGGGGGTCCCCGGGTCCTTCCAAGAGGGGCCTCCCACCCTCAGCTTCCTCCTGGTCCAAGAAACGCTGCTAGGAAGTAGGCAGGCATGCACTGTGGGGGCGTGTATGCATGGGGGCTTCAGCAGAGAGGGACAGAGTCAGTTCCAGCTCTCATGAATAGAACTGAGGAGAAGCTCCTTCCCCTGCCTGCAGGATTCCATTCAGGAACTCGCTTGGGGGGCTCTGGCGAGAGAGGGAGGGGTGCAGGCACTGGCTTACACACCACAGATACTGGTCTCATCCCTGGCACTGCAGGTCCCGTGCCCAGAGCTAGGAACAGCTGGTGAGCACTGCTGGCTGTGACCCCAAACCCTCCTCCACCCCAGAACACCTCGTCTCTGTGAGACCCCTAAAGTCAGCCCCATGTCTGTGCGTGCCACTGAGCCAAGGACTTGGACCGTGTGCTCGAGACTGTAACCGTGGGGACCTCCACACGCTCTCCTGCCTTTCCTCTAGTCCTGGCCGCACTCACCCAAGGATGAGTCCTATGAGCATGTCCCTCCCTTTCCAAGACAAAAGAGCCAGGCTAAGAGGTCACACAGCCTGGCCCTGGCCGGCCGGGATGAGGGGACATGGGTGAACAGGAGCAGGCGGGGAGAGTACAGAAACTCCAGGGGAGATCCCAGCTGGCACTGTCCTTCGGGACGGACATGCCTGCTCTGCGCAGGGTGTAAGCGCCCTGTGGTGCTATTTCCACTGACTGGCACTGGTGGTGCTGAGGACAGACCCTGGGGTCTCCTGTGTGCAAGGTCAGGGCTTTACTGCTGGGCTACCTGACAGGGACTAAAGGGTAACAGCCACAGGCTGGCACAAATCAAGATTCGAGGAGCCTGGCCTAAGCTGGGGGCTTTACAAAGTTTTATTGGCACATGACTGTGTGTAGGTTTTCCCAGGGTCTATGGTCACTGCAGAATTGGGACAGTTTTGACCCATTTGAGCCCCACCCCTCCAACTTTTTCTGTTTTTTAGGACACACTGGCAATACTCAAGGGTTCTGACTGGCTCTGTGCTCAGGGCTGATCCTTGGTGGTGCCCAGTGACCGTATGTGGTGCCGGGAATTTGAAAGGGAATTCGATGCACACGCGCGTGCCTGCTCTCCTTTACTCCTTCCCCAACCCCCAACTGGGACTCTGTAACAAAGCGGGGTCACTACTGCTCTGCATGGGGGAAACACACCCGAACCGGGCCAGCCTCCCATGCCCAACCCTGGCCCGATGCAGTCCCCTGGGTGCCCTGCAGGCTGACCCAGGACAAAAGCCTTTGGAGTGAGTGAAGGTGGCTTTGAAAGGAGGTGAGGCAATCCCCAACTCATAGAGCATACCCAAGAAATACTAGGGGGAAGGCATTGGACGTCCCTGTGGCAGACCCAGGCTCCATCCCCAGCACCCCAGAGGGTCTCCTGCGCCCTGCCAGAAGTGATCCCTGCGTGCAGAGCCAGGAGGAAGCCCCGAGCATCGCCAGGTATGGTCCTCACTGCCCCACCCCCGTCCCCCAGAAAAACCAACTCCAGAAGCTGACAGGGCCCAAGGCGGGGGTCTCCCTGGCTCGCCCTCAATATGGCTGCTGCAGAGGTGAGACAGGAGTGGAAAGCCACAGGAACCACAAAGTGGGCTGAACAGATGGACGAGGGCGGCTTTGGGCTATACCCGTGAGGGACTCAGGGCTGACTCCTGGCTCTGTGCTCACTCCTGAAGAGCTTGGGGGAAATATGTGGGGTGCCAGGGATTGAACCCGGGTCCCCAGGGTGCAAGGTAAGCACGCTCCCCTCTGTCCTATCCATCTGGCCCCAGGGAGGCTCTAACCACAGGGTCTGAGGCCTCTGTCCCCCATGTCTCCCTTTCTCCCCAGGCTCCACTCACCATTAATCAGCTCCAGGGCCTCCTCCTTGCTCCGGGTGATCTTCTCCTGCCGCCAGGACGAGGGGCGCCGGGACTGGCTGTGCTTGACGAGAAGGTGTGAGCAGCGGACCCGCGACGGCTCGCCCTGTCCATTTCTACCGCTGCTGCTGCCGCCACTGCTGCTGCCGCTGGGCCGCTCCCACTGGCTGGCGTTGGTGATGTGGTTGAAGTAGTACACGCGGCCTGCAGAGGCGGGAAAGCAGGTGATGGAGTGGGGACCCATCCCTAGGCTCAAGCCAGGTGCATGAGCCCGAGAGCTGTGACCACGGTTTAGGCGCTGGCCTTGCACGTGGCCGACCCGGGTTCAATCCCCACCACTGCCAAGGTCCTCTGGGCCCCCCGAGGAGTGATCCCGACTACAGACCAAGGAGTCAGCCCTGAGCACCACAGGGTGTGGCCTCCACCACCCCCCAAAAAGGGGACAATGAGACACCTTTAGTTTAGTGGGGGGAGGGGGGAATACTTGGCCATGGCAGCAGCTGGGAGATTCCCAGCTTGGTACTCAGGGGTTAGGGCTAAAGGCTGCTTAGAGAGGCCCAGGCGGTGTCGGGGATCGAATCTGGGCCTTGCGCCTGCAAAGCAAGATCTCAGCCTGCTGAGCATGTCTCAGCCCTGGGAGAGCTTTGGCCAGAGAAGCTGTTGCAGGTGCCCCACTAGCCCCAAGGGAGTCGGCCATCCTCGGTGAGGGGAGAGAGGCACTGGCCCAGCACTTCAGCTACAAGTTTTCTCTGGGTCCTCAGGCGGAAGCGAGTGCGGTGGGCTGGTGGGAAGCCAGGGGACTGACTGGGAGTGGTTCAGAGCACACCAGAACCTTCCATCTCTCTGGCTCTGCCCTGATTCACCGCCTCAGTCTGCTCCCCTGGAAAACACAAGGAACTGGGGGTGGAAGGGGCTCGAGGTGCTGAGAGCCAGTGCCCTTCTCATGAGACAACTTTCCAGGTGACATTTGCTTCTGGGGCCTCACCTCCTGCATCTCTGACAGCGAGGCCATAGTCAAGTCTCCTTTCTGGGCAGAGGTGGGGGAGGCATGCGGTGCACCCCTGGGAATCGGACCTAAAGGTTCCCCCTTAACTGGCTGCAATGCTAAGGGGCGAGCAGCGGGGGCAGAGGGGAGAGACGCCATCCAGCTCAGAGCAGGTGAGGACCGGAGGCCTGAAGCAGGACCCCCAAAAGGATCCCGTGCCACTGCGGGCGGCCAAGCGCGCTGGGCTGCATGGGGACCCACAGCAGGAGGGAACCCCGAGGATGCACATTAGGGTCACTCCAGGCGGTACGGGGAGGCTGTGGGGGAGAGCGAGCCCTGGGCAGGACGTTGGGGCGAGAGTGGGGGACAGGGCTTTGGTGAGGAGGCTGCACCCATCCCCCAAAAAACCTGGGCAATGGGCTTCCGGCACCCCCAAGCCTCCCCTTCCTTCTCTGCAAAACGGGGTGAAGGTCAGAGGGACATCAAGACGCCGTTCAGAGATGGCAGAGGCACAACGTGGGCAGGAGGATGGGGTGCAGGGCGGGGCCGGGGAGCGCCAGCGTCGGGGCTGCGGGGCCAAGGGCACGCGGGGCTGGGGTCGGAGACGCCCTCGGGAGCCGGGAGCCTCCCGGTTCCGTCCCCGCAGGACGGGGTGCCGCCTCCCGCCCGTCCCCGCGCAGGGCGTTCCGGGAAGAGAGCCCCGAGCAGGCGGGGGAGGGGGTGGGGGTGGGATCGGCATCAGCGGCGACCCCGGGGCCTGGCGACACCCCGGCGCGAGCTGGAGGGTCGAGGAGCCCCTCCTCAGGGCGGCCCCGGCGGCCCGGGGGCGTCAGGCGCCCGGGGCGGGAAGACGCCGGTCCGGGGCCCCTCGCAGCCCCCCATCCCGCCGCCTGCCTCAGTTTCCTCCAGTCCCGGCGCTCCTGCGGCGTTAACATCCCCACAGGGCGGCCGAGGCCGTTACCCGGAGACGCCGCTGAGGAACCGAGTCCCCTCAAGGGAGTCGGGCGCCGCGACGCCGCGTCGCGCCCCAGAGACGAGCTCGAGTCCGGTTCCCCGTGGCCCCCGCGCGGACTCGCCCGGGCCCCGACCCCCGCGGCACCTGAGCTGCGGCTCATGCGCTTCTCCCAGCCGGGCGGCAGCTTCTCCTCGTCCGCCATCTTCCCTCCTGCCGCAGCGCCCGCTCCGCCTCCGCCGCGCCGCCTGTGCCGCCCGCGCCTGGCTGCCGCCGCTTCCCATTGGCTCGGCGCGTCCCGGCCCGCGGGCTGGAGGCGACTTTCATTGGACAGTCGAACTGTCCGGAAGAGCCCTTCGGCCTTCGATTGGGCAAAAAAGAAAAGTAGGCGGAGCTTCTCTCGGTTCACATGGGCCCCGCCCCCGCTCTGCCTCAGCAGGCCCCGCCTTTTTCCTCTCCGCGGCTCCTGAGTGGCGCGGAAGGGATTTGAGCCGCCCTAGTCCACGCCCTTTGGCGAGGCTCTCCGAGGTCTCGGCCCCTCCTTGGGGAGCCCTCGTTGCAGCCCGTCGCCGATTGGCTACGGCGGTTGCAGTTCCCGCCTTCTCGGAGGCCCGCACGCTCCCCAGGCAAAAGCGTCTGGCTGGTGAGGCGCTAACGGTAGCCGACGAGGTCCTTGGCAAGGCGGAGCTTCCTTTGCCGTTGCCGCAGCAACGCAGTTACCCTGGTGATGAGCCGCTAAGAACCCCGAAGCCCAAATTTGGCTCTCTCATCCTCCCTCTTCCTGCCGATTTCTTGCAGTTGTCGGAAGCTTACCCACTCCTTGTCATTATCAGAAAAAAAAAATTATTATTGAAGGGGTGGGAGGGAAACTTGGGGATACTGCTGCTGGGAAATTACACTGGTGGAGGGATGGGTGTTGGAACATTGTATGACTGAAACACAATCACAAACAATTTTGTAATGCTCTGTTTCACGGTGATTTAATTTAAACAATGATTTATTTGGGGGTCACATCCGGTGGTAATTAGGGATTATGCCCGGCTCTGCACTCAGGATTCACTCCTGGAAGACTCAGGAGTGTCAAGGTTTAAACCCGTGCAAGGCAAGCACCCTACCCGCTGTTCTATTGCTCTGGCCTCCATTATCATTTTTTAAAGCACGACTAATCCTTTCCCTTGTACCACTGGCCCAAACACTGTCCACTGCCTTTGGAAGCTAATTTCACTTTCCTGCCTCTGATCTGTGTTCCGCCACTCAGATGGGGCCCAGGGAAGAAGCGGGGGTGAAAGAACGAGGGGCTCAGGTACAGTCCACTTAAGTGGTGTCACTGGAGCTCACGGGAAATGAAGTTGTTGGGGGCCCTAGTGGGGAGGAGATATTGGAGTCCGAGATACCCCCGGGCCACGATGGAGCTCTGTTAGACCTGTCTCTAGCAGGGAGCTTGTATGATGAAGAAAAGCAATGGGTGGATGGAGATGGGATAGTATAGTGCGCCAGACGCTTGTCTTGCATGCAGCCGACCCAGGCTCATCCCGGCACCCCAGACAGGCGCCCTCAAGCCCCACTCACACCTCCCCAGCTCCTTGGGGGAAGGCAGGCAGATGGTTGCTGCTGAGGACCAGAGAGGTAAGAAGTACACGGGATACGGCGCTTGTCTTGAACATGAGCCGTTGACTCCAATACTGCATAGGGTCTCACAGGAACCTGAGAACTTCGGAGCAATTTCTGAGCAGTCATGAGTCATGAGTATGCCCCGAGGGCTGGAGTGATAGCAAATCAGGTAGGGTGATTGCTTTGCATGCTGCAGACCTGGGTTCAGTTCCCAGCATCCCATATGGTCCCTCAACACCCCATCCACCCCCTCCCCCTAATACCGCCAGGAGTAATTCCTGAATTCAGAGCCAGGAGTTAGCCCTGTGCATTGGTGGTGTGACCCAAAAGGAAAAAAAAAAAAAAAGAGAGTATGCCTTGAACTCCACCCCCCTGTGGCCTCCACCCAAAAAGCCTCATTTATAGAAAGAGACCCAAGTTTGGGTCTGGGGAAGAACCTGCTGTGCAAATGTGGGGTCACAAGTTTTTCTTGGGGAGGGGGATTTGAGCCACACCCAGTGGTACTCAGAAGACCCTTCCTTGGTGCTGGGGATTAAATAGGATCGGTCAGATGCAAGGCAATCCCCTTCGCCCCTGTACTCTGGCTGGTGTGAGACAGTTTGGAGAGTCAGGACAGAAGCCAGCAGAGGGGTGAGGAGGCGTAACAGAACGGGACAATCTTCGGTTGGGGACAGAGATAGGACAGCACACATTGGCACGGCAGGGTCTTCCCCAGACACAAACTTGGGTCTCTTTTAATAAATGATGCTCTTTATTTTGTGCGGGGGCAGAGTTCAGGGCATGCTCCTGACTGCTCAGGAATCACTCTGGGGTAGGGCCTGATGGCCCCTATAGGGTCAGGGATGAGCCTGGGTCGGCTGCGTGCAAGGCAAGTGACCCGGCCATGCACGCGGTGGACCCAGATTTGATCTCCAGCATCCCAGATGGTTCCCGAGCACCGCCAGGAGTAATTCCTGTGTGCAGAACCAGGAGTGGCCCCTGAGCATCGCTGGGTGTGGTCCCGAAACAAAACAAAGACACTGTCTTGAACATATCTGGGCAGGTCAAGGCTCACATTCCCTAGCTCTGTGGGGGAAGACAGGCAGAAGGTTGCTGTTGCGGGGACAGAGAGGTTGGAAGTACAGAGGTTAAGGTGCTTGTCTCGAACGTGTGCCACTGACTCCAGTACTGCATAGTCTCACGGGAACCTGAGTTTCAGCAGTGAACCTTGAGCACAGCCAGTTGTGACTCCAACTCACAGAACCAAGAAGTCTGCAAGGAACTAGGAGAGCAGCCGGAAGGGGCTCATTGATGTCGGGAAAACAAGTTTCATCTGAAAGCAGCCTTGATCCCATGGGCAATGACACCCCACCAATAACAAGCTCCTTGCCCAGCCGGGAGAAGGCAATGAAATTAAAACCTGCCTGAGCCGGGGCCTGAGCCATAGGATAGCCAGGAGGGTGCTCACTTTGCACATGGTCAATCTGGGTTCAATCCCCACAGCCCCGGCATTTCATATGGCCCCCCGAAATGGGTGCTTGGGCAGGAAAGTGAAATTAAGATTCCAAAGGCAACGGGAGGTGTTTGGGTCAGTGGCACAAAGGAAAGGATTACCCAGGCTTTAATCACACCATCAGGAGTGATTCCTCAGTGCAGAGCCAAGAGTAACCCCTGAGCATCTCGGGTGTGGCCAAAATAAGATAAATCTAACCATGCGGGTTAATTGGTCTGGGGGCACTCTGGTGGCTTAGGAAGGGGTGCCAGTCAGCCCACCTGCATCCTCTATTGAGGGTCCCCATGTACCATCTCCTTGGCTGACCTCTGGCCTTCAGACCCATCAATCCACTCGGCCCTGAGCCCCAACAGCGCAATGCCCACACACGCTCAACCCCTGTGCCCCTCAAAGAAGAGAACAACAGAGCAACTTTTGCATTTTTATTACCATGGGTTTTTCTTTTTAAAAACAGGAGGCCAGGCGGCCATACCAGCGAGGGGGGCCAGGGTGGTAGGAAAAGGCAAGTGGGGGGCAGGGGGGACGGGAAGGGCGGGCGATTCGGCTCTACTGATAATAAAGCTCCAAGTTCATCCCATCATGGATTTCATCTGGGGTCAGAGAGTTAAGGAATCATTCTGGATGTTTCGAGGCCGGCTCAGGGGGGTGTGGGGTACCTGAGCTTCCTTGCACAAAGCACAGGCCTTCTGAGCCGAGGAAGGACGTGCACAGGCACTGACCCACAATTTCCTCCATCCAAGGAAGCTGCTTTTGGTGTGGGCCACACCTGGTGAGGCTCCCAGTTGACTCCCGGCTCCACGTTCAGGGATGGGCCTTGGAGGGGACCAGGGGAACACGGGATGGTAGGGATTCAAGTTCACCTCCCCATGTCAAAGCATTCCCAAGGGTGAGAAAGAAGAGTACAGCGATCAAGATGCTTGCCTTCCCACACTGCATATGGTCCCCTGAGCGCTGCCCTGGGTCACTTCTGAGCCCAAAACAAAAAAGTTCCTAAGCCCCCCCCCCCGAGCGATAGTAAGGGGTATGCCTTGCACACAGCTGGGCAGGGTTCAATTCCCCGCACCCCATCTGGTCCCCCAAGTATCACCAGGAGTCATTCCTGAATGCAGAGCCAGGACTAATCCCTGAGCATTGCTGGGTGTGATCCAAAAACGAAGGAACCAAAATAGCTCCTGACCACTATCAGGTGTGCCCCTCTGCCCCACCCAAGGTGCTCTACCCTTTAACCCAAATCCCCTTCTCAAGGAAGCAGTTTGGGGCACATCAATAGAATTTAGGGAGCCTCCAAACTCTAATATCTGAACCTTAAGGTATCTCTAGGGTGTCTGTCTCCTAAGTGGGGACAAAACCATTTACCCAGTCTCTCTCACGCCCCCAACACTGCCACTGCGAGCACCTCTACACACCTGGGCCCTGAACTGACAAAGTCGCTGTCCTGGGGACTGGGGACCCCGGTCTTAAGACACCATGTAGAAAGGATACAGTCCCCCAGAGACACGTGGTCCTTGAAAATCGTGTACCTGTGGGGCAGACGCGGTGTTCAGAGCGCCGGCCTCAACCCCCACCTGCCCTCCCGGCCCCCCAGCTCCCCGCCCGCGGAGGGGCGCACTCACCACTTCTTCAACACGATCTTGTTCCAACGGGTTCCCGTCTGGGCCGCAATCAGCTTCTTGAGGTCCCCGATGGTGTCATCCGTGCTGGGCGCCGGGGAGTTAAGGCAAAGGCCAACCAAGGGCTCCAGGCCCGGTCGGAACACCCCATCCGCCCCCTCCCCCCGAAATCACACCCATCGGGGGGACCTCCACGCCAACTCCAGGCCCCTCCCGGGGAACAGGACAGCGAGCTGAGGATACTTGCACTTAACACGGACTTTTTTGCCCAGACGGTCGTTACACACAACCTCGATCATTCTGTCCCGTGCTATGCGCAGCGGGGAGGAAGCAGCAACATCAGGGATGGGGGTTTTGGGGGGGTCGTCCCAGATCCCAATTCTCACCTTCGCCTTCCCCACCCCCACCCCCACCCCCAGCCCGAGTGTACCCGGGCGCCAGGTCCCACGTCTGCGGGCCGCGGACCCCAGAGTCCACCCCCCGGTCGCACCGTCGGGGACTTGGGGAGAGGAGGGGAGCTACGTCCTTACCTCGAGCCGCCTGGAACCTGCCGAAAACACAATTGCGACGGCAGAGCGCAAAGACGCGATTGAAGACGTCTCTGGCAACCGGAAGCGGAAGTGCGCGTCCGGAAGACACGCCCCCACGCCGGGGCGCTGCGACATTCGGTCGCTGGCTTCCGGGTTGCTAGTGAAGTTGCGGGGGTCCGTAACCTAGGGCGGGGCGAGTAATCATTCCAGCAGCCCAGAAATAAGTATCGGGTAGCGTGGACCTTCCTTTGCCTCCAAACCCCATCCCCTGCTCTGTGGCAAGGACTGTTGGAAGCTCGCGGTTTCTATTTGCGGATTTCCAAGACGGCTTCACTGCAATAGTGCGTACCCGGGCACCCGACTGTAGTAACAGAACAGAAATGTTTGAATAAAGTCTCACTACAGTTACAAAGTGCTGTTTTTATTTTACTTTTATTTAGGGGCCACATCCAAAGGTGCTCAGCTGCTAATCTCAGTTTGGTGCTTGGGGGTGGCTCCTTTCGTAGCTTGGGGATCTAGGGGGTGCCCGGGATCGAATCCAGGTCTTCTGCACGCGCAACCCACTCAATCCTTTGAGCTCTCTGACCTTAAACTGCTTTTCAACCCGAGCAATGTACTTAGTGAACAATTTGGCAGTACAGATCAAAATGAAACATTAAAGCTACCCTTTAACCAAGCTATTTCATGTCGACAAGATTTCCTTTGTGCTTTTGGATCAAAAAGTATTATTGGGACGAGGGCGATAAACAAGTGGCTGGAATTCTTGGTCTGCGTGCAGACTCATAGGAGTTCCCTTTCTATCTTCTGTGTCCAAACAATCAGAACAGAAATTAACTAAAAATGTAGCGATTACACGGTTCCCGGCTCTTGATCCGATCCCAGCTGCGTCACCGCTCTAGCCATACCTTCCAGTTTGATCCTTCACCCGGCCCCCAAAGTAAACGCCCCCACGCCTCGGGCCGGCCTGCGGGGCTGAGCTCCCGACATAACCCCGCCCCCTAAAGGTTCCGCCCAATCAGGCCTTTCAGTTTAGTCTCGTCCCCACCCCTGAGCTTCAGGCCCCTTTCTCGGGCCCCACCTCCGGAGCCTCATCCCACACCTCAATCCCGCCTCAGGGGCGGTGTCACTATGCCAGTCAGGCCGTCCCCAGACTAATCCTCGTTCCCGTCCACTTCAGTTTCAACAGAGTTCTCCGAGTAGGACATGGCCTGAAATCAGGTCCCCCCGAGACTCGATCTCCCTCTGAATAGCCGCGCGCCTACGCGCCTATTAAGGACTAATAGGACAGCCCCCCTGTACAACCCCGGCCCTCCTCCCCAGTCCTTAATCCCGCCGCCAGTCACCGCGTTAACCCCGCCTTCCGGGCGTGGTCCTCCTTCAGAGCCCCGCCCCGAAGCGCTTTCCTGCCGGCCTTTGACTCCGCCCCTGAGTGCCTCACCGCCCTCGCCTCGCCTCCCGGGATTGGTTCGCCTCCAGAGCCCCACCCCCAAACGGCTTTCTACCCCGATCTACGCCCCTTGGACGCGTGGCCGCCCCAGCCTCGCCTTCCGGGATTGGTCCGCCTGCGGCTGCGTCACCGCCCCAGCCCCGCCTTCCGGGCTGGGTTCCCCTATATAAGCCGGCTCCTCCCCGGGGCCGGTCGCGGAACGAACTTTCTTGGACTCTGCGCTCCGAACCTTTTAGCGGCCCAACGACCGCCGTGTCTCTCCGGCTCCCCGGAAGCGGACCCCGCGACCCCGCGGCCCGTGCTCCCCCGCCCCTCGGGCGCCCCTCGGACACGTCCCGCGCGTCCAGGAGGAAATGCGTGTCGGCGGGGTGATGGCCACTCTGAGCGACCTGCCGGACTCAGTGCTGCTGGAGATCTTCTCGTACCTGCCGGTGCGGGACCGGATCCGCATCTCCCGGTACGTGCGGGAGGAGCGGCGGGAGGGGTCCCGGCCCGCTGGCCGTTCGTCCTAACGGCGCGTCCCCTCCCCGCAGGGTCTGTCACCGCTGGAAGAGGCTCGTGGACGACCGCTGGCTGTGGCGACACGTCGACCTGACCCTCTACACGGTAGGGCGGGCCGGGCCGGGCCGGGCCGGGCGCCCCGATCGCCCCGCGGGCCGTCCCGGTGGCCGCTGTCTCCTCCGCGTCTCGGATGCCAGGACGTCGCGGCGGGGCGCGGGGCTGGGCGATGGGCAGTGGGCCCCGTTCTCGGGCCGGATAGTCGCGCCTGCGTGGAGAGATCCACGCACGGAGTCAAAGTAACTTCCCGAGTGAATTTCTCCAGCAGGGCCAGCCAGCCGCGTCGCTGGCGTCTCTGGCCTTAGCACTTTCCAGAAAAAGAAAGAAAGAGATACACGTCTGGATGAATTGTTTCAAATAGAAATAAAGGGCAGGGAGAGATGGCGCAGGGAGGAAGCGTGCGGGGAGGGAGGGATGGAGGGAGGGCGCTGGCCTTGCAGGGATCCACCCACGCGACCACATAGGGCTCCCGCAGCCCTGCCAGGAGTCAGCTTTGAGCACTGTGCCAGGAGTTAGCCTTGAGCATTGCCAGTGTGGCCCAAAAGAAAATTGTGTGAATTGTTAGAAACTTTTTTTCTTTACCTTTTTTTTTATTTAGGGGGTGTAATCTGGGGACACCCCACAGTGGTGTTGAGGGATTACTCTGGTGATGCCCAGGGGAGGAAGGCGGAACCAGGCCCAGCCTGATGAACTATCTTCCTGGCCCCTGGCTTTTTCTTTTTTGGGGGGTGGGATGGGGGTTACCCCTGGCTCTGCACTCAGGAATTATTACTCCTGGTGGTGCTGGAGGGACCATATGGGTTGCTGGGGATCAAACCCAGGTTGGCTGCCTGCAAGGCCAATGCCCTCCCTGCTGTACTACCACGCTAGCCCTTTTTTGGTATGTTCTGGATATCCCAAGGGACTAGGGAAGGGCGGTCCTGCGGGAGGGGATTGAAGCTCACATCCAGGGGACCATGGGGTAGTGGGTATCAACCCAGTTGGGAGAATGTCAGGCACCTGTCCTAACCACTGCCCTATCTTGGCCAGCCTCTGATTGTGGGTTACACCCAGCAGGAGGTGGGACTCCCCAGGGGCAGCGGAACCCCAGTGGGGTTGTGAGTGGGTGAGTGTGTCCGTGAGGAAGGGAAGCCTTTCAGGGGAGTGACTGAACCCCTTTGGGTGGGGGGCTGCCTGCCTGCGCTCACCTCTGACTGGTCTCCCGCCATCTCCACCTCTTCCAGATGCGCCCCAAGGTCATGTGGCACCTCCTCCGCCGCTACATGGCCTCGCGCCTGCACTCCCTGCGCATGGGGGGGTACCTGTTCTCGGGCTCCAAGGCCCCACAGCTGTCGCCCGCGCTCCTGCGGGCCCTGGGCCAGAAGTGCCCCAATCTGCAGCGCCTGTGCCTGCACGTGGCCGACCTGACGCTGGTGCCCATCACCAGCCTGCCCCCCACCCTCCGCACCCTGGAACTGCACAGCTGCGAGATCTCCCTGGCCTGGCTGCTGCGTGAGCAGGACCCCAGCGTGCTGCCGCACCTCGAGCGCATCGTGCTGGACCGCGTGCCCGCCTTCCACGACGAGCACCTGCAGGGCCTCACCCGCTTCCGGGCGCTGCGCTCGCTGGTGCTGGGTGGCACCTACCGCATCACCGAGACGGGGCTGGATGCGGGCCTGCAGGAGCTGAGCTACCTGCAGTGGCTCGAGGTGCTGGGCTGCACCCTGTCTGCCGACAGCACCCTGCGGGCCATCAGCCGCCGCCTCCAGGAAGTGCGCAAGATCCGGCTGACCGTCGGGGGCCTCTCAGCCTCGGGCCTGGCCGTGCTGGAGGGGATGCCAGCGCTGGAGAGCCTGTGCCTGCTGGGGCCCCTGGTCACCCCTGAGATGCCCACCGCCACAGAGATCCTGTCCTCTTGCCTCGCTATGCCCAAGCTGAAGGTTCTGGAGCTCCAGGGCCTTGGCTGGGAGGGGCAAGAAGCCGAGAAGATCCTGAGTAAGGGGCTGCCCCACTGTATGGTCATTGTGAGGGCCCGCCCCAAAGAGACCATGGACTGGTGGATATGACTGCACCCCCAAGTCAGACCGCCCACCCCCCCACCCCCCAAGCTTCTCGGGGCAGAGGACAAGAGGGATTCCAACGTCTTGGTGACCCTGGGCAACACTGTCAGCCTCGGACACCTGCCCGCTGGCATCAGGAAAGGGGGGACACTGGCTACCTCGTGGTTATGTTACCAAGCCTTACTCTTTAGTTTCCAGCCCCCTCTGGAAAAGCCCCCATGAAGAGGCATGGCCAGGGTCACCCCCTGTGGGATCAACGGAGCCTCAAGGGTGAGGTTAGGTATTGGGGGAGGAGCCTAGAAGGTCTGGGGGACTTTACAGAGACCCCAGCCGTGTGCCTGCCCACTCCCAGCCTGGCAAGTGGATGGATATGGCTGACCAGAAGGTTCCTAAAGATTCTCAGTTCTCGCTTTTCTACTCTGAAGTTTTCCAGTTTTTTTTTTCATAATACAGATTTTTTTCTATTAAAGAAACACAAGTTGTTTGTTTGCCAAAAAGCCACTTGCGTTTCCCTACTCACTGGTTCTCCTCCAGCACCCCCTCTTTGTTAGGTTGGGGGCCCCCAAGCAGGCCCAGGTTCATTTCAGAGCCCAGAAAGCTAATCCAGGTCACAGGACAGAGGCTGTTAGTGGTGGTGGTGGTAGGGGGCGTTCCCCAGAGTCAGGACCAGCAAGATGCTGAAAAATGCACCGCATAAAGCACTAGACCACCAACAGAAATCCAAGTTGTTTCCTCCACCTCCACCCCCCCCTCCCGGGAGGGAAGGAACTAGATGTTTCCCAGGACTGAGAAGGACCCGTGCTGGGTGATCAAAAGGAAGCGAAGGCATCGGAAGGTTGACGGGTGAGGCCGGGTGGGGACTTGCAGGTGCCTCGGGATTTGGGGTTCACCGAGCAGCGAAGCCTCTTCCTGTCCCCTGTGTCTCTACCACTTGAAAGTCACAGCTGCCAGGGGCCTGGTGGGTCCTGAACACTCCTTCCCCAGCCAGAGAAATGTTGCTTTGTTATATTTTTCTTTTTTCTGGATGGGAGACACCCCCACCCCAGCAGTGTGCCTGGGTCAGTCCTGGTTCTGTGCTCAGAGGTCACCCCCAGCAGTGCTTGGGGCCCCAATATCAGGGATCAAACCTGACTGCCACATTCCTGGCCAGTGCATTGCCGTTGGTCTCTCCACCTCATGGTAGATGGGGCCGAGAAAGGAAAGGGGCCGAGAATGGAGGCCCCACCTCTTCTCCAGGAGGAAGACCTGGTTGGAGTCCCTTCCCCGTCTGCAGGAGCACGCAGCTCCTTATGGAGGTCATGCTTCCAGTGACCTTGTCCCAGAGCCACTGGGGCTGGGGGGAAGCTGGGTTGGTCCAGCTTGGGGTATTTGTCCTGGAGAAGTCATGGGAAGGGGCCTTGTTTGGCGTGGACAGGTCAGGATGCAGGGAGGAAGAGTGAGGAACAACCCCAGGTCTGTTGGGTGGGGGTTTCTGTGATCAGTGGTTTCCCCCAGAGCACCCCCTGATTCCCCCTGCTCGCAGAAGCTCTGCTGCTTTTCTCCCAGCCTTTCCAGAAGGAAGGAAGCAGCACTAGGAAACTCACATGTTAAAGGGCAAGTACTAGAAAACTCACAAATAAACGTTCGCATATAAGAATCCCCCGAGCCCGCCAAGAGTGATCCCTGAGACCAGAGCCAGGAGTAAGCCTGAGCACTGCCGGGCTGGCTCCCATACCAAAATGAGACCAAAACTCAAGGCAGGGCCCAATCCTTCAGGGAGCTGGACAGGGTCCCATTTGGGCTTTGAGGAACCCCACAGATCAGGTTCTCTCCTGTGTTCATGTCACAGCAGTGAGATCATTTTTATTCTTGGCTAACCATTTGGAAGAAGGAACGGAACAGTTCATGCCTTTTCTTTGAAAGTCAGCTGGGCCCCAGCTGGGGGGTGGTGGAGTGTGTGTTTGTGTTAAGATCAGTGCTTGGGAACTCGTGTGTGTGTGTGTGTGTGTGTGTGTGTGTGTGTGTATCAGGGCCAAGCAGTAAGGAGGATGGTGGTGGCTGACCAGCCGCATCAGGACTTCATGATGGGACTTTCTGTAAGTGCCTGTGGCTGTGCAGAAAGAAGCATTTGCTGCAACCCAGAGATGGCCTCTGGGCTGTCTCCTCTGCCTCTTCCAGGCAGCCCCCGTCTCCATTGCCAACTTTTGTTCAAAGTCCTACTGGCAGACCAGCATTCTGGAAAATCATACACATTTTTTCCCCCCACAGCGATTCCCTCTGGATCCTGGGGGAAGTTGGTTCAGATTTCTATAATGCTCTTATTCTCTCCTTTGATGAGGTAGGGTGGGGGATCTGGCCTAGCAGGGCTCCAGATCACAAGGGTGCTGGAAATTGAACTCGGGTCAGCCACAGGCAAGGCAACAACCTTACTCTACTCTCTCTCTCACAAATCACAAATCATCCTGTTAGTCGTCGATTGCCTCGAGCAGGCCCCAGTAACGTCTCCTTCATCCTAGCCCTGAGATTATATTCAAGGCTCTTTAGGAGAATGAGACCCATCATTGTTACTGGTATTTGGCATATTGGGTACGCCACAGGGAGTTTGCCAGACTCTGCCGTGTGGGCAGGCTACATTTGGTAGCCTGCCAGTTTGTCCAAAGTAGGAATGAGATAATAAGATGTCATAATAAAATGTGGCGCGGCCGCAAATGCAGCCGCGCAGTTCAGAGATCTGGTTTTTATAGTCTCTGAGTTATACGGCGCCAGGGGGCCAGTTGGTGGGTGTGACCCCCGCCTACTGGAATTTGGAGGATCTGGGTGGAGGATGCTCGGCCCAAATCCGGGTAGGCTTGGAGATCTTGGCCCCGGAACCCGCGTGACTTTGTCCCTCTGCCAGTACCTTCATGTGTGCGGAGAGTGGTCTCAGCATGGTGGTGGCTGGTCCTGGAGGTCTTCGGCTGCCGGAGCCCTGGTCGGGGCGGGGAGGAAAGCTCAACCCGCTCCCCTCCAAGGGGTCCCGGCGAGCGAGGACAGTCAGGCGCGGGGGCAGAGACACTCTCTCTCTAACCCTGGAAAAATACTTGTTTTGGCGGTTCGCACCCAGCCGTGCGAAGGACTTAATCCAACGTTTTCAAAAGGCAGGGAAGGTTAAAAAGACAACGCGAGGGGCTGGAATGATACTACAGCGGGTAGGGCGTTTGCCTTGCACGCGGCCGACCGGGGTTCAATTCCCAGCATCCTATATGGTCCCCTGAGCACCGCCAGGAGTAATTCCTGAGTGCAGAGCCAGGAGTAATCCCTGTGCATTGCGGGGTGTGACCCAAAAAGAAAAGAAAAGAAAAAAAAAAGACAACGCGAGTTTCTGCAGATGTAGTACCTTCCTTTCCCAGCAGGTGACAGCACGTCACCGACGTTGTCTCGTAAATCATGTCGGTCTCCGAACCGAAATTCAGCGAACTTGCTAACATTTGGCTACCCCTACACAGAGGGGAAAGAGAGGAGCGCGTATTTGCGCTAATACGCGGGGCATCTACTGTAACTGCGGGACACTTTCATGTTTGTGATAAATCTGAACATGTCCCTCATCTTTCATAACTCAAAATAACTAGGACTAAAACAATTTGAATATTGTATTGTGTCTAGAAGGTATACTGATTACAAGATATAAAGCGAGGCCCAGGGCCCCAGGCAAAGCACGAACTTCGGGGACCGGAGGGATAGTACAGCGGCTACAATGGGCGGTTGCCCAGGGGGCGGAGCCTCAGAGGGGCTAGGCGGCGGGCCCCGGGGGCGGAGTCCACGCGTGGGCGGAGAACAGGGCGGAGCCTCAGAGGGGGCGGGGAAAAAGAGTCTAGGGGCGGAGAGACAGGACTCAGGGGGCGGGGCCTCGACGTAGGCGGGAACATGGGGCGGAGCCTCAGAGGGGGCGGGGAGACAGAGTTTGGGGGTGAAGAGGTCCGGCCCAGGGGGCGGGGCACAGGGCGGAATCTCAGCAGGGGCGGACAGACAGGATCCAGGGGGCGGGGCCCCGGCGTAGGCGGGGACATGGGGCGGAGCCTCAGAGGGGCGGGGACAGGGCCGGGGCGTGGTTTCAGCGGGGGCGGAGACGCGAGCGGGGGCGTGGCGTAGCCAGGTCAGGGACGTGTCTGGCCCCTCCGTGACCGCTAAGGTGGGGGAGGTCGGGCGCGGGGAGTTCGGAGGCCGGTGGTCTCGAGGCCTCGGGAGGCGGGTAGGCGTTGAGCTTGCTCCGCTTCCTCGCGCCGGGGGCATTTCGTCGGTTGAGCGAGGTGAGAGGCGCCAGCGAAAGTTACAGCTGGGGCGTCCCTTTCTGTTCTTAAACAGGTTGATTTTTACCTGCTGTATTTTACTTGGTGAGTACGAGGTTCTTTGAAAACGCAGCCATTCCCTTAGGAAAAGAGCTTTATCGGGATTGTAGGGTGAGTGTAAGGCAGAAAGTAAACGAAATAGGAAAAGCGAAAACGTCAGCTCTGGCGCGGGAGCGGATAGCACAGCGGAGAGGGCACTAGCCTTGCAGGAGGCCGACCAGGGTTCGAGCCCTGGCATCCCCTAGGGTCCCCCCAGCCCCGCCAGGCGTGATTCCTGAGTGCAGAGCCAGCAGTACCTGAGCATCGCCGGGTGTGACCCAAAATCACCCCCCCCAAAAAAAAACTCAGAAAATGTCAGCTCTGTGCTTTACAAGGCAATTTCATCTCTCCCGCGGAAAACACAACACCTCCCCAATTCGCATTCCTAAGAGTAGTAGCAGGAAATTGGATTTACTTACCCTTAGGAGGGAGGTTTCACCGCCTGGATTTTCCTGAGCAATATCCAACATGCTGTGAGGGATTTGAGGAAAGGTAAGTCTGGGGCAAACTGAGCAATCCCTGCCCTGTGGAAGGAGAGGGCAGACATAATAGAAAGAATCTGAGAACTAAGATGCTGCTGGCCAAAGGCATAGAGTGTGAGAACTTGGGGTATGGGTCAAGTGATGGCTGAGGGCTAGCCAGCAAGGTGCTTCCTTGCCTGGTACTCAGTCCACCCTGATTGGCTTCCTGGCTCCTCACAGAGTTGCCCATGCACTGCCAGGAGTGACCTCTGAACCCAGAGCCAGGGGCCAGCCCTGAGCACCACCTGAGGGTGTGGCCCCCCCAAGCAAAAATACATACAATAATTGCAGCAGATGAACCAGAGTCATGGAGGGTTCCTGTGGAGGGGAGACACGGGAAGAGGGCGCCCCTGTAGAGCCTCATCCCCTGTTGTTTGGTGCTTTCAGCTTCGCCCCGCCCTCCCATGACATTGCACTGAATGTTCTTGACAGAGTGGCTAAGCCTGAAGTTAGCCCAGGTCATCGGCCGCGGCAGCATCTGTGAGGTCTGCAGGACTCGGTTCAGAGAACTGGGTAGAGAGACGACAGAATGAATGACCTAGGACCTGGGCTCAGGGGTAAGGCTCACCTCTCCGCTTCATTCCCACATTTTCTTCTTTTCCTGGCAAGCTACCCGTGAGGTATTCGATATGCCAAACACAGTATCAGTTGTCATAATGGAGACTTTACTGGGCCTGCTCGAGCAAATCGATGAACAACAGGAGGACAGTGACAGTGACAATGAAATTTTTTAAATTTTTAAAATTTTTTGCCCCCCGTTTTCTTCTAGATAGATAGATATTTGCCATGCCTAGGGCTTATTCCTAGCTCTGCACCCAGGAATCACTCCTAGTGGGTTCAGAGGATCCTATGGGATGCTGGGGATTGAACCCCGGTTGGATACAAGGCAAGTGCCTTCCCTGCTGTACGATTCACCCCTCAGGAGTGTCTGTTTCTATTTTTGTTTGTTTGTGGGTCACACCTGGTGGTGCTTAGGGCTCACTCCTGGCTCTGCCCTCAGGGATGACTTCTGGCAGGGTTTGGGGGACCATGTGTCGTTCTGGAGATTGAACCCAGGTTGATTGCATGCAACGTCAGAACCCTCCTCCCTCCCCCCCACCCCGTGCCATCACTCCAGCAGCCCCTATAGGCTCATTCTTCTTTTTTCTTTTTTTGGCTTTTTGAGTCACACCTGGCGATACTCAGGAGTTACTCCTGGCTCTGCACTCAGGAATGAGTCCTGGTGGTGCTCAGGGGACCCTATGGGATGCTGGGGATGGAACCCAGGTGGCTACATGCAAGGTAAATGCCCTCCCTGTTGTACTACCGCTCCAGCCCCGAGTCTCATTCTTATTTTTTTTTTTATGTAGGATAATATCATTTCTCAACAAGTCACCTACCACTTTGATCTCTAGTTTCTCTGATAAATTCTGCACATCGCTGAAATCTATGAAATCCATCTTTTTTTTTTTTTCTTTTTGGGTCACACTCAGCGATGCAAAGGGATTACTCCTGGCTCTGCACTCAGGGATTACTCATGGCCTGGCGGTGCTTGGGGGGACCATATGGGATGGAATGCTGGAAATTGAATCCGGGTCGGGCCTTGTGCAAGGTAAACGTCCTACCCGCTGTGCTATCACTCTAGCCCCATGAAATCCATCTTTTAACTGCTGATCATTTGTCCCACCACCCCAACGACTGACTTATCCTGTTTGGGGTCCGTCTCTATGACAAGGATCTCTCCAAAAACTGAAATAAGGCACTGGAGAAATAGTACCGCGGCTGACCCAAGTTTGATCTCTGGCATCCCATATGATCCCCTGAGCCCACCAGGGGTGATCCCAGAGCACAGAACCAGAACTTCCTGAGCACTTCCAGGTGTGGGCCCCTGTAAATAAAAGAACTGAAGAATTGTTTCCCCACCCTTCTTTGTTTCAGATGCCAAGTCTTAAAATGACAGAGACTGCTACAAAACAGTGGAACAGGCGGGAAAACCCACCTCATGGCTGGAAAGAGCTCATGAGGACATCTTATTGGTTCTTTGTACTAGGAGCCGAAGACCCCAGGGGACAGGATAACACAGTATTCACAGGGGACCCTTGGAGTCGGTGACCTCCTCTGTCTACTAGAAGTCCCATCTCTGGAGAGAGTCTCTGGGTATGATGAATCTGGCGACAATCTGAAACCAGTTTTGACACTGATTTAGTCATGTAGAGTTCTCACAAGTGAAGTACATGACAGATTTGACTCACAGTGAATATCCAAACAGTTTAATTTTTTGGGTTTTGTTTTTTGGGCCACACCCGGCGATGCTCAGGGGTGACTCCCGGCTCTGCACTCAGGAATCACTCCTGGTGGGGTTCGGGGGATCCTACGGGATGCCGGAGATTGAACCCAGATCAGCTGCGTGCAAGGCCAGTGCCCTCATAGCTGTACAACAGCCTACAACTTAAGTTTTTTAAAAAATGCATTTTTTTCATCATTATTACTATCTTCATGATGATTATTATTGGAGTCTGCATCCTATGGGGATCCCACCAACACCACACTCCAGGATTGCTCCTGGCCGCAATGTTTTGGGGGGGTCCCCCAGTGCCTGGGATCAAACCTTCACCTCCTGCATGGAAAGCATGTCCTTGGCCATCAAGATGCCCCTCTCAGCGACCCTCAAGCGCACGGTGCATTTTGCATTCAGACTCACCATCCTCTCTGGGAACAGAGGATCAGGCTCAAACCGAGGAGCCTCTTCCAACTCGGAGTTGGATTGGAAAGGAATCAGGGCGGTGGTAATTAAGCCATACACGCCCCATTCCTCTGCAGGAATCAAGTCCCCTTTCTGTGAAGCTCATGACACAATTCTTTTCCTACTCTTTTTTTCATAGTTTCAAATGGAACTGTTCTCGATTTCAAGGCTTAAACCAATACCAATACTTAATGTACCCTCTCAAGATAATGTCGCATTATTTGTTCCTTCAAAGACAGACCGGCTGCTTTTGTCAGAGAGTTCAGGATATCAATATAGGTATCCTGCTGCGATGTTACGGAATTACCTATCACCCTTTTTTTTCTCCGATCAGCCGAGAGCTTATGCAAGCTCAGTGCAGGGTTTGCCCTCTCTCACCCACAGTTTCATTCCTTGACAGTGAAATATTGATTTGATTTTGCCTCATTAATTTTTCTTTTCTTTTTGGGTCACACCCGGCGATGCACAGGGGTTCCTCCTGGTTCTGCACTCAGGAATCACCCTGGTGGTGCTCAGGGGACCATATGGGATGCTGGGAATCGAACCTGGGTCAGCCGCGTGCAAGGCAAACGCCCTGCCTGCTGTGCTATTGTTCTAGCCCTCATTCATTTTTTTAACCTGCTGTGATGAGGATCAAACCCATAGCCTCAGACCTGCAAGGTATGTAGATGTTCCACCAACTGATCTGCGTCCAAGGCCCCCTAACTTAATTCTTGTTTGAAAATTTCTCAGAAAAAAAAAATCCATGCATCCAGGAACCTTGCGAAGCATATTGCTACAGAGGGGCCTCGTGGCAGAGGAACCTCTTTGTTCGGAAAGATCTCAAAACAGGACAGGATTTTGACAGTTTTACGTGCTTGAAAATTAGAATGATTTACAACTTAGTGGAGACTCAACTTAAAATCCTTACAAAAAGAGAGAGCACCTTTCATGACACATCTCTTTTTACTTCTATTTTGGTTTTTGGGCCACACCTCATGGCGCTCAAGGCTTAGTCCTGGCTCTGTACTCAGGGAATCACTCCTGGCAGGGCCTGGAGAACTCTGGGTGGGGGGTGCCAGAAATGGAACCTGGGTCAGCTGCATGCAAGGCGAGTGTCCTCCGTGTGGTGCTGCTTGTCCACACACCTTTACAATATCTCTCTTAACAGATACGATGGAGAGAAAATCCCTGACTCTTAACTAAGTGGAAATGCTATCAGAAGGAATTTAACCTGATTCCCATCCCCATCCCACCTCTGCCCAGGGCAAGTTACACAGAACTGTTGTGAAGAGAAGAAAGATTTGGGGTAGTGAGCAATCCACATCGTTGTTAGGATGCCTGTGTGTGATCTTATGCCTGCTGTTTTCAATGCTTCCAGCCCTGACTAATCCCTTAGGACACAAGAAAGCTCACACTGGAGAGAAACTAGGTGTGTAGCCATTGGAGAAACTGTGAGATAAGATTCTCAGCCAGGAGAGCCCGCATGCATGCATGTGTGCATGCGCGCACACATGCACACACACACACACACACACACACACACACACAGAGGAAATACACAGGAATATATGTATGCAGCAGATTGGCCTTCATCAGAAGTAGTAATCTGTCCTCATCAGAGAGAAACCGTGTGCTGTCAATAGCCAAACCCTTAACCAGACGTTTCCCTGGATTCTGCATGAAAAGCCATACTAGGGAGACGTTCAACAGGGTACGGCCGTGGAACAGACTATAGGAGCTCTCATCTGGCTGTTCACACATGGGCACGTTCGGCGGAGAAGATGCACCCGTTTCCTGACCATGGGAAACCTCGCAGTCACCCATCCCCTAGGAGATGGGAGAACACACTCCAGACTCACCCAGCTGCGCCCAATCTGACTGAACAGCTTTCACAGGAAGAAGCAGCTGGCTGGACCACAGACTTCCGGCCATGTGGGAGAGGAGCTGTGTCCACGTGATCAGCCAGGAGTGGCTTTTAGTCAGCTGTTCTTGCTCTGGACATAGGAACTCATGACTTTTCAGTTGGCATTTTCAAATGTAAGCATTCAAGGCCATCAGTCCCCCTGCTAAATACTCCTTTGACCACATTCCTGGGGTGGGGGTTGGGGCAGTCATCTAAGGCCGCTTCCGTTTGGGGTTATTTGATTTAGTCTGAAATCTCATCTTGATGTCCACAGATGTTTGGTAACTCAGCACGTCACTTTCACTGTGCCCTATGGATAGTGAATGTGAAGATTTCAATGATCCCTCTCTTCCCCTGGATCTTGATACCCAAATGTTCCCCATCGTTTAATTTGGGAGTAATCCATAGTTTCTCAGCTATTTGATCCCTTGTGAGTAAGTTCCCTTGACTTTGTCAGACCATCTGCCATTTGTGCCTGGTGCATTGCGGCTGATTGTGTTGGGACAATAGCATGGAGTTCCAAACACGTCATCCTCTCTGCACTTCTCAAAACACACTTCTGCATCCTTCTAAGAAACCTCTTCTAGGGACCAAAGAGATAATACAGTGGGTAGGCATTGGCCTTGCACGATCCAGGTTCAATCCCCAGCATCCCCTATGTGGTCTTCTGAGTCCCACCAGGAGTGATCCCTGAGCACAGAGCCAGGAGAAAGGTTTAAGAATTGAGGGTGTGACCCCCCGCAACAAAACCCAAATACTAATTCAGTTACTTATTCATATTTGAAAGGCAGATTCCTACAGCCCATTGTTTTCTTCCCCTTTTAGGCCTCTGAGTCATACAAGTTTACCAAAGAGTGGAGACAGATAGTCCGGGAGCGTGGGCTCCTACAATACTGGGGAGTGTGGCTTGGTGGCAGAGCACTTGGGTGCCAAATGGAAAGCTCAGGGTTCAGTTCCGGCACTGAAAAAAAATTCAC
Organism: Sorex fumeus; assembly: GCF_029834395.1. Lineage (NCBI taxonomy): Eukaryota > Metazoa > Chordata > Mammalia > Eulipotyphla > Soricidae > Sorex > Sorex fumeus. The sequence goes on from NW_026606098.1 coordinate 10,292,461, forward strand.
TGGGTCATTTTGCTTAAGAATGCAGTTTGCAGAGTGAGTAAGAAAATGCCATTTCAGAGCTCCAGGTGGATGGGACTTGACAAATGTTTATACCCCTATAATTGTCATCCCAAACAAGAATACTAAGTATTGCCATGACTCCATTGAGTTCTCAAACGCTTGTGAACTGTGGAAATAGAAGTGATGGGGATGTAGGTTGTTGTACTAGGTTCAGCTTTACACAAGGTGAGCTCCTGACCCCTGTTCTCTCTCTTCAGCCCCTGCCCGCACAGACATGTTTTATAGGACCCCAAAGTGGAAAAACACTGAGAATCCAGGAGTATCAAGACAGTAATGAATGCAATGAAATGTTGTGGTGTCTAGATGATGTTCTGACACCTGTCTTAATGTTGAACCAACCTTGATCAAACCCTGCATCAGCATTACCGTAAACTTTGCTCTTTCTTGCTTCTCCCTTAGGCATGTGTCTCTCTCAAGGAATAGGCAAAGCCATAGAGGGAGGTTGGTCTTTTGCCTAGGCTGTGGGGGCTTGGAGGGGAAACCTATGAGAGAAACGGGAATGAGGCCCTTAAAGGGTTGATGGTTGTGTGATTCAGTGTTTCCTGGGGGGGGGGGAGGTTAGTATCAAGGTGTAGAAATTCTACCTCCCTCTGGCTGAGCCTAAAGTTGTTTCCACTGTGCACTGTGCAGTTCATTTTTGACAAAACAAACTCAAGTCTCTATCACGGGAATTGGAGACACAATAGCTGCCCCTGCAATTGTCTTGCAAGCTGCTGTTGTTTTTTATTTGGGGGAGAGAAAAAGGTGAGCGACATCCTTCGATGGGGTGCATTCCCCTTTTGCAGTGGATTCATAATGTGAAGTTATCCTCATCCTGTTTCTGGGGATCTGGTTGGCACTGGGGGTGTTTATTTAGAGTGGCTGTCCTCATTTTTTTTTCCCTCCAGGATTTTTCTTCTGTGAATCCAGGTCTTCCTATGCTCTAGTTTTTCAAAGTTTGGTTAGCTGTCTCCTTTGGAGGGCCTTTGGTTTTCTTCTTGAAACTTCTCCTAGAGCATCGCAGATTGGTTTTCTTTTATGGGTCTCAGCTACTTTAGAATCAACGCAGCTTTCGGGGCTTATCAAGCCGTCCCTTGTCTTGTGGAATTTGAACAAACTTGTGATGCTCTTATTCTTATATGGATTCGGTGGATTCTGGGTTTTTGTTGGGTCTCGATAACCATATTTATCAATGCAAATTCTTTTGGCTCCTTTTGAATCCTTTTGATCTTGGTGCCAGATTCTGACCGACAAGAAGTTACCTTTGGTCCACTAGTCTTCTTTCTGCTTTGGAGGACATTCATTTTCATTTTTTTATCTTCTCATTGGGGGTCTGTTGTAGTTGCTTTTTCCCCCTTTTTGTAGAACTTTCTATCAGATAATAAATTTCCTCAGGCCAAGAAGTGGACTGTCAGGGTCGAAACCCAAGCTTTGCATGAGGGAGTCCCCGGTTCAGTGCTCCCCCTCACACCCCCAACTCTGTGTGGTTCTCTACTCACCTCCAGGTGTGAGCCTCAAGCCTGCAACACAAACTAAAGTTCTTCATGCCTTTCATTAAGCTGTCAGGTTCTCGCCTTGTGCAATGCTTTTCTGGCACTTTTCTCGGTTGATCTATCTGGAAACAGGTTTCTTTGAACACTTAGCAACATCGGAATCCCTGGTGGGTTCTGAATCAGTATTTGTTGAATGAATGAATGACTATGTGTCACTTCTCAAGCCAGGTTTTGTTGCTCACTATACGTAGTATTTCAATTCCCTAGTTGACAGGGCTAGTTTACCCCTTCCTTCCACACATCGCTGTTCCTATTTTGCTCGCCTCATCTAGACGTATCTTTGAAGGAAATTGTCTGCCATTTTGCCTTCTTCCAAGATCTTTCTTTGTTGTTCTTTCAAAGATACGCTACCCTCCTAAATTAGTGGCTGAAAAAGCCCCCAACTCACCCCACGTTCCATGCTCTCACCTACACATTCACCCCTTGCCCAATTTCTGGTGGGCTGTTGTATAGCTCTTTACGTATGCCTTTTTTTTTTTTAATTTGCATCCCCAAATGGATGCCCCACTCTGACATGAGACTTGGGAAGAAGCATTGACTCCAGCTTTCCTTGGTATTCTAGTCCTTTGTCAGGAACTGAACGAGCTTGAGAAGCTTGACTATTAGCTTGCCACAGTTTCACAGATGTTGTACATCAAGTGGGTGGTCAGTGACTTCCCTACAGCACAGCAAGGCCTTCTAAAGCTTCCTTCTCCTGTCAATTATCTTCAAGTCCCTCCGCACATGTTATAGTTGCTGTGGCTTTGTGACACAGATCCCAATATTTGCTCCAGAAGGAGAGACAGCTTTCAAGGCCACTGGCTAGCATGCCAGCCAGCCCTTCCCTCTAAGATTTCTTGCAACAAACTTGCTCGAAGAGGAGGATTTCCCCAGATTAAGAAAGGTAGAATGGTGAAGTGATTCTTGAGAATGTTCTCTCACTAGCCACTTTCCTGCATCATCAGACTCTACCCAGGAGAAATCAGTGTGACCGGTACACAGTCTCTTAAATTGCTACCGCTCAGGCACATTTTTTGGCTGAGGATTGAGAATCAGATCCAGTCGTTTTGATTGTCTTAGGACCACACTCAGAGGTTGCTTGAGGCCCTACTCTAGGCTGGACCCAGGGGACTCTATGGGGTGCCAGTGAGTCAGCTTGGGGTGACCACAATGCAAGGCCAGGGCCTTCTCCTCAGTGCCAGCTCTCCAACCAAGGGCTTAGGTATTTCAGACGAGAGGCCTTAAATGGCTTGATGACAGATTTCTTGGGGTTGCGCGGGGAGAAAGGGGGATCCAATGGATGCTTCTGGCAAAGTCTTTCTTCGACTCAAAAGAACTAGACTCTGGTCAGTGTGTCCACGAACTGTGCACCAAGCCCTCTGGGGTAGGGGGAAACAACCCCTACCAGTCTGAGGTCTAGTTCTTTGCCTTTAGATTACAGTAAAGACTATCTGGTGAACACTGAGCAGGAAATGGCTTCGTTTACAGAACAGGTGTGAGGAACTCTAAGCTGAGTTGTGTGGTCAATTCCAGAACAAACCGGGGCCCAAAAAGTAGAGACTCAACAACTACCTCCCTTCAAAAGGCTCGAGGTAACTCCAGACGGTCTGTGCCTCCATAGCTTTTGTAGAACTGGTTTTCCAGGGCCCAGGGGAACCCTCTGCGTGCAGGTTAAGAGTCCAGTTGTTAGGGGATTGTCAAGGAAAAAGGACTTTGAGTTCAGGTAGCTCGATGGGTCCCATCAGAGCGTTTGTTGTGCTGTGTGTAGCGGGTCAAGAGGCCTCCAGGCCTTAGGGTTTGAGCCGTTGGCTTCCCCAGTCTGCCCCGGCAGCAGCTCCTTCCTGGATTGCATTCTTTCTGTTTTTTTCTGACCCTAGGACCCCCATATCACCCGAGGCTCACCCCCTCACCCCCTCTGCACACGCTACCTGCCCGCCTACTGCAAGACGGGCAGGAATCCCGGGTGGACATTGAGACCCCGAGTGGTGAGCATCCACATGAACACTGACCTTGAATGACAGGTGAAGACTGGAGTGTGCGCGGGAGGGGTTAGCACAGTGAATAAAAGGGACTTGTAGGAGGCGCTAGCCTCCTAAGATTGTAGGGGATGCTCCTGAGTTCTGAGAGAGATAGATGTGGGTTCTTTGTGCTGTTCCCTGAGTAAGAGTGGCCTTCTTTGACTCCTCCTCCATCCACATACTCCAGGGTATACAACAGTCCCCCGCACCCCCACTAGGCTCTTGAACCAGTTTGTAAGTGGGCAGTAGTTGTGTAGGTGAGTGCTGAGTTCAAGATGGGGCTTCCTTCCCACTTTGGATTCTGGGGCTCTGGGATCATTGAGGAATGCATGGGGGAGAAAGCTAGTCCTCTGGCTTTTAGCTTGTTTTTTCCCAGTGTGTATAGTTTTTCTTTCCCCCACCAAGTTACCCTGGGATCAGTGCTGACAGTTTGTAGGCTCTGAATTTTTCTGGAATCTTCGGGGACCCTTCCGGGTTGGGGGTGGGGGGAGGCAGACTCTGGTGGCTGCCTCAATATCCGTTCTCACAGTTCTTCTTACACTCAGAACCTGAGCTGTAGGGTGGCGGCATGGAGTTGTAGCAGCAGTGAGCAAACCATGGGGTGGGCCCCGCCAACTGTTCTTTCTGAGATGGAAATCGGGAAGGCGACAGACACATGGGCAAATTTTGAGTGCCAACAAAACTGCTGATTCTCTGTCTCCGAGTTCTCCTGTGTCTGGGGAGGGGGGTGGGGGTAGGGTGAGCGGGAGTCTCACTTTTAGCCAGCAGTAAGAACCCCAATGGGTGCCCTGCACCCACCTACCTGGAGCTCTCCAGGGCAATGTCAGAGAAAAAGGTGCCTTTGGGGAGGGTGACCTCAGCCCAAGTAACTCCTCTCTGGAGTCCTTGGCTAAGGACTTCCTCAACCCCTGGGGGTGTTTGAGGATGGTGAGCAAGACCCCTGGGTGCCATGGCAACCACAAAGCAGACAAGAGTGTGAGAAACAGAGCCGGGGGTGCTTAGAAGAAAGAACCCCCTTCCCATGTTTCCTTTTGCCTGGCTGACATGACTTTCTTGGCGGGGGGCACCCATTTTCTGTTTCTGTCCCAGGGCCATGTTTGTAAGGCTCATGCAGCCATGGATGAGGAGAGGGGAAGTGGCAGGATGTGTGGTGAAACCCCACAGGACCTGACCCACTCTTGGGCCTGTCCAGTGGTGGAGGGAAGAAGCATCTCTGGGTTTGGATTCAGACCATCAATCTTGTGGGGTTTTTTTTTGGGGGGGGATGTTGATCCCCGGGGCTGGAGGTTCAATGCAAGGGCCTGAGGTCTAACACCCCATGTCCCACTGCCCTGGCGGTTCTCAGGGATCCCCCCCATTCCAGACCTGCAGCTGCATCTGCTGGGAGTTCCTAAGTTACTGGAGGTGGGGATGGGGTGTCCAACTGAGGTTTGGCCATGTGACAAGGCCTTGACCCCTGAACTCTCTGGCATCCCTGACTGTGTTTTCTCAACTCTAACCAATGGGTTAGAGTTCTCAAATCTAACAAATCTTAAGGTTCTTTCAGGTCTCGGAGGGTACGTGATGACACCCCCTCCCGCTCCACCTTTGCTATGAATTTTTTTTTCTCAGTATCCTCTTACTTAAATCAGAGCGCGGGAAGGCAGTAGTTTTCTGGACCGATGATTCTTGGTTCTTGCCGGATGTGGAATCCAAGCTCTCGCCCGGATGTCCTGTTTGATGGGTTATTAAAATGAGGAACTGCAAGGCTGAGAGGGGCATCTTGGAGGCAGTGTCTTGGCACGAGGTGGTTTGGTCCCGTATTACCTGCTCTTCCTTCCCTCCCTCTCTTTCCTTTCTCCTTTCTCTGCTCTCTTGAGATAATTGCTCAGATAGCTGACTTTGCTCTGCTTTGCTCTCCCCCAACCTTTTACAGTGGAAAGCACGATCCAAGGGGCAGTGGCAGAAGCGAAAATCCTATGCAGGGTCCTTCACCCTTAACTTAGTGGCCCTGAGTTGCAGAACTCTGCCCAGTCCCGAACTGACTTCCGGGGGAAACTCCTGGAAAGCCCGGCCCTTGGCAAATGCTATTTTCCTGGGGCTCCTTTGACCCACCCTGGCCTGCAGATCCGGAACAAGGAAGCCCGGGGCCCAGCTGGCCATGATCCTGCACGTTCCAGGGTTTTCTTTGGCTGTGGCAGCCCCAAGTGGCCCAGGTCTAGGCAGCTTTATGGAAAGAGAAAAAGGAAGAGAAATGCTCGTTCACCAGCTCCTCTTTGGGACGAGAGAGGGAGCGCAGGTCTGGCACACAGGAGGCTGGGCTTGGACCCCCAGCACCAGGCAGCGCCGTGAGCAGTCCCCCCCAAGCATAGAGCTGGGAGTAGTTACCCCCCCCCAGGATCAGCACTGCCACGTGTGTCCCCCAAACCAGAATCTGCTCTCTTACTCCACCAACTTATTTTTCTTCTTTGTAGTTTCACGGTGGTGGTGGTGGTGGTGGTGGTGGTGGTGGTGAGGGTGATCATGAACTTTTACTGCCACGAAATTATTTTATTGCTTCTAGGTAGGTATAGCGGAGTGGCTGACTCTGTCCCCTCCTCAGCCCAGCCTGAGTGTTGGGTTAAGGCACTTCTAGCGCAGCTTGAGTCAGGACTGCATGCCAGTTGTTATGGGGGGTCATCAGGAGAAGGGGGTGTTGAGTTCCCCCACCCCTCCTTGGCCTGTGTCAAACTTTGCCAAGGGGTGGGCACTAACTCCCCAGTCCCATCCTGCTCTGAGTGCCAAGGAAATCACCCGTACTGGGTTCTTTAGAGGCTGGACAGACAAAGATCAGATAGCGCAAGAGAATTCTGTTGCACACGCGTTCCCCTCTCTCCTGTGCTTTCATAAAGACCCAGAAGTACAGAGACCCTGGTTTACAGACACCATCTTTGTCTTTTATTTTGTGTTTGGGGGGAGGGGTGCGCACCCGGAAGTGCTCAGGGATCACTCCTGGAGGGGATGAGGAGGGACCCTATGGGATGCCGGGGATCAAACCCAGGTTGGCCTTGAGCAAGGCCAGCGTCCTTCCCATTGCCCTACCTCTCCAGCCTCGATTTCTTTCCTTTATTTTTTCTACTTAAAAAATCGAGGAATAGAAAAAAAATAGGTAAAACTGTACATGTAACGTGCACACTCACTACATTAGAAGCTGGCAACAAAATAATAAAGTGCGGGGAGGCTGTTCAGCCTCAGAGGTTGCCTTGTGTGGGCCTCTGTGATTCTTTGCGGGATAAACTGCTCAGGCAGGTTCAAGCTGTGTGCAGTGCTCTCCCTTCTCTTTCTCCTCTCAAATTTTGGAGGACCCTCTGGGATGAGGAAAAGCTAAAACAGGCCGGATTGGAACTTAGAGGTTTGGGGGTGTGGGGGTTTTGTGTGTGTGCGTGTGTGTGAGACCACCTTTTGGGGAGGAGCTTCCGCAGTACCTTGAGGGGGACCCTGAGCACAATCTCAACTGAGCAGCATGCCGGGCCACTAAACAGGCCAGCAGCAGCTGCCTAGTTGCACCCCCTCGCCCAGCCTTTTTGCTCTTCCTCGCTATCCTAAATCCCTTCCTGAGGACATTTCTCGGCCGCTCTCCTGACCAGAGGCTCATGTCCGTTTTATGTCCCTCAACCTTGCATGCTTGTTTTTGGCCCGCGAATATGTACGCGTTTCCTGGCAAGCCACACGACTGTGGACATGATGTCTTGTCACTCGGGCTCTACTTGGGGTTGAAAACAGACCCCCTCAAGTGCCTCTCTTTGAGGCGGTTCTCTGACCCCAGCCAATTTGCATGCCCTTCACCATGGTAGCGTTTGTTTAGCCAATAAAGTCCTACTTTATTTGGGGGGGGGGGATGGGGGAAGGGCCGTACCCAGCAGTACTCAGGGCTGACTCTTGGCTCTGCGCTCAGGGATCACTCCTGGTGGGTGTGGGGATCCTATGAGGCGCCTGGGAATTGAATCCGCGTGGGCTGTGTGCAAGGCAAGCGCTCTCCGTACTGTCCTATCAAAGGCCACTCTTGCTACGCAATTGTTCCTGAGGACGATGCTTAAAAAACGAGAGAAGGAAAAAAGTTACTATGGGGCTGGAGCAAAAGCATGGGGGTCGGGTGTTTGCCTTGCACATGGCTGACCCAGGTTTGATTCCCAGCATGGTCCCCTGAGCACCGCCAGGAATAATCCCTGAGTGCATTAGCCAGGAGTAAGCCCTGTGCATCCCTGGGTGTGACCCAAAAAAAGCAAAAAAAAAAAAAAAAAGTTACTATGAAGGCATTTCTTTTAAGTTACTTTGGGGTCACCCCCAAAAGTTCTCAGGGCTGACTCCTGGCTCTGTGCTCAAGGATCACTCCCAGGGCTCAGGGAATTCTATGAGGTGCTGGGGATCAAAGCCGAGCCAGCCTCATGCAAGGCCAGCACCTTCCCTGCTGGACTATTACCATGGCTCTCTGAGGAAAGAATTCTGTATCTCAGTTGTGGGAATGGCCACGGGGATCTGCCCACGTGACAGAATTGTCATTGGACTTGACTTGTCATCTGTTTAACTCAGAAACATGTTGTTTTCCCTCTCCAAAGATGGGTGCAGGGCTTGGAAATGCAGAGAAGGTCTGGTCCTGACTTAATATTGTAACACTAGCAATGTACTGCTTTGGAGAACTTTTCTGGGTCTGTAAACTCTAATCCCTGGAGTGGTGGGGCAGGAATATGTGATAACTAAATTGATGGATTTCTTGTGAGTTTAAAAATATTTGAAGAGAATATATTAAAGGGAAAAAAGATGTATTTTTGAGATTTTCGCGTCATGTGTTGTAATTTCACAAAGTGTGGGGGCTGTGACATGTGCGTTCGTGGCCAAGAGCCACCTCCCGTCCTCCCAGGCCTCCCCAGCAGAGAGACAGAGTGACAGACGGGGGACCACAGCCTGATGGTGAAAATGGCCCGTTTCATGCAGAGTCACTCACATACTTATAGAACATCTGGAGGGGTCAGAGGTGCATGTCCGTGTGATAGATGGTTTACAGAGATAAAACATTCCAGCAGAGGGGCTGGAATATTAATTAGCACAGCAGGTAGGGCATTTGCCTTGCACACGGCCAACCTGGTACCATTCACAGCATCCTATAAAAAAAAAAAAACAAAAAAAATTTTCCAGCAGAGGCAATTTTCTGGGAGAGATTAACTCAATGAGATGCTCTGTCTCCCAGGAACATCTATATTGCTTTTCTAGTTTTTTTGTTTGTTTGGTTTTTTGTTTTTAGGTCACACCCAGCAATGTTCAGGGGTTACTCCTGGCTCTGCACTCAGGAACTACTCCTGGCAGTATTGGGGAACCATATGGGATGACAGGGATTAAACCCAGGTTGGCTGCATGCAAGGCAAACTACCCTACCTGCTATACTATTGCTCTGGCCCCTCTTTCCTTCTGGTCATACATATAAAACAAGTCAAACAATTAAGTATACTTCTTATTAATGCTTGCAGTTATTTGGATAAACACAGAGATAAAGATCCCAAACTTAGTTCTCGGGGCTCTGAGAGCAAGCAAGTCTTTTACTGTAAATCCCAGACTTCGACCTCGGCTAGTTCAGCTTGTCCTTCCCATGGGGGTCCTGTCTCTTAAGTCATAACAACTTGTATCAGGACCATGCATTTATGCCTTCTAGATTGTGCCATTTTGATGCTGGGGTAGCTTTGCCACGTGCCCTGGATCCATCCCTGCCCCATGGCGGAACCTCCCTTTTGGGGTGTTAGGAATTACAACTGAAGTCTTATTAAAGTAATTATGACAGATGCCCAGGAGTTGATTTATTTCAGAGTCAATCAACTCCCAAAAATTAGGAGCACAGCAATAATGGTCTTTCTGTGTTTAAGCAAAGAATGACATTCTTCTATAGTAAAATATGAAAATGTCATAGGGGAAATAGAAAAGCAGGTAATACACTACAGATACAAAATCCAGAATTACCAGAAAGTTGAGGCTTATAAGCAACTGAAACACACTTGTGGAACTGTGACAATGAGAAATAAAATACAAAGTAAAGGTTAAATATAAACTTGCGGGATTAGGGATGCTCACAAGAGCACTGTAAGCCTCACAGGGAGGAGGAAAAGGGGCAATTCACTTATGAAGCCTAAAACACTTAGGCTCCAACAACTTGTCTAAACTGCAGCAAATACATCTTGTGTATGCAGACATATTTTTTTTTCTTTTTGGGTCACACCTGGCGATGCACAGGAGTTACTCCTGCTTTATGCACCCAGGAATTACTCCTGGCGGTGCTCGGGGGTCCACATGGGATGCTGGGAATCGAACCTAGGTCGGCTGTGTGTTGGGCAAACACCCTACCCGCTGTGCTATTGCTCCAGTCCCTGTATGCATACATAATTTTGTCACCTCCAGCTGACAGTCATCTTTACCACTCTTTGCATGTCTCAGTACATACACACACACACACACACACACACACACACACACACACACACACGAACAACTCCCAAATGGAACTTTCTGGGTAGAGAATCTCTTTGTTTAAAACCATTTGTGGGGGCTGGAGTGATAGTACCACGGGTAGGGTATTTGCCTTGCACACGGCACACCCAGGTTCGATCCCCAGCATCCCATATGATCCCTCTGTGCACCTCCAGGAGTAATTCCTGAGTGCAGAGCCAGAAGTAACCCCTGAACATTGCCAGGTGTGACCCAAAAAGCCAAACAAAAAATCCATTTGGGGGCCTGAAAGGTGGTTTGATTGGCAAAAGATAGCTGTTGGCAAGCCTGAGGCCATGCAGCTGATCCCCCAAAGTCACCACATATACCAGAAGTAACAGCAGTCAAGTCTGTGGTCTGAGACCTCGCCCCCAGCCCCAACGCACCATGAGACCACATGATTCCCAGAGCACAACCAGGTATGTGTGAACACAGCAACCTATACACAAACTCTATTACTGTGAGCATGTATGTGTGAGCACCACGCTGGGATAGTGTGGGAACTTAACACCCTTTCGAAGATTTTCAACCCATTTGCGGTTTCTGTCCAGTTGTGGTTCTGGGCTAAATATCACTTTCTTCAATATGCCAGTTCTCAGAAACCACCTTGCACACAGTGCAACACAGTGCAACTCCGGCACTGTGGTTCAGTGGTCTATTACCAAAAGCACTGCAGGTAATTTTTTTTTTCCAGGGGGAGAGGGGAGTGCACCCACCAATGCTCTATTGCTGCTTCCCACTCTGCCCTGGGTCAAACCAGAGTCAGCCACATGCAGGGCAAGAGCCTTAATACCTGTACTGGCTCCCGGGACCAGTGCCAAATATTTTATACATTCGTAGAAAAAGCATTAAGAACCACAGAATATTGGCTGCATAATATCAGGTGTATAAAATATTTAGTGGTGCCATGAAGAGGTTTGGGTCAGATACATTTGTAAATCAAGAGTGGGAAGACCTTTACTAACTCCATTTAGTGCGCTCACAACAAACTTGCTCATCAGAGCAAACATCAGTCCCCACGCCTGAATCAATGAGCCTCTGCTGTCAGCGCTTGGAATAGGGCTTAGTAGATATCTGAGAGCATACGGTAAGACCCGAGCGAGGAAAAGCAGGAAAGCAAAGCAGATGGGCCTGGGGCTATAGCACAGAGGGTAGGGCGTTTGCCTTGCATGCAGCCCACCCAGGTTCCATCCCAGGCATGCCATATGGTGCCTCGACAACTGCCAAGAAGGATTCCTGAGTGCTGAGCCAGCAGTAACCCCAGAGAACTGTCGGTGTACATATCCCACCCCCCCCCCCCCCAAATATATATACCCCACAAACACACAAATAGTTGCTAGTAAGGAAGCAGGGGAAAAAAATCACTGCAATCACAATGCTACTAATTCAAGCCTGGTGCCGGAGCGATTGTACAGCGGGTTGGGCGTTTGTCTTGCACAGGGCCTACCCAAGTTTGATCCCTGGCATCCCATAGGGTCCCAAGTACCACCAGGATTGATTCTTGAGCGCAGAGCCTGGACTAAGCCTTGAGCATCGCTCAAGGTGTGACCCAAATGGAAATAAAAGAAGGGAATACAATGCCTAGATGAAGGGGTGATTGACAGGGCTGCCGATTAGTACACGCAATGGAAGGGCAGTGAAGGCTTCGCGACACAGTGCGCCAGATCCGCGCCTTGTCCCTGCTGGGAGCCCAGACCCGACCCGGCGGAGCTTGATTGACAGCGGGAGAGCACCGGGTCCGCCCTCCCGGGCGCCGGGCGCCTGCGGCGGTGACGTCATCGCCCCACGCCAGGGCCCGGCGCCTCCCGAGGCTCTGTGAGCGAGCGGGTTGGTCTGGAGCGGTTTGGACCCGGGCGTCGCGGAGGGCGCAAGGAAACGGCCCTGGGACGCCGGCTGGGGCTCACGAGATGAGGCCTGCGGGGCGCGCCGTGCTGGGGACTTGGGGCAGCGCGGCCACCTGCATGCGCAAGTGATCAGCCCCCTGAGCTGTCCTCACTGCCCTCCAAGTGACCACCCCGCCCTTGATTTTGTTTGGGAGATCTAGAACTCCCGGTAAAGGGTGCCACCTGTCCTGAGGGAGGGATGGGAGGGAGGGAGGTGGGAGGAAAGAAGGAGGGGGAAGAGAGGGAGGGAGGGAGGGTGGAAGGAAGGGAGGGAGGAAGGAGAGGAGGGAGGGATGGCAGGCAGGTGGAAGAAAGGGAAGGAGGGAAGAAAGGAAGGAGAGGAGGAAGGGTGATGTAGGCAGGTAGACAGGGAAGGCCCCCTCCCGAGGCAATGACAAGAGCAGCCCTGCAGAAAATAGGAAAACAGGAACTAAGGTCCCCCGAGCACTGCCAGCAGTGATTCCTGAATGCAGAGGCAGAAATAACCCCTGAGCATCGTTCGGTGGGACCCAAAAAGAAAAAAAAATAAAGATGGAAACTCAGCTGACCAAAGTTTCGGTTTCCTCTGTCAGAAAGTCCTGACTTCTCAGAAAATGATATCATCCTGGGCAGATAAACTGACTCTTGGCAATAGCCTATCAGGATAGAGCATATCGGCAGTGGTGTTCAGCCAGGTAGAAGCGGCTAGTGAAAACTGTTAGAGCACGGCTTGGGATCTCTGATGCAGACGAGGACCACGCAGGAATGCAGTCAGCAAGCAGGCAGTTTATTGAGCTGGCTAGCCAGGGTCAAGCCATCCCACCGACATGCAGGTCCAGTGGGTTAGGCAAAACCCCGAGCTTCTTCAGAAGGGAACATTTGTAGGCCAATACTGGCCCTTACCGCAGATTTGAACGTCTCAATTTACATAAGCGCCTGCTCCAGGCTTCATGCGATCTCCAGGTCTGAGGGCTAAGCCCGGACCCGTGACAGTTGTTTCATTAGTCAACCACAAGGTCTTTTGTGAAGTTAGATTATACCCTTATATGGTCATAGCTCAGGGGCCCATACATTCCTCCTGGAACAAGCAGACAGTGGAGGCCTGAGTGGAAACTTTACTATCTTCATTGTTCTTGGCCCAGTCCGAGACTGTCCTGTCCTAACAGAAATGAGTCATGGGACAGGACTGGGACCAAAATTGGAAACATACTATTGGTTCCTGGAAAAATGCTGTAATGTAACCAAACCCTATATAAGCTACATAGAATTCAGAGTAGGGGTCCTTGTCAAGACTCTACTGTGTTGGATGAGACTCGAACCCTTGCTCAAGCTAGCAATAAAGAGTGCCTTGCATTTGCATCCTCACTTCTGGTCTGGTCTATGTGTGAGTGAAACTCCCTTCCTGGGACATAACTCCACCACCAATGTTCCCTGTTTCCCTCCTACCATCCCCCAACCCTCACCCCCTAGCCTCCCTCTATGGGAGGCACTTTCCAGGCCTGCTCTTCAAGCTGGTGTTCATCCTCAAAGGCTTGCTTCATCCTATGTCACTTTGCTTTTTCCACTCTGGAGAAGCCCTCTCGTCCTTCTCTTTTTCTAAACAAATTTCAATAATTTTTTTGGGGGGGGATCACACCCGGAAATGCTCATGGGTTACTCCTGGTCCTGCACTCAGGAATTACTCCTGGCAGTGCTCAGGGGACACTATGGGATGATGAGGAAGAACCCCGGTAGGCAGCATGCAAGACAAACACCACTGTAATATTGCTCTCGCCTTTTTTAATAAAAATGATCTACCTCCACTACCTCCACTACCCAGGAGACACCACGCTCCAGGCTGCTTTCTGGATGCTTGGGCCAAGTCTCACGCACGAGTGAAGCCCCACAGAACCAAGTAAGTAAAACTCGGTGACCTTGGACTCCAGACTCAACGGCACCCAGGAGGAACAGAGGTACTCTGCCTGCTCCAACCAATCTCTGGAGACCCAGGGATTACGCCCAGATAAATACCCTACCACCCTACCAGTACCAGATAAATACCTCATTGGCAGACCTCCACTACCTCCACTACCCAGCTGCCGCCAAACTCCAGGCCAATTTCTGGACACATCATAAGACACTTAATACCCATCTTCTAAGATTACCGCACCATATTTGATGGGGTTCAAATATAGTTTGAACCATAGGAACACCTGCAAGGGCAATTAGAGGCCACCCTAAAAGCCTCTATCCCTCTCAGAGAGCCTGGCAAGCTATCCCGGCATATTTGATATGCCAAAACCAGTAAATACAAAGGGTCTCATTCTCCTGACCCTGAAAGAGCCACCAATACGGCAGCATTAAGAAGGATGAGGAAGGAGAGGCTGATAAAATCTCAAGGCCGAAGTAGGCTGCCAAAACGAAGAAGGACAAAAATGACTGTCTGTACTTTCAATGCATAACGCTGGCATCTGATGCATCCATTGAGGACCTGATGGTGCAAGCGTGAAAGATCAAGTATGACATCATTGGTCTGACTGAGATGAGAAGGCATCAATCCACATCACACCGTTTTCGACACTGAAGAAGAACTGTTCCTCGGAAAATGCGACAAAAGAGGTGTCGGTTGTGTCGGTGTCTTTATCAACACAAACTTGGCCATGAGCATTGATTCATTCAAATGCCTAACAACCCAAATTGGACAATTACACTTGAATAGATGTGGCTCACTGCCAGCAGTTTCTATCTTCGTTGTCTACGCACCAACATCCAATTATGATGAAGAAATTGAGAAGTTCTACATGGTGCTGGAGAAGTTCTATAAAGAAGACCACACCTTCTACAAGATCATTATCAGTGATTTTAATGCCAAGATAGGACCGAAAAGATCAGCTGAAGAACTCCACATTGGGACCCATGGCCTACAATGGAATGAACAGGGTGAGAGACTGAGTTCATCATGTTGACCAAGACCATCCATGGTAATTCACAGTTCCAGAAGGCCGAATCTAAACATTGGACATGGGAGTCTCCCAGTGGATGGTTCCACAACAAAACTGACCACATCGTATTCAATTGACGGTTTTGCCTGACTGTGTCGGGGTTGTCCCAAAATTCCAAACGCGATCGGACCACCATCTCCTTTGTGCAAAATTCTACTTCATGGAGCAGGGAGAAAGGGCTACAAAGTTTAAGAAGAGAACTCCCAGAACGACCACCAACTGGGAGCTCTCTGGCACTATTGTGGCAACATGGGAAGATGCCGTCATTGACAACATTGATGAAGAATACAATCAACTGTTCAGCACCTCCATGATGGTGCAAGGAACACTGAGAGAGAGATAGCCACAAAAAGACTCCTGTCTTCGAAAACTCTTGAGCTCAGTCACCAACGTGGCTTGGTGCAAGCCTCAGACAACCACAAGCGAATGTCCAAGCTTGCAATGCAGTGCAGAGAAGCGAATAAAGAAAGACTTCATAGAGAGAAGAGCAGCAGTACTGGCAGATGCGGCAGAAGCTGAGAAAAGCATTCGCAATGCCCACCTGTCCTTCATCAACTACAAGACCAAGATGACTATCCTCCATTATCCTGATGGATTTGTCACATCTTCCAGAAGGGCAATGGAGAAGATTATCTATGACTTCTACTCGGATCTCTTTGATAGCCACGTCCACCTGCCCACATACCAAATTCTGCAGGATGGATGTGTCGTTCCCAACATTCTCCTTTCTGAAATCCGACACACCATTTCGTCGGTAAAGAAGTGAACAGCACAGTACCCGGCCCAGACAAAGTCAGACCTGAACACCTGATGAACCTGCCGTCAGTTCTCATCAATACACTGGCTTGGCTCTTCACATGCTACCTCTCTGAATGCAAGGTTCCATTCCAAATGAAAAACAGCAGGGCTGTACTATTATACAAGAAGGGAGACATTCGCAACATTGGCAGCTATCGCCCGATCTGCCTGTTGTCTGTTGTTGACAAGCTGTTCACTTGAGTCATCCTGAATAGGATTAGCAGAACACTAGATGAAGGACAACCATGCGAACAAGCCGGGTTCCAAAAAGGATTCATCACGATCGACCATATTCACACGATAACCAAACTCATTGAGTTTTCTCAGGAGTTCAAGATGCCGCTCTGTCTAACATTCATTGATTTAAAAAAGGCCTTTGATTCTGTTGACACTGAAGTGGTCATCAAAGCCCTAGCCAAAGAGGGCATTCAAACTCAATACATCAGGATCCTCTGTGAGCTATATTACAGATTCACTACCAAGATCACTTCTACAAGGAAATGATCATCAATGTCAAGAGAGGGGTTCGCCAGGGTGATACCATTTCACCAAAACTCTTCAGTGCCACCCTCGAGAATGTCATGTGACGACTGGAATGGGAAGGAATGGGAGTGAAGATAGATGGTTGGCAACTACACCACCTCCGCTTCGCTGATGACATCGTTCTAATAACACCAAACATTAGCCAAGCAGCACAAATGCTGGCTGATTTTGACAGTGAGTATGGAAAGGTAGGACTGCAGCTAAATCTCACGAAGACAATGTTGTTGTTGTTTTTTAAATATTTTGTTTATTTGTTTGCTTTTTGGGTCACACCCAGCGATGCACAGGGGTTACTCCTGGTTCATGCACTCAGGAATTACTCCTGGCAATGCTCGGGGGACAATATGGGATGCTGGGAATCGAACCCGGATCAGGCCACGTGCAAGGCAACCGCCCTACCCGCTGTGCTATCACTCTAACCCCACGAAGACAATGTTTATGAGAAACGTGTCTCGTTCCTGATGTTTCATTGGCTCTCAATGGAACGAACATCTCCAAATGAAACAGTTATGTGTACCTAGGTTGCGAAGTCAACATGACGAATGACTGGGCACTTGAGTTGTGCAGGAGGAATAATATATCTTGGAACGCCTTCAAGAACATCAAAGAAATAGCTAAGAGGACAAAGAACCTCTGGCTCTGGACAATCTCTTCAATTCCACTGTTCTTCCTGCATATGCCTCAGAGACCTGGGCCCTACAAAAACAGGATGAGAACGCTTTGGGTCTCCCAAAGAGGAATCAAAAGTGCTATGCTTGGAGTATCATGCTCCACTCAAGTGAGAAAAAGAATCCGGAGTTCCGACCTCTGTCAATGATCAAGAATCAGCGATGCTGTCTCGTTTTCCGAGGCGTCGAAAATCAGATGGGCTGGACACGTAATGCAATTTGGAGACGACCCTTGGACTAAAGCCATTACCGACTGGATTCCATGGAACGTCAATAGATTATGGGGCTGCCCACCTATGAGATGGTCAGATTTCTTCATCAAGACCCTGAATGATCAGTTTGAGGCTCTTCATATTTCTGGAGCGAGCAGATGCCATTGAGTATGCAACAGGGACGAATGGAGATGTTACTGGCGCCAGGGTGAGCAAATCAACAAGTAACAGGATGTCAAGTGATCAAGTGATCTTGCTTTGGGGTCAGATCAATAGTACTTCAATCCGTAGGGCATTTGCCTTGCAGGTGGCTTGCCTGGGTCCATCCCTGGCATCACATATGGTTCACAGAGCCTTCCAGGAATGATTACTGAGCACAGATCCAGAACAGAGACCTACACATGGGTGTGATCTGAAACAAAATATTATTCTGCTACACACACACAAGACTCAGTTGACCTTTTTTTTTTTTTTTTTTTTTTTTTTTGCTTTTTGGGTCACACCCAGTGTTGCTCAGGGGTTACTCCTGGCTCTGCACTCAGGAATTACTCCTGGACCATATGGGATGCTGGAAATTGAAACCTGGGTTGGCCGAGTGCAAGGCAAACACCCTACCCGCTGTGCTATCACTCCAGCCCCGTTGTTTTGGTTTTAGGGCCACATCCAGCAGTGCTCAATGAAGCACGTGGGGTGCCCAAGTCAGCTGCCTGCAAGGCAAGTCCCTTACCCACTGTACTAACCCACTTGCCAGACTCGATTTGTTTTGCCCCCCGCAGTGCTCTGGGGCTGAACCCAAAACTTTCTAGTGCAAAACATGTGCCTCAGTTCTCTTCCTGCCCACTTGAGCCATTTTTCACCCTTGCAGAACTTTCAAAAATAAAATTTAAGGGTTGGAGTAATAGCACAGTGTTTATCTTGCATGCGGTTGACCCGCATTCCATTCCCAGCATCCCATATGGTTTCCTGAGGACTGCCAGGAGTAATTACTCAGTGCATGAGCCAGGAATAACCCCTGAGCATTGCCAGGTGTGACGCAAAAAGAATTTAAAAAAAAAGAATAAATTTTAAATAAAATTTTAAAATTATCCCAGCCAGTAATTGTTTTCAGAAGATTAAAAGTAATTTAATAGCGTGACTTTTTATTTACATTCATTTAATTTTTCAGGGTACCTTAAATATCCCACTCACATGGCAGAGCTTAGGAGGCTATCCGTGATCTATCTAATATGTATGCCAAATTCAGTAAAAAAAATGGATCTCATTCCCCTGACCCTGAATACGGCAGAGTCGAGAAGGATGTGGAAGGAGACGCTGACAAAATCCCAAGGCAGTAATAGGCTGCCAAAACGAAGAAAGACAAAAATGACTGTCTGTACTTTTAATGCACGTATGCTGGCATCTGATGCATCCATCGAGGACCTGATGGTACAAGCGTGAAAGATCAAGTATGACATCATTGGTCTGACCGAAACGAGAAGACATCAATCACATCACGCGGTTTTCAACACTGGAGAAGAACTGTTCCTTGGAACATGTGACAAAAGAGGCATCGGTGGTGTCGGTATCCTTCTCAACACAAACTTAGCCATTCATTCGAATGCCTAACAACCCAAATCGGATGATTACACTTGAATAGATGTGGCTCACTGCCAGCAGTTTCTATCTTTGTTGTCCATACACCAATATCCAATTATGGTGAAAGAGAAATTGAGAAGTTCTACATGGAGCTGGAGAAGTTCTACAAAGAACACACCTTCTACAAGATCATTTTCGGTGATTTTAATGCCAAGATAGGACCAAGAAGATCAGCCGATGAACTCCACATCGGGACCCATGGCCTAGAATTCTACCTCACAGAACGAGGAGAAAAGAATGCAAAGTTTAAGAAGAGAACTCCCAGAACGACCACCAACTGGGAGCTCTTTGGCTCTGTTGCAGCAACATGGGAAGATGCCATCATTGACAACATTAATGAGGAATACAATCAAATGATTCAGCACCTCCATTATTGTGTGAGGAATGCCAAGAGAGAGATAACCACAAAAAACTGACTTTCTTCGAACACTCTTGAACTTATTCGCCAATGTGGCTTGGCACAAGCCGCAGGCAACCGCAAGCAAACATCCGAGCTGGCAAAACAATCAGAGAAGCCATCAAGGATGACCTCAAAGACAGGAGAGCAGCGGTGCTGGTAGATGCAGCAGATAACAGGAAAAGCATTCGTAATGCCCGCCTGTCCTTCACCAACTATAAGACCAAGATGACTGCCCTCTGACATCCTGATGGATCTATCACATCTTCCAGAAGGGCAATGGAGAAGATTATTCATGACTTCTACTCAGATCTCTTTAGTAGCCACGTCCACTTGCCCACATACCACATTCCGCATGATGGATATGTCGTTCCCAATGTTCTTCCTTCTGAAATCCAACATGCCATCTCGTCGGTAAAGAAACAAAGAACACCTGGCCCAGACAAGATCAGACCTGAACACCTGAAGAACTTACCATCAGTACTCATCAATACACTGGCTCGGCTCTTCACATGCTACCTGTCTGAATGCAAGGTTCCATCCCAATGGAAAACCAGCAGGACTGTACTACTATACAAGAAGGGAGACATCCACGACATTGGCAACTATCGCCCAATCTGCCTATTGTCTGTCATCTACAAACTGTTCACTCGAGTCATCCTGAATAGGATTAGCAGAACACTAGATGAAGGACAACCATGTGAACAAGCCGGATTCTGAAAAGGATTCAGTACCATCGACCATATCCACATGATTACTAAGCTCATTGAGGTTTCTCAGGAGTTCAAGATGCCGCTCTGTCTAACATTCATTGATTTAAAAAAGGCCTTTGATTCTGTTGAGACGGAAGCGGTCATAGAAGCTCTAGCCAATCAGGGCATACAAACTCAATACATCAGGATCCTTCATGAGCTCTATGATGGATTCACTACCAGGATCTCACCATTCTACAAAGAAGTAATCATCCATGTCAAGAGAGGGGTTCGCCAGGGTGATACCATTTCACCAAAACTCTTCAGTGCCACCCTCGAGAATATCATGGGACGACTGGAATGGGAAGGAATGGGGGTGAAGATAGATGGTCGGCAACTACACCACCTCCGCTTTGCTGATGACATCGTTCTAATAACACCAAACATCAGCCAAGTGGCACAAATGCTGACCAACTTTGACCATGAGTGTGGAAAAGTCGGACTACAGCTGAATTTTATGAAGACAATGTTTATGAGAAACAGCCTCGTTCCTGATGCTCCATTCGCTCTCAATGGAACCGCCATCTCCGAATGCAACACTTATATATACCTAGGTTGAGAAATCAACACGATGAATGACCTGGCACCTGAGTTACGCAGGAGGAAGAGAGCGGCTTGGAATGCCTTCAAGAGCGTCGAAGAAATAACTAAGAGGACAAAGAACCTCCAGCTACGAGCACATCTCTTCAATTCCACTGTTCTTCCTGCATTAACATATGCCTCAGAGACCTGGGCCCTACGAAAACGGGATGAGAACGCTATTCAGGTCTCTCAAAGAGGAATCGAAAGAGCTATGCTTGGAATATCACGATTCACTCAAATGAGAGATAGAATCCGGAGTTCTGATCTCTGTCAACGCTCAAGAATCAGGGACGCTGTCTCATTTGCCAAGGCATCAGAAAATCAGATGGGCTGGACACGTAATGAGGTTTACAGACAACCGCTGGACTAGAGCCATTACTGACTGGATTCCACGGGACGTCAAAACATCACGTGGACGCCCACCTACAAGATGGTCAGACTTCTTCGTCAAGACCCTGAATGATCGGTTTGAGGCTCTGCATGTTCCTAGAACGAACAGATGCCATTGGGCTACGCTAGAACGCAACAGGGATGAATGGAGACGTTACTGGCACCCACTCGAGTAAATCAATGAATAACGGGGGATCAAGTGATATAACTAGGAAAACTATATATATATATATGTATATATATATATAAAACTGGAGGAATTAAGACTTTCCCACAATCTTATCCATTATGAATACATTTATGAAGACTTTCCCACAGTTTCGCATACTTTTTTTTTTTTGCTTTTTGGGTCACACCTGGCGATACACAGGGGTTACTCATGGCTCATGCACTCAGGAACTACTCCTGGGGTGCTCGGGACCATATGGGATGCTGGGAATCGAACCTGGGTTGCCTGCGTGCAAGGCAAACACCCTACCCGCTGTGCTATTGCTCCAGCCCCTCACATACTTTTTTAAATTGAATAAAAATTGATTCTGAATACAATGAACAATGGATAAAGGCTTCTCAAATGTTTTTCCACACACATTACATTGAAAAGGTTTTTCTCAGTCTGGAGATAGTACAGTGGGTAGGGCACTTGCTTTGTACTGGCAGATCCGGATTCAATCTCTAGAACCTCTTAGGGTCCCCAGAGCTTGCCAGGAGCGGCTCAACTTCCCTCTATTCCTCACCTCCCCGAAAAGAAAATTTTAAAAGGCTGTGTGGGTTCCACAATTTACTAGATGTGAGACCTCTCTGACATTTGTCCCTACGAAAGAGATATTCCCCTTGTGAGTTTTCCTCCTAAGGATTGAGGACTAGCTGAATATTTTCGAAATCCTTGTTCAAATTGAGTGTTCCCATGTTTCTCTTAGCTTGTATAGTATGTATGTGGCCTTCCCCTCATGAAATTACAAGGTCTTTCTCCCCTGTGATCTTTGATGTACAATAATGAGTAAATGTCTTTCCACGTGTCACACACAAAGTTCTCTCTAGTACAAGATCTAAAATGCACAATGAAATATGATGTTAGTCTTTTCCATATTTATCCCACGGAAAGTATCTCTCTCCAGTGTGAATTTTCACTTGGCAGATAAAGCATGAGGACAAGTGCAAACTTTTCCAAGTTCCTTTCCTTCATAGTGCTTCTCTCCATTGTGGGTTTGCATTTGTTTCTTTAGGTGTGAAAAGAAAAACAGGGTGTGTAAAGTCTTTTCTACATTTCATGCAAATATTTTGTTTCTCTCAAGTATGCCTTTTTACATAGCAATTAAGACTTGAGGATTGTCTTTTTATTCTATTTGTTTCTTGTGGGGTGAAGAAGCTTCTTGATTTGACATAGTCCTGTATATTTATTTTTGCTTCTATTTGCTGAGTAGAATAAAGAAACCTCACAGACGGGATGAAAATATTTGACCACCATTCATCTCACTAACAGTATGCAAAAAATATTTATTTTTAAAAAAATATTTTTTATTGACTCAGCATGAGACAGTTACAAAGCTTTCATGATTGAGTTTTAGTCATGCAAACACCCTTCCCTCCACCAGTGCATATTTTCCACCAACAATGTTCCCAGTATCCCTCCCACCACCCCCACCCCATTCCTTCCTCTCTACTTTGGGCACTACGGTTTGCAATACAGATATTGAGAGGCCATCATGTTTGGTCCTTAGTCTACTTTCAGCACATATCTCCCATCCTGAGTGATCTCTCCAACCATCATTGACTTACTGGTCCCTTCTCCATCCCAACTACTTTCTCCCCAGCAGATGAGGCAGGCTTCCAAAACATGGAGTGATCCTCCTGGCCCTTGTCTCTGTCTTTGGGTTTTAGTATCATATGTTATTTTATATTCTACAAGTGAGTGCAGTCATTCTATGTCTGTCCCTGTCTTTCTGACTTATTTCACTTAGCATGATACTCTCCATGTCCATTCACTTATAAGCAAATTTTGTGACTTCATCTTTCCTAACAGCTGCATAATATTCCATTGTGTAGATGTACCAAAGTTTCTTTAACCAGTCATTTGTTCTTGGGCACTTGGGTTATTTCCAGATTGTGGCTATTGTGAATAGTGCTGCAATAAAAATACAAGTGCAGATGTTATTTTTACTGTGGTTTTTTGCATCCCTGGGATATATTCCCAGTAGTGGTATTGCTGGGTAACATAGAAACTCAATTTCTAGAGTTTGAGGAGCAAATATATATACGAGCACATGTAAAACTCAACCAACCTCATCAAAAAAAATGGGAAGAGGGGGGCAGAGAGATAGGACAGTGGGTAGGGCACTTGCCTTACATGCAGCCAACCCAGGTTAAATCCCCAGCACCCCACTGGGTCCCCTGAGTCCTTCAGGAGTAATCCCTGAGTGCATAGTCATGAGTAAACCGTGAGCACTGATGGTGTGGCCCCCAAACAAAATGAATGGATAAAGAAATTGTGGCATCTGTACCCAACTTAGCTTTAAAAAAAAAAAGCATAATTTGCTTCTCCATGGATTGACTAGAGAGTATCATACTAAGTGAAGCCAGCCAGGAGGAGGAACATAATTGGAATGATCTCTCTCCTACGCAGGATATTAAGAAATACAGTTCCTTGGCCAAAGGCATGAGAAATGGGGACTTAGTCCAAGAAACTGAACTAACTTGGGTGAGACGGGACACCCTCAAGCCCTACGAGAGGTGATCCTGGGGTCAGGGTTTACTCCTGGCTCTACTCAGGGGACCATATGGGATGCCAGGAATCAAAATCATGTCAGCTACGTGCAATACAAATGCCCTACCTGCTGTATTATTGCCCTGATCCCATAAAACCTATAGCTTTGATGGGCACAAGCAGTAACACAGCAGGTAAGGAGCTTCCCTCACATGGTGATACGGGTTTGATCCCTGGCACAGATGGGCCCTCAAGCACTGCCAAGAGTGATCCCTGAGCACAAAGCCAGGGAGAAACAGCACTTCCAAGTATGGCTCAATATACCCCTCCCCCACCCCACCCCCCAAAAAACCGTTTTGATAATACTGTAGCACTGTCCTCCCGTTGTTCATAGATTTGCTCGAGCGGGCACCAGTAATGTCTCAATTGTGAGACCTGTTGTTACTGTTTTTGGCATATCAAATAGGCCACAGGGAGTTTGCCAGGCTCTGCCAGGTGGGCGGGATACTCTCAGTAGCTTGCCAGGCTCTCTGAGAGGGATGGAGGAATCAAACCTGGGTCGGCTGCATGCAAGGCAAATGCCCTACCCGCTGTGCTATTGCTCCAGCCCTTTTGTTAATACATATAAACAAATTTAGTTGCTCCCGAAAAGTGTGTGCGTGTGTGTAAAGATTGGTACGCTAAAGGAAGAAAAAAAATTTGCAGATTGAATGAAGCATTTTCCACATTCAGTCTCTCTACAGGGTGGATCCCGCTCTGTCTGCTGCCTGTGCCACCCGTTCATGCCTCCCCGCACTCAGTTCTGGAGTCTGTCTTCATCGTGCGTTTTCATGTGGGTGCTGAGGCTGGAGGCCCGATGGTAGGTTCTCCCGCACTCCGCACACAGGTAGGGTTTGTCACGGCTGTGCTTCCTAAGGTGCTCCTTCAGCTGGGCAGTGATCCGGAAACGGCTGCTACACTTGGGGCACCAGTGCGGCCTCTGGTCCGTGTGCATCTTCAGGTGGTAGCTGAGATTTGAGGCCTGGATGAAGCTTTTCCCACACTCGGGGCACTCGAAGGGCCGCTGGCCGCTGTGAGTCAGCAGGTGCCGCTTGAGGTTGGAGAGGCAGGTAAAGTCCTTCCCGCATTCCTTGCAGCTATGTGGCTTCACACCTTGGTGGATGCGCTCGTGCTCCACGAGGTGGCAGGAGCGCTTGAAGCCCTTCCCACACGCCTGGCACTTGTAGGGCTTCTCGACACGGTGCGAGAGCATGTGCATGTTGAGGCGTGAAGTGTTTGGGAAGCACTTCCCACACTGGTCACAGAGACGGGTCTTTGGATTCGGGGTGGGCTGGTTGGAGGTTGCCAGGGAGGATTTCTCACCTTTGTCTGGATCCTTTCCCAGGAGGGCATCATCAGGGTGCGTGGAATGCGTTGCTCCTGGCTCCTGACATTCCGAAGGGTTTTTGGAAGCGTGGCATTGGTTGTGACTAGGGGAAGTCAAGGTACTTGCTGAACCCCTCCCGTCTCCTTCACCATTCAAGGGAGATGTCTCTGCAGCCTGTTCAGTGGACTTCATTATGGTTTTCCAGTAGGGATGTTTGTCCACTGCTGGCTCCTGCCAGAAGACTTCCCCTTCACAGCACTCCTGGGGACAACTGCAGGTGACAGGGCCCCAAAAACACTCTCGTGATATGTGTAGTGACCAATATTTCCCTCACTCTGGACACGTCCCTAGTGAAGAATAAAGCAAGCATCAACTTGGAAAGAAGGCAGTGCAACTGATTTTTTTTTTTGCTCCATTTTGATTTTTATTCGTCTTTTTTTTAATAAAAATTTTCACAATAATGGATTACATGCAATATTTCAACACCAGTCCCACCACCTTTACCTTGAATTTCCCACCACCACTCAAATCTGCTGAACAGGCAGATGCTAGATAATTTATTTGTATTGCCCGCTATGAATAACAAAAGATGTCACGTGACAGCGAGTTCCTAGAAATCTAAAATTTTAGATAGTTAGGGTCTGGATAAATCTCTGCAGCGAGCTTCTGGGTTCTGAGATTCTTTTGTGTGTCTCTGGGCCATGGCTGTTAATGAGCTTAAATAGTTGCCAGAGGCAGCTCGGTGGGCATGGCATCCAGGGTCCCATAGGGGCAGGGAGATGGGAACACAACTGATTTTTACCACCTCAGTCACACAATCCTTCCCCTTACGAGTCTCCCACATCAAATGACAGTATACTTTTCCTGGACCATCTTTATTTTTTATTTATTTATTGCTTTTTGGGTCACACCCGGTGATGCACAAGGGTTACTCCTGACTTTGAACTCAGAAATCACTCCTGGCGGTGCTCAAGGGACCATATGGGATGCTCAAAATCGAACTTGGGTCAGCCACGTGCAAGGCAAACGCCCTACCCACTGTGCTATCACTCTGGCCCCCCGGACCATCTTTAATCTTAAGGAATCAGTCATTCAGTAAAAGCTGTTGTTTGTGCGGCTGAAGCAATCAGTGGTAGGGTGCTTGCTTTACATGCAACCCTCCTGTGGTTGAGGTCCCGTCACCCCCTAGAGTCCCTCAAGTCCTGTCAGAGGTGATCCCTGGGTTGAGAGGCAGGAGTAAGCCCTGCGCATCGCCAACTTTGGCCGTAAAGAAAAGAGAATAAATTCATGGTTGGTTCTCTACGTAGGACTGAGTTCCCCTGAGCATTCTGAAGCACAAGTTTATTTTTGTTTTTTAAATTTATTCTTTTAGGTCAAAACAAGAGAACAGCAGATAGAGCAATTGTCTTGCATACAGCTGACCCAGGTTCAATTCCCAGTACCCTATATGGCCCCCTGATCACCCTATGAGTGATTCCTGAGCACAGAGTCAGGAGTAACTCCTCAGCACCACCAGGTATCGTCCAAAAATAAACAAAATATTATTCTGTTGACAATGACTTTGATGCCTGCTAAGGTGGCAGGCTGGGGGTGTATGGGTGGGTAACCGAGTCACTGGTGGAGAGAATATCATACCAGTGCTGTGATTGGTGCTTGCTCACTGAATACCTGAAACAACTCTACTACGAAAAATTCTCAATCATGGGGTTAAAATAAAATTTCAATGGAGGTATGGTGCCACCAGCAGGTCAAACTATACCTGTGAGGCGAGTGCATCAGCAATCTGATGACGCCTTCAGACTTCCAGATACCCCAAAATTGCTGCTGTGCCTTTGGCCAGACCCCAAAAACTTGGGGAAAAGTTTACCAAGAAAGTAAATGGCCAAAAATTAGGTATGTGGGAAACACACCCACAAACCAGCTCCGGCTCAGCTATATAATTGGAGGCATGGCCTCTCTGGTTCCTGATTGAACTGCTTAATGGCCATGATCCCAGAGACTCAGAAACAAATCTTGAAACCCAGTGGCTTTTGGCAGAAATGTGTCCGGACCCCGCAGTAGGTTACTGTCGCCGGGCCACCCCAGGGGGGAAAGGGTGTTGTCACTCTGCCTGCTCCCCCTTGGCGGCTCAGTGGCCATCATCCTCCAAAGGCCATTGGACAGTCAGGCTTGGGCCCACAGTGGTGAGACATTTTGGGCCTCATGGGATGGGGGTGGAGCCGGGCCTGTCCTCCCCACCCCAACAAGACCCCAAATCATCGCCCACGAACGGCCTCTCTGGCTCCTGATCAAGCTGCTAAACGACCTTGATCCCAGAGACTCAGAAACAAATCTTGAAACCCAGCGGCTTTTGGCAGAAATGCGTCCTTACCCCGCAATAGGTTACTGTTGCTGGGCCACCCCAGGGGGGAAAGGGAGCAAATCTCAAAATCCAGTGGCTTTTGGCAGAAATCCTTCCAGATTTAAGTGTTAAAATTTCTGAATTTCAAAATCACATGGCCCTACTGCAGCCATGTTCTATTCATAACCAGCAATAGAACACAAATTGTCTACTGTTGCCTTTTCAGCAGATCTGAGTGTTAGGGTAAAATCTCAAATGGTGGGTCTAGTGTCGAAATATTGAATGTGAACAAAGTAGAGAGAGAATAATGTGGAAATCATCTGCCCCAGAGGTAGGGGGAGGGAGAGGGATGGGGGTATACTGGGGTTTTTGGTGGTGGAGAACGGGCACTGGTGAAGGTACGGGTGTTTCATTGTATGACCAAGACTTAGACCCGAAAGCTTTGTAATTTCTCTCACAGTGATTCAATAAATAAAATTATAAAAAATGAAAAAAAAAGTAAGGTGGAGTTCATGCACAATTCAATCAGCTAATCAGTGGCTGAATAAATAGCAGTACTCCTATATAAAAAAATAAAATAAAATTTCAAACAAAATTTATTTTGTTTCTTTTTTTTTGGCCATACCCAGCAGGACTCAGTATCTACTACTGGTATATTGCTAGGGACAGAGTCCCTGCTCCCCTAGATGAAAAGCACGTGCAGGAACCCTTTCTTTCTTTTCGGGGGGGTAATTTTTTGAGTCACACCCAGCAATGGCTCCTGGCTCTGCACTCAGGTATTACTCCTGGCAGTGCTTGGAGAACCATATGGAATGCTGGGGATCAAACCTGGGTCAGCTGCATGCAATGAAAACACCTTCCCCGCTGTACTATTGCTTGAGCCTGGACCCTTTGAACTATTTCCTCAGCTCAAGTTTTAAGCTCTGCTTAGGACATTTCTGAAATCCACCATTATCAGAATTTCTTGCCAGAGGGGCTGGAGCCATAGTACAGTGGGTAGGGCGTTTGCCTTGCACACGGCCAACCTGGGTTCGATTACCAGCATCCTATATGGTTCCCCAAGCACCGCCAGGAGTAATTCCCGAGTGAAGAGTCAGGAGTAACCCCTGTACATCGCCGGGTGTGATCAAAAAGGAAAAAATATATATATAAAGGAAAGAATATTTTGCCAGAGACAGAGATAGACACTTCTGGGACGACTGAAATTTATATTGAATAGTTACTGATCATGCTCAAGTCCAACAAACATGAACCTTAAGTTATTTGCAACACAAAGCAACTTACTCATCTTACTTTTATCTGCTTGGATGTTCTTTTCCAAATTTATCTGTTTGAAACTGCAGTTCCACTTTTGGGGGAAAAAAAAAGTGAAATGTAAGGTTTTGCTCGATGTGACTCAAAAAGAAAAAAAAAAGGAAAAAAGAAATAACAACAGCTATCATCAGATCATCAAAATTCATCTATATTGTTTCTAAATTGAATGTGAACATCCAAAAAGCAGAAAATACCTGAATTTATCTAAGTAATAACTTCAGCTTTTTTTGGTTTGTTTTGGGACCACACTTGGTGAGGATCAGGGCCTACTCCTGGGTCTGCTTGGGGGACAATTTGGGGTGCCAGGAATCAAACCCATGTCATCTGTGTGCAATGCAAATAGCCTACCCATTGTACTTTTGCCCTGGCTTCATAAAACCTTCATTTTGAGGAGCCCAAGAGATTACATAGCAGGTAAGGAGCTTGCCTCACACATGGCAATACAAGTTTGATCCCTGACACAGATGGGGCCAAGTTCTGCCAAGAGTGATCCCTGAGCACAAATCCAGGGAGAAACTGAACACTTCCAGGTGCGGCCCAACACCTCTCCCCGCCCCCACCCCCAAATAAACCCTTTAGCTTTGATAAGGGGCTGGAATGATAGCACAGTGGTAGGGCGTTTGCCTTGCACGCAGCCAACATGGCCGACCCAAGTTCGATTCCTCCGCCCCTCTCGGAGAGCCCGGCAAGCTACCGAGAGTATCTCGCCTGCACGGCAGAGCCTGGCAAGCTCCCCGTGACGTATTCGATATGCCAGACACAGTAACAACAAAGTCTCCAATGGAGACGTTACTGGGCCCGCTCGAGCAAATCGATGCCAAACACAGTAACAAAGTCTCATGATGAAGACGTTACTGGGCCCGCTTGAGCAAATTGATGAACAATGGGAGGACCGTGAACCATGAATACATATAAACATCATTCAGGTGCTGATTTAAAAATAGACTTTAGGGGCTGGAGCGATAGCACAGCGGGTAGGGCATTTGCCTTGCATGCAGCCGACCCGGGTTCGATTTCCAGCATCCCATATGGTCCCCTGAGCACCGCCAGGGGTAATTTCCTGAGCACAGAGCCAGGAGTGACCCCTGTGCATTGCCGGGTGTGACCGAAAAAGCAAAAAAAAAAAAATAAAATAAAATAAAAATAGACTTTATGGGCTGGAGAGAAAGCAGTGAATGGAGGCTCCTAGTAAGAACCTGTATCTGATCTCTTTATTATTCTGACCGCACCTCCCCCACATTCACTAGGGATGTTCACAGACTCACCTTGGAGAATTCCCCTCTCAGCTGTCCAATCTTCCTGTTCCAACCAAGAGATCACTGTGGGTTTCAACCTAAGAGTCCATGCGCCTACAGGGAAAGGTGAATCTGTAGAAACATGCATTTAAAAGACAAAGAACCTTCTAGTTAAGTCTTGTTTTGTAAACCATTGGAGCCTCTTCCACGGGAATTCAAGAGTCACTCCCAGTGGCTCTCAGGAAAGCATGAAGCTCAGCGGCTTCTGTAGGCGTTTGAAGCTCTTTCTGCTCTTCCCCTGGTCCAAACACTATCAGTCCAGTAGAAGCTGTAATCATTTCAGAGACAGTGGCTTCTTGTCCACTGTGACAAAGTGACTGACCCCCCCTGCGCTATCCACCGGAATCACTGTCTTTCCTCTCGTGAAAAAGCAGCCTCACCTAGTGTCCTGAGGTGCTGGGGTGTCTCCAGCATTATGTCCCTGCAGAGGGCCCTCTGAGAGGCGTCCAGACACGCCCACTCCACTTGGGTAAATTTCACAGCCACAAGATTTCACCGTGTCCTACATCATCACACACATGTGGGATTGAGTCAAATGCCTCCACCCAGATTTGATCCCGGGCATCCGATAGGGTGCCAGGAGCAATTACTGAGTACAAGACCAAGAGTAGCCCCTGAGCACTGCACAGTGTGCCACCCGCTGCCCCCCCCAATCTAACATTGTTCCTTAGGATTCTCAGTAATTTTTCTGTTTTCATTTTGAGGTTACACTCAGCAGTGCTGTGGACTTCTTGCTGAGCTCTAAGGCAAGTGCCCGAGCAGCTGGTCTATCTCTCAGGCCCCAGGGGCTTTCTGATTTTTTAACTTGGGGGCCACACCCTACAGTGCTCAGGGCTCAAGGGACTATATGGAGTGCAGGGGATCAAATCCAAGTCCCCTGCCTGCAAGGTATACACCCACTAGGACTATGGTCCAGGGGCTATTTTTATTTGGGGGCCACACCTGCAGGGCTTACTCCTGGCTCTGCACTCAGGAATTACTTCCAGTGGTGCTCCGGGGACCCTGTATGCTGGGATTGAAAGGAGGTCTGCAAGTGTGCAAGACAAGTGCCCCCCCCCCACCTCTCTGTAGCCCCCCGGAGCTGTTCTTGTGACAAACATTTGTCGGAAAAGTCATGCACATTTGCACATTAAAAAAGGAGCTTCCTGGGGCTTAAGTTATATGACAGCCAGTTATGGGGGGAGGGGCGCGCACGCAGGCAGCTTCTTTGCACACGGGCTGACAAGGGTTTGATCCCCGGCATCCCATACGGTCCCCCAAGCACCGCCAGGAGTGACCCCTAAGCATCACCGGATGTGACTGAAAAAGCCAAAATATAAGTAAATAAATCAGTAAGTTCCAGAAGCTGGGAATTTAGGGGATCAGCCCGAGGCAGATTCCAGACTCTACACCCAGCACTCAACTCCGGCCATTTCACAAAGGGTGAGACCCCCGACACGGGAAACGGCAGAAACACATAATCGCCCTAAAACTGAATGAGAAACACCCAAACGTTCAGTTTTTTCTGTGTGACCTTCAAGCCTGTGTGCTGCGCGGAGACACAACCCTCGTTCCACTCCTGGCACCACATATGGTCACCCAAGCACCAGGGGGAGTAATTCATGAGCAGAGCCAGGAGCAAGTCCTGAGCACTGCTGGGTGTGCCCCCGGAAACAAACAGAATAAAAAGCTCTGCATTGTCAAGAGTTCAAAAATGAAATTTCTCTCAAATTTTTTTTTATTATCAAGTACTATAAAATTATCTATGCAGGGGCTGGAATGATAGTACTGCAGGTAGGGTATTTGCCTTGCATACAGCCGGCTGGGGTTCAATCCAGGTTTGAACCCCCCCCCCAACACACCCATCGAAAATGGTCCCTCTGAGCACCATCAGGAGCAATTCCTGAGGGCTGAGCCAGGAAAAAACCCTGAGCACAACTGGGTGTGACTCAAAAAGGAAAATCAAACAAAAAACACAAACAATTATGCACAGATAAAACATGTAAAAATGTTCAAAATGACAAATCTTGCACGGACAGAGCCTGGGCAGGGCTCTCTTGCCTTGCATGCAGCAGACCCAGGTTTGATTCCTGGTGCCCCATATGGTCCCCAGAGCCCCACCAAGTGTGATCCCTGAGCACAGAGCCAGGCGTAAGCCCTGAGCACAGTCAGGTGTGAGGAAAAAAAAAAAAAAAGAAAAGAAAAAAGAAAAACCAATTGAAGGATATAGTTAATTCTTTTTACCTTTTTTGGGAAGCCCACACCCAGCAGTGCTCAGGGGTTACTCCTGGCTCTGTATTCAGGAATCACTCCTGGTGGTGCTCCACAAAACCTATGGGATGCTGGGGATCAATCACTGGTCAGCTGCATGCAAGCCAGGAGCCCTATCTGCTGTACTGTCTCTCCAGCCCCTGTTTTGACCTTTCTTTGGCAGGCTAGTTTTATATAAATCAACCTATGTATAAAAAGACTGTATACAAACTCCAAGATTAGTTTGAGTATTTCCCCACTTGCATTTGTACAAGTGAGAAGGTACCAAACTCCACAATTAGTTTGATTATCTTCCCATTGAAATGTCTCATTCAAGGAGCAAGGGTGAGGCCTGAGCATAACAGCCCAGGGGCCCGGCCCCACCCAGCCCCCTTGACTCTGGAAGGGCAGGTCCCCTGATCCCTGCGGTGCACAGCACTCAAGCCCCATGACAATCCAAGCAGAAACTCTCCTCCTGAACAAAAGTCACGGTTTCGTGGGAAGATTAGAATTAGAACCGCAAAGACCTGCCAGGTTCCAGCCAGATACCGGGCTGGCCCAGGAAGGAGAGGGTGGGGCCGGGGTGCCTCTGCAGGGAGGCCTAATCAATCGGGAATGGGTGGGCCAGAAAGACAGTACAGTGGGCAGCGATCATGCCTTCCACTCAACCGAAATGTGTTCAATACCCGACATCCCAGAGGGTCTCCAGAGCCCTGCCACAGGACCCGCCAATATGCATACAGTTCTATCCCCAACACCCAGTGGACCCACTGGGGGAGGGGGGGCAACCCGGGGGCACAGAATCCAGAGAGGCACCAAGAATGGCTCCAAAACACCAAAACATAAAAGTGGGGACTGCGGGGGCTGGAGCAACAGCACTGCGGGTAGGGCGTTTGCCTTGCACGCGGCCGACCCGGGTTCGATTCCCAGCATCCCATACGGTCCCCTGAGCACCGCCAGGGGTAATTCCTGAGTGCAGAGCCAGGATTAACCCCTGTGCATCGCCGGGTGTGACTCACCCAAAAAAAAAGTGGGGGCTGGGGAGGGCGGCCTAATACAGCAGCGAGAGCGCTGGCCTTGCTCGCAGCCGGCGCAGGTTCGATTCCCGACACCCCACAGGGTCTCCCAAGCCCCACCAGGAGTGACCCCTGA
The DNA here is from genome assembly GCF_029834395.1 of Sorex fumeus. Taxonomy (NCBI): domain Eukaryota; kingdom Metazoa; phylum Chordata; class Mammalia; order Eulipotyphla; family Soricidae; genus Sorex; species Sorex fumeus. The sequence continues at coordinate 10,325,754 of NW_026606098.1, forward strand.
GCACAGAGCCAAGTGTCAGGCATCTCGGGGTGTGGCTCAATCACCATCAAAATAAATAAAACCAAAGGCCCTGTCTACCGCAGGGCAACCCCCGCACGGAGCCTCACCTACCAGTTCCTCAGTCCATGGGCTCCACAAGGTCAAGTCACTAAGGCAAAGTCGCATGGTTTGGAAGTCATTTCCGCTTCCGGGGCGGGGCCCAGGGCCTGAGTCCCGCCCACTGTGGGCTACAGTGCTGACTCAAGTTTCCAAACTCCAGTGCCCCTTGTTTGGTGTGAGCAGCTGGGGGCTTGGAGAGAAAGTGGAAGAGGGGGTGTGTTTGCCTTGCATGGGGCTGACCCAAGTTCAGTCCCTGGCACCCCGTACGATGCTCCATGCCCGCCAGGAGTGATCCCTCAGTGCAGAGCCAGGAATAGCCCCAAGAGCAAAACAGAAAAGGAAAATAAATAGAAACCCCCAAGCAAAAGGTCCAGCCAACTAGATTTATTTTACTGTTCCTGTATTGCGTGTTTTGTTTTAGAGCCAAACCGGGTGGTGCTCAGGGCTTACTCCAACTCTGTGCTCAGGGATCAGGTGACTTTACAGAGTCTGGTATGAAACCCGGGTCTGCCCCTTTGGAGGCCCCCCTTAACCCTGTCACCATCTCTCAGGCTCCTGACTCGAGTTTTCCGTGGCACCATATCTCGAAGTGCTCAGAGCATCAAGAAATGGGTTGAACCTTAGGCTTGCAAACACAAAGCAGCCTTCACTCCGGGCCATTTCAGTCATTTTCCTTTCAGTGGGCTGTGTGAAAGTGGAGAGGCTGTTGTGCCAGGAATCAGGATAAGGAGAGCACTCTTGTGAGAGCGATAGCACAGCGGTAGGGCTTTTGCCTTGCACGCAGCCAACACAGCCGACCCGAGTTCGATTCCTCCGCCCCTCTCAGAGAGCCCGGCAAGCTACCGAGAGTATCTCGCCCGCACGGCAGAGCCTGGCAAGCTCCCCGTGACGTATTCGATATGCCAGACACAGTAACAACAAAGTCTCCAATGGAGACGTTACTGGGCCCGCTCGAGCAAATCGATGAACAACGGGAGGACTTGTGATGCAAAAGCAAGGAATTTTATTCCTAGCTGGAGCTAGGGTGCAAGTTCCCACCAACACAGCAGCCTCAGGGAAAGGACCCCGACTCTAATTTCAGAGGGCATTATACAGCATATAGTTACACAAGCTACTCATTCTTTGTGGTTAACAAAAGACTGGCACTGGAATTGCTGAAACTGCACATGGTGATTGGTTGAGCCCATTTGTTGGGCCCAAGGACTTTCTGGTTGACTTATTTCGCATTGTTTCATATTGGGTAAACAGAAACTATTTCAGTTCCAGGAACTGAACCTGAGGTCTAGCTGATTTTTCTGTTTTCTTTTTTTTTGCTTTTTGGGTCACACCCGGGGATGCACAGGGGTTACTCCTGGCTTTGCACTCAGGAATTACTCCTGGCGGTACTCGGGGGACCATATAGGATGCTGGGAATCGAATCCGGGTCGGCCGTGTGCATGGCAAACGCCCTACCCGCTGTTGATTTTTCTTATTTTTGCTGCCTGTCATGGTGTTGCCATTGCTTATTGTGTGGCTCATCTCTTCAAGGCCAGACAGAGAGAAAGCCTGAGAATAAAGCACTAGACTTGCGCTCTGCTGACTCACATTCCAGCCTTGGCAGCGCTGAGGGTCCCCTCGGCAAGACTTGTGCTGGCATGAGCTGCAAGTGAACAGAGAAAGAGACAGTTTAGGATAGAATAGTGAGTTTATAAGAGGCTCAGAGCTAAGGACTCCAAGTCAGAAGAGACACTTGCAGCCCTGCTTGCTGAGAGGGTCTCCCTTTTATCCTCTAAAGGTGGGCTACAATCTAAGTACATTTTTTTTTACGTTTTTGGGTCACACCCGGCAATGCTCAGGGGTTACTTCTGGCTCTGCATTCAGGAATTACTCCTGGCGGTGCTCAGGGGACCATATGGGATGCTGGGATTCAAACCTGGGTCTGCCGTGTGCAAGGCAAACGCCCTACCCACTGTGCTATTGCTCCAGCCCCTCTGAATACATGCTTAGGGTGAAACAGGAGATACAGAGGTAATAAGTAAGAGAAAAACAATCCATGCATCGTTCCCACATGGTATGGACTTCAGGTGTTCAAAGAAAAACAGTCAGTGTCAGTATCTCTTGCCCATTTATGGTGCAGCCTTCCGGTGCCATCTCCCGGACACTCCCATAAACCTGGTGGGACCAGTGTGCTCCCATCAATCTGGTGAGACCAGTGTGCTCCCATCAATCTGGTGGGCTGGTAGGTCCTTAATGCGGTTAATTAGGGTCATGAAATAAATGCTTCTCCCTCCCTTCTCTTGTTTAAGAGGTCAGTTTTAGTTTCTCAGTTCTCAACATCTTTTATTAAATTTCACGAGAGTTTCATAATTCTCATTATACACAGCTTATTTGTCATTACAAGACCAGGAGTGATCCCCGAGCAAAGCAGGATATGGCACCCCCCCAAACCAAAACTACAATAACTTCTTCAAAGTCTGTATCACTGTGTCACTGTCATCCCATTGTTCATCGATTTACTTGAGCGGGTGCCAGTAATGTCTCTATTCCTCCCAGCCCTGAGATTTTAGCAGCCTCTTCTTACTTGTCTTTTCCCAAAGATTGGAGGCTCTTTCAGGGTCAGGGGAATGAGACTGTTATTGTTACTGGTTTTGGCATATTGAATACGCCATAGGGAGCTTGCCAGGTTCTGCCCACGCGGGCGGGATACTCTCGGTAGCTTGCTGGGCTCTCCGAGAGGCATATATGTATATATTTCTCTCTATGATTTATTCCCTACTGGCTGAACCCCATAAACATGGTGTGGTAATTATGAAAAAAGAGTAGGAAGTTGTGTAAACTCACACAAAGGGGGCACGGCACACAGCGGCGGTGGCTCTATCTCTCCCGCCGCCCGCGTTCGGTAGTCTCACCCTTCTCCCACCCCGAGGAGGTCTATGGCGATGGTCAGGCGGAGGAAGGAAACGAGGGCAGGCTGGTTGGTATTAGTCGCAGTTTATTCTAATCCTCTCTCCATCTACACCAGTCTCCCTTCTCTGCCTGCCTCTGCTGCCTCCTCTCCTTCTTCCTCCCCCATGCTACTTCATTCTCCTTCTCCATCCCTTCTTCCTCCTTCTCTTCCTTCTGATCTCTGCTTCTTCCTTCTGATCCCCTTCTGAACCCCCAGCCCACTCTTGCAGTCTCATTATATCTCTCTCCATGAGGAATTGGGGGAACAATTACACATAGGTGCAGTCACAATCAATAGGGGTAGAAATCTTAGCCCTCCTTTCTCAGCAGGACGACCCACCCTAGAGCGGAATCCCAAGGGTGTGTTTCTCCTCTCCTTGTCCGACATGCATATAATATATAATATAAATCATTTTGTATGGATACAGTAAGAAATCGTCATATTGGGTACGCCACGGGGAGTTTTACCCAATATGCCAAATACCAGTAACAATGATGGGTCTCATTCTCCTAAAGAGCCTTGAATATAACCTCAGGGCCAGGATGAAGGAGACGTTACTGGGGCCTGCTCAAGGCAATCGACGAATAACAGGATGATTTGTGATTTGTGATTGTGACAGTAAGAAATATCTTAAGCTTATAGAATTGCTCTCCGAGGGCCATCTCGATCTAAGACTACAGTGCTCAGGCCAGATAGTCTTTCCCACCCCTAGCAGGATCCTAGTCTCGTTGTTACTTTTGGATCATGACAGCATTTGTCTATGATCAAACTCTTAACGTATAGTTAAGAATCATGGCACTTTGGCCTGGCCCATTTCGATGCCAGGGTAGCTCACCGCTTGCCCTGGGTCCATTCAGTCCCTTGTCGAGACCCTGCTTTGGGGTGTTAGGAACTAAGGACAACTGAGGCTTAAGTCGAGAAAGCAGATGCCCGGGAGTGAATAATATTCAAAGCCAATCAAATCCTAAGTTACAAAGCATAATGTTAACCGTCTTCCTGTATCTATACAAAAAGGGAATTCCTTTAAAGTAAACTGTTCATAAGGCATAAGGAGAGGAGAAAGGCAATATTTCACTCATATATATAAAATCATAGATTTCTGGGAAATCTAACCTTACAAATTAACAGAGTCTGATAGGGGGAAAGCTGATTAACTGGGTGGGGAGGAGAGCATAGGGAAGACTGTTTACAGATAAACACAATGGAGTGGAAGTGCCTCAGGAGCACTGTGATGGGTATAACCAGATAAACCTAAATTTCTTGTGGAAGGACAAAGCAATGTCACCCTACAGGAAGTGTCTTATCATGTGTCTTGTGGCTACAAAGCGGCCACGCCATCTGGAAAGTGGCCTGGAGCATCGTGGTGTTTGGCTAGTGGAGATTGGCTACTGGGGCTGAGTCCCTTGGGGTGGGGAGGGCTCTCACCCGCCCCACTCTGGGGTGCCCCAAGTGAAAACAGCCTGGAGCGGAGTCTAAGTCTAAGAAGAAAAAAATTAAAAATCAGGGGTCAGAAGGAAGGTACTTGCTTAGCACATGGCCAACCCTGGTTCGATCCCTGGCACCTTACAGGGTTTCCTGAACCTGCCAGGTGTGATCCCTGAGCCTAATACCAGATATAAGCCCTGAGAACCACAAGGTGTGAGCCCAAGACAAAAACTAACCAAACAAGCAAGCAAAAAATAAAGACAAAAATATTTAGGCCAGGGCTGGAGTGAGAGTACAGTGGGTAGGGTGTTTGCTTTGCATGCAGCCGATCTGGGTTGAATCCCCGGCATCCCATATGGTCCCCCAAGCACCACCAGGAGTAATTCCTGGGTGCGGAGCCAGGAGTAACCCCTGAGCACCGCCGAGTGTGACCCAAAAAATTAAATTAAATAAATTAAATAACCCAAGTTCTGATCCCTGGCATCCCACAAAGTCCCCTGAGCACCAGAAGGAGTGATCCCTGAGCACAGAGCCAGGAATAAACCCTGAGCACCACCAGGTATGGCCTAAAATAAACAAGTAAATCAATAAAAGGCTCCTCCTTTAGGGACTAGAGCGATAACAAAGTGGGTAAGGCACTTGCCTTGAACACCACTGACCCAGATGTGATCCCTGTCACCCCATATGGTTCCCCAAATTCCACCAGGTATGATTCCTGAGTGCAGAGCAATAATTAAGCCCCTGAACACTTTGGGGTATTGGCCCACAACCAAACAAATAAACAGCAATAAAAATCTCCTCTCTGGAGAACAAAAGGGAATGCCCTGCCACAGAGGCAGAGTGAGATGGGGGGTGGTAGGGATACTGGGGCCCGTGGTGGTGGAAAATGGGCACTGGTGGAGGGATGGGTACTTGACCATTGTATAACTAAAACCCAAGCATAAAAATTTGTAGGTCTACAACTGTACCTCATGGTGTTTCACTAATAAAAATTAAAAAAAAATATCTCTGAGGCCAGCGCCATAGTTCAGCAGGTAGGGCACTTGCCTTGCACACAACCCACCTGGGTTCGCTCCCTGGCATCCCATATGGTCCCTTGGGCACCACCAGCAGTAATTCCTGAGTGCAGAGCCAGGAGTAACCCCTGAGCAAACTGGGTGTGACCCAAAAAAGCAAAATAAATAAATAAAAATATTTTAAAAAATTCAATCACAATCACAACCATCCTGTTATTCGTCGATTGCCTCGAGCAGGCCCCAGTAACGTCTCCTTCATCCTAGCCCTGAGATTTTTTTTTAAAAAGTGCCATATTCAAGGCTCTTTCAGAGTTAGGAGAATGAGACCCTTCATTGTTACTGGCATTTGGCATATTGGGTACGCCACGGGGAGTTTGCCAGACTCTGCAAATTTTTAAAAAAATTAAAATCTCCTCTCTGATATGAATTTCTGAGATTACAAACACTTGGGGATTGAAGGAGAGTTTGCAGACAGTCTCACGTACACACATTTGTTTTTGTCATTATGCACCCCCTGTTCATGATATGAAGACCAGGCCCCAGATTCACCATGGGTGACACAGAACATGCTTTATTCCGGCAGGGGTTCCATCACATACAGCAAGATCTGAGGACCCGCAGCCACAGTCCAGCGGGGAAGACGTTTGCCTGGTGCGTGGTCCATCTGGGCTCCGTCCCCGGCGTGTCCTTAGGTCCCTGAGCATGGATCTGGGAGCCGGCCCTGAGTATCAGGTGTACCCCGAAACAAAAACAAACAAGCCACAAAGCAATCCAAGCAGCTGAGAAAGGAGACATGACTCACGTCTCACAGGCCACAGCCTTTGGTTTTCTGGTGACGGGAAAGGTGTGCGGACCGGGTGAAGAATTTGCCACAGTCCCTGCAGCCGTAGGGTTTTTCTCCGCTGTGCGACCGCAGGTGCCTTTTCAGGATGGAAGGCGAAAGGAAGGCTTTCCCACACTCCTCACACACGTGGGTCCGCTCCCCGCGGTGGCTCTGGATGTGCTCCCGCAGGTGCGATGCTTTCCTGAACCGTTTCCCGCACTCCTCGCACGCGTGGGGCCGCTCCCCGCTGTGCGTGTACCGGTGCTCCTTGATGTACGTGGCTCCGAACCGCTTCCCGCACTCCTTGCACTTATAGAGCCTCCTGCGGTCGTGGGTCAGCATGTGTCTTTTGAGGTGTGCCAAGGTCATGAAGGACAAGCCACACTTCTGGCACTTGTGGGGTCTGGGCCCCGTGTGGGTCTGCTCGTGCACGCGGAGGTAGCAACTGGACTTATAGGACTTCCCACAGATGTCACACGAGGACTTGGCTCCGGAGCGGGCCCTTCTGGGCTTAGCGGGGTGTGGAGGTGATGCTGGCTGCTCCGGGTCAGAATTCTCTGCGGTGAAAGCCTGGGTGGGGGCAGAGCCCTCCCCACACGCCTTACACTTAGGTTTCTCTCTGTGGGGGGCGCCTGGGCTCCCCTGAAGGCCTGCGGAACTTTTCAAGTGTTTGCCGCATTCCTTGCATTTAGATGGTTTCTCTTTGCTCCAGGTTTGCCTGGGCATCCTCAGGCCTGACAAACCGTTGGTCGAGTGTTTTCTGCACTCTTTGGGATAAGGGAGCTTCCCTCCAGCCCCCGTTCTGCTGCCTGAGCGAGATTTGGTTGACTGCATGGAGGGTTTCTTGGTGGAGGAGCAACTCGGAGGAAGGATGCTTTCATGCTGAGTGCTGATTGGTGTATTCGTATAGGACTCTCCCCTGAAGTCTTTTTCATGTTTCACATCACGATTGACGTTCCACCCATCCTGGCCCCCTTCCTGCTGGAGAATAAAGAAGTATTCAAACTGGGCCAAGAGGGGCCTGAGCGATAGGGCAGTGAGGAGGGCGCTGGCCTTGCAGGCAACTGACCCGAGTTCAATCCCCGGCATCCCAGTGGGTTCCCCAAGCACCACCAGGTATAATTCCTGAGCCCAAACTCTGCCCCCCCCCCCCCATCAAAAAAGGAATTCTTGGGTTCATTCTCTATCTAATGAAAATGTCAACATTTCTATAACATGGAAAACAAGAAATATCTGTTGATACTTACTGATTTTTCTATCCGGAACCTATGGAATGTTTTCTTTCCAAAATTCATCTGAGGAAACGGTGAATGCTGGTTTCTAAGTTGTAGTTCCCGTTCTAAGAAAAGCAGAGTAAGAAATATGAGAAAAGACATGAAGGGCATGTTTGTTTAATGAGATTTTTTTTTTTTAAGTGTGAGGGGCTGGACAACAGGAGGGCATTTGCCTTGCACATGGCTAACTTGGGTTCAGTCCCCAGCATCCCATATAGTCCCCCGAGTACCGCCAGGAGTAATTCCTGCTCCTGAGTGCAGTGCCAGGAGTAACCCCTGAGCACTGCCGGGTGTGTCGGGTGTGAATCCAAAATTTAAAAAGTGATATCTGGGGACCAAGCCATAGTATTGCAGGGAGGGTGTATGTATTGCACATGGCTGACCCAGACTGACCCCAGCACCCTATATAGTCCCCTGAACCCAGCCAGGCATAGTTCCTGAACTCAGAGCAGGAGTAAGCCCTGAACACCACCAGGTGTGACCCTAAAACAAAAATATTAAAAAACATTCTTTGAGTAACGCATACCTGCACCTCTGACTATGTCACAGGGCTCAGTCCATGACCCCACTCCTGCTGAAAAGACTTTAGGTGGGAAGAGCGTCTGTCTTAGTCCCTCTGTTTCTCTGAGACATCACCCCTTGGGAATCCAGGGTGAGCACACCCCTAGTCTGTCGCAGGAAAGGCAACAGGAGTGACGGCTGTCCTCACCGACTGTCCTCAGGTGCTGGAACGTCTCCAGCATCACGTCCCTGTAGAGATTTCTCTGCGAAGTGTCCAGCAGCGCCCACTCCTCTTGGGTGAAGTTCACAGTCACATCGGTGAAGGTCACCATGTCCTGAAGCATCACACACATGTTGGATTGAGGTCAGTGGCATCCCTACCAGAGTTCACCTGGACTGGGGGGTGAGAGCCATAGCACGGCCAGGAGGGCACTGGTATTGCATGCTGCCAACCTGGGTTTGAGCCCTGACACCACATATGGTCCCCTGAACCCTGCTGTTAGGGCCTGCTTAGCTGAAGTACTGCTATGACAGGCTGTGTGACCTCTGGGCAGCCTAGGTCTCTTCTAGGAACAGGTACTAACTCACTTCTGGTAAACAAGGTGGGGAGGTCACGGGCTGTCGAAACTGATGGTTGTCAAAGATTAGGGCCCCGGACTAAGATTAGGTCTCCTGAACTAACTGTCAAGATATGGGCTGGATGTTGTGGACCAAAATTATGTACTCTATAGGTAAAGGAAAATTGCTGAGTAATGTATGCTTCCTAAAATGAAAGTATAAAAACTCAATGAATCTAGTGCTCGGGGTCCTTGTAGAAACCCACTGTTCCGGGCAGATACTTGGACCCCAGCTAGCTGGAAATAAACCTCTCTGTGTGACTTGCCTTGTCGTGTGCATTCTCTGTCTCTTGCAGGGTGGTCGACTCTGGAACCTAACATGGACACAAGTAACTCCAGGTATGGACCCAAAACAAAACAAATAAAGATTCGGACCAGAGTGATAGTACAGCAGGGAGGGTGCTTGCCTTGCACGTGGTCAGCCCAGGCTTAATCCCTTGCATCCCATAAGGTCCCTTGAGCCCAGCCAGGAGGGATCAATAATTTCAGAGCCAGGTATAGTCGAAAAATATACACATACAAAAAAGTTAAACAACATTCTTTGAGAAAGGCACATCTGCATCTTCGATGATGTCATACAGCCAGCAAAATAAAACAGGAAGAGGCATCAGCAGAGACAGCAGCGGAGCTACTGACAGAAACATGGAGATGGTGCGAGGGACCCCTCAGGGTCCCCCGTGGGAAGAAACATCACAGGGACAGGGTGAATTTGTTTCTATCTGGAAAGTGGAGTCTGGAGGCTGGAGCAATAGCATAGCAGGTAGAGTGTTTGCCTTGCATGCAACTAACCTGGCTACGATTCCCAGCATCCCATATGGTGCCCTGAGCACTGCCAGGAGTAATTCCTGAGTGCAGAGCCAGGAATAACCCCTGTGCATCGCCAGGTGTGACCTCCCACTCCCCCCCCCCCCAAAAAAAGGGGAAAAAAAAGGAAACTGGAGTCAGAGCTGCTGAGAAGGATGTGGGCAGGTGGTGGGATATAAGGGGACATGTGTGGTGCCGTTTCCTTCTTACCTGAGGACAAGTGGTCACCATCCTGCCTGTCTGCCTCTGTGTTCTCCTGAGGAAGTCCCAAAGGCTCTTTAGGGAAAACACCTGGAGGGAAATTAACAAGGTGTGAGGAACTGAATCCTTAGTACAGCTAATCAAGTGCTTGCCTCTCACACAGCAGACCAGGGTTGGACCCTCAGTACCCCATAGGGTCCCCTGAGCACCCCTGAGCACCAGGAGTAATCCCTGAGCACAGAGCCAGGGCGTGGCCTGAGCACATCAGGGTGTGGCCCCCAAATTAAGAAAAACAAAGCCTATGGGCCAGAGCGATAGTACAGTTGGTAAGGTGTTTGCTTTGCACAGTTGACCCAGGTTTGATCCCCGATATCCCATATGGCCCCCTGAGCACCTTGAGGAGTAACCCCTGAATATCGCCACGTGTGAAAACAAACAAAAAACAACCAAAGCCTGCGTTCCTAGTGCTAGTCCTAACTCTCATATCCCCAGGCTTGAAATCAACACATTCTAGCTTGAAGTGACCAACTATGTCCCCATACTTGGGTATGTGTGAACACACAAAATGCCAGAATCCTATTTCATCAGGAAGTGGAAAAAGAAATTATGGAACAGGGGCTCAAGCAATAGTACAGCGGGTAGGTGGTTGCCTTGCACACGGCCAACCCGGGTTCAATCCCCTGCATCCCATATGATACCCCAAGCATCGCCAGGAATAATTCCTGAGTGCAGAGCCAGGAGTAACCCCTGAGCATCTCTGAGTCTGACCAAAAAAGCAAAAAAAAAAAAAAGAAATTATGGCCATTTTGCCCAGCAGAGTTAGGATTCATGCCAGAGGAATGTGATTCCACTAGATAAGGCTGAGCCCACAGGAATCCCTGAGCACTGCAGAGCATCCGTCCCGACCCCTGCAATAAAAAGGAAGGAGAAACTCCTCATACTTTCATTCCACGAGCAACGACGATGCGAATCAGAAGTTTTAATATCCAGTTCCAGGGAAAAGAATACAGAACGCAGAGGCAAGGGTAGTAGTTCTCTCCAGGGCTTCAAGGTGGTTATAACTAAGGGCTAGGGAGGAAGTGAGTGTCAGTTAATCCAACACACATATGTGATGTGATTGGCCATCGGACACGTGACTTGATTGGCGTGGAGCCAAAGACAGCAGAAATAATATTAAAGGGGCAGGGCTACGGGCATCTAAAACCCAGGTCTGTGTGAAGTGGGTGGTGGTGTGAGAATGAGATGCGGGAGCTGTGAGTACTATGTGCCTCGGTAACTGGACAAGGGCAGCAGAGTGTTGAGGAGGGAAAGAGTGATGGCAATCTGGGGTCCTGCCCAGCTATAGAAGCCCCTACTGGGGCTGGAGATCGCACAGTGGGTAGGGCATTTGCCTTCCACGCAGCCAACCCCAATTCAATTCCCGGCATCCCATATGGTTCCCTGAGCGCGGCCAGGAGTGATTCCTGAGTGCATGAGCCAGGAGTAACCCTTGTGCATCGCCAGCTGTGACCCAAAAAGCAAAAAAAAAAAAAAAAAAAAAGCTCCTATTTCTTCAGCTGCTGTAGCCGTAGCCTGCAGAGATATACCCACATATACTCCTGTGACATAAATACCTATTTATTATTTTTAAAAGCGATTAGTAGACAGGCCAGAGCGATAGCACAGCAGGGAGGGTGCTTGTCTTGCACACAGCCAACCAGGTTCGATCCCCGGCAACCCATGTGGTCCCCTGAGCACCGGCCAGGAGTCATTCCTGAGCAACCCCTGAGCATCGCTGGAAGTGATCCAAAAGGCCAGAATTTAAAGTCATAATACAGAAGACCTGTAATGGCTGGTTGTAGCTGGGGGTGTGGGGCGTTGTTTGGTTTAAGGGCCACACCCGGTGGTGCTCGGGGCGATTCCTGGCTCTACTCAGGAGTTTCTGGCTGGTCTCAGGGGGGCGATGGGGGGAGGGGGGGTGCCAGGATCAAACCCGGGTCAGCTGCAGCCTTACCTGTTAGGGTCCATGATCTAAGGAACGAGTGCAACACAAATGTGAAAGTTCGGCAGAGCTTTATTTCGTGCCCAACACCTGATGGATGGGGGCAGGCTCCCCAGAGGGCTCCCCCACGGCTCCGAGTCCCTTTCACACCCGGAAACCCGGCTGCCAAGCAACCGATTTCCTGTTGCCGGGCCTCGGGCCAGCTCGGGACTGGCTTCCTTTTCCAGGGTCAGTCACCTCCTCCTCTCCCCTTACGGGTCCCCCAAGCTGGGGTTGGCAGTTCTTTCAGCTAGGTCGGCCCTAACATTCCCCGCTGGACTGCCGTTCCGGCCCCCAGACTCGGCTCGGGCTGGCCTTGGAGGCAGATTCCACCGAGCCGGTTACTGCAGGTTGCCCCTGCAACACTCCCAGCGGCCCCTCGTGCCGCCGTTTCCCAGGCCCAACCCCCCCGATCGCGCCCCACCCCCAGTCCCGGGCGCCCCCTTCAGGCCACCCCGCTACCTTGCCTCCCTATTGTTCTTGGGCCCGTCCACGCGGCCAAGGACTCCGGAACCGGTAGTGCGGGGAGGGGCAGCCGTCAAATCCTTCCCCTCGGCGAAGCCGAACGCTAAGGAACTGCAGTTCCGGGGACCCGGAGAACGCCCCAGGATGAGGCCCGCGGAAGACAGAGGAGCGGACACGGCCGGGAAAGGCCCGGGGCACGCCCACTAACGGGCGTGTCGATGACGTGGCCACGCCCCCTCCGGCCCGGGGACTTGGGAAACGCTCCGCCCACTGCCCGTTGCTCCACTGTAATGTCCCTCCAGAGACCCAGCGCTGACGAACCCCCTGAGCTGCAGGAGGCACATTATTAGGAAGCCTCATTCTCTATATTTTTCTCCTTTGATCTTTGACCCACACCCAACAGTTCTCAAGGTTTATTCCAGGCTCAGCAGGAGGGATCATTCCTGGAGATGCTCAGGGGGACCATATGTTGGTGCTGTGCCAGGTCACACCCCTGCCAGGGCCCTCACTCCAGCAACCCAAGAGAGAAGGATGAAAAAGACTTTGGGGTCCACCTGAGGGTTTCTTCTACATTAATCTTTTCGTTTTGTTTTGGCTTGGGGGTCCACATCTGGCAGTGCCCAGAGCTTACTCGTGACTCCTCTCAGGAATTACCCCTGGTGGTGCTCAGGGGACCAGAAAGGATGCAGGAGATCAAACCCAGGTCCACAGCACGCAAGGCAAATGCCCTACCGGCTGTACCATGGCTCTCGCTCCTCATTTCTTTTTTCCTTTTTTCTCAGTATAAGGTTGTTCCTGCAGCACTGTCCTCCTGTTGTTCATGGATTTGCTCAAGCAGGCACCAGTAACGTCTCCATTGTGAGACTTGTTGTTACTGTTTTTGGCATGTCGAATATGCCACGGGGAGCTAGTTCCTAGCTTGAAGATTGTTCCTAGGACTAAAAAATAAAAAGTAAAGATAAAAAGTGGGGCTGGAGCGATAGTACAGCAGGGAGGGCATTTGCCTTGCACGCGGCTGACCCAGGTTCAATCCCTGGCATCCCATATGGTCCCCCAGCACCGCCAGTTGCAATTCCTGATTGTACAGCCAGGAGTAACCCCTGAGTATCACTGGATGTGACCCAAAAAGCAAAAACAAATTATTTAAAACCCGCCAAGCTTTAAAAAAAGAAAAAAGTGGGGCTGGAGCAATAGCACAGCGGGTAGGGCGGTTCGGTTCCCAGCATCCCATCTGAGCCCCTGAGAACTGCCAAGGGTAATTCCTGAGTGCATGAGCCAGGAGTAACCCCTGTGCATCACCGGGTGTGACCCAAAAAGAAAAAAAAAGTGTTGTTGGATTATTATATGTATGAAATTAACAGTAACAGTATTGTAAAGTCAGTGGGCTAGAGCAATAGCACAGCGGTAGGGCGTTTGCCTTGCACGCAGCCAACATGGCCGACCTGAGTTCGATTCCTCCGCCCATCTCGGAGAGCCCGGCAAGCTACCGAGAGTATCTTGCCCGCACGGCAGAACCTGGCAAGCTACCCCTGATGTATTCGATATGCCAAACACAGTAACAACAAGTCTCATGACGGACACGTTAATGGGCTCACTCGAGCAAATCGATGAACACGGGAGGACCGGACCGTAAAGTCAGTATTGTAAAAACAATACTCTAAATCAGGATGGGTGTCTGAAGTTATAAAAATAAACTTTGGGGTACAAGTGATAGTACAGCAGGTAGGGCACTGCCCTTGCACGCTGCCAAACCCAGGTTCTACCTCCTGTACATGGTCCCCAAATCCTCCAGGAGTGACCTCTAAGTGCAGACCCAAGAGTAAGACTTGAGCACTGCTGGGTGTGGTCCAAAAATAATGTAGCTGACTGTATGCCCATGCTTTGCTCCTGTCGTCGTTTGCAGGGAAAAAAATGGGCTGCGGCCCTTTCAGTGAAGATTTTTCTTTTTTTTTTCTATTTTTAACTGGGCTTGGGAATCCCTGGTGCGCCCACATTCGGTGAAATACGGTACAGGATGTGCCCAGTCCCTCCCAGCCCAGAAGGGACCCGGCAGGGGGTGGGGGGTCCATCTGGTGCACTCACCCTCGGGCTCTGGGCGACTCCGGGCTCTTCCAGTCTCTCAGCCACACTCCAGAGTCACGCACAAACATGCACGCGGGCGTCCCGCCTTGGGCTGCCCCGCAGCTCCCTCCTTCCTGCCTCCGTGCGTGCCGGGATTGCCGACTCCCAAGCGGCTGCTCTAGCACCTTCTCCTTTCCTGCACCCCCGGTAGCCAGGGAGGGAATCTGCAAAACTCTTTGGTTGTATTTATGGCCATTAGGGTCCGGGATCCAAAGACTACACAAAGCAATGAGCTTCCCTGTTGGCAATCGTCTAAGGGGACTTTCTGCTACTTGTTACTTGCTGATTGGCTGAGGGTCGAGGTTACATAACAGGAACTGGCTTCGTTGTTGCCTATCATGGGGAGGGGGGACCGAAACCTAGGCCTAGATGGGCCGAGTTCTTTACTAAGCATGGCGCTGCCTGGGCCTTGCCTCTCTCTCTTTCGTTTCCCCCTTCTCTTATATGGCAACGGTTGAGAAGGGTCAACCTTGACCCTAGAGCTGGTTGAGGGGGGAGTATTGACTCCTAATGTGCCGGAGTTTTGGATCCCCAGTCCCGGTAAAACCAAGTCCGCACACAATAAGGCAAAAGCAAAGGTACTTTATTGCTAGCTCGAGCTAGTGTCCAAGTCTCATCCAACGCGGTGGAGTCTTGACAAGGACCCTGACTCCAAATCACAAGCAGTTTATATAGGTTTCAAAGTTAAGAAGCGGTTTATATACTCGTCTATTTTTAGCATTGGCCCTGTTGCAACAGTGGTCAGCAATTTTCTCGAGGAGGCCAAACCCAACTGACCAGTTTCTTATCTAGGCAAATTACTCAGCTGGGAGTCTACCAGAAACTGCAAGTTCTTCTTTGGGGAAAAAGAATCTGAGGCCTAGTTGAAACTTAATGTTAGCTGCAGCCTGTCATGACGTCAGTTTCGCTCTTACACTAGGTAAGAACCAAGAGCTGGATGGTGTTGAAGCCTTCTTTCACAAATGCCCAACATTAAAGCAAGTAGGAGCCATAGCAAGACCAGTCATGGAAGCTATTAGGGCGATGAGCCAGGGTGACCAATCTTTTCCATGAAACACAATTCAGGAGGACTGGACTGAATAAAGTAGAAAGGGGATAAGCAAGGGATTAGGCCAGGTGCAAACAAACCAAGTATTGAGTGCTCTGCTAGCTGACCTGTGGGGGGCCACTCTGCATTGTAGTTACAAAAGGCTCAGTAGGTTCCTGAACAAACACAAGCCCCATCGTGGGCCATAGGTCAAGGTTAAACTGTGGAGCCTCCATCCCTTTCTGAGTGGCGTTGGCTATAATTCTACGAGTCTGGGTACCAGAAAGGACCCAGCACCAAAACTTGGGCACATAAGGAGCTTGCTCCACAGCTGTCACGATGAGCAAGCAGAAGCAGAGAATAACCCATGCCCCTCCCATGGTTCCCTTAAGTCACTTTTCCAGTCTTACCTGAGGGGTTCGCCACTGGTCGGGTGTCATCCTGTCTTCAAGGAGGGAGGCAATTTTCTTTCATTCTTTTTTTTTTTTCCTTTTTGGGTCACACCCAGCGATGCACAGGGGTTTCTCCTGGCTCTGCACTCAGGAATTACTCCTGGCAGTGCTGGGGGACCATATGGGATGCCAGGGATCGAACCTGGGTTGGCTGCGTGCAAGGCAAACACCCTACCACTGTGCTATCACACTGGGAGGCAATTTTCACGTGTGAAGTGTGGACCCAGACTTTGCTTCCATCCATCTTCAGAGTGGTGGGTGTGGTCAGGATTACGGTGTAGAGCCTCTCCATGGAGGTTAAAGGGTGGCAGTCTTATGTCACCAGCCCCAGACCAAGTCTCCTGGCGAGTACAGGTGGGGGGTTAGCGACTCCCCCTCACTCTGGTGATGTGCCCCAAGCCCTGCATGGAGCTGGGCCTGGATACCTGTAGGGCCTGTAATGAGCGGAGAGGGGAGTGATCCTACATTTCTGCATGCACCTCCTCTTTTAGGCTAAATTGGAAGGTGGTAGTGGACCAAAAGGAGTTTCAAAGGGAGTGAAGTTCTTCCAGTGTGGGGGGGGAGGGGGCTCACTCACACCTGCAATAGGCCAAATGGGAGAAATTGAAGGTTCTTCTGCGGGGGCCTCCTTAATCTACCTACCTACATCATACCCCCCTACAGATTGCACGACCTTAAATCTTCAAAGGGAGAGATAATATCATCATCAGTCACTGTCTCATCACATGGCTACTTCTCCCGGTAGGGAGCATAACATGAGGTCCCCATAGCTATGCCACTGGACTCCGCGCCAGGCTACACACGGGGCACCCCAGAAGGGGACGAGTGAGAGCCCAGGGGCCCAGCTCTGGTAGCCAAACACATCCAGAACCCAACCACCGCCACGCTCAAGGTCGCTCCCACACGCTTGGGTGAGCCTCATATATCACTTAAATGTTGTTCAAGCGGGCGCCAGTAACGTCTCCATTTGTCCCTGTCGCATGCTAGTGTAGCCCAATGGCATCTGTTTGCTCCGGGAACATGAAGGGTCTCAAACCGATCGTTCAATGATCTTGACGAAGAAGTCTGACCATCTGGTAGGTGGGCGGTCACGCGGTCTTTTGACATCCCGTGGAATCCAGTCGGTAACAGCTCTAGTCCAGCGGTCGTCTTTAAATCCCATTACGTGACCAGCCCATCTGATTTTCGACACCTTGGCAAATGAGACAGCGTCCCTGATTCTTGATCGTCGACGGATGTCAGAACTCCGGATTCTTTCTCTCATTTGAGTGAAACGTGATATTCCAAGCATAGCTCTTTCTATTCTTCTTTGGGAGACCTGAATAGCGTTCTCATCTTGTTTGCGTAGGGCCCAGGTCTCTGAGGCATATGTTAATGCAGGAAGAACAGTGGAATCAAAGAGATGTGCCCGGAGCCGGAGGTTCTTCATCCTCTTAGCTATTTCTTCGACGTTCTTGAAGGCGTTCCAAGCCGCTCTCTTCCTCCTGCGCAGCTCAGGTGCCAGGTCATTTGTCATGTTGACTTCTCGACCTAGGTACACATAGCTGTTGCATTCAGAGATGGTTGTTCCGTTGAGAGTGAATGGGGCATCAGGAACGAGGCTGTTTCTCATAAACATCGTCTTAGTAAGATTCAGCTGTAGTCCTACCTTTCCACACTCACGGTCAAAGTCGGCCAGCATTTGTGCCGCTTGGCTGATGTTTGGTGTTATTAAAACAATGTCATCAGCAAAGCGGAGGTGGTGTAGTTGCCGACCATCTATCTTCACTCCCATTCCTTCCCATTCTAGTCGTCGCATGATGTTCTCGAGGGTGGCACTGAAGAGTTTCGGTGAAATGGTATCACCCTGCCGCACCCCTCTCTTGACATCAACGATCACTTCTTTGTAGAATGGTGAGATCCTGGTAGTGAATCCGCAATACAGCTCATGGAGGATCCTGATGTATTGGGCTTGAATGCCCTGATTGGCTAGGGCTTCAATGACCGCTTCCGTCTCAACAGAATCAAAGGCCTTCTTTAAATCAATGAACGTTAAACAGAGCGGCATCTTGAACTCCCAAGAAACCTCAATGAGCTTGGTTATCGTGTGGATATGGTCGATGGTGCTGAATCCTTTGCGGAACCCGGCTTGCTCGCATGGTTGTCCTTCATCTAGTGTTCTGCCAATCCTATTTAGGATGACTCGAGTGAACAACTTGTAGATGACAGACAATAGGCAGATCGGGCGATAGTTGCCAATGTCATGGATGTCTCCCTTCTTGAACAGTAGTACGGTCCTGCTGGTTTTCCATTGGGACGGAACCTTGCATTCAGACAGGTAGCGAATGAAGAGCCGAGCCAGTGTATTGATGAGTACTGATGGCAGGTTCTTCAGGTGTTCAGGTCTGACCTTGTCTGGGCCGGGTGCTGTTTGTTTTTTTTACCGACGAAATGGCGTGTCAGATTTCGGAAGGGAGAACATTGGGAACGACATATCCATCCTGTGGAATTTGGTATGTCGGCAAGTGGACATGGCTATCGAAGAGATTTGAGTATAAGTCATGGATAATCTTCTCCATTGCCGTTCTGGAGGATGTGATGGATCCATCAGGACGTCGGAGGGCAGTCATCTTGGTCTTGTAGTTGGCGAAGGACAGGCGGGCGTTATGAATACTTTTCCCGGCTTCTGCCGCATCTACCAGTACTTCTGCTCTTCTCTCTTTGAGGTCTTCCTTGATCGCATCTCTGCACTGCTTTGCGAGCTCGGACGTTAGCTTGCGGTTGCCTGAGGCATGCGCCAAACCACGCTGGTGAATTAGCTCAAGAGTTTTCGAAGATAGGCGATTTTTTGTGGCTATCTCTCTCTTGGCGTTCCTCGCACATTCATGGAGGTGCTGAACCAGTCGATCGTATTCCTCGTCAATGTTGTCAACAATGGCATCTTCCCATGTTGCCGCAATAGTACCAAAGAGTTCCCAGTTGGTGGTCATTCTGGGAGTTCTCTTTTTGAACTTTGCAGACCTTTCTCCCCGCTCTGTGAAGTAGAATTTTGCACGAAGAATTACGCACCAACATCTCATTATGATGAAAGAGAAATCGAGAAGTTCTACATGGAGCTAGAGAAGTTCTATAAAGAAGACCACACCTTCTACAAGATCATTGTGGGTGATTTTAATGCCAAGATAGGACCGAGAAGATCAGATGAAGAACTTCACATCGGGACCCATGGCCTAGAATGAAACGAACAGGGTGAGAGACTGTCTGAGTTCATCATGTCGACCAAGACCATTCATGGTAACTCACAGTTCCAGAAGGCAGAATCTAAACGATGGACATGGGAGTCTCCCGGTGGACGATTCCACAACGAAATAGACCACATCATATTCAATCGACGGTTTTGCCTGACTGATTTCGCTGTTGTCCCAGCCTCATATATGAGTAAACATATTCCTGGACCGGGGCTGGAGCTATAGCACAGCAGGTAGGGCATTTGCCTTGCACACAGCCAACCCGAGTTTGATTCTCTGCATCCCATACGGTCCCCTGAGCACTGCCAGGAGTAATTCCTGAGTGTATGATCCAGGATTAACCCTGTGCATCGCCAGGTGTGACCCAAAAAAAAAAAATTAAAAAGACAATAACTGAAAAAAAAGAAAGATAATAAAGGTTGAGCCTTGTGTGCTTATATATATATATATATACATATATATATATACACACACACATAAATAAAATATTTCTCTCCAAGATTGGTTGCCTTCTGCTTTAAATCCCCATTATATGCGGTGCAATACTCTTGGAGTATGGGTGGTATGAGGTATGAGTTGTCGTGCGGCCACGAATGAGGCCACGAAATCCAGGAACAAGTTTGTTCGTGGGTGAGGCTTGGCCTGAGTATGTGGAGAGTGACTGTGAGTATGGTGGCAGCTGAGTTCTGGAGGTTTTCGGCTGCCAGGGCTGGTTCCTTTGGGGTGGGAAAGGACTCACTCGCCCCCCGCTCTGGGGCACCCCAAGTGAAATAGCCTGGTGCAGGGTCCAGCGGCATGGTTATGGTATGTATCGTATTATGCTCCCTCCCAGTAGAGAAGGACATGTGACTCTGGATCATGGTCGATGACTAGTTATATTTCACTGGACTGGTGTTGCCCGCAGTTGCTGGGGTGGCTCAGGGCCTTGTGCCTCACCCAGACACTTTCCCATTCTCAGACCACCAAAGCCAAAGGGGCTGTTTAGCCACTTGAATTTTAAAGTGACTCTCTTTTTTGACATGCACACATGCATAGTCATAGTTGCTCATTCATGCACACACATATGCATCCATGTATATGCACTCACATATGCACATGTGCACATTCACACTTCTTGGTCCCAGGAGCACCACCAGGAATGACTCCTCAGCACAGAGCTGGAGTAGCCATTGAGTAACTCATGTGTGGTTCAAACACTTCTCCCTCCCCCCCAAAAAAAAACTCCACAAAAAACACCACAACAAAAAGATGCTTTGAAATGAACCTTAGTGACTTAGGATTTAGCAACAATACCCAGAATCGGGCTGGAGTGATAGCACAGCAGGGAGGGCATTTGCCTTGCATACGGTTCGACCCGCGTTCGATCTCTGTCCCTCTCAGAAAGCCCGGCAAGCTACCAAGAGTATCCTGCCCACATGGCAGAGCCTGGCAAGCTCCCCATGACATATTCTATATGTCAAAAACAGTAACAACAAGTCTCACAATGGAGACATTACTGGTGCCTGCTTGAGCAAATTGATGAACAACGGGAGGACAGTGCTGCAGTGCTACCCAGAATACCAGGGTGGGTGGGGGAACCCAGGTGCCCCTACTGTATCCAAATCAAAACCTGGGGTGCAGTGTAGCCAGCAGATCAACCTGTACCTGTGAGGCAAGTGCATTGGCAACCTCCTGGTGCCTTTAGGCTTTCTGAACCCCCAAATTGCCATTGTGCCTCTGGTTGGACCCCAAAAACTCAGGACCAAGTTCCCCGA
Organism: Sorex fumeus; assembly: GCF_029834395.1. NCBI lineage: Eukaryota > Metazoa > Chordata > Mammalia > Eulipotyphla > Soricidae > Sorex > Sorex fumeus. The sequence goes on from NW_026606098.1 coordinate 10,346,506, forward strand.
GAAATTATAAGGCCAAAAATTAGGTATGTGGGAACCATTACAGAAACCACCCCTGCCCCACCCCCTGCTCAGCTATACAAGCTCATTTATCTGTCTTGCTTCTGAGTCCCACAAATAAATCTTGAAAGAGATCAAAGAGCTTCAGTTAATCGCAGATCTGCGAAAAACTGAACAGACCGGGATAAATCAGAGGCGGGCAGATCAGCCTGGCATCTGCCCAAGCAGAGTCCCTGGCAGTCACTTGCTCCCACAATTGCAAATCGCCGCCATGTTCCGCCCCCCCCCCCCCGCTCCCATCCCCGCAGACTCTATCATCTAAGGAAAACCTCTCCGAGATATAATCTGCTGAAAATTCAGGTATGCTGGTTTTGTGACTGAAGTCTTGGGGGCTGGAGCAATAGCACAGCGGGTAGGGCATTTGCCTTACATGCGGCCGACTCAGGTTCCATTCCCAGCATCCCATAGGGTCCCCCGAGCACCGCCAGGAGTGATTCCTGAGTGCAGAGCCAGGAATAACTCCTGAGCATCGTCGGGTGTGACCCGAAAAGAAAAAAGAAAAAAGTCTATCCTTATAACTGAAGTCTCCAGGCTTTTTCGGTCAGGATGGGCTATTTGCCCCCATCTCCCTGTGCTTCCAGAAGCATCCACACCCCAAAGTTGCCATTCAGTTAAAAAGCTACTCCAGCCTTACTTTCCAGATAAAAATACTGAACGTCCCGAACAAACACAATGACCTCTTAGTGCCTGTATTGCAAATCATAATGCATAAAAGGAAGGAAGGGGGGAGAGAGAGAGAGAGAGAGAGAGAGAGAGAGAGAGAGAGAGAGAGAGAGAGAGAGAGAGAAAGAGAGAGAAGAAAAGTGCCTGCCATAGAGGTAGACTTGGGGGGGTGTTGGGGGATGGTGGGAGGGAAAGGGGGGACATTGGACATTGGTGGTGGGAAGTGTACACAGGTGGAGGGGTGGGTGTTGGATCATTGTATAACTAAAACCCAATCATGAGCAACTTTGTAATGGACTCTCTCACAAGTATTCAATTGGAAAAAAAAAATTAAACAGACAAACTGCACCTTGCGCAGTTGGATGCTTTCATTTTGCTGCCCTAACAGACATGAAACGTGGAAAAAGGCAACCGCGTGGGGGCGCTGCAGCGCGAGGGTCTCACCAGACAGCCCTGCAGATGGCTGGGGCAGAGCAGCTGGGGTGGGGGCTGGAAGGTCTGGCCCAGGTGGGCTGAGAGGGTGGAACATCGGAAGGGAAGCCAGGCTGCTCCAAAGGCTTCTGGAGCCAAGGAGGCCCGTGCCTGCACCCTGGCCATCCCACAACCACCCTTGCTTCTTACAATCTGCAGGTAGCCCCCTGGTAGGGGTGAGGGGCAGCCTCCAACCAGGGCCCCTGCTGCAGTGCCTGTGTCCAGCATGGCTAGGATGTTCCCAGCTCGAGTTTGTTCTGTTTGCTGACTCCAGGTAGGCTGCATGCGAAGCAAACACCTTCCTCTTTGGCTATTGGAAAGGGGTGCGCCCTGCTCAAAATATGAATGCATGCACTTAAGCGTTATGCTGGCAGACCTCTGGAAAAACACCAAAAAACAACAGGCGCCGGGACTAGAAAGATAGTACAGTGGGGAGGGTGCTTGCCTTGCACGCACCAAACAGGGTTTTGATCCCTGGGGTTTGATCACTGGCACCACTGAGGGCTTCTTGAGCCCAGCCGGGAGAGATTCCTGAGTGCAGGACCAAGAACCAGCCCTGAGCACAGTTGGGGTGGCCAAAGAGTCAGACAGCGTTGTTAGTCGTGTTGAAGCTGCTTCTGTTACCATTTCCACTGGCCATTTCCACGCGGACTGCTCTTCTTTTCTTTCCAATTTGTTACCAAGAGAGACTGCCAGGCTCTGTGCCAGAGCTAGGATTTGCAAATATTTGTTTTGTTTTCAGCTTCTCATTTCTTCCTTTTTAACTTGCCTTCCCCCCCACCCCCATATATTATAAAGAAGCTTTTTTTGGTTGGTTTGTTTCGGGGCCACACCCGGCTGTGCTCAGGGCTTACTGCTGGCTCTCCACTTGGGGTTCATTCCTGGAGAAGGTTGGGAGAGGGTTCATCCTGTATGGGATGCCTGAGATCGAACCCAGATCAGGCATGTGCACAGCAAGCATCCTATCCACAGTACTATGGTTCCAAGTCTTATTAAGAACTCTTGGGGGGCTGAAGCAATAGTACAGCGGCGAGGGCTTTTGCCTTGCATGCAGCCGACCCAGGTTCGATTCCCAGCATTCCATATGGTCCCCCGAGCACCACCAGGAGTAATTTCTGAGTGCAAAGTTAGGAGTAACCCCTCTGCATTGCTAAATGTGACCCAAAAAGCAAAAATTAAAATAAAATAAATATATTTTTTTTAAAGAAAAAGAACTCTTGGGGACTGGGGAAATAGCTCAGAGGGTGGCATGCCAGAGGCCTGGGATCCATCCCTGGCAGCACATTATTCCCTGAGCACCTCAGGGAGTGACCCCCAATCAATGCAATGACTCCTGAGTAGGAGCTGGTATACCCTAAAAGAAAAAAAAAAGAAAGAAAGAAAATGCCTAAGACTAAGTATACCCAGAACTTTTTCTTTTTTCTTTCTTGTTTTTTTTTTTTTTTTTTTTTTTTTTTTTTTGCTTTTTGGGTCAAACCTGGTGATGCTCAGGGGTTACTCCTGTCTCTGCACTCAGGAAGTATTCTTCGTGGTGTTAGGGGGATCCTATGGAGTGCCGAGGATGGAACCCCTGTTGGCAACATGTAAAGCAAACTACCTCCCTGCTGTACCATTGCTCCCAGAATTCCCCTTCTTGGTTTTGGGCCTACTGGAAGTGCTTATTATGATATTATATATATTATGATATCTTATTATCTCATTCCTACTTTGGACAAACTGGCAGGCTACCGAATGTAGCCTGCCCACACGGCAGAGTCTGGCAAACTCCCTGTGGTGTACCCAATATGCCAAATACCAATAACAATGATGGGTCTCATTCTCCTAAAGAGCCTTGAATATAATCTCAGGGCTAGGATGAAAGAGACGTTATTGGGGCCTGCTCGAGGCAATCGACGAATAACAGGATGGTCATGATTCGATTCGTTGTAGTGGAAGTGCTTACGGATTATTCTTGGCTCTGCATTCAGGGACCACCAGGAGTGGGACTCTGGGGAGCTTCTGGGGCTTGTACCAGGTTCTGCTGTGTGCAAGGCGAGAACCTTATCTCCTTTACTGTTCCCATCCAGAACAATCTTTTTTCCTTTTTTCCTTAATTGTTTTTTTGAGCTACAACGCATGGCAGAGCCTGGCAAGCTACCCGTGGCGTATTCGATATGCCAAAAACAGTAACAATAACGGGCCTCATTCCCCTGACCTGAAAGAGCCCCCAAAAGGGCAGCGTTGGGAAAGACGAGTAAGGAGAGGCTGCTAAAATTTCAGGGCTGGGACGAAAGACACGTTACTGGTGCCCGCTTGAGTAAATTGATGAACAGCGGGATGACAGTGACAGTGACAATGAGCTACACCAGGCAATGCTCAGGACTTACTTACCACTGGCTCTATGCTCAAGGAGAGAACTGGGGGCCCATATGGAGGTGCTGGGGATGGTCAGCTGCATGCCTTTCCCGCTGTGCTTTCTCCAGCCCTAGTGTTTTTTTGTTTTGTTTTGGGTTTTTATGGCCCTATTCAATAGTGCTTAGGGCTTATTCCTGCCGGTATTTAAGGGACCATGTGGGGTGCTGATGATTAAACATGGGTCCAGTAAGCAAGGTTGCCGGATCTACAGACTTCCGGCCCTTTCTGTGGACTTTTAATTAAGTTACAATTGTCCTCGCCTGAGTAGAGACCCTGAGGCATAGACTAGCATGCGGTGTAGTTCAGACTCACATAGAATGAATCTGAGACAAAATAAAGGAAGCCTGGGCTGAAAAGCGCAAAGCGAGAATGACCATACTATCGAATCAAGGACAAAAATCCACTGGGTCACGGCAATTAATGCAATAAAAATAAAAAGGCTTGTCATGGTCCAACACCCTGCTGTGCTAAACACCAAGAAAATTAGGAGCAGATGGAAAGTACCTCAACACCAGAAAAGCAGTTTTTGAATCTCTCACATCCAGCACCCTTCTCAGCGGTTACGGATTGAACGTACCGTATTTCATCAAGTAATCGGGCACCTCGCAATCTCTGCACTCCCTTGTTAAGCAACAGTTATTCGGGGGACGGTACGGGGCACGGGGGATCGACTCCGGGTCGGCCGCACGCAAGACGCCCTGCCTGCCGTCCAAAGTCTCCGACTTTCTCTAGAGGTGGGGTACGAGGAGCTCATGATGCCTGCTGAGGACGAAATCCAGGGCCTCACGGAGGCAAAGCAAGTGCTCTAGGGCGGAGCAACACTCGGACGCCCTTAGACGGAGTTTTACCCCCTCCACCCCACCTTAGAGGACCTCAAGGAGCCAGACAAAGGCCACCCTCTGAATACCACAGGGGGCATTTAACCAGAAATATGCTTTCTTGTTGAATAGAAGCAATCTTGGTATCACTGCATTAGACTTCTTAGTCAGCTGGGTTTTGACTGTAAGATTCCCACACTCCAAACCTTTGAGATACTCATTTGCAAAACATTTTTTGAGTTAGCGAAAAAATGTGGGGGGCGGGGCTAGCTCAAAGGAATACAGCGCATGCTTTGCATGCTAGAGGCCACTTTGCTAGATCCCCGGAACCACAGGGTCACCTCGGAACTGGACCGCCCCCAAGCCCCTACTCCACTAAAGCACTGAGAAAGGGGGTAACTTTGAGTCCCGCAGGGTGTGGCAAAAAAAAAAAAAAGTTACCCGAAGTGCCATTCTGTTCACAGTACAAAATAATTGATGACTGGGGTGCAAAACCTTGGTGCCCAACGCAAATTTTACAAGGTGAAAAAAATGTTAAATGTGGAATTGATCAAACGCAGACAGAACATTTCAAGGAAACCTCCCCCCACCCAGTTCGAGCTGCCCGACTGGCGGGCCCCGCCCCTCTCCGTGGAGCCCCGCCCATTTAACCACGCCCACTAGCATTTAACCAATCCCTGCGCCAAGTCCCCCGGAGCGACTAGCGCAACTTTGTGGGAGACGGGCTCTTCGGGGCGCTGGAGCTTGGCCCTTTAAAAGCGCGGGCAGGAAGCGGAAGTGGCGTCAGCGACTTCCGGGACTTTTTGTCCGTTGGCTCTTCCTTGTGGGAGCGAATCACATTCATCAGCCCACTGCGGCGCTCGTGGGGGAGGCGCCCTGGGGGCGCCCTGAGTTGCAAAAGTGGGGGAGCACTAAAGGACGGTTTTGTCCCCGGACTGCGGAGGGGCTCCCTTAGAGAGGTGCGGACCCCACACCAAGGTCACCACGTTGCGCGCTGCGGGGCGGCTCGGGGAGGGGTGCGGGGATCGTGGTGCGGGGGTGGCTCGCACCCACGTGCTCGGGGACCCTGAGAGTGTCCCGAGTAACCTTTGCGATGCTTCCCCAGGAGCGAGGCGCGCGGCTCGGGCGCCCGGATCCCCGCTGACAGCGCGCCCCGCGGGCCGGGGTGAGTATGGGGGCGGGGGAGGCCTCCAGTTGGCTCGGAGCACCCGCTGCACCGTGCACGGAAAAGTTCTCGTCTTGGAACTGGCCTTTTCTTTTTTTTTTTTCTTTTTTCTTTTTTTTCTTTTTTGCATTTTGCTGCTTTTGTTTTCCTTTATATTTTTTTTTTGGGGGGGGAACTCCCCTGCGGGCCTGCGAGGAGGTGGGAGCTGGCCCGTCCCTGCGTAGAACTTGCGGGGGCCCGTGCGTGCCCGGCGTGCGGTGCAGTCCTTGGAAATAGCTCTCCCCGACCGACCCCCGATTTCTTTTTCCTTTAGGTTTTTGGGGACCGCATCCGGCTTGTGCCGCCTAGGGACGCGAAGTCTGCGATGCCGGCCCAGCGCGTGGAGCTACCCTGGGTGGGGGGCTCGGCCCGACTCTTGTTTCTTTTTCTTTTCTTTTCTCTTCTTTTCTTTGTTCTTATTTTAAAAAATTTCGCGCCATCCTCGTTTTGCTCAGCACGGGACCCTGAGCTGCTGGTTGCAGCTCCTAGAGCTGGGTACCTCGGGACAGCCCGGCCGTGCTGGGGGCGGCCACGGCGCCCGTTCTGCAGGATCCGGACTCAGAGTCAGCGCCCGCCTTTCTTTGCCTGGACATCCAGATACTTGGGCTTTCAGAACCAGGCCCTGAGCAGCCTCCCCCACATTTACCGAGGGAGGAAGGGGCGAGCGAAAGCCTTTCTTCCGTGCAGTCCCGATCCCCTAGCAAATTTTATTGAGTTGCATTTTTTAATGTTCACTTTTTATCCGCCCCCCGTCGTTCCCACTGCTGATTCTCAAGTTCAGCCCAGCCACAGGGCCAGGGAAGCGGCTAAGCGGCCACGCTCGCGCTTCGCATGCACCGGGATGCGGCGTGGAGTGGGGGAGCCCGAGCCGGCCAGGACGAACTTGCTGGTGGCCTCTTGGCCCTGACCTGGGCCTTTCCCGCCGGACTCGGCGCCTTTGCTGAGGCCAACACCACCCGTGGAGGAGGGGATGGCTCCCAGCCCCGTCCATCCCATCTTTTCCCTCCTTGCTGTGTGTCCCGAGCAGTTTATAAATTAAAAAACAACAAACAGAAAAAAAGTGGGGGGGGGGGGTTCCTGGGAGGGAAGCGTCCAGAGTGAGTGATCCCTGAGTGCAGAGCCAGGAGTCAGGGGTGACAGTCCACTTTGCACTAAGCCCATGCAGATCTCCTTGCTGGTTTCTCAAAGGGCACGACAGGGAGTGACCCCCTGAGCACTGTGCCAGGAGCTTCCTCCAAAGGGGGCAACAGAAACAAAAGGTTTAAAGGCCCGGTGGATCAGTAGGCTGGGAGGCACTTCTGCCGGATGTTGTTTCTCACAGTGCTTTGTAGAATCAGCTTCTGATTGGGGCCCAGGGGCCAGAGCAAATCTTGTTCTCTGTTGGCTGAGCCCTGTTCTGGCCTGCAGGGTTGGGTTAATTGGGGTGGGGGGGCACACCCGGGCCTAGATCTGTGTGTGGTGGGAGCCCTCTCCTGCAGCCCACCTGCTTGGCCTTTGCTCCGAGCACCCTCGCCAGCCCCAGGCCTTTTGTTTTTGAGTGATTGGGGCTGCCAGGAGGATGAGTTGCCTGTGTGAGAAGTGTGTAGAGAATAAGCTCTAGAAATAGAAACCGGTTCTTTGCAGGGAAACCTAGAATTTTCTTGGCTAAGAAGCCGAAGAGACCAGCATCGTGTTTCCCAAAAAAATTTCTGATGGGGTTGGGGGAAAGAGGGAGGGGAGGCTGAAAGCCCCTTCCTTGTCCTGGGCCAGGAAACTTCATTACCTGAAGTTCCCACCTCCCACCCTTCCCCAGAGCCTTCCAGAAGGGCGGGGGGGGGGGACTTCTTTCTTTTTTTACTTCTTTAAAATTTTTTAGCTTTTTAGATCACGCCCGGCAATGCTCAGGTCTCTGCATTCAGGAATTACTCCTGGCTGTGCTCAGGGGACCACATGAGACGCCAGAGATTGAACCCAGGTTGGCCAAGTGCAAGGCCGACACACTCTGTCCTGCTGTACTATTGCTCTGGGCCCCTAGAAGGGGGGGACTTTTGAGGGGAAAGCTGAAGGGGGTTGGGTTGGGTTGGGTTGGGTTTGGTTTTGGGCCACACCCAGAAGTACTTAGGTCTTCCTGGCTCTGCTCAAAAAGCTTACTCCTGGCAGTGGTCAGGAGACCATATGAGGTGCCTGGAATTCAACCCTGGTCAGCCTCGTGCAAGGCAGTGCCCACTATACTGTGCTATGTCTTCAGCTCCCAAGTGCCCATAAATAGGATGTTTGGTCATTTTTTATTTATTTATTTATTTTTGGCTTGGGGGCACACCCAGTGGTGCTCAGGGCTTACTCCTGACTCAGTGCTCAGGAATTACTCCTAGTGGTGCTTGGGGAGACCATATGGGATGCCAGGGATGGAATGTGAGTGAGTCAGCCACGTGCAGGGCTAGTGCCTTATCTGCCATACTATCTCTCCAGTCTCTCTTTTATTTTAATTTTAATTAAATAATATTTGGAGTGGTTGGGGGGGAATGTGTTATTTTATTACTCAGGAAAATGGGCGATTCAGAGGATTGCATATTTTCTTTGTGGTAAACTGGCAGGAAGTTGAATTGTAGATTTTTCTGCTTTAACTTCGGAAGTGCATTTCCTCACCCTGAGGGTACAGCCAAAACAAACCCCCCAAAACTGCATGCTAGTGTTTCTAATGTTTGAGTGACACATGAAACTTTTCTGCAGTGTTTGAGAACGCTTGGGGATCCAGAAACAAACCGAGGTTTGCACCTGGTGATTCTGAAAATTATTTTAGGTGCTATTTTGTTTTGCTTGTGCTTTGGGCCCCGGGTGTCCCATGACTTCTGGAGAGTCAGGGGGCCTCGGTGACAGTACAGCGGATGGGGCGTTGGCCGTGTGCTCACCAGGGTTTGATCCCTGCCATCTGTAGCACTTCACCGGATATGCTCCCCCCCCCTTAAAGAAACACCACAGTCAGTTAAGCCACATGTTGGGATGTTTCTGTGTATTGATGTTTTCTGCATGTTTGGGCATTGCCCCTCTGCCCCGCAGCCTGGCTTTCCTCTCACTTGGGAAGGATGAGCTAAGCTGAGGCTAGCACTCTAGTTATCAGGAAAGTTCCAGTGGGATGTGCTGGGCACTGCCTGGTCTCCGTGTGTGGAACAGCTCAGCCTGCCAGGACCGCAGGCACATGGCCATTGGCCTCTGTGTCCACAGGTGTGGCTGTCAGGAACTCAGAACAAAAACAGGCCCCAGGGCCAGAGTGTAATAAAGCATGTGGAGAATTGTTTTTTTTTTTTTTTCCTTTTTGGGTCACACCCAGTGATGTGCAGGGGTTACTCCTGGCTCTGCACTCAAGAATTATCTCTGGTGGTGCTTGGGGAACCCTATGGGATGCTGGGGATTGAACCCAGGTCAGCCACGTGCAAGGCAAATGCCCTCCCTGATGTACTATTGCTTTGGCCCCATGTAGAGATGATTTAAAATAATGTGTGGGAAGGCTGGAGTGATAGTATAGCGGGGAGGGCATTTGCCTCACACACAGTCGGCATGGGTTCTATCCCCAGCATCCCATAGGGTCCCCCGAGCATCGCCAGGAGGAATTCCTATGTAGTTCAGAGCCAGGAGTAACCCCTGAGCATTGCTGGGTGTGACCCACAAAGCAAAAACTAATAATAAAAAAATAATACCTGGGGGCCAGAGTGATAGTACAGCAGGTAAGGCACCTTGCACCTGGCTGGTCCACGTTTGATCCCTGGCACCGCCTCTAGTGCCCTGAGCATTGCCAGGAGGGATCCCTGAGCACTGCTGGGTGTGGCCCCCCCAAATCAGGAATTTGCAGGTGACATATGAAGTCAGATAGCCCTTATTCAATTCCTAAAGATCATGTGCCCCTCCAAGAAGAAAAATGAAATAAGCATTGGGGTGAAGACATAATGAACAGGGCCAGGCCATTGGCCTGTATGCAGCCAGCACGGGTCTGTACCCCTGGTACCACAATTTGTTCCTTAGCACCAAACCAGGAGTCAGCCGGGAGCTGACCCCCTCCCCGAAGATAATACTCCTCAGATCCTCCGTTGCGGAGCTACACCCCGCACTGGAGAGCACGCACCCAGTAGGACTCCAGCCTGGGCACGCGCTCACCTGGCGTGGGGTTGAATCCTGGGACCCCATATGTAAGAGAGGCCCCTGAGCACAGTCAGGTGCGCCTCCCCCCCAAAAGAAAATCCTTTTGAATAGAAGAGGGGTATGGGTTTGTGGGGGGAGGGAGTAGGGAAGCGAGTAAGCGCCTGGATCTTCCGCTTACAGAGCAGGCCTTCACCCCACTTGGAGCCCACACAGCGGGAGGGCATTTTCCTTGCGCATGGCAGATCTGGGTTCGAGCCCCAGCATCCCATATATAAGGTTCTCCAAACCCAGCCAGGAGTGAGCCCTGAGCCCTGACAGGTATGGCCCAGAAATAAAAACAAGCAGAACTGACAAGTATCTCCGTGGTTCCCGCCTCTGCGAATGGTTCTTAGTGGCTGTCCATTGTCTCGCATCTTTGGAGTGGATGAGGGCTTGTAACCCTAAAGACCAGTTTCCTGTTCAGTTTTGCTGCCTCTCCTCCGTTTTCTTCCAGAACCCTCGAACGCATACAGGCAAAACCGCTTCAGAGCACTGCCAGGAGGCAAATTTTGATGCCTGTGTTTACATGGTCCATACCAAGCAGTGCTCAGGACTGACTCCCGGCAGGCTTGGGGGAACACACGGGTTCAAACCTGGGTTGTCCGTGAGCACAGGTTGTCCCGAACTTGTCCTGCCCACTTGTACTAGTGCTCGGGCCCCATTAGTCAAATTTCTATTTTAAACAAAAGCATTTCTTTTGCTTTGTTTGGGGCCTCATCTGGCGACGCTCAGGGAGAGAGTACTGCAGGCTCGACACTCAAATTACTCCTGGTGGGATCAGGGGGTACCCTCTGGGGTGCCGGGGATCGAACCCAGGTCAGCTGCTGTCCTATCACAGCAGCCCCTTCTGGTTACACCCACTGGTGTCTTAATCTGTTCATCCGCGTGACTGGGTACAGAAACTCTCCATCATACAGATCTTTGAAAGAAAGCGCCCCCCAAGGACAAGTCACACCCCTCTTACACAACACTAAGCGGATCTCTGCCAGGTGTTTTTCTTGGCCGACCCAAGTCCTGGGCCCCACTTCCTCTGCCTTTAACCCATACAGTCCGAGCGTCGAGGGAGTGAGCCCCTGGCCAGTCTCGTGGCTGCCCTCACCAGGATCCCAGGCGGCCACTGTTGGCCCCTTCAACTTGCCATTGAACTTGTTCTGGGATGTGTGGGCCTCCCCTGACAGCGCTTGGGCCTTCCTCCTAGCTCTGTGCCCAGGGAGCACTCCTGGGCCGCAGGGGCCCCTGTTCAAAAATTGGGTCAGCCCTGTGGGCAAGGCTGGCGTCTCAAGCTTGGTGCTTGTGCTCCCCTTTGGACCCCAGAAATCAAACTCTTTCTTTTTGGCTTTTTGGGTCACACCTAGCGACACAGGGGTTACTCCTGGTGGTGCTCGGTGGACCATATGGGATGCTGAGTCGGCAGCATGCAAGGTACATGCCCTACCCGCTGTGCTATCGCTCTAGACCCTCAAATTGTTTTTGATGTGTATTTCTGCTTGGGGAGTTATGCCCCGCAGTGCCATCCCTGGCATCCTCTGTGCACCAGGTAGACGCTGTTGCCCCCTTGGTTGCCCATTTCCAGCCCAGAAAGCAAATTTTCAAGAAATTAGTTGGTGACAGGATGGGGGCCAGGAGTGAAGCATCAAGAGGATGTGGCACTGGCCTTGCCGTGGTGGGGAGGACCCGGGTTTTGGTCCCCAGCACGAATGACCCCCCCCCCCCCCGCATGTGCCCATTGAGATGCAGGTGTCCCTGCAGTGTCCCCAACCCCCCCCCCCCCCCCCCCCCCCCAGCAGTAGTTGGCGTGGCCAGTAGCAGCTGTGAAGGTCAGGCTTGCAGTGAAGTGGAACCACTGTCACCGCAGAACCAGGGCATTAGATATCTTTGGACTCGTGCCCATGGGGCTCCGAGGGCCAACCAGGCATTGTTTTAGCCTCGGGATAGATATTCATTTTATTTATTTTTTGCTCTTTGGGTCACACCCAGCGATGCACGGGTTACTCCTGGCTCATGCACTCAGAAATTATTCCTGGTGGTACTTGGGGAACCATATTGGGTGCTGGGAATCAAACCTGGGTTGTTCACATGCAAGGCAAACACCCTCCCCCGCTGTGCTATCGCTCCAGCCCCTGACATACTTATTTTTGCATTTGGGGCCACACCTGGCTTCGCTCAGGGATCACTCCTGATTGGGATTGGGGGATCAGGCCCAGGTCGGCCCTGTGCATGTCCAGAGCCCAGATCTCCCGTGGAGCCCTGGCTCTGGCCCTGATAAATATTTATGATTAAATCTTCCTTGACACCGGATAAGCCTACCTTTTGTTTTTCTGAGCCACGCCCAGCGGCCCTTGGGACTTCCTCCTGTTCTGTGCTCACTCCCAGTGGGGATCTGGGAACCCTTGAAGGAGGACTGGGGGGTGGGGGATCAATAACAGGGGTCTGCAGTGGGCAAGACTGGCCCCCTCCCTGCTGTGCTCGCTCCAACCCCCTGGACAGACTGGCCTTGTGAGGTGCTGGGGGCCTGGAGGGAAGGTTTGGACCAGGGAAGGGGAGAGGAGGGTGTGTATTTGTTTATGAGAAAACTCGCTCCTCGCCCCATGGGGCAGATCTCGGAGGAGGTGGCCCGGCGGGCTGGGAGCCCAGCACAGATGGAAGGATGAAGAGTCTTTTCAAAGACGCTTGTGGAATCTTGGGGTGAACGAGCGTTGGAGCAAAGTGAACAAGTTATTTGAGGGATTGGGTCCAAGGAAAAGATGCTGGGTTTCTTCTGCGAGGGCAGGTGGAAGTTTGCCACCCCCCCGCCCGGGGCCTGTGTTTGGGGGTGCTTGAATGATGCCCGAGTTCACCAGGCCTTGCCAAGAAGCCCGATGAGGTGGGGAGGGCTGGGTGGGGCGTCTGAAGTCCTGGGAAAGGCTGATTTTGGCGTCCCTGCTGAGTCACGGTTGGTGTTGGTATTACCAGACAAGGCCGGGGAGCCAGGAAGGTAGGGAGTAGGAGGGGGGCTCTTGAGTTTACCCCAAAAGCTTGCTGGCTGGGTCTGGTCCCGGGGCTGAGAGCATTCTGCAGGGTGTCTCCTCGTGGGGGTGTGACTCAAGAGAAAAATGGGGGGGGACTGCTGAGCACATGTTTGTGGACACTGTGTCCGGGGTTCCTGGCTGCAGTTCCATTGGGGCTGTTGGTGTTGTTTTGGTTTCTGTTTGTGGGGGTCGGGGGTCACACCCTGCAGTGTCCGAGGCTTCTAGTCGGCCCTGCAGACCCACTTGTGTGGCCTCCCTGGAGGGGGACCTTAGTGCATGCTGGAGGGGTGAAGAATTCCTGAGTGTTTACCGAGCGAGGTCCTTGAGCCAAGTTGTTTTGTGATACAGGCAGGAATTTTCAGGGAAGGCGTTGAACTTGGAGCAGTGTGGTTCTGACCTGCAGTCCGGGACGTCTTCACCCGCGTTGGTTACCAAGTCCAGATCTGGGGGCCTGTTGGCATCTGTGCAGGTGGGAATTGGCCCTGTGTTGAATTATGTAGGGACAGTTTGGCACCTTCCCCACCCACCGCACGCATAGTATTGTCAGGGTCTTTGTTTCTTCCCTTTCTCTTTGTTTGTTTGGGAGACCACACCCGGCAAAGCTCAGGGGTGACTCCTGGCTCTTCACTCAGGAACCACTCCTCGGGCTCAGGGGACCCTACAGGATGCCGGGGATCAAACCTGGGTCAGCTGCATGCAAGGCAAGGCCCTCCCTGCTGTCTTATCCTATCCCCCCCGTTTTTTATTTGGGGGCGAGGTTTGAGGTCATTCTGGTGGTGCTTGGGGGGGGGGGCGGCCTGCGCAGTGCTGGGGATAGAACCAGTATCAGCATGTGTGCGAGGCCTACAAGTAAATGCCCTCACCTCCATACGCTTTCTCCAGCCTCCAGATTTTTTTTTCTTTTATAGCAGGGTGCCGTATAAGTACCGCGGCTGGAGCGATAGCACAGCGGTAGGGCGTTTGCCTTGCACGCAGCCAATATGGCCAACCTGAGTTCGATTCCTCCGCCCCTCTCGGAGAGCCCGGCAAGCTACCGAGAGTATCTCGCCCGCAGGGCAGAGCCTGGCAAGCTCCCCGTGACGTATTCGATATGCCAAACACAGTAACAATTCTCACAATGGAGACGTTACTGGGCCCGCTTGAGCAAATCGATGAACAATGGGAGGGCCTTTACCTTTACCTTTATAGCAGGGTGAGGCTCAGGGGACCATTCCGGGTGTTGGCAATGGAACCTGGGTCGGCTGCATTCAAGGCCAGTGCCCTCCCCTCTGTGCTGTGGCTCCCCCAGCCCCCAGGTTCCTTTTTTTTTTTTTTTTTTTTTTTTGCTTTTTGGGTCACACCCAACGTTGCTCAGAGGTTGCTCCTGGCTTTGCACTCAGGAATTACTCCTGGTGGTGCTCGGGGGACCATTTGGGATGTTGGGAATCAAACCCGGGTCGGCCATGTGCAAGGCAAATGCCTTACCCACTGTGCTGTCGCACCAGCCCCCCTCTCCACCCCCAGGTTTCTTGAGTGCATGAATGGGATGTCAGTTCAAGCTCATTCCCAGAGCAGTGACAACTAGGCCAGTGGAGGTGTGACTTGCCACCACCTCTGGGTGCTCGCAACTCACTGGTTTGTTCTCTTCCAGGTCTTTCTCCTCAGGGACCCTTCCTGCCTGTCCTTAGGGGACACGGAGACAGAATGGATGGTGAGTCACAGCGTGCCCTGGTCAGAAGCAGAGCCCGAGTGTGTGCCCTTCAGCCCGGTGGGGGGGGCCCAAGTTCGAGCCCTCACTCCACATGGTCCCCGGGAGTGTCCCCCGACACCAAAGCAATGCTCAGGGGTCAAGGCAGAGGCCCTGTGTGCGTCTGAGCTGAGTCTGGCCTGGGATCCTCGAGAATCTCCGGACTTGTTCATCAGGTATCACTGGGAGGAGCCCCCGAGCGACCTGAGCACTTTGTGGGAACCTTTACCCTCCCCCGCAAAAAAGCCTCGGCTGTGCCTTTGCATGCCAGGGCCCGAGCTTCATGCCTTTTGGGTCACTCTGTCATCTCTAGATTTCAGAGAGAAATTGGACCCTGGCTTGGTTGTGTGCAAAGCAGGTGCCCTCCCACAGTATCCTGGCCCCAGCACTGCAGCCTTCTGTGTTATACATCACAGGTTTTGGGCCAGGGGATACCTCCCCAAGGACTGGGGCCCGTCTTTGCACGAGGGGGCCCCAGCTTTTTTGTTTTGATTTATTTATTTATTTATTTTTGGCTTTTTGGGTCATCCCTGGCTATGTTCAGGGGTCACTCCTGGCTCATGCACTCAGGAATTACTCCTGGCGGTGCTCTAGGGACCATATGGGATGCTGGGAATTGAACCCGGGTCAGCTGTGTGCAAGGCAAACACCCTAACTGCTGTGCTATTGCTCCAGCCCTGGGAACACAGCTTTGATCCCTGAGCACCACTGGGGGTGCCCTTCTCTCAGATGAAAAGGGGGCCATTGGGGCTGGAGTGATAGCACAGCAGGTAGGGCGTTTGCCTTGCACGCGGCCGACCCAGGTTCGATTTCCAGCATCCCATTTGGTCCCCTGAGCACCACCAGGGGTAATTCCTGAGTGCAGAGCCAGGAGTAACCCCTGTGCATCGCTGGGTATGACCCAAAAAGCAAAAGAAAAAAGAAAAGAAAAGGGGGCCGTCAATACCACAGCAGGGAGGGCACCTACCTGGCACACGGCCAACCAGGTTCTGTCCCCACCACCCCATAGGGCTGGCCCCCAAACCAGGAAAAGAAAAAGGAAGCTGGAAGGGAGGGTCGGCTCGTGGCCGTCCGAGCATCTAAGCGGAGGCTTGTCTCTTCTTTCCCAGGGGAAACCGTGGGCCGGGCATACATGTCCCTGCGTCTGAGGAGTGTGGCCAGGCCTGCTGGGAACGACCCCCGGGGGGCACCCGTCCAGGCAGCCACGTGCTCACGCTGAGGAAGGCGCCCGCCGCCCCCACCCGCCCCTGCTGAGCCCGGCTCTTCACCCCGCAGTCCACGCCCGCGTTGCGCCATGGAGCGGCCGTCGGAGGTGGCCGTGGCCGGCAAGACGGAGCCGGGCCTGCAGCCCTACACCTGCAGCGAGTGCGGCATGGTGCTGCCCTGCGCCGCCGACCTGAACCTGCACATGCAGATGCACCCAGGCAAGCACCCGTGCGTGTGCCAGGAGTGCGGGCGCGCCTTCAGCCAGGCCGCCGACCTGGCCGACCACCTCAAGTACCACACGGGCGAGAAGCCCTTCAAGTGCGACCAGTGCTGGCGGGCCTTCGCCACGCTGTCCAAGCTCACGGCCCACTTCCGCTCGCACACGGGCGAGAAGCCGTACCCCTGCAACATCTGCGGCAAGACCTTCGCCTGCTCGTCCTACATCACCATCCACAAGCGCGTGCACACGGGTGAGCGGCCCTACGCCTGCCCCGAGTGCGGCAAGCGCTTCGCTGAGTCGTCCATCCTCACCAACCACATCAAGGTGCACACCGGCGAGAAGCCCTACGCCTGCAAGGAGTGCGGCAAGGCCTTCATCAAGGCCTCGGGCCTGGCCGAGCACATGAACACGCACACGGGCGAGAAGCCCTTCGCCTGCCGCGAGTGCGGCAAGGCCTTCATGAAGTCGTCGGGGCTGGCGCTGCACGCCAAGATCCACACGGGCGACAAGCCCTACCAGTGCGACAAGTGCGGCAAGGCCTTCTACGCCTCGTCCAACCTCACCAAGCACTTCCGCACGCACACGGGCGAGAAGCCCTTCCAGTGCAACGTCTGCGGCAAGACCTTCACCACGCTGTCGTACGTCACCATCCACAAGCGCTCGCACACGGGCGAGAAGCCCTACGCGTGCAAGAAGTGCGGCAAGGCCTTCACGGCGTCCACGCACCTGGCCAAGCACCTGCGCTCGCACACGGGCGAGAAGTACGAGTGCGAGCTGTGCGGGAAGAGCTTCGCCAAGGCCTCGAGCATCCTCATCCACAAGCGCACGCACACGGGCGAGAAGGCCTTCGAGTGCAAGGAGTGCGGCAAGGCCTTCTTCGACTCGTCGGGGCTCACGGCCCACAAGAAGATCCACGCGGGCGTCAAGCCCTACGAGTGCAACCTGTGCGCCAAGGCCTTCATCAAGTCGTCGGCGCTCATCAAGCACATGAAGATCCACACGGGTGAGAAGCCCTACGTGTGCGCCGAGTGCGGCAAGGCCTTCACGCGCTCGTCGGGGCTGTCGGTGCACATGAAGATCCACACGGGCGAGAAGCCCTACATCTGCGACAAGTGTGGCAAGGCCTTCGCCTCCTCCACGCACCTCACCAACCACTTCCGCTCGCACACGGGCGAGAAGCCCTTCCAGTGCAACGTCTGCGGCAAGACCTTCGCCTGCTCGTCCTACATCACCATCCACAAGCGCTCGCACACGGGCGAGCGGCCCTACGAGTGCAAGGAGTGCGGCAAGGCCTTCACGGCCTCCTCGTGCCTCATCAAGCACCTCCGGTCGCACTCCGTGTAGGCCCGCGGTGGGCGGGCGGGCTGGGGGCGCCTCGCACCCGCGCCCCTCTCCCCGGCCTCCCTCCCAGCCTCCAGACCCTCGGGCCTTAGTGGGATACCCCTGCCAACCCACAGCCCCGCCCCAGGCCCCGGCTCTTGGCAGAGGCCACTCACTTTTTTCTCTCCGAGACTTGGCACTGGGGGGGATCTCCGCCAGGGGTTCCCGAACATTCGCTGGTTCGATGAATGGAGATCCTGAACGTGCGCTGTGGAGGGGCGGCAGGATGCATGCTGGACAGGGGGGTGTCGCCCCGTGTGGGCGCCCCCAGTGAGCCCCGGAGGGTTAAGGATCAAGGGGGGGAAGCGGACCCCCGTTTTCTGCGTCCTGGAAGCACCCGCGTTGGTCCCGGGTCCCAGGATGCCCGTGTGTGTCCACACCTAGTGTGTGTGTGGGGGGGGGGGGGGGGGCGGAATGCTGCCTGATTGTGGCTCACCACCCCGGCAGTCCCCGTGGCCCGGTCAGGGAAGCTTCAAGAGTCCCCTCGGGTCTGCTGCGCCCGAGGACAGGGCGGGGCCACGTGTGTCACGTGATCTGCCAAGGACAGGACGGAGGCAGCTGGGCCTCTGCCCACACAGCTGTTTCGTTGCGCCGAGCGCCTGAATGGGACAGAAGGACGCAGGGGATCCGAAGGGGGGGGGCTCGCCACTGCGTCAGGTGAACCCCCAAGTGTCCCGGATGGGGAGCTGCTCTGCGCCCGGGAAATTGCTGGCGGAAGATGGTCTGATCGTGCCTGACGGGCTCCGACGCTGTCGGCCCCTGGACCCTTGTCCCTCGCCGCCTGCCGTGCCCCGCCCTTAACTGCGGTTGGGTGTGGATACGCAGCCCGTGGCTCCCTGAACCTGAGATCGTGGCGGTTTCCCGCCGATGCGGGGACTTGGGGGGTGGCTGCGTGGGCCGTGTCGGGCTGAAGCACGTCCCAGCCGGCTCTGACCAACGCTGCCTTTCTGCCAATAGCCATACCGGATACCGGGCCTGCCCTGGGGCCCGCTCCGCCTTCCAGCTGCCCAAAGCTGACCCATTCTATAAATCCCCGGAAACTCCCGGGACAGGGACAGGACGTGGAGACCCGCAGGGAATCCCAGATGCAGCCCAGCAGCACATGCTGCAGCGTCCTCCGGCCGGTGGCACTGACCCCGGTGTGATGTGCAGATGGGGAGAGAAAGGAGGGCGTGGGGCAGGAGTGGGGGCACCCCGGCCCTGGGGGAGCTTGGATTCCCTGTCCTGGAAAAAAAACGGATGGTAGTGGACGTTTGTCCCCCTCAAATGTGGGGCCCAGCCCAGCCCCCTTGCTATGGAGACTGGTGTGCAGGCCCTTGTCTCCAAGAGTCCTGAGGGCCCAGAAGCCCTGGCCACAGCCCCCTCGGGGTAAGGGCTTACACATGAACCCGTGTGTTGCAGACACCAGGGTGGGGTGGGGGGGAGGCTGAGGAGGGTCCATGGTATCGGCCGGGGCCAGCTCTGGGGAACTTGGGGCTAGTGTGGGGGTCAGTGTGTGTTTGCTAGTTGCCAAGTCTGGGGGTCCAGCAGAGGTGGGGTGAGGGTGTGGAGGGCCCGAGTGGGGGCTCAGGCATGTGACGTGGAACATGCTCACCGGCTGGGTCCTGTCTCTGTCGCCATCCAAAACTGGGGTGAGCCCAGGAGGGACTCATCCCAGCTAAGACCCACCCACCCCACCCCTGTCCCGCCAGATGTCCAAGTAGCAAGGATTTTTAAAAGATTTAAAAAAAAAAGAAGAATGTAAGGACACAGTTAATAGATATATTCAAGGTCACAGGAATCAGAAAATAAATGCTTTTGGAGACCAATATTGTGCTTATCATGCATAATTTGTTGCTTTTTGAAGTGTCCGGAATGTAAGCTGGGACCTACACTGTATTTGCTTTGATAAGTTACACGGAGTTTTTTTTTTTTTTCTAAAAAAAAAAGAAACACTGCTTTTGAGTGGTTTTTGGTTCCCGCCTCCCCCCATCTTGACACTTAAAACCCCAGCTTGTGGGGCTGGAGGGATAGCACATGGGTAGGGCGTTGGCCTTGCACACAACCGACCTGGGTTTGATTCCCAACATCCCATGTGGTCCCCTGAACACCGCCAGGAGTAATTCCTGAGTTCATGCGTGTAGCACTGGGTGCCAGTAACATCTCCATTTGTCCCAGCCCTGAGATTTTAGCAGCCTCTCCTTTCTTGTCCTTCCCAACTCTGCCATATTGGAGGCTCTTTCAGGGTCAGGGGAATGAGACCTGTTATTACTGTTTTTGGCATATTGAGTACACCACGGGGAGCTTGCTGGGCTCTGCCGTGCAGGCAGGAAAAACTGAGCACATGAGCCAGGAGTAACCCCTTTGCGTTGCTGGGTGTGACTTTCCAAAAAAAAAAAAAAAACCTTAGCTTGTGTGTGTCCACGTCCCAGCCTCCCTCTGGGGTGGTGGGCTCAGCTGTTGGACCCAGCTGGACTCCTGTATGTCACCCGGAACTCTCTGATCCTTGCCATATGCAGGTCAGCCGGGGCCTGGCTTAGCAATTCAGGTGATGTCCAGCATCCTGGCAAGGGTGGTCCACGGGTGCCCGCACCTGTGATGCGGGAAAGTGAAGCAGCTTCTGCCATCTGGGTATATGGAGTGGGGTCGGGCCCAGAGGCTCAGACTGACCCCATATTCCTGCCCAGGGCTCTCAGGCCTGCAGGAAGCCACCCATACCCTCAACGTTCCCCAAGGCACTGCTTCCTTTGGGGAGTTGGGGGTGGGGTGGGGCTCTGGACCACACCCAGCGGTGCTCAGGGCTGACTCCTGGCTCTGCTCTGGGGACAGTGTGGGGATGCAGGAGGTTGAACTCGGTGCTGCCGCCTGCGAGACCAAAGCCGTTCCCGCTGTCCTGTCATTCTGGCCCATACAGCTGCCGTTTCTGTCAGGGCTGCAGCCCCCTATTTGAATGGAGTCCCTGGCTCCTGGCAGGGACCAGGGGCTCTTGTGCCAGGGATCAAACCCAAGTTGGCTGCCTGCCTTGCGAGCCCTTTCCTCCCTCTGCCATCTGTCTCTGCGGCACCTTCCAAATGGCGTTCGTTCCCTGGCAGTGTGCAGACACAGTTCGCGGGTATTTTACCAAAAGCGAGGTATGGATTTAATGCCGTCCTCACGTAGGAGGGAAAGGAAGGAAATGAAGCCCAAAGGTAGGAAGGTAGATGCAAGGGCCTGAGCAGCTGCTTTGCTCCTGTAGGAGGCCCGGGTTCAGTTCCCAACGGCACTGCATTCTCTAGCATACCTGAGCTCTGCCGGCTGTTTCCCCCGCCCAAAAAAATACTAAAGCTTAGGCAGGATTATGGAAAGAAGGAGAAGTCTTGGCAAAACAACTGAAGGACAGTCCCCGCCGGTTCTGGGACATGGCCACCCACCTGCTGGCCCTCCGGACTGTCATCCACAGCTCTGATCTGGACCGTGTGCTGCTGTTGGAACTGCATTGCGTACAGCTGTCTGGTCTGTACTGCACACAGCTGTCTGCTTGGTTCCTCCCTTACAGACACCCTCTAACTCACAATGAGTCTCCTTGACCTGTGCTCTCAGGACAGGGCTGGGGAGGGGAGGGGTCCAAAGCATCCTCGGCAGAGAGAGAACCAGTGGCTTGGAGCCTGGGCTACGCCCACTCCCCACCCCCACCTAGTGATCTGCCCAGGAATCACAGATGTGAGGGACACCCTGTCCAAGTGCCCCAGCACTGGTTTGCCACCGTGTCCTCAGTACATCTCCACCCCATCCCCAAGGTCCAAGTCTTTTCCAGGGGTCAGAGCTATAGGACAGCGGGGAGGGCATTTTCTTTGCACGTGGCCGACCCAGGTTCTGTCCCTGGCACTCCATAGGGTGAGCACCACCAGGAGTGATCCCTGAGCGTCATTGGTGTGGCCCCCAAGTAACAAATTTGTGTACCAAGCAAGGGGCAGAAAGGCAAGTTCAGGGCTAGAGTGGCAGCAGAGCGGGTAGGGCTTTTGCCTTGCACGTGACTGACCTGGGATCAATTTCCAGCCTCCCATATAGTCCCCCGAGCACCGCCAGGAGTGATTCCCGAGTGCCTGAGCCAGGAGTAACCTCTGCATCACTGGGTATGACCCAAAAAGCAAACAACAACAACAAAAAAGAATTAGTGAATAATTGTGAGTGAATGAGTCAGTGAATGAGTTGGCTGAGTGAATGAATAAGTGAATAAGTGAATGAATGAGCGAATGAAATGAATGAGTGAGGAAATGAGTGAATAGCAGTGAATGAGTGCCCTAGTGGATCTCAGGCCTTCGTGAATCAGCTCCATAAACTCCAGTGTCCAGGGGCCCGAGCCAGAGTCCAGCGGGGAGGGCATCTGCCTTGCATGAGGCTGCCCGGGTTCGATTCCGGCATCCCATAGTTGTCCCTTGAGCACTGCCAGGAATGATTCCTGAGTGCAGAGGCAGGAGTCAACTCTGAGCATTGCCAGGTGTGACCCCAAAACTAAAAACAAAAAGCCCTCTCCTGGCCTTGGTAATGGAAGGGGGAGGCAGCTGAGAGCAATTGTTCAGGGCTGGGGGCAGGAGCGATAGTACAGTGGGGAGGGCGTTCGCTGTGCACGCGGCTGACCCGAGTTTGATCCCTGGCATCCCATATGGTCCCCCAAGTGCCACCAGGAGTAATTCCTGAGTGCAGAGCCAGGAGGAACCCTGAATATCGCTGGGTCTGACCCCCAAAAAAGCAAAAAAAAATTGTTCAGGACCAGGGTCGGGGCCCCAGCTGGGAGAGGGGGCCTGGTGAGTTGTGCTCTTCTGGGGACCCCTGATGCTGGGAGCTGGCGGGGACCCAGGGCTTGGGTGCCTGTACCGCCCCTCCCCAGACCTGGTTGCTGCCATGGGCTCTCCCCGCAGGGCTCCTCCATTGAGTTCCTGCCCTGCTGTGGCTCCCTCCCGCAGGCTGTCATCACTACTCTATCATTCCTAGGGCCTGTGGCCCCTGCAAGAAAGAGTTTTGGGGTCACACTGGGCAGAGCTCAGAACCATGTGCAGTGCCATTGGTGGAGTCAGGGGTGTCTACGTGAGAGCAAGCGCCTTCACCCCACACTATCGCTCTGGCACCTGTCTTAGACTGTTGTTTTTTTTTGGGGGGGGCACACCTGGTGGTGGCCTGGGCACCTTATTATACAGGGATTCAAACTCAGGACGGTCAGATGCCAGGCAGGCGCCTTGGCCCCTGGGCTATCTCTCAGTGTTGTTTAATTTGCAAATGTTTGAAACACACACACACACACACACACACACACACACACACACACACACCTTGCACCCCTGTTTTTAATTTCCTTGTTTTTTTTTTGTTTTTGTTTTGGGCCATACCCAGCCATACTGAGGGGTTACTCCTAGCTCTGTGTTCAGGAATCACTCCTGACAAATGCTCTGGGGACCCCGCTGGGTGCCGTGAATCAAACCTTAAACCGGGATTGGCCACATGCAAGGCAAGTGCCCTGCCCCACTCACTGTATTAATTCTTCACACACACACACACACACACACACACACACACACCTTAAATCTTTGGTTTGGGGCCACACCCGGTGGTGCACAAGCCCCAATCTTGTCTGTGCTTGGGATCACTCCTGACAGGGCTGAGAGACTCTATGGGGTGCCCTGGATTGAACCCAGGTCAGCTGCGTGCATGGCCAGTGCCTTCATCACTATGCTGTGACTCCAGCCCCAACGCAAGTTTATCCTTGATCACAGCAACCTGCCCCACAGTCCCCGGTGTCAGCTGTGGGATGGGCTCCCCCTGGCTCCCCCCAATCCTCCCAAGGTCTGTCCCTTATACGAGCTCTCCTGATTGCGTTATTTCTATCCACTCCCGGGAGTCTCAGCTCAAATGCTGACGCCTGTTTTCAAGAATCTCCCTTGGAACCTGCAGAGATATTTAATGAAGTGTTGCTATGGAGGCCAGAGCAATAGCACAGTGGGGAGGGTGCCTGCCTGGCATGTGGCTGGCCCGGCTTCAGTCCCCGGAACCCTATAGGGTCCCTCTCAGCCCTGCCAGGAGTGATCCCAGAGCACAGAGCCTGGAGTCAGCCCTGAGCACTGCTTGGGTGTGACCCCCCTCTCCCCAACAAATCAATGAAAATAGACGTAAGATACAACTTCCTGTAGGGGGCGCTCTGCCCTAGTGCCCATGTCTGCCCTCCAGGGAGGGGGATGCTGAGAAATAGGAGTGGGGGGCTTGCTCTTCTCTCCCACCTCTTCTGGTTGTTCTCTTGTGGGTGGGGGATCCACACAGCGTGACCTGGTGGTCCTGGTGGTCTGTCCACTGAAATCCCAAAGGTCGTTACAGCGTGGTGAGGCTGGGACGGGGGTGGCCTTGCACACCTTGTGCCTCAGTTTCTTCACCCATCAGCAGGATGAGCGCAGCTAGGGGCTCAGCGGAGGCAGTGGAGTTGGGCTTTGTCGCATTAGCAGTCTGGGCACCCCCTCCCCGCCCGCAGTGCCATCTGTCCTGCCTGAAATTCTGGCAGGGGAGGGAGATCCAGGAACCCAAACGGGGGGCGGGGGGTTGCTGCCACAGTGGCGGTGACAGGAAATGAAGACTCAGACTCGGGCGCCCTCCTTCCCCCAGCAGCAGGCGTCTGTCCCAGATAGGGGTCCCCCTCCCTTGCCACCACAGCCCAGACTCTGGCTCGGCTCACTTCAGCCCTGTTTGCTGAGCAGAGGCCTCGGATGACTTCGCTTGCGCCTCCTTTAGATAAATAACAAAAAACGAGGACCAGAGCGACAGTCCGGTGGGGAGGGTGCTGGCCCTGCACATGGCTCACCAGGGTTCGATCCCCGACATCCTAAGGGACCCCTGGGAGTAATTCCTGAGCCCAGAGCTGGGAGTCAGCCCTGAGAACCATGTGTGGCTGCCAAACCAACACCAACGACAAAAACCAGAAAAAAGAATCAACACAACACCACCTCAGAAATCTACCTTCTCATCTCAAAAGTGCACCCCACAATTGCTCCCATCACCACCCATTTGTTCCAGTGCCCCTGCTGGGGGTGGTCTTACCACACTCTGGGAAACACTGATGGCGGTGTGTGTGTGTGTGTGTGAAAAACGGGGTGTGAGGGAGGGGCCTGTTCTGAGTCCAGACTCCTTCAGGTTCTCATGAGCCCCCTCAACTTCCTGCCAGCGGGGCATAGGGTTAGCTCAGCTGGTTCTGAGCACAACCCCCTTTCCATGTGCACTGACCTGGGCCTCCCTGGAGCCTGAGACAGTGGCACCAGGTGGGACGCTTGGGGGTTCATGAGGGGCCACATACACGCATCCCCAAGTACCTGCTGTCCTGCAGGTCCTGGGGGGCTGGGCTGTCATCTCTGACAGATGTCCTGGGGCAGTGACCCACTCACGGGTGTGCTTGTTTCCTGCAGGTGAATCTGAGGTATCTGTGGTGGGGGGGCGCCTCTCCAGGCCACCCGCTCAGACTTTCCAGCCCAAACGGGGCCGTCGTGCTTCCTGGGCCCAGGCCAGATACTGCCCTGCCTCACCCACCGCCCCCCACCCCAGCCAGGCACTTCTGGTTTATTTCCATGTTCCTGACATAACTGGGGAACGGCGGTGTGGACCTTCGTGGGTCACACTTAAAACGTGGCTTAATCGGGGCTGGAGAGATAGCACAGTAGGTGTTTGCCTTGCACGCAGCCGACCCGGGTTTGATTCCCACATCCCATATCGTCCCCTGAGCACCGCCAGGAGTAACTCCTTCAGAAGTAACTCCTAAGTGCAGAGCCAGGAGTAACCCCTGTGCATTGCCAGGTGTGACCTAAAAAGCAAAAAATAGATAAATAAAAAATAAAATGTGGCTTAATCACCATAAACGGTTCCTGCTGGGGGTCAGCGTGCTTAGGCAGGGCCGAGGCAGCCCAGAAGGGCCCCTGAGCCCGGCCAGGAGTGATCCCTGAGCACTGCCACTCTAGGGGTGGGGGTGAGTGGCATGTGCTGAGACGCTTTGTTTGTGTTAAGTGGGTGCAGGTCCTGTGGACCGTGGCTCAAGCCATCTCCTACCCTTTCCCAGGGGCTCTGTGTTCCGGGAGTGTGGGAGGAGCCCAGCTGGGGTGCAAGGTGAGGTGGGGGCCCTGGATGGCTGAGTCCAGTTGGGAAACGCCAGCAACTGCCCCCATTGGCCGCCTACCACCCTCACGTGCAGGCACACAGAGACAAACAAGAATCCAGTTTTAGAAAGCAAAGCACCACACTCATTGAACAGATCCGCGATGAAGCCTGGGAACTGACATTTCAGATTGTATTTCAAGAAAAGAAAAAGACCAGGGACTGGAGCTGTTTAAAGGGCATGGGCTCAGTGGGCCTGAGGCCCCGGGTTGGAGCCTTGGCACCGCCCGGACTCCCAGCGTGCCAGGAGTGACCCGGAGCAAGGTGCCAGGAGCGAAGCCGCCCTGGGGCATCGCTGGGCGCACTGAAGCCAGGAGCAGACGCAGCCCGTAGGGATAATGGCGGGGACAGCTGCCCCGGCCATTTGCTGATCTCCAGCCCCTCCAACGTGTTCATCGCAGCCTTTTGTTTTTGCGACTCAGACATCTTGGCGGGGAGGGGTGGGTTTTGTGGGGTTGAGCTCCTCCCGGGGTCACCCCCGTCCCCGAGACGGCAAGCTCAGGTGAGTGCGTCCACTTCACATGCTGAACCCTGACCCCGGTATGGGCCCTGCACATCAGCAGGCTCACCTGGGGCCCCGGGCCCCTGACCCGAGTCAAGAAAGTGGGGTTCCAGGCAGGCTGAGAGGTGTATCTGCAGGGTGAAGAAACATCTGCTACCTTCTCCGTCCTTCCCAGACGGGGATCCCAAGGCCCTTGGGACGAGGGGTGCAGATGGCCCCCAGATGCGCTGACCTGTTTCCATCGATCCCAAGCGTCCCGATAAATAGTTACGGAAAAGCATCAGCACTGGGGAGGAACCTGCCAAGGTTACACATGGATTTTCTTGATGCCTTAGCTGGGATGTCTAGTGACTATGGGACAGTCCAGAGCTCACTGCTCTGAGCTGGGGGGCAGAGGAGTGGTCTGGGCGCCGTGAGGAGGGGGGAACCTGGTGATCCCCACGGCACCACAGCCTAGGCTGGGTCCTCAACAGCCTGTCTCACTGGTCAAGGATCGGCAGGTGTGGCCCAGGGTCCCTGAACACCTCCTGGGAGTCGGCACCTCCCCAAAGAAAGTCACTGGAGGCCCGAATTGGCCAAACCCATCCATCAGAGATGCCGGGGCCGAGGGGAGAGGCAGGAGCTGCAGCTGCGGGGGAAGGCGCACGCCCTGGACCCCTGCAGGCCTGCGGCAGGCACCCCCACCCCCAGGGGCCTCCCGAGTTCCCCACAGCTGCTCCATTCGGGTGGATCCAGCTTGGGTTGTGGGCTGGTACCTGGGTACCCAGTTCTCAGCCCCCAGTACCCTGGGCACCTAGTACCCAAGTGCCCAGTACCCCGGGTACTCAGTACTTGTGTTCACTGCGTTTGGGCAGGGCTGGGTGGGGGCACATTCACATGTGGCTGTCAGGCTTCTGCCCCCCATGGGGACCGGGGCAGGGGGCTAAGATCTGGCTCCTGGGAACTTCCGCATGGCAGGAGATGCGTCTGGCAGGGAGCCCCAGCTTCCTCTTCTTAGCACATAGGAGCCAGGGCGGCCTGTGTTGTCCTTGAGGACAACATCCATCCATCCATCCCGCAAAGGCCAGGGGGGAGCTGAAATGCCCCCAACTCCCACCCCGGCAGGAAAGGAGGCTCCCTGCGGTGTGGGAACACCTGGGAATGGCAAAGCAAAGAAGAAATGCAGTTCCAGAACCTTCTCTGGGCGACTTCTAGAATCTTCTAAACCTGTCACGGGTGGTGGCGGCCATGAGTTCTAGAATCTTCTAGCACCTTCTCTCCAGGGGCTTCTCGACTCTTCAGCAAGTGATGAGGAAGAAACCCCCATTCCACCTTGGCCCCGCTTGGAACCTTCCCCTCCAATGTCAATGTTCTGCCTGCTTCTGGGGCCACACAAGTCAGTGGAGGTGGGGCGGGGCGGGGCGGGGCCAGGCGGCACGGGAACCGAATGGACCCGCCGGGCCGCAGGGCCAGGCCAGAGGACGCCTCCCAGGCCCTTCTACAGGCCGATGGCTTGTCGCCAGTGCGTGTCCTCGTGCTTGGCCAGGAGGGCGAACTGGGCGAAGGCCTCGCCGCACTCCTTGCAGCGGTAGGGCGTCTCGCTGCCGTGGATCTTCATGTGGGCCGTGAGGCCGGACGAGTTGAGGAAGGCGCGGCCGCACTCGGCACACTCGAAGGCCTTGTCGCCCGTGTGCGTGCGCTTGTGCAGGAGGACGCTGGAGGCCTTGGCGAAGGCCTTGCCGCACAGCTCGCAGGGGTAGCGCCGCTCGTTGTGCGAGTGCAGGTGCTTGGTGAGGCGCGTGGACGCCGTGAAGGCCTTGCCGCACTTCTTGCACACGTAGGGCTTCTCGCCCGTGTGCGAGCGCTTGTGGATGACCACGTAGGAGGACGTGGTGAAGGTCTTGCCGCAGAGGTTGCACTGGAAGGGCTTCTCGCCCGTGTGCGTGCGGAAGTGCTTGGTGAGGTTGGACGAGGACGAGAAGGCGCGGCCGCACTTGTCGCACTTGTAGGGCTTCACGCCCGTGTGGATCTTCACGTGCTCGCTCAGCCCCGACGACTTGAGGAAGGCCTTGCCGCACTCCTTGCACTCGTAGGGCTTCTCGGAGTTGTGGATCTTCATGTGCTCGCCCAGGCCCGACGCCTTGGAGAAGGCCTTGCCGCAAGCCTGGCACACGTAGGGCTTCTCGCCGCTGTGGATCTTCACGTGCTTGGCCAGCACCGAGGAGCGCGTGAAGGCCTTGCCGCACTCCCGGCACACGTAGGGCTTCTCGCCCGTGTGCACGCGCTTGTGGATGAGGGTGTAGGACGAGCTGGTGAAGGTCTTGAAGCAGATGTTGCACTGGAAGGGCTTCTCGCCCGTGTGCGTCACGAAGTGGCGGGTGAGCTTGGGCAGCGAGCCGAAGGCCCGCCAGCACTTGTCGCACTTGAACACCTTCTCCTCGGCGGGGCTCCGGGGCGGCCCCGCGGTGTGCGGCGATGGGCCGAAGGCCACCGCGCCGTGGGCGTCCACCAGGTGCGTGGGCCACGGCAGGTCGAGCCCGCACTCGGCATGGCACGGATACGGTCCCATCCCGGCATGCACCGGGTGGAGGTGGAAACAGGGGGACCCGCCGAACACATCGTGCTTCCCGTCCATGGCTACGTCTGTGGCGCCGGCTAGTCCCGCTGACTCCAGCAAGGCCTTCCCGGGGGACGGTCTCCGCCTGGGGCCCAGGAGGCCTTTCCCGCCCTCATCCTCCGAGGCGGCCTCTCCGCCCGGCGGCGTCTCCCCGGGGCCGCCGAAGTCTTTCCCGTACTGCGCGTACTCGTACATCTCCCACTCCTCGATCCGCTCCTGGAGAGAACACAGACACCGTCACCCGGACACCGGCCAGGCCCTGCTCACGCTCCCCTCCTCCCCCAACTGGCTGGAACTTGGACTAAGATTTCTTTTCTCTGTCTTGGCTTTTTTTTTTTTCTTTTTGGGTCACAACCGGCAATGCACAGGGGTTACTCCTGGCTCTGCACTGGCGATGCTCGGGGGACCCTATGGGATGCTGGGAATAGAACCTGGGTCGGCTGCGTGCAAGGCAAATGCCCTACGCACTGTACTATAGATCCAGCCCCACCCTCTGTCTTGGTTTTGGGACCACACCCGACTGTGCTCTGGGCTGACTCCTAGTGGGGTTCAGGGGACCCGATGCAACGCTGGGGATCGAAGCTGGGTGGGCTGCGTGCAAGGCAAGCACCCTGCCTGTTGTCCTATGGCTCTGGCCCTCAGACTCGGCCTTCCACTGTTCACAGGACACACATGGAGCTCCCGCCTCGGGACTTCCTGGATGAATGAGGGACTTCCTGCCTGATCAGGTGTTTGTCTCTGATCTGGAGAGTCTATCTACCATGGCCATGGAACTCTGGGTCACCCAACGTCTTGCTATCTCAAGGGATCAGTCCCCGTGGGAGCTGTGCAGGCATCTGTCCAGCTGGATGTGAGGGATCCCCAGACTGGGCCTCCGCAGAGGCCGCATCCTCTAGGGGGTGAGTGCTGGTTCTCTGACATGGTCACCCCTTGTGGCAAAGGTGAATGTTTCGTCTGTGGAAAACTCTCAGCATTTTTCCAACATGGAAGAAAAGGAACAGTGATGGGGCTGGAAAGATAGCACAGCAGGTAGGGCATTTGCCTTGCACGTGGCCGACCTGCCCGGGTTTGATTCCCAGCATCCCATATGGTCCCCTGAGCACTGCCAGGGGTAATTCCTGAGTGCAGTGCAAAGCCAGGAGTAACCCCTGAGCATCGCCGGGTGTGACCCAAAAAGCAATAAACGAACAAACAAACAAACAAATAAATAAATAAGAAAAGGAACAGTGATGTCCAGACTTCCCAATCGGGAGCCAGAGCCATAGCAGAGTGGGGGGGCGGGTGCTGGCCTGGCATGCAGCTGACCCAGGTTCAATCCCCGGCACCCCACAGGGTCCAGTCCCCTGTGCACTGCTCGGAGTGATTCCTGAGTGCAGAGTCAAAAGAAAACCCTGAGCTTTGCCGGGTGTGACCCCCTGAGACAAATAAAACCCCCACAAAACAGAAATCAAACTTCCTGGTCTTACCGTTTTTATTCTAACGGGTGTTTCATTCTCAGCATCAGACGGCTGAAGCTCGGTGTCTGAGTTTGAAAGCTGCTGGTCCCACTCTTAAGAGAAGAGAATGTGAAGTGTAAGAATCTGCACAGCATAAGGATCGGAGCCATAGTACAGCAAGTAAGGCGCCTGCATGCAGCTGATCTAGGTTCGATCCCCGGCACTCCAGAAGATCCCCTTAGCCCCACCAGCAGTGATCCCTGAGCACAGAGCCAGGAGTAAGCTCTGAGCAGCACGTGGGTAATTCTCCACCAAAAACCCAAAAAGAGGGGCTGGAGTGATAGCACAGCGGGTAGGGTTTTTGCCTTGCACGTGGCCAACCTGGGTTTGATTCCCAGCATCCCATATGGTCCCCCGAGCACCGCCAGGAATGATTTCTTGAGTGCAGAGCCAGGAGTAACCCCAGTGCATCGCTGGGTATGACCCAAAAAGCAAAACAAAACTCCCCCCTAAAACATAGCTGAATGAGATCAAAATCGCTTGCATTTTCTCATGCAAAATTTACATACTACTGTGAACCAATGACTGAGTAATACAATGTTCAAAAACTATAAATTTCAAATGTAACGGATAATTTTGTGACTATCACAGTAATATTTTTGTTTTGGGGCCACACCCTGCGACCCTCAGGGCCGATTCCTGGCTCTGCCCTCAGGAACCACTCCTGGCGGGGCCTGGGGGACCCTATGGGGAGCCGGAGATGAAAGCTGGGATGGGCACATGTGAGGCAAATGCCCTATGCTACAGCTCCAGTCCCGTCACGGGAAATTTGGAGCCAATGGTATGTACAAAAGACCAAATGTCCTGGGTCTTCTGAGAGCATGACCAGATTCGAGTTCCTGACATTTCTGAATGTTGGTGATGGGGCCACAGCGGGTGGGGTCCCAGGCCCCAGACCTCCGCCATTCACCCACACAACCTGGTCATCCCCTTCCGGAGGGATGGCCTGAGGCTACTCACCTTCCTCCACTGCCCTCAGTTCCTCCTCCTCTTCTTCCAGCCAAGACATGGCACTGGACTTCAATCCCGGGTTCCCTGCGCATGGGGAAGGCGTGATCAGGAGACTCAGCATCACTGAAACCCTGGCCCACCTTCCCAGGAACCAAGTCTTCACTGCCCTTTTTTGCCCTTTTTTGCAGGGTGGGGGGACCACATCCAGTGGAGCTCTGCTCAGGGCTGACTCCTGGATGCGCTTGGGGAACCCTACGGGATGCTGGGGATTGAACCCAGGTTGGGCACAGGTCAGGCCAGTGCCCTGCCTGCAAACACCTTTGGTTGCCGCCAGGTGG
Organism: Sorex fumeus; assembly: GCF_029834395.1. NCBI lineage: Eukaryota > Metazoa > Chordata > Mammalia > Eulipotyphla > Soricidae > Sorex > Sorex fumeus. Next base: position 10,377,824 of record NW_026606098.1, read on the forward strand.
TTGGTGCCAGCACAGCAGACGGTGCAAAGCCAGCATGGGGCACTGCGGCGAATCCAGAGGACAGAGCTGTCCGGGTGCTGGAGTGGTCCCCAGGGCTACAGGGATACTCTGGAGGGCAGAGTGGGGTGCCTGTACTGCTCCCGGCCCGAGGGCGGCGCTCACCAATGGCCCGCAGGTGCTGGCACGTCTCCAGCATCACATCCCTGTAGAGCTTCCTCTGAGAGGCGTCCAGGCATGTCCACTCCTCCGGGGTGAAGCTCACAGCCACATCGGGAAAGGTCACTGCATCCTGGGCCAGCATACATGGGGCGGGGGTAGGAACCAGCCCCCACTCCCCCGTGCCCTGCCATGCATGGCCTTGGGGCATCGCCCCTCTTCCTCCTCCTAAATTTTTGCAGGCTCGGGGCCATGCCTGACATCTCAGGGCTGACTCCTGATGGGGCTCAGGAGAGCCGATCGGGTGCTGGGGGTCGAACCCAGGTCGACTGTGTGCAAAGCAGGCACCAGTCCTGTTGCTGTCCTGGCCCTGGGCCTCTGGCTAACATGCATCTACACTCAATCATGTTGAATCGCCCCAGCCATGGCTCTAATGATTCAAGAATCACGTGAGATCGTCCAGATGGTACCTCATATGGCCCCAGAGCCCTGCCAAGAGCGATCCCTGAGCACCAGCCAGGAGCGGTTCAGAGCCCTTCTCTCAGCCCATTCTCCCCTCTTCAAATCACATGAAATAATTAAAAAAAAAATTTTTTTTTTTTGAGGGAGGTCATACGCAGCGATGCTCAAGGGTTATCCCTAGCTCTGTACTCAGGGATCACTCCTACTAGGCTCAGGGAACCATATGGCAAGCTGGGGCTTGAACTAGATGAGACGTGTGCAAGGGTAACACCCTCCTCACCGTTCTATTGCTCCAGCCCCATCACAATGATCGAATAACTCTCCCCTAGTTTTCAGGCTAGAGCACAATGCTAAGCAGGTGAAGCTTAATGGATGAAAAATTGACATGTGTGCCTTTGATGCACGATCCTTCAGCAAAATCATCATCATAAAACCCAGCAGAGCAGCTGGAGAGATAGGAGAGTGGGGAGCCTGCACACGGCCAACCTGGGTTTAATTCCCGGCACCCCACAGGGTGCCCCTGTGGGGGCACGGCCAGGAGTAACCCCTGAGCATTGTCGGGGCGGGGAGCCCCAAACAAATAAAAGACAAACAGCAGAGTATTGCCACAGGAGCCAGTACTGGGAATTCATGTTTCGTTAGCGTCCAGTAACTTTTGCTGACGACCTGATGCCCACACGGCGAGGCAGTTCCTTGGGGAGGCCCGTCACCCGCCCGCCTTGCCCTCGTTTCTTCCTCAGAGAAAGCTGGGGGTGGAGTGTCACAGGCCTTGGCATATGTCCATGACAACAGGAGGCCCTGCTTCTGGAATAAGTTTATCTTACCTGAGGACCGTCTGTCCAACTGTCAATCTCCATTCTTCCGGCCTCCTGCTTTTCCCAGGATGTAGAGAAGGTCCTTCTAAGAAGAGCTGGAAGAACCCCAACAAGGCGTGAACCCCCAACAGCCTGGAGCTTGTTGCCTTCCTGTGCCAAATGACCCAGCAGGGTCCCCCAACCCCCCTTGCTCCTACCCCCTCCAGTCACATTCGAGATCTCCCGCAGGGACACTGGGGTGTGGTACCATGCTGGGGGCTGGGGGCGTGGAGGGGCCCTACACCTCACCTGCTAGCCAAGAGTTCCCACCAGGAGCAGAGCTATGATTTCTTTTTTCTCTTTTGGTTTTCAGGCCACACCCAGCGATGCTCAGGGGTTACTCCTGGCTCTGTGCGCAGGAATGGGGCTGCCGGGGATTGAACCCAGGTTGGCTGCATGCAAAGCAAGCGCCCTACCCGCGGTACTCTCTCTCAGGGACCTACTATTTATTTTTTTTCTTTTTTGGGTCACACCCGGCAATGCACAGGGGTTACGCCTGGCTCTGTACTCAGGAATTACCCCTGGCGGTGCTTAGGGGACCATATGGGATGCTGGGAATCGAACCCAGGTCGGCCGCGTGCAAGGCAAATGCCCTACCCGCTGTGCTATTGCTCCAGCCGCCTACAATTTATTTTTACAAAAAAGAAATTCTGAACTAAACTAGATAATTAGACAAGAATAACTGAGCATCAAATATGCATATATCAATTTAGATAGTTTCATTTGCAGTCTGAAAAATTTTAGAATTGCCTTTGATGCAAAACGTATTATAGCTGTAGAAAAGTCTGATTAAAAATATGTATTACAAATTAATAAAAATAAAGGAGGCAGAAGCCGAAAAGATAGTACAGCGGGTTGGGTGCTGACCTTACATGTGGGTTACCTGGGTTTGATCCCTGGCATCCCTTATGGTCCCCCGAGAACTGCCAGGAGTCATTTCTGACTGCAGAGCCAGGAGTAACCCCAAGCATCATTGGTGTGACCCAAATTGCAAGATAATAATAATAAATACTGTGACAATAAAAAAAAAAATCAAAGGGGCTGGAGCGATAGCACAGCAGATAGGGCATTTGCCTTGCATGCGGCTGACCCGGGTTTGAATCCCAGCATCCCATATGGTCCCCTGAGCACCGCCAGGAGTAATTCCTGAGTGCAAAGCCAGGAGGAACCCCTGTACATCGTCGGGTGTGACCCAAAAAGCAAAAAAGCAAAAAAAAAAAATCAGAAATATCAAAATACATGGTTTTCTAAAGAGAACTGGCACATTTCAAAGAATCAATGTACTGAACAAATAACAGAAACATAAGTAAATTCAAAGGATTCAAAGTCCTAAAAATTTGCGTTAATGTAAAAGGATCTCAGTCCAGAAGCAACCAAAAATACTGGACCCACTTTTTTTTTTGTACACCTGTTCTGATGTCAAACAGAGTGGACATCAAATGCAAATATTAAAACAAAACAAAGACTTTTGGTTTTGGTGGGATAATCAATGCCCTTCTCTCAGGAACTGTACTACTAAGAATTTCTAGGTAATTATCCTGACTGCAATTTATCGAGATCTTCCTTAGTTTCAAACAGTTACCATAAAACTGTGTTCATGGCTGAGGACAAAACATGCAAAACGGTTTTAAAAAGGGGGAGAGGGGTTTATTCTGATCACAAATTAGATTTTACTGTCCAGCCAAATTTTATGACTTCTCCCAGGCCTTCAGGTATATACTTTTACAGAAGCACTTATGTAGGGAAAAATTACTCAGTCCAAGTATCCTGCTAATAAAAATTTAATTTTTTTTTCTTTTTAGAGAATTGGGGTATTACTGGTTGTGCTCAGGGCTGACTCCTGGCTCTGTGTTCAAAATAACTCTACTGTGGAATGAACATAAAATCCCTAGACCTGCGGGAGTTCAGCTAAGGATACCGCTGATCCTTAGCTGAACCATTTTTTTTCAGGCCACACCCGGTGGTGCTCAGGGCTTACGACCAGCTCAGCTCTAAGATCAACCCCTGAGGGGCTCAGGAGATCCAACCGGGTCAGCAGTGTCCAAGACCAGCTCCCTACCTGTGGTCCTATCTCTACCTATCTCTACCGCCCCAAAGGAATAAGAAGATCAATTTTATTCCCATTTACACAGACACGCTGTTATCTTTCTACCTGCAGGCAACTTTCCAAAGAAAACACCATGTGGACACTTGCATTAGCTCTGAGCAGCACCCCCAGAACCACATGGTCTCCTAGGAGTGCTGGCCTTACACAGCTGGCTGGCTGCAGCTCGGGGCCAGCAGGCTCACCCCCCTGGAGAGCATCCCCGCGGTGTCCAGCAGCGCGCGTCCCGGAGGTGTCCAGCCGCGCGCATCCCCGCGGTGTCCAGCCGCGCGCATCCCCGCGGTGTCCAGCCGCGCGCAACCCCGCGGTGTCCAGCCGCGCGCAACCCCGCGGTGGCCAGTCGCGCGCATCCCCGCGGTGGCCAGCTCCGCGCATCCCTGCAGTGGCCAGCCTGGTCCTTCCCTCGCATCCCCGCCACGCCAGCAACGTTTTGAGTTGCGGGGGGGAGGGGGGGTTAGTGCAAAGACAAAGAGGAATTCTAAAGCGTAACTTTTCCTTGCAGAATATAGGACATCAGGTTCTTTGTGGCCACTGTCACCCCAATACTCACACGGACACTCGGGGGGCTCGCCAAGGTCCGGGAGAACCCGAGGGCTTGGGGGTTGGGGGCGGGGGGGAAGCCTGAGCAACGGGACCCGCCGAACGGAAATCCTCCGTCTCCTGCGGAAACATCACCGGGGTTATTCGCACGGGCCGGGGGGTGGGGGTGGGCACCCCGGGAGCACGTGGGTGGAAGCCCCCCTCTCCCCCGCTCCGACCCCCATGAGCGCAGCCTCGGAATGGGGGTGTCCGGGGCAGCTGCAAACGATCGGGGGCCGCCAGAGGCGGCCCCGCGCCGTCCCGGGACAAAAGCAGCCTGGCCCGACCCCCGGGCCCCCGCCCCCCGCCCTCCCGCCCCGGGTCCTCACTGATGGAATCCACGACAGGACGACGCGCCCGACTCGCTCCCCCAGCGCAGCCAGCAGACAAAAAGGTCCAGCGAGCCGGTGACGCCACTTCCGCTTCCTGCCCGCCCCTTAAAGGGCCAGCTCCGGGGGCCCCTGGACAGTCCCCCACAACCACCCCCCAGCTTTGCGAAGACTTTTGCAGCTTAGAAAGGCCGGGATGTAGCTCCAGCGAGAGAGCGGTTGTCTACTATGTGAGGCCCTGCGTTGGGTCCCCGCGCAGGGAAAGACACACACGATTAAAATTAAAGAGGGGAAGAAATTGCACTCCTTTTGCTTATGGTTGTTGATCAGGTCAAGGTTACCGGTTCTGGGAATGGCTCTGGGCGGGCTGGAGGCGCATTTGGGTGCCTGAAGTGACCGCGGGTGTATCCACGGCTTGTTTGTCTCCAGGCTCTTAAGTGATGAAAGCCACCGGGGCTGAAGCCAGAGGACAGTGTGTGAGGCACTGGCCATGCACTCAGGCTACCCACCTGGGTTCCATCCCTGGCATCCCATATGTTCTCCCGAGCCCAGCCAGGAGTAGTTTCTGAGTGCAGAGCCAGCAGAAACCCCTGAGCATCACCAGGTGTGACCCAAAAATCCATTAAAAAAATAAAGAAAATCTCTAAGAGGACAAGTTCCTAAGTTTTCTTTTTAAAAAGGTCCATTAAGAGGGGGCACTTTTATTGGTTTTGGGTCCACAGCCGACGGTGTTCAGGGCTTACTTCTGGCTCTGGGCTCAGAAATTACTCCTGGAGGTGCTCAAAGGACCCTATGGGATGCCGGGCATCAAACCTGGGTTGGCTGGTACAAGGCAAGTGCCCTCTCTGCTGGACCATTTCTCCAGCCCCATTAAGCGAATTTTAAGCATTTATTCTCCCTCCTATTTTTGTTTTTTTTTTTTGGTTTTGGGTACCCAGAAGTACTCAAGGCTTATTCCTGGCTATGTGCTCAGGGATCACTCCTGGACCAGGTCAGCTATGTGCAAGGCAAGCCCCCTACCTGCTGTACTATTGCTCCTGCACTTCCCCTCCTTTGTTTGAGGTGACACCTGGGAGTACTCAGTGCTTACTCTGGCTCTGTGCTCAGGGATCAGTTGTGATAGTGCTCAGAAACCCTATGGAATTTCGGGTTTTGGAACCTGGGTGAGCTGTCTAGAAGTTCAGTGTTGCCAGTTGTGGACGACCCCCCTTCCCCCCCAAAAAAAACCCACTAAACAACAAACCACAATAGCTGCCCAAGGGGCTGGAGAGATAGCACAGCGGGTAGGGCGTTTGCCTTGCACGCGGCTGACCTGGGTTCGATTCCCAGCATCCTATATGGTCCCCTGAGCACCGCCAGGAGTAACTCCTGAATGCAGAGCCAGAAGTAAGCCCTGAGCATCGCTGGGTAACCCAAAAAAGCAGGAAAAAAAAAGCTGCTCAATAATTCTGCAAACACTCCTCAGAAACTATTTAACCAACAAGACCTCGCCCAGCACCCTTTGCCTTGGCGACGCTCGGCTTAAGTCCACCTGGCTTCATTCAAGCTCAGCACGGCAGCCGGCTGGCCACAGCCGGGAGTCAAACAAAAAAAGAAAAGAAAGTCAGATGCACAACCGCTTCCCCCAGAGAGCGGCAGGAAATCGCCCGCTGCTGCACTTCCTGCACACCTGGCGCTCTTTGGGGTGTCGTTGGGGCTGGGGGAGGGGATCCCCAAACCCCCAAACAAAAGACCCCCCAACCCCCAGGCCATTGCATCAGATCTTGTTGTGGGCCAGAGACCCAGAGACTGGGGTGGGGGTGGGGCTGGGGGGCGCTAAGGGTGCTGGTAGAGGAGGCCGAAATGCCCTCCCAGGAAGGGGAACAGGAGCCAGGAGAGTGGCGGCCAGTGGCTGGGCCGGGACACAGGAAGGGGTTTTCCCAGAGAAATGACTACTCAAGAGGGCTTGGGGTTTGTCCTTGCATATATAGTGTTGGTTTGTGGGCCACACCCGGCGGTACTCAGGGCTTACTCCTGGCTCCATAACACGGGAATTACTCCTGGCGGTGGTAGAGGGGACCCTAAGGAGTCCCAGGGATGGAATGCGGGTCCGATGCGTACAGGCAAATGCCTTGTGTGCCTTACTCTCCAAGTTCTTGCATATTTGGAGGAGGGCAAAGAGGTGCCTTGTTGGTCGCTTTGTTTTTGTGGGGTGGAGTTCGGACCGTGCCTGGCGGTGCTCTGGGCTTACTTCTTGCGGGGCTGGGTCGCGGGGGGAGAGAGGGACCCCTTATAGATGTGCTGGAGATCGCTCGCCGTCGGCTGCGATTGCCCTCCCCTTGGTAGGCTGTTGCATTCCAAAGTTCTCTTTCTGGGGCGGGAGCTAGTACTGTGGTGAGGGCGCCTGCATTCCCGCCACCTGGTCTCCCAGCATCGCGGGGGCCGCCTTGGAGGCACCAGCACCGCGGGAAGCATCGATTTCTGGGGATGCCTGTATTGAACTTGCATTGAACCGGATCGGTGGAGAAGCAACGCGCTTGGGAGGGGCAGAGAGGGCCGAGCAGCGCCGGGCACCGCGGGGCGTCCTCCCTTCCCCCCCTTACCCCTGGGGACCGCCTCTGCCGCCACCTGGTGTCCGAAACGTGCTCGCCGGCCCGCCAAGGGGCCCCCAAGGTCCCGGGAACGCGCCAAGCACTGGGCCTGGCGCGCATCCCAGAGCCCCAGAGCGACGGCCACACAGAAGGCCCGGGTGGGGCCACCCGCGGTGAGGCTCCCCTGCACGGGGCGGGGAGGGGGGCAGCAACGAGGCCCCGGTGACCCAGGAACTTCGGGGTCCCCTGCTCCTCGAGCCCCAGCAAGCGGCACCCCAGAGAAGGGGTTGGAAGGTTGGCGTCCAAGGCTCGTTACGCTGTCGCTCGTGTAATACATGGAAATAGCCCCCTCGGGCATGCCGGCCGAGCTGTCGCGGCCAGGGGACCTTTGTCGGGGTTCCCGAGGGCGTCGTGTGTGCGCTTTGTGACATCACCTCCAACAGCAGCCACTGGGACGGGGCCCTAGCAGGGCCCGCAGCCGGGAGCTCTATTCACGTGAGAAAAGGGAGCAGGTCAAGGGGGCTGCGACCCCCGCCTCAACCAGGCCGGGGCTTGCAACCTCCAGGCACCAAGACGGTGACCAAGCCCTGAAGTTAACCACACGCCTCTTAGAAGCCTGAGCCGGACTCTGCAAGGACTCAAAGAGGTCTGCGGCAGGCCCCGCCCCATCTACTTCAGATCCCGCCCACCCAACGGCAGATCCCGCCCCATTTGCCGTAAGCTCCGCCCCTCAGGCGGCAGACTCCGTCCAATTGGTGTCACGCCCCGCTCATAAAGCGGAAGACCCCGCCCCACCTACTTCAGGCCACGCCCAAGCAGCGACCGTTCCCGCCCCTCCGGAGGCAGACCCCGCCCAACTGGAGTCAGTCCGGCCCAGCATGCGGCAGATCCCGCCCCTTCGGCGGCAGACCCCGCCCCGGGGTTCCGGGAACGCCCTCAGGCCGGGCTGCGTGGGTGTCCCGGATCTTAGAGGCAGAGGCCTGAACCGCGTCCAGGCTCCTCATTCTCCGCCCCCCCACCCGGGGGTTCAGTGCGAGCAGCAGCTGCAGCCGGGATTGTAGCTAAGCACTGAGGCTTTGCATGTGTGAGGCCCAGCGTTCCATTCCTCCCCTGACCTCAAAATCAAAACAAAACAAAACAAAACCAAACCCAGAACGAAACAGACACACAGGATAAAAAAAGCAGCTGGACACCGAGGGAGGAGAGCGCTCAGCGGGCTGGAACGCAGGATTTGCATGCAGGAGGCCCAGGCTTGATTCCCTGAGCACAGCCGGGTGTGGTCCTAAAGCAAACAGATCAAATAAAGCCGCAGCACGGCCCCCAGACGCGCCTGCAGGCCAGAAGCGGGGCGGACCGGTCCAGGGAGCTTGCCCAGCCTGGCGCACTTCAAGTGCAATCGGGGGCCCGCCTGGGGCAGGGTACAAACTCCACCGCGCCCCCCTTTATGCGCCCCTAATTCAACCGCGACCTAGTGGGGCACTGGGCCAGTCTAGGAACTGGGAACGCAGGGGCTGTACTGGGGCTGGGGCACTTGTCTTAGGCATAGCCAACCCAGATAGGATCCCTGACACACCATAGGGTACCCCGACCCCCGTCAGGGCGATCCCTGAGCGCAGAGCCAGGAGTCAGCTCTGACGCCCCCAGACAAACAAAAGAGCAGAAGCTCGGGACACTCCGGCTGGAAGCCACAGTCCCTAGCAGGGATGGCCCTGTACCGGCTGTCACAACACAACCGAACTAGGTCACCCAGACCCTGTGCCTGATGCCACCCCAGGTGCTGCCCCCTCTGCCAACGTGGAGCTCAGTGGCAGCAGAGACTGGTCCAACAGGCAACACCCCACAGCAGTTTTGTCCCTAGGGGGCCACACCCAGCAGTGCTCAGGGACCACACCTTGCTGGATGCTTGGGCACATTCTGGCATTGGCATTGGGTCTCCTGTATGCAAAACATCAAACTTGGGGCAGGGGTCAGCCTGGGCCAGGCCCTTGGTGTGAAATAAAGAGGTTTTCTTTTCTTTTTCTATTTTTTGGAGGGAGGGGGATGAGGGTTCACTCAGGGATTACTCCTAGCCCTGCACTCAGAAATCACTGGTGGTGGTGCTCAGGGGATCCTATTACGGTCCCCCAGGGGCTGAAATGATAGCACAGCTGGTTGGGCGTTTGCCTTGCACCAAGCTGGCCTGGGTTCGATTCCTCTGTCCCTCTTGGAGAGCCTGGCAAGCTACCGAGAGTATCCCACCTGCACGGCAGTGCCTGGCAAGCTACCCATGGCATACTCGATATGCCAAAAACAGTAACAACAAGTCTCCAGCCACAAGGCACGCATCTTTTGAAAAAAAAAATTTTTTTTCCCCTTAAGAATAATTATGCTTTTCCTGTCGATTCCACTTCCATGCCAAATTTAAGCAACAACTACACAGCAGAAAGCCACATTTTATTTCCGGCATGGTAAACACTTTGCCATTTTGGACCTCGGTAGGCCTCAGCAGCTCCCCACTTCCCAGGACCCACCCGGAACCCTGTTTTTTCCTTTTTCTCAGATGCCGGGAACCTCCCTGGCTTATGGCCCAAGAACAGGACTCCACCTGCCCGCCCACTTGAAGGTGGTCTTGGGGTCCTTGGAGGCGGTGGCAAGTGGCGGATGGGGCACTACACTGCTGGATGCCCACATTCCCCATGGCCCAGCCAAGAGAGTGCTTAAATGTTCTGGAAAAGCAAGTCTGGTGCCCAGGAAGTGCCCCATAGAGCGATTGTTTTGCTTGTATGAGGGCTTGGATTCTACCGCGAACCTCAAAAAAATAAAAAAATTGGGGGCCAGGGAGAGGATTCAAAGGGCTGGAGATCCGAGGATAGAGAGAGAGCATGGCAAGTTGGGCGCTTGCCTTGCACACACACAACCTGAATTTGATCCCTGGAGTGCCATAGGGTCTCCAAGCATAGCCAGTAGTAATTCCTGAGGGCAGAGCCAGGAGGAACCCCTGAGCATCACTAGGTGTGGCCCACAAACTTAAAAAAAAAGGGGGGGGCTGGAGCCATAGTATAGTGGGTAGGGCGTTTGCCTTCCACGCAGCCAACCCGGGTTTGATTCCCAGCATCCCATATGGTCCCCTGAGTGCAAAGCCAGGTGTGACTCAAAAAGCAAAAAAAGAAAAAGAAAAAAAGAGGGAAAAAAAGGGCTGGAGCCCTGGGTTCCAACCTCAGCATCCTGAGCACTGAGCAGGGTGTACCCCTGCCCCACTCTCTGCCCCGCCCCCCAGATGAAAAGTGATTTTGGAGTTGGAGAGGACAGCGGGCAGGGCGTTTGCCTTGCATCGGGCTGACCTAGGTTCAATCCTCAGCACCCCATAGGGGTTCCCGAAATCGCACCAGGAGTGATCCCTGAGCACAGTCGGGGTGTGAACCCTCAAAGCAGCGGCTTTTAACAGAGGGAAAGTATGCGGTTGTGGGTGGAGATCAGCGTCCAGGATAAGCTTTTTACTGCGCTTGAGGTCTTGGTGATTATTTCAGGGACCAAGTTTCAGGAAGATGCTACTGCTGCCCCCCTCCCAGCTGGCAAACAACCTGCCTGACAGCCCCTAAAAGGGCCAGCGTCTCCTCTCCTGACGTCCCTTCCCCACTAATTTCCTTTTGGAAATCTGAGAGCGACCCCGGCCACTCCTGTCCCCCACCACCTGCTGCCTCCAGGCCCACCCGGGTAGCTGGCAGCTTCTTCGCCCGCGGGAAGGAGGGCTTCGTCGTCATGGAAACGGGAATGTGTGTTCCCGCGATAGGAAGATGAGGCGGGAGGGAGCGTCGCCACGGAAACAAGAGGATGTGTTCTCGCGAGAGGAAGACAAGACCCGGGGTTGCTGGAGATTTGCCCGACGGTTCAGGCTTTGCACGGAGACTGCGGTGCAAACACTTGGCGCTTACATGGACCGCCAGATCCCCCTCAGATCCCCCAATGAACGGGCCGGTACAGTCCTGGACTAATTTTAGCTACTTTTCCCCCGCTCATTCCATTGTGGCACTGTGTTGGTGGTGGTCATTGTAGCTTTTTAAACAGCAAGAACAAACAGGAGAGCCCTGGAGAGAAAGATCCCAGGGCTGGAGTGCCGTCTTGGTCCGCACGTGGCCCGAATCCATCCCTGGCACAGAGCAGAGAGCCAGGAGCGTTTCCCTTGCCCTCAGCGCAGGATGTGACCAAAAATATAAAGAAGCAAACATTAGGAGACACTGCACTGGCCTTGCATGGAAAGGTCCCGAATAAAATCGCTTGCACCGAATGGTTCCTTCAACATTGAGTCTGTTTTTTTTTTTTTTTTTTGCCACTTCTGGTGGGTTCAGAGCATCCTATGGGATGCCAAGGATTGAACCCAGGTGGGCTGTGTGGAAGGCAAACACTCTACCTGCTGTATTATGGATTTGACCCCCTCAAAATAATTTTTGTTTTGGGCTTTGAGGCCACACCCTGTGACGCTCCGGGATTTACTCCTGACTCTGCACTCAGGATTTACTCCTTGAAGCGCTCAGAGTAGCAGATAGGATGCTGGGAATCGAACCCAGGTTGGCCTATGGCTCTGCCCCACCCCCCAAATAATTTTTTAAAAAGTTGGAAGGCCCCTTAGATACAGGCAAGACCCATCTTTTTTTTTTTTTTTTGGTCACACCCAGCGATGTTCAGGAGTTACTCCTGGTTCTGCACTCAGAAATTACTCCTGGCGGTATTCGGGGAACCAAATGGGATGCTGGAGATCAAACCTGGGCCGGCCGTGTGCAAGGCAAACATCCTACTTGCTGTACTATCTCTCTGGCCCAAGACCCATCTCTTTGGGTCTCTGACCAGGACCCAGCAGCGCCCACCTCACCTCATCCAGACACCCTCCAGTCCTCATGGCCTCTGGGTTTTCTGCAGAACATTGAGCCCTGGACATTTCAAGTCACGGGGTACTTGTGTACTTTTGAATCCACCGTTTGACCATGGGTGAATTTCCCCCTTCTATTTGTCCTTCAATTGATTCTTCTCTTGCACAGAATTGAAAATGGGACTCACAAATACTCGGTTTAAGGTCTGTTTGTTTTAGTGTCTTCACCCTTAACATTTAGCCTTTTTATTTCTTTTTGGGTCACACCAGGTGATGCACAGGGGTTACTCCTAGCTCTGCATTCAGGAATTACTCCTGGTGGTGCTCAGGGGACCATATGGGATGTTGGAATTGAACCCGGGTCAGCCACGTGCAAGGCTAATGCCCCACCTGCTGTGCTCTACCTCCAGCCCTTTAACATTTCGTCTTTTTTCCTTCTTTGCAGTGCTGGGGATTGAATCTGGGCTGACTCTGCGCCAAGCAAGCTCTTGACTCACTGTACCATCTCTCTGGTCCTTTTGCTTTTTGGCCACACCCAGGGGTATTCGGAACTTATTCCTGATTGCTGTGCGCAGGAAGCACTCCTGGCGGGACTCAGTGGACTTTATAAGGGGTGCTGGAACTTGAACCTGGGTCAGGCGTGTCCACGGCAAGTGCCCTACCTGTTGTCCAGCCCCTTGTGGTACTTTTGTGTGTTGGATTCTGTGTTGGCTAATTATGTCCCAAGCCACAGACTTAAGATGACCAGATTCATTTTCTTGCAAGTGAAAGAACTGAGCACACGCTGTTAAGATTCATAAGAGAACAAAGGTGCAGAAAAAGCAAAAAGTAGTAGGACTGGTGGTGGAGGGGCTTGTTTCAGTTATCACAATGCCCCAGGTCACAAGAGCCAAGCCAGTTTTCTTTTGAGCCCTCTCCAAAAGAAAAAAAAAAGTGCAGGGGCTGGAGGCATAGTATTGTGAGTAGGGCTTTGCCTTGCATGCGGCCAACCTAGGCTCAATCCCTGGCACCCTATGAGCTCCCCCTAGCCCAGCTAGGAGTAATTTCTGAGTGCAGAGTCAGAAGCCCTGAGGAGAAAGCCCTAAGCAGAGCAGGGTGTAGAACCACTCCTGCAACCCCCCCTCCCCCACCCAATGCATCACCAGGAAAGTAAGATTTGAGATGAAATGGAAGTTTGCTAGCCCGATCCACACGGGACCATAGAATCCTGGCTTTGCAATTGTTCCAAAATTGAAACCTGGAGGGTTGGAGGAGTGATTCCTGACTGCAGAGTCAATAGGAAGCTCCAAGCAATGCTGGGTGTGGTCCCCAAAACAAAACCAAAATGGGAACCTGGCACCCAGGGCTGACATTCGTGGAATGGACCCTTGCAGGCTGTGGATTGTTTTTGTTGCTGATGACCAGGATGAGAGAAATCATTCTTATTTTGACCTTGGGCCACATCCGGTGGTGCTCAGTGCTTCCTCCTGGCTTTGAGCTCAGGGATTCACTCCTGATGGGACTGAAGGGCCCCTATGGGATGCTGGGAATTGCACCCAGGTCAGCCACCATGCGAGGTAAGCATCCTCCCCTCTTCTGGCCCCAAGAAACTATTTTTTTTTTTTTTTTTGCTTTTTGGGTCACACCAGGCAGTGCACAGGGGTAACTCCTGGCTCATGCACTCAGGAATTATTCTTGGCGGTGCTCAGGGGACCATATGGGATGCTGGGAATAGAATCCGGGTCGACCACGTGCAAGGCAAATGCCCTACCTGCTGTGCTATCACTCCAGCCCCGCCAAGAAACTATTCTTGTCCCTTAGGAAGGTCAAGCGAAGCTTTCGGAAGGCAGACACTCAGAGGCATTTTCCAAATGAATATATTTCACAAGGCTGCAGGGGCACGATGATCTAGACAAAGGGTAAATGCATCAGACATAGAACACTAGAAAACTGACAGAGAACAATAAAAGGGAGAGCTTGGTACAAAATTCTCAACAGTCCTGAATGAAATGTGGTCTGTCATTGGTGGTTGTTTTGAGACAATAAGAAAGAGTCCTTTGAAGGAAGAAGGTGAAACCAGGGGGGAGAATGGGGGTATAGTTCTCTCCGAGATATGCTCCCATCCCACGTGAAGTGACAGCGAGAGCCTGCAAACCCCTGATGGAAGCAGACCCTGCATTTGCAGAAGCACCTCACAAACAGAGGCAAAACGCACACGTGCACATATACACACGTATCTCAGAGTCCCCCCTGGAAACTCATCAAACCCACAGGCTGAACCAGAACATCACCGCACCTGCACTGGGGGACCTGCTGGGACAATACGTGGGGGGCTGGACCTAGCCCCCTGGGCATCCCAGGCAGGTCCCCAGGCCTGCCAGCTGCCCTGTCCTAACAGGGACTACCCCTCCACCGCCCCCCGAGACTGGGCCTTGGAGGCAGGTGGGGAAAGGCTGACTCAGGTTCCTTCTGCCCCAATGTCTGGGACCATACGATCCGGGGGGCAGGTGGGAGTGCCTGGTGCCCACTCAATGCGCACCCCTTCCTTTGCCAAACCCTGAGTTCCTAGCCTCCCAGGACTCCCTCCCCACAGGGCCTGTCTGTGCTTCTAGAAGGTTTGTCCTTGGGGTTGAGGCCTGCATGTCTGGGTTCTGGGCGACCATCTCTCCAAACTTCCTGTGGGGAGCAGAGAAGCCGGCGAACCTGTGCTTCTGCCCCCCCCCCCCCCGTTCCCCCACGTCCCCTCTGTGAAGGGGGGAGGGGTCCGGCCTACTTAGGCTCAAAGGTTGCCCCACCCATTCCCCTTATGCCTCAGTTTCTCCACCTGTCATGTGCCCCTACCCCCGTGTCCTGCCTGATATTCTGATGGGGAGGGGGCCTTGGTGGGCAGGCAGGAAGCCAGCGATTCTGAGGTCCCTGCTGGGCTCAGCTTCTCCCAGCACTCTGGGAGCATCTGTCTGCTTCCTGCCCTCCTGAGCCATGTGACATCAAGCCCAGGCCCGGGCTCAGGATGCAGGGGGAGCTGGTGTGAGCCGAGGTGGCGGCGGGGTCTGTGGGGGCACTTGGTGGCACCTTCGGGCTGGGCTGTAGCACCAGTTCCCGACTCTCAACATGGCCTGGTCACAGCGAGCCCTCAGTGGGGGGCTCCATGGCAAAGGTGGGGCCCCTGCCACAGCGCCCTGTGCTCCTGGTTTGGGGGTCCGGCGTGGGAACCCTGCTGTGGGACCCAGCCCAGGGCACGGCCTGTAACTTGTCCTCCGTGTCCCCCCACCCAGAGTGTGGCTGCTCCCAGGCCTGGCTGCCAGCAGCGGGGCCTGCTGAGGTGATCTGCTTTCCCCAAGGTCCATGTCACAGGTTCCCTGGTGCCCTGGGCCGCCCCCCACAGGGGTGCTGGGCAGCACATACTGCCGTGGACGTGGCTTTCGTGCTCACTCACCCCCGCCAGAGCTTCCTCAGTGCTAAACTGAGGCCCGGGGGGCTGCAGCGCTAGGACAGTGGGGAGGCACGGGCCTTGCACCCACCCCACCCAGGTTCGTGCCCCTCCAGGGGTCCCCCGAGCACCACCAGGAGTGATCCCTGAGTGTAGAGCCAGGAGTAAGCCCTGAGTAGTGCTGGATGTGGCCCAAAAGCTCGAAAAAAAAAAAAAAAGAGAAATTAAACTAGGGCCCGGGCTGGGCTGTATATGGGGGGAGCAGTGAGGGGCCCCGAGCCCCGTGCCCGGGACCCCTGCACCACTGCTGTCCCCTCCTTCCCCTGCCAGGTGAGAGCTGAGACCTGCAAACAGCTGCCAGGCCCCCCTCCCCCAGCCAGTGTCCTGGGGCGCTGTGGGGCTTGGTTCAGGAGGCAAACTAGGGGGAAAGAACCACATGACGGAAGGAGTGTCAGCAACCGAAGCACTGGGTTAGGCACCCGTACACACGGACGGATGGACGGAAGACAAACCGGAAGCTGAGGTCTCCGCGAAGCCTCGAGGTGGGCCGGAACCCGGTGGTCCACAAGGGACTTCCCCTTCGCGGGACTGAACCGCTGGTGTGTGAATCACTGTGTTGGTCTTTTTGCGACCTGGATACCTTTGTGTGTGGGGGAGGGCGGGGGTCTTGGCTGGGATGAGCCCCTCCCAGTGGCGGGGGGGGGGGTTGGGGAACCCCCAGTCCCAGAGACTCACACGAGTATGTCCACTTCACATGCAAAACCCTGACTCGGGCCCCCCACGGCCTCACCCCACCTCACAAACTAGGCAACCAGCAAACGCACACTGACCTCCCCGCCACCCGCTCATCATCTGGACGCTTTTCATCGCCACCCTCCAATCCTAGACAAAGGGGGGTCCTCACTCAGGGAGACGAGCACCTGGACTTGCATCTCGGATAAAGGCAGCAGCGTGGGGGTGGGGGTCAGGCTTGGCCCGGCTGGGCAGCGTATTTGGGGGGATAAGCACCTGCAACCCTCCCGCTTCCTTCCTGGATGGGGGTGCTGGCCCCCTCCAAGGACACAAAGCTGGAACATCCTCTACCTCGAGGTGGGGGGCTCTGACTCCTTCCCACCAACCCCAAGCTCGGGGAGTGACCCTGCTGTTCTCGGGGGTAGAGGCTCATGACTCAAGCCTGCGGTTTCCACACACACCAGACGTGCTGCCCTGGCCAGGGTGAGTCCCTCCCTGTGGGTGGATGGCCAGTCCTAGCGACCTGGGGGGGCGCACAGAGGCCTGCTGGGGACAGGTCACAACCAGTTTGTGCTGGTATGCTCGAGGCAGAGGCGGGCGTGAACCCGGGTCTGTCCCAAGCCCACCCATAGGGCGCCCCAGACTCATCTGAGAAGCCACTGAGGCATTATCACACTCCCGGGGACCGTCCCTGTATCCCTAGGTCCTGCGGAACCAGGACTGTAGTGTCCACGCTCATGGATGTGGCAGCCAGTGCCTGAAGATGGCCCCTCCCAGGAGGACCTCACCGCAGGGTGGACCGGACGGCCCCCCAGCTCCCTAAGCCACTGCTTCCCATGCTCCAGGTGCCACTGACCCGAGGGCCAGGAGCCCCTCCCGCCTTCTCAGTCTTGAGGGAAACAGCGTGGTCTGGCCCGGAGTCCCAGAGAAACGGGGCAGAGGCAGGCTGGCCGCTCCCCCAACAGAGAGCACCCGGCCCTTTGGGGAGACCCATCTGCTGGGAACCCCCAGACCTGGTCGGATCCCGTGAGCCCGGAGGTCGGAGGGGAGATGTGGAGAAGTGGGGGTGGGGAGCGGGGAAGGGGGCGTGGGGGCGTCCCCCCCGCTGCCGCTCCTGCATCTTTCCCACG
This sequence comes from Sorex fumeus, assembly GCF_029834395.1. Taxonomy (NCBI): domain Eukaryota; kingdom Metazoa; phylum Chordata; class Mammalia; order Eulipotyphla; family Soricidae; genus Sorex; species Sorex fumeus. The sequence goes on from NW_026606098.1 coordinate 10,394,992, forward strand.
AGTAGAAAGGACGCCGGGCCATTCCAAAGAACGACGCAGAAAACGGAGCGGGTTCCCACGGAGGGCCGAAGCGCGTCGAGGGTCGCAGGGGCACCGAGCCCGCAGGCACAGCGGACCCCGGGGGATGGGGTGGGCGGGCTTGCCAGCGTCGCGGGGGGCCCCCCGTCTACACAGTGTGCGAGCGCAGGTGCTTCAGGAGACACGAGGACGTGGCGAAGGCGCGGCCGCACTTGCGACACTCGTAGGGCCGCTCGCCCGCGTGCGCGCGCTTGTGCACGGCCACGTAGGACGAGCAGGCGAAGGCCTTGCCGCAGGCGTTGCACGGGAAGGGCTTCTCGCCCGCGAGCGAGCAGAAGTGCGTGGCGACGGGGGTCGCGGAGGCGAAGGCCTGGCCGCACCGGTCGCAGGCGAAGGGCCGCTCGCCCGGCCCCGGGGCCTTGCCGAAGGCCCAGCCGCACTCGGGGCACCTGTACGGCTTCTCACCCGCCTGGGTCTTGGCGTGCTCGCCCAGCCCGGCCGCCTTGCCGAAGGCCTTGCCGTGGCCGCGCGCGTGGCTGTCCAGCCCCGCTGGCTTGCCGTGGCCCGGGCCCGGGCTGTGCTCGGCGCAGGCGAACGGCTTCTCCTCGGGCGGCGCCTTGGCGGCGTCCAGGAAGGCGCAGGCCCCGGCCCCCGCGTGGCCCCGCTTGTGGCCCAGGAAGCACGAGGCCTTGGCGAAGCTCTTCCCGCACAGCTCGCACTCGTACTTCTTGCCGTTGTGCGAGCGCAGGTGCTTGGTGAGGCGCGTGGACGCCGTGAAGGCCTTGCCGCACTTCTTGCACACGTAGGGCTTCTCGCCCGTGTGCGAGCGCTTGTGGATGGCCACGTAGGCGAAGGTGGTGAAGGTCTTCTCGCAGATGTTGCACTGGAAGGGCTTCTCGCCCGTGTGCGTGCGGAAGTGCTTGGTGAGGTTGGACGAGGAGTAGAAGGCGCGGCCGCACTTGTCGCACTGGTAGGGCTTGTCGCCGGTGTGGATCTTCATGTGCAGCGTCAGCCCCGACGACTTCACGAAGGCCTTGCCGCACTCGCGGCACGTGTAGGGCTTCTCGCCCGTGTGCACGTTCATGTGCTCGATGAGCCCCGACGACTTCACATAGGCCTTGCCGCACTCCTTGCACTTGTAGGGTTTCTCGCCCGTGTGCACCCGCAGGTGCTTGGTGAGCACCGACGACTGTGTGAAGGCCTTGCCGCACTCCTGGCACACGTAGGGCTTCTCGCCCGTGTGCACGCGCTTGTGGATGCTCAGGTAGGACGAGGTGGTGAAGGTCTTGCCGCACACGTTGCACTGGAAGGGCTTCTCACCCGTGTGCGTGCGGAAGTGCGTGGTGAGCTTGGAGAAGGTGCTGAAGGCCCGCCAGCACTTGTCGCACTTGAAGGTCTTCTCCTCGGTGTCGTCGTCGTCCTCCGCCCCCCGTGCCTCGGCGGCCGCCTCGGGAGACTGCATCCGGGCGTCCGTCGCGGCCCCACGCTCGTAGCCGCCAGTCTCGGCATGCGCCTGCAGGTGGACGCTTAGGTGCGCAGCACAGCTGAAGTCGATGCCGCACTCCTGGCACCGGAAGGGGCCGGCGCCGGCGTGGACCTGCTGGTGGACGCGGTAGCAGGCGGCGTTGAGGAAGAACACACCGCAGTCTTTGCAGTATAAGGGCTTACGGTCCGAGGCCTCATCCGCTCCCGCGGACTCCAGCAAGGCCTTCCCGGGGGACGGTCTCCGCCTGGGGCCCAGGAGGCCTTTCCCGCCCTCCTCATCCTCCGAGGTGGCCTCTCCGCCAGGCGTCGTCTCCCCGGGGCCGCCGAAGTCTTTCCCGTACTGCGCGCACTCGTACACCTCCCACTCCTCGATCCGCTCCTGGAGAGAACACAGACACCGTCACCCGGACACCGGCCAGGCCCTGCTGCACGCTCCCTTCCTCCCTCCTCCAAGACTGGCCTGAACTCCGACCAAGATTTCTTATCTCTGTCTTGGTTTTTGGACCACACCCGACCGTGCTCTGGGCTGACCCCTGGTGGGGCTTGGGGAACTCTATGCAGTGCCAGGGATCGAACCCAGGTCCGCTGCGTGCAAGGCAAGTGCCTGTCTGCTGTCCTATGGCTCTGGCCCTCGGACTTGACCTTTCACCATTCCCAGGACACACACCTCCCGCCCTCGGTGAATGAGGAACTTCCTGCCTCAGGCGTTTATAACTCTGATCTGGAGAGTCCATCTATGGTGGCCAGGGAACTCTGGGTTACCCAACATCTTGCTATCTTGGGGGATCAGTCCCTGCAGGAACTATGCGGGCTGAATGTGTCTAGCTGGATGTGAGGAATCCCCAGATTGGGCCTCCTCAGAGACAGCGTCCTCTCAGGGGGCGAGGTCTCTCTGACACGGTCACTTCCTATTCCAAGCTGTGGAAAACCTCAGATCCTTTTTTTTTTCCTGCTTTTTGGGTCACACCTGGCGATGCACAGGGGTTACTCCTGGCTCTGCACTCAGGAATTACTCCTGGCGGTTCTCGGGTGACCACATGGGATGCCGGGGATCGAATCCGGGTCGGCCACGTGCAAGGCAAATGCCCTACTCACTGTGCTATTGCTCTGGCCCCCTCAGAACCTTTCCAACATGAAGAATAAGGAAGCCCTGTGTCCATCCTTCCAGCTCTTACTGTTTTTATCCTAATGGTTGGTTCCTTTTCAGCATCAAAGGGCTCAAGCGCAGACTCTCTGTTTTGTAGCTGTAGTTCCCACCCTAAGAGAAGAGAATGTGAAATTTAAGAGTTTGCAAAAGGAGATGGTGCTGAATGAGAGAAAAATCAAGGAGGCTCACTTGAACCATTCTCCTGAAAAATTTAGATTTGACTGCAATTCAATGATGGATGAATAAAATTAAGGACAAAATGATAACAAATTTTTTTTTTTTGCTTTTTGGGTCACACCCAACAATGCACAGGGGTTACTCCTGGCTCTGTGCTCAGGAATTACTCCTGGTGGTGCTTGAGGGACCATATAGAATGCTGGGAATCAAACCCAGCTCGGCCATGTGCAAGGCAAACGCCCTATCTGCTGTGCTATCGCTCCAGCCCCCCGCAATTTCATTTTTTTTGAGGGGCACACCTGGAAGTGCTCAGGGATCACTCCATGTGGGGTGCTGGGGATGCAACTGTGTTTGGCCGTGGGCAAGGCCAGCATCCCACCTGCTGAGTGGTAGCTCGGCCCCAAACTCTACATTTTAAACATTAACAGGCAATTCTGTGATTATAAGAGAACATCAGGAGCCCATGGAGCAAACTGACCTTGGAGGACGCCCCTCTCCACTGTCCTCAGGCCTTCCTGCTCCAACCAGGAAATCATGCTGGGCTTATACATGCCGAGACTCTGCTCAAACAGAAAAGCCACATTAGTGCCAATGTGCCAGGGCATTGTGGCCTCTTCGCCCATCGAAAGCTGAATGAAGAAGGATAGTTAGCAGGTCAGGATCTACCCCATTTGTGCACCTGCCCAGAAAGCATCTCTCTGACCCCCAGGCCGCTCCTTTCTGGTCACATACTGAGAAGTGCCAGTTCTCCTGGGGGGCCTCCTGACCCAGTGGTCGTCCATCAGGATCACCTTCTCCTCGTCGGTGAGATCATGGGGACGCAGACAAACCCACTGCTGGACACTCTGCCCCCAATCCTGTGTGTGCGTCTCTATGCTCCGGCCGGAAACCCTCAAACATCCCCGCAATGCCCAGGTAACGGCTGGCACGCAGGTAGGCCGGGTCATACCGGCGCAGTCCCTCCTCCCCACCCCCGCGTCTCAGCTGGAGGCCCCCAAGAAGAGAAAGCGTCCTAGCACAGAAAGACCCACGGCTCAGTCTTGGGGCTGTCACGCCAACAGAAGCTGGGAAGGGGAGCAGGTAGTGGCCCCGCCCACCCAGCAACTCAATGGATTGATAGTAACTGGCCCTTTCCACCAGTGGCCCGGCCCACTCAACAGCTTTATCTACATGTGACTGGCCCTTTTCACCTGTGGCCTCGCCTACCTACAGCCCTCCTACATCTGACTGGCCCTTTCTACCAGTGGTCCCGCCCACCTACAGCCCTTCTACATGTGACTGGGCCTTTCCACCAGTGGCCCCGCCCACTTACAGCCCTTCTACATGTGACTGGCCCTTTCCACCAGTGGCCCCGCCCACCTACAGCCCTTCTACATGTGACTGGCCCTTTCCACCAGTGGCCCCGCCCACCTACAGCCCTTCTACATGTGACTGGCCCTTTCCACTACTCAACAGCTCTATTTGCATGTAACTGGCCCTTTTCACCAGTGGCCCCGCCCCTCTACAGCCTGTCTTACATGCAACCTGCCCTTTTCACCCAGCGGCCCTCAACCCAGTGAGCGACCTCCCCGGTCCCCCTTTAAGCCTCAGTGCACAGGCCCCGATGGAGGAGCAGGTCTGGACGGGTCGGTGAGCCCAATCTCTGCAGTCTGGGAACCAGGGGGCTAAGAATGACTGTGGGATAAAACCTACGCCGCCCTCCTATGAGACTGCAGTGGGGTCAGGCTGGGACACTTCCCTCCCCCACCCATGGTCACTGTGTGAGGGATCAGCTCCAACCCCCTGGAGACTGGCTTCCCTGGGGTCCTGCTCCAGGCAATCATTAACCACTAAAAACTGTCAAATATTTACTTACTTGGACGCTAACAGTTGCCCCAGATGAGAAACCAAATACTCAAACAACGTATTTGGAAAACGGGTACAAGCAAAAGTATTATGCAAGCAAAAGTGGTAGGTCTGAGTCTTTTTTTTTTTTTTTGGAGGGGGGGCACTCAGGACTTACTGCTGGTGGTGCTGGGGGTACCACAGGGAGTGCCAGGGATCAAATCCTGACCCACCATATACAAGGCAAGCACCTGTCACCCCTGTATTATCTCTCTGCTCTCCCCCCTTTTCAAACTGCCTAAAAACACTAAATAAAACAAGCACATACACACACAGACATATCTATAAATATTATTTTTTTGAGCCACATTCAGTAATGCTCCGGGATTACTCCTGGGTCTACACTCAGGAGTCATTCCTCCCAGAATTTAGGGGACCATATGGGGTGCGGGGAACAAATCCTGGTAGGTCTGGTGCAGGCAAGCTCTGTCCACTGTCCTATCTCCTCACTTCCTAAATCACATGGGCCATTCTGAGCATCCAAAGAGACCCTGAACTGGGCTGTGTCTCCCCTGGGGAATGAGCCCCTCCCTGCACCGAACCCCACTTGGATACACCCACCCTCCCGACTGCTGCAGGGCTGCTCTCTGCCATTTATGGCTCAGATTCTCTGCTCCTACTTGAGAAATTAAGTTTCACCACAGGTCTGCACAAACAGGAAAACACACAGACCAGAAACAGATTGATGCTTATGTGCCATACTGTGCTATCTACAGTTCCTTGACTCCAAATGGGGCACCCCCAGAAGTGTTCGGGGGTCACTCCGGTCACCCCATGGGGTGCTGGGGATCAAACCCAGGTTGCCTGCATGCCAGGCAAGCAAGCACTCTACCCACTGTACTATCTTTCCAGCCCCCACCCCTTTCTAGTGAACTTCTAGGAAATTTCCTTTTAACTTTATTCACTGTCACTGTCACTGTGCTCCCGTTGTTCATCGATTTGCTCAAGCAGGTCCAGTAATGTATCCATTGGAGACTTTGTTGTTACTGTGTTTGGCATATCGAATACGTCACGGGTAGCTTGCCAGGCTCTGCCGTGCGGGCAAGATACTCTCGGTAGCTTGCCTGGCTCTCCCAGAGGGGCGGAGAAATTGAACTCGGGTCGGCCATGTTGGCTGCGTGCAAGGCAAATGCCCTACCACTGCGCTATCACATAATTCATGGGCTTTGCTTTATATGGGAATAACAAAATTCGATTTTGTTCCACAGTCTAATTAAACAGACACAAATACCTTGGCTAACACTGGGACCATTCATTACTGATTTCCAAGTTATGATACGTACTATATCAATGCTAATATTGCTTTTTATGGTGATAGTAGAGAGGGTAAGGCATTTGTCCTGCATTTGGCTGACTCTGGCACCCTATATTGGTTCGTTCTCCAAGTCCAGCCAGGAGTAATCCCTGAGCACAGAATCAGGAATAAGCCCTAAGTACCACCTGGGTATGGCCTGCCAACCAAAACCAAACCAAACCAAACCAAACCAAACCAAACCAAAACCCCAAATATCATTCCCAAAATCAGATGCACAGGTAGGCTGCAAAATGTTATTTTTTGGGGGGGTGGGTGGTGGTGGTGGCTGGGGTCATTCCCAGTGGTGCTCAGGCATCACTCGTGGTTGGGGGAGGGGAACCCGGTGAGAAACCCAGAACTGAACCCGGGTTGGCCGTGTTGGGAGCCTGTGGCCAGGTGTGGGCCCACCTGGCTGCCCACATTCCCGGCACTCTGCAAGGCGCAAATGCTGAGGCCGGTGGTCAGAGGCAAATCAGAGTCATCCACCAGTGGCACCGGAACTCGCGGGACTTTCCCAAGCGGCTGTGATGTCTCTCGTCTCTTGGTCACAAAGCCCAGAAAACACAAACTCTTGCCATAGCACCTCCTTGCCTGGGGCCCGGAGCCAAGAACCTTTGGGAGAAGCGGCCCTCCCGGGTTTCCCTCCGAGCAATTCCCAGACAGCATCTTATCTTCAGTGAGCCAGGGTCAGGTCCTTATCTTTAGGAAATGCTTGACCAAGAATTCAGAGGCCAATTAGGTGGCCAGAATGATACTGCAGAGGATAGGGAATTATCGCACTGTCCCACACCAGGATGGATCCCTGAGTGCAGAGCCAGGAGCTCTGCTGGGTGTGGCCCAAACACCAAAAAGAATTTAGAGGCCAATCCCCATGTTTACCTTTGTGTTTGCTTACACAGAGTGGGAGAAAGAAAATCCGCTAGCTGCCCCAAAATGGAAAATCAGCTGGGCCAGGTAAATTTCCTTGGGGGCCATAAGATTTTTTTCCTCTATAATTTTGGACAAGAATAATGTGTGTGAGAGGCAGATACACTTAGCCTAAACATCCTACTAATGGTTATTTAATTTATACTAACCTCATTTATGAGCCCAGAGTGATAGTATAGCGGGTGGGGCGTTTGCCTTGCACATGGCTGACCTGGGTTCGATTTCCAGCATCCCATATGGTCCCCGAGCACCGCCAGGAGGAACTCCTGAGTGCAGAGCCAGGAGAAACCTCTGAGCATCATCAGGTGTGACACACACACACACACACACACACACACACACACAATAAACTCACTTATTCAATGGTGTCAAAATGATGGGCCAACCTCTCCTTCCCCCCCATCTTCTGAAGGTCCCTCCTTATCTTTGTTTATCTACAGAGAACATTTAAAGGATGGCATAGGTGAGTATACATAGATTTTCCTTTGCAGACTTCTTATATCAGAAATCACACATCTTCATATGACCACTTTCTTCTCTTTTCTTTGGCTTTTTGGGTTGCACGAGCGATGCTCAGGGGTTACTCCTGACTGCACTCAGGAATTACTCCTGGCGGTCCTTGGGGAACCATATGGGATGCTGGGGACCGAACCCAGGTGGGGCAAGTGCAAGGCAACCCCCCTCATTGCTGTATTTCTCCAATTTCTCTTTTCTTTTAAGCTCCTGGTGATGCTCCTGGCTCTGCATTCAGGAATTAGTCTTAGCAGTACTCAGGGGACCCCATGGGACGCCAGAGGTCCAGCCTCAGTGGGCTGCGTGCAAAGCAAGCTCCTTATCTGCTGGACTAAAGTCTCCAGCCCCTCTAGAATCAATTTCTACCTACAGGTAACACTTTAAAGTAAATCAAGGATGTGGGGCTGGGTTGACTGGGCAGGGTAAGTTAAGGCGCTTGCCTTGCTCTCCATCATCCTCTGGCACCTCATAAGCATCTCTCAGGGTCGGACCCCTGAGCACAAAGCCAGAAGTAGCATTTGAGTACCGCTGGGTGTGCACCTGCTTTCCCCTTCAATCAAGTACACGCCCAGCCAGAAAGTTCAGCTGCAGAACAGCACGCTGGCTCCCTGTCACTCCCAGAACCGCAGGGTGCAGCCCTCTGTGTTCCCAAGAAAGTGTCCTGCTGCGATGAGCGCGCCAAGCTGGACAGTGGGCGCCCAGAAGCTGCAGAACTGCCCGCTGTGGCCACTGTCTGCACCGCGGCGCGCACCCCTGGGGCCCGCCCCCCCGCCCCCAGTCGGGCTTGCAAACCTCAAGCCCCAATGCATGTGGCCAGATATTGCGGGGGGTACCCCCACAGTGGCGGGAGCAATGCCGAGGGGGGCCCCAGGGGCACGACCCCCTGCAAAGCGTGCAGAGACGAACTTTGCGGGACCCGGGAAGAGGCCACAGGAACCCCCAGTGCTCAAGAACTCACCAACCCGCGGGGCCCACCAGTCCGAGGGCACCTGACACGCGAGGCTGAGACGCTCTTGCTCCTAGACAAAGAGCCAAGGGTTACTTTTGGAGGGGCTTCTGCAATGCCCGAGGAGCACGTGGGAGGCGTGCACCCCTCCTTACACCTCGCTGTAACCAGCTCCCCTGGCTGGAGGTGGTGGCCCTGGCGGTGCGGAGAGGGGGCGACGGCCCGGGGGGCTCGGGGGTCCTCAGGGGTCGCGGGGCACCGGCCCGGCGCCGCAATCCAGCCCGGGGCGCCTCCCGCGCCGACTTCCCCCGCGGGCTGATCCGGGCGCTGAGCTCCCACAATGCAGAGTCACCCGAGGAAAACTCGCGTGAGCCCGTGACGCCACTTCCACTTCCGGCCGCCGGGGGCCCTTAAAGGGCCCGGCCCACTTCGCTAACAAAGGAGCGACCGTGAGCGCGCGTGGTGCGGGGGTCGTTTAAGCCCCCGGAGTTGCTCCGGCGACTTGGACCGGGAGTGGGCGTGGCTACGCGTGCGGGGGGCGTGGCCGCGCGGCCGGACCTGCCCTGACGCCGAGCGGGCGCAAAGATGCAGAGGTTGCGCGTGTGCGCGCGCGGGGCTCTTCCTCGCGCCCCCTTTCCACCTGTTTAGGATGGGAATGTGCCAGAGCAAGGCCCCCCCAGGTTCTTAGAGCCCCGCCAGCGAGTTTCGCGTCTTGGAAAAGGAGGCGCGTCCTTTTGCAATAAGCGTTAGATCCCACTGGACGTTTCGCTTCTCCACCCCTCCTTCCCTTTTTCTTTCTTTAAAATCTTAATTAATTTTTAAACGGAATCACGGTGAGATACGCAGTTATAGAGTTGTTCATGATTAGGTTTCAGGTACATAATGTTACAACACCCGTTCCTTCACCAGTGCACATTCCCCCCCGCCGAGTTCTCTGCCTCCCATCTGCTCCTGCCTTTTTTTCTTAGTAAAAATTTACCCCGGCCCGCCGCCGAGCTGAACGGGAGCCGCCGATGTCTTTGTGTTGCAAACGTCGCTTTCTCGAAGTGCCTTGGCAACTCTCCGCGGTCTCCTGCAAAAGCGGCGAACGCATTGAGAGTCTCCCAAGCGTGTACCCAACAGTGAGCGGATCCTGCAAGCATTGGCTCCCCTGGCTGCCGGCTCGGTGTCTTCCCTGTCCGCTTCCAGTCTCTGGTGAAAGAGTTCAGGGAGCAGGGGCTGGAGAGATGCTGCAGCAGGGAGGGCGCTTGTCTTGCAGGAGGCCAACCCGTATTGGCCCCCTGATAACCGCCAGGAGTAATTCCTGAGTGCAGAGCCAGGAGTAACCTTTGAGCATCACTGGGTGTGACCCCAAACCAAATAAATAGATAAATAAATAGAAAAAGAATAAAAGAGCTCAGAAGCAGAGGCAGAAAACGGGCACATTTTTCTTATAAGAGTTTCCAGGTCATTGCTCCTCCCCCTCCCTTTTTTTCCTTGGCTGTGCTCAGGGCTTACTTCTGGCTGGACTCAAGTGACCCTTTGGGGTGCTGGGGACCCAACCAGCGTGGGCAGCGTGCAAGTCCAGCGCTCTCCGTGCTCTCTCTCCAGCTCTTCCCCACCTCCGTTTCCGCAGGAATTCTACCCCTTAAAGGCTAGGCAGGCTCTATCTCCAGCGTTTGGGTCTAAGTGCTTAGAGGCTTTTTCCGGGGAAGTGTGAGATCTCACCTCTGAGAGGACTCTAACCGCGGGTTGGCCAGAAGGTTATCAGTTTTCAGCCTGAGGGCAGTCCTCTGTGGGCCGCACATTCCTTTCTCTTGCAGAGCACTGCACAATTTCCAGTGGAGCACCAAGCCAGCTGGTGTTTTGGGGGGAAATCTGTGTTTCGCAAGCACGTGACTGCCCCCACTCTCCACCCCCAGTTCACGGAGAGCACCCGGTTCTCTGGAAGCACCGCTGTCCAGGAGCCAGCCAGGATGTTTGCAAGGAGCGCAGCCTTCCACGAGAGGTCACTGTACCCTTCTATAGAGGCCTCTTTCCCAGGACCTGGCTTTGTCTGAGTCTGGCTCTATCTGTCTCTGTTTATTTCTCTTCTCTCCTTTCTTTTCCTTTGATTTTTTTGGGGGGTTCAGATTCAGCGATGCTCAGGGGTTACTTCTAGCTCTGCACTCAGGAATTAGTCTTGGCAGTGATTGGGGGGACCCTATGGGATGCTGGGGATGGAACGCCCTACCTGCTGTACGTGGCTCCGGACCCTCTTTCCTCCTTTCTTATTTTCTTTCTTGCTTCTTGGTTTTTGGGTCACACCCAACAGTGCTCCAGGGTAACTCCTGGGTCTGTGCTCAGGGATCAGCCCTGGTGCTGCTTCAGAACCACATGGGGTGTCTGGATGGAGCCTGGGTGAACCACGTGCAAGACAAAGGCCCTCCCGCTCTGCTCTTGCTCCACTCCCTCTCTTTTTTTCTTTGGAGGGAGGCACACCCAGTGATGCTCAGGGGGACTCCTGGCTCTGTGCTCAGGGATCTCGCCTGGCAGGCCCCGGGGACTCTTGGGGTGCCGGGGATCGAACCCAGGTTAACCATGTGCAAGACCAATGCTCTGCCAGGCTGAAGTGATAGCACAGCGAGGAGGGCGTTTGCCTTGCACGTGGCCGACCCAGGTTCGATTCCCAGCATTCCATATGGTCCCCCGAGCACCGCCAGGAGTAATTCCTGGGTGCAGAGCCAGGAGTAACCCCTGTGCATCGCCAGGTGTGACCCAAAAAGCAAAAAGCAAAACAAAACAAATACTCTGACAGCTGTCCTGTCTCTCAGGCCCTCTCTTTTCATTCTCTCTCATCCTCCCTGCCTTCCTCCCTCCCTGAAGAGCGGACACAAAGGAACCTGAGTGAAGGGCTCCTGGGAGAAGCGGACAAGATCGGGTGCCCACACAGTGGGACTGCAGGAAAACAAGACACCTACAGCAAGCATTGGGCCAGCTGCCAGGTGCCAACCTTACCCTTCGGAGCGCTGTGTGTGCGGGACGCTCTCCGCAAGAACCCCTTCCCCAGCACCAGGAAAAGCCACTGGGCTCCTACCTAGAGCACTGCATTCTCTTGGGGTGCCCTCCTGGCTGTCTGCTCAAATCAACTTTTGCTTTCATACCCGGAGACTGGTTACAAGTGGTCCGAACCTTATGCTCCCTCCTTCTTTTTCTCCCACCCTCCTTTGCCTTTCTCTCTCTTTCCTCTTCTTTTCATCTCTTCCTTTCTTCTCCTCCTTCCCTCCCTCCCTGCATCCCTTGCTCCCGTCCTTCCATCCTCTCTCCTTCCTTTTCCTCCCTCCTTCCTTCCTTCCTTCCTCCCTCCCTCCCTCCCTCCCTCCCTCCTTCCTTCCTTCCTTCCTCCCTCCCTCCCTCCTTCCCTCCTTCCTTCCTTCCTTCCTTCCTTCCTTCTTTCCTTCCTTCCTTCCTCCCTCCCTCCCTCCCTTCCTTCCTCCCTCCCTCCCTTCCTCCTTCCTTCCCTTTCCTTCCTCCCTCCCTCCCTCCCTTCCTTCCTTCCTTCCTTCCTTCCTTCCTTCCTTCCTTCCTCCTTCCTCCCACCCTCCCTCCCTCCCTCCTTCCCCTCCCTCCCTTCCTTCCTTCCTTGCCTCCCTCCCTCATCCCTCCCTCCTTCCTTCCTTCTCCTTTCCTCCTCCCTCTCTCCCTCTTTCCTTCTCCCTCCCTCCTCCCTCCTCCCTCCCTCACTCCCTCCCTCCTCCCTCCCTCACTCCTTCCTTCCTTCCTTCCCTTTCCTCCCTCCCTCCCTCCCTCCCTCCCTCCCTCCCTCCTTCCTTCCTTCCCTTTCCTCCCTCCCTCCCTCCCTCCCTCCCTCCCTCCCTCCTTCCTTCCTTCCTTCCTTCCTTCCTTCCTTCCTTCCTTCCTTCCTTCCTTCCCTCCTCCCTCCCTCCTTCCCTTCCCTCCCTTCTTCCCTTCCCTCTCTCCTTCCCCTTCCTTCCTTCCTTCCTTCCTTCCTTCCTTCCTTCCTTCCTTCCCTCCCTCCTTCCCTCCCTCCCTCCTCCCTTTCTCTTTGTTTTTTGGCCATACCTGGCAATGCTCAGGTGTATGAGCACTGCCGGGTGCTCCATAATTCCAGCCCCATAACTTTTTGAATTAATGACTTTATATTTGGGCATAAACATGCTTCCCCTGTTCTTTTGTTTTGGTTTGTTTTTATTTGGGGGCCACACCTGGCGATGCTCAGGGCTGACTCCTGGCTCTGCACTCAGGGATTGCTCCTGGTCATGCTCAGGGGACCCTATGGGATGCCGGGGATGGAATTCAGGTTGGCCATGTGTCAGGCAAATGCCCTCCCCACTCTGCTATCCCTCGGGCCCCAACATCTGGGCTCTTTTCTGATATAACCCACCTCCTGTGACCTTACAGACAGGGTTGTTCTCTAGGACGTGAGGCTGCCGTTCCCGCCTCTGCTGACCTGTAGCCAATAAGGCTTTTTCTCTCCCCATCCCCTGGCCTCTCAGTTCACTGGTTTCACAGAATGCTGGAACTGGGTCACGTGACTCAGTCTTCCTCATCACCACCCTACCTCCCAGTATACAAGGAAGTGACAATAGTAGCACTTCATTTTCGTTGGGGGGCCACCCAGGGTGGGGTTCAGGGATTACTCCAGCTCTGTGCTTGAGGGCTGCTCCCCACAGGGTTTGGGGGACCATACTGAGGCTCCTGTATATGACCCCTGCACTCAGCTATCTGTCTGGCTCAAGCCCTCATTAAAATAAATATCTTGGGGCCGGAGCGATAGCATAGTGGGTTGGGCATTTGCCTTACAGGCGACCGACCCAGGTTCAATCCCCGGGCTGAGTCCCATAGGGTCCCCCAAGCACCGCCAGGAGTAATTCCTGGGTACAGAGCCAGGAGCAACCCCTGAACATCCCTGGGTGTGACCCCAAAAGCAAAACAAACAAACAACTTTTTTGTTTGTTTGTTTTGGAACCACACTCAGCAGTGCTTAGAACTTACTTCTGACTCTGTCCTCAGGGGTCACTTCAGCAGGGTTTGGGGGGGACCATAGGGAGTACTGGGCATCGAACCCAGGTTGGCCACATGCAAGGTGAATATGCTCCTTGCCAACTCAAGCCTTCAATTTTGTTTTTGTTTTGTGGCCACACTTGGTGGTGCTCAGGAGTTACTCCTGGCTCTGTGCTCAGGGATCACCCCTGAAAGTGCTCAGGGGACCCTATAGGATGCCAGGGATTGAACTCAGGTTGGAGATGTGCAAGGCAGATGTCTTTGGTGCTGTCCTATCGCTCTGAATCCCCCTCTATTTTTTTTTTTTTGCTTTTGGGGAGAGCATTTGCCTTGCACACAGTGACCGACCCGGGTTCAATCTCCGGCAACCCACTGGGTCCCCCGAGCATCACCAGGAGTAATTCCTGAGTGCAGAGCCAGGAGTGACCCCAGAGCATGGCCGGGTATGACCCAAAAAGCCCCACAAAACAAAGCTACAGGGACCAGAGTGATAGTCTACTCGGTGGGGTACTACCCTTGCACTCCACTGACCAGGGTTCGAATCCTTAGGTCCACGTAGGTCCTATGAACTTACCAGCAGTGATCCCTGAGCACCAGAATTATCCCTAAGCACAATCAGGTGTGGCCCCAAAATAAACATAAAAAAACCCAATATTAACTGGCCTTTTAATTTGGTCTTTGGGGAACAAAGACTGTGCCAGCCAAGTTTCTTTTGTGTCGAATTCTGTGCCCCACAGGAAATAATGAGCTCAGAGGGATATGTATTTGTGGAAACCATTTCTAATGAGCAAACATGAGGAACAGTAAATAATGCTACTGTGGAAGGACCCCTCCCAGAACATGCCATTTGGAGCTGGGCTGTGGTTGGTTTGGTGGTTTGACTTGGAGACCAATGCTCTTTTCTTTCCTGCCATCTTGGTAACAAGTGGTCAACCCAACAAGGGAGATTTCAACCAGGGAGAACATCTGTCTCTCAGCTTGGTGAGTCACGTTCATTCTTTAAAAAAGAAAAAAAAGATGAAGAAAAATAATTTAAAAGATGGGCTGGGAGAGAAAAAAATGGGGAGCCAGAGAGATAGTACAGTGGGGAAAGAAAGTGCCTTGCATGTGGCCGACCTGGATTTGATTCCCCACCACCCCACATCCCATCCTGTCAGAAGTGATTCCTGAGTGCAGAGCCAGGAGACAGTCCTGAGCATCACCAGGTGTGACCAAAAAAGAAGAAAAAGAAGAGAGTCAAAAGGAGAGAAACAGAATATCAGCCTTAGAGGCAAAGTCAAATTAAAAAAAAAATTAGAAAATGAAGATGGTGGGGCTGGAGCGATAGTACAGAGGGGAGGGCATTTGTCTCACATGCAGCGGACCAGGGTTTGATCCTCGGCATCCCAAAGGGTGCCCTGAGTACCACCAGGAGTGATTCCTGAGAGCAGAGCCAGAAGTAACTCCTGAGCATTTCCGGGTGTGGCCTAATAAAACACACACACACACACACACACACACACACACACACATGCGCGCGCGAAGAGGAATGGGAACATTTAAACATGAACAAACATTTCAATTTGTTAGAAAAACTCAGAACACTAGTGAAGGTTTCTATACCATCTATTTCACCCGAGTCCTTTTTTGTTTTGTTTTTAGCTGTGCTCAGAGCTTTCCCCTGCCTTTGTGCTCAGGGATCATTCCTAGTGGGGCCTGGAGGCTCTAGGGGGTGCCAGGGATCAAACCTAGTTTCACCGCACACAAGGCAAGTGCCCTACCCACTAATCTCTCCGACTCAGCAGTAGTGAAAGTAATTTAGTTAGTTGTAATTCTTTCCTTCTTTTTTGTTTTTGTTTTGCTTTTTGGGTGGCCATACCTGGCAATGCTCAGGGGTTACTCCTGGCTTTGCACTCAGGAAATACTCCTGGTGGTGTTTGGGGGTTCTCAGGGAACCATATGGGATGCTGGGGATTGAACCTAGGTTGGCTGCATTCAAGGCAAGTGTTCTTACCCGCTGTGCTATCGGTCTGACTCCGGTTGCCAGCAATTCTTGAGATGTATCTTTTGCAGTCTCATCTCTAAGGCTTGCTGGATAGTCACATGAAAAGACTGTGTGTATTTTTATTTGCAGAGGTCAGGGGTGTACACCGGGGGATGCTTAGGTCTTACGCCTGGCTCTGAGCTCAGGGATCATTCCTGGCAGTACTTGGGGATCATATGGAGTGCCAGGAATGAAGCAGGTTGGCTGCATGCAAGGTAAATGCTCTGTCTGCTGTACTATCGCTGTGGCCCCTAAAATATATCACTTTTAGGTGGACAGTGGGGCTGGAGCCTGAAGTTAGAGCTTCCAAGAGATAAACCCTTCAAGGTCAGAATCTGTAGACATAAAAATCACGCTTGATAGAGGTCGGAGAGATAGTACAGCCAGTAGGACTTGAGCAAAGAGCCAGGAGTAAGCCCTGAGCACAGCCGGATGGGACCAAAAACAAACCCCCCAAAATTGCATTCAACTCTGGGCTTCAAAATGCAAATGGTAACATGCCTATGAGGTTACAATACTATTGATTTTGTTGTTGTTGTTGATTGTTTTCGGTGTTTGGGCCACACCCGGCAATGCACAGGGGTTCCTCCTGGCTCTGCACTCAGGGATCACTCCTGGAGGTGCTCAGGGGACCCTAGGGGATGCTGGGGATCGAACCCAGGGGGACTGTGTGCAAAGCAAATGTCCTCTCAGCTGCCCTCTGGCCCCGGCCCCTCTCATACCCGTCTCATCAAGATAAATCACATCCATTTTTTTATTCCTAGCCACAGCCACAGCCACAGCCACAGCCACAGCCACATGGGTCCTGAAAATTATTCCCAGATTGCAGAATTTCTTCTCCTGGGATTGTCAAGGGAAGAAGAGCTGCAACCCCTCCTCTTTGGGGTGTTCCTGTCCATGTACCTCATTACCGTCTTGGGGAACCTGCTCATCATCATGGCCGTTATCTCCGACCCCCACCTCCACACGCCCATGTACTTCTTCCTCTCCAATCTGTCCTGGGTGGACATCTGCTTCATCTCCACCACCGTCCCCAAGATGCTGGCCAACATCCAGACGCGGACCCGAGCCATCAGCTACAAAGGATGCGTTTCCCAGATGTACTTTGCCGTCCTCTTGGGCGTGTTGGATGATTTTCTCCTGACGGTGATGGCCTATGACCGCTACGTGGCCATCTGCCACCCCCTGCACTATATGGTTATCATGAATCCCCGGCTCTGTGGCCAGCTGGTCCTGGGCTGCTGGCTCATCAGCGCTGTCTACTCCTGGCTGCAAAGCTTCCTGGTGTTGCGACTGTCTTTCTGTACCGAGCTGGAAATTCCCCACTTTTTCTGCGAACTCAATCAGATGGTCCGGCTCGCTTGCTCTGACACGTTCCTGAATGACATAGTGATGTATTTCGCGACGGGAATCCTGGCTGGTGCGCCGCTGGCTGGGATCACCTACTCTTACTCTAAAATACTTTCTTCCATTCGCCGGATTCCGTCACCCCAGGGCAAGTCTAAAGCCTTTTCCACCTGTGCGTCTCACATCTCTGTGGTCGCTTTGTTTTATTGTACCGTGCTTGGGGTCTATCTGAGCTCCACTGCTGCCCACAGCTCACAGTCCATTGCAGTGGCCTCGGTGCTGTACACGGTGGTCACCCCCATGCTGAACCCCTTCATCTACAGCCTCAGGAACAAGGATATCAAGGTGGCCCTGAAAAGAGTTTTTGGGGTGACGACGATAAAAGAAGCCTTAGTGTTGGGGGGGAAGTATGCCTGAAATTCTGATATATATTTTGTGGGGGGGACCTCACATCCTATGATGCTCAGGGCTTACTCCTGACTACACTCAAGTAGCACTCCTGGGGGCTGGAGCGATAGGAAAGCAGGGAGGGCTTTTACCTTGCACATAGCCGACCCAGGTTCGATCCCCGGCATCTCATAGAATACCCCGAATAGCAGTAGAAGTGGTTCCAGAGTGCAGAGCCAGGAGTAACCCCTGAGCATTGCTGGGTGTGACCCAAAAAGCCAAAAAAAAATCACTTCTGGTTGTGCTTGGGTGACCCTATGAGATGCTTGGGGATTGAACTCAGAGCAGCCATGTGCGAGGCAAATGCCCTCCCTGCTTATGGGCTCTGGTCCCTGAAATTGTTTTTTTTTTTTAATTTGGGGGCACCAGAGAGATAGTACTGAGGATAGAACATTTTTCTTGCATGTGACCAACCTCGGTTTGATCCCCAGCATTCTATAGGGTCTCCAGAGCACCGCCAGGAGGAATTCCTGAGTACAGAACTAGGAGGAACCCCTGAGCATTGCCTCCAAAGTAAAAAAAAAAAAAAAAACAACAAAAAACAAAAGGCTGAATCCTATTCATTAGTTTTTTTTTTCTTTTTGGGTCACATCCTGCGATGCTCAGGGGTTATTCCTGTCTCTGCACTCAGGAATTACTCCTAGCGGTGCTTGGGGGACCTTATGGGATGTTGGGAATTGAAGCCAGGTCAGCTGTGTGCAAGGCAAACGCCCTACCCACTGTGCTATCACTCCAGTCCCCTATTCATTAGGTTTTAACATTCTAATTTATTAGCATATAACTATATGGAATAAACTATATCCATTTAAAGGTTACTTGTTTGCTAAATTAAATGACTTATCACTATCATTATCATTATCATCCCATTATTCATCGATTTGCTCGAGCAGGTGCCGGTAACGTCTCCATTCCTCCTAGCCCTGGGATTTTAGCAGCCTCTCTTTACTTGTCCTTCCCAACGGTGCTGCACTGGAGGTTCTTTCAGGGTCAGGGGAATGAGACCCATTGCTGTTACTGTGTTTGGCATATTAAATACACCACGGAGAGCTTGCCAGGCTCTGCCCTGCGGGCAGGACACTTTTGGTAGCTTGCCAGGTTCTCTGAGAGGGAGAAGTAGACTCTAAGAAGTTGATGGAATTACACGGCACCGGGGGGCAATTTGTGGGTGTGACTGCCTAGCCACTGGAAGATGGGAGGTCTGGGTAGAGGAGACCCAGTCCCGATTCGAGCAGGCTTCAAGATCTCAGCCCCTGGTCCCGCACACCTGGATTCATCTGCTGGTTCTTTCATGCGTGAGGCTCGTCTAAGTGTGTGGAGAGTGGTCTTGAGCATGACTGTGGCTGGGTTCTGGAGGTCTTAGGCTGCTGGAGCTCTGCTAGGGACAGGGAGGGAAACTCAACCCACCCCCCTCTGAGGGGCTCCGGTGAAGACAGCCAGGCACAGGGGTAGGAGACTCTGCGTTACTCTCTTTTTATAATGACTTATAAAAAGAGTAATATATTGAGTATGATTCTATTGTGTTCTGCTCATAAATATATGTGCTTAAACTGCTTTAGCACATACTTTTTTTGAGGGGAGGTTTTGGGGCCACACCTGTCAATGCCCAGGGAGTAATCCTGGTTTTGCTCCAGGAATTACTCCTGGCAGTGCTTGGGGGACTCTATGGGATGCCAGGGGTAGAACCTGGGTCTGTTGCATGCAAGGAAAATGCCCTATTGTTCTACCTCTTTGGCCCCATAAATTTTAATTTTATTTCCACACATTTTATTTATTTATTTATTTTGCTGGAGCAACAGCACAGCGGGTAGGGCATTTGCCTTGCATGCAGCTGACCCAGGTCCAATTCCTCCGTCCCTCTCAGAGAGCCCGGCAAGCTACTGAGAGTATTTCGCCCACAAGGCAGAGCCTGGCAAACTTCCCGTGGTGTATTCAATATGCCAAAAATAGTAACAGTAAGTCTCACAATGGAGACGTTACTGGTGCCCACTCGAGCAAATTGATGAACAATGGAGGACAGTGCTACAGTGCTACAGTGCTATTTTTAATTGGATCACTGTGAGATTCAGTTACAAAGCTCTCATAATTGAGTTTCAGTCATACAATACTAGAACACCCATCCCTCCACCAGTGCACATTTTCCACCATCAATGTCCCCAGTATCCCTCCTGTCATCCTGACCCCATCCCATCCCTTGCCTATCACTTGATCACTTGATCCCCCGTTATTCATTGATTTACTCGAGCGGGTGCCAGTAACGTCTCCATTCATCCCTGTTGCGTTCTAGCGTAGCCCAATGGCATCTGTTCGTTCTAGGAACATGCAGAGCCTCAAACCGATCATTCAGGTCTTGACGAAGAAGTCTGACCATCTTGTAGGTGGGCGTCCACGCGATCTTTTGACGTCCCGTGGAATTCAGTCAGTAATGGCTCTAGTCCAGCGGTTGTCTGTAAACCTCATTACGTGTCCAGCCCATCTGATTTTCTGATGCCTTGGCAAATGAGACAGCGTCCCTGATTCTTGAGCGTTGACAGAGATCAGAACTCCGGATTCTATCTCTCATTTGAGTGAAGCGTGATATTCTAAGCATAGCTCTTTCGATTCCTCTTTGAGAGACCTGAATAGCGTTCTCATCCCGTTTTCGTAGGGCCCAGGTCTCTGAGGCATATGTTAATGCAGGAAGAACAGTGGAATCGAAGAGATGTGCTCGTAGCTGGAGGTTCTTTGTCCTCTTAGTTATTTCTTCAACGCTCTTGAAGGCATTCCAAGCTGCTCTCTTCCTCCTGTGTATCTCAGGTGCCAGGTCATTCATCATGTTGATTTCTCGACCTAGGTATATATAACTGTTGCATTCAGAGATGGTGGTTCCGTTGAGAGCGAATGGAGCATCAGGAATGAGGCTGTTTCTCATAAACATTGTCTTTGTAAGATTCAGCTGTAGTCCGACCTTTCCACACTCACCGTCGAAGTCGGTCAGCATCAGCACTTGGCTGATGTTTGGTGTTATTAGAACGATGTCATCAGCAAAGCGGAGGTGGTGTAGTTGCCGACCATCTATCTTCACCCCCATTCCTTCCCATTCCAGTCGTCGCATGATGTTCTCGAGGGTGGCACTGAAGAGTTTTGGTGAAATGGTATCACCCTGCCGAACCTCTCTCTTGACATGGATGATTACTTCTTTGTAGAATGGTGAGATCCTGGGAGTGAATCCGTAATAGAACTCACAGAGGATCCTGATGTATTGAGTTTATATGCCCTGATTGGCTAGGGCTTCTATGACTGCTTCCGTCTCAACAGAATCAAAGGCCTTCTTTAAATCAATGAACGTTAGACAGAGTGGCATCTTGAACTCCTGAGAAACCTCAATGAGCTTAGTAATCGTGTGGATATGGTTGATGGTACTGAATCCTTTTCGGAACCTGGCTTGTTCACATGGTTGTCCTTCATCTAGTGTTCTGCTAATCCTATTCAGGATGACTCGAGTGAACAGTTTGTAGATGACAGACAGTAGGCAGATTGGGCAATAGTTGCCAATGTTGTGGATGTCTCCCTTCTTGTATAGTAGTACAGTCTTGCTGGTTTTCCATTTCTTGCCTATATGTCAGACAATTTCCCCCATGCTCTCTCTCTACTTTTGGGCATTATTGTTTGCAATACAGATTTTGCGAGGCCATCATGTTTGGTCCTTAGTCTACTTTCAGCACACATCTCCCATCCCGAGCGATCCCTCCAACCATCACTGACTTAGTGATCCCATCTCTATTCCAGATGCTTTTTCCCCCGACGTGTGAGGAAGGCTTCCAAACCATGGAGCAATCCTCCTGGTCCTTGTCCATACTGTCCTTGGGTGTTAGTCTCATATTATGTTATTTTACATTCCATATTGGTCTTGTTTTGTCTTTTGTTTGGGGGCATACCTGGAGTTGCTCATGGCTTACTCCTGGCTCTGAGCTCAGAAATTACTCCTGGCGGTGCTCCGGGGACCCTATATTAGATGCTGGGGATTAAACCTGGATCAGCCTGCGTGCAAGATCAGCACCATCCCAGCTGTGCTATCTCTTTGGCCCTCACATAATTTTAAAAGATTTAATCTCCTTGTGCCTTATGCACTATACTATCTCTATTTCTCCAGCCCTGAGTGATCTTAATCTTGACAATGAATCATCGTGTTTGGTCTTCCTAGAAAGCCCTAAACACAAAGCCACACTGCTGGTACTTAAGTTCTGTACCAGCTACTGGGACAACATGTCGCTAAGTGGCCAGAGATCTCGGTGGGATCTCCAAGTATTAAGTGGCCACAAGCCTGAGCTCAGCTTTTGACTGAGACATAGAGACAGGACAGATAATTCAATGTTTTATCCACACACTGAAGCACACTCATGTAAGGAACTCAGAGCTGAGGGTCCACAAGTCTAAGAGACTTGGAACCCTGATCACCGTCAGGGAGAGGGTTTTAAGCCCTGTGCCCTCCCGCCTATGTGCCTGGGTGCCTGCCTGCCTGTCTGGATGCCCCCTGCGAGGGGCATTCTCACAACCTTGAGCAAGCCAGCCAAGGGGACAGAAGCCAAACAGAACTTGCTACATTGGTTTGAATCCCCCTTGTTATCTGTGATCAGATGTCTGGGTGTTTTATGGCTATGCCCTGGGGGTCTGGCAATTTATTTTCTTTTTTGGGTCACACCCAGAAATGCTCAGGGTTTACTCCTGCTCTGCACTCAGGAATTAATCCTGATGGTGCACAAAGGAACAATATGGAATGCTAGGGATTGAATCTGGGTCAACCACATGCAAGGCAAATGCCCTACCTGCTGTGCTATCACTCTGGCCCTGGCATATTTTTCTTACTAGGTTGTTAACTCATGACCCTGAGAAACCACTATGCAGTCTGGTTTTCCAGAATGGAGTCACTGTGTTCCTTTCAATGTCTCCAAATTTGACTTCCTCTCTTCCTCCCTCCCTCCCTCCCTCCCTTCCTTTCCCTGGGATTTTAACAACAACAAGGACACAAAAGTACTTAGCCAGTGGAAGTCAGATGAACAAGCTGTGAGGCTTAAATTCAACTTCCTAGAACAAAATATTTTGGAATTAATTTCTGCATGTAATTCCAATGTCTGCTGTCACAAATAAACACGTGGCTTAGAATAACCACTTTCTTCAGTTTCTAGCGCTCAGAAAAATGTGGGACTGGAAAAAAAAAAGCCCCAGAGCGATAGTGTACAGGTAGCGTGTTTGCCTTGCATGCAGCCGATATGGGTTCGATCCCCAGCATCCCAAATGGTCCTCGAGCACGGGCAGGAGTAACCCTTGAGCATCACCAGGTGTTACCCCAAAACAAAACAAAACAAAAAGTGATTGAGGGGCTGGAGTGATAGTACAGCGGGTAGGGCGTTTGCCTTGCATGCGGCTGACCCGGGTTCTATCCCCGTCATCCCATGTGGTTCCTCAAGCACCACCAGGAGTAATTCTTGAGTGCAGAGCCGGGAGTAACCCCTGAGCATCGCTGGTGTAACCTATAAAGCAAAAAAAAGTAATTGAAATTGGGTTGTGGTCATCCTTTTAGGGGTCCCATGAAGACTATATATATATATATATATATATATATATATATATATGCACTTTTTTCTTTTTCTATATATATGCTTCCATATTTCACTTAAGAAGATATCTACAAAAGACTTAGAGCTCTCTGGGGTGAAATTTCTTCCAAATTCCATTCCTCATTGATGTATCTTGTCTAGAAGACCTGAAAAATCTGTGTTGGGGCCAGGGGTTGGCTCAAAGGGCTGCAGTAGTTGCCCTACATGCTTGAGGCCCCGAGTTTGATCCCTGGTACAGAATGGCCAGTGGGGTACCACTGGCTGCTACCCTGGTGAATGCCAGCATCACACCGTGGGCAGAATGTTGACCTGCCCAACCTGGTTGACTGAGTATTGTCCGGAATTGCTGGAGCGATAGCACAGAGGGTAGGGAGTTTGCTTTGCACGTGGCTGACCCGGGTGACCCGGGTTCGATTCTTCCGTCCCTCTTGGAGAGCCCGGCCAGTTACCGAGAGTATCTCACCCGCACAGCAAAGCCTGGCAAGCTACCCATGATGTATTTGATATGCCAGACACAGTACCAAGAAGTCTCACAATGGAGACATTACTGGGCCCGCTTGAGCAAATCGATGAACAACGGGAAGACAGCGACAGTGCTAGCTACAGTGCTAATCCTGACCTCTGCTTGGCAGGACCACTTCTCTCTCCACCAAAATCAAAGAAAAAAAAAAGAAAAAGGAAAATACATTTCAATGCAGACGGGTGTTCTCTAAAGCAATCAAGAATCAACCCATTTTGGGGCTGGAGCGATAGCACAGAGGGTAGGACGTTTGATTTGCACACGGCTGACCTGGGCTTGATTCCCAGTATTCCATATGGTCCCCTGAGCACTGCCAAAAGTAATTCCTGAGTGCAGAGCCAGGAGTAACCCCTGTGCATCGCCAGGTGTGACCCAAAAGAAAAAAAATCAACCCATTTCATTTGTGCATACGTGGACCATCTTTAAATGTGACCAACCCGGTTTCGTGTCCTTATAAGGTACCCCCTTCCTCAATCCCACCAAAACTGATCCTCGAGCTCAGAGCCCAGAGTCAGCCTTGAGCACCACCAGGTGTGATCCCAAAGACAAATAAAGTAAGTCAGAAGCCCCTTTTCAGGTGTTAAGATCTAACAAACTCAATGTAAGGGGGCTGGGTATTGACTGATAAATTCTGCCTCACCAAAGTTAGGCAATGCATATAGGAAACAAGAGTGTGTCTGGATTTTACATACTGCTTTAACAAACAGATAAAAATCTTATTTAAGATTTTCATTTAACTGTTAGAGTTAAGATAGAAAATTACATTCTGTGTGTAATAAATGATCATTAAATTATAATTGCACATAAATCAAATAATTCAAGCAGGATAGTTTCAATAATAAATCCTAGTTTCCACAAATTATGTATCAAATACAAAAAATAGTTATAAAACTCTTAAAAAAAGATCTAATGAACTCAGTGGGGAGAAGGTCTCTGAAAATTGCATTTTACAATGAGACTAAACACAAGCTCTTGACTTGAGAAGCGTGTCTGAATTTCCTCCTGGGTTTAGCCAGATGTGAGAACAGGCGGGTGGCGGCCCAAGGTTGTCAAGGTTTGATAGCAGAGCACATTGTTCTCTAGTTTGTAGTAAAGGCGGGGAAAACAATTCCCCAGATCTGGTGAGAGCCGTGTGTATCCTACACCCCCCATCCCACTCCTTACCCCCCTCCTACTGCAACAAATCAGTGTTTTGGGTGATCCAAGTGACCCAGGGAAAAGCGTTTACCCAATCTTAGAACTGGGGGGGGGGCAGTTAAGCCCAGGATTAGTCTAAAATGCTGAGAGGTGAGACCCCAAAGCGGAGAAATAAAAACTGCATAAACCTCCTTGCTAACCTGGTCTCTTGGGAACAGAGACCTGGGGAAGAAATTGCCCCTCGTCCCAGACCAGCGCCTCCCAGGGGAAATCACCTGTGGGAGAGAAGTGGGGGTGAAGGGGAGGAAAATGCACTTAATGAGGAGACTTGGAGAGCCTGAAGCATCTCTTTGGAGCAGGTGTAGGCTGGGGTCAAATGGAGGGTTTCACCCGTAGGACTTGGAAATTCGCCAGGAGAGCTATGTCTCACCTCTGCCTTTGCTAGGGATGGAGCTCAGCGCTCCCTTTTCTGCTCAGAAACATTCATTTCTGCTCTGAGGACGGAATTAGAGCTCGTGCAGACAGAGCCTGGAGTTCTGGTAAGTGTGAACTCTGAGTGGACGTGGTGGCAGAGAGCTTGGAAAGCCAAAGTGGTTTTTAATTTTTTTTTTGGGGGGGGAGGGAGGGTGCCACACCTGGCGGTGCTCAGGGGTTCCTCCTGGCTCAGGAATCACTCCTGGCAGTGCTCAGCAGACCCTATGGGATGCCGGGCATTGACCCCGGGTTGGCCAAATGTGAGGCAAGCACCCTACCTGTAGTATGATCATCCCTGCTCATAAGTTTTTCCTTTTTGCTGAGGTCAATGGAATGCCAATCTATTTTACACGAACGCCAAAAAATTTTACACGAGCAACAGGGTTTACTCCTGGTGGGCTCAGGGAACCCTATGGGGTGCTGGGGATTGAATTCTCGCATTCAAGGGGTTCAAGGCAAGTGCCCTCCCCATGGTCCTATCACTCCAGCCCCTAGTCTGTGATTGATTGATGGTGCCCTGAAGAGGAGTGGACAGCATGGGGGAACTGGGGTGTGGACAATTCAGTGACAACAGTGAAGGAAGAAGGAGGGGAGGTGGGATATTCTGCTCACGAGACCCAACTTTGAGAAGTTCTGCAAGTAGCGAGAAGTGGAAAAGAGGTTGTCCGGGTTTGGGAGAATAGATTGTGAAATGTAGGGCATTATTATTATTATTATTATTATTATATTTTGGACCACACCCCACAAAGCTCAGGGATTACTCCTGGCTCTGCACTCAGTAGTTGCTCCTGGTGGTGCTCAGGGGACCATATGGGATATTGGGAATCGAACCCAGGTCGGCCGCGTGCAAGGCAAACGCCATACCCGCTGTGCTATCTCTCCAGCCCCTCCAGATAAATATCTTATTTCATCATTGGGAGTCTCTTTTCTCAGTCTGAGTGTTCATATGAAAGCGAGCATGAAAGATGGTATAAGCATGAGCGATGGTAATGAGCTTTCTTTCCTAATTTCATTTCCTCTGAGGCTGACAGCACTTGCGGATCGGTTCACCCGTTCACCTATTATCTTCCAGAATTCTGTGCTTGACTAGGATATGTGTGGCATTGTTCTATGCCCATATTCCAGCTACCTTACTTTCTCTCCGCTCTCCCCCCGCCCCCGCCAAAATTGGCATGAACTTTGTGAAAAATGTGGGCAATTATAGATTGGGTATAATTCAATTCACCAGTTGGTCAGTCATTCTTGAATTTTTCCATTGTTTGATTTATTAATTTATTTATTTTGACTTTTTGGGTCTCACCCGGAGATGCTCAGGGGTTCCTCATGGTTCTGCATTCAGGAATTGCTCCTGGAAGTGTTCAGGAACCCTATAGGATGCTGGGGATGGAACTTGAATTGGCTACATGCAAGGCGAATGCCCTCCCTGCTGCACAATCACTTCGGTCCCATTTCCCCAACATTTTAAAATGTATTTCTACTGTAAACAAATCGACAAAGATAGGTTAGGCATAAAGGCTAGTGAGGGCTTTCTGTCCAGAGTCCATGGATTGGCCCAAAATCTGCCCTGCAGTTTCTTCTTCTTTTTTTTTTTTTTAGTTAGTCATTTTTTGTTTTCTTTGGGCCACACGCAGCAGTACTCAGGGGCTGACTCCTGACTCTGTGCTCAGGGATCACTCCTGGTGGGTCTCAGGGAGGACCTTGTGGGATCCTGCGGTAATCAGACCCGAGTCAGTGGCGAGCAAGTTAAGCACCTTTCCCGCTCTCCTCTGGTTCTGGTCCTGTGTTTTGTTTTGATATTTTATTTTAGACACTGGGGGTCACAATCCAGCTGGTGCAGGGTTTTCTGCCTAAAACATCCCAGCACCTCACTGTCCTCCAGTGTTTTCTTTGTCACCATTGTCTCAGTGACCCTTCACTGCCCCGCTTTCCCGGAGGAAGCTTCTAACCAAAGGCCAGTGAAACTAAAGACCAGTAAAACCAACCAACCAACAACAAGGAGCAAGAGATATGACAGTGGGGTTGCCTGGCACACGGCCAACCTGGGTTCCATCTGGCCCCCATCGGGTCCCCCGAGTGATTCTTGAGTAACCCCCAGGAGTAACTCATCCAGGAGTAACCACCGAGCACCTCGGGTGTGGCCCCCAAACCAATAAATAAATAAAGGTCGTGGACATCCCCCATGCCCACTGGCGGTTTGACTTGCTTTCCTGACTTCCCCTTGGTTGGTGGCTGTTTGAGAACCGGATCCACGTCCTGGGTGACAATCCTTCCCACGCTTCTTTCAGGCCCATGGAACCGGGCAACAACACCCGTGCTACAGAATTTCTCCTTCAGGGGTTTTTACTGGGGGCGGACCTGCAGCCCCTCCTCTTCGGTGTCTTCCTGTCCATGTACCTGATCACGGTCTTGGGGAACCTGCTCATCATCCTGGCTGCCATCTGGGACCCCCACCTCCACACCCCCATGTACTTCTTCCTCTGCAACCTATCCCTGGTGGACATGTGCACCGTCTCTGTCACTGTCCCTAAAACGCTGGCCAACATCCAGACCCAGAGGGGAGCCATCACGTATGGTGGCTGCCTCACCCAGATGTACTTCGTCATCTTCTTTGCTGGGCTGGACAATTTCATCCTCACCGTGATGGCCTATGACCGCTTCGTGGCCATCTGCCACCCTCTGCACTATGCGGTCATCGTGAACCCCCGGCTCTGCGGCCAGCTAGTCCTGGGCTCCTGGACCCTCAGCGCCCTGCATGCGTTGCTCCAGGTATGCATGGTCTTGCAACTTTCCTACAACGCCCACGTGGACATCCCCCATTTCTTCTGTGAACTGTACCAGGTGGTCCGGCTGGCCTGCTCGGACACCTTCTGGAACGTCTTGGTGATGTACGTCGCTGCAGCCCTGCTGGGTGTGGGCCCCTTGGCCGGGATTCTCTTCTCCTACGCTAGGATTGTCTCTGCCCTCCGGGGCATGGCGTCAGCTCAGGGCAAGTCTAAAGCCTTCTCCACCTGCGCCTCTCACCTCTCGGTGGTCTCTCTGTTCTACAGCACCATCCTGGGCGTCTACCTCAGCGCCGCCATCCCCCACCGCTCGCAGTCGAATTCCACAGCGTCCGTGATGTATGCTGTGGTCACGCCCATGCTGAACCCCTTCATCTACAGCCTGAGGAACAAGGACATCAAGAGGGCCTTGGGCAGACTCCTGGCGATGGCAGCTGTGAAGCTGCCAGTGACCTCGGCGCTGAAAGATAGCCGCCGAGGTTCCAGCTCCACATAGGAACTCTTGGCATGCTGGCGACATGGAAATTGCTCCTTATTTCTTTGTCTGATTTTTTTTTTGTTTGGGGGCTGTATCAGTGGTGCTCAGGGATCACTCCTGGCAGTGCTCTGGGAACCCTATGGGGTGCTGGAAATTGAACTTCTATCGTCTGTGTATAAGGCCAGCCCTCCTTGCTGTGCTATCTCTCTGGCTCCATTCTTTCCCCATTCTTTTACTTTATTATTTGTTTGTTTTGTTTTTGCTTCTTGGGTCAAACCCAGCGATGCTCAGGGGTTACTCCTGGCTTTGCACTCAGGAATTACTCCTGGTGGTACTCGGGGGTCCCTATGGGATGCTGGGGATCGAACCCATGTTGGCCACGTTGGCTGCGTGCAAGGCAAACGCCCTACCTGCTATTCTACCGCTCATCCCTTTCTTTTCTTTTTTATTTCTTTTTTGGCCTTTTGGGTCACACCCGGTGATGCTCCGGGGTTAGTCCTTGCTCTGCACTGAGGAATTACTCCTGGTGGTGCTCGAAGGACCATATGGGATGCTGGAGATCAAACCCGGGTTGGCTGTGTGCAAGGCAAATGCTGTAATGGCATAGTAGTGCTGTACTGTTGCTCTGGACCTTTCTTTTTAATTTATTGGCTTTTTCTTTTCCTTGCTGCCCACATCTTCTCTGCCTTTGTTTGTTTTAGAGCCACACGTCAGGGCTTACTCCTTACTCTGGTCCCCCTTCCTTTGATTTGCTTTTGAGCACACTCAGAGATGCTCAAGGGTGACTCCTGGCTCTGTGCTCCAGCATCACTCACTCCTGGTGGTGCTCAGGGAACCCTATGGGGTGCCAGGAATCGAACCTGGGTCGCCCATGTGCAAGACAAATGTCCTGTCTATCGTACTATCTCTCCCACCCCATGTTTAGATCATCTTGATGAAATATATGCTAGTTGTGAAAATATACTTAATGTTTGTTTGTTTTGGAGCTGCACTGGGCTGGGATGAGCCTGGGGCTCCACCATGCAAAACCTGTTCTCAAACCCTTGAGCCAGCTACCTGGCCTGAACTTTTGTTTTGTTTTGTGTCTCCTGGAGGGCTCAGGGGACCCTAGGGGGTGCAGGGAATTGAACCCTGATTGGCCATTTGCAAGGTAAACACCCTACTTGCTGTGCTCTCACTCAAGCTCCCAACCCTGAACTTTTTTTGTTTTAGAATAAGAAAACTCCATAAGAAAACAATATGCCTTGTGTTTGTGGGACCCATTTACTTAAAATTTATTTATTTATTTATTTATTTATTTTTAATTTGGGACCATACCTGACAGTGTGCAGGGCTTACTTCCTGGCTCTGCACTCAGGGGTCACTCCTAGTGGGCTCAGGGGACCCTATGGGGTGCTGGGGATTGAATCCAACTTGGCCGTGTGCAAGGCAAGCACCCTCCCCACTGAACTATTGCTCCAGCTCCACTTTTAAATTTAGATCTTATAATATGTTAGTACTGATCACTTGTGTGGTTTTGCATGAGTATTAATGAGGGAATGCACAGTTGTTGATCAATAAAAGTTTGTTCACGAGATTAATTGAATGTCTCAGTTCATTCAATGAGCTCCCCCAGCCGCGTCACTAAAGCACTGGGTGACATTCCATCTTAGAAAAGAAGAAGAAAGTAGGAGAAAAAAGTAGAGGAAAAAGGGGCTGGAGTGATAGCATAGAGGGGAGGGCGTTTCCCTTGCACTTGGCCGACCTGGGTTCGATTCCCAGCATCCCATATGGTCCCCAGAGCACCGCGAGGAGTAATTCCTGAGTGCAGAGCCAGGAGTAACCCCTGTGCATTGTTGGTGTGACCCAAAAAGCAGAAAAAAAGAGAAAAAAGTAGAGGAAAAAAGTTTCATTACTTTCATTTTTTTGGCCACACCCAGTGGTTCTCAGCAGAGCTGACTCTTGGCTCTGTGCTCAGGGCTCACTCCCAGTGGCTCAGGGGACTGGATGTGGGGTGGGGATTGGGCCGGATGGTCACATACGAGACAAGTGCTTTAGCTCCCCAAATTGATCTTTCTCTTGAGTTTTTTGGGGTTTGTTTTTGGGACACATTGGATGGTGCTCAGGGCTTATTCCTAGCTCTGAGCTCAGGGATCACTTCTGCTGGTCTCGGGGGGCTACATTCGGTGCCTGGGATGGAATGTGGGTGCAACGTGTGCAAGGTAAGTGGCCTAGCTGCCGTACTATTACTCCGGCCCCCTCTGAGCATATCTTTGAACATTTTATGGTTTTTGTTTTGCTTTGTTTTGTTTTGGGACACACTCAGCAGTGCTCAGAGCTTACTCCTGGCACTCTGCACTGAGATCACTCCTGGTGGGTTCAGGGAACCTTGTGGGGTACCGTGTGCAAGGCCTTATCCCCTGAGCTATCACTCTGACCCCATCTCTATCTTTGCACATTTTCTTTGGACATAATAGACACTTCCAAACATTTCATTTAATTTTTCAATATTTGTAGGTGACCTTATAAGTTGAAATTTGTGGATATTAAACTTTTCTTTTTTTCTGTTTTGGCTTTTTGGGTCACACCCCGTGATGCACAAGGGTTACTCCTGGCTCTGTAACTCAGGAGTTATTCCTGGCGGTGCTTGGGGGACTATATGGTATGCTGGGAATTGAACCCAGGTTGGTTGTGTGCAAGGCAAACGCCCTGAGTCTACTGTGCTATCACTCCAGTCTCAAATATTAAATTTTTCTTTGGAGAAAACATTTGTTTTTATGTTTTTGTTTTGGGGTCACACCCAGTGGTGCTCAGGGATTACTCCTGGCTCTACACCCAGGAATCATTCCTGGGTGGGCCCTGGGAACTATATAGGGTTCCAGGGATAGAACTCAGGTCAGCAAGCACCCTACCCCACTGTTCTATTGCTCCAGGCTCTGGAAATTATTTTACTTTTTGGGGGAGTGCCACAGCCAGAGATGTCAAGGGGTTATTCTTGGTTCTGTAACCAGAATATACTCCTGGTGGTTCTTGGGGGGACACTATAGGATGCTGGGGATTGAACCTGGGTTGGCCAGGTGAAGGCAAATATCCTCCCCCAATGAACTACAGCTTCGGCACCTGGAAATTATATTTTTTAACAAGAAAATAAAAAAAGTCATTAGAGCTTCTTGACTCTTACTCAACCATATGCAGAAGGACACATGCAGATGATGCTGTAATTTTGTGCATCTCCTTTATTTCATTACATTTCAGACTGAAAATGCATGCGATGAATAAGTCGCAATCATATCCCCATAAGCAAACAAGAAGGAAAAGAAGATCCTGAATCAAGAAGAATCTAGAGCACATGCCAACACAACCCTTCCCGCTATTCATAGACATCACTGCTAGTTGGGTGAAAAAAGGTCTTATGTGGATATCGACTTGCCTGCATCTAGACACCAAATACATAATGGAATAATTTAGAACAATTCACCTGGAGGACCTTATTTAAAAAAATTCTGGGGTTGGAGCAATAGCACAGCAGGTAGGGTGTTTGCCTTGCATGCGGCCAACCTGGGTTCGATTTCCAGCATCCCATATGGTCCCCCCAAGCACTGCCAAGAGTAATTCCTGAGTGCAGAGCCAGGAGTAACCCCTGGGCATCTCCAGGTGTGCCCCAAAGAGCAAGAAAAAAATTCTCTGCCCAGTAGACAAAAATATGTGATGACATAGAATAAATTTTTCATATGATATTTAAAGACAGAGGTACCATAGTGACACACAACATCAAAGAGAAACCTTGTATTTTTATTTAGGTTTTGGGTTTATTTAGGTTTTGGGTCACATCCAGTGATGCTCAGGGCTTACTCCTGGCTCTGTACTCAGAAATCACTCCTGACAATGTATGGGGGCAGTTTGGGGTGCCAGGGATCAAGCCCAGGTTGGTGGCATGCAAGGCAAGTGCCCTACCCACTAGACTATCTCTCTGACCCCTAAGAGGAACCTTTTTATAAGAAACTTCACAGAAACACTATAGAGATTCACTGATGCCTACAAACCATGGGGGACCAGCCGGCGCCAGCAAAACTCCCCAGGGCCCGGGTCCTCTCAGTGAGAAAGACATTCTAGTAATAGATTGCTTCTCCACTTGCACCAACTGGTGACAACAATCTAGGTGGACGAGGGTGAGAATGAGGAGAATGCAAGAAACACCTCGCATGGACAGTTTGGTTTGAAATCAGCTTTCCACTTAGGGGTCCATACTTTGGGACTGGCTTTTTTGGGATTGTTTTTGTTTTGGGGCTGCACCCAGCCATGCCCAGCGTGTACTTCTAGCTCTGTGCTCAGGAGTCACTCCTAGTGGTGCTCAAGGGACCATATATGGGATGGCAGGGAATGAACCCGGTGGTTGGCTGCGTATATGGCCAGTGCACTACCCACTATACTACCCGGCCCTCCAGTTTACTACTGTTGGCCTTGGGGGACCGTCTGTGGTGCCAGGGACAGAACTCAGGTCGGTTAAAGGAAGGCAAGTGCCTGATTTGCTGTCCTCTCTCTCCAGTCCCGTCTTAAAATTTGTGTGTGTGAATCTTCACACATTCTTCTCTAAGGAAAGTTTTCTGGAGCATTTTTAGTGGTTTATTCACAACAAACAATACCAAAGAAATTATTTCAGTTCTGTATTGGGGCAGGGGTTGGGGTTAGGGATGGAAACATCCAAAATATGGTTGTGGGGTGTATTGGTGGTGGGATTGGTGTTTGAATATTAAATGTAATCAAACATTGTGAACTACTTTGTAAAAATAAAATAAAAATATGTGTGTGACAATCAATTTATGAGAAATGACAAAGATCACATAACAGGACAGAATTCAAGAAACAGCAAATGGGGGGCTGGAATGATAGTACAGCAGGTAGGGTGTTTGCCTTGCATACGGCTGACCAGGCTTTGATCCCCAGCACCCCATGGCACTCCAATAGCTGCTTGCACCATTCCAGCTGTGATCTATGAGCACAGAGCCAGGATCAAGCCCTGAGCACAGCTGGACGTGGCCCCAAAACAAAAATATATGGGGCCAGAGCAATAGTACAGCGGGCAGGGCATTTGTCTCAGTGCAGCTGACCTGGATTGGATTCCCGGCATCCCACAGGGTCCCCCAAGCACTGATGGGAGTAATTCCTGAGTGCAGAGTCAGGAGTAAACCTTGAGCATTTCTAAGTAGGACTGCAACCCACACCCCTCCCCCAATAAAGAAATAAAAAAAATAACAAATAGAAATGGTTGGTTATCAGGTAGAGAGAAAAATGTGAATCACATACACAGAATAATTTTTCTGCCACGAAAATGAAAACTCCAGGAAATCAGTGCAGAGAAAACGTCCTATTTCTGTAGTCTTATCAGACAAACTCAATTTGTGTGTGTGTGTGTGGGGGGCGGCCATGCATGGTGGTACTCGAGGATGATTCTTGGTAGTGTTCAGGGAACCATGTGGGATGCTGGGGATTGAACCCAGGTCGGCCACGCAAGGCAAGCACCCCACTTGCTGTACTATTGCTCTGGCCCCAGAAACAATTTCTTTTTCTTTCTTTCTTTCTTTCTTTCTTTCTTTCATTTATTTTCTTTTTTCTTTGTTTTGTTTTTTGTTTTTTGGCTACACCTGGTGATACTCAGGTCTTACTCCTGATTCTGCACTCAGAGATCACTCCTGGCGGGAGGCTTGGGAGACCCTATGGGGTGCCCGGGATTGAACCTGGGTCAGCTGTGTGCAAGGCAAATGCCCTCCCTGCCATCCTTTTGCTCCTGCCGTCCACCCCCAGCCCAGAAGCACAATTTCTGAGCCAGCCTCTCACCTGCACTCGAAGGCAGCATTCACTGGAGGACAATTGACCGTTTTGTAATTCCCTGCACAAAAAACGTTTTCAGGGCCCTCTTGATGTCCTTGTTCCTGAGGCTGTAGATGAAGGGGTTCAGCATGGGGGTGACCACCGTGTACATCACCGAGGCAATGGCGCTGGCGGATGAGCTGTCACTTGCCGCGGAGCTCAGGTAGACCCCTATGCTTGTGAAATAGAACAGCGTGACCACGGCGAGGTGGGAGACACAGGTGGAAAAGGCTTTATACTTGCCTTGAGCCGATGCAATGCCACGAATGGAGGAGCCGATTTTAGAGTAGGAGTAAATAATCCCCAGCAAAGGACCCCCGCCCAGCACGACAGACACGCAGTCCATGACCACGTTATTCAGGAACGTGTCGGAACATGCAAGTTTGACCATCTGGTTGAGTTCACAGAAGAAATGAGGAATCTCCACCTTGGGGCAGAAGGACAGATGGAAGAACACTAAGATTTCAAAGGAAGCGTGAAAGAGACCCAGCATCCAGCACCCGAGGACCAGAAGCCCACAGAGCCGGGGGTTCATGATGACCGTGTAGTGCAGGGGGTGGCAGATGGCCACGAAGCAGTCATAGGCCATCACAGTCAAGAGGAAGTCATCGAGACTTATGAAGAGCAGGAAAAAGTATATCTGGGTGATGCAGCCTTCATAGCTGATGGCTTTCCTTTGTGTCTGGATGTTTTGTAGCATCTTGGGGACGGTGGTGGTGGTGAAGCAGAT
Organism: Sorex fumeus; assembly: GCF_029834395.1. NCBI lineage: Eukaryota > Metazoa > Chordata > Mammalia > Eulipotyphla > Soricidae > Sorex > Sorex fumeus. The sequence goes on from NW_026606098.1 coordinate 10,429,743, forward strand.
GTCCACCAGGGACAGGTTGCAGAGGAAGAAGTACATGGGGGTGTGGAGGCGGGAGTCTGAGCTGGCGGCCAGGATGATGAGCAGGTTCCCCAAGACCATGGTCAGGTACATGGACAGGAAGATCACATAGATGAAGGGCTGGACTTCTGGCTCCTGGGAAAGCCCAAGGAGGAGAAACTCTGATATGTGGGTGTTGTTTTCCACTGCCATATGCTTGCTTTGACTTGCAGGAAAGAGGGAGACAGATGACTACTTTTCACCTGGCCTGCTGAACTCACAGATTTGAAAAGCAATCACATACGTTGTGTCATCAAGAAAGTCATTGAAAATATGATCTGATTGGATAAGGCATGAGAACAGCAGGGTGGAATCTGGTCTTGCACCTGGCCAGGTTTTTTTTTTTTTTCTCTTATGGGATGCTGGGAATTAAACCCGGGTTTGCCGTGTGCAAGACAAATGCCTTACCTGCTGTGCCATCGCAACAGTCTCACAGGGCTGGGTTTGATCCCTGTCATCCATATAGTTCTTTGAGCCTGCTGGGAGTGAGCCCAGAGCCCAGAGTCAGGAGTAAGCCCCAAGCACTGTTGTGGGTGGCTCGGAAAACCAATGAATGAATCAACAAATAAAATCGTAACAGACTGGATTCTGCCTCTTGTAGAAACCCCCCATGTCACTCTGATACTAAAGCTTTCTCCACTCATATTTTCCCTCTCTGTACAATTTTCATTAGAATTTTCCCCTGTGTTGGAGGCCAGAATAACAGCACAGCGGGGAAGGAGCTTGCCTTTCTCGCTGCTGACCTGGGTTCAATCCCTGACACCTGACAGGGTCTCCTGAGAACAGAGCCAGGAGTCAGCCCTGAGCACTGCTGGTTGTGGCTGCTCAAAAGAAAGAAAAAAAGGAAGAATTTTTTCACAGGGAGCTATAGTACAGTGGGTAGGGCTTTTGCCTTGCACGCAGCCAACCCCAGCATCCCATATGGTCCCTCCAGCACTGCCAGGAGAAATTCCTGAGTGCAGAGCCAGGAGTAACCCATGAGCATTGCTGGGTGTGACTCAAAAAGCAAAAAAAAATTTCAGCTGCCACAGAGATAGGAAGAAAAGGCAAACAAAAAGAGACTTGGGGCTGGAGCAATAGCACAGTGGGCAGGGCGTTTGCCTTGCACGCGGTCAACCCAGATTCAGTTCCAAGCATCCCATATGGTCCCCCCAAGCACTGCCAGGAGTAATTCCTGAGTGCAGAACCAGGAGTAACCCCTGAGCATCGCTGGTGTGACCCAAAAAGAAAAAACAAAAAAGAGACTTATTATGTCAATGATAGTTGGAAATGATCACTCGGGACAAGAACTGAGTGCTAAAAGGGGGTTATACATGATAATCTTTCAGTACCTGTATTGCAAATCATAATGCCCAAAAGGAAAAAGAGAAAGAGCAGAAGAGAGAAAGAGAGAGGGAGGGAGGGAGGGAGAGATAGAGAGAGAGAGAGAGAGAGAGAGAGAGAGAGAGAGAGAGAGAAGAAAAGTTCCTGCCATAGAGGCAGGCTGGGGGAGGGAAACTGGTGACCCTGGTGATGGGAAGTGTGTACTGGTGAAGGGACGAGTGATGGAACATTGATTGTATGACTGCCACCCAGTCATGAACAACTTTGTAACTGTCTCTCTCAATGAGTCAATAAAAATTGTATATATAAAATAAAAAATAAAAAAAAGAAAAAGGAGACAATGAATTAGAATATTGGGTTTTCCATGGACAATGGGGAAGTCAATCTACATAGGACCAAATTTGGTGGAGACCCAGAGAGGAGGAATGATGTGCTCCATAGGGTGCAGGCCGTGCAAAGGCCCTGGGGAAGGTCTGTTGGAAGGAAGGTCTGGATGCCTGAGAGAAGTTGCTGCTCAGGTCCCCCAACCAGGAGCTTCTTAATGCACAGGATACGCCTCCCAGCCCCACCTCTGCTCGGCCTCTCAGCCTGCCACAGACTTCGCCACATCCCCTGGATTGTGGCCCTGATCTGCAGGGCTCCTCTGTTGCGGGGCTCACTGGGGAAACAAAAGTGCCTGAAGACTTAGGGTACCAGCACCCACTTTCGGCCGCTGGGTGAGTCACACACAGCAGCACAAATGCACCCGGAACCCCAGGCGGGCGCCCTGAGCTTTCCTGCCCGCAGTCTCTTACACCCACCAGCTGGCAACTGGCCTTACCTGGATGGGCTTCCTGACTGGAAGGTCTCCATGGGACTCTGGAGTCCTCTCTGGTGGCCGACGATGGCGAGGAAATCTCTGTCCCCAGACCAGTCAGAAGAGGGAGGGGAATTCCTGTCATCCAGACCAATTTGGAGCAAACTGTCAATCACTCGGACCCTTCGCTTCCAGCCTGCATCAACTTGCAGCAAGAAATCGGAGCTGAGGTCTTTAATGCTCTCTCCGTCCTCTCATTGCACAGGGATCCCTCTTGGTACCTCAGCCCCTGAGCCCAGGCTGCCTCCATGAGGAGACTCTCCTGGACAGAGAGGAATTCTTCCTAATGAGTGTCTGGCCCCCTTGGGAGCTCATCGGAGAATCCAAGTTTTCTTCCTCTCGCTCCACAAATCACCTCCTCGCCTCGTCTCCAGGCCCCTTCACCTGGGTGCAGTTGTGTAGCAGTCATTAAAATGATGCTCTCTAAACTCTCTTTTTGTAATTCTTGGGCCATCCCTGGCAGTGCTCAGGGCACCCTCCTGGTTCTATATTCAGGGGTAACACCTTGTGGGCTTGGGGAACCGAATGATCACTGGGGATTGAATCTGGGTCAGCCACGGGCAGGGCAAACTCCTTACCTGTTGTACAATCTCTTTGACTCCAAGGAATGTACTGTGAAATGATTTGAAATTACATACCCACGGAGACGTGCAGTTTATATATGTGACTTTTTGTGCATGAGTCTTTCCTTTTATTAAATTGTATATCTGGAGTATGTGTGACATAGAGGTTGTGCATGTGTGCCCGTAAATGAGGCAGCAGGACAAAACCAGTTATGCTTCTCCCGATGGGAGTAGGTATGGGCTGACGGATATTTTAAGGGGGTCACAAGAAGAAAATTTCATAAGTGGGGGTAGGGGCACAGAGGCCTGAGTGGTAGAACAGTAGAGATGGCGCTTGCCTTGCAAGCAGTCAAACTGGGTTCCATTTCCTGGTACCCCATATGCCTCACTGAGCCCCACCAGGAGTGAGCCCTAAGCACAAAGCCAGGAGTCATTTGAGCATTGCCTGGTATGGCCCCCAAACAAAAAAAAACCAGAGGGGCGAGGAAACACAGCATATGACAGGGGGTCTACTGGGAAGAGAGGGGAGCTAGATAAAGGAAACGAGGTCAGAAGAGGGGTCTAGAGCATAAGAAAGTTGATCCCACTCTATACTCATCAATGTCTCGAAGCTCTCCGAGCTGGGACAAAACTGAGGCTTAAAAGGACATACACAGGGGTACGGTGCCGCCAGCAGGTCAACCTGTACCTGTGGGGTGAGTACATCAGCAGCCTGATGATGCCTTCAGGCTTCCTGAAACTCCAAAATTGCTGCTGTGCCTTTGGCTGGACCCCAACAAATTGGGACCAAGTTTACCAAGAAATTAAATGACCAAAAGTTGGGTATGTGGGAGCCACACCCAAAAATCACCTCTGGCTCAGCTATAAAAGCTTAGTTATTGGCCTTATTTCAGAGACCCATAGATAAATCTCGAAAGAGATCAGAAACCGCAGATAATCTCGAACCTGTGTACAGATGAACACTTAATCACTTAATCACTTAACTTCCCGTTAGTCGTCGATTTGCTCGAGCGGGCGCCAGTAACGTCTCCATTTGTCCCTGTCGCGTGCTAGTGTAGCCCAATGGCATCTCTTCGCTCCGGGAACATGGAGGGCCTCAAACCGATCGTTCATGACCTTGACAAAGAAGTCTGACCATCTGGTAGGTGGGCGGCCACGCGGTCTCTTGACATCCCGTGGAATCCAATCAGTAACAGCTCTAGTCCAACGGTCGTCTTTAAATCTCATTACGTGACCAGCCCATCTGATTTTCGACACCTTGGCAAATGAGACAGCGTCCCTGATCCTTGATCGTCGACGGATGTCAGAACTCCGGATTCGTTCTCTCATTTGAGTGAAACGTGATATTCCAAGCATAGCTCTTTCTATTCTTCTTTGGGAGACCTGAATGGCGTTCTCATCTTGTTTGCGTAGGGCCCAGGTCTCTGAGGCATATGTTAATGCAGGAAGAACAGTGGAATCAAAGAGATGTGCCCGGAGCCGGAGGTTCTTCGTCCTCTTAGCTATTTCTTCGACGTTCTTGAAGGCGTTCCAAGCCGCTCTCTTCCTCCTGCGCAGCTCGGGTGCCAGGTCATTTGTCATGTTGACCTCTCGACCTAGGTACACATAGCTGTTGCATTCGGAGATGGTCGTTCCATTGAGAGCGAATGGGGCGTCAGGAACAAGGCTGTTTCTCATAAACATTGTCTTCGTAAGATTCAGCTGTAGTCCTACCTTTCCACACTCACAGTCAAAGTCGGCCAGCATTTGTGTCGCTTGGCTGATGTTTGGTGTTATTAAAACAATGTCATCAGCAAAGCGGAGGTGGTGTAGTCAGTACTCATCAATACACTGGCTCGGCTCTTCACTCGCTACCTGTCTGAATGCAAGGTTCCATCTCAATGGAAAACCAGCAGGACCGTACTACTGTTCAAGAAGGGAGACATCCATGACATTGGCAACTATCGCCCGATCTGCCTATTGTCTGTCATCTACAAGTTGTTCACTCGAGTCATCCTGAATAGGATTGGCAGAACACTAGATGAAGGACAACCATGTGAGCAAGCAGGGTTCCACAAAGGATTCAGCACCATCGACCATATCCACACGATAACCAAACTCATTGAGGTTTCTCGGGAGTTCAAGATGCCGCTCTGCTTAACGTTCATTGATTTAAAGAAGGCCTTTGATTCTGTTGAGACGGAAGCGGTCATTGAAGCCCTAGCCAATCAGGGCATTCAAGCCCAATACATCAGGATCCTCCGTGAGCTGTATTGCGGATTCACTACCAGGATCTCACCATTCTACAAAGAAGTGATCGTTGATGTCAAGAGAGGGGTGCGGCAGGGTGATACCATTTCACCAAAACTCTTCAGTGCCACCCTCGAGAACATCATGCGACGACTGGAATGGGAAGGAATGGGAGTGAAGATAGATGGTCGGCAACAGATGAACAAGCTGAGGTAAATTGAAGGGGGGCAGGTTGGCCTGGTGGCCCGCCCAAGTAGAGTCCCCAGTAGCCACAACACAAAATTACTGCCATACCCTTCCACCTGACTCCTCCGTCTCAGGAAGGACCTCACCAAGATCAATCTGCTGAAAATTCTGGTATGTGGGTTTTGTGACTGAAATCTCCAGGCTTTCTTGGGGTCTGGATGGCTACTTCCTCCCCCCTCCCTGGAAGCCTCAGCAGTCACATCCACACCCCAAAGCATCCACCCAGTTGAAAAGCTTCTCCTGCCTTACGGTCCTGATAAAAATCCTGAATGCCCTGAACAAACACAATGACCTCCTAGTACCTGTATTATAAACCATGATGCACAAAAGGAGAAGGAGAGAGAGAGAGAGAGAGAGAGAGAGAGAGAGAGAGAGCGAGAAGGAAAGCGCTTCCTATAGAAGGAGGCAGGGGGTGGGGCTGGGGGCTGGGGGAATGGTGGTAGGGTAATAGGGGACATTGGTGGTGGGAAATGTACACTGGTGGAGGGATGGGTGCTGGATCATTGTACAACAGAAACCCAATTATGAACAGCTTTGTAATGGTCAATCTCATGGATATCCAATTAAAAAATTTAAAAAAAGACCAATGTGGAGTTCATGCCCAATTCAATCATCTTAAACAATGGTTGAATAAATAGCAGTATACTCCTACACTAAAAAAAAAAAGGACATATACCACCTACATATAGATTCCATATGTATGCATGTGTCAATTTAGAGAGATTCCCGTGGAGGGCTTTTTCTGTGCAAAGATGACAAAATACACGAGGAGTTGTGGCAAATTTATCATCAATTCTTTCAAGACAGAAGAAATCATCACTACATACAGCATCACAGATGAGCCTGATAGAGATCTGATACTCAGGTCTGTGGTAGACCATTGAGAGCCCAGCAGAGCCCAGAAACTCCCTCCACATCGTGTGTATAGTAATCATAGCTGTAGATGAAATCCTGGGCTTCTCAGTGGGCTTGGTATACGGCAGGAGAGAACTGGACCGGATGGTCCAAGGGAATTGAGGTGGGAACTTCTATGATGAGTGCTTATTAGTCCTTACACTTATGTTTGGAGTCAGCTCTCATAGTGACTACCTTATTTCCTATAATTTGAGACAGTGAGATATCAAAATCCACACGGTTACTTTCTAGGGAAAAGAAGTGGTTGAAATGTCTGCTGTATTGGTGAAATATGGTGAACATGATTCAGAGAACTGGGCAAGGCCAAGAAAAATGCCACAGATGGGGGGTCAGAGTGAAAGGACAGTGGGTAAGGGGTTTGCCTTGCATATAGTCAACACGGGTCCAACCCCCAGCACCCGATAGGGTTTCCCCAAGCACTGTTAGGAGTGATTCCTGAGAGAAGAGCCAGGAGTCAGCCCTGAGCATCTCCAGGTGTGGCCCCCAAACCAAACCAAATCATAAGAAGCAACAAAGAGAGAAACTGTCCGGTAGAGCCTAAAGCTTTATATAAGTGGCATAATTAAAAAATTGGCAATAAGAAAATGGAAATTATAGGCAATCGAGGGAAGAACAAGTCTGATGTCCAGAGTCTGAGCAAACAGTCCTGATGTGAGTCAGGCTTGAGGCTTCGATCCCAGAACACTCTTGGGTGGAGGAAACTCACTCGTTTTTCAGTTCCCTGGACAAAAAACATTTTCAGGGCCCTCTTGGTGTCCTTGTTCTGAAGTCTGTAGATGAAGGGGTTCAGCATGCGGGTGACCTCTGTGTACAACACCAAGGCTACTGCCCTCGGATAGGATCTGTTAGCAGCAGAGCTAAAGTACACTCCCATGGTTGCAAAATCAAACAAGGAGACCACGGGGAGGTGAAAGGTGCAGGTGGAAAAGGCTTTATACCTGTCCTGAGTGGATGCATTGCCACACATGAGGACGCGGTCTTAACATAAGAGTCAGCAATGCCTAATAAAGGGTCCCTGATGACAGGGACAGGAGCGCAGTACAGGGACCACATTGTTAAGAAAAGCGTTGGAAAAGACCAGTTTAATCATCTGATTGAGTTCACAGAAAAAGTGCAGGATCTCCACCTCAGGACAGAAAGACAGATGCAAGGACACTGAGATTTCCATGAAAGAGTTTAGACACTTGTGACCCAGCACCCCAGAAACGGGGGCTCATGATGACCGTGTAGTGCAGGGGGTGGCAGATGGTCACAAAGTGGTCATAGGCCATCACGGTCAAGAGGAAGTTGTTGAGACTTATGAAGAGGAGGAAAGAGAGTATCTGGGTGATGTAGTCTTTGTAGCTGATGGCTTTCCTTTGTGTCTGGATGTTCCATGGCATCCTGGGGATGGTGGTGGGGGTGAAGCAGATGTCCACCAGGGACAGGTTACAGAGGAAGAAGTACATGGGGGTGTGGAGGCGGGGGTCTGAGCTCGAGGCCAGGATGATGAGTAGGTTCCCTAAGACCGTGGTCAGGTACATGGACAGGAAGATCACAGAGATGAGGGGCTGGACTCCTGGGAAAGTCCCAGGAGGAGAAACTCTGACATGTGGATATTGTTTTCTGCTGCCATAGTCTGGCTCTGACTTGCAGGAAAGAGGCAGATAGATGGCTACCTTTCACCTGGCCTGCTGAACTCACAGATTTTAAAGTAATCACACATGTTGTGTTATCAGTGAAGTTATTTAAAATATGATCTGATTGGATATGGGCTGGAGTGATGGGACAGTGGGGAGGGTTCTTTCTTGTATATGGCCATCTTGGTATGTGGTGGGTTGAGAAACACTCATCTGATAACCTGACACTGTGACAATAAAGTGTCTGTATGCGAACCATAATGCACAAAAGGAGAGTGAGAGAGCAAGAAGAGAGAGAGAGAGAGAGAGAGAGAGAGAGAGAGAGAGAGAGAGAGAGAGAGAGAAGTGCCGGGGCCATGGGGGTGGGCGGGAGGGAAACTGGGGACATTGGTGTTAGGAAATGTACACTGGTGAAAGGACAAGTGTTGGAACATGAAATAACTGAAACTCAACCCTGAGCAACTTTGTAACTGTGTACCTCATGGGGATTCAATTAAAAATAAATTAATCAAAAAGAAAAAGAGAAAAACTCATCTAGGAAGCAAGTTCCCAACTGATGGTCATCGATGTCCCAGAGCTCTCCTAGCTGGGACGAAACCCGGGCTCAGAAGGACACACATCACCTGCATCTAGGTTTCACATGTACATGCGTGTCAATTTAGAGCAACTCACGTGGAGGGCTTTTTCTGTGCAAGAAGACAAAATACACGAGGGATTGTGGCAAATTTATCACCTCCTTGAAGACGAAGAAACCATCAGTACACACACAGCATCACTGATGCGCCTGAGAGAGACTCAGCTCTGTGGTAGATCCATGAGAGCCCAGCAGAGCCCAGAAACCCCCCTCTACATCATGTGTGTAGTAGTCAAAGCTTTAGATGAAATCGTTATCTTCTCGATGTGCTTGGTCTCTAGCTGGACAGAACTGGTCCCGAAGGTCCAATTGAACAGAAATGGGTACTGCTTATTGGCACTTACACTTTGAAGTCAGGTTTCATAACTGTCTTATTTTCATGTGTCTGAATGTCTAAATGAGATGTTACGGTCTTATTTCCTTTTACTTCAGACATTGATATTTCAAAATCCACACGGTTACATTCTAGGGAAAAAGAAGTGTTAGGAAGAGCATGGAGTTTGGGTAGAAAATCTGGTGAAAACAGTTCAGACAACTGGGAGAATTCAAGAACAACCAAGATGGGGCTGGACAGTGGGTAGGGGGTCTGCCTTTCAAAAGATCGATTCTCTGCACCCCAAAGAGTTCCGAGCCTGCCAGAACTAAGCCTTGAGCATCACCACGTGTGGTACCCACCCCTTTGAAAGTTATCAAAAAGAAAAACTGATATTAGAAAGAGCCTAAAGCTTCATATGAGTGGCATACGTAAAAAAATTTGAAGGTAAGAAACGGGAACTTCTAGGCAATCCACTGAAATGTCTCCAATGTCTAAACAAATAGTCCCAAGTACTTAGTCAAGCTCAGAGCTGTGATCCCAGGAAGTCTTCAGTGAAGGACAATTGACCGTTTTGCAGTTCCCTGCACAAAAAATGATTTCAGGGCCCTCTTGATGTCCTGGTTCCGGAGGCTGTAGATGAAGGGGTTCAGCATGGGGGTGACCACCGTGTACAGCACTGAGGCCACTGCACTTGGATATGCCCTTTCACTCACCGCGGAGCTCAGGTACACCCCCATGCTTGTGACATAGAACAAGGAGACCACGGCAAGGTGGGAGGCACAGGTGGAAAAGGCTTTGTACCTGCCCTGAGCAGACGCCACGTCACGAATGGAGGAAATGATCTTGGAATAAGAGTAAGTGATACCGAGTAAAGGACCCACGCCCACCAGGAGAACAGCACAGTACATGACCAGGTTATTCAGGAAAGTGTCAGAACAAGCAAGTTTGATCAGTTGGTTGAGTTCACAGAAAAAGTGAGGGATCTCCACCTCGGGGCAGAAGGACAGACGCAAGGTCATTGAGATTTCCATGGAAGAATTCAAGAGACCCAGGACCCAGCACCCCAGGACCAGCATCCCACAGAAGTGGGGGTTCATGATGACTGTGTAGTGCAGGGGATGGCAGATGGCCACGAAGCGGTCATAGGCCATCACAGTCAAGTGGAAGTCATCCAGGCTGCCGAATAGAATGAAAAGAAATATCTGGGTGATGCAGCCTTCGTAGCTGATGGTTTTTGTTTGCAGCTGAATGTTCTGTAGCATTTTGGGGACGATGGTGGAGGTTAAGCAGATGTCCACCAGGGACAGGTTACAGAGGAAGAAGTACATGGGCGTGTGGAGGCGGGGGTCTGAGCTGGCGGCCAGGATGATGAGCAGGTTCCCCAAGACCGTGGTCAGGTACATGGACAGGAAGATCACATAGATGAGGGGCTGGACTTCTGGCTCCTGGGAAAGTCCCAGGAGGAGAAACTCTGACATATGGGTGTCGTTTTCTGCTGCCAGAGGCTGGGTATAACTCCAGGAAAGGGGGGGACGCATGATTCAATTTCACCTCGCTGCCTTAGTAACAGATCTGAAAAACTATGATGCACGTTTTGAAGTCAAGAAATAGTATTGGATCTTGAAGACTTTTTAAGAACTATTCCCTTATGCCCCTTCTTGAAATTTCCCAAGTTACCTCTTAGATGAATTTGCGTCCCAGCTAAATTATTCTCTATAGAGAGTTTGCATAAGAATTTTTCATGTCTATTAAAAATTCAAACTGAACACGTGCCATATTTAAGGTTTCACCTAAGAAATGAAGTTGAGAACCTGAAGTATAAATGTTTCTACAGTAACCCATGCTTGAAAACTTGCCACATGCAGTGATGGGACAGGGAAGCTGGGATAGAGAAGGGACCACTATGACAAAGATAGTTGGAAATGGTCTCTCTGGAGAAGAACTGAGTGCTGAAAGGAAGTAAAGGGAAAAATATGATAACATTTCAGGAGAATTGAGGAGGGGGGAAGTGCTTTCCATAGAGGCAGACGGGCAGCAGGGGGCAGGGCAGGAAGGAAACTTCGGACTTTGGTGCTGGGAAACGTACACTGGTGAAGGGAGAGGTGATAGAACATTTTATCACTGAAACTCCCAAGTGCACAACTTTGTAACTGTGTATCTCACAGTGATTCAATAAAAATTAACCCCCCCCCCCAAGTTTCTACCATTCAGTGACAGGGAAAGATACCTCAGCAGATTATATTTTTATGAAATTATTCAGCTGGGAACAGGTGGTGGGAAGGAAAAGAAAATAGAGAAAAGAGGAGACAGTGGACAGAACATGGTACTGTGTTCATAAACATCAGGGAAATCCACTGGCATGGGGCATTGGAAATAGTGCCGGGAGGAGATGGGAGAGAACATGTCTGTGTGTGAGTCAAGTGTCCTGAGGCTGGAGCAGGCGTGAAAGGGCCCTGTGGAATTTGGCTGTTTCATTTGCTGAAGTGAAAGAACGTGAATCAGTGTTGCTATGCGAAGGAGAATGATGTCCAAGGCAGGGGCCTACCTTGAGGGTGGGAGTCCTCTCTCCTGCCGAGCACCCGGTGTGAGGAGCTTCCTCAGCTATATAGGAAGAGCCTCTCGATTCTCACTGAGCGAGTCTCAGGGTTCCCCAGAGTTAAGCACATTCTGCTCGATCTCTTGAATTGATGAAGTTCTGGCCCCTATATGTGTGATTCTCCTCAGAAAATGTAAGAACTTTTCTAAAGTGTGCTCTCTCTCCCTCCCCTCCCCTACCCCCTCTCATGCACACGCACATGCGAACAGGTGAATGTTCTTAGCTTTGATTCTCAATGCCTTTCCCACACATGTCAGCCTTCTTATTGGCCTCACCTGGATGGGCTCCCTGCGTCTTCCTTGGACATCGGATTCTTCTGTGGGTGTAGAGAGTGGGGACAAAATCCCCAACCTCAGACCAGTCTGCAGCAGGGAGAGAAACACCTGTCATCTGCCAGAATCAGGAATTAGCACACAAGGAGTCACAATGAGAAACAGGGATGAGATCTTCAGTGCTTTCTCGCTCCACCCATTTCTCACTCCTCCCTCTTGGTACCTCAGCCCCTGAGCCAGGCTTCCCCATGGGAAAACACTCTTGGACAGAGAGGAATTCTTCCTAATGAGTGTCTGTTCCCTCGGGAGCTCATCGGAGAACTCAAGTTTTCTTCCTCTTGCTCCACAAATTACCTCCTCGCCATGTCTCTAAATCTCCAGGCCCTACTTGGGTTTAATTTTTCTCCACAAATCAGCGGAAGAATACATCTGGATTAAGTCCTTTAATGCTTTAAAAGCATTGGCTCTTTAGTGGGGACAAGGCTCATGGAGGCTGTAAATATTTTCTCTACAATAGCAGGATATCTGAGTCGTCTCAGAACAAAACTTGGGCTTGCAAGTGGTGACTTTTGTGGCGTCTATGCTGGAAACAATGAAGAGGGGTGAGGGCGATAGGAGAGCGGGGAGGGAATTTGGCTTGCAAGTGTCGACCCAGGTACCATCCCCAGCATCCCATAGGGTTCCCTGAGCACCGCCAGAATGATTCCTGAGTGCAGAGCCAGGAGAAACCCCGAACATTGCTGGCTATGACACCAAAAAACAAAATGAAAAGAAAAGAAAGAGAAACATAAACAGCAAAAAATTTCATTCTTTAATATCATAAGAGAAAAAAATATTGTAAGAGAAAATCCTTTTTTTTGGCTTAATGTCCCAAACAAATGTAGTTCTTTCAACATCATTTATGAGCCTCTAAACTTAATCCTAGAAAGTCTTGTCCCAATAATCCTTTAGCGGAACAGAAGGAAATAAGGTGCTAGTGTCAAAAATTTGAAAAAGCTACACTTGAACCATAAGGCCCAAAAGGAAAGAGAGAGAGAGAGAGACAGAGACAGACAGAGAGACAGAGACAGAGAGAGAGACAGAGGGAGAGAGAAGAAAAGTGTCTGCCATAGAGGTATACTGAGGGGGGGTGGCGGGAGAAAACCGGGATCATTGTTGGTGGGACATGAACACTGGTGGAGGGATGGATAGTGGAATTGTGTGACTGAAACCCGATCATGAACCACTTTGTAACTGTGTACCTCGCAATGATTCAATAAAAACGAAGTCGGAAAAAAAAAATAAAAACTGGCAAAGCTTCATTTGTTGAGTCTGTTGATGGGGAACTGGCTTTGACGTGGGCCTGCATGGGACCAGCCACCCACACTGGCTTGAAAAGGACCCTGATTCCTCCGAGAGAAACTGAACCCGGGAAGTTGCGTGTGTTGATTTCTCAGCCACGCCTGACTGTGCTCAGGGATCACTCCTTGTGGTGCTTGAGGGACCATATGTGGTGCTGGGGATGGGACCAGATCTGATGCTAACAGAGCAAGTGCCCCATCCCCCTGCTCCCATGACCTATAGTTCCCTTTCCTCAACCTGGGATTTTTGTTTTTGTCTTTTGAGTCACACCTGGCGATGCTCAGGGGTTACTCCTGGCTCTGCACTCAGGAATTACTCCTGGTGGTGCTCAGGGGACCATAGGGATGCTGGGAATTGAACCTGGGTCAGCCGCGTGCAAAGCAAATGCCCTACCCTCTGTGCTATTGCTACAGCCCCTCAACCTGGGATATTTTGATATTAGTTTTATTAGAGTTTTTTTTCAAAGTTCTAATATCGGAAAATTCGATAATAAGTTTTTGGAATGATGGTGGTGGTGATGGTTGGGGCCACCACTGGCAGTGCTCAGGGCTTACTCCTGGCTCTGTGCTCAGGGATCACTCATGCAGGCCTCGTGGAACCATTATGTGTGGGCAATTGATCGTGGCCAGCCCTATGAACAGTAAGTTCCCTAGCTGATGTAGTACTCTATTGCCTCCGAAGATATATGTTTTAGCTTGTCTGCTTTTTGGGGGGCTACTTCGGTGATGCTCAGGGTTTAGTCTTGACTCTGTGCGCAGGAATCACTCCTGGAAGGGGTGGGGGAACCCTAGGGGTGCTGGGGATTGAACCCAGGCTGGACACAGGCAAAGTCCAAATGTCCTCCCAGCTGTGCTATGTCTCTGCCCCCAGATAATGTGTATGTGTGTTATTTTTTAAATTTGCTTCTTGGGCCACAGGTAGTGATGCTTAGGGTTGACTCCTGGCTCTGCACTCAGGAATTACTCCTGGGAGTGCTTTGGGAACCCTATGGGATGCCAAGGATTGAATCCTAGTCAGCTGCGTGCAAGGCCAATGCCCCCCCGATGGACTATCACTCTGGCCAATATATGTTTTTAAAATATCAAATACTGTGAAAATACATCCAATAGCCTGGTGAATGTAATAGATAAATATTTATTTACAAACAATTATGTAAGGGGACTATGTTTAGGTCTCTCCTAACTTTAATTTCCCTGCACAATTCACAAGGAGGGCTCTTTATGCATAAAGAAGACAGAGTACCATTTGTGGAGTATAAAACAACATAACATGAGACTGACTCCTAAGGTAGTAGATACATGGGACAGGAAGATTGCTCCCTAGCTGGAAGCCTGCGTCATGAGCAAAGGGGAGAAGGCAGCTGGAATAGAGAAGGGATCACCAAGAAAATGATGGCTTCAGGAACCGGTTGGGATGGGAGATGTGTGATGGGCGATGTGTGCTGAAGGTAGACAAAGCTCCTTATGTGATAACCTCTCAGTGTCTGAATTGCAAACCCTAATGCCCCAAAGTAGAGAGAGACTGTGGGGAATATTGTCTGCCATGGAGGCAGGGAGATATTGGTGGTAGGGAATGTGCACTGGTGGAGGGATGAGTGTTTGATCATTATTTGATTGTAACCCAAACATGAAAGGTTATAACTATCTCATGGTGATTCAATAAAGTAAAAATAAATAAACATTCAAAAAAAAAGAAAAAAAAAGAAGACAAAGTATATGGAGAACTGTGGCCACTTTATTATGAATTATTTGAGGACAGAAGAAACCAAAACTACATACAGCATCACATACCAGCCTTATAGAGACTCAGCACTGTGGTAGAGATCAGCAGAGCCCAGAAACCCCCTCCACATCATGCGTGTAGTAATCAAAGCTTTAGATGAAATCCTGGGCTTCTCACTGTGCTTGGTGTCCAGCAGGAAAGAACTGGACCAGAAAGTCCAAGGAAACCAAGGTGGGAACTATGAGGATAAGCCCTTAGGAGCATTTGCACATAGCGATGGAGTCAGCTTTTGTAGTTTCTGTGTTATTTCAAAAAATGATATCTCATCATCCTTGGGGATTTATTCTAAAGGCATTTATTTATATATGCTATATTTGGGTAGGAAAGCTGGGCAGAACATAACCAACATAACTGTTCATTGTAAGAAACAGCCAGGAGAAAACTGCCAGATGCTAGAAAGAGACTAAGGCTTAAGAGGAACAACATACACTGGATAATTTGAAGCGAAGAAAATAAAATTCCAGGACTGGAGAGATCCTACAGCAGGTAGGGTTCTTGACTTGTGCGTGACCAACCCATGGTTTACTCCCAGGAATCCCATATGCTTGGGTGAGCACCAGAAGGAGAGGATTTTTGAGTGCAGTAAGCTTGGAGCATCATCAGGTGGGACCCAAAAACTGAAAGGAAAAAAAAAGAGAAGGAAACTCCAGACAATCAAGGGAAGAGCTAGTCGTATGTCCAGTGTCTGAGCAAAGAGTCCTGAGTTCTTAGTCAAGCTCAGAGCTGTGATCCCAGGAAGTCTTCAGTGAAGGACAATTGACCGTTTTGCAGTTCCCTGCACAAAAAACATTTTCAGGGCCCTCTTGATGTCTTTGTTCCGGAGGCTGTAGATGAAGGGGTTCAGCATGGGGGTGACCACCATGTACAGCACAGAGGCCACTGCACTTGGATATGCCCTTTCACTCACCGTGGAGCTCATGTACACCCCCATGCTTGTGACATAGAACAAGGAGACCACGGCAAGGTGGGAGGCACAGGTGGAAAAGGCTTTGTACCTACCCTGAGCAGACGCCATGCCACGGATGGAGGAAATGATCTTGGAATAAGAGTAAATAATACCGAGTAAAGGACCCATGCCCACCAGGAAAACAGCACAGTACATGACCAGGTTATTCAAGAAAGTGTCAGAACAAGCAAGTTTGATCAGCTGGTTGAGTTCACAGAAAAAGTGAGGGATCTCCACCTCGGGGCAGAAGGACAGATGCAAGAACACCGAGATTTCCATGGAAGAATTCAAGAGACCCAGGACCCAGCACCCCAGCAGCAGCAGCCCACAGAGGCGGGGGTTCATGATGACCGTGTAGTGCAGGGGGTGGCAGATGGCCACGAAGCGGTCATAGGCCATCACAGTCAAGAGGAAGTCATCGAGACTTATGAAGAGGACGTAAAAAAATATCTGGGTGATGCAGCCTTCGTAGCTGATGGCTTTCCTTTGTGTCTGGATGTTCTGTAGCATCTTGGGAATGGTGGTGGAGGTGAAGCTGATATCCACTAGGGACAGGTTACAGAGGAAGAAGTACATGGGGGTGTGGAGGCGGGGGTCTGAACTGGCGGCCAGGATGATGAGCAGGTTCCCCATGACCGTGGTCAGGTACATGGACAGGAAGATCACATAGATGAGGGGCTGGACTTCTGGCTCCTGGGAAAGTCCCAGGAGGAGAAACTCTGACATGTGGGTGTCGTTTTCTGCTGCCAGAGGCTGGGTATAACTCCAGGAAAGAGGGACATGCATGACTCGATTTCACCTCGCTGCCTTAGTAACAGATCTGAAAAAATACGATGCACATTTTGAAATCAAGAAATAGTATGGGATCTTGAAGAATTTTTTTTCTTTTTGGGTCACACCAAGTGATGCACAGGTGTTACTCCTGACTCTGCACTCAGGAATTACTCCTGGAAGTGCTCAAGGGACCATATGAAGGCTGCAATCGAACCCAGGTCTGGGCTGTGTGTATGGCAAATGCCCTACCCGATGTACTATTGCTCCAGCCCCGTATCTTGAAGAATTTTTAAGAACCATTCATTCATGCCCCTTCTTGAAATTTTCCAGGTCACCTCTTAGATAAATTTGCATCCCAAGTAAATTATTCTCTATAGAGAGTTTGCAGAAGAATTTTTCATGTCAAATCAGGGGCTGGAGCGGGTAGGGCATTTGCCTTGCATGCGGCCGACCTGGGTTCGATTTCTCTGTCCCTCTCAGAGAGCCCGGCAAGCTACGGAGAGTATCCCACCTGCATGGCAAAGCCTGGCAAGCTACCCATCATATGCCAGAAACAGTAACAACAAATCTCACAATGGAGATGTAACTGGTGCTCGCTGGAGCAAATCCATGAACAATGGAAGGACAGTGCTACAGTGTTATTGAAAAATCAAACTGAAACCGTGCCATATTTAGGGTTTCACCTAAGAAATGAAGTTGAGAACCTGAAGTATAAATATTTCTACAATGACCCATGCTCGGAAGTTTGCCACATTTGGTGATAGTGGGAGGGCAGCTGGGATAGAGAAGGGACCACTATGACAAAGAGAGTTAGCAATGATCACTCTGGACGAGAACTTAGTGCTGAAAGGAGGTAAAGGGACAAATATGATAAACTTTCAGGATATGGATTGCAAACCATAATGCTACAAAGGTTGGAGTTGTGGGGGTGGGGAATGCTTTTCATGAAGGCAAACTGGGGCACTGGTTGCAGGGCAGGAGGGAAACTATGGACTTTGGTGCTGGGAAACGAACACTGGTGAAGAAACAGGTGATGGAACATTTTCTCACTGAAACTCCCAAATGAACAACTTTGCAACTGTGTATCTCACAGTGATTCAATAAAAATAAAAAACCAGCCAACCCCGCCCCCCCAAGTTTCTACAATTCAGTGACAGGGAAAGATACCTCAGCAAATTTTATTTTTATGAAATGATTCAGCTGGGAACAGGTGGTGGGAAGGAAAATAAAATAGAGAAAAAGGAGACAGTGGACAGGACATGGTATTGTTTCCAGGGACATCAAGGAAGTCCACTGACATGGGGGCACTGGACAGAGTGCCCGGAGGAGATGGAGAGGACAGGTTTGTGTGTGAGCCGAGTGTCCTGAGGCTGGAGCAGGTGTGAAAGGGCCCTGAGGAACTTTGGAATTTCATCTGCTGAAGTGAAAGAACGTGAATCAGTGTTGTTATGCAAAGGAGAATGATGGCCAGGGCAGGGGCCTACCTTGAGGGTGGGAGTCCTCTCTCTTCCTGTCGAGCACCAGGTGTGAGGAGCTTCCTCGGCTGTAGGAGGCGTCTCTCGGTTCTCACTGGGTGAGTCTCAGGGTCTCCCAAAGTTAAGCACATTCTCCTTGATCTCTTGAATTAATGAAGTTCTGGCCCCTGTATGTGTGATTCTCCTCAGAAAATGTAAGAATTTCTCTGAAGTGGGGCCGGAGTGATAGTACAGTGGGTAGGGTGTTTGCCTTGCACTTGGCCAACCCGGGTTCGATTCCCAGCATCAATATGGTCCCCTGAGCACCACCATTCCTGAGTACAGAGCTAGGAGTAACCCCTGTGCATCACCGGGTGTCACCCAAAAAACAAAGAAAAAAAAAGGAATTTCTCTGAAGTGCTCCCTTCCTCCCTCTTCCTCTCTCTCTCTCTCTCCCTCCCTCCCTCTCTCTCTCTCTTTTTATCTCTCTCACTCTCTCTCACGGACACACACACACACATACACCCTAACAGGTGAATGTGAATGTTCTTAGCTTTGATTCTCAATGTCTTTCCCACACATGTCAGTCTTCTTATTTGCCTCACCTAGATGGGCTCCCCGACCCTCCCTTGGACATCCAGATTCTTCTGTGGGTGAGTGCGGTGGGGACAAAAACCCCGACCCCAGACCAGTGAGCAGGAGGGAGAGAAACACCCGTCGTCTGCTAGAATTAGGAATTAAACTCACATCAACACAGATCCTTTGCTCCCAGCCCACATCGAGTCACAATGAGAATCAGGGATGCGATCTTCAATGCTTTCTGCATCCACTCATTACACTCAACTCCCTCTTGGTACGTCAGCTCCTGAGCCAGGCTGCCCTGTGTGAAAACACTCCTGGACCGAGAGGAATTCTTCCTAATGAGTGCCTGTCCCCCTGGGAGCTCATCGGAGAACTCGTTTTCTTCCTCTCGCTCCACAAATTACCTCCTCCCCACTAAGACTCTAAATCTCCAGGCCCTACTTGGGTGTAATTTTTTTTTAAATTTATTGATTCACTGTGGGATATTGTCACAACCTTTAATGTCTGAGTTACAATCACACAGTGATCAAACACCCATCCCTCCACCAGTGCACATTCCCCACCACCAATATCTCCAGTATGCCCCCACCCTTCCCACCCTCTCACTGCCTCCATGGCAGACAATATTCCCCAATCTCTACTTTTGGGCGTCATGGTTTGCAGTGCAGATACGGAGTGGTTATCATGTTTGGTCCTTTATCTACTTTCGGCACACATCTCCCATCCTGACCTATTCC
Source organism: Sorex fumeus (assembly GCF_029834395.1). Lineage (NCBI taxonomy): Eukaryota > Metazoa > Chordata > Mammalia > Eulipotyphla > Soricidae > Sorex > Sorex fumeus. Next base: position 10,448,985 of record NW_026606098.1, read on the forward strand.
TCCAACCATCATTTTCTTAGTGATTCCTTCTCTCTTGCAGCTGTCCTCTCCCCGCCTGCTCATGAGGCAGGCTTCCAACCATGGAGCAATCTTCCTGACCCTTCTATCTACTGTCCTTGGGTGCTGGTCTCGTGTTATGTTATTTTATACTCCACAAGTGAGTGCAGTCCTTCTATACCTGCACCTCTCTTTCTGACTCATAGCCATAATCTGGAAAAAATCTGAGTGCCCAAGAACAGATGACTGGTTAAAGAAACTTTGGTACATGTACACAATGGAGTACTATGTAGCTGTTAGAAAAGATGAAGTCATGAAATTTACATACAAGTGGTACTACATGGAAAGTATCATGCTAAGCGAAATGAGTCAGAAAGAGAGGGATAGACATAGAAAGATTGCATTCATCTGGGGAACATAAAGTAACAAAATAGGAGACTAACACCCAAGAGTGGCTGAAATTAGTACCAGGAGGTTTGCTCCATGGCTTGGTAGGGGGAAAGGGAGCTCAGATAGAGAAGGTAGCACTAAATAAAGGGTGTTGGGAGGATCCTCCCAGGATGGGAGAAGCATGCTGAAAGTAGACTATAGACCAAACATGATTGCCACTCAATGCCTCTTTTGTAAATCACAACACCCAAAAGGAGAGAGAGAACAAAAGGGAATGCCCTGCCACAGAGGCAGGGTGGGATGGGGGATGGGAGTGGGAGGGATACTGTGGTGGAAAATGGGCACTGGTAGAGGGATGGGTATTTGATCATTGTATAATTGAAACCCAAGCACAAAAATTTGTAAGTCTACAACTATACCTCATGGTATTTCACTAATGAAAATTAAAATATATATATATGTTTTAGCTTGCCTTGAGCTTGTTTGGAGACATCCATGACATTGGCAACTATCGCCCGATCTGCCTATTGTCTGTCATCTACAAGTTGTTCACTCGAGTCATCCTGAATAGGATTGGCAGAACACTAGATGAAGGACAACCATGTGAGCAAGCAGGGTTCCGCAAAGGATTCAGCACCATCGACCATATCCACACGATAACCAAACTCATTGAGGTTTCTCGGGAGTTCAAGATGCCGCTCTGCTTAACGTTCATTGATTTAAAGAAGGCCTTTGATTCTGTTGAGACGGAAGCGGTCATTGAAGCCCTAGCCAATCAGGGCATTCAAGCCCAATACATCAGGATCCTCCGTGAGCTCTATTGCGGATTCACTACCAGGATCTCACCATTCTACAAAGAAGTGATCGTTGATGTCAAGAGAGGGGTGCGGCAGGGTGATACCATTTCACCAAAACTCTTCAGTGCCACCCTCGAGAACATCATGCGACGACTGGAATGGGAAGGTATGGGAGTGAAGATAGATGGTCGGCAACTACACCACCTCCGCTTTGCTGATGACATTGTTTTAATAACACCAAACATCAGCCAAGCGGCACAAATGCTGGCCGACTTTGACCGTGAGTGTGGAAAGGTAGGACTACAGCTGAATCTTACGAAGACAATGTTTATGAGAAACAGCCTTGTTCCTGACGCCCCGTTCGCTCTCAATGGAACGACCATCTCCGAATGCAACAGCTATGTGTACCTAGGTCGAGAGGTCAACATGACAAATGACCTGGCACCCGAGCTGCGCAGGAGGAAGAGAGCGGCTTGGAACGCCTTCAAGAACGTCGAAGAAATAGCTAAGAGGACGAAGAACCTCCGGCTCCGGGCACATCTCTGATTCCACTGTTCTTCCTGCATTAACATATGCCTCAGAGACCTGGGCCCTACGCAAACAAGATGAGAACGCCATTCAGGTCTCCCAAAGAAGAATAGAAAGAGCTATGCTTGGAATATCACGTTTCACTCAAATGAGAGAACGAATCCGGAGTTCTGACATCCGTAGACGATCAAGGATCAGGGACGCTGTCTCATTTGCCAAGGTGTCGAAAATCAGATGGGCTGGTCACGTAATGAGATTTAAAGACGACCGTTGGACTAGAGCTGTTACTGATTGGATTCCACGGGATGTCAAGAGACCGCGTGGCCGCCCACCTACCAGATGGTCAGACTTCTTTGTCAAGGTCATGAACGATCGGTTTGAGGCCCTCCATGTTCCCGGAGCGAAGAGATGCCATTGGGCTACACTAGCACGCGACAGGGACAAATGGAGACGTTACTGGCGCCCGCTCGAGCAAATCGACGACTAACGGGAAGTTAAGTGATTAAGTGATTTAGCTTGCCTGCTTTTTTGGGGGGCTACTTCAGTGATACTCAGAGTTTAGTTTTGGTTCTGTGCTCAGGGATCACTTCTGGAAGGGGTTGGAGAAGCCTATGGGATGCTGGGGATCAAACCCAGGAAAGACAAATGTCCTCCCAGCTGGGCTATGTCTCTGCTCGCAGATAATGTGCGCATGCGCCCGTGTGTGTGTGTGTGTGTGTGTTTGTGTGTGTGTGTGTTTTAAATTTGCTTCTTGGGCCATGCCCGGTGATGCTCAGGAGTTACTCCTGGCTCTGCACTCAGGAACTACTCCTGGCGGTGCTCTGGGAACCCTATGGGATGCCAAGGATCGAGCCCGAGTCAGCCTTGTGCAAGTCCAATGCCCTCCCCGATGTACTATCGCTCTGGCCAATATATGTTTTTAAAATATCAAATACTGTGAAAATACTTCCAATAACCAGGCGAATGTAATAGATAAATATTTATTTACAAACAGTTATGTAAGGGGACTATGGTTAAGCCTCTACAAACTTTAATTTCCCTTCACAATTCACAAGGAGGCCTCTTTCTACGTAAAGAAGACAAAGTACATGGGGAAGTGTGGTCAGTTTCTTATGAATTGTTTGAGGACAGAAGAAACCTCCATTATGCACAGCATCAAAGAGAGTCTTATATTCAGCACTGTGGTAGACCCGAGAGAACCCAGTAGAGCCCAGAAACCCACTCCACATATGTGTGTAGTAATCAAAGCTTTAGATGAAATTCTGGGCTTCTCACTGTGGTTGGTACCTGGCAGGAGAGAACTGGACCGGATGGTACAAGAAAACCAAGGCGCGAATTATGAAGTTAAACGCTTAGGAGTGTTTGCACGTATCTATGGAGCCAGCTTTGATAATTTCTGTGTTATGTCAGAAAATGACACTTCCTCAACCTTAGGGATTTATTCTAGAGGCAGGTATTTATATGCACATAAATATTTGGGTAGGAAAACTGGGAAGAACATAACCAACATAACTGTTCAGTTCAAGAAACAATCAAGAGAAAACCATCAGATGCTAGAAAGAGCCTAAAGCTTTTAAGGAACGACATACACTGGACAATTTGAAGCCAAGAACATAAAATTCCAGGGCTGGAGAGATTCTACAGCGGGTAGGACGCTCGCCTTCCACGTGGCCAACCCAAGGTCTATTCCCTAGAATTCCATATGTTTGGGTGAGCACCAGCAGGAGGGGATTCCTGAGTGCAGAGCCGGGAGTAAGCCTGGAGCATCGTCAGGTGGGACCCAAAAACTGAAAGGAAAAAACAAGAGAGGAGGAAATTCCAGAGATTATAGGGAAGAGGTAGTCATGTGTCTAGTGTCTGAGCAAAGAGTCCCGAGTTCTTAGTCAAGCTCAGAGTGATCCCAAGAAAGTCTTCAGTGAAGGACAATTGACTGTTTTGCAGTTCTTTGCACAAAAAATTGTTTTCAGAGCCCTCTTGATATCCTTGTTCCGGAGGCTGTAGATGAAGGGGTTCAGCATGGGGGTGACCACTGTGTACAGCACAGAGGCCACTGCACTTGGATATGCCCTTTCACTCACCACGGAGCTCATGTACACCCCCATGCTTGTGACATAGAACAAGGAGACCACGGAGAGGTGGGAGGCGCAGGTGGAAAAGGCTTTGTACCTGCCCTGAGCAGACACCATGCCACGGATGGAGGAAATGATCTTGGAATAAGAGTAAATAATACCAAGTAAAGGACCCCCGCCCTGTAGGAGAGCAGCACAGTACATCACCAGGTTATTCAAGAAAGTGTCGGAACAAGCAAGTTTTATCAGCTGGGCGAGTTCACAGAAAAAGTGAGGGATCTCCACCTCGGGGCAGAAGGACAGACGCAAGGTCACTGAGATTTCCATGGAAGAATTTAAGAGACCCAGGACCCAGCACCCTAGAACCAGTAGCCCACAGAGGCGGGGGTTCATGATGACCGTGTAGTGCAGGGGGTGGCAGATGGCCACGAAACGGTCATAGGCCATCACAGTCAAGAGGAAGTCATCGAGACATATGAAGAGGACGAAAAAGTATATCTGGGTGATGCAGCCTTCGTAGCTGATGGCTTTTGTTTGCAGCAGGATGTTTTGCAGCATCCTGGGGACGATGGTGGAGGTTAAGCAGATGTCCACCAGGGACAGGTTGCAGAGGAAAAAGTACATGGGGGTGTGGAGGCGGGGGTCTGAGCTGGCGGCCAGGATGATGAGCAGGTTCCCCAAGACCGTGGTCAGGTACATGGACAGGAAGATCACATAGATGAGGGGCTGGACTTCTGGCTCCTGGGAAAGCCCCAGAAGGAGAAACTCTGACACGTGGGTGTTGTTTTCCACTGCCATAGGCCGGGTCTAACTCCAGGAAAGTGGGACACACACCCTCAATTTCACCTCGCCTGCCTTGCCCACAGATCTGAAAAACTGCAATGCATGTTTTGAAGTCAAGAAATAGTATTGGAATTTGAGGACTTTTTAAGAATCATTCACCCATGCCCCTTCTTGAAATTTCCCAGGTCGCCTCTTAGATGAATTTACATCACAACTAAATTATTCTCTATAGAGAGTACGCATAAATTTTTTTATGTCTATTAAAATTCAAACTGAACACGTGCCATGTTTAAGGTTTCACCTAAGAAATCAAGTTGAGAACTTGAAGTATAAATGTTTCTACAGTAACCCACGCTTGGAAACTTGCCACAAGTGGTGATGGGGGGAGGGCAGCTGGGATAGAGAAAGGACCACTATGATAAAGACAGTTGGAAATGATGAGTCTGGGCAAGAACTAAGTGCTAAAAGGAGGTAAAGGGACGAACATGATAACCTTTTCGGGAAGGGAAGGGGGGAAAGTGCTTTCCATAGAGGCAGACTGGGGCAGTGGGGGGCAGGGAAATTGGGAATCGGGGAAATTGGGGACTTTGGTGCTGGGACCGGTCATGGAATATTTAATCACTGAAACCCCCAAATGAACAACTTTGTAACTCTGTATCTCAGAGTGATTCAATAAAAATTAAAAAATAACCAACTGCTTCCCCCCACAAAGTTTCTACAATTCAGTGACAATTATATATGTATTTTTAAATTAAAATTATTTATTGATTGAGATTCTGTGGTTTCAAATACTATTAATGTTGGCTTTTTTTTAAGAACCTTTTAAAAATTTTTGTTGATTCATCGTGAGATATAGTTACAAGTTTTCATGTTTGGGTTACAATCACACAGTGATCAAACACCCATCCCTCCACCAGTGCACATTCCCCACCACCAATATCCCCAGTGTACCCCCACCTTTCCCACCCTCTCACTGCCTCCATGGCAGACAATATTTCCCATACTCTCTCTCTACTTTTGGGCATTATGGTTTGCAATGCAGATACTGAGTGGTTATCATGTTTGGTCCTTTATCTACTTTTGGCACACATCTCCCATCCTGACCTATTCCTCCAACCATCATTTTCTTAGTGATCCCTTCTGTATTCCAGCTGATCTCTTCCTGCCTGCTCGTGAGGCAGGCTTCCAACTACGGAGCAATCTTCCTGACCCTTCTATCTACTGTCCTTGGGTGTCGGTCTTGTGTTATGTTATTTTATACTCCACAAATGAGTGCAGTCCTTCTATATCTGTACCTCTCTTTCTGAATCATTTCTCATAGGGCAAATTACATTCTTATGAAATGATCCAGCTGGGAACAGGTGGTAGGAAGTAAAAGAAAATAGAGAAAAAGGAGACAGTGGACAGGACATGGTATTGTTTCCATGTACATCAGGGAAGTCCACTGACATGGGGGTATTGGACAGAGTGCCTGGTGGAGATGGGAAAGAACATATATGTGTGTGAGCCGAGTGTCCTGAGGCCAAAGCAGGCATGATAGGGCCCCGAGGACCTTGGGTGTTTCAGTTGCTGAAGTGACTCATGTTGCTATGTGAAGGAAAATGATGGCTAGGGCAGGGGCCAACCTTGAGGGTGGGAGTCCTCTCTCTTCCTGCCGAGCGCCCGGTGTGAGGACCTTCGTCAGTAGGATGAGTCTCTCGGTTCTCACTGAGCTAGTCCCAGGGTCCCCCAGACGTAAGCACATTCTCCTTGATCTCTTGAATTAATGAAGTTCTGACCCCTCTATATGTGTGATTCTCCTCAGAAAATGTAGGAATTTCTCTGAGGTGCTCTCTCTCTCTCTCTCTCTCTCTCTCTCTCTCTCTCTCACACACACACACACACACACACACCTCCCTAACAGGCGAATGTTCTTAGCTTTGATTCTCTATGTCTTTCCCACACATGTCAGCCTTCGTATTGGTCTCACCTGGATGGGCTCCCTGAGTCTCCCCTGGACATCTGGATTCTTCTGTGGATGCAGAGAGTGGAGAGAAATAGTGCTGACACCAGACCAGTGAGCAGCAGGGAGAGAAACACCTGTCGTCTGCCAGAATTAGGAATTAACCCCACATCAACACAGATCCTTTGCTCCCAGCCCACATGGAGTCACAGTAAGAAACAGGGATGTGATCATCAATGCTCTCTCCATCCACTCATTATACTCAACTCCTTCTTGGTACCTCAGCCCCTGATCCAGGTACCCCATGGGAAAACACTCCTGGACAGAGAGGAATTTTTCCTAATGAGTGTTTATTCCCCTGGGAGCTCATTGGAGAACTCAAGTTTTCTTCCTCTTGCTCCACAAATCACCTCCCCACTACACTCTAAATCTCTAGGCCCTACTTGGGTGTAATTTTTCTCCACTAATCAGCTGAAGTTTAAGTTTAATCATCTGGATTAATCATCTTTGAAGCTCCAAAGCATTGGCTTTTTGGTAGGGACAAGGCCTCATGGTGCCAGTAGAAATTTTCTCTACAATAGCAGGACATACAAGTCGTCTCAGAAGAAAACTTGTGCCTGCAAGTGGTGGCTTTTGTAGCGTCTATTATGGAAACAATGAGGATGGGCCAGAGCGTGATAAGGTATAGAAGGACTGCACTCTCCTTTAATTTAGGAGAGTGGAGAGGGAATTTGCCTTGCCTGTGGCTGAGCCAGTTTCAATCCCAGCCTCCCATAGGGTCTCCGGATCACCGCCAGGAGTAATTTCTGAGTGCAGACCCAGGAGTAAGCCCTGAGCATCGCTGGTGTGACATGGAAAAAAAAGTATGAAAGAATGAGGAATTTTGTTCTTCAATATCACAAGAGTAAAAAAGCCTTCCACTGGTGGAGGGATGGGCATCTGATCATTGTATAATTGAAATCCAAGCACAAAAAATTGTAAGTCTACAACTGTACCTCATGGTGTTTCACTAATAAAAATTTTAAAAAAATGAAGCAAAGGGGAAGCAAAAGAATAAAGTGCATATATAGATATTTTTACCACCTCTTAAAAAAATGAAAACTCTAGTCATTAATACATAACAATATTTTATATAACTATAAAGTTTCTTGCCACTCTAGGCTAATTTCAAGGAAACATAAGAAATGGTTGTCTGAAATAATCATGGAACTTTCCTTCAAATATATATTCATATAACAGACTAACAAATGCTACAAAGATTGTTTGACTGTTTCTGTTTTATTTAAAGGGGAGGGGCACTCCTGTAAGTGGTTCAATGCTAGGATCTGAAGATGCAATTCTTTAGTAAAAAAGGTTTTTTTCTATTAAAGAAAAAGAGTAAAAAAGGTTTTTTTTCTATTAAAGAAAAAGAGTAAAGCCTTACCTTTTTTTTTGGGGGGGGGGTTAAATGTCCCAAAAAATGAAGTCCATTCAATGTCCTTTTATGAGCCTCTAAACTTAGTCCAAGAAAGCCTTGTCCCAATAATCTTTTAGCGGAATAGAAGGAAATAAGGTGCTAGTGTTAAACATTTGAAAAAGCTGCACTTGAACCATAAGGCCCAAAAGGAAAGAGAGAGAGAGAGAGACAGAGACAGAGACAGAGACAGACAGAGAGACAGAGACAGAGAGACAGAGACAGAGAGAGAGACAGAGGGAGAGAGAAGAAAAGTGTCTGCCATGGAGGTAGACTGATGGGGGTGGCGGGAGAAAACCGGGATCATTGTTGGTGGGACATGAACACTGGTGGAGGGATGGATAGTGGAATTGTGTGACTGAAACCCAATCATGAACCACTTTGTAACCGTGTATCTCACAGTGATTCAATAAAAACAAAATGGAAAAAAAAATGGCAAATCTTCATTTATTGAGTCTGATGATGGGTAACTGGCTTTGACGTGGGCCTGCCTCGGGCCAGCCACCCACACTGGATTGAAAAGGACCCTGATTCCTTCAAGAGAAACTGAACCCGGGAAGTTGCGTGTGTTGATTTCTCAGCCATGCCTGACTTTGCTCAGGGATCACCGCTTGTGGTGCTCGAGGGACTGACCACATGTGATGCTGGGGATGGGACTAGAACTGATGGTAACAGAGCATGCACACCGCCCTCACCCCCCAGCCCGCCTCCTCCCGCTGTCCTATTGTTCCTTTCCCCCACCTGGAATATTTTCGTATTAGTTTAATGACAGTTTTTTTTAATGTTCTAACATAAGAACATTTGATAACATTTTTCCGGAGTGACGGTGGTGGTGGTGGTGGTTTGGCCACCACTGGCAGTGCTTGGGGCCTACTCCTGGCTCTGTGCTCAGGGGTCACTCCTGACAGGGGTCGAGGGACCATATGTGTGGGCGACTGACCGTGGGTGAGACCCGTGAAAGGCAAGATCCCTAGCTGATATAGTACTCTCTTGCCTCAGAAAATAGATGTTTTAGCTTGCCTGCTTTTTGGGGGGCTACTTCGGTGATGTTCAGGATTTAGTGTTGGTTCTGTGCTCAGGGATCACTCCTGGAAGGGGTTGGGAACCCTATGGGGTGCTGGGGATCGAATCCTGGCTGGCCACATGCAAGACAATTGCCATTCCAGCTGTGCTATATCTCTGCCTCCAGATAATGTGTGTGTGTGTCTGTTTTAAATTTGCTTTTAGGGTCACATCTATTGATGCTCAGGAATTACTCTTGGCTCTGCAACTCAGGAATTACTCCTGGCCGTGCTCGGTGAACCCTATGGGAGCAGGGGATCGAACCCGAGTCAGCTGCATGAAAGGACAATGCCCTCTGCACTGTACTATCGCTCTGGTTTTCAAATATCAAATACCATGAAAATACATCCAATAGCCTGTGAGTGTAATAGATAAATATTTATTTACGAACTGTTATGTAAGGGGACTATGGTTAAGCCTCTTCAAACTTTAATTTCCCTTCACAATTTACAAGGAGGGCTCTTTCTACACAAAGAAGGCAAAGTACATGGGGAACTGCAGCCAGTTTATTATAAATTGTTTGAGTACAAAAAATACCATCACTACATACAGCATCACAGATGAGACCTATAGAGATTCAGTTCTGTGGTAGAACCGCGAGAGACCAGAACCCCCCTCCACATATGCCTGTAGTAATCAAAGCTTAAGATGAAATCTTGGGTTTCTCAATGTGCTTGGTATCTGGCAGGAGAGAACTGGACCGGATGGTCCAAGGAAACCAAGGCAGGAACAACGAGGATAAACCCTTAGGAGCATTTTGCATGTAGCTATGGAGTCAGCTCTTGTAGTTTCTGTGTCATTCCAGAAAGTGGTATTTCATCATCCCTAGGGATTTACTCTAAAGGCAGGTATTTATATGCACGTACATATTTGGGTAGGAAAACTGGGCATTACATAACCAACATAAATGCTCAGTTCAAGGAACAACCAAGAGAAAAACCGTCAGATGCTAGAAAGAGCCTAAGGCTTAAGAGGAACGACATACACTCAACAATTTGAAGCAAAGACAATAAAATTCCGGGCCTAGAGAGATCCTACAGCAGGTAGGGCACTTGCCCTACATATTTCTGACCCGTGGTTTATTCCCTGGAATCCCATATGCTTGGGTGAGCACCAGCAGGAGGGGATTCCTGAGTACAGAGCCGGGAAGTAAGCCTGGAGCATTGTCAGGTGGCACGCAAAAACTGAAAGGAAAAAAAAAAAGAGAAGGAAACTCCAGACAATCAAGGGAAGAGCTACTCTTATGTCTGAGCAAAGAGTCCTGAGTTCTTAGTCAAGCTCAGAGCTGTGAGTGATCCCAGGAAAGTCTTCAGTGAAGGACAATTGACCATTTTGCAGTTCCTTGCACAAAAAATGTTTTCAGGGCCCTCTTGATATCCTTGTTCCGGAGGCTGTAGATGAAGGGATTCAGCATGGGGGTGACCACCGTGTACAGCACCGATGCCACTGCACTTGGATATGCTGTTTCACTCACCATGGAGCTCAGGTATACCCCTATGCTTGTGACATAGAACAAGGAGACCACGGCAAGGTGGGAGGCGCAGGTGGAAAAGGCTTTGTACTTGCCCTGAGCAGACGCCATGCCACGGATGGAGGAAATGATCTTGGAATAAGAGTAAATAATACCAAGTAAAGGACCCATGCCCAACAGGGAAACAGCACAGTACATGACCAGGTTATTCAGGAAAGTGTCGGAACAAGCAAGTTTGATCAGCTGGTCGAGTTCACAGAAAAAGTGAGGGATCTCCACCTCGGGGCAGAAGGACAGACGCAAGGATACTGAGATTTCCATGGAAGAATTCAAGAGGCCTAGGACCCAACACCCCAGGACAAGCAGCCCACAGAGGCGGGGGTTCATGATGACCGTGTAGTGCAGGGGGTGGCAGATGGCCACGAAGCGGTCATAGGCCATCACGGTCAAGAGGAAGTCATCCAAACCCGCGAAAAGGATGAAGCAAGACATCTGCATGAGGCAACCCATGTAGGAGATGGCTTGGCTCCCCGTCTGGATGTTCACCAGCATCTTGGGGATGGTGGTGGAAGTGAAGCAGATGTCCACCAGGGACAGGTTGGAGAGGAAGAAGTACATGGGCGTGTGGAGGCGGGGGTCTGAGCTGGCGGCCAGGATGATGAGCAGGTTCCCTAAGACCGTGGTCAGGTACATGGACAGGAAGATCACATAGATGAGGGGCTGGACTTCAGGCTCCTGGGAAATTCCCAGGAGGAGAAACTCTGATATGTGGGTGTCGTTTTTCCCTGCCAGAGGCTGGGAAAGGGGGACATGCATGATTCAGTTTCACCTCACTTGCTTTATTCACAGAATTGGAAGTCCATAATATATAATTCAAAGTCAAGAAATATTATTTGACTTTGATGACACTGAAATATTGTCTGTGATAATTGCGGTCAGTGTTGAAATTCCCTACCCTTTCTCTGTTGCATTCCAGAGTCAAAATGTGTCCTGCACAACAGTTCTCCATAAACAATTTTCACAAGAAGTTTCCATGTCTTTTTTTCAACAGCAATCAAATATGTAACATGTTTGAAATATCACCTAGGGAATAATATGAGAATCAGAAATACAAATGTTTCTACAATTGACTGATGGGAAAGATACCTCAGCAAATTAAATTCTTACGGAATGGTTCACCTGGGAACCGGTGACAGGATGAAAAGGAAAATAGAGAAAAAGGAGACAGTGGACATGGTATTGTTTCCATGAACATCAGGGAAGTCCACTGACATGGGGGCACTAGACAGAGTGCCTGGAGGAGATGGGAGAGAATATGTTTGTGTGTGAACCGAGTGTCCTGAGGCCGGAGCAGGCATGAAAGGCCCTGAGGAACTTGGCTGTTTTGTTTGCTAAAATGAAAGAACGTGAATCAGTGTTGCTATGAGAAGGAGAATGACGGCTAGGGCAGGGGCCTACCTTGAGGGCGAGAGTCCTCTCTCTTCCCGCCAAGTGCTGGTGTGAGGAGCTTCCTCAGATGTAGGATGCGCCTCTTGGTCCTCACCGAACGAGTCCCCTTTGGGTCCCACAGAGTTGAGCACATTCTCCTTTATACTTTGATTTAGTTTTAGTCTCTACATTGCGTATGGTTCTCCTCAGGAAATGTAAGTACTGCTCTGAGGAGAGTGGTTTCAGTCTATAAGTCTCTGTCTCTCTGTCTGTCTGTCTCTGTCTGTCTGTCTGTCTGTCTGTCTGTCTGTCTCTCTCTCTCTCTCTCTCTCTCACACACACACACACAAGCAGAGGACCACAGTTGAATATTCTGAACTGTGCCTCTCACAGACCCTCTCACAAAGGATCATTTGGAGCGTCTGTCGGCCTCACCCGTAATGGCTCCCTGACTGGAAGGTCTCCTTGGGAACATCTGGATTCCTCTTTGTTTGAGAGATGATGGCAGCAACAGCTCTGTTCCCACCAGTCAGCCAGAGGGAGGGAAATACCCTTTGTCCAAGTCAAAATTAGGAACAATCCTGCCAACAACCCGGACACTTTGTTCCAGCCTCATGCACTCACAGTGAGAAGTCACAGCTGAGCTCTTTAATGCTCTCCTTCCACTCACCACACTCATTTCCCTCTTGGCACCTCAGGGAGCCCAGGCAGCCCCGTGGGGGGACTCCCCTGGACAGAGATTTCTTCCAAATGAGTGTCTGTTTTTCTGGGAGCTCAGCAATCAGAGAATCCAAGTTTTCTTCCTCTCGCTCCACAAATCACCTCCTTAACACGTCCCTAGGTCTCCAGGCCCCTTGTTTTCTCTTGAATGAACGCATTTTCTGTGATTGGGAATGAGCACATATCTAGATCAAGTCCTCTGATTCCTCAAAGTACTGTCTTTGTGGTGGGGTCAAGGCCTCGTGGCATCTGTGGACAATTTCTCTCCTCCACAATAGTGGGACAGCAGATTCTTTTCATAACCAAACTTGGGCCCTAGAGTCCTGGCTTTTGCTACCCTTTCGACAACCAGAACTAGGAGTTTCTGCCTTATGTTACAAAATGAAAGCCTTCCTTCCCTTATTCAGAGTGAAATGACCATCAGGCCGCCTTGAGTTTTTACTTCTAATCCCACTAACTTTTTGTGCCTGCCCTCCTCAGTGACTCCTGGATTTTCACTTAGTTTTCTGTTTTCTATATGTGAGCATAAGTGTCAAAGAGTTCTGTATTTGAGTGAGCTCTGGAAGTTTGTTGAAAATGTTTCCACTGAGATATGACAAACACACAGGTGTACAACGTGATTGCTTTTCCCTAGCAGTGTATGTCTCCACGTTCAGAAATTCCCCTCTCCTTCCCTCCCCTCCCAAGAGACAAGCATATGTGATGCATGCAGGAGACCTGCGTTTAAACAGGGGAAGGGAAAGGGGAAAGGGGAACGGGAAGAGGCTGGGGAAGCAGATGGGAAGGAAAGGGGAGGGGACAGGAGGGGAGGGGAGAAAAGGGGAGGGGAAGGAAGGGGATTTCTGAAAAGTCATTTTCCATATGACTTTTCATTATTCTCTTTTTGTTCTTTACCAAGTGTAGTCACCCCTGCACAAAAATAAAAGGGTGTACTTGTGATATATGTTTTGAGACACCATTTCTGCATTTCTTTGACACATTTAAGATATGCTGACTTTATTGCCAAACAAATCCAAATCCACTCATCAGCGACTCCATAATAAATATGGATTATAAGGCTCATGGAACTGAATTCATCAAAAATTCTGCAACCAAGCCCAGAAAGCAATAGACACTTAAATGGCCTCATGTCACACTCCAGTAGAGCATGCGCTCTGTCCACTAATCCCCGTGAATCTTCAAATGACATGTTTGGGGGGATGCTGCTGAGCCACACCCAGAGGGGTCACCCCAGCACCCAAGGTGTGCCAACTACAGTGGAAGTCAAGTGCCTTAAGTCCTGTGCTACTTGGCCCCTAAATTAGACATGTTACTACACACTACATAAAAATTGCGTGTATATTCTAATAAGTTAGAAGAAAAAAAATCTGGTGATATAAGGTTCAGAATAGTCATGGCATCTTTTTTCTCTCCCTCCCTCCCTTCCTCCCTCCCTCCCTCCCTCCCTCCCTTCCTTCCTTCCTTCCTTCCTTCCTTCCTTCCTTCCTTCCTTTCCTTCCTTCCATCTCCCTGTGATGCTCAGGGGTTCCTCCTAGCTCTGCACTCAGGAATTACTCCTGGTGGTGCTTGGAAGACCCTACGGGATGCTGGGGATGGAACCCGGGTCAGCTGTGTGCAAGACTAATGCCCTTCCCGCTGAACTATCGCTTCAACACCATAATTGCACTTCTTAAAAGGGGGTCATATGTCAACTCTTGACCCCCAAGATATATTCTGAGGGGCAAGAGGTGACAGTTTCAGTAAGCACTGCCGATCCCTCTCCTGACTGATAGGAATCAGTGTTCTAGATGAATACAGATGCTGTGTATAGAGAAGTCCTGTGTACACAAACTCAGCGCAATTCTCACTGCAACCTTTTTTTGTACATAGAAGCCAACACACGGGAAGAATGGTAGTAATTTTCTCGTCGGATGGGATCACACATATTCCCGGTATCACTGATGAGCTTCTAAGCCCACAGAGACACTCATCACAGTCTACAGACCCAGGAGGGGACAGGAGAGTGCAGAAAAGCTATCCACCATCCCAAGGCTTTTCATAAGGAAGGGATTACAGGAAATAACTTATCTGGAATTCTGCAAGGGACAACTGGTGAACATGAACCAAAGTGACAACCGCTAGAAGAATCAATTCTTAGCATGTTCTTTGTTGACATTTAAAGTCAGCTTTATTCAGTTTTGTTATTTTGGGCCACACCCAGCCATGCTCAGGACTTACTGCTAGTTCTTTGCCTGGGAATCACTTCTGGAGGGACTCGGGAAACCCTGTGGGATGCCGGAGATCAAACCCGGGTTGGCCGCATGCAAGGTTAGAGCCCTCCCCAGTGTCCTATCTTCCAGTCCTCAGTATCTGGTGACAGATTTTGCCTTGTCTCACAGGAAATTCTTCAGTGCAGAGCACTTCGTCCTATGGCCGTTCCCTTCACAAAAACTATTTTCAGGGCCCTCTTGATGTCCTTGTTCCTGAGGCTGTAGATGAAGGGGTTCAGCATGGGGGTGACCACCGTGTACATCACCGAGGCGATGGCCGTGGACTGTGAGCTCTGGGTGACAGCAGAGCCCAGGTACACGCCCAGGAGGGTCCCGTAGAACAGAGACACCACAGAGAGGTGAGAGGCGCAGGTGGAAAAGGCTTTGTACTTGCCCTGAGCTGATGCCATGCCTCGGATGGCGGAAGTGATCTTCGAGTAGGAGTAAAGGATGCCCAGCAAGGGTCCTCCCCCCACCACAACCGATGCACAGTACATGACCACGGTGTTAAGGAATGTGTCGGAAGAGGCGAGCTGAACCACCTGGTTGAGTTCACAGAAGAAGTGTGGGATCTCCACCTTGGGGCGAAAGGATAGATGCAGCGTCACCAAGACTTCAGACAGGGAATTCAGGAGGCCCAGGGCCCAGCACCCCAGCAGCAGCAGCCCGCAGAGTCGGGGGTTCATGATGACCGTGTAGTGCAGGGGGTGGCAGATGGCCACGAAGCGGTCATAGGCCATCACGGTCAAGAGGAAGTCATCCAACCCCGCAAAAAGGATGAAGCAAGACATCTGCGTGAGGCAGCCTGCATAGGAGATGGTTCGGCTCCGTGTCTGGATGTTGGCCAGCATCTTGGGGACCGTGGTGGAGGTGAAGCAGATGTCCACCAGGGACAGGTTGCAGAGGAAGAAGTACATGGGCGTGTGGAGGTGAGGGGCCGAGAGGACGGCCAGGACAATGAGCAGGTTCCCCAGCACCGTGACCAGGTACATGGACAGGAAGATCACAAAGACAAGAGGCTGGAGTTTCGGCTCCTCAGAAAGTCCCAGGAGAATAAATTCTGAAGTGTGGGTATCATTTTCTGCTGCCATGGGCTGGGTATGATTTTGAGGAAAGAGGGAGAGAATTTGACTCAATTCACATCGCCTGCATAGCTCACCAATAGAAAAGCTGTAACGTGTATCAAAAATAAATGTGTTGGGACCAGAGTGATAGTACAGGGCATTTGCCTGGCACAGGACTGACCCGGATTCGATCCCTGGCATCCCATAGGGTCCCTCGAGCACTGCCAGGAGTAATTCCTGAGAGCAGAGCCAGGGAGTCACCCCCAAGCATCACTGGGTGTGACTCTCCAGAAGCAAAAGTAAATAAATAAATGCACACTCAATAAACTTCTTTAAATCATATATCTTACTGGGTTGTGCCTTTAGTGGATCCCCTTGTTCCCTCTTATTTGAAAGTTTTGTTCCAGCTACCCTGACTCTATGTGCACTTTTTTGGGGGGGTGGGAGGGAGGAAGAATTCTTTCATGCATTTGTGAAATAGAAATGGAATGGACGCCATGTTTGAGTGACCACCTTCTAGTCCTTAAAAAGGCAATAAATGCGATGTGCCAAGGAACAAATGTCCCCACCGTCAAAGGAGGGAAAAGAAACCATCAGCTGGAGCTGGAGCAATAGCACAGCGGGTAGGGCATTTGCCTTGCACACGGCCAACCCGGGTTTGATCCCCAGCATTCCATATGGTCTCCTGAGCACTGCCAGGAGTAATTTCTGAGTGCAGAGCTAGGTGTAACCCCTGTGCATCGCCGGGTGGGACCCCCCCAATGAAAAGCAAAAAAAAAAATCAGCTAATAATCACCTGGTGTGGTGATTTAGCTGGTCACTGATGGTATGAAGAAATGAAAAGCAGAGACAAAGGAGAGAGAATGGTGCATCTTTCTCGGCGATTAGGGAAGTCCTGGCAATAAGGCGCCATTGGATAGAGATGCTGGGAGAGAGAAGGGGACCATGCTCGCATGTGGATGTGTCTCCTACCGAGAAGGCGGGCAGTGAAAAAGCCCAGAGGAACGAAGGCCTTGGGTCAAGTCAAAAATCGAAGACCTGTTTGTAACATGGATGAATCAGATGCAAAGTGGGCGGTGGAGACACCCCGAGGGCAGAATGTCCTATTCTTAGCCCAGAGCCAGGAGCTTCTGCAGCTAAGATGTACCTCTTCCCATATGGGGTTTCAACAATATCCTCCTTGATTTAGTTCTGACCCCTAGATGGTGGGATTCTACACACACATACACACACACACACGACATTGGGTCAGTGTTCTTGACGTTTTTTCTTTTTTGGGTCACATTAGTGATGCTCAAGGGTTCCTCCTAGCTTTGCACTCAGGAGTTACTCCTCGCGGTGCTCAGAGGACCCTATGGGATGCTGGGGATCAAACCCGGGTTGGCCGCGGGCAAGGCAAATGCTCTCTCCGCTGTGCTACTGCTCTGACTTCTTGGCTTTCTTTCTTTCTGACCTTCCCACAGTTGGTCACCTGGACTGCTGGCCTCACCTGATTGGGAGCTCTGAGGTCTTCACATGGACGTTCCAATTCCTCCCTGGGCGGCAGACAGTGGGAACTAAAGCTCTGACCCCAGCCAGGGCGTAACCAATGAACCAAACTCTGCTTCTTCCAGCAGAAGTTTACTTACACTGAGAGGCTTGAGGTGAGGAGATGGCAAACTCCCCCCTCCACTCATTATAACGGTCCCTCTTGTCTTCCCAATCTAAACTCGTGATTCCCCCGTGGGGAGGAAATGTTTTGGACAGAAAGGAATTTTCCCATAATGAGAGAGATGTGGGAAATGTCCTCAAGAGAGCATCATGAGACTCAACTGAGTCCAATTTTTTTTTATTGCTTCTTCATGAACTGTCTCCCTTTCAGATTGGTCTCCAATCCCTCCTGGCACATGTTTGAACACAAAGTTTAAAGTATTCTCCACAGGCCGAAGAACATGTCTGCGTGAGGCCCTTGGACTCTCCAAAGCATTAATTTGGGGTGGGACATACCGTCCTCATATTGCCATAAAGTTTCTATTCTCTACCTCAAGTTGGGTTGTTGGATGTTTGCTCTAAGTTTATTGGAGGGCCCATGATCTTCCTTCCTTCCTTCCTTCCTTCCTTCCTTCCTTCCTTCCTTCCTTCCTTCCTCCCTCCCTCCCTCCCTCCCTTCCTTCGCCACACCCGGTGATGCTCAGGGGTTACTCCTGACTGCAATCAGGAGTTACTCCTGACAGTGCTTGGAGGATCCTATGGGATGCCGGGGATCAAACCCAGGTCAGCTGCGTGCATGTCAAACGCCCTACCCACTGTGCTATCATTCCGGGCCCAAGGGCCCATGATTTTCAAGATTGGTCACAGCAGGGTTTCATATGCCAAGGACTGTCCCAGGGACGCCCAACCCCTTCCTCTTGCCCTCACCCTCCTGTGATGTGTTTCCTCTGGAAGCCCAGCTGTGTTTCTGCTGTTGCCTTTGGTTATTTGTCATTTCCTGACTGTTTCTAAAGAACCCAGGTTTTGACCAAGAAACTTGGGAGCCACACGCATCGACATCATAACCTGTTGGCCAAAACTATGGGAAATTTCACTCCTAGATCTTAGATCTTGAAATTCATTCAGTCCCTCATAAAGTGATTGTTAATCCTAACATGGAATTTTAAATTCTATGAAGTTTATAAGGACTGTCTAATTTATTATTTTTTTGGGGGGGAGGCGCAACTGGCAATGCTCAGAACTTACTCAGAACTCAGAACTTACTTAATGCTCTGTACTCAGAAATTATTCCTGGCAGTGTTTGGGGAAGTCTATGGGATGCTGCGGATCAAACCCACATCAGCCACGTGCAATGCAAATGCCCTCCCTGCTGTATAATCACTCTGGCCTCTGATTTAACTATTTTAGGGTGCCACTTCCGGCAGTGTGCAGGGCTTACTCTTGGCTCTGTCCTCTTCCCTGGACGGCTTGGTGGGGGAGAGCCTATGGGGTGGTGGGGATCAAACCTGGGTTTTCCATGTGTAAGACAAATACCCCATTTGCTGTACTCTCTCCCAGGTCAAGCCTGATTTAATTTTTACAAAGTTCATGCCATGAAAAAAAATTACATTTATAACTGCAGGAACTCTGGTGTTCGTTTCTTCTTATTTTTTTGCTTTTTGGGTCACACCAGCGATGCTCAGGGGTTAGTCCTGGCTCTGCACTCGGGAGTCATTCCAGGGGACCATATGGGATGCTGGGGACGGAAGCTGGGTCAGTGGTGTGCAAGGCAAACACCCTGCCCGCTGTGCTACCACTCCAGCCCCTGGTGTTCATTTCTTAAATGGAGCTGGAGTTAGAATTGATTAGAGTTGGGACCAGTGCAAGAGCATAGCGGGGAGGATGTTTGCCTTTTATGCAACTGACCTGGATTTGATCCCTGGCATCCCATATGGTCCCCCAAACACCACCAGGAGTGATTCCTGAGTACAGAGCCAGGAGTTACCCCTGAGCATTGCTGGGTGTTGCCCAAAAACTAAAAAAAAAAAAAAATTGACTGGAGTTACGGTGTAAGAGATATCTTTGATTGTAATCAATTGCATCCAATCCTATTCATGCTCAAACAAATGGGGTCATGATTTCTAACTCCCAAGCTATTTCCCCTGGTGATATTCAGTCACAACTAAGGGTTGACTACTAAAATCCTAAAGTACAGAGGGCAGGGGCCCCTGAAATTGTTTGCCCCAAATATCACTAGTGAGAAAGATTGGGACTATAAATCTCTTTGACTTCATCTAGGACACCTTCTTTCTTTTAGTGTTTTGGGCCAAACTCGGCAGAGCTTAGAACTGATTCCTAGCACTCAGGAATCACTCCTGGCGATGCTCAGGGGACCCTATGGGGTGCCGTTGATTGAACCCACTTGTGCTGTGTGCAAGGCAACTTCCTGACCCTTTGTACTCTCTCTTCAGTCCCCCATGTTTAATGCAATTTTTTAAAAAGCAAAATGGGGCTGGAAAGAATAGTATAGGGGTCGGCATTTGCTTTGAATACAGCCAATACTGGTCTGAATCTAGCACTGCATATGGTTCCCTATGAATCCACCAGCAGAGAGCCCTGAGCACTGCTGGGAGTGGCACCAAATGCCCTCTAAGAAAAAAATAAACAAAACCAAATCCTCCCAAATTAAAATGAGTTGAAATGTAATCTCAGTTGTATGCCCGTTTGGTTGTTTTGAAAGGATAGAGATATAGTCAACATAAGTTTAGAAAAAGGTGACAGGAAACAAATGAAAGGCGTGGGAATATTATCTAAGGAAAACGTGAAAGGCCAATTTGGGAAATATATATATATATATATATATTTGAAAATGTATAGACATACATATATATCTGTGTGTTGCATACATTTTTATTAGAAATAAAAGTTCACACTTATACATGTTCTTCAGTATTATAACAAACTTCATGTTGAAAGGAAATTGGGAAATTAAAGAGGATATAAATTCTCAGAATAGCATTTGTCCATAAATTAGAAGATATGGGGCCAGAGTGATACTACGGGGGGGGGAGGGCGCTTGCCTTGCACATGGCTGACCCAAGTTTGATTCCCAGCATCCCATATGGTCTCCTGAGCACCACCAGGGGTGATTCCTGAATGCACAGCCAGAAATAACCTTGAGCATTGCCGGGTGTGACCCGTAAAGGAAAAAAAAGATATTTGTACCCTGATGTCCACTATTAACTAAAGCATGGCATCAACCCACATATCCAGGGCCCAGTGACCGGGGAATATAGACTCAATGGCATATAGAATCAGTGGACTCATACACTTTTACAGGAAAAGAGAAACTCTGCTTTATCGGACTAAGTAGGCTCCAAACAAAATAAACCCCAACAGAACAACACCCAGAAACACAGCAATCAAAATGGCAAGAACCAAAGAGAGTGACTCCAGATCCCCAGAGCAGAGAAGCAAACACTCATAGACCCCCTGCCCCCTGCTGCCCCAAAAACTCACATCACTTTTTTTCAAATGAAACTTGACCAGCAAAGAAAGGAATGGAGTGATATAGGCAAAATCTTTTGTTTTGGGTGGGCTCAGGGCTGACTCCTGGCTCTGTGCTCAGGGATCACTGCTAGCAAGGCTCAGGGGACCCTATGGGACGCTGAGGATCAAACCCCGAGTCAGCTTCTGAGCCAGGAAGGTGTCTCTTTTATGGACACTGAAGTCCCACCAACATGACACTGTTTTATAGAGTCCCAAGGAAGAAACCAAGATAAGTGTCCTACGTAGCGTAGCCCACAAGAAGACCCCGAGGAAGGCGATCATCCCTGAAGTGAGGGTGACGAAGCAGAGGCTGCTGTCTGAGCGGTGACAGGCAGTCTCCCTACTGCTCTTCCTTCCGACCTAGTGCCAGGACCTTTGTCCCCATAGATTGAGCCTCTCATGTCTCAGTTCATGACCAAACTGACCCGCCAACTTCAAACACTTGATACCTTGTCTAGATTGAGCACTGACTCCGACGGGGTGTGAAAACCATGGAAAAAAAGACTGAGACCTGCTTACTACACACACACACACACACACACACACACACACACACACACACACAATGTTCTAATGACAGTCTCCATGTGCATGTCTGGATTCCTCCCTGCACAGCTAACCCTGTCCCCAGAGCAGTCAGCATAAGGGAGCAAACTAGTCCCCCCACCTCTGCCCCCATGTGTGCGGGTGTGCCAGGATTAGGGCCAAAACAATGTTCCCACGTGGCCATGCCAGCAGGGGTGGGGCTGATCGCGCCTTCAGTTTTGCCCAACTATTCCTCAATAACAATGCCCACGTGGTAGTCCAACCTCAGAGCCCAGGATTCTCCTTTGGGAAGTACCCCCTGGGCAGAAAAGAATGCTTCTTCTTGCATCTCTGTTCCCGAGGGGCCCGATTTATCCCCTTTCTCCATAAACTGCCTCCTTGGCAAGTTCTGCTCTCCCCTACCTTGTTTACATGGACATACCTTTCCATTCCATCCCAGCTAAGCAGGCAAGGGAGGACGGGACACACACACTTTCATGCCTTCAGAAGGGTGAATCCAAAGCTCTCCTCCCCTGATGGACTGATTTTCCATCTTTACTAAGACACTGTGACTCACAATACTATTAGGAAGCGCAGGCTCAGGGTCACTCCTGACAGTGCTCAGGTCTAGGGTGCTGGGGACTGAGCCCAGGGTGCTGCAGAGCGAGACCAGTCCCTTCCCCACTGTACTCTCCCCCAGCTCCATCTCAATGTTGTTGGTGTTTTCCTTTTTGGGTCATACTCAGTGATGCACAGGGATTACTCCTGGAGGTGCTCAAGGGACCATATGGGATGCCGAGAATTGAATTTGGGTTGGCCGCATGCAAGGCGAACACCCTATCCGCTGGACTATTGCTCCAGTGCCTCACTGGTATTTTTATTTTAATGAAAAGATGAAGGCCTGCAGATGCGGAGACAGTAGGGGTGCACACGGGTAGCAGGGTCTGCTGAGTATCTCTGAGTTACACCTGCTGCTGCTACCTACCTACATTGCCCTGCACGCATCAGTGTCTGCCGTGTCTCGTCAGAGGGGGAAGTGCTTGATTTGATGGCGCGCCTGCCAGCCTTGGAGAGCCCTCTACCATTGCGGGCAGTGAGCTTTGAGCTCCCACTCCCATGTGAGGGGCAGACTGGAAGGGGGGCGATGAGGGCCCACACTGGTCTGTGGGGATATTGGGGGTGTTAATTCTCCCTTTCTGCTTGCGATGTGCACGGAAGGGGTTTGTGTGTGAGCTGATGTTGGCAGGAGGCGGTGTTCTCGGACACCCTTTGTCTGCGCTGGGGTGGGGAGAGATGGTGATGGTGGGTGGGTGTTTCTGGGTTAAGCCTCTTCATAGTCTAATGTGGAAGGAGCACTCAGGGAGCACCATGGGGCTATGATGGGCATGGCCAACTGCAATTCCCACCATGCCCAGGTGGGAGAGCTGGAGAGCCCTGCTCACTCAGACCCAACCTTGGTACTGGCTGAGTTACACCTGCTGCCTCTCCTGTTATTTTTCTTTTTGTAGCTTGGGGGCCACGCCCAAAGCTGAGATGTGGCCAATCTATTGTATTGGGGAGTCCACATCATCAGACTAAATAAAAAAATTCAGAAATACCTTGTCGACAACGCCACGTACCTTGCCACACGCAAGTCAATAAACACACAATATGTTAGGACCTTGAGGTTTATTTCCATGTAAGGAAAAATGCTTCTACGAAACCGTAAAGGCTGAGAGAGTCGTGAGTGGGGTCAGACGCCCATGCAGACCCAGTTCCCCTGCTCCTGGCCCTTCCCATTCTCCGTGCAGGTTCTTTGATGGCCAAAGACATCATCAGAACAAAGACAGTCCCCATGTTCCCCACCCCAGAGATGTCCTCACCTGGCTACAAGGACAGGGACCACGGATTCCCCGCTACTGATGCACCCTCAGGTTATTGCCTTGAAGTTTCCTGTTCCACTATTTGACATTCTGTCAAGACATTCTCTCCTCTTTCCATTTCATGAGTTTCTCTGCCCTAAGTGCTCAGTGTGTCTGTGTGTGTGTGTGAGGGTGGGGAGTAAAGGGGCAATTTTCTCAGAGCCACGGCCTCTCAGCGGGCATCTCTTGCCCAGTCGGTCCTCTCATCCCTCAAGCTTCGCAGGGCCACTCAACAGCTTTGCCACAGGAAGGGCCTCGGAGCATCACCCGACTTCTGCTCGGCCACGTGCTCCGGCTCTGCAGGTCCCCGACAGAGCCTCCTCCGGGTGACCTCGCGGCTCCTGGGTGTCCTGGCGGGTCTCTGATGGCTTGTGCCCAGCTGGCGGTTCTCACAGCTGCCCCTCCCAGGCCCACAGAGAGGGAAGCCTGTGGACTTGCTCAAGGGAGCAGCCACCCACTCATCCAAGGCCACGGGTGAGCATGTCAGGGGGAGTCTGAGCTGTGAGCAAGGTGGTTCCCATGCCCCGTCTGCCTTCCTCCTTCCAGAGTGAATGATGCATGTCAGATGCTCCTTGGCACTGCACCGATTTGAAGGGTGAAGGTGCCTGATGGTCACGATTTCAACCGTGAGCTTCTTTAGCAGGGTTTGGAATCCCCAAATGACCCATCACCTGTTTCACCTGGTCAGTCTCTATCCATGCAGCACCAGGACTGGCCTGTGGAACTAAACCAGGACGCCTGTGGCCATGCACCCTGCCAAGGACAGGTAACCACGTGGCGGCTGCATCTCTCCTCCCTCTGGCCAGATGCTCTCTGGGGCACCTGCTGTCATCATACTGGGGGACTGGGGGGGAGTCATGCCCTGACCCGGAAGTGAAAGCACCCCAGCAGCCACCTGGGCCAGTCTGCTCCCACACGTGCGTGACTGCGTCCCTCCAG
Organism: Sorex fumeus; assembly: GCF_029834395.1. NCBI lineage: Eukaryota > Metazoa > Chordata > Mammalia > Eulipotyphla > Soricidae > Sorex > Sorex fumeus. The sequence continues at coordinate 10,473,301 of NW_026606098.1, forward strand.
AAGCAGCAGCTTGGGCAGCACTTAGATTTCATCACCAGCCCCTACGTTCCTTTCGGAGCCTCCCCAAGTGTGCCCAGCTCATGCCCCGCAATTCTTGGCCACACAGGTTGGCCGCTCAAAGGGTACTGCGGTGCTCAGGTCCCAGGGTGCGGGGGACACGCCCAGGGGCCAGCTCTGGCAGGAACCAGATACTTGGGGTGGGGGCACCCTCTAGTATCACGTGAGTCCCGCACCTTAACCCGGTCTGCTCCCTCCCGGGGCCATCTGCAGTACCCAGCATGCCAAATCATGAGCCCCAACTCCGCTGTCCAGCTGGGGCCTCCAACATCCCGGCACTGGCCTGCTGGAAGGGACGGTGCCAGCCCAGCGGTAGGGGGCCTCAGCTCCACCTGCTGTGGGTGGTCTTGTGCACCGAGAGGTAGGAGTTGGTGGTGAACGCCTTGCCGCACTGGCCGCAGGCGTAGGGCTTCTCGCCCGTGTGCGTGCGCACGTGCTTCTTGACGGCCGACAGGTTGTTGAAGGCCTTGGCGCACTGGCCGCAGGCGTAGGGCTTCTCGCCCGTGTGGATGCGCTGGTGCACGGTCAGCGAGAAGCTGCTGCTGAAGGCCTTGGCGCACTGGCCGCAGGCGTAGGGCTTCTCGCCCGTGTGCGTGCGCAGGTGCTGCGTGAGGTAGGAGCCCTTGCGGAAGGCCTTGCCGCACGCCGGGCAGCCGTAGGGCTTCTCGCCCGTGTGGATGCTGCTGTGGCCGGCCAGCGACGAGCGCGTGCTGAAGGCCTTGCCGCACTGGCCGCAGCGGTGGCGGTCCCCGCGCGTGTGCACGCGCTGGTGGCTGCGCAGGTTGCAGCTGGTGCGGAAGACGTGCGCGCACTGGCCGCAGGCGTAGGGCTTCTCGCCCGTGTGGATGCGCCCGTGCAGCCGCAGCGACGACGGGTCGTTGAAGGCCTTGCCGCAGGCGCGGCAGGCGTAGGGCTTCTCGCCGTTGTGGATGCGCCGGTGGATGGTGAGGTATGAGCGGCTGCTGAAGGCCTTGGCGCACTGGCCGCACGGGTACGGCTTCTCGCCCGTGTGCGTGCGCTGGTGCTGCGTCAGGTTCGACTTGGTGCTGAACACCTTGGAGCACTGGACGCACGCGTTGGGCTGTGCGGCCCGGTGGCTCCGCTGCGGTGGCTGCAGAGGGGGTGAGAACCGGCAGACGCTCAAAATGTGGGCTGGCTTGGGTTTGCACGCGCGCGCGTGTGTGTGTGTGTGTGTGTGCACCCGCGCACCCAGTGGTGCTCAGGGGTCACTTGGGCCTGGCAGTACTGCGGGGGTGGAGGGGACCCTATGTGGCGCCGGGGATCGAACCCGGTTGACTGCGCACAACCCCAGCCCCTCCCCGCTATCACTGTGGTCCTATATTTTGTCTTCGTGGGCCACACTCTGCATTGCTCGGGGCTCAATCCTGGCAAGGCTTAAGGTACCAGGGACTCAACCCAGGTCAGCCACATGCAAGGCAAATGGCCTACCCACTCTTGCTTCCGCCCAGTATTTTGTTTTTGGGGCCACACCTGCTGGTGCTCAGGGCTTACTTCTGGCTCTGCACTAAAGGATCTGGCTCAGGGACCATATGGGGTGCCAGGCATTGAACCCAGGTTGGCTGTGTGCAAGGCAATCACCCTTAGCTGCAGTCCTATCTCTCCGCACCCCCCATCTGTATTTTTAATACCCAAAGCTTCTATGTGACTCCCACCCGCAGCTCACAACACCTGTCACATCTCTACTGACGCTTTACTTCCTCCCCGTGCAGGCCTATGGCTTCTGCTTATTTTGAAGTTTTTTTTTTTTTATATAAAAGAAGGATCCTTCGCAACATGTCCTTATCAAATTAAGAGCACTTGGGATGGGGGCTGGAGTGATAGTACAGCGGGTAGGGCATTTGCCTTGCACACAGCTGACCCAGGATCAGTTCCCAGCATCCCATATGGTCCCCTGAGCACCGCCAGGAGTAATCCCTGAGCATCGCCAGGTGTGACCCAAAAAGCTGAAAAAAAAAAAGAAAAAGAGCACTTGGGGTAAATTTACCCAATTTGGGGCTCTTTTTGTTTTTTGGGGGGCCATACCTGGCAGTGCTCAGGGCTGACATCTGGCTCTGCATTCAGGGCTCACTCTTGGTGACGTTGGGGAACCCTACAGGGTGCCGGGGATTGAACCCGGGTCAGCCATGTGCAAGACCAGCGCCCTCCAGCTGTCCTGTCCCCCCCAGCCCCCACTACTTCATGCTTTTCAACGGTCCTTCCCTGAGTCACAACTAAGGGAACAGGGACCGTGTGAACTCAGGGATGGAGCAGCAGCAGTGTGGAGTCCTACCCACCGTGCCACACCAGCGGTCTCCAGAAACACTATTTTCCTCAGGTGGAAATGACGCTTGGCATGGAGCGATCTCTCGGGTGATGGGTGACTGTTCAGCCCTCAGGGGTTTCCCTCCCTCGAGAAGAAACCAGGCTTGGTGTCTCGTCTTACCTCCTTCACGCGAACAGAACGTTCTTTCCTAAAAGTGCGTTTCTCAGGGCCCGACCAGCTGGCCTGACGGACAGTCTCCAGACCTGAAACAAATGGAGGAGTCTGGATGGGGGGTGTGGGATGTGGAGTGTGGGGTGTGGTGTCAGCCTCAGTCGAGGCTGGCCCTTGATGAATCAGGATTTTGGAGAAAGTTTGCAATGTAGGAAACACAAGTAAGCAAACTCGGGGCAGTTCAAAGAGACCCTGAGACCGTGACAGAGAGTCGCGGGCACTTATGGAGGAGCTGGATCCAGAACATTGTAAACAGGAAAGCCTGTGGGTGACAAAAAAAATACAAAGCTTCACAGGACAAAAGGAGGGGGCTGCAGATATAGTCCAGTGGGGAGGGCATTGGTCTTGCACACAGCCGACCTGGGTTCAATCCCCAGCATCCATTATGGTCCCCCAAGTTCTTCCAGAAGTAATTCCTGAGTGCAGAGCCAGGCATAAGCCCTGAGCATCACCAGGTGTGACCCCAAAACAAAAACAAAAAAAAGCACAAGCAAAAAAAGGAAGGAAGAAAAAATTCTCCAGATTCTGGTTGTGGGCTGAAATGGACAAAGAGCTCATAGGAGACTTTAAGTTTACATCTCAAAAACTTGGGGCTGGGGCAATACTGTAGCAGGGAAGGGTGCTTGCTTTGCACATGGTTGATCTGGGTTCAATCCTGGACACCTCACTGGGCCCTGCCAGAAACGATCCCTGAGCATCACTGGGTGTGGCCCCAAAACCAAAAACTTAAATAAAAGACAACAAGAAAAATATCTCTATGCCCAGAGGTGCACAAGATGCTGAAGAGAAAGTCGAAGAGGAAAAGAAGGCAGGGCGGATGGCTGAGAACGTGTCCGCTACTTCTGTCCTTCAAAGGTCATCTGAAAAGGCTCCTGCTTGTCATTTCTCACAGTGAGACCAGCAGTGCCCTGGGCCGCGGGTGCAGCTGTCACTCACCAGGACCCCCTGACTGGCGCTCACCTGAGCACGTGCCTGGGAGCTGCTCTCTCTCCTCCGGCACCTTCTTGTGTTCTGGCGCCAGCCGGGAGATGAGACTGGGCTGGTCCACTCGGTAACCTGTTCGTGGGGAGAAGACGCCGTTGCTAGGGGGCCCATGAGTCCTGAGGGGCAATGGAAGTCCTGGTGGGGATCGGGGACCCTCAGGGGTGTCAGAAATCGAACCCAGGTTGGCCGCATGCAAGGCCAGCACCCTCTCTGCTGTCCTATCGCTCAGGTCCTTGAAAGCATCTTTTTCAAACCCATTTCAGACAGGAACCAGCGAAGGGAAGGAAGCCCCACCCTAAGGGAAGGAAAGCTCTGCCCCAAGGGAAGGGAAGCTCTGCCCCAGAGGGAAGGAAAGCTCCGCCCCAAGGGATGGGAGGCTCCGCCCCTGAGGGAAGGGAAGCTCCGCCCCAAGGGATGTGAAGCTCCGCCCCAAGGGATGTGAAGCTCCGCCCTAAGGGAAGGGAAGCTCCACCCCAGAGGAAAGGGAAGCTCCATCCCAGAGAGAAGGGAAGTTCCGCCCCAAGGGAAGGGAAGGGAAGCTCTGCCCCAGAGGGAAGGAAAGCTCCGCCCTAAGGGAAGGGAAGCTCCGCCCCAGAGAGAAGGGAAACTCCGTCCTATAGGGAAGGGAAACTCCGCCCCAGAGGGAAGGAAAACTCCGTCCCATAGGGAAGGGATGCTCCGCCCCAGAGGGAAGGGAAGCTCCGCCCCAAGGGAAGGGAAGCTCGGCCCCAGAGGGAAGGAAAACTCTGCCCCACTGGGAGGGAAGCTCCGCCCTAAGGGAAGGGAAGCTCCGCCCCAGAGGGAGGAAAGCTCCGCCTCAGAGTGAAGGGAAACTCCGCCCCAGAGGGAAGGAAAACTCCGCCCTATAGGGAAGGGAAGCTCCGCCCCAGAGGGAAGGGAAGCTCCGCCCCAAGGGAAGGGAAGCTCGGCCCCAGAAGGAAGGAAAACTCTGCCCCACTGGGAGGGAAGCTCCACCCTAAGGGAAGGGAAGCTCCGCCCCAGAGGGAGGAAAGCTCCGCCCCAGAGTGAAGGGAAACTCCGCCCCAGAGGGAAGGAAAACTCCGCCCTATAGGGAAGGGAAGCTCCGCCCCAGAGGGAAAGGAAGTCCAACCCAAGGGTTGGGAAGCTCTGCCCCGAGGGAAAGGAAGCTCCGCCCCAGAGAAAAGGGATGCTCCGCCCCAAAGAAAGGAAAGCTCCTCCCCAGAGGGAAGGAAAACTCCGCCCTATAGGGAAGGAAAGCTCCGCCCCAGAGGGAAGAGAAGCTCCGCCCCAGAGGGAAAGGAAGTCCAACCCAAGGGATGGGAAGCTCTGTCCCAGGGAAAGGAAGCTCCGCCCCAGAGAAAAGGGATGCTCCGCCCCAAAGAAAGGGAAGCGCCGCCCCGAGGGAAGGGAAGCTCCGCCCCAAACACACCCAGTGAGGGTGGCAGAGGCAGGGGATCAGGGGACCCGAGGAGGGAGACACGCATGATGATGAGTTCAGTACTGGGACCCACAAGGGCTGCCAGGCACCTGGCAGTATACTGGCAGCCCCAAAGAGAGAAAGCCACAAAGTCTTGCAGCAGGTAAAGTTCTCTCTTCTGCATCAATGGAAAGGGAAGCCCTGGAGGGGCGTCATCCCACCCGAGCCCGGGGTGCACCGGGCATTTCCTGGCCAAGCCCGGAGCATCTTCCCTGCAGAACGTGGGGTGCCTGGGTTGAGGCGGGGGCGGCTTACCCAGCTCAGCCAGGTTCCTGCAGGTTTCCAACATCACGTCCCGGTACAGGGCGCGCTGGGATGGCACCAGAAGCGCCCACTCTTCCTGTGTGAACTCTACCGCTACGTCCGCGACGCTCACTGAGGCCTAAGTGAACATAGCGTGGCTCAGTCAGGGGCTACCCCGCTGCACTGAGGTAGGAGTTCCGGCCAGGGACCCTCCCCAGCACAGCATGATCAGGCAGGGGGCCAAGTTCCGCTACCTCTGCTGACACCCAGTCCCACTGTCAGCGGGAGTCACCTTGGCCCCATCATCAGCAGGAGGTGCCTTAGGTGGGTGTCAGTCCTTTCCCGGTTAAACCCAGGAGCTTTAAGCAGGAACATCCCAGGGTCAGAAGCACAAAAAAAGGGACTGGAGCAATAGCACAGTGTGTAGGGCGTTTGCCTTGCATGTGGCCGACCACGGTTCGATTCCCAGCATCCCATATGGTCCCCCGAGCACCGCCAAGAGTAATTCCTGAGTGCATGAGCCAGGAGTGACCCCTGTGTATCACGGGGTGTGACCCAAAAAGCAAAAAAAAAAAAAGCACAAAAATACCAGGTAAGATTGATGAGTAGTTTCCAGTGAAACGCTTGTGAGTCAGACACTGTTCACTGCCATAGCTTTACCCCCAAGCCCCAGAGCCATGACGCAGGGAGAGATCTGGGTGGAAACTCTGCCCATGGGTTAGTGAGGCTAGACACCCAGAGTGGGCAGCCTGGGGCAGCCACCAGGAGGCCTCAAGGACACAAAGATACGAAGACACACACAACACACACACACGGACAGACACACACATAGACACAAGACACAGACACACAGAGACAGAGACATAGACACAAACACACACATAGGTAGTCTCTCTGCTTCTGAGTAAAGTAACGAAACTGGGGTAAGAACCACCCCCCCCGCTGTGTCTCTCTGTCTGTCTTTCTCTCTCTCTCTCTCTCTCTCTCTCACACACACACACACACACACACACACACACACACACACACACAGAGTTTCCCCCTCCCTCCCACCCAGAGTGCGTGTACATTCTCTCTCATACTCATGATCACAGGACAGGTCTTACCTGGAGCCACCTTGCCCAAAAGCTGCTGCCCAGAGCCTCCCTCTCTGGGCTTCCTTTCCGAGGGGGAGTCGAGAACACAGTGGACTGAGCTGGAGAAGAAACCACATAGGGCCGCAGGTGCGCCAGCCATCACACGCGCATCCCATCCCGACCTGCAGTGGATCTCCCCTCACCATACACTGTGTGTCCACCTCCCCCAACACACCCCCCACCCCCGCCCCACCACTTCATACTCCCACCAGAAAGGAGGTTCCCAGGTTTCCCTTCATATAAGCAGAGTCCGGGTCCCCTGAGGGTGACGCTCATTTGTAAGGGACCCCAGTGAGCCTTCATCATTTGCTGAGGGGATCGTGGTGTGACTCCATCAGGCGCCCCTCCCACCTCTACCCAGGTCCCCAGCACTCACCACATGTGGGGGGCAGCACGGTGGCCACCATCCTGGGGGGCAGCGTTAGCTTTTGTGAACCGGCAGGCCCAGGGGGGGGCCAGGAAGTTGCCTCCTGCCTCCTGCCAAGAGCGAGGGGGGGCAGGGTCTGTGGAGACATGGGGCCACTGAGAGGCATCACCCACATGCACCCAATATGCACACACCCCCTGCACACATGCACATGCGAGACACAGGCATGCCCGTCATTAGTGCTGGCCAGGGAGGCCCCAGAAGGCATTGGAGCTTTTCCTTGTTTTTTTTCTTTCATTTTTCTCTTTTGGGGGCCACACCCAGGCGTGCTCAGGGCTCTCTCGTGACTCTGTGCTCAGTGATAACTTCTGGTGGGGCTCAGGGGGCATTATGGGGTACCAGGGATTGAACCCCAGTCGGCCACGTGCAAGGCCAGCAATAAAACCCCACAGTTCTATTCTCTCTCCTATCCCTTTGCATTTTCTCACTCTATGTTGCAGTTTCCAGAGTGGGCAATGCCGCCCCACAGGGGGATATGGTGGTGGAACAATGAGGAGCACCCCCTAGGGTCCACATCCAGGAGTGATCCCTGAGCACTGAGCCAGGCGTAAGTAAGCCCTGAGCACAGCTGGGAGTGGTTCCAAAACCAACAATAAAGAAGAAAAATGCAATTCTAATAAACTTGTGTAATGTTATAGAGTCGTCCTATTCTTCAGAATAACGCACACACCCACATACGTACATATCTAGATCTATGCACACGGAAACACATTATTACATACATGCAAAAGGTTTGTTTCTACTTAGACCACAAACTGCAGCATTATAGGATGCAAGGAAACCTATTTCTCTACCGGTACACCACTGCGAATTATGCATTCAGCGTGTACTCATCTGCACGGTGCTATGTCCCGTCTTATTTACATGCACAGAGGCAAACACACCTTAGCCTTTCCCATGGGCACCAATCCATTAAACAGAAATAAATTCCAAGATGCCCTCCCTTTGGCTCCATGTATAACCAAGCCAAATTTGCCTGCAACCCACGTGCAGGGCAGATGCCTGGAACCCAATTTATTCACTTATTGCTGCATACCTGCCCTCCTGGTTCTCAAAGAAATTCAGCGAGGACAAGTGGCAACAGAAACTTGACTTCGGAGATACCTTTCTTGTCTGGTAGGGGAGAAAAAAAAAGCAAAGATTTCTTCTATGGGGTTGGAGCCACAGCACTTTGGGGAGGGCACTTGTCTCGCACGGGGTTGTCTCAGGTTTAACCCCGGCATCCCATAACCCCCCTAGCACTGCCAGGAGTGATCCCTGAATGTAGAGCCAGGAGTAAGCCTTGAGTATCTCTGAGTATGGCCCAAAAATTAAAAAAAAATTTTTTTTCTTTCCTGACGTCTTTTGCCAAGGCATCCTCTCTGTGGTGTTGCCAGGGACTGCCTTTATTTCTTTTTTGCATACCAGATTTCTCTCTCATCACCTGTTTTCCCCCAGTCACTGCAGCACTTAAAAACTGCCCAGGGCTTCACTTCTCAGGTTTTTTTTTGTTTGTTTGTTTGTTGTTTTTTGCAGCGGGCCCCTGGTCCCAGATTTGGGAGCCACACGTGGTAGTTGACTCCATCTCCCAAAGTCCAGCTCTGGGCACTTGCAAGGCTATTGACAGACATTTTAGGGTTACCCTCGGTTCCCCCATTCCCAACCCACAAGCTTCTCAGCAAGCGGGTCACAGTTGGTTTAGGGGTTTTAAGAATCCCGGGGCCCCAAATCACTCGAGGCGGCAGCTCCACGCCCCCCCATATTTGCAACAACCCCAAACAACGCCTCCCAAAAATGCAAAAAAAAAAAAAATCATCAAATGGGTGGAGGGTGTCGGCGCTGGGGCAGCCCGTGATCAGAAAAGAATCGACAGCTCGGGCCCACTGGAGGCAACAGCCTGAAGAACCCCGAGGAGAAAACAGGGCTTTCGGGAGGCAAAGGATCTAGGGTGGCCCCGGCCCCTCCCTGGACTCGAACCGGCGCCCCGCGGCCGCTCACCCCGCGCCGCCGCCGCCGCCGCCGCTTCCAGAGATGCCACGTGACCCGCGGCCCGCCAGGGGAAGACACGGCCTCGCCGCCCCCGCGCGGCTCCGGCCACGGCCACGCCCCGCTCTTTCGCTTCCGGTCTCGGACCGACTGGGGGCGGGGCGTGGGAGAGCGTCCACTTCCGGTGTCAGGCCGCGTAGTGGTGGGTGGTCACGAGCCGGGTCGTTCGCGCCAGGGCTGGGGTTGGGAGGGGGACAGCGCCGGGCTGGGCAGGCGCGACCCAGTGGACCCGTGCTTCCGCGGTTGGCTCTCCGGGCTGGGTCAGCACCAAGGACGGAGACCAGATGTGAGGGCGAGTCCGCAGGACGAGGCGGTGCCAATCAGTTTGGGGGCGGGTCTGTAGGCGGGACCAGGGTTGATATAGTGCCGGGGGGCCCCCCCCCATGTCCGTGATATAGGCGGGATGATGCTGAGGGCGTGGCCATCGTGGCGATGAGGGCGGGGTTAGGGGCGGAGATAGGGGTGGGGACAGGCTAATATAGGAGCGATGGTGTGAGGGGGCAGGGGCGGAGTCAGCTGAATAGGGGCGGGCAATACTGTGAGGGCGTGGCCACCTTAGCGATGGGGGCGGGGCAGGGCGGATAGGGGTGGGGTCAGGATGGATATGGGCGGAGCGATGGTTTGTGGGCGGGCATGGGGCGGAGTCAAAACTGAACAGGGGAGGGGCGATGCTGTGAGGGCGTGGTCATGGTGGCGATGAAGGCGGGGCGAGGTCTGAAATGGGCGAGGCCAGGGTTGCATAGGGGTGGGGTTATGATTGAGGGGCGGGGCCAGGGTTGAAATGGGGCGGTGTCAGGACTGGATATGGGTGGAGCGATAGTGTGAGAGGGGACTAGGAAAGAGGCCAGTGTGGCAATGAGGCGGGGCTAGGGTGGGCGTGGCTTAGGTCAGTGGCATTGGTGGAATTGGTGGGGGTCAGCAACCTAGAGAGCGAGGGGTGAGGGGCGGGAGGAGGTAGGCTTCGGTTGATCCCCTTTACTCTTTTCATAAAAAGTTTATTTTGGGGGGCTGGAGCGATAGCAAAGAGGGTAGGGCGTTTGCCTTGCATGGGGCCGACCCGGGTTCAATTCCCAGCACCCCGAGCACCTCCAGGAGTAATTCCTGAGTGCATGAGCCAGGAGTGACCCCTGTGCACCACCAGGTGTGACCCAAAAAGCAAAAACCAAAAAAAGTTTATTTTTTTCACTTTGCCGTGTGGAAGATGAAACCCAGGGTCTCACAATCATGCAAGGCAGGTGCTGCACCTCTTGAACCTGAGTTCACACCCTATGCTGCAGCCGTGTGGGTTTCAACCCTCCTCACTTGCCCATGGGCTGCTGTCAGTGAAATCTGATGCCCGAGGAATTCGGGGAGAGTACAGCCGGGAGGGCTCCTGCCTGACAAGCTGACCCAGGTTCCATCCCTGGCACCCTGCAGGTTCCCTGGAGCCCCACCAGGATTGATCCCTGAGTGCAGTGCCAGGAGTCAGCCAGCACCAATGGGTGTGGCCCCAAAGCCAGGAAATAGAACCACTGCCCTAGAATCGGATTTCTTAAAACTTTTTTCTATTTGAGACCCCTTTTTTGCTCCCCAAGGGGGGGATATTTCTGCCATTTTGAATGCATAAGATTGGTAAACATGGGCTGGAGTGATAGAACAGTGGGTAGAGTGCTTGCTTTACATACGACCAACCCAAATTTGACCCCTGACATCCCGTATGGCCCCTCAAGCCTGCCAGGAGTGATCCTTGAGTGCAGAAACAGGAGTCAGCCCTGAGACTGCTGGCTGTGGCCCAAAAGAACAAAAAATCATATAGTCTAGATCCTGCAGACTCCAGAGAAGGATTTGCCATGTTCCAAGAAACTGCCTCCTGGACAGCCTCCAGACAGAAACCCCTGCTCTGCCCACACACATGTTTCTTCTAACAAGTCTCCCACTTAGCCCTAGCCTGAGAATTTGGTATGCCCCTCCTCGGCACTCTGCCAACCTCCACCCCGCACACCTGCCCCCCAATCTCCAGAGAGGGTTTGTGTCTTGAAATCATTAGAACTTTGCTCAATCCAACTTCATTTGCAAATGGGCACGGGTATATTTCACACTTGCACCCCGTGGTCAGACTATTTTATTTTTCATTGGTTTCGGGGCCACATCCAACAATGCTCAGGGCTGACTCCTGTTTCTGTGCTCAGGAATCACTCCTGGCAGGGATCGAGGGACCCTAGAGGGGAGCCTGGGATAGAACCTGGGTCAGCTGCATGCAAAGCCAGCACCGTCACCCCCGCGCCATCTCTCTGGCCCCTCTTCACTGTTTCACTGTTATCCCGTTGTTCATCGATTTGCTCGAGTGGGCAGCAACAACGTCTCTATTCGTCCCATCTTATCGGTTTTAAATGCCAGAGTTTTCTCAACCAGCTGTGCCACTCAGGCCGTCCCTGGGTGTGAAATGCTCTGGACTCCCCCCGTGGACTGAGCCACGAAGAAGCAGATGACATGTGAGCACAATCCCAGGGGCTGACGAGGCAGGAAAGGCCTGGACCACAGAATGTCGGGCCCATGGGTTTTAATTTTGTGTGTGTGTGACAGTCAAGTTTCCTTGAAACTTGGAGATTGGGGGGAGAGGGTGGGGAGATGGGCCCGAGCCAGAGTCCATCAGTGCAGCTTCCTCAGGTCCAGATGGGTCAGGTAATAGAGCTGGCGACGCTGGACCTCGTAATCTTCCTCCTTCCTCCTCAAGCAGAGGGTGACCTGGGTGGTGGTGTGGGGGGAAGGGGGGCACTGGCATCAGAGGGCACGTCCCGGTCAGGGCCATCTCTGCCGTTCTGCTTGGGGTCCACCCTGGGGAGGGTCCCCTGAGCCTCACCAGCCAATGACTCCTGAGCACTGCAGGATGAGGCCCAAACCTGCCACCAATGTGATGCTCCCCAGTCGCCCCACTTAACTGCCGGGCGCTCAGTGGTTCTACTTCATCCCTACACGCTCTGTTTTGGTTTTGGGTCCCAGCCGGGGATGCTCAGGGCTGACTCCTGGCTCCGCAATCAGGAATGACTCCTGGCGGTGCTCGGGGGACCCTATGGGATGCTGGGGGTTGAACCTGGTGACTGCATGCAAGGCAAGCGCCTTACCACCCCTCAACTGAGATGTTTTAAATAGGACTCCTTCTCATAGGTACCATCACGCCAATGGTCCCTCCATCCACAGAGAGAGGGGGAAAGGGAGAGAGAGGGAGAGAGAGGGAGAGAGGGAGGGATAGAGAAGGAGAGAGAGGGAGGGAGGGGGAGAGAGGGAGGAAGAAAAAGGGAGAGGGAGGGAGAGGAGAAAGGTAGAAAGAGAGGGAGAGAGAGGGTTAGAGGGGGGAGAGAGAGGGAGGGAGAGAGGGAGGGAGAGAGAGAAAGTGCCACCAGAAGGGGAGAAAATAGTTGAAAAATTTAATCCTTGCAGGTCCAGGATATGAAATTTTTTTAGGGGGGCACACCTGGCAGTGCTCAGGGCTGACTCCTGGCTCTGTGCTCAGGAATTACTCCAGGTGGTGCTCGGGGGACCCTCTGGGATCAAACCCGGGCCAACTGCATGCAAGGCCAGTGCCCTTCCCGCTGTCCTATGGCTCCAGCCCCAGGACATGGAAACCCCAGGAAGCCCCAGGACGAGTCTCACCAGGAAGCAGCAGAGGAGGAAGAGGATGAGCACCAGGAGCCCGGCCAGGCCGATGAGGATGATGGCCCAGAAGGGGAGTTCTGGGGAGAGCAGGGCGGGATAAGGCTCCTTCCACACCCATCCTTTCCTTGGCTTCCCCCCTCCTTCCACTTCCGAACTGCCCCCGACCCCCATTATCCAGCTTTCCATATCCACCCCTCCCATGCCTGGTTCTTTTGGATCAGGTGCAAAGTGGAAAGAGCGACCCTCCCCCACCCCCCATTTCCTGGAGCCCCCTTCTTCCATGTTTACCAGGGTTCCCGGTCAAGGCTTCAGGTCGGGGGACCGAGTAGCCTGCAAAGGAACAGACGCCCGTGAGGCTTTCTCCTTGGCATTCGGATCTGCCAGCGGTCAAGCACCCCCACCCTCTCCTGCACCCCAGGAATCTCCTCAGGCCACCCCTGCCCACCCAAGTGGTTCTTCTATGCACCAGCAGAGTGCCCAGGGGTACACGGTAGACGGAAGTTCTTCACAGCTCACACCGGCTGCAGGACACACTCGAATGATGCCCCGCCCCCCCACCCCCACCCCAACCCACGGCTCCGCAAAGGCTGGAAGGGGCGGGCAGGGCTGCAGACAAGAGGATGGTGGATGTTGGGGCTGATTCCCACTCGGCCAGCTCACAGGATCACTCAGGGGATTCTGCCAAACACGAGCTTTTCTGTCGGGAACCTCCTACCCTCCACCCCTTTCTTCTTTTCTGAGACCGTTTTATTGTTTTGTTTTTGGGCCACGCCCGGCAGTGCTCAGGGCTGACTCCTGGCTCTGCACTCAGGGATCACTCCTGGTGGGGCTCGGGACCCTACGGGATGCAGAGGATCAAACCTAAGTCGGCTGCTTGCCAGGACAGCACGCTACCCACTCCCCTGTACTATCTTTCCAGCCCCTCTGAGCCGGTTTTTAGTCCAAGCCTACGATGTCAACTCCTCCAGGAAGCCTCCTCTGATTTCCTGGGATGGAACTGGTCCAAAGTAAACCATGGATAATGGTCAGTGCCCCCCTTTTGCAGGTCTCAATGGCTAAGCCTCCTCCCCAAGGGTAGTGCACGCAGCCCCCTCCCACTCCCAAACGCACCATCCACCAGGATACTCCTCCCATCCAGGGTGAAGTTCTGGAGCTGGGTGCCGTTCTGGGTGAGTCTCAGGAACTCCTCGTAGATGGCCACGCGGTCCAGTCTCCGTGCCAGGGGCAAGAAGTCACACAGGGAATCCACCCCCGTGTGCCGATTGTTGGGGACAGGCCTGCAAGGACACCGGTCTGGGAGGGACCTTCTGGAATATTCTACCCTGCTTCCTGCTTCCTCTGGGAATGTTCAGGACCTGCCTCCCTCCCTCCACCTCTCCCCGCCTAGCTTTCTGCCACAATTCCCAGCCTTTTGAGAACTTCTGATAGGGCCTAGAAAGCTAGGACAGAGGGAGAGATGCTTGCTGGGCGTGTGGCCAACCCATGTGCCCTAACCATTGCATAACCTGGCTCGTGGCATTATAAGTTTTTTTTTTTGACCAACATTTCTAGGGCTCTATTACCAAACAATTAGGATACGAAAGAATTGGGAGCCCCTTATGTTTTACCAATACTTCTGGAGAACTTCAAAGTCGGGTTGGCACTCACCTGAACGCTAAAACTTCACAGTTCGAAAAATAGCTCTTAATACTGCTGTTTCGGAAGAGCCGGTTGAGCTGAAAGACAGGGCAGTGCCACCCCAAATCAGAAGCCCAATCCAGGGGCTTTCTAGTCCTTTCCCAGCTGTCCATAACGTCTCCACGAACGCTCACCCAGACCCGCATCTCCCCTTCCCCCTGCCCCTCTCAGGAGAACGGGACGGACTCACTTGGTGCCCATTTCTCCCTCTGGAACCCCGCCACCTGCGAACCACCCCCTGGCAGGCCCAGGTGCACGGGAGGACGTACTCGGGGCCCGGGGTGCCCTACCACTCCCCTTTCTCACCGCATCCTCCAGGCCTCTCTTGTTTCGCAGGTGCTGGGCAGTGCCCGGCTGGGCCAGGTTGTGGGAATAGGGCAGGTTGGTGACAGTGAAGTTCAGCTGGAAGTGCTGGGAGCTGGTGGGCGGGCCTGTGGCGAGAGGAAGGGAGGGGCGCAGGGAAGGTTCAACCACCAGGTGGCGCCAGCTCATCGACGTAATCCTAGCAAGGGCGGTAGCTTGAGCTGCGTCGTTATTACTATTGATGGATTTGGGTGGGTGGGGGCGGTCACATGAGGCCCTACCAGGATGCTCTACTCAACACAGGTGGTGTTCAGGGATGCTTTGGTGTCTGAGAACAGCAGCCAGGGTTCAAAGTCTGAACTTCGCCCTGTGGGGTCGCTCTCTGGCCCTGAGCTGCCGGCCTTGCACACAGCAGGACCCAAGTTTCATCCCCAGCACTGCATAGCATCCCAAGACCCCACAGGGTGTGATCCCTGAGTGCAGAGCCAGAAGTCACCCCTGAGCACAGCCGGCCGTGGCCCAAACATCAAAATAACCCGCCCCCCCATGAACTTGTTGAATGAATGAGTGAATGAATGAATGAATGAATGAAACCATCAAACACGTGATCCATGATGGACTAAGCAGGCAGCTTCATTCTCTTCCTGCTGTTGCCCTTCCCTGGTGCCTCGAAGGCCCCGTCCTTCCTCCCCGCCCATCTGCCCTCCCTCCAGATGCCAGCCCCTCCCCTCAGCCCCACCTGTCACGTGCACATCGGCCAGCTGGTAGGTGGCGCCCAGCCAGTGGGAAGAGGCATTCAGGGTCCTGTTCAGGAAGACCCCCGCCACCTCCTCCGGGTCCACATCAGAGGAGAAAAGGGCCGCAACGGTGACCCGCAGGGGATCCAACCTGGGAAGAGGAGAAATGGCAAGAAATGAGGGTGTGGGGAGGCCCAGCTCCCCATTCCGTCTGCACAGCCTGCAGAGCCTGTGATGGTGTGTGTGTGTGTGTGTGTGTATGTGTGTGTGTGTGTGTGTGTGTGTGTGTGTGTGTGTGTGGAGGGGGTCCTCCCCATGATCCAGGGCAAAAACAAAACAATTAAAAACTAAAACAACCCCCCCAAATTTCACAAAACTACAAAACAAAAACCAATAAAAACAAACCAAAGAGCAAAACTAAAACAAACCCCTCAATGGGGCTGGAGTGATAGCACAGCAGGTAGGGCGTTTGCCTTGCAGCCAACATGGCCGACCCAGGTTCGATTCCCAGCATCCCATATGGTCCCCCGAGCACTGCCAGGAGTAATTCCTGAGTGCATGAGCCAGGAGTAACCCCTGAGCATCGCTGGGTGTGACCCAAAAAGCAAATAAATAAATAAATAAATAAAACCCCTCAAAACCCCAACAACAAAAACCAAAACCCCCAAATCCACAAAAACTAAAATCCAAACTAAAACTAAACAAAAAAAACCAACAAAAATAAAACAAAAACCCCCAACAACAACCCTCTTCCACAAATTAAAAACAAAACGAAAACCATAAAAAACCCAATAACAAATAAACTTCTAATCCACAAATAATACAGAAAACAAAAACAAAAACAAACCCCCCAAAGCCCATACAACAGAAACAACACCCCCAAAACACGAACACCCCCAAAAAACCTCTCCAAATCAAAACAAAAACCAACAAAACCCGCAAAAACCAAAACCCCCAAATCCACAAGGACAAAACCCAAAAATAAACAAAATAACCCAAACACCAAGACAACAACCCCAAACCCACCAAAAATAAAACAAAACCCACAAAGCAAACTAATGGACCCGCCTGCCCTCCCACCCGCGCGCCTTCGTGCCTCCACTTACGTCACATTGGTGAGCAGACAGGAGAGAAACGCGTCCTGGAGCCGGCTGCCCACGTAGACCCCCGTCACCTGGAGGGAAGGGGCACGGCAGTTCTCAGTCAGTCCCCCCAAGGGTGCAGGTGAAGGAACAGAGCCCCCAGTCGAGGCGGGCGAAGAAGGACTCCGAGCTGCCAAGTCTGCCTGGCACGCACAGGGACCCGGGAATGTGCCCCCCAAACCCCACCAAGAACGTCGAACTTGGAACCCAGGAGACCACGAGTTCAGATCCCGGGTCTGCCCCCAGGGTTCAGCCGCGCGTGCCCTTCGCCACCTCCCCCTTCCACAACACAGGGCTCCTAGAAACGGGGGTAGGGGCCCAGCACCCCACTTCTGGGAAGGAAGAGAAGGCAGGGGTGGGGAAGGGGTGCGCCACATCCGTGCTCTCTGCCGAGATGGGGGCGCCCTGGGCGGGGGAGATGAGAATGGCTGGACCAGGCCAGCCACCTTGTCCTGAATGTCCCTCTCCAGGGCAGTGAATTCTGGGGAGCCGCTGCTGCTCTTCCAGTTGACGATGCGGAAGTGGAGCTGGAATTCGCTCTGCTGAGAGGCCCTGTGGGGTGCGTAGCCTGGCGCCACAGAGAGGAGGAGCAGAGTCAGGGAGGCCTGGGGCAGAAGCAGCCCGCAGGAGACGCGAGCGTCGCACTGGGAGTTTACCCCCCCCCCCCCCCCCCCCCCAGCATCATTCTTTCATTCTTTCTCGGCAAACTCTTATGCATGATTCAGGAGCCCAAGGACAAAGCCCACCAATGGGTATCCCCCTGGGTCCCAGCCCAGTGGGGGGCAGCGCTTACCGTCCACCAACAGGCTGTCCTGAATCAGGTTGTAGGGACCCAAGTGCTGGACGCCTCGGGTCAGCTGGTACAGTTCCCAGTACAGCCGCTCCCGGGCCAGCCCCAGGCTCTTGGGGTCAGAGTAGTACAGGCAGAGCACGTCCACGCTGGTTGCCACCCTGTCCTCCTCCGGCCTGGGGGGAGGAGAGAAAGCGAGAGAGAGAGAGAGAGAGAGAGAGAGAGAGAGAGAGAGAGAGAGAGAGAGAGAGAGAGAGAGAAGACAGGAGGTCGGTGGAGAAACTGAAAAAGGAGACA
This sequence comes from Sorex fumeus, assembly GCF_029834395.1. Taxonomy (NCBI): domain Eukaryota; kingdom Metazoa; phylum Chordata; class Mammalia; order Eulipotyphla; family Soricidae; genus Sorex; species Sorex fumeus. Next base: position 10,490,705 of record NW_026606098.1, read on the forward strand.
ATCCCCAATAATTCTGGTGGACCTTAGTATTTTTTTTATTTTTTGTTTTGTGGGTTGTTTTTGTTTTTGTTTCAGCTGTATGGGTCACACCCGATGATGCACAAGGGTTACTCCTGGCTCTGCACTCAGGAATTACCCCTGGTGGTGCTCAGGGGACCATATGGGATGCTGGGAATCGAACCCGGGTCGGCCCCATGCAAGGCAAACGCCCTACCGACCATTTTGTGTTTTTTTTTTGGGGGGGGGGCGGCACACCTGCAGTGCTCTGGGTTTACTCCGGGCTCTGCACTCAGTGATCACTCCTAGCGGTGCTCAGCGGACCCTCTGGGATGCCGGAAATTGAACCTGGGTCGGTTGCATGCAAGGCCTGTGCCTTACCTGCTGTGCTATTGCTCTGGGCCCTGGGTGACTAGTTTTCAGACCACCCCGGGCAATGCTCAGGGCTTCGTCCTGCCTCTGTGCCCAGGGATCGCTCCTGGCAGGACTGAGAGGACCCCAGGTAGAGCCGGGGATTGAACCGAGCTGGTCGCATGCCAGGTGAGCGCTGTCCCCATGGTCCCACTTCTCTGACCTCTAGCAGGGTTTCTGACACCAGGGTTTGGCTTCTCATGCAAGGGCAGTTTGGCCGTTGAATCAAGAGGACCTGTGCTTCACGGCACAGACACAGGGTCTTACTTGAGCGAAGTCAGGTGACAGGCAGAGTAGAAGGGACCCAGGACACTCCTCCGGATCAAGGGTTCAAGCTGGAGAAGGGGGAGAAGGAGGATGAGAAGAAGAGCCGGGCTGGCTGCAGGGTGGGGAGTTAGGCCATTACTGGGGTGCAGGGGTGGGGGGTCTCACCAGGCCCTTCAGGATCCTTTCGGTGCTGTTGAATTTGGCGGAACCGTAGCTCATGTCCGTGGAGTAGGGGAGGTTGGTGATGGTGAAGTTGAGAGTGAGACTTTGCAGGTGGGGGCCTGGTGCTGCAGGAAGCGGGGGAGGGGGAGGGGGGACGAGGGGTGAGGACGGAGAGCGTCGTCCAGCATGGGGAGCACTGGGATCCATCTTCCCTTCCCCCCTGCAGCACCCCCACCAAGGGTGGGAGGGTTCCCACGCGAGCTACTCGGCAGTGTGTGAGAAAAGATATCACACGTCACTTGGTGGCACACGGGTGGAAGCGGAGGGTGTTGTGTCAGGCCAAATAAATCAGAAGGAGAAGGACAAAGCAGCTGGCCAAGCTCCCTCCTTGGTGGTTTCATGAGTGACAGAACAAGGGACCAGGCAGGGTGGAGCAAAGAGCCACCCTTGGTCTTGGTCCCCGAACACTGGAAGGAAGAAAGGTGGGACAGAGGGGATGAAGGATGGAGGGTCGCAGGCGCGCGGGTGCTGGACAGCAAGGTCATAATCTGGTTTTCTTCCTGGTTTTGGTTCTGGGGCCACACCCAGAGGCACTCAGGGGCTGACTCCTGGTTCTGTGCTCAGGGCCTGGTGGGGCTTGGGGGACCTTTGAGGTTCCGGGGGTCGAACCCAGGTTTGGCTGTGTGCAAGGCCAGTGCTTTCCCTGCTGTCCTCTCTCTCTCTCTCTCTCTCTCTCTCTCTGGCCCTGTTTGCATCTCCGGGATCCAAATGGTTGTCCTGAACCCAATATAAACAAGCCTGGTCCCCCTCCTGGTCCCTCTCAGTGGCTACTGGTTGGTAGAAATGTGGGGCTGGAACCTTCTCTTGAAAGGAGCAGCTAGAGCCCCCCCTTTTTTGCTTTTTGGATCACACCCAGCGATGCTCAGGGGTTACTCCTGGCTCTGCACTCGGAATTACCCCTGGAGTTGCTTGGGGGACCCTATGGGATGCTGGAGATTGAACACAGGTCAGCTGCATGCAAGGCAAACACCCTCCCTGCTCCGGCCCCAAGCCTCACTGTTTTGTTTTTTTGGGCCACCCCTTGCTATGTTCAGGGATGACGCCTGAGTCTGCACTCAGGCATCATTCCTGGCAGTGCTCGGGGGAACTATGTGGGATGCCAAGGATCGAACCCGGGTCGGCTGCGTGCAAGGCAAGCGTCCCACCCTCGGGCCTCTCCTTCTGGCCCCACAGCAGCTCCCTCTTACCCGTGGTGGTTTCCGGCAGTAGGGTTGATGATGAAGAGGGCAGGATTGTGGTGGCCGGTTCTGGAGCTATGAGAGGGAGGTCAGGAGGCACAGCGAGCTCAGCCTGTGTGGGAGTAGTTCCCCGTGCCCCTCCACTGTGGGAGAAGCTCCCCCACACTCCCCCCTTGTTGGCCCAGCCCAAAGCTATCGTGGGCCAGCAAGGAGAAAAGGGGCCAGGTGAGGACCGCGGGTCCAGCCGTGCCCAGCCCTGCCGGATGCCAGTTCAGACTCCAACCCTCTGAGTCCAAATGGAAGGGAGATTCAGAGAGGTGTCCGTGACACCTGGGCCCCACCGCACCCTGTGTCAGAGAATCGTGTGTGCTCGCCCACAAAGGCTGCGTCGGACTCAGGCTGAGAGACACACACCAGGGGTCAGGCAGGGGCGTTCAGGGGCTGGAGCTCAGGTTGTACGTGGGGAGCCCCGGGCTCCATCCACAGCCCCCCAGCACCAACAACAGAACAAAGGAACACAAAATACAACACTTACTTTCAGGCATCTCCTCTGGACCCAGCTCATTGTAACCTAGAGAGGGAGGGAGAGAGAGAAAGAGAGAGAGAGACAGAGAGACAGACAGACAGACAGACAGACAGAAAGAGACAGAGATCACGCATCAGCAAAGAGGCACTGGCAGACCAGGAGAAGCGGTCTCCGCAGACTACAAAACCCCATTCTAGGCTGGAGAGAGGACAGTGGGAAGGTTCCTGCTTTGCGCGCAGTTGAACCCCATATGGTTGCCCCGAGCCTGCCAGGCGTGATCCCTGAGCACTGAGCCAGGAGTCAGCCCTGAGCACTGCTGCATGTGGCCCCCAAACAAAAAACACAGGGAAAAATACCCCAAATACCAATACCCTGTTCTGGGGGCCGGAGAGATGGCACAATGGGCAGAGTGCAGGCTTTGTAAGCAGGAGGCTGGGTGGGACTCCCAGTACCACAGGGTTCCCGAGGCATCGCAGGGAGGGAACTGCTCCCCAGCACAAAACTGGGAGCAGTTTTTTTTTTTTTGCTCTTTGGGTCACACACCGCAATGCACAGGGGTGCTCTGCACTCAGGAATTACTCCTGGTGGTGCTCGGGGGACCATATGGGATTCTGGGAATTAAACCCGGGCCAGCCGCGGGCAAGGCAAACCTGCTGTGCTATCACTCCAGCTCCTTGGGAGCAGCTCTTAAGCACCATTAGTGTTCTTCTCTTTTGGGGTTCTGGGACTCCTGAGGTACCTGGGGGCGGCAGACTTCAGACCCACTCACCATTGATATACAGGCTGTCCTTGTCCAAGGAGTAGGGGCCCAGCTGGGTGATGCCCTCAGTCTGCCAGCTAAGCTCGTGGAACAGCCGCTCGGCAGGGAGCCCCGGGGCGCGGGGGGCCTGGGCATAGGTGCAGGCTAAGTCCACGCCCGTCTTGGCTCCATTCTCCACTGGCCTGGGGGACACAGGTGGCCACTGAGCATGTCCCCCCATAACTTGAGGCCTGGTGCCCCATTCCCAGTGGGTCCACCTGGCTTCCCCGTGCCATCCCCCTGGATCTCTGCATGGCCCCGAGTTCCCTTCTCTCCCTGAAGGAGGTCCTGGTTCACTCCCTCCCCTCAAACATCGGCTCCTCCAAGAAGCCCCCCCCCCCAGCCCCAGGCAGGACTGTGGGGGCCTTCTCTGTCTTCCCGGCGCACATCCTCACCTCAGAGTGGCGACCTTGCAGCCCCCAAAGCGGGCCCCTAGGCTGCTCTTGAAGAACAACGGGTTGAGCTGCAAGGGGAGGGGAGATAGTGCTGAGGAGAACGCCCTCAGTCCCCGCCTGGATGGGTAGGGGGCAGGGCGACAGGGTGGTGGGCGGGGCTAGATGGGCGGGGCACACGGTTGGCGGGGGTGTCAAATGGGCGGGACAAGGGAGACGGGCGGCCAATGCCATAGGCAGGGTGGTGAGTGGGCGTGGTCTCGAGCAGGCATGTCACGAGGTGGGCGTGGCGTCGGATGGGCGGGGCGACGAGGCCTGCCACTCACCAGGTACTGTAAGACCCTGTCAGTGATGTTGAACTTGGGAGAGCCCGGCTGGCCCATGTCCGAAGCGTAGCGCAGGTTGTCGATGGTGAAGTTTACCATGAAGGACTTCTGGGAGGGCCCCCCGGCTGCGGAGGGTGCACAGGAAGGCAAGGCTAGTGACGCCAAAGGTCTCGGGCTCGGGGATCCCTTCTCCCTGCGACTGGGGGGTGCCTGTTAGTGCCCACAGCTCTGGTCTGCTGTCAGGGCAGACGCTGCGACTTGGGGAGGGGGATGTCGGGATAGACGCACTGGGGATATCTCTGTGGCCTTTGGGCTTTCAGCCAGCCCAAAAAGCCAGCCCAGGGTCTGCTCAGAGGCAGGTATGGCCAGGTAAGTGGGATCTCTGGATTTAAACGACCTCAGAGTAGTGGTGGTGTGTGTGTGGGGGGGGGGGGGCAAGTAGCTCAACTGACCTAAGTCTGAATCCTGGCACCACATGGATCCCCAAGTATGGCTGGGTGGGTTTGGTGATCTCCTTGAACCAAAACATCACCTGAGCATCACCCAAGCATCACCTGAATATCGCCTGAGTATCACCCACACACCACCCAAGAATCACTTGCGTATCACCTGAGTAATCAATCACCCAAGCATCACCTGAGTATCACATGAGCATCATCTGAGTATCACTCAAGCACCACCCTAGCATCACCTCCATATCACCTGAGTATCACCCACATACCACCCACGAATCACTTGAATATCACCTGAGTATCAACCAAGCTTTACCTTAGCATCACCTGAATATCACCTGAACATCACCTATGTATCACCCAGGTACCATCTGAGCATCACCCAAGCATTACCTGAGTATCACCTGAGCATCGCCCAAGCATCACCTGAGCATCACCTGAGTATCACCCGAGCATCATCTAAGTATCACCCAAGCACCACCAGAGCATCACCCAAGCATCACCCTAGCATCACCTGCATATCACCCAAGCATCACCCTAGTATCACATGAATATCACCCAAGCATCACTCAAATATCACCTGGGCATCGCCCAAGCATCACCTGAGTATCACCCAAATATCGCCCAAGCATCTCCCAAGCATCACATGAGTATCACTTGAGAATTATCTGAGTAACACCCAAGCACCACCAGAGCTCACCCAAGCATCGCCCTAGCATCACCTGCATATCACCCAAGCATCACATGAATATCACTCAAGCATCACATGAATGTCACCTGAGCATAACCCAAATATCACCTGAGCATCACCTGAGCATCGCCCACGCATTACCTGAGCATCACCTGCATATCACCTGAGCATCACCCAAATATCAGTTGATCACCTGAGCATCACTTGAGTATCACCTGAGCATCATCCGAGTATCACCCAAGCACCACCTGCATATCACTTGAGCATCACCCAAATATCAGCTGAGCATCACCTGAGCATCAGCTGATTGTCACCTGAACATCACCTGGAGTGATCTGCAAGGTTGCTTGAGCACTGGAATATTCCCCTCCTCCCCCCCCCCCAAATACTGAGGCTATAAAGAATTTGGGGAGCTGGAATGATAGCACAACGGGTAGGGTGGTTGCCTTGCAAGCGGCCGACGCGGGTTCGATTCCCAGCATCCCATATGGTCCCCTGAGCACAGCCAGGAGGAATTCCTGAGTGCAGAGCCAGGAGCATTTCTGGGTATGACCCCAAAAGCTAAAAAAATTAATTTGGGGGGGCAGTTAGGGTGGTGGTCAGGGCTCATTCAGGGCCGAGCTATCTAGCTAGATGCAGTGTGTGAGATAGGATGAACTGGGGGCCCTTCCAGATGCTTCCACCCACCCCCTCCAAACCAGGTGAGAGCGGGAGATCAAGGATTCCGAGCCCGCTGTGGCAGGCTGGAGGACTCACTGGAGGTGGAGGGCACCACGTCTTCGAAGCCATAACCTGTGGAGAGGAGGTGAGAACTGTCGGGATGAACTGTGGCGTATTCGAGGGACTTTGGGGAGAGCAAAGGTAGGGTAGGGGCAGGGGACATGCAGCCCTGGAGAAGGCCACTGAGCCCCTGGAGGGGTCCTAGATGATGGGGACGGAGAACTGAGCCCCGCACAGTGCTCACCGTTCACGCGGAGGCTCTTCCTGTCCAGGGCAAAGGGGCCCAGCTGGTTGACGCCCCGCGTGAGCAGGCTGAGCTCCCAGTACAGCTCCGTCCAGTCCAGCCTGGGGCCCGCGGGGTTCGTGTAGTAGCCGCAGACCAGGCCCACGCCTGTGGCACTGCCTCCGTACTCACGCCTGAGGATGGAGCCAAGGGGTTGGGGGGAATGTAGCAACTGGGGGTGGGGGGCTTCTGAGGCAGGGGGGAGCAGGAGAGCGGAAGGGCGTGGCTAAGGGCGTGAGCTCTGCCTCCTGCGTGTGTGGGGATGGGCTGGAGGCTCCGGAAACATCATTTGAAATTAACAAGAAGACAGCCGTGGAATTTTCTGGGGGTGAGGAGGACACCTGGCGGTGCTCAGGGCTGACTCCTGGCTCTGAGCTCAGGGATCACTCTTGGCGGGGCTCGGGGGACCCCGTGGGGTGCCGAGGATCCAACCTAGGTTGGCTGCGTGCGAAGCAAGTGCCCTCCCTGCTGTACTACTGCTCCAACCCCCAAGAATATAGATTTTTCCCCCTCCTTTGGTATTTGAATCCCTCCCAAACAGTGCTCAGAAGGTGACTCTGGGCCAAATGGGCCTTGGGTTCAATGCAAGGGCCTGAGGATGTAGTGCTGCTCAGGCCCTGAGGTGCTGGTGGCCCCCAGGGCTGCACCCGGCAATGCTCAGGGCACTACGCATTGCCAGGGATCAGTTCTGGGTCAGGTGCAGGCCTTAACCTCTGGACTTCTCTTCCAGGCCTAGGAAATGGAATTGCTGTGTTTGTCTTTGGGCCATACCCGGCTGTGCACCAGGCTTCCTCCCGGCTCTCTGCTGAGGGATCATTGCTGGGGGGTGGAGCTCAGGGGCCATATGAGGTCCCGGGATTGAACCCAGGTTGGCTACGTGCAGGCAAGTGCCTTCCCTGCTATACTATAGCTTTAGCCCTGGAAATGGAATTTTTTTTGCCACACCCATTGGTGCTCAGGGCTGACTTCTGGCTCTGCACTCAGTGATCACTCCTGGTGGGGCTCAAGAGACCCTGTGGGGTGCCGGGGATCGAAGCTGGTTGACCACATGGAAGGCAAACACCCTCCCTGATGTCCTATCTCTCCAGTCTTGGGGATGAAATTTTTGTTGTTATTGTTTTGATTTTTGACTTTTTCGGTCACACCCAGAGATGCTCAGGGGTGACTCCTGGCTCTGAACTCAGGAATTACTCCTGGCGGTGCTCAGGGGACCCTGTGGGATGCTGGGCATCGAACCCAGGTCAGTCACAGGGAAGGCAAGCGCCCTCCCTGCTGTGCTATCTCTAGCGCAGGGGTTCTTCTCAGAGAACTGAGTCCTTACTTACAACAACGGGTCAGGGCCGGGGAGAGAGAATAGTGGCTGACCCTGGTTCAAATCCCTGGTGTTGCCGAGGAGTCATCCCTGGAGCACAGAGCTAAGAGTCAGCCCTGAGCACTGCCGGGTGAGGCCCCACAACCAAAGAGAGAAACAAAGAAAGAAGCAAGAGGCTGCGGGAGAGAGAGCCCAGTGGGCGCGGAGGAATCAAGGCAAATGCCTTACCTGCTGTGCTATGGCTCCAGCCCAATAATAATAATAATAATAATGAAGAAGTAGGAGGAGGAGGAGAAGGTGGAGGAGGAGGAGGAGGAGGAGGAGGAGGAAGCTGCGGGAAGGGCCTTGCACATGGCCGACCCGGGTTCGATTCCCAGCATCCCATATGGTCCCCCGAGCACCACCAGGAGTAATTTCTGAGTTCAAAGACAGGAGTAACCCCTGTGCATCACCGAGTGCAACCCAAAAAGCAATAATAATAATAAAAATCACTGTCACTGTCCTCCCGTTGTTCATCGATTTGCTGAGTGGGCCCAGTAACATTGTGAAACTTGTTACTGTGTTTGGCATATCAAATGCATCACGGGGAGCTTGCCAGGCTTTGCTGTTCGGGCTAGATACTCTTGGTAGCTTGCAGTATCTCGTCCACATGGCAGAGCCTGGCAAGTTCCCCATAGCGTATTTGATATGCCAAAAACAGTAACAATAAGGCTCACAATGGAGACGTTACTGGTGCCCACTCGAGCAAATCGATGAACAATGGAAGGACAGTGCTACAGTGCTATTATTATTATTATTATTATTATTATTTGATTTTTGGGTCCCACCTGGCAATGATCAGGGGCTACTCCTGGCTCTGCACTCAGGAATTACTCTTGGCAGTGCTCAGGGGACTATATGGGATGCCGGGAATCGAACCTGGGTCGGCTGCATGCAAGGCAAACACCCTACCCGCTGTGCTATCGCTCCAGCCCCCAAGAGCTGAGTCTTTAAACCAATGGGTAGCGCTGGTCAGGGAGCCTCCATCCGGCCCACGCACCCCTGTGTGTGAGGGCAGCCACCTCACCTGAGCGACTCCAGTCTGCAGCCAGCATAAAAGGGACCCAGGAAGGTCTTGGCGAGCAACGGGTTGAGCTGGGGTGGGGGGGGGGGGGAAGGAAATGAAAAAAGTAAACGGCAGCTCTTGGGGGGGATGTGGACCAATGTGATTTTGGGGAGTGGCAACTGGTGACCGCGGGAGGCTCACCCGGTGCTGGATGATCTTGTCAGTGGAGTTGAACTTTTCGGAGCCCGGGAACCTCATGTCCTTGCTGTAGTGCTTGTTGGTGATGGTGAAGTTCAGGGTGAAGGATGCCAAGATCGGGGCAGCAGCTGCTGAGGGACAGGCCGAGGGGCAGGTGGGACCACGGGCAGCGGGGGTGACGCCAGCAGTGGGTGGGGGCTGGGGCTGGCGTGGGAAGGCAGGCAGAGACAGTCCCCCCCCCCCCAAAAAAAAAAATGACTAACAGAAAGAAAGGGGATACTCGAAGAACTGAGTTGTTTGTTTGTTTGTTTGCCACACCTGGTGGTGCTCAGGGCTGACTCCTGGCGGAGTGTTCCATTCAGGGAACACTCCTGGCGGAGCTCAGGGAACCTTGTGGGATGCTGGAAATCAAACTTGCGTCGTGCAAGACAAATGACCTTCCCTCTGTATCATCGCTCCAGCCCCACTTCCGTTTCCATTTTATTTTATTTTTGTGTGTGGGCCACTCCTGACCCAGACAGTGCGCAGAGCTGACTCCTGGCTCTGCACTCCTGGTGATGCTCAGGAGACCCTATAGGGTGCTGGGGATCGAAACTTGGTTGGCCGCATGTAAGGCAAACTCCCTCCCCACTGTCCTATCTCTGTCTCTGAGTGCAGATTTTTGGGGTTGTTTTGTTTTGGGGCCGCGCCCAGCAGCTCTCAGGGCTTCCTCTGAGCTCTGTGCCAAGGGATCACCCCTGGCAGGACTCAAGGGAACCCTATGACCCCTCTGGGGTCAGCCATGTGCAAGGCAGGTGCCTGCCCGCCCCCCCCTCCCCCCAGGAGCTCTAGCTCTGGCCCCGAGTGAGGGTCTTGGAGGTGAAGCCGGCCTGGCTTCCATCTGGGGGTTCCATGTCTGACACTGCCTGCCGTCCCCTCCCCTCAACCCAGCACTGAGCTGCGGGAAGCCCTGGAAACCACTGGGTGTGGCCCCAAAACCGAAGTAACATTATGGTGCTACCAGGAGGGGTCGGTGCCCCGCTGTGGCCTGGGTGGGGGGGAACAGGGGTGGGCAATACTCACTCTCGGGGGTGGTGGCTGGGGCCATCTGGGTGTAACCTGCAGAAAGAGGGAGGCTAAGAAAGGGGGGCAGTTGGTGACCCCCGAGGAAGAGGCCAGTGCATCACCAAAGACACCCCCAGCCATGCATGCTAGAAAGAAGGCAGAGAGAAGGAATCTAAGCCCCCCCCCCCCCCAAGAGATACCCCAGGCCTGACTTCAAACCTCAGGGCATAGGTGGGGGTGCGGGAAACCCAAGTCATTTCACAAGAGGAGACTCCCCTCCCCCCAACACCTGCCGTGCCAGTGTGCACACAGGGGAAGGAAGCACCCCCAAATCAAGACCCCCATCTCATCTCCCTGCAGAAGTCATGCTCAGGGAAGGGTCCCCATCTCTGGAGTCTAATTTATAGGTATTGTCCCTATGGTCCCAAGCCTGGAGGTGAGACGGGGAGTGGGGGGAGGGGGTGCGGCTCTTGGCTGCCACCTCCAGCGTTGTGGGGACTCAGTGGGGGTTGGGGTCCTGGTCTGGGTGCAGGAAGGGGCAGAGTTCAGGAGGAGGATTCCAGGGGAGCCCCCTCACCGCTGATGTACAGGCTGCCCCGGTCCAGGGTGTAGGGGCCCAGCTGGGACGCGCCCCCGGTCAGCTGGCTCAGCTCTTGGTATAACCGCTCCGGGGCCAGCGCCGGGTCCGCGGGGCCAGCGTGGCGGGTGCAGACCATGTCCACTCCTGTGGCCGTGCTGTGCTTCTCAGGCCTGGGGGAGGTGGCAGTGAGCTGGGCTCCTGGGGGGCCCTAAGATTCATGGGGGGCATAGGAGGAAAGGGCTAGAGGGAAAGGATGGATGGGGAGAGAGTAGAGGCCAGACGGGACAGAGTAGAGGCCAGGCGGGCACTTCCATCTGGGCCTTCCTTCTTCCCCTTTCCCTCCCTCCCTTCTTCCTCCTTCCTTTCCTCCCTCCCTTCCTCTCCTACTCCTCCCCTCCCTTCCTTCCTTCCCTCTTTCTCTTCCTCCTTTTTTTTTCTTTTCTTCCTTCCATTTCCCTCTCCCTCCCTTCCTTTCTCTTTTTTCTTTTTGGGAAACAGCACTACTCAGGGCTTAATCCTAGTTCAATGCTCAGGGATCACTCCTGATGGTGCTCTGGGAACCCCACGGGGGTTGCCAGGGATTGAACCCAGATTGGCTGCACGCAAGGCAAATGCCCTCCCTACTACTGTCCTATCGCCCAGACTCTGAGTGGCTTAGACATCTGAAGAGCGCATGCTTTTTTTTTTTCTTTTTGGGTTACACCCGGCAAAGCACAGGGATTACTCCTGGCTCTGCACTCAGGAGTTACTCCTGGCGGTGCTCAGGGGATCATATGGGATACTGAGAATTGAACCCGGGTCGGCCGCATGCAAGGCAAATGCCCTACCCGCTGTGCTATCGCTCCAGCCCGGGCACATGCTCTTAAACTCTGACACCAAGACAGCGGCATGAGCTGGGGCCCACTGGAGATGGATGAAGATGCAGGCTGGGTTCTCTGAGCACCTGCTTTGTTTTGTTTTATCCCAGCGATTTCCAGTCAGTCCAAAGTGAGGGGTGATACTCTTCAAATGTTGGGGTACTAGAGCTGGTCACCTGTGAATTCCACCCTTCCCCAGCTCCCTAGACTCACCTGAGCAAGGTGAGGTGGCAGCCAGAGAACAGGGGACCCGCACTGGTGTTCTGGAACAATGGTCGCAGCTGTGCGAAGGGGGAGAGAAGGAGATGCATGGGTGGACTGGTCCTTGTTGGGCAGGGAGGGGGCTGGTGTCGTGGACAGGACAGGAGTGGGCGATGGTCACTGGTGGGCAGGGCAAGGAGGACACCCACTCTATTGATTTTATTTATTTTTGTTTTGTTTTTTGGGTCACTCCTGGCGATGCACAGGGGTTACTCCTGGCTCATACACTCGGGAATTACTCCTGGTGGTGCTCGGGTGACCATCTGGGATGCTGGGAATCGAACCCGAGTCGGCCGCGTGCAAGGCAAACACCCTACCTGCTGTGCTATCGCTCCAGTCCCCGGAAACCCACTCTTACCAGAAACTGCAGGACTGTTTCAGTAGTGTTAAATTTCAGGGAGCCCCGGGGCCCCATGTCCACGGTGTAGCGGAGGTTGGTGATGGTAAAGTTGAGGGTGAAGAAAACTGGGGGTGGTCCTGGTGCTGCAGGAAGGGTGGGAAAAGAGAGGTCGCGCGGATTTGGGGAGCCTTTTGAGCAGAGTCTGAGGGCTGGGGAGGGACCCCCTCGCTGGAGGCAGCAGCAAAGGCTGAAGGTCCAGAATCAAGGGCAACCCATGCAGGCGAGGCAGGTGCCAGACCTGCTGTTCTTGCTCCAATTCCATTTCCGGACTTCATGCATCCCTCACCCTAACCATCCCTCTGTGCACCCAACATGTCATGTGCCTCATTCCTGCGGTGCCCCCAGCCTGGTCCAGAGCCCTCCCCTCCTGCACAGCTACAGAATCGGGTGGGAGCCTGCATGGAGAGGACGTGGTGTACTTACTACTGGGTGCAGGGCTGGAAGTCCGATGGGTATAACCTGCAGAGAGGGGAGGGGGGATGAGCTGGAGAAGAGACTTGGGGCTTTAGGGGTAAGACACGCAGTGGACTCAGAACAGGCCACTAGTGGCTTACCGTGGACGTAGACAGTCTCGGGGTCCAGGGTGTAGGGGCCCAGCTGCGAGAGTCCCCCGGTCAGCCGGCTCACTTCCCAGTACAGCTGCTCCCTGTCCAGCTCCAGGCCCGGGGGCTCAGGGCGGTGGCTGCAGACCAGGTCCACTCGTGTCGCTGTGGCGTCCTTCTCAGGCCTGGGGAGGGAAAGACCAGGTGGTGAGGATGAGGCGCCTCCTGCCAATGGTCCTTGGTGACATCATGGGGGCACCACCTGGAAAGTCGGGGCGCGGGTGGGTTCCGGTGGACAGAAGCTGGGAAGCCACGTCGGGTGCCCCTCCCATTCCTGTCGCCCCATGGCCTGCATCGTGCATTCTCTGCCTAGCAGCAAATTCCCAGGTGAAATGAAGATCTTTCCTGCTTCTACATTTGCTAAAACCCTCCCTGACAGCCTGAGTCCCACTCATCGCCCTTCTCCTTCTTCCTCCTGTGATAGGATGAAATAAAGAGGGAGGGGCCTGATAACCAAGACCTCTGATTGGCCTGTGTTTACATGTGTTATCCAATTAGCTAATAGGCCGACCTCTGATTGGCCTTTACTTAATAAGCTATCCTACTAGCCAATAGGCTAAAAGGTAGCATAGTAAATAGAGCATAGTAAAGACCACCCTGATTGGCCTTTATTAACCAAAAGGATGGCATATGCAAATAAAGGCCAATCAGAGACCAAGCTTACAAAGTCTCATTTGCATATGACACCTGCGCTGTACTATCTATCTTGCCTTTCTTTTGCTTTCTTTGGCTTGGCAATTCTGGGCATTGAACGAACACAGGACCTCACACCTGCAAGGCAAAAGAGTTCTACTGCTGAGCTGCCTCTCCAGTGTGATTCCCTATATTTTTTTGGGGGGGGAATGACTGGTCTTGGGGCCACACCTGGCAGTGCTCCAGGGACCATGTGGAGTTAGGGATCAAACCAGGTTTAACTACATGCAAAACAAGCGCTTTAGCAAGAGTGCTATCTCTCTGGTGTGTGCTTTTGAGTCACTGAACCTGGATAGACTCTAAGAGACGCTACACAAGACATCAGAAGCTCAGGAGGGGTCCAGAGTAGGGACCTGGGGGTCCTGAATTTCCCAGTTGGGGAGCTGGAAAGGGCTGACATTAAAGGCGCGATTCAGTCCTTCAGGACTCAGGTGATTAATAAGCATCTCCCCGCACACCACCATCTCCAGGGCCGCTTTCTCTGCGGGTCTCACCGGAGGGAGGTCAGTCTGCATTCGTCATCCAGGAGCCCCAGGCTAGTGTTTTCCAGCACAGACCGGAGCTATGGAAGAAGATGGAGCTGATGAGGAGGACCGAGGGGGATGGGGACAGGGGTGGCGGGAGGCAGTCTTGCAGGACGAATGAAGATTGCGATGCTGGGGCTCTTGCAGGGTTTGGGCGGCCCTCACCAGGTGTTGCAGGAGCTTTTCCACTCTGCCGAACTTGTCTGACCTAGGAGACTGCAGGTCGTCGGTGTAGCGGAGATTCGTGATGGTGAAATTGAGGGTGAATGGCACCAGGGCAGGAGCAGAGACTGGAGAGGGGGTTGAAAGAGACTATAGTAGCGGGGGTGGGGAGGGGAGCTAGATTTAGAGCACCCCGATATGGATCTCATAGGAAGGAGCCTCTCCAAGAGTCAGAAGTCAGCCCTGAGCTGACTGTGTCAGATGTGGTCATCCCTGTCAGATGTGGTCCCCAAAATCCAAAACAACAACGAGATTAAAAAAAGTACTCCAACAAACCAAAACAACTCATCTATTCATAACACAGATCTGGGGTTACCAGGAGAGCAGGCAGAAGGGGAACCCGAGGGGGTGTGGGGAATGGGGTCCCCAGACGGGAGGTGGAGAGAGATTTACTGCTACTTTGGCGCTGGGTGCCGCATGCTAAGATTTATTTTGAAGATGTATGTCAAACTCCATTTAAAACATAAGCGGTCATCAAAATACTCCCTCACCTAAAAGGAAAAAAAAAGAAAAAGAAAAAAAGTGCCTGCCATAGAGGCAGGCTGGGGGTGCAGGAGGGAAACTGGGGACATTGGTGGAGGGGAGTGGACCCTCGTGAAGGAATTGGTAATTCACAGTGATTCAATGGAAAAAAATAATCAATTAAAAACGTGTTGAAAGTAGGTAAAGGGATATTCCTTTCAGTATCTGTTTTGCCAACCACAGTGCCCAGAAGGAGAGAGAGAGAGAGAGAGAGAGAGAGAGAGAGAGAGAGAGAGAGAGAGAGAAAGAGAGAGAGAGAGAGAGAGAAGTGCCTGCCATAGAGGCAGGTGGGAGGGGGAGCCGGGGGTGGGAAGGAAACTGGGGATACTGGTGGTGGAAAATGTACACTGGTGGAGGAATGGGTATTGGAACACTGTATGACAAACCCAACCATGAACAACTTTGTAATGTGATTACAAACCTATCTCACTATGATTCAATAAAACAATTTTTTTGGAAGATAAAAGATGGTTTTTGTGTGTGTTTGTGTGTGTGTAAAAACTCAAAGGGAGATCAGCTTTTTGCTGTACCATTGTTTGGGGGAGAATATGGAAACAAGGGGATGAAGGGGGTACCTCAGTTTACCTACTCCAAGACAGGTTCCAGGATGGCTCAGGGCTCTGTGCATTGGAATGGGGGTTTGAGGACCCCCATGACCTGTCAAACTCATGGGTCTTGGACTTCAAGTTAAGACGCCTCCCTCCCATGTGGCTGACACTAACAGGAACTCTACCCCACCCCCCAGTGCTATCTGGAACAGCAACGGGGATTATACCTGAGAAGGTCAAGAAAGCACTTGAGACTGTGGGAGGAATGGTGGCTTCCGTATTATCTGGAGAGGAGATTAAAAAAAAATCTGTTGAGTTTGGGTAGGGTACCCTTCATCTTTTTTTTTTTTTGGCATTTCATTAATTTATTCATTGTGTTCAATCGACAACACTGCTCCGGATACAGTTTCAAGCATACCCATTCCAACACCATTCCTGTTTTTCATCATCATTGTCTCAGGGTTCCCTCAGACACCCGCTAGTTGTGGTAAGCTCATTTCTGGTGCCTTTGGCCCTGGAGCTGATGGGCAGAGAAAGGGAGTGGGCAGGTCTAGGAGTCTTTTTTTGGGTCACATTGGCAGTGCTCAGGGAACCCTATGTGGAGCCAGGGATCGAACTTAGGTCTGTCACGTGCAAGGCCAGGCACCCATCCACTCTTCCACTGCTCTTGCCACAAGGCTTGGGGATTTTGAGCCACTACCTTCTGGGCTGGAGCAATAGCACAGCAGGTAGGGCGTTTGCCTTGCACGTGGCCGACCCCAGGTTCAATTCCTCTGTCCCTCTCGGAGAGCCCAGCAAGCTACCGAGAGTATCCCACCCGCACTGCAGAGCCTGACAAATTTCCCGTGGCTCTTCTCACAATGGAGATGTTACTGGTGCCCGTTCGAGCAAATCGATGAACAATGGGAGGACAGTGCAGTGCTACAGTGCTACCTTCTGGGGGGAGGCATCCCATGTGGAGGAGAGAGGAGAGAAATGATGAGCCCCGGGAATCACTGTGGACTCACGTTTTGTGGGGGTGGTCCAGGGATTCTGGCGGCTGTAACCTGCAGAGGGGTGGAGAAGAACAAGGTGAGAAGCAGGGAGGGAAGAGGGCAAACTCAGGAGAGAAAGCTAGAGTGCACAGTCTTCAATGTTCGGACAGACCCTCCCACGCCCACGGCCCTCACCATCCACCACGAGACTGTCTGGCTTCAGCGTGTAGGGCCCGAGCTGGGAGCCACCGTGTGTGTACCGACTGAACTCCTCGTACAGATGTTTCCTGTCCAGCTCCCTATCCGCCGGGTCTGGGCTGTAGATGCAGACCATGTCCACGGCGGTGGTCACCCCGCCATCCTGGGACCTGAGCAGGCGGATACAGGAATTTGCTGAACGGAGTCAGGGAGGATTTTGCTCTCCTGGAGATCGTAAAGCAGCAAGAAGAATTGCAAAGACAGTCACAGATGCCAAGACAGATTCTCCTAGTTGAAGAGGCTTCCACTGAAGAAATATTCGGACGCAAATGGAAAACCTCAGTGGGGTGCGGAGCAAGGGAGCGAAGAGGGGAATTAAGAGGAGCATCTCATTACCAGGACACGCTGGGAAATGGGGGGAAGTTGTGGGAAGGGATCTGAAAGAAGTGACACTGATGCCATAGAACTCCGGCTCTGCATAGTCCCAGGTGGGCAGGCAGGAAAGGAAGCCCAAGGGCTTGAGAGCAAGGTAGCAGCTTTGCACAGGTGTTCCAGTCTCACCTAAGCAGGGTCAGTCTGCAGCCATAGTAGCGGGACCCCAAACTGGTGTTCAAGAACAGGGGCTGGAGCTGTGGAGGCGGGCAAGAGGGAAGAGAGCATTAAGAATCTGATCAGTTATCTCACAGTTATTCGATTAAAAGAATTTTTTTTTAAAAAGAAATCTTTCATAAAAGGAAGTCAACAGAATCAGCAAAGTGGGTGGTAATCAGTTTGCAGGAGCCTATAGAGGTGAGGTGGGTGGGGCTTACTCAGTGGGTGGGGTTTGTATCATGGGGACTAGGGTAAAATAGATGGTGTCACTCTGCCCGAGCCTATAGAAGTGAGCTGGGCGGGGCTTGTATCCAGGCTAAGGGTGAAGTGGGTGGGATCAGTTTGCAGGAGCCAATCGAGTCGAGGTGGGCGGGGCTTACCCAGAGTGGGCGGGGCTCGTATCAATGGGGTCTAGGGTAAAATAGGCGGTGTCAGTTTGCAGGAGCCTATCCGAGTGGGGTGGGCAGGCTCTCACCAGCTGCTGCAGGATTTGATCCAAGTTGTGGAATATTCTGGAATAAGAATGCCGCATGTCTTCCTCATAGGGCAGGTTGGTGATGGTGAAGTTGAGGGCAAATGGCACCAGGGTAGGATGAAGGCCTGCAGACGGAGTTGGGGGGTGGGGAGACGTGTTCAGAGAGCCTTAAGGATTAGCACACATGCATGTGTGCAAACACTAACGGGGATCTTCCAGGCACTGCCTACCTGATGTGGTAGGGAAGGATGTTGGTACCCCCGAGGGAGCTGTGGATGCCAATAAACCTAGAGAGAAATCAATTCTGAGTTCCTGGAATGCAGCTCCAAGGGTCCTGGAACATGTCAGTGCCATGCCCGGGGGCTTTTGTGGGTTTAACAGGGATCAGTGTGTGTGTGGGGGGGGGGGGGGGTGTGGCATAGTGAACCTTTTCTTTCCTCCAGTTCCTAAATCAAGATTTTGGGGCTTGGGAAGATTGATGGAGCCTTGGCTGTACTCACTTCTGTCGGTGGTGGTGGTGAAGGTGGGGTGGTTGTAACCTATAGATGAAAAGGAAGGATAGAGGAGGCAGAAAGAGTGAGTGGGACGGGACAAGGCAGAGGGAGCATCAGAGCCACACCACAAGGGCAGACCTAATGACCTCGGTGGTCCCCTCACCATTGATGTACAGACTGTCCCGGTCCAGCATGTAGGGCCCCAGCTGGGAGAAACCCCCAGTCTGCCGGCTCATTTCCCAGTATAGCCGCTCCTGGTCCAGTGCTGCGCCCGAGGGGTCAGGGAGTTGGGTACAGATGAGGTCCACCCTTGTGGCCTGTCCATTCTTCTCTGGCCTGGAGGGGTGGATCGGGGAATAAGGGGAGGGTGGAAGGATGGGCTTGCATATAGCTGGAGCCACAAGGCCCTGACCACTACTGGGTGTGGCCCCCAAGCAAAAGCAAATGCCCAGCTAGGGGGACACTGCTCAGGATGGGTATTAGGGGCGAGGGGTATTCACTACTCCTAAATACAGGCTTTACCTGGGACATCAAAAGAAGACAGGCAGGAGGGGCACCCCTGGGGCCTGAGGAAGGACAGCACTTGATACAGGTATTTCCGTCTCACCTGGACTGGGTCAGTCTGCAGCCATTGTAGCGGGGCCCCAGGCTGGTGTTCCGGAACAGGGGCAAGAGCTGTGGAGGGGTAAGGGAGGGACATGAAGGATTTGTCTAGGGGAACAAGGGGGTGGGCGGGGTTTATATCCTTGGGGGCAAGGTGAAGGGGAGCATCAGGTTACAGGCACTTGCAGAGGTGAGGTGGGCTGGGCTTGTACCACTGGGCGGGGCTACACCAGTGGGCTCGGCCTGAGCGTGGCTTACCAGTGGGCAGGGTTTGTACCACTTGGGCGGGGCTTACGCCTGTGGGCGGGGCTTGTATCTATAGGGACCGAGGTGCGTGGCGGTGAGCGGAGCAGGGCAGGCAGGAGGGGCAGGACTCTCACCAGCTGCTGTAGGATCCTCTCCGTGTTGTTGAAGATTATGGAATCTGGACGATTCATGTCCTCCACATAGGGCAGGTTGGTGATGGTGAAGTTGAGGGTGAATGTCACCAGGATGGGGCCAGGGGCTGTGGGGGTGGGGGTAGCGGGAGACACATGTGCAGTAAGTTCAGGCTGAGAATCTGGGTCTGGCCACCCCATGTGCACGCCTGCACGTCTTGTGGGCAGTTAGTTCCCTGAGAGGGATGTCTTTGCCATCACCTTTATGGAGGGGGCCCGGGTTATGGATGGCAGCCTGGAGGCAGAAATACCCCTAACGAAGTCTGACTTGCAGGAGGGGGTGGTGGAGCAAACAGGCACATTAGCAGCCGCCTTTTTTGATTTTTTTTTTTTAAAGAATCCAATTGGTTCCTGTGAGCTGCCTCTGTATTGCCTTATTTATTTATTTTGCTTTTTGGGTCACACCTGGCAATGCTCAGGGGGTTACTCCTGGCTCTACTCTCAGGAGTTACTCCTGGCAGTGCTCGGGGGACCCTATGGGATGTCGGGGATTGAACCCGGGTCGGCTGCATGCAAGGCAAGCACCCTCCCCGCTGGACTATGGCTCTGGCCCCCCTATTGTTTTTAAAGCCTTTCAGGGAAACCGCGGAGAATGACTCACTTGTGGACACAGGGACAGTGCTGGACATGGTAGTCGAAGTCGGGGATGTCAGCCCTGGGAGGAAACAGAGACGAATAGAAGGGGCCAAGGGGCCCTCCTCGGGAAGAGGGCATGTTCCACACGCAGACAATCAAGTCCTTTTGGGGTCCTTAGACTGGTCTGGAGCCAGTCAGAGACACGGGGGTCAGATAGGAGCTTTGGGGGGCTTCTCCCAGCCTGGGAAGATGGCAGTGGGTAGCAGGAGGGGGCATGAGTCCCAGCATGGGGGGTCCTGGTGAGTGCTCACTGGTGGGGAGTGGTTAGGGTGGGTGTATTCTACAGGGAAACTGGGGGTACAGGGTTATATGAGGAGGGGATGTGAGAGTTTGGGGTTCTTTGCTTTCTTTCTTTTTTGTGGAAGCACACCCTGCAGTGCTCAGGGCTAACTCCTGGCTCTGTACGCAGGGATCACTTCTGGCAGGGCTCTGGGGACTCTATGTGGTGCCAGGGCTCAAACCCAGGTGAGCCACATGCAAAGCAAGCGCCCTCCCCACTGTACTCGCGCTCTCTCTCTCTCCAGGCCCCTTGTTACAATTCCATCCATTCACTCATTCCCGGTTGCATCTCAAGTATCTCACAGCAGGAAATTCCTACCCTGGGCTGTGAAGAAGACGGATGGTGTCTCTGAAGATGTGGTGGTTACTGTTGAAGATGGAGAGAAATAAATGCCAGTTTGCGACTGGGACTAAGGGATGGAGGAGGGTATGGAATTTCCGGGGTTTTGTCACCTTGGACATTACGGACCAGGAGTGCCCGTGAATGAGGACTGGGAAGTGGGCTTTTGTCTGCTCTAGTTCTTGGGTTAGGATTATCACATTAATTATATATAATTATTTATCACATTATAGAATTATATCATATATAAAACTGATCTATCAATATACATTAATCCTAACCCAGGAATTATAATTAATATAATCAATATCTTATGTTATTATATAGTAAAGAATATTAGATAATATTACATAATTACTGTAATATTAATATATTATATTATAAATCTATTCGGAGGGTCATGCTCTGAAGTACTCAGGGATGACTCCTGGCTCTGTGCTCAGATCACTTCTGGAGGGGCTCAGGACCCTCTGTGGTGATGGGGATTGAAACCAGGTCAGCTGTGCGCAAGGCAAGTGCCCTGCCCACTGTACTATCTCTCTGGCCTCCCTTGTTACAATCTTCATCCATTCATTCATTACCAGCAGTACCTCACAGCAGAAAATGCTACCTAGGGGTATATTAATATAATTATATTAATACACTTTATATATTATAAGCACTGTATAGTTCGTATAATAGCATATTTATGTATATTCTGTATGACAGAATTATCAAAAGTATTACATAATTATCTAATACACATTAATACACCATATGTTATTTTACATAATTATATAGTATATCTATAAATCAATATGGCTGTAGGTTATGTGGTTACCACAGTGACAGTGTTTATGACTATCTTAGGGGATGGGTTGAAGGATCTTTGTAGAGATCCCCAAACTCCCCCATACTCACTTTCGGGGGTCGTGACTGGGTTTTGCCAGGTGAAACCTGCAGAGGAAAAGGAAGAGCCGCTGTCGAGGGACGCAGGGAGGGAGACTGGCGCCAAGTCCATGGAAACCAAGCACCAGGATGGGCTCAGCATCACGACTCTCACCATCGACGTAGAGGCTGTTCCTGTCCAGCGTGTAGAGCCCCAGCTGGGAGACGCCCTGTGTCTGCTGGTCAAGCTCCCAGTACAGCCGCTCCCTGTCCAGCCTGCTCTCCGTGGGGCCAGGGGAGTAGTAGGAACAGACCATGTCCATGCCCGTGGCAGCGCCATCGTACTCCGGCCTGCGAGGGCAGGTGAAGGATAAGGGTGTGCGCTGGGGAGGGTTTGATGTCCCCAACTCACAAAGGGGCAACCAGGAGAAAAAGGACTCTTTTACTTTCTTTTCTTTTTCTTTTTTTTTCTTTCGGTATCAAGGTTAGAACCCGGATCTCAAGCCTGTGGGGCACGAGATCCAGACCCTGAAAAATGAAACTGAGAAAGGACAAAAGGGCAGAGAAAGATCCTCCTGGTGCCCGGATTTGAGTTTCAGGATCAGCAGGGAAGCGCTTGCCTTGCCTGTGGCTGCCCCCTGGGTTCAATTCCCAACTCCCCACAGGGTCCCTCAGACACACCAGGAGTTAGCCTTGAGCACTGCCAGGTGTGGCCCCCCGCCCCCCCCCCCCCATATAAAAACAAAAAGAAAGCAAAGTGGAGAAAGGACTTGGCAGAAGTCAAGGGCTCTGACCCAACGCTTAAGAGGCCTGACCCAACGTTTAAGGCTCCCCTTTTGGGTCTAAGCGAAGGAAGAAGCGAATGCAGAAAGTGAAGCAGCGGAAGAAGGTTCCATGCTCGGAACACCCTGGGATCCAGACATGGTTGGGAGGGAGAGGAATACAAGGCGACGAAGCTTTACACACGGAACTGGCACCACACAATTGCCCCTCTGCATAGGATACCAGGCGAGGCAGGTGTTGGGCAAGAAGGGAACCCCGCAGAGGACCTGGGCGCTGGGGCGGCAGTTGGGCACAGGTGTTCCACAGTCTCACCTGAGCTGGGCCAGTCTGCAGCCGAAGTAGTGGGGTCCCAAGCTGGAGTTCTGGAACAGGGGCTGGAGCTGTGCGCGAGTGGGAAGTTGGAAGAAGGAACGTGAGGGTTTGCTCCAGAGCCGCGTGGTGGGGTGGGCGGGGCTGGCGTCAGTGGGCGGGGTTTGTATCCATGGGGGCTACAGGTCGAGGGGAGCGATCTGATTTGCAGGCACCTAGAGGTAGGCGGGGCATTGCGGGAGTGGGCGTGGCGGGCGAGGTGGGCGGGGCTCTCACCAGCTGCTGCAGGACCCGGTCGGTGGCGCTGAATATCCTGGAACCAGAGAGATTCATCTCCTCCTCATAGGGCAGGTTGGTGATGGTGAAGTTGAGGGTGAAAGGCACCAGCACAAGGCCAGAGGCTGCAGGGGGTGGGGGTGTTGGGGATGGACAAGAAATGTCCAGTGTTCCCGCCCTAACCATAGAGCTGAGTGGCGGTGGGGGGTTACCCACATGCCTGCCTACAGGTCTGGCTGTGGCGGGGAGGGGACTCTTGCTTTAACACGGAGACGCCATCCTCACGTGCCTGGTGCCCACTTCTGCGCATGGTAGGCCCAAGACCAGAGGTTTGGCAGGAGAAACCAGGAGGGGTGGAGAAAGCACTTACTTGGGGGGACCGGGGCCTCGGTGCTGGGTAGTGAGGCCGGAGCGGGCGCGAGAGTGGGCACGGAAGCTGAAGCTGCGGGGGGGGGGGGGGGGAGAGAGAGAGCAGCAGGAGAGAACTCCATATACTGGGCTGTGTGGCATCATCTCTCCACCAGCTGCCTTTCCCCCCAAGACCTTTTTTTCAGAATTTTCCCGAGGAGCAATGTACTGACCAGTCACACTTCCCTTTGGGAATATTTATCTTGGGCTGGAGAGACAGGACAGCCGAGAAGGCGTGCCATGTGGCTGACCCAGGTTCGATCCCTGGCACTGCATATGGTATCCCCCGAGCCACTGAACCAGGAGTAAACCCTGAGAACCACTGATAAACCTCCACAATAATAAAAGACCTTTTCAGTGAAAACATGTTGTGAAGAAGTGTGTGTGTGTGTGTGTGTGTGTGTGTGTGTGTCTCCTGGTGGTGCTTGGGGGACCATGCAGTGCCAGGTAGAGCACCCAGGATTCCTGCCTATTTTCCTGTCCTTGAGCCTCTCCCCAGCTTGTTCACAAGTCAAATGAATCACACACAATCCAATCATCAGGTACAAATCATGCTGACGCCTGTGCAGTTTCCTCCCTCCCTCCCTCCCTCCCTTCCTCCCTCCCTCCCTCCCTCTCTCCCTCCCTCCCTCCCTCCCTCCCTCCCTTCCTCCCTCCCTTCTTTCCTTCCTTCCTTCCTTCCTTCCTTCCTTCCTCCCTTTCTTCCTTTCTTTGGTCCTTTCCTCCCTCCCCTTTTCCTTCCTTCCACCCCTCTCTTCCCCTCTGTTCCCTCATTCTTTCCCCTCCCTCCCTTCTCTACCCTCCCTCCCTCCCTCCCTTTCATTTTTAGGCCACACCCAGTGGGGTTCTGAGATGATTATCCACCTGTTCCTCCAGTCACCCCACTTCCTATTTCCAGGAGAGGAACCCTCCCTCACCTGTGAAGCTGGGGAGAGGATTTGGCATTTCTGTAGAAACTGGGATGATAGTAACACCTGCAGGAACAAATATCCAAAGCTCAAAGGGATCCTCCCCTTCTTGAAGATGGCTGGGACAGGGGGTAGGGGTGCGTGCCTGGGGTTCTTGGGTGTTCTAGTTCACTGGAGATGGAAGGTGGGGTTGCTGGGACAGCAAAAACCTTTGGAGTTCGTTTTAAAAAATATTGGGGGCTCCCAAGAAGGATTCACGTAGTCTAGGGGTCCCTCCAGTCCACCTGAATATTGGGGGGGGCTTTCAGTCAGCATTGCTGGTGATTCAGTGCCAGGGATGGAGGATCTGGTATAGTTCAGTCTCCCCACAGTGCCCAGGATGGCCCGGGCACCCTGGAAGTTCTCAGGGGCCTCCAGAAACACAGTGGTGGTCCTTAGGGGGCTCCCAGGGCTATGCCTGGTGATTGGGGGGGGGGGAATCCTATTTAGCACCAGGGAATGGTTCCATGCAAGCTAGTGCCTTCACCCCTGCACCATCTCTCCAGCCCTGCCTTTCTAGAAGTTTTGAGAGACCCCCCCCCCCCAAGCATCAGCATACTCACTGTTGGGGGGTGTGGTCCAGGTCGGGTGAGTGAAGCCTTCCGGGAGACAAGTAGGAAGGATGAGAAAAACGGGGTGGGGGTGGGGGAAGGGGATATGGTAAGAAGATGTTGCACTACCCACATTAGAAGACAAAATAAAAACAACATTTTAAATGTTTGTTTGTTTTTGACCGTGGGGCCACACCTGGCAGTGCTCAGGGATTTCTCCTGGCTCTGCAGCAGGGATTGCTTCTGGTGGGGCTGGCAGGATGCTATGCGGTGCCTGGGGTGGAAGCCAGCTTCTGTGCAAAGCAAGAGCCTTCCCCAATGTCCTCTTTTGCCAATCCTCAAATGAACACAGTGATGGGCCATGAGCCTGTATCACATTCTCGTGGGCACCATCCCCCAATACCATGTGTGTGTGTGAACCCACAGACACCACAAAGGGACAGGAGTGTGTGGGGGGGGAACGGAAATGAGAAAGGAGTCAAAATAAGTCTTTGGGGTTGGGTGTGGCGGCTACTCACCATTGACGATGAGACTGTTGGGGTTCAGGCTGTAAGGGCCCAGCAGGCTTGCATCCTGGGTTTGCTGCTTTAGCTCCCAGTAAAGCTGCTCCCTGTCCAGCTCAGGTCCCACGGGATCCTGGTAGTAGGTGCAGACCAGGTCCACGCTTGTGGCTGCCCCATCATTCTCAGGCCTGAGGGAGAGGTAGAGCACACGGTAGAGAATTGTAACATTTGTGCTAATAACAGGACATAATAGGAACATAGATCAGACAAAGAGGTGAGAAGTTAGACCGATATTCATTTTGAAACAAATGTGTGTGTGTGTGTGCGCGCGCGCGTGTGTGTGTGTGTGTGTGTGTTTGGGCCACACCTGACTGTGCTCAGCTTACTCCTGGCTCTATGCTTAAGGGATCACTCCTGGAAGTGCTCAGGGGACCATATGTGGTCGCCCCCTGCAAGGCCAGCGCCTGCCTGCTGTCCATCTCTCTGGCCCTAGATGGATAGTGTCAGTGAGAAACAGCCCCAGCTGGGACTGTGAGTGGAGTTTACAATTCTGCTCCAATTCCCAGCACAGCAGACACGTCTGCTTCCTCCATCCTTGACACAGGAATGGATGGGAAATTTGGGATTCAACAAGGAAACAAACAACCAAAAAAAATCATTTGTCTGAGAAAGAACCAAAAGAAAAGGGTTCCCTGAATCAAGGGTGATAGATTTAGAAGGATGGCTTTTATTTTTTCTTTTTGGGTCACACCCAGCAACGCACAGGGGTTACACCTGGCTCATGCACTCAGGAATTACTCCTGGCAGTGCTCGGGGGACCATATGGGATGCTGGGAATCGAACCCGGGTCGGCCACGTGCAAGGCAAACGCCCTACCTGCTGGATGCCAAGGATGGCATTTTTTTTATGTAGGAGTACTGCTATTTATTCAGCCACCGATGAGCTGATTGAATTGGGCATGAACTCCACCTTACTTTTTTTTCATAATTTTATTTAATTATTTTTCTTATATTAATTTTATAGGGTGGCATTTTTAATTTAAAAAATCCTATCTTATATTTTCTTTTCGGGGCTGCACCTCGCGGCGCTCAGGGGCTATTCCTGGCTGTGCTCAGTGGTGACACGTGGCAGTGCTCAGGGGACCCTGTGCAGGATCAATGATATGCAAGGTAAGCATCTTAGCCCCTGTACTATCTCTCCAGCAACAAGAAGGCAGCATTTCTAGGGGTTTGTGTAGTGTGTGCGTGTTGTGTGTGTGTGTGTGTGTGTGTGTGTGATAAAATCATAAATGACGTCCATCCCTGCTGGTCTCCTTGCTTCCGTGATTCCATGTCTGCTGAGGATGTGGGCAGAGAGAGCAAAGAAGGAAGGGATTTTAGAACTTTAGTCTCACCGGAGCAGGGTCAGCCTGCAGCCATAGTAGTGGGGCCCCACACTGGTATTGTTGAACGCGGCCAGAAGCTGCAAGGCAGGGAGAGGGAGGAGGAAGCAAAAGCATGGTTGGTCCTGGCAGGAGTGAGGAGGGCGGGGCACCCGTTGGCGGGCGGGGTTTGTATCCATGGGAACAAGAGCGAAGTAGGTGGTATCACTCTGACGGAACCGAGCGAAGTAAAGTGGGCGGGGCTTCCATCGATGGGTGGGGCTTGTATCCATGGGAACAGCGGGGAGGTGGGTCAATAGAGGCAAGGTGGGCAGGGCAGACATCAGAGGGCGGAGTTTGTATGGGGGGCGGTCCTAGTTTGCAGGTGCAGGCCAGGTAAGGTGGGCGGGGCTCTCACTAGGGGCTGCAGGACCAGATCCGTGATGTTGAATATTCTGGATTCAGGGTGATTCATCTCCTCCTCGTAGCGCAGGTTGGTGATGGTGAAGTTAATGGTGAATGGCATCAGGATAGGACCAGGAGCTGCAGGAGTGAGTGGAAGAGAAGTATCTAAGCCAGCCCACCCTGACTTCATAGCTGAGTGTGTGGAGGGCACCCCCACATGCATGTCCTGCACCTTCCAGGGGAGGGAACTGAGTACCCCAGGCAGAAAAGCGCCTCTCCTGGCAATCCCTCCCTGACAAGGCACCCCAAATGGTCAGAGGCGACTTGTGTGAATCCACCCTCTTCATCCCAGTTGTCTGTCCCAGGAAACCCATCTGCGGTGAGGCTCTTGTACTGTCTGCTGATTGGGCTCGAAAAAGCAGAGCCTTTTCGAAGTGCATCCCAAGTGTGGAATGTCCTATTGGCCCTGCCCCACCCCCTGCCCCCTCCACTGCCCGCATGCAAAGCGTCTGTGCTGGTGGAGGGAGACAGAGAGAGCAAACGCCTACCCGCAGAGGTGGAGACTGAGTCTGAGGTGGTACACTGGTTCGAGCAGCTAGGAATGGCCACGGTGGCTGGGGAGGAAACGCGGGGAAGTTCCGTTCATGGGAAGGCTCTTTCTGAGTCGAGCTTTTCTCCGCTGAGCAAGCCAGAGAAGCCTTCGGCCATGTTTTTGGTGTTGGGTGTCTTTGTTGGGTATCTGGACCTTTCCCGGCCATGCCAGAGGCTAATCCCAACTGGCGGCCGGGGGTCCCTCCTGGTGGGGTGGTGCTGGGGACCCCAGTCAGGGCTCCTACATGCAAGGAATGTGTGCAGCTGAGCCGTCTCTAGGGTCCCTGAGGTGAGGGGGGACTGAAGCCTTCTTGAGTCTTTGTGGGGAGGGGAGTGGGTGAGAGGAGAGAGAACCTCCAGGGGGAACACAGATGGCTACTCACTGCTGGGGGTGGAGAGGGGGATCCTGTGCGTGTACCCTGTGGATAGAAGCAAGGAGAGTTGTGAGTGTGGGGGATGGGCAGGAATGGGAGAACACGGGGCCTGGGGCAGGTTTCTCTTTTTCGGGGGGTGGTGGCATTAGTGCTCAGGAGTGACCCCTAGTAGCACTTGGGGGACCATCTACAGAGTCAGGGATCAAGCTGGGATCCACCCTGCATTATCTCTCTGGCCTCTATGAATCTGTTGATTTTATACGCATGCGTGTGCCCCCGCCTGTGCACGCACACACACACACACACACATACACACATATATATACACACACATATACACACATTCTTTGTTTTGTTCTGTTCTTATTTTTGGGGGTCCCGCCTAGTGGTGCTCAGGAATCACTCCTGGTGGGGTTCGACACCTTACCCACTGTACTATCACTCTGGCCCATGTAATAATCTTTACAGCCCCTCCTCCCCCTTTCATGCACAGATGCAGCAGCCAAGCTCCAGATAATTCTTTTGGGGTGCTGAGAAGAATATCCCTATTCCTGCAATACCATGGGGACAGGGGTGAGGGTGGAGGGCAGGGGTCCCTTGTGGTGGGGGATGGGTGCTGGAACCTGGAACATGGTGTGCATGAAACTCCAGCAGGAGTAAACTACGGTGCTTCAAAGAAAATGTTTTCCAAAGGCAAAGAGAAAAGAACAAACCCTTCAGCCCAACCCACAATGTCTCTGAGTGACTCCCCCTTTCTTCTCTGCATGTTGGCTCAGCTGACTCCCCAGAAGGGCCTAGAACAAATGCTTCTTTCTCAGGAAAAGAACTGCAGGACAGGCCCAACCTGGGAGGAGCTCGAAGCACCCAAGACACACACACACATGCATGTAAGCACAAACATGCACACATTTGCACAAGGCACGCACATACACACATATGTGCGCACACACATGCATTCTCACACACATACATGCACACACACGAATACGCATGCACACACACATGTGTACTCATGCACACACACACATACACACATATGCACACTCAGGCAGTGCTTTTTAGTGTACTGGGAGCCCAGAAGGCTTGTGGGGAAAGGGGAGAGGGAGGGGGGCTCCACTCACCATTGACATAGAGGCTGTCACTGTCCAGGCTGAAGGGGCCCAGCTGGGTGACACCCTGCGTCTCGCGGTTCAGCTCCCAGTATAGCTGTTCGCGGTCCAGCCTCCGGCTGTGGGGCTCAGCAAGGTAGGTGCAGACGGAACTGACTCCGATGGCCCGGCCGCTCCTCTCTGAACTGGACCCCCAAAATTAGGTAGGGGAAGACGAGATGGGGGTCACTCCAGGGAGGATCCTGGGAGATGTTCTCTAAGGCAGACTGTGGGCATTGAGTGTCACTGTCCCTGGGATGGAGTGTTGTGTGTATGTATGAGGGAGGGAGAGAGAGAGAGAGAGAGAGAGATAGAGAGAGAGAGAGAGAGAGAGAGAGAGAGCAAGCACAGACTATGGTGTGTGTGTTAGAGAGACAGACAGAGACATAGAGAGAAGAGACAGAGAGATCAGACTATGCTGTGTGCATATGAGAGAGAGCAGACTATGGTGTGTGTGTGTGTGTGTGTGTGTGTGTGAGAGAGAGAGAGAGAGAGAGAGAGAGAGAGAGAGAGAGAGAGCGGCTGGGCTGTGTGTGTGAGAGACCAGATCGGGTGCGTGTGAGTGCAGGTGCCCCTCCTCTCCCCCATCTTGCCTCCCCGCTCCGACCGGCTCCCCGCTCCCCGCAGAGCTCACCTGATCCAGGTCACTCTGCAGCCCGAGTAGTGGAACCCCAGGCTGCTGTTGCACAACAAGACCCGGAGCTGGGGGCAGAGAGGGCGAGTGAGGGGGGTGCAGGGCTCAGGAGAACCCGGAAATGGGGAGCTCGGCCGGGGCCCTACCTGGCGCACTAGGATCCGCTCGGTCAGGTTGAAGATCTCGGACCCCGGCGCCCCCATGCCCTCCGTGTAGTTCAGGCTGGTGATGGTGAAGTTGAGGGTGAAGGGCACCAGGGTGGGGGTCCCCGCTGCAGCAGAGACGGGCATGGGTGACCTCGGGGGCAGGCCCTGGCCCTCCCGCCCTCCCCAGGCCCCTCTCAGGGCAAATCCTGGGGCAAGAATGCGAAGGGAGGAGCTGGAGCGATAGCACCGCGGGGAGGGCGTTTGCCTTGCACGGGGCCAACCTGGGTTCGATTCCCAGCATCCCACATGGTCCTCTGAGCACTGCCAGGAGTAATTCCTGAGTGCAGAGCCAGGAGCAATCCCTGTGCATTGCTGGGTGTGACCCAAAAAGAAAAAAAAATATTGCAAAGGGGAAGGAGGCTGCGTGCAGGCAGGGGGCTGAGCGCTAAGGAGAAGCAGGCACTAGCACCCTGAGGAAAACCAAGCATCTGACTTGGCCCAAGTGGGGCTTGTTAAGGAGAGTGAATGGAGCGAGGGAGGGGACCCCAAGACCAGATCACACACGGGCTCTGGAGGGTCGCTCCTACCTGTGGAGCCGAGGATGGTGGATGAGAACGTGGATGATTCTAATGACAGCGTAGAAGTAATTGAAGCTGAAAAATATAAAATAATTATAACAACAACAACAATAATAACAATGGGTCGGAGCAATAGTGCACTGGGCAAGGTGATTTGTTGTTGTGTTCGATCTGGTAACCCATCGGGTCCCCGAGCCCGCCAGGAGTGATCCCTGAATACAGAGCCTGAGCACCTTTGGGTGTGGCCAAAAAAAACCCCAAATAAATTGTTTAATTAATTAAAGCTCGGGAGGAAAAGTAGCAGTGCTGCTTGATGGGAACTGGGAAGTTTGAGCTTGACCCGGAACAAGGCGAGGGGTGTCTGGCGGGCGTGGGGACGGACCTCAGCCCTCT
Organism: Sorex fumeus; assembly: GCF_029834395.1. Taxonomy (NCBI): domain Eukaryota; kingdom Metazoa; phylum Chordata; class Mammalia; order Eulipotyphla; family Soricidae; genus Sorex; species Sorex fumeus. The sequence continues at coordinate 10,521,077 of NW_026606098.1, forward strand.
GGGCACTAAGGCTGGTGGGGGGGGCGGAGCTGGGATGCGGATGGGTTTGGGATACTCACTGCTGGCCGTGGGTGTCCAGAGCCAACGGTTGTAACCTGCAGAGACACGGAGACACCGGGAGGGGAGGTTAAGGAGTGGCACAGTGGGACCGGGACACAGGGCAGCGGCCCTGGCACAGGGCTCCCAGTTGGAGCCCCGCCACTGTGCCGTGTCCCAAGCATCTCCAGGGGGCCTGGCCCACCCCTGGCACCACAGCCACATGGCAGCACCCTGTCCTTGGGTCCTGGCACTGAACTGTGAGCCCAGTTGGCTGATGATCACCAGGAGAGGTCTCAAGGCCCCTTGAGGATCTCTTGGGGACCCTCGAAAAAAATAGAAACAAAAATGGAGTGTGATTACGAACTGCCACGGTGTGGAGTAAGATTGATAAGGTGAGATCAGGGCTGGGGTGATGACAGCAGGGAGGGTGCTTGCTGGCCTTGCATGTGGCTGACCCAGTTTCCGTCCCTGGCACCCTATAGGGTCCCTTGAGCACCTGCCCCCCTGAGTGCACAGCCAGGAGTAACACTTGAGCCCTGTTGGGTGTGGCTCAAAAACTGAGAAGGAAGGAAGGAAGGAGGGGAGGAGGGAGGGAGGGAGGGAGGGAGGGGAGAAAAGAAAGGGAAGGAGGGAGGAAGGAAAGGGAGGAAGGAGGGAAGGAAGGAAGGAAGGAAGGAAGGAAGGAAGGAAGGAAGGAAGGAAGGGGAGGGAAGAAGGAAGGAAAGGAAGGAAAAAGGGAGGAAGGAGGGAAGGAAGGAAGGAAGGAAGGAAGGAAGGAAGGAAGAAGGGAGGGGAAGAGAAGGAGGGAGGGAGGGGAGGAAAGAAAGAAAGAAAGAAAGAAAGAAAGAAAGAAAGAAAGAAAGAGGAGGGAAGAAGGAAGGAAAGGAAGGAGGGAAGGAAGGAAGGAGGGAGGGAGGGGAGGGAGGGAAGGAAAGGGAAGGAGGGAGGGAGAGAGGGAGGGAGAAAAGAAGGGAGGGAGGAAGGAAGGAAGAAAAGAAGAAAGGAGGGAAGGAGGGAGGGAAGGAAGGGAGAAAAGAAAGGAGGAAGGAAAGGGAGGAAGGACAAAGGGAGGAAGGAAGAAAAGTGAAGGAAGGAAAGAAAAAAGGAAGAGGGAGCAAGGGAAGGAAAGAAGAGAAAGGAAAAGAAAGGAAAGGAAAGGAAAGGAAAGGAAAGGAAAGGAAAGGGCAAATCTGTTTTGCAAAACTAGTGTCCCCCAGGCACTGGCCCCACTGCAGAGGCCCCTGCGAGCGGTGGTCTCACCGTTGATGTAGAGGCTGCGTCTGTCCAGGGTGTAGCTGCCCAGCTGGCTGGCGCTGTGGGTCAGCTCGCTCACTTCCTGGTACAGCACTTCTCTGTCCAATCTGAACCCCACAGCGGGAGGCCGGTAGGTGCACACGGCGTCCACTCCCGTGGCACTGTCATCTTCCTCGGTCCTGGGGGGGGCGGGACAAGGAAACAGGACCCCTGAGCCGGGGGAGTCATAAACTCAGCACCTGGCAGTGCTCAGGGCTGACTCCCGGCTCTGTGCTCAGGGATCACTCGTGGGAACTTGGGGTCCCTCTGGGGTGTTGGGGATCGGCCACATGCACAGCCAGCGCCCTCCCTGCTGTATCATCTCTCCTGCTCCTGGTGGCCCCAGCGACCGTCCTCGCCTGTCTGTGATCTTGCCTGCGAACCGCCCCCCTGCCCCCCACCCGCTCATCTGTCTTCCGGGAGAGAGGAAAGTGTTACCTGAGCAGAATCAGCCTGCAGTCAGAATACGCAGAGCCCAGGCTGGTTTTCTCAAACAGAGGCTGGAGCTGAGGAGGGTGAGGGGGGGAAGGTGAGCCCATGGGGGTGGGGGACAGGAAGAAGGAGGAGGGGACAAGGTCACGGCCAGGTGGGCCCCGATGGTTTCTTACCAGGTCTTGGAGCGTCTTCTCGAGAGAGAGGAACTTCGCCGATCCTGGCTGGCTCATGTTTGGGGTGTAGCGTAGGTTGGTGATGGTAAAATTGAGGGTGAAGGGCACCAGGGCTGTACTGACATCAACATCTGGAAGTGGGGACAGAGGGGGGTGTGGAGAGGGAGAGGCAGAGAGAGAATTAGAGAGAGAGAGAGAAGGGGGAGAGAGAGAAGGAGACTGAGAGACGGGGGTCAGTTGGAAGGGGTTGGGTACGCTCAGCAGTGCTCAGGGCGGACTCCTTGTTCTGTGCTCAGGAATCACTCCTGGGGGTACTCAGGAGACCATATGCAGCACCACAGATGAGACCAGGGCCAGCTGTGTACCAAGCCAGTACCGTACGCACTGAGTTCTCTCTTCGGTCTTTTTTTATTTGCTTTTTGGGTCATACCTGGCAATGCACAGGAATTACTCCTGGCAGTGCTCAGGAGACCATACGAAATGCTGGGAATCGAACCCGGGTTGGCTGCGTGCCTGGCAAATGCCCTACCCACTGTGCTATCAATCCAGCCCCTCTCTCTCCAGTCTTAGAAGTTTGAATCCAATTCAAAAGGTAACGTTAAGCATCTCACGACAGAGCAAACATAGACAGGTTGTGGCCATTCCATTTGCGTGTGTGTGTTTGTTTTGGGGACCACACCCAGGTGTGCTCAGGACTGACTCCTGGCTCTGCGCTCAGGGATCACTTCTGCTGATCCCTGGCATGTGGATCGAACCTGGGTCTGAGGCACACCAGGCCAGCGCTCTCCCCACTGTGCTATGGCTCCAGCCCCAAGCTGTGGGCGTTCTTGTGGTGAGGAGAGTGGCCAAGAGCTCAGGTGGTCCATATTGGACCACAAATGCTCGAGCAATCAGAAACCCAAAATGTAATCAATTTTTTGGGGGGGGGTATAGAGGGGCATGTGCTCAGGGCTGTCTCCTCTCTCTGTGCTCAGAGTGGGGGGCTCGGGGGGGACCCTGTGCAGTGTCGGGGATTGTCCTGAGATTTGGCGCTGTCGTTCCCACCTGTGGAGCTGGGGAAGGTCGTCAGGAGGGCGGAGGGTCCGGGTGAGGACGTGGAGGTCACCAGAGCTGCAAGGGAACAAGATGCGGTCACCCGGGCTCTGTAATGGCCCCGTGAGAAGGGCCAATCCTGGGAGCTCGCTGGGTCTGAGACGTGGGCAGTGTGGGGGCATCTCTGGAGCCGGGGGTGGGGGGGACACAGGACACAGACTGCAGGACTCAGTACTCACTGCTTGTGGCTGGGCTCCAGTACCAGTGATTATAACCTGCAGTGGGAAAGACAGGAAGAGGAGGGGAGGAAGTTACCAAAGGTGCTGGGGATTGAACCCAGATCAACTCCAGCGCCCTTCCCTCTGTACTGTCACCCCAGCCCTGTGTGATCTTTTTTCCTTTTTTTTTTTTTTTTTTTTTTGCTTTTTGGGTGACACCCAGCGATGCACAGGAGTTACTCCTTGGCTCTGCACACAGGAATTACTCCTGGTGGTGCTCGGGGGACCATATAGGATGCTGGGAATTGAACCCAGGTTGTCCGCGTGCAAGGCAAATGCCCTACCCGCTGTGCTATCACTCCAGCCCTCTTTTTTTTTTAAAGGGGTTCTGAAGAGAGAGAACCAAGACCCCATGTGAACAGATGCAGAGACACTGGAAAAGCCTTGGGGAACCGGGGGTGGGGGGCAGGGGTCACAGAGTCTCTCACCATTGACACAGAGGCTGCTCCTGTCCAGAGTGTAGGGGCCCAGGAGGGTAGCATTCTGTGTTTGCTGGTTCAGCTCCCAGTACAGATGTTCTCTGTCCAGCCTGAACCCCGAGGGGCCTGGCTGGTAGCTACAGACGACATCGACTCCGGTAACTGCTCCCTCCTTCTCAGGCCTAGGGAGCACAGGGAAGGGACTTTGGCAACCACAGACCCCAGAGAGCCTTTTTCTTCCATTGCTTTCCTGGATTTTAGTGATGGTGGAGGAGTCTGGCCAAACCCAGCAGTGTTCAGAAATTACTTCCAGTGCATTCTGGAGGGTCACTCCTGGTGGTGCTGGGGGGATCCCACAGGGCCGGGGTGGAACCTAGACCTCTCACATGTGAAGCTGGCACTCACACCTTCGAGCAAACCCGGACAGCCCCTGGATTCACTGTCACTGTCACTGTCCTCCCGTTGTTCATTGATTTGCTCGAGCGAGCCCAGTAACGTCTCCATTGTGACAATTGTTACTGTGTTTGGCATATCGAATACGTCACGGGTAGCTTGCTAGGCTTTGCCGTGGGGGCAAGATACTCTCGATAGCTTGCAGGGCTCTCAGAGTGGGGCAGAGGAATCAAACTCGGGTCAGCCATGTTGGCTGCTTGCAAGGCAAACACCATACCCACTGTGCTATCACTCCAGCCCCAGATAGTGCTTCTTTTTTATTTTTTTTTCTTTTTGGGTTACACCCAGCAATGCACAGGGGTTACTCCTAGCTTTGTACTCAGGAATTACTCCTGGCAGTGCTCAGGGGACCATATGGGATGCTGGGAATCGAAACCAGGTCGGCCACATGCAAGGAAAACTCCCTACCCACTGTGCTATCGATCCAGCCCCAGATAGTGCTTCTTTAAGAATGTAAAGGGTGGGGTCGGGCCAGCATGATTGGACAGTGAGACAGGTACTTGCCTTGCGCACAGTCTACCTGGGTTCGATTCGCCGGTACCACCCACCACCTGTGGTTCCTTGAGCCCTGCTGGGAACAATTCCTGAGCACCGCCAGGTGTACACCCCCCAATCCCCCGAAACCCCAAATAAAAATAAAAGGTGGGTTGGAGGGAGAGTACAGCCTCCAAACAATCACCATAGAAAACTGCAATCTATGGCTCCAGAGCACAGCGTTTTGTTTGCATTCTGTTTCCCTTCCGCCCCATATAGATGTCCTCGGGTCAAGTCCCGGACTTTGTCTAGCGGAGGTCCAGTGTCCCACCCTGGTCCCCCAGCTGGGGAGAGGAGGCAGTTTAGGAACTCGGGGGACATCCCTGGCACAGGTGCTGCACTGGCCGGTGCAAAACCCTTTGTACTCGTCTTGGTTAGGGTCTCCTGAGAGGCTGGGATTCAAACCCGGGTCTCCTATCTGCTGAGTTCCCTCAAACTGGGTCCCCTGCTGCCCTGATCCCTCAAACTGAGAAGTCCCCAGGGACTGGGCCCCCTGGAGTCTAGAGCCACAAGAGTCTAGAGTCCTCTTCCTCTCCTTTAACAGATAAATCGCCACCAGAGAGCAGAGAGGTTGTGCGCTTTCCCCCGGACACACAGCCAGCACCGGTTTCCACATCAGGTCCTTGGATCTGCTCTGTCCCAAGGAGCTCCGGCCCACAGGCTAATACAGGATATGAGAAGAGTCAGGGGTGATGCTTGGTGGGGGGCAGGGGACCCGTCTCACCTGAGCCAGGTGAGTTGGCAGCCTTCGTAGAGAGGCCCGATGCTGCTGTTCTTCAACAGGGACCCCAGCTGGGGAACAAGGAGAGGTCGGTGAGCTGGGGGTCCTGGAAGCCAGACTGGGGTGGGGGCGGCAGGGCTGGGGGTGTGGGGGCTCACCAGGCCCTGCAGGGACCTCTCAGTGGCCTTGAAGATCAACGAGCCAGAGTTCCCCATGTCGTCCTTGTAGCGCAGGTTGGTGATGGTGAAGTTGATGGTGAAAAGCATCAAGGAGGAAACCGCAGCTGCAAAGAGGAGCCAGTGTGGAGTCAGTTCTGGGGACTCCCCGCCGCCCTGGTCTCAGGCCCTGCAGCACTATGTTGGGGCCCGGTCAGGTGGTCCTTGTCTACTGCTGTCCCAAAGCCTCCTACCGCCTAGGTTGACCCTCAGCCCTTGCCAGGGTCCCTGAGATGTGTCTGATTTGGTGTTTTGGTTTGTTTGTGTTTGGGGCCCACCTGGCAGTGCTTGGGGTTGACTCCTGGCTCTGTGCTCAGGGATCACTCCTGGCAGGGCTTGGGGGACTCTATGGGGTGCTAAGGGTCAAACCCAGATTAGCTGTGTGCAAGGCAAGAGCCTTCCCTGCTGTACTATCACTCCAGTCTAACACATTTTTCGGGTGGTGTTGTCTTTCGGGGCCACCATTGGAGGTGCTTTGGGATTTCTCCTGGCTCTGTGCTTAAAATTTACTCCTGGGGGACACTATGGGATGCTGGGGATCAAACTGGGGTCAGTCACACACAAGGCAAACAGTTTACTGGCTGTGCTATTGCTCCAGCCTCCACGTTTCTGCCCTTAGACCCTCTTTATGAGATGTATCCCAGCAAATAAACAGACTCTACAGCCCAACGAATCCTTCTCTAGGCTTATACACCTTCAAGAATGAGAGAAGCCGACGCTCCCAACAGACACTTGTATGCCGCAGCATCATTCAAAAGAGTATTTGAAAGGTACATTTGGTCAGCCCCAGGACTCCCCAGATAAATGGAGAGAAATAGGTAAAGGCCTAGAATGGGAATAAAAAAAATCCCCCCTGTAGCTGGGGATTGAACGCAGGGCTTCAGACAGGCAAGGCCAGCATTCTGCTGCTGAGCTACATCCCTGAGCTCCCCAGACAATGGAATTATGACCCACCCATCCGTACAGAAGGAAGTTCCAACATCTGCAACATGGGCGAATCGTAAAGACATTACGGTAAACGGAATAAGGCACGTGTGTGCTCAAACAGGTTAGGCAGTGCGAATCCACTCCCATGTCTGTAATGGGCAGATTCACAGATGCGTGAGGCAGATCAGGTGACCAGGGAGTAAGGAAGGTGTGTGTGTCGGGGGGAGTGAGAGTGTAGGGGTCTCACAGATCTCAAATTTGGGGGGACAGGAGAGAGAGGCCAGGGTGAAGACACTTGCCTTGCATGTGGCCAATCCCAGTTCAATCCCTGGCTCTCTCCAGGGTTCCCAAGCACCTCCAGGGGTCAGCAACAGCCCCTGAGCACTGACAGGTATGGCTTAGCTCCTCCCCCCCCCCAAACTTTTTTAGGAGACAGAGGCAATTAATTCATGGCACTCTGAACATCATTAATGCCCTCTGCACCAATTCCTTGAAAATGCTAAAAATAGCAATCTGGTGCCTCTGCTTCCTCCCCCCCCCCATACACACACACACACACACACACACACACACACACACACTCTGACCACAGCAAAGGACTGAGAAAAAGCAAAGCCTCACTTGTTTCTGGGGCCACGCTCCCAGACGCCAGGGTAGAGCTCTCAGGAGTGTCCGGGGCGCTGCCGGTGGCGAGGAAGCTCGATTCTGTGGCAGCTACATTCGTGGTCTCGGGTGTGGTGGCTCCCAGTCCCGGGGTCAGGCTCAATCCTTCCCCCTGACTCTTTTCTGGGATGGTTGGACTCTGTGATGGCCCCCAGGTCATAATATCCCTTGTGACAGTCTCGGACACTGCCGGGGGTCCGACTGAAGTCACAGGGGCTGGGGGGCGGGAGCTCCAGGAGGTGTCCATGGGAGGTGGCTCCCGGCTTGTGGCTGGGGGGACACTGGCAGGGCTCAGGACATCCAGGGAGGTGGACAGAGAGGGGGGACTAGCACTGCTGGGTGAGAGAGAGGAAGTTGTGGGGGCTGTGGACGGGGCCATGGTGGGGCTGGTGGGGGTTGAGGACATTTCTGGAAAGAGGCCAGTTGATGCCACTGACCCTCCGTGGCCTCTGCTGGTCCCGGGGGTGTCAGGGACGGTGGGAGAAGTTGATGCTGTTTCCGGAAGGCCATGGGTCTCGGTCTGGGCCACAGGAGCTGAGCTGGTGTCCAGCTCGGGCCAGAGGGGCAGCGAGCTGGCCGTGGTCTCTGGGACAGGAGGAAAAACCGTGGAAGTTGGGACACGGGTGTTTGTCTCAGTAATCCCCGTGGTCTCTGGTTTCCTGGGAGCCAGAGTCGATGTTGGAAAAGAAGCTCCGACGTTTGTCTGCAAACCAGGGGCCTGGGAGGCCACTGTTGCTGCAAAAGATGCAGTCTGCATCGGGGCAGGTGACCCGGCTTCAGGGCGGGAGGGAAGTGGAGAGGATCCTATGGCCTGCGTGGTCCACATGCTTCCGATTTCAGGCTCTGCAGTGGAGACCATTGGGGTTGGGGCGGCTGAACCCTGTCTGGTCCCTGAATGGGTCACCCAGGAGACAGTCTCATCCGCTGGAGTCCAGAAGGGGACGCTGACCTCTGCCCTGGGAGTGGATAAGACCATTGGCTCACTGGTCGGAGCGGGGACGGTCGATGTCATCTGGGCCTCAGGAGGTGCAGATGAAGCTGGCTGGCTGAGAACTGGGGTCTGCGTTGGACTAGCAGCCCCCGTCTTGGTCCCGGGACTAGCCTCGGGCGAGGTCACGCTCTGTAGTTCACCTGGGGTGGCCGTTGGTGCCAGGGCCGGGGAGCTGATCTCTGTCCCAGGACTGGTGGGGAAGGAACGGGGGGTGTCCACTTTGCCTGGGAGGGTGCTGTGGGTGAGGGCCGGGGGGCTTCCCTCGGCAGCTTGGGTGGGCCCTGAGATTGTGCCATGCGGCTCCGCTGGGGTCAGCCTCTGCGTCGGGGCAGCCCAGGTGGTTTCTGACTCAGAATGAGCCTCCCCGGAGACCGGGGTTTCCCTGGGACCTGTGGAGAGCATCAGAGGTGGGGCAGTGGTGGCAATCTCAGCCACGGAGCTGGAAATTGTGGCCTCTGAACTCTCGGTTCCTGGGACATGGGCCAGCCAAGTGGAAGCTGGGGCAGCCAGGCTGGTGGCTGAATCCGCGGGTGACTGATTCTGGGAGAGCATGGGGGTTGTCCCCGGTGCTGTCACCTCTGTCCCTACAGTTTCTGTGGTCCATGAGACTGTGCTCTCTGGCTCCAGAGTGGAGTCTGTCTGAGCTGAAGCCATAGAGCTGGGATGGGGAGCCCCGGAAATTGTGGGGTGCAGTTCAGAGGTGGAACCATCCATTGCTGGGAAGGCTATGCTGGTCGGTGCCTCAGAAATGGGCACTAGTGATGTGGACACCCATGGTGTGCTGGGCCACGGATTTGTGGCCGGAGCAGAGGAACCAGCTTCCATATTGGGAGTGGGGGGCGTAGAGGGGGCACCGTGGGAGATATCCACAGACCCTGTACTCATCTCTGCACTGGGGGCAATGGTGGGGAGGACAGTCCCAGCCTGGGTCGCCCCAGAATGTGTGTCTGCAGCATCAGTGATGAGGGGGGAGTTTGTCAGTGGCAGAGTTGGGTGAGTTGGGCTGACCTTCACCCCAGAACTGGTAACCAGTGGCATTTCCCCGCCGGCCCTGCTGGGAGAAGCCATGGATGTGGTCGGCGCCGAACTGGCAGGTGCTCTGGAGTGGGTGAGCCACGAGGCCGTGGTGGCTGGTGTGGCAGGAGAGAGAGTCTGCATGGGGCTGGGGGTGACCGTGTGGGTGTCCACCTCAGGGTGAGTGGCTAGTGAGGTCCAGGCTTCAGGTGCGTGGGAGGAGACGTGGATGGTCGAAACAGTGGATGAGTCAGTTTCTGTCTCAAGGCTGGAGGCCATAGAAAGTGTCACGCCCAACTCATCATGGGGCCCTGTAGTGGTCGTCCCGGGATGTGGGGAGCTGAACTCTGCAGGAGGCGTGGCCAAGGAGATGTTTGCAGCTGGTTCCCGCCAAGTTGGAGAAGATGACTCAGCTCCGGTCCCAGAACTCGTAACCACTGGGAGTGTGACATGTGGGGATGTGTCTGACGTGCTGAGGGCAGTCATTGTATGAGAGGAGGAGGTCCACGGGACCCTGGACTCCGGCCTCTCAGGGGAGATAGTCCAAGACGGGGCCACAGAATTGGCTGCCCCCACAGGGCGGGTGACTGGCGAGGCTTCCAGTTCTGGCTTGTGGGATGCATCGGTCCCCAGGAGGGCCATGGTACTCAGATCTCCCGCCCCAGACGTGATGGCAGTGGTGACCCACGCAGTTTCCAGGGTCGTTGTATGAGCAGTTGGGCCCCCGTCTGCTCTAGAACTGCTCTCCGATGCAGTCACGAGCTCTGGAACCCCACGGGAGGGAGGTGGCGTTGGTGGCGACGAGCTTCCAGGAGTCCCAGGATGGGTGATGCTGCCCACACTCATCTCCTCGATGTGAGTCTCGGTCCCAGCACTCGGGACCAGGGAGGATGCAGTCTCTGATCGTCCATGGGAAAGAGCTGGAGTGGTCCCCAGGGCATCTGTGCTTGACTCCGTCCCAGACCTGGTATACATGGAATCCAGCGTCTCTGTTGCCTGAGAAGGAACATTCGGTTTTGTGGTGCTGATTCCTGGAGATCTCGTGTGGTTTGTCGCATCAGATGTGGCCCAGGGACTCAGTGTCCCCAGAGGGAAAGGAGAGGCCGTGGGAAGCAGTGAGGTGATGGAGGTGGTTTTCAGGGCTAGGCCGGTGCTCTCGCTCTTCTCTGTGCCCCCTGTCGGCCGTCCTGTTAATAATTAGACAGAGGACATGCAAATAGTTCTTGTGTATGGACTGGCAAGGAGTTATAACCCCAGGAAGAAAGATCTCTTTTGTGCCTGGGTTGTTTTATGTCAGACAAAGAAATGATGAATGGCATTTTCCATTCCTTACAAGGTTACTTTCTCGCCTACCACTATTACTGTGCTTACTACCATTACTATTACTTTGATTCCTACTATTACTGTGATTACTACTATTACTACTACTGTGATCACTACTATTGCTGCAATTACAACTATCACTATTACTGAGATCACTATTATTGTTACTATTTCTATGATTACTACTATCACTGGAACCACTACTATTATTGTGATTGTTACTATTACTACTATTGCTGTGATCACCACTATTACTGTGATTATGAGCATATCCACTGTTACTGAAATTACTATTAATACTGTTACTGCAATTACTACTGTTACTACCTCAGTCACCTCCTCCCATTTGGTTACTATTCTTACTCTCGCTACTATTTCTACTATGTAAAGATTATTACTACTTCCTGGCAAACCTTCCAAATCCAATTCAATTGTGATTTCCTAACAAAGGGCTAATCTTCAACATAGATATGGCATTCACAAAGCTGGATAACAAAAACAAAAACAAGAGGAAAGAAAAATCTAAGCAAAGCACCCCCAGAGAGGAGATGAACAGAATAGGCATTAAATCCTAAGAGGAAACATAGGTAGCCACCAGACTTATAAAAGACTGTTCATTATCACTAGTTATTGGGGAAACGCAGAGGAAAAATGACAATGAGATAGGGATCGGAGAGGTGGTCCAGTGGGTAGGGTATTTGCCTTGCCCGCAGCTGACTCAGGTTCAAACCTGGGCATCCCTTAACAGTCCCCCAAGCCCACTAGGAGTGATCCCCTGAGTGCAGAGCCAGGAATAATCCCTAGGCACTGCGGGTGTGACCCCCAAAGCACACCACTCCTCCAAATGACAATGAGATATCATCTCACACCGGTGAGAATGGTCTTAATCAAAAAGGATGAAACCACCGGCATTAGTGGCAATATTGGGGGAAGGAGGTCCCTCTTTCATCCTGGTGATCAGTCATCATGAACATTTTTTTTCATAAGCTTGGTGGGATACAGCCTGGTTATGTATTTATGGAAAATGGAGTGGAGATATCCAGGAAATCGGAAATAAAACTTCCATCTGACCCCACGATTCCCCTCCTGGGCATTGACCCCAAGAACACTAGAGCCTTAATCCAATAAAGGACACATGGTACCCTACGTTCATCAAGGCCTTATCCCCAATAGCCACGGTCTGCCAGAAACACCCAACTGTTTATCAGCCGATGAGTGGATTCACAAAACTGTTGGTCTTGCTACACACCAGCCTACAATTCAGCAATAAGAAAAGACTTGTGTTGTTTGCTACAATCTGGATGGAACTGGAGGGCGTCCTGCTAAGTGACATGACCCAGAAGGAAATGGAAGCCAATCCCCAAATGATCTCATTCGTTTGTGGGTGGAACAGTCCCCAATAGAAGTAAACCCTGAGGAAGACCCAACTGAATAGTCTTCTATGGTGACAAGGGGGAAGGAGGTGGTGGAAGGGACGATAGGTGTTGGGTTTGTGACACGGATGGTGACAAGAGCATAGAGCAGTGCAAGTATAAAGCAGCAATGTGGAAGCTACTGTAAACCCCAAAGAGCCAATAAAAATGAAACAATTTCTTCTCTACATTTTTACAGTTCAAACCAAATATAGATTCATTGTCTATGTTTTAAATGTGGAGTGCTTTTTTTGCATCATAATTATTTCATTCCTTATTACTTTCTCCCTATGACTGTCTCCCCCCAATTTGGTACTCCAAGAGTACCACAGCCAAGTATATTCACTCCAAGTTTTCTTTTTCTTTTTTTTCTTTTTGGGTCACACCCAGCAATGCTCAGAGGTTACTCCTGGCTCATACTCTCAGGAATCACTCCTCATGGTGCTTGGGGGACCATATGGGGTGCTGGGAATCAAACCCGGGTCAGCTGTATGCAAGGCAAATGCCCTTCCTGCTAGACTATCGCTCTGGTGTATTCTATATGCCAAAAACAGTAACAATAACAGGTCTCATTCCCCAGACCCTGAAAGAGTCTCCAATATGGCAGCATTGGGAAAGGTGAGTAAGGAGAGACCTTACTCTAAAATCTCAGGGCTGGGACGAATGGAGACATTACTGGTGCCCGCTCAAGTAAATCGATGAACAATTGGATGACAGTAATGATGACAGTGATGACTCCCAGTTTTCAGTGGCACCTCTAACAGTGAGCAAGTTCTTACTAAGCATCGCTAGACTATTCTGGCTGGCTGGGTTGGATCTATGAATTGGGCGTGTCCAACTTTGAATTTAAACTCAGAGGCTTATCAAGTATGGATGTCCACTGGGTAAGAACCAGCAAACTCAGAGAAGTCCAGGACAGGCCCACCTCATGCTTCCTTGTCAGGAAACAGAATTGTTCTTCTCTCCAGAAAGGAGATAAGACAGTGAGCTGCTGGGAACATACCGCTGAGAGTGGCCGATGGTGTGGATGCCACGAGACGTGGGACTGACCCAGACGTGCCTCCCGGTCCTGTTGCATGGGGTGCCCATGTGATGCGTTCCACAGTGCCATCGGTCCCTGTGGGGCAGACAATGAAAGTCATTTACCGCTGCCAGACGGAAAACACTGTTGACATAGATCCAGTCATGGAACAACTCAACCCTCTCAAGCCTGCCTCTATGCAGCGTGACATATGCTAAATGACCACTTTCCACAGATCCATGCATCCACTCACAGTCTTCTGGTTTCCTTCCATCCATCCCTACGTCTCCCAAACTACCCACTCTACCTTCTACCATTTTTATTTATTTATTTATTTATTTATTTTTGCTTTTGGATCGCACCTGACTATACTCAGGGCTTACTCCTGGCTCCGAACTCAGGAATTACTCCTGGGATGCCGGGAATCAAATTCAGGTTGGCTGCATGAAAGGCAAATACCCTCCCTGCTGTACTATCGCTCTGGCCCCTCTACCATTTCTTGTTCTTTAAACAAATCTTTGCAATATTGCCATTTTCCTTTCCCATTTCCTCCCCAAATGTTTGGTGTGTTTTTTTTTGGGCCAGGGATCACACCCGGCTATGCTCAGGCCTTACTCCTGGCTCTGTGCTTAGGGTCACTCCCAGCAGGTTCGAGGGTGTTGCGGATTGAACCCAGCCAGCTGTGTGCAAGGCGAATGCCCTTCCTGTTTAACTATCCCTTCAGTGCCTCAAACATTTTCTTCAGTCCTTTCTTTGAGTCTCCTTACCATCCACTCACACCCACCCGGCCCCCCTGTGTCTATACATGCCTCCTTTCTTCTTTCTTGCATACCTTCATCCCTTTTATTCTTGCATCCTTCCAACCACACTTATCCTTCCTTGGAATCCCATGCCTCACTCACTTATCAAACCTCAAGTGACGCCAAGCCACTTGATTCGAGTGTGTAGTCATCCATGCATCTAATTTTGGTGTGTACCCACCAAACCAAACCGATGGGGGGTGCTGGTTCCATCAGTGGCTAAAAGCTCCCCACTAGGCAAGCGAGATCCAGGCAAGTGAGATCCTGAACTTGCTCCCTGGTGCCACGTACAAGCATTGGTGGCTCTGAGCATGTGATGTCTGCAGAGCCAGCCGTGTGTCCAAGCTCCACCAGTGAAAGTGCGCGGCCCCCAGCAAGCAACGCAACAGCATTAGGCATGAGCACCACAGTGACCCTCTGGGAACACCATCATGCAGAGTGCAACACCAGCCCACCCCCAGCAGGTGTGTAAGCACTGCAATTGTGACCCCGGTGAGCATCACGACCAAGTGCGTGTGACCCCCCCCCCCCCCCGCCCTAGTCAGCACCACAGCAACAAAAGAGAGTGGGGAGGGGGAAACATTTGACAGGAAGTTAAGTTACCTCCCTGTAGGCATTGTTCATAGACATGGGGGGGATCAGGGGACAGAAAGAGAAGAGCTTCTTATGAGCCCCCAATAGCAGAAGCGTTTAGCTCCTTACTTGTTAGTGGAGTGGAATATGGAGGAACTTGAGTAGTGCTGGTCTCGGTTCCCAAATCAACACTCTCTGTCTTTCTGGTCACTGGGTCGGATGATCCAGTGGTCTGGACTGTGGGGATCCACGTCTCCAAAGTACTGGCCATGTCCAAGGGTCCTTCTTTGGAGCTGGTCTCTGCCCCCACGCTGGTGCCTCCAGTAAGTGGGGTAGTTGGAAAGTAACTAATGCTTGGGAGGGCTGAATTGCTAGAAGAGTCCACGGAAGTGAAGGTGGGCGAGGATGATGAAGTAGATGAAGGCCAGATAGCAGAAATGGTAGACTCCGGAGCACCCCCCGGACCTGACTGCGTGGATGAAAGTGGATTAGCTGAGGAGGCTGCTGAGCTGATGCTCCGCATTGGGGTGATACTGAGGGAAGCTGTGGCTTCTGTGGCCTCCATGGCCTCCGTGGCCTCCGTGGTCTCCGTGGCCTCCGTGGCTAGTGTTTCCATGGAAGCACTCATGGAAGGCAACATCGTTCCCTTGGGTCCAGCAGTACTTTCTGATTCAGTGCTGGAGTCGGAGGTGGGCAAAGCAGAGCCAGTAGCCAAGACTGAGGTGACATAAGTGATGGCTTCTGTGTCTGGTGGGGATGAAGGCAGGTCGGTTCCAGGGATAGTCTCAGAAGAGGGGACCTCAGACTCAGGACTCTTTAAATGATGGGGGGATGCAGTTGATGATGGTGGGTACGTGGGTGAGGCAGGCTGGGAGCTCATGGTTATGTGTGGGGAGGTCGACTGAGTGGTCTGATGGGGAAGGGGCTTTGTCTCTGCTGGGGTCGAACCAAAGGAGGCTGGGCTGGTGGTAGAAGTGATACCCGTGTCCAAAATGGAGGGAGCATGCGTGGAACTGGAGGTGACAGAGGAATACAACGATGTCGGGACAGAAGTATGAGTCTGGAGTGAAGCGTGGCCAGAGTTAGGGGTCTCCGTCAAAGTCACAAATGTCTCTGGATTCACGGAGGATGGAGAAGAGGGAAGGACGAGGGGAGAGCTCACGGAAACTGGAGGTGAGAGAGTGTCAGGAGCTAAGCCCAATGTTCCCGAGGTGGCAGGGCCAGTGGACTCCGTGGGGGCAGGAGTGGTCACGTAGGCAGGTTCCACAGAGAGAGTGGAGGGCAAGAGTATGGCGCTGGATCCCATGGGCTCAGTTGGGACAGGGGTGGATGGCTGCTTAGAGAAGGTGACTTCTGTCCTGAATGTCTCCATGGGAGTGACAGTGGAATGTCCAGTGGAAACAGTGATGATGTCCGTGTTTGAGCTGGGCAGTTGCCGTGGACTCGTTCCATCAGAACTACTCAGGGATTCTGGTTTTGTAGGTTCAGATAGGCCGGGCACGGATGTGGGATGAACATGGGGAGAAGGAGTTACAACCCAAGATGATGTGGTGCTGGAGGACCCCAGGCCAGTTGGGAGCAAGGAATGTGACTGAGACCCAGGACTGGTAGCCCCCACATGGGCCGCGGCTGTGGTTCGGGACACAATTATGGTGGCTTCGGAAGATTTGAGCGTCTCTATAGTGGGGATTCTCCAAGTTGGAAGAGAACTGGTTCTGGGTCCCACGCTTGCGTGTGAGGCGTCTGTGCTCTGTGCTGGGACATGGGGGTTGAGCGACATCAAGCCTGCAGCAGAGGAAGGACGAGTCCCCGGGAACGTGGAAGACCATGAATGTGCTGGAGAGGATGAAGTATGAGTCACCACAGTGGAAATGTCCGCCCTTGACGTCACCTCCGGTGGGACACTGGTTGGCTCCGAGATCAGAAAACCCTGAGTCACAGCCGAGTATGTCTCCAGCCAGGAGGCTGAGGATGAGGTGTCAGAACTGAGTGTCCCCGGGGATGCGGAGCCAGTGGAGACTGTGCTGGGAGTGATGGTCATTTCTGGAGGTTTTGCCATATTGGAGGAAGGAGAGAGCCTGGTGCTGAATTCGGTGGGCATATCTGGGGACATCGTGGACTGAGCCAGGTCACGGATGGGTGTTCCGAATGTTCCAGTGGGCACATCAGGGGAGACAGAGATGGTGTGAGTGTTGATGGTGGTCTCCTGGGAATTTCTGGTCAGCCCGGTGCTACTCCAGGTGGCCTTTGACGTGGCCTCAACCATTGTCATGTTAGAAGAGTCGGGAATGGGGGTGGAAAGAGTGATGTGGCTTTTGGTGGAAGGGGGGACCCCTGGAGACTTAGTTCTTGGGAGAACTCGATCAGATGGGACTGAAGAATCTGATGGAGGGCTGGAAGTATCCATCTGCGTGACATCTGAGGGATGGGAAGCGTGAGTCAGCCCACGCTCTGTTGTGGCTTTGGAAGCATCTGGTATCTCTACTGTGGCGGTTCTCAACACTGGATGAGAACTGGTTTGGGGGCCCACACTTGTGTGTAAGGAGGAAGAGCTACTACCAGGTAGAGGGGAGGAGACTGGGGAAGGCGAGGTCAGGGCAGGCACCAGCAAGCGGACGGTGCTGGTTTCCGTCCAGGGGAAGGGAGGCTCCGTCCATGACACTCCTTTGGAGACTGAGCTCAGGACAGAGGTCATGTCTGAAGGTGGGAAACCCTGAGTGACAGCTGAGGCTGTGGATATCCAGGGAGCAGCGGGAGACAAGTTAATGCCTCCATGGGTCATGTCGGTCACTTCTGTAGGTTCAACGCGGACAGTGG
This sequence comes from Sorex fumeus, assembly GCF_029834395.1. Lineage (NCBI taxonomy): Eukaryota > Metazoa > Chordata > Mammalia > Eulipotyphla > Soricidae > Sorex > Sorex fumeus. Next base: position 10,538,210 of record NW_026606098.1, read on the forward strand.
AGCTAGGGAATCCAGTGCTCGATACTGTGGCAATGTCTGGTGACAGCGTGGACTGAGCCAAGGCAGGAAAGGAGATGGTGCTGGAGAAAGTGACATCTGTTCCAAGAGCCTCAGATGGAGTCCCTGTGGGAAGCCCAGAAAGGACAGGAACTGTCTCTGTCTTTTCCCTGGTCTGCTGCAAGGTGACAGTCTCCTCAGTGCTCCTCAGGGAGGAAGTTGATGCAGCATCAAGTCCTGTAGATTTGGGAGAGCTGGGCTCAGGTGTGGGGACAGGACTGTGACTTTGGGCAGAAGGAATTAGTACAGGAGAGGTGGCTTTGGAGTAACCTGCATCAGGTGAGGAAGGAGATTCAGATCCAGAACTGGTGGTGCCCACACTGGTGCCATCTGTGACTTTGGAAGAAGGAGTCACCTCCCTCCCTGTGGTGACTTCAGAAAATTCAAGTGACTCCGTGGTACTTCTCCAACTTGGAGGTGAAGTGGTTCTGGCCCCTAGACTCGTGTCTGCCACATTAGTGTTCTCAACCCCCATAGGGGTGTTGAGTGACACTGAATTTGCAGCAGAGGAAGGGTGAGTCCCAAGGACTGTGGAGGATTGTGGGGCAGGTGAGTTAACAGTAGATGAGGAGGGCATGAATGTACCCACCACAGATGAAGGTTCCGTTTGTGATACCCCCTCAGATACTGTGCTGAGGAGAGAGGACATCTCTGAAGGTGTGACACCCTGAGTCCCAGCTGAGTATGAATCTGTGGAGGGAACTGTGGTTGCTGTGTCTGATCTAAATATCCCTTGTAGTGTAGAGTGAGGGGACCCTGTATTGGTGGTGACCGTTGTAGGTTGAACAATGTTGGTGGAGATAGAAAATCTGGTGCTGGATCCTGTGGAAAAATCTGGCAAGGACCAAACCGGGCCAGTGATAGAGGTCATGCTGGGGGTGGTGACATCTGTCCCAAGTGTCTCAGATGGAGTCCCAGTGGGGACTGAAAGGACAGGGGCTGTCCCTGTGCTCAAAGTGGTCTGCTGGGAAGTGATGGTCTCTTGGGTGCTAAGAGAAGGAGTAGACTCAGCCGCAAGTCCTCTTGATTCAGATAAGGTGGGCCCAGGTGTGGGGACAGCGTTGTGACTTTGGGTGGAAGGAGTTCCCACAGAAGAGGTGGCTTTGGAGTAACCAGGGTCAGGCAAGGAAGGATATTCGTGACCAGAACTGGTGGTGTCCGCACTGGCTGTCTCTATAATTTTGGAAGCAGAAGTCACCTCACCCCTTGTGGTGGCTTCAGAAGATTCCAGTGTCTCTGTGGTACTTCTCCAACTTGAATGTGAAGTGGTACCAATCCCCAAACTTGTGTCTGCCACACTAGTCATCTCAAACTGCACAGAGATATAGGGTGAAACTGAACTTGCAGCAGAGGAAGGGTGAGTCCCAGAGACTGGGGAGGACTGTGGGGCAGGTGAGGTCCCATCAGCTGAGGGCACAGAGAAGGCGGCAGTTCTGGTGTCTGCCACAGAGGAAGGCTCAGTCCATGATACCCCCTCAGATTTTGTTCTGAGGAGAGTGGACATCTCTGAAGGTGTAACACCCTGAGTCCCAGCTGAGTCCGAATCTGTGGAGGAGACTGTGGTGGGTGTATCTGAGCTCAGAGTCCTCTGTGGTATAGCGTGAGGGAACCCTGTGTGGGTGGTGACCGTTGTTTCTGTAGGTTCAACCATGCCGGTGGAGCTAGAGAACCTGGTGCTGGATCCTGTGGCAAAGTCTGGTGAGGACTGACTTGGTCCAGTGATAGAAGTCATGCTGGGGGTGGTGACATCTGTCCCAAGTGTCTGAGATGGAGTCCCAGTGGGGACTGAAAGGACAGAGGTTGTCCCTGTGCTCAAAGTGGTCTGCTGGGAAGTGACGGTCTCTTGGGTGTTAAGAGAAGGAGTAGACTCAGCCTCAAGTTTTTTAGATTCAGATGAGGCAGGTCCAGATGTCGGGATAGCACTGTGACTTTGGGTGGAAGGAGTTACCATAGAAGAGGTATAACCTGCAGCAGGTGAGGAAGGAGATTCAGACAAAGAACTGGTGGTGTCCACGCTGGCTCCCTCTGTAATTTTGGAAGCAGGAGTCACCTCACTTCCTGTGGTGGCTTCAGAAGATTCTAGTGTCTCCGTGGTAATTCTCCAACTTGGATGTGAAGTGGTACCAATCCCCAAACTTGTGTCTGCCACGCTAGTCATCTCAAACTGCACAGAGCTGTAGGGTGACACTGAACTTGCAGCAGAGGAAGGGTGAGTCCCAGAGACTGTGGAGGACTGTGGGGCAGGTGAGGTCCCGTCAGCTGAGGGCACAGAGAAGGCGGCAGTTCTGGTGTCTGCCACAGAGGAAAGCTCCGTCCATGATACCCCCTCAGATACCATGCTGGAGAGAAGGGACATCTCTGAAGGTGTGATACCCTGCATCCACTCTGAGTCTGTCTCTGTGGAGGGCACTGTGGTGGGTGTATCTGAACTAAGAGTCCTCTGTGGTATAGAGTGAGGGAACTTTGTGTGGGTGGTGACCGTTGTTTCTGTAGGTTCAACCATGCCGGTGGAGCTAGAGAACCTGGTGCTGGATCCTGTGGCAAAGTCTGGTGAGGACTGACTTGGTCCAGTGATAGAGGTCATGCTGGGGGTGGTGACATCTGTCCCAAGTGTCTCAGATGGAGTCCCAGTGGGGACTGAAAGGACAGGGGCTGTCCCTGTGCTCAAAGTGGTCTGCTGGGAAGTGATGGTCTCTTGGGTGCTAAGAGAAGGAGTAGACTCAGCCGCAAGTCCTCTTGATTCAGATAAGGTGGGCCCAGGTGTGGGGACAGCGTTGTGACTTTGGGTGGAAGGAGTTCCCACAGAAGAGGTGGCTTTGGAGTAACCAGGGTCAGGCAAGGAAGGATATTCGTAACCAGAACTGGTGGTGTCCGCACTGGCTGTCTCTATAATTTTGGAAGCAGGAGTCACCTCACTCTTTCTGGTGGCTTCAGAAGATTCCAGTGTCTCTGTGGTACTTCTCCAACTTGGGTGTGAAGTGGTACCAGTCCCCAAACTTGTCTCTGCGACACTAGTCATCTCAAACTGCACAGAGCTATAGGATGACACTGAACTTGCAGCAGAGGAAGGGTGAGTCCCAGAGACTGTGGAGGACTGTGGGGCAGGTGAGGTCCCATCAGCTGAAGGCAGAGAGAAGGCAGCAGTGCTGGTGTCTGCCACAGAGGAAGGATCTGTCCATGATATCCCCTCAGACTTCGTGCTGAGGAGAGTGGACATCTCTGAAGGTGTGACACTCTGAGTCCCAGCTGAGTCCGAATCTGTGGAAGGGACTGTGGTGGGTGTATCTGAGCTAAGAGTCCTCTGTGGTATAGAGTGAGGGAACTTTGTGTGGGTGGTGACCGTTGTATCTGTAGGTTGAACAATGTCGGTGGAGATAGAAAATCTGGTGCTGGATCCTGTGTCAAAATATGGCAAGGACCAAACTGGGCCAGTGATCGAGGTCATGCTGGTGGAGGTGACATCTTTCCCAAGTGTCTCAGATGGAGTCCCAGTGGGGACTGAAAGGATAGGTGATTTGTCTGTGCTCAACATGGTCTGCTGGGAAGTGGAGGTGTCTTGGGTGCTAAGAGAAGGAGTAGACTCAGCCTCAAGTCCTGTTGAATCAGACGAGGTGGGTCCTGGTGTGGGGACAGTGTTGTGACTTTGGGTGGGAGGAGTTCCCACAGAAGAGGTGGCTTTGGAGTAACCAAGGTCAGGTGAGGAAGAAGATTGAGATCCAGAACTGGTGGTGTCTACACTGGTTTCCTCGGTGATTTTGGAAGCAGGAGTCACCTCACTCCCTGTGGTGGCTTCAGAAGATTCTAGTGTCTCCGTGGTACTACTCTGACTTGGATGAAAAGTGGTACCAGCCCCCAAACTTGTGCCTGCCATATTAATATTCTCAAATGACACAGAGGTGTTGGGGAACACTGAAATTGCAGCAGAGGAAGGGTGAGTCCCAGAGACTGTGGAGAACTGTGGGGCAGGTGAGGTCCCATCAGCTGAGGGCACAGAGATGGCGGCAGTGCTGGTGTCTGCCACAGAGGAAGGCTTTGTCCATGATACCCCTTTAGATTCTGTGCTGAGGAGAGTGGACATCTCTGTAGGTGTGACATCCTGCATCCTCTCTGAGTCCGTCTTTGTAAAGAAGACTGTGGTGGGTGTATCTGAGCTCAGAGTCTTCTGTGTTATAGTTGGAAGGGACCCTGTGTGGGTGGTGACTGTTGTTTCTGTAGGCTGAACCATGAAGGTGAAGCTAGAGAACTCTGTGATGGATCCTGTAGCAAAGTCTAGTGTGGACTGAGTCATTCCAGTGATAGAAGTCATGCTGGGGGAGGTGACATCTGTCTCCATTGTCTCAGATGGAGTCCCAGTAGGAAGATATGAAAGGACGATAGGAGTTGTCTCACTGCTCAAGGTGGTCTGCTGGGAGGTGATGGCCTCTTGATTTCTAAGAGAAGTAGACTCAGCCTTAAGTTGTGTAGATTCAGATAAGGTTGGTCCAGGTGTAGGGACAGGACTGTGACTTTGGATGGAAGGAGTTCCCAGAAAAGAGGTGACTTTGGAGTAACTTGCATCAGGTGAGGAAGGAGATTCAGATGCAGATTTGGTGGTGTGCACACTGGCTCTCTCTGTAATTTTGGAAGCAGGAGTCATCTTGGTCCCTGTGGTGGCTTCAGAAGATTCTAGTGTCTCTGTAGTACTTCTCCAAATTGGGTGTAATGTGGTTCCAGCCCCCAAACTTGTGTTTGCCACTTTAGTGTTCTCAGATGACACTGACCTTGTAGCAGAGGAAGGGCGAATCCCAGAGACTGTGGAAGACTGTGGGGCAGGTGAGATCCCATCATCTGAGGGCATAGAAAAGGCAGCAGTTGTGGCGTCTGCGACAGAGGAAGGCTCCATCCATGAAACCCCCTCAGATACTGTGCTGAGGAGAATGGACATCTCTGAAACTGTGAAACCCTGAGTCCCCTCTGAGTCCATCTCTGTGGAGGGGACAGTGTTGGGTGTATCTGAGGTAAGTGTCCTTTGTGGTATAGAGTGAGGGGACCCTGTGTGGGTGGTGGCCATTGTTTCTGTAGGTTGAACCATGCTGGTGGAACTAGAGAATCTGGTGCTGGATTCTGTGGCAAAGTCTGGTGAGGACTGAGTCATTCCAGTGATAGCAGTCATGCTGGGGGAGGTGACATCTGTTTCCATTGTCTCAGACGGAGTCACCTGAGCTGTCTCTCTGCTCAAGATGGTCTTCTGGGAAGTGACTATCTCCTGATTTCTAAGAGAAGTAGACTCAGCCTTAAGCTCTGTAGATTCAGATAAGGTTGGTCCACGTGTGGGGACAGGGCTGTGACTTTGGGTAGAAGTTTCCACAGGAGAGGTGACTTTGGAGTAACTTGCATCAGGTGAGGAAGGAGATTCAGATAAAGAACTGGTGGTGTCCACACTGGTTCTCTCTGTAATTTTGGAAGCAGGAGTCACCTGACTCCCTGTGGTGGCTCCCGAAGATTCTAGTGTCTCTGTGGTACTTCCCCAACTTGGGTGTGAAGTGGTACCAGTCCCCAAACTTGTTTCTGCCATACTAGTCATCGCAAACTGCACAGAGCTGTAGGGTGACACTGAACTTACAGCAGAGGAAGGGTGAGTCCCAGAGACTTTGGAGGACTGTGGGGCAGGTGAGGTCCCATCAACTGAGGGCAGAGAGAAGGCGGCAGTTCTGGTGTCTGCCACAGAGGAAGGCTCCGTCCATGATGCCCCCTCAGATACCATGCTGAGGAGAGTAGACATTTCTGAAAGTGTGACCCCCTGAGTCCCATCTGAGTTCGTCTCTGTGGAAGGTACTCTGGTAGGTGTATCTGAGCTCAGAGTCCTCTGTTGTATGGAGTGAGGGGATCCTGTGTGGGTGGTACCCGTTGTTTCTGTAGGTTGAACCATTGTGGTTGAGCTGGAGAATCTGGTTTTGGATCCTGTGGTAAAGTCTGGTGAAGACTGAGCTGGGCCAGTGATAGACTTCATGATGGGGGAGTTGACATCTGTCTCCATTGTCTCAGATGGAGTCACCGTGGGAAGCTCAGAAAAGGCAGGGATTTTCTTTGTGTTCCCATTGGTCTGCTGGGAGGTGATGGTCTCCCAGGTGATCCAATGGGAGAGAGTTGGCTCAGTTGTGAGCCTTGATTCAGGAGAGCTGGGTTCAATTGTGGTGATAGCTTTTTGCCACTGGGTGGAAGGATTTATGACAGGAGAGGTAGTTTTGAAGTACCCTGGGTCAGGTTTAGAACTGGTGGTACCCATTGTAGTCCCACCTGTGATGTTGGTGACAGGAGACTCCTCGGTTTTTGTGGTGGTTCCAGAAGATTCTAGTGTGTCAGCTGTGCTCCAGCTTGGGTGTGAAGTGGTTCCAGTTCCCAAATTCATGTCTACCATTTTAGTGGTTGCAACCTGTATGGGGTTGTTGGGTGACACGGAACTTGTAGCAGAAGAAGGGTGAGTCTCAGAGATTATAGAGGACTGTAGGGAAGGTGAGGTCTCATCAACTGTGGACACAAAGAAGGCACCAGTGCTGGTGTCCGTCACAGAGGAAAGCTCCATCAGTGATACCCTCTCAGATGTGACACTGTTCAGGACAGTTGACATCTTTGAAGTTGTGACACCCTGAGTCTCCACTGAGTCTGTCTCTGTGGAGGGAACTGTAGTTGTGTCAGACCTCAGTGACCCCTGTGGTGTAGAGTGAGGGGCCTCTGTGTGGGTAGTGATGGTTGTTCCTGTAGGTTTCACCATGACGGCAAAGCTAAAGAACCCGGTGCTGGATCCTGTGGTAAAGTCTGGTGACAGTGAGGACTGAGCTCGGCCAGGGTTGGATATGCTGGAGGAAGCGATATCTGTCCCGAGTGCCTCAGGTGGAGTTCCTGTGGGAAGCCCGGAAAGGGCGGGCATTGTCTCTGTGTTCCTGCTGGTCGGCTGGGAGGTGACAATCTCCTCAGTGTTCCAACTGGAGAAAGTTGACTTATCTTCAAACTCTGTAGATTTGGAAGAGCTGGAGGTAGGTGTGTGGACAGGGCTGTGACTTGGAGAAGAAGGATTTACCACAGGAGAGATGGTTTTGGAGAAACCTGGGTCAGGTGAGACCCAGGAAGGAGATTCAGATTCAGAACTGGTGGTGCCCATGTTGGTTCCATCCTTGATTTTGGAGTGAGTCACCTCACTCTCTGTGGTGGATTCAGAAGATTCTAGAGTCTTAATTGTGCTTTTCCAATGTACATGTGAAGCAGTTTCAACTCCCAAACTCATTTCTATGACATTAGATGACTCAACCTGCACAGGGGTGCTGAGTGACATTGAATTTGCCGTAGAGAAAGGGCGAGTACCAGGGGCTGCGGAGAAATGAGGAGCAGATGAGGCTATGATGGATGAGGAGGGAATGTTGGGGCCTGCCACAGAGGAAGGCTCCGTCCCTGATACCCCTTCAGACACCCTGCTCAGAACGAAGGACATGTCTGAAGGTGTGACACCCTGAATCCCCACTGAGTCCATCTCTGTGGAGGGGACTGTGGTTGGTGTATTAAACTTAAGTGACCCCTGTGGTGTAGAGTGAGGGGAACCTGTGTGAGTGAGGGTGGTTGTTTCTTTAGGTTCAAACATGAGACTTGAGCTAGAGAACCTGGTGTTGGATCCTGTGGCAATGTCTGGTGACAGTGAGGAGAGAACTTGGTCAGAGATAGAGCTCATGCTGGAGATGCCATCTGTGCTGAGTGCTTCAGATGGAGTTCCCTTGGGAAGCCCAGAAAGGGCAGGGATTGTCTCTGTGTTCCTGCTGGTCGGCTGGGAGGTGATGGTCTCCTCTGTGCTCCAAGGGGAGAGAATTGACTCAGTATCAATCTGTATAGACTGTGAAGATCTTGATGTAGGTGTGGGGACAGGACTATGACTTTGAGTGGAAGGAGTTACCACAGGAGAGGTGGCTTTGGAGTAACTTGGGTCAGGTGAGGAAGGAGATTCCAATCCAGAACGGTTGGTGCCCACGTTGGTTCCATCAGTGATTTTGGAAACAGGAGTCTCCTCACTCCCTGTGGTGGATTCAGAAGATTCAAGAGTCTCCGTGGTACTTTTCCAACTTGGATGTGAAGTGGTTCCTGGTCCCAAACTTGTATCTGCCACATTAGTGGTCTCAAACCACAGAGAGGTGTGGGGTGACACTGAATTTGCAGCAAAAAAAGGGCGAGTCCCAAGGACTCTGGAAGACTGTGGGGAAGGTGAGGTCCTGGTAATAGAGGAGGGTATGAATGTACCCACCACAGAGGAAGGCTCCATCCATGGCGGCCCTTCAGATCCCATGCTGAGGAGAGTGGGTATCTCTGGATGTGTGGCACCCTCAGTTCCCACTGAGTCTGTCTCTGTGGAGGGGACTGTGGTTGGTGTGTCTGAGTTCAGTGTCCCCTGTGGTGTAGAGTGAGGGGATCTTATGTTAGTGGTCATGGTAATTTCTGTAGGTTTAACCATGGTGGTGGACCTAGAGAACCTGGTGCTAGATCCTGTGGCAAAGGCTGGTGACAGTGTGGACTGAGCTCGGCCAGAGTTGGATATGCTGGAGGAAGCGATATCTGTCCCGAGTGCCTCATATGGAGTCCCTGTGGGAAGCCCAGAAAGGTCAGGGATGGTTTCTGTGGACCTGCTGGTCTGCTGGGAGGGGTTGGTCTCCTCAGGGCTCCTCAGAGAGGGAGTTGATGGAACTTCCAACTTTGCTGTTTCAAAAGATTCAGTCATGGCTGGAGATATGGTGGCTTGTGCTGTGAATACAGTTAAGCGAGGGGATGAGGGTCTGGATGTTTCCTGGTCAGGGGTGACTGAAGCAGGAGGCCCCCTCTCAGCACTACTGGGCCCCTCCTTGGAGATGGCTGTGTTCTGGGAAAGGTGAACCGTCCATAGTTCTGTTATCATTTCAGAGGTGACTTGTGTGTCAACTATGGGGTTGTTTGAGCTTGGAGGTGAGCTGGTTCCCAGTCCAAAGCTTGTGAACCCCATGTCCAAGGTCTTCAGCAGGTCAGAGGCCAGAGTTGCAGTTACAGAAGCAGGAGAGGAGGCAGTACTCTGAGGTAATGTGGAGGAGATTGGGATTGGTGAGGTCTCATCAGCTGAGGGCACAGAAGAGGCAGCAGTGCTGGTGTCTGCCCCAGAGGAAGGCTCCATCTGGGACACTCCCTCAGATACCGTGCTCAGGACAGTGGACATCTCTAAAGATGCAAAACCATGAGTCCCTGCTGAGTCTGTCTCTGTGGAGGGGACTGTGGCTGGTATGTTGGACTTATGTGTCACCTGTGGTGTAGAGTGAGGGGATGCTGTATGGTTACTGATGGTCATTTCTGCAGGTTCAACCATGACAGTTGAATGTGAGTGCCCAGTGTTCAATACTGTGGAAACATCTGGCGACATTGTTGACTTGGTTGCACCAGAGATTGATGTATGGCTGGAGTAGCTAACATCTGTCCTGAGTGCCTCAGACGAAGTCCCTGTGGGAATCCCAGAAATGACAGAGATTGTCTCTGTGTTCCTGCTGGTCGTTCGGGAGGTGACAATCTCCTCAGTGCTCCTCAAGGATGGAGTTGACAGAACCTCCAACTTTGCTGTTCCAGAAGATTCAGATGTGACTGGGAAAATGGTGGCATGTGCCTTGGTGGCCGTTAGGAGCAGTGGTGTGTGTCGTGATGGTTCCTTCTTAGGGGAGACTGAGGTAGGAAGCTCCCTCTCAGCACTGGCGGGCTCTGTGGAATCAGCTGTGAGTTGAGGAAGCTGAATTGTCCTTGGGGGGGAGATGGTCGTGGAGGTGACTTGTGTATCAACTGTAGAACTGCTTGAGCATGGTGGTGAGCTGGTTCCTAGTCCCAGGCTTGTGAACCCCAGGTCTGAGGTCTTCAGCAGGTCAGAGGTCAGAGATGAGGTCACAGTAGCAGGAGAGGGAGCAGTATTCTGAGATAATATGGAGGAAACTGGGATTGGTGAGGTCCCATCAGCTGAGGGCAACAGAAAGGGGGCCATGCTGGTGTCGGCCCTAGAGGAAGTCTCTGTCGATGACTTGTCATCAGACTCTATGTTCCTGCTGGATGTCCTCTCTGAGAGTGCGGGACTCTGGGTGACATCTGGGTCATTCTCTGCCTGAGGACTGGTGTTCAGGACAATTGAGCTCAAATAACCCTGTGGTGTAGGGCCATTGGGAACCATGAGGGTCAGGATGGAGGCCTCTGTAGTGTCCTTGATTTCATGGGCTGACGGTGTGGTGTCTGTTCCTGTGAACATCTCTGTGGACACCGTGGATGGTCCCAAGACAGCTGTGGTTGTGTGTTTGGAGAAGGTGACTTCGGTCCTGAGTGTCTCTGTGACTGTGTCAGTGGGCAGGTGAGAGGGAACAATGGAGGTGTCGGTGTTTGTGGTGGTTTTGTGGTCATGACTGATCTCCTCAGTGCTCCTCAGGAAGGGAGTTGACTCAGCTTCAAAGATTGTAGATTGGAAAGAGTCCAGTGAGGTCGTGGGGACAGGACTGTGACTTTGGGTGGAAGGAGATGCCACAGGAGAGGTGACTTTGGAGTAACCTGGGTCAGATGAGGAAGGAGATTCAGATCCAGAACTGGCAGTGCCCATGTTGGTTTCCTCCATGATTTTGGAAGCAGGAGTGACCTCACTCTCTGTGGTGGATTCAGAAGATTCTAGAGTCTTAATCGTGCTTCTCCAACTTGGATGTGAAGTGGTTCTGGGTCCCAAAATTGTATCTGCCACATTGGTGGTCTCAACCCACACAGGATTGTTGGGTGACATCAAATTTGCAGCAGAGGAAGGGCGAGGTGCAGAGACTGTGGGGGACTGTGGGGAAAGTGAAGTTCTGGCAGATGAGGGCATCAAGGAGGAGTGAATGTGGGTCCTCTCCACAGAGGAAGGTTCTGTCTGTGACACCTTTTCAGATCCCATTCTGTGGACAGTGGACATCGCTGAAGGTGTGACACCCTGAGTCCCTGCAGAATCTATGTCTGTGGAGGGAACTGTGGTTGTTGTATCTGACCTCATTGTCTCCTGATGTGTAGAGTGAGCAACCCCTTTGGTGACAGTTATTTCTGCAGATTCAAGCGTGATAATGGAGCTAGAGAACCTCTTGCTGGATCCCGAGGAGGTGTCTGGTGACAGTGAGTATGGAGCCGGGCCAGGAGCGGATGTCACGCTTTGAGAGGTGACATCTGTCCTAAGTGCCTTAGACAGAGTCCCCATGGGAAGCCCAGAAAGGACAGGGATTGTCTCTGTGCTCAAGCTTGTTTTCTGGGAAGTGACGGTCTCCTCAGGGCTTCTCAGTGAGGGACCCGACAGAACCTCCACCTTCGCTGTTCCAGAAGATTCAGTCATGGCTGTGGAAATGGTGGCATGTGGTGTAGTGGCTGTAAGAAGTGGGGATGTGACTTTGGATGGTTCTTGATGAGGTGGGACCGAGGCAGGTAGCTCACTCCCAGGACTGGTGGACTCAGTGGAACCAGTTGTGAGTTGAAAAAGCTTAATTGTCCCTGGAGGGGAGATGGACACAGAGGTGGCTTGGAGATCAGGTGTGGAGCTGGTCTCCTCAGTGCTCATCTTCCCTGAGATAGCTGATTCCTCCTCAGCATCTGCAGTTTCCAGAGAACCAGGCATTGGTGTGGAAACATTGGTGTTCCTGTCAGAGAAATGAGTCGCTATCACAGATGTAACTTTGGATGTCTCCTGGTCAGGTGACACCGAGGACAGTGTTTCCTGTGCAGCACCGCTGGACCCCTCCTTGGGCACAGCTGTAGTCTGGGAAAGTTGAATTTCCCCCTGATCTGTGGTGACTTCAGAAGTGACTTGTGTGTCAACTGTGGAGCTGGTCGAGCTTGGAGGTGAGCTGGTTCCAGGTGCCGAGCTTGTACCCACCATGCCCGATGTCTTCAGCAGGTCAGAGGTCAGAGGAGAAGTTATAGTTTCAAGTGAGGAAGAATTATTCTGAGGTAATGTGGAGGAGACTAGGATTGGTGAGGTCCTGTCAGCTGAGGGCAACAGAAAGGGGGCCATGCTGGTGTCGGCCCCAGAGGAAGTTTCTGTCGATGACTTGTCATCAGACTCTATGTTCCTGCTGGATGTCCTCTCTGAGAGTGCGGGACTCTGGGTGACATCTGGGTCATTCTCTGCCTGAGGACTGGTGTTCAGGACAATTGAGCTCAAATAACCCTGTGGTGTAGGGCCATTGGGAACCATGAGGGTCAGGATGGAGGCCTCTGTAGTGTCCTTGATTTCATGGGCTGACGGTGTGGTGTCTGTTCCTGTGAACATCTCTGTGGACACCGTGGATGGTCCCAAGACAGCTGTGGTTGTGTGTTTGGAGAAGGTGGCTTCGGTCCTGAGTGTCTCTGTGACTGTGTCAGTGGGCAGGTGAGAGGGAACAATGGAGGTGTCGGTGTTTGTGGTGGTTTTGTGGTCATGACTGATCTCCTCAGTGCTCCTCAGGAAGGGAGTTGACTCAGCTTCAAAGATTGTAGATTGGAAAGAGTCCAGTGAGGTCGTGGGGACAGGACTGTGACTTTGGGTGGAAGGAGATGCCACAGGAGAGATGACTTTGGAGTAACCTGGGTCAGATGAGGAAGGAGATTCAGATCCAGAACTGGCAGTGCCCATGTTGGTTTCCTCCATGATTTTGGAAGCAGGAGTGACCTCACTCTCTGTGGTGGATTCAGAAGATTCTAGAGTCTTAATCGTGCTTCTCCAACTTGGATGTGAAGTGGTTCTGGGTCCCAAAATTGTATCTGCCACATTAGTGGTCTCAACCCACACAGGATTGTTGGATGACATCAAATTTGCAGCAGAGGAAGGGTGTGATGCAGAGGCTGTGGAGGACTGTGGGGAAGGTGAGGCCACGAAGAAGGAGGGAGTATGGGTCCCCCATACTTCCTCAGACACCCTGCTCAGGATGGTTGGCATCTCTGAAGGTGTGATAACTCGAGTCCCTGCTGAGTCTCTTCCTGTGGAGGAGACTGTGATTGGTGTGTTGGACCAAAGTGTCCCCTTTGGTGTAGAGTCAGGGGACCCTGTGTTGGTGAGAATGGTTGTTTCTGTAGGTTCAACCTTGAGGGTGGAGCTAGAGAACCTGATGCTGGATCCTGTGGCAAAGTCTAGTGACAGCAATGACTGAGTCAGGCCAGGGATGGAGGCTGTGCTGGAGGAAGTGACAACTGTCCTGAGTGCCTCAGATGGAGAGTAAGTTTTCCCCATGGGATGACCAGAAAGGACAGTGGATGTCTTTGAGTTGAAGCTTGTGTGTTGGGAGACGCTGGTCTCCTCAGTGCTCACCTTCCCTGAGGTAGTTGACTTCTCCTCAGCATCTGCAGTTTCCAGAGAACCAGGCCTTCGTGTGGAAACATCGGTGTCCCTGTCAGAGAAACGAGTCACTGCCACAGATGTAACTTTGGGTGGCTCCTGGTCAGGTGACACGGAGGACAGTGTTTCCTGTCCAGTACTGCTGGGCTCCTTCTTGGGCACAGCTGTGGTCTGGGAAAGGTGAATTTCCCCCTGATCTGTGGTGACTTTAGAAATGACTTGTGTGTCAACTGTGGAGCTGGTCGAGCTTGGAGGTGAGCTGGTTCCAGGTGCCAAGATTGTGCCCACCATGTCTGATGTCTTCAGCGGGTGAGAGGTCAAAGGTGAGGTCATGGTAGTAAGAGAGGAAGCACTTCTCTCAGGCAATGTGGTGGAGACTGTTGAAGGTGAGGTCCTGTCAGCTGAGGCCACTGAGAAGCGAGCTGTGCTGGTGTCTGCCTCAGAGGAAGGCTCCATCTGTGATACCCCCTCCGGCCCCCTGCTCGTGCCTGTGGGCATCTCTGAGGGCGTGATACTCTGCCCCACATCCGCACCTGTCTGTTCCCTGGGCACTCTGGTCAACGTGTCAGAGCTGAGGGTTCCCTCTGAGGGGACGTCAGGGGAGCCTCGGTAGGCGGTGACGGCCATCTCTGTAGGTTCTGCCATGATGGTGTTGGATCCTGAAGGGAGGCCTGTTGACAGCGTGGACCACACTGAATTGGGAATAAATGTCTTCCTGGGGATGGTGACTTCCGTTCCTAACATCTCAGTCCCCTTCAGAGCGGTTGGTTCAGGGGTGACAGTGTTGGTGTTGGTCTCCCTGTTGCTCCACTGGGAGGTCCTGAACCCCTCAGTGCTGCCCTTGGACTTCGGTGTGTCTGAAGCAGCAGACATGGGTGTGGGAATTGTGGGGAGCCCAGGTGTAGACGAACTTTGGACTCCAGATGTGGGTATTGAGTGCTGCAGCTCAGCCAGGTCCGAGACCCGGGACTCAGGTTCAGATCTGGGGGTTTCCCCTGTGGAAGCAGCCATGATTTCAGAACGATGAGGCACCTCGCTCTCCCGGGCGACCCCTGATGTGCTCAGTTGCTCTGGCGTGGGACTTCTCAAATGAGGCTGCTGTTTGCTCGTGGATTCCTCACTCACAGTTGCAACCATCTCTGAGGGGACAGGCCCTTGAGTTCCAGCCTGGTCAGTCTTTGTCCAGGGGCTTGTGGACATGGCTAAGCTGAGAGTCTCTGGAGGTGCAGAGTCAGTGGAGCTCGCGTGGGTCATGATGAGCCTTTCTGGTTGTTCTGCCACGTTGGTGGAGCTAGGGAGGCCGGTTCTGGGTCCACGGTAAGTCCCTGGCGAGACCGTGGACTGCACTAGGCCAGGGACAGATGTCCTGCTGGAGGAGGAGGTGACCACTGTCCTGAGTGCTTCAGACAGAGTCCCCGTGTGAACACTAGGAAGGACAGTGAGTGTCTCTGCATCTGGGCTGATTTGTGGGGATGTGACAATCTCCTCGCTGTTCCTGAGGGAGGTGTGTGATATGATTTCGAGTGTGGCCATCTGGGAAGACCCAGACCTGGCTGAGGAGACAGCACTGGGCCCCTGGAGAGAGGATGATGACACTGTAGATGTGAATGTGGGTGTCTGCAGCTCAGTGGAGACAGGGGAATGCCAGTCGGGTCCGAATCTTATGGTGCTCATGTTGGTGGCAGCTGTGATCTCAGAAATCTGAGTCCCCTCACTCTGAAGGGTGGTTGCTTCTGACCTATCGAAGGTGGAACTTCTCGAAGTTGCATAAGAAGAAGTTCTGGGGCCCACACTCATGTCTACAGTGCCTCTGGTCCCCATGGGGATGGGAGTGTTGAGTGACATCAAGCCTACAGCAGAGGAAGGATGACCCTCAGGTGACCCTGAAGAGGTCATGTCAGCTGAGGGCACCAAAAAGGAGGCAGAGCTGGCATCTTCCACAGAGGAAATCTCCACCCCTGATGCATCCTCAGGATCCATGATGACAGGGGTTGCCTCTGTGGAGAAGACCCTCTGTGCCACAGTCAGGTCTGCCTTATCCTGGAGTTCTGTGTTTGGTGTGTCTGAACTGAGTGTCTCCTGGGAGTTGGAGTGAGGGGAGCTTGTGGTGACGACCATTTCTCTAGGTTCAACTGTGATGGTGGAGCTAGAGAAGCTGGTGCTGGATCCTGTGGCAAAATCTGGTGACCATGATGACTGAGTCAGGCCAGGGATGGAGATTGTGCTGTAGGAGGGGACATCTGTCCTGAGTGCCTCAGATGAAGTCCCTGAGTAAAGACCAGAAAGGACAGTGAGTGTTTCTGAGTTAAAGTTTGTGTGTTGGGAGACACTGGTCTCCTCAGTGCTCAACTTCCCTGAGGTAGTTGATTCCTCCTCAGCATCTGCAGTTTCCAGAGAATGTTTCTCTGGAAACATCGGTGTGGAAACATTGGTGTCCCTGTCAGAGAAATGAGTCACTGCCACAGATGTAACTTTGGGTGGCTCCTGGTCAGGTGACACGGAGGACAGTGTTTCCTGTCCAGCACTGCTGGGTCCCTGCTTCGGGTCAGCTGTGGTCTGGGAAAGTTGAATTTCCCCCTGATCTGTGGTGACTTCAGAAGTGACTTGTGTGTCAACTGTGGAGCTGGTCGAGCTTGGAGGTGAGCTGGTCCCAGGTGCCGAGCTTGTGCCCACTATGTCTGAAGTCTTTAGTAGGTCAGAGGTCAGAGGTAAGGTCACCATAGCAGGAGAGAAAGAATTTCTCTTAGGTAATGTGGTGGAGACTGGGGAAGGTGAGGTCCTGTCAGCTAAGGCCACTGAGAAGTGAGCAGTGCTGGTGTCTGCTCCAGATGAAGGCTTCCTCTGAGACACCCCCTCGGGCCTCTTGCTTGTGTTCCTGGGCACTTCTGAGGGTGGAGATTCCTGAGTCCCAACCTGGTCAGACTTGTCCTGGGGGGCTGTGGTGGATGTGTCTGAGGTGAATGTTCTCTGGGGTGACCAGTCAAGGGAGCCTGTGGTGGTGACAGTCACTTCTGTGGGTTCCTCCTTAGTAGTGGCTCCTGCAAGCTGTGGGCCTAATCCTGTGGGCATACCTGGTGACTGGGAGGCCTGAGGAGAAACAGGAACAAAGGTCCTGCTGGAGGTGGTGACTTCTGTCCCAGGTGCTTCTGAAGGGCCTCGGGGGGCTTCAGGGGCTGTCTGGCTAGTGCCAGCCTCAGCATGTCCTGTGGTAACTTCAGAAGTGACTTGTGTGTCAGCCATGGAGCTGGTTGACTGGGTTGACTCAATGTTGTCTGTTGAAGTTCTCGAAGAGTGAGGCAGGGGTGTGGGAACAGAGGGGAACCCAGGGGTAGGAGGAGATGCCCCTAGAGAGGTGACTGTGGAAGGTTCGAGGCCCACTGGGACTGAGGACCGTGAGTCAGGACCAGAGGTGGTGGCACCCACGTCACCTCCCGCCATTGCTTCCCTTTCTCTGGGGCCTGCCGACGCCTCTGGTGTCTCCGTGTCCGTCACGCTCGTAACAGCTGGTTGGGAGCTGCCCTGTGTTTCGCCCCCTGCTTGTTCTGAAGTGGTGACATGGCTCATGGTGGTCCAGGATGTGGAGAGCACTGCAGATGGGGATGGTGGTTGTGAAGGGGGAGCAGCCTCGATTTCGTCCACAGACTCACCCATCCCAGAGGGGTCTGTGGCCTCACCGTGGCTTCCTGTGGCAGCCTCTGTGAGTGCCATAGCTTCAGACACTGTCCTTGGCACCTCCGCCCTGGTGGATTGGTCCGCAGGGAAGCCCACGTGTTCAGTGGCTCTCGAGGCATGGAAAGAGGGTGCCTGGGTGACCACTGATGACCAGGGCGACCGAACCAAGCCTGGGCTAGAGAGTCCATCAGAGGCCATAGCCTCAGTCCGGGCCTCCACACTCAGAGCCACTAAACTGGTGCCTGCGTCTGAGCTGGTGGCTGTGTGTGTCTGAGACGCTCCGAATTCAGTGGCCCCAGGATGGTCCAGCTCTGCTCCAGTCCTGGTGGGGTCTGGCAAGGAGGTGACTGATGCAGAAACACCAGGCTGCTGATGTGATAGCCCTGGGGATCCCTCCGTGGTGGCCACTCCTGGGCGGCTGAAGCCCTCGGTGCTCAGAGCAGCGCTGGGGTGCGTGTTTCCGGCCTTGCTAGGGGCAGCTGATGGAGATCTCACCCACGCTGCAGGACTCACAATTCCCGGCTCTGGGAGAGTGGGACCCAGGCGGGGGGCCATGGACGGGCTCCCCCCTACAGTAGCTTCTGTGCTCTCACTCCTGCTGTGGTTCTGTGGGTCTGTGGACATTGGGGCCAGACCTTCAATTGAACTCGGCCTGGCTTTGCTGCTGGGTGGACGATGTGGTCCCTCTGACAAAGCGAGTCTAGAATTCCCTGCTGTTGTTGCATCCTGCCCTGCACCGTTAACTGCAGAGAAAGGTGGCCATAAGGTGGGAGGGCTGGGGTTGGCCTCCAAAGGGCTTTCTCGAGAAACTCTGTTCCCCCGAGTCGCTGAGGTAGTAGCAGTGACTGACGAGTCCCACGCCCCCGTGGACAGCTGGGGCGGTGTACTTTGTCCTGCGGTGGGCAGGAAGCTGTGGGCTGCCCCACTGGGCGCGGGGTGCTCTGTAGACATCACCCAAATGGGCATGGACTCTGACTTGCCTCTCCTGGGAGGTGGGCTCAGGGGTACAGGAGCAGAGCTGGGCACCCCAGAGGACTCAGGAAGGCCTCGGGAGTCTGGGAGGCTTAAAGGCTGTGAAGGGCTCACGTAGGCAAGGTCGGTGGACATAGGAGAGAGGCCACTTTCCGGCGTGGCCCTGGCGTCTAACTCAGCGTTGGAGGTTGTTGGCGGAGGCGTGGCCTGAGTGGCAGGAGATTCTGCATCTTTGGAGACGGAAGCCACATCCGGGCCACCCTGGGGGCCTGATTTGGGGACAGAAGTGAATGTGGGTGACCCCATCGGGATGAGTTTGGGGGTGGAGGAGCTGGTTTCAAGGAGCATGGCGGTGACAGCCAGGCGACCCCAGCTCCCTGCTGGTGTGGACATGGTGGCTAGGGTGATGTCAGGGGTTCGCAGGGTGGTGGGGACGGAGGTCACGGTCCCTGGAGAGGCGACGCCCTTGATGTTGAAGCCTGTGGGTGGCGCACGCTGAGTTGGTGTTCCTGGAGGTGGTGTGGGGTCGGTGGCCCCCGCCGTGGGGGTAGCCACGAGCGTCTCAGGCGCTATTGAGAGGGGTGCGCGGGGCGGAGGGAGCAAGTCTGTGGTGACCTGCCATCCCGCGGGCAGAGAGAACGGCGGAGACCAACCCGTGGTCTCCCCAGGCCGTGCATCCATGGTCACGGGGGAGACCCGGAGAGTCGGGGTACCAGAAACCCGCTTTGACCTCTCTGAAGAGTCAGTCACCCCTGAGGACGCAGCCTCACCGGCCCCTCCACTCGCCCTGGACATCTCGCTCACGTCGGCGGCCCCAAACCACGTGTGGGTTCTGACCTCGGGGCTGCCCATCACGGTCCCCCTCTGGGTGGTGGCTGGGAAGCTCGGAGCGCCTGCCCGGCTCAGAGGGACAAGGCTGTCCCCTGCGCTGGTGCTGGGGAGCTGAGCTGAGCCCAGGATACCTTCCAGTGTTGGTTCTGGAAGGCCTGTGCCCAGAGGCCCGTGTGACGGGGTGCTCCCCATCACGGGAGTATATTGGAGTGCCATCTCTGTGGGGGTCCCCCCCAAGAACCTGGAGCTGCCGCCGGCCTTCAAGTAGCTCCTGCCTGTCCCGGTCGTGTCTGCGGTGGAGATTCTTGTGGACGTGCCTGTGGTCAGAATGTCATGTGGTCGGATATGGGAAAATGGGGCACGGGGGGGAACCCTGGTTTGGCAGAGTCGCTGACTCACTTCTGGGGTTCTGTTTCCTAGTTTTGCTTCATGCTCTGTCCTTCCTTCCTGGGAAGGCCATGGGGACCTTCCATATATGCTCTGAGAGACTGGACATCAGGGATGTACTGGCGGTCCCTAAGGATTCGGGGCATTTGACTTGGGGGCCTGACAGATGGTACGGGGCGGTGGGGGGGGGGGTGTCAGGTGTTGGCCTTGCATGCGACTGACCTGGGTTTGATGCCCTGCACTGCTTAGGGTCCCCCAAGCCCTGAGTGCAGAACTGGGAGCAAGCCCTGGGCATTGCTGGGTGTGGCTCCCCAAAACTGGGGGGTAGGGATGGATAGATAGGACAGCCGGGAAGGTGCTTGCCTTGCATGCCGCTGACCTGGGTTCAATCCCTGGTGCCACATGGGGCCCCTCCCCTGGACCCCACCAGGAGTGATCCCTGAGCATCACCAGGTGTGGCCCCCAGACAAAACAAGTTTTGACTTTTTTGTTCAGGAGATGTTGGCAGTCTCTGGAGCTGGAATTGTCAGATCTTGGGGTCACAGGGATGGGGGTGTGCCGGGGTCTTTTCTGCACAGGAGGCGTTGCTGGCCTCACCTCTGGTTCCCTTTAGCACCTGTACTGATGGGGTTGAGTGCTACTTAGCAACTTCCGGTCACCCCCAAGTGGCCTCTTAATCCTATTTCACACCAGTGCAGTATCTGTAGTTGAAAAGGAAGAGGGCAAGGAGGAGGGAAACCATCCTTCCTCTGCTTGTGGGATCTTTTATTTCTTTTTTTTTTTTTTTTTTTTTTTTGCTTTTTGGGTCACACCCAGCGATGCACAGGGGTTACTCCTGGCTCTGCACAGGAATCACTCCTGGCGGTGCTCAGGGGACCCTATGGGATGCCGGGGATCGAACCTGGGTTGACCGCATGTAAGACAAACACCCTCCCCGCTGTGCTATCTCTCCAACCCCTCCCTGTGGGACTTTGTCACAGAGGCTCCTCTCTCTCTCTCTCTCTCTCTCTCTCTCTCTCTCTCCCTCTCTCTCTCTGCCCATCCTGACAAGGGCAAGAGTTGGTCAGACTCTCCAAGGGACCTAGCCAAAACCCTTTTAAAAATTAAAAAAATAAATCGGGGGACGTTGTGGCCACACCGGGGCTGACTCCAGGTCCCGCACTCAAGGATTATTCCTGCCAGGGTTCAGACCCTGTGTGTGCCGCGGATCGAATCCAGGTCAACCGCACGCGAGGCAAACGCTTTACTCCCTCGCTGTGCTCGCTCTCTGACTTCCATCACAAACTTAAAACAGAAAACTGTTCCACGAATCCAGGAAACTCTCCCCCACAGCACCCTAAGCGGAGTCGCTGGGAGGTGAAAATCCAAGCTCAGACCCACCAGCTCACTTCATTCCGCCATCCACCCCCAGCCACCAGACTCTGGAGCCCAGCACCAGGCCAAGGACCCGCATTGGAGGGGACAGAGCAGTTGGGACACTTACCTGGTGGGGTGACGGTCACCAGGGATTCGGGCTCACTGGCTGACCTGCTGGCCACTGCCTCTTCTCCTGGACGCGGCCTCCCTGTGGTGTTGCCCAAAGATGATGCTGGCCCTGCGACGTGGGGGGACAGGGGTCACTCAAGGAGGACACGGGGCACCCAGGGCTGCACAAGGAGTGTCCCTGGAGGGAGGACTCAGCCCGGTAATGCCCCCGCAGGGCTCTGTGGAGACTTTTAAGGAGCAATCGGTCCTGCCCAGACCTGGAAACAGGACAAAGAGTTATGACATGAGGGGCCCCCCAATGCAGGGCCCACGTTGGGGGCCTGGTGGAGGAAAGCGTGGCGTTGGGGTGATGAAACAGTCAGTGATGACTTCGAGAGGTGGAGGGGAGGGGAAGGAAGGGAAGAGGAAGCGAGTGGAGAGAAGGGAAGAGAGGGAAGGGAAAGGGAGGGCAGGGAAGGAAGAGGGAGAAAAGGGAGGAGGGAAGGAGAAAGGGAAGCAAAAGATGAAAAAAGGAAAGTGAAGAGGAAGATCTGAAAAGAAAAGACTTCCATATGGAGAAGCCCATGCTCTCTCTCTCCTTTTTTTGGGGGGGGAGGTCACACCCAGCAATGCTCAGGGGTTTCTCCTGGCTCTGAGCTCAGGAATTAGTCCTGGTGGTGCTTGGGGGACCATACTGGATGCTGGAAATAGAACCGGGTTCGGCCGCATGCAAGGCAAACGCCCTGCCACTGTACTATCACTCCAGCACAGACCATGCTCTCTTAATTTTAAATTTTATTTTGTTTTTTGGGCCACCCCTGGTGATGCTCGGGGATTACTCCTGGCTCTGCACTCAGGGATCACTGCTGACAGTGCTCAGCGGACCCTATAAGGTGCCAGGGATCGAACCTGGGCTGACGGCATGTAAGGCAGATGCCCTCCCCACTGTCCTATCATTCTAGTCCCCTTACTGCTCTAGGGGACAGGAAGAGAAGAGGTTGGCCAGACCAGATGCAGTGGACAGGGGGCCGGCTGTGGGCAGCGGGGGACGGCAGTGGGGAGGGGACAGTGTCCTACCCATGGAGGTCTTGGCCGGCTCCCAGGGCCTGTCACTCACCATAGTCCCTGTGACTGAGCACTGAGGGGACCCTAGTGCTCAGGGACCATGGGGAGACATGAGGGACCCCAGAGCTGGGGGGGTGAGTCATCCCCAGAACAGCAGCCCAGCCCTGGCTTCTCAGCCCCTGAGGGGCCGCTGTCATAGAGGGTTTGGGGGCCTTGGAGGGGTTCAATGCTGAGCTCTGTTAAGGAGCAGGGGTCCACATAGTCTGGCCACACTATCCAGTGAAGCTGGGCCTTTGGGGGATGCTGTCCATGGTGAGCAGCGGAGAGATTATTACAGGGGGTGATGAGGGGAGGAGCTTCAGGTCATCAGGTCACACCCAGCTGTCCACTGCCCGCTAGGCTCTGGGATCCAGCTGCTCTTGGCTTTTATTTGGGGGGGGTCCTCATAAGTATTCTGGGGTCTCATGGTCCCCTCCGGCAATACTCAGCCAGCTGGCCAGTGCTTGGTGCAGGAGTCTGAGGATGAGGTTCGGGGGTACTCCAGGGCCCCCCCTGGGGGCAGGGATCTGACCTGGGGTTTAGGCATCTGAACCCCCATCTCCCAGCCCCGGCCGTTGCAGAGGCGTCTTGAGCCCGGCAGTGAGATGTGCTGGCTCACACCTACCTGCACTGCCTGTCACGGGAGATGTCCTGTTCCCTGCTGGCCAGCGGCTGTCCCCCTGCGCTTGCTTTTCTCTGTGTGCTCTTGTGGCAGTCGGAACAGACTCTTCAGGCCCTGGAGACAGAGGAGATGCAAAAGTCAGCCCAGTGTTACCCTGGCATGCCAGGGCGAGAGAGATGCCCCCAGGGCTGGAATGCTGCTGTTGCACGTGGGAGGTCCATGTGTGTTCCCCAGCACCGCCTGGTCCCCTAGCACTGAGGGCGCTGCTGAGCACAGAGCCAGGAAGAACCACTGAGTGCCACCAGGGGATGCTCTTGAGCACAGTCACGAAGAGCCCCTGAGTACCACCAGAGGGTTCTACTAAAGAGTCAGTGCCACCAGGGGGTGCTGCTGAGCACAGAGCCAAGAGGACTCCTGAGAGCCACCTGGGGGTGCTTAGAGCCAGGAAGAGCCCCTGAGAGCCACCAGGGAGCGCTGCTAAGCAGAGCCAGGAAGAGCTCCTGTGTGCCACCAAGGGGGTGCTCTCTTTATTTATTTATTTTTTGCTTTTAGGGTCACACCCAGCAATACTCAGGGGTTACTCCTGGCTCTGCGCTCAGGAATTACTCCTGGTGATGCTTGGAGGACCATATGGGATGCTGGGGATTGAACCTGAGTTGGCTGCGTGCAAGGCAAACGCCCCACCTACCTGCTGAGCTATCGCTCCAACCCCGGGGGTGGGGGGGGAGGGGGTGCTCTTTAAGCACAGTCAGGAAGAGTCCCTGAGCACCACCAGGGGGCGCTGCTGAGCCCAGACCCAGGAAGAGTTCCTGAGAGCCACCAGGGGGCGCTGAGCACATTCAGGTGGAGAACCCTGTGCACCACCTGGGGTGGCCTGACCTACACCCCCTCTAAAAAGCCTCTGAGGTGTCCTTCACTTCTTCCTGCCAGGAAGGAAAAGTTTTCCCTTGGGAAACCCTCCAGAACTCAGATTTATCTTTATTTGTTGCTTTTTGGGGCCACACCTGTGGGTGCTCAGGGATCTCTGCTGGTGGGGCTCAGGGGAGCCCCCTGCTGGTGCTCAGGGGTTGGTCCTGTTTCATGCTCAGCAGCGCCCTCTGGTGGTGCCGGGGGTAAGCACACCGGGTTATCTGGGGGTCAAAGGCAAGCATCCTCTCTGCTGAGCCCCATCATCCAAGGCAGGAAGACGCGAAATTCCTGGAGAGACCCAGGTCAGGGGCAGAGAGACGCGGGTGCCGAGGTACCTGAGGGTGTTGGAATCGATGCGGAACTGTTGTTTTTCAGCCAGGAGGAACTTTCAGGGGCGAGGTCAGGGGTGGGCTCCAAGGTCCCCTGGGTGCCTGTCGGAGAGACAGAAGGACCGGCCAATCAGTTGAGAAGGAAGCAGCCACACGGCATTGGAAGCAAAGAGTTTAATAAGTAGTTAAGGGGCTGGAGTGTTAGCACGGGGGAAGGTGTTTGCCTGGCACACGGCTGAGCTGGGTTTGATCCCCGTTAACCCGAGTGATCCCTGAGCACAGAACCTAAGTAGCTCCTAGGCCAACCCAGTGTATCCCCACTCCCCCCAAAAACGGGTCACTCAAAGATTATATTCAGAAACATATTTTGGGTGATCTGAACTCACGCTTTGCTTAACACTTGTGTTACGAATAAGCAAGACTGAATAAAGTGTGGGAAGTCATGGATCTTCTTTGGTGTTTGGATTTTTGGCCACACCTGGCCGTGCTCAGGGCTCTGTGCTCAGGGATCACTCCTGGAGGTGTTTGGGAAACCATATGGGTGCCGGGGATTGAACCCAGGTCAGCCAGTGCAAGGCAGATGCCCTCTCCACTGTACGGTCATTCTGGCCCAAGGGGTGGATTCTTTTATCTTTTTTTTTTCCAGTCTAAGCATCAACATATGCACATGAAGTCTGCAGGTTATATTAGATTGGAGCTGGAGAGACAGTACGGTGGGAGGGCCACATGGCTAACCCGGGTTCAATTCCTGGCATCCCATATGGTCTCCCAAGCACTGTCAGGACTAATTCCTGAGTGCAGAGCCAGGAGCAACCTCTGAGCTTCACCAGGTGTAGCCCCCCACAAAAAATTAAATTGTTTAGTTGGTTTGGAGCGATGGTACAGGGGTTAAGGCTTTAACCTTAATTATGGCTAATCCTGGTGCAATCCCAGCATTCCCCGGGGCCCACTGAGCACAGAGTTGGGAGTAAGTCCTGGGCAGTGCCGGGTGTCGCTCAAATACCAAAACAAAACAAAACAAAAAAAAATCAGAGTAGACCCCAGGAAGTTGAAAGTAGAGACTCAAAGGGGTGTTTGCAGACTAATATTTACTCAAGAATTCTTCACAGGAGACAAAAGGTGCTGGTGACTGGAGGAGTCAGGAGCAAACAGAAGGAACCGATAATGGGGTGTCAGCCCGGGTGAGATTCTGACATGTATGAGGCACGTCCCTGGGGAATGTTAAAGGCAAGCAGAACCCCAAGTCTCAAAGCAGAAAACTGAGACGAGGGGCCTAGACGGGTCAAAGGCTTCAAGATGAGAGAGGATGGGGGCCCAGGGCTGCAGAAACTGGGAATCCTTTTTTTTTCTTTTTGGGTCACACCCGGCGATGGACAGGGGTCACTCCTGACTCTGCACTCAGGAATCACTCCTGGAGGTGCTCAGGGGACCACATGGGATGCTGGGAATTGAACCCGGTTCGGCTGTGTGCAAGGCAAACATCCTCCCCGCTGTGCTGTCACTCCAGCACCCCGGGAGTCCCTTTCTCCTGGGCACAGACTTGCTGGTCTAGGGCTGAATGAAAGCACAGATTGTCTCAGAAATGTGCCCAACAGCAGGGGAAATAGATTTGTTTGGTTTGGTTATGGGACCACACTAGGTGATGCTCAGGGCTTACTCCCGGTTCTGTGCTCAGGGATCACTCCTGGTGGGGCTTGGGGATGTTATGGGGTGCCGGGGATTGAAGGCAGGGTGCCTTCGTGCGAGGCCAGTGCCCTCCCTGCTGTCTCATTGCTCCAGCCAATCAAAGACAGAACTTTACACACGAGATTCTGTGGCAACGACTCAGACCCCATAGAATTTTCGTTCAGAGTTTCTTTTCTTTTTCTTGTTTTCTTTTTCTTCCTAACTTGATGGTCTGGGGCCAACACCCAAGTTTAGCCTTCCCTGTAATCTCCATCTTTCTCCCTTTTTCCCCTTCCCTTCCTCTTTCTTTCTTCTCTCCCCGTCTTTCCCTCCCTCTCTCTCCCTCTCTCCTTCCCCCTCTCTCTTCCTTCCCTCCTTCTCTCTCTCCCTCTCTCCTTCCCCCTCTCTCTTCCTTCCCTCCTTCCCTCTCTCCCTCTATCTCTCCTGTCTCTCCCCTCCTGTTCACTCTCTGTTCTCTCAAGCCACATTTCCATCTGCATCTCTGGCCAGGGCCTGTTCTCAGCCATGGGGACAGGGCAGGCTGGTTGGTTGGTTATTTGTCTAGGGGCCACACCTGGTGGTGCTCAGGGCTTACTCCTGCCTCTGCACTCAAGGGTCACTCCTGGTGGGGCTCTGGGGACCCCATGGGACGCCAGGTGGAACATGCGAGGCAAGAGCCCGCCAGCTGCAAATTTTAGTTATGTCACTACGTTTCTTTTTTGTTCTGTACCTTATGGTGGGGCTGGAACGACAGCACAGCGGATAAGGTGTTTGCTTTGCACGCGGCTGACCAGAGTTTGATTCCTCCGCCCCTCTCAGAGAGGCCGGCAAGCTACTGAGAGTATCTCGCCCGCACGGCAAAGCCTGGCAAGCTCCAATATGACAAAAACAGTAACAACAAGTCTCACAATTTGTTGTGAGATGTTACTGGTGCCCGCTCGAGCCAAATCGAACAATGGGAGGACAGTGACAGTGACAGTGACCTTATGGTGCTTAGGGGAGCATGTGGGGTCTGGGCTGAACCCAGGGTTTCCCATCCAGGGCCTGCACCCCATCCCTTTAAGCTCTCTCCCTGGCCTATTTTTTGCTTTGGAGGACCACACCTGATGGGGCTCAGAGGTCACTCCTGGCAGTGCTGGGGGACCCCGTGGGATGCCAGGGATCAAACCCTGGTTGCCATGGGCAAGGCAAATGCCCTCCCCACTGTCCTATCTCTCCAGCCCCCTGATTCTATTTTTCTTTTTATTTTGGAGGGGTCACACCTGGCAGTTTCTGGGGGCTACTCCCAGCTCAGTGCTCAGGGCTGGTTCCTGGCAAAGCTCTGGACCCCAAAGCACTGGAGATCAAATCCAAGTGTCCTGCATGCAAAACCAGTCCCTTCAACCATCTCCACGAACTCCCAACAGTCTTTGGAGAAACGGGGGCTCTGCATGAGCGGTGTGTGGGCCCCGGACACACAGCCTGAAGATGGGGTGTCCAGCCAGCCCTGCCCACTGCCGTCTGGGCCTGTTCTCTCCTGACAGAACAGGCCTTCCCCCCAGTTCCAGGGAAACCCTGTCCTGAGAGGCTGCAGGGAAAGGGGGTCCCAGGTCCCTCCTGGACTGGGTGAAGGACGACGACACCCGGGCTGACAGCCATGCCCCAGCTTCAGGTGACGCCTGGTCTGTAAGCCAGAAGCCCCCAGCAGCATGGGGGCCCCTCCCACCAGTCCGCCCCAAACCCGCCCACCATTCAGCCACAGTCCAGGCACCTCACAAAGACAGCAACCGACCGCAACCTTCCCGGTGACTCAGGGCCGTCAGGGCTGGCTAGGGGCGACCGTGTCGCCTTCCCCGCTGTGCCCCCAGTCAGGCACTCCTGCACTCCCGGATCTCAGGATGAGGGGGCAGGACGCCCACCTCTTCAGGTGCCCGGATGACCCTGGAAGCCTGGGGCAGGATGGAGTGCTGCCTGGGGCCCCCCTCGGGGAGTACGGGGGCACCGTCTTGCTCTACATCAGGAGGGTAGTGGGGGGCAGGGTGGCGACTGCCCCGGGCAGCGGGTCCCTGAGCCCCAGGACAGTGCAGGAAGGACAGCCCCCCCGCACGAAAACCCCCATCAGACGCTGGCACCCACTGCCCTCCCCTGCTCCCGCCCCCCCCCCCCCGCCCAGGCCTCCTGCTTACCTGGCCGGCAGGTGAGGACAAGGGCCAGCGCCAGGGCCAGCAGGGGCCTGTGGCCGGGGCTGCCCCGGCCTGTGGGGCCACCCCCGCCCATCTCCTGCCCGCGGCCTGCGTGTGAGCGTGTCTGCGAGCAGGTGTGTGTGTGTGTGTGTGTCCGAGTCCCCCGCGCCAGCCTGGAGGGCGGGACACGCCTCGCTCCAAGGGGGCTGGGCCCGCCCCGGGGGGTAACCACGGTGCCACCTCGGGGTCAGGTCAGCCTTGTACGTCACTCAGTGTCCAACCCGGGCTGGGTGGGGTGGGACCGACACCCGCATCTGATCCCCTCCATGGACACCGGCAGGAGGGGGCTGGCCACTGGCCACCCAGACCCTCCCGCCCCCCACTGCCCAGGGGACCACCCGGCTTCAAGGACGGGGACTCTCTCTAGTTCCCACTCCCGGGGACTGGCACAGCCGGGGGGGAGCCGGGTGGGGCCCCGGTGGCTCAGCTCCGAGGGTGCTGGAATGTGGGGGAGAACGGGAGGTGCCTCCACCCAGAACTCCCTGCCTGCAGGCCAGGCAGACGCGCCTCTGTCCTCCCTCCCTCCCTCCAGCCCCCCCTCAAGAGTCCCCCGGGCCTTGGCTCTGTCCACACTGCTCAGGGTCATGCCCGAGCCCCTCACAGGCCCACAGAGGGTCTGGTGGTGACGCTGCACCCCCATTCTACAGCCGGCAGCCCCAGGGCTGAGCATTGCTCAGGGGGTCCGGGCCGACCCCCTCCCCCAGCCCCTAGAAACACCACCACACAACGTTCGTTCTTCATCCAGAGACATTCCCCCACCCCCCGCCCACTTTCCTCCACCTAAACTCCAGACTGGAGTGAGGGGTGGTTTGGGTCACACCCAGGGCTGACTCCTGCCTGCTCTGCACTCGGAGATCACTTCTGGGGGTGCTGGGGACTCTCTAGGGTGCGAGACTGAACCTAGATCAGCCACGTGCAAGCCAAGCGCCCTAACCCTTGTACTATGGCCCCTCGAGGCAACTTCTTTTTTTTTTTTTTTTTTTGCTTTTTGGGTCACACCCAGCGACGCTCAGGGATTACTCCTGGCTCTGCACTCAGGAATAACTCTTGGCAGTGCTCAGGGGACCATATGGGATGCTGGGAATCGAACCCGGGTCGGCTGCATGCAAGTCAAACACCCTGCCCACTGTACTATCACTCCAGCTCCCCTTCTCGATACTGATTTTTTTTTCTTTTTGGGTCACACCTGCTGATGCTCAGGGGTTACTCCTGGCTTTGCACTCAGGAATCACCCCTGGCGGTACCCGGGGGACCATATAGGATTCTGGGGATCGAACTCGGGTAGGCCACGTGCAAGGCAAATGCCCTACCTGCTGTGCTATTGCTCCAGTCCCTCAATGCAACTTCTTGCGAGAAGGGGCTGCGTCCTCCGCTCAACCTGGTCTCTTGTCATTCACTGTCAGGGCAGACGGCCTGGCCCAGAGGGACACATGAGCAAGGACAGGTGACAGAGCTAAAGTGGCTGCTGGTGAGAGGTGAAAGGGAAGAGGCCAGATCCAGACAGAGGAGGAGTGGAATCAGGGAGGGCTTCCAGGAGGAGGTTTCTCCCCTCTCCCCCAAAGACCTGAGAGAGAAAGGTGTCTACTGGGCTCAAGGGAGTTTAGGACAGAGGGAAGGGGGCTCTGAGGCACAGACACAGCACGGAGCAACCCAGCGGCGAAGGCGCTTGTCTTGCAACTGGCGAGGCCTTGGGTTGGATCCCTGTTGCCTCCCCCCAGCGCTTAGCCTGGTCCAGGCAGCTTAGCTTCTTTTGGGGGGGGGGATTCCTGGTGCTGCCACAGAGGTGTCTGTACCCCTGGGCTCCCCAGCCAAGGGTGTCTGAACCCGCAACTACAGATGCGAGAGCACTGTGGCAGGAGTGGCCCCCGGCGAACGTGTGTGAGTCCTGTGGGGCCCAGGTGAGCACAGCAGCCGGTGGTGTGTGAGTCACTGGGGGCAGGAACGCGGCCCTGGGCTCTGTCCCTGGCCCTTGGAGTCCCCCTGCACCATTTGGAGGTGACCCTCTCACCAAAAATAAGAACATTAAAGAGAGGACAGTGGCTGGAAGAGCTGGAGGTGGGGGCGGGGGCGGCAGGGAGGAGCCTCGGCCTCTGCCCACGCACCACATCCTGCTCACCCCTGACCCGTGCTTAGGAAATGAGCACTGGGGTGGGGAGAGAGCACAGAGGGGAGGGCACTGGCCTGGCCTGACCCCCGCACTGCAGAGGGTCCCCTGAGCCCACCAGGAGCCACCCAGCCCTGCCAAGTCCTTCCCGGCCCTCAGCCTCCAACCCCCTCTGCCCTCAGATTCCAGGACCCCCTGCCCTCAGCCTCCAGCCTCCCCGGCCTTCAGCCTCCAGCCCTCAGCCTCTGGCCTCCAGCCTCCCCTGTCCTCAGCCTCCAGTCCCCGGCCCTCAGCCTCCAACCCCTGGCCCTCAACCTCCAGCTCACTGCCCTCAGCCTCCAAGACCCCCTGCCCTCAGCCTCTAGCCCCCAGACCTCAACACCCCCTCCCCGCCCTCAGCCTCCAGCCCCCTCCCTCTGCCCAGCCCACTGAGTGATCTCTTAGAAATGCAGCCCTGGCGGACCCCACCCCAGCCTGGAATTCCTCAAGGCTTCCTCATCTCCTTCAGTGTCAGCCTGACCCCTACAACCTGGGGGCCCCCACCCTGCCCTGGGGGTGCAGAGGGCTGGAGCCAGGCTCTGCGGGCTGCAGGACCTCTCTGGGCAGCGCCTGTCCAAGCCCTGGTGGGCACCGGAGAGCGCTCTGGCCTAGCACACAGCAGTCCCGGGCTCCATCCTGACACTGGGGAGCGTCTCCCGAACTCTGCCAGGAGTGCTCACTAAGCCCCGGGAGTGGTCCCAACACTCCTCCCGAAATACATTAAAAATAGGGACTGGAGTCCAGCGGGTAGGGCGTTTGCCTTGCATGCGGCTGACCTGGGTTCGACTCCCAGCATCCCATATGGTTCCCTGAGCACCGCTAGGAGAGAGTCCTGGGTGCAGAGCCAGGAGTGACCCCTGAGCATTGCTGGGTGTGACCCCAAAAGCAGAACAAAACAAAACAACACAACACATTCAAAATAAACTCATTGTGAAGAGTGTGGGCTGTGCGGGCCCATTGTGCCGGCTCCTTCAGATGAATGGGTCTGCCTGGTCTGAATGACGCTTCCAGAAAAGGGGGTGGGACTATGTGGGCCGGGGGGCGGGGCTTTGTGCTAGTTCTCAGCAGGGGTCCGGTGACCCTTCATAGGTTTCCCAAAGGACACCTGAGACTGACACGTTGGCACGACGTCAATCCAACCTGATTCAGAAGGTCGGAATCCCGGGCTGCGGCCACAGGAAGTGAATCTGCCCACCCAGAGGCACAGATGGGCGGTGGGTGAGCTGGGGGCGGGGTAGAGCTGCTGGGTAGGAGGGGGAGGAGCTGGGGAGGAGCTGGGGGCAGGCGGTGGGGAAGGAGGTAAGAGGTGGGGGCTCAGGGGTGAGGGCGGTGAGTTGGGAGCGTGGGAGGTAGAAGGGGGGTTGAGGTGTAGCAGGGGTGGGGTGGGGGAGCAGGGGTGAGGTTGGAGGAGCAGCAGGGGTAGGAGGTAGCGGGTCCGCGTGGGTTGAATGGAGCAGGGGTGGGAGGTAGTGGTGCAGGGTTGAGGGTCGGTGAGCGGCAGAGGGGGGAGGTGGGGCGCAGGGGTGAGGGTGGGAGAGCAGCAGGGGTGGGTGTGGGGGGTGGCTCTGCCTGTGGGAGCCTGAGGTTTGCTCCCCGTCCCTGCAGGCTCCTCCCGCCCTCGCTGCCGCTCCGATGGTTCTTCTCAAGCCACTGGAGGGGCCCTGGGCACAGGACCAGGCCCTCCAACCCAGTGGTCATCCTGAGCTGGACATGCCTTGTCCACCTTTTGTGAGAGTCCGCCAAGTCACGCCCATCCCCGAGACTCTGAGACCCCAAGTATCCTCCTCATCATTGCCTGGAGTCGGGACCCAAACACCAAAAGAAAGAAACCAACTGAGGTTGGGGCCAGAGCGACAGCCCAGCAGGGAGGACGCTGTTCTTGCACGCGGCAACATGGGCCCCCTCCCAGCGCTTACCCTGAGGCCCTCCAGGAAGGATCCCCGAGCACAGAGCCAAGAGTGACCCCTGGCGTTGCCGGGGGTGGCCCCCAAGCCGAGAAAGAGAAGAAAATGTTCCCAGAGAAGCGGGCCACCATTTCCCTCCCGACACAGGCTGTCCCACCCTCCCGAAACCCCTTTCCTGTCCCTCACGCCTCCCAGCTGGGCATCTGGGGACCCTTTCATTCCCCCTGCACATGCTTCTGACTTCCTGCTTTGCTCAGATCCCAGCCCCTGGCCTGGCCCATGCCGAGCGCCCAGCACCGGGGCCGAGTCACAAGCAGATCCTCCGTCAATATTTGCCCGGCGACAAAGTGAGCAGAGTGGGGTTTGCAACCCAAGCCTGCCCGGTGCCAGGACACCCCTCCCCACGGTGACACTCGTGACGCCCTGACGCCCTGCTGTTCTTCCCGCTCTGGGCCGCACCTGTGGGTGCCAGCCTCTTCAGGAGAACCTCCAAAGCGCGTTAATCTCAAATGTCCACAGAAGCCACCTGGGCAGGGGTGAGGCGGGGGAGGTGCTGAGAGACGAGCGCCTGAGGCAGAGGGACATGGAGGGGACATGGAGAGATGGGACAGCAGGCAGGGCGCCGGCCTTGCAGGCCGCAACCTGGGTTCGCGCTCCGCAACCACCCGGGGTCCCCTGAGCACAGAGCCAGGAGTCAGCCCTGAGCACAGAGCCAGGAGTCAGCCCTGAGCACAGAGCCAGGAGTCAGCCCTGAGCACTGCCAGCTTCAGCTTTCCAGGCTGTTTAGCAGAGCTGATTGGCTTGGGGGCCACCCCTGGTGCTCTCTGCCCTCTGGAGTTACTCCTGGCGGGGCCCAGGGGACCCTGTGGGTTGCCAGGGAGTGAACTCAGGTAAGCTGTGTGCAAGGCCCGCGCCCTCCCGAATGTTTTCCGTTTCCACCACCCACTGGCCTCCCCCGCACATTTTCTATCATCCTGGCCCTGTGGCTGTGAGCTCTTCACTAGTTATTTCAGAAATTCCAGGGTGCGGGCTGGGGCAAGAGCACAGCGGAGAGGGCGCCGGCCTTGCATGTGACCTGTCCGGGGTTCGATCCCTAGCATCCCCCCAGGACCCCCTGAGCACCACCAGGAGCGATTCCTGAACGCACGGCCAGGAGTCGGCCCCGAGCAAGAGTCAGCTTGTGGGGTGGGACCCACAAGCAGGCAGGTCTCACTTGCACTTGCCTTAAGTGTGGGAGACATGGGTTTGATTCCCAGCACCACACAGGGCTCCCCCCACCCCCGACCCACCAGGAATGACCCCTGAACACAAAGTCAGGAGTTAGCCCTGAGCACGAGTGTGGTCCTTCTCCACCTTGGACCCAAAAAAATGCAGCGTTACTAGGGTGAGAGATGGGACCGCGACAGGGTGCTGGCCTTGCATGCTGCACAGCTGGGTTCTGATTCTCAGCACCCTGTATGGTCCCCTGAGCCCCGCCAGGAGTGATCCTGAGCACAGAGCTAGGAGTCAGCCCTGAGCACTGCTGGGTGTGCTTTGAAGACCATTAATTAGAGCTGAATTTCTGTTGCTTTTTGCGGGGAGGAGTGGTTTATGCCACCGCTGGAGATGTTCAGGGGTTACTCTTGTCTCTGCACTCTGGAATTTCTCCTGGTGGTGTTTGGGGGACCCTATGGGGTGCTGGGAACTGTACCTACGTCAGCCATGTGCAAAACAAACGCCACCCTCCCTGCTGTCCAGAGCTGAATTTCTGAATCTCATACTACTGACTTCTTGGGGGTTCTGTTCCGTTTCTTAAGGGGAGGTGGGCAAAACCAGTGAACCCCGACACTGAACCACATCTGGTCCCCTGGGCCCGTCCAGGAGTGATCCCTGAGCACTGCCAAGCGAGGTCCCAAATTTTCACACCCTCGGCCTCCAGAATCCTCTCAGTTCAAAAAACGGGGGTCGGGGGTCTGTATTTCTTACTCCCCTCCCCCGTTAATACAGTAATGACATGTCAGTATCATTTAAAAAGTGCAGAGTCGGCTCCCCCTCTAAATTTGGCTCACACTGAATGCAGTCCTGGGGGGCTGGGGGGCTCACAGTAAGGGGGAGCATGAAGCGGGTCTGTCAAAGCTGGGAAGGGAGTTTTCACGGTGATAGTTTAGGTTGTCAAGCTTGGGTGTCATTTGGCTCCGGGCCTCTGTAAAGAGAGAAATGTAATCCGCTTACACACCTTATTGTCCCAAGGAACAATCAGACTCGCCAATCGTTTCCATGCCTTGTTGATGGATTTCGTTGATGGGCCGGAGTTTCGGGCTGGGGGGTGATGAGTTCTGTGCTTTCAACGCTTGCCACGCAAAGCCAAGACCAGCACCCCAGATTCTGGGGTATCCCCGGGGTTCAGCACTCTCTCCCTCTCTGCTCTTGTTCATTTTGGAGGGGAGAATTGGGCCACACCCAGCAGTGCTCAGGGGCTGTTCCTGCCTCTTTGTTCTGCAGGGCTCAGGAGAACACACGTGGTGAGGGGAATGGGTAAGACAAAGGCGCTAACCCCTGCACCATCTTTCAGGCCCCTCTAAACCTTTCTCCCTCCACAGTTTCTCTGACAGGAAGCAGGGAGGGTGTTTGCCTGGCATGTGGCCGACCTGGGTTCGATCCCCACCACTTCGTAGGGTGCCCCTAAGAATGATCCCTAAGCGCAGTTCCAGGAGTCGGCCCTGAGCACCACCGGGTGTGACCCTAA
The DNA here is from genome assembly GCF_029834395.1 of Sorex fumeus. Lineage (NCBI taxonomy): Eukaryota > Metazoa > Chordata > Mammalia > Eulipotyphla > Soricidae > Sorex > Sorex fumeus. The sequence goes on from NW_026606098.1 coordinate 10,572,543, forward strand.
AACAAAATCATTTCAGCCTCCTGAAAAAAAAGTTAAGAGAAACATCCCTAAAAGCCAGTTATTAAATACCAAGTGTGGTTTGGCACATGATGCCTGCTGCAGCGACCAGAGGCGCGCAAGCCAAACCATTTCTAGGTAAGGATTGTCACCCCTGCGGGCAGGAGCCTTAGGACAAGGGGAGGGCCCTGGCCTTGCATGCGCCCACCCAGGTTCCATCCCCCGCACCCCATAGGGTACGCTAAGCCCCACTAGCTGCGATCTTTGAGCACAGAGCCAGGAGTCAGTCCTGTGCACCTCCAGGTGTACCCCCACGGAAACCGAGGGCCCCTCCCCCAAGAGAAGCCGCATGACTGGAGTTAGCGGTACCCAGCGTCCTGGTGGCGGCTCCTGTTTCCCGGGAAACAGGGCGGGGGCGTGCAGGGGGAGGTGGAGACGTGGGAAAAGGTGGGTCTCAGCTGCCGGCAGGCGGAGGAGGAGGTGCAGGTGTGCAGGAGGCCAGGGGCCTCGGGCACCCCGTGTCCTGACACTGTTCCCTCCCCCCACCCCCACGCCCAGGCTCAGGTACACATTCCTGAGAGGCCCAAGGGCCCCGCGGGGCCAGCAGCGGGAAGCCTGCATTATTTTATTTTACTAGTTGACGTTTTATTTTTTTTATTTCATTTGTAATTGAATTCAGTTTTGCTTTTTAATGATATTTTTGGTTTTACTGAATTATTTTGTTTCATTTTAATCTCAGTTGCTTTATTTCATTTTTTATTCGATCGTTTTATTTTAATTTTGTTTTGTCATTGTTTTTGTTTGCTTGTCGCTGTTTTGGGGTCATACCCTGCAGTGCTTAGAGAGGTCATTCCTGAGCCTGTACTCCGTCAGGGTTTGGGGGAACCTTAGGGGGTACCAGGGATGGAACCAGGGGTATCCTGGTCAGCTACATGCAAGGCAAACTCCCTGCCCACAGCACTTTCTCTGAAGCCCTTTATTCTATTATTGTATTTATTCATCTTGTTTTTATTTTTCCTTAGTTTTTATTTTGCTTTATACTATTATGTTTTATTTATTTTTATTGTTCCTTTTATGTCAATCTGTATTATTTATTCATTTTTGTCGTTTAGGGGGACAGTCCTGACAGTGCTCAGGGCTGACCCCTGGCTCTGTGCTCCTGGTGGGGATCAGGGGACCCTATGGGTGCGGGGATTTAACCAAGGTTTGCTGGGTATGACCCAGAGCCCCCCCAAAAGGAATCTTTTTTAAATAAAAAAGGAAGGTGTGGACCAAAGCATGCTCTTCTTGGTGACTGAGTTTGATTTCTCAGTGTAGCTGGACCTAAGGGCCACACCCAGGCCATCGCCCACCACCAGGCTCTGTGTCTCCTGTCCCTGCAGGCCCTGTCCCTGCAGGCCGCTGTCCCCGGCAGCCTGAGACCCCTTGCCCAGACTGTAGGGGCTGCCTCAGAGAATGTTCTGGAGGAAGGTAAACTGGTTCCTGGCTCCGGCCCTGGGCAGGGGCTCCCTCCCCTGTTACCAAGGACCCGCTGACCGCGTCCACACCCAGCTCTGCCCTCAGACCCAGAGCCACGACCCAACTCGCTCACTCCACGGCAGACGTTTCCCTGGCCCATGGCGACAGAGGACGCTCCACTTGTCTCTGCAACAGCTTTTTGTCACTTATTTATTGAGGCGGGTTCTCACACCTGGCGATGCTCAGGGCTGACTCCTGGCTCTATGCTCAGGCATTACTCCTGGCGGTGCTTGGGGGACCCTATGGGCTGCCGGAATTGAACCCGGGTAGGCCACTTGCAAGGCAAATCCCCCTGCCCCCAGCCTCACCGCTCTCCCATCTCTCCAGCCCCCAGTCTGGGCAATTTTAATGTCACTTCATCAATATATGACAAGATGCCTCCATCTGGGGCTGGAGAAAGGGAATTCCTTTTTTTTTTTTTTACACTGTGCCAGAAACACAAAGTGGAGACCAAAAATGTATTTATTTTCTAGAGCACCTCATCAGAAGAGCCAATGGAATGTTCTCTTTCTCTAGATGACAGATATTTGGAGAGAGATGATAAAATATCTAATGATGATTCAGAGTCAGATGCAGATACACAAAGACCAGTAATAGACTCAGAAGGAGACACAGTGTACAGTTACTGGAAATCTGGATGGGGCGGATTTACATAGAGACGCAGACAGTGAATAGAGGTACAGGAACCTGTGTAAGTTTAGACACCGCACAGGTGCGCTAGAGTTTCACGGAGGGTGGGACTGGAGTGAAATAATTTTGAGAGATAGCACTTATCCCACCACTCAATTTTTTTTATTGAATCACTCTGAGATACAGTTACAAAGCTTTCATGATTGAGTTTCAGTCATACAAGGACTGAACACCCACCCCTCCACCAGTGCACATTTTCCACTACCAATATTTCCAGTATCCCTCCCGCCACCCCCACCCCATCCCACCCCCTGACTCTGTGGCAGGCCCCTTCCTTCTTTCTCTCTACTTTTGGGCATCATGGTTTACAATACAGAAACTGAGAGGCCATCATGTTTGGTCCTAGCCTACTCTCAGCACACATCTCCCATCCTAAGCGATCCCTCCAACCATCATTGACATAGTGATCCCTTCTCTACCCCAGCTGCCTTTTCCCCTGCTCATAAGGCAGGCTTCTAAGCAGTGGAGTGATCCTCCTGGCCTTTGTGTCTACTGTCCTTGGGTGTTACTCTCATATTACGCTATTGTATATTCCACAAATGAGTGCAGTCATTCTATGTCTGTCCCTCCCTTTCTGACTCATTCCACTCAGCATGACAATCTCCATGCCCATCCACTTATAAGCAAATTTCATGACTTCGTCATATTCTAACCTCTATGATCCCACCTAGTTCGATCCCTGAAGCCCCATGGGGTCCCCTAAGTCCTACCAGGAGGGATCCCTGAATGCAGAGCCAGGAGTGAACCTTGAGCATTGCTGGAAGTGACCCCTGCAAGAAAACAAAACAGATGAAGATAAGGATGTAGCCAGAGATGACAGAGATATTAACATGGCTGTAGATACTGACAGTTTTTTGGGGGGCGCATAGCTAGTGATATTCAGGGGTTACTCCTGGCTCTGCACTCAGGAATCACTTCGGCAGTGCTCAGGGTGCGGTGGGGGGACCATATGGGATGTCAGGGATTGAATCCAGGTTGGCCATGTGCAAGGCAAATGCCCAACCAGCTGTTACTACCGCTCCAGGCCGTGGAGAGTTTTAGATGATCTAAATACTCGGACAGAGGCGGAAATACACAGATGGATGATACAGATAATATAAAGACACAAATACAGACCAGACGCTCCAAGACAGAGATAATATAAATAGACACGTACAGGTAACAGAATGAATGAAAGAGACAGAAACGCACAATATAGACTATATATATATTATATATATATAGCACTGTCCTCCTGTTCATCAATTTGCTCGAGTGGGCACCAGTAACGTCTCCATTGTGAGACTTGTTGTTACTGTTTTTGGCATATTGAATACGCCACAGGCAGCTTGCCAGGCTCTACTGTGTAAGTAGGATACTCTTAGTAGCTTGCCAGGCTCTCCAAGAGGAGTGGAGGAATCGAACCTAGGTCGGCTGCATGCAAGGCAAATGCCCTACCCGCTGTGCTATCGCTCCAGCCCATATATATATGTGTGTGTGTGTGTGTGTGTGTGTGTGTGTGTGTGTGTATGTGTGTGTGTGTCTATATATATATATTTTTTTTTTTTCTTTTGGGCCACACTCAGCAGTGCTCAGGGCTGACTCCCAACTCTGCACTCAGGAATCACTCCTGCTGGGCTCAGGGGACCTTATGGGGTGTGGGAGAGGGAACCCAAATCAGCCTTGTGCAAAGCAAGCTCTCTTTGCTGTCCTCTCACTCCAACACATCCCACTCCCCCCCTCCCCAAAGGCATAAGATTGGAGGCAGTTATACAGTTAAATGAGGCAATAGATAAGGGGCTCAATAAGAGTCTGTGAAGGGATGGAGCAAGCAGAGCGGTTTACACCTTTCTCCTCCAGCCCTCTCTTCCCTGATTTTAGGAGCCCCAAAGGTGCTCACCCCTCCCTCCTTTGGTGCACAAAAATCAGTCAACATGTTAAGGAATGATGCAGGGCTATTTCCATGTCCCCCGGGTCACATTTCCCTGGACAAAATGTCTCCCCAGCTATAGAATATACACAAATCCAAACCACCCCCACCTCCACCCACCCTTCTCTGGCCGCAGAGAAGGATTAAGTGGGACCGACTCAGGGCAGAGCGTGAGTCACCATGTAAACACGCTGCAAACGACAGAAAGAGCAGCTGTGACAATCAAGGCCGTGACAGCCAACTTGACTAAGAGTTGCCAGGACTTACAGGATCATTCATAACAGTCTAAGGTAGGGGGCCAGAGCCACAGGACAGCGGGGAGGGTGTTTGCTTTTGTGCGCAGCCGACCCGGGTTCGATCCTTGGCATCCCATAGGATCCCCGGAGCCCCGAAGGAAGTGATCCCTGAGTGCAGAGCAGGAGTTAGCCCTGAGCATCTCTGGGTGTGGCCACATCATCACCACCATCATCATCATCATGTAGCACTGTAGCACTGTCCTCCCATTGTTCATCAATTTGCTCAAGCGGGCGCCAGTAATGTCTACATTGTGAGACTTGTTGTTACTGTTTTTGGCATATCGAATACACCACGGGGAGCTTGCCAGGCTCTGCCGCAAGGGCGGGATACTGTCGGTAGCTTGCCGGACTTCCCAGAGGGATGGCGGAATCGAACCCGGGTCGGCAGCATGCAAGGCAAATACTCTACCCGCTGTGCTATGGCTCCAGTCCAATAATAATAGTAATAATAATAAATATAATAATTCAGGGTATCTCTTTGGATTGGAGACATGCCAGAAGACAAGCCAGAAGCAATGCACTTGCACATAGCTGGTTTGATCTCTGGTCCTGCATGGCATCCCCTGAGCACTGCCAGGAGATATCCCTGAGCACAGCGCCAGGGAGAGACCCGTGGATTGCCGAATGTGGCCTACCGCTCTGAGCACCTCTTTGACTATCATCTTAGTCACTCCAGATCAAGAGCTACCAGGAGCTATGTACAGTGTGAACGAATCAATGCAATCAATGCATGAGATGTGATTTTAGTGGATCCCCACCCCTTCCCCGCTGTGAAATGCAGGCAGTTGGGTGTGGAGAAAGACTTTGCATGCAGGAACGCCAGAATGATCTGCCACCACATGGGCACCACTGGGAATGCCCTGAGCACTATACCCTGAGTATCATAGCCCCCCGCACTGCTGCTATCCACCCAACTAGAGAGAGAGAGAGAGAGAGAGAGAGAGAGGGAGAGAGAGAGAAGAAGAAGAAGAATCTAGAAGAATCATTTTGGACTCTGGTCTGACCTGGGGAGCATCATACACCTGTGGATACACTCAGAAGGCCAATGCAGTGAGCCTCAGTTTCCCCCTCTGGCCAAGGGGGATGAACATAAGCCTTCCTCAGCAGACTCCTGCAAGAAGGAGCTGGAGAGATAGGACTGCAGGGAGGGTACTTGCCCTGACACCCCAGAGGGTCCCCACGCCAAGCAGCGCCAGGAGCCATCCATGAGCACGGAGTCAGGAGTAAGCTGTGGATTTGATGAAGGTTTTGTTTTGGCGCCGCATCCAATGGTGATGGGGTGCTGCTCTCAGCTCAGTACTTCAGGGCCACACCTGGCAGTGTCCAGGGATGGAGCGTTGTTGGGCTTCGAACTCAGGACCCTGCAGGTAAAGGCCACGGCTTTCTTTTCTTCTTCAGAGCATGCTTTTGTTTTCCAAAGGAAGCTCCAATTATTGGGGGTTTCCTGTCCGGTTACCCCCCACCCCCTGCCCCTACACATCCACCCCCCAGCCTTCCAGCTTGATTTCTCTCTCCTCCTTGTTTCCAATCCTCACTCCACCCCACCCCACAGGCATTCCAGTTACTCCACGGGGCAAACACACCAGGACTTTGCTTCCGTGTCCACTTCAAGAGAGTCTATTGGGCTCAGACATGGGCCAACGGACAATTGTTTCCCTAAGGAACACAGTTCCTGCAGCCCCAAAACCTAACGTGAGAGAGAGGAGGAGGAAGAGAGGGAAAGAGAGGGGGAAGGAGGAAGAGAGAGGGGAGAGGAAGAGAAGAAGAGGAAGAGAAGGAGAGGGAGAGAGATTGAGAGAAAGTGAGAGAGAGAGGGAGAAAAAGAGAGAGGGAGAGGGAGATAGAGGGAGAGAGGAGGGAGGGATGGAGGGAGAGAGGGAGAGGGAGAGACAGAGAGGGAGAGAGATTGAGAGAGAGAGAGGGAGAGAGATAGAGACCGAGAAATAGAGAGACGGGGAGAGAGGTTGAGAGAAAGAGGGAGAGAAGGAGAGAAGGAGAAGGAGAGAAGGGTAGACAGAGGAAAAGAGAGAGGGAGGGAGAGAGGGAAGAAGGAACGGAAAGGGGGAGAGAGAGAAGAGAGAGAGAATTCATGGCATAGTGGACAGGACCTATGTATCAAAACTAGACACCAGCTTGCTCTCTCCTGGCGTCACTTCTGATGACCTTTAGCATCGGTGACGAGTCACACAGTGTCTCTGGGTTTGCTTCCCACCCAAGAACAGGCCCCATCACATGCATGCACGGCCGGGGCATCAAGGCGCGGCTGTAGGTCATGGGCTGCAATCTGCTCGAATATCATTCAGTGGGAGCTTCAGTCACGTGGGGCAGGCCACGGAAGGGTTCTGAATTTGTAAGCATCAGACCCCCAGACTTGAAGGGCGATCATCTATCTGTGTTGGCTGGGTCAGTTCCGGAGACCCTCAGGTGCATGTCTTAACAGAGCCTGGGGTTTATAACCCAGCGTGACCCCGAGCTGTACAGAGACAGGCCGCTTGGGGTAGTTGGAGTTAAGCCACTCTGACACCTGGCTGCCAAACGTGTCTAGTTTAAAACATACTAAAATCAGGGCTGGGGTGATAGCACAGTGAGTAGGGCATTTGCCTTGCACGCGACCGACCCGGGTTCGACTCCCAGCATCCCATATTGTCCCCCCATGCACCGCCAGGAGTAATTCCTGAGTGCCAGGAGTAACCCCTGAGCATCGCCGGGTGTGACCCAAAAAGCAAAAATAAAATAAAACAAAGCATACTAAAACCTGTAACAAATCTCTTGTGAGTTTTTGTTGTTGGGGGCACACCAGTGATACTCAGGGCTCTGTACTCAGGAATCACTCCTGATGGTGGCCGGGGGACCTTATGGGGTGCCAGGGATTGAACCCTCCCAGCTGTGTGTTGTTCCGGCCCTCATCTTGATCCCTGGGACCATCAGGATGAAATAAACTTCTGCTCTAGTCTCCTTCCGTGTCCTGCTTCCTCACCGAGACATGGGACTCAGGCGTACAGAAATGTAGCCCAGAGACCCAGCACAGGCCCCTGATAGGTGCCTGCCTTTTCCCCCCCCTTTTGGGTCACACCCAGTGGTGCCTAGGAGTTATTCCTGGCTTTGTACTCAGGAATTACTCCTGGTGGTGCTCAGGGGACCATATGGGATGCTGGGAATCGAACCCGGGTTGGCCGTGTGCAGGGCAAACGTTTGCTCTCCCCGCTGTGCTATTGCTCCAGCCCCAACGGCACCTGCCTTTCTTTTCAGGGTGGGGGGCACACCCTGCAGTGTTCAGGGGTCACTCTAAGTTCGAGGGTGGGCATCACCACTGAGCATCGCCAAGTATGGCCCCATAAAACCAAACAAGAATAAAACAGATCCTGGTGTTATGGCTGGGGGTATCCTGGTAGAGACCGTGACGGGACGCGGTTCTGATTATGCCCTAAGTCCTTCGCACTATTTCTATAAGATGTATAACAGATGCGTGTCTCCGGTCTGGTGACCCTCCCAGGCTCCTCTCCTCTCTCTCTCTCTCTCTCTCTCTCTCTCTCTCTCTCTCTCTCTCCCCCCCCCCTTCCGGGGTAGTGGGGAGCCAGTGTTTCTTCCAGCTCCTTCTTCCCTCCCGCCTGCGCTGCCACCTAAGCGGGCGACTCAGAACGATCCTCTGGGTGGGTCTCGCCCGGGCTGGGCCCGGGCCTCAGAGACGCCTTTAACCCCGCACCAGTAGGGTTAGGAGGAAACCGCAGCACGCAGCGACACCCAAGGCACCGCAGAGGCACCGCGATGCCGCGTCAGGCCGCACGAACCACACGGTGCAGACCACACAAACTGCACAAACCACACGGCGCAGGCAGCTTGCACTGTACAAGCTGCACGGTGCAGCGAGCTCTCACCGCGGTGGACAAACCGCAGGCGCAAACCAGACCATAACCGCACAAACCGCATCGCACTGCAACGCACAAACCTCACTGCACTGCAACGCATCTTGACGCATCGCATGGCACCGCGCGGTGTTCCCGCGCAGAAAAGCGTGCGCGGGGGGGGGGGGGGGGGGGGAAGGGTGCTGCAGATTCACCGACGGCCCCCAGGGCTGGGAGGCGACAGCGGATGCGGCGGGGGAGGGGGAGGTGGCGATGGGGGGGGCGCTTGCGGTCCCAGGGGCAGTTTCCCTCTCCGGCAGCCACAGTGGGGCGCACACGCGTGCACGACGGGGTGCTTCGGAATGACGCAGTCGCTGCCTCCACCCACCGCGCCGAGGTCGCGTCTGTGGCACCTTCCCCGCAGACCGGGCGCACCTGCGCGTCATCAGCTCATTGGCGCAGGGGCTGCGGGATGGGGCTCAGACCCCACGAGAGCGCCTGGGCCCGAGAGACCCGATAGGACGGAGGGCGCTGGCTTTGCAGGTGGCCAACCCGGGTTTCACCCCGCAGCCCGGCCTGCAGAGAACCCCCCAGTCAAACATCTCACCTGTGAACGATGCAAGTGTGAATCAGCAACCCGACAATTACCACCCAGTCTTCAGCCACTGTTGACCCCAGAGCCCCGCAAACGCCGCCGTTGCCCCTTCCCTCCAGCCTTTTGGGACCAAAATGTCAAAATCAGCGATGAGGGGCCGGAGGAGCGATAGGACAGCCGGGTAGGGCGTTTGCCTTGCATGTGGCTGGCCGGGGTTCGATTCCCAGCATCCCCTAGGGTTCCCCGAGCCCCGTCAGGAGTAATTCCTGAGCGCAGAGCCAGGAGTAACCCCTGTGCATCGCTGGGTGTGACCCAAAGAGCCAAAATAAATAAATAAATAAATAAAAGATAAACTATGCACCCGCAGAGAGAGTTTTGGGGGAAGGTCCAATGGCCAAGTAGGGTTTGTTCCCAATATAGTGGAGAATCCCCTGAGCTCTGCCTAGTGTGCGTCCTGAGCACTGAGCCAGGAGTAAGCGCTGAGCACTGCTGGGTGTGACCCTCCCCCCAAGAAAAAAGACATATTTCTGGCTGGCCTCCCAGGTGCTGGGGACCCCTTGGCAAACTAAGCCGAAGTCTTGGGTTTGTTGCTTGATGTCTCCGGGCACAGCACAGGTAGGCAGACAAGTTAAGAAGGAACTGAAATGTCCTGCCAGGCTAAGACGAGGTGTATGAGGGAAAGCCTGGGTAGGATAAGGGCCTCGGCTGCTGACCTGTGACCTGGCAGAGGTGACCGTTGAAATGGGTGACCCCCCCCCGCCCCGGGGCGGTGAGGGACCCCGTGCCCTCTCTAACCCCCTGTCCCAAGGAGGGGGGTGGACACGCTTACCCAGACACAGCAGACAGCTCAAAGCCAGCACCACGGGAGCCGCCGGCGGCCTCCAGGGGGGCCCTGCCATGGACTGGCCATTCAAGGCATCAGGAAGATGTGGGGGCTTCTTTCTGCCCGGGGTGCTCTGGCCCCTCGGGCAGAGCCGAGGCACATATGGGTACCCCCCTCCCGCCCAGGCGGGCTGCCAGGTGGCTGGAATCCTGGAATGTAGCTCACAGGGCTAATCTCTGGGGGGCGGAGCTGGTCCCCAGCTTCTTACCAGTTCCCAGGCCCCGATTGGCTCCCAGGCCCCCTTCCTCCAGCCTGCCTGGGGGGGGGCCCAGGAAGTCCACAGTGACAGATACGGGGTCCAGGCTGAGCTGGGTGTCGGGACATCCCTTTCTGTGCTCAGATTTCCAGTCACTGGATTTTTTCCAGGTTCTCATCCGTTAAAAAGCACAGAGGAGAGGGGCTGGAGCGATAGCACAGGGCGTTTGCCCTGCACGTGGCCAGCCTGGGTTCGATTCCCAGCATCCCATAGGGTCCCTTGAGCACTGCCAGGAGTAATTCCTGAGTGCAGAGCCAGGAATAACCTCTGTTCATCGCCGGGTGTGAACCTCCAAAGAAAGCATAGGAGAGACAGAGAGAAGGAGGGGGTAAGGCTGTTGCCTTGGAGGCAGATGACCCTAGTCTGAGTCCCGCCAGGAGTCAGCCCTGAGCACAGAGCCAGGAGTCAGTCCTGAGTACCGTCGGGCGGGACGCCCCCAAACAAACAACAGCCAAGAAAATGGACAAGAGCATAGTAGATTTATTAAATAGTCCAGTGGGGCTCAAAAAAGGGTGGGAGAGAGGTGAAGGCTCTGGTCTTGCATGTGGTCGAGCCAGGTTTGATTCCTGGTACCCCATAGGGCTCCCTGAGCCCCCCCAGAAATGATCCCTGAGCACAGAGCCAGGAGTCCGCCCTGAGCACTGCCGGGTGAAACAGGGCCTGGAACTTTGCTAATGGGTGTTGTCTGTACAGGTGCGACATTCTCTTCGTCTCTGGACATTTTCATTCCCTGCTGCCCCTTCCACCCTCTCAGGGGTGTCAATGCTGACCCCCCCAGACCTGTGGCCCCCACCGGCCCCACCCCAGAAGCTGCTCTGCTGGCCCCTCGCCGCCTCTTCCTGCTCTGGTCGGACCCTACCCCCAGCCCTGTCTTCCCAGGCTCTGCTCTATTTTCTCTTTTGGGGGGGTTTGGGCCACATCTGGACCTACAAGGCAAGTGCTTGGGCCTTTCATTCATTGTTTTTGTTTGTTTGCTTGTTTGGGTTTAAACCTGGCAATGCTCAAGCTAACTCTGGCTCTGTGCTCAGGGGACCCTATGGGATGCCGGGGATTGAACCCAGGTTGGCTGCGTGCAGGGCAAACGCCCTACCCGCTGTGCTATCCCTTGGGCCCTGGGGTACGGGGAATCCTTAGTATGAAAAAGGTCATTCCTCTCCCCTCCCCTCCCCACCCTCCCTGCCCCTCCCCTCCCCTCCTCTCATTCCCTTCTTTTCTTTTTTCATTTCTTTTCTTCTCGTTTTCTTTTCTTCTCCTTTCTTTTCCATTTCATTCCATTTCCTCTCTCTTTCTCTCTCGCTCACCCTCAATGCTACCCAGAGTGCCCAGAGGCTGTGGGGAATGTGGGCTCCCGCATTCCCCCTCAGCTGGGCTGTCGGGTCCCTCCCTCTCCTTCTCCCTCTCCAGGGAGGCTGGAGCCCCACCCAGAAATGGCATTAGTAACTGAGCCGCCCCATTGTCCTCCAGCTGCACCCCATTGTCTTCAAGCCTGGGAGACCAAGGTCTAGGAGGCTGGGGAGGAGGGCCTGGCCTGAGACTGGGGACTGCCCCACCCCCCGGAACCCCGGAACCCCCGCAAGCCAACCCAGGCATCTTGCACAAGCAGGAGAAGCTCTGGAGGTCAATGCCAGGGTTGCAAGGCAAACTTGGACCCTAGCTTGCTGTGTGACATCCGGCAAGTTGCTCGCCCTCTCTGAACCTGCCAGGGAGAGGCAAAGATGCCTCCTAGGGAGTCCAAGGGTGTAAATAGGGGCGAGGGCAGCCTGGCCCAGCGCAGACCTCGCTCTCAGAGCGTGGTTTAGTATTTCCCAGAAATGCAGCCTTGCATGGCCCGGGGCTCTGGGAAGACAATTTAATTCTCAGGACAGCAGCAACAAGGCTGGGCCCTCGGCAGCTCATTTTGCACAGAAGGAAGGAAAACACCTGGGCATGAGGCCAGAGCTGACACTTCCCTCCTGGGAGCTGCTGCCAGCGCCCCGCGCCTGGGCCGCTGCCATGCTCGGGCTCTGTGACCTGGGGCAGGTTCTGCAACCTCTCTGGGCCCCAGTATCCTCTCTGCAGTGTGAAAATACTTACTGTCACACAAGGCCCCAGTGTAAGAACGGCTGGAGAGGTTATACAGCGGGTAAAAGGCTTGCTTTGCTTTTTACCCGGCTGAGTCCCCAGGATCCCACGGGGTTTCCCAGAACCTCTAGGGGTGAACCCTGAGGACAGAGCCAGGAGTTAGACCTGAGCATCGCTTGATGTGGCCCCCACCCCACCCCTGTACTCATGGAGGGAGGGGGAGAGGGAAAGGAGGGGGAGAGGGAGAGGAAGAGAGAAAGACATGCACAGAGAGTCACAAAGAGAGATACAGAGAGATAAAGACAGAGACAGACAGAGACAGAGAGAGACAGAGACGGAGACAGAGGCAGAGAGCTTGCCGAGAGGGAGCTAGAGGGGCGCTGTCCCAAGAGGGTCTGCTGCCCCCATGTGTCCTTCTCTGGAATCGCACAGCTCCAGGATCCAGCACCTTTATTTATTTATTTCTTTGGTTTTGGGGGGGCACCCCTGGGGGGCTCAGAGCTGACTCCTGGCTCTGCGCATAGGGATCCCTCCTGGCAGAGCTTGGGGGCCCGATGGGGTGCCGGGGACCGAACCTGAGTCGGCCGCGTGCCAGGCAAGTTCCTTACCTGCTGTCCTGTTGCTCCGGGCCTGCAGCGCGATCACTGGAAGCAGTTTCCACGAGAATGATTGAGAGCAAACACACACGCGTGGTTTTGGAAAGAAAACGACACGGTCGGTTATGGAGTCACTCAAATGGCTCGTCCTGGACAGTGGCCGGACGCTTGTGGCAATCTGGCGTGAAATAACGTGCACGGGTCCTGGAGACGTTGGAGGCTGAGCCCAGGAGCTGAGCCGCTTCCCTGCAGCCCCGCTGGAATCTTGGGGCCCTTGGGAGTCACCGGCCTTTGTCTTTGAGTCCCAAGTGTCCCTTGACCCTTCCATCATGCAGCCATGGCCCCAGACCTGTGGTGACTCTCCTGAGCCGTGTCGGGATGATGAGGCAGTGTCCAGGAATTAGAAAAAAGGCACCAGGAACAGTGACTGTTTGCTGGCTTTTCTTATTTCTTTCCTTGTTTTGTTTTGTTTTGTTTTGGGGGTCACACTTGGTGATGCTCAGGGGTTACTCCTGGGGGTGCTTGGGGGACCCTATGGGATAGCCATGTTTGAGCTATCCCAAAATGCCCCAAAAGAAGAAAAGAACACAACACAGGACATGTGACGCCCGCAAATTGTATCAAGAATATGACAGATTTGGAACCAGAGTGAAGGGACAATGGGGAGGGCGTTTGCCTTGCGCGGAGCCAACTCAGGTCCGATCTCCCCAACCCATAGGGTTCCCCAAGCATCGCCAGGTGTGACCCAAAAAGCCAACAAAACAAAACAAAACAACAGCAACAAAATCAACCAAGAATGAGAGATTCTTCCTGACATTTCCTTTCAAACATCAAAATTCCCAGGGGCCACCTCTCCCAGACCACCCCACACCCACTCTGTACACAAGACCCCTCTCCCCACCCCCGCCACACACACACATGCACACACACTCCACGTCCATGCCGGGCTCCGAGGTGCCCCCTCCAGGGTCCCGCTGGTCAGGCGGACACGCTGACCTTCCTGCGCACCAACTTCCTGAGGGCCCCCTTCATGTCCCGGTTGCGGAGGCTGTAGATGAAGGGGTTGAGCATAGGGGTGACGGCCGTGTACATGACGGCCGAGGCCTTCTCCTTCACGGCCGTGCGCACGGACGAGGGACACAGGTAGACCCCGATGGTGGTGCCGTAGAACAGGGCCACGACGGACAGGTGCGAGCTGCAGGTGGAGAAGGCCTTCCTGCGGCCGCCCGCCGACGGCACCTTGAGCACGGCCGCCAGGATGCGCGCGTACGAGGCCAGGATGCACACGAAGGGGGCGGCGATGACCAGGCCGGCCACGGCCAGCACGAAGGCGCGGTTGACGAACGTGTCCGAGCACGAGAGCCGCAGCATGGGCGTGAGGTCGCAGAAGTAGTGGGGCAGCTCGTGGCGCGCGCAGAAGACCAGGCGGGCCATGAGCAGGATGTGCGTGAGCGACAGGATGCCGGAGCAGAGCCAGGGGCCGCCCACCAGCAGCGCACACACGCGCGGGCTCATGATGGTGCTGTAGTGCAGCGGGTGGCAGATGGCCACGAAGCGGTCGTAGGCCATCACGGCGATCAGGACGCTGTCCACGATGCCGAAGAAGTGGAAGAAGTACATCTGGGTGAGGCAGCTCACGTAGGAGATGGCCTTGCTGCCCGTCTGGATGTTGGCCAGCATCTTGGGCACCGTGTTGGTGGCCAGGCAGAAGTCCACCAGGGACAGGTGGGCCAGGAAGAAGTACATGGGGGTGTGCAGGTGGGGGTCGGTGCTGATGGCCAAGATGATGAGCAGATTCCCCACAGTGGTGACCATGTACATGAGGAGGAAGAGGATGAAGAGAATTGTCTCATGTTCTGGAGCTTCTGCAAGTCCCAGCAGGATGAAATACTCACCTGTGTGGGTGACATTCCTGGCTTCCATGGGTATAATTTCTCTCACAGTATCTGAAGGTGGAAGTTTGATGCTTCAACAGTGAGGAAGATCCTGCGGGGGAAAACGAGATTCTGGACAGAGAAGAAAGAATCAAACAAATATCCTGTCTATACTCTGTGATGTCCACCCTGCATTCTCAACTGTTGGTCAATGTTGGCAAAAAACTTGGTCCCAGGATGCTTTCCTGAACATTCCTGGAGCTGGCAGATGTTTAGAAAACTCAGCATGTGTAAACCCAGGCTTCTAAAACTAGCAAAAGATACGTAGAAAGAGAAAAAGAAATGCATACATAGGTTCATAGGATCATGGGGACATCTTCATGTTACTGTATTTCACCCACAATCACTGCAGATTCTGTACCAGTTTTGTTTCTTTGTTTGGGGGACCACACCCAGCAATGTTGAGGGCAACCCTTGGCTCTGTGCTCAGGTATCCCTCCTAGTGGGACTCAGAGGATCCTATGGGGTGCTGGGGAGTCAAACCCAGGTCAGCCATGTGCAAGGTAAGCCCTTTCTCCACTGGACTGTCTTTCCAGCCTCCAGACCCGAATCATTTGTAAGGCTGCAAGGTGGAATGATGGGAGATTCGTGGGTAGTTCAAGTCCTTTTGTGATTACTAGAACTTGAGTCTAAACTTGATCTTGATTTGGAGGAAATTAAGCCCCACCCCACCCCCAAATTTCCTGTGCAGTGGAAGTGAGGAAACCTGAAAACATGACTGGGAGGAAATTCCTCTCCAGAGATGGTCGCAGGCAACATTTAGGAGAATCCTATAAGATCTTTAGGGGAGGCTGGAACGGATAGGGGAGGCACAGCAGGTAGGGCGTTTGCCTTGCATGTGGCCAACCTGGGTTCAATTCCCAGCATCCCATATGGTCTCCCAAGCACCGCTAGGAGTAATTCATCAGTGCAGAGCCAGGAGTAAGCACTGTGCATCGCTGGGTGTGACTCCTCCTAAAAAAATCTTTAGGGGGAACAGTGAGGGCAGTCAGCTTCAAAGGGATCAGGCACATGTGTGAGACCCAGATCTGACCCCCAGCACTGTGGCAGTGATCCTTGGACACTAGGGGGTGCCTCCTCCCAAAAAACCCCAAAGAAAAACATCAAGTAAGCTGCAAATCTGCCCAAATCCAAAGCCCAGAGTGCCGGTGCTGGGCCCCGCTGCCTCGCCTCATCCACATTTCCTCCCCTTCCTGGATTATCTGAATCTGCATCCCCCCACCCCAACCAAATGCCATGGCTACAGACCCCCAACCACCAAGGCTCTTCTTTCCTGCACATCTCCACACCAGCGGAGAACACAGAGCACCTTCCACTTCATGCCATCATATGTGGAGAAAAGATGACGTTTTGTTTTTTTTCAATTTAACCCCTGACCTTCTTGTCCATCCCAGGCATCCCTGAATCTGTGATTCCTACGCTACTCCCTGTCTCACTCCTGGTTCTTGTGTAGCACTTGGGAAAAGATGTTTGGGGACCGGACAGATCCGGGTGTTCCCTTAAGCAGCTCGGGGATGAGACTTTCCCCCAGGATCTCCTGGGAAGCCCCAGGGATGGGTTCACTCAGGGTGCAAATGCCTTGCACAGGCTTACAGAGGCTTACGAGACCTGATGGTGACAGATGTCTTCCAGCAGAGACTCCGTCGGGCTGGACCAGTTCGCCGATTTGCTCCGGATCGCTCGAGTGGTTCACGCTGCCACTAACCAGCTTTGGAAAGGATGCGGGAGCAACCCAGAGGCTCGGCTAGGTTGAGCCAGAAGGCTGAGAAATCCACTGAATCGTAGTCTGGGAACAGAAAGAGAGATTGAGCGGGAGAGATGTTCCTAGGGGCTCGAGAAAACAGAATAGAGGTTTGTTCTCTGAGTCTGCCTGTACGTTTTCATCTCTGCCATCTCTCTCTCTCTCTCTCTCTCTCTCTCTCTCTCTCTCTCGTTTCTCTATCTTTCCTTCTCTTTCCCTTTTTTGGGGGGAGGGGGTGCTGTTTTGCTTTTGAAGCACACCCAGTGGCACTCAGGTTACTCCCAACTCTGCACTCAGGAATTACTCCTTGAGGTGCT
This sequence comes from Sorex fumeus, assembly GCF_029834395.1. Lineage (NCBI taxonomy): Eukaryota > Metazoa > Chordata > Mammalia > Eulipotyphla > Soricidae > Sorex > Sorex fumeus. Next base: position 10,589,178 of record NW_026606098.1, read on the forward strand.
CGGGCAACCATGTGGGATGTCAGGAATCAAACTCAGATCAGCCGCATACAAGGCAAATGCCCTCCCTTGGTATATGATCACTCCAGCACGTCTCCCGATGCTCTTTCTGCCAGTTTCTCCCTGTCTCTTCCTCTACCCGTTCCCTCTCTCTTTCCCTCTCTCTCACTCCTTCTGTGTCCCTCCCTCTCCCTCTATCCCTTCCCCCTCCTCCTCGTCCTCCTCCTCTTTCTTCTTCTTCTTCTTCTTCTTCTTCTTCTTCTTCTTCTTCTTCTTCTTCTTCTTCTTCTTCTTCTTCTTCTTCTTCTTCTTCTTCTTCTTCTTCTTCTTCTCCTTCTCCTTCTCCTTCTCCTTCTCCTTCTCCTTCTCCTTCTCCTTCTCCTTCTCCTTCTCCTTCTTCTTCTTCTTCTTCTTCTTCTTCTTCTTCTTCTTCTTCTTCTTCTTCTTCTTCTCCTTCTCCTCCTCCTCCTCCTCCTCCTCCTCCTCCTCCTCCTCCTCCTCCTCCTCCTCCTCCTCCTCCTCCTCCTCCTCCTCCTCCTTCTTCTTCTTCTTCTTCTTCTTCTTCTTCTTCTTCTTCTTCTTCTTCTTCTTCTTCTTCTTATTCTTCTTCTCCTCCTCCTCCTCCTCCTCCTCCTCCTCCTCCTCCTCCTTCTCTCCCTATCTCCCTCTCCTGTCCTCTCTCCCTCTCTCTCTCCCTTGCTCCCTCTCCCCACTCCTTTGCTAGTCCACTTACTGGGCTGTCTTTTCTCTTCCCAAAGACATCTCTGAAGCCTGGGCTCAGCTTGGCTCACGTCAATCCCTGACAAAGCAGCCGTCTCTTCCGGGAAAGGGGAGAAGGGGGGACCTCAGCTCTTAGGACATGGGAAGTGTCGCAAACACACAGGTGGCATCGGGACATAAGGAAGAAGGGCAGAGCTGGGAAATAAATGGGAAGGACTGAGGGAATATTTACTATCTCTGGGCCAATCAGAAGCCAATCCCCAAAGCTCCTTGTTAAACAAATGGGGCCTGAGTAACTTCTATTCCCTGAATAATTTCATTGCCTCTGAGGGCTGGAACGGGGCGGTGGGGGTATAGAACATCAGGATGGATTATTTCACATCTTTATTCAGGAGGAAACTTGGGACCTGTTGTTTTTATTTCCCAACTCGCTTAGTGTCTTCTGCCTCTGGGTCCCTTGGCGAGAAGCTTTGCCTCTTTTCTCGCCTTTTGAGCACAAGCTGCCCCACCACTCCTGACAAGTCTTGGTCAGATGGGCGACTGAGTCAGTGCTAGAACCCGATGGTGATCAGATCCAGGGGTGATTGAGACACAAAGCCAGCAATTCTTGCAAGTCCCCTACTCATGCCTCATACTATCTCCCCAGCCCATGAAAGTGTACAGTTCTGTCTCAGTCCAACCAGAACCAACACAGTGAGGCAAATTCTCCAAACTATGGGTCTCAAGACAATATGTTTTAGCTTGACCCCAAAGTTTCCCCTAAGTTTTCAAGGGGAAAGAAAAGGGGTGATGAGCTCCTGTTCTCATGTCTGTCCTTTCTACTCATCAAACAGGAAACCCCATTGGGGCTGTTTTTCTAAGACCTGGAAGAGGAGGGGAGCCAGGAGAAGGTTGGGAAATTACCCCAAGAAATTGAGAGCTGGGAGCTAGAGCGCTAATACAGAGTGAGGAGTGTTTACTTTGCTCACAGTCGACCTAGTCTGACCCCCAGCATCCCACAGGGTCCCTTGAGCACTACCAGGAGCAATTCCTAAGTGCAGAGGCAGGAGTAACGCCTGAGCATCACCAGGTGTGGTCTCAAAACAAAAAGCAAACAAGCGGAAAAGAAATTAAGAGCTGAAATCAGTATTTTAATAAAACTATTCCTCTGCCCCCCCCTTCGGTGAGCTGAGCCTCTGTGTGTGTGTGTGTGTATGTGTGTGTGTGTGTGTGTGTGTGTGTGTGTGATTGAAAGGGAGGGGCATGGGGTGTCTTTGGGGAATGAGGTGAGCACACTGGTGATGGGCGTGGCTTTGGAATGACACACATGAAAAGCCATCATCAATAATATTGTCAATCAAAAGAAAAGTTTTAAAATAATTTTTGTGCCAGGTATGAGTCGGTTGTGATGGGGCAACTGAAACCTCATGGGAAGGGGGGGCGTTCCCAGCTCGTCCTTCACGTCCTACCGAGGTCACAAGTTGACCCCCAAGAGCGGCTCTCTGGCACGGCCATGGCTCCAGAAGCACAAGGACTTAATGCAGAGCCCGGCAGCTTGTGGCAGAAAAGTGAATGGACTATGTGTTAATCTACGCCACCATGCCTGCCCGGAAGGGAAAGGGTGTTGCTCCCTTCCGACTTTTTCCCTCTGGAAAGCAAGATGGCGGCCACCTCAGAGCTTTTTGGAAAGCCAGGTATGAGCCGGTCGTGATGGGGCAACTGAAACCTCATGGGAAAGGGGGCGTTCCTGGCTCGTCCTTCACACCCTATTGAGGTCATGAGTTGCCCCCCACGAGCGGCTCTCCTGCATGGCCATGGCTCCAGAGCCACAGAAACCAATCTCATAGTTATCTGACTCTCAGCAGAAATACTTCCAGGCTTAATAAGTAAAATAACAGAAATCCAAAATCGCACCACCACTATCATTTGGTTCTTGTAACCAGCTGCAGAAAACAAGTTATTTCACAATGCCTTTTCAGCAGGTCTGATTTGGGCGTGTAAACTCTAAATAATAATGGTGCATCTTTTGTTGAAACAATGAATCTAATCAAAGTAGATAGAGTGTTAATTAGAATTCATCTGCCTCACGGGCATTGGGAGGGGCTGAAGGGAGGTATATTGGGGTTCTTGGTGGTGAAAAATAAGTACTGGTGCAGGGAAATGTGTTTGATGATTGCATGACTGAGATTTAAACCTGAAAGCTTCTCACGGTGATTCAATAAGTAAAGTAAGTAAGTAAAGGCCCTCCCGTTGATCGTCGATTTGCTCGAGCGGGCCCAGTAATGTCTCCATTGGAGACTTTGTTGTTACTGTGTCTGGCATATCGAATACGTCACGGGTAGCTTGCCAGGCTCTGCCGTGCGGGCGAGATACTCTCGGTAGCTTGCCGGGCTCTCCGAGAGAGGCGGAGGAATCGAACTCGGGTCGGCCATGTTGGCTGCGTGCAAGGCAGACGCCCTACCCGTTGTGGTGATTCAATTAATAATAATAAAAAAAAAAGAGTGAAAAAATTCAAAAAATCATTTGTGTGTGTGTGTGTGTGTGGCTGGAGTGACAGAACAGGGAGGAGAGCGTTTGCCTTGCACACAGACAGCGTAGGTTTCACAACTGGCATTCCATACGGCCCCCAAGCACTGCCAGGAGTGACCCTTGACCACAGAGCCAGGAGTCTGTCCTGAGCACCACTGGGTATGGCTCGAAGGTCCCCAAATTTTATTTGCGGTGATGCGGGAAGGGGTACTCAGGGGGAACAGACGTGAGGGAATGTATCGCTTCTACCAACACCCACCACTCTAAAGCCCCCTTCCCAAAACTGTGCCCCCTCTTTGCTTTTCCTATAATAGCTTCCAGTTGTCACGGTGCTGGCCCTGAGGACACGCGTCCACCATCTTCCTCCCTGCAGGTCCGTCACCCTAAAAACTTTTCCTCACCCCATCCCTTGATTGGCAGGAGTGGAACAGGACTTGCGTGGGATCCAGTTGATTGTCTCTGAGACACACAACAGTTTGCTCTCAGGGAAAAGAAGAAGTCATTCCATTCTTGTCGTGGGAGGCTCCCCCCATCATCGTCATTTTGGTTTTGGGGCCACACATGGCAGAGCTCAGGAGTTACTCCTAGCCCTGGACTCAGGAATTACTCTTTTTCTTTTCTTTTTTTGGGGGGAGGGCGGTCACACCCAGTGATGCACAGGGGTTACTTCTGGCTCTGCACTCAGGAATTACTCCTGGTGGTGCTTGGGGGAACCGTATGGGATGCTGAGAATCAAACCCGGATCAGCTGCATGCAAGGCAAACGCCCTACTCACTGTGCTATCGCTCCAATCCCATCCTCTGCCACTTTTCCCCTGCTTGACACTTTAGGTTCCTTGGCATGGAATATACATTCCTGGTTCAGTCCATTTAAATAAATCATTTGAAGCCCCATATAATAGTTATTTGCTCTGGGGACTGACAACCAAGTGGTGCTCAGGGCTGGCTCTTGGCTCTGTGCCTCAGGAATCACTCCTAGTGGGGATTGGGGGGACCCTGGGAGCTTCCGAGGATTGAACCCAGGTTGGCGCAAGCAAGGCAAGTGTTCTCCCCATTATTCTATCATTCTGCCTCCAAAGTCTCGGGATTTACAATATGGTTCATGATGGGGATTCAGGGGTGCAATGTCCCCAGATCAGCACCCCCCACAGGATGTCCCAGGATGCCCTCCACCATGTCCCAGGGGCCCCTCCACCCCCATTCTCACACTCCATCTTGCCCTTGGTAAGTTCAGTTCTGTAAACCTGTTCTCCATTCCTGTTGCCTTTGACCATTTGTTATTCCCTTACTATATTTATTTTTTTTTTCTTTTTGGGCTGGAGCGATAGCACAGCGGGTAGGGCGTTCGCCTTACAAGCGGCCAACATGGCCGACCCGAGTTCGATTCCTCCACCCCTCTCGGAGAGCCTGGCAAGCTACCGAGAGTATTCGATATGCCAGACACAGTAACAACAAAGTCTCCAATGGAGACGTTACTGGGCCCGCTCGAGCAAATCGACGATCAACGGGAGGGCCTTTACCTTTACCTTTACCTTTTGGGTCACACCCGGCAATGCACAGGGGTTACTCCTGGCTCTGCACTCAGGAACTACTCCGGGTCGGCTGTGTGCAAGGCCAACGCCCTACCTGCTGTGCCATCGCTCCATCCCCTCCTTACAATGTTTCTTTATGACCCACAGATGAGCAATCCCCCTGTGTCTGTTCCCCTCCTGATGTCACTCAGCCTGACGCTCTCAGATTCCACATGGGGATGAACGGCACCATCTCCTCTTTTCTCAGAGCTGAGTCAGATTCCACCAAGGATATAGACCACGATTTCTTCCTGCACTCCTCTGTTCTTGGACACCCGGCTTGCTTCCAGGTTTGGGTGCCATGAAGTGTTCCCATGAACACACTGTAGCACTGTCCTCCTGTTTATCTATTTGCTCAAGCGGGCACCAGTACTGTCTCCAATGTGAGACTTGTTATTGTTTTTGGCATATCAAATACATCACAGGGAGTTTGCTAGGCTTTGCCATGCGGGCATGATACTCTTGGTAGCTTGCCGGGTTCTCTGAGAGGGGCGGAGGAATTGAGGAATCGAACCCGGATCAGTCCAGGTCGGCCGCATGCAAGGCAAACGCCCTACTCACTGTGCTATTGCTCCAGCCCAGGAGCACAAAATTCATTTGGAGATCATGTTTAGGGGCCCTCCTTCAGAATATGAAGCCATCCCTGTTTGCATGTGGTAGGCGACCAACTTCATCCTCCTTTTTTGCTGGCCCTTAGGTCACAGGCTTGATTATTACACCAGTGAGTTGCTTCCCCCTGTTCCCAGGCTCCTTCTGACTTACCCTTTCTGTCTTGGATTCAGTCATACAACAAAAGATTGAATTAATTGCCTGACTATTTCATTCATTCAGGATGCTCCAGTCCTGGCTGTGTTTAAAGAACTTCCTGTTTACATTAGAAACAAGAGCCAGGAGGATTTGTCCATGGTTGGAAGCCTGCCTCAGGTGCTATGGGAGAGGGCAGTTAGGATAGAGAAGGGACCACTGTGACAATGTAGTTGGAAGTGATCACTCTGAACAAGAACTGTGTATTGAGAGTCAAGAAACCTGGCTGGCAGGCTCCACAACACCTGGAGAATTCTCCGGGCCCTGTACCAAGCCAATATCATCGGGAGGTCCCAGTTGGGGCAGGTGCTGTCTCCCTGCCTTCTCCAGATGGAATCCTGAAGACCATGAGCTTCTACAAGCATAGCTCCGGTATGTGGGCACCAGCACTATTCTTCTGAACTGTGCAACCACGTAAGCAGCCGCACGACCTTTCCTGATATGCAGAGTGAGCAATGGAAAGTAAATGAGCTAGCGTCTGTCCCTGGAAGGCAGGCTTGAATGGTGGTGAGAAAATTCGAGCAAAATATAATGCCCAACAGAAATGCATCTGGTCTTTGCATTAAACTAGGCACCATGCCTTCCCAAGAGGGGAAGGGTGTTTGTCCCTCTGCCTTTCCCCCCTGGCGGTGGTGACACGGTGGCTGCTATCTTTCAGAGCCTAATGGACAGCCAGGTATGAGACTGCAGTGACGAGGCACGTGGGGCCTCATGGCATGGGGGTTTGAACTGGCTCTGCTCCCCGCCCTGACAAGGCCCGAGTTGCCACCCATGAATGCCTCCTCCGGCTCCTGAACGACCATGATCCCACAGGCACAAAAACTGATCTCAGAATACAGCGGCTTTTGGCAATAATCCCTCTAGACTTATTACTGGGATATCAGAAATCCAAAATCATATGCTCTTCATAATCAACAATAGAAAACAAATTATCTAATGATGTCTTCTTGGCAGGCCTGATTGTTGGGGAAAATTTCAAATAATAATGGTGGGTCTTTTGTCGTAATATTGAATGTGATCAACATAGAGAGAGAGTAAAGTGGAAATCTGCCACACAGGGGGAGGGGTGGGAGGTGGGGTATACTGGGGTTCTTAGTGGTGGAAAATATGCACTGGTGAAGAGATGGGTGTTTGATCATTGTATGACTGACCAAGACTTAAACTGAAAGGCTTTGTGACTGTTTTCACGGTGATTCAATAAATAATAAAAAAGAACTATGTATTGAAAGTAGATAAAGGAACAGACATGATAACCTACTGAAATGCCTGATCATGAACAGCTTTGTATCTGTGTTCATGGTGATTCAGTAAATAGAAGAAAGGAAGAAAAGAAAGAAAGAAAGAAAGAAATGAAGGAAGGAAGGAGGAAGGAAGAGAGGAATGAAGGATGAAGGAAGGAAGAAAAGGAAAGAAAGAAAGAAAGAAAGAAAGAAAGAAAGAAAGGAAGGAAGGAGGAAGGGAGGAAGGAAGGAAGAAAAGGAAAGAAAGAGAGAAAGAAAGAAAGAAAGAAAGAAAGAAAGAAAGAAAGAACTTCCTGTTTTGCCTTAGAAGATCCCAGTGCAGGAAACTCCTACCAGACCAATTAAACTAAAGTCTCCAGTGGTTTGATCCAGGTAGAAGCATTTTTTTTTTTATTCCCCAAGGATCTTGTCTTCAACTGACATGGAGAATCATTGCTATCACCACTTCTGGAATTAAAGAAAAAATATAGACTCAATGGCTGTGATTCCCAAAGTTACAATGAGATTCCACAGGAGACAGACTTTCCATAGTGCAAAGTTTCAGTTGCCTGTGGATTTTAACTGATGATCTCAAAACAGTTGCTTCCAGCCTCCAGATTCTTTTTTTATCAGTCAAAGAGAAGACAAAACACAAAGGAAAAATTGGGCCCTGGGCTGGAGCAATTGCACAGCGGGGAGGACACTTGCCTTGTATGCTGCTGATCTGGGTTTGATCCCAGGCATGCGCTGGGTTCCCCGAGCACCCCCAAGTACAGGGTACAGAGTACAGAGTACAGAGCCAGGAGGAATCCCTGAGCATTGCCAGGTGTGTCCCCCAAACAAAACAAAACAGAGAGGCTGGAAGGATGATATAGCAGATAAGGCATTTGCCTTGCACACAGCTAACCTGGGTTCAATTCCCAGCATTCCATTGGATCTCCTGAACACCGCTGGGAATAATTCCTGAGTGCAGAGCCAAGAGTAACCCCTATGCATTGCTGGGTGTGGCCCCAACCCCCATTCCCCCAAATCACACAAGTGTATGTACTACTTGAATTTCACCACATAAAGTCCAGTTAAGAAAACTAAGTGGGGCTGGAGCGATAGTACAGCAGGGAGGGCTTTTGCCTTGCATGTGACTGACCAACCTGGGTTCGATCCCTGGCATCCCATAGGGTCCCCCGAGCACTGCCAGGAGTAATTTCTCAGTGCAGAGCCAGGACTAACCCCTGAGCACCACCAGGTGTGACCCAAAAAGTACAAAAAAATGTAGGTTTTTGTAATCCCCAGTAAGAAGCATATTGAGAATTGAATAAAGTCCGTAAAAACTGGGTGTAGATTCCAAACACAGACCTGTAGGGTATGAAACCAACGAGCTATGAGAAAGAATCAAAGCTATAGAAATGCAATTTCCACCAGGTGAAGTGACACTTAGGCTGGAGAGTGTTTGGATATCAGAGAAAACGCCCTCAAAGGGGAAAGGAAACCCAGACCCTGAACATGTCACTCTCCCTGCCAGCCCACTGAGCCACTCTCCTGGCCTGACCCCAAGATGGTATCGATAAATCAGTTCAAGCATCGTGGGAGTAGGTAATGCGGAACTCTGTGACCTTGCATTCTGGGCTCAAGTGGACCAGGAGCGGAGATCCTCTGCCCATTTCTCCCCAAGTCTCCAGTGACCCAGGGATCATGCCCATAAACCACCTCCTGCTAGCGCCAGATAATTTCATCATCAGCCACCATCCAGATCACACGGTTTTTTCTCCCCAAAGGGAGCAACATGATGCCCTCAATAGCCATACCACTGGACTCCACACCAGGCTGTTTCACTCAGGGTGCCCCAGAGGAGGGTGGGTGAGACCCCTCCCCACCCCAAGGGACCCAGCTTCGGCAACTGAAAACCTCCAGAACCCAACCGCTGCCATGCTCGAGGCTGCTCCCCACACACTCAGGCCAAGCCTCACGAATGAGTGAATGTATTCTTGGACCGTACGGCCATATTTGTGGCCATACGACACATCATAAAACACTCCCTATCCATTCTCCATGATTACCACACCACATTTGATGGGCTTCAAGTCACTGTCACCGTCACTGTCCTCCCATTGTTCATCAATTTGTTCATGCGGGCCCAGTAATGTCTCCATTGTGACTATTGTTACTGTGTTTGGCATATTGAATATGTCTTTGCCATGGGGGTGAGATACTCTCAGTAGCTTGCCGGGCTCTCCAAGAGGGGCAGAGGAATGGAACTCGAGTTGGCTATGTTGGCCACTTGCAAGGCAAACGCCCTACCAGCTGTGCTATCACTCCAGGTTCAAGTAGGAGTCAACAAATCATAAAGGTAAAGGTAAAGGTAAAGGTCCTCCCATTGATCGTCGATTTGCTCGAGCGGGCCCAGTAACGTCTCCATTGGAGACTTTGTTGTTACTGTGTCTGGCATATCAAATACTCTCGGTAGCTTGCCGGGCTCTCCGAGAGGGGCGGAGGAATCGAACTCGGGTCGGCCATGTTGGCCGCTTGTAAGGTGAACACCCTACCGCTGTGCTATCGCTCCAGGTTCAAGTAGGAGTCAACAAATCATAGAGGGAAATATATATAAATATATATGCATATATGGGCTGGAGAGATAGCACAGTGGGTAGGGCATTTGCCTTGCAAGCAGCCAACATGGCCGACCCGAGTTCCATTCCTCTGCCCCTCTCAGAGAGCCGGGCAAGCTACTGAGAGTACCTCGCCCACAGGGCAAAGCCTGGCAAGCTACCTGTGATGTATTCCACATGCCAAACACAGTAACAACTGTCACAATGGAGACGTTACTGGGTCCGCTCGAGCAAATCGATGAACAATGGGAGGACAGTGACAGTGATGCATATATACATATTTTCAGATATATATATACACATATACACACACATATATATATATATATACAAAAGCTCACATCACTCAAAATTTAATAAAATGTTAGTGATATCCTAAAGAATGTCTTAATGGTCCTGCCAAAATATAACAATCTTTACACTGTTTCCTCTATGGCTACTTTTTTTGTAGCATTTTCAGCAATTTTACATAACAGAGAATATAAAATATATTATTTCGGTTGTGCTTTGGGACAAGGCTTGGGGCTTGGGATGGAAACATTCTAAATTTGGTGGTGGGAAGGTGTAATGGTTGTGGGATTGGTGTTTGAATATTAAATGTAATCAAATATTGTGAATTACCTTATAAAATAAAAAAATGAAAAATAAAAGCATTCTGGGAGCTCAGCAAGGCCACCGAAGGAGGATTTTCAGGGATCTGCAGAACATCAGAATGGAGAAGGGCCTCCAAATGCTAACTGCCATGAAAGCTATAAGCGGCAGGCCACAGAGCTTGGGGTCCACGAAGATTGTGGATCTAAGGGGACTGCAGGGAGCCTCGTACTGGTTATAAGACAGAGCATTTGACAAGCCTGGAAAAAAAAAATGCAAGTGACGCAGAGCTGGCGAGGCAGCCTTTGAAGTGGATGGATTGGCTTCTCGTTAGGTTGTTCACAGCTGGAAACGATCTAAAAAGAGGCCAGTGTAGGCAGAGAGGAAAAGGGACAGGGGTCCCTCAGGAGAGTGTCAGAGCTGATTACACAGAGGGCAGAGGGGAGGGCGTTTGCTTTGCACACGGCTGACCCAGGTTCAATCTCCAGCACCCCATAGGGTCTTCTGGGTACTGCCAGGTGCAATTCCTGAGCACAGAGCCAGGAATCACTACTGAGCATCACCAAGTGTGCCCCTCTCCAAAAAAAAAAAAGAACAGAGCAGGGAAACCCAGGTTCAATTCCTGGAACAAAAAGCACCCTAAATACTCATGGGGGTTTCTCCCAAACTTATGTATTTTTCTTCTTTTTTGCATTTTGGGTCATACCCAGCAATGCTCAGGGGTTACCCCTGGCTCTGCACTCAGGAATTACTTCTGGTGGTGCTTGCGGGACCATATAGGATGCTGGGGATCGGACCTAGGTTGGCTGCATGCAAGGCAAATGCCTTATGCATTGTACTATCACTCCGGCCCGCAAATTAATTTTTTATTAAAAAATGTATTGAGTTAAAAAATGCACACAGTACTACCAATTTGAGTGTTTTTCTTTAAACACCCAATTAAAGAGCTTGTGTTTCCACAGTGAAAATTGGCTTCAGGCTTCATTTATCAATAATTCAAGGGTGATGGCTTTGAGGTAACTGGGTCTCACAGGGACAGACATGGGGGTTGGGGTGGGGGTGTGAGAGCAGGACGGTGATGTGTGGAGGAGCATAGACAGGTGCAGAGAAAAGTGGGGCCGCTCTGCTTAGTTGGGGTGTCATGAAGCATCTCTCCCAGAGCCCTTTGGTCCTTAAGGATTTGGAGCACTTGGGGCTTTTCGTCACATGGAAGTTCTGTCTGTTGAGGATCTCTGAGTGTTGATCCAGTGGGAAATGGAAACAGAACAATCAGCTTCTGATTGATCTAGTGGGAAATGGAGACAGAAGCATCAGCTGATGAGATCCTCGTCAGTAGGACTTGGTCTCAATAGCCAAACGCCTCCTTACTCCTTCCAGATATGCTCCCGCCCCAGCAGGGACCCTGGGCTGCCTTGGCTCTGCCGGCCCTTTCTCTCTTCCATACTCAGGCGCCAGGTCAAGCTTCTGTCCATGGTGATGCCCTCCAGGTAATGCCAGGTGCTGGTTAGCGTTCGGGAAAAGAAGGAAAGATGCAGGGGGCTGAGGCTCAGAGGTGAGGCCGCGAGGAGGGGAGCGTGTCCTGCATCTGAACCCCATGGCTGGGGCCCTCGTTCATGTATGAAAGGGCAAAACTCATTGGCTTTGGAGCAGAAATCGCCTCTTCTCAAACACAAGGCTCTGCCCGAAATCTTGGAGAGGGTGTAATTGAAAGGGGGTCTGGGCACTATTCTTGTTTTGGGTGGAGGGGATTGGACCATGCCTGGAGGTGCTCAGGCCTTACTACTGGCTCTGAGCTTAGGGATCACTCCTGGCCATGCTCAAGGAGGACTTAGGGGATGCTGGAGATTGAGCCTGGGTCGGCTTCATGAAAAGTGGATGCTTTACCCTCTGTACCATCACTCCAGCCCGCAGGACACTTTATCTTTAATTTCCCTCAAGTTTTCTTGGGTTGGAGCAATAGCACAGTGGGTAGGGCATTTGCCTTGCATGCAGCCAACCTGACTGATCCAGGTTCGATTCATCCACTCCCCTTCGGAGAGTCCGGCAAGCTACCAAGAGTATCTTGCTCACATGGCAAAGCCTGGCAAGCTCCCTGTGATGTATTCAATATGCCAAACACAGTAGCAAGTGTCACAATGGAGACGTTACTGGGCCCACTCGAGCAAATTGATAAACAACGGGAGGACAGTGACAGTGACAGTGACAAGTTTTTCTACATACACTGCCGTATAGAAGTGATTTCTTTTTTTGTTTGTTTGTTTTTTGTTTTTTGGGCCACACCCGGCAATGCACAGGGGTTACTCCTGGCTCTTGTACTCAGGAATTACTCCTGGTGATGCTCAGGGGACCATATGGGATGCTGGGAATCAAACCCGGTTAGGCCATGCGGAAGGCAAATGCCCTACCCACTGTACTATTGCTCCAGCCCCTTTTTTCTTTTTTGTGGGGGTTGTGGATGGGTTATATTATACCTGGGGATGCCTAGAGGTTGTTCCTGGTTCTGTACTCTGAAATCACTCCTGTCCATGCCTGGAGGACCAGATGGGATATGAGGGAATGGAACCCATGCTGGTTGTGTAATGTGCTATCACTCTGGGTCCTAGAAGTGATTTTCTATTATTGGTCTCTCTGGGCATGTGGACCCTGGGGAGGTGGTGAAGAGGGGGCAGCTGTTGCTTTTCTAGTAAGCTCATTGTTCTTCATAAAATAACTAAGGCTTTTTTAAATGCTATTTTTTTTCCTTTTTGGGTCACATCCAGCAATGCACAGGGGTTACTCCTGGCTCTGCACTCAGGAATTACTCCTGGAGGTTCTCAGGAGACCATATGGGGTGCCAGGGATCAAACCCTGGTTGGCCGTGTGCAAGGCAAACACCCTCCCCACTGGACTATTGCACCTGCCCAAATGGCCAGATTTTATAACAGACAGACATGAAGAGAAAATAATGAAAAGACTCAAGTCCTCTCTTTCACCCATCCCAGAATTAGGAAATACTAACATTCATTCCTCTGGATCTGTTTTGGGTCTCCTTGGTAACCTAACAGGATGAAATGCCGCTAAAGAATCCCCTCTTAAAAATTTTTTTTGGCTTTTTAGGTCATACCTGGCGATGCTCAGGGGTTACTCCTGGCTTTGCACTCAGGAATTACTCCTGAAAGTGCTTGGGGGACCCTATAGGTTGCCAGGAATTGAACCCAAGTCGACTGCATACAAGGCAAACACTAGCACTCCTGTTTCTGGCATTACTCAAGATGAATAGAGGAAAATTCCGAGCCATCATGATGGGATCTGGGCATTGCTTTGGGAATGCTAATTATGTCCTTGTGTGTGGCTGGCTATTCACTGGTCCAAGGAGGCAGCTCAGCCACCGTTTGAGATAAGGCTTACCCTGGTCTGCAGGTGGGTTCTGCATCCAAGCTTACTCTTGCCTTCCTTTAAGTATTCCCAGGGGTAAATAGGGCGATGGTATAATCTCACTTCTTGGAAAATGGCTGAGTGTTTCAGATGAGTCTGAGGCATGCGAACAGTTGGGAATCCTACTTCGTCCTGGTGATTTCAGAAGGAAATGAACCTCTTCTTTTTTGTTCTCATCACAGTACTTGGCATGAGGTGCCAAAGTGAGGGCACAATAAATATGTATGTCTGTGGGGCAGAGTGGTAGCACAGAGGGGAGGGCGTTTGCCTTGCACACGGCTGACCCGGGTTTGATCCCCGGCATCCCATATGGTCCCCCGAGCCCTGCCAGGAGTAATTCCTGAGTGCAGAGCCAGGAGTAAGCCCTGCCCATCACTGGGCATGCCCATCCCCACCATGGAGTGTGAACTTTGCTTCCTAGCAGACCCAAATCCAGTTCCTGACACCACATGGTCCTGTCTCCTAAACCCCACGAGGTGTAATACCCCCCGACCCCCAGTCAAGAGACAGTGAGATACGCAGATAAAATGTGTAAAGATTAATTTACTTTCACAGTACATGTGAAGAAACCGAACTTTCCCTTTCTTCTCAAAGCACTGGCTTTCTCGTTGCAGCTTTGGTCAGATTTCCCAGGAAAGCGTTTACTAAATCAAGGACCATCACTTTTAATTCTCAGCCTTTATAAGCAGCAACGTCTGCTGGGCTGTCTAACCACAACCAAGTTCTCATTCCTGGGATGCTGTTATTGTACCCCTAAGGGGGTGCTTGTTTTGATTCTTTTCACCCTGCCTTCCCCAGCAGGCCCGTTGGCAAGATGGAAGCCAGGAATCAAACAGACGTTTGGGGGTTCATTCTACTGGGCTTATCAGATGACCCGGACTTTCAGCCAGTCCTCTTCTGCCTCTTCCTGTCCATGTACCTGGTCACCATCACGGGGAACCTGCTCATCCTCCTAGCCGTGGTCTCAGACCCCCACCTGCACACCCCCATGTACTTCTTCCTCTCCCACCTCTCCTTCACCGACATCTGCATCAGCACCTGCACCATCCCCAAGATGCTGGCGAACATCCGTGCCCAGACACAGAGCATCACATATCTGAGCTGTCTCCTCCAGATTGGCTCCGTCTTCACTTTAGGTGCATTTGAGAACTTCCTCCTGGCCGCCATGGCCTATGACCGCTATGTGGCTATCTGCCATCCACTGAGGTACACGGCCATCATGAACCCCCGACTCTGCTGCCTGCTGGTTGGGGTCTCTCTGCTTCTGAGCATCGGGGATGCCTTGCTCCACACCCTGCTGGTGTTGCCCCTCTCCTTCTGCTCAGACTTGGAGATCCCCCACTTCTTCTGCGAATTCTCTCAGGTCATCAAGCTGGCGTGTTCTGACACTCTCACCAATAACGTCCTGTTCTATTTCATGACTTGTCTATTTGGTGTGGTCCCTGTGTCTGGCATCATTTTATCCTACACTCAGATTATCTCCTCTGTGTTGAAGATCCCATCAGTGGGGGGAAAGTTTAAGGTGTTTTCCACGTGTGGGCCTCACCTGGGAGTGGTCTTCCTGTTCTATGGGACGGCGTTTGGGGTGTACATCACCTCTGCTCTCCTGGAGTCTTCCACAAAGACAGCTGTGGCTTCTGTGATGTACATTATAGTCCCACAAATGATGAACCCCTTTATTTACAGCCTGAGAAACAAGGACATGAAGGGAGCCTTGAGGAAACTCACCAGGAGGAGAACTTTCTCGTGAGACCTTTGAGGACTTGGTTTTCAGAATTAGGGAAAGCAAAGCACTAAAAATAGGGGTGGAACTAAGGAGTTTCATTTGTTTATCACCCAATCTTCTTCTTCCCCTCCTCCTTCTAATCCTCCTCCTCCTCCTCCTCCTCCTTCTCCTCAACCTCCCCCTCCTCGTCCTCCTCTCCCCCTCCTCCTTCTTCCTTCTCCTTCTTCCTTCTTCTTCATCTTCCTCCCCATCTCTTGTTCTTTTTCTCTTCCTCCTCCTCCTTCCCCTCCAATTCTTCTTCTTGCTTCTTCTAAAACGACTAAATAATTTTATTTAACACAACAAGTTACTTTTTATTTGCTTGTTTTGGGTCACACCCAGTAATGCTCAGGGATTACTCCTGGCTCTGCACTCAGGAATTATTCCTGGCGGTGCTCGGAGGACATGTGGGATGCCCGGGGTTGAACTCAGGTCAGCCGCATGCAAGGCAGACACCCTACACACTGTACTATTGCTCTGGCCCTGACAAGTTACTTTTAGTATGAGATTGGAACCATGAGTTTACTTTTGTTGAGTTACATGATACTAGACGTATGAATTCAATGGCCAAATGCAGTTTCCATGGCTCTGGTGCCATAGAAGTAGCACCTAAAGCAGGAGTTATTCTTTTAGTCATTTTATTTTGTTAATATGCTCAGAAGATAAGGCAGAGGCTTGACACAAGTTCTTGTTAGATGTTTCTAGAGTTTAACTTCTTCCAACTACCATAGGCAGGGTAATACCAATGGGTCTCTGAAGATTGATGTGTAGTGTTATAAGATAGCTCATTTTCAATACCTCTGATAATAAACTAGATCATTCGGTGGTGAGCTAAATCCTTCTAAGAAATATTGACATCCACCATAACCAGTTTATTACATGTAAAATTTGTATGTTTCTATGATTTCACAGGACAGTCAAAGATAGGAAATCAACTCTCCTGGAGTCATATGCTCTTTGATGAGATCTCTGTGTGGGTTGACTATATTAGCTCTGAAAATCACATGGCCAACTAATGAATAAATTAATCACATCCTATTTCTCTTTATGTACTCATATTCCATGACCAAAAAAGGTGGGTATTAATTATTTGGAATTAGGATCTTTGTGGAAGATGAGCCTATCCAAAATTATTTTGGGGGAGCGAAGCAATATGTTGGGGATTGTACCTGACTTGGGTTCGTTCCCCAGTGTCTCGTATGGTCCACTGAGCACTGCCAGGGGTATTCCTGAGTGCAGAGCCAGGAGTGATGCCTGAGCATCACTGGGTGTGATCAAAAAGCTAAAAAAATACTTAGAGGGGAGTCTGAATATGGTTACTTGGATCTTTCTGAGATACAAGATACACTGATCTCTACAGGGTCAATGTAGAGATCATTGAGCCAGAAAAGATGGTAGAGTTTAACTAGGACACCTGGAGTTGCATTTGTATCGATCCCAAGATTTCATCACCAGTATTTTATTATTCTTTTAAATCTGTTGAAGTATATATGGTTGTGTATGACTTTGAGGTTAGAACATATTGATTAAATCCTCTTATATGGTGCAAATGCTTGCCATGCTGGGGTCGCCAACACCATGGTGCCACATAATTATAATCGGCTTTTGTGCTGAAAACATTTAAGATAGATTTGCTTCTCAACAGCCAATATAGAACATAGCTTTTACAACCACGTCTCTCTTTAGCTCCACTAACTTGATCATTGCATAGATCAAAGTTGTATCCTCTGGCCAACAGCCCTCAGTGATTTTCCTGGAAACCACTGTTGTGTTTTCTGTCCCCCTAAGTTGGCTGTTTCACACATTCCCTGTGTAAATCACAGCATATCAAATTTGTCTTTGTGTGTCTAACTCATTTCAAGTCATATAATACCTTTAAGCTTCATCAGGATTGTCAAAATAACAGGATTTTAGACCTTTAATGGCTGAATCATAGCCCATAACATATCATGTATGTTTTGGTTTAGTTTGTTTTGGTGCCACACCTGGCAGTGCTCAGGGCTACTCAGACCTCTGTGCTCAGGGATCACACATGGCTGGGTCCAGAGAACCCTTTGAGGTACCAGGGATTGAACCTGGGTTGCTTGCATGTAAGGCAAGTCCTATTTATCCATCCCTCAGATTTTCATTTGAATGGAAATAGATTGGTAGGAATTGGTTTTATAGTTGTTGCCTCTCTTTAGTAACTCAATAGTATGGTTTCTGGCATAAAAATAGAACTACTATAATCATTCAGTAATTCCAATGCTCTCAGTGGTCTCTTTCAAGAACACAAAGGCACTACATGAAAAGTGAACATGCCTGTGTTTATTGTGGTGTGTGGAGAGAAGTTGTGATTTCTGTGTACAATGGAATGTCATTCCTCTGTAAGAAGAGATGAAAGATTGCATTATACTACACCTGGTTAAACCTTTCTTTTCTTTTCTTTTTCTCTCTTTCTCCTTTCCCTCTTTCTTTCTTTCTTTCTTTCTTTCTTTCTTTCTTTCTTTCTTTCTTTCTTTCTTTCTTTCATTTGTGTGTGTATGTGTGTATGGGCTGGGCTGGAGTGGGCTGGAGTGATAGCACAGCGGTAGGGCGTTCGCCTTACAAGTGGCCAACATGGCCGACCCGAGTTCGATTCCTCCGCCCCTCTCGGAGAGCCCGGCAAGCTACCGAGAGTATTCGATATGCCAGACACAGTAACAACAAAGTCTCCAATGGAGACGTTACTGGGCCCGCTCGAGCAAATCGACGATCAACGGGAGGGCCTTTACCTTTTACCTTTACCTATGTGTGTATGGGAAGGGCACACCTGGTGATGATCAGGGCCTACTTCTGGCTCTGCACTCAGGAATCACTTCTGATGGTGCCCAGGGGACCCTGTAGGATGCTGGGGATTGAAGCTGGGTTGGCCACGTGCAAGGCAAATGCCCCCCAGTTGGACCATCACTCCAGCCTGGGGGCCCTGACTTAAACTTTCTCCACTCATCATCACTTCTCCCCCAAGAAATTTTTACGTGAACCTGGATTTAAAGTATTTAAGTTATAATTTAAGTATTTAAAATAGGTAAACAAGGTAAATATTTGCTAATAATAAATCACAAAGAAGTTTATTTCTTTTGGGGGAGGGGGACACACCTGACTCCTGGTGGGGTTCTGAGTACCATCTGGGCACTGCAGATCAAACCCAGGTCACTTTACAAGGCAAGAGCCTTACCCAACAAAATATTTTCAGACCCCATGGCCCCCATAAGGTTAAAAACATCCCCCCAAGGTCTCAAACTATTAAGACAATTGAATCATACCTACCAGAGGAATCGTGAAGCCTGGGAAGTTGCTTAAGTTTCTCAGGATGGTATAGCTCATGAGTGATACAGTAGCTCATATACTCAGAGGCCAGAAAAGGCCAAAGCAATCACTCCACATTAGACCTAATGCAGCTTCGCAAACTGATGGTTCTACCAGGGAATCAAGATGTTTGTCTCAAGCTGTGACACAGCCTCGCTACTGAACATGTCCTCTGCCTTCAAACTCTGCAGTTGCCTTCTCGAGGGCTGACCCACAACATGGAATCACTAACACAAGATGCTGCCTGAGGTGTTGTGTTTCTGAACACTGAGTTAAGGAAGTAAACAGCTGAAGGTGCCGGGGCAATAGCGCCACGGGCAGGGGCAGGGGGTTTGCCATGCACATAGTAGACCTGGGTTTGATGCCCAGCATCCCATGTGGTTCCCCAAGTCCAGCAGGAATGATTCTTGATCACAGAGCCAGGAGTAACCCCGGAGCTCTGTGCTGAGTGTGATGGAGAAGGAAGGAAGGAAGGAAGGAAGGAAGGAAGGAAGGAAGGAATGAAGGAAGGAAGGAAGGAAGGGAGAAAGAAGAAAGGAAATGAAGAAAGGATGGAAAGGGAAGGAAAGAAGGGAGAGGGAAGAAAGAAAGGTAAAAAAGAAAGAATGAAAAAGAGAAAGAAAGAAAGAAAGAGAGAAAGAGAGAGAAAGGAAGAAGAGAGCAACTGAAATTATGTTAAACATCTCAGAGACAGGTTAAAAACAGTTGATAATTTGCCCTGTCAATAACAACGAGGTCATTCTGTTGAGAGATTTTTCTAGAAACTTGGTGATACAGAATGACTCTTAATGCTTTGCCACATCATGGAAACTCAAGCCCAGGGCAGGCATCACCATCAGAGAATAGACCTTTTCCCGCTCAGGGGCTCCCTCATGGCCCCCTTCATGTCCTTGTTCCTCAGGCTGTAGATAAAGGGGTTCACCAGCTGTGGCACCACAATATACATCACAGAAGTGATGGCAGATGTTCTGGAAGATTCCGAGGATGCAGAGCTAATGTACACCCAAAATATCGTCCCATAGAACACAGCAACCACAGAGACGTGAGAGCTGCAGGTGGAAAAAGCTTTCGGCTTCCCCTGGGCTGAGGGCATTCTCAGAACCCAGGAGACAATCTGAGTGTAGGAGAAAATGATGCCGAGACTGGGATGCCCCCCAATATGGCAACCACCAGATAGATCAGCAGGTTATTGACAGAAGTGTCGGAGCGTGAGAGCTTGAGCAGCTGGGCAAGTTTGCATAAGAAGTGGGGAATGAGCACTTGGGAAGCGAAGGAGAGTCGCAGCATCATCAGCGTGTGGATCAGAGAGTTGGTAACGGCAATAGACATTGAGAAGACGATGAGCAGCATGCGGAGTGGCTGGTTCATGATGACCGTGTACCTCAGCGGGTGACCGATGGCCACGTAGTAGTCATAGGCCATGGCGGTCAGGAGACAGTTCTCTAAGCAGATGAAAGCAATGACAAAGATGAAAGCTCTGCATCTGGGTGCAGATGTTCACCAGCATCTTGGGGCTGGTGCATGTGCTGATGCAGATGTCGGTGAAGGAGAGGTGGGAGAGAAAGAAGTACATGGGGTGTGCAGGTGGGGGTCCGAGACCATAGCCAGGATGATGAGCAGGTTCCCTGTGATGGTGACCAGGTACATGGACAGGAAGAGGTAGAAGAGGACAGGCTGAAGGTCCAGGTCATCCGTTAATCCTAACTGGGTGTGACCAAAAAGCCAAAAAAAAAAGAATTCAAGTAACAATCAACATGACTTAACAGTATCATCATAATTTGAGATAACATGGGCAAATCTGGTGGAAAGTGAACAGATTCTGCCACATGCCAAGCATTGGGGGTCCAGGCTGAGAACCAGCCACGCGTTTATAGAATGGTGCTTGGGAACTTGCGAACAGGAGAGATTGGGGCTGGCATCCCTGCCACCCATTCCTGCCTCTCGTCTCCTCCTGGTTTCCCCTGCATGGACTGCAGGTGAGACACCTATCCTGTCACCAGGGAGCTGGGTTTTATAGTCTCTGTCTTGGCCAGATGGGATTGCACAGTGCCAGGGGGCCAGTTGGTAGGTGTGACCCCGGCCTACTGGAATTTGGAGGATCTGGGTGGAGAATGCTCAGCCCTGATCCGAGTAGGCTTGGAGATCTCAGTCCCGGGACCCGCATGCCTATGTTCCTCTGCCGGTACCTTCACGTGTGCGGAGAGTGGTCTCAGCATGGTGGTGGCTGGTTCAGGGGTTACTCCTGGCTCTGCACACAGGAATCACTCCTGGTGTGGTGCTCAGGAAACCATATTCCGGGGATCAAACTGGGGTCAGCTGCCTGAGAGGCAAACACCCTACCCACTGCTTCAGCCCCCCAGTTACTTGAATTCGTGTGGTGGCTTGTTTCATTTTCCCCTTCCTTCCCATTCCTGCATTTGATAGAGCCTTGAACAGGAGTGATGCTGGCTTCCTCTTAGCGGGGGCTGTTGAGGGCCCTGGGCACAGTGAAGAAGAGGTGAAGATGTGGAACTAGCTGACCCCCATTGAATACTCCTATTCAAACTCCAGTTCAAAGTCCCAGTCCTCTAATTCAAATTCTAAGTGTTTCCTATGACAATGGCAGAAATATGACAATAACAATTAGAAATGGTCACTCTGGACAAGAACTGAGTGTTGAAAGTAGGTAAAGGAATATACATGATAACCTTTTAGATTCTGTATTGAAACCATAATGCTTAAAAGGACAGAGAATATGTGTGTGTGAGAGAGAGATAGAGAAAGAGAGGGAGAGGGAGAGAGAGGGAGGGAGAGAAGAAAAGTGTCTGTCATAGAGGGTGCAGGGGAGCAGGAGGGAAACTGGGGACTTTGGCGGAGACGAGAGGCAGGAATGGGTGGCAGGGATGCCAGCCCCATTTTCTCTTGTTCGCAAGTTCTCTAGCACCATTCTATAAACGCGCGGCTGGTTCTCTGCCTGGACCCCCAAGGCTTGGCATGTGGCAGAATCTGTACACTGGTGAAGGGTGTTGGAACATTGTGTGACTGAAACCAATCATGAACATCTTTGTAACTGTATATCTCATGGTGATTCAATAAAAATTGAATTGAGAAAGAAAAAGAAAAAATTAAGAAAGAAAAAAAACAGATTGGCTGATATATATAATATATATACATATACAACATATATATATACAACGAAATATTATGCCTGTCAAAGGTACCGGATTTTGTTCCCTTCCTTTTCTGGTCGTCTCAAGATCATTTTAATTTTGATTCTAGTCTCTTCATGATTTTACGTTGCGTATGCATGAATAAATACTTAAAGACAAAAATCTCTACTTCTAATATATGTTAGGGAATTTGGTGTGATGATATAGTGCTAATTATTTGTTAAGGAAAATTAATAAGTTGCAATGGAATCTATCAAAACTCTCTCTCTCTCTCTCTCTCTCTCTCTCTCATCACACCCAGTGATGCTCAGAAGCTCAGGGGTTACTCCTGGCTCTGCATTCAGGAATGAATCTTGGCGGTGTTTGGAGGCCCATATGGGGTGCTGGGGATGAAATACAGGTCAGCTTCATGCAAGACAAGTCCAGATTTGTGTTTTTAAGTAACAAAAAGAATTCCAATGGTATAGGACTTGTAATTGTAGCTCCATTTACAGAAGCTTTCAGAGTGCAAAATGATGCACTTGCTGACAAAGAAATAGTGGTGCTGGCAGAGATCAAAAACAATTTTCCAAGTTAGAATAACGGTGCTTTATTCTGTGAATGAAAGAATTGAGATGATGCAAAAGCATGAGAGGGGTAGTCCACAGATAAGGAATTATTTGCTGCAATGAAAAATGGGGTGGAGCAATAGCACAGCGGGTAAGGCATTTGCCTTGCACGCAGCTGACCCAGGTTCAATTCCCAGCGTCCCATATGGTCCCCTGAGCACCACCAGGAGTAATTCCTGAGTGCATGAGCCAGGAGTAACACCTGTGCATCGCCGGGTGTGACCCAAAAAGAAAAAGAAAAGAAAATACCTACAATTGAGGGCCAGAAAGATTGTACAGTGGGTAAGGACAACCAACTATGTTCAATCCCTGGCGCCCCATGGGATCCACAAACAACTGCCAGGAGTGCTCATGAGCATGGAGTCAAGAGTCACCTCTGAGCACTGCTGGGTGTATCCCCCAAACAAACCAATGCCCCCAAACACATTTAAAAAAAAACAAAACCACATACAAGGAGAACAGAGAAGTGCCTCTATTTGATCTTGTTGATTGAAGAGAATACTGCGATGTTGCTTTTTTTTTTTCTTTTGGCGTCTCAGGTCAGGCCCGGAATTGCTCGGGGATTCCTCCTTCCTCTTCACTCAGGAATTGGTCCTGGAAGCGCTAGTGGATCTCTGTGGGATACCGGGGATCAACCCAGGTCATCTGCGTGCAGGACAAGTGCCCTCCCGCGGTTCCATCACTCTGGCCCCCTGAGGTTTTGCCTTTCTAACAAGGTTCCATTGGATGCTTTATTGGGACTCACCTGTGTCTCCCCTTCCTCCTGCTTTTTCATCAGATTTATCAGCAGTGGGGCCACCAGCAACCAGACGGGAGCTCCGGTGCTCCTCCTGTTAGGATTAACGGATGACCTGGACCTTCAGCATGTCCTCTTCTGCCTCTTCCTGTCCATGTACCTGGTCACCATCACAGGGAACCTGCTCATCATCCTGGCTATGGTCTCGGACCCCCACCTGCACACCCCATGTACTTCTTTCTCTCCCACCTCTCCTTCACCGACATCTGCATCAGCACATGCACCAGCCCCAAGATGCTGGTGAACATCTGCACCCAGATGCAGAGCTTTCATCTTTGTCATTGCTTTCATCTGCTTAGAGAACTGTCTCCTGACCGCCATGGCCTACGACCGCTACGTGGCCATCTGCCACCCGCTGAGGTACACGGTCATCATGAACCAGCCACTCCGCATGCTGCTCATCATCTTCTCATTGTCTATTGCCGTTACCAACTCTCTGATCCACACGCTGATGATGCTGCGACTCTCCTTCGCTTCCCAAGTGCTCATCCCCCACTTCTTATGCGAACTTGCCCAGCTGCTCAAGCTCTCATGCTCCGACACTTCTATCAATAACCTGCTGATCTATCTGGTGGCTACCATATTGGGGGGCATCCCAGTCTCGACATCATTTTCTCCTACACTCAGATTGTCTCCTGGGTTCTGAGAATGCCCTCAGCCCAGGGGAAGCAGAAAGCTTTTTCCACCTGCAGCTCTCACGTCTCTGTGGTTGCTGTGTTCTATGGGATGATATTTTGGGTGTACATTAGCTCTGCATCCTTGGAATCTTCCAGAACATCTGCCATCACTTCTGTGATGTATACTGTGGTGCCACCACTGGTGAACCCCTTTATCTACGGCCTGAGGAACAAGGACATGAAGGGGGCCATGAGGGAGCTCCTGAGCGGGAAAAGGTCTATTCTCTGATGGTGACGCCTGATCTGGGCTTGAGTTCCCTCATGGATGCAAAACAGTAGGAGACTCTAATACACCACCAAGTTTTAATTTTTATTTACTTATTTATTTTTGGTTTGATGAGGCTCAGAGATTATACTCTTAGTGCCATACTTAGGAATTACTCCTGGCAGTGCTTGGGGGACATATAGGATTTCAGGAATCGAATCTGGCTTCAAGAGAAGTCCATACCAGGTCTACTATGCCCCACCCCCATTGGTGTCTCATCTAGGCAGACAATGAGCAAATTTTCAATGACTCTCATTAGCATGCATCCACCTCCTAATTCACCTGATCTGTTGGATATTCTCTGAAGGTAGATTGTATTGTTTTGCTACGAATCAGTTCTTTGGGGTGGATGTATTTTTGCAGATGATCTATGTGGAGCCCCAATTGTCTTCTCTGATTTCCTATTTCTGGCCCCCCATTCTACCACAGATCTACCAGCAGCTTGTATGCCCGCAGTGAGAGTTTGTACCATCATCATCCCATAAATCAGATGAGGATGTACTAACAATTCTAATGCTTTCTCTTTTACAGGTTCATTTTTATTTATTTATTTTTAATTTTTTTTTTGTTTTTTGGGTCACACCCGGCGATGTATAGGGGTTACTCCTGTCTCTGCACTTAGGGGTTACTCCTGGCTCTACATGCAGCAATTTCTCCTGGCGGTGCTCAGGGGATCATATGGGATGCTGGGAATTGAACCCGAGTCGGCCACGTGCAAGGCAAACGCCCTACCTGCTGTGCTATCACTCCAGCCCCTACAGGTTCATTTTTAACTCCAGAAATCTTCATATATGTTTTTGGATTGGGGACCACACCTGGTGGTGCTCAGGGATTACTCCTAGTGATCTTGGGGGACCATATGGGATGCCCGGGTCAAATCTGTGTGATATTCAAGGCAAGCATTCCCCCACTGTGCTAGCTCGCGGGTCTCATAGGCAACCTCAATATTGTAACCCTAGGCCAGGGTTTATTATCACTGGATACTACTCATTCCATTGCTCATCAACACAGTGTTTTACAAAATGGCTACTTGATATGTCAACAGATATTTAATATTCACATTAAATTGGTAAAACATCAGTGAGTTGAAATCTTCAGTGTGTCCGACTGATTTCTACCCTTGCCTCTGAGCCTTATCTCACTGTCTTCCCTGTTGTGCCAATGTCATCCAGAGTTTTGTCTTGAGTTGGTCCACGAGTGACCATTACTTAAGATCCCCAGTGAGTAATTCCATGGATTCTGCTCTGGGCCTATTATGGGCTTTTCTCTTTGCTTTGGTTTTGTTTTGGGGCCACACCCAGCAATACTCAGAACTACACCTGACTCTGTATTCAGGAATCACTCCAGGTGATTGAATCACTCCAAGTGAGGCTCAAGGGATTGAACCCAAGTTGGCCAGTTGCAAGGCAAGTATACAACCCACTGTACTATCACACCAGCTCTTGGTCTATGTGTTAGAAACCGTCCAGCCCCCTGGACCCCAACTGAGGTCTTAGATCATGTGAAGAAATGATCACCATCATTTGAGAAGATGGTGAGATATTGAACTTCATCAATGAGTATCATCAAGCATCTCATATGCTCAAACATATGACTTTGTGTGTGTTCTAAGGGCTTCAGAAGTGGTTTCATCCTAGTAAGAGGGAAAGAGGAACTCTTTCAGACTGCCTGAACTGATCCATCATTGTAGAATAACAATAGTATACCCATTCTCCTCTGCCACAGAGAGCTTAGGTTTTTAGGGTGATACCCATCACAGTGTTCTGAAGCACCTCCATTCCTCTGTGTTTATTGGAATGTAGCTCTAAACATTTTAAGATGATATTGGTATGTCCTGTTTCCTTGCCACAAGGAACTCAGGTTTATTACAGTGCTCCTGTGGCACTCCCATTCCTTTGTTTATCTGTAACCACTTCTCTATGCTCTCTTCCCCAACCAGTTAATCAGCTTTTCCCCCTTATCAGACACTGTTAACTTGTAAGGTCAGATTCCTCAGAAATCTATGATTTTATATGTATGGGTGATATATTGTCTTTCTCCACTCCTTCTGTCTTTTGAATAGTTTATTTTAAAGCAATGTGCTTTTTGTATAGATACAAGAATACAGTTAATATTATGCTTTTGTAACTTGGGATTTAATTGGCTTCGAATATTATTCACTCCCGGCCATCTGCTTTCTTGACTTAAGCCTCAGTTGCCCTTAGTTCCTAGCATCCGAAAAGCAGTGTCCCGACGAGGGACTGAATGGACCCAGGGCAAGCTATGAGCTACCTGCCATCGAAATGGGCCAGGCCAAAGCATCACGATTCTTAACTCTAAGTTAAGAGCTTGATCATGGACAGATGCTGTCTGATCCAAAAGTAATAACAAGATTAGGACCCTGCTAGGGATAGGAAAGACTAATCTGGCCTGAGCACTGAGATCGAGATGACCCTAGGAAAGCAATTCTATAAGCTTAATGTACCTCTTATTGTGTTCATACAAAATGATTAATATTATGAATGCTTATATGTTTGCTGGACAAGGAGAGGAGAAACACACCCGTGGGATACCGCTCTTGGGTGGGTCATCCTGCTTAGAGAGTATCTATCGCTCCTGCATTGGGATTTAACTAGACTGTCAGAATGGGCTGTGGGATCCAGATTCCAGAGCCAGAAGGAGAACGAAGGGGAATCGAGAAGGAAAATGAAGTAGCATGGGGGAGCAAGAAGCAGGAGGAGAATCAGAGGAGAATGGAGATGGGAATGGAATAAACCGCAACTGACACAAACCAGCCTGACCCTCCTTCCTTACTTCGTCTGCCCATCGCCATTGACCTCTCTGGGGTGGGGGAAGCGGCCTGAGACTACTGAACTCGGGCAGCGGGAGAGATAGAGCTGCTGCCCCCCTTTTTGTGTTTACATACACCATCACTAATTCTGTTGAAGGGAGGGTTCTCTGGAGTTCCTCAGAGGGGGTGCCAGAGTAACTGCCAAACACCAAGCCCAGAGACAGTGACCTGATGCCCTTCCTGCAAACAAAAGCATTCGTCAGGAGCCAACTGAAGCCTGTATCAGTCCTAAGATTCACAGCAGACTGCAAAGCCATGTGTCTGCTTCCTATTTCTCCTGACTTGTTAACAAAAATTAATGTTACTCAGAACTCCCTCCCCAGAAACCTACATCAAAGACTGTCAAATAAAGATACAAATATTTACATCAAAACCTTGTCATAGCTTCACCCCCCTGCATCCATATTTCTAGAACTATCAATTTAAGTAACTACATGGGAGGACTTTTTACTCCCTCTCTGGGCACTTTTATGCCCTTTTGTGTTTTTTTTTAAAAAACGTTTTTTATAAAGTAGTTCACAATATTTGATTACATTACATATTCAAACAGCAATCTCACCACCATAAAACCTTCCCAGCACTATATTTGGGATGTTTCCACCCAATCTCCAAGCCCTGCCCCAAGGCAGAACCAAAATTATTTTGCATGGTTTGTTGTGAATAAACTGCTGAATCACTTGTCACTTAACTTCCCATTAGTCGTCGATTTGCTCGAGCGGGAGCCAGTAACGTCTCCATTTGTCCCTGTTGCGTGCTAGTGTAGCCCAATGGCATCTGTTGGCTCTGGGAACATGAAGAGCCTCAAATCGATCGTTCATGATCTTGATGAAGAAGTCTGACCATCTGGTAGGTGGGTGGCCACGCGGTCTTTTGACATCCCATGGAATCCAGTCGGTAACAGCTCTAGTCCAGCGGTCGTCTTTAAATCTCATTACGTGACCAGCCCATCTGATTTTTGACACCTTGGCAAATGAGACAGCGTCCCTGATTCTTGATCGTCGACGGATGTCGGAACTCCGGATTCTTTCTCTCATTTGAGTGAAACGTGATATTCCAAGCATAGCTCTTTCAATTCTTCTTTGGGAGACCTGAATAGCGTTCTCATCTTGTTTGCGTAGGGCCCAGGTCTCTGAGGCATATGTTAATGCAGGAAGAACAGTGGAATCAAAGAGATGTGCCTGGAGCTGGAGGTTCTTCGTCCTCTTAGCTCTTTCTTCGACGGGGTACCCTGAATGAAACAGCCAGGTGCGAGGTCTGGTGGCTTGGCTCTCCCCTTTTGTGTTTTTAGTTCACCAGTAAAGAGTGATGGGTCACACAACTCTAGATGCCCTTGCTCCACCCAGAGAGAAAAGGAACCTCAAGCCTTTGAGTTCTCTCTTCCCCTAGGGACTCCCTGTGCTGCCCTGGGTTTGCTGTGCAAAATTTCCAAGACCATGTAAAGGATAGGCCTTGATCATCCAAATTTTCTAATGGTTATTTCTAGAAGGCTTCCTGTAATGAGAACAAACATCAGAAGGTCTAGTCTAAGCACGGCTGAAGACAGATCCGCAAAACCCCAACCAGTCAGCTTAGAATTCTCCAGCACTTGGTTTGGGTGCTGAGTATTTCATCTCTCATACCCTTCCTCATGTTCAGAAAATGACACATAACCTAATAAAAGTGCCATTCTCAAGTCGAGCCATTGGCAGAAATCAATGTGTCAGGGAACGAGTACCCATTCTACCTTGAGATTTGAAACATCAGTTCAGGGTCCTGAGTTTGGCCTAGTTTGCATGTTGTCTCATAGATCATGCTTATTGCCCGCAGATGAGAGCACCTCCCAAATCCCAAAAACATACATGTGCAGCATTATCCAGGTGGAATTTCTTAAAAGGCAGTGGGGGGTCTGAAGGGATAGTACAGTGAGCAGGGCATTTGCAGGGTATTTGCCTTGCCATGCCTGAACTGCATTAGATCCCTGGCATCCTGGCATTCCACATGTCCTCCAAGCGCTGTCAGGAGTAATTTTAGAGTGTGATTTTATCTTTTCTTTCTTTCTCTTTCTCTATTTCTCATTTCTTTATTTACATCTTTCTTTCCTCTTTTTTCTTTCTTTCGGCCTTTCTTTCTTTCGTTCTTTCTTTCAAAACCTCTTGGCCCACAACTGACAGTGCTAAGGTGTACTCCTAGATCTACACTCAGAAATCACTTCTACTGTGCTCTGGGAATCTATAGTGCCAGGGATCAAATCCAGATTGTCCATGTACAAGGCAAGCACTCTCCCCCCTGTTCTATCATCTCTCCAGCTCCATTATTTCATCTTTTCTTAAAGCTGTATTCCTTTGGGCACAGAGACAGAAGGTTCTTTATCCACTCACATATTCATAGAAAATATATTTTATTGCTAAAACTGAATTTTTAAAATAAAATCTGTCATTTGTGGTGGGGGGGTAACATAGCTGTATACATGAATGCTAGGTAAAGAAAATAGATTGAAGTGTTTGCAGGTGAGGGAATGGAGGGCGTGCACCTGGTCTAACGTTGAGCCAGGGATCCACCATCATTAATTCTGTGAATCTGCAGTTTTGGTCTTTAGACCTAACCATGGATCAGACCTCATTAACATACCATCCTAATGAGGTCCTGTGGACATTGATTCCCTAGGAATGTGGAGGGTGGAGGGCATTGCCTAACAGGGACTTCCTTCATAGCTCTTGCCTCCTGAGAAGAAGCACACCTCATAGTCCACTGAGTGATGAGCCACCTGGCCAGGATCCCTTGGCCTCACTTCTCTGCCTTTGCTGAGGACACACCTGTCTTGTGTATCCTGATGTCTGATCCAGCATCCCTCCCTAGTGATGTCAACCAGGTAAATGAAATTTCCAAGTTAATAAACCCTAACACTGAAGAAGTGGATAAAAAAAATTCTTAACACTGTAATGATATCTTACTCCCTTTTCATCATTGCCATCTTATTCCCTGTCTCACGTATTTACTCCCTTACTCAGATAGATATCTTCCACTCTTCCTTGAATATCTTACCACCATTGCATTCATTCCAGCTCAATCTGTGATTTGAGTATCTTAATCCCTTACTCAGGTATTTTACTTCCGTTTCATCCATTCCATCTTACTCCCTTACTGGGTATCTGTTGGAGTACACGGAGCTTAGGTTTATCAGATTGTACCCATCACAGTGCTCCCGAGTCTCCCATTACTTTGTCTGTCTGTGACCTCTTCTATGCTCTCTTCCCCAACCAATTTGTAAGGTCTCATCCTGCTTAGACACTGAAGCTGTACTGTAAGTTAATATTGTCTTTCTCCTCTCCTTATGTCTTTTGAGCAGTTTACTTTAATGCAATGTCCTTTTGTATAGATACAGGAAGACAATTAATTAATTATTATGCTTTATAACTTAGGAATTAATTGGCTTTGGATATTATTCACTCCTGGGCATCTGCCTTCTCAACTTAAGCCTCAGTTGCCCTCACTTCCTAGCACCTCAAGGGCAGGGTCCCAACATGGGACTGGATGGAACCAGGGCAAGCCGGTAAGTTATGTGCTACCCTGGCATTGCAATGGGCCAGGCCAAGGTGCCACGATTCTTAACTATAAGTTAAGAGGTTGATCATAGGCATTATGTCATGATCCAATAGTAACGATGAGACTAGGGCCCTGCTGCTAGGAATAGGAAAGATATCTGGCCTGAGCACTGCAGTCTGAGATCGAGATGGCCCTAGGAGAGCAATTCTATAAGCTCAAAGTATTTCTTACTGTGTCCATACGAAATGATTAATATTATGTATGCTTATATGTTGGTTGGACAAGGAGAGGAGAAACGCGTCCTAGAAGCAGTTTCCTGTGTGTCCTGACTAGCTTGGATGAGATTGCTTTTTTGGAGATGTAGATTCCAAGCTCTAGCAGACTGGTCTTTGTTGTGCTAATCTAAGTGCTTATAGCTTGTGAAAAGGTGAGGCCAGGATTACTGGCCTGTGGATGTAAGGAAACAATGTATGTTTGCCGCCTCAATGTTCTTTCTGTAACTCCTTTTGATGACATCACTATATTGCACCCTTTAGAGGTACTATGATCTATATAAGGGAGATTTCAGGGCTCTCTGGGGGGACACGTGCATCAGAGAACCTGGGAAGATGGGGCTGAGGACAGAAGCGGAGAGAACAAGGGCGCACGTGCTCGAGGATTCCTGAGGCCTCCATGACATACATCTCTTTCATGTAATAAACGGCTACTAAGACCAACCAGCTTGGCCTCATTTCCTTCCTTCGCCTGACCATCGCCATCGACCTCCCTGGAGTGGGGAAACGGCCAGACCGCCGGCCGTTTATTTTTTGAGTATCTCACCCCCATTCCAGCGTGCCATCTTACTCCCTTGCTAGAATATCTTAAGCCCATTCCATCTATTTCATCTTACTCCCTTGCTGGGTATCTTACTCCTGTTCCATTCATTCCATCTTACACCCTTACTCTGGTATCTTACTTCCATCCCATCTGGGGTAAACTAGAAGGAGATGACAGGCATAAAGAATTGGAGGGATTTGGACAATCTGTCATCTTGTTGACAAGGACTTAGCTCTAAATGGTTCTCAGTCTGCTGGCCATCAAATGTCCTAGGATATGGCAGAGCCTGCTTCCTTCTGGCGTCCCTTTTCCCACAGTTGAATCCGAGCAAACATTCTAATTCTGACTTCTTGTGGTGGTTTGGGGGAAAGGTTCGTTTTCATCATTCCCCTTTATTGCTGTTCCTGGTTCTTGATTTAACAGTGTGTGTTCTTGTGTTGGGTTCTAAGAAAGACGAGAGAGAGAGAGAGAGAGAGAGAGAGAGAGAGAGAGAGAGAGAAAGAGAGGAGCTATCTGCCACTCCCAGTACTCCCATTCAATTTCAAGTATTTCCTGTAGCACGGTAGCACTGTCCTCCCGTTGTTCATTGATTTGCTCGAGCGGGCCCAATAACTTCTCCATTGTGAGACTTGTTGTTACTGTGTTTGGCATATCAATACATCACGGGTAGCTTTCCAGGCTTTGCCGTGCAGGCTAGGTACTTTCGGTAGCTTGCTGCGGTCTCCGAGAGGGGCAAAGGAATTGAACCCGGGTCCACTGGGTTGGCCGCATGCAAGGCAAATGCCTACCCTCTATGCTATCACTGCAGCCCTAAGTATTTCTTAATAGAATAAAAAATTAAAAAGATACACAAATACATTTAAAAGTTCACAGCTAAAAATAAAAACAAATTTCATGGCTTTTTGAGATATTCCAACATCAACAAATGTTGACTTGTTGATATATCAACTCCAACCATTTTTTGTCCAAAAAAAAAAAAGCAAAACTCAGAGACGGAACTGAATTTTATCCGCTTGATTTTCTGTTCTTTCCTTTGCAAAGACAAACTCTCTTGAATCTACAGTTATCTCGCAAGCTTGCTTTATTATATTTTTATTTTCACCCCTCTTCCTGCATTCCTGATGCAAGCTTGCTTTAAATAGCATATGTAGCCATAAAGATTTAGAAGATGACAATATTCTGTTTTTAATATATATCATGGTATGGAGAGGAAAACTATGACAACAATGATATCACACTCAACTCTGTAAACAAAGATGAATGAATCAGGACCAAATATACAAACATTAATTGCAAAATCACAAAATCATTCCAGTTGTAAAAGGCTTTGCATATGGGTTAGTTTGTATTAAGTTCTCCACATGCAAAAATTTTACTTTTTGGTTGGAGCAGTGTTATGAAATTGAGGGAGATGATTCCATACCTTTTCTAATGGGCACACTGCTTCTCCTGGGAAGGAAAGAAGTGAGACTGTGTAAACATAAGGGAGAAGAAAGGAACAAATTACAGATTATTTGCTGCAATGAAAAATATCTGTGATGTGAACGGTGAAATGTCTGGATTTTATAACATCATCCTAATCTCTTTATCTGTATCCTGTTCTTTTCTATAGTTTGAATAACAAATAATAAACAATCTCAATCAGAGTTTGCTTTGAAGAAACTGACAGTTCTTAATGAAGTGTCTCTTTCAGTTTCCTGTGTAACAACAGAAGTGCCACAGTGTTATAACACCTGTGAAATTTGAACAAGGTGTTCAGACAGTTCTGTGTTCATGCCAAATTTGGCAACCATTCTCTACAAGAGTGATTGAACAAACTCCTTCGTTTCCTTTTATTTGAAACATGAACTATATTTAAGTAAACTGTAAGTTGCCGATTCCTGTGGTTGTAGCACATGGCACTGGCCATAAACCAAACAGATGCTAAGTAAACATCTGACTCAATAGAAAGAGTTGGGAACCAGGGATTGTTGTATATTAACCCTAGTGTTTTAGGCTTCATTTGTGAATTGCCTCTTTTCCTTCTCCAAGAGAAGATCTTGTTAGCATCCCTAATTTAGTTAAAGTTTATCTTTAACCTTTCCTTTGTATTTTACCTCTCGTTGTCACAGTTCCCCAAGTCAGTCTTGATTACTTATAAGCCAAAACTTTCTGGTAATTCTGAACTTTGTATTTGTACAAATGTCTCCGGCCCCCGCGCCTGGCTGTCCTCACCGGTGCCCTTTGGAGGAGGCGGGTTGAGTTTCCCTCTCTGCCCTGAGCAGAGCCCCGACAGCTGAAGACCTTTAGGACCTAACCAAAGCCATGCTGAGACCACTCTCCACACACTTGGACGAGCCTCACGCATGAAGGAACCGGGAGAGGAACACAGGTGTGCGAGACCTGGGGCTAAGATCTCAAAGCCTGCTCAGTTCGGGACTGGGCCTCCTCCACCCAACTCCCTCACCTTCCAGTAGCTAGACAGTTACACCCACCAACTGCTGTGTAACCCCATCAACGGCCAGGATCCAAAGACTAACCAAGCTCCCTGAAGCGCATGGCTGCTAATGCCTCTTATTCTCTTGTTCTCGCTCTCAGAGAACCCAGCAGGCTACTGAGAGTATCATACCCACATATATGCCTGACTAGCAACACCTGTAAAGGTGATTAGAAGCTTCCCCCAAAGACTCCATCCCTCTCGGAGAGCCTGGCAAGCTACCGAGAGCATCCCACCCGCACGACAGAGCCTCGCAAGCTACTCATGGCATACTCGATATGCAAAAACAGTAACAATGAATGGTCCTCATTCCCCTGACCCTGAAGGAGCCCCCAATACGTCATCAAGCTCCACTAGCACGTGACAGGGACAAATGGAGATGTTACTGGCCCCCCTCGAGCGAATCGATGAACAACGGGGTAAAAGTGATAGTGATAGTGATAGTGATAGTATTTGTACTGCTTTGTACTTGAAGTGCTGTGCATTTGTACCTTCAATCGCTGTAGTTCCTAACATTCCAAAAGGGAAGTCCCTCGATGGGACTGGGATGGACACGGGGCAAGTGGCAAACTCTAGGAAGCATAAATGCATGGTCTTGATGGAAGCTATTATGACTTAAGAGACAGGACCCCCATGGGGAAGGGCAAGCTGAACTGGCCTGAGGACTTAGTGTGGGATTTACGGTAAAGCTTTCCTTGCCTTCAAAGCCCAGAGAACTAAGTGTTGGGATCTTTGTCTCTTACTGTGTTGATTCAAACAACTGCAAGTATTGATAACATATACAACTAGAGGGAAAGATCAAAGCAATGTAGATGCCCCCAGGAGACAGAAAGTTTCCTTGCATTAATCTCCCTAAGAGAATTTCCTATGCTAATGTCTTACCACATAAATCATCTATGTAAATTTCCAGGTGTCAATGCTCAAACACACCTAGGTACCTCAACCCCCTCAGATGTTCTATAAGCCTGTTAACAGCTCTGCATTAAACAGCCCATTTTCACCATCAGTCTGTGGTCCCTGTCTCTCTCCTTCTCTGCTGGGGAGGACTGGAGACAGCTCTCAGCCACCTAAGGGCTTCACAGCACCCACAATACTCTGTGAACTCACAGGAGTCATGTGATATGATAATAGAGGTAAAGGATCAGGAGCTGGAGCGATATTCCTGTGGGGATTGCCTTGTATGTGGCTGACTCTGGTTCGGTTCAATCCCCATCATCCATAGGGTCCCCTCCCAACGCCCTTCCAAGTCTCACCGGGAATACAGAGGCAGGAATAAACCCAGAGCATCATGGATATGCCCTCCCATCCCACAGAGGAAAATAAAATATCAGAACAGTCTTGAGTCTTTATATAAAGTCACTAATTACACGATTAGATCCTTTTCATTGAGACCCTGGATCTCAGGCAGAGTCTATCAAATTCTTACTGGAAGGAGGTTTGAACATTTCTGCATTTTAATCAGAGTGCACAGTGGGAACTTTGCAGAATGCCTGGCGCATACTTTTCTAACAAGGTACCATGGTCTCAAATGCCAAGGAGATGCTCATTCCCCCCCTCCCTTTCCTCTGACTCTTCCATCAGATTCATCAGCAGCCTTGCACCCGGAAACCTCACAGAAGCTCCCATCTTCCTGCTACTAGGATTGACAGATGACCCGGATCTGCAGCCTGTCCTCTTCTGGCTCTTCCTGACCATATACATTGTCACCATCCTGGGCAATCTGCTCATTGTCCTGGCCGTGGTCTCAGACCCCCACCTGCACACCCCCATGTACTTCTTCCTCTCCCACCTCTCCATCACTGACATCTGCATCAGCTCCTGCACCATCCCCAAGATGCTGGTGAACATCCAAACCCAGACACAGAGCATCACCTACGCATGCTGCCTGGCCCAGACCTTCTTTGTCATAGTTTTTACGAGTTTAGAAAACTGTCTCCTGGGCGTCATGGCTTATGACCGCTACGTGGCCATCTGCCACCCGCTGAGGTACACGGTCATCATGAATCAGTCTCTCTGCATGCTGCTCATTGCCCTCTCACTCTTGGGAAGTGTTGCAGTCTCCCTAATTCACACGCTGATGGTGCTGCGACTCTCCTACCCTCCTAAAGTGCTCATCTCCCACTTCTTCTGCGAACTCGCCCAGCTGCTCAAACTCACGTGCTCTGACACTTTCATCAATACCCTGATGATCTACCTGGTGGCTGCCCCTTTTGTTGGGATTCCATTCTCGGGCATCATTTTCTCCTACACTCAGATCTTCTCCTCGGTTCTGAGGATGCCCTCAGCCCAGGGGAAGCAGAAAGCTTTTTCCACCTGTGGTTCTCACTTGTCTGTGGTTCTCCTGTTCTATGTGACAACGGTGGGGATTTACATTAATTCTACAGTCGTGGAAACTTCCAGAACATCAGCCATCCCCTCGGTGATGTACCTTGTGGTGCCGCAGTTGATGAACCCCTTTATCTACAGCCTGAGGAACAAGGACATGAAGGGGGCCGTGAGGGAGCTCCTGAGTGGGAAACGGTCTATTTTCTGATGTTGAAGCCTGCTCTAGGCTTGAGTTCCCACAATGAGGTAAATCAGTAGCTCCTAGTTCATTTTTATTGATTTATTTAAGTTTAGGGTCCACACCCGATGTGGCTCAGGGGTTACTCCTGGCTCTGTGCTCAGGAATTATTTCTGGCAGTGCTCGGGGGACCATGCAGGATGCTGGGGATCGAATCTGGGTGCAAGAGAAGTCCCTACAGCTCTACTATAGCCCTGGCCCCATTGGCTTCTAGTCTAGACAAACAAGGAGCAAATTTCCATTGAACATCTGGCATAATGACTCTTGTTAGCTGCATCCACCTCTTCATTCACCTGAACTCTTAGAAAGTCTCTGAAGGCAGGATGAATTGTTTTGCTAAGAATCAGTCCTTTGAGGTGCATGGTTTATTGCAGATGATCTGGGTGGATCCCCAGTTATTCTCTTCGGTTTCCTTTTTCCAGCTCCCCATTTTACCACAGATATACCAACAGCTCGTGTGCGCGCAGTGAGAGCTTGTACCTTCGTCATCCCATAATTCAGATGAGGACACACTAGGTTTTCTCTTACACGCGTTCATTTTCATCCCAGGAATCTTCAAATCTTAAAAAATAAAAGCTCCCTATGGCATATTCAATATGCCAAAAGCAGTTACAACAAGTCTCACAATGGAGACGTTACTGATGCCCACTCGAGCAAATCAATTAGCAACGGGATGACAGTGCTACAGTGCTAATCTTCAAATATTTCATTTTATATTTTTGTTCTTGGGGCCACAGCTGGCAATGCTTAGGCCTTGTGCCTGGCAGACTTGGGGACCATATGGGATGCCCGGGGTCAAGCCTGTGTGTTGTGCCAGGCTTTCTCGCTTGTATCATTGGGAACCTCGATATTGTAACCATAGGCTCACAGTTTGTTATCATTCAGTACTACCCGTTCCCTTGCTTTTCCATAATAGCGTTTTACAAAATGGCCAATCACTATGTCAGTCGATATTTAACATTCACATTAAATTGGTAAAACTGATGGTAAAACATTAAGTTGGAATATTCTGTGTGGCTGACTGATTTCTCCCTGTGCCCCACCAACTGTACTCTACTATCCTGTCCTGTGCCAATGACACACCAGAGTTTGCCTAGAATGGATAAAGGGGTTGGTTTGATGTCCCCAGTGAGTAATAGCCTGGATTGTGCTCTTGGTCTTCATTTGTGAGGAGCTGCCCACCCCTCTGGACCTTTTACTCAGGGCTTAGGAAATGTGCAGATATGATCACCGTGGTTTGAGAAGATGGTGAGCTATTGAATTTCGTTAATGACTATCATCAAGAGTTTCATGGGCTCCAGTGATGAGCTCTTGTGTGTTCGTAGGCTTCAGAAGTGGGTTCATCCTAGTAACAGGGAAAGAGGAACTCTTTCAGACTGCCTGAGCTGATCTGCCTTCACTAATTCTGTTGGAGGGAGGGTTCTCAGGGAGTTCCTCAGAGGGGGATGCTAGAGTAACTGTCAACCCCCAAACCCAGAGACAGTGGTCATATGCCCTTCCTCCAATCAATGACAATAGAATCCTCAGGGAGCCAACTGGAGCCTGTATCTGTCCTGGGATTCAGAGCGGACTGCAAAGTCATGTGTCCACATTCTATTCCCCTGATCATAGCGTTATATAATAAAAAACTCACATTTCTCATACTTGCTGCCCAGAGACATACATTGAGATGGTCAAATAGGGATCTCAAATAAATACGTCCATAGCCCAGTGATAAGGTTCAAAAGCAGTCTTCATATTCCCCCACTTTTCTATGAGGCCTAAATTTTCAGAACTGTTGATTCATGTAACCACATGGGAGAACTTTTTACAACTTCTAGGAGCACTTTTTATGCCCTTTTATCTTTTTGTCTCACCAGTAATGAACACTTGAGCATATGATTCTAGACACCATGCCCCACTCAGAGAGAAGCAGAACCTCACGACTGTGAGGTCTCTTTCCCCCTGCAGCCTCCTGTACTGCCCCAAGTTTGCTGTGCGAAATTTTCAAGGCCTTGAACAAAACAGGCCTTGATCATCTGATATTTTCCTTTTTTTTAAAATCTTAATCCAATTTATTTATTTATTTATTTATTTAGTGAAACACCATGAGGTACAATTATAGACTTATAAATTTTTGTGCTTGGGTTTCAGTTATACAATGATCAAGTACCCATCCCTCCACCAGTGCCCATCCTCCCCCACCACGGGTCCCAGCATCCCTCCCACCCCCCGCCCCCCCCCATCTCACCCTGCCTCTGTGGCAGAGCATTCCCCCTTGTTCTCTCTCTCTTCTTTTGGGTACTGTGTTTTGCAAGAGAGGCATTGAGTGGCAATCATGTTTGGTCTATAGACTACTTTCAGCATGCTTATCCCACCCTGGGAGGATGTCCTCTCAACACCCTTTATTTGGTGCTCTCTTCTCTATCTGAGCTTCCTTTTCACCTAGCACGTGTGGCTGGCCTTCAGGTCATGGAGCAAAATTCTTGGTACTAATCTCAGCCATTCCTGGGTGTTAGTCTCCCGTTTTGTTGCTTTATGTTCCCCAGATGAATGCAATCTTTCTGTGTCTATCCCGCTCTTTCTGACTCATTTCGCTTAACATGATACTTTCCATGTAGTACCACTTGTATGTAAATTTCATAACTTCATCTTTTCTAACAGCTACATAGTACTCCATTGTGTAAATGTACCAAAGTTTCTTTAACCAGTAATCTGTTCTCGGGCACTCAGGTTTTTTCCAGATTCTGGCTATTGCAAAGCGTGCTGCAATGAACAAACAATTGCAGATGTCACTTAGACTATACCTTTTTGCCTCTCTGGGATATATTCCCAGGAGTGCTATAGCTGGGTCAAATGGGAGATCAAATTCTAATTTTTTGAGAATCATCCATGCTGTTTTCCAAAAGGGTTGGACCAGCCGGCATTCCCACCAGCAGCGAAGGAGGGTCCCTTTCTCGCCACATCCGCGCCAGCACGGGTTGCTTTTGTTCTTGTGGATGTGGGCCAGTCTCTGTGGTGTGAAATGATATCTCATTGTTGTTTTGATCTGCATCTCTCTGATGATTAGTGATGTAGAGCATTTTCTCATGTGCCTTTTAGCCATTTGGATTTCTTCTTTGAGAAAGTTTCTGTTCATTTCCTCGCCCCATTTTTTCATGGGGTTGGGTGATTTCTTCTTGTAGAGTTCAACCAGTACCTTGTATATCCTTGATATAAACCCCTTGTCGGATGTGTATTTGGTGAATATCCTTTCCCATTCTGTAGGCTGTCTTTGTATTTTGGTCACTGTTTCTTTTGAGGTGCAGAAGCTTCTTAGTTTAAGATAGTCCCATTTGTCTATCTCTGTTTTCACTTGCTCGGCCAGTGGCGTGACATTGTTGAAGATACCATTAGCTTCAATATCATGGAGAGTTTTGCCAACTTTGTCTTTAATAAACAATATGGATTCCGGTCTGATGTTGAGGTCATAAATCCATTTCGATCTTACTTTTGTGTATGGCATTAGGCAGAGATCTGAGCCCACTTTTTTGCATGTAGCCGTCCAGTTTTGCCAGCACAATTTATTAAAGAGGATTTCCCTGCTACATTTCACTTTTCTTGCCCCCTTATCGAAGATTAGATGATTATATGCTTGGGAGGAGATGTAAGTATATTCAACTCTGTTCCATTCGTCTGCAGCTCTGTCTTTGTTCCAGTACCATGCTGTTATAATTATTATTGCTTTGTAGTAGAGCTTGAAGTTAGGTAGGTTGATTCCTCCCATTTTCTTTTTCCCAAGAATTGTTTTAGCTATTCGTGGGGGCTTATTGTTCCATGTAAATTTCAGGAGTGTTTGCTCCATTTCTTTGAAGAATGTCATGGGTATCCTTATAGGGATTGCATTGAATTTGTACAGTGCTTTGGGAAGTATTGCCATTTTGACAATGTTGATTCTCCCCATCCATGAACAGGGGATATTTTTCCATTTCCTCGTGTCCTCTTTTATTTCCTGAAGTAGCGTTTTGTAGTTTTCTTTGTACAGGTCCTTTACTTCCTTAGTTAAGCTGATTCCCAGGTACTTGATTTTCTGGGACACAATTGTGAATGGGATTGTTTTCTTCATGTCACTTTCTTCTCTTTCACTATTTGCGTATAGGAAAGCCATGGATTTTTGGGTA
Organism: Sorex fumeus; assembly: GCF_029834395.1. Lineage (NCBI taxonomy): Eukaryota > Metazoa > Chordata > Mammalia > Eulipotyphla > Soricidae > Sorex > Sorex fumeus. Next base: position 10,629,538 of record NW_026606098.1, read on the forward strand.
TTGATTTTATAGCCTGCCACTTTACTATACAAGCCTATTGTTTCTAGGAGTTTCTTGGTAGAGGTTTTAGGGTTCTCTAAATATAGTATCATATCATCTGCAAATAGTGAGAGCTTAATTTCCTCTTTTTCTATATGGATGCCCTTAAGATCTTTTTCTTGCCTAATCGCTATTGCAAGTACTTCCAGTATTATATTGAACAGTAGTGGAGAGAGTGGGCATCCTTGTCTTGTCCCTGACCTTAGGGGGAAGGCTCTCAGTTTTTCCCCATTGAGGATGATGTTTGCTGTAGGTTTGTGGTAGATGGCTTTAAACTAGATTGAGGAAAGTCCCCTCTATTCCCATTTTGGCAAGGGTTTTCATCATGAATGGGTGCTGGATCTTGTCAAATGCTTTCTCTGCATCTATTGATATGATCATATGATTTTTATCTTTTCTTTCGTTGATATGATGGATTATGTTGATTGATTTCTGAATGTTGAACCATCCTTGCATCCCTGAGATGAATCCCACTTGGTCATGATGTATGATCTTTTTGATGAGTTGTTGAATTCTATTGGCTAGTATTTTGTTGAGAATCTTTGCATCTGTGTTCATCAGGGATATCGGCCTGTAGTTTTCTTTTCTTGTGGTGTCTTTATTTCCTTTTGGTATTAGAGAGATATGGGCTTCATAGAAACTGTTTGGGAGAGTTTCTGTTTTTTCAATTTCCTGGAAAAGCTTGAGAAGAACTGGCAATAGGTCCTCTTTAAGTGTTTGGAAAAATTCGCTAGTAAATCCATCTGGACCTGGGCTTTTGTTTTTGGGAAGACTTTTGATTACAGTTTCAATTTCCTTGATGTGAATAGGTCTATTCAGGTACTCTATATCTTCTTGATTCAGCTTTGGGAGATGATAGGAATCCAGGAATTTATCCATTTCTTCTAGGTTCTCTTGTTTTGTGGCATACAGACTTTCAAAGTAGTCTCTGGATCATCTGATATTTTCTGATGGTTATTTCTAGAAGGCGTCCTGTAATGAGAGCAAATACCAGAAGGCCTAGTCTAAGCATGGTCGGAGACAGACTGACACCAAACCCCAACCAGTCAGCTTAGAATTCTCCAGCATGTGGTTGCTTTATTCTTCTCTTTGGGTGCAGATGTATTTCATCTCTCATATCCCTCACACGTTCATAAAATGACTCATAAGCTAATAAAAATGCTATCTCATGTCGGAGTGACTGGCTGAAATCAATCTCTCATGATTTGAAACATCAGCTTTGGGTCCTGAGTTTGGGCCTAGTTTACTTGATATCTGTTAGGCCATGCCTATTGCCACAGGTGAGACTGTCTCCAAATCCCAAAGATAAACACATTCAGTAATATTCAGGTAGAATTTCTTCAAAGGCAGTTGGGAGTGGTGGGGGGGGGGGGTGGGTAGAGAAATAGTACATCGAGGAGAGAGTTTGCAGGGCATCTCCTTTGTTTTGCCAAACCTGCATTAAATCCCCTGCATTCCCTGTGTCTCCCGAACACTACCACTAGGGGTGATTTCTGAGTGGAGAGCTAGGAGTAACCCCTGAGTATTGCCGGGTGTGACCCAAACACCTCCTCATTCCCCAAAATATCTGAGAATTTCATAAGGGGAGAGGGTTCCAAGCCTGTTCCCAGCCCCGGTTTTTATAACTGGCACCAGAAGACCTCCTGAGCATTATTAATCACAGAGAATTATTGGTCATGGCTCCTGGTGTCCCCCAAGAAGTCTCTGGGTAGTTCCGGGGATTCCTAGGCATCATGGAGTGATCCTAGTGGTCTCTGACTGATTTCACTCAGCTCAATACAATATAATACAAAAGTGATCATCCATGTCAAGAGAGGGTTTCGGCAGGGTGATACCATTTCATCGAAATACTTCAGTGCCACCCTCGAGAACATCATGCAATGACTGGAATGGGAAGGAATGGGAGTGAAGATAGATGGTCGGCAACTAGACCACCTCCGCTTTGCTGCTGACATCATTCTAATAACAGCAAACATTAGCCAAGCGACACAAATGCTGACCAACTCCGACCATGAGTGTGGAAAGGTCGAACTACAGCTGAATCTCACGAAGACAATGTTTCTGAGAAACAGTCTTGTTCTTGATGTTCCATTTGCTCTCAATGGAAAGAACATCTCCGAATGCAACAGTTATGTGTACCTAGGTCGAGAAGTCAACATGATGAATGATCTGGCACCTGAGTTGCGCAGGAGGAAGAGAGTGTCTTAGAAGGCCTTCAAGAGTGTTGAAGAAATAGCTAAGAGGACGAAGAACCTCTGATCCTGGCACATCTCTTCGATTCCACTGTTCTTCCTGCATTAACATATGCCTCTGAGACCTGGGCCCTACAAAAACAGGATGAGAACACTGTACGGGTCTCCCAAAGAGGAATCGAAAGAGCTACGCTTTCAGCATCATGCTTTACTCAAATGAGAGAAAGAATCTGGAGTTCCGACCTCCATCGACGATCAAGAATCAGGGACGCTGTCTCCTTTGCCAAGGTGTCGAAAATCAGATGGACTGGACATATAATGAGATTTGGAGATGACCGCTGGACTAGAGCCATTACCGACTGCACTCCACGGGACGTCAAAAGATCGCGTGGCTGCCCACCTACGACATGGTCCGACTTCTTCGTCAAGATCCTGAACGATCAGTTTGAGTCTCTTTGTGTTTCTAGAACAAGCAAACAGCATTGGGCTACAGTAGCACGCAACAGCGGCGAATGGAGACATTACTGGCACCCTCTCAAGCAAATCGATGAGTAACAAGATGTCAAGTGATCAAGTGAAGTGAAGTGATCAATACAACAAACATAGAAACCAGCTCTACTGCAGCAAGGAGTATGACTCCATCTTTTCCATATTTGTTTTTAAAATAGTTTTTGGCCCACTCCTGCAAATCTCAGGTCTGATTCCTTACTCTGCACCCAGGAAGATTACTCCAAGTGGTTCCCAAGAGACCATATGGGTTGCTTGGAATCGAACCTAGATAGATGACATGCAAGGAAAGTGTGCTCCCTGCTGTCCTATCACTCTCTGTCCCCCTGATTTCATCTTTTCTTAAAGCTGACTAGTATTCTGCTATATATATATATATATATATATATATATATATATACAGTAGGTTCTTTATCCACTCATCCATTCTTAGGAAAAAATGTTATATTATTACATTTATTTTTTTAAATCTAGAATTAGTCGGGGATGTAAGAGATGTGTACATGAATCCAAGGCATGGAAATTGGAGTGGAGTGTTCGCAGGTGAGGGTAGTGGAGGGTGTGCACCTGGTCTAATGTGGGGCCAGGGATCAGCCATCATTAATTCTGTGAATCTGCAGTTTTGGTCTTTCAGCTCTAACGCATGGATCAGACCTCATTAACATACCTTCTTAATGAGGTCCTGTGGACACTGATTCCCTAGGAACGCAGAGGGTGGAGGGTGTTCACCTGCCAGAGGCTTCCTTCATAGCTCTTTCCTCTTGAGAAGAAGCACACCTCACAGTCCACTCAATGATGAGCTACCTGGCCGAGATCCCTTGGCCTCACTGTGTCCCTGCCTTTGCTGAGGACGCACCTGTCCTGTGTATCCTGGTGTCTGATCCAGCATCCCTCCCCAGTAATGTCAACCAGGTAGATGAAATTTCCAAGTCTCCAATGGAGACGTTACTGGGCCCGCTCGAGCAAATGAATTTCTAACACTTTAGTGATGTCTTACTTCTTTTCCAGCCATGCCATCTTACTCCCTGACTTGGGTATCTTGCTCCCATCATATTATTTCATCTTACTGCTGACCCGGGTTTCTTACTTCTTGACTTGAGTATTTTACTCCCATCCATTCCATCTTAGTCTCTGACTTGGGTATATTACTCCCATTCCTTCCATGCCATCTTACTCCATTACTCCAGTGTCTTGTTCCCGTTCCATGCATTCCATATTACCCCTTACTCAGGTATTTTACTTCCTTTCCACCCCAGGAAAGCCAGAAGGAGATGATGGATATAAAAGGGTGGTAGGGATTTTGGACCAACTGTCATCGTTTTACAAAGATGATCTGTAACTGGTTCTCAGTCTCTGCTGACCAAATGTCTTAGGATATGGCAGAACCTACTTCCTTCTGGCTTCCCTTTCTCCACAGGGCAACTTTGAGCAAACATTTTGAGTCTGACTTCTTTTGTGGTTTGGGGGAAGGGCTTGTTTTCATTTTTCCCTTTTATTGCTGCTCCTGGTTCTTGATATAGCAATGTGTGTTCTTGTGTTGGTTTCTGAGAGAGAGAGAGAAAGAGAGAGAGAGAGAGAAGAAGGGTGAGAGAGAATGAAAGCAAGTTGACTTCCGAGTTCTTTATTATATTCCAGATTTTTCCTAGTAGAATAAAAGGTGTCGAAAAATATATTTAAAAGTTAACACCTAAAAATAAATAAAACCTCATGCCTTCCTTTTGATATATTCCAACATCAACAAAGGTTGGCATGTTGATATATCAACTCAAACTTTTTTTTCTCAAAAAAATGTACAAAGCAAAACTAAGAGAAGGAAATGGATTTTATTCCCTGAATTTTCTGTTCTTTTCTTCTCGAAGACAAAACTCCCTTGAACTTACTATTATCTCGCAAGATTGCTTTAAGTAGCCTGTGTAGCCATAAAGATATAGAAGATCTTTTAATTCTACCTTTAATATATATCATGGAATGGAGAGGGAAACTAAGATGCAATGATATCATGCACAACTCTGTAAATAAAGATGAATGAATCAGCACCAAGTATACATACATTAATTGTTAAATCACAAAAACAAAATCATTCCAATTGTAAAAGGTTTTGCTAATTCAGTATCCGAGCATTAAGATCGAGTACTTGTAAAAACAATATGATAACCACCTATGGTATAAAATAATAGATGTTAGTATCAAAAAGAGGGCTTACAAATGAAATGGTTATGGTTCAAACTATTATGTAAACTCTGACTACAATTTTAGTTATTATAAAAACCATGTGATTAAACATAACTTTGAACTATATATTTCATAGCTTGCCATTCGTCTTCCAAATTAGTTAGTGACTTTATTTTGGAATAGGACCAAAGAAAGAAATCAATTATCACTGGAGTTATAATTCATGTTTATTCTGAAAACTGTTTTATTGAAAAGGCAATGTACATGACTAATTTACTGATTCTACCAATGTCGGTAAAGTTTTGTGTCTTTTTAAAAAAATTTCACTTAAACCTAATACCTAATGAAATTGATGTAAATGAACTAAAAAAACTCAAAGGTTTTGCTTATGGGTTCATTTGTATTAAGCTTTCAACATGCAAAAATTTTACTTTTTTAATGCAGCAGTGTTATGATATTGAGGAACAACATTCATATTTTTTGAGCTAGCACATTGATTCTCTTGGGAAGTAAATCACTTTGACTGTGTAAACATCAGAGAGAAGAAATTTATAAACACCAGATTATTTGCCATATTTGCCATAATAAAAATATCTATGATGGGGGCTGGAGCGATAGCACAGCAGGTAGGGCGTTTGCTTTGCATGCGGCTGACCCGGGTTCAATTCCCAGCATCCCATATGGTCCCCTGAGCACCACCAGGAGTGATTCCTGAGTGAAGAGCCAGGAGTAACCCCTGTGTATCTCTGGGTGTGACCCAAAAAGCAAAAAAAATCTATGATGATCTCTTGATCACTTGCTATCCCGTTACTCATTGATTTGTTCGAGTGGGTGCCAGTAACATCTCCATTTGTCCCTGTTGTGTGCTATTTTAGCCCAATGGCGTCTACTTGCTCCACGAACATGAAGAGCCTTAAGTCATTTGTTCAGGGTCTTGACAAAGAAGTCTATCTCGTAGGTGGGCGGCCACAAGTTCTTTTGCCATCATGTGGAATTCAGTCAGTAACAGCTCTAGTCCAGTGGCCATCTTCAAATCGCATTACATGTTCAGCCCATCTGATTTTTGATGCCTTGGCAAATGAGAAAGTGTCCCTGATTTTCGATTGTCAATGGAGGTCGGAACTCCAGATTCCTTCTCTCACTTGAGTGAAGCATGATACTCCAAGCATAGCTCTTTCGATTCCTCTTTGGGTGACCCGAATAGCATTCTCATCCTGTTTTCATAGGGCCCAGGACTCTGAGGCATATGTTAGTGCAGGGAGAACGGTGGAGTCAAGGAGATATGCCTGCAGTTGGAGGTTCTTCATCCTCTTAGCTATTTCTTCGACTCTCCTGAAGGCATTCCATGCTGCTCTCTTCCTCCTGCTCAGCTCAGGTGTCAAGTCATTCGTCATGTTGACTTCTTGACCTAGGTACACATAACTGCTGTATTCGAAGATGCCTGGGCAGGGCAAAGCCAGAGGAAACTCTGGTGAAGGTCTGTAGCAGTCCTGATGTGCAAATCTATGATGAAAGAAGTAGAATTTCTGGATTTTTTTAATGTCATCAGGGGAATTACTAAATTCTTTATTGTCACCCTGTACTTTTATGTCACTGAGTAATGAATAATAAAAATCCCCAAATTAGAATTTACTTTGAAGAACTAGACAGTTCCTGATCAAGCACCACTGACAATTTCCTGAGTGACAGCAGAAGTGCCAAGCATATATAGCACCTGTAAAATTTTGACAAGGTCTTCAGATAGTTTGGAGTTCATGGCAAATTTGGGAAATGCTCTACAAAAGGGATTGAACAAAATGCTTCATTTTCTTTGATGTGAGATGGAAATTATATCTCAGCAAACTGTACTGTTTTCGATTCCTATGGTCTTAGCACATGGCATTAGGATTAGAACCAAGAGGTGATAAATAAGTACCTGAGCCAATTAAAAGAATTGAGGACCAGGAGTCATGTGATGTTATAGGAGAGGTAAAAGATCAAGGGCTGATGCTACAGTCCCGTGGGGAGAGCTTTTGCCTTGCATGCGGCTGATGCAGTTTTATTTCCCAACAAACTACAGGATCCCCCTCATAATCTCAAGGAGTGATCCCTGAGTGCAGAGCCAGGGTACCACTTGGTGTAGTCTACACTCAGAAAAAAAATCAGAAAAATTTGAACCTTCACATATGAACTGAGTCACTAATGATACAGTGAAATCCTTTTTATTGAGACCCTAGATTTAAGGCAGATACATCAAATTCTATAAAATTCTCACCGGAGGGAGGTTCGAATATACTAAATCAGAGTGCATGGTTAGAACTCTGCAGAATGCCTGGTGCATACATTCTAACAAGGTACCTGGGCTCTAATGCTAAGGAGATTCTAATTTCCCCTCCCTCTCCCTGACTCAGATTCACCAGCAGCCTTGCACCTGGAAACCTCACAGAAGCTCCCATCTTCCTCCTACTAGGACTAACAGATGATCCGGAGCTGCAGCCCATCCTCTTCTGGCTCTTCCTGACCATGTACATTGTCACCATCCTGGGCAATCTGCTCATTGTCCTGGCCGTGGTCTCGGACCCCCACCTGCACACCCCCATGTACTTCTTCCTCTCCCACCTCTCCTTCACCGACATCTGCATCAGCACCTGCACCATCCCCAAGATGCTGGGGAACATCCGCACCCAGACACAGAGCATCACTTATGTTGGCTGCATGGTCCAGACTTTCTTTGTCATGGTTTTAACTACTTTGGAAAACTATATCCTGGCCTCCATGGCTTACGACCGCTATGTGGCCATCTGCCACCCACTGAGGTACACGGTCATCATGAACCAGCTTCTCTGCGCGCTGCTCATTGTGCTCTCACTGTTGACAAACGTTTCAGTCTCTGGGCTACACGCGCTGATGGCGCTGCGACTCTGCTTCCCTTCGAAAGTGCTCGTCCCCCATTTCTTCTGCGAATTTGCCCAGCTGCTCAAACTCTCCAGCTCCGACACCTTCATCAATAACCTGCTGATCTACCTGGTGGCTGCCATATTTGGAGGCATTCCCGTTTCGGGCATCGTTTTCTCCTATACTCAGATTATCTCCTCGGTTCTGAGGATGCCCTCGGCCCAGGGGAAGCAGAAAGCCTTTTCCACCTGTGGTTCTCACTTGTCTGTGGTTTCCTTGTTCTATGGGACAGCGTTTGGGGTTTACATTACTTCTCCACTTGTGGAATCTTCCAGAGCATCTGCTATCCCCTCAGTGATGTACATTGTGGTGCCACAGCTGATGAACCCCTTTATCTACAGCCTGAGGAACAAGGACATGATGGGGGCCGTGAGGAGGCTCCTGAGTGGAAAACGGTCTATTCTCTGAGGGTGACGCCTGCTCCGGCCTGAGTTCCCACACTGAAGTAAAACAGTAGGAGCCTTAAGACCCACCAAGTTTTCTTTTTTGTTTATTTATTTAGCCTTAGGGTCTGTACCTGATGAGGCTCAGGGGTTACTCCTGGCTCTGTGCTCAGGAATTATTTATGGCAGGGCTCTAGGGACCATGTAGGATGCTGGGGATCGATCTCGGGTGCAAGAGAAGTTCCGAAAGCTCTACTTTAGCCCCAGCCCCATTGGCTTCTACTCTAGACAACTGAGGAGCAAATTTTCCATGGACTATCTGGTATAATGACTCTCATTAGCATGCATCCAAGTCCTAATTCACCTGAGCTCTTGGATATTCTCTGAAAGTAGGATGAATTGTTTTGCTAAGAATCAATCCTTTCAGCCGCACACGCGAGAGGAAAAGGCAGCTCATATAGAGAAGGGAGCGCCAAATAAAGGGTGTTGGGAGGTTCCTCTCAGGATGGGAAATGCGTGATGAGAGTAGACTATAGACCGAACAAGATTGCCACTCAATGTCTCTTTTGCAAACCACAGCACTCAAAAGGAGATAGATAACAAAAGGGAATGCCCTGCCACAGAGGTAGGGTGGGATGGGCAGATGGGGGATGGGAGGGATACTGGGACTGGTGGTGGTGGAGAATGGGCACTGATGGAGGGATGGGTATTCGATCATTGTATAACTGAAACCCAAGCACAAAAAATTGTAAGTCTACAACTGTACCTCATGGTCTTTCACTAATAAAAATTTAAGAAAAAAAAAAAGAATCAGTAGTCCTTTCAGGTGGTGGTCTTTTGCAGATGATCAGGGTGGGTCCCCAATTGTCCTCTCTGGTTTCCTCTTTCCAGGGCCCCCCATTCTACCACAGATATACCAACAGCTTGTGTGCCTGTAGTGAGAGCTCGTACCCTCGTCATCCCATAATTCAGATGAGGACACACTAACAATTCTATGCTTTCTCTTACGCGGGTTCATTTTCACCCCGGAAATCTTCAAATACTTTATTTTACTTTTTCGTTCTTGGGGTAACACCGTGCCTGCTTAGAGCTTGCTCCTGGCAGACTTGGGGACTATATGGGATTCCCGGGGTCAAAGCTGTGTGATGTGCAAGGCAAGAGCCCTCCTACTGTGCTTTCTTGCTGGTCTCATCCATAACCTCAATATTGTAACCATAGCACAGGGTTTGTTATCATTCAGTACTACCAATCCCCTTGCGTTTCCACAATAGCGTTTTAGAAAATGGCTAATCAACATGTCAATCAATATTTCATATTCACATTAAATTGGTAAAACATCAATGAGTTGAAATCTTCTGTGTGTCTGACTGATTCCTCTCTGTGCCCCCAGCTGTCCTGTCCTGTGCCAGTGACACACCAGAGTTTGCCTAGAATGGATAAAGGGGCTGATTTGATGTCCCCAGTGAGTAATTGCCTGGATTGTGCTCTTGGTCTGTTATGTTTTAGGACCCTCTACCCCCTGGATCCTTACTCAGGTCTTAGATCATGTGATGAAATGATCGCCGTGGTTTGAGAAGGTGCTGAGGTATTGAACTTCATTAGTGAGTATCATCAATAGTCTCATATGTTCAAACATAGGACTTCGTGTGTGTTCTAAGGGCGTCAGAGGTTGGTAAATCCTAGTAACAGGGAAAGAGAAACTCTTTCACACTGCAAGAGCTGATTTGCCATCACTAATTCTGTTGGAGGGGGGGTTCTCAGGGAGCTCCTCAGAGGGAGTGCCAGCATAAATGTCAAACACCAAGCCCAGAGACAGTGGCAGAATGCCTTTCCTGCAATCGATGACAATAGAATCCTCAGGGAGCCAACTGGAGCCTGTCTGTGTCCTGGAGTTCAGAGCAGACTGCAAAGGGATGTGTCCACATTCTCTTTCCCCTGATCTTAGCATTACATAATACATAACTCATGTTTCTCACAACTTACTGCCCAGAGACATGCATTGAGATGCTCAAATAATGATCGCAAATAAATACGTCCATAGCCCAGTGACAAGGTTCAAAAGCAGTTTTCATATTCCCCCCTCCCCTATGAGCCCTTTTTTCCAGAATTGTTGATTGAAGTAAACACATGGGAGAGCTTTTTGCTACCTCTGGAAGCACTTTCTATGCCCTTCCATGTGTTTTGATTCACCAGTAAAGAACACTGAGCACACGACTCTAGCTTCCACGCCCCACCCAGAGAGAAGCAGAACTTCAAGACTGCCAGATCTCTCTCCCCCTGGCCTCTTTGTACTGCCCTTGTACCCTCTCCCGTGATGAAATCCTCAGCCCAGTTGCCTTTTCTGGGGCAAGGGGGTGTTTGGGTCAGACCTCGTAATACTTGGGTTATTCCTGACTCTGAACTCAAAAATTACTCCTGATGGCAGTGCTCGGGAGGCACAGGGGTTGCAGGGAATCGAATTCAAAGCAAGGGGAAGATGCCCTGCAAACTTCCTACTCGCTATGCTATACCTCTGGCCCCCATTGCCTTTTAAGAAATTCTACCGAATATTACTGCACGTGTGTGTCTTTGGGATTAGGAAGATGGTCTCACCTGTGGCAATAGGCATGATCTAGCAGATAACATGCAAACCAGACCCAAATTCAGAACCCTAAGCTGATGTTTCAAATCTCCAGGTAGAATGGGTATTCATCTAATGAGACGTTGATTTCTGCCAATCACTTCAACATGAGAGTAGTGTTTTTATTAAGTTATGAGTCATTTTCTGAACATGAGGAAGGGTAAAAGTAAAGTAAAGTAAAGGCCCTTCCCTTGATCATCGATTTGCTCGAGCGGGCCCAGTAACGTCTCCGTTGGAGACTTTGTTGTTACTGTGTCTGGCATATCGAATACGTCACAGGGAGCTTGCCAGGCTCTGCCCTGCGGGCGAGATACTCTCAGTAGCTTGCCGGGCTCTCCGAGACCGGCAGAGGAATCAAACTCGGGTCGGCCATGTTGGCTGCGTGCAAGACAAACGCCCTACCGCTGAGAGATGAAATTCAGGGTATCCAAACAGTAGAATAAAGCAACCAAATGCTGGAGAATTCTTTTATTTATTTATTTATTTATTTATTTTAAATAGTGAAACATCATGAGGTACTGTAGTAGACTTACAAACTTTCATATTTGGGTTTCAGTTATACAATGATCGAGTGCCCATCCCTCCACCAGTGCCCATTCTCCACCACCAATGTTTAAAGTAGCCCCCCCCCTCCATCCCACCCCGGCTCGGTGGCAAGGCATTCCCTTTTGCTCTCTCTTTCCTTTAGGGTGTTGTGGAGTGGCCATCGTGTTCGGTCTACAGTCTACTTTCAGCACACATCTCACATCCTGAGCGAATCTTCCAAACACCCTTTACTTGGTGTTCCCTTCTCTATCTGAGCTGCCTTTCCCTCCAGCATGTGCTGCCAGCATCCAAGCTGTGCAGCAGACCTCCTGGTACTAATCTCAACTATTCTTGGGTTTTGTCTCCCATTCTGTTACTTTATATTCCCCAGATGAGTGCAGTCTTTCTGTCTGTTCCTCTCTTTCTGGCTCATTTCACTTAGAATGATACTTTCCATGTAGAACCACTTGTATGTAAATTTCATGACTTCATCTTTTCTAACAGCTGAATAATGCTGGAGAATTCTAGGCTGAAAGGTTGGGTTTGATGTCGATCTCTCTCCAACCGTGCTCAGACTAGACCTTCTGGTGTTTGCTCTCATTACAGGATGCCTTCTAGAAATAACCATTAGAAAATATCAGATGATCAAGGCCTGTTTTTTTCCAGCGCCTTGGAAATTTTGCACAGCAAACCCAGGGCACAGACAGGCTCCAGTTGGCTCCCTGAGGATTCTATTGTCATCGATTGCAGGAAAGGCATTCGGCCACTGTCTCCGGGCTTGATGTTTGACATTTATGCTGGCATCCCCTCTGAGGAACTCCCTGAGAATCCTCCCTCCAACAGAATTAGTGATGGCAAATCAGCTCATGCAGTGTGAAAGAGTTTCTCTTTCCCTGTTACTAGGATTTACCGACCTCTGACACCCTTAGAACACACATGATGTCCTATGTTTGAGCATATGAGACTATTGATGATACTCACTAATGAAGTTCAATATCTAAGCACCTTCTCAAACCACGGTGATCATTTCTTCACATGATCTATGACCTGAGTAATGATCCAGGGGGTGGAGGGTGGAGGGTCCTAAAACATAACAGACCGAGAGTACAATCCAGGCAATTACTCACTGGGGACATCAAATCAGCCCCTTTATCCATTCTAGGCAAACTCTGGTGTGTCACTGGCACAGGACAGGACAGTTGGGGGCACAGGGAGGAATCAGTCAGACACAAAGAAGATTTCAGCTCATTGATGTTTTACCAATTTAATGTGAGTTCAGAGACTCTCCAAGAGTTCAGGTGAATTAGGAGGTGGATGCAGCTAACAAGAGTCATTATGCCAGATGTTCAATGGAAATTTGCTCCTTGTTTGTCTAGACTAGAAGCCAATGGGGCCAGGGCTATAGTAGAGCTGTAGGGACTTCTCTTGCACCCAGATTCGATCCCCAGCATCCTGCATGGTCCCCCCAAGCACTGCCAGAAATAATTCCTGAGCACAGAGCCAGGAGTAACCCCTGAACCTCTTCAGGTGCAGACCCTAAACCTAAATAAATCAAAAAAATTAAACTAGGTGCTACTGTTTTACGTCATTGTGGGAAATCAAGCCCAGAGCAGGCGTCACCCTCAGAGAATAGGCCTTTTCCCGCTCAGGAGCCCCCTCACGGCCCCTTTCATGTCCTTGTTCCTCAGGCTGTAGATAAAGGGGTTCATCAGCTGCGGCACCACAAGGTACATCACCGAGGGGATGGAAGATATTCTGGAAGTTTCCACGACTGTAGAATTAATGTAAATCCCCAACGTTGTCCCATAGAACAAGAGAACCACAGACAAGTGAGAACCACAGGTGGAAAAAGCTTTCTGCTTCCCCTGGGCTGAGGGCATTCTCAGAACCGAGGAGAAGATCTGAGTGTAGGAGAAAATGATGCCCGAGAATGGAATCCCAGCAAAAGTGGCAGCCACCAGGTAGATCATCAGGGTATTGATGAAAGTGTCAGAGCACGTGAGTTTGAGCAGCTGGGCGAGTTCGCAGAAAAAGTGGGAGATGAGCACTTTAGAAGGGTAGGAGAGTCGCAGCACCATCAGCGTGTGAATTAGGGAGACTGCAACACTTCCCAAGAGTGAGAGGGCAATGAGCAGCATGCAGAGAGACTGATTCATGATGACCGTGTACCTCAGCGGGTGGCAGATGGCCACGTAGCGGTCATAAGCCATGACGCCCAGGAGACAGTTTTCTAAACTCGTAAAAACTATGACAAAGAAGGTCTGGGCCAGGCAGCACGCGTAGGTGATGCTCTGTGTCTGTGTTTGGATATTCACCAGCATCTTGGGGATGGTGCAGGAGCTGATGCAGATGTCAGTGATGGAGAGGTGGGAGAGAAAGAAGTACATGGGGGTGTGCAGGTGGGGGTCTGAGACCACGGCCAGGACAATGAGCAGATTGCCCAGGATGGTGACAATGTACATGGTCAGGAAGAGCCAGAAGAGGACGGGCTGCAGATCCGGGTCATCTGTCAATCCTAGTAGCAGGAAGATGGGAGCTTCTGTGAGGTTTCCGGGTGCAAGGCTGCTGATGAATCTGATGGAAGAGTCAGAGGAAAGGGAGGGGGGGAATGAGCATCTCCTTGGCATTCGAGACCATGGTACCTTGTTAGAAAAGTATGCGCCAGGCATTCTGCAGAGTTCCCACTGTGCACTCTGATTAAAATGCAGAAATGTTCAAACCTCCTTCCAGTAAGAATTTGATGGACTCTGCCTGAGATCCAGGGTCTCAATGAAAAGGATCTAATCGTGTAATTAGTGACTTTATATAAAGACTCAAGACTGTTCTGATATTTTATTTTCCTCTGTGGGATGGGAGGGCATATCCATGATGCTCTGGGTTTATTCCTGCCTCTGTATTCCCGGTGAGACTTGGAAGGGCGTTGGGAGGGGACCCTATGGATGATGGGGATTGAACCGAACCAGAGTCAGCCACATACAAGGCAATCCCCACAGGAATATCGCTCCAGCTCCTGATCCTTTACCTCTATTATCATATCACATGACTCCTGTGAGTTCACAGAGTATTGTGGGTGCTGTGAAGCCCTTAGGTGGCTGAGAGCTGTCTCCAGTCCTCCCCAGCAGAGAAGGAGAGAGACAGGGACCACAGACTGATGGTGAAAATGGGCTGTTTAATGCAGAGCTGTTAACAGGCTTATAGAACATCTGAGGGGGTTGAGGTACCTAGGTGTGTTTGAGCATTGACACCTGGAAATTTACATAGATGATTTATGTGGGAAGACATTAGCATAGAAAATTCTCTTGGGGAGATTAATGCAAGGAAACACTCTGTCTCCTGAGGACATCTACATTGCTTTGATCTTTCCCTCTAGTTGTATATGTTATCAATACTTGCAGTTGTTTGATTCAACACAGTAAGAGACAAAGATCCCAACACTTAGTTCTCTGGGCTTTGAAGGCAAGGAAAGCTTTACCGTAAATCTCACACTAAGTCCTCAGGCCAGTTCTGCTTGCCCTTCCCCATGGGGGTCCTGTCTCTAAAGTCATAATAGCGTCCATCAAGACCATGCATTTATGCTTCCTAGAGTTTTCCACTTGCCCCGTGTCCATCCCAGTCCCATTGAGGGACTTCCCTTTTGGAATGTTAGGAACTACAGCAATTGAAGGCAGAGTCAAGTAACTATGACCGATGCCTAGGAGTAGATATATTTCAGAGTCAATCAACTCCCTAATAATAGAAGCATAGCATTAATTAATAAACAACGTGTTTAAGCAAAGAACATTGCCCTCTAGCAAAATATAAAAAGGCTATAGAGGAAATAGAAAAGCAGGTACAAATGCACAGCACTTCAAGTACAAAACAGTACAAATACTATAAGTATCACTATCACTATCACCCCATTGTTCATCGATTCACTCTAGCGGGCCCAGTAATGTCTCCATTCATCCCTGTCACATGCTAGTGAGCCCGATGACATGTTGGAAGCTAATTGGGGAATGAGGACCAATCATTGTTACTGTTTTTGGCATATCAAGTATGCCACGGGTAGCTTGCCAGGCTCTGTCGTGCGGGTGGGATACTCTCGGTAGCTTGCCAGGCTCTCTGAGAGGGATGGAGGCTTTGGGGGCAGCCTCTAATCACATTTACAGGTGTTTCTAGTCAGGCATATATGCGGGTATGATACTCTCAGTAGCCTGCCGGGTTCTTTGAGAGCGAGAACTAGAGAATAAGAGGCATTAGCGGCAGCGTGATTCCAGGAGCTTGGTTTGATAGTCTCTGGATTCTGGCCGTTGATGGGGGTATACGGCAGTTAGTGGGTGTAACTATCTAGCTACAGGAAGATGGGGGAGCTGGAGGAGACCTGGTGCCGAACCAAGCAGGCTTGAAGATCTTAGCCCCGGGTCCCGCACACCTGTGTTCCTCTGCCGGTTCCTTCATGTGTGAGGCTCGTCCAAGTGTGTGGAGAGTAGTCTCAGCATGGCTTTGGCTGGGTCCCGGAGGTCTTCAGCTGTCAGGGCTTTACTCGGGGCAGAGAGGGAAACTCAACCTGCCCTCCTCCATGGGGCCCTGGTGAAGACAGCCAGGCGGTGGGGGCAAAAGACATTTGTACAAATACAAAGTTCAAAATTGCCAGAAAGTTTTGGCTTATAAGTAATCAAGACTGACTTGGGGAACTGTGAGAATGAGAGGTAAAATACAAAGGAAAGGTTAAAGATAAACTTTAACTAAATTAGGGATGCTAGCAAGAGCTTCTCTGGGAGGAGGAAAAGAGGCAATTCACTGATGAAGCCTAAAACACTAGGGTTAATATACAACAATCCCTGGTTCCCAACTCTTTCTGTTGAGTCAGATGTTTACTTAGCACCTGTTTGGTTTATGGCCAGTGCTATGTGCTACGACCACAGAAATCGAAAACTTACAGTTTACTTAAATATAGTTCATGTTTCAAATAAAAGGAAATGAAGGAATTTGTTCAATCACTCTTGTAGAGCTTGGTTGCCAAATTTGGCATGAACTCAGAACTGTCTGAACACCTTGTTCAAATTTCACAGGTGTTATATCACTGTGGCACTTCTGTTGTTACTCAGGAAACTGAAAGAGACACTTCGTCATGAACTGTCAGTTTCTTCAAAGCAAACTCTAATTGAGATTGTTTATTATTTGTTATTCAAACTACAGAAAAGAACAGGATGCAGATAAAGAGATTAGGATGACGTTATAAAATCCAGACATTTCACCGTTCACATCACAGATATTTTTTATTGCAGCAAATAATCTGTAATTTGTTCCTTTCTTCTCCCTTATGTTTACACAGTCTCACTTCTTTCCTTCCCAGGAGAAGCAGTGTGCTAATTAGAAAAGGTGTGGAATCATCTCCCTCAATATCATAACTCTGCTCCATTCAAAAAGTAAAATTTTTGCATATGGAGAACTTAATACAAACTAACCCATATGCAAAACCTTTTACAACTGGAATGATTTTGTGATTTAGCAATTAATGTTTGTATATTTGGTTTTGATTCATTCATCTTTGTTTACAGAGTTGTGTGCGATAAAATTGTTATAGTTTCCCTCTCCATACCATGATATATATTAAAAATAGAATATTGTCATCTTCTAAATCTTTATGGCTACACATGCTATTTAAAGCAAGCTTGCATCAGGAATGCAGGAAGAGGGGTGAAAATAAAAAAATAATAAAGCAAGCTTGCAAGATAACTGTAGGTTCAAGAGAGTTTGTCTTTGCAAAGGAAAGAACAGAAAATCAAGCAGATAAAATTCAGTTCCTTCTCTGAGTTTTGCTTGTTTTTTTTTTGGACAAAAAAAAGGTTGGAGTTGATATATCAACAAGTCAACATTTGTTGATGTTGGAATATCTCAAAAAGCCAAGAGATTTGTTTTTATTTTTAGGTGTGAATTTTTAAATATATTTTATGTCTTTTTAATTTTTTATTCTATTAGTAAATACTTAGGGCTGGAGTGATAGCACAGAGGGTAGGGCATTTGCCTTGCATGTGGCTAACCCAGTGGACCCGGGTTCAATTCCTTTGCCCCTCTCGGAGACCGCAGCAAGCTACCGAAAGTATCTAGCTTGCACGGCAAAGCCTGGCAAGCTACCCGTGACGTATTGGTATGCCAAACACAGTAACAACAAGTCTCACAATGGAGAAGTTATTGGGCCCGCTCGAGCAAATCAATGAACAACGGGAGGACAGTGGTACAGTGCTACAGGAAATACTTGAAATTGAGTGGGAGTACTGGGAGTAGCAGATAGCTCCTCTCTCTCTCTCTCTCTCTCTCTCTCTCTCTCTCTCTCTCGTCTTTCTTAGAACCCAACACAAGAACACACACTGTTAAATCAAGAACCAGGAACAGCAATAAAAGGGAATGCTGAAAATAAACCTTTCCCCCAAACCACCACAAGAAATCAGAATTAGAATGTTTGCTCGGATTCAACTGGGGGAAAAGGGACGCCAGAAGGAAGCAGGCTCTGCCATATCCTAGGACATTTGATGGCCAGCAGACTGAGAACCATTTAGAGCTAAGTCCTTGTCAACAAGATGACAGATTGTTCAAATCCCTCTGATTCTTTATGCCTGTCATCTCCTTCTAGTTTACCCCAGATGGGATGGAAGTAAGATACCAGAGTAAGGGTGTAAGATGGAATGAATGGAACAGGAGTAAGATACCCAGCAAGGGAGTAAGATGAAATAGATGGAATGGGCTTAAGATATTCTAGCAAGGGAGTAAGATGGCACGCTGGAATGGGGGTGAGATACTCAGGTAAAAGAGTAAGATACCCAGTAAGGGAGTAAGATGGAATGGATGAAACGAAGTAAAATACCTGAGTAAAGGATTAAGATACTCAAATCACAGATTGAGCTGGAATGAATGCAATGGTGGTAAGATATTCAAGGAAGAGTGGAAGATATCTATCTGAGTAAGGGAGTAAATACCTGAGACAGGGAATAAGATGGCAATGTGAAAAGGGAGTAAGAGATCATTACAGTGTTAACAATCTTTTTACCCACTTCTTCAGTGTTGGGGTTTATTAACTTGGAAATTTCATTTACCTGGTTGACATCACTAGGGAGGGATGCTGGATCAGACATCAGGATACACAAGACAGGTGTATCCTCAGCAAAGGCAGAGAAGAATTGAGGCCAAGCTATCCTGGCCAGGTGGCTCATCATTGAGTGGACTGTGAGGTGTGCTTCTTCTCAGGAGGCAAGAGCTATGAAGGAAGCCTCTGTTAGGGGAACGCCCTCCACCCTCCACGTTCCTAGGGAATCAATGTCCACAGGACCTCATTAGGATGGTATGTTAATGAGGTCTGATCCCTGGGTTAGGCCTGAAAGACCAAAACTGCAGATTCACAAAATTAATGATGGTGGATCCCTAGCCCCACGTTAGAGCAGATGGATACCCTCCACTCCCTCACCTGCAAACACTTCAATCTATTTTCTATACCTTGCATTCATGTATACAGATATCTTACCCCCACCACAAATGACATATTTTCTTTTAAAAATTCAGTTTTAGCAATAAAATATATTTTCGATGAATATATGAGTGGATAAAGAACCTTCTGTCTCTGTGCCCAAAGGAATACAGCTTTAAGAAAAGATGAAATAATGGAGCTGGAGAGATGATAGAACACGAGGGAGGGTGCTTGCCTTGTACATGGACAATCTGGATTTGATCCCTGGCACTATAGATTCCCGGAGTACAGGTAGAAGTGATTTCTGAGTGCAGAGCTAGGAGTACCCCTGAGCACTGCCAGTTGTGGGTCAAAGAGTTTTTAGAAAGAAAGAAAGAAAGAAAGAATGAATGAATGAAGAAAAAGTGGAACGAAAGATGTAAATAAAGAAAATAAGAAATAAAGAGAGAAAGAGAAAAAAAGAAAAGATAAAATCACACTCTTTGCTGTAATTGAGATGGTTTCTAATTTTCCTGTACCAAGCTGAAATAAATCAGAGACCCTACGGTCACCCCTATGGATGCCAAGGACTGCTGAAAGTATCCAGGGACTTCTTAAGACACTCCAGGGGACATGGCTTGTGATCCTTAGAAAGTCTTCTAGTTCCAGGGATCAAACCAGAGCTGGGAGCATCCTGGCACCCTCTCCCCTTACCCATTCAATCCCATTGTCCTTTTATTTTCTTTTTTGCTTTTTAGGTCACACCCACAGTGCTCAGTGGTTACTCCTGGCTCTGCACTCAAAAATTACTCCTGACGCGCTTGGAGAACCATGTGGAATGCCAGGATGCCAGGGATCTAATGCAGTTCAGGCATGGCAAGGCAAATACCCTGCAAATGCCCTGCTCACTGTACTATCCCTTCAGACCCCCCACTGCCTTTTAAGAAATTCCACCTGGATAATGCTGCACATGTATGTTTTTGGGATTTGGGAGGTGCTCTCATCTGTGGGCAATAAGCATGATCTATGAGACAACATGCAAACTAGGCCAAACTCAGGACCCTGAACTGATGTTTCAAATCTCAAGGTAGAATGGGTACTCGTTCCCTGACACATTGATTTCTGCCAATGGCTCGACTTGAGAATGGCACTTTTATTAGGTTATGTGTCATTTTCTGAACATGAGGAAGGGTATGAGAGATGAAATACTCAGCACCCAAACCAAGTGCTGGAGAATTCTAAGCTGACTGGTTGGGGTTTTGCGGATCTGTCTTCAGCCGTGCTTAGACTAGACCTTCTGATGTTTGTTCTCATTACAGGAAGCCTTCTAGAAATAACCATTAGAAAACTTGGATGATCAAGGCCTATCCTTTACATGGTCTTGGAAATTTTGCACAGCAAACCCAGGGCAGCACAGGGAGTCCCTAGGGGAAGAGAGAACTCAAAGGCTTGAGGTTCCTTTTCTCTCTGGGTGGAGCACGGGCATCTAGAGTTGTGTGACCCATCACTCTTTACTGGTGAACTAAAAACACAAAAGGGGAGAGCCAAGCTACCAGACCTCGCACCTGGCTGTTTCATTCAGGGTACCACGTAGGAGGGCAGGTGAGGCCCCTCACCGTCCCAAGGGTTCCAGCACGGCAGCCAAAAAGTTCTAGAACTCAACTGCCGCCATGCTCACAGTTGCTCTCCACACGCTAGTCAAGCATCACCCACAAGTGAACTTTCTCTTGGACTGTGAGGCCACATTTGCGACTGCGCAACATGTCATACCTCACACCACTAATGTTCCAAGAGTGGCACACCATATTTAGTGGGGCTTAAAGTAGAAGGCAACCAATCTTAGAGGGAAGCATATTTTTACATATATGTGTATACAAACACACACACATACACACACATATATATGGGCTGGAGCGATAGCACAGCAGTAGGGCATTTGCCTTGCATGAGGTCGATCGGAGTTCAATTCCTCTTCCCCTCTCAGAGAGCCCGGCAAGCTACAGATTGTATCTCGCCCGCATGGCAAAGCCTGGCAAGCTACCCGTGATGTATTCGATATGTCAAAAACAATAACAACAAGTTTCACAATGTTTCTGGGCCCACTCGAGCAAATCAATGAATAATGGGAGAACAGTGCTACAGTATATATATATATATATATATATATATATATATATAGAGAGAGAGAGAGAGAGAGAGAGAAGCATACAAAATTCAATCTTCAACAACATATTAGTAATCTCCTATAGAAGGGCTTCATGGCCCCTGGGTGAAATACAACCATCTTTACACACTTTCCTGTAAGGAAACATTTTTGCATCACTTTCAGCAGTTTATTCATAACAAACCATGCAAAATAATTTTGGTTCTGCCTTGGGTCAGGGCTTGGAGATCGGGTGGAAACATCCCAAATATAGTGCTGGGAAGGTTTTATGGTGGTGAGATTGCTGTTTGAATATGTAATGTAATCAAATATTGTGAACTACTTTATAAAAATGTTTTTTAAAAAACACGAAAGCGCATAAAAGTGCCCCGAGAGGTAGTAAAAAGTCCTCCCACGTAGTAACTTAGACTGATAGTTCTAGAAATAAGGATGCAGGGGGGTGAAGCTATCACAAGGTTTTGAACCTTGTCACTAAGCTATCGATGTATATATTTTTATCTTTATTTGACAGTCTTTGATGTAGGTATCTGGGGAGGGAGTTCTGAGTAACATTAATTTCTGTGTTATAGAAAGTTAACAAGTCAGGGGAAATAGAAAGCAGACACATGGCTTTGCAGTCTGTTGTGAATCTTAGGACTGATACAGGCTCCAGTGGCTCCCTAAGGAATGTTTTTGTCTTTGCATGAAGGGCATCGGGTCACTGTCTCTTGGCTTGGTGTTTGACAGTTACTCTGAGGAACACCCCTCTGAGGAACTCCCTGAGAACCCTCCCTTCAACAAAATTAGTGATGGTGTGTGTAAACACAAAAAGGGGGGCAGCAGCTCTATCTCTCCTGCTGCCCGAGTTCAGTAGTCTCAGGACGCTTCCCCCATCCCAGAGAGGTCAATGGCGATGGGCAGACGAAGGAAGGAAGGAGGGCCAGGCTGGTTTGTGTCAGTTGCAGTTTAATCCATTGCCATCTCTATTCTCCTCTGATTCTCCTCCTGCTTCTTGCTCCCCCATGCTATTTCATTCTCCTTCTCGATTCCCCTTCATTCTCCATCTGGATCCCACAGCCCACTCTGACAGTCTAGTTAAATCCCAATGCATGAGGGACAGATACTCTCTCAGCAGGACGACCAACCCAAGAGCGGTATCCCATGGGTGTGTTTCTCCTCTCCTTGTCCAACAAACATATAAGCATTCATAATATTAATCATTTTGTATGGACACAGTAAGAGATACAGTAAGCTTATAGAATTGCTTTCCTGGGGTCATTTCGATCTCGGACTACAGTGCTCAGGCCAGATTAGTCTTTCCTATTCCTAGCAGAGTTCTAATCTTGTTGTTACTTTTGGATCAGACAGCATCTGTCCATGATCAAGCTCTTAACTTAGAGTTAAGAATCGTGGTGCTTTGGCCTGGCCCATTTCTATGGCAGGTAGCTCACAGCTTGCCCTGGGTCCATTCAGTCCCTCGTTGGGACCCTGCTTTTCGGTTGCTAAGAACTAAGGGCAACTGAAGCTTAAGTCGAGAAAGCAGATGGCCATGAGTGAATAATATTCGAAGCCAATTAAATCCCAGGTTACAAGCGGGTAGGGCGTTTGCCTTGCACGCAGCCAACGTGGCCGACCCAGGTTCGATTCCTCTGCCCCTCTTGGAGAGCCCGGCAAGCTACCGAGAGTATCTTGCCCGCATGGCAAAGCCTGGCAACCTACCCGTGACGTATTCAATATGCCAAACACAGTAACAACAAGTCTCATGATAGAGACGTTACTGGACCTGCTCAAGCAAATAGATGAACAACAGGAGGACCGTGACCGTGACCGTGAATATTAACTGTCTTCTTGTATCTATACAAAAAGCACATTGCTTTAAAATAAACTATTCAAAAGACAGGAGTGGAGAAAGATAATATTTCACTCATACATATAAAATCACAGATTTCTTTAACAAAATCGATAAGCCCCTACAAAACTCACAAAGAAAGGGAGAGAGAAAACCCTAATAAACCGAATCAGAAATGAAAAGGGGGTCATTACAACAGAAACTACAGAAATTCAAAGGATCCTCAGGGAGTACTTTGAAAAGCTTTATGCCACAGAACATCAAAACCTCGAGGAAATGGATAAATTCCTAGACTCCTACAGACTCCCAAGGCTGAACCAAGAAGACCTGGAATACCTGAACAGACCTATCACCATCAAGGAAATTGAAATGGTAATAAAAAGTCTCCCCAAGCACAAAAGCCCTGGCCCGGATGGATTCACCAGTGAATTCTTCCAAATCTTTAAAGAAGACTTACTCCCAATCCTCTTTAAGCTTTTCCATGAAATTGAAATATCAAATACACTTCCGAACAGTTTCTATGAAGCAAATATCACACTGATACCAAAAGCAGACAGAGATAACACAAAGAAAGAGAACTACAGGCCGATATCCCTGATGAACACAGATGCAAAGATCCTCAACAAACTACTAGCAAATAGAATCCAACTACTCATCAAAAAGATCATACACCATGACCAAGTAGGATTCATCCCAGGGATGCAAGGATGGTTCAACATTCGGAAATCAATCAACATAATCCATCATATCAACAAAAGAAAAGATAAAAAGCATATGATCATATCAATAGATGCAGAGAAAGCATTTGACAAGATCCAGCACCCCTTTATGATGAAAACCCTAGCCAAAATGGGCATAGAGGGGGACTTTCCTCAACATAGTTAAAGCCATCTACCACAAGCCTACAGCAAGCATCATCCTCAATGGGGAAAAACTGAGAGCCTTCCCTCTAAGATCAGGGACGAGACAAGGATGCCCACTCTCTCCACTGCTGTTCAATATAGTACTGGAAGTACTTGCAATAGCAATTAGGCAAGAAAAAGACATTAAGGGCATTCAGGTAGGAAAGGAAGAAATAAAGCTCTCACTATTCGCAGATGATATGATACTATACTTAGAGAACCAAATAACCTCCACAAAAAAACTCCTAGAAACAATAGACTTGTATAGTAAAGTTGCAGGTTATAAAATCAATACCCAAAAGTCCATGGCTTTCCTATACGCAAACAGTGAGAGAGAGGAAAGCTATATGAAAAAATCAATCCTGTTCACAATTGTGCCCCAGAAAATCAAGTACCTAGGAATCAGCTTAACTAAGGAAGTAAAGGACCTGTACAAAGAAAACTACAAAACGCTACTTCAGGAAATAAAAGAGGACATGAGGAAATGGAAAGACATCCCCTGCTCATGGGTCGGAAGAATTAACATTGTCAAAATGGCAATACTACCGAAAGCACTGTACAAATTCAATGCAATTCCTATAAGGATACCCATGACATTCTTCAAAGAAATGGAGAAAACACTCCTGAAATTTATATGGAACAATAAACCCCCACGAATAGCTAAATCAATTCTGGGGAAAAAGAAAATGGGAGGAATCAACCTCCCTAACTTCAAACTTTACTACAAAGCGGTAATAATCAAAACAGCATGGTACTGGAACAAAGGCAGAACTGCAGACCAATGGAACAGAGTTGAATACACTGACATCTCCCCCCAATCATATGATCATCTAATCTTTGATAAAGGTGCAAGAAATGTGAAGTGGAGTAAGGAAAGCCTCTTTAACAAATTGGGCTGGCATCACTGGACGGCTACATGCAAAAAAATGGGCTCAGAACTCTGCCTAACACCATGTACAAAGGTAAGATCAAAATGGATTAAAGACCTCAACATCAGACCAGAAACCATAAGATACATTGAAGACAAAGTTGGCAAAACCCTCCATGACATTGAGTCTAATGGTATGTTCAAAGATGACACGCCACTGGCTGAGCAAGTGAAAACAGAGATAGATAAATGGGACTATCTTAAACTAAGAAGCTTCTATACCTCCAAAGAAACAGTGACCAAAATACAAAGACAGTCTACAGAATGGGAAAGAATATTCGCCGAATACACATCTGACAAGGGGTTGATATCAAGGATATACAAAATACTGGTTGAACTCCACAAGAAGAAAACATCCAACCCCATCCAAAAATGGGGCAATGAAATGAACAGAAACTTTCTCAAAGAAGAAATCCGAATGGCAAAAAAGCACATGAGAAAATGCTCTACATCATTAATCATCAGGGAGATGCAGATCAAAACCACAATGAGATACCATCTCACACCTCAGAGACTGGCCCACATCCAAAAGAACAAAAGCAACCGTTGCTGGCGAGGATGTGGCGAGAAAGGGACACTCCTTCACTGTTGGTGGGAATGCCGACTGGTTCAGCCCTTTTGGAAAACAGTATGGACGTTCCTCAAAAAATTAGAAATTGAGCTCCCATTTGACCCAGCGATACCACTCCTGGGAATATATCCCAGAGAGGCAAAAATGTGTAGCCGAAGTGACATCTGCACTTGTTTGTTCATTGCAGCACTCTTTACAGTAGCCAGAAACTGGAAGAGACCTGAGTGCCCAAGAACAGATGACTGGTTAAAGAAACTTTGGTACATCTACACAATGGAGTACTATGTGGCTCTTAGAAAAGATGAAGTCATGAACTTTACATACAAGTGGTACAATATGGAAAGTATCATGCTAAGTGAAATGAGTCAGAAAGAGAGGGATAGACATAGAAAGATAGCATTCATCTGGGGGATATAAAATAATAAAATATGAGATTAATACCCAAGAATAGCTGAGAGCAACACCAGGAGAATTACTCCATAACTTAGAGGCCAGCTGGGTATTCTAGGGGAAAGGACAATTCAGATAGAAAGGGGAACACCAAGTGGAGGGTGTTTGGATCCTCCCAGGAGGGGAGATGCAGGTTGAAAGTAGACTGGACTGAACATGTTCGCCACTCAATGCCTCTTTGGCTGATCACAACACCCAGGAGGAGAGAGAAAACAAGAGGGAATGCCCTGCCACAGTGGCAGGGGGGGATGGGGGGGTGGGAGGATGGGGGGAGGGATATTATCCTGGTGGTGGAAAATGGGCACTGGTGGAGGGATGGGTATTTGATCGTGGTATGACCGAGATCCAAGCACAAAAATTTGTAAATCTACAACTGTACCTCATGGTGTTTCACTAATAAAAAAATAATAAAAAATAATAAAAATAAAAAAATAATAAAAAAATTTAAAAAAACAAAAAAAAATCACAGATTTCTGAGGAATCTGACCTTACAAGTTAACAGTGTCTGATTAGGGGGGAAAAGCCGATTAACTGGTTGGGGAAGAGAGCATAGAGAAGTGGTTACAGATAAACAAATGAATGGGAGTGCCACAGGAGCACTGTAATAAACCTGAGTTCCTTGTGGCAAGGAAACAGGACATACCAATATCATCTTAAAATGTTTAGAGCTACATTCCAATAAACACAGAGGAATGGAGGTGCTTCAGGAGTACTGTGATGGGTATTACCCTAAAAGCCTAAGCTCTCTGTGGCAGAGGAGAATGGGTATACTATTGTTATTCTACAATGATGGATCAGCTCAGACAGTCTGAAAGAGTTCCTCTTTCCCTCTTACTAGGATGAAACCACTTCTGAAGCCCTTAGAACACACACAAAGTCATATGTTTGAGCATATGAGATGCTTGATGATACTCATTGATGAAGTTCAATATCTCACCATCTTCTCAAATGATGGTGATCATTTCTTCACATGATCTAAGGCCTGAGTAGGGGTCCAGGGGGCTGGACGGTTTCTCACACATAGACCAAGAGCTGGTGTGATAGTACAGTGGGTAGTATATTTGCCTTGCAACTGGCCAACATGGATTCAATCCCCTGAGCCTCACTTGGAGTGACTTAATCACCTGGAGTGATTCCTGAATACAGAGCCAGGTGTAGTTCTGAGTATTGCTGGGTGTGACCCCAAAACAAAACCAAAGCAAAGAGAAAAGCCCATAATAGGCCCAGAGCACAATCCAGGGAATTACTCACTGGGGATCTTTTTTTTTGTTTTTTTTTTTCTTTTAAATCTTTTTTTTTTTTTTATTTATTGAATCACTGTGGGAAAGGTTACAAAGCTTTCAGGTTTAGGTCTCAGTCATGCAAATATCAAACACATTTCCCTTTACCAATACTTATTTTTTACCCTGAAGAACCCCAATAAAACCCCACCCCCCACCCCTCCCTGTCCCTGTGAGGCAGATGAATTCTAGTTAACACTCTATCTGCTTTGATTAGATTCATTGTTTCAATAAGATTCACCACTATTATTTAGAGTTTACCCCCCCCAATCAGACATGCTGAAAAAGCATTGTGAAGTGATTTGCTTTCTACAGCTGGGTTCAAGAATTAAATGTTGGTTTTGGATTTCTGCTATTTTACCTATTGACCCTGGAAGTATTTCTACTGAAAGTCAGATAGTTAAGAAATTGGTTTCTGTGTTCTGGAGTCGTGGCCGTGCTGGAGAGCCACTCGTGGGGGGCAACCGGTGGCCTCGGTAGGGCGTGAAGGGCGGAGCGAAACGCCCCCCTTCCCATGAGGTTTTAGTCACCCCCACACTCCTGGCTCATACCTGCTGTCCACAAGGCTCCCATGTGGCTGCCATCTTTCTTTCCAGAGAGGAGAGGGCGAATGGGGCAACACCCTTTCCCCTCCGGCAGACTTGATGGGCTGGATCAATGCATAGTCCGTTCACTTTTCTGCTCCAAGCTGCTGGGTTCTGCATTAAGTCCTTGTGCTTCTGGGGCCATGGCCGTGCTGGAGAGCCGCTCGCGGGGGGTGACTGGTGACCTCGGTAGGGCGTGAAGGACGGACCGGAACGCCCCCGACCCATGAGGTTTTAGTCGCCCCCACTCCCCCGGCTCATACCTGCTGTCCACAAGGCCCCCATGTGGCCGCCATCTTTCTTTCCAGAGGGAGGAGGGCGGAAGGGAGCAACACCCTTTCCCCTCTGGGCAGAAATGATTGCCTGGATTAACGCATAGTCCTTTCACTTTTCTGCTCCAAGCTGCTGGGTTCTGCATTAGGTCATTGTGCTTCTGGGGCTGTGGCCGTGCTGGAGAGCCGCTCGTGGGGGGCAACTGGTGACCTCGGTAGGGCGTGAAGGACGGACCGGAACGCCCCCCTTCCCATGAGGTTTTAGTCGCCCCCACACCCCCGGCTCATACCTGCTGTCCACAAGGCTCCCATGTGGCCGCCATCTTTCTTTCCAGAGAGGAGAGGGCGAATGGGGCAACACCCTTTCCCCTCCGGCAGACTTGATGGCCTGGATCAACGCATAGTCCGTTCACTTTTCTGCTCCAAGCTGCTGGGTTCTGCATTAAGTGCTTCTGGGGCCGTGGCTGTGCTGGAGAGCCGCTTGTGGGGGGCAACTGGTGACCTCGGTAGGGCGTGAAGGACGGACCGGAACGCCCCCCGACCTCACTGGGGATCTTAAGTCATAGTTACTTGTGGACCAACTCAAGACAAAACTCTGGGTGACATTGGCACAACAGGGAAGACAGTGAGATAAGGCTCAGGGGCATGGGTAGAAATCAGTCAGACACAATCAAGATTTCAACTCGCTGATGTTTTACCAATTTAATGTGAATATTAAATATCTGTTGACATATCAGTAGCCATTTTGTAAAATGCTGTGTTGATGAGCAATAGAATGCGTAGTATCCAGTGATAATAAACCCTGACCTAGGGTTATAATATTGAGGTTACCAATGAGAACAGTGAGATAGCACAGTGGGGGGATGCTTGCCTTGAACATCACACAGATTTGACCCGGGCATCCCATATGGTCCCCCAAGATCTCTAGGAGTAATCCCTGAGCACCACCAGGTGTGGTCCCCAAACCAAAAATATATATGAAGATTTCTGGAGTTAAAAATTAACCTGTAAAAGAGAAAACATAAAATTGTTAGTGTGTCCTCATCTGAATTATGAGATGACGAGGGTACAAACTCTCACTGCAGGCATATGAGCTGCTGGTGGATCTGTGGTAGAATGAAGGGCCCAGAAAGAGGATATCAGAGAAGACAATTGGGGATTCACCCAGATCATCTGCAAAAATACATCCACCTCAAAGGACTGATTCTTAGCAAAACAATTCATCCTGCCTTCAGAGAATATCCAACAGTTCAGGTGTATTAGGAGGTGAATCTCATCAGCATGGGAAATTTGCTCATTGTCTGTCTAGATGAGACACCAATGGTGGTGGGGCATAGTAGACCTGGTATGGACTTCTCTTGAACCCAGATTTGATTTCTGAAATCCTATATTTCCCCCAAGCACTGCCCGGAGTAATTCCTAAGCATGGCACCAAGAGTATAACCTCTGAGCCGCATCAAACCATAAATAAATAAATAAATAAATAAATAAAAATTAAAACGTGGTGGTGTATTAGAGTCTCCTACTGTTTTGCGTCCATGAGGGAAATCAAGCCCAGAGAAGGCATCACCATCAGAGAATAGACCGTTTGCCACTCAGGAGCCCCCTCACGGCCCCCTTCACGTCCTTGTTCCTCAGGCTGTAGATAAAGGGGTTCATCAGCTGTGGCACCACAATGTACATCACTGAGGGGATGGCAGATGTTCTGGAAGATTCCATGACTGTAGAACTAATATAAACCCCAAACGCCGTCCCATAGAACAAGGAAACTATGGACAAGTGAGAGCCACAGGTGGAAAAAGCTTTCTGCTTCCCCTGAGCTGAGGGCATCCTCAGAACCGAGGAGACAATCTGAGTGTAGGAGAAAATGATGCCCGAGAATGGAATCGCAGCAAAAGTGCCAGCCACTAGGTAGATCAGCAGGGTATTGATGAAACTGTCTGAGCACGAGAGTTTGAGCAGTTGGGCGAGTTCACAGAAGAAGTGGGGGACCAGCACCTTCAAAGGGAAGCAGAGTCTCAGAGCCATCAGCGCGTGTAGCCCGGAGTTTGAAACACTTGCCAACAGCGAGAGGGCAATGAGCAGCGTGCAGCGGGGCTGGTTCATGATGACCGTGTACCTCAGTGGGTGGCAGATGGCCACGTAGCGGTCATAAGCCATGATGCCCAGGAGACAGTTTTCTAAACTAGTAAAAATCATGACAAAGAATGTCTGGGTCATGCAGCCAACATAAGTGATGCTCTGTTTCTGGGAGCGGATGTTCTCCAGCATCTTGGGGATGGTGCAGGTGCTGAAGCAGATGTCAGTGAAGGAGAGGTGGGAGAGGAAGAAGTACATGGGGTTGTGCAGGTGGGAGTCTGAGACCACGGCCAGGATGATGAGCAAGTTCCCCAGGAGGGTGATCAGGTACACGGTCAGGAAAAGGCAGAATATGATGGGTTGCAGCTCTGGGTCATCTGTTAGTCCTAGTAGGAGGAAGATGGGAGTTTCTGTGACGTTTCTGGATGCAAGGCTGCTGGTGAATCTGAGTCAGGAAAAGGGAGGGGAAAATGAGCATCTCCTTAGCATTGTTAGAAATGTATGCCCCAAGAATTCTGCAGAGTTCCAACTGTGCACCTGTTTAAAATATAGCATAATTGAATCTCCCTCTGGTGAGAATTTCACAGAAGTTGATGGACTGTGCCTGAGATCCTGGATCTCAAAGAAGGGATCTAACTGTGACATTCGTGACTTCAAATGAAGGTGCAAGTCTATTCTGATTGTGTGTGTGTGTGTGTGTGTGTGTGTGTGTGTAGTGGGAAGTCCCACCCAGTGATGCTCTAGGTTTTACTCCTGGCTCTGTACTCAGGGATCACTCCTGGTGATGCTCAGGGACACATTGTCGGATCTGGGGAATGAAGCTGGATCAGTCAGTCGCATATAAGCAAGAGCCCTCCCCATAGGACTATAGCACCAGTCCCTGATCTTTTACCGCTATTAAAGTATCACATGACTCCTGGTCTTCAATTCTTTCTATTACCTCAGATATTTATCACCTCTTTGGTTCTTAGGCCTGGTGTCATGTCTAAAACCATAAGAATCAGAAATGGTACAGTTTACTGAGATATATTACCCATCTAAATCAAAGAAAATGAAGCATTTTGTTCAATTCCTTTTGTAGAGCATGGTTCCCTAATTTATTATGAACTCCAAACTATCTGAAGACCTTGTCCAAATTTCACAGGTGCTGTATCACCTTGGCACTGCTGCTGTCACTCTGGCAGCGAAAGTGATGCTTTATCATGAGCTATCTAGTTCTGCAAAGCAAATTCTAATTTGGAGATTTTTATTATTTGATACTCAAGTGACATAAAAGTACAGAATGACAATAAAGAGATTAGTTACTCCTCAAACGACATTAAAAAATTTATACATTTTACTTTACTCAACGTAGGTATTTTGATTATGGCAAATAATCTGGTGTTTGTAAATTTCTTCTCTCTGATGTTTACACAGTCAAAATTATTTACTTCCCAAGAGAACCAATGTGCTAATTAAAAATATATGGCTGATTTTCCTTAATATCATAATACTGCTTCATCAAAAAAGTAAAATTTTTGCATGTTGAAAGCTTAATACAAATGAACCCATAAGCAAAGCCTTTTACAACTGGAGTGATTTTGTTTTTGTGACTTAACAATTAATGTCTGTCTGAGAACAGACAACTGGTTAAAGAAACTTTGGTACATCTACACAATGGACTACTATGCAGCTGTAAAGAAAGATGAAATCACAAAATTTGCTTATAAGTGGATGGTCATGGAGAGTATCATAAGTGAAATGAGTCAGAAAGAGAGGGACAGACATAGAATTACTGCATTCATTTGTGGAATATAAAATAACATAATATGACACTGACACCCAAGGACAGTAGACACAAGGGCCAGGAATATTTGCTCCATAGTTGGAAGCCTGCTTCATGAGGTGCAGAAGAAGGCAGCTGATATAGAGAAGGGATTACTAAATCAATGATGGCTGGAGTAAACGTTCGGGATGGGAGATGTGTACTGAAAGTAGATAGAGGACCAAACATGATAGCCTCTCATTATCTATTTTGTAAACCATAATTCCCAAAAGTAGAGAGAGAGAGTCACTGTCACTGTCACTGTCCTCCTGTTGTTCATCGATTTGCTCGAGTGGGCCCAGTAACGTCTCCATTGGAGACTTTGTTGTTACTATGTTTGGCATATCGATACATCACGGCTAACTTGCCAGGCTCTGCCGTGCGGGCGAGATACTCTCGGTAGCTTGCGGGGCTCTCCGAGAGGGGCGGAGGAATCGAACTCGGGTCGGCCATGTTGGCCTTGTGCAAGGCAAAAGCCCTACCGCTGTGCTTGGGGGAAATTGTCTGCTCTAGAGGCAGGGGGAGGGTTGAAAAGGGGGGCTAATACTGGGGACATTGGTGGTAGAGAATGTGCACTGGTGGAGGGATGGGTGTTCAATCATTGTATAACTGAAACTCAAACATGAAAGTTTTGTAACTGTATCTCACGGTGATTTGATTAAAAAAAAAGAATTTTTCTCAATTGACTACAAATATAAAAAAAGTCTGTATATTAATGTCTGTAAACTTAGTCCTGATTCTTTAATCTTTATTTACAGAGTTGTGCATGATATCATTGCATCATATTTTCTCCTCTCTATTCCATGATATATATTAAAAGTAGAAGATTCATCTCCTAAATCTTTGTGGCCTCACATTCTATGCAAAGCAAACTTGCCTCAAGTAAGCAGGGGGAGGGGAAAAATAAAAAATAATAAAGCAAGTTTGCGAGATAAAAATAGGTTCAAGAGAGTTTGTCTTTGCAAAGGAAACAACAGAAAATCCAGGAAATAAAATTCAGTTCCTTCTCTGAGTTTTGCTTTGTAAGTTTTTGAGGCAAAAAGGTTGGAGTTGATGTCAACATTTGTTGATGTTGGAATATATCGAAAGACAGGCATGAGATTTTATATCTTTTTAGGCATATTTTAGGCGTGAACTTTTAAATATTTTTTCTGTCTCCTTTGTTCTACTAGGAAAAACTTGTAATTGAATAAGAGTACTAGGAAGTCAGCTAACTTTCATTCTCTCTCTCTCCTACCTCTCTCTTTACCTCCCTCCTTCTCTCTCTCTCTCTCTCTCTCTCTCTCTCTCTCTCTCTCTCTCTTTCTAACCCAACACAGGAACACACACTGGTATACCAAGAACCAGGAACAACAATAAAAGGGAAAAATGGAAAAAAGAAAAAGGTAAAAAAAACCCACACCACCACAAGAATTCAGAACCAAAATGTTTGCTCGTAGTCACCCTGTGGAGAAAGGGCAGCCAGAAGGAAGTGGGTTCTGCCATATCCTAAGATGTTTGTGGCCAGCCAACTGAGAACCAGTTACAGATAAGTCCTGTCAACAAGATGACAGTTTGTCCAAAAATCCTTTCAATCTTTTATGCCTGTCATCTCTTTCTCATTTACCTTTGGTGGAATGGGAGTAAGATACTCCAGTAAAGGAATAAGATGGCATGCTAGAATGTGAGTAAGATACTTACTTAGGTAAAGGCATAAGATAGCCAGTGAGGGAGTTAGATGGAATGGATGAAACGGGAGTAAGAATGGAGTC
This sequence comes from Sorex fumeus, assembly GCF_029834395.1. Lineage (NCBI taxonomy): Eukaryota > Metazoa > Chordata > Mammalia > Eulipotyphla > Soricidae > Sorex > Sorex fumeus. Next base: position 10,662,943 of record NW_026606098.1, read on the forward strand.
ACGGAGTAAGATGGCATGGATGGAACAGGATAAGATATCACTACAGGGTTAGGGATTGATTTTTACCCACCCTTTCAGTGTTCGATATTTATTAACTTGGAAATTTTATGTACCTGGTTGACATCACTTGGGAGGGATGCTGGATCAGACACCAGGATACGCAGGACAGGTGTGTCCTCAGCAAAGGCAGAGAAGCAGCAAGGGAAAGGGATCCCGGCCAGGTGGCTCATCATTGAGTGGACTGTGAGGTGTGCTTCTTCTCAGGAGGCAAGAGCTATGAAGGAAGCTTCTGGCAGGCAAACACCCTCTACCCTCTGCGTTTCTAGGGAATCAATGTCCACAGGACCTCATTAGGATGGTATATTAATGAGTCTGATCCCTGGGTTTAGGCCTGAAAAACCAAAACTGCAGATTCTCTGCAATTAATGATGGTGGATCCCTGGCCCCACGTTAGACCAGGTGCATGCCCTCCACTCCCCTCACCTGCAAACACTCCAATCTATTATCTATACCTTGCATTCATGTATATAGATACCTTACCGCCCCCACCCCTACAAATGACAAATTTTCTCTTAAAAATTCAGTTTTAGCAATAAAATTTTTTTCTATGAATGTATGAGTGGATAAAGAACCTGCTGTCTATGTGCCCAACAGAATACAGCTTTAAGAAAAGATGAAATTATGGGAATGGAGAGATGATAGAACAGTGTGGAAGGTGCTTGCCTTGCACGTGGTCAATCTGGGTTTGATTCCTGGCACTATAGGCTCCCAGAGCACTGGTAAGAGTGACTTCTGAGTGCAGAGCCAGGCATACCCCTGAGCACTGCCAATTGTGAAACAAAGAGTTTTTGGAAGGAAGGAAGGAAGGAAGGAAGGAAGGAAGGAAGGAAGGAAGGAAGGAAGAAAGGAAGGAGAGGGAAGGAGGGAGGGAGGAAGGAGGGAGGGAGGAAGGAAGGAAGGAAGGAAGGAAGGAAGGAAGGAAGGAAGGAGGAAGGAAGGAATGTAGGAATGAAAGAGAGAAAGCAAGCAAGCAAGAAAGAAAGAAAAGATGAAATCATACTTTTGGCTACAACTGAGATGGTTTCTAAGTTTCCTGTATCAAGCTGTGAGAAATCGGTCAGACACCCCAGGATCACCCCTGTAATGCTAAGGACCCCTCAAACTACCCAGGGACTTCTTGGGTGACTCCAGGGGCCATGGCCAGTGATGCTCACTCAGGAAGTCTTCTGGTTCCAGGGATCAAACCAGAGCTGGGAGCATCCTGGTACTGTCTCCCCTTACTAACTCTTCAGTTCTATTTTTTTTAAGCTTTTTGAGTCAAATCCAGCAATGCTTCCGGGTTACTCCTGGCTCTGCACTCAGAAATTACTCTTGGCAGTGCTGGGGGACCATATGGATGCCGAGGATCTAATGCAGTTCGGGCATGGTAAAGCAAATACCCTGCAAATGCCCTACTCACTGTATTATCCCTCCAGACCCCCCATTGCCTTTTAAGAAATTTCACCTGGATAATGCTGCACAGGTATGTTCTGGGGATATGGGAGATGCTCTCACCTGTAGGCAATAGGCATGATCTAGCAGATAACAAGCAAACTAGGCCCAGTTCTCAGGACCCTTTAAATCTCGGGGTGGAATGGGTACTCGTTCCATGAGACATCGATTTCTGCCAAAGTCTCCAAATGAGAGTATCATTTTTATTAGGTTATGTGTCATTTTCTGAACATGAGGAAGGGTATGAGAGATGAAATACTTGGCACCCAAACAGAAGAATGGAGCAACCATGTGTTGGAGGATTCTAAGCTGACTGGTTGGAGTTTTGTGGATCTGTCTTCAGCCATGCTTAGACTAGACCTTCTGGTGTTTGCTTTCATTACAGGAAGGCTTCTAGATGTAACCATCAGAAAATTTTGATGATCAAGGCCTATCCTTAACAGGTCTTGAAAATTTTGCACAGCAAACCCAGTACAGCACAGGGAGGCCCCAGGGGGAGAGAGAATTTGAAGGCTTGAGGTTCTTTTCTCTCAGGGTGGATCACGGGCATCTAGAGTCATGTGATTCATCACTCTTTACTGGTGAATTTAAAACACAAAAGGGGATATCCATGCCGCCAGACCCCAAGGCAGGCTGTTTTATTCAGGGTAATGGAGGAGGGTGGATGAGGCCCTCCCCACCCCAAGGGACCCAGCCCTGGCACTTCTCCTGGACAACGCATCCACATTTGCGGCCACACAACATGTCATACCTCACACAACTTATATTCCAAGAGTAGCGTACCATATTTGGTGATGCATAAAGTAGAAGGCAACCAATCTTAGAGGGAAATAAATTTTTACAGATATATAAATATATATGCATAAGAAGCTCAATCTTCAACAACATATTAATGATCTCTTATAGAAGGGCTTAATTGCCCCTGGGTGAAATACAACCATCTTCACACACTTTCCTCTAAGGAAACTTTTTGGATCACTTTCAGCAGTTTTTTTATACCAAGCAATAAAAAATGAATTTCAGTTCTGCTTTGGTGCAGGGGTTAGGGATCAGGTGGAACCATCCCAAATATGGTGGTGGGAAGGTGTTAGGGTGCTGGGATTGGTGTTTGAATTTTAAATGTAATCAAACCTTGTGAACTAATTTATAAAAATTTAAAATTAAAAAAAAAACACAAAAGGGCATAAAAGTGTCCCAAGAGGCAGTAAAAAAAGTTTTCCCACGTGGATACTTAAATCAATAGTCAGAGAAACAAGGGATGGTGGAGGTGGGGGGCTATAACAAGGTTTTGAACCTTGTCACTGAGCTATCGATATATATATTTGCATCTTTTTTTGACAGTCTTTGACATAGGTTTCTGGGGAGGGAGTTCTGAGGTAACATTAATCTTAATGCAGACATATCCCTTTGCAGTCCTCTGTGAATCCCTGGACAGACACAGAATCCAGTTGGCTCCCTGAAGATTCTATTGTCATTGATAGCAGGAAGGGCCTCAAGTCACTGTCTCTGGGCTCGGTGTTTGACAGTTACTCTGGCACCCAACCACCAAAGGAACTCCCTGAAAACCCTCCCTCCAACAGAATTAGTGACGGCAGATCAACTTAGGCAGTCTAAAAGGGTTCCTCTTTCCCTATTACTATGATTTACCAAGCTCTGAAGCCATTAGAACACACATAAAGTCCTATGTTTGAGCATATGAGACTCTTGATGATACTCACTGATAAAGTTCAATATCTCACCATCTCCTCAACCACAGTGATCAATTCTTCACATGATCTAAGACCTGCTAAGGGGTCCCGGGGGCTGGACAGCTCCTCACACATAATAGACTAAGAGCTGATGTGATAGTACAGCGGGTAGTGTATTTGCCTTGCACGTGGCCAACACACGTTCAGTCCCCTGAGCATCACCTGGAGGGATTCCTGAATATAGAGCCAGGAGTAAGTCCTGAGGATTTCTCGGTGTGACCCCAAAACAAAATGAAGACAAAAAGAAAAGCCCATAACAGACCCAGAGCACAATCCAGGTAATTATTCACTGGGGACATTGAGTCATGGTGGATTGGTCCATTCTAGACAAAAGTCTGGGTGTCATTGGCACAACAGGAAAGACAGTGAGATAAGACTCAGGGGCATGGGTAGAAATCAGTCGGACACACAGAAGATTTCAGCTCACTGATGTTTTACCAATTTAATGTGAATATTAAATATACATTGACATATCAAGTAACCATTTTGTGAAACGCTATGTGGATGAGCAATGGAATAAGTAGTATTCAATGATAACAAACCTATGGTTACAATATTTAGGTTACCAATGAGACCAGCAGGATAGCACAGTGGGAGGATCCTTGTCTTGCACATCACACAGGTTTGACCCCTGGCATCCCATATTCCCCCCCACACATTCACCAGGAGTAATTCCTGAGCACTACCAGGTCTGGTCCACACACCAAAAATGATCACGATCACAATCATCCTGTTGTTCGTCGACTGCATCGAGCAGGCCCCAGTAACGTCTCCTTTGCCCTAGCCCTGAGATTTTAAAAAGCGCCATATCCAAGGCTCTTTCAGGGTTAGGAGAATGAGACCCATCCTTGTTACTGGTATTTGGCATATTGGGTATGCCACGGGGAGTTTGCCAGACTCTGCTGTGTGGGCAGGTTACATACAGTAGCCTGCCAGGTTGTCTAAAGTAAGAATAAGATAATAAGACACCAACAACATATATGAATATTTATGGGGTGAAATGAACTTATATAAGAGAAAGCACAAAATTGTTAGTGTGTCCTCATCTGAATTATAGGAGGAAGAGGGTACAAGCTCTCACTGTAGGCACATGAACTGTTGATATATCTGTGGTAGATATATCACCTCTGTTTCTGAGAGGGCCCAGAAATAGGAAACCAGAGAGGACAATTGAGGGTCCACACAGATCATCTGCAAAAAACACCCACCTCAAAGGACTGATTCTTAGTAAAACAACTCATCCTGCCTTTAGAGAATATCCAACAGTTCAGGTGAATTAGGAGGTGGATGCATGCTAATGAGAGTCATGGGAAATTTGCTCATTGTCTCTCTAGATGAGACAACAATGGGGGTGGGGCATAGTAGACCTGGTATGGACTTCTCTTGAAGCCAGATTCAATTCCTGAAATCCTATATGTCCCCCAAGCACAACCAAGGTTAATTCCTAAGCATAACGCAGGAGTATAAACCCTGAGTCTCATCAAACCTATACAAATAAATAAAAATGAAAACCTGGTGGTATGTTAGAATCTCTTACTGTTTTGCCTTCATGAAGAAACTCAAGCCCAGAGCAAGCATCACCATCAGAGAATAGACCGTTTCCCACTCAGGAGTCCTCTCACGGCCCCCTTCATGTCTTTGTTCCTCAGGCTGTAGATAAAGGGGTTCACCAGCTGTGGCACCACAACATACATCACTGAGGGGATGGCAGATGTTCTGGAAGATTCCATGACTGTAGAACTAATGTAAACCCCGAACGCCATCCCATAGAACAAGGAAACTATGGACAAGTGAGAGCCGCAGGTGAAAAAAGCTTTCTGCTTCCCCTGGGCTGAGGATATCCTCAGAACCGAGGAGACGATCCAAATGTAAGAGAAAATGATGCCCGAGATTGAAAATCCTGCAGAAGTGACTTCCACCAGGTAGAACAAACAGTAGGTTATTAATGAAAGTGTCGGAGCACGAGAGTTTGAGCAGCTGGGCGAATTCACAGAAGAAGTGGGGGCAAGCACTTTCGAAGGGAAACAGAGTGGCAGCAACATCAGCACATGTAGCCCAGACAACGCAACACTTGTTAATGAGAGAGCAATGAGCAGTGCACAGAGCGGCTGGTTTATGATGACCATATACCTAAGTAGATGGCAGATGGCCACGTAGCGGTCAAAAGCCATGATGCCCAGGAGACAGTTTTCTAGACTAATAAAAACCATGACAAAGAAGGTCTGGACCATGCAACCGACATAAGTGATGCTCTGTGTCTGGGAGCGGATGTTCTCCAGCATCTTGGGGATTGTGCAGATGCTGATGCAGATGTCAGTGAAGGAGAGGTGGGAGAGGAAGAAGTACATGGAGTTGTGCAGGCGGGGGTCTGAGAGCACAGCCAGGACAATGAGCTGATTCCCCAGGAGGGTGACCAGGTACACAGTCAGGAAGAAGCAGAAGATGACGGGCTGTAGCTCTGGGTCATCTGTTAGTCCAAGTAGGAAGAAGATTGGAGCTTTTGTGAGGTTTCTGGGTGCAAGGTTGCTGGTGAATCTGAGTCAAGTGAAAGGGAGGGGGGAAGTGAGCATCTCCTTAGCATTAGAGTCCATGGTACCTTGATAGAACATTATGCACCAGGATTCTGCAGTGCTCCAACCCTGTACTCTGATTAAAATTGAGTACATTGGACCTCCTTCCAATAAGATTTTTATAGAATTATAGACTGTGCTTGAGACCCAGAGCCTCAATGAAAAAAGATCTAATTGTGTCATGTGTGACTTTATCTAAAGGTGCAAGTCTGTTTTTTTTTTTTCCTGTTGAGTGGAAGTTCCCACCCAGTGATGACCTGGGTTTACTCCTGGCTCTGCACTTGGGGATCACTCCTGGTGATGCTCAAGGGGACCCTGTGGGATGTTGGGGAATGAAACCGGGTCATCCACGTGCAAGGCAAGAGCCCTCCCCATAGGACTATCACTCCAGCCCCTTATGTTTCACCTCTCCTATAACATCCCATGACTTCTGGCCCTCAATTCTTTCTATTTGCTCAGATATTTATTTATCACCTCTTTGGTTCTACACTCAGTGCCATGTGCTAAGACCATAGGAATCAATAACATTAGAGTTTACTGAGATGTATTTCCCATCTCAAATTAAGGAAAATGAAACATTTTGTTCATTCTCTTTTGTAGAGCATGGTTCATAGTTCATGGTTCCCAAATTTACCATGAACTCCAAACTGTCTGAAGACCTTGCCCAAATTTCACAGATGCTATATCACAGGTTGTGGGAAGCCAAGAGCCCTCTCATAGACCCTGGCCGTGGTGCCAATGTTAGGAACTGCTTGGGACAGACATTGGTGACAGTCTCCCAGGGCTTCCTGACCTCAGTAGATGCCTAATCTATAGCAAATAACATCAGGCTGACAGTTATCTTATCTGGCCTTATCTATAGTAACCTCCAGGATGCATCTACTGCCCTAAGACCCTTTGATATGCAAATGTAAAGCTCAGGATGCACCTACTGCCATAGGACCCTTTGATGTACAAATGTCTACCTTGAATGTTAGGTAAACCTCTAGTTGCTGACCTTACCATATATGGTTATATTGCTTCTGCTCCTGACTGAGCTGCCCGGACCCTATATAAACAGCCTGTATCCTTCAACAAAGCCTGTCCCTTTTTCTCTCTGTTTCTAAACTGTACTCTGTCTCTTGTGTCTCGTGTTCATTCGGTTGGTCCCTCCTTGCACCATTGGATCAATCCTCGGGCCACCTCCGCGGGGCGGAGAGTGGTTACTGGGGCCCCCTGCAACAGGTGTGGCAATTCTGCTGTCACTAGGGCAACATAAAAGTGATGCTTTATCATAAATTGTCTAGTTCTTCAAAGAAAATTCTAATTTGGGGAATTTTTATTTGTTACTCAAGTTACATAAAAGTACAGGATGATAATAAAAAGTACAGGATGACAATAAAGAGATTAGTTGCTTCCCAGATGATATTAAATAATCCAGACATATTGCTTTTCTCATCATAGATCACTTGATCACTTGATCCCCTGTTATTCATCTATTTACTCGAGCGGGTGCCAGTAACGTCTCCATTCATCCCTGTTGTGTTCTAGCGTAGCCCAATGTCATCTTTTCGTTCTAGGAACATGCAGAGCCTCAAACCGATCATTCAGGGTCTTGACGAAGAAGTCTGACCATCTTGTAGGTGGGCGTCCACGTGATCTTTTGATGTCCCGTGGAATCCAGTCAGTAATGGCTCTAGTCCAGCAGTTGTCTGTAAACCTCATTACGTGTCCAGCCCATCTGATTTTCTGATGCCTTGGCAAATGAAACAGCGTCCCTGATTCTTGAGCATTGATGGAGATCATAACTCCGGATTCTATCTCTCATTTGAGTGAAGTGTGATATTCCAAGTATAGCTCTTTTGATTCCTCTTTGAGAGACCCGAATAGCGTTCTCATCCTGTTTTCGTAGGGCCTAGGTCTCTGAGGCATATGTTAATGCAGGAAGAACAGTGGAATCGAAGAGATGTGCTCGTAGCTGGAGGTTCTTTGTCCTCTTAGTTATTTCTTCAACACTCTTGAAGGCATTCCAAGCTGCTCTCTTCCTCCTGTGTAACTCAGGTGCCAGGTCATTCATCATGTTGATTTCTCAACCTACGTATATATAACTGTTGCATTCGGAGATGGTGGTTCCGTTGAGAGCGAATGGAGCATCAGGAATGAGGCTGTTTCTCATAAACACTGTCTTTGTAAGATTCAGCTGTAGTCTGACCTTTCCACACTCACGGTCGAAGTCGGTCAGCATTTGTGCCACTTGGCTGATGTTTGGTGTTATTAGAACGATGTCATCAGCAAAGCGGAGGTGGTGTAGTTGCCGACCATCTATCTTCACTCCGATTTCTTCCCACTCCAGTTGTCGCATGATGTTCTTGAGGGTGGCACTGAAGAGTTTTGGTGAAATGGTATCACCCTGCCGAACCCCTCTCTTGACATGGATGATTACTTCTTTGTAGAATGGTGAGATCCTGGTAGTGAATCCATAATAGAGCTCACAAAGGATCCTGATGTATTGAGTTTGTACGCCCTGATTGACTAGGGCTTCAATGACCGCTTTCGTCTCAACAGAATCAAAGACCTTCTTTAAAACAATGAACGTTAGACAGAGCGGCATCTTGAACTCCTGAGAAACCTCAATGAGCTTAGTAATTGTGTGGATATGGTTGATGGTATTGAATCCTTTTCGGAATCTGGCTTGTTCACATGGTTGTCCTTCATCTAGTGTTCTGCTAATCCTATTCAGGATGACTCGAGTGAACAGTTTGTAGATTATAGACAATAGGCAGATTGGGCGATAGTTGCCAATGTCATGGATATCTCCCTTCTTATATAGTAGTACAGTCTTGCTGGTTTTCCACTGGGATGGAACCTTGCATTCAGACAGGTAGCGTGTGAAGAGTCGAGTCAGTGTATTGATGAGTACTGATGGTAAGTTCTTCAGGTGTTCAGATCTGATCTTGTCTGGGCCAGGTGCTCTTTGTTTCTTTACCGACGAGATGGTGTGTTGAATTTTGGAAGGGAGAACATTGGGAACGATATATCCATCGTGCAGAATGTGGTAGGTGGGCAAGTGGACGTGGCTATTAAAGAGATCTGAGTAGAAGTCATGAATAATCTTCTCCATTGCCCTTCTGGAAGATGTGATAGATCCATCAGGATGTCGGAGGGCAGTCATCTTGGTCTTGTAGTTGGTGAAGGACAGGCAGGCATTACGAATGCTTTTCCCGGCTTCTGCCGCATCTACCAGCACCACTGTTCTCCTGTCTTTGAATTCATCCTTGATGGCTTCTCTGCATTGTTTTGCCAGCTCGGACGTTCGTTGGCGGTTGCCTGAGGCATGTGCCAAGCCACGTTGGCAAATAAGTTCAAGAGTGTTCGAAGAAAGGCGGTTTTTTTGTGGTTATCTCTCTCTCTTGGCATTCCTCGCACAATCATGAAGGTGCTGAATCATTCGATCGTATTCCTCATAAATGTTGTCAATGACGGCATCTTCCCATGTTGCCGCAACAGAGCCAAAGAGCTCCCAGTTGGTGGTCATTCTGGGAATTCTCTTCTTAAACTTTGCATTCTTTTTTCCTTATTCTGTGAAGTAGAATTTTGCACGAAGAAGACGGTGGTCCGATCCCGTTTGGAATTTTGGGACAGCAGCAACATCGGTTAGGCAAAACTGCTGATTGAATATGATGTGGTCTATTTCATTGTGGAACTGTCCACCAGGAGACTCCCATGTCCAACGTTTAGATTCAGCGTTTTGGAACTGTGAGTTACCATGGAAGGTCTTGGTTGACATGATGAACCCAGACAGTCTCTCACCCTATTCGTTCCATTCTAGGCCATGGGTCCCGATGTGAAGTTCATCGGCTGATCTTCTTGGTCCTATCTTGGCATTAAAATCACCGACAATGATCTTGTAGAAGCTGTGATCTTCTTTATAGAACTTCTCCAGCTCCATGTAGAACTTCTCAATTTCTCTTTCACCATAATTGGATGTTGGTGCATAGACAACAAAGATAGAATCTGCCGGCAGTGAGCCACATCTATTCAAGTGTAATCGTCCAATTTGGGTTGTTAGGCATTCGAATGAATCAATGCTCATGGCTAAGTTTGTGTTGACAAGGATACCGACACCACCGACACCTCTTTTGTCACATGTTCTAAGGAACAGTTCTTCTCCAGTGTCGAAAACGGCGTGATGTGATTGATGTCTTCTCATTTCGGTCATACCAATGATATTTTTTATTATGGCAAATTATCTGGTGTTTGTAAATTTCTTCTCTCTGATATTTACACAGTGAAAGTTATTTACTTCCCAAGAGAATCAATGTGCTAATTAAAAGTATATGGCTGATGTCCCTCAGTATCATAACACTCTCCATTAAAAAAGTAAAATTTTTGCATGTTGAAAATTTAATACAAACAAACCCATAAGCACAGCCCTTTACAACTGAAATGATTTTGTGATTTAACAATTAATGTTCATATACATGTTCCTGATTCATTCATCTTTATTTACAGAGTTGTGCATGATATCATTGCATTGTAGTTTCCCTCTCCATTCCATGATATATATTAAAAGTAGAAGATTTTTATCCTCTAAATCTTTAAGGCTACACATGCTATTTAAAGAAAGCTTGCATCAGGAATGTGGAGGGAGGGGAAAATAAAAAAAATAATAAAACAAGCTTGCCAGATAACAGTAGGTTCAAAAGAGTTTGTCCTTGTGAAGGAAAGAATAGAAAATCAAGGGAATAAAATCCAGTTCCTTCTCTGAGTTTTGCTTTGTAATTTTTTTTTGAGAAAAAGAGGTTGGAGTTGATATATCAACATGTCAATCTTTATTGATGTTGGAATATTTCAAAGGCAGGCATGAGATTTTATTTATTTTTAGGCATTAACTTTTAAATATATTTTTCCATATCTTTTATTCTACTAGGAAAAATCTGGAACTGAATAAGAGTACTGGGAAGCCAGCTAGCCTTCTGTCTCTCTCTCTCCCTACCTCTCTCTCTTTCTCTCTCTCTCTCTCTTTCTCTCTCTCTCTCTCTCTCTCCCTCTCTGCAATCCAACACAGGAACACACACTGGTATATCAAGAACCAGGAGCACCAATAAAAGGGAAAAATGAAAACAAGCCCCAGCCCCAAACCTCCACAAGAAGTCAGAATCAAAATATTTGCTCAGAGTTTCCCTGTGGAGAAAGGACAGCCAGAAGAAACTATATTCTGCCATTTCCTAAGACATTTGGTGGCCAGCAACTAAGAACCAGCTACAGATAAGTCCTTGTCAACAAGACCACAGTTGGTCCCAAATCCCTGCCGCCATTTTATGTCTTTCATCTTCTGGATTTCCTGGGATGGAAAGGAAGTAAGATATCTGAGTAAGGGAGTAATATAGACTTCATGGCATAGGAGAAAGATGCTAGAGTTATGGAGTAAGATACTCTAGTAAGGGAATAAGATGGCATGGAAGAAATGGGAATAATATACCCAAGTCAGGGACTAAGTGGAATGTATAGAATGAGAGTAAAATACTCAAGTAAGAGTGTAAGATACCTGAGTCAGAGAGTAAGATGAAATAATAGGCTGGGAGTAAGATACCAGAGTAAGGAAGTTAGATGGAATGGATGGAATGGGATTAAGATACCCAAGTCAGGGAGTAAGATGTCATGACTGAAACAGGAGTAAGACATCACTAAAGTGTCAGAAATTTGTTAACTTGGAAATTTCATTTACCTGGTTGACATCAATGGGGAAGGATACTGGATCAAACACCAGGATACGTGGGACAGGTACGTCCTCAGCAAAAGCAGAGAAGCAGCGAGGCCAAAGGATCCCAGCCAGGTGGCTCATCACTGAGTGGACTGTGAGGTGTGCTTCTTCTTGGGAGGCAAGAGCTATGAAGGAAGCCTCTGGAAGGCGAACACCCTCCACCCTCTGCGTTCCTAGGGAATCAATGCCCACAGGAACTCATTAGGATGGTATGTTAATGAGTCTGATCCTTGGGTTAGGCACCCCTGAAAGACCAAAACTGCAGATTCACAGAATTAATGATGGTGGATCCCTGGCCCCATATTATCCACTCCCCTCCTCTGTTAACACTCCCATATATTTTCTATACCTGCATTCATGTATATGGATACATCCCCCCCACCTCCACAAATTAAAGATTTTTTTAAAAGTTCAGTTTTAGTAATAATTTTTTTCTAAGTATAGCACAGCGGGTAGGATGTTCGCCTTACAAGCGGCCAACATGGCCGACCCGAGTTCGATTCCTCCGCCCCTCTTGGAGAGCCCGGCAAGCTACCGAGAGTATTCGATATGCCAGACACAGTAACAGCAAAGTCTCCAATGGAGACGTTACTGGGCCCGCTCGAGCAAATCGACGATCAACGGGAGGGCCTTTACCTTTACCTTTATATATGAATGAGTAAAGAATGTGCTGTCTCTTTGCCCAACAGAACACAGCTTTAAGAAAAGATAAAATCATGGGGCTAGAGAGATGATAGAAAAGCGGGAGGGTGCTTGCCTTGCACGTGCCAGTTGTGGGCCAAAAACTTTTTGGAAGGAAATAAAGAAGAAAAAAAGGAAAGAAAGAAAGAAAGAAAGAAAGAAAGAAAGAAAGAAAGAAAGAGAGGGAGAGAGAGGGAGGGAGGAACAGAGGGAGAGAAGGAGGGAGGCAGAGAGGGAGGGAGAGAGGGGGAAAGGAAAGGAAGGAAGATGAGAGAAAGAGAACGAGAGAAAGAAAGAAAAGATGAAATCATACTCTTGGCTGCTTATTGAGTTGGTTTCTGAGTTTCCTGTACCAAGCTGAGAGAAATCAATCAGAGACCCCAGGATCACCCCTCTGATGCCAAGGACCCTGAAACTACTCAGGGACTTCTTGGATGACTCCTGGGGCCATGGCCAGTGATGCTCAGGAAGTCTTCTGGTTAGGGATCAAACCAGAGCTGGGAGCATCCTGGTACCCACTCCCCTTACTAAATCCTCAGTCTCATTTTCCTTCTTTTTTTTCTTTTTGCATCACATCCAGCAATGCTCAGGGGTTACTTCTGGCATAGCACTCCTGGCAGTGTTCAGTGGACCATGTGGGATGCCAGGGTGCCAGGGATCTCATGAAGTTTGGGCATGGCAAGGCAAATACCCTGCAAATGCTCTACTCACTGTACTATCCTTCTACCCCCCACCCCCATTTTCTTTTAAGAAATTCCACCTAGATAATGTGGCACATGTATGTTTTTGGGATTTGGGAGACGCTCTCACCTGTGGGCAATAGGCATGATCTAGCAGATAACATGCAAAATAGGCCCAAACTCAGGACCCTGAACTGATGTTTCAAATCTCAAGGTAGAATGGGTACTCGTTCCATGAGACGTTGATTTCTGCCAATGGCTCCGACACGAGAGTAGCATTTTTATTAGGTCATGTGTCATTTTCTGAACATGAGGAGTGGATGATAGAGGAAATACACGGCCCCCAACAGAAGAATGGAGCAACCGTGTGTTGGAGAATTCTAAGCTGACTGGTTGGGGTTTTATGGATCTGTCTTCAGCCGTGCTTAGACTAGACCTTCTGGTGTTTGCTTTCATTACAGGAAGCCTTCTAGAAATAACCATCAGAAAATATCAGATGATCTAGGACTGTTTTTCCAGGGTCTTCAAAATTTTGCACAGAGAAGTACAGTAGAACCCAGGGAAAGAAAGACCGCGCAGCCTTGAGATTCTGTTTCTCTCTGGGTGATGCGTGGCGTCTAAAGTTGTGTGCTTAGTATTCTTTACTGGTGAATCAAAAACACGAAAGAGCATAAAAAGTATTCCTAGAGGTAGTAAAAAGTTCTCCCATGTGGTTACTTAAATCAACAGTTCTGGAAATAAGGGCTCATAAGGGAGGGGTGAATATGAGTCTGGTTTTGAATCTTGTCACTGGGCTATCGACATTTAATTGAGATCTTTTTTCCCTTTTCTTTAAAAAAATGACTCACAGTGATATACAGTTACAAAGCTTCCATGTTTGACATTAAGTCATGCAATGTTAGAATACCCATCCTTCCAACAGTGCACATTTTCACCACCAATGTCCTCAGTATCCCCACCCCACAATCCCAGCCCTCCTTCTGTCTCTACTATGACAGACAATTTCCCCCATACTCTCTCTCTACTTTGGGGCATTATGGCTTGCAATATAGATACTGAGAGGCCATCACGTTTGGTCTTTTATATACTTTCAGCAGACGTGAGATCTTTATTTGACCATCTTGATGTACGTCTCTGGGCAGCAAGTTCCGAGTAACATGAGTTTTGTATTATATGGTGCCAAGATTAGGGGATAGAATGTGGACACATCCCTTTGCAGTTTGCTCTGAATCCCAGTGATACAGGCTCCAGTTGGCTCCATGAGGATTCTATTGTCATTGATTGGAGGAAGGGCATCTGGCCACTGTGTCTAGGCTTGGGGTTTGACAGTTACTCTGGCATCCCCCTCTGAGGAGCTCCCTGAGAACCCTCCCTCCAACAGAATTAGTGATGGCAGATCAGCTCAGGCAGTGTGAAAGAGTTTCTCTTTCTCTGTTACTAGGATGAACCCACTTCTGAAGCCCTTAGCACATACACAAACTCATGTTTGAGCATATGAGACTCTTGATGATACTCACTGATGAAGTTCAATATATCACCATCTTCTCAAACCACGGCGGTCATTTCTTCATATGATCTAAGGCCTGAGTATGGGTCATGGGGGTGGAGGGCTCCTCACGCATAATAGACCAGGAGCTAGTGTGATAGTACAGTGGGTAGTGTATTTGCCTTTCACGTGGCCAACACAAGTTCAACCCCCTGAGCTTTACCTAGAGTGATTCCTGAATATAGAGCCAGAAGTAAACCCTGAGTATTGCTGGGTGTGATCCCAAAACAAAACAAAACCAAAAAAAAAACCATAACAGACCCAGAGCACAATCCAGGGAATTACTCACTGGGGACCTTGAGTCATGGTTGACTGGTCCATTCTAGGCAAAACTCTGGGTGTCATTGGCACAACAGGAAGGACAGTGAGATAAGGCTCTGGGGCACAGGTAAAAATCAATGGAACACACAGATTACAGCTCACTGATGTTTTGCCAATTTAATGTGAATATTAAATATCCATCAACATATCAAGTAGACATTTTGTAAAACGCTGTGTGGATGAGCAAAGGAATAGTATCCAATGATAACAAACCTTGGGCCTATGGTTACAATATTGAGGTTGCTGATGAGACCAGCGAGATAGCACAGTTGGAGGATGCTTGCCTTGTGTCCTCACATCACACGGGGTTGACCCTAAGTATCCCATATGGTCCCCCCAAGCTCATCAGGAGTAGTCTCTGAGCACTACCAGGTCTGGTCCACAAACCAAAAACAAATGGAAGAACTCTGGGGTGAAAATGAACCTGTAAAAGAGAAAGCACAAAATTGCTAGTGTTTCCTCATCTGAATTATGGGATGACGAGGGTACCAGCTCTCACTGTGGGCACATGAGCTGCTGGTATATCTGTGGTAGAATGGGGGAACCAGAAAGAAGAAACCAGAGAGGACAATTGGGGGTCCACCCAGATCATCTGCAAAAATACATCTACCTCAAAGGACTGATTCTTAGCAAAAAAAAATCATTCTACCTTTAGAGAATATCCAACAGATCAGGTGAATTAGGAGGTGGATGCATGCTATTGAGTCATGGGAAATTTGCTCATTGTCTGTCTAGATGAGACAACAGTGTATGTTGGGCAATAGTAGACTTGGTATAGACTTCTCTTGCACCCAGATTTGATCCCTGAAATCCTATATATCTCCCAAGCACAGTCAGGAGTAATTCCTAAGCATAGTGCAAGAGTATAACCCCTGAGTCTCATCAAACCCGAAAAAAAATGAATAAAAATTAAAACGTGGTGGTGTATTAGTCTCCTACTGTTTTGCCTTCATGAAGGAACTCAAGCCTGGAGCAGGCATCACCATCAGAGAATAGACCGTTTCCCACTCAGGAGCCCCCTCATAGCCCCCTTCATGTCCTTGTTCCTCAGGCTGTAGATAAAAGGGTTCATCAGCTGCGGCACCACAATGTACATCACTGAGGGGACGGCAGATGTTCTGGAAGATTCCATGACTGTAGAACTAATGTAAACCCCGAACGCCGTCCCATAGAATAAGGAAACTATGGACAAGTGAGAGCCACAGGTGGAAAAAGCTTTTTGTTTTCCCTGGGCAGAGGGCATTCTCAGAACCGAGGAGACGATTCTAGTGTAGGAGAAAATGATGCCTGAGATTGGAATCCCAGCAAAAGCAGCAGCCACCAGGTAAATTAGTAGGTTGTTAATGAAAGTGTCGGAGCATGAGAGTTTGAGCAACTGGGCGAGTTCGCAGAAGAAGTGAGGGACCAGCACTTTCGAAGAGAAGCAGAGTCGCAGTGCCATCAGCGCGTGTAGCCCGGAGACCGCAATGCTTGTCAAAAGCGAGAGGGCAATGAGCAGCGTGCAGCGGGGCTGGTTCATGATGACCGTGTACCTCAGCGGGTGGCAGATGGCCACGTAGCGATCATAAGCCATGGCACCCAGGAGACAGTTTTCTAAACTAGTAAAAACCATGACAAAGAAGGTTTGGACCATGCAGCCAACATAAGTGATGCTCTGTGTCTGGGCGCAGATGTTCTCAAGCATCTTGGGGATGGTGCAGGTGCTGATGCAGATGTCGGTGAAAGAGAGGTGGGAGAGGAAGAAGTACATGGGGTTGTGCAGGTGGGGGTCTGAGACCACAGCCAGGACAATGAGCAGGTTCCCCAGGAGGGTGACCAGGTACACAGTCAGGAAGAGGCAGAAGATGACGGGCTGTAGCTCTGGGTCATCTGTTAGTCCTAGCAGAAGGAAGGTGGGAGCTTCTGTGAGGTTTCCGGGTGCAAGGCTGCTGATGAATCTGATGGAAGAGTCAGGGAAAAGGGAGGGGGAAATGAGCGGCTCCTTGGCATTAGAGTCCATGGCACCTTGTTAGAAATTTATACGCCAAAGGTAAAGGCCCTCCCGTTGATCGTCGATTTGCTCGAGCGGGCCCAGTAATGTCTCCATTGGAGACTTTTGTTGTTACTGTGTCTGGCATATCGAATACTCTCGGTAGCTTGCTGGGCTCTCCGAGAGGGGCGGAGGAATCAAACTCGGGTCGGCCATGTTGGCCGCTTGTAAGGCGAACACCCTACCACTGTGCTATCGCTCCAGCCCAAAGAAAAAATAAATAAAATGTTTACGATGGGCATTCTGCAAAGTTGCAACTGTGCACCTTGATTAAAAAACAGTTATATTTGACCATCCCTCCAGTGAGAATTTCATAGACACCATCTGAGACCCAGAGTCTCAATGAAAGGAATCTAACTGTGTCAGAGATTTCATATGAGTATGCTAGTCTGTTCCGACCTGTTCCACACCAGCTCCTGATCTTTTACTTCCTAGGAGAGGTAAACATGACATGATTCCTGGTCCTCAACTCTTTCTATTGCCTCAGAAGTTTATTTATCACCTGTTTGTTTCACTGCCCAGTGCCATGAGCTAAGACCACAGGAATCAAAAACATTAGTTCACATTCTTCGGATAAAAGGAAATGAAGGAGTTTGTTCAATCACTCTTGTAGAGCATGGTTGCCAAATCTGGCATGGACTCAGAACCCGCTGAACATCTTGCCCAAATTTCACAGGTGCTATATCACTGTGGCACTTCTGTTGTCACTCACGCAATGAAGTGATGCTTTAGCATGAACTATATGATTCTTCAAAGGAAACTCTAATTTGAGGTTGAATGACCTAATCACTAGATTGATTTTTGAGGTAATGTCATCTGGCTCAAACTCTATGAAAAACAATCTGGAAATTTCTCAACAAATTGAGTGGACCTTCTATATGATCCAGCAATATCACTTCTTGGCATCTACATCCCAAACACAAAAATATTAATTTGATAGAATATATGCACCTCTATGTTCATTTTAGCCCTTCCATACTATAGCCAAGTTATGGAAACAACCCAAATTTCCAACAATGGAAGAGTGAATCAAGATGGTGTGGTATATATACAGAATGGAATACTATGCAGTTGTAAAAATGAACAAAAAGAATGCAACTTTTCATAACTGGAATAGAACTGAAAGGGAGTGAAATGAGGCGTCAGAGAAGTGAATGAAGTGAGGCGTCATGGAGGGGTCTCTTGTACATGGAATTTAAAGACACACAGTAAGGGAGCAACAAATGGCCAAAGGCTATAGAACTGGAGAACTGGTTCAAAACAGAGCTGAAGGAAAAGGTGAAAGAGAAGATTCTTCAGGACCTTGGTGGAATATTCTGGTGGCAGATTTGGTGTGGAAATGATGCATGCATGAAACCATCCTTAACAGCATCGTAAATCACAGTCCCTCAATAAATATTAGAAAATGATCATAAAACTGATCTTTGATCAATCTCTGGAAATATCCTGGAAGCATCTGATTCCCATTTCATAATGTCCTTTCTACAGGATATTTTCTTTCATACTGAGCACCATCCCACATATGTTGACCCTATTAACCCTGACAAGCCACATCCACCTCGTCATGAAGCATCCCATCATGTGTTAAAGACACTGAGTGTCCATCTCTGGGTACCATCTGGACTGGAGCATGGTTGAAAATGATTTTATGCTTAAAATCCACAGGACTCTTCTGTGAAAATGTTACTGCACTGTGTCAGCAATCTGGAAGCAATGGTGTGTCTCATCCTGAGGGAATTCATCCCCATGGGAGGGTACTTTGCAAAACAGCTAAATGAGAGGGAAAACAAGGGTATATTCTGGCTCTTAAGAAGCAGAAAATAGATCTTCCATCCATGCTGGAAGAGAGAAATGGTAGTACACAACCATGACATAAGAATCCAGGTGTACTCTTGTAATATCCCTTGAGTTTATCCCAATCCATTAAGAGCTGGAACTTCCTCTCCTAAAAGTTTTCCTAGAAATGACCATGAGAACTTAATCATTCAAGATTTTGCTTTAAGCTCAAAAACTCTCATTTTCAGAGAGATCAACCCTTGTTTGGAAAATCTTGAAGACTGTTGTTGTCTACAAAATCTAGGGTTCACATTTGTGTAATGGGACTTCCTAAAATTCACGAGGATTAACAACTGAAAATGAATAGAGAAAAATGACCGAGTACTGTTTACAGGAACAGAGTGCTGATATTTTTTACTCTGTGTGTGTGTGTTTGTGTGTGTTTTCTATCATGAAATGTGAAACCTGGCATTTTTTTTCTCTCCTGAAGAGGGCCTATGGCTCTCATCCTAGAGCAGGATGAGAAAATAATAGGAACAATGGGAAGCTTTCTTAGCATAATAACTGCAATTTTAGTAAACAGTTTATGAATTCTGGAGAGTATCATGCTAAGTGAAATGAGTCAGAAAGAGAAGGACAAACAGAACGACTACACTCATTTGTGGAGTATAAAACAACATAACATGAGGCTGACACCTAAGGATAATAGATACACGGGACAGGTAGATTGCTCCATAGCTGGAAGCCTGCCTCATGAGCAAAGGGGAGAAGGCAGCTGGAATAGAGAAGGGATCACTAAGAAAATGATGGCTTGAGGAACTGGTCGGGATGGGACATGTGTGCAGAAAGTAGATAAAAGACCAAACATGATAACCTCTCAGTATCTGTATTGCAAACCATAATGACCAAAAGTAGAGAGAGAGTACGGAGAATATTATCTGCCATGGAGACAGGGGGAGGGTGAGAAAGGCCGGGGGGTGGGCGATATCAGGGATATTGGTGGTGGGGAATGTGCACTGGTGGAGGGATGGGTGTTTGATCATTGTGTGATTGTAACCCAAACATGAAAGCTTGTAACTATCTCATGGTGATTCAATAAAATTTTAAAAATATAGTTTATGAATTCTACCTCCATCAGTAAATTTTATATTAGAGAAAACTAGTGAGAGAAGGAAACAGCAGTAATATTATTATTATTATTATTGTTGTTGTTGTTGTTGTTGTTATTCATTTATCACAGACATATGGTGAAATATACAGCAACTCAAATAAATAACAACCTTCCCCAGCCAAATAGTAAATTACATACAAGAATCAAAATAAATAATGAAAGTCTATAGGAGAAAAGCATTAATTGATGAAAAATCTACAGTATAAGCACTCCTACTTTTTTCTCTGCATAGATATGTCTGTTTTTATTATTTGGAAGCCTGCCTCATGATGGGCTGGAGCGATAGCACAGCGGTAGGGCGGTCGCCTTACAAGCGGCCAACATGGCCGACCCGAGTTCGATTCCTTCACCCCTCTCGGAGAGCCCGGCAAGCTACCGAGAATATTCGATATGCCAAACACAGTAACAACAAAGTCTCCAATGGAGACGTTACTGGGCCCGCTCGAGCAAATCGATGATCAACGGGAGGGCCTTTACCTTTACCTTTACCTGCCTCATGATAGAAAAGTACAGGACAATATAGAGAATAGGTACTCCCCAGTCATCATAAAATTCAAACATTTTACTGTTTTCATCACAGATATATTTTATTGCAGCATGATCTGGTATTTGTGAATGTCTTCTCTCTTATGTTTATACAACCTCAGTTATTTTCTTTCCAGGAGAATCAAAGCACCACAAGAAGTCAGAACCAAAATGTTTGCTCAGAGTCTCCCTGTGGAGAAAGGGCAGCCAGAAAGAAGTAAGTTCTGCCATATCCTAAGACATTTGGTGGCCAGCAGACTGAAAACCAGTTGTAAGTCACTTGGTCCGAAATCCCTGCAACCCTTTTATATTTGTCATCATCTTCTGGCTTCCCCTGGGTGGAATGGGATTAAGATACCCGAGTAAGGGAGTAAAATACCTGAATAAGGGATTAAAATGCCTGAGTAAGGAAGTAAGATGGAATGGATAGAATGGGAGTAAGATATCCAAGAAAGGGAGTAAGATGGAGTAGATAGAAGGTAGTAAAATACTCAAGTCAGCGAGTAAGATACCCAAGTCAGGGAGTAAGATGGCATGGATGGAACAGGAGTAAGACATCACTAAAGTGTTAGCTATTTATTAACTTGGAAATTTCATATACCTGGTTGACATCATTGGGGAGGGATGCTGTATCGGACACCAGGATCTGCAAGACAGGTGCGTCCTCAGCAAAGGCAGAGAAGCATCGAGGGAAAGGAATCCCGGCCAGGTAGCTCATCATTGAGTGGACGGTGAGATGGGCTTCCTCTCAGGAGGCAAGAGCTATGAAGGAAGCCTCTGGTAAGCGAACAACTTCCACCCTCTGAGTTCCTAGGGAATCAATGCCCTCAGGAACTTATTAGGATGGTATGTTAATGATTCTGATCCCTGGGTTAGGCACCCCTGAAAGACTGAAACTGTAGATTCACAGAATTAATGAATGTGGATCCATAGCCCCATGTTAGACCAGGTGCATGCCATCCACGCCCCTCACCTGGGAACACTCCACTCCATTTTCCATGCCTTGCATTCATGTGCACAGGTCCCTTCCCCACCCACCCCCACAAATGACAGATTTTCTTTCTAAAAAAAATCAATGTAGCAATAAAAATATTTTTTCTAAGAATGGAGGAGTGGATAAAGAACTTACTGTCTATATACACAACAGAATAGTACTCAGCTTTAAGGAAAGATGAAACCGTGGGGCTGGGGCGAGAGCCCAGCAGGGAAGGTGCTTGCCACCCACATGGCTGACCCAAGTTCAATATCCAGCATCCCAGAGGGTCCCCCAAGGCTGCCAGGAGTAAACCCTAAGCACTGCCAGGTGTGGTTCCAAAAACAAAACAAAAATAAAATATATAAAGATTTCTGGGGTGGGGGCTGGAGCGATAACACAGCAGGTAGGGCGTTTGCCTTGCACGCAGCCAACATGGCCAACACAGGTTCGATTCCCAGCATCCCATGCGGTCCCCTGAGCACCGCCAGGAGCAATTCCTGAGTGCATGAGCCAGGAGTAACGCCTGAGCATAGCCGGGTGGACCCAAAAAGAAAAAAAAAAAGATTTCTGGGGTGAAAAATGCATTGGGCAACTAAAAAAGTTGATGTCTTCAGGTTTGTAATCACAATTTCTTTCTGTTAAATGCGAGATTCTTGGGTCATATGCGGCAATGCTCTGGAGTTACGCCTGGTTCTATGCTCAGGACTTACTTTTGGTGGTACTCGGGGGACCATATGAAACGGCAGGTCGGGTGCGTGAAAACCAAGCACTTTGCCCACTGTGCCATCTCTCCAGTCCCTGTAGCACTGCAGCACTGTCCTCTCGTTTGTTCATCGATTTTCTCGAGCGGGCCAGTAACGTCTCCATTGTGAGACTCGTTGTTACTGTAAAAAAACTTTTTTTGTTTTTAATTACACACATAGGTCTGGAGCGATAATACAGTGGGAGGGCATTTGTCTTTGTACACAGCTGACCTGGCTTCAATCCCCAGAATCCCATAGGGCCCCCGGGGCACCACAATGTGACTCAAAATAGCGTCAAATGGCCCAAAAACCAAACAAACAAAAGAATCTCCAAGAGGATCATCTTGAATACGGCTTGAGACACCCTCCCTTTATAAACAAAAGATGGCCAGTATATACCACAAATATTGTGAGCTAACTAACTTATAAAATAAAAAAAATTAAGGAAGGAAGGAAGGAAGGAAGGAAGAAAGAAAGAAAGAAAGAAAGAAAGAAAGAAAGAAAGAAAGAAAGAAAGAAAAAAGTTTGAACTCCATGAGCTGGGGGAGAAGGCAGCTGGGATAGAGATAGATCACCAAGTCAGTGATGTTTGGAGGGATCGTTCGGAATGGGAGATGTGTGCTGAAAGTAGATAAAGGACCAACTGTGATGGCCTCTCAGTATCTATATTGCAAACCATAATGTCCAAAAGTAGAGAGAGAGTATGGGGGAAATTGTCTGCCATAGAGGCAGGGGGAGGGCTGAGATGTGGGGGAGGATATTGGGGACATTGGTGGTGGAAAATGTGCATTGGTGGAGGGATGGGTATTCAATCATTGTATGACTGAAGGGCTGGAGCAATAGCATAGTGGTAGGGCATTTGCCTTACAAGTGGCCAACATGGCCGACCCGAGTTCGATTCCTCTGCCCCTCTCGGAGAGCCCAGCAAGATACCGAGAGTATCTTGCCCGCACGGCAGAGCCTGGCAAACTACCCATGACGTATTCAATATGCCAAACACAGTAACAACAAGTCTCACAATGGAGACATTACTGGGCCCGCTCGAGCAAATCGATGAATAACGGGAAGACCGTGACCATGACCGTATGACTGAAACTCGAACACGAAAGCTTTGTAACTGTATCTCACGGTGATTTAATTTAAAAAAAATTAAAAAGACTGAGCTCTGGGATGTAAGGGAGAAGGCAACCAATCTCAGTGAACACTCATAAACACATCAGGCTTACCCTAGAAGACATCTTAGTAATCTCTTCTACCAGGGCTTAAGGACTCCACAGTGAGAAACAATAATCTTCATCAACTTTCTTCTTAGGAAACTTTTTTTTTATCATTCTGCTAGCAAATTGTTGATAACAAGCAACATAAAATAAATTACTGAGAGTCTGCTATGGGGGAAAGCTTAAGGAGTGTCTGAGAAAACTAGAGACAACGGTGGAGAGATGGTGTCATGGTGGTGGGGTGGATGTTAAAATAGTGAATGCCTGTTACAAATCATGAACAACTTTGGAAACCACTGCATTTATATAAAACGATAGGGTAAATTTTACTAATGTAGATGTTACCTACTCCATATAAACTCCAAAATATATTAACACAAAACTGCTTTTTAAAAAGCCAAAAAACATGAAATGAAAGAAAATCTGGGCTCTGGGGTCAGAGCGACAGGACAGCAGGGAGGGCACTTGCCTTGCAGCCGGCCAACCCGAGTTCAATCCCCAAGCATCTCTAGGAATAACCCCTGAGCATCACTGGGTTTGACCCAAACATTGAAAAACAATTAAAAAGGGAAGAAATCTGAGTTCCAGTCACCTGAACCATTCTGTGTGACTCCAACACAATTTGCTCTTCGATTGAATTCTGGACAGGAGCTGGAACTGCTTTTATGCTGCATGCTGTTTAGGGTTTTCCACTAAGTTGTTCAGGGAATAAATATAGACATTTCCTGCATGTCAAAAAATAAACAGCTGATTCAGCAGTCTGTTGTGTCAATTTCCCACAAGATTGAAGGAATTGGCCTCTGGCTCTGGTTATTTAAACATGCTGGTTATTTTATAAGAAAAACCATAACAAGGGAATCACTGAAGTATGTGTCTGGAGCCCCAAAGGGCCCAGAGCCAGATAAACAGATAATTTAAAGGTAGCAAGAAAGCACCAGCTCCGCTCCACTGCAAAACTGCCGGCAAACGTGAGAGCAATGTTTTTTTCTTTTTGGGTCACACCTGGCGATGCTCAGGGGTTCCTCCTGGCTCTGCACTCAGGAATTACCCCTGGCAGTGCTCAGGGAACCATATGGAATTCTGGGAAATCGAACCAGGGTTGACCATGTGCAAGGCAAATGCCCTACCACTGTGCTATCGCTCCAGCCCCCAGAGCAATTTTTTAAAAGACAAAAATACATCATGTTTTAGTCAAAGCAGTTATCTTCTCAGATGGAAATTGCTCTGGCCACGCAAGATGAAAGGCAAGAGGCAGAAATGAGACACAGAAATATACAAACGCTCCAAGAAGGACCACAGCCCAACAGGAAGAACTTGGGTGTAGAAAGTTTCCGTGAATGAACTTCCTTCAAGGCACTTGTCAGAAAAACAAGCTTCCAGGGATGAACCAAGATGACTAAGTGATCCGTTTTCAAGACAGGGCGAGTGGGGTTGATGTCTCCTTGGGATGTGCCACACTTGAGATGCGTTTTCGATGCCACCTTCTGAGCCAGGAAAAGGTCTGCCTGGAGGAGGAAGCTCAGGTGCCTGCTACTATTTTTCATAGGAAAACTGGCAGCAGAGGTCACAGGCAAACTATAAAATAAAACACTGATTGGAGGTCACAGGCGGGTTGTAGTCCTGGTATCCCTCAAGGTTCAATTTCCAAAGCTCCTCATTAACCCAAAACTTTTACTTATTGCCGCTGAGATCCTAAGGGTGGTACCAAGCCGTTAAAAAAATAAATAAATAAATCCAGGGCTGGAGCGATCCGTCAGTGGGGAGGGCGTTTGGCTGACCCAGGTTTGATCTCCGGCATCCCATTTAGGGTCCCCCAATCACTGCCAGGAGTAATTCCTGAGTGCAGAGCCAGGAGTAATGAGTGAGTATCTCAGGGTGTGACCCCAAAAACAAAAACGAGAGACAGACAGAGATACAGACAGACAGACAGACAGACAGACAGACAAACAGAGAGCAGCTTTCTCCAGAGGAGGAAAAGGCAGATAATGGTCTTGGGGGAAGATCAGACATGATTTCTTCAAACTGCCCCGGTCTGCGCTTCTCTGGTCCTTGCGCGTTTTCATCATGAACTGAGAGTCTCCTGAAGCTTCTTCTTTTCTGAGGAGCCCAGCCTTCTCCTGGGGGGGGGGGGGGGGGAGGGAGGCCATGCCTCAGTTTCTCCATCTGGGAGATATCTCAATTTCTGCTCTCCGAGAGAGCTCAGGATTTGCATCTCAAAGGGATGCGTTCCTCACGCCCTTGAACCACTTCAGGATCAGGCAATTCTGTTTCCCAAAATCTCATTCCCAGGGCCCCCTCCCTTTCCCACCGTCTGTCCGCCCACAACAGCAGTTTGAGGCAAAGAATTCAAATATACCCTTAAAAAAATATCCCCATATTTACTCATTCTCTTTATTTGTATTCACCACGATATACACAGTTCCCACATCTCATCACCATCCTCGTGTGTGGGGGGGGATTCACCCTGAAAGTCACCCCCCCAAAGTGGGTGACAAAGAAAGGAACAGAACAGGCAGGAGGTGAGCCTAGATGCTTCCCCACCCTCCGGGGACAGTTTGGGCCCATTTATTTCATTTTGGGTGACCCATTCCATTCTGCTCTGGAGTTACTCAGGGGACCATATGGGATGCCAGGGATCGAACCCAGGTTGGCTTGTGCTATCACTCCAGCCCCCAACATCCTCCATAAGCACAAAGGCTGGAGTAGTGAGATGGTGGGGGCCCCAGGGTGCTAAGCAACCACCAAGACCCTTTACTGCACAGCACTGAACCAAGCCCTGGAGAGTCCCTGTTTCGTTCCAGCAGGAAAACGTTTTGTCAGGCTGTCCTGGTCTAAACTAAGTGAATCTTGTTTTATCCTGGTGCTCTCTCCAGCTCTTTTTCCCCCTGGCTTTTGGGCCACTCCCAATGATGCTCAGGGCTCTGCCCTCAGGAATCACTCCTGGCGGACTCAGAAGAGCCCTATGGGATGCTGGGGATAGAACCCGGGTCAGCCACAAGCAAGGCAAACACTCTCCCGCTGTGTTTGTCACTTTGGGCCCTGGAATAAACACTTTTTTAAGACTTTTATTTTCTTTTGGGGTCACACTCGGCGATGCACAGGGGCTTACTCTTGGCTCTGCTCTCAGGAATTACTGCTGGTGGTGCTCAGGGGACCATACGGGATGCTGGGAATTGAACCCAGGTTGGCCGCATGCAAGGCTAATGCCCTACCAGCTGTTTTATCACTCTGGCCCCTGGAATAAACATTTTTGAACAAGAATATGTCTCTCATATTTGCTGCAGTGCCTCTTACAATCAGGCTTGCTCTTCACGGGGAAAAACATGGGTGGATCAAGATTAAGTATTCCCTTACCCAACAGCAGACACAAATGGCCACTGAGCAGTTTTACAGATGGCCCCAAACTCAGCGGTCATCTTCCCTAGAGACATGTAGCACTGTAGCATTGTCCTCCCCTGTTTATCGATTTGCTTGATTGGGCGCTGGTAATGTCTCCATTGTGAGACTTGATGTTACTGCTTTTTTTTTTTTGATGTTACTGTTTTTGGCATATCAAATACACCATGGGGAGCTTGCCAGGCTCTGCCGTGTGGGCAGGATACTCTTGGTATCTTGCCAGGCTCTCTGAGAGGGATGAAGGAATCGAACCCGGGTCTGCCACGTGCAAGGCAAATGCCCTACCCACTGTGCTACCGACATGTAGAAGAATTGGAAATGACTAAAGGAATTAAGGACTGCCCTAAGCTTCACCTGGGGGTGGCCCCAAAACAAAGAAAAGTGTCCGAGATTGCAATGAGTTTCATGAAGTCCCCACAACATCCCTTCGTCCTGGGGTTGTAGATGAAGGATTTGGCATTGAGAGCCGGGGGGGGCGGGGGGAGGGCGGGTAGAGGAACTCATGGATATCCTTAAGGTGGTCCCATTAGAACATCATCTTTTTTTTTTGCTTTTTGGGTCACACCCAGCAATTCACAGGGGTTGCTCCTGGCTCTGCACTCAGGAATTACTCCTGGTGGTGTTCGGGGGACCATATGGGACGCTGGGAATTGAACCCGGGGCGGCCGCATGCAAGGTAAATGCTCTACCCGCTGTGCTATCGCTCCAGCCCCTAGAACACCATTTGAGGTGAGACCCACAGGTGGAAATGCTTTGAATACTGGTGCCCTGGGGTGAGAGAAAAGCAGTGACTTGTCTAATATGAGCGCCTGAGACACTAATATTAATGCCCCACAGGCCTTGATGCAAGGCAGAGAGCGGAAGCATTCTTTTCCCTCCCAGTCGCTGGCAGCTGGCTCTATGGAAGCTGTCCCAAAGGACCTATCACACATTCCTGCAAACGCCAGAACTCATCTGAGCTGGAGCAAGTTTGCAATGTCCCCAGGTCATGAGTTCTATCCCCAGGCTAGGGCTCCCTGCCCTCTAAACTTAGAGAAGATGGGTGATCATCAGGCAGGTGGACATACAGATACCCTGAAAGGTCTTCACTCCACAGAAAATCCCCACTGACCTAAGGTTTATCTTAGTAACACAGGGGGCTGGAGCAATAGCACAGTGGGGAGGGCGTTTGCCTTGCATGTGGCCAACCCGGGTTGGATTCCAAGCATTCTATAGGGTCCCCTGAGCACTGCCAGGAGTAATTCCTAAGTGCAGAGCCAGGAGTAACCCCTGTGCGTCGCTGAGTGTGACCAAAAAAGCAATAACAACAAAAAAATTAAATTAAAAAAATTCACTGAACTATCTGAGCAACATGAAAAGGCCCTCATTTAACCAGACACCTCTGGGAATCAAATGGGGTGGGGTGACAGTCCTCTGAGGCTTTGTTTGATCAGATACACAAAGACGTCAGTTTCCTATACCCCTCCCCTAAAACAAAGCCACACTTAGTCCTATATGAAGTTCTTCCCTAAACTGGGGAGTTTTGGGGGGTTTCTTTCTCTTTTTATCAAACTCTTCCATCACTTAATCACTTAATCACTTAACTTCCCGTTAGTCGTCGATTTGCTCGAGCGGGCGCCAGTAACATCTCCATTTATCCCTGTCGCGTGCTAGTGTAGCCCAGTGGCATCTGTTTGCTCCGGGAACATGAAGGGCCTCAAACCAATCGTTCATGATCTTGACGAAGAAGTCTGACCATCTGGTAGGTGGGCGGCCACGCAGTCTTTTGACATCCCGTGGAATCCAGTCGGTAACAGCTCTAGTCCAGCGGTCGTCTTTAAACCTCATTACGTGACCAGCCCATCTGATTTTTGACACCTTGGCAAATGAGACAGCGTCCCTGATTCTTGATCGTCGACGGATGTCAGAACTCCGGATTCTTTCTCTCATTTGAGTGAAACGTGATATTCCAAGCATAGCTCTTTCAATTCTTCTTTGGGAGACCTGAATAGCGTTCTCATCCTGTTTGCGTAGGGCCCAGGTCTCTGAGGCATATGTTAATGCAGGAAGAACAGTGGAATCAAAGAGATGTGCCCGGAGCCGGAGGTTCTTCGTCCTCTTAGCTATTTCTTCGACGTTCTTGAAGGCGTTCCAAGCCGCTCTCTTCCTCCTGCACAGCTCGGGTGCCAGGTCATTTGTCATGTTGACCTCTCGACCTAGGTACACATAGCTGTTGCATTCGGAGATGGTCGTTCCGTTGAGAGCGAATGGGGCGTCAGGAACGAGGCTGTTTCTCATAAACATTGTCTTTGTAAGATTCAGCTGTAGTCCTACCTTTCCACACTCACGGTCAAAGTCGGCCAGCATTTGTGCCGCTTGGCTGATGTTTGGTGTTATTAAAACAATGTCATCAGCAAAGCGCAGGTGGTGTAGTTGCCTACCATCTATCTTCACTCCCATTCCTTCCCATTCCAGTCGTCGCATGATGTTCTCGAGGGTGGTACTGAAGAGTTTCAGTGAAATGGTATCACCCTGCTGCACCCCTCTCTTGACATCAACGATCACTTCTTTGTAGAATGGTGAGATCCTGGTAGTGAATCAGCAATACAGCTCACGGAGGATCCTGATGTATTGGGCTTGAATGCCCTGATTGGCCAGGCCTTCAATGACCGCTTCTGTCTCAACAGAATCAAAGGCCTTCTTTAAATCAATGAACGTTAAACAGAGTGGCATCTTGAACTCCCGAGAAACCTCAATGAGCTTGACAATCAATGACATTGGCAACTATCGCCCGATCTGCCTATTGTCTGTCATCTACAAGTTGTTCACTCGAGTCATCCTAAATAGGATTGGCAGAACACTAGATGAAGGACAACCATGCGAGCAAGCCGGGTTCCACAAAGGATTCAGCACCATCGACCATATCCACACGATAACCAAACTCTTCCATAGATTTCTTCTTTTTTTTCTTTCTGGTTTACTTCTGGCTCTGCGCTCAGGAATTACTCCTGGCAGTGCTCCGGGGACCCTATAGGATGCTGGGAACCGAACCCGGGTCAGCTGCGTGCAAGGCAAACGCCTACCACTGTGCTATCGCTCCAGCCTCTTGTCTCTCCTCTTGCTCCCTTAAAAATACCCCAGAAGTGGAGGTGGGAAGAAACCCTAAGGCTTAGTTGTTTTTACACATCTCAGAAATCATTCATATTTTTTAGACATTTTGATCCGGCCTCAAAACCCCTGGTTCTCAGAAAGGAGGTGACTAGTGATTCCCGCCTTCTCGCAAGTGTTCCCCCAAACGCCAGAGTTTGGACGGGGTGGGATTATGGCTCTCTACGCTGTGGAGCTGCAGTCCCAGATTTGACCACTAGATGCCAGCAGCTCCCTGCCCAAATTCACCCCAACGTTGCACGCTCCAATCTCCAGCTGTAAAGCATTGAATTGCAGGAAGATAAGGTGTCTCAGAGTGTACTAGCCCCAGCTGTGCTTCACTTCGCACTAGGGTAGTGCTGGGACAATATTAAACTTCACCTGTGCTGTTGCGCGAGCAGGATAGAGAATTCCCCCACCTACGCCCCCTTCCCGTCCCTCCCACTCCCCCCACTGCCCGCTCCCACACACACCGGTTTTTTTTTTTGCATTGTGTGTACTGGAAATACCTGACTTCAAATACCTTCACTAATCTCTACATCTGGGTGACACGCTGACATAAAGGAATCTCCTTAATTTCTCCATTCCCGTTTGCTTTTGACAACTACCCAAAATACAGGAAACGAGGGTCAGGGCTGGAGCTCCGTGGTAGAAAACACTTTTCTCTCACGTATGAGGGCCTGAGAGGAAACTTGGAAAAAATAAAACTTGTGCAGCCGCAAAACGGACAAACGCAGACGCTAATTTGCTGCTGCTGCTCTTCCAATTATACTGCAGTTCTCGCTAATTCGGCACTCTGTATGGAATATTGCTAAGACAGTACATTTTGTCCCCGAGCTGGATGTAAAGCAGAGCCTCTCAAAGAACCAGAAATTGGGGCCGGAGTGATAGTAGAAAGGGTAGGGCGTTTGCCTTGCACGTGGCCGACCCGTGTTCAATTCCCAGAATCCCTATAGTCCCCCGGAATCCCATATGGTCTCCCAAGCACCTCCAGGAGTAATTCCTGAGTGCAGAGCCAGGCGTAACCCCTGAGCATCGCTGGGTGTGACCCAAAAAGCAGAGAAAAAAAAGGAACCAGAAACTGGGTGACTTTTGCAGCCCCCGCCACGCTGCCTACCTCCCCCACCCATCCTAGGACGCCGGGAACCGAGCGCCCCTCTCTCGATGTAGGAACTACATTTCCCAGAATCCCGCCCTCCCAGAACTTCCGGTCTCGAAATCTCACGACATCGGGAAGGCGGAAGTGAGGCGGAAGCCATTATTCTCGGGAGGCGACCACTGCGGGGACGGCTCATGGGCAGCGCGGGGCCAGTCCTGAGTGTGTCCGAGGCCCCCCAGGGCGAGAGAGATCGTCCTAGGAACTTTCCTTCGCTTTGGAACCCCGATTCTGCCGCCAGTCTTGTAAGCCCCACCTAGTGCCCTGCACCACCAGCCCCTCTGGGGGACCCGGGAGGATCCTGGGTGGACGCGGTGATGGACAGGGCGTGAAAGTGGGGGTCCGAGCACAGGCTTTAGGACTGGGGGGTGGGGTGGGTCCTGAGATCTGGTGGCGGAAAAAGCAAACCCCAGCGTGATTCTTGGGGTTTGAGGAACTGACCAGCGCGCCCCAAGGACCCCCCCTCCACCGCCCCCCCGAGCGCCTCCAGCGACACGTTTAATTTAAATATTTTATGCTTGTGCAAGTCCGTTTGCCAAAAAGTTCTGCGTGCTGCTTTTTGTTTTGTTTTTATTCTCTCCCTCCACTTTCCCCCTCCCCCCCCACCCCCCCCAGTTGAATCCAGATCGAATTTCTGAGCATGTTGGCATTGAAATGACTCTAAGGGTTATTTGAATGAGGGCTGCGTGCAGCTTCTTGAATGCCTTTCAAGAACAGTTTGGAAATTCTGCAAAAATGTGTGGTGGCAGAGGATGAGGAAGGGGGGATTTCAATGTAATATTTAGTCATAGAAATTTGACTTTTTGGCGCTCCGAAACCCCAGTGGTTTGGTTTATCAGTGCCTGCATCCTACAACCTTGTTGTAAGCGCGCATCCTCTTAAGTTTTCTTCTGGGGGTTTTGATGTGGGTCCCAGACACTTCCATCTGTGTAGAATGAGCACGTGTTTATTTTTTACTTTTGCTGCATGCATCAGTATTTGCATTTCTTGTCCTTGCTGGAAAGGTTGGGGACTTCAGGAAGTGTGGATTGGAGTTTGGGTGGTGAGCATTGAGGCTTCCCTTCCCTTCAGGCAAATTTAATGCTTGCTGGATGATTGAGGATAGTGATATTTTATGGGGTTGGCCACACCCAGTGATGCTCAGGGCTTGTGTCTGGCTCTGCCCTCGGTGATCACTCCTGGCAGGCTCAGGGGACCCAGTGGGATGCCCCGCATCCAACTCAAGCCCCCTGCAAGGCAAGTGCCTTACCTTCTGTACTGTCACTCCAGCCCGCTGTGATAATGATTTCTAGAGGCAGTATTTATTAAGAGGAAGGAAGCGTTCTTTTCCTAAATGAAATTTTCCTGTGGGAAACAGCTGTGGGCTTTTAATCCACACCCCTCCCCCCAGTTTGTATCTGAGTGCTAGAATTTGCAACAGTGTTAAAAATCAAGTTTCACCCAGACCGAGTTCCTACTCCAGGCCCATCATCAGCGTCTCAGGATCCCCCTGCAGGCCCCCTCTCAATGCCGGGCCTGTCATTCCCCGATACTGCTACGTAGTATCCACCAATGAGAGATCTTGTCCTCCTCAGAGGATGGCCCCATTCTCTCTCGTCATCCCCCCCCACCCCCGCAGTGAAGTACACACGTCTTCACTGCTTCCTCATGGACAAGTGGCCCATTGTGGGCACAGACCAGAAAGTCTTTGTCCACACATTCGTGCTTGGACCCTTGGGTCGAGTCCAGATCTAGGCTGCTGGGAACAAGAGCTGCAGTCAGGGCCGGCACTGATGGCGCTCAGAGATAACGTTGTGTGCCGCAGGGTAGCTGCCAAGAAGCCATGCTCGCTTGGTCCCACAGAAGCTCGGCTCCTGATTTGTGGCGCCTCCTCCACACTGTTTGCTGTCTTTTACTGTTGGGGCAGAAACAAAAGAGCAGGAGCCTCCTGCCAGCCAGGCTTGGGGTCCTTTCTCCCCACCCCCATGCCAGCAACCTGCTTTTCTACTCTCATTGTGATTGATTTGCATTTTCGTGCCCATAAGTGAAGAAGAGCAGGGGGTTTTGTTTGTTTTTGACTTTTTGGGGTGCCACCTGCGATGCTTGGGTTGCTCCTGACTCTGCACTCAGGAATCAGTCCTGGCAGTGCTCAGGGGACCATATGGGATGCTGGAGATCGAACCCAGGGTCGACCGTGTGCAAGGCAAACGCCCTCCCTGCTGGACTCTTGCTCCAGCCCCCAAGAGTGTTTTTTCTTTTTTTTCCAAGTACCTAGTACTTGGAAAAGTCTGCATGTCTTCTTAGGGGCTTCACTGTACAATTCTCCCTGTCTCTCTGTATTTATTTATTTAGTTTTGTTTTGGGGGGAAGAAGGCACACTTGGCAGTGCTCAGGGCTGACTCCTGGCTCTATGCTCGGGAATCACTCCAGGCAGGGCTCCAAGGACCCTGTGTGGTGCTGGGGATGGAACCTGGGTCGGCCGTGTCTGAGGCAAATGCCTACCCCACTCTCCTCTCTTGGGCCCCAGTTTTTGATGGGTAGGGGTGGTGGTTCGAGGTATTAGTTTTGTGGGCACTTTAAAGATTCAGGGAAGGGATCCTTGTGGATTTCTCTTCGGGAGTTGCTGGGATCCGTTCATTCCTGGGTGTTCTTGTCGCCCTGACAGCTGGCAGCTTCCTCTGTCAGTGCAGTGGCTCCTGGCTTGAGAGCTCAGATTCCCCGGGTGTGCGGGAGGGCCAGAAGCAGAGCAAGGATGGCCGATGATGTTTTCTTGCTGTTTCTGTCTCCTTGGCTCAGACGTCAGCGTGACGACTCTCAGGAACGCCTGGGCTGCCCCTTGGTGCCAGCTCGTCTGCGTGTCCCCATGATGGCGGCACTGGGTCTGCCACCCCCGGCCGGTAA
Source organism: Sorex fumeus (assembly GCF_029834395.1). Classification (NCBI taxonomy): domain Eukaryota; kingdom Metazoa; phylum Chordata; class Mammalia; order Eulipotyphla; family Soricidae; genus Sorex; species Sorex fumeus. The sequence continues at coordinate 10,696,718 of NW_026606098.1, forward strand.
GTGTTGGACTTGGGTCACTCCCCAGGCTCTCCAGGCCCCCTCATTGTTGGGGAAGGAGAGTCAGCGGGGCCTGGCAGAGAAGCATGGACAGATGGGCAGGCCTAACTCCTGGCCTTTGGGAGGGTGGTTGAGGGAGGGAGGGCTGTGATTGTGGGGTACGGAGTGACCGTTCAGGGGGGACCTGCCCTGCGCTGTCCAGGTCTAGGGATCTGGGCTCAGCACTTCGAGTCGTGACCCTCTGGCAGGGAAGATTTATCACTTCCCTGCCAGTGTCGCCATTGATTTGCGTTTCCCTGCCCATAAGTGAAGAAGAGCAGGTTTTTATGTTTGTTGTTGGCCTTTTGGGTTTTTCGCCATGTTTCCTGGCCTTGAGTGGACCTTGGCCACACTGACTTGTAAAGTTGTGCATGTGAGAGAGAATCGGGTGTCACTACAGCGGGTGGGGCTGTTATCTGTCAACCAAGGGTCCCCCAGACTTCGAGTCTCCCGGATCTTCTCTCCCCCAGCTCCGCCCACCCAGGCCCCCGCCTGGATCCGGAAGACAGAAATTCCGCTTCCTTCCGGAGACCTTTCCTGCCCCCAGGACGGCGAGCTATTTGCTTGCAGCGGCCCGGAGCCCCCAAAGCCAACCAGCTTTGGCTCCCAGGTACGCCAGGGTCTCGGGGTTCCCCGCCGGTGGCCATGCCCGACCCCCTACCCCCACCTCTCAGTATCACACCTTAGAATTCTTCCACCTCTTCAGTCTGGTCGATGCTGGATCGGAGCCAGCAGATGCCCCCACATCAGGGACGCATGGCCAGAAGTGGTTCCTGTACCAGGGCCTTCTTGCGAAACGCAGTTGCAAATGCTCAGCCAGCCCAGTAATAGAAGCCGGACTTGGTCTCACATCCGGAGCCCCAGAGGACGTTGGGTCACGCCCGGGGTGGGGGCACTGCCTGGGGCTCAGCCTGTGCGCTGTCGATCAGCTGGCCTCAGCCTCCCCCGCAGCCTGCTTGCTCACTGCCCTTGCGGCCCCCTCCCCTTCCAGGGAGCCCTGACTTTCCAGGATGTGGCCGTGGACTTTACTGATAAGGAGTGGCCCTTGCTGGACTCAGCCCAGAGGAAGCTCTACAAGGACGTGATGCTGGAGAACTACAGCAACCTCGCCTCCGTGGGTACGGCCACGCGGTGCCTCCCGCTGCCAAAATGGGGGTTTGGAAGATGGTCGTAAGCGGGCTGACCCTGGCTTGTCTCCGGGGTGCCCGGTGCTCCCCAGTTTGGGGAGATGTTGGGGTCTGCAGGTCCTACCGTTCTCATTCCCTGAAGCTTCGCGCAGCTCCTAACTTGCCCACAGCCACCCACACTGGGGCCAGAGCCCTAGTCTAGTGGGAAAGGTGCTGGCCTTATACTTGACTGACCTGGGTTCGATCTCAGGCATCTCGTATGGTCCCTCGAGCACCCCCAGGAGTGATCCCTGAGGTGGCTCAAAAACAACCAAAGAACTTCCATGCTGTCTGCTGTTCTGCTCCTGAGTGGGGCTCATCCGCCTGCCTGACCCACCCTCCCGGTCTGCGCCCCCACATGTAGGGTACCACCTGGGCAAGCCCAGCCTCATCTCACACTTGGAGCAGGAGGAGGAGCCGAGACCCAAGGAGCAGGGGGCTCAGCCCGGCGCCCGTCCGGGTAAGACACCCCCGCGGGCAGCAGGAAGAGCTTCAGGGGAGCCACCGTGGGGCTGGGCATGATCAAAGTGGCTACGCCTGGGCACCGGTCCTGGGCATCCTGCTCCTCTGTCAATGTGACAGGTCCCTCGCACCCCCGTCGCCACTGGCTCTCAGCGGCCTGGTTTGAAGAATTCCTTCCTGGTGTGAATTGACAGATCCCTCTGTCCTTGTCGCGGGCTGTCTGTCCATCTGTCGCTGCTTTCAGGGACAGGAACAGAGCTGCCCAGTGTTCCTGGTCATGCCCTTAGCCCCCTCTTTCCCATGGCCCAGAGAAAAGTCAGTAATTTCCCCGCATCTGTTTCAGATTGGGGGCCCCCCTCCAAGTCCCGCTGGGCCCTTCTCATGGAGGACATTTTCGGGAAGGAGACCCCTGGCGCTGTGGAGGAGGTGAGGATGGGGGGGACTGCAGAGAGGGGGCAGCTGCAGATCCGGGGTGGTGGGTGGCCGTCCCCAGCACAGCCCTGACCTCTGCCCGCACACTGACTGTTTTCTGCTTTGAGGAGGAAATTCTCAGGCTGGGTGTCAGCTGTTGGGTGCGGGGGCTCAACTATTTCCCCCTCGTGTTTTGTTGGGGGCCCACATCCGGCGATGCTGAGGGCTCACTCCTGGCTGTGCTCAGAGATCGCTCTAGGATGTTGGAGATCGGACCCTGGGCGACTGCGAGCCTGGCAGGTCCCAGCCCAGTACCAGCCCTAGGCTCGGATCCCTTTTAGCAGTTCAGACTGCTCCCAGGGACAGGCTGTTCGTAGGTCCCGCTGCAGGCATCTCTCGGGGTCCCAGCAGGGAGCCGCTGGCCAGTGGCTTCCGCAGCCCCCACCCGCATCTCTGCCTCCGCAGGCCGGCGCCACTCCAGGGGGGCTGCCCGGCAGCTACGCCCCGCTGTTGGGGGCCCTGGGCCCGAGCCCCGACCGCCCTCCGACCGCCGCCCCCCAGCGCCCGGGCCAGGACACGGACCTCAAGCCCCCGCCGGGCCGCAAGATGCACGAGTGCCAGCAGTGCCGCAAGGCCTTCACCACCAGCGCCTCCCTCACCCGCCACCGGCGCATCCACACGGGCGAGAAGCCGTACGCGTGCGGGGCCTGCGGCAAGGCCTTCAACGACCCGTCGGCGCTGCGCAGCCACGCGCGCACGCACCTGGCCGAGAAGCCGTTCGCCTGCGGCCAGTGCGCGCAGGCCTTCCGCACACTGTCGGCGCTGCGCATCCACACGCGCGTGCACACGGGCGAGCGGCCCTACCGCTGCGAGCAGTGCGGCAAGGCCTACGGCCGCAGCTGCCACCTGGTGGCCCACCGGCGCAGCCACACGGGCGAGCGGCCCTACGCCTGCCGCGACTGCGGCAAGGCCTTCCAGCACCCGTCGCACCTCAAGGAGCACGCGCGCAACCACACGGGCGAGAAGCCCTACGCGTGCGGCCAGTGCGGCCAGGCGTTCCGCTGGAAGTCCAACTTCAACCTGCACCGCAAGAACCACGCGGCGCCGCGGACCTACGCGTGCCGCGACTGCGGCAAGGCCTTCGGCGACCCGCGCGCCCGGCGGCGCCACATGCGCGCGCACAGCGTCAAGAAGCCCGTGGAGTGCCCGCAGTGCGGCAAGGCCTTCCGCAACCAGTCGGTGCTGAAGACGCACATGAACTCGCACACGGGCGAGCGGCCCTTCGCCTGCGAGCTGTGCGGCAAGGCCTTCGGCGCCAGCTCCAACCTCACGGCGCACCGCAAGATCCACAGCCGCGAGCGGCGCTACGAGTGCGCAGCCTGCGGCAAGGTCTTCGGCGACCACCTGGCCCGCCGGCGCCACATGAGCGCGCACCTGGCCAAGCCGCGCGTGGAGTGCGGCCAGTGCGGCAAGGCCTTCCGCAACCAGTCCACGCTGCGCACGCACATGCGCAGCCACACGGGCGAGAAGCCCTACGCGTGCGAGCACTGCGGCAAGGCCTTCAGCATCGGCTCCAACCTCACGGTGCACCGGCGTATCCACACGGGCGAGAAGCCCTACGCCTGCCCGGCCTGCGGCAAGGCCTTCAGCGACCACTCCTCGCTGCGCAGCCACATCAAGACCCACCGCGGCGAGAAGCTCTACGTGGCCCCCAAGCGGCTGCAGTGAGGGGGCCGCTGGGCCAGGGGCGAGGGGCCGGGGCGCGGATGCCGCCCGGACCACCGGACGGGAGACGCTCCCTGCCCTCCTGCCCTGCAGGGTGATATCCCGGGGTCCGTGCCCAGCCCCGCCCCCACTGAGGCCCGGAAACCTTCCCCCCTCGGGCCCTACCTGGAAATGGGGGTTCCTCCCCGGTTGTGGGTCTTACTTAGGGTCCAGAAGGGACAAAAGGAACGAACTCCCCAGGAGACGGCCTGGCTCAGTTCGGGGTGGGGGTCCCGCTGCCCTAAACTTCTCCCGGGAAGAGGAACTCCAGGTCTGCATGGCGGGAACAAGGGGGAATGGTGCCCACTGCCGCCCACCCGTGTCTGTGCCTGGAAAGCCAGGAGTAAGTGGGGACAGTTTATTTTTGAAACAGAGAGAGAGAGAGAGTGTGTGTGTGTGTGTGTGTGTTGGTGGGCCCCAAAGCCAGGCGGTTCTAGCCACGCCCACGGGGACAGTTTATTTTTGAAGCAAAGTCCTAGAAAGAGTGTGTGTGGGGTGGTGCCTGTCTCTCTCTCTCGGGTGTCCCAACGCCAGACAGTTCTACCCACACCCGCTGCAGAACCTCATGCCCTGGAGGTTCTCTGGGGCCATCCCCAATATGGGGATCAAGGTGGGGGACCGGTTTTGGCTTCCCGGGGATCCCTTCCTGGTGTCCACACATTGGCTGGGAGGGGGAGACAGTGTTCCTGGCCGGTGGTTGGAAAACATGGTGCCACTAACACCCATCCGGAGAGCCTGTCCCCTCTCCTCCGGCCACCAAAAGCCTCTTCTGCGGCTCACGCGAGTTTTCATGCCCCAGATGTGCCCGTGGGGACTCACTTCTGATTTGTCTGGCGCCCAGGATGCGCCCCCGGTGGGAGTTGGCTCTGGAGGATGGTGTGGACTCGCGCCTACCGGGCCCTGGCCACAGCGCCGGACCTCACAGGCACGTCTGTACATAGCATTTTCCCGCCACCTCGGCCTGCACCCTTGGCTATCGCCTGTCCCTACCACTTCCTGAGGTGCAGTGGGTGTGCTCTGAGCACCCAAGGGTGATGTTGGTGCCTGCCGGTGAGGGGCCCTGACCAGGCAACCCCTGAGGACTTGTTCACCCTCTCCCCCAGGCCACCTTCACGAAGAATCTCGTCTTCCAGTCATGAGAAGCTAGAGTTTTGCTGGCTAGAAAGGAGTGCTGATTTTTTTTTTTTTTTTTTTTTTTTTTTACCTGCGTGCATGTGTGGTGCCTGGGATGAACTCCATGGCCTCACACGCGGCAAGTGCTCAGCTGCTGAGTTAGACCCAGATCCCAGGGTGCTCATCTCTATAAGGTAGCTGGCAAACATGCCCCCCCCTCATCCCGCAGACACCCCCAGCCTGGTCAGGGGCAAGCAGGTGTTTGTCTGGTTGTGAAGCATCTCAGGGGGTGGGGGCGTATTGGGGAGAAGAATCTGTTACATTGATTACCCTACATGCTTTTTGCTTGCACCCCTCTGCCCCTCGGGGGAAATCCTCTCCCTGACGGTCCTGTAGGTCCTGTGACGCCCCACTCCAAGGACATGAGTCATGGGCAATAGGAGATGGGGGAGGAGGTGCAGAAAGGCAGTTGTCCCCAGCCATGGCCAGCAGCCATCCCGAGCGGCTGGCTGCACTCGTTTCTCTGTGCGGTTGCTTCTCCCAGACTTCCTCTTAACGTGAGAAATAATAAAAGTCCGTTCCTGCTCTGGCGCTCGCTGTCTCTGGATGCTTTAGTCGATGCTGGGGGGGGGGGGGGGTTGTCTCTGTACCCAGGTCGGTTCTGTCGATGCACCTGATCATCAGTGAGAGGAGATTCGTGCTCTGCTGCATTTGTGGCTATTAGCTCATAATTTTACTTATAAATATACTTTGGGGGGAGGTGCCACACCCAGTGGTGCTCAGGGGTCACTCCTGGCAGGGCTGGGGGTTGGCAACCTGTGGATTGCCGGGGATTGAGTCACAGTCTGCTGTATGCAAGGCCAGTACCCGCTATACCATCTCTCTGGCCCCATTTTTTTTTTTTTGTCAAACTTTTCAAAAAAATTTTTTTTCCTTGTAAAATTTTTTAAGGTTTTTATTTATTTTTTTTAAGATTTGGACAAGAATGATAGTATAATGGGGAAGGAGCTTGCCTTGCACTCTGCTGGGAGGTTTGACCCCAGCACCACATACAGCCCTCTGAGCACTGCTGGGTGTGGCCTGTAACCAAAAGAGAGTATATTGACCTTGCAGTGAGTCTGGAACCCGGATTGATGGAAGGTGTCGGGACCTCAGGTGGAGACCCTTCTTCTCCCCAGAGAAGCATCCCTGGCCCTGAAGCCTTGAGGAAGGATGCAGACCTGTCCGCGGGGCTCAGGACACACCCGCCAGCATTTACTTCCTAGTCTTACCTGACTTACCAGGATTGACCCAAACCAGGGTTTTCTCACTGTAGAAACTACCATGAGTTTTTGGGCTGGAGAGATTCCAGCAGGGTTTAAGACACGGCTGACCCAGGTTTCGTTACTAGAACCCCATAAGGTTCCCTGAGCCTCACCAGGAGTGATCCCTGAGCACAGAGTCAGGAGTCAACCCTGAGAGTCTCTGGGTGTGTGAACCCTCCCCGACCCCCACCAAAAAAAAAAAGAAAAATGTGTTTCCTGATTGTTTTCTTCTCCAAATCCTCGGCACAGGTTATGAGGTGCCCCCCACCCCACCTTTTGCAAAACACGTGGTAAATAAAATCATAGTTGACAGCAATCAGAAAGAGGCAACCCCAGTGATGGTTTCCAGACAATGTGTGCCAGCCAGGATGGGGCAGAGAGCACGGGACAGACTTGGCAGGATCAAGAAGCACCAATGAGATGGAGGAGAGGCCTCTGGGGGGCTTTGCACCAAGAGCACTGGGGCCTGTCCCAGGCACCACAGAGCCCCGCACACACCATTGCCTGCCTCCCCGTCCCCCGGATAAATAAGTTGCACCAAGAACTTGCACACAGCTGCCACCATTACTCAGACGCGCTTGTTTCCCCCTCCAGGCTCACAGGGGGCTGGACCCTTGACATAAAGTTCGGGCCCTTTGCCTTAGCAGAGAGAAAACCTTCAGGTATGCTGCTGCCTCAAGTGTGCCCTGGGGGTCAGGAATTGGGGGTTAGGAGTTGCTCCCCGGGAAGGAAAACACTTCTGGGTCACGCATCCATCCACCACCTTCCCCCCATGCCCTGCAATCATCCCACCCATTCCAATCACTGGGCACCAGCCCTTCTGCAGAAGAGTTTCCGCAGGGCCCCCTTAATGTCCCTGTTCCTCAGGCTGTAGATGAAGGGGTTCAGCATGGGGGTGACCACCGTGTACATCACCGAGGCCACCGACCCCTTTCTGGAAGGGTGGGCCGTCCCAGATGTGAGGTAGACGCCCAGGCCAGCACCATAGAACAGGGAGATGATGGCCAGGTGGGAGCTACAGGTGGAGAAGGCCTTGTACTTGCCCTGGGCCGAGGCGATGCCCAGGATGGAGGAGATGATTTTCGTGTAAGAGTAGAGGATGCCAATCAGGGGGATGACGCCCATGAGGCCCGTGATGAAGTACTGCACAATGTCATTGATGAAGGTGTCGTTACAGGCCAACTTGAGGAGCTGGGCAAGCTCACAGAAGAAGTGCGGGATTTCCACGTCTCTGCAGAAAGACAGCCTGAGCGCCAGCAGGCTCTGGAACACAAAGTAGGCCAGGCAGAATAACCAGGAGGCCAGCAGTAGCAGGCCACAGAGCCGGGGGTTCATGATGACCGTGTAGTGCAGGGGGTGGCAGATGGCCACGAAGCGGTCATAGGCCATGATGGTCAGCAACAGGTCATCCAGGCCCGCAAAGATCATGAAGAAGAACATCTGCGCCAGGCAGCCCTCGTAGCTGATGGTCCTGTCGTGCGTCTGCAGGTTGGCCAGCATCTTGGGGACGGTGGTGGAGGTGAAGCAGATGTCGGTGAGGGACAGGTTGGAGAGGAAGAAGTACATGGGCGTGTGCAGGTGGGGGTCCGAGAGGATGGCCGCGATGATGAGCAGGTTGCCCGTGATGCAGACCACGTACATGTAGAGGAAGAGGCCGAACAGCAGAGGCTGCAGGTCCGAGTCTTCGGAAAGTCCCAGAAGGATGAATTTTACAGTGCCCGTGTGGTTCTCGGCTTCCATAGGACTGGTAGGAGGCAAGAATCAGGCAGGATGATGACGTGACGGAAGTACGCAATTTCTCCCCACAGCCCCTAAAGCCTTGTATTTATCTAAGGGTTTATATTTTCTTTGCAGAATTTTTTGTTTTAATCTCTCTTCAGTAACCCTCTCTCTCTCCCCACAACTGCTACCGTTCCTGCATCTGAAAGACCCCGTCCTCCAAGGCCAGATGGCACGATGGAGAGGGTTTTTGCCTTGTGCATGGATGAGCTGGGTTCAATCCCTGGCACCCCAGAGGGTCCCCTGAGCCCCGCCAAGAGGGATCCCTGAGCACAGAGCCAAAAGTCAGCCCTGAGCACTGCCAGGTGCGGCCAAATAATTGACTTCATAGCTGGTCTCCCAGAGGCCCCTGGGGATGTGTAGGCATCCGCTTCTGGGACATTCAGAACCCAACGACACTTCCATGCCCTCCATCGCTTTGCAGAATCTTGAAGCGATTTTCTGGCTCCAGTGACTTACTCAGAAAAATATTGTCTGAAGATTTCATAGGTGAGAAGTTGAGAGATGAAACCAAAGGGAAGTAACCGCAGAAATAAGTCAGGGTTCTCGGGCCAAAAAGAAACAATGGGAGGGGCCAGAGGGGTAGTCTGGTAGGGAGGGCGTTGGCTTTGCATGCATCCGACCCGGGTTCAATTCCCAGCATCATATAGGGTCCTCCGAGCACCACCAGGAGTAACCCCTGAGCATCGCTGGGTGCGACCCAAAAAGACAAACCCACAAAAAAACAAAAACCAGGAGGGGGTGCTGGAGTGATAGTACAGCAGGGAGGGCACTTGCCTCACCCAGCTTTGTTCCCTAGCACTCCATGGAGTCCCTGAAGCCCACCAGGAGTGACCCCCGAGTGGGTTTGTGACCCTGAACATCGCTGGGGGTGGCCCCCAAACCAAAAGGGAGTAAGAAAGCGGGATAGGGTGTGTGTGTGTGTGTGTGTGTGTGAGTGACTGTATGTGTGAGTGTGTGTGTGAGTGTGTGAATGTGTGTGTGCATTTCTTTTCTTTTTTTTATTGGTTTGGGGGGACATATCTGAAATGAAAGAACAGGATGTGTGTGTGTGTGTGTGAGTGTGTGCAGACATTTTATTATTTTGGTTTGGGGGTCATATCCAGTGGCTCTTGGGGGACTGTGCAGTGCTGGAAACTGAACCCAGAACGTCCCCCGTTACCCCCACCAGCAGAAAGAAATCAATTCTACGGGCTGGCATCACCCTCACCCTGAGACAGACACAGCTGAAGAGAAGCAGGTGGTCTGTGGGGGACTCAGGGGACCCGACAGGCTCTTGCAGGTTGAGCCCAAAGATCTGAGATTCAGGGAGCCCAGGGGTGTCACTCCACTCTAGCAGATGGAGAAGAAACCCATTTCCTGACCCACAGCGCGACTCTCTCCTGCTCAGCCTTTGGGTCTATTTGAGTCATCTGCTGATTAGACAAGACCCACCTAAACTGGGGGAGCCATGCCCGCTAATTCAGTTTCCCATGGGAATCTCACCCACATATGTTCATCTCACACTGGGGGGCCACACCTGATTGTGCTCAGTGCTTTACTCCTGCCTCTGTGCTCAGGGATCACTCCTGGCTTACTCGGGCAGGCTTGTTCCCCTCTCCAGGCTCACAGGGGCCTGCACCCTTGGGTCGTTTGCCTCAGCAGAGAGAAAACCTTCAGGCACGCTGCTACCTCAAGTGTGCCCCTGGGTGTCAGGAATTGGGGGTTAGGAATTGGTTCCCCAGAAAAAAAAATGAGCACATCCGGTTCACGCATCTACCACCTTCCCCCATGCCCTGTAATTATCCCATCTGTCCCGATCACTGGGCACCAGCCCTTCTGCAGAAGAGTCTCTGCAGGGCCCTCTTCATGTCCCAGTTCCTCAGGCTGTAGAGGGAGGGGTTCAGCATGGGGGTGACCACCGTGTACATCACCGAGGCCACCGACCGCTTTCTGGAAGGGTGGGCCATCCCAGACGTGAGGTAGACGCCCAGGCCAGCACCATAGAATAGAGAGATGGTGGACAGGAGCCCTCTCTGCTCTCCCATCTCTCCCCCATCCCCAAGACATTCTTCTCATTCAGCGCTGATCATCTGCAAGGGCCCATATGCACAGTGCTAACCAACGCCTCCAGCAAGGAGCGTGGACTGAAGGATGTCCAGACCCCCGCTAAAACACAGAGATGTCACAATGGGTGGGACAGCAAATTCCTTGTTTTGTTCAGACATCAGTGAATTAGGAACAAAGTGGGGGTAGATCAGGAGCATTTTACCCTAACAGGGACATCCTGGGGCAACTTCTCAAAGCTCTGAATTTAAGTTTCCTGAGCTGACTCATGGCTCTGCACTCAGGAATTACTCAGAGGATCACAGGTGGAGCCAGGGATCAAACCCTGGTTGGTCATATTCAAGGCAAGCACCCTCCCCACTGTCCCATCACTCCAGCCCCCTCAGACTTTCTTTTCTCTGAGACAGACTGAGTTCCAGCCCAGTACAGATGGAGATAGGATTTTATTCCCTCACCTGAGTGGGCTGGAGCGATAGCACAGCAGGTAGGGCGTCTGCCTTGCACGGAGCCAACATGGCCGACCCAAGTTCGATTCCTCCGCCCCTCTCGGAGAGCCCGGCAAGCTACCGAGAGTATTCGATATGCCAGACACAGTAACAACAAAGTCTCCAATGGAGACGTTACAGGGCCCGCTCGAGCAAATTGATGATCAACGGGAGGGCCTTTACTTACTTTACACCTGAGTCCAATAAAGATGATCCCCAGATGTTTGGAAGTGGGGACCAGCTCCTGCACCCCCAAAGTGAGGACAGCCGGAGTCTCAGGCACAGTGTGGGGCTGTCAGGATGCCCGTATCACAAGAGCCTCCTCCCAACAATCCATCTGATGGTCCCCAGGGCCACACTAAAACGGGTCCATTGAAGTCTCTGGATTCTGCCCCCCACCCTTTTTCCAGAAAAGGGGTAGTTGCGGGTAGTTGCCCCTATGTGGGCCGTCTCTGTGACTCAGTGGTAGATGCAGGGCAGATGAGGCAAGGGTAAAAACATTCTAGAAGGGAGAGCTGGGAGGAAAGAGGTGGGGGAATGTGCAAACAGGAAGACTGAGGGAGGGGCAGCCAGGACACAAGGAAGCAAGGGAAGCCCGTGAGACGGAGAGAAGAAAATGCAGGCACAGTGAAACTCCGACAGCCCTGGCCAGAGCCGGGGACTTTCATTGCGTTTGTCTGATTTTGCTCGCAAGGTGGGGGATGGAATTGGCAGCCTCACATAGGTGAGGCAAGTGCTCTAACCACTGAGCCACCTCCCCGACCCCAGCTCTTATGAGGACTTTATGCATTTTCCTCTCTCGACATCCTTGTCTGTGTGCCCAGAAATCCTGTAAATAACAGTTTTTCCCCCCTCTTACCTCTTGGCCACGGCACTCTCTGAGACCTTACTAGAGCATCAGGATAAGATTTCTGATTTCTGGGGCCTCTGATCTCGGCTGTCCCCAATGGAGGGCAGATTAGAACAGGGGTGCAGGGAGGCAGTGCTTAGAATAAAGTGGGCCTGGCCCCCAGGGTCTCTCCTCCTGGTCCAGGATAGGTGAGGCAGAGAAAAGGAGCTCAAGGGTTTTGTGGGGGGCCAAATCCCCTCGCTTCTCATTAAGCAAATTGCTGTTTGGGTTGTTTCTGGGGAGCCATGTTCCCCACTTGGAGGCTCAGGGGAGCGATCATGGCACAGGTCAGCCCCCTGGGAGCTGCGCATGTTCCCCCCCTCCCTCCTCAGGATCTTTGGCACCAGCCCCCAGCCCTCACCAGTCCCAAACTCCACGGGACATTTTATCCCTAATCCATAATTCATTGTCCCTTTGGTGACAATGTCCCTTTGGACCCTCAGCACCGCCAACTTCCCTGAAGAGAAATATCACCAGCTTTGCAGATCTTTCCCTCCTCTAAGGGTTTAGGAATATTTTTGGACATGTTTCTTGATAGTCTAAACCAAGTCTACTTTTAAAATAAATTGTATTTATTTATTTATTTTTAGTTTGGGGGCCACACCCAGCGGTGCTCAAGGTTGACTCCTGGCTCTGTGCTCAGGGATCACTCCTGGTGGGCTCAGGGGATCAGCGATCAAGGATCAGGATCAGGGATGCAGGAGACTGAGCCCAGGTTGACTGCATGCAAGGCAAGGTAGTATCACTTGGACCCCTTAAAAAATTATAATAGTTCAGGTAATAGGGTGATAATGGTATTGGAGGACCTGGTATTGATGGGCAAAGTTCTGGTTTCCAAGGGGCCGGGACCCGCCCCTTACATCACTTCCAGTCTGACCCTCGTCCCAGCCTGCCCCTCTCCCCATTATTTGTTGATTGACAGTTATGGGCTTGGGGTCAACTGTTGCCTCCCTGAGCACTAACCCTGAGCTCCAACCCTCCATCTAAGCTCTTGTGTTATTTCCAGGCAACCTAATCAGTTGTTCTTCCCCCGACCTCTCAGTTCTGCCCTTACAGGCAGAACTGGGGCCGTTTTTTTGGATTCTCATCTGCTGAAACTGCATGCTCTTGTCTGTCCCTCCAGATGCCACAGATGAGTGACTGCCTCCTGCACTAGTCCCTCTGCTCAGCCAAGTTGCTAGGAAATGCTTGGCTTTCTTTTTTTATTTCTTTTTTTTTTATTACAAGTGGGGGCTCCCATGGCAGTGCTCAGGGCTTACTCCTATCTCTGTACTCAGGACTTACTTCTGGCTCCTGGCACAGGGGACCAGAAGAGACACCAGTGATCCTGCCTGGGTTGACCGTGTGTGCGGCCGTAGCCCCGCTGTATCAACTCTGGCTCTATAAACTCTCAGACTTAGATATGATTTGTGTGTGTGTGTGTGTGTGTGTGTGTGTGTGTTTGGTCAGGGCTTTCTTGCACATGACCCCTTTACATCCACAAAATGCAGCGTGGGTGACATGGCTGGACATGACTGTGAAAATGGGCTTACAAGAAGTCCTCAGGTGTGTGACCCTCTGGGGTTCAGGTTAATTAGGGATCCATGCTCTTCAGGAACTATGTCAGTGGTCAGTTATTTTTGTCATGCTCCACATTCATTTAAGGGGCCCCATAGCAGGGTGTGAGTCAGATGTTACTAGAGTAACGTGACCGGAATCTTCATCAGTGATTTGCAACTGCCCATCTATGGATCAGTGGTGCTGGTCAACAGGTGTAGACGGGTTGAAAACCACAGTCTATACTGCTTGAGTTAGAACCACCGGTCCACGGACCAGCAGGCAGCTGAGGCTCTGGTCCACAGGTGTATAAAAGGTGGTAGAACGTTGGATGGCATTTTATGGTTCTGCCGACTTCCCCTCTCAGGAAAATAAAATTGCTCAAGCCCCCCCCCCCCCCGAAGGTGGAGGATAAAGAAACCTCACGAGGGAATGGACAGTTGGTCCGATGAGAACAAAGTTTTGTGATTTGGTGACAGATAAGGGGTTCTCAATGGGATGGGACTTGCAGTGGGGGTGAGGAGGAAGAGATAGATAGGGAGAAAGAAAAAATTGCTTTAAGGAACTGGTAGATAGATTTGAGGCCTCACTTGCATGCCAGGTATGTGCTCCACCCCAGAGACATGGCCCAGAGACATGGCCTTGTTCCTGAGGACAGACTCCCGGGAAGGCAGGAGGGGTGTAAAGATCTGGGGGGGGGGAGGGGGGCAGGAGGGGTTGGGGGGGAGCCAGGACAGGAGACAGGAAGTGGCCAGGTTTGGCTTTTATTTCAAGTCTGCTGCCTCCGTGGGTTAGCCACACTTTCAACCCCTTCCATTAGAAACAACAATGAGTTTCCAAATACAGTTGCTTATCCAAATCCTCAGGGTAAGTAACCAATGTCACCCCTAAAAAAGTTCAGGGCCAGAGAGATAGTACAGGAGGAGGGACGACATTTGGCTTGCATGCAGTGACCTGGTTTCAAACCCCGGTACCCCATAGTGTCCATTGAGTAACAGCAGGAGAGATCCCTGAGTGCAGGAATAAGCCCTGAGCACTGCCAAGTGTAGCAGAGAGAAAGGAAGGAAGGAAGGAAGGAAGGAAGGAAGGAAGGAAGGAAGGAAGGAAGGAAGGAAGGAAGAGGAGAAAGAAGGGGAAGGAAGGAAGGAAGGAAGGAAGGAAGGAAGGAAGGAAGGAAGGAAGGAAGGAAGGAGGGAGGGAGGGAGGGACTCAGTAAAATTGGATGGGCTGTATAGGGCTAGTTCCTTCAATTTCTTTAAAGCAAGTAAGAGGAAATGAAATGTTATATGCCTGCTAAGGGGGCAGGCTGGGGAGTGGGAGGGAGCCTGGGGACATTGGTGGGTGGTGGGAAGAGGCCGTGGGTGGTGGGATGGGTGTGAAACATAGCCTGCCTGAAATACTCTCCTATGAACAACTTTGAAAATTATGGTGTCTTCATGAAAATGACTCTAAAAGAATAACAATAATAAACAAAAATAAGCACAGCAATAAATAAAACTGGATGGGGCTCAGGACATCATTCCTGAGTACCGCTACCACCCCTGGAAAAGACCTGGATAAAGCATCACCCCGAGGCTCAGAGCCAAGACAGCACTGGGTGGGCGCAGAGACACGAGCAGCGCCGAGGATGCCCCAAGACCCTTCCTTTGCCTGCACGAGGAGCCCTGGGGTCCAGCCCCAGCACTGCCGGCTGAGGCCCCCCTGGTGAGAGCCAAAGCCACGTGCAAACAGCTGGGACGTCCCTCTGATCGCCTTGTCTGCCCGACTCTTCCACCGCATGCTCTCGCCCCCCCTGCGGCTGAGGCAAGTTCGTCCCCTTGAAATAGGGCACGAGCAGGAGCCGCTAAAGTCGGGCCGTTTAGTTTCCTCAGGAGAGAACGAGCCTCCCGGCACAGACCTATCCGCACGGGTGGGGGCAAGGAGACAGTCGCTCCCCCCGGAAGGAAGTGACAATCACTTCCGGATCACGCAGCCAGTCAGCAGTGACGAGCACTTCCGGGTCCTTCGTCCAGCGGCGAGCGCTTCCGGGTCACACGTCCAGCGGCCCCACCTGCCCCCACGGCCTGCAACCATCCCACCCGCCCCGGTCACTGGGCACCAGCCGCTCTGCAGAAGAGTTTCTGCAGGGCCCCCTTCATGTCCCGGTTCCTCAGGCTGTAGATGAAGGGGTTCAGCATGGGGGCAACCACCGTGTACATCACCGAGGCCACCGACCCCTTTCTGGACGGGCGGGCCGTCCCAGATGTGAGGTAGACGCCCAGGCCGGCGCCGTAGAACAGGGAGATGATGGCCAGGTGGGAGCTACAGGTGGAGAAGGCCTTGTACTTGCCCCGGGCTGAGGCGATGCCCAGGATGGAGGAGATGATTTTCGTGTAAGAGTAGAGGATGCCGATCAGGGGGATGACACCCAGCAGGCCGGTGACGAAATACTGCACGATGTTATTGGCGAGGGTGTCGTTGCAGGCCAGCTTGAGGAGCTGGGCGAGCTCGCAGAAGAAGTGCGGGATTTCCACGTCTCCGCAGAAAGCGACCCGGAGCATCAGCAGGCTCTGCAGGAAAGAGTAGAGCAGACAGACGAGCCAGCAGCCCAGCAGCAGCAAGCCACAGAGCCGGAGGTTCATGATGACCGTGTAGTGCAGGGGGTGGCAGATGGCCACGAAGCGGTCATAGGCCATGACGGTCAGCAACAGGTCATCCAGGCCCGCAAAGATCATGAAGAAGAACATCTGCGCCAGGCAGCCCTCGTAGCTGATGGTCCTGTCGTGCGTCTGCAGGTTGGCCAGCATCTTGGGGACGGTGGTGGAGGTGAAGCAGATGTCGGTGAGGGACAGGTTGGAGAGGAAGAAGTACATGGGCGTGTGCAGGTGGGGGTCCGAGAGGATGGCCGCGATGATGAGCAGGTTGCCCGTGATGCAGACCACGTACATGTAGAGGAAGAGGCCGAACAGCAGAGGCTGCAGGTCCGAGTCTTCGGAAAGTCCCAGAAGGATGAAGGTTGCGATGCCCGTGCGGTTTTCAGCAGACATGGCCAATTATAACAGATGCCCAGTAGGAGACGCAAATGAGGCAAATAGAAGGGGGAAGGACATGAAGGGGAAATCTGGTAGACCCGCGGAGTGACGGCGCAGGAACCTTCCCTTCCAGTCCCGAGGCTCCTGGCGTGCTTTGCAGGCGAGTTGACGCCCTGGATGAGACACACAATCTCCCCTGAGAATCCACTCTCCCCTGAACTGCCCTCCCTCCTGCATGAAAAACTACTTCTTCGGTGGCACTGACAATGAGAGCTGCAATCGATCCTCTGGACCAGAACTGAGTGCTGAAAGGAAGTAAAGGGATATGCATGAGACCCTTTCTGTTATGGCCCTGCAAACCACAGTGCCAGAAAGGAAAATGAGAGAGACAGAGAGAGAGAAAGACAGAGAGACAGAGAGAGAGAGAGAGAAGTAAAGTGTGTGTGCCCATAGAGACAGGCTGGGTGGGGGGAGGAGTAGCGGGAGGGAAACTAGGGACAGTGGAGGAGGGAAATGTGCCCTGGTGAAGGGGCTGGTGTTGGAACACTGTATGCGTGAGACTCAACATGAACACTCTGTAACTGCATCTCACGGTGATTCAATCAAGAAAAAAAGAGGGGCTGGAATGATAGCACAGCGGTTAGAGCGTTTGCCTTGCACCAGCTTACCCGGGTTCGATTCCCAGCATCCCATTTGGTTCCCTGAGCACTGCCAGGAGTAATTCCTGAGTGCAAGAGTGCAAAGCCAGGAGTAACCCCCTGTGCATCACCAAGGGTGACCCAAAAAGGAAAAAAAAAAAGACACCCCTTTCCCAGTTCCGACTCCATGGGCAAGAGTGTGTGTGTGTGGAAGTGGGGGAACTGTCTCTTTGGCATCATTTCTAACCCATGTACAACTCTTTTGAGCATCACATAAGAAGTGACCGGTGCCCTTCTGGATTGATTTCTGCCCTCTTGCTGCTCATTTTGCACCCCACCCCACCCCACCCAAGAAAGTGGAGAAGGAGGCAGATCATTGGGACTTTGAGAACTGAGCGCCATGTCTGTGTCCAAGCACGGGATTATCTGTCTGCAGCTGGATTCTGAGGAGGGTGTGAGAACATGCACTCAGCTATTTCTCCACTCACTCTATTCCGGGGCCAGAGCCACAGCACAGCAAGGAGGGCACTGGCCTTGCACGCAGCCAGCCTGGGTTGGATCCCAACATCCCAGAGGGTCCCCTGAGCACCACCAGGAGTGATCCCTGAATGCAGAGCCAGGAGGAAGTCCTGAGCATTGCATGGTGTGACCCCCAAACCAAAAAATAATGATTTTTCTATTATTGTCCCAATTGACTCCTCTGCTTCCATTTTAAAGAAAGTTTCAGTGTCTTCTTTGCCTTTCCATGTGTTCAGGCAGTCAGGACCTCAGTGAGTGAATTTCAGGGAGAGACAGAAAACCAGGGGCTGGAGCAATAGGAGAGCGGGAAGGGTATTTGCCTTGCACATGTCCAACCCGGGTTCGATCCCTGACATCCCACAGGGTTCCCTGAGCACCACCAGTAGTAATTCCTGAGTGCAGAGCCAGGAATAACCCTCTGGGTATCGCCGGTGTGACCCAAAAAGACAAACAAACAAACAGAAAATCAGAAAGCAATCAAAACAAGAGATGGAAAAAAATAAACAAAACAAGAAATGTTTAGAGAGACCAGATATATCTACTTTCCCCCAACCACCCAAAAAAGAACAGTTTATTGTTTGCTCAGAAGCCTGCCACCAAGAGGCCTTGGAAAGCAGAGAAATACTCTGAGACTAAAATCCCTTCTTTTATTCCTTTTTCTCTCTTTCTTTTTAATTAAAAATCTTATCGTAGAATGTTCCAACATCCATCCCTTCACCAATGTATATTTCTCACCACCAATGTCCCCAGTTTCCCTCCCCCCTTTTATAATAATAATAATAATAATTATTATTATTATTATTCCACTGTCCACAGTCCTCCCTTTGTTCATCGATTTGCTCAAGCAGGCACCAGTAACGTCTCCATTGTGAGTCTTGTTGTTACTGTTTTTGGCATATTGAATACGCCACAGGTAGCTTGCCAGGCACTCTGAGAGAGACAGAGGAATGGAAACTGCGTCAGCCGCATGCAGGGCAAATGCCCTACCGCTGTGCTATTGCTCTAGCCCATTATTATTATTATTATTTGATTTTTGGCTTTTGTGCCACACCGGGTGGTGTGCAGGGCTGACTCCTGGTTCTGCACCTGGGGGTGACTTCTGGTGGTGCTCAGGGAATCCTATGGGGTGCTGGGTATTGAACACTGCTTGGCCATGTGCAGGGTAAGTGTCCGCCCCACTGTGCTATTACACCGGCCCCAAGACTAAAAGTCCTTCTCCCTGACAGCCTCTAGCAATTATTCGCAGTTCAGACTGAACCAGCTGGAAGGCAAACCCAATATGCAGAGCTTTCTAGACTCTCGGGGGGGGGGGGGGGGGGGATGTTCAAGTGAGAGGAAGTAGGGCCAGAGTGATACGACAGAGGGTAGGGTGCTTGCCTTGCATGTGTCTGACCAGGTTCGATCCCCAACACCCCATACGGTCTCCTGAGCCCCGCCAAGAGTAGTTCCTGAGTGCAGAGCCAGGAGTAACCCCTGAACATCGCCCCCCTCTCCACAAAAAAAAAAGTGAGGCAAGAAAGTGAAGAAGGGGAAGCCTAAAACCTGAGAGATAAGGAGGCAAAAGGACACACCCGGATGGAGGGAAGAGAACAAAAGACCCTCTGTAGCTGGGAGACTCAGTGCAAAGTCATGGACTTTCATGAGGCTTTTTGTTTCATGGTTTCAGAGATTAAATCTGCAGCTTCTCCCAGGCAAGGCAAGTGCTCTAACCACTGAGCCACCTTCCCGGCCCCAGCTCTTATTAGGATTTAATACACTTTCCTCTCTTGACATCCCTGTCTGTGTGCCCAGAAAGCCTCTAAATAAAAGTTTTCCCCCCTCTTACCTCTTGGCCACGATACTCTCTGAGACCATACTAGGACATCAGGACGAGATTTCTGATTTCTGGAGCCTCCAATCTCGACTGTCCCCAATAGAGGACAGATAAGAACAGCAGTGCAGAGAGATAGAGCTTAGAACTCAGCAGGCCTGGCCCCCAGGGCCTCTCCTCCTGGCCCGGGATAGGTGAAGCCGAGAGAAGGGGCTCAGGGGGATTCTTGGGGAGTGGGGATGTGAATCCTCTCGCTTCTCATTAAGCAAATTGTTGTTTGGGTTGTTTCTGGGGAGCCATGTTCCCCACTTGGAGGCTCAGGGGAGCAATCGTGGCACAGATCAGCCCCCTGGGAGCCACTCCCTCCTCAGGGTCTTTGGAACACCCCCCCTGCCACACACACACACACACACACACACACACACATATCCTTGGGACATTTCCTTCCTAAAGCAATTCCTCCTTCTTGGAGTGAGGCCCCAGGACATTGAGCTTCTCTTTGGAAATCTAGGCCTGAAGGTTCCCTTCCACTGCTGCGCTAGGGCCAATCAAATCAGAGATACGACACATGACAGGAAAGAAAGAGTTTTAGAAGGAGAGTGATAGCCCAGCAGGGAGGGCACTTGTCTTATACACAGCTGACCCGGGTTTGATCCCCTGCTCCCAGGGTTACCCAAGCACCACCAGGAATAATTTCTGAATGCAGAGGCAGGAGTCAGCCCTGAGCATCATCAGGTATGGCCCCCAAACAAAACCAAAAACAACCAAAAAAATTGCAGCCTGTCCACATGTTGAAAGATGCTGGACTCATGGCTAAAAACAAACATCTTGACTTCCATAGTCTCAAAAAGGAGTTTTTATTTTATATTTTGGTTTGGGGGCCACACCCAGAGATGCTCAGGGCTTAGTCCTGGCTCTGCACTCAGGAATCATTCCTGCTGGGACTCAGGGGACCCTAAGGGGTGCCAGGTCAGCTGTGTACAAGGCAAGCGCCCTCCCCACTGGACTGTCTCTCCAGCCTCATGAATCTCCCCCTTCTGGAGCTGTATTAGTGCATATGAGAGAACCCCAATCTGAGATGGGTTTGGGGTGATAAGAAGTCTACCTTTCAGTTAATTTCATCAATGGCCACGACCCAGAGACTTCTCTCTCAGAAGAGAGCATAAAACAACTCGCCATAGCCATACCGCTGGATCCCACTCCAGGTTGTTTCATTCAGGGCACCCCAGAGTGGGGTGGGTGAGGCCCCACCCCAAGGACCCAATCCCGGCAGCCAAAAACCTCCAGCACTCAACTGCTGCCATGCTCACAGCCGCTCTCCACATGCCCAAGCCGAGTCTCACCCACTAGTGAAAGTTTTCCTGATCGCTCACACCTCACACCACTCATATTCCAAGAGTAGCACTCCACATTTGATGGGGTTCAAAGTAGAAGGCAACCAATCTTAAAGGGAAATATAGTTTTACATATAGATATATAGTTATACAAGCCCACAAGACTCAACCTTTAACCACATGTTAGTGATGTCTTATAGAAGGGCTTAATGGCCCCTGGGTAAAATCCAACAATCTTCACATACCTTCCTCTATGGAAATTTTTTGGGAGCATTTTCAGCAATTTTTATAACAAACAATACAAAATAAGTTATTTTGGTTCTGCTTTGGGGGAGGGGTTGGGGTTCAGGATAGAAACATTCGAAATATGGTGGTGGGAAGGTGTAATGGTGGTGGGATTGGTGTTCAAATATTAAATGTAATCAAATATGTGAAAATTAATTTAAAAAAGAGGTCTACCTTTCCAGGAGGACTGGTCCAAGGTTAGACACTTGCCACAAGTGGTGGTGGATGCAGAAATGGCAATAACACAAAGAAGGGACCACTGTGACAATGATCGTTGGAAATGATCACTCTGGACAAGAACTGAGTGCTGAAAGGAGGTAAAGGGATATGCATGTTAACATTTCAGTACCTATATTGAAAACCATAATGTCCAAAAGGAGACAGACAGACAGACAGACAGACAGAGACAGAGAGAGAAAGAGCGTCTGCCATAGAGGCAGGCTGGGGGGTGGGAAGCAGGAGGGAATCTGGGGACATTGGTGGTGGGAAATTTGCACTGGTGAAGGGATGGGGGTTGGAACATTGTATGACTGAAACCCAATCATGAACAACTCTGTAACTGTGCATCTCACTGGGATCCAAATAAAAAAATAAAACAGACCTAATATATAAGGCATAGGGTAAATAAAGACACTATTATAAGAACTAAAAGAAAAAGAAGAGGTCAGAGCGATAGCACAGTGGGGAAGGCATTTGCCTTGCACACGACTGACCTGGGTTAGATTCCCGACATCCATATGGTCTCCCAAACTCTGCCGGGAGTGATTCCTGAGTGCAGAGCCAGGAGTGATCCCTGAGCATCACTGGGTGTGACTTAAAAAGTCAAAAAAAGAAAAAAATATGAAGAAGAAGGAGGAGAAAGAGGAGGAGGAGGAGGAACGACTATGTTCTCAGTTTCTAGCACTTAAATGAAAGTCTGTTTTCTCCCTTTCACATCAAGCTCTGAAGTCAGTGACCTTTGAACAGAGAATGTCCAAGTTTGGTCGAGTTTGAGGTCAAACTCACTAAAGAAAGTTCACAGTCTTCTGCGATGTGACAGCCCTGGACAATCATTTCATTGAAAAAGGAGGTGCCTTTGAGGCAGCTTACCCCCAAACCTCCCTGACTGAGCCCAGATGAATCCATCAAGGAAAGCTAAATCTCAGCAGCATAAGATCATGGAGAAAGTCCCATGTCTTTCCAAGGCTGCTCTACCACCAGGTCCAAACCAAGGACCAATTCAAGAGACAGGATGAAGGTGAGCAAGACTTTGACTCAAATGCACACAACCTAAGAAGTGGTGAACTTCCTGTCTTCAAAAAATGCCATTTTCCAGGACTGGAGTGGTGGTACAGCAAGTAGGGAGTTTGCCTTGCATGCGGCCAACAGAGGTTCGATCCCCAGCATTTCACAGAGTCCCTGGAGCACTGCCAGAGCACCTGACACAAGGCCAGGAGTAAGCCCCAAGTACCACCGGCTATAGCCCACAAAACAAAGAACCAAAAATAATAATGATGAACTTTTAAAATTCCATTTTCCCCTAGGAATTAGCTTAACTAAGGAAGTAAAGGACCTGTACAAAGAAAACTACAAAACACTACTTCAGGAAATAAAAAAGGACACAAGGAAATGGAAAGATATCCCCTGCTCATGGATTGGGAGAATTAACGTTGTCAAAATGGCAATACTTCCCAAAGCATTATACAAATTCAATGTGATCCCTATAATGATACCCGTGACATTCTTCAAAGAAATGGAGCAAACACTCCTGAAATTCATATGGAACAATAAGCCCCCACGAATAGCTAAAGCAATTCTTGGGAAAAAGAAAATGGGAGGAATCAACTTCCCTAACTTCAAACTCTACTACAAAGCAGTAATAATTAAAACAGCATGGTACTGGAACAAAGGCAGAACTGTAGACCAATGGAACAGGGTTGAATATACTAACATCTCCCCCCAAACATATGACCATCTTATCTTTGACAAGGGAGCAAGAAATGTGAAGTGGAGCAAGGAAAGCCTCTTAAACAAATTGTGATGGCAAAACTGGACGGCTACATGCAAAAAAGTGGGCTTAGATCTCTGCCTAACACCATGTACAAAAATAAGATCAAAATGGATTAAAGACCTCAACATCAGACCGGAATCCATAAGGTACATTGAAGACAAGTTGACAAAACCCTCATGACATTGAAGCTAATGGTATCTTCAAAGATGTCACACCCCTGACCAAGCAAGTGAAAACAGAGATAGAGAAATGGGACTATCTTAAACTAAGAAGCTTCTGCACCTCAAAAGAAACAGTGACCAAAATACAAAGACAGTCCACAGAATGGGAAGGGATATTCGCCCAATACACATCCGACAAGAGGTTGATATCAAGGATATACAAAGTACTGGTTGAACTCCACAAGATGAAAACATCCAACCCCTTCAAAAAATGGGCGATGCAATGAACGAAATGAAACTTTCTCAAAGAAGAAATCCGAATGGCTAAAAGGCACATGAGAAAATGCTCTACATCATTAATCATCAGGGAGATGCAGATCAAAACAACAATGAGATACCATTTCACACCACAGAGACTGGCCCACATCCAAAAGAACAAAAGAACCGGTGTTGGCGCAGATGTGGCGAGAAAGGGACCCTCCTTCATTGCTGGTGGGAATGCTGAATGGTTCAGCCCTTTTGGAAAAAATATGGATGATTCTCAAAAAATTAGAAATTGAGCTCCCATTTGACCCAGCAATACCACTCCTGGGAATATATCCCAGAGAGGCAAAAAAAGTATAGTCGAAGTGACGTCTGCACTTTTTTTGTTCATTGCAGCACTGTTTACAATAGCTAGAATCTGGAAAAAACCTGAGTGCCCGAGAACAGATGACTGGTTAAAGAAACTTTGGTACATCTACACAACAGAGTACTATGTATCTGTTAGAAAAGATGAAGTCATGAAATTTACATACAAGTGGTACTACATGGAAAGTATCATGCTAAGTGAAATGAGTCAGAAAAAGAGGGACAGACATAGAAAGATTGCATTCATCTGGGGAACATAAAATAACAAAATAGGAGACTAATGCCCAAGAATAGCCGAGATAAGTACCAGGAGGTTTACTCTATGGCTTGGAGGCCAGCCGCACATGCTAGGGGAAAAGGCAGCTCAGATAGAGAAGGGAGCACCAAATAAATGGTGTTGGGAGGATCCTCCCAGGATGGGAGATGCGTGCTGAGAGTAGACTATAGAATGAACATGATTGCCACTCAATGCCTCTTTTGCAAACCACAGCACCCAAAAGGAGAGAGAGAACAAAAGGGAATGCCCTGCCACAGAGGCAGGGTGGGATGGGGATGGGGGTGGGGGTGGGAGGGATACTGGGATCAATGGTGGTGGAGAATGGGCACTGGTGGAGGAATGGGTATTCGATCATTGTATAACTGAAATCAAAGCACAAAAAGTTGTAAGTCTACAACTGTGCCTCATGGTGTTTAACTAATAAAAATTAAAAAATAAAATAAATAAAATTCAATTTCCCTCACAGATAGGGGTATTGGGGATCAATTAGAACTTGTGCAAGTTAGAAGGAAATTAGCGTTGTGGGTAGGGGAGAAAGGCATCCTGGCTGTTGGCAATCCGGGATGGAGTGAGATGGAGGCCATTCATGGGTGAATCTTTTTTTATTATTATATTTTAAATCTTATTTTATGTTTGCTTTTTGGGTCACACACAGCAATGCTTAGGAATTATCCCTGACTCTGAGCTCAGGAATTACTTCTGGCGGTGCATGGGAACCATATGGGATGCCAGGGGAATTGAACCCGGAACGGCTGCGTGCAAGGCAAACACCCTCCCCTCAGTACTATTGCTCCAACCCGCCATGGGTGAATCTTTAGATAATGATGGTCTGTGCCTTGTAAAACTTGAAGCAAGTGTGGCTAGACAACCATCCATCGCTGGAGAATTCATGATAATCTTTTCCAGAGGATGTGATATTTGCTGTTTCCCCCTTCATCCATAATGGACCTGGTTGAACATGAAACATACAATGTATGAGAGCATCTCTTAGGAGTGGCAGAGAGGGCAGTGGTCAAGAGGAACATGAGCTATTAGGAAGTGTGTGTGTGTGTGTGTGTGTGTGTGTGTGTGTGTGTGTAGCAAGATGGAATCTGGAATGCTTGTTCTCTTATAGATCTTTCATGAAGTATTCCTTGGGCTTAACTTGATTGATCAGGACGACTCTGGGTCAAACAGGTTCTATCAACTTTGGAAACCATCTGTTCAGAGTCATTTACGCTTATTCTCCTGCTGTGCTATGTTCTTTTAAATGGTTGTCATCAGTGTCTGAAGACACAAAGCACCAAGGAATTCATCTTCCCAAAATGAGAATATCAGAGAAGAAAGGAGAAGGATTAAGTTAAAGAAGGTGAATCTGGAAAGTTTTTTCAATAAATGGTGTTGGGGCCAAAGAAATAGTTCAGTGAGTAGGTTATTATTCTTGTACACAGCCGACCCAGTTTCAATCCCTAGAGTCCCATATGGTCCCATTAGCACCGCCCAGAGTAATTCCTGAGTGCAGAGCCAGGAGTCACCCCTGAGCACCTCTGGGTGTGATCCAAAAAAGCAAATAATAATAGTAAGAACAACAATAATAATAACAATAATAAAATGGTGTTGAGAAAACCAAATAATGAAAATATGCCTCTATTTGTTGTTGTTGTTTTGGGATCACATCCAGCAATGCTCAGGAATTACTCCTGGAAGTGTTTGGGGACATATGGGATGCCAGGGATCAAACCTAGGTTAGCCACATGCAAGGCAAGTGCCCTCCCCGCTGTGATATCTATCCAGCCCTGAAAATATATCTCTATTCGGCACAACACAAACTCAAGATGGATCAAAGACCTGGATATAAGAAGATCTGAGACACTAGTTACAGAGGATATAATGCATGGGACAAACTCTTCACCATCAACCTCAGCACCATCTTAGTGATCCATCTCCCAAGGGAAAAAGAACCAAAGTAAAAAAAAATAGGACTCATCAAATTTTAAAACACTTTTTCAAAGCCCTTGCTCTCTCTTGAGCATGTATTTCCCTTTTTCTCACCCCTCACATCTAAGTAAATTCTTTCAAGTAAAAACTACGTTGCTTCACACACACACACACACACACACACTCTCTCTCTCTATATATATATATATATATATATATGTTGCTTTCTTGGGGAAGTCATGGGCTAGAGTGATAGCACAGCAGTAAGGCGTTTGCCTTGTGCGCAGCCAGCCCCGCCGACCCTGGTTCGATTCCTCTGCCCCTCTCGGAGAGCTCGGCAAGCTACCGAGAGTATCTCGCCTGCACAGCAAAGCCTGGGAAGCTACCTGTGATGTATTCAATATGCCAAACACAGTAACAAGTCTCAAAATGGAGACATTACTGGGCCCGTTCGAGCAAATCTATGAACAAAGGGAGGACAGTGTTTGTTTGGGGAGGTCACACCTGACTACTCCTGGCTCTGCACTCAGGAATTACTCCTGGCAGTGCTTGGGGAACCATATGGGATGCTGGGGATTGAACAGGATCAGCCATGACCAAGGTAAACACCCTTCCCACTGTGCTATGGCTCCAGCCAAAAAATTAAAATTTAAAAAAGCTTCAAGCACAGAGAAATAAATGTTGAAAAGGAAAAGACAGCCTCCTATTGAGAGAGAGAGAGAGAGGAGTGGGAAGAGAGAGAGAGGAGAGAGAGAGAGAAGGAAAAGTATCTGCCACAGAGACAGGCTGAGGTTGTGGGGTGGCAGGTGGAAAGGAAACTGGGGACATTGGTATTGGTGACGAGAAATATGCACTGGTGAAAGAACCGGTGTTGGAACATTGTATGACTAAAACCCAATCATGAACAACTTTGTCATATGTAGCTCACAGTCACTTGATCACTTGATATCCTGTAACTCATTGATTTGCTTGAGCGGGCGCCAGTAACGCCTCCATTTGTCCCTGTCGCATGCTAATGTAGCCCAATAGCATCTGCTCACTCCAGGGATACGAAGAGCCTCAAACTGTTTGTTCAGGGACTTGACGAAGAAGTCTGACCATCTCGTAGGTGAGGGGCCAAGCGTTCTTTTGATGTCCCGTGGAATCCAGTCGGTAATGGCTCTAGTCCAGTGGTCGTCTTCAAATCGCATTACGAGTCCAGCCCATCTGATTTTTGACACCTTGGCAAACGAGAAAGCGTCCCTGATTCTTGATCGTCAACGGAGGTCGGAACTCCAGATTCTTTCTCTCACTTGAGTGAAGTGTGATATTCCAAGCTTAGCTCTTTTGATTCCTCTTTGGGAGACCCAAATAGCGTTCTCATCCAGGATGAGAACACTATTCAGATCTTACAGTCATTCAACTAAAATTTTTTTTGCTCTTTTTGGGTCACACCTGGTGATGCACAGGGGTTACTCCTGGCTCTACACTTAGGAATTACTCCTGGCGGTGCTCAGGGGACCATATGGGATACTGGGAATCGAACCCGGGTCCGCCGTGTGCAAGGCAAATGTCCTACCTGCTGTGCCATTGTTCCAGCCCCTCAACTAAAAGATTTTTTTAATTAAAAAATTCCCTCATAGAACAAAAGGGAATGCCCTGCCACAGAGGCAGGGTGGAATGGGGGGGATGGGGGGTGGGAGGGATACTGAGACCCGTGGTGGTGGAAAATGGGCACTAGTGGAGGAATGGGTATTTGATCATCGTATAACTGAAACTCAAACATAAAAATTTGTAAGTCTACAACTGTACCTCATAGTGTTTCATTAATAAAAATTTTTTAAAAATTAAAATTTTTAAATTCTCTCATAGTAAGAGGAAGAAAATTTTAACTTTTTATTATTATTAACAGAGAAAAGAGTGATTCTTTGGGGGAATTTAATTTTGCCTTTATGACTTATGACTTATATGTGGTTGATTTTCTCCTTTGAGATATTACAAAAACTTTATAACCAGACTATGACACATCTTCATCAAGTATTTTATGCATTTTTGACTTTCTGCAGTATATTTTATGCATCAATTTTACTTCTGGTTCAAATTTGTATCATGTAATCTTTTAGACAACATAATTATGTTTCTTGATTAAAAAAAGAGTGTCTCAATCCTGTCCAAAATGATCATTTGCAACTATTATTCTCATTCTGGTCCCTTCTCTATCCTAACTTTGACTGAAACTCAATCTTGAACTGTGTATCTCACCGTGATTCAATTTTAAAAATAAATAAATTTTAAATAAATAAAATATGAAATATCACCTTAAAATGGTGTCTGGGAAGCGTTCAGCATAAGAGAAGGAACACATGGAGGGTGCGGGATCCCGGAGGAAAAAAAAAAAAGAAAAAACAGGTTCCAAAAAGAGCCAAGAGCACCGGCAAGTTCCAGATGGAGTAGGTGCCGCATCCCGCCTCCCCCAGATGGAACCCCGGTGACCAGAAGCCTCTACAAACACAGCTCAAGTATGCGGGAACGAGGACTTTTTCTCAAAACCGCGCGGCCGCATAAGCGGCCGCGCGACATCTCTCTATATACAAAGTGATCAATGAGAAGTAAACGACCCAATCTTTCTCCCTGAAAATCAGAGTTAAGTTTGGAGCACGGCCACAGCCCCAGAAACACAAGGACTTAATGCAGAACCCAGCAGCTTAGAGCAGAAAAGTGAACGGACGATGAGTTAACCCAGGCCATCATTTCTGCCCAGAGGGGAAAGGATGTTGCCTCATTCGCCCTCTCTTCTCTGGAAAGAAGGATGGCGGCCGCATGGGAGCCTTGTGGACAGCAGGTATGAGCCGGGGGTGTGGGGGGCGACTAAAACCTCACGAGAAGGGGGGCGTTCCGGTCCGTCCTTCACGCCCTACCAAGGTCAACAGTTGCCCCCCACGAGCGGCTCCCCAGCACAGCCACAGTCCCAGAAGCACAAGGACTTAATGCAGAACCCGGCAGCTTGGAGCAGAAAAGTGAAAGGACTATGCGTTAATCCAGGTCATCAAGTCTGCCGGAGGGGAAAGGGTGTTGCACCATTCGCCCTCTCTTCTCTGGAAAGAAGGATGGCGGCCGCATGGGAGCCTTGTGGACAGCAGGTATGAGCCGGGGGTGTGGGGGCGACTAAAACCTCATGGTTCGTCCTTCACGCCCTACCGAGGTCACCAGTTGCCCCCCACGAGCGGCTCTCCAGCACGGCCACAGCCCCAGAAGCACAAGGGCTTAATGCAGAACCCAGCAGCTTGGAGCAGAAAAGTGAAAGGACTATGCGTTAATCCAGGCAATCATTTCTGCCCAGAGGGGAAAGGGTGTTGCTCCCTTCCGCCCTCCTCCCTCTGGAAAGAAAGATGGCGGCCACATGGGAGCCTTGTGGACAGCAGGTATGAGCCGGGGGTGTGGGGGCGACTAAAACCTCATGGGAAGGGGGGCGTTCCGGTCCGTCCTTCACGCCCTACCGAGGTCACCAGTCGCCCCCCACGAGCGGCTCTCCAGCACAGCCACGGCCCCAGAAGCACAAGGACTTAATGCAGAACCCAGCAGCTTGGAGCAGAAAAGTGAACGGACTATGCATTGATCCAGGCCATCAAGTCTGCCAGAGGGGAAAGGGTGTTGCCCCATTCACCCTCTCCTCTCTGGAAAGAAAGATGGCGGCCACATGGGAGCCTTGTGGACAGCAGGTATGAGCCGGGAGTGTGGGGGCGACTAAAACCTCATGGGAAGGGGGGGCGTTCCGGTCCGTCCTTCACGCCCTACCGAGGTCACCAGTCGCCCTCCACGAGCGGCTCTCCAGCACAGCCACGGCCCCAGAAGCACAAGGACTTAATGCAGAACCCAGCAGCTTGGAGCAGAAAAGTGAACGGACTATGCATTGATCCAGGCCATCAAGTCTGCCAGAGGGGAAAGGGTGTTGCCCCATTCGCCCTCTCCTCTCTGGAAAGAAAGATGGCGGCCACATGGGAGCCTTGTGGACAGCAGGTATGAGCCGGGAGTGTGGGGGCGACTAAAACCTCATGGGAAGGGGGGCGTTTCGCTCCGCCCTTCACGCCCTACCGAGGCCACCGGTTGCCCCCCGCGAGCGGCTCTCCAGCACGGCCACGACTCCAGAACACAGAAACCAATTTCTTAACTATCTGACTTTCAGTAGAAATACTTCCAGGGTCAATAGGTAAAATAGCAGAAATCCAAAACCAACATTTAATTCTTGAACCCAGCTGTAGAAAGCAAATCACTTCACAATGCTTTTTCAGCATGTCTGATTGGGGGGGGGGTAAACTCTAAATAATAGTGGTGAATCTTTTATTGAAACAATGAATCTAATCAAAGCAGATAGAGTGTTAACTAGAATTCATCTGCCTCACAGGGACGGGGAGGGGTGGGGGGTGGGATTTTATTGGGGTTCTTCATGGTAAAAAATAAGTATTGGTAAAGGGAAATGTGTTTGATATTTGCATGACTGAGACATAAACCTGAAAGCTTTGTAACCTTTCCCACAGTGATTCAATAAATAAATAAAAAAAAAAGTAAAATAAAATAAAACTTTGGGCCTCTCTGGCTCCTGACCGAGTTGCTGAACAGCCATGATCCCAGAGACTCAGAAACAAATCTCAAAATGCAGTGGCTTTTGGCAGAAATCCCTCCAGATTTAATTATTAAAATTTCAGAATTCCAAAACTCATGGCCACATCATATACTATTCGTAATCAGCAATAGAAAACAAAGTATCTAACATTGCCTTTTCAGCAGAAATAAGTGTTGGGGGAAATCTCAAATAACAATGGTGGGGCTGGTATCGAAATATAGAATGTAAGCGGAGTAGAGAGAGAATAATGTGGACATCATCTGCCACACAGGGGGAGGGTATGGGATGGGGAGTAAACTGGGTTTTTGGTGATGGGAAATGGGCACTAGTGAAGGGACAGGTGTTTCATTATTGTATGACCGACTCTTAAACTCGAAAGCTTTGTAACTGTTCTCACGGTGATTCAATTAATTAATTAATTAAATTAAGCTTTTAAAGAAAAAAAAATGGTGTCTGAAGTAAAAAAAAGATAGCCTCTTGAAGGAAAAAAACATTTTTTATTTTGGGGTCACACCCAGCAATGCATAAGGGTTACTCCTGGCTCTGCACTTAGGAATTACTCCTGGCAGTGCTGGGGGGACCATATGGGATGCTGGGAATTGAACCCTGGTCTGCCGCATGTAGGGCAAATGCCCTACCTGCTGTACTATCACTCCAGCCCTAGGAAATAAACATTTGCATCTTGTATATCAAAGGGTTAACATCAGAAATACAGAAAATATTCATAAAACAATGTTACAGAGAGGACCCTGAGCAGGGAGGGTGTTGGCAGCTGACCTGGGTACTATTCCCAGCATCCTGTATGGTCTCTCAAGCACCACCAGGAGTAGTAATTCCTGAGTGCAGAGCCAGGAGTAACCCCTCAATATCACTGGGTGTGACCCTCCCCCCAAAAAAGCAAAAAAAAATGTTATAAAGAACTTGAATTGTTGAAATGGACAGAAAGTTCCAATTTCTTCTGTTCTTAACATTGGGAAAGATCACCCTGATTTTCTAATCTTCTTTACCCTCTATATGCCAATGTTCACATTATTCGTATGAATTGCTACAATTTCCAATGTCATGGCCATGGTGCCTACTTCCATTTGTTCCACTAAAATAAAGCTCATCATTCTTTGGGATGACTCCAAACTTTGGGGATGTTTAACCTATTCCAGCTCCTTGATTTCCAGACCATTCGTTCCCTCTTCAACCCCTCATCTTGGAGGCTTTCTACATTGGTCACAATGGCACTCTCTAATATCTGCAGCTATACCCTAGAATTCTCTGCGACACCCCTAATCTTCCAAATACTTGATCCCTTTTCCATATCCCTCCCCGTGGCGGCTGCATTGTCTTCTTTGAGTTAATGAAATACTTCCCCTGGGAGGGTTACGGGGAGAACAACTCTTATCTTTGACATTAAGCCATGTGAGGATGAAGCAAGAATTGGCTGTTGTTTGAGACCACAGAGAATTTTGGAAAGGAAGCCAAGGGAACTTTTGGTTTTTTAAATCTCCAGCAAGATGACTGAGTTGGCTGCCCATGTTGCAAGGGACCAAATTGAAGAATAATTGGGAGCCAGAAATTTGTCTCTCTCCAATGGCCGCCTTCAGGGAAATAAGAAGTGGTAGAAAGTTTTGTCTCTATTCTTCTTCTACCCAAGGGAACATAATTGTTTTAAGGAGTAGAATTTAAAAAAAAAATGGAACAATTTCTTTAATGAGCCACCCTGAGAATTCAATCTCCAGTACTCTGGAAACTTCCAACAACCTCCCAGTACGGCCAAGGCCAAGCTAATTGGGTCTCTCCCCAGATGCCAATAATGAATGTGCACTTCTGAATCTCTCCTCTGCTACTTTCTAGCAGTGAGGTGAAATCACTGACAGAGCGAGAACCAAGACCACCAGAAATTTCCACTGCCGTCTGAGAGACCTTGTGAAGACAGAGTTGGAGAGAGAGTGGGAGAGAAACTTGTAAAGACCTTGTAATGCGAGGGATGCACAAGATCAAAGTTTCTCACAGCTCTCTCGGGAGCTTGTTAAGTGCCAAATCCTTGGCCGTGATCCCAGATACACAATGAAACTCCAGGGTCAGCCTCTATCCTTTGTGTTTAATAAGCCACATGGGTGGATCTTATACGTGGCTAATTTTTTTTAAGACAACGGCCTTCTGGGGTTTTTTTTTTCAACTTTGCAGGACTAGCCCAAAACCAAGATAAATCAATAAATAAGATATAGCCTCATTTGTCTGCCTTCATTTCCCAACCAGCTCACGTAAACACTGCCATCTTCGGCACTGGGCATTAAGATGATCAAATACTTTTTAAAAAACAAATAGTTGTTTATGATTGGGTTTCAGTCATATAATATATAATGTTCCAACACCCGTTTCACCAGTGTACATTTCCCACCACCGAATACATTTTTTATTAACATTGAACTTGCAATTTTCTGGTTTGTATATTTAAGAAACTAATGTAAATAGATTTTCTAAAATTGTGTTTATCCAGATTTCTGGGACAAGCATTATATATTTAATGCCACTGAACCACATACTTCAAGTCTTCCATTTTAAGTCATTCATTTTTTTTATGTAGGAGTACTGCTATTTATTCAGCCACTGATTAGGCTGATTGAATTGGGGATGAACTCCATCTTCCTTTTTTTTCATTTTTATAATTTTATTTATTGAATCACCGTGAGAGCAGTTACAAAGCTTTCAGGTTTAAGTCTCGGTCATACAGTGAAACACCCGTACCTTCACCAGTGCCCATTCTCCACCCCCAAAAACCCCAGTATACCTCCATCCCACACCCTCCCCCTACCTGTGGGGCAGATGATTTCCACATTACTCTCTCTCTACTTTGTTTACATTCAATATTTTGACACCAGATCTACCATTATTATTTGGGATTTTACCCCAACACTCAGATCTGCTGAAAAGGCAACAGTAGACAATTTGTTTTCTATTGCTGGTTATAAATAACATATGATGTCGCGTGGCTGCAGTAGTGGCTGTGCAATTTTGAAATTCTGAATTTTTTTTTTTTGCTTTTTGGGTCACACCCGGCAATGCACAGGGGTTACTCCTGGCTCTTCACTCAGGAATTACCCTTGGCAGTGCTCAAGGTACCATATGGGATACTGGGAATCGAACCCAGGTCGGCCGCAAACAAAGCAAATGCTTTAACCGCTGAGCTATCGCTCCAGCCCCTAAATTCCAAAATTTTAACGATTAAATCTGGAGGAATTTCTGCCAAAACCTGCTGGGTTCCAAGATTTGTTCCCGAGTCTTTTGGATCATGGCCGTTAAGCAGCTTGATCAGGAGCCAGAGAGGCTGTTCGTGGGTGGCGACTCAGGGTCTTGTTGGGATGGGGAGGAAAGGGACGGCTCCACCCCCATCCCATGAGGCCCCAAGTATCTTGTCACTGAGGGCCCAAACCTGACTGTCCAATGGTCTCTGGTGGATAGCAGCCACTGAGCCTCCAAGGGAGAGCAGGAGGAGGGGCAGCACCCTTTCCCCCTGGGGTGACCCAGCGACAGTAACCTACTCAGGATCTGGACACATTTTTGCCAAAAGCCGCTGGGTTTTAAGATTTGTTTCTGAGTCTCTGGGATCATAGTCATTAAGCAGCTTGATCAGGAGCCACTAGGCCTTTTGTGGGCAGCGACTCAGGGTCTCTTGGGACATGGAGGAAAGGGTTGACTCCATCCCCATCCCGTGAGGCCCTACGTGTCTCGTCACTGAGGGCACAAACCTGACTATCTGGTGGCCTCTGGAGGATGATGGCTACCAGGCCGCCAGGGGGAACAGGCCAAGGCACAAAACCTATTCCCACCTGGGGTGGCCCACCTACTACAGGGACCCGGATGCATTTCTGCCAAAAGCCATTGGGTTTCGAGATTTGTTTCTAAGTTTCTGGGATCATGGCCATTAAGCAGTTCAATCAGGAACCAGAGAGGCCATGCCTCCAATTATATAACTGAGCTGGAGGTAGTTTGTGGGTGTGTCTCCCACATACCTAACTTTTGGCATTTACATTCCTGGTAAACTTTGTCCCAAGTTTTTGGGGTCTGGTCAAAGGCACCGCAGCAATTTGGGGGTATCTGGAAGTCTGAAGGCGCCATGAGTCTGCTGATGCACTCGCCTCACAGGTACAGACTGACCTGCTGGTGGCACCATACCCCCAAGTCACTCATATTTTATTTTATTTATTTTTATTTTTTTGCTTTTTAGGTCACACCTGGTGTTGCACAGGGGTTACTACTGGCTCTTCACTCAGGAATTACTCCTGGCAGTGCTTTAAGGACCATATGGGATGCTGGGAATTGAACCGCATGCAAGGCAAGGAATTGGCCGCGTGCAAGGCAAATGCCCTACACGCTGTGCTATCACTCCAGCCCCAAGTCACTCATATTTTAGAACAGTTCAGTATCTATTTCCCTTTTGTTCTCTTGGCTGGGGGCTGCACTCACAGGAAATACTCTCAGTTGGGTGCTCGGAGGTCACTGCCACCAGCTCTTGGGGGTTCCTGTCTACTATTGAAGAGCCATGACAAAATCTAGTTTTCGAGGATTTCAACAAATTTCTTTTTGGACATCAGCCTGGAGACATCTACAAACTCTTAAACTAGAACTCCCATATGATGTAGCAATCCCAAATTCTTGGTGAATTTTTATTCTAAGAACACAAAACCAGACACTCAAAATAAATTTTTAAAAAACATGAATTCAAAAACTTCTACTCAAGATTAGAAAAATTCAAAAAATCTTAATTTAGCAATCCCAAATT
The DNA here is from genome assembly GCF_029834395.1 of Sorex fumeus. Taxonomy (NCBI): domain Eukaryota; kingdom Metazoa; phylum Chordata; class Mammalia; order Eulipotyphla; family Soricidae; genus Sorex; species Sorex fumeus. Next base: position 10,731,655 of record NW_026606098.1, read on the forward strand.
CTTGGTAAATTTTCACCTCATGACAAAAAAAAAACATGAATTTGAAACATTTTAATCATCAAGATCTGCAGACAACAAGTGCCCTAGGATACATGAGTAGATAAAGAAAATGTGGACTGGGACCAGAAAGATAGTATAGTGGGTAGGGAATTTGCCTTGCACATGGCTGATCTACGTTCGATTTCTGGCATCCCATATGGTCCTCAAGAACCACCAGGAGTAATTCCTGAGTGCAGAACCAGGAGTAACCCCTAAGCATTGCTGGATGTGATCCCCCCCCCTCAAAAAAAAAAAAGATTTCTGGCATCCCATAGGGTCCCCTGAGCACCGCCAGGAGTGATTCCTGAGTGCAGAGTCAGGAGTAACCCTTAAACACCACCAGGTATGACCTAAAAAACAACAACAACCAAATTTAGAATGATTAATGCAATAACTCTGCAACGATAAAATATTTCTATACTATTTTAAATGATGATGTCTCCATTAAAGTAATTTTTTTGGCTTTTTTTTGGGTCACACCCGGCAATGCACAAGGGTTACTCCTGGCTCTGCACTCAAGAGTTACTCCTGGCGGTGCTCAGGGGACCATATGGGATGCTGGGAATCGAACCCGGGTCAGTTGCGTGCAAGGCAAACGCCCTACCCGCTGTGCTATCTCTCCAGCCTCCTAAAGTAATTTTTTAACTACTGCTACTACTAATTTTATATCTACTGCTTTGGAACTCCAGGGCATGGAAAACTTGCAGTTCAGTTATGTGCGATTTGGGTGGGTGGTTATGGGGATTCTGAGGGGGAGTGAGATGCTATCTTTCCCCACTGTCTGCACCCTCCAGGGCTTCCCACGAGGGTGTGCTCAAGAGGGGAGCAATATGGGGGTTCTGGGTCTATACTACAGCCGGTCTGCAACCACCACACTGACCCAAGGGGTGGAAGAATGTTGTAAAAGTATCTGGAGACATGACATAGAGCTGCAGGGAGGGCGCTGGCCTTGCACACAGCCTACATGGGTTCAATCTCCAGCACCCATAGGGTCCCCTGAGCACAGCAAGAAATGACCCTTGAGTGCAGAGCCAGGAGTCAGCCCTGAGCCCTGCTGTGTGGGACCCAAAAACAAACCCCAAGTCCCCAAAAACACTTTCTATGAACTCTATTTATATATTATAGTTTTCGATTTGGGGCCAACCCCAGCAGTGCTCAGGTCTTACTCCTGGTCCCACGCTCAGAGATCACTCCTGGTGGGATTTGGGGGACCCTATGGGGTATTGGGGATCAAACCCAGGTCAGCCGCGAGCAAGGCAAACGCCCTCCCTGCTGTCCTCTCTCTCCAGGCCCCATTGCCGTGACAATATCAACCCTTCCACATGCCCCTCTTCAATGTTTGTCCTGTTTGGTCTGTTTCTTTGCAGAGCTGAAGCTTAAATTCTGGTCCCTGTGCAAGGCACGCACCCTACCCCCCGCTCTCCTCCCCCCACACCCATGCTGTCTTGCAGAGTCCTCTTATAGACACAAATGTACCCCTTAATCATGAGTGTGGTGTAGCTATATACATTATAGACTTCCCAATTTTCGTGCTGTTTAAATTTTGCCACCTTTCCCATTCTTTCTTTTTAAGGCTTTGGAGTCACACCTGGCAATGTTCAGGGGTTACTCCTGGCTCTGCACTCAGGAATTACTCCTGACACTGCTCAGGGGACCATATGGGATGCTGGGGATCGAACCCAGGTTGGCTGTGTGCAAGGCAAACGCCCTATCCACTGTACTATTGCTCTGTCCCCCATTCCGTTCTCTCTCTCCCTTCCTTCCTTCCTTCCTTCCTTCCTTCCTTCCTTCCTTCCTTTCTTCCTTTTTCTCTCCCTTCCTTCCTTCCTTCCTTCCTTCCTTTTTCTCTCCCTTCCTTCCTTCCTTCCTTCCTTCCTTCCTTCCTTCCTTCCTTCCTTCCTTCCTCTCTTTCGATCTGGGGTCATACCCGGCAATGCTCAGGGGTTACTCCTGGCTCTGCACTCAGGAATTACTCCTGACGCTGCTCAGGGGACCATATGGGATGCTGGGGATCGAACCCAGGTTGGCTGTGTGCAAGGCAAACGCCCTATCCACTGTACTATTGCTCTGTCCCCCATTCCGTTCTCTCTCTCCCTTCCTTCCTTCCTTCCTTCCTTCCTTTCTTCCTTTTTCTCTCCCTTCCTTCCTTCCTTCCTTCCTTTTTCTCTCCCTTCCTTCCTTCCTTCCTTCCTTCCTTCCTTCCTTCCTTCCTTCCTTCCTCTCTTTCGATCTGGGGTCACACCCGGCAATGCTCAGGGGTTACTCCTGGCTCTGCACTCAGGAATTACTCCTGACGCTGCTCAGGGGACCATATGGGATGCTGGGGATCGAACCCAGGTTGGCTGTGTGCAAGGCAAACGCCCTATCCGCTGTACTATTGCTCTGTCCCCCATTCCGTTCTCTCTCTCCCTTCCTTCCTTCCTTCCTTCCTTCCTTCCTTCCTTCCTTCCTTTCTTCCTTTTTCTCTCCCTCCCTCCCTCCCTCCCTCCCTCCCTCCCTTCCTTCCTTCCTTCCTTCCTTCCTTCCTTCCTTCCTTCCTTCCTTCCTTCCTTCCTTCCTTCCTTCCTTTCTCTCTTTCTTCTGGGTCACACCCGGCAATGCTCAGGGGTTACTTCTGGCTCTGTGCTCAGGGGTCACTGCTGGTGAGCTTGGGGGACCCTATGGGGTGCCGGGGATTGAAGCGGGGTAGGCAGTATGCAAGGCCTATGCCCTCCCCGCTGTCCTATGGCTCGGCGCCTCCCCGCTTTTGCAATTCTAAGGCCCCCCAGAGGCCTGGCTACTGAGGACGGGTCATTCTGCCGGCCACTCTCCAGAGGGCGCTCTTGATGTCCCTGTTCCTCAGGCTGTAGATGAAGGGGTTCAGCATGGGGGTGACCACGGTGTACATCACCGAGACCACTGCATCCTTCCTTGGGGAAGAGGAGACGGCTGAGCTGAGGTACACCCCGAGGCCCGTCCCGTAGAACAGGCAGACCACGGACAGGTGGGAGCCGCAGGTGGAGAAGGCTTTGGACCGGCCGCCGGGAGACGGCACTCTCAGGACGGAGGACACGATTTTCGAGTAAGAGAAAACAATCCCTGAGATGGGCAGGAACCCGGAAATGGTGCCCACCAGGAAGACCACCACGTGGTTTATGGTCGTGTCGGAGCAGGCGAGGCGGAAGAGCTGCGGGACGTCACAGAAGAAGTGAGGGATGCGCACCCGGGCGCAGAAGGCCAGCCGCGACACCATCAGGCAATGGACCTGGGAGTCCAGGAGGCTGAGGAGAAAGGACACGAGTACCAGCAGGCCACAAAGGCGGGGGCTCATGATGACAGGGTAGTGCAGGGGGTGACAGATGGCCACCAAGCGGTCATAAGCCATCACAGCCAGGAGCAGACTGTCCAGACAGCCGAAGAAGAAGAAGAAGGACACCTGCATCAGACAGCCCGCGTAGGAGATGGCCCTGCTGCCCGTCTGGATGTTGGCCAGCATCTTGGGCACCGTGGTGGTGCTGAACCCGATGTCAGCCGTGGACAGGATGGAGAGGAAGAAGTACATGGGCGTATGCAGGTGCGGGTCAGTGATGACCGCCAGGACAATGAGCAGGTTCCCCGTGACTGTGACCAGGTACATGGACAGGAAGACCCCAAAGAGAAGAGGCTGGAGATCTGGCTCTTCTGAAAGTCCCAGGAGGAAGAATTCTGAGAAATGGGTTTGGTTCTGAGCTTCCATGGAGCAGAGACACCTGTTTCAGAAATAGCAGAGATTGGGACTGAAGCGATAGCACAGCAGGTAGGGCGTTTGCTTTGCACGCGGTTGACTGGGGTTCGATTCCCAGCTTCCCATATGGTTCCTTGAGTAATTACTGAGTGCATGAGCCAGGAGTAACCCCTGAGCTTTGCCGGATGTGACCCAAAAAGAAAAAAAAAAAGAAAATAAATATCAGAGGTTGTTGAAGGCACCCAATCAGACAGAGCTGAGTGACAACTTTAGGGGGCTCTACAATGCTGGGGATCAAACCCAAAGCTCCCACATGCTCCTATGCTCCAGCCCCTTCAGCCTTCTTCACAGCTGGTGTGAAATTTTATTTGATTTGATGAAACAATGCAGAAGAAAATCATGCCCACCATAACTCTCAACTGTGACACTTGCATTCAACTTAATTTTACTTAATTTAACCCCTTTTTCTTTTCTTTTACAAACATGGGGGGGTTTTTGTTTGTTTGTTTTTGCTTTTTGTTTTGTTTTTGTTTTGTTTTGGCTTGGGGGAGGGTCACATCTAGTGATGCTCAGGAGTTACTCCTGGCTCTTCACTCAGGAATTACTCCTGGCGATGCTCAGAGGAGCACATGGGATGCTGGGAATTGAACCCGGGTCGACCACATGCAAGACAAATGCCCTACCCGCTGTGCTATCGCTCCAGCCCTACAAATTGACTTTTATTGATTTGTTTTCCTATAATTCCATATTGCTCCAGCCCTGGAGTGATAGCACAATGGGCAGGGTGTTTCCCTTGCACACAGCCGACCCGGGTTCAATTTCTCTGTCCCTCTCGGAGAGCCTGGCAAACTACCGAAAGTATCCCGCCCGCACAGCAGAGCCTTGGCAAGCTCTTCGTGGCATATTGGATATGCCAAAAACAGTAAAAACAAGTCTCACAATGGAGACTTACTGGTGCCCACTCGAGCAAATCAATGAACAATGGGATGACAGTGCTACAGACAGTGCTATAATTCCATATGCCATTCTTTAAGTTTTGTTGGAGTAATACGAAGTAAACTTGCTATGTGCCTGCTAAGCGGCGGGTGGGGGAGTTGGGGGGTGGAAGATGGGTGGCTGAGAGTGGGAGGGAGGAGGGAACTGGGGACACTGGTGGAGGGAAGGTCACACTGGTGATGGAATTGAAGTCAGAACAGTGTATGCCTGAAACAACTGCAGTAGGAGAACTTTGTATATCACGATGTTTTAATAAATGTAAATTTTAAAAAGGAAAATCTTATGGACTCATAACACCACTAAACTTTAAGACTCATCTTAAGGGGGGGCGACAGAGAGGTCAGGGGCCCATGCTTTGCATGCTTGGGGGACGCTTGGTTTCCTAGCACCCCTTAGGCTCCCCCACCCCCAAAGCACCCCTGGGTGTAGCACCAATGGTCCTGGCATTGCAGAATCCCATCTGTACTTCATCCTTGGCTGACAGATTTGCCACAAGTGGCTGAGCAGCACCGGAGGGGGGGGGTGTCCCTGAGCACTGCATGGGTGCCCCCGCCCGAAAAAATTAATTTCAACACTTTTTTTTTCTTTCTGGGTCAAACCCAGCGGTACTCAGGGATTATTCCTGGCTCTGCACTCAGGAATTACTCCTAGCAGTGCTCAGGGGACTATATGGGATGCTAGGAATCAAACCCAGGTCAGCCACGTGGAAGGCAAACACCCTCCCCGCTGTACTATTGCTCCAGACCCTAATTTCAACAGGTTTAATAAACTAATGAGAATGATGGCATGTGTCATGGTGTTTGATTATAAAGTTCATTCTTCAAGTGAAGAATCATTTACTTCCACTGGGTATATAGATAGGACATAATAGCACTGTCCTGTAGCACTGTCCTCCCATTGTTCATCAGTTTGCTCGAGCGGGTCCAGTAACGTCTCCATTGTGAGACTTTGTTGTTACCGTGTTTGGCATATTGAATACATCACAAGTAGCTTGCCAGGCTTTGCCGTGCTGGTGAGATGCTCTGGGTAGCTTGCCGGGCTCTCCAAGAGGGGCGAAGGAATCGAACTCAGGTTGACCGGGTTGGCCACATAATATTCATAATAGCAATAAGAGTAAATATTATTATTATTTCATAATTATTGACACCTTCATAACAGCAAAAATGCCTGAAATTCACTTCTTCCTTATTTCTGGGCACATAAGGAGTCTCCTGTTATTTATTAACGTTGGGGGTCACTCCCGGGAGTGCTTGGAGGGTCACAAAGCACCAGCAACCATCCCTTGGATCCTGAATGCCCTTCTGTCCCTGGAACCATCTCTCCAGCCCCAAGGTTTAGTTCTTAGTACCAACTGCACACCCACTGACACAGTGTTGATTCCGGAGCCAACCTTCTAACCCAAATCACCCAGATAATAAATAAGACCGATCCCAGTCAAAATCAAAGTCAAGGGGCCAGAGTGATAGTGGAGGGTGTTCGCCTTGCATGTGCCCGACCCAAGTTCAATCCCCAGCATCCCATATGGTCCCCTGAGTCCCGCCAGGAGTAACTCCTGAGTGCAGAGCCAGAAGGAACCCCTAAGCAATGCCGGGTGTGATCCAAAAAATAAAAGTAAATAAATAAATAAATAATAAAGCAAATGCATTCAAAAAAATCAAAGCACAGCCCTCTGAGCACTGTGCATGAAGAGCTCATTCCCCCTTTCCACAAAAAGGGGTCCAAACAGACTTGTATAAGTTGATCCCTCACCCACCCCAGGTGTATCCCAAACCCCTTCCTTAGCTCTGCCTGGCCAGCCAAAGCCTCTCCCCCACAGAGCCGGGACACAGGACAGGGATGCAGGAGAAGCTGGAAGGAGCTGATAAGAAGACACAGAATGGAATCTGGGTGGTGCTTCTGGAAGGGGCTGGGCGCCGTACTTACTCTGTCTGACACAGCAAGAGAAACGCTTTTCTCCACCGGGGCCTGGAATACAGCAATCCGGGAGCCTCTGCCTACAACGGCAGGGAAGGGCAATGTCAGCTGGGTTGGCAGGAAAGAATTCTGTCGCAGTGGCCCATGATTGGAGTCTCAGTGTTTGCAGCTGGTCCCGCGCTCACCTACCTTTCCACGCCCCATGGCTTGGTAAAATTCACATACGAATTCTGACTATCCTCAATTGTACAGTATTAGTAATACATGATTATCTCTTGGGGTGGGGGAGAATACCACTAACAACGAATAAGATATACATGCTATATATGAAACATACCTATATATACCAATAAAAATGAACAAGGAGGGTCCGGAGTGATAGCACAGTGGGTAGGGCATTTGCCTTGCACATGGCCAATCTGGGTTCAATCCCTAGCATCCCATATGGTGCCCCCAGCACTGCCAGGAGTAATTCCTGAGTTCAGAGCCAGGAAAACCCCCTAAGCAACACTGGGTGTGACCCAAAAAGATTTAAAAAAAAAAGAAAAAAGAGCAAGGATACACACACACACACACACACACACACACACATATATACATATATATATGTATATATATATATACTGGCTTGGGGGCCACGCCCGGGGATGCTCAGGGATCACTCTTGGCAGTGCTCAGGGGTTCCTATGGGATGCCAAGGATCGAACCCAGGTTAGCCACACGCAAGGCAAGTGCCCTCCCTGCTGGCCTCATGAAACAAGACATAGTTCACAAATATCTTCTGAGACTAGTGTTGAAAGTGAGTGCTCCTGTTGAAGTGCTCCTGTTTTCCTTTTCCGACTTATATCACTCTCGTCCTCCTGGTGCTTTTAGAGTATTCAGGGGAAAGACCAGCCCAAGCTCTCAGTGGAGTAAACACCTCAAGCAGTAGACCTCCAGAGGGAGGAATGCATGATTCTTCTTCTAGTAAGAGCTTGAAAATTCCCCCACAAGAACTGAGAATTAACACAGCTGCTCTGTGTTGGCATTTGGTTCTGAGGCATCCTCCCATCTATTCATTCACCCAATCCTTCTGGTTTTCCTAATAAGAGAAAAAAATGGGGACTGGAGTGATAGCACAGCAGGTAGGGCGTTTGCCTTGCACAAGGCAGCCCGGGTTCAATCTCCGGCTTCCCATAGGGCCCCCCGTGCACCACCAGGAGTGATTCCTGAGTACAGAGCCAGGAGTAATCCCTGAGCATCACCAGGTGTGACCCTAAAAGCAATAAAAAGTAGCAATCAGATGAGCCCTCCTCCAACCCCCCAGGTCCAGGCACTCCCTACGCTGTTTTGATTGCTCTCGGATTATGACCAAGAAACAAGCACCCGATGCACGAAACAATCAACCTTCAGTGCACCTTGAGTGTCTGTTCTCAGGAGTGGCAGGAACGTGGGATGAGTCATGGATCTCTTATGGTAGATGGAGCTTCTGGAGTGGGAAGACATGGACGGGAAGGGAAGCTCAGTGCTCAGGAGCCACAGACCCACGGAGAGCCAGAGCCCCTGGCTGATTATTTACAGTCGCAGCGCTGGGACAGCTCAATACACAGGACTTGTCATTAGCTAAATTGGTCACGGTGCTCGCCCTCTCTGAGGACTTCTCGTTCTTGATGGAGGAGAAAAAATGATGAGTGAATTAGGTGTAAGGCTCGGGGGTCATTCCTCCGCCTGAGAGGAACTTACCCGTCCAAATCTAGATCCGTTTCCAAGTTGCAAAAAATCTTCTTTTTTCCCCCCAGTTAAAAGAGGTCATGGATGAACTGTTTATCTTCAAATTTATTCACTGACTCATGAAACATAGGCAGGATTTTGTCTTCTCTGTCAATAATAGTATTTAAGGGCCAGAGTGATAGTACAGCGGGCAGGACATTTGCCTTGCATTGCAGCCACCCTGGGTTTGATCCCCAGCATCCCATATGGTACCCCAAGCACGACCAGGAGTAATTCCTGAGTGCAGAGCCAGGAGTAGCCCCTGAGCATCACTAGGTGTGACCAAAAAAAAGCAAAAAAAAAAATTAGTATTTAATTTCCTTTATTTTAATTAAGACTTATCTGAAAGACAACTTGCTATCTTGCTATTCTTTCTACAGTGTAGATTAGAACTGGCCTGTGTAGTAAAATAGGATCTCTCTCTCTCTCTCTCTCTCTCTCTCTCTCTCTCTCTCTCTCTCTCTCTCTCTCTCTCCTGATGGGAATGCCATCTAGTTTTGGCCTAAGCAAAGCAGTGCAGCTATTTCTCCAAAAGTAAGAATAGAGCCTCCGTATGAATCAATTATTCCACTTCTTGATATCTATCCACAGGACACAAGAATATTCATTCAAAAAGACATGTACACTCGTCCTTCATGCCCTACCGAGGTCACAGGTTGCTCCCCACGAGCGGCTCTTCGGCATGGCCATGGCTCCAGAAGCACAAGGACTTAATGCAGAGCCCAGCAGCTTGCAGAAGAAAAGTGAATGGACTATGCGTTAATCCACGGCACCATGCTGCCTGGGAGGGAAAGGGTGTTGCTCCCTTCCGCCTTTCTCCCCCTGGACAGCAAGATGGCGGCCGCCTCGGAGATTTTTGGAAAGCCAGGTATAAGCCAGTGGTGACGGGGGCAACTGAAACCTCATGGGAAGGGGGGTGTTCCTGGCTCATCCTTCACGCCCTACTGAGGTCACGGGCTGCCCCCCACGAGTGGCTCTCCAGCATGGCCATGGCTCCAGAGTCACAGAAACCAATCTCATAATTATCTGGCTCTTGGCAGAAATACTTCCAGGCTTAATAAGTAAAATATCAGAAATCCAAAATCGCGTGGCCGCGCGACATAATTTGATTCTTGTAACCAGCTGTAGAAAACAAATTATTTCACAATGCCTTTTCAGCAGGTCTGATTTGGGGGTGTAAACTCTAACCAATAATGGTGCATCTTTTGTCGAAACAATGAATCTAATCAAAGTAGATAGAGTGTTAATTAGAATTCATCTGCCTCACGGGCATTGGGAGGGGCAGGAGGGGGGTATATTGGGGTTCTTGGTGGTGAAAAATAAGTACTGGTGAAGGGAAATGTGTTTGATCATTGCGTGACTGAGACTTAAACCTGAAAGCTTTGTGACTTTTCCCACAGTGATTCAATACATAAATAATAAATAAATAAATAAATAAATAAAAGACATGTGCACACCCGTGTTTATTCCAGCACTTAGTGTAATAGTCAGGATATGGAATCAACTCAGATATCCATCACAGGGGCCAGAGCAATAGGACAGCAGGGAGAAAGCTGCTGGCCTGGCCGTGGCCAAGCCATGTTCCATCCCCGGCATCCCATACTGTCCCCTGATGTAGGCAGGCAGGAAGATAGTGAAGTCCCCTCCCCAGGCCATGACAGTAAATTTCCTAGGAAGGAATAGCTCTGAAGTTGTGAAAGTCAACCTTGCAGAAAACAGGATCTAAGGCCTAACAAGACCCTCACCTGGCACCAGCAACAGACCCAGAGAAACTCCTGCAGAAACAAAAGGCCAGGAAAGGAATTTCAAAGAAGCCCATCAGCACTCCCAACGCCCCCCCCCCCACCTCCTTAGCAATGGACTTCGACCTAGGTAGAAGGCCCATGTGGGGGCAGGTTGGAGAAGCCCTATAAAGGCCACCTTGAACAAAGGAGGGGCGTGCATATGTTTCTGGGGCCTTTGTGCAGGCTGCGCCCATGTGGCCGAGCACATGTGGCGCTGAGCACATGTGCCACTGCATCTCCCCTCTTGATATGTGTACTTTCTTCCTTTCATGCCTAATGCTGGGATGTGTGTAGGAGCTCTCTCCGCCTTTGGAGAAGCCCGGGTTCTCTCTTGAGCTCGTGACTCCCTCTCACTCTCCCACCTTCAAAAACCCTCTAAATAAAATCTACTTCACTGCTCATCTACTCCTGAAATTCCTTTCTGCGAGGTGAGACAAGAACCCAGTAACCCTGGAACCCAGGTGGCAGAGGCAGATAGGGAGAAAGTGACCAACTTTCTCCTCCTCTCTTCACATAAGTCATCCATGGGGCCCACCGACATCACCCTGAGCACTTCCAGGATTAATTCCTAAATACAGAACCAGAAATAATTCCTGAGCACTGCTAGGTGTGGCCCAGGAACCACAGAAAACAAAAAACTGAGACATACAGACACAGATAGTGAAGGTGTGCTATATGTATGCAATGGAATACTCTGCAACCATAAAGAAGGATGAGATTGGGCAATTTGCTGCAATATGAATGGAACCAGAGGATATCATGCCTCATGATATAAATCAAAAGAAGAAGGGTAAATACTGGATGTTCTCACAGATCTGTAGGATATAGAGTAGCTATATACAAGGAAGTTGGCAACCCCTCAGCTCTAGATTACAGAAACAAAAAGATGAGTAAAAGAGAGAAATGGAGGCAGAGCAAGAGGAGACAGTCTGGGGCTAACACCCATTCAGGGGGCAGGAACCTTGGACACAAGTGGTGTCAAGGTGGAGTATCTGTGTGTTTATTTATAAACCACTAGAACTTACATTACTGTAAGCATGAAACCCTGGAGCGATAGCACAGCGGGTAGGGCGTTCGCCTTACAAGCAGCCAACATGGCCGACCCGAGTTCGATTCCTCCGCCCCTCTCGGAGAGCCCGGCAAGCTACCGAGAGTATTCGATATGCCAGACACAGTAACAACAAAGTCTCCAAAGGAGACGTTACTGGGCCCGCTCGAGCAAATCTACGATCAACGGGAGGGCCTTTACCTTTACCTTTTAAGCATGAAACCCAAAATACAATCACTGAACTTAAAAATTTGTCCGTTGGGGGTACGGTGCTGCCAGCAGGTCAATCTGTACCTGTGAGGCGAGTGCATCAGCAGCCTGATGGCACCGTCAGGCCTTCAGATACCTCAAAATTGCTGCTGTGCCTTTGGCCAGACCCCAAAAACTTGGGGCAAAGCTTACCAAGAAAGTAAACGGCCAAAAGTTAGGTATGTGGGAGACGCACCCACAAACCACCTCCGGCTCAGCTATATAATTGGAAGCATGGCCTCTCTGATTCCTGATTGAACTGCTTACTGGCCATGATCCCAGAGGTTCAGAAACAAATCTCAGAACCCAAAAGCTTTTGGCAGAAATGCATCCTGTTCCTACAGTAGGTTACTGGGACTGGGCCACTACAGGTGGGAATAGGTTTCGTGCCTTGACCTGTTCCCCTTGGCAGCCTGGTGACCGTCATCCTCCAGAGGCCACAAGACAGTCAGGTTTGGGCCTGCAGCAACAAGACATGCGGGGCCTCACCAGATGGGGGTGGAACCAGCCCTTTCCTCCCCATCCCAGCGAGACCTCAAGTCGCCGCCTACAAATGGCCTCTCTGGCTCCTGATTAAGCTGATTAATGGCCACGATCCCAGAGACTCAGAAACAAATCTCGAAACCCAGCGGCTTTTGGCATAAATGCATCTGGACCCCATACATGGCTATGGCTCAGAGGCAAAAGGACTTAATCCAGAGCCCGGCAGCTTGTGGCAGAAAAGTGAATGGACCATGCGTTAAACTATGGCACCATGCCTCCCCTGGAGGGAAAGGGTGTTGCTCCCTTCCGCCTTTTCTCCCCACCCCCACCCCCACCCCCGGCAGCAAGGTGACCACCACCTCAGAGGTTATAGAAAAGCCAGGTATGAGCCGGAGGTGACAGGGCAACTGCAGTCTCATGGGAAGGGAGGCGGTACCGGCTCATCCTTCACGCCCCACTGAGGTCCTGAGTTGCCCCCTACGAGCGGCCCTCCAGCACAGCCATACCAGACGCACAAAAATCAATCTCTAAATTATCTGGCTCTTTGCAGAAATCCAAAATTGCGTGGCCGCAATAGTGGCTGCGCAACATTATATGATTCTTATAACCAGCTATAGAAAACAAAGTATTTCACAATGCTTTTTCAGCAATTCTGATTGTTGGTGGGGGGAATTCTAAACAATAATGGTGGATCTTTTGTCCAAATGATGAATGTAATCAATGTAGAGAAGAGTTAAGTAGAAATCATTTGCCTCACAGGCATTGGGTGGGGTGGGACGGGGGTATATTGGGGTTAATAAATTTTCATTTTTTTCATTTCATCATCCTGTTAATCGTCGATTGCCTCGAGCAGGCCCCAGTAACGTCTCTTTCATCCTAGCCCTGAGATTATATTCACGGCTCTTTAGGAGAATGAGACCCATCATTGTTACTGGTATTTGGCATATTTGGTAGGCCACGGGGAGTTTGCCAGACTCTGCCCTGTTAATAAATAAAACTATGAAAAAAATTTGTCCATTAAGGAGAGAAGTTGGGGGTGGGGGGCTAAAGGTAGCCTGAAAACAGTGATGGAGGGAGGGATGCAGACACTAGTGGTGAGATTGGAATTAGAACATTTTATTCCTGGGGCCTGAGAGAGAGTACCAGGGAGGGTGTTTACCTTGTACATGGCTGACATGGGTTCTATTCCCAGCGTCCCATAGAGTCTGCTGATCACCCGCAGGAGTAATTTCTGAGTGTAGAGCCAGGAGAAAAACTCCTGAGCATCGCCGAGTGTGGCCAAAAAGAAGGACATTTTTTGGTTTGTATTGTTTTTGAGGGCCACACACCTGACAGGTGGTGCTCAGGGACCATACAGGATGCCAGGGATTGAACCTGGGTCGGCCGCATATCAGGCAAGTGCCTTACCCACTGTGCTATCGCTCCAGCTCAAGAACATTTTATCCCTAAAACTTTACTATTGCCATATTTATAAATCATTATATCTATAAATTTAAACAGCACAAGCACAAGCATCCTGTTGTTCGTCAATTCCCTCGAGCAGGGACCAGTAACGTCTCCTTCATCCTAGCCCTGAGATTTTAAAAGAGCAATTTCAATGCTCTTTCAGGATTAGAAGAATGAGACCCATCATTGTAACTGGTATTTGGCACATTGAATATGACATGGAAGTTTGCCAGACTCTACCGTGTGGGCAGGATGCTCTTGGTAGCCTGCCAGGTTCTCCAAAGGAAAATAATAATAATAATAATAATAATAATAATATGTTGCACGGCCGCAAATGCGGCTGCGCGCCTCCGGGAGCTGGATTTTATAGTCTTGGCCGTTGATGGGATCAACCTGGCGCTGGCAGCAGCTGGTGGGTATGACGCCAAACTACTGGAAGATGGGGGTCTGGTTGGAGAAGTCCCAGTCCCAATCCGAGTAGGCTTGGAGACCTCAGCCCCAGGATCCGCATGCCTGGGTTCCTCTGCCAGTTCTTTCATGCATGAGGCCCGTCATATTTTAAATAAATATCATATTATTATTGATATTATATATTATTGATTTTATTGTGCATAGCATATGTATTACATATAATATAATTGACTAAATAGAATATAAAATCAAACCCTGAGCACCACCAGGAGAACTTCCTGAGTGCAGAGCCAGGAGTAACCCCTGAGCATTGATGGGTGTAACCCAAAAAGAAAAAAAAATAGAATACAAACTCTTCATGTCAAAATTCAAAAACATTCCAAATTTTTGCATGAATGTATCTTCCAAATGCTCTTCAACTTTATGATACCATTTTTCATTTTAGTTACATGCTGTGGGACAGTTCACAAGTCTTGTGCCCCAAAATATGAATCATCTTGTCCTCAGATATCAACTATGCATCTCCTATGTTCCCATCAAGGGTGAAGGTGTTGACGGTTATGCCACTTCTTCGAGTACATGATTTTGTCATCTATATTCACTCCAAACAGAAGCGCTAGCATTTGGGAGTTGGGGAGAGTGGTACACTACCATCTAACAAGGAATTTGAGGCTGGAGCTATAGTATAGTGGGTAGGGCATTTGCCTTGCACGTGGCCGACCTGGGTTCAATCCCCAGCATCCCAGCATCCCATATAGTCCCCCGAGCACCACCAGGAGTAATTCCTGAGTGCAGAGCCAGGAGTAACCCCTGAACATCGCTGAGTGTAACCCAAAAGGCAACAAAAACAAAACAAAACAAACAAACAGAAAACGTCATGGAATTATAAATAAAATTACTGGGAGAAAAATTAAAAAACCAGCTAGTGTTGACATGTGTCCTCAAGAACAGAGTCACGGAACTAACCACAAGCATATGGGGGGCTGAGGATAGGTAAGATAGAGACGTGATCTTTATGACAATAATAGTTGGGAATGATTATGCTGAACAAGATCTGAGGGTTAAAAGTAGGTAAGGAATATTCTTGAGAACCTTTCAATAACAGTATTGCAAACAATATTTCCCAGAAGGAGAGAGAGAGAGAGAAAGAGAGAGAGAGAGAGAGAGAGAGAGAGAGAGAGAGAAGAAAAGCATCTGCCGTAGAGGCAGACAGGGGGTGGAGGGTGGAGGGTGATGGGAGGGAACTTGGGGACACTGGTGCTGGGAAATGCACACTGGTGGAGGGGTGAGTGTTAGAGTACAGTATGACTGAAATCCAGTCATGAACAGCTTTTTAAGGGTCTATCTCACAGTGATTCAATTTAAAAAAAGTCAAAAATTATCACATCATACAAAGTAAAAATAAATAAATATAAATAAAAATAAAAACAAATAAAAATAAATAAATATTCATTCATTTTTATTCATTCATTCAAAAATGAATGAATAAAGCTTTCAAACACAGAGAGAGAGAGAGAGAGAGAGAGAGAGAGAGAGAACAGACTCATGGGACACAAGAGACATTATCCTGGGGACAAAAAGAGGAAGAAATGATCACTGTTGGGTGCCACTGTAATCCCCTAGAAAAAGAAGCCTGGTGCCTGGGAACCCCCATGTATTAGCTCCTGCCCTGGACAGGTCAAGCTGGTCAGGGGATGGAGGATGCATCTACCAATTTGTGTGACAAGCTTCAGAGCTTCAGATAAGACCCTCATCTGCAATCACTGAGCCCACTATGCATCCACTTAAAGTCTCCGAGGCATCCAATTGCTGCACTTCACACAGGTGTTTCTCCTGGGAGCAATCTCAGCCGGCTTTCTGGAGGGTTCTTCCTCTGCAGCCTGCATTTGGAAGAGCACAGACCCCTGGACTTTATCCCTCACTCTCCATAAGACAACAACATGCAGAAAAGTCCCCTCGGGCACACCCCCAAGGCCCCATCTGCTTAACCAGGTAAGTTTTCAAAAATGAGATGGTTCAGTAGAGAGGATGATGGCTCAGCACAGGTGAAGGGAAACTCTCAGGGGGCTACAGGTGAGGACTTCGGGGTGTGTTTTTCTGGTTGAGGAGTGGCTAGGTTGCTTGTTTGGAGTTGTCCTGGCCAGGTGAGATTTTTTTTTTAATTTCTTTTCTATGTTCTTGGCGGGGCTAATGGTGACCTGGTAAGTGAATGTTCCAAAACTGGGTTCTGTTTCACCTCTTGGTATTGGAACTATCCCAGGACCAGCCTGTGGTAACCCTGAACTGCTCTGAGTTGCTTCTCACGGCCACCTTTAAGTTTCATGAAGACTTAGGATCTTTCCAGTGAAGTTTGCTTTTTAAGATTTTAGGTTGTTGTGTTTTGGGTTTTGGTTTTTGTGTGAAAGTACACCTGGCAGTACTCAGGGTTTCCTCCTGGCTCTGCACTCAGGGATCAATCCTGGCAGGCTCAGGAGACCCTATGGGATGGCAGGAATGGAACCCAGGTTGGCCGCGTGCAAGGCAAACACCCTCCCTGCTGGGAGTTTGCATTTCTGACCTTCCTTTCCCTGGCAAAGATCACCGGCATCTCCACTTTTATCATCTCTTGATAAATACTTAAAAATGCATTTAAGTATCCATCAGGTAATGCAGTTACAATGGTGCTATAGTTTATTGTATTGGTGTCCAAAGTTTTTGCATACTACCATCACCAAAGTGATTATTGTACTCCATCACTGTCCTTATTTCACACCCGGCCCAATCTTCAACCCCTCCCCACATCTTCCCCCCACTGTTGATCATTTTTGTAATCCAAGGCCATCATTCAATACTGTCATTCAATACTGCCAGTTTCCTCATTAAGTCTTTATATTCCATAGATGGATGAGATTATCTCATATTGGTCCTTTCTTCTCTGATTTATTTTGCTTATATGATACTCACCAGTTCCGTTCATGTTAGGGTAAATTGCATTATTTCATCTTTCCTTCCAGCTGCATAATATTCCGTTGTCTACACTCACACATACATACTCCACTACTAGTCTATCCATTTATCTGTCATGAGACATTTAGATTGTTTCCATATCCTGGCTATTGTCACTAGAACTACAGTAAATGTAAGTGTGCACACAAATTTTTTTACTTAATTTAGTTTTTCCAATTTTCTCCTTATATTTTATATAAACATTGTCATTTACAAAGCTGTTCTGATACTCTGTTACAGGCATTCAGTATTCCAACACCAATCCCACCACCATTACACCTTCCCTCCACCATTGCCTCCAATTTTTCCAACTACCCCTTAAGCCTAGCCCTGTAGCAACCCTCAATGATTTGTTTAACATTGCTTATTATCAATAATTTGCTAAAAGAATAGTCAAAAATTGTCTTCTTAGAAGGAAATTAGTGAAGATTATTGTATGTCACCTTGAAGCACTTAAGTCCTTCTGTAAGAGATTACTAAAATGTTGTTAAAGGTTAAACCTCCTGTGTTTATAATTTGTTAATCGAGGTTGGTTGCCTTCTACATTACATCCCATCCAGATATACACATAGATTTTTGAATTAGTGTTTTGTGTTTAGATGCCAAGATTTGAAATTTCTGAGTTGTGTGGGAGTTCTATTCTTAATTAATTTATTTTTTATAATTGTCCCTGTTTTCAACTCTTTCATTGTTGCTGGGAATGCCAACTGGTCCAGCCTTTTTGGAAAACAATATGGGCATTCCTTCAAAAACTAGAAATCGAACTTCCATATGACCCCACAATACCATTTCTGATAATATGTCCAGAGGGAGCAAAAAAGCACAGTAGAAATGACAGCTACACCCATTTATGTTCACTGCATCACCGTTCACAATAGTCAGAATCTAGAAACAACCCAAGTGCCTGAGAAAAGATGACTGGTTAAAGAAACTTTGGTACATCTACAAAATGGAATACTATGCAGCTGTTAGGAAAGATGAAGGTATGAAATTTGCTTATACGTCATGGAGAGTATTATGCTTTATATATATATGACTTTATATATATAAAGTCCCTATTTTCCATAGAAACTGAGTATTTTCCTTTTTGCTGCAAATGGCAGGATTTATTTTTTTATAGCTGTGTAATTTTTAAAAAATTTTTATTAGTGAAACACCATGAGGTACAGTTGTAGACTTACAAATTTTTGTGCTTTGATTTCAGTTATACAATGATTGAATACTAATCCCTTCACCAGTGCCCATTCTCCACCACCACTGATCCCAGTATCCCTCCCACCCCCCACATCCCCATCCCACCCTGCCTCTGTGGCAGGGTGTTCCCTTTTGTTCTCTTTCTCCTTTTGGGTGCTGTGGTTTGCAAAAGAGGCATTGAGTGGCAATCATGTTCAGTCTATAGTCTACTCTCAGCATGCATCTCCCATCCTGGGAGGATCCTCCCAACACCCTTTATTTGGTGCTCCCTTCTTTAGCTGAGCTGCCTTTTCCCCTAACATGTATGGCTGGCCTCTAAGCCATGGAGCAAACCTCCTGGTA
The DNA here is from genome assembly GCF_029834395.1 of Sorex fumeus. Taxonomy (NCBI): domain Eukaryota; kingdom Metazoa; phylum Chordata; class Mammalia; order Eulipotyphla; family Soricidae; genus Sorex; species Sorex fumeus. The sequence continues at coordinate 10,749,998 of NW_026606098.1, forward strand.
CTTATCTCAGCTATTCTTGGGTGTAAGTTTCCTATTTTGCTACTTTATGTTCCCCAGATGAATTCAATCTTTCTATGTCTATCCCTCTCTTTCTGACTCATTTCGCTTAGCATGATACTTTCCACGTAGTACCACTTGTATGTAAATTTCGTGACTTCATCTTTTCTAACAGCTACATAGTACTCCATTGTATAGATGTACCAAAGTTTCTTTAACCAGTCATCTGTTCTCGGGCACTCAGGTTTTTGAGACTGAGTATTCTCTTGATCATTTGATCACTTGACATCCCGTTATTCATCGATTTGCTCAAGCGGGCGCCAGTAACGTCTCAATTCATCCCTGTCGTGTGCTAATGTAGCCCAATGACATCTGCTCATTCTAGGAACACGAAGAGACTCAAATCGATCGTTAAGGGTCTTGCCAAAGAAGTCTGACAATTTCATAGATGGGCAGCCATGTGATCTTTTGACGTCCTGTGGAATCCAGTCGGTAATGGCTCTAGTCCAGCAGTCATCTCCAAATCTCATTACGTGTCCAGCCCATCTGATTTTCGATGCCTTGGCAAATGAGACAGCATCCCTGATTCTTGACCATCGACGAAGGTCGGAACTTCGAATTCTTTCTCTCATTTGAGCGAAGCGTGATACTCCAAGCATAGCTCTTTCGATTCCTCTTTGGGAGACCCAAACAGCGTTCTCATCATGTTTGCGTAGGGCTCAGCTCTCTGAGGCGTATGTTAATGCAGGAAGAACAGTGGAATAGAAGATATGTCCCCGGAGCTGGAGGTTCTTTGTCCTCTTAGCTATTTCTTCGACATTCTTGAAGGCGTTCCAAGCTGCTCTCTTCCTCCTGTGCAACTCAGGTGCCAGGTCATTCATCATGTTGACTTCTCGACCTAGGTACACATAACTGTTGCATTCAGAGATGTTTGTCCTGTTGAGAGTGAATGGAATGTCAGGAACAAGACGATTTCTCATAAACATTGTCTTTGTTAGATTCAACTGTAGTCCGACCTTTCCACACTCACCGTCGAAGTCGGCCAGCATTTGTGCCTCTTGGCTAATGTTTGGTGTTATAAGAACAATGTCATCAGTGAAGCGGAGGTGGTGTAGTTGCCGACCATCTATCTTCACTCCCATTCCTTCCCATTCCAGTCGTCGCATGACGTTCACAAGGGTGGCACTGAAGAGTTTCAAATAGTATCACCCTGCCAAACCCCTCTCTTGACATCAATGATCACCTCCCTGTAGAATAGTGAGATCCTGGTAGCAAATCCGCATACAGCTCATGGAGGATCCTGATGTATTGACTTTCAACACCCTGTTTGGCTAGGGCCTCGATGACCGCTTCAGTCTCAACAGAATCAAAGGCCTTCTTTAAATCAATGAACGTTAGACAGAGTGGCATCTTGAACTCCCGAGAAACCTCAATGAGATTGGTTATCATGTGGATATGGTCAGTTGTGCTAAATCCTTTTCAGAAACTGGCTTGCTCACATGGTTGTTCTTCATCTAGTATTCTACTAATCCTATTCAGGATGACTCGAGTGAACAGATTACAGACGACAGAAAACAGGCAGATCGGGTGATAGTTGCCAATGTCATGGATGTCTCCCTTCTTATACAGTAGTACAGTCCTGCTGGTTTTCCATTGGGATGGAACCTTGCATTCAGACAGGTAGTGTGTGAAGAGCCGAGCCAGTGTATTGATGAGTACTGACAGCAGGTTCTTCAGGTGTTCGGGTCTGGGCCAGGTGCTGTTCGATTCTTTACCGACGAAATGGCGTGTCGGATTTCAGAAGGGAGAACTTTGGGAATGACATATCCATCCTGCGGAATTTGGTATGCAGGCAGGTGGACATGGCTATCAAAGAGATCTGAGTAGAAGTCGTGGATAATCTTCTCCATTGCCCTTCTGGAAGATGTGATAGATCCATCAGGACGTCGGAGGGCAGTCATCTTGATCTTGTAGTTGGCAAAGGACAGGCGGGCGTTGCAAATGCTTTTCCCAGCTTCTGCGGCATCTGCCAGCACTGCTGCTCTTCTCTCTTTGAGGTCTTCCTTTATTGCTTCTCTGCACTGCTTTGCGAGCTCGAACGTTCGCTTGCAGTTGCCTGAGGCTTGCACCAAGCCACCTTGGCAAATGAGCTTGAGAGTTTTTGAAGACAGTCATCTTTTTGTGGTTATTTCTCTCTCGGTGTTCCTCGCACAATCATGGAGGTGCTGAACCAGTCTATCGTATTCCTTGTCAATGTTATCAACAATGGCATCTTCCCGTGTTTCTGCAATAGTGCCTAAGAGCTCACAGTTGGTGGGCATTCTGGGAGTTCTCCTCTTAAACTTTGCAGCCCTTTCTTCCCACTCTGTGAAGTAGAATTTTACATGAAGGAGACGGTGGTCCGATCCCATTTGGAATTTTGGGACAACAGCAACATCGGTCAGGCAAGACCGTCGATTGAATATGATGTGGTCAATTTTATTGTGGAACCGTCCACCGGGAGACTCCCATGTCCAACGTTTATATTCAGCCTTCTGGAACTGTGAGTTACCATGGATGGTCTTGGTCGACATGATGAACTCAGACAGTCTCTCACCCTGTTCATTCCATTCTAGGCCATGGGTCCCAATGTCGAGTTCTTCGGCTGATCTTCTCATTCCTATATTGGTATTAAAATCACTGACAATGATCTTGTAGAAAGTGTGGTCTTCTTTATAGAACTTCTCCAGCTCCATGTAGAACTTCTCAATTTCTCCTTCATCATAATTGGATGTTGGTGCGTAGACAACAAAGATAGAAACTGCCGACAGTAAGCCACATCTATTCAAGTGTAATTGTCTGATTTGGGTTGTCAGGCATTCGAATGAATCAATGTTTATGGCCAAGTTCATGTTGACAAGGACACTGACACCAACAACACCTCTTTTGTTGCATGTTCCGAGGAACAGTTCTTCCCCAGTGTCAAAAACGGCATGATGTGATTGACGCCTTCTCGTCTCAGTCAGACAAATGATGTCATACTTGATCTTTCACGCTTGCACCATCAAGTCCTCAATGGATTAATCTGATGCCAGCATACGTGCACTGAAAGTAGTCATTTTTGTCTTTCTTCATTTTGGCAGCCTAGGTCGGCCCTGAGATTTTATAAGCCTCCCCTTCCTTATCTTTCTTAACACTCCCATATTGGTGGCTCATTCAGGGTCATATCGAATACACCACGGGTAGCTTGCCAGGTTCTGCCGTGTCGGTAGAGCACTCTCGGTAGCTTGCCAGGCTCTCCAAGAAGGATAGAGGCTTTTAGGGCAGCCTCTAATTGCCCTTACAGGTGTTCCCATACGTCAAACCATATTTCAACGCATTCAAATATGGTGCAGTAATCTTGTATTAAGTGTTTTATGATGTGTTGGGCGGCCACAATGCCGCCGCACAGTCTGAAAAGCATCCTGGAGGGCATCCGCGGCTGGGTAGTGGAGGTAGTGAAGGTAAAGGAGGTCTGCTGGGCTTCTGGGAGCAGGCAGAGGATCTCTGCACCTGGGTCCATTGAGCCTGGAGTCCGAGGTCACAGAGTTCCACTTCCCTGGCTCTCTGGGGCTTCACCCCTGTGTGAGTCCCAACCTAAGTGTCCGGAAAGCATCCTGGAGGGCGTCCGCGGCTGAGTAGTGGAGGTAGTGGAGGTAATGGAGGTCTGCCGGGCTGCTCCCAGGAATTCTCTACATTTTTTTATTGCCACATTTCTTTGCTGGGAATTAGCTCCTGGTTTAAAAAAAAATAAATTCACCATCCTCCTCCATCTTTACCTTTATGCATGGTTCTCGGTAGACATTTGCAAAAATGATGTGTCGGTTCAGTCTGACATCTGGTCTGTGGCAACTAACGTTAGGGGTGGAATGAGAGAGTGGGGATGTTATGGCACAAGAATACCCCACATCTGAGGCTGGAGCAATAACACAGCAGATAGGGTATTTGCCTTGTACACAGTCGACCCAGGTTTGATTCCCAGCATCCCATATGGTCCTCCGAGCAGCAGAATTACTCCAGGAGTAATTCCTGAATGCAGAGCCAGGAGTAACCCTTGTGCATGGATGGCCAGGTGTGACCCATAAAGCAAAAAAAAAAAAAATGAATACCCCACATCTGATCTTCTTGATCTCCACCCTTTTTATCCTCTTTCAACTCTGTGAAACACCAACATTTACAAGCTGCTCGCCTTGTGAGAAGCACACCAGATCTCTCTTTCTTTTGACGTCCCATGGAATCCAGTTGGTAATGGCTCTAGTCCAGTGGTTGTCTCCAAATCTCATTACGTGTCCAGTCCATCTGATTTTAGACGCCTTGGCAAATTGAGACAGCATCCCTGATTCTTGACCATCAAAGGAGGTCGGAACTCCTTCGATGGTGTTCCCATGGTTCAAACCATATTTGAACCCTATCAAATATGGTGCGGCAATCCTGGAAGATGGGTATTAAGTGTCTTATGATGTGTTGCATGACCGCTTTGTGGCCATGCGGTCCGGAAAGTGTCCTGGAGTGTGGCAGTGGCTGGGTAGTAGAGGTAGTGGAGGTAGTGGTGGTCTGCCAGTGAGGTATTTATCTGGTACCGGTAGGGTGGGTCTTCTGTGCGTAATCCAATCCCTGGATCGCTGGCGGTTGGTGGAAGCAGACAGCAAAAAAATCTATATCAATTTTTTGTTGTTATTCATATTATTGGTGGAGGACAGGTACACCAGTGTTACCCCATTTTAGTGTTTGGGCTAAGCAAGTGGCAGTGTTCTGGGAAACCAAGAAGGATAGAACCTGAGGATCCAGTTTGCAAAGCATGTGCTACATTCCTTTGTGCTCTCTCCTTCCTTGCCTCCCTCCTCCCTTTCTTCCTGCTCTCCTTCCTTCTTTCCCTCCCTCCTTCCTTCCTTTATTCCTTTTCTTTCCCTCCTTTCCCTTCCTCCCTTACTTCCTTTTCTTTCCCTTCCCTTCCCCTTCCTTTCCTCTTCCTTCTTTTCTTCTTTCCCTCCCTCCTTCCTTTCCTTTCCCTCATTTCCCTTCCTTCCTTCCCTTCTTCCCTCCTTCCCTCCCTCCCTCCTTCCTTCCTTCCTTCCTTCCTTCCTTCCTTTCTTTTTTCCCCTGAAAAGCAAACCTGCATTTACCCAGCCTGCAAAATTCTGTCCAGACGTTCAAGCAACTCTTCCACACTGAGCCTACCACTGACCCTTCTGACTCAAACCCCAGGCAGAGACCCCAGGACACGCTCCATGCACCAACAATGACTGCCTTGATCGCTCTTCCCTGTTGTGCTAAGGTGAATATGGAGCATTTTCTCACTAAGGCTCAAACTCTCTCATGTTTATCTGTAACATGTCTCTGGCAGAGAGAAAGAAGATAGATCACTTCCAAGAAATCAAAAAATAGAAACTGATCAGCTTATGATATTCTGCCTTAGCAGGAAGAATGGAATGCATAATTCTAATTGCTTTGTTCAGACAATCATCAATATAACATATAGTCAGGATTTCCAGGATAGACCAGAATCCTTATCTTGTTCTTTTCCTTCCTTAATCAATTAATAGGTGGTATCAGCAACATGGAAAATCAATCCACATTTCAGAATTTTTTCTTCCTGGGGTTCTCATGAAACTTGGGACATCAATCCCTCTGATGTTAGTGTGCCCCACGGGTGGCTCATGTGGAGCAGGCAGGAGAAAGACAGTCACTTTCTCCCCATCCACCTCTGCCCCTTGGGACCCAGGGTTACTGGGTTCTTGTCTTGCCTCGCAGAAAAGAATTTCAGGAGTAGACGAGCAGTGAAGTAGAACAGATTTTATTTGGAGGTTTTTGAAGGGAATGAGGAAGAGAAAGTGGGAGATCGTGGTGAGTAATGTGCTCAAGAGAGAACTTGGGCTTCTCCAAGGGTAGAGAGAGGCCTTCCACTCATTTCATCATTTAGTTATGAAAGCATGAAAGTACACATCTGAAGAGGGCGATAAGGGCAACACATGTGCTCACGCATCACATGTGCTCGACCATGTGAACTCAAGTAGCCCATGGGCTCAGACAGAATATGTGCACCTTTCCTTTGTTCAAGGTGACTTTTATAGGGATTTTCCAACCTGCCCCCCATGTGGGGTTTCTGTCTTAAGAGTCCAATGGTAGCTTTGTTGCTAAGTGGGTAGAATTGGGTGTAGCCTTTGAAACTCCTTTTCTGGACCTGGTCCTGCTGGATCTTCTCTCAGAGGATGAGTCCAGCCTTCTCTGGTCTGGGCTAGCTGAGAGTTAATTAAAGGAAAGAATTGAGGGTTCTCCAGAAATTTCCTTCAGGCCCTTTCTATAGGGAGGGGTCCAGTCTCCTCAGGGTCTGCAACTGGAGAAGGTCTTATCAGGTCTTGCTCTCTGTAACCAAAAGGTGGGTCAGACTTAGGACTGGTGAATTTATTACTTCCAGGTACTTCAATGCCATCATGTGTGGGGCGGGGGCAAGGGGGGAGGCAAGGGGGGAGCACTTCCTTAACCTACCTACCTGCATCACCTCCTCTTGGGTTGTTTCTGGCCACGTTTGTGACCACCTGCTCATCATCCTGGCCTTTAGCTCCGACCCCCACCTCCACACCCCTGTGTACTTCTTCCTACCCAACCTGTCCCTCACCTCCACCATCACCCCAAGATGCTGGCCAGCCTCCAAACACACAGCAAAGCTCTATCTCCTATGTGGGCTGCCTCACGCAGATCTTCTCTTTCTTGGTGTTCAGGAGCATGGACACTCTGCTCCTGACCTTCATGGTCTATGACCACTTTGTGGCCATCTGCACCCCCTCATTACACAGTCATCATTAGTGCTCTCCTCTGCATCTGGCTGGTTGGAGGGTCCTGGCTATTGAGCTTGTCTTATTTGCCTCTTCGGGGCCTGTGGATGCCATGTCTGACCTTCTGTCACCATTGGGTCACTCCACATTGTTACTGTGAGTGGGTCCAGGTCCTCACACTCACCTGTCCAGACATGAGGGTCGACCAGGTCATCATCTATGTTGTAACCAGTCTCCGGGGCTTTGCTCCTTTCTTGGGGATCCTTTTCCCCTATACCAGTATTTTCTTCTCCATCCTGAGCGTGCGTTTAGAGGACAGAAACTCTAAAGCATTTTCCACCTGCGCCTCCCATTCACCGTTTTGTCTTTACAGGACGGGCCTGGGTGTGTATCTCAGTACTGAGGTATCCCCAGAGGAAGATGATCTCCTTGGTGATGTGCGTGGTGGTCACCCCCATGCTGAACCCCTTCATCTACTGCCTCGGGAACAGAGACATCAAGGGAGCCCTCCAGAAAGTTGTCCTGAGAACACTCTTCGTGGAGTGATGGGAAAATGTACTCTGGTTTTTGTTTTGTTTGTTGGTTTTGTTGACCTCATAGCTGTAGGAGCCATTGAAATAGTGCCTCTTCATCACCTTGGAGTTTGCTTCCTGCTCGTAAATGACTTTGGTCAAAATTGCTTGGCAGGGGCCAAAGTGATAGGACAACAGGGAGGCCATTGGCCTTGCATGTGGAAGACTCAGCTTCGATCCCCGGCATCCTATAGGGTCCCCCAAGCTCTTCCAGGAGTCATTCTTGAGTGCAGAGCCAGGAGGGAGCCCTGAGCATCGCCAGGTGTGACCCAAAAAGCCCAAAAAATTTGCTTGGCAGTTCTGGCACCTTGGGGGTAAGGGTGCTGTTCTCTTCATCTGTCCTGTCACAAAACTCTCCTGTCACTTACCCATTTCTAGTCCTTGGCTCTGAGGTATAGTCCTATAGGTCAAGAGCAGTCATTTCAAAGACGCACTCAAAATAGTTGGAGAAGAATTATGAGCTAGGATCCGGAGAGATAGTACAGCGGGGAAGATGCTTGCCTTGCACATAGTGAAGCCAGGTTCAATCCCAGGTTCAATCCCAGAAACCCCATTTGACCCCCAGCCCCCTCCAAGCACTGCCAGGAGTGATCCCTGAGTGTTGATCCAAGAGTAACCCTAAGCACTGCTGGGTGTGGCCCCAAAACCAAACAAATTTAAAGTTAAAAATAAATTCATGGGTGGGGGGCGGGAAATACTGGGGATTTTGGTGGTGGAAAATGTGCACTGGTAAAGGAACAGTTGTTTGATGATTGTATGACTGAAACTCAAACATGAAAGCTTTGTAACTGTATCTCAGGGTGAATCAATAAAAAAGGGGGGGTGACAATAATAAAATAAAAAAATAAAAATTATTCTGAATTTAAAAAAAAGTAATGTGAAGTTCATGCCAAATTCAATCAGTTTAATCAATGGCTGAATAAATAGCAGTGCTCTTACATTAAAATAAATAAATAAAAGCACTGTAGCACTGTTGTCCCGTTGTTCATCCATTTGCTCGAGTGCGCACCAGTAAGGGCTCCATTGTGAGACTTGTTGTTACTGTTTTTGGCATATCAAATATGCCACGGGGAGCTTGCCAGGCTCTGCCACGTAGGCGGGATACTCTCGGTAGCTTGCCGGGCTCTTCGAGAGAAACGAAGGAATCGAACCCTGGTCTGCCACGTGCAAGGAAAATGCCCTACCCGCTGTGCTATTGCTCCAGCCCAAGGGAATGAGACTAGATAACAAAATAGAAATCAGGAAAACAACATGAAAACATCAATAGAGGGGGAATAAAAGCCAGGTTATACTGAAACCCAAGCACAAAAATTTATAAGTCTATAAATGTACCTCATGGTGTTTCACTAATAAAAAAAATGATTAAATAAAAAAAATTTTTTAAAAATAAAAATGTTATTTTTAACAATGTGATGAATATCATTGTTTATAAATGTTTTAAGATGGCATTTTTATTATAAATATTCCTAAGGGTAGTACTATTAAGTCAACTATAATAAAGTCAATTATAAATATGACAAAAAATATTAGAAATCCAAAATCATATGGTTCTCATAACTAGTTATAAAAATCAAATTATTTCACAATGCCTTTTCAGTAGTTCTGATTGTTGAGAAATTCTAAACAATAATGATGCATCTTTTTTTGAAATAATGAAAGCAATCAAAGTAGAGGGAGAGTTAAGTAGAAATCATCTGCTTCACAGGCATTGGGAGTGGTGAGAGGGGGGTATATTGGAGTTATTGGTGTTGAAAAATAAATACTGGTGAAGGGAAAGGTGTTTGGTCATTGTATGACTGAGACTTAAACCTGAAAGCTTTGTAACTTTTCCCACAGTGATTCAATAAATAAATGTAACAAAATAAATAAAAAAATATAAAAAGAGAAAAAAAAAGCCAGGTTATAATTCTGATATTCAAAACATATTAAACGGGACCTGAGGATATGGTGCTGGGAGGGAAGCATGTGGTGTGGGGGATAGAACTCAGGGTCTCATACCTGCCAGGCATGTGCTCAACGTCTTGAGCTAAGTTATTTAAGTTTGTTGTTTATTTTTGGCTTTTTGGGTCACACCTGGCAATGCTCAGGTCCTGGCTCTACACTCAGGAATCACTCCTAGTGGTGTCTGGGGACCATATGAAATGCCAGGAATTGAACCTGCGTCAGTCGCATGCAAGGCAAATGTTCTACCCACTGTGCTATCGCTCTGGCCCCTTAAGTTTTTTTTCTTTTTTGGCTACACCCCACGATGTTCAGGGGTTACCCCTGGCTCTGCACTCAGAAATTACTCCTGGTGGTGCTAGGAGGACCATATGAGGTACCAGGGATTAAACCTGGGTTAGTTCTTGAACCCAGGCCGCCACATGCAAGGTTAGCACCCTACCTAATGTACTATCTCCGGGAGGAGGAAAAGGGGCAATTCCCTGGTGAAACCTAAAACACTTAGGGTTAATATCCAACAAGGGCCAGAGCTGATTTTCTTTGTTTTGTTTTTATTAAAATAATATTGGTTTATAAATGCTATATAAATTTCCAGTGTACAATGTTATGCTTGAGAGCATCTGTGTATACTATAATATAAATCACCATCAAAAGTCGAGTTGACATACACTATAAACACTTGAGCCCCCTTTATCTTTTACCCTTCACATACCTCCTTCCCTCATCACGATCACGATCATCCTGTTATTCATTGATTGCCTCGAGCAGGCACCAGTAACATCTCCTTCTTCCTAGCCCTGAGATTTTAAAAAGAGCCATTTCAATGCTCTTTCAGGGCTAGGAGAATGAGACCCATCATTGTTACTGGTATTTGGCATATTAAGTACGACACGGGAAGTTTGCCAGACTCTGCCGTGCGGGCAGGATGCTTTTGGTAGCCTGCCAGGTTCTCCAAAGGTAAATGAAATAATAAGATGTCGCGCAGCCACGAATGTGGCCGCGTGCTTCCGGGAGCTGGGTTTTATAGTCTCTGCATCTTGGCTGTTGATGGGACCAACCTGGCGCTGGCGGCAGCTGGTGGGTGTGACGCCTACCTACTGGAAGATGGGGGGTCTGGGTGAAGAAGGCCCAGTCCCAATCTGAACAGGCTTGGAGATCTCAGCCCCGGGACCCGCATGCCTGGGTTCCGCTGCCAGTTCCTTCATGTATGAGGCTTCTCCAGACGTGTGCAGAGTGGTCCCAGCATGGCCATGGCTGGCTCCAGAGTTCCTCAGCTGCTGGGGCTCTGCTCGAGGGGCAGGGAGGGAAACTCAACCCGCCTCTCTCCTTCCCTCATATAGCTGCTTTTGAGTTGTAGAATATTAAAGATTTTGTTTTTGTTTTGTTTCTTTCCCTTTCACATAGGACTGAAGTCATGTGGTGTTTATCTTTCTTTGCCTGACTTATTTCACTTACTATAAAGCTCTAATAATTGATAATTTCATGTTTTATAATTAGCGTTTATATTTTTTATATTTGTCTGTGTCCATTCTGGACTCTGAAGTTGTTTCTACTTCGGAATGTCTGATATTCCAACTTGGGTTATGTAACTCCTTTCTTTTACCTTAATGGGTTCTTTTCTCTCTCCTCTCATATTTCCTATCACTATCACTATCATCCCATTGTTCATAGATTTGCTCAAGCAGGCGCCAATAACGTCTCCATCCGTCCCTGTCACATGCTAGTGTAGCCCAATGGCATATTGGGGGCTCTTTCAGGGTCAGGAGAATGAGGACCATCATTGTTACTGTTTGGGGCATATCGAGTACGCCAAGGGTAGCTTGCCAGGCTCTGCCGTGTGGGCAGGATACTCTCGGTAGATTGCCAGACTCTCCAAGAGGGATGGAGGCTTTTGGGGCAGCCTCTAATCACCTATACAGGTGTTCCCAGTTGGGCATATATTTGGACAGGATACTCTTGGTAGCCTGCTGGGTTCTCTGAGAGCAAGAATTAGATAATAAGATAAGCTTCCGGGATCTTGGTTTTATAGTCTCTGGATCTTGGCCATTGATGGGGTTACATGGCAGTTGGTGGGTGTAACTGTCTAGCTACTGGAAGATGGGGGATCTGGGTGGAGGAGGCCCAGACCTGAACCGAGTAGGCTTTGAGATCTCAGCCCCGGGTCCCACACACCTGGGTTCCTCTGCCAGTTCCGTCATGTGTGAGGCTCGTCCAAGCGTGTGGAGAGTGGTGTTTACGTGGCTGTGGCTGGGTCCTGGAGGCCTTCAGCTGCCAGGGCTCTGCTCGGGGCAGAGAGGGAAACTCAACCCGACCCCCTCCAAGGGGCCCCAGTGAGGACAGCCAGGCACGGGGGCAGGAGACTCATACTTCCTAGATAAAATTATTTTATTTCAGAAAAAAAATTGTAGTTTTTTGTTGTTATTTGGGGGTGGGACCACACCCAGCTGTGCTCAGGGCTGACCCCTGGTTCCGCATTCAGCAGGTAACTCTTGGCAGGGCTTAGGTGCTGGAGAACAAACCCAGGTTGGCTGCATGCAAGGCAAGCACCTCACCCACTGTCCTATCTCTCCAACCCCCAGATGCATATTTCAGTGTCATATTGTAGCTTATTAGGATAAAGTGTTAAATTACAATAAAAATAACTTTTTAAGAAGAACAGTTTAAATGCCATCATTGAAAAAAGGTAGTGTCTAACTATCTACACTCTTTTTCACAGAGGAATTAAAATAGTCCAGAGGTTCTTTTTGGAATATATAAAATACCTGGGATGCAATCCAAAATAATTCAAAGAAAGAATCAGGACCGCAAAACCCGTTCTCAAAAGAAAAGAAAAGTCAATGTAGGCCAATCTGAATGAAACCAAATATTGTTTTGAAAGGGGGAAAAAAATCAAACATCTATTATATGGGATGGAAAATATGCTAATAATAAGGAATTACAACGGAGAGGTACAATTTATTTTAAAGTAACCAAATAGGGGATGGAAAGAAATAAATAAAAATAATAAATAAATTCACAATTAGTACATCAGGGAGGGTGCTTGCTTTTACATGAAGCTAACTTGGGGTTCAATCTCCAGCTTCTCATAGGGTTCCCTGAAAATGCTGGGGGTATGCCCCCCAAAAATTATTATGAACTAACACCTTTTATCAATAATCATCGGGAGTCTTAGCATATGTTCACTTATATTGTTAAGTCACGACTCTGGATCTCTGACCGCAAGCAAGGACCACGCAGGAATGCAATCAGCAAGCAGGTAGTTTATTGAGCTGGCTAGCAAGGGTCAAGCCATCAGGCAAGACCCTGAGCTTCTTCAAAGGGGATCTTATATAGGCCTTCACTAACCTTTATAGCAAAGCCCACGCATTTCATAGCCAATAGATTTATAACAACATAGACTTTCTTAACCAGTCCATTTAAAAGTACATCACTCCTTAGCCTATAGATTCGAAGATCAGCATTTACATAATAGGCATTGTGGCTAGTGGGCATCTGGTAACTCGGACATTTGGCTATCACCTGGCTCCCTTTGATTCTCAGCTCATGGCTCCTGCATTCTGGAGGAGGTGGATAAGGGAAAAGTTCCTAACAGAGGTAACAGATAAGGAAGGGCCAACAAATGGTTTCTGAATTTACATGCCAATAAGGAAGGGCTTCACAGCTAAGGCTCTACTAGGGAGGGGGCAGGAAAGGGAAAGTTACTAATTAGTAGAGTTTTAACTCTGGAGTCTCCCTCAGGGTCCCAAGGGACCTCACAATATTATATTCATATCACTTGAGCCTTTGGGTGTGCAATGCTGCGTAGTTGTCTAGAATTGAACAGTTGAAAAGTAGGCAGAGGGTCTGGAGAGACAGAAGAGCAGGTAACGGTGCTTACTTTGGACATAGTTCATCTGGGCCATCTGGATGGGGTCCCTGGTGCCCCACGTGGTTTCCTGATCCCCACTAGGCACGAGCCCTGTGTGCAGAGAGCCTGGAGTGAGCTTGGAGCACCATTAGGTGTGACCCGGAAACAAACAAACAAGAACAAACAGCGAGATTCTGCCTATATCACTAATTTGGGGAGACAGAAAGGGACCTAGGGGGCTGGGGCGATAGCACAGCAGGTAGGGCATTTGCCTTGCACGCGGCCGGCCTGGGTTCTGTTCCCGGCATCCCGTATGGTCCCCCGAGCACTGCTAGATGTAATTCCTGAGTGCATGAGCCAGGAGTAACCCCTGTGCAATACAGGGTGTGATTCAAAAAGCAAAAGAAAGAAAGAAAGAAAGAAAGAAAGAAAGAAAGAAAGAAAGAAAGAAAGAAGAGAGGAAGGAAGGAAGGGAGGGAGGGAGGGAGGGAGGGAGGGAGGGAGGGAGAGAGAGAGAGAAAGGGAAGGACCTAGGTGATGTCCGTGGGCCCCACAGGTGGCTTACGTGAGGCAGGGAGGAGAAACACGAACATTTTCTCCCCATCCACCTCTGCCATCAGGGACCCAGAGTTACTAGGTTCTTGTCTCACCTAGCAGAAAAGAATTTCAGGAGTAGACAAGCAGTTTGAAGTCAAACAGATTTTATTTGGAGGTTTTTTTGAAGGGGAGGAGAGAGAGAAAGAGAGCACCGCACCCAAGCAAGAGAAGCCCTGAATGACCTTTACAACCGGCTTTTATATGCACATTCCTTAGTCTGGAGTCTTCTGACAAGTGGAGGTTGATTCGGTATTGTATCAAAGGAACAGTTTTGAAGCTTCTGGTGAATCTCTTTCAAGTCCCTAATTTTGTGTGTGTGTGTGTGTGTGTGTGTGTGTGTGTGTGTGTGTGTTGAAGTTCATCATCTCTGTAGGGGTCCAGCCTCCTCTCTTTCAAGTCCCTAAGTGTGTGTGTGTGTGGTGTGTGTGTGTGTGTGTGTGTGTGTGTGTGTGTGTGTGTGTGAGTATGTGCTGAAGTTCATCATCTCTGTAGGGGTCCAGCCTCCTCAGGGCCTGTTACAGACTTGGACCAGGTGGGGTCTTATCAGGCATTAGTTCCAATTTTCTGCAAGGTCCACTTCGAAACTTCAGGGCTATTACTTCCCAGGAAATTTATTGCCATTGCCTTGGGAGGAGACGTTCCCTACCTGCCTGCCTGACTACATCATAGGGACAGCGGTGGAGGGACATTGGCTCTCCAGGGTGAGAGCGAAGCAATGACTATGTGCGTCTGAAACACTAATAATACTTGCACCCCAAGTCCTCATGCAAGCAGATAGAGAAGCCTCCCTTTTCCTCACTTGCCCTGCCAGAGGCTCTGGGGAAGCTGTCCCATTCTACCTTTCACACATTCTGCAAACACCAGGACTCCTTGAGTAGGAGGAAGTGGACAATGTCCCAAGGCCATGAGTTCTACCCCCAGCCTTGGACTTCCCCAAGCCTTAGATACTTAGAGAAAATGGGTAATCACCCAGCAGATGGGCAAACAGATACCCTGAAAGGTTTTCACTTCACCCACAGTCTCCCAGCCTAAGGGAATGGAGAAGTTTATCTTAGCAACACAAAAGGGCCTTCAATTAATCAGACTCCTCTAGGAATCAAATGGGGAGGGGGAGTTCCTCTGCAGCTTTGTATAAGATACACTAAGACCCAGTTTTCTTATAAAATCCCCCCCCAAAAAAAACAAAAGCAAACCTGGAGACTTGATTAACTGAGAGTCCTATGCTAAGTTCCTTCCAACTTGGGGAGTTAATTTCTCTTCTACTTTTCTGTAAACTTTTCTCTTTCTGTCTTTTTTGGGGGGCACACTAGGTGATGCTCAGGGATTACTCCTGGCTCTGCACTCAGAAATTACTCCTGGTGGTGCTCAGGGAACCTTATGGGATGCCAGGGATCGAATTTGGGTCGGCTGCGTGCAAGGTGAACATCCTCCCTGCTGTCCTCTTGCTCCGGCCCCAGTTTTTCTAAGTCCAAGCACCTTTTTATTCTTTACACTCTTGAAAACAGTGAAAAACCTGGGAACTGTGGATAAAAACAGCTGAGGCTGTGTTAAAGCAATAAAAAAAAAATCTTTCATTTGCTTTTAATCACTGATGACTTGCAGCTCTAACAGCCCAGTTTGAATATTATATAAATGACCTTGAAGTTAAATTGCATGTTTTGGACCAAAGTATGTCATCACAATAATCTGTGAGTTTTATCCCCACCCCACCCCCAGTTCAATTTGTAATCTTCCAAAAGCAGGGTTAGACATGCCTTTGGCTCACTTATAAATTTCTCCATGTTGAAGAAAATAGACACTAGTTGTTTTAATGAAAGCAATTTTATCAGAGCAGTGGTTTAAATAGTGAAGGGAAGATGAAAGGCATAAAACTGTGCCGGCTTGGAAAATAACCCAGCGTAGTACAGGATGTTAAGTGAAATACACTGTAAATAAAATCCATGAAACAGAGCAAAACAAACACTTGACTCACCTGTGAAAAAGAAACAGGGGCCAGAGCAATAGTACAGCGGGTAGGGTGTTTGACTTGCACTCATCTGACCCAGGTTCAATCCCCGGCATCCCATATGGTCCCCTGAGCACCACCAGGAGTAATTCCTGAGCACAGAGCCAGGAGTAACCCCCAAGCATCGCTGGGTGTGACCCAAAAAGCAAAAAAAGAAAAATAAAGAAACAAACTAGTTAGTGACCCACGGAACTGAAGCTGATATTGAGCATATAGGAGACTTGAATTGATCCCCTGCACTGCATGGACAAGGCTGGGAGCACTGGAGTAGGAGTTATGAGTATTCCCTGAACACCACCAGGTGTGGTCTCCTGAGGAGGGGAAAAAAAAACTCACCACCAAAGCAAAAGCAACAACTACCTACATGAAAGGAAACAAAGCAAGGGCCAAAAAAGGTAGCCCAGTGGACTGCGTTCATGCTTAGCATGCCAGAGACCCAGATGCCATCTCTGGCACCACAAGATCCCTGGAGCATGGCCAGGCATGACTCCTGAGCACTGAGGAAAAAGTAGCCCTTGAGTTTCCCCCTGCAGGGACTAAAACCTCATCTTAAATTATAAGAATAAACGAGTCATTATTCAGAGGGGATGAAAGGTCTGCAGGTCAGTTGGGTAAAATGAGCTCACTGTGTGGGCCAAAGATGGAGACCAGATATTTAGAGGTCAACATGCTGAATATATAGATGTTCATTTACAATGTTGTACCCCCAGATGTGTAATGAGGTTGTAAATACTCTTTCTTTAATAAATAAAAGGAAGCAAGGACAAAGTATCTCTCTCTGCTAGGCCACACCCCAGTCTAATTAATTAATAGGATGTGGTGGGACTTGAATGATGAGTTTTCAAGTACTCTGGGTACTTCTCAAAGGTTCAGGATCAAGAACCAATGTCAGAAGGCCGGAGCGATAGTCCAGCGGGGAGGGTATTTGCCTTGCACATGGCTGACCCGGGTTCAATTCCTGGCATCCCTTATGGTCCCTGGAGCACCACCAGGAGTAATTACTGAGTGCAGAGCCAGAAGTAACAACCCCTGAGCATCGTTGGTGTGACCCAAAAAGCCAAAACAAACAAAAAAGGAATCAAAGTCAGGAGCAATAGTACAGTGGGGAGAGCGATTGCCTTGCACGCAGCCAACCAGTTTGATTCCTGGTACCTCATATGTTTCCCTTAGCCTGCCATGAGTAATTCCTAAATACAGATCCAGGAGTAGCCCCTGAGCAAAACCAAGTGTGGCCCGAAAATGTAAAAAACAAACAAACAAAAATACCACTGGTGTCAGTGTCTGAGCAGTGGGTAGGGCAGTGGGTAGGGCACTTGCATGCGGCCAGCATGATGGGTTGGATCCCGGGCATCCCACATTTCTGTAGTATGTACCCACTGATAGTTTCAAAGCCAAACTCCATTTCTTCCCATTCTTAATCATCTGGGCTATGTAATAAGAACCTGGCGAGGGCACAAGTTTCAGTCTGTGTCAATAGTGAACGACCCCGCATTGTGTATTTGAAAGATGCATGAACGTTCTCATCACAGACAGCCAGAGAGATAGGATGGTGGATGAGACAGTCGCTTTGCATGTTTCCAACCTGGGTTCAATCCCCGCATCCCGTAAGTCCCTTTCTCCAGAAGTGGTCCTTGAACACCGCCAGGTATGACCCAAACACAAAAAATAAAAAAAGAACCGGTGTCAGAGAATCTCTCACATTAACAGCACCGATGCATGTCATTGAAGGCCTGCGTATGTACCTTGGACCATGGAAAAGATTATGTGTCACATACACTTCACAGAAAATTGTGCATTTCTATAAGATATCCAGGTCTCGGGTGCAATGAGATCAAATATACAGCAGTTTGACACATGTCAGTCAGATCATAGATCCCTCCAGCACATTCAATCTGTGCCAGAATAAAACATATTTAGAGTGCAGACAGCTAGAAAGCATGGCTTAAGGCATTTGCCTTGTACAGAATCAGCCCCTACTTGGTTGCATCTGGTCCCCTCAGCACTGGCTAGGAGTGATCCTGGAGCACAGAACCAGGAGTAATTCCTGAACACTGCATGTATAGTCCCAGCCACCCCAAAGATTTATTTATTTATTTGTTTGCTTGTTTTCTGAGTGACACCTACCGGTGTTCAAGGCTGACTCTGGGCTCACTCTGCACTCAGTAATCCCTTCTGGAGGTGCTCAGGGAACCCTATGCAGTGCTGGGGATCAAATGCAGATCAGCTGCATGTAAGGCAGTTGCCCTGCCCACTGTGCTATCTCTCTGGCTCCCAGGAAGACCATATTTAAATATAAAGCATCATGTGGAATGACAGGCAGGAGAAGCATAAAAGATGGGACACCAAGGGCCAGTCGGTCAAGAGCTGAGGATGTCACCGCTGTTCTGCACATCCAGACAAAACCTGTTCGTCACATGGGGCCAGTTCTAGGCAACAACCTCTGCAAGGCCCTCTTCATATCTCTATTCCTTAGGGTGTAGATAAAGGGGTTCAGCATGGGAGTGATCACGGTGTACACCACGGAGGCCACCACACCATTCCGTGAGGCGCTTGGGAGGGTGGAACTGAGGTAGACCCCTAGGCCTGTTCCATAGAACAAGCAAACCACAGCCAGGTGGGAGCCGCAGGTGGAGAAGGCTTTGTGCCGTCCCCCTTTGGCTGGGACTTTCACAATGGAGGACACGATTTTGTAGTAAGAGAAGAAGATGCCAGAAGCTGGAAGTGCCCCAAAGAGGGCAGCAATGATGTAGATTAGGATGTTCTGGGTGGAGGTGTCATCACAGGCAAGCTTGAGGAGCTGAGGTGGGTCGCAGAAAAAGTGGGGGACTTCCACCACGGGACAGAAGTCCAGCTGTGAGATGACAAGGACGTTCAGCTGGGACTCCACCAGGCTGATAAGGAAAGATGCCAGAGCCAGCAGTCCGCAGAGCCGGGGGTTCATGATGACAGGGTAGTGCAGGGGATGACAGATGGCCACAAAGCGGTCATAGGCCATCACGGTCAGGAGGACACTGTCCAAACACCCCAAAAGATTAAAGGAAGACAGCTGAGCCAGGCAGCTGGCGTAGGCCATGCCTCTGTTCTGGGTGTGGATGTCCAGGATCATCTTGGGGACCGTGCTGGAGATGAACCCGATGTCAGTCACAGACAGGACTGAGAGGAAGAAGTACATGGGGGTGTGCAGGCGGGGGTCGGAGCTCACGGCCAGGATGATGAGCAGGTTCCCTGTGACAGTAACCAGGTACATGGACAGGAAGAGGCCAAAGAGGACGGGCTGGACTTGGGGGTCATCTGAGAGCCCCAGGAGGAGGAACTCCACGGCCCCTGTGACATTGTGGAGGTCCAAAGTGCAGAGACACCTTGGGGCAAAGAAATGAAAGCAGATATAAAAGTAATTAATAGGGGGCTGGAGCAATAGCACAGCAGGGAGGACATTTGCTTTGCACATGGCTGACCTCAGTTCGATCCCCAGTGACCCGTATGGTCCCCTGAGCACCTCCAGGAGTGTTTCATGAGTGCAGAGCCAGGAGTGATCCCTGTGCATTGCTGGGTGTGACCCAAAACAAACAAACAAACAAACAAACAAATAATAAAAGTAATCTATATGGGCTGGAGCAATAGCACAGTGGGTAGGGCATTTGCCTTGCAAGCAGCCAACATGGCTGACCCGAGTTTGATTCCTCCGCCCCTCTCAGAGAGACCGGCAAGCTACCAAGAGTGTCTTGCCCGCATGGCAAAGCCTGGCAAGCTATCTGTGATGTATTCAATATGCCAAACACAGTAGCAAGTGTCACAATGGAGACGTTACTGGGCATGCTCGAGCAAATCGATGAACAATGGGAGGACAGTGATAGTGACAGTTTAATCTATATAGATTTAAATATAATCCATATGCAAATAAATATCTATAATAAATATAATATATATCTTATATAGATATCACTGTCACTGTCCTCCCGTTGTTCATTGATTTGCTTGAGCAGGCCCAGTAACGTCTCCATTGTGACATTTGTTACTGTGTTTGGCATATCAAATACACCACGGATAGCTTGCCAGGCTTTGCCGTGAGGGCGAGATATTCTTGGTAGCTTGCCAGGCTCTCCAAGAGGGGTGGAGGAATCGAACCTGGGTCGGCCGAGTTGGTTGTGTGCAAGGCAAACACTCTACCCTCTATGCTATCGCTCCAGCCCTTATATAGATATAAAGATAATAAACAAATCTATGTAGCACTGTAGCACTGTCCTCCCGTTGTTCATTGATTTGCTCGAGCGGACACCAGTAACATCTTCATTGTGAGACTTGTTGTTACTGTTTTTGGCATATCGAATATGCCACGGGGAACTTGCCAGGCTCTGTTGTGCAGGCAGGATACTTTCAGTCGCTTGTGGGGCTCTTCGAGAGGGACAGAGAAATCAAACCCAAGTGAGCCGCATGCAAGGCAAATGCCCTACCCGCTGTGCTATCGCTCCAGCCCAAACAAATCTGTATAAATATAAATATATTGGTATATTAAAATATATACATATGACATAATACAGGTTATATAGGTAAAGGTAAAGGTAAAGGCCCTCCCGTTGATCGTCGATTTGCTCGAGCGGGCCCAGTAACGTCTCCATTGGAGACTTTGTTGTTACTGTGTCTGGCATATCGAATACTCTCGGTAGCTTGCCGGGCTCTCCGAGAGGGGCGGAGGAATCGAACTCGGGTCGGCCATCTTGGCCGCTTGTAAGGCGAACACCCTACCGCTGTGCTATCGACGGGTTATATAAATCTATATAAAATATAATTGAGAATTTTTTATTTAAATATAAATATATGTATGTATATATAAATATATATGTAGGTACCTCTCAGTAACTCTGTATTTCTGGTTGAACAAATTTATAAAGCAGTATTTACACTTAAGCAACATCCCAACTTGGCGATGCTTCTGGAACAAGCACTGAATCCTGCCTGGTTCTTCCCTCTTTTGGTGGCAGTGAGCAATCTGTGCGCATCAGTTACACAGTCACCAAATAGCACCCGCGCCAGCCACCTTGCTGAACTCACAGCTACATCGGGCTAGCTGAGATGATCTGTGTTTGCATTCCACGGGGAGGGAGTGCCCCAGCCATGTGCACTCTTTCTACACCTGCTGCATAGGATGGTATCGGTGTAGACACCCACGTCTAATTTTTGTGCTATTTATGCCGAGTGTCGACAATATTTGAGCAGCAAATACAGTTCAGAGATGCCCATGACCACTAAAAGCCTACTTAACCCTCACCTCACTTGCACCTGAGCTGATTTCTGGAAATCAAACAACTGGAGCTACTTCTGATTTTTTTTTTAATTTTGGTCACCAACTATGTATTTCCTCCATGCACTGTCTCTGCTTGGAGACAACCCTGAGTTCTTCCTGGTTAGGTTAATCCTCCCCTTCATCTCGCCGAGTGTCAGAGTTCAGGGTAATAGCCTCAGCGTCATGAACTGTTCCAGCAAAATCTCTAACGCCTTTATCAGGGAGCAGGCGGGAGGCCGCCCCTGCACAGTTAGGCTGTCTGCAGAGGGAAAGACCCCCACATCCCCTGCCACACCGCCATCTCTCCAGCAACTCACTGGCCTCTGCGATATCTCTGCTGGCTCATGATTTGAATCCGGGTCCCCTGCCCGCTCCTGCTAAGTGGATGCCGGTGACTGATGGGCTTTCCTTGAAGTGGACGGGAAGGTAGATCCGGGCATGAATCCGCCAAGGCTGACAATCGCTCTAGGAAGAAGATGTGAGTCTGTGTGGCTGCTCCCCTGCAGGACCCCGGCAGCTAATTAATGGCACTTGCTTGGCCTTGAGGGATCCAGACAGCTGCACTCCTAATGAGACAGACTGGCTCCTGGGGTCCCCATCTCAGAGGACCACCAAAATTCACAGCAGGAAGGAGAGATCGAGGAGAGATTTCCAAATGTCAGACTCACCCGCCTTCCCAGGAGAGACAGAGAGAGCATGCCTCTAAGACTTGTTTCTTAATTCCAAGTCCACAGATCTTGACATCCAAAGTGGGATCATTTTTAATTTAATAATGAATTCATCCATGAATTTCATAATTCACTGATGACTTTTGACTTGGATATCAGCCTGCCCATGGCTTGGATGGGGCACCTTGTGGAGAAGTCACCCTTCAAATGAAAGTCATTTCATTTTCTTCTTTAAGAGTTTTCTAATTTCGGGGACAGAGAGATAATACAGCAGGTAGGGCATTTGCCTTGCCCACCACAGACTCAGGTTCGATCCCCGGCATCCCATAGGCCCCCTAAGCACTGCCAAGAGTGATTTCTAAATGCAGAGCCAGGAGTAACCCTGAGCACTGCTGTGTGCGGCCCAAAGAGCCAAAAAAATTTTTTTCTAAGCTCTTTGAAAAAACTTTTTAGGAGCTTGAGTGATAGCACAGCAGGTAGAGCATTTGCCTTGCATGTGGCCAACCCGAGTTCTATTCCCAGCATCCCATATGACCTCCTGAACACCATCAGGAGTAATTCCTGAGAGCAGAGCCAGGAGTAACCCTAGTGCATTACCAGGTGTAACCCAAAAAGCCATCAATTTTGAGGGCTGGAGAGATAGCACAGCGGGTAGAGCGTTTGCCTTGCATGCAGCTGACCCAGGTTCAATTCCCAGCATCCCTTATGGTCCCCTGAGCACCGCCAGGTGTAATTCCTGAGTGCAGAGCCAGGAGTAACCCCTGTGCATAGCCAGGTGTGATCCAAAAAACAAACAAAAAAAAACATCAATTTTATTCATTTATTCTTTGCCACTTTCATGAATCAACCTTTCTAACATCCCAATAATCCACGGGTGGGTTAGAGCCTCAGTCCTTCAGGGTGTTCCAGGAGGTCACCTTCTCCAATGCAGCCTTTGGAAGGTTCTAGATAGTGCTGACCGGGAACAGTGCTCAGCTCTTCAACACCCGGGGCTCTCTTTGGGAAACCCCAACATGGCACCTGGTTTCCACTTGGAACAAGCTGAGGGGCGAGCAGGCGTATTGGAAACTGCCCATCATGGAGATCTCACCCTCTATAAAGATGTGTGCTGTAAAGTATATAAAACCATCAAGTGATGCTCTGTCTACCGACATACTCCACAGGCCATCCCACCTTAAAGGCTTCCAGCAAAATCCCCCAGCGAAGAACCACAGGTTTGCCCCAGGCACCTCAGGAGGGGCATCCAGAAGAAACTTCTCTGACTCTCTGAGTGATCTTCCACATGCAGGGCCCCTCCATGGACATCACCCCTTGGTGAAGCTGTTTTTCCCCAAAACCCACCCAGTGTCCCTGGGGACACTGCATTCACTTCCTTGAGAATTTATTTTCCTGCAAAATGATTTTGATTTACATCACTTTTGGTGAGCAAATGCTCAAGGTTAAATAAATGGTGTCCTTAACAGATGGTTCTTGGCAATGAAAATGGTTTTGTTCTTGCTATATTGTCTTTCTGGCCTAAAGTCTCTAGATGAAGAATTCAGGTATTTGTCAGTAGCTGATGTGAATTAAACTTCACTTTGCAGAGATGCATAAACAGGAGATCCCAATCTCAGCTCACCTTCAAAGATCAACAGGAGGCTGGACATCCATGAGCACAAAGACTCAGAAGCCTTGGAAACGCCAAGAAATATAACTGAGAAATACCAGATATCATGCAAAAGGCAAAAGAAGAAACTTCCTTATTTATTGATCTGCCATCAATAAATTATTAGTTCCAGGACTATAGATTTAAGAATTCAATGAGATGTATACCATATCCCACGACCAATAAAATTCTATTCCCACTAGCCAGAATCTGGAAAAAACCCAAGTGCCTGAGAACAGATGACTGATTGGAGAGACTTTGGTATATCTACACAATTGGAATACTATGCAGCTATTAGAAAAAATGAAGTCATAAAATTTTCATATAAGTGGATCCACATGGAGAGAGTATCATGTTAAGTGAAATGAGTCAGAAAGAGAGGGACAGAGATAGAATGACTGCACTCATTTGTGGAATATAAAGCAACATAATGGGAGACCAACACCTAAGGATAGTAGAGATAAGGACCAGGAGGATTGCTCCATGGCTTGGAAGCTGGCCTCACAAGCTGGGGGGAAAATGCAGATGAGATAGAGAAGGGACCATCAAGCAAAGCATGCTTGGAGGGTCCGCTCAGGATGGGAGATGCGTGCTGAAAGTGGACTTTAGACCGAACACAATGTCCACTTAATACCTGTATTGCAAACCATAACACCCAAAAGGAGAGAGAGAGTAAAAGGAAATGTGCCTGACACAGAGGCAGGGTCGGATGGGGGAGATGGGGGTAGGAGGGATACTGGGAACATTAGTGATGGAGAATGGGTACTGGTGGAGGGATGAATAGTCAAGCATTGTATGACTGAAATGTAGTCGTGAAAGTGTGTAAGTCTGTAATTGTATCTCATAGTGTTTCATTTAAAAATTTTAAAAAATCATCTATTCCCATTAAACACAATCAAGTAGGCTTCTTCCTATTCTTCCCCCCAAAATCCCTTTCCTCTCAAGAAACCATGTTCTGTTGTCAGAAACTTAGGAGTGATCTTTGTTTTATTTGGGGGTTTCAGTTTGTGGCCCAGAGCAATAGGTCAGTGGGTTGACCATAAGCCTTGCACACAGCGAAGCTGAATTCAATCCCCAGCACCCCTTGTGGGTCCCCGAGGCTGCCAGTAGTAATCCCTGAGTGCAGAGCCAGAAGTAAACCCTGAACATTACCAGGTGTGGCCCCAAACCCTCCCCCACAAAAAAAAAAAGTTTTGCTGGTTTTCTGTGTCTCTTTTTATTTGCTTTGGGGCCTCTAGCTGGCCATGCTCAGGGTTTCCTGTGCAAAGCATGTGACCCAGTCATTCGAGCCATTTCCGACATGTGTATCTTCTGACTTGAGGCATGGATGGAATGAGCTGTGGAGACAAATCAGAGGGCATTTCCTCCCCTTGCCCTGTTGGCCTAGGGGAAATTTTGCTATTGTAGACTGTTGGGGGAGGGGTGCAGAGAGTCCCTCTGCTGAGTCTGTGGGTGTTTCAAGCCCACATGCTAACACAGAAAAGTAATGGGGGTGGAGCCTCACACTCATCTGGTGACTATCCTTCATGTCATTGCATAGCCCAACTGGAAACAGTTATCCAAATCAATGACATTTCTTTTTTTCTATGCAATTTTTAATTATTTTTGAAATTTTTATTTGATCTACAAAGTTATTGATAGTTCAGTTTTATTTGGGGGTTTCGGTTTGAGGTTTTGCCTTTTGGACCACATCCACAGTGCTCAGGACCCTTTGGAGTGTCAGTGGGCTTCAAACTCAGGTTGACTGTGTGCAAGGCAAATGCCCTCCTGCTTATACTTTCAATCTCGCCCCCAGCCATTGTGTCTTATGCATACAATATTTCAACACCAATCCCACCACCAGTGTCAATTCTCTCCACTAGTGTCCACATAGTTTATTTCTGGGTGTGCCAGATGACTGGCCCATTACAAAGTTGAGTGTTTCCCTGAGTCTCACTGGGTGTGGCCCAAAAAACAAAAACAAAACCAAACAAACCAACAATAAACCAATGCGGAAGCATTCCTCCCAAAACTACTTAAGAGGGGCCATACAAACGAATCTTCAGTCATTCCTTGAATGCAATGTGGATTTCCACAGATGGTTGCTTCATTAAAATCTAAGTTCTGCCTAAGAGAATGAGCAAGTCGCAGGTAAACAAGCAGGAATTATATACATGAAAAAGAGTTCTATAAATCCCACCATGCCCCACAAGGGAGCAAAAGCCTGGATTCAGAGTCATACAAATAAGAAAAAAATCCTAATTAATGTATGAAGTCATTATCAACTTGTTTGTTTGTTTGTTTGTTTTGAGGGTCACACCTGGTGATGCTCAGGAAACTATCAAATATCAAAATAGTATTTTTTTAGAATTTATTAACTGAATCACCGTGAGAAAAAGTTGTTCATGATTGGGTTTCATTCATACAAAGTTCCAACACCCATTCATTCATCAGTGTACATTTCCCACCATCCCTATCCCCAGTTTCTGTCCCACCCACCCACTCCCTCTATGCTCTATGGCAGGCACTTTTCTTCTCTCTCTCTCTCTCTCTCTCTCTCTCTCTCTCTCTCTCTCTCTCTCCTCTCTCTCTCTCCCTCCCTTTCTCTCTTTCTCTTTCTCTCCCTTCTTTCCCTTCCTCCCCCCTCCCTCCCTCTCCCTCCTTCCCTCTTTCTCCCTCTCCCTTCTTTCCCTTCCCCCCTTCTCCCTTCCTCTGTCTCTCCCCTCCCCCCCTCCCTTTTGGGCATTATTGTCTGCAATAGGTTACTGGTTACTGAAAGGTTATCAGGTATATCTCTTTGCCTACTTCCTACTTTCAACATTCAGTTCCTGTCCAAAGGGATTATTTCCAACTATTAGGAAGGGACTGGTATGATCAGAATAGTTAGAAACGATCACTTTGGATATCGGAGAAATCTTAAGTGAGAAACAGGAAATCAATGCAGGACTCCCGTGAGAGGTAGACTCTCCCGAGTGGATCTGACTGGCACCACAGACTGGCGAATGTGAAAGCCCAAAAGCTTTAAGATATAATGAAAAGGAGCGATTTAGCCTGTTTTTATGTTCACATCTTTTAAACTGGAGTGAGAGACCAACATACAGGTGATATGATTCCTGGCCACAGGCAAGATCAGACCTTTCTAGGGCGAGCCACTGGTTTCCACTGCCTCCGTTGTTCCTATTAGCAGGTCTTCAGAGATGAGGTAGAAAGAACCAATTTCACTAATTATGAGTTCTGTGGCTTGACTCCTTGGCCCACAGGAGGGTAGATAATGAGCCAGGCCTCTGTCTCTTCTTGGTATATTAACGTCTCCTTCTTAACGTCAGCAGTTTCCGGAGTCAGACTCCACACAAGAGCTTTCCCGCCCGCGTCTGTATGTCTTTCAGGGCCCCGGAGAGAGGCTTCACTCTCCTCCTTCCCTCCTCCTCTCCCAGGGCTTGGAAACTCATATCAGGAGCCAGCACGGGCTACAGAGATGGTGGATGAAGGAAGGACCATGGGTCCCGTGTTCTCATCCCAGTGATGGGCAGAATGTATAGCACAGCCAGGTGGGAGCGTATCCGCAGGAGGTCTCCAGATGTCTCTCTTCTTTAGGAGAAACAGAACTTGTTCTGTTTTGGCAGTTCCCAAGTTTTCATTCTACATTCTGCTCTTCCCCTCTCCCAGATGTATCCAGAAGCCTCTCCCAGAGAGATCGAGAAAGGGATCTTGCCGTGATGACCCTTAAGTCCTTCACAGTGATTTTGCCTTCATTTTTTTTTCTTTTTGAGTCACACATGGCAATGCACAGGGGTTACTTCTGGCTCATGCACTCAGGAATTACTCCTGGCGGGGGACCATATGGGATGCTGGGAATCAAACCCAGGTCGGCCACGTGCAAGGCAAACACCCTACTCGCTGTGCTATGGCTCTAGCCGCTCCGCAGTGATTTTAAAGGCAGAGCTGGTGAATGTGATGGCAGTGTAGGGCATCACCAGCCAGCCCTGGAACAGAATGGAAGGCTTTCTGTGGGGAAAGCAAGTTTCAGTGTTTCTTTTCTTTTTGGGTTTTGAGGAGGGGCACACATCTGATGGTGCTCAGGGCTAATTCCTGGCTTTGCACTCAGGGATCATGCCTAGGGGCTAGAGGCTGATGGCACTGTGGACAGTTTTATTCAGGATCAACAGGTATTATCTAGGGGCAAACAGAATGTAATGCATGCAGGACAAGGGCAGGTGGTAGCACTGTAGCACTGTCCTCCCGTTGTTC
Source organism: Sorex fumeus (assembly GCF_029834395.1). Taxonomy (NCBI): domain Eukaryota; kingdom Metazoa; phylum Chordata; class Mammalia; order Eulipotyphla; family Soricidae; genus Sorex; species Sorex fumeus. The sequence continues at coordinate 10,777,569 of NW_026606098.1, forward strand.
ATCGATTTGCTCGAACGGGCACCAGTAATGTCCCCATTGTGAGATTCGTTGTTACTGTTTTTGGCCTATAGAATACGCCACGGTAGCTTGCCAGGCTCTGCCATGCAGGGGTGATACTCTCGGTAGTTTGCCAGGCTCTCCAAGAGGAACAGAGAAATCAAATCTGGGTCGGCCACAAACGTTTGTCTGGTGCAAGACAAATGTCCTACCTGCTGTACTATCGCTCCAGCACAGGGGCAAGTGGTAAGTGGGTAAAAGTTAGACCCATGATGACATGGGGAAGATTGGTATAAGCAGAAGCAAAGTGGTTGATCCAGATTCCATCACCATCTCCAATCAGTCATTTGTCTGTATTCCACTATTACCAGTATTGTTTATCGACCTTCCATGATTACTGATCAGTTATTTGTCTGAATTCCATAGGGTCAACATCCCACATTCCAGAGGCTGGAGCGATAGCACAGTGGGTATGGTGTTTTCCTTGCACACGGCTGACCCGGGTTCAATTCCTGGCATCCCTTATGGTCCCCTGAGCACCGCCAGGAGTAATTCCTGAGTGCAGAGCCAGGAGTAACCCCTGTGCATTGCCGGGTGTGGGCAAAAAAAAAGCAAAAAAAAAAATCAAATCTCATGTTCCAAAACCTGCCATCAGTTATTGCCTATCATTAATCTACTTGAGAAATGTCGCCCGTGTCGGGTCCCAGGAGTGCTCCCTCAGCCTTTGCCAACACAAATTCCAATGCTTATCACATAGCCAAGATGATAGGAACAAGGGGGGAGAAATAGAGTTTGCCTCCAAACTGTCAGTGGACACAATCACGACAACCTTGTTGCTATGCTTCGTGTCTGGAAATACTCCAAGTAGGGGTCCATTGTTCTATATTCGAAAAAAACAGAAATGCCTTTACTTTGATTAATATTCTTTATGAGGATAGGATATTTCTGATTCTCTTTGTTTCCATTATCAGAGAAGATACACATTTTAATAGGTTTTGGAGTTTGCTTTTGGTTTTAATTCTTTTAACGGGACCTGAGCAATAGGACAGTGAACAGGGCACTTGCCTTGCATCTTCGCTGACCTTGGTTGATTCCCCTGAGCTCAGGGGTAGGGGTCAGCCCTGAACACCATCGAATGTGGCCCCCAAACAAAACAAAGATCTTTCAATGACGTGGCATCTCTAATTTTCTTAGCAGTCTTTCGAAGGTAGTGCCTATAGCAGTACTATGGGGGTGGAGCAAAGGTCCAGGTAAAGGGGTTTTAATCAGGAGATGTTAGTGCTGAAGAGGCAACTCAATGGGCAGCAGTGCTCGCTTTGGACGCAGTGAACTGGGTTCTATCCCCAGTACCAACTGGCCCCCCAAACATAGAGCTGGGAATTGCCTTTTGGCTTGATTTGGTTTGGTTTGGTTTGGTTTGGTTTTTGGGGGGCCATTAACAATGCTCAGGGCTGACTCCTGTCTCTACTCTTGGGAATCACTCCTGGTCGTGCTCAGGGGACCCTATGAGATGCCAGGGATCGAACCCAGGTCAGCCACATGTAAGGCAAATGCCTGCCCCGCTGTCCTCCAGCCTCAGTACCAAAAATTTTTAAGGATGTTTTATCATAATTGAAGCCTATTATTTGAGATGTAGAGGTCTAAAGTAGGAATTATTTCTTGTTTTGGAAATAAAGTAATTTTTTCTTTGAATTTAGGCACTGTGATTTCCAGATGAGTCCTTAATAGAATTTCAGGCTAGGGTACTCATACTGCGAGGGAATTCTTAACCTTTCTTTCAATTTGTTTTGTTTTAATTAAATCACCATGAGATGCAGTTACAAAGCTGTTCATGATTGGGTTTTAGTCATACAATGTTCCAACACCCATCCCTCCACCAGTGTACATTTCCCACCACCAATGTCACCAGTTTCACCACCCCCAACCTGTCTCTATGGAAGGCACTCTCTCTGTCTCTCTGTCTCTCTGTCTCTCTGTCTCTCTGTCTCTCTGTCTCTGCCTCTCTCTTCTTTGGGGGTATTATGCTTTGCAGTACAGATACGAGAGGTTATCATGTTTGTTCCTTATTTCCTTTCAGCCCACAGTTCTTGTCCAGAGGGATCACTTCCAACTATCATTGTCATCATGTTCCCTTCTCTATCCCAGCTACCCTCTCCCCAAGCACCTGAGGCAGGCTTCCAACCATGGAACAATCCTCCTGGCCCATGTTTCTACTGTCCTTGGGTATCAGTCTCATACTATTTATTTTTTTATATCCCACAGATAAGTGCAGTCATTCTATGTCTGTTCCTCTCCTGACTCATTTCACTCAGCATGATCCTCTCCCTGCCCATCCATTTATAAGCGAATTTCATGATTTTCTTTTTCAGGGAGTTCTTTAGTGGTTGCTTGAACCCAAACCGTCAATGCACGTCAGACTTCTTGTAGCGCATTTGCTTTCTAGCAACTTTCTTTTCCTTTTCCTCTCCGAAAGGTGTTTCTGCTCCATGGAACCCCACAATCTGACGAGGGCCATAAAATTCCTCTTCTTGGGGCTCTCTGATGACCCAGCCCAGCAGCCTCTCTTGTTTGGGCTGTTCCTGTCCATGTTTCTGGTCACTGTCATGGGGAACCTGCTCATTGTCCTGGCCGTGGGCTCCGATGCCCACCTGCACATGCCCATGTACTTCTTCCTCTCTGTCCTGTCCCTGACTGACATTAGCTACAGCTCCACCACAGTGCCCAGGATGGTGCTGGACCTTCAGACTAATGGCAGAGACATCCTGTATCCCAGCTTCCTGGCGCAGGTGTGTTTCTTCAATCTGTTCGCCTGCTTGGACAGCGTCATCCTAGCAGTGATGGCCTACAACCGCCATCTGCCACCTACTGCACTACCCCGCCATCATGAATCCCCGCCTCTGCTGCCGGCAGTGGCGGGGGTCCTTTTTCCTCGGCCTTCTCAACTCTGCTGTGAACTGTTTGATGAAGTCACAGCTCACCTTCTGCCCACCGGTGGAAATCCCTCATTTCTTCTGCAACCTGCCCCAGCTTCTCAAGCTGGCCTGCAGCACTAGCCCCACCAACAGCGTGGCCGTGTATTTTCTGGCTGCCGTCTTTGCCAGGATTTCTGTCTCAGGCGTCCTGTACTCCTACACCTGGATCATGTCCTCTGTCTTGAGAATCTCCTCCACGGGCAACAGGTGCAAAGCCTTATCCACCCACGGCTCGCACCTGTCCGTGGTGGCCGTGTTCTATGGCACAGGTCTTGGGGTGTACCTCAGTTCCATCATATCTCATTCTTTCAGAAAGAGTGCCGTGGCCTCGGTGATGTACGCTGTGGTCACCCTCAGGCTGAACCCCTTTATTTGTAGCTTGAGGAACAGGGACATCAGCTGGCCCTGCAGAGGCCTCAGGCAGGCGGCTTGATCTCAGTGCTTCCCTCTTCTGTCCCTTTGGCGTTGAGCCTTAGGTAGGGCGCCAGACCCAAATGCCTGTCCGCATAGTTGATCACATAACCTGGTTGTGCTCTTCGCTGCTTTGATGGTTCCCTCAAGGAGGGATTGTTAGGGAACATCTTGAAGTGATTGTATATGTTTGTGTGTGTGTGTGTGTGTGTGTGTGTGTGTGTGGTTTGGGGAGGGTCATACTTGGTGCCCAGGGATTTCTCTCATGGTACTCAGGGGACCAAGATTTTGGGGTCATCCCCAGCAATGCTCAGGAGTTACTCCTGCTGGTGCTCAGGGGACCACATTAATGCCAGGGATTGAACCCAAGTCAGCCACGTGCAAGGCAAATACCCTCCCCATTGTACTATCACTCCAGCCACCCCACCTGAAGGCGAGCAATTAATAATAAGATCAACTTACACGCAAGAGAGGTCGCATAGGATGCCAGGCACTTTCCTTGACTACTATTCAATTTCTGGCTCTACCAAGGGTGCCAGGGTTGGAGCAATAGCACAGCGGTAGGGCGTTTGCCTTACAAGCAGCCAACATGGCCGACCCGAGTTCGATTCCTCCGCCCCTCTCGGAGAGCCCGGCAAGCTACCGAGAGTATTCGATATGCCAGACACAGTAACAACAAAGTCTCCAATGGAGACGTTACTGGGCCCGCTCGAGCAAATCGATGAACAACGGGAGGACAGTGACAGTGACAGTGACCAAGGGTGCCTGTTTAGCACAGAGCCAGGAATAGCCTTTGAGCAAAGCCAGGGTGGCCCAGCCCTGCAAAAAAATTAATGAATTTTTTAACATTTGTTTGGGGCTCACACCTGGTGGTGCTCAGGAATTGCTCCTGGATTTGCTCTCAGGTATCATTCCTGGAAGTTCTCAGGGGACCATATGGGGTACTAGGGGTGGGGGTATACCATATGCAAAGCAAGAGCACTCCATGCTGTACTATCCCTCCAGTCCCAATGACAGCCCAGGTTTTGGTCTTTATTTTTGCTTTTTGAGTCACATCTGGCAATGCTCAGGGCTTACTCCTGGCTCTGCACTCAGGAATTACTCCTGGCGGTGCTTGGGGAACCTTATGGGATGCCATCATCTGCGTACAAGGCAAATGCCCTCCCCACTGAACTGTCACTCCAACCCCCCAGTCTTTACTTTTCACTAACGTATTCTGGCATATTAAAAAATGATTTTGTATGTTCACTTATTCGTTGCCACTTCCATGAATCAACCTTTCTAACATCCCAATAATCCACGTGTGGGTTAGAGTCATTCAGGGTGTTCCAGGAGGTGACCTTCTCCAGTGCAGCCTTCGGAAGGTTCTAGATAGTGCTGACCGGGAACAGTGCTCAGCTCTCCAATGCTCAGGGCTCTCTCTGGGAAACCCCAACATAGTGCTTGGTTTACACTTGGAGCAAGCTGAGGGGTGAGCAGGCGTATTGGAAACTGCCTGTTATGGAGATCTCCCCCTCTACGAAGATGCGTTCTGTTCACTTAATCACTTAATCACTTAACTTCCCGTTAGTCGTCGATTTGCTCGAGCGGGCGCCAGTAACGTCTCCATTTGTCCCTGTCGCGTGCTAGTGTAGCCCAATGGCATCTGTTTGCTCCGGGAACATGAAGGGCCTCAAACTGATCGTTCATGATCTTGACGAAGAAGTCTGACCATCTGGTAGGTGGGTGGCCACGCGGTCTCTTGACATCCCGTGGAATCCAATCAGTAACAGCTCTAGTCCAACGGTCGTCTTTAAATCTCATTACGTGACCAGCCCATCTGATTTTCGACACCTTGGCATATGAGACAGCGTCCCTGATCCTTGATCGTCGACGGATGTCAGAACTCCGGATTCGTTCTCTCATTTGAGTGAAACGTGATATTCCAAGCATAGCTCTTTCTATTCTTCTTTGGGAGACCTGAATGGCGTTCTCATCTTGTTTGCGTAGGGCCCAGGTCTCTGAGGCATATGTTAATGCAGGAAGAACAGTGGAATCAAAGAGATGTGCCCGGAGCCGGAGGTTCTTCGTCCTCTTAGCTATTTCTTCGACGTTCTTGAAGGCGATCCAAGCCGCTCTCTTCCTCCTGCGCAGCTCGGGTGCCAGGTCATTTGTCATGTTGACCTCTCGACCTAGGTAGACATAGCTGTTGCATTCGGAGATGGTCGTTCCATTGAGAGCGAATGGGGCGTCAGGAACAAGGCTGTTTCTCATAAACATTGTCTTCGTAAGATTCAGCTGTAGTCCTACCTTTCCACATTCACGGTCAAAGTCGGCCAGCATTTGTGCCGCTTGGCTGATGTTTGGTGTTATTAAAACAATGTCATCAGCAAAGCGGAGGTGGTGTAATTGCCGACCATCTATCTTCACTCCCATTCCTTCCCATTCTGTTAAGTATATAAAACCACCAAGTGATGCTCTGCCTACCTACATACCCCACAGGCCATCCCACCTCAAATGCTTCCAGCAAAATCCCCCAGCCAAGAACCACAGGCTTGCCCCAGGCACCTCAGCAGGGTCGTCCAGAAGAAACTTCTCTGACTCTCTGAATGATCTTCCACATCCAGGGCCCCTTCATGGACATCACCCCTTGGTATAGCTGTTCTTCCCCCCAATCCATCCGAAGTCCCTAGTCTCTCCTGAATCCTCTTCCTGGAGGACAGTTAGCTTTGTCCTGGAACATAATCAATCACATTGTGTGAGCAGATGCTGAAAGTAAAATCTTTGTTCTCAGGCGGTCTGCGTATTTCTTGACAATCAGATGACCTGAAATGAGTTGTAGGTGGTGGTTGATTCTCTGTGTTGACCCTACCCTCCCTCTCTGTTCCTCCTGGATCTGAGGTCTCTGGATGAAGAATTCAGGGGGTGTTTTTTTTAAATCATTAGCTGAGATGAATTAAACTTTACAAAGATGGGTGAGTAGGACACCCTAATCTCAGTGCTCCTTTGAAGATCAACAGTCCGATGTCTGTGTTTTATGGGCATTGTATTTTTAATTTAAATTTTAATTTTTAAAAAAAATTTTGGAGATGTCTCATTGCTACTGCTTTTATGCAGGCTAAGCTAGATAATGTTCCTACCCTTGATGGATGTAGATTCAGGGCCGGGGCACAGCAGGAATGGTGTTTGCTTTACACATGGCCAACCCAGGTTCGATCCCCACCATCCCATAGGGTTCCCTGAGCACCACCAGGAGTGATTCCTGAGTTCAGAGCCAGGAGTAAAACCTGAGCATCATGGGTGTGACCAAGGAGTGAAAAATATAAAAGATTCTGTCACCATCACATTCCCAGAAATACAAGCTGCTTCTGTTCTTTTTTGACACAGGTCATTCTCACTGGTGAGAGGTGGTATCTAATAGTCCTTTTGCTTTGCATTTTCCTGATGATTAGAAATGATGAACATTTGCAGAGGCCCCTTAGCCATCTGTGCATCTTCAAGAAGGAAAGCCTCGGTTCCTCTCCTCTCCTACTTGCGTTTTCTTCTTTTATTGTGTTATCTGGGGACTAACCCAGGGCCTCACAGATGCCTGACAAATGCTCAACTACTGAGTCACACCCCAGCCTTTTCTCCCTGTATTTTGGATGGGATTGTGGAAACAAATTCTGATGTTGATTATTGATGCTCTATCTTCCAACTTTATTGCACTCATTGACTTATTGATAGCATCTCAGAAGGGAAAGAAGACAGCTGTGTCTGTCGGTTCTGGATCTATTGTAGAGGGTGGGAGGGGATAGAACCAGATTGATTCTGCAGGAGGAGAGGGAAGCGTTTCTACTCAATGACCTGCATAGCACATGAGCCCAAAGACAAAAAAAAAAGTCTAAGAGAACTATGCAAAGTGCTGTCATAATTTCATCTATTGTTTTCACTATGCATTTCAATTAAGGCTTATTTGGGGCTGGGGAAAGAGTACAGAGTTTAGGACACATCTTAAGTGCACCCACCCCTCTTTAGATTTATGAAACCGCATGACCCCCCCATGCCCAAGCCATCGCAAGAAGCATTGGGTCATAGCATTCAACTGTCTTGACTGGTTGGCCAAGAATTGCTGGGTGTAATCAGTGATTCCCCCAAAACAAAATACCTTAATTATTGGGGCTAAGAATCCAACAAGGAGATTTTTTTTCAAATCATCCCATGAACTCAATGTGAAATTTCCAGGAAAACAATCATTTCATGCATCAGTAGACCTAGTCACAAAGTAAATACTGAGAGTTGTAGACCAGCGCAATAGTACAGTGGGGGTGGGGGGGGGCATTTTGCCTTGCACACAGTCGACCCAGGTTTGATCCCCAGCATCCCATAGGTTCCCCTGAGCACCACCAGGAATGATCTCTGAGCACAGAGCCAGGAGTAACCCAGGAACATTGCTGGGTGTGACTCAAAAACAACAAACAAAACAAAAAATGGTTCCAGAGGACCAGAGAGATAGTAGAACGCAAAGGTGCAGTTTGCAAGCAGCACAGGACTTCCTCACCCCAAACACCAGAGAACAACCGCAAACACCAGAGAGTAACTGCCCCAAACAGGATGCTGAGCTCCTTTCTTCCTTCCCTGCACTGCCCAGCCGCAGCAGTCACTGTCAGCACCAGGGAAAGTGCTACGGCAAGAAAGTGCATCCTCAAGGAGCTGTCTGCGCTCAGAGTCTGCAATGAAAGACTGGTCTGACGAGCAAGGAGCCAGAAGAATGACCGACTTGGAGAAAAGGTGAGTTGGAAGCTGTCAGCCCCGCCTGAAGGACGACAAGCACTGTGGGGGCTTTTCAGGGGCAGCTGGGGCTCACGTTTATTGATTTATTTTGGTTGTGGGGCCACAATCGGCAATGCTCAGGGGTTACTCCTGGCAGTGCTAAGGGGACCCTAGAGGATGCCAGGGATCGAACCTGGGTCAGCCTCATGCAAGGCAAACTGTACTACCTGCCATGCTATCTCTGTGCTATCTCTCCAGCTCTGAGGCTCAGATCTAACTCATTGCTCTTAGGGCCAGAGCGATAGTACAGCAGGTAGGGCATTTGCCTTGCATGCGACTGACCTGGGTTCGATCCCTGGCATCCCATATGGTACCCCAAGCACTGCCAGGAGTACTTCCTGAGTGCAGAGTGAGGTGTAGTCCCTGAACATCACACACCCAGTGGGGTGTGACCCAAAAAGAAAAAAATAAAAGATCATTGCTCTCAAGCTTAGGGCCATACCCAAAGGCATTTTTTAATTGGTCAAAACCAAAAGATTTTCTTGGGGCTGGAGTGATAGCACAGCGGGTAGGGCGTTTGCCTTGCACGCAGCCAACATGGCCAACACAGGTTCGATTCCCAGCATCCTATATGGTCCTCCGAGCACTGCCAGGAGCAATTCCTGAGTGCATGAGCCAGGAGTAACCCCTGAGCGTCGCTGGGTGTGACCCAAAAAGAAAAAAAAAAGATTTTCTTAATAAAACAAACACTCCAGGTCTCCAACATAGAAACTTGTACTAGGACCCACCACGTGATCCAACCAAGACTCCATGATGTAAGGTATCTTTTAAAACAATTTTTCAGAAGACCAAGCTTCTTGACTGCCAGTGATTTTAGGTAAAGAAAGAATAATAACAATTGGAAGGAAAAATGTGACTTTCCTCAGTCATCTCCCCAGAAACAGCGGCCAGAAAGTTCTGATTCTACTATTCTCCAACTCTACAGAAGCTTCGCTGATTCGAGGTTAGGCTGACAATTGAATCAAGTCAGTAAGGAGGCACACTGCAAATTCAGCATCCAAGGTCCTGGAAACGTTAAATAAGCATCGCCGTCCCCAAGGCAGACCGACTTGGGTCTACCAAAGACCAAAGGAAGAAACATTCCCTGGGCTCTTGCAGGCACTTGCTGGGTGGGGTTAATGAAGGGAAAAGCACGGGTCCCTGGGGTTCCAGGAGAGCCGCCGAAGAGCCGGGTTACTCCCTTCATGGCTGGAGGAGAGCCAGGGAGGAGATGGAGGCCAGGCCAAGGAAAGGGGCTGAGCAGGGGCTCGGGGCACCAACAGCTCAGCCGTGCAGGCATAGTCTCTCCAGACGCGCAGGCAGGAACGTGAGGCCGCCAGCCCCTACGGACGGACTCTTGATTCACGTGCAGCAGTGGCAGTTAATAAGCCATTCATGAAGGGCAGCTTTCTGCACGCCTAATCATTTTTGGCAACTGCCACGACATGTTTATTAAATTATTAAATTATTAAATTGAACAATCAAATGCCCTCCCAGGATTGCATCCTCCGGGATTTGAGATTTCTCTGTAGCTCTCTGGCTCACAGCAGCCAATCTTTTCCACTTCTGCACAGATGTCTCTTAAAACTTCCATAGTCAGTGCTGGCCCAAGCACGCATACTCATTATGCATTAGTTTAGTTTTGGGGCTACATGTGGCAGTGCTCAGGGGTTACTCCTGGCTCTGAGCTCAGGAATCATTCCCGGCAGTGCTCTGGTTCCTATGAGATACTGGGGATTGAACCTGCGTCAGCCACGTATAAGGCAAGCACCTTAATCATTATACTATTGCTCTGGCCCCCATGTACAATTTTAAATATATATATGCACTGTCCTGTAGCACTGTCCTCCCATTGTTCATTGATTTTCTCGAGTGGGCACCAGTAACATCTTCGAGGGACGGAGCGCTTTCTCAGAGGCCAGATCTAGCGGGCTGTCACCACCAAGCCTTGAGCATGAATAGAGGAAGAGGGATACACTGGCATGGCAGGGGGCTGGTCACAGGAACGTTAGAAAAAATCAGATGGAAGAGATAGACTAGCAGGAAGGACGCTGGCCTTGCATGTGTCAACACAGGTCCGATCCTCGGCACCCCACAGAGGCCCCAGAGTCCCGCCAGGAGTGATCCCTGAGCACAGAGCCAGGAGTCAGCCCTGAATACCACCAGGTTTGGCAAAAAAAAAAAGCAATAAATAAATTTTAAAAATCCAAACTGTCGGGCTGGAGCAATAGCACAGCGGGTAGGGCATTTGTCTTGCACGTGGCTGACCCGGGTTCGATTCCCAGCATCCCATATGGTCCCCTGAGCACCACCAGGGGTAATTCCTGAGCGCAGAGCCAGGAGGAACCCCTGTGCATTGCCGGGTGTGACCCAAAAAGCAAAAAAAAAAATCCAAACTGCCAATGCCTCACTTGGACCATCTGTAATACTGACAGATTCTCTCCTTGTGCTGAAGATAGTCACACAGGATAAAGGACCTGCCATGTCCCCAAGGTGCTTTTGAGACTTCTAAAAGAGCCACGTGTGCCAGGAAAGCCTGAGATGCCAGGGAGAGGGAGGGAAAACAAACTTCAGGGAAGAGCCCTGATGAGAAGTGAGAATTGAGGTCCAGACCCGGAGTTGGTGTCCAGGGTGGCGTCTGCCTCTGCGAGTCGCCACTCCTGGGAGTGTGTTCCGAAGGTCCATTGTTGGTCTTCACCCCAGATCCACTGAACCTCAAAGGTCAGGGTCTTCCCAGCCACTTTTTTAAAATTTTTTAATGAATCACCATGATGTGCAGTTACAGACTTACAAACTTTCATGATTGCGTTTCAGTCATAAAATGATCGAGTACCCATCCCTCCACCAGTACACATTTTCCACCACCAATGTTCCCAGTATCCCTCCCGTCACCCCCACACCATTCCCCCCACCTGCCTCTGTGGCAGGCACATTCCCTTTTACTCTCCCTCCTTTGGGGTGTTATGGTTTGCAACGCAGATAGTGAGTGGCCAACATGTGTGGTTTGTAGTCTATTTTCAGCACGTATCTCCCATCCTGAGGGAGCCCTCCAAGCCTCATTCACTTAGTGGCCCCTTCTCTATCCCAGCTGCCTTTTCCCCCAGCATGTGAGGCCGACTTCCAACCTGTGGAGCAATCCTCCTGGCCCTTATCTTCATTATCCTTGGGTGTTAGTCTCCCATTCTGTGAATTTATATTCCACAAATGAGTGTAATCCTTCTATGTCTGTCCCCTCTCTCTCTGACTCATTTCACTTAGTATGATACTTTCCATGTTGATCCACTTATATGCAAATTTCATTATTTTATCTTTTCTAACAGCTGCATAGTATCCCATTGTGTAGATGTACCAAAGTTCCTTTAACCAGTCATCTGTTCTTGGGCACTCGGGTCTTTTCCAGATTCTTCTGCCCAGCCACTTAGTGTATAATAGAACACCCAGGTCCACGCACACAGGGCTGAAGGTCTCACACAGCTCCCTGTGTAACTGACTGAGACTGATGACATGGGACCGGGGGTCGGAATTGGGCCCTCTCAACCGCCAACATTTCATCAACAATTTGCCCTTTTTTTGGTTGGTTGGTTGGCTTGGGTTTGGGGGCCACATTCAGCAGTACTCAGGCCTGACTCCTGGCTCTGTGCTCAGGGACAGTACCTGGTGGTGCCACGGGTTGAACCTGGGGTAGCTTCATGCAACGATAGAGTCCTCCTGCCGTGCTCTCACTCTGACCAAGAGTTTCTTTTTTTTTTCTGGAGGGGAAAGCTGGTTATGAATTTATTTTTTTTAATTTTTATTGGTGAAACACCATGAGGTACAGTTGTAGACTTACAAATGTTGTGCTTGGATTTCAATTATACAATGATCGAGTACCCATCCCTCCACCAGTAGTACCCATTCTCCACCACTACTGATCCCAGTATCCCTCCCACCCCCCATCCGTCCCATCCCACCCTGCTGCTGTGGCAGGGCATTCCCTTTTGTTCTCTCTCTCCTTTTGGGTGCTGAGGTTTGCAAAAGAGGCATTGAGTGGCAATTATGTTCGATCTATAGTCTACTTTCAGCATGCTTCTCCCATCCTGGGATGATCCTTCCAATACCCTTTATTTGGTGCTCCCTTCTCTATCTGAGCTGCCTTTTCCCCTAGCATATGCGGCTGGCCTCCAAGCCATGGAATAAACCTCCTGGTACTTATCTCAGCTATTCTTGGGTGTTAGTCTCCTATTTTGTTACTTTATGTTCCCCAAATGAATACAATCTTTCTATATCTATCCCTCTCTTTCTGACTCATTTCCCTTAGCATGATACTTTCCATGTAGTACCACTTATATGTAAATTTCATGACTTCATCTTTTCTAGGGCTGGAGCTATGGAGCAGCAGTGGGGCGTTTGCCTTGCGTGCAGTCAGCCCAGTCCAGCCGGGTTCGATTCCTCCGCCCTTCTCAGAGAGCCCAGCAAGCTACTGAGAGTATCTCGCCCAGGCAAAGCCTGGCAAGCTCCCTGTGATGTGTTCAATATGCCAAACACAGTAACAACAAAGTCTCAAAATGGAGACTTACTGGGCCACTGGAGCAATTTGTTTGTTTGCATCTTTTCTAACAGCTACATAGTACTCCATTGTGTAGATGTACCAAGTTTCTTTAACCAGTCATCTGTTCTCTGGCACTCAGGTCTTTTCCACATTCTGGCTATTGTAAACAGTGCTGCAATGAACTGACAAGTGCAGATGTCAGACTATACTTTTTTGCTTCTCTGGAATATATTCCCAGGAGTGGTATTTCTGGGCCAAATGGGAGCTCAATTTCTAATTTTTTGAGAATCGTCCATACTGTTTTCCAAAAGGGCTGAACCAGTCTGCATTCCCAACAGCAGTGAAGGAGGGTCCCTTTCTCGCCACATCTGCGCCAGCACTGGTTGCTTTTGTTCTTTTGGATGTGGGCCAGTCTCTGTGGTGTGAGATGATATCTCATTGTTGTTTTGATCTGCATCTCCCTGATGATTAATGATGTAGAGCATTTTCTCATGCGCCTTTTTACCATTTGAATTTCTTCTTTGAGAAAGTTTCTGTTCATTTTGTCGCCCCATTTTTTGATGGGATTGGATTTTTTCTTCTTGTGGAGTTCAGCCAGTACTTTGTATATCCTTGATATCAAGCCCTTGTCAGATGGGTATTGGGCGAATATCACTTCCCATTCTGTAGACTGTCTTTGTATTTTGGTCATTGTTTCTTTTGAGGTGCAGAAGCTTCTTAGTTTGAGGTAGTCCCATTTGCCTATCTGTTTTCACTTGCTTGGCCAGTGGCATGACATCTTTGAATATACCAATAGCTTCAATGTCATGGAGGGTTTTGCCAACTTTGTCTTCAATGTATCTTATGGATTCCAGTCTGATGTTGAGGTCTTTAATTCCATTTTGATCTTACTTTTGTACACGGTGTTAGGCAGAGATCTGAGCCCATTTTTTGCATGTAGCTGTCCAGTTTTGCCAGCACAATTTGTTAAAGAGGCTTTCCTTGCTCCACTTCACATTTCTGCTCCCTTATCAAAGATTAGATGATCATATGTTTGGGGGAGATGTTAGTATATTCAACCTGTTCCATTGGTCTGCAGCTCTGCCTTTGTTCCAGTACCATGCTGTTTTAATTATTACTGCTTTGTAGTAGAGTTTGAAGTTACGTAGGTTGATTCCTCCCATTTTCTTTTTCCCAAGAACTGCATTTTTAAAAAGATTTTTAATAAGTGTCTGCAATGTAGAGAGTTGTTCATAGTAGAGTTGTTTCAAGCACACGATGTTACAACAACAACCCCACACCTGGTGTGACCTTCCCTTCACCAACAGCCCCAGGTCCCTTCTACCTCCCTTCCCAACCCCAGGGCAGGTAGAAAATAAACAGATTTCACTGTACAGGAGCAAGCATCATTCCTAATAGGTATGCACCCATCCAACAAAAAAAGCAGACAATCTCAATTTGCAATCCCAATGTGCTGTTATGGAAATAAGAAAATCCTCCTAAACACAGAAACGTAGGGTATCTTGAAGACAAGGAGGTCATGAGGAGGGAGAGGGAGCACGTGAGGCTCCAGCTTTGCTCCCAAGGGTTCAGTCCCTGGCGTTCCATAGGGTCCCCTGAGCATCACCAGGAGTAATTCCTGAGTGCAAAGCCAGGAGTCAGTTCAGGAAACTTTTTAATTGGGAGCTTTGAGAATTAGCCCCAGGACATACGTTAGGTTAAAATGCTCCTGATGTACCCCATTTTGTTCCTATTTCAACAACCTTTGAACAAGACAAGTAATTTGCTGTCCCCTATTTTAGAACCCGCGAACAACTGTGACCTCTCTGTACTTCAGTGGGGTCTGGACATCCTTCAGTCCACGCTCCTTGCAGCGGACATTGGTTGGCACCATGCAGATGGACTCTTGGTCAATGTTTGATTTCAGCCATCGATTCATTTTATTTATATTCAGCAGGTGGAGATAAAGAGAAGCTCCGGGTCAGCTCTGGATGCTGCGATGTCGCCAGCAAACAAGTGGGTGTCAGTCGAGCTGGACCTGAGTCCCAGAAGTGCTCACTGACAGAAATATCATGTGGAGATCCTGGCAGGGTAAGGCATCTTCTTGACTGTGTCCTGATAGGTTTTGTGTCATTGACAAGTGTTGGTCATTACATCACAACACAGGTAGGGGGAAAGAATTCTGCAGAGGGACGACGGGGACTAAATTAAGAGCTGTGTCCCTTGGTCAGCATAGCAATAATCCCAATCGCCTTTTAGGGAACAACTGTGGGACAGTCTCTATGCATTTATGATATCATTGTATCCTTATATCCGCTTAAAAGCTTAGGGACATACTAGGCTGTGCTCAGTGATCACACCTGGTGGGTCTCAAGAAACCCTCTGAAGTGCCATGGGATCAAACTTCAGTCAGTTGTGTGCAAGGCAAGTGCCCTCCCCACTGTAGCATCACTTCGGTCCCAACCACGACTTTTCTGCAGATCCAAAGGCTCCATGGAAGCAGCAAACCAGACAAAAGCATCACAGTTCCTCCTCTTGGGACTCTCCAAGGATCCGAACCTGCAGCCTGTCCTCTTCGGCATCTTCCTGTCCATGTACCTGGTCACAGTGCTGGGGAACCTGCTCATCATCCTGGCCAGCATCTCCGATCCCCGCCTGCACACGCCCATGTACTTCTTCCTCTCCAACCTGTCCCTGGTGGACATCTGCTTCACCACCACCACCATCCCCAGGATGCTGGTGAGCATCCAGATGCAGAGCCAAGCCATCTCCTATGTGGGCTGCCTCACGCAGGTCTACTTCTTCATGGTATTCGTTAGCTTGGACGATATCCTCCTGACCATCATGGCCTATGACCGCTATGTGGCCATCTGCCACCCCCTGCACTACACGGTCATCATGAACCCCCGCGTCTGTGTCTGTCTCGTGCTTGTGTGCTGGCAGGTCCTCATCTGCATGGCCCTGTGGCACATCCTCCTGGTGGCACGGCTGACCTTCTGCATGGACACCGAGATCCCTCATTTCTTCTGCGAACTGGCACAGTTGCTCAAAGTCGCCTGCTCGGACATCCTGATTAATAACATTTGCTTGTATCTGTCTACGGTCTTGCTGATTATAGTTCCCCTGGGGGGCATCCTCTACTCGTACTCGAAGATCGTCTCATCCCTGGTGCGCATGTCCTCTGGGAAGGGCAAGTCCAAGGCCTTCTCCACCTGCGGCTCACACCTCTCTGTGGTCTCCTTGTTCTACGGCACTGGTCTGGGAGTCTACCTGAGTTCTGCAAACACTCACGTGTCTGAGAAAAGCTCCGTGGCCTCGGTGATGTACACGGTGGTCACCCCCATGCTGAACCCCTTCATCTACAGCCTGAGGAACAAGGACGTCAAAGGTGCGCTGGGCAGGCTCCTCAGCCGAGCCATCTCTTGTCAATGATGGACCCCGAGTGCATCACTAGGGGACACTTTAGTCCCCAAGGCTGGTTCAGTGGAGGGATTAAAAGCCCTGAGTCATTTTCTCCCTCAGAGACAGACTTCTTGTCTACTGTACTGATGGCAGGCAAGCCATTGGATGTATTAGTCTTTGTCTTTTCTTTCTTTCCTTCTTTCATTCTTTCTTCATTTTTTCTTTCCTTCCTTCCTTTCTTCCTTCTTTCTCTCTTTCTCTTTCTTTCCTTCTTTCTTTTCTTCCATCCTTCCTTTCTTCTATTTCTTTCTCTTTCTTTCTCTCTTTCTTTCTCTCTCTCTCTTTCTTTCTTTCTTTCTTTCTTTCTTCCTTTCTGCTACACCTGGTGATGCTCAGGAATCACTCCTGAGCATGCTCTGAGGACAACTATGGGATGCCAGGGATAGAACCCCACATCAGCTAAGTGGAAGGCAAATATCCTACCCACTATATTCTCTCTCTGGCTTATATTTTCTGTATTTTCTATAACTTCCTTCTGCAATTCCAGGTCTTCTCCGTTTCCCACCCTTGTTAGAAATACATAAAGTTCCTTTCCCAAGATTCCCAGTCTGTGGATGGAAACCTTCAGAATCAATAAGGATATCGTCTTCCCCACTTCCACTGCAAGTCCACTCAAATGCCAACCCACCATCACTAACTCTCACTCTAATCTGTTTCTCCTGCGTAAATTGGGGTCAACCATTCTGGAATCACTCCCAAGGAAGCCTCATTGAGTCAGGGCTCGCTGCTCATGGGTATGAGTTCATTTTTCTTCAAAACTCCCTGTGAGGACCATTTCCTCCTAGTCGTCACACTTTTCCAAAGCAGGGAGCGAGGTGGAGTTGGACTCTCACCTGGCATGGTGGCCCCCAGCCCACTCACTGTTGCTTTCCTGCTTTGTATGACAGTCATGATGTGGTTTTGTACTTTGAAGTAGGAATATTTGGAAAGCTGACTTGGATAGTTGGAAGGTTCTCCTGTCCCCATGAGTCATGGTAATAAACTGCCTGAGAAAATGCTTTGCTTCCCCTGCTTCTTTGTTGCCTAACAAAATTTCTTCCCTCTCTCCCTCCCTCCTTCCTCCCTATATTCTCTCTCTCTTTCTGCTCCCTCCCTCCTTCCCTCCCTTTCCACTCTCCTTCCTTCCTTCCTTCCTTTCTTCCTTCTTTCCTTCCATTGACTTTTCAAGCATGTACATTTTTGGGGAACCATACTCAACAGTGCTCAGGGTTTACTCCTGACTCAGGACTCAGGAATCACTCCTGGCAGTCTTAGAGGACCCTACGGCATGCCAGGGATCAAACCTGGGTCAGTTATGTGCAAAGCAACCACCCTCCCAGCTATGTTATTGCTCTGGCCCCTTACTATTTTAAAAATGAAGACACTGTGTTCACAAAGATGTTCACGGTAGAATTTCAGGAATACAGTGTTCCAGCACCAACATCCCCCTGGCCCCCAAACCATGTCCTCATGTCCCCTTTCAACCCCTGAGACCCCTCCTTAGTAGGCTTATTTAAAAATTTTTGGTTATTGTAGTTTGGACATCACTAAATTTGTGGGGGGAGGGGTGCGGAAATGAGAGGGACATCCCAAGCAGGGATTAGGGAGCCTGGGACCACTCCCGAGGCTTCTCAGCCAAGCAGACTAACTGACTGTTGAATGCTCTGTCCCACCATCTGGGGTTGGTCTGGTCTAGCAAGATGGGGACCTCTAGGTTTACACCCAGTGATGCTCATCAGGTCCTTGTACATGCAGGACAAGCATCCCCCACTTTTCTTTTTGGGCCCCACATGGCGATGCTCAGGGGTTACTCCTGGCTGCATTTAGGAATCACTCCTGGTGGTGCCCGGCGACCATATGGGATAACGCAGATTGAACCTGGGAGCATGCAGGCAAGTGCTCTACCTGCTGTACTATGACTCTGGGCCAAGACAAGCAGCCCTGGCCTTGACTCCTGAGTTCCTTCCTGCATCTTTTTTTTTGGTCATTCCCGGGATGTTTCAGGGTTACTCCTGGTTCTACACTGAGGAATTACTCCTGGCAGTCCTTGGGAGACCATATGAGATGCCAGGATCAAACATGGTCGACTGCATGCAAGGCAAATGTCCTACCTTCTGTACTATCCTCCTGTGTATAATATCTCCAGGCAACAGCCAGGGGGAGGCCCCAACAAGCTCTTCCCCTAGCCACTCGGGTTCTGGGGCAGCCATGGACCTGGGGTAGGCGATGGAGGAAGCCAGGGCCAAGCCGGTTGATTGATCAGATGCCGTTTATTCCATTCTCCCCACGCGCCTCCCCCGTCTCCCTGAGTCTCCCATTCTAGTCTCACACTGCCCTTCATTCCCGTCTCCTCCTGTCTCTTCCGCTCATCTCTCCGTGCTCCATCTCGCAGTCTGGGCTCTCTCTCTCTCTCTCCACGTGCGTGCTCCTGTATTCTTCTTCTACATTCTTCTCTCTCTGTCCCCCTTGCTCGTCTCTCCGCGGTCCATCTTGCTGCCCTGCTCTTTCTCACTCTCCCACTCTCTTCTCTCCAACTCCCCAGCACTCTGGGTTGGCACTGCACCCAGTCTGGTAGCAAAATCAATATAAGTAAGTCCTTCCTGAGGCCCACCAGATTCAAAGGAAACACCCCCTAAGAGGTATTCCAAAGCCCTTCCTGACTGCCCAAGGGCTAAATACCTCCTAAGGTGTTTTTCTCCTTTCCTCAGTCCAATAACTCTATCAACATCTTAATACTAGTTATTCTTGTGTGGATACAGTAAGAAATAATATTGAGGCTTGCAGGGCAGCTCTCCTGGGAACATCTTGCCACAGACTCAGGCTACAGTGCTCAGGCCAGATTAATCATTGTAACCCTAGCAGGGTCCGAATCTAGTTATGACTTTTTGGATTTTCCCATGACCAAGCGCTTAAGCATTATGGCACTTTGACCAGGTCCATCTCTATGCCAGGGTAGGACATAGCTTACCGTTTGCCCTGGTTCCATACGGTCCCTCGTCGGGACCCTGCTTTGGGGGATGCTAGAAAGTAAGGGCAGCTGAGGCCCAGGAGGAAAATATCACTGAGTCAATAAACGCCCATGTTACAAAAGGATAGCATATACTGCCTTCTTGTGTCCATACAAAAAGGACATTGCTCTGAATAAACTATGCAGTGAACTTAGAGAGAAGAGAAAAACAATATTTACAAGTCAACCGAACACAAAGAAAGAAGTTACAAATAAACACAGAAGATTGGGAGCACTGTGATGGAAGTAACCCAATAAACCTAAACTACCTGAGGCTATGCAGGAAGGACAAAATGTCATCCTACACTCCTGTATATTTATGGAGCCCTCCAAGGCTCCTGAAACAGAGCATCATCTGCCCCTTAAAATCAGATTTCTTCTTCCTAGTCGTTTTATTTCTATAGTTTTTATTTCTATGGCACCCCCAGGAGAGGCCAGCAGGGATACAGGCAATTTCATCTAGACCCTCCCTACCCCTGCCCCCACCCCGACCCACTTCAGAGAAATGTTCCTGATGTCCAGTGGTAGCTGAAGCCCACTTTGTCCAATCCCCAGAGACCAGGAGTGTTACTCCATCACAGGCAGACCCAGAAAGAGACTCAGGAGACAGATGATGTCTTTTGCCCTGACAAAGTGAGATTTGCACTTGTTTGGTTTGCCAGAATTCCCCATGGGCTGAAACATTAGCCTGTTCACTGTGGCCTCTTGCTTCCAGAAGCTTCTGGAAGTTTCCAGAAGTTTCCAGAAAAGCTTCCCAAAAAGTGAGTAAGAAAAAGATGCCCAGGGAGTAACACAAGACACAAACAATGCCTGCTCAGAATTTGCCACCCAGTAGCATCCACATAGAAGAACACGATGTAATGGTTCAGCTCATACAGAATATCCTCTGACTTCTCATGATGACCTTTGGATTAGTTGTGATATGATCAGGGATCAGAGAGTTTCCTTTGCTGCTCTCTGTGGCATAGGATATGCCCACAGGCTTGAGAGTCCGTGACAGTGGATCACTGATGAATTTCACTGAATGACAGTGACACATGACCAAATTATTGTTTGTCATGTCTATTTGGTAGTTTGTTCATGGCTGCCATACTCAGGGGTCCTCTGAGAAGGGTTCTCTTGAGGTACCAACCAGGTGGCATCATCTCCAGACTTGAGTGTGGAGGTTCAGTTCCAAACCCCCGTGTGGGGCTGTTTGCAGACCTTGGCCAGAGAATTTCTTCATTCTGTGATCCAAGACTGTCTGGATGGAGCCGCCCGCAACCCAGCAAATGAGGTTCCATTGGATGAGCCATCAGGAGAGCAAGAGACAGAAAGAAGAAAGGCAGATTGTGTTGGCTTTCCCCAGATATGTGACTTCTATTCCGTGTTTCCTTGGGAGAAGGGTACACCGGGTGATGCTCAGGGGTTACTCCTGGTTCTGCACTCGGGAATTACTCTTGGTGTTGCTTGGGGGACCCTATGGGATGCCAGGGGTTGGATTCAGGTCAGATGTGTGAAAGATAAACACCCTCCCCTCTGTACGCCCAGTTGCCTGATTTTAAGGGTTTGCGTTTATGGATGGATTAAAGAAAACATTTGCTTGGAGTTAGCTATTTATAGCAGATGTTTCTCTTAAGTAAACCAGAGGCTTGATCAGTACTTCTTTAACGTTTTTTAAAAATTTGGGGGGGGAGTTATTTTGGCAACACTCAGCAGTGCCCAAGACTTCCTCCTAGCTCTGTGCTCAGGAAACACTGCACTTGGGGCTTGGGGACACCATAGGGGAGTGTTGGGGATCAAGCCCAGGTCTGCCATGTACAAGGTAAGTGTCCTATCACTGTGTCTGTCCACTTTCTTTGGTGGTTTTTGACACATATATCATTCTGGAATATTCCTACTCTTGTGGATGAAGATTTAAGATGACCAACCTTCAGATTGGAAGGTCTGAAAATGTGTGAATCAGGAAATTTGCTCCATAAACCACCAGGCAATTCCATTGCAAATTTGGCCTCTGGAGTTTATGATTTCATAAATTCTTTGACTTCTCTGAAAACTCGATTTGGGATGGGGGTGGGAAAGAGCCACAAAACCGCAGTGTCCGCTCTGCATGAGGGCCCATGGGTGTCACCTCCTGCACTGCAGGAAGCGACGGCCCAGCATTGGCCAGGAGCAGCCCAGAACTGCCAACTGCTTCCAACACTGATATTTTATACATGTTATAAAGTTATGCTTTTTAGAACTCTGATTTGGTTTACAAATCAGAAGCTTCTTCTGATTTAAGAGAAGAACATGTTACAGAAGGCAAAAAGAGTGCAAGCAGAATTCCACTTTTAAAAAAATTTTATATCAGACTGTGATGGAGAAAGTTATTCATAGCAGAGCTGTTTTAGGCACACAGTGTCCCAACCCCAACCCCACCCCTAGTGTGACCTTCGCTCTACCAATGGCCCCAGGTCCCTTTTACCTCCCTGCCTGCCCCCTGAGCAGGCAGAAAATAAAAAGATTTAGATTCACAGGATCAAGCATCATTCCTAACCGTTATGTACATGTCCATCAAAAAGGCAACAATTCCAATGTGCTGTTAAGGAAATAAGAAAAGCCTCCTAAACACAGAATCGAAAGGTATCTCCAAGACAAGGAGGCCCCGAGGAGGGAGAGGGAGCACGTGAGACTCCAGCTTTGCTCCCAAGGGCTCGATCCCCGGCGTCCCATAGGGTCCCCTGAGCATCACCAGGAGTAATTCCTGAGTGCAGAGCCAGGAGTCAGTCCACGAAACTTTTTAATTGGGAGCTTTGAGAATTAGCCCCAGGACATCCCTGTTAGGGTAAAATGCTCCTGATCCACCCCCACTTTGTTCCTAATTCACCAATCTCTGAACAAGACAAGTAATTTGCTGTCCCCTTCTTTTAGAACCCACCACCAGTTGTGCCAGCTCTGTGCTTTAGAGGGGATCTGGACATCCTTCAGTCCACGCTCCTTGCAGCGGGCGTTGGTTGGCACCGTGCAGATGGGCTCTTGGTCAGTGTTTGATTCCAGCCATCGATTCCTTTTATTTATATTCAGCAGGTGGAGATGAGGCGAGGCCCCCAGACAGCTCTGGATGCTGCCATGTCGCCAGCAAACGAGTGGGTGTCAGTCGAGCTGGACCTGAGTCCCAACTGTGCTCACTGACAGAAATAGCATGTGGAGATCCCAGCAGGGTAAGGCGTCTTCTCTACTGTGCCCTGATCCGTCTGTTACCATTGACAAGTGTTGACCGGTTCATCACAGCACGGGCAGGGGGGAAGAGTTCTGCATGGAGGGACGACAGGGACTAAATTAAGAGCCGTGTCCCTCGGTCAACATAACAATAATCCCAATCGCCTTTTAGGGAACAAGTGTTGTGGGACAGTCTCTATGCATTTATGATGTCATTGTACCCTTCTATCCGCTTAGAAGCTTAGGGACGTGCCAGGCTGTGCTCAGTGATCACACCTGGCAGGGCTCAAGGAACCCTCTGGAGTGCCCGAAATCGAACTGCGGTCAGCTGCGTGCAAGGCAAGTGCCCTCCCCCACTGCAGCACCCCTTCAGTCCAAACCACGACCTCCCTGCAGATCCACAGGCTCCATGGAAGCAGCAAACCAGACAAAAGCATCACAGTTCCTCCTCTTGGGACTCTCCAAGGATCCGGACCTGCAGCCTGTCCTCTTCGGCATCTTCCTGTTCATGTACCTGACCACAGTGTTGGGGAACCGGCTCATCATCCTGACCAGCATCTCCGACCCCCGCCTCCACACGCCCATGTACTTCTTCCTCTCCAACCTGTCCCTGGTGGACATCTGCTTCACCACCACCACCATCCCCAGGATGCTGGTGAGCATCCAGATGCAGAGCCAAGCCATCTCCTACGTGGGCTGCCTCACGCAGGTCTACTTCTTCATGATATTCGTTAGCTTGGACAATTTCCTCCTAACCGTCATGGCCTATGACCGCTACGTAGCCATCTGCCACCCTCTGCACTACATGGTCATTATGAACCCCCGTGTCTGTGCCTACCTGGTGCTTGCATGCTGGCAGGTCATCATCTTGGTGGCCCTGTGGCACATCCTCCTGGTGGCACGGCTGACCTTCTGCATGGACACCGAGATCCCTCATTTCTTCTGCGAACTGGCACAGTTGCTCAAAGTCGCCTGCTCGGACATCCTGATTAATAACGTTTGCTTGTATCTGTCTACGGTCTTGCTGATTATAGTTCCCCTGGGGGGCATCCTCTACTCGTACTCGAAGATCGTCTCATCCCTGGTGCGCATGTCCTCTGGGAAGGGCAAGTCCAAGGCCTTCTCCACCTGCGGCTCACACCTCTCTGTGGTCTCCTTGTTCTACGGCACTGGCCTGGGAGTCTACCTGAGTTCTGCAAGCACTCACGTGTCTGAGAAAAGCTCCGTGGCCTCGGTGATGTACACGGTGGTCACCCCCATGCTGAACCCCTTCATCTACAGCCTGAGGAACAGGGACGTCAAAGGTGCGCTGGGCAGGCTCCTCAGCCGAGCTGTCTCTTGTCAGTGATGTGCCCCGAGGGACTAAGGAACTCTTTGGTCCCCAAGGCTGTTCAATGGAAGGATGAAAGGCCCTGAGTCATTTTCTCCCTTAGAGACAGACTTTGTGTCTCCTGTTTTGATGGCAGGAAAGCCATTGGATTTATTATTCTTTGTCTTTTCTTTCTTTCTTTTTTGTTTTTTCTTTATTTCCTTCCTTTCTTCTTTCTCTTTTTCTTTCTTTCTTTTTTTTTAATGTAGGAGTACTACTATTTATTCAACCACTGATTGGCTGATTGAATTGGGCATGAACTCAACCTTAATTTTTTTTATAATTTTAATTTTTTTTCTTCTTATATTTATTTATTGAATCACTGTGGGAAAATTTACTAAGCTTTCAGATTTGTCTCGGTCATACAATGATCAAACACCTCTCCCTTCACCAGTACTCATTTTTCACCACCAAGAACCCCAATATACCCCCCTCCCAACCCTCCCAATATCTGTGAGGCAGATGATTTCTACTTAACTCTTCTCTACATTGATTACATTCATTATTTCGACAAAAGAAGCACCATTATTGTTTAGAATTTCCCACCCAACAATCAGAATTGTTGAAAAGGCATTGTGAAATACCTTGTTTTCTATAGCTGGTTATGAGAATCATATAATATCACGCGGCTGCGATTTTGGATTTCTGCAAAGAGCCAGATAATTACGAGATTGGTTTCTGTGCATCTAGTGTTATGGCTGTGCCAGAGAACCGCTTATGGGGGGCAACTCATGACCTCGGTAGAGGGTGAAGGACAAGCCGGTACTGCCCTGCTTCCCATGAGACTGCAGTTGCCCCGTCACCGCCGGCTCATACCTGGCTTTTCTATAAGCTCTGAAGCGGTGGCCACCTTGCTGCTGGGGGCAGAAAAGACAGAAGGGAGTAACACCCTTTCCCTCCGGGGGAGGCATGGTGCCAAAGTTTAACGCATGGTCCATTCACTTTTCTGCCACAAGCTCCGGGCTCTGGATTAAATCCTTTTGCCTCTGGAGCCATGGCCATGCCGGAGAGCCGCTCATGGGGGGCAACTCGTAACCTCAGTAGGGCATGAAAGACGAGTCGGTACAGTCCCCCATCCCATGAGATTGCAGTTGCCCCATCACCGCCGGCTCATACCTGGCTTTCCAATAAACTCTGAGGCAGCACCCACCTTGTGTGAGGTCCAGATGCATTTCTGCCAAAATCTGCTGGGTTTCGAGATTTGTTTCTGAGTCTCTGGGATCATGGCCGTTAATCAGCTTGATTAGGAGCCAGAGAGGCCGTTTGTAGGCAGCAACTCGGGGTCTCATTGAGATGGGGAGGAAAGAGCCAGTTCCACCCCCATCTGGTGAGGCCCCGCGTGTCTCATCACTGCAGGTCCAAGCCTGACTGTCCAGTGGCCTCTGGAGGATGGCGGTCACTGGGCCGCCATGTGGAGCAAGTCAAGGCACAAAACCTATTCCCACCTGGAGTGGCCCAGCACCAGTAACCTACTTTAGGAACAGGACGCAATTCTGCCAAGAGCCTTTGGGTTCCGAGATTCGTTTCTGAGTCTCTGGGATCATGGCCATTAAGCAGTTTGATCAGGAACCAGAGAGGCCATGCCTCCAATTATATAGCTGAGCGGAAGTGGTTTGTGGGTGTGTTTCCCACATACCTAACTTTTGGCCATTTGCTGTCTTGGTAAAGTTTGCCCCAAGTTTTTGGGGTCTGGCCAAAGGCACAGCAGCAATTTGGGGGTATCTGAAAGTCTGATGGTTCCATCAGGCTGCTGATGCACTCACCTCACAGGTAGATTGACCTGCTGGTGGCACCATAACCCCATTTCTTTCTTTCTTTTCTTCTTTCTTTCCTTTCTTCCTTCTGTCTTGTTTTCTCTCTTCCTTTCCTTCTTTCTTTCCTTTCTTCCTTCCTTCCTTCCTTTCTTCCTTCTTTCTTTCTTTTTTCGTTTTTTCTTTCCTTCTTCCTTTCTTCTCTCTCTTTTTCTTTCCTTCTTTCTTTCCTTCCTTTTATTTCTTTCTTCCTTTCTTTCCTATTTTCTTTCTTTCCTTCTTTTCTTTCTCCATTCTTTCTTTCTTTTTACTACACCTGGTGATGCTCAGGAATCACTCCTGCGGTTGCTCTGAGGACCCTATGGGATGCCAGGGATAGAATCCCACGTCGGCTGAGTGCAAGGCCAGCATCCTACCTGCTATATTTTCTCTCTGGCTTGTATTTTCTGCATTTTCTATGACTTCGTTCTGCAATTGCAGGTCTCCTCCATCTCCCACCCTAGTTCCAAATACATAAAGTTCCTTTCCCAAGATTCCCAGTCTGTGGATGGAAACCTTCAGAATCAATGAAGATATCGTCTTCCCCACTTTCACCACAAGTCCACTCAAATGCCAACCCACCATCACTAACTCTCACTCTAAACTGTTTCTCCCGCATAAATTGGGGTCAACCATTCTGGAATCACCCCCCAAGGAATCCCCATTGAGTCAGGGCTCACTGTTCACTTTTCTTCAAAAGTCCCTGTGAGGACCCTTTCCTCCTAGTCGCCACACTTTCCCAAAGCAGGGAGCGAGGTGGAGTTGGACTCTCACCTGGCATGGTGGCCCCCAGCCCACTCACTGTTGCTTTCCTGCTTTGTATGACAGTCATGATGTGGTTTTGTACTTTGAAGTAGGAATATTTGGAAAGCTGACTTGGATAGTTGGAAGGTTCTCCTGTCCCCACGAGTCATGGTAATAAACTGCCTGAGAAAAGGCTTTGTATCTTTATTCTGTACTGCCTAGCCTCCTTTATTCTCTCCCTCCTTCTTTCCTTCTTTCTCTCCCTTCTTCCGTTATTTTCTCATTCCTCCTCCCATTTTCCCTCCCACTCTTCTTCCTTCCTTCCATCCTGCCTCTCTTCCTCCCTCTTTCCCCCCTCTCACACTCCTTCCTTCCTTCCATTAAATTTTCAAGCATGTACATTTGGGGTGGCACACTTAGCAGTCCTCAGGGTTTACTCTGGACTCAGGAATCACTCCTGGAATTCTTAGGGGGACCTATGGCATGCTAGGGATCAAACCTGGGTCATTTACGTGCAAAGCAAGCACCCTCCCCACTGTGTCATTGCTCTGGCCCCTTAAATTTTTTTAATGAGGACATTATGATTTATAAAGATGTTCACAGTAGAATTTCAGAAATCCAATGTTCTAGCACCAATACCCCCCTACCCCCAAACCATGTCCTCATGTCCCCTTTCAACCCCCGAGACCCCTCCTTAGTAGGCTTATTTTTTAAAATTTGGTTAGTGTTGTTTGGACATCACTAAATTTGATGGGGGGAGGGGGGGCGGGGGCAGAGATGAGAGGGACATCCCAAGCAGAGATTAGGGAGCCTGGGGCCACTCCCGAGGCTTTTCAGCCAAGCAGACTGACTGACTGTTGAATGCTTGTCCTGTGATGTGAGGTTGGTTGGGTCAAGCAAGATGGGTACCCCTAGGTTTACACCCAGTGATGCTCATCAGGTCCTTGTACATGCAAGAGAAGCATTCCCCACTTTTGTTTTGGGGTCTCAACTGGCGATGCTCAGGGGTTGCTCCTGTCTGCACTTAGGAATCACTCCTGGTGGTGCTTGGGGACTATATAGGATGACAGGAATTGAACCTGTAGTGTGCAAGGCAAGTGCTCTACCCGCTGTACTATCGCTCTGGGCCAAGAGAAGCAGCCCTGGTATTGACCCCTGAGTTCCTTCCTGCATCTTTTTTTTTCTTTTTGGGTCACACCCAAGATGCTTAGGGATCGGGATCACTCCCGATTCTGTACTCAGGAATTACTCCTGGCAGTGCTTGGGGACCATATGGGATGCGGGATCAAACACACATCAACTGCATGCAAGGAAAATGTCCTATCCTCTGTTCTATCACTCTGATCCTCCTATGTGGAACCCTCCAAGGTTCTTGAAACAGAGCATCACCTGCACCTTAGAATAAGATTTCTTCTTTCTTGTCATTTTATTTCTATGGCTTTTATTTCTATGGCACCCCCCCCCCAGGAGACGCCGGCAGGAATACTACCAATTTCCTCCAGACCCTCCTTACCCCTGAACCCTCCTCCCTACTTCAAGGAAATGTTCCTAATGTCCAGTGGTAGTGGTTGCTGGAACCCACTTTGTACAATCCCCAGAGACCAGGAGTGTTACTCCATCACAGCAGACTCAGATAGATGAATTAAAGAAAACATTTGCTTGGATATAGCTATTTATAGCAAATCTTTCTCTTAAGTACACCAGAGGATTGATCAATACTTTTTTATCTTTTTGGATCACCACCAGCGATGCACAGGGATTACTTCTTGCTCATGCACTCAGAAATTCCTCCTGGCCGTGCTCAGGGGACCATAAGGGATGCTGGGAATCGAACCCGGGTCAGCCACGTGCAAGGCAAATGTCCTACTCACTGTCCTATCACTCCAGCCCTGATCAATACTTTTCATCAACAGCCAAGACCAAGGGACTATAAACTAAAAATCCCGAAAGAGAGCATCGCAGAATGTCCTGACCCTGCAACCAGGCTCTCTTCACTGGGCTGCCCCAGGGGAGGTGGGTATGAGCCCTCCATGTCTCAAGGGACCCAGTTCTGGCAGCCAAAAACCTCCACAACTCAATGGCCGCCACGCTAAAGGCCCTCCCCCATGCACTCCGGCCAAGCCTCACATTTGAGTAAACATACTCCTAGAATGTGTGGCCACTTTGCAGCCACGCAATACATCATAAAACTATTCTCCATAAATACCACATCACATTTGATAGGGTTCAGATAGTAGGCAAAAATCATAGAGGGGAATATATATATGCAAATATATATATTTTCAGATATATATACCAAAGCTCACATCACCCAAATTTTTACACGTTAGTGATATCCTATAGAATGTCTTTTTTTTTTTATTAGTTAAACACCATGAGGTACAGTTGTAGACTTACAAATTTTTGTGCTTGGGTTTCAGTTATACAATGAACGAGTACCCATCCTTCCACCAGTGCCCATTCTCCACCACCACTAATCACAGTATCCCTCCCACCCCCCATCCCCCCATCCCCCCTTGCCTCTGTGGCAGGGCATTCCCTTTTGTTCTCTCTCTCCTCTTGGGTGTTGTGGTTTGCAAAAGAGGCATTGAGTGGCAATCATGTTCGGTCTATAGTCTACTTTCAGCATGCATCTCCCATCCTGGGAGGATCTTCCCAACACCCTTTATTTGGTGCTCCCTTCTCTATCTGAGCTGCCTTTTCCCCTAGCTTGTGTGGCTAGCCTCCAAGCCATGGAATAAATCTCCTGGTACTTGTAGCACTGTAGCACTGTCCTCCCATTGTTCATCGATTTGCTCGAGCGGGCCCAATAACATCTCCATTGTGAGACTTGTTGTTACTGTGTTTGGCATATCGAATACGTCACGGGGAGCTTGCCCGGCTCTCCGGAGAAATCGAACCTGGGCCGACTGGGTCAGCTGCGTGCAAGGCAAACGCCCTAGTGGTACTTTCCATGTAGTACCACTTGTATGTAAATTTCATGACTTTATCTTTTCTAACAGCTACATAGTACTCCATTGTGTAGATGTACCAAAGTTTCTTTAAACAGTCATCTGTTCTCGGGCACTCAGGTTTTGTCCAGATCCTAGCTATTATAAACAGTGCCTCAAAGAACAAACAAGTGCAGATGTAACTTTGACTATACTTTTTTGCCTCTCTGGGATATATTCCCAGGAGTGGGCATTGCTGGGAGCTCAATTTCTCATTTTTGAGCCTATAGAATGTCTTAATGGCTCCTGCCAAAATAGAACAATCTTCACACTGTTTCCTATAGCAACACTTTTTTGTAAGCATGTTCAGCAGTTCTTCATAAAAGACAATATGAAATATATTATTTCGGTTGCGTTTAGGGACAGGGATTGGGGTTTGAGATGGAAACATCCTGAATTTGGCAGTGGAAAGGTGTAATGGTGGCGGGATTGGTGTTTGAATATTAAATGTAATCAAATATTGTGGGGCTGGAGCAATAGCACAGCGAGTGGGGCGTTTGACACCCGATCGGCCCAGGTTCAATTCCTCCGCCCCTCTCGGAGAGCCCGGCAAGCTACCGAGAGTATCCCACCCACACGGCAAAGCTGGCAAGCTACCTGTGACGTATTTGATATGCCAAACACAGTAACCACAAGTCTCACAATGGAGACGTTATTGGGCCCGCTCAAGCAAATCGATAAACAGCGGGAGAACAGTGCTACAGTGCTACAAATATTGTGAACTAACTTATGAAATTTTTTAAGAAGTTTAAAAAGTAATAGAGTTCATGCCCAGTTCAATCAGCTTAATAAATGGCTGAATAAATAACAGTGTTCTTATATTATAAAAATAAATAAATAAATAAATAAAGCCTTCATGCTGAATGAGTCACACTGAAACCTCAATTCAGGATGGAGGTGGGGAGAAGCCACAGGGCTGCAGTGTCTGCTCCTGCATGAGGGCGCCCTGGGTGTCACCTCCTGTACTGCAGGAAGCAACAGCCCAGCACTGGCCAGGAGCAGCCCAAAACTGCCAACTGCTTCCAACACTGATATTTTATACATGCTATAAAGTTATGCTTTTTAGAACTCTGATTTGGTTTACAAATCAGAAGCTTCTTCTGATTTAAGAGAATATGTTACAGAAGGCAAAAAGAGTGCAAGCAGAATTCCACTTTTAAAAAAATTTTATATCAGACTGTGATGGAGAAAGTTATTCATAGCAGAGCTGTTTTAGGCACACAGTGTCCCAACCCCAACCCCACCCCTAGTGTGACCTTCGCTCTACCAATGGTCCCAGGTCCCTTTTACCTCCCTGCCTGCCCCCTGGGCAGGCAGAAAATAAAAAGATTTAGATTCACAGGACCAAGCATCATTCCTAACCGTTATGTACATGTCCATCAAAAAGGCAACAATTCCAATGTGCTGTTAAGGAAATAAGAAAAGCCTCCTAAACACAGAATCGAAAGGTATCTCCAAGACAAGGAGGCCCCGAGGAGGGAGAGGGAGCACGTGAGGCTCCAGCTTTGCTCCCAAGGGTTCGATCCCCGGCGTCCCATAGGGTCCCCTGAGCATCACCAGGAGTAATTCCTGAGTGCAGAGCCAGGAGTTAGTTCAGGAAACTTTTTAATTGGGAACTTTGAGAATTAGCCCCAGGACATCCCTGTTAGGGTAAAATGCTCCTGATCCACCCCCACTTTGTTCCTAATTCACCGATCTCTGAACAAGACAAGTAATTTGTTGTCCCCTTCTTTTAGAACCCGCCACCAGTTGTGCCAGCTCTGTGCTTTAGAGGGGATCTGGACATCCTTCAGTCCACGCTCCTTGCAGCGGGCGTTGGTTGGCACCGTGCAGATGGGCTCTTGGTCAGTGTTTGATTTCAGCCATCGATTCCTTTTATTTATATTCAGCAGGTGGAGATGAGACGAGGCCCCCAGACAGCTCTGGATGCTGCCGTGTCGCCAGCGAACAAGTGGGTGTCAGTCGAGCTGGACCTGAGTCCCGACTGTGCTCACTGACAGAAATAGCATGTGGAGATCCCAGCAGGGTAAGGCGTCTTCTCTACTGTGTCTTGATCCGTCTGTTACCATTGACAAGTGTTGGCCGGTTCATCACAGCACGGGCAGGGGGGAAGAGTTCTGCATGGAGGGACGACAGGGACTAAATTAAGAGCCGTGTCCCTCGGTCAACATAACAATAATCCCAATCGCCTTTTAGGGAACAAGTGTTGTGGGACAGTCTCTATGCATTTATGATGTCATTGTACCCTTCTATCCGCTTAGAAGCTTAGGGACGTGCCAGGCTGTGCTCAGTGATCACACCTGGCAGGGCTCAAGGAACCCTCTGGAGTGCCCGAAATCGAACTGCGGTCAGCTGCGTGCAAGGCAAGTGCCCTCCCCCACTGCAGCACCCCTTCAGTCCAAACCACGACCTCCCTGCAGATCCACAGGCTCCATGGAAGCAGCAAACCAGACAGAAGCATCACAGTTCCTCCTCTTGGGACTCTCCAAGGATCCGGACCTGCAGCCCATCCTCTTTAGCATCTTCCTGTCGATGTACCTGGTCACAGTGCTGGGGAACCTGCTCATCATTCTGGCCAGTATCTCTGACCCCCACCTGCACACGCCCATGTACTTCTTCCTCTCCAACCTGTCCCTGGTGGACATCTGCTTCTCCTCCACCACCGTTCCCAGGATGCTGGTGAGCATCCAGACACAGAGCCAAGCCATCTCCTATGTGGGCTGCCTCACACAGGTCTACTTCTTTATGGTGTTCGTTGGGTTGGACAATTTCCTCCTAACCGTCATGGCCTATGACCGCTACGTAGCCATCTGCCACCCCCTGCACTACATGGTCATTATGAACCCCCGTGTCTGTGCCTATCTGGTGCTTGCGTGCTGGCAGGTCATCATCTTGGTGGCCCTGTGGCACATCCTCCTGGTGGCGCGGCTGACCTTCTGTGTGGGCACCGAGATCCCTCACTTCTTCTGCGAACTGGCACAGTTGCTCAAAGTCGCCTGCTCGGACATCCTGATCAATAACATTTGCTTGTATGTATCCACGTCCTTAGTGATTATAATTCCCCTTGGGGGCATCCTCTATTCATACTCGAAGATCATCTCATCCCTGGTGCGCATGTCCTCCGGGAAGGGCAAGTCCAAGGCCTTCTCCACCTGCGGCTCACACCTCTCTGTGGTCTCCTTGTTCTACGGCACCAGCCTGGGTGTCTACCTGAGTTCTATGGCCACTCACGTGTCTAAGAAAAGCTCTGTGGCCTCAGTGATGTACACGGTAGTCACTCCCATGCTGAACCCCTTCATCTACAGCCTGAGGAACAGGGACGTCAAAGGTGCGCTCGGCAGGCTCCTCAGCCAAGCTGTCTCTCGTCAGTGATGGGCCCCGAGTGCATCACTAAGGGACATTTTGGTCCCCAAGGCTGTTCAGTGGAGGGTTGAAAGGCCCTGATTCATTTTCTCCCTCAGAGACAAACTCTATGTCTCCTGTACTAATGGCCCTTTGGTCATTGGTTTTATTCCTCTTTGGATTTTTTTGAAACTCCCTCTGCAACTTTATTTCTTTCCTTTTCTTCTCTCTCAGGAGCTTCTAAACTTGTGTCTTTGATCTTAGTGGCTCTTGACATTCCCAGGGTTGAAACTGAAGGCTTGGTCTCCGGCCATGCTAGCGTTTTCCCTCTCTCCACCCTAGCATTCTTGCACCCCCACAAGTTGAATTCTGCCTGTGATTCGCAGAAAAAAAGGATGAGGTGGGCTGAAATCTATCACCCACGTCTCATCACCAAGGAAATTCTGATCCAGTCACGGTGTGCCTTTTTCGTGGATAAATTCTCTTTTCTTCCAGACATGCTTTTGCAATATTTCCTCTTAGATGCCCCACTCCTCATGTGAAGAAGAGAGATGAACTGGACTTTCACCAGCACTCCCATCCCTGCTTCAATCCTTCCTTTCTTTCTTTCTTTCTTTCTTTCTTTTTTCTTTGGCCACAGCCAGCATACTAGGCATACTCCTAGCTCTGCTGTCAAAAATCACTCCCAGGAGGTGCTTGGGAGGTCATATGGGGTGCCAGAATCCAACCTGGATTGACCACATGCAGGGCAAGTCTCTTGCCTGCTATACTATGTCTCTGGCACCTTCTGTCCTGCTTTTTCATGACAGATGTGTTGTAGGGTTTTATCTCTTTTTTTTTTTTTGGCTTTTTGTGTCATACCTGGTGATGCTCAGAGGTTACTCCTGGCTCTGTGCTCAGGAATTACTTCTGGTGGTGCTCAGAGGACCATATGGAATGCTGCGAATTGAACCCGGGTCAGCCACATGCAAGGCTGTTTAAACTATCACTCCAGTCCCTGTTGTTGTTGTTATTATTTTTATTTTGGTTTGGTTTTTGAGCCACACTTGGCGGTGCTTAGAACTTACTTCTGGTTCTGCAGTCAAGGATCACTCCCGGTGGGCTCCAGGGCCTATACAGGATGCTGGTGATCAAACCCGGGTTAGCCGTGTGCAGCACAAACTACTTCTCTGACCACACACACATACTATAGTTTAAACTTCAAAGTAGAAACGTGGACCTGCAAATTGTCTTGTTTCAATAATCAATAGTACTAATAAAATCCCTAAAGAATTATGCTTTCTTCTTTGTGGTCTGTCCTTTACCCTCTTCTGTCTGTCCTTCTTCCTTCTATTTTTTTAATGTCTATAGCAGATATCACTTACTTCAGGTACTGGCATAAAAAAATCCCATTTTTTTGTAGCCTAGTGTTGAGTGACTATGTACATCCAAGCCCTAAGAATCAGTGGGCAGAGCGATAGCTGGCCAACCCGGGTTCAATCCCCAGCACCGGGGGTAGTCCCTGACGCAGAGCCAGTGTCAGCCCTGAGCCATATATGGCTCCAAAACAAAAACAAGCAAAAAGTCCTTAAGAATCAACACTACAGTATATATGTAACCCAAACAATAATAAGCAAATTAAATGTATTTGCTAAATTCGCCTGTTAAAATTTGGGTCTCGAGCAGAAAAGCAAATGGACTTGTGTTGATCCGCGCCACCAAGCCTGCCCGGAGGGGGAAGGGCGTTGACCAGCCCGCCCGCTCCTCTCTGGAAAGAAAGATGGCGGCCGCACGGGAGCCTTGTGGAAAGCGGGTTTGAGCCGGGCTCGGGGGAGCGGCGGGGACCTCATGGGAAGGGGGGCTTTGTGGGCCGTCCCCCACGCCCCACCGAGGTCGCCAGCTGCCCCCCACGAGCGGCTCTCCGGCACGGCCACGACTCCAGGGCACAGAAATCAATCTCTTAACTAACTAACTTTTAATAGAAATTCTTCCAGGGTCAATAAGTAAAATAGCAGAAATTCAAAACCGCGCGGCCGCTATAGCGGCCGCGCGACATCATTTTATTCTTAAACCAAGTTGTAGAAAGCAAATCATTTCACAACGCTGTTTCAGCATGTCTGATTGGGGGGGGGGGGGTCGTAAAGTCTAAACAATAATTGTGCATCTTCTATCGAAATAATCTATCTAGTCAAAGTAGATAGAGTATTAACTAGAACTCATCTGCCTCACAAGAATTGGGAGGGGTGGGAGGTGGGGGTCTATTGGGGTTCGGGGTTAAAAATGAGTATTGGTAAAGGGAAATGTGTTCGGTATCTACATGACTGAGACCTAAACCCGAAAGCTCTGTAACTTTTCCCACAGTGATTCAATAAATAAATAAATTATAAAAAAAAAAAAAAAAATTTGGGTCTCTTGGTGTCAGGTTGCTTACTCTGTGATTTGGGTATTTGGCTCTGTCATTCCTTAGTACCCCTTACAAATGCGCCTATCAAGAGGGCGGGGCAGAGGTGGAGGAGCAGAGGGGAGAGAACCGGTACCATGGGTGAAGGGAAGTTGACGCTGGTGGTAGGATCAGTGCTGCAATATGGTATGTCTCAAACTCAGCTATGAATAACTTTGTAAATCACTGTGCTTTAATTTTTAAAAATGTGTCAATTTTTTAAAAAGTAAAAATAAATCAATTCAATAAATTAGTCTAAGGAGAGATGTGGAGTGAAGGAGGGAGCCTTGAAGTGTTGGTGGAGGCTGTGGACGTCAGTGATGGGTTCGGAGAAGGATCACTGAATGCCCCCAACTCTATTAAAAGCTTTATGAATATCGACAGGAATAAAATCAACCCAAAGTCAGTGGC
Source organism: Sorex fumeus (assembly GCF_029834395.1). Lineage (NCBI taxonomy): Eukaryota > Metazoa > Chordata > Mammalia > Eulipotyphla > Soricidae > Sorex > Sorex fumeus. The sequence goes on from NW_026606098.1 coordinate 10,812,919, forward strand.
ACAAAACAACACGCATTTTATTTGAAGGACAAGAGTTCTCACAGGGACTGTCTGTGGGAGACGCAGCTCCGTCTCATTTCTCTGAACTCCGCTGGGAAGGTGCATGGAACGGCAGCAATGAGAGAATTTCCTAGAAGCATCACATCCGTTTCTGCCACCGAGGCTCGACAGAATTGCAAATGGGGCCCTGAAGGAATGGCCCCCTGCATGGCGTGTGTGTGGGCCATGTGAGCAGAGTAGCGCAATGTCCACTGAGTAATTAAACTCCTTTCTGTTATGACCCAAAGACTCAATGCTGTTCATGCAAGCAAAACAAAAGCTGAAGGTTTCAGTAGATGCCCCATGAAGCCACTCTCTGGTTGGGCACAAGTAAAAGATTTGATTATTCTCTTTTGAAAAAAAAATCCCCCTATGATGGGTGCCACGTTCCCCAAGTTACTTCTAATGTTAGCTTTTAAAATAAAAACTGGGGGGCCACAAACGTTGGTGCCCAGGGCTTACTCCTGGCTCTGCGCTCAGGGATCACTCCTAGCAGGGCTCAGGGTACCTTATGAGGTGCTGGGGATTGAACCCAGGTTGGCCACTTCCAAGGCAAGTGCCCACTCCTCTGTACTATCTCTCTAACCCCCCAATTAATCAAATGAGAATATCCTCAATCCCCAAAGATCCTCTGTGCCCCATTTTATCTCTATTTCTGATTGTACTTGTCTTATGACCCTAAGGGAACCTCTCCAACTGGATTGGGGGAAGATAAGATTTGAAATATCTAACCAATCTTTCCCTGCCTTGTTGCTTGGGCAAACATAATAGCACAGCGATAGGGTGCTTGCCTTGTGAGCAGCCAGCCCGGCCAAGCCCGGTTCAATCCCTCTGCCTCTCTCGGAGAGCCCGGCAAGCTACCTAGAGTATCTCGCCCACACAAGCCTGACAAGCTACCTGTAACATATTCAATATGTCAAACACAGTAACAACAAGTCTCACAATGGAGACGTTACTGGGCCCACAGGAGCAAATCGATGAACAACAGGAGGACAGTGCTGACAGTGCTGAGAGTTGCTTGGGAGAAAGAACTGTCCTTGGCAGATAAGTCTACAGAATGATGCAATTATAGGAGGGGGAGAACATGGGGGAGAAGGTCAAATCTTCCCTGTCCAGGACTGTGGTCTCTGGACCACAGGACACTGAGATGTTCCCCTGATGAATCTGCAACCCATCACAGTGCCCACACCAGATGCCCCACAAGAAGCCCCGTGTCGGGGGTGCAAACTGGTGCTGACTTGGCCACATCCTGCCATTGATTTGTTTTTATTTCAGGACTTGGGGGGGTGTTCCACGGACCACACCCACTCATTGCTCAGGGTTCCTCCTGCTGCTGTTTGGGGACCAGTAAGGATGGGTCTGGGTTTCCAGTCAGCTCTGGGCTTCTTTTTACCTTTGCTTGTCAGAAAGCAGAGAGGTGCAGGGGATCACAAGGAACCACAATCCTAGCATAGAACTATGCCAGGAGAACACAAGGGAGATTTGAATTTCTCCCCCTGCATTCTCCACTTCCTAAGTGTCTTTGGGTCTTGTCCCCTACACGTCTCCACTTTCTGATAAGCAAAGATAAAAAGAAAAGATGGGGATGGAATAGTGGGAGTGACAATACAGAGGGTAGGGTGCTTGCCTTGCACACGGCTGACCCAGGTTCGATCCCCAGCATCCAAAATGGTTCCCTGAGCACTGCCAGGAGAAATTTATGAGTGCAGAGCCAAGAGTAACCTCTGAGCATCACCAGGCATCACTCAAAAAGCAACAACAACTGGACGGTAGCCCCAAATAAGACCCTGAAGCTTGGAAGCCAAGATTGAGACATTAAACCCTGGACCAACTTATATCAGTGATCTGATCAGAATTAAAATTACTGAACAGGCTATGAACAGGGTTGATAACTACACACACAGACATTTATGCTTTTAGATATTTAAAGGACAATTACGCATTTCTAATTTCTAAATAGGCAGAGGTGACAAGGATAAAATCCAGTGAGTCAAAGGGGTGAGAGAATTGGGTTCTTAAGGGAGTTTGATGGTCCCCGTCCAAGCAGAGCTCCCGAAGCTGCTTGTTCCCACAATCCAAAATCGTTGCTATGCCCCTGGCCTGTCTCCACCATCTGTCTCAGGACAGATCTCACCAAGACATAATCTGCTGAAAATTGTGGTATGTGGGTTTTGTGACTGAAATCTTCAGGCTTTCTCAGGGTCAGGATGGACTACCTCCCCCCACTTCCCTGTACTTCCGGAAGGCTGGACAGTCATATCCATACCCCTGAGTGGCCACCCAATTGCAAAGCTACTAAAGCCTTACCGTCCCGATAAAAATACCACATTCCCTGAACAAACACCATGATCTCTTAGCACCTATATTGCAAACCATGATGCACAAAATGAGCAGGAGAGAGAGAACAAGGAGGAAACTGCCTCTCATAGAGTGAGGCTGGGGAATGGGGGTGTAATTGGAGGTGGTGGGAGGTAAACAAGGAACATTGGTGGTGGGAAATGCACACTGGTGGAGGGATGGGTACTGGATCATTGTATGACTGAAACCCAACTATGACAGCTTTGTAATGGTCTATCTCACGGATGTTCAATTTAAAAAATTTTTAAAGTAATGTGGAGTTCATATCCCATTTAATAAGCTTAATCAATGGCTGAATAAATAGCTGCACTTCTACATATAAAAATGTGGGGGCATAGTGATAGTACAGAGGGTAAGGTATTTACTTTGCATGCAGCTGACCCGATTTCAATTCCCAGCATCCCATAGCATCCAAAGAACCACCAGAGTGGTTCCTGAGCGCAGAGCCAAGAGTAACCCTCGAGCATTGCCAGATGTGACCCAAAAAAGAAAAACAAAGACAAAGTTTGGCTGATCTATAAGTTCTTTTTGGCCATGTCACAAGGTTGGTGTTGCCATCATTTTCCAATTCTATGATCAAAAAAAATATTTATAAGAATTGAAGCTAAGAAGTCCTACTGAGAAACTTCTGGAAGGCCCTCTTGATGTCCTGGTTTCTCAGGCTATAGATAAAGGGGTTGAGCATGGGGACAACCATAGTGTACATCACTGAGGTCACTGCCCCCTTCCGGGGGGACTGGGAAGCAGCTGAGCTGAGGTACACCCCCATGCCTGTCCCATAAAACAAGCAAACCACAGACAGGTGAGAGCCACAGGTGGAGAAGGCTTTGGACCTCCTGCCTGTGGATGAGATTCTCAAAACAGAGCACACAATTCTCGTGTAAGAATAAAAAATCCCTGAGACAGGAATACCACCCAGAATAGCACCAAGAAAATACATGATGAGGTTATCAGTGAAGATGTCGCCACAGGCCAGCCTGAGCAGTTGAGGAGGGTCACAGAAGAAGTGAGGGATTGTCACCTGGGTGCAAAAGATAAGTTGTGATATCATCAAGCAATGAAGCTGGGAGTCCAGCAGACTGATGCAGATGGACCCCAGAATTAGTCGGCCACAGAGACGGGGGTTCATGATGACAGGGTAATGCAGGGGGTGGCAAATGGCCACAAAGTGATCATAGGCCATCACCCCTAGACCATCACCCCTAGAATGACACTATCCAAACACCCAAACATATTAAAAATAGTTGCACCAGGCAGCCGGCATGAGAGATATTTCTGCTTTGAGTGTGAATGTCCCAAATCACCTTTGGGACTGTGGAGGAGGTAAAGCCAATTTCGGCTGTGGACAAAACAGAGAGGAAGAAGTACATGGGCGTATGCAGGCGGGGGTCGGAGCTGATGGCCAGCACGATGAGCAGGTTCCCCGTGACGGTGACCAGGTACATGGACAGGAAGAGGCCAAAGAGGACCAGCTGGACTTAAGGGTCGTCTGAGAGCCCCAGGAGGAGGAACTCCACGGCCCCTGTGACATTGTGTGGGTCCACAACGCAGAGACACCTTGGGGCAGAGAAATGAGAGTGGGTCTATCACTATCAATAGTTTGGATCCAAGGAACACATAATCACAGCGACTTCACTTGGGTTTAGATACTTTCACTACAAGGTCTCGGTTTGTGACAAACATTCTTTTTAGAACATTTTCTCTGGACTTTTACTCCATCCTCCTGCTGTCTCAGCCTGGCTTGGAAAGGCTGAACGACAGAAATACAGGAGTGAGGAAATTTCCAGATTCCAAAAGTCAAAATTCCAAAATTCAAACAATAGCAAAAAGCTGTCCAAGACTTTAAAGGAAATGAAAGAACGAAGGTTTTCAGAATATCATTTAGAATTGAAAACTGCTAATTAAATAACTGTTATGGAACTACAGAATTAAGGGTGACCAGTGCGGGGAAGAGATGAGGTGGGCAGAGGCATAGAAAAAAGACATTGATGGAGGGGTTGGGGTGCTAGGCAGTGGTGAGTTGGTAAATTATCAATCCCATAAGTGTTGAACTGTTATAAATACCTTATCTGTATTGAAAATAAAGGAGATTCTCCACACCCCGCGCCAGGCTGAATTCATCCAGAGCACCTCTGAGGGGAGCTGGTGAGCCCAGCACCCACCCCAACTGGGCCTAGGCAGCCTAAAACCCCCAGATCCAGTGGCCACCATGCTCACGGCCCATCTCCACAGGCTCGAGACGAGTCTCATCTATAAATGAATCTTTTGAAAACCTCAGGTAGCAGGTTTTGTGACGGAAATCTCCAGGCTTGCAGGGAGTCGAAAATAGGCCACCTCCCCTCATTTCTCTATGCTTCTGGGTACCTGGCAGTCATGCCCACAAACTGCCTCTGATGCCATATAAGCTCATTAACGGTCATGATCCAGAGACTAACAAATAAATGTCAGAAGAGAGCCACAAGCTGCAGAGATGCCTCAGGACCCCAAAGTCACCATCCAGTTAAAAATTTAACTCCAATTCCATCACCCTATTAAAAACTTTAGAATTACTGGATTTTAGAATCATGCTCTCTGCCACTGATATGCAAAGAGTAGCACACCACATTGGATGGAGTAGAAAGTAGAAGGACCTGTAACAACATATTAGTAATCTTTCATACAAGGGCTTAATGCCTCCAAGGTGAGAGAGATCAATTTTCACACACTTTCCTCTAAGGAAACCTTCTTGGATCATTTTTAGTAGATTATTCATAACAAGCAATACAAAATAAATTAATTAGGATCTGCCTTTGGGGCTGGCTTCGGTGGTAGGGGAAAATTCAAAAATCATGGTGGTGGGAAGGTATTGCTGTTGAAATATTGAATTCAATAAATTATTGTGACAACTTTCATCGATTTTCTCCAGCGAGCCCAGTAACATCTCCATTGGAGACTTTGTTGTTACTGTGTTTTGGCATATCGAATACGTCATGGGGAGCTTGCCAGGCTCTGCCGTGCGGGCGAGATACTCTCGGTAGCTTGCAGGGCTCTCTGAGAGGAGCGGAGGAATCAAACTCAAGTCGGCCATGTTGGCTGCGTGCAAGGCAAATGCCCTACCTGCTGTGCTATCGCTCCAGCCTGTGACAACTTTATAAAAGTAAAATTTTAAAAATAATAAAATAATAAAAATTTTAATATATAATAAAAATAAAAAGAATGAATAAGGATCACTTAATTTTACTCAAACATCCCATACATGGAGCATTTCATTCCCTTGCTGTGGATTATTTGTGAAAATACTGTAATAAAGTATCTAGGTTCATTTTTCTTATCACTGGCATTGGCTAATGTTTGCTGCTGCCGAGTTTGTGTTATGTTGATGAATTGGGTTTCACATATGCCAAGCAACTGCTGTACCCCTGACAATACTCCCAGTCCCATTATGTGAAAATGTTAACCTTGTCCTCCACTCTCCCTATCTGCACAGTCCTGGGCAAGAAATAAAATTTGCGTCTTCAATTTAGAAAATAAATAAGTTCTGGGGACTGGAGCATTAGTACAGTGCGGAGGGAGTTTGCCTTGTTGCAGCAGACCCGGGTCCAAGACACTCAAGGACAGATTCCTGAGTGTAGAGCCAAGAGTAAGCCCTGGGCATCACTGGTTGTGATCCAAAAAATAGGAAGGAAGGAGGGAAGGAAGGAGGGAAGGAGGGAAGGAAGGAAGGAAGGAAGGAAGGAAGGAAGGAAGGAAGGAAGGAAGGAAGGAAGGAAGGAGAGGGAGGGAGGGAGGGAGGGAGGAAGGAAGGAAGGAAGGAAGGAAGGAAGGAAGGAAGGAAGGAAGGAAGGAAGGAAGGACCATATGGTCCCACAAGCACCACCAGGAGTAATTCCTGAGTGCAGAGCCAGGAATAACCCCTGAGCATCGCTGGGTGTGACCCCCCCCCAAGAATAGTTCTCATCACAAAAATAAATTGAGGTTTTTGAATGGTGCCACACACATTAAATAGAATCCATGTGGTGATCAATTTTGCAAAATATTGAAATAACAAGAATTTTTATCGCCTGAAACTGATATGATATTATCTCAATTGTATTATAAGAAGATAAAAGAAAACCGGGACAGGAGAAAGAGTGCAGCAGGTAAGGCGATTGCAGTGACCCAGGCTCAATCCCAAACAACCCCTATGTACCCCAAACCCCCAAGATGATCCCTTGAGACCAAGCCAGGAGTAAGCCCTGGTCTTTGTGGCAAGAGCAAATGTACCTCTACAGGACACTCTCTTAGAACTCCCACCTTCAAAGCCACCATAAAATAAACCAAGACAGCCCATTCCTGCACTTCTGTGGAATTTCAAACAGTGTTTTTGGTTTTCTTTCAGGGACACACCAAGCCATGCTCAGGGCTGACTCCTGACTCTGTGCTCTGGAATCACTCGTGGTGGTGCTCAGGGAACCCTTTGGGATATCAGAGCTCAAACCCGGATTGGCCATATACCAGGTAAGCACCCTACGCACTGTCCTATTTGCTCCAGCCCCTCCAACAGCTTTGGGAGTTCTCTGCTGCCCAGAGACAGACAGTTCTATTTCCCTGGCAGGGTGGCACTAACCACCACAAGATGCCAACTAATTCCAGACTGTGGCCATCCTGCTTGAGCAGATCTGTGAATATCTTGGGGTGTTTCAGTAAGAGATTGGGGTTGGAGAGATTCATCAATAATCCACTGGGAAGGTCAAAGGCTAGAGATGCTGGTGGGGAAAGCAGAATATTTCCTGAGAGCCGTGAACCCCAACGCTGAAAAGCAAACACGAACGCCCTGTGTGTCTCTCTGTGTGCATGACCCAGAACGATGCACAGGTGTCCCGTGTTTGTTATGGGCCCCACCTGCCTGGGTGAGGAGACAAGAATCAGGCCCAGCCTCCCACACCCAGCACCCCCAGCACTCACTGGTCTCTGCGTCTCTGCAGGCTCATGCTCTGAGCTGGGCTCTGTGCCTGGGTGAGGGAGGAAAGCTGAGACCGTGCTTGGGACCGGGAGGAAGGAGAGGGCGGGCATGAGCCTGCACAGGTGCTGGTGGTGAAAGGCACCCAGAGGTGAGCCCCGCTGAGAAATGCCCTCCAGGCTGCAGGGCTGACTCCTTATGATGCCGCCACGGCCTCGAGGGATCAAGACACAGAACTTGTGGGAAGATTCTCGATTCTCCTTAGCCCAGACCCTGGGGACTGCTAATGGGAGAGAGGAGGTTATCAAGGAATTGATGTGAGGGGCTGGGGTTTCTCTCCCATGGCAATCCCCTCGGCTCCTCCATTTTAATTTGAAACATCCCAATGTTCATTTCAATGTCTCTTTAAATGGAATTTGTGAGTGGATTTTGACATCTCCCAAGGAATTGTGTTTGTCATGACTAATCAAACAGACATATTTTGGTTTTGGTGGTAGTGGTAGTGATGGGTTTTGTTTATTTTTAAATTATTTTTGGTGGGTTTTGGGAGGTTTTTTGGGGTGTTTTTTGGAGGGGGTGTGCTTTTTGCATCACACTCGGCGATGCACAGGGGTTACTCCTGGCTTTTGCACTCAGGAATTTCTCCTGGAGGTGCTTAGGGGACCATATGGGATGCTGGAAATCGAACCCGGGTTGGCTGCGAGCAAGGCCCTACTCGCTGAACTTTCACTCCAGCCCCAATTTCTGTGTTATTTTTCTTTCATTCCCCCCATCTTTCTTTGGTTTGGCTTTCCTTTTTTCCATAACAGCACATTGGAATTTTCTGCTTTTATTGATGAATGTGTGCGTAATTGTTCTGAATGATGCTTGCTCTTGTAAGATGCAATCCATTTGTTTCAGCCTGCCAAGGGATCCGGCTGGGGGTGGGAGGGACCAGGGGCTGTTGGAGGAGGGAAGTCACATGGGAGAGAGCGTTGGGGTTGGAACACTGTGTGCCTGAAACAACTCTACTCTGAACAATTTTCTACATCATGGTGTCTGACTAAACCCTGAAAGAGAAATCACGCTTGCTCTTTTCTTGCCTTCCGTGTGCAGCAGGTGCCTCTCTAAATCAGAAGAAGCATCAGATTTGTCAATCAAGTCAGATTTATAAAATTTATAAATTGATAGAATTGGAAGTAGTCAGTAGTTCTGGGGCTGCTCCTGGCCAGGTGCTCAGCCATCACTGCCCACAGCACGGGAGTCACACCCGGTGGCCCTCATGCAGAGCGTATGCTGTGACCCTGTGGTTCCCCCCCACCCCCATCCAGGATAGAGTTTTTAGTGTGACTCACTCAGCACGAGGGCTCTAAGGGACAAGAAAGAATCAACAGGGAATTCAACCAGTATGGATCAGATGTAAACATAGAAATCCTTGGCCAGAATGAGAGCACTGCAGGGGGTGGGGGGGCATTTGCCTTGCATATAGCCAACCTGTGTTCAATCCCTGGCATCCCATTTTGTTCCCTGAGCACTGCCAGGAATAATTCCTGTGTGCAGAACCAGGAGTAACTCCTGAGTTATGCAATGTATAACCACCCCCAGAAAAAGAAGCACAGTAGGTAGGGCATTTGCCTTGAATGCGGTCGACCCAGGTTCGATACCTCAGTCCCTCTCCGAGAACACGACAATCTACCGAGAGTATCCTGCCTACACAGCAGAGACTGGCAAGCTACCCATGGCGATTTTGATATGCCAAAAAAAGTAACAACAAGTCTCACTTCGTTTTTCTGGAGCAAGCAGATGTCACTGGGCTACACTAGCATGTGACAGGGACAGATTGGAGACGTTACTGCTGCCTGCTCGAGCGAATTAATGAACAACGAACGGAATGACAGTGCTACAGTGCTAAAAGGCAATTATGCATGCCGACTGGTTCAGCCCTTTTGGAAAACAGTATGGATGATTCTCAAAAAATTAGAAATTGAACTCCCATTTGACCCAGCAATACCTCTCCTGGGAATGTATCCCGGAAAGGCAAAAAAGTACAGTCGAAATGACATCTGCACTTGTCTATTCATTGCTGCACTGTTTAGAATAGCCAAAATCTGGAAAAAACCCGAGTGCCCAATAACAGATGACTGGTTAAGGAAACTTTGGCACATCTACCCAATGGAATACTACACCACCGTTAGAAAGATGAAGTCATGAAATTTGCATACAAGTGGATATACATGGAAAGTATTATGCTAAGTTAAATGAGTCAGAAAGAGAGGGACAGACATAGAAAAATTGCACTCATCTGTGGCATATAAAGTAACAGAATGGGAGACTAACACCTAAGAATAGTTGAGATAAGGACCAGGAGGTTTGCTCCATGGCTTGGTAGCTGGCAGCACATGCTGGGGGAAAAAGCAGCTCAGATAGAGAAGGGATCATCAAGTAAAGGATGTTTGAAGGATCTGCTCGGGTTGGGAGATGCGTGCTGAAAGTAGACTATAGACTGAACACGATGGCCACTCAATACCTCTGTTGCAAATCACAACACCCTAAAGGAAAGAGAGAGCAAAAGGTAATACCCTGCCACAGAGGCAGGGTGGGGTGGAGGAGATCGGGTGGGGGGGTGGGAGGGTTACTGGGATCATTGGTGGTGGAGAACGGGCACTGGTGGAGAGATGGGTACTCAATCATTATATGGCTGAAACCCAAGCATACAAGTTTGTAAGTCTACAACTCTACCTCATGGTGTTTCACTAATAAAAATTTAAAAAATAAAAGAATTTAAAAATTAAGAGGCAATTACGCATTTCTAAATAAGATGTAGGTGACAGGAGCAAAATCCAAAGAGTCAAACAGGTGAAAGAATTGGGTTATTGGGGCTGGAGCACAGCAGGAAGGGCATTTGCCTTGCATGCGGCCAACCCGGGTTTGATTTCCAGTATCCCATATGGTCCTCCGGGCACCACCAGGAGTAATTCCTGATTGCATGAGCCAGGAGTAACCCCTGTACAATGCCAGATGTGACTCAAAAAGCAAAAAAAAAAATGGGGGTTATTAAGGGGGGTTAATCTCATGTCATTAGAGAATATCCCTTCGCTCCATGTAGAAGAAGGGCTAAAATAAGCAATTTTGCAATTTTCAGATAGGGAGATGAAGAGATCTGAAAATGCAGAATTACAAAGTTTGGTGGATCAGGATGTTAACATTTGGCCGTGACACAAGGTTGGTGTTGCCATCATTTTCCAACTCTATGATCAAATAAAAATATTATAACAATTGAGGCTAGAGAGATGCCTCCAGATCCTGCACCAGGATGAGTCTCATCTGGGAATCCAACAGAACCCGGCAGTCAAAACCCAATTGCCACCATGTTCCTGGTCAATCTCCATAGGCTTGAGACGAGCCTCATCCATGAGAATGAAACTCAGGAATGCGGGTCTTGTGACCAAAATTTCCGGATTCTCATGGAGTTGGGGATGGGAGACCTCCCCCTCATCCCCCTGTCCTTCTGGTTGCCTGGCAGTCACGCCCACAAACTGTCTCTGGCGCCATATAAGCTCACTAATGGCCATGATCCAGAGACTCACAAATAAATCTTGGAAGAGAGCCAAAGTTGCAGAGATGCCTTCTGACCCAAACTGCCCATCCAGTTGAGAGCTTAACTCCAGCTTATCACCCTATTTGAAATTTTATTAGAATTTCTGAGTCGTCTCATACTCTAACCTACTGGTTTACCAAGAGGATCACACCACATTGGATGGAGTAGAAAGTAGAAAGCAACCCATCTCAATCAAAACATGTATGTATAGTACCCAGGGGTCAACCTGTAACAACAACATGTGCGCAATCTCTTATACAAGGGCTAAATGACTTCAGGGTGAGATACAACAATCTTAACACACTTTCCTCTAGGAAACTTTTTTGGATCATTTTTAGTGGATTATTCATAACTAACAATACAAAATAAATTATTTAGGACCTGTTTGGGGGCAGGCTTGGGTAGTGGTGGGAAGAGTCAAAATAATGTGGTGGGAAGGTATAATGGTTATGGGATTGGTCTTGGAATTTGTATATAATAAATTATTGTGAACAACTTTATAAAAAATAAAATTAAAAGAATTTTAATTGTAAAAATAACAACTGAGGGGCTGGAGCAATAGCACAGCAGGAAGGGCGTTTGCCTTGCAAGTGACCAACCCGAGTTCAATTCCCAGCATCCCATATGGTTCCCCTGAGCACCACCAGTAGTAATTCCTGAGTACATGAACCAGGAGTAACCCCTGTGCATACTCGGGTATGACCCAATAAGAAAAAAAAATAATAAATAACAATTGAGGCTAAACTGTCCTTCTGAGAAGCTTCTGGAAGGCCCTCTTGATGTCCTGGTTTCTCAGGCTGTAGATAAAGGGGTTGAGCATGGGGACAACCATGGTGTACATCACTGAGGCCACTGCCCCTTTCCGGGGGGACTGGGAAACAGCTGAGCTGAGGTACACCCCCATGCCTGTCCCATAAAACAAGCAAACCACAGACAGGTGAGAGCCACAGGTGGAGAAGGCTTTGGACCGCCCACCTGTGGATGAGATTCTCAAAACAGAGCACACAATTCTCGTGTAAGAATAAAAAATTCCTGAGACTGGAACACCTCCCAGAATAGCACCAAGAAAATACATAACCAGGTTATCAGTAAAGATGTCCCCACAGGCCAGCTTGAGAATTTGTGGGGGGTCACAGAAGAAGTGAGGGATTGCCGCCTGGGTGCAAAAGATGAGCTGTGATATCATCAAGCAATGCAGCTGCGAGTCCAACAGACTGATGCAGACAGACCCCAGAATCAGCCAGCCACAGAGACGGGGGTTCATGATGACAGGGTAGTGCAGGGGGTGGCAGATGGCCATGAAGCGATCATAGGCCATCACCCCTAGAATGACACTGTCCAAACACCCAAAAAGGATAAAAAGGGACAGCTGCACCAGGCAGCCGGCATGAGAGATATTTCTGCTCTGAGTGTGAATGTCCCAAATCACCTTTGGGATTGTGGAGGAGGTAAAGCCGATGTCGGCTGTGGACAAAACAGAAAGGAAGAAGTACATGGGCGTATGCAGGCGGGGGTCAGAGCTGATGGCCAGCACGATGAGCAGGTTCCCCATGACGGTGACCAGATACATGGACAGGAAGAGGCCGAAGAGGACCAGCTGGACTCGAGGGTCATCTGAGAGCCCCAGGAGGAGGAACTCCACGGCCCCTGTGACATTGTGTGGGTCCACAGCGCAGAGACACCTTGGGGCAGAGAAATGAGAGTGGGTCTATCACTGTCAATAGTTTGGATCCAAGGAACCCATAATCGCAGAGACTTTACTTGGGTCTTAGAAACTTTTAGTACAAGGTCTCAGTTTGCGACAAGCATTCTTCTTTTGTTATTACTTTTTTATGAATCACTGTGAGGTACATTTACAGACTTACAAACTTTCGTGCTTGAGTTTCAGTCATACAATGATCAAGTACCCATCCCTCCACCAGTGCCCATTCTCTACCACCAATGATCCCAGTATTCCTCCCAACCCCTCATCCCCCCATCCATGCCTCCTCTGTGGCAGGGGATTCCCTTTTGTTCTTTCTCTCCTTTTGGGTGTTGTGGAGTGACAAACATTCTTCTTAGCACCATTTTCTCTGGACTTTCATTCTATCTTCCTGCTGCCTCAGCCCCGCTGGGAAAGTCTCAGGACAGAAAGATGAGGAGTGATGAAATTTCAAGATCCCAAAAGTCAAATGAAAGCAAAACAGTGTCCAGGATATTAAAGGAAATCAAAGAACAAAGGCTTTCAAATCTCATTTAGCAAAGATTTTTTTAATGTCCTTATTAGAGAATATTACTGGAACTATAGAAATAAGGGAGAGCAGTGGGGGAAGTGATGAGGTGGGCGGAGGTGCTGGGAAAAAAGGTCATTGATGAAGGGTCTCGGGTGCTACAGCAGTGGTAAGTGAGGTAACTTATCAATCCCATATGAATATGTTACCCATAACTGTAATCAAAATAAGGAACATGAATAAGTACCACTTAATTTCTCTCAAACATGGAGCATTTAATTGCCTTGCTATAAATTATTTGTAAAAACATATATAAATAAAACATATATAAATAAAATAAAGTATCAGCTTCATTTTTCTTAACACCAGCACTGGCTAATATTGCTGCTGACGATGTGTGTGTGTTTGTGTGTGTGTGTGTGTCCACGCGCTATATTGAGGATGAATTAGGCTTCACATTCGCCAGGCAAGTGCTCTACCCTGACAGCACCCCCGCCCCCATCCTATGTAAATCATGTAAATATTAACCTTCTGCCTGGTGCCTGTATAAGAAATAAAGAAAGTTCGAATCTTCTATTTAGAAAACAAATAAGTTGCAGAGGCCAGAGCAATAGTACAAGTGGGGAGGGAGTTTGCTTTGCTCAAGCAGACCCAGGTTCGAGCCCCACCATCCCATAGGGTGCCCGGAACCCCACCAGGAAAAATTCCCAAGTGCAGAGCTAGGAGTGACCCCTGAGCACCACGGGTATAACTCAAAAACTAGGAAGGAAAGGAAGGAAGGAAGGAAGGAAGGAAGGAAGGAAGGGAGGGAGGGAGGGAGGGAGGGAGGGAGGGAGGGAGGGAGAGAAAGAAGGAGGAAGGAAGAAAGAAAAAAAGGAAGGAGGGAAAGGAGGGAAGGAAGGAAGGAAGGAAGGAAGGAAGGAAGGAAGGAAGGAAGGAAGGAAGGAAGGTCATGTAGATATATGTATATCTTGGTAATCCAAGTTTTTCAACATTGCTAAAATTATAAATCTCAAAATTTCTCATCACCCAAAGAAAAATTAAAGTTTTTGTTGGAGCTACAGATTAAATAGAATCCATGTGGTGACTATTTCAGAAAACATTGAAATAACGAGTCTTTTATCGCCTAAAACTGATAAAAAATATTATCTCAATCATATTGTGAAAAGATAAAAGAATGCTGAGACTGGAATGATACTGTAGCAGCTAAGGAACTTGGCCTGCATGCAGCTGACTCATGTTTGATCCCCAACATCCCCCTTTTCCCCAAACCTGCCAAGAGTAATCCCTGAGAGCAGAGCCAGGAGTAAGCCCTGAGCATCATCAGGTGCAAGCCAAAAACTTGAAAAAAGAAACCACTATAGCACTTCTTTGTGACAAGAGCAAACGTACCTCTGCAGGACTCTCCCTCGGAACTCACTTTTAAAACCACCTTAAAATAAACCAAGACAGCCCGTTTCTGCACTTCTGAGGGGTTTCAAACAAGTGTTTTGGTTTTGTTTCAGGGCCACACCCAGCCATGCTCAGGGCTGACTCCTGACTCTGCACTCAGGTAACCCTTTGGGATACCGCCAGGTAAGCACTCTCCTGTGCACTGTCCTATTTGCTCCAGCCCCTCCAACAGCTTTGGGAGTTCTCTGCTGCCCAGAGACAAACAGTTCTATTTCCCTCCCTGGCACAGTGGCACTAACCACCTCAAGGTGCCAACTAATTCCAGACTGCAGCTCCATCCAGCTTAGGCAGATCTGTGGAACACCATTTGGGGCATTTCAGAAAGAGTTTGAGGGTTGGAAAGATTCATCAGTAATGAATTGGGAAGGTCAAAGGCTAGAGATGCTGGTGGGGAAAGCAGAATATTTCCTAAGAGCCGTGAACCCCAACGCTGAAAAGCAAACACGAGCGCCCTGTGTGTCTCTCTGAGTGCATGACCCAGAATGATGCACAGGTGTCCCATGTCTGTTGCGGGCCCCACTTGCCTGGGTGGGGAGACAAGAGTCAGGCCCAGCCTCCCGCACCCAGCATCCCCAGCACTCACTGGTCTCTGCGTCTCTGCAGGCTCATGCTTTGAGCTGGGCTCTGTGCCCCGGGTGAGGGAGGAGAGCTGAGACCGTGCTTGGGACCGGGAGGAAGGAGAGGGCGGGCATGAGCCTGCACAGGTGCTGGTGGTGAAAGGCGGCCCAGAGGTGAGCCCCGCTGAGAAATGCCCTCCAGGCTGCAGGGCTGACTCCTTATGATGTCTCCACGGCCTTGAGGGATCATGCCACAGGACTCAGCAGTAAGAACTATTGATTCTCGTTAGCCCAGTCCCTGGGGACTCCTAATGGGAGAGAATGAGAAAAGAGAGGAATTGGATGTGAGGGGCTGGGGGAGAAATTTCTCTCCCATGGCAACTACCTCTGCTCCTCAAGGTTCAATTTTAGAGATCTCAATGTTCATTTCAGTGTCTCTTTAAATGGAATTATGAGTGAACGCTGACATCTCCAAAGGAATTGTGTTCGTGATGACTCATCAAACAAGAATATATTTTCTCTCTGTTGGGTGGTGGTGATGGGTTTTGTTTATTTTTTTAATTCTTTTTTTTTTTTGGAGTTAATTTTATTTAACCCCCCCCCCCCACTCACCCAAGCCAAACTTGGGTTTGGCTTTTCTTATTTCTATAATAACACGTTGGAATTGTCCGCTTTTATTGATGGATGTGTGCATAATAGATAGGAATTATGCTTGCTCCTTTTTTTTAATGTAGGAATGCTGTTATTTATCAAGCCATTGATTAAGCTGATGGAATTGGGCATGAACTCTGCATTACTTTTTTTATTCAGAATGTTAATTTTATTGTATTTATCATCATCATCATCATCATTATTATTATTATTTTAAATCACTGAGATGCCGTTACAAAGCTTTCCTGTTTGAGCTTCAGTCATACAATGATTGATCATCCAACCCACCACCAGTTCACATCTTCTACTACCAAGGTCCCCAGTATCCCCCACATCCTACCCTTCCCCCTGCCTCTATGGCAGACAGTCTCCCCCATACTCTTTTTTGTATCACTTATTATGAATAGCCTAAGATGTCGCATAGTGCTCCTAGAATTCTAAAATTTTAGATGATTAGGGTCTGGAGAAATCTCTGCAGCAAGCTGCTCAGTCCGAAGATTCCTTTGTGTGTCTCTGGATCATGGTCTTAAAGGAGTTCAAGTATCAGCCAGAGGCTGTTTGTGGGCATGACCTCCAGGGTTCCAAGGGGGATGGGGGGATGAGAAGGACTGACCCATCCCCTATCCCTTGAGGCCTGGAGTTTGCCGTCACTGAACCGCTTACCTGCACTTCTCATTGGGTTCTGGAAGTTGGCAGCTGCTGGAGTTTTGATGCTTGCTCTTATAAGATGAAATCCATTTGTTTTATGTCTGCCAAGGGGTGGGCTGGGGATGGGAGGGACCTGGGGCTGTTGGTGGAGGGAAGTTACACTGGGGATGGGTTTGGGGTTGGAACACCGTGTGCCGTGTGCCTGAAACAACTCTACTCTGAATAACTTCCTACATCACAGTGTCTGACTGAAAACTGAAAAAAAGAAATCATGCTTGCTCTTTCCTTTGCCTTCTGTGTGGAGCAGGTGCTTCTCTAAATCAGAAGCATCAGATTTGTCCATCAAATCAGATTTGTCAATCAAATCATATTTACAGATTTTATAAATTGATAGAATTGGAGGGTTGGAGCGATAGCACAACGGGTAGGGCGTTTGCCTTGCACCCGGCTGACCAGGTTTGATTCCTCTGCCCCTCTTGGAGAGCCCGGCAAGCTACCAAGAGTATCTCGCCCGCATGGCAAAGCCTGGCAAGTTACCCGTGACGTATTCGATATGCCAAACACAGTAACAAGTGTCACAGTGGAGACGTTACTGGGCCCACTTGAGCAAATCAATGAACAACGGGGGGACAGTGACAGTAACCAGTGACAGTGATAGAATTGGAAGCAGTTGGTAGTTCTGGGGCTTCTCCTGGCCAGATGCTCAGCCATCGCTGCCCACAGTTCAGGAGTCACTTCTGGGGGCCCTCAAGCAGAGCAAATGCTGTAACCCTGTGACTCCCGCTACCCCCATCCTGAATTGAATTTCAGTGTGACTCAGTCAGCACGAGGGCTTTAAGGAATGAGAAAGACCCATCGGGGAATTCAACCAATATGGTTCAAATACAAACACAAAATTTCTGAGCCATAGTGAGAGCATGGCAGGGAGGGCATTCGCCTTGCAGGTAGCCAACCTAGGTTCGATCCCCAGCATTCCATATGGGCCCAAGCACCAACATGATTAATCCCCAAGTACAGAGCCAGAAGTCAGGCCTGAACACTGCCATGTGTGACCCCAAACCCAAACCAAAAAAGGCAAATGTATTGCAATGTGTCCATACAGTACTAGAGGGCAAGAGGGCCTGGTTCCGATCCCCGTCCCGTGTCATCAGTACTATTCACAATAGCCAGAATCCGGAAACAACCCGAGTGCCTGAGAATAGACATATGTATAAAGAAACTATGGTACATCTACATAATGGAATACTATGCAGCTGTTAGGAAGAATTAAGTCATGGAATTTGGTTATAAATGGATGGACAATGAGAGTCTGAGTAAAATGAGTCATAAGGAGAGGGGCAGGTATAGAATGACTGCATTCATTTGTAGAATATATATATTCTACCGGGGCCCCTTGGAGGGGGTCGGGTTGAGTTTCCCTCCTCCCACCCCACCCCCCCGCCAGCAGAGCCCCAGCAATCGAAGACATCCAGAACCAGCCACAGCCATGCTGAGACCACTCTCCACATGTCTGGACAAGCCTCATGCATGAAGGAACCGGCAGAGGAACCCAGGCAAGCGGGTCCCGGGGCTGAGATCTCCAAGCCTACTTGGATTGGGACTGGGCCTTCTCCACCCAGATCCCCCATCTCCCAGTAGGTAGGCATCACACCCACCAGCTGCCTCTGGCGCCAGGTTGGTCCCATCAACGGCCAAGACGCAGAGACTATAAAACCCAGCTCCCAGAAGTGCATGGTCGCATTCATGGCCTCTTGACATCTTATTATCTCATTTTTCCTTTGGAGAACCTGGCAGGCAACTGAAAGTATCCTGACCGCACGGCAGAGTCTGGCAAACTTCCCGTGTCGTACTCAATATGCCAAATGCCAGTAATAATTATGGGTCTCATTCTCCTAACCCTGAAAGAGCATTGAATATGCCTCTTTTAAAATCTCAGGGCTGAAAGGGTGTTGCCCCATTCGCCCTCTCCTCTCTGGAAAGAAAGATGGCGGCCGCATGGGAGCCTTGTGGACAGCAGGTATGAGCTGGGGGTCTGGGGGCGACTAAAACTTCATGGGAAGGGGAACGTTCCAGTCCGTCCTTCACGCCCTACCGAGGTCACCAGTTGCCCCCCACAAGCGGCTCTCCAGCACGGCCACGACTCCAGAGCACAGAAACCAATCTCTTAATTATCTGACTTTCAGTAGAAATACTTCCAGGGTTAATAAGTAAAATAGCGGAAATCTAAAACCAACATTTAATTCTTGAACCCAGCTGTAGAAAGCAAATCATTTCACAATGCTTTTTCAGCATGTCTGATTTGGGGGGGGGGGGAGCGGTAAACTCTAAATAATAGTGGTGCATCTTTTATTGAAACAATGAATCTAATCAAAGCAGATAGAGTGTTAACTAGAATCCATCTGCCTCGCAGGCATTGGGAGGGGTGGAGGGTGGGGTTTTATTGGGGTTCTTCATGGTAAAAATAAGTATTGGTAAAGGGAAATGTGTTTGATATTTGCATGACTGAGACCTAAACCTGAAAGCTTTGTAACTTTTCCCACAGTGATTCAATAAATAAATAAATTATTTAAATAAATAAATAAATAAAAAATAAAATAAAATCTCAGGGCTGGGAAGGAGACGCTACTACTGGTGCCTGCTCGAGGCCATTGACGAACAACAGGATGATTGTGATCGTGATCATAACCTTTCATGATCTGCATTGCTAACCATAAGACCTAAAAGGAGGGAAAGGGGAGAGACAGAGACAGAGACAGAGAGACACAGAGACACAGAGAGACACAGAGAGAGAGAAGAAGTGTTTGCCATAGTGGCAGGTGGGGACGGGGCGGCCGGGGCTGGAGGGAAACTGGGACCATTGGTGGTGGGAAGTGCAGACTGGTGAAGGGACAGGTGTTGGAACATTATATGACTGAAATTCAATCAAGAACAATACTGTAAATATGTAGTATCAGTGATTCAATAAAAAATAAAAATGATTTTTTATTTAAAATTTTTTTTAATTTTTTTAGGTGCCAAAGTTGAAAACTTAGTTATGTAAAAGAGAATAGACAGAAACTATATTGTATTAAATTATTTTAATTTTCTTATTTATGTAGGTTAAAATTATATGATAATCTTATTTTTAAATAAGTTTATCCTAAAGAATGCCACCTACCTGCGTGTCTCCCCACCCAGGCAGGTGGGGCACCCCCCAAAAAAATTCAATTTGGAAACTCTGACACTAATATTGAGATTGTTGAAATGGGACGTCGAAGCAAAATGGGACGTCTAGGGGAGCTGTCTCTGCAAAGAAGTAATCCACACACTTTCTGATGACATGAATCCTCCCTTTTCTTCATCTGCTACAATTAGGAGTTCCCAGGGACTGGGCTAATGAGAATCGAGAATCTTCCCACAAGTTCCGTGTCTTGATCCCTCAAGGCCGTGGCGGCATCATAAGGAGTCAGCCCTGCAGCCTGGAGGGCATTTCTCAGCGGGGCTCACCTCTGGGCCACCTTTCACCACCAGCACCTGTGCAGGCTCATGCCCGCCCTCTCCTTCCTCCCCGTCCCAAGCACGGTCTCAGCTCTCCTCCCTCACCCGGGCACAGAGCCCAGCTCAAAGCATGAGCCTGCAGAGACGCAGAGACGAGTGAGTGCTCGTCTGGGTGCGGGAGGCTGGGCCTGACTCTTGTCTCCCCACCCAGGCAAGTGGGGCCCGCAACAGACATGGGACACCTGTGCATCATTCTGGGTCATGCACACAGAGAGACACACAGGGCGTTCGTGTTTGCTTTTCAGTGTTGGGGTTCACGGCTCTCAGGAAATATTCTGCTTTCCCCACCAGCATCTCTAGCCTTTGACCTTCCCAATTCATTACTGATGAATCTCCCCAACCCCAAACTCTTCCTGAAATGCCCCACGGTGTTCCACAGATCTGCCTAAGCTGGATGGAGCCGCAGTCTGGAATTGGTTGGCATCTTGAGGTGATTAGTGCCACCCCGACAAGGAAAGAGACTGTCTGTGTCTGGGCAGCAAGCAGAGAATGTCTCAAAGCTGTTTGAGAGGCTGAAGCAATAGGACAGTGGGGAGGAAATTCCCTTGCACACGGCAGACCCAGATTCGGACCCCAGCACACCACAGGGTCCCCTCAACCCCGCCAGGAGTGATTCCTGAGCACAGAGCCAGGAGTCAGCCCTGAGCATGACTAGGTATGGCCCTGAAACAAAGCCAAAACACTTGTTTGAAATCTCACAAAAGTGCCGGAACGGGCTGTCTTGGTTTAATTTATGGTGGTTTTGAAGGTGAGAGTTTCGAGGGAGTGTCCTGCAGAGGTACATTTGCTCTTGTCACAAAGGTGCTACTGTGATTTAGTTTTTGGTTTTTGGTTTACACCCGGTGACGCTCAGGGCTTACTCCTGGCTCTGCTCTCAGAGATCACTCTTGGTGGGTATGGGGAAGAGAGGGGATGTCAGGGTTCAAACCTGAGTCAGTTACATGCAGGGCAAATGCCTTACCTGCTACACTATCACTCTGGCCACGGTTTTCTAATTTCTTCTCACAATATGATTGAGTGACGGAGATAACGTTATTTTAGTTTCTGGTGATAAAAGACTTGTTTTAACATTTTGCAAAATGATCACCACATGGATTCTATTTCATCTGTAGCTCCATTCAAAGCTTCAACTATTTGATTGTTTAATGAGAACTTTCGAGATTTATACTTTCAGCAGTGTTTAAATGCTTGAATTGCAACAATAGTATTAACTGTAGTCACCAAGATGTATTCCTTCCTTCTATTTTTCTTTCCTTCCTTCCCTCCTTCCATCCTTCCTTCCTTCCCTCCTTCCATCCTTCCTTCCTTCCCTCCTTCCTTTCTTTCTTCCTTCTTTCCTTCCTTCACTCCTTCCTTTCTTCTTACTTTCTTATTTTCCTTCCTCCTTTCTTTCTGGCTTTTGGGTGACACCCAACAATGCTCAGGGCCTACCCCTGGCTCTGCTCTAAGGAATTTCTCCTGGAAGGACTTGAACCCCGGTCTGCCACAATCAAGGCAAACTCTCTCCCCACTGCACTAGAGCTCCAGCCCCCACAACCTATTTATTTTCTAAGTGAAAGATTAAACCTTCTTTATTTCTTTCCCAAGCTCTGGGCAGAAGGAGAAAGTACATGACAAGACTAATATTTAAACAGGAAGGGGAACTGGGAGAGTAGCTCAGACGTAGAGCACTTGCCTGGCATATGTGAAGCCCCGTTCATCTTCAATATCACACACACACACACACACATACACACACACACACTATCACCACCACCACCACCAGCAAACATTAGCCAAAGCTAGTGATAAGAAAAATGAAACTAGATACTTTATTAGAGGGGGGTTACAAATAATCCACAGCAAGGGAATTAAGTGCTCTGTTTGACTAAAATTAAATGGTACTTATTCGTGTTCTTTATTTTTATTATAGATATAGGTAATGTAGGCTGGAGCGATAGCATAGCGGGTAGGGTATTTGCCTTGCACGCGGTCAACCTGGGTTCAATTCCTCCGCCCCTCTCGGAGAGCCCGGCAAGCTACCGAGAGTATCCCACCCACTCGACAGAGCCTGGCAAGCTCCCTGTGGCGTATTGGATATGCCAAAAACAGTAACAAGTCTCACAATGGAGACATTACTGGTGCTCGCTTGAGCAAATCAATGAAGAATGGGAGGACAGTGCTACAGTGCTATAGGTAATGTATTTATAATGGTTGTAACACTTATAGGATTGATAAATTACTTCACGCACCACTGTCCTAGCACCCCAGACCCTCCATCAATGACCTTATTTTAACCACTTGCACCCACCTCATCACTTCCTTAGACCACTTAACCCTAATTCTCTAGTCCCAGTAATGTCCTCTAATTAGCGCTTTTTTTTTCTAAATGAGATTCTGAAAGCCATCACTCATTCATTTAAAGTCCTGGATACAGGGGGTATGGTGCCGCCAGCAGGTCAATCTATACCTGTGAGGCTAGTGCATCAGCAGCCTGATGGCGCCTTCAGACTTCCAGATACCCCAAAACTGCTGCTGTGCCTTTGGCCAGACCCCAAAAACTTGGGGCAAAGTTTACCAAGAAAGTAAATGGCCAAAAGTTAGGTATGTGGGAAACACACCCACAAACCACCCCCACCCCTCAGCTATATAATTGGAGGCATGGCCTCTCTGGTTCCTGATTGAACTGCTTAATGGCCATGATCCCAGAGACTCAGAAACAAATCTCAAAACCCAGCAGCTTTTGGCAGAAATGTGTTCAATCCCTGCAGTAGGTTACCGGTGCTGGGCCACTCCAGGTGGGAATAGGTTTTGTGCCTTGGCCTGTTCCCCCTGGCGACCCGGTGGCCACCATCCTCCAGAGGTCACTGGACAGTCAGGTTTGGGCCCGCAGTGACAAGACACGCAGGGCCTCACGGGATGGGGGAGGAGCTGGTCCTGTCCTCCCCACCCCAACGAGACCCCAAGTCATCGCCCATGAATGGCCTTTCTTGCTCCTGATCAAGCTGCTTACTGACCATGATCCCAGAGACTCAGAAACAAACCTCGAAAACCAGTGGCTTTTGGCAGAAATGTGTCCGGACCACACAGTAGGTTACTGTCGCTGGGCCACCCCAGGGAGGAAAGGGTGTTGTCCCTCCACCTGCTCCCTTTTGGCAGCTTGGTGGCTATTATCCTCCAGAGGCCATTGGACAGTCAGGCTTGGGCCCACGGTGATGAAACTTGTTGGGCCTCATAGGATGGAGGTGGAGCTGGTCCTGGCCTCCCCGTCCCAACGAGATCCCAAGTCATCGCCCACTGAACGGCTTCTCTGGCTCCTGATCAAGCTGCTTAATGGACTTGATCCCAGAAACTCAGAAACGAATCTCGAAAAACAGTGGCTTTTAGAAGAAATGAGTCCGGACTACGCAGTAGGTTACTGTCGCCGGGCCACACCATGGGGAAAGGGTGTTGTCCCTCCACCTGCTTCCCCCTGGTGGCTCGGTGGCTGTCATCCTCCAGAGGCCATTGGACAGTCAGGTTTGGGCCCACAGTGAAGAGACATGCAGGGCCTCACGGGATGGGGGTGGAGCCGGTCCTGTCCTCCCCACTCCAATATGACCCCAAGTCATCGCCCACGAACAGCCTTTCTAGCTCCTGATCAAGCTGCTTAACGGCCATGATCCCAGAGACTAAGGAGCAAATATTGGAACCCAGCAGGTTTTGGCACAAATCCCTCTAGATTTAAGTGTTAAATTTTGGAATTACAAAATCGCACGGCCACGCGACATCATATGTTATTCATAACTAGCAATAGAAAACAAATTGTCTACTGTTGCCTTTTCAGCAGATCTGAGTGTTGGGGTAAGGTAAAGGTAAGGTAAAGGCCCTCCCGTTGATCGTCGATTTGCTCGAGCGGGCCCAGTAACGTCTCCATTGGAGACTTTGTTGTTACTGTGTTTGGCATATCGGGCTGGAGCGATAGCACAGCGGTTAGGGCGTTCGCCTTACAAGCGGCCAACATAGCCGACCCGAGTTCGATTCCTCCACCCCTCTCGGAGAGCCCGGCAAGCTACCGAGAGTATTCGATATGCCAAGTGTTGGGGTAAAATCCCAAATAATAATGGTGGGTCTGGTGTCAAAATATTGAATGTGATCAAAGCAGAGAGAGAGTAATGTGGAGATCATCTGCCCCACAGGTAGGGGGAGGATGTGGGACGGAGGTATACTGGTGGTGGTTTTTGGTGGTGGAGAATGGTCACTGGTTGAAGGTACGGGTGTTTCATTGTATGACCGAGACTTAGACCCAAAAGCTTTGTAACTGCTCTCATGGTGAGTCAATAAATAAAATTATAAAAAATGGGGGGGAAAAGGAAGGTGGAGTTTATGCCCAATTCAATCAGCTAATCAGTGGCTGAATAAATAGAAGTACTCCTACATAAAAAAAAATAAATGAATGAATAAACAAAGTCCTGGATACTGTTTTGATTTCATTTGACTTTTGGAATCTTGATCTTTCCTCATTCCTCATCTTTCTGTCACTGAGCCTTTCCAAGCCAGGCTGAGACAGCAGGAGGATGGAGTAAAAGTCCAGAGAAAAATGATGCTAAGAAGAACGTTTGTCGCAAACCAAGAGCTCGTAGTGAAAGTGGCTAAGCCCCAAGGGAAGTCGCTGTGACTGTGGGTTCCTTGGATCCAAACTATTGACAATGATGGACCCTCTCTCATTTCTTTGCCCCAACATGTCTCTGCACTCTGGGCTCACACAATGTCACAGGGCCTGTGGAATTCTTCCTCTTGGGGCTCTCAGATGACCCTCCAGTCCAACCGGTCCTCTTCGGCCTCTTCCTGTCCATGTACCTGGTCACAATCACGGAGAATCTGCTCATCGTGCTGGCCATCAGCTCTGACCCCCGCCTGCACACGCCCATGTACTTCTTCCTCTCTGTTTTGTCCACAGCCGACATCAGCTTTACCTCCTCCACGGTCCCAAAGATGATTTGGGACATTCACACTCAGAGCAGAAATATCTCTCATGCCGGCTGCCTGGTGCAACTGTCCCTTTTTATCCTTTTTGGGTGTTTGGACAGTGTCATTCTAGGGGTGATGGCCTATGATCGCTTCGTGGCCATCTGCCACCCACTGCACTTCCCTGTCATCATGAACCCCCATCTCTGTGGCTGGCTGATTCTGGGGTGCGTCTGCATCAGCCTGCTGGACTCCCAGCTGCGTTGTTTGATGATGTCACAGCTCATCTTTTGCACCCAGGTGGCAGTCCCTCACTTCTTCTGTGACGCCCCTCAACTACTCAGGCTGGCCTGTGAGGACATCTTAACCGATAACTATTTTATTTTTTTTGCTTTTTGGGTCACATCCGGTGATGCACAGGAGTTATTCCTGGCTCATGCACTCAGGAATTACTCCTGGCGGTGCTCGGGGGACCATATGGGATGCTGGGAATCGAACCCAGGTCGGCTGCATACAAGGTAAACACCCTACCCACTGTGCTATTGCTCCAACCTACTGATAACTTACAAATATATTTTGTCGCTGTTATCTTTGGAGGTGTGCCAATCTCGGGAATCCTGTACTCTTTTATTTTTTTGGTTTTTGGGTCACATCTGGCAAGGCACAGGGGTTACTCCTGGCTCTGCACTCAGGAATTACTACCAGCAGTGCTTGGGGGACCATATGGGATGCTGGGGAATGAACCTTGGTTGGCCTCATGCAAGGGAAACCCGCTGTGCTATCGCTCTGGCCCAGATCCTGTACTCTTACAGGAGATTGGCTCCTCTGTTTTGAGAATTTCATCCACAGGCTGAAGGTCCAAAGCCTTCTTCACCTGTCCAAGATCTGCTTAATTTATGGGACAGCCATTGGGGTTTTCCTCAGCTCAGCTGTCTTCCGTCTCCCAGGAAGGGGGCAGTGGTCTCAGTGATGTACACCATGGTTGTTCCCATGCTCAACCCCTTCATCTATCTACAGCCTGAGAAACCAGGTCATCAAAAGGGCCTTCCAGAAGCTTCTCAGTAGAGCAGGCTAATAAAAAATCTTGGGACATTTTTGTTTGATCAGAGAAGCCAAAGAATTTCTGAAACCATAAATTCCAGAAGACCAGTGCCCAAAAAAAGATGACTGGTTAAAGGAACTTTGGTACATCTACACAGTGGAATACTATGCAGCTGTTAGTAAAGATGTAGCACTGTAGCACTGTCTTCCCGTTGTTCATCAATTTGTTTGAGCAGGCACCAGTAATGTCTCCATTGTGAGACCTGTTGTTACTATTTTTGGCATGTCGAATACGCCACAGTGAGCTTGCCAGGCTCTGCCTTGGGAGTGGGTTACTCTCAGTAGCTTGCTGGGATCTCTGAGAGGGGCAGAGGAATCGAACTCGGGTCAGCAGCGTGCAAGGCAAATGCCCTACCTGCCGTGCTATCACTCCAGCCAAAGATGAAGTCATAAAATTTACATACAAGTGGTTATACGTGGAAAGTATCATGCTAAGTGAAATGAGCCAGAAAGAGAGGAACAGACAGAAAGACTGCACTCATCTGGGGAATATAAAGTAACAGAATGGGAGAAGAACACCCAAGAATAGTTGAGAGGGGGTATGGTGCTGCCAGCAGGTCAATCTGTACCTGTGAGGCGAGTGCATCAGCAGCCTGATGGCACCTTCAGACTTCCAGATACCCCAAAATTGCTGCTGTGCCTTTGGCCAGACTCCAAAAACTTGGGGCAAAGTTTACCAAGAAAGTAAACAGCCAAAAGTTAGGTATGTGGAAACACAACCACAACCACCTCCAGCTCAGCTATATAATTGGAGGCAAGGCCTCTCTGGTTCCTGATTTAACTGCTTAATGGCCGTGATCCCAGAGACTCAGAAACGAATCTTGGAAACCAGCAGCTTTAGGTAGAAATGTGTCTGGTCCCTGCAGTAAGTTACCGGTTCTGGGCCAACCCAGGTGGGAATAGGTTTTGTGCCTTGGCCTGTTCCCCCTGGCGGCCCAGTGGCCGCCATCCTTCAGAGGCCACTGGATAGTCGGTTTGGGCCCCCAGTGACGAGACACACAGGGCCTCATGGGGTGGGGGTGGAGCCGGGCTTGTCCTCCCCACCCCAACGAGACCCCAAGTCATCGCCCACGAATGGCCTCTCTGGCTCCTGATCGAGTTGCTTAATGGCCTTGATCCCAGAGACTCAGAAACAAATCTCGAAACCCAGTGGCTTTTGGCAGAAATGCATCCGGACCCCACAGTACGTTACTGTCACCGGGCCACCCCAGGGAGGAAAGGGTGTTGTCACTCCACCTGCTCCCTCTTGGCAGCTCCGTGGCCGTCATCCTTCAGAGGCCATTGGACAGTCAGGCTTGGGCCTGCAGTGATAAAACTTGTTGGGCCTCACGGGATGGAGCAGGGAGCCGGGCCTGTCCTCCCCTCCCCAGTGAGACCCCAAGTCATTGCCCACAAATGGTCTCTCTGGCTCCTGATCAAGCTGCTTAATGGCCTTGATCCCAGAGACTCAGAAACAAATCTCGAAACCCAGCAGCTTTTGGCAGAAATGTGTCCGGACCCTGCAGTAGGTTACTGTCGCCAGGCCACCCCAGGGGGGAAGGGTGCTGTCCTTCCGCCTGTTTCCCCCTGGCGGCTCGGTGGCCGCCATCCTCCAGAGGCCATTGGACAGTCAAGCTTGGGCCCGCAGTGACGAAACTTGTTGGGCTTCATGGGATGGGGTGGAGCTGGGCCTGTCCTCCCCACCCCAACGAGACCCCAAGTCATTGCCCACAAACGGCCTCCCTGGCTCCTGATCAAGCAGCTGAAGAGCCATGATCCCAGAGACTCAGGAGCAAATCTCAAAACCCAGTGGCTTTTGGAAGAAATACCTCCAGATTTAAGTGTTAAAATTTCGGAATTTCAAAATCACATGGCTCTACTGCAGCCACGCAACATCATATGTTATTCATAACCAGCAATAGAACACAAATTGTCTATTGTTGCCCTTTCAGCATATCTGAGTGTTGGGGTAAAATCTCAAATAATAATGGTGGGTCTGGTGTCGAAATATTGAATGTGATCAAAGTAGAGAGAGAGTAATGTGGAAATCATCTGCCCCACAGGTGGGGGGAGGGTGTGGGATGGGGTATACTAGGGTTTTTGGTGGTGGAGAATGGGCACTGGTGAAGGTACGAGTGTTTCATTGTATGACCGAGACTTAGACCCAAAAGCTTTGTAACTGCTCTCACGGTGAGTCAATAAATAAAATTATAAAGGTAAAGGTAAAGGCCCTCCCGTTGATCGTCGATTTGCTCGAGCGGGCCCAGTAGCGTCTCCATTGGAGACTTTGTTGTTACTGTGTCTGGCATATCGAATACGTCACGGGGAGCTTGCCAGGCTCTGCCGTGCGGGCGAGATACTCTCGGTAGCTTGCCGGGCTCTCCGAGAGGGGCGGAGGAATCGAACTCGGGTCGGCCATGTTGGCCGCTTGTAAGGCGAACGCCCTACCCGCTGTGCTATCGGTCCCGCGATAATTTTATAATAAAATTATAAAAAATGAAAAAAAAAGTAAGGTGGAGTTCATGTACAATTCAATCAGCTAATCAGTGGCTGAATAATTAGCAGTACTCCTACAAAAAAAAAAAGAATAGTTGAGATAAGTCCCAGGAGGTCTGCTCCATGGCTTGGAAGCCGGCAGCACATGCTGGCGGGGAAAGCAGCTCAAATAGAGAAGGGACTACCAAATAAAGGGTGTTTGAAGGATCCACTCAGGTTGGGAGATGCGTGCTGAAAGTAGACTATAGACCAAACACGATGGCCACTCAATATCTCTATTGCAAACCACAACACCCTAAAGGAAAGAGAGAGCAAAGGGGAATGCCCTGCCACAGAGGCGGGGCGGGGTGGGGGGATGGGGTGGGGAGGGTGGGAGGGCTACTGGAATCATTGGTGGTGGAGAATGGGCTCTGGTGGAGGGATGGGTACTCAATCATTGTATAGCTGAAACCCAAGCACAAAAGTTTGTAAGTCTACAACTGTACCTCATGGTGTTTCACTAAAAAAAAAAAAAAAAAAAAAAAAAAAAAAGGCCCTCCCATTGTTCATCGATTTGCTCGAGCGGGCCCAGTAACGTCTCCATTGGAGACTTTGTTGTTACTGTGTCTGGCATATCGAATACGTCACGGGGAGCTTGCCAGGCTCTGCCATGCGGGTGAGATACTCTCGGTAGCTTGCCGGGCTCTCCGAGAGGGGCGGAGGAATCGAACTCGGGTCGGCCGTGTTGGCTGTGTGCAAGGCAAACGCCCTACCACTGTGCTATCACTCTAGCTCCAGGTGTTTCACTAATGGAAAAAAAAAAGAGTCTAGCTAAGGACAGTGTATCTTTTTCGTGATTTCAAATAAAATAGCTAGTATACTTCTCCTCTCTGGAAAGAAAGATGGCGGCCGCATGGGAGCCTAGTGGAAAGCAGGTCTGAGCCGGGGATGGGGGCGCGATGGGTACCTCATGGGACTGGGGGCGCTCCGGCCTGTCCTTCACGCCCGACCGAGGTCACCAGTTGCCCCCCACGAGCGGCTCTCCGGCACAGCCACGGCCCCAGAAGCACAAGGACTTAATACAGAAATCCAGCAGCTTGGAGCAGAAAAGCGAATGGACTATGCATTAATCCGCGCCATCTTGCCTGCCCGGAGGGGAAAGGGTGTTGCTCCCTTCCACCTTCTCCTCTCTGGAAAGAAAGATGGCAGCCGCATGGGAGCCTGGTGGAGAGCAGGTCTGAGCCTGGGGTGGGGGCGCGATGGGTACCTCATAGGACGGGGGCGCTCCGGCCTGTCCTTCACGCCCGACTGAGGTCACCAGTTGCCCCCCACGAGCGGCTCTCCTGCACAGCCACGGCCCTAGAAGCACAGAGACCAATCTCTTAATTATCTGACTGTCAGTAGAAATACTTGCAGGGTTAATACATAAAATAGCAGAAATCCAAAACCAAGACATCATTTAATTCTTGAACCCAGCTGTAGAAAGCAGATCATTTCACAATGCTTTTTCAGCATGGCTGAGTTTGGGGGGGGTGGTAAAGTCTAAATAATAATGGTGCAACTTTTATCAAAACAATGAAGCTAGTCAAAGTAGACAGAGTGTTAACTAGAATTCATCTACCCCACAGACATTGGGGGGGGATTGGGGGGATTTATTGGGGTTCTTCGTGGTGAAAAATAAGTATTGGAAAAGGGAATTGTGATTGATATTTGCATGACTGAGACCTAAACTTGAAAGCTTTGTAATTTTTCCCACAGCGATTCAATAAATAAATAAATAAATTTTTAAAAAGTTAAAAAAATAAATAGCTAGTATAGACTTCATTGAGAAAAAAAATCCTTCAGAAGACCAACTTGCAATCGAATTGCCTGGTGCCTTATGGAACAAATTTCATGATTCACAGATTTCCAGATTAATACACCTTTCAATCTGAAGACTGCTCATCTTAGCTCTTCATCCAAAGAGTCAGAATATTGCAGAATGCTACATGTGTCAGAAAACTCTATAGAGAATGGACAGACAGTGCAGTGGGTAGGACACTTGCCTTGTACATGGCAGACCTGGGCTTGATCCCCAGAATTTCCCTATGGTGATCCAAGTCCCAACAGGCATGTTCCCTGAGCACAAAGCCAGGAGGAAGTTCTGCCAAGTGTGGCCAAAGTAACACCAAAAAAATATATTTTTTAAATATTTTAAAGAAATATTGATCAAGTCTCTGTTTACTTAAGAGAAAGATCTGCTATAAATAGCTAAATCTGAGCAAATGTTTTCTTTAATCCATCCAAAAAAGAAAACCATTGAAATCAGGCAACTGGGTGGGGGGGTCAGAGCAATAGTACAAAGGGGAGGGCATTTGCCCTGCACACGTCCAACCTGAGTCCAACCCCTGGCATCCTATACATTCCCCCAAGCACCACCAAGAGTAATCCCTGAGTGTAGAGCCAGGAGTAACCCCTGAGCATCACCCGGTGTACCCTTCTCCCAAGGAAACACAGAATAGAAGTCACATATCTGGGGAAAGCCAGCACAATCTGTCTTTCTTCTTTCTGTCTCTTGCTCTCCTGATGGCTCATCCAATGGAACCTCATTTGCTGGGTTTCGGGAAGCTCCATCCAGACACTTGGATCAAGGAATGAAGGAAACCCCTGGCCGTGGTCCACAAACAGCCCCACACGGATGTTTGGAACTGAACCTCCACGCTCAAGTCTGGGGATGATGCACCTGGTTAGTACCTCAAGAGCACCCTTCTCAGAGGACCCCTGAGTATGGCAGCTATGAACAAATTACCAAATAGACATGACAAACAATAATTTGGTCATGTGCCAGTGTCATTCAGTGAAATTCATCAGTGATCCACAGTCACTGACTCTCAAGCCTGTGGGCATATCCCATGCCACAGGGAGCAGCAAAGGAGACTCTAGATCCCTGTAGCTCTGTAGCACTGTCCTGTTGTTCATCGATTTGCTCCAGCAGGCCCAGTAACATCTCCACTGTGAGACTTGTTACCGTGTTTGGCATATGGAATACGTCATGGGGAGCTTGCCAGGCTTTGCCATGCAGGTGAGATACTCCCAGTAGCAAGATACTCTCTCTATAAATCCCTGATCATATCAAAACTGATTCCAAAGATCATGATGAGAAGTGGGAGGATAGTCATTATGAGCTGAACCATCACATCCTGTTCTTCTATATGGACGTTACTGGGTGGCAAATTCTAAACAGGCATTGTCTGTGTCTTGTGTTACTTCCTGCGCATCTTTTTCTTACTCATTTTTGGGGAAGCTTTTCTGAAAACTTCCAGAAGCTTCTGGGAGCAAGAGGCCACAGTGAACAGGATAACTTTTCAGCACATGGGGATTTCTAGCAAATCAAACAAGTGCAAATCTCATTTTGTCAGGGCAAATGACACCATCTGTCTCCTAAGTCTCTCTCTGGATCTGCCTGTGTGTGGTAACACACCTGGTCTCTGGGGATTGAACAAAGTGGACTCCAGCTTCCACTGGACATCAGAAACATTACCCTCAGGTGGTGGGAGGGAGGGTCTGGAGAATCTCCTCCAGATTGTTTTCCTGCCAGCCTCTCCTGGGTGGTGCCATAGAAATAAAACCATGAGAAGAAGAAATCTGATTCTAAAGTGCAGATGATGCCCTGTTTCAGGAACCTTGGAGGGCATACATAAAGATGCAAGAGGACCAGAGTGATAGTAGATGGTAGGGTGTTTGCTTTGCATGCAGTCAATCCATATTCGATCCCAGCATTCCATATGGTCCCCCAAGCACTGCTAGGAGTAATTCCTGAGTGCAGAGCCAGGAGTAACCGCTAAGCGTCCCCAGTGTTACCCAAAAAGCAAAAAAAAAAGTGCAGGAAGGAACTCAGGAGTCAAGGTCAGGGCTGCTTGTCTTGTCCCACAGCGATAGTACAACAGGTAGAGCACTTGTCTTGCATGCTTTCAGGTTCAATCCCCGGCATCCTATATGATCCGTGAGCACTACCAGGAGTGATTCCTAAGTGCAGAACTAGGAGTAACCCCTGAGCATCCCCAGGTGGGGCCCAAAAAGAAAAGTGGGAGATGCTTGTCTTGCATGTACAAGGACCTGATGAGCATCACTGGGTGTAAACCTAGGGGTCCTCATCTTTCTAGTCCCAACCATCCCCACACAGTGGGACAGAGCATTCAATCGTGAGTCAGTCTGCTTGACTGAGTAGCCTCGGGAGTGGTTCCCAGGATCCCTAAGCTCTGCTTGGGACGTTCCTCTCAACACACACACACACACACACACATACACACACACACACACAAATTTAGTGATGCCCAAACTACACTAACCAAACTTTTAAATAGGCCTACTAAGGAGAGGTTTGGGGGGAGTTAGAGGGGACATAAGGACATGGTTTGGGTACTTCGGGGATGTTGATGCTGGAACATTGGATTCCTGAAATTCTACCATGAACTTCTTTTAAATCACAGTGTCTTGATTTTAAAAATGTAAGGGACCAGAGCAATAATATAGCCAGGAGGGTGTTTGCTTTGCATGTGACTGACCATATTAGATTCCTGGCATGCCATTGGGTCCCATAAGA
The DNA here is from genome assembly GCF_029834395.1 of Sorex fumeus. Taxonomy (NCBI): domain Eukaryota; kingdom Metazoa; phylum Chordata; class Mammalia; order Eulipotyphla; family Soricidae; genus Sorex; species Sorex fumeus. The sequence goes on from NW_026606098.1 coordinate 10,845,929, forward strand.
CTGCCAAATGTGATTCCTGAGCCCAGAGTCAGGAGTAAACCCTGACCACTGCTGAGTGTGGTCCCCCCAAAATGTACATGCTTGAAAAGTCAATGGAAGGAAAGGAGGAAGGAAGGAAGGAAGGAAGGAAGGAAGGAAGGAAGGAAGGAAGGAAGGAAGGAAAGACAAAGACTAACAAATTCAATGGCTTGCCTGCCATCAGCAAAGGAGACACAGAGTCTGTCTCTGAGGGAGAAAATGACTCAGGGTCTTTCATCCCTCCATTGAACCAGCCTTGGGGACCAAAGTGTCCCCTAGTGATGCACTTGAGGCGCATCACTGACAAGAGACGGCTCGGCTGAGGAGCCTGCCCAGTGCCCCTTTGACATCCCTGTTCCTCAGGCTGTAGATAAAGGGGTTCAGCATGGGGGTGACCACCGTGTACATTACCGAGGCCACAGAGCTTTTCTCAGACATGTGAGTGGCCGCAGAACTCAGGTAGACGCCCAGGCCAGTGCCATAGAACAAGGAGACCACAGAGAGGTGAGAGCCACAGGTGGAGAAGGCCTTGGACTTGCCCTTCCCGGAAGACATGCGCACCAGGGATGAGACGATCTTCGAGTAAGAGTAGAGGATGCCCCCCAGGGGAGCTATAATCAGCAAGGCCGCAGACAGATACAAGCAAATGTTATTGATCAGGATGTCCGAGCAGGCGACTTTGAGCACCTGGGCTAGTTCGCAGAAGAAATGAGGGATCTCGGTGCCCACACAGAAGGTCAGCCGCGCCACCAGGAGGATGTGCCACAGGGCCACCCAGATGATGACCTGCCAGCACGCAAGCACCAGATAGGCACAGACACGGGGGTTCATGATGACCGTGTAGTGCAGGGGGTGGCAGATGGCCACATAGCGGTCATAGGCCATAACGGTCAGGAGGAAATTGTCCAACCCAACAAATACCATGAAGAAGTAGACCTGCGTGAGGCAGCCCACGTAGGAGATGGCTTGGCTCTGCGTCTGGATGCTCACCAGCATCCTGGGGATGGTGGTGGTGGTGAAGCAGATGTCCCCCAGGGACAGGTTGGAGAGGAAGAAGTACATGGGCGTGTGCAGGCGGGGGTCAGAGATGCTGGCCAGGATGATGAGCAGGTTCCCCAGCACTGTGACCAGGTACATGGACAGGAAGACGCCGAAGAGGACGGGCTGCAGGTCCGGATCCTTTGAGAGTCCCAGGAGGAGGAACTGTGATGCTTCTGTCTGGTTTGCTGCTTCCATGGAGCCTGTGAATCTGCAGGGAAGACACAAATTTTGTTGTCGGGGCTGGAGTGATGCTACAGCGTGGAGGGCACTCACCTTATACACAGCTGACCACAGATTGACCCCCAGCATTCCAGAGGATTCCTTGAGCCCTGCCAGGTGTGATCACTGAGCACAGCCTGGTATGTCCCTAAGCTTCTAAGCAGAAATAAGGGTACAATGACATCATAAATGTATAGAGACTGTCCCACAACAGTTGTTCCCTAAAAGGTGATTCGGATTATTGCTATCCTGACTGAGGGATAACACTGCATTACAATAATTCGGATTATTGTATCTTGACTGAGGGATAACATTGTAGCACTGTCCTCCTGTTGTTCATCAATTTGGTCAACCGGGCCCAATAACGTCTCCATTGTGAGACCTGTTACTGTGTTTGGCATATGGAATACGTCACGGGTAGCTTGCCAGGCTTTGCTGTGTGGGCGAGATACTCTCGGGAACTTGCTGGGCTCTCCAGGAGGGGCGGAGTAATCGAACCCAGGTTGGCCAGCCCGGCTGGGTGCAAGGCAAACGCTCTACCGCTGTGCTATCACTCCAGCCCCGACTGAGGGACACGGCTCTTAATTTAGTCCCTGTAGTTCCTTCATGCAGAATTCTTTCCCCTTGCCTGTGCTGTGATGAACTGGCCAACACTTGTCAATGATAACAGACCAATCAGGACACAGTTGAAATGAAACCTTACCCTGCTGGATCTCCACATGGTATTTCTGTCAGTGAGCACAGCTGGGACTCAGATCCAGCTCAACTGACAACCACTCATTTGCTGGCAACATGGCAACGTCTAGAGCTGTCCAGGAGCCTCGCTTCATCTCCACCTGGTGAACACAAATAAAATGAATCGATGACTGAAATCAAACACTGACCAAGAGCCCATGTGCTTGTTGCTAACCAATGCCCACTGCAAGGAGCGTGGACTGAAAGATGTCTGACCCCCGCTAAAGTACAGAGATAGTGGCGGGTTCTAAAAGAAGGGGACAGCAAATTATTTGTCTTGTTCAGAGATCGGTGAATTAGGAACAAAGTGGGGGTATATCAGGAGTATTTTATCCTAACAGGGATGTCCTGGGACTAATTCTCAAAGCTCCCAATTAAAAAGTTTCCTGGGCTGACTCCTGGCTCTGCACTCAGGAATTACTCCTGGTGATGCTCAGGGGACCCTATGGGATGCTGGGGATCAAACCCTTGGGAGCAAAGCTGGAGATTCACGCGCTCCCTCTCCCTCCTCTGTGCCTCCTTGCCTTGAAAATACCCTTCGATTCCATGTTTAGGAGGCTTTTCTTATTTCCATAACAGCACGTTGGAATTGTCTGCTTTTATTAATGCATGTGTACATAACTGTTAGGAATGATGCTTGCTCCTGTAAGATGAAATCTGTTTATTTTCTTCTGCCCCGGGGGCAGGCGGGAGGTGGAAGGGACCTGGGGCCGTTGGTGGAGGGAAGGTCATACTAAGGGTTGGGGGTGGAGCATCATGTGCCCTGAAACAACTCTGCTATGAACAACTTTCTACATCACAGAGTCTTACTAAAATTTATTATTATTGAAGCTGGAGCAATAGTACAGCAGGTAGGGCGTTTGCCTTTTAAGCAGCCAACCCGGGTTCAATCCCCGGCATCCCAAATGGTCCCCCAAGCACTGCCAGGAGTAACTCCTGAGTGTAAACCAGTAGTAACCCCTGAGCATCGCTGGGTCACTTCACTTAATCATTTAACTTCCCGTTAGTCGTCAATTTGCTTGATCGGGCGCCAGTAACGTCTCCATTTGTCCCTGTCGCGTGCTAGTATAGCCCAATGGCATCTATTCGCTCTGGAAACATGAAGAGCCTCAAACCGATCGTTCATGATCTTGACGAAGAAGTCTGACCATCTGGTAGGTGGGCGGCCATGCGGTCTTTTGACATCCCGTGGAATCCAGTCAGTAACAGCTCTAGTCCAGCGGTCATCTTTAAATCTCATTACGTGACCAGCCCATCTGATTTTTGACACCTTGGCAAATGAGACAGCGTCCCTGATTCTTGATCGTCGATGGATGTCGGAACTCCGGATTTTTTCTCTCATTTGAGTGAAATGTGATATTCCAAGCATAGCTCTTTCTATTCTTCTTTGGGAGACCTGAATAGCGTTCTCATCCTGTTTGCGTAGGGCCCAGGTCTCTGAGGCATATGTTAATGCAGGAAGAACAGTGGAATCAAAGAGATGTGCCCGGAGCTGGAGGTTCTTCGTCCTCTTAGCTATTTCTTCAACGTTCTTGAAGGCGTTCCAAGCCTCTCTCTTCCTCCTGTGCAGCTCGGGTGCCAGGTCATTTGTCATGTTGACTTCTCGACCTAGGTACACATAGCTGTTGCATTCGGAGATGGTCGTTCCGTTGAGAGCAAATGGGGCATCAGGAACGAGGCTGTTTCTCATAAACATTGTCTTCGTAAGATTCAGCTGTAGTCCTACCTTTCCACGCTCACGGTCAAAGTCGGCCAGCACTTATGCCGCTTGGCTGATATTTGGTGTTATTAAAACAATGTCATCAGCAAAGCACAGGTGGTATAATTGCAGACCATCTATCTTCACTCCCATTCCTTCCCATTCCAGTCGTCGCATGATGTTCTTGAGGGTGGCACTGAAGAGTTTCGGTGAAATGATATCACCCTGCCGAACCCCTCTCTTGACATCAACGATCACTTCTTTGTAGAATGGTGAGATCCTGGTAGTGAATCCGCAATACAGCTCACGGAGGATCTTGAGGTATTGGGCTTGAATGCCCTGATTGGCTAGGGCTTCAATGACCGCTTCCATCTCAACAGAATCAAAGGCCTTCTTTAAATCAATGAACGTTAAACAGAGCGGCATCTTGAACTCCCGAGAAACCTCAATGAGTTTGGTTATTGTGTGGATATGGTCGATGGTGCTGAATCCTTTGCGGAACCCGGCTTGCTCGCATGGTTGTCCTTCATCTAGTGTTCTGCCAATCCTATTTAGGATGACTCGAGTGAACAACTTGTAGATGACAGACAATAGGCAGATCGGGCGATAGTTGCCAATGTCATGGATGTCTCCCTTCTTGAACAGTAGTACGGTCCTGCTGGTTTTCCATTGGGACGGAACCTTGCAGGTAGCAAGTGAACCTTGCAGGTAGCGAGTGAAGAGCCGAGCCAGTGTATTGATGAGTACTGATGGCAGGTTCTTCAGGTGTTCAGGTCTGACCTTGTCTGGGCCGGGTGCTGTTTGTTTCTTTACCGACGAAATGGCGTGTCGGATTTCGGAAGGGAGAACGTTGGGAACGACATATCCATCCTGTGGAATTTGGTATGTTGTCAAGTGGACATGGCTATCGAAGAGATTTTAGTAGAAGTCATGGATAATCTTCTCCATTGCCATTCTGGAGGATGCGATGGATCCATCAGGACGTCGGAAGGCAGTCATCTTGGTCTTGTAGTTGGCGAAGGACAGGCGGGCATAACGAATACTTTTCCCAGCTTCTGCAGCATCTACCAGTACTTCTGCTCTTCTCTCTTTGAGGTCTTCCTTGATCGCATCTCTGCACTGCTTTGCGAGCTCAGACATTAGCTTGCAGTTGCCTGAGGCATGCGCCAAACCACGCTGGCGAATTAGCTCAAGAGTTTTCGAAGACAGGCGTTTTTTTGTGGCTATCTCTCTCTTGGCATTCCTCGCACATTCATGGAGGTGCTGAACCAGTCGATTGTATTCCTCGTCAATGTTGTCAACAATGGCATCTTCCCATGTTGCCGCAATAGTGCCAAAGAGTTCCCAGTTGGTGGTCGTTCTGGGAGTTCTCTTTTTGAACTTTGCAGCCCTTTCTCCCCGCTCTGTGAAGCAGAATTTTGCACGAAGGAGATGATGGTCCGATCCCGTTCGAAATTTTGGGACAACAGCGACATCAGTCAGGCAATATGATGTGGTCTATTTCATTGTGGAATCGTCCACCGGGAGACTCCCATGTCCAACGTTTAGATTCTGCCTTCTGGAACTGTGAGTTACCATGGATGGTCTTTGTCGACATGATGAACTCAGACAGTCTCTCACCCTGTTCGTTCCATTCTAGGCCATGGGTCCCGGTGTGAAGTCTTCAGCTGATCTTCTCGGTCCTATCTTGGCATTAAAATCACCCACAATGATCTTGTAGAAGGTGTGGTCTTCTTTATAGAACTTCTCCAGCTCCATGTAGAACTTCTCGATTTCTCTTTCATCATAATGAGATGTTGCTGCATAGACAACGAAGATAGAAAATGCAGGCAGTGAGCCACATCTATTCAAATGTAAACGTCCGATTCGGGTTGTTAGGCATTTGAATGAATCAATGCTCTTGGCCAAGTTTGTGTTGACAAGGACACCGACGCCTCCAACACCTCTTTTATCGCATGTTCCGAGGAACAATTCTTCTCCAGTGTTGAAAAGGGCATGGTGAGATTCGTGCCTTCTAGTCTCGGTCAGACCAATGATGTCGTACTTGATCATTTGCGCTTGTACCATCAGGTCCTCGATGGATGTATCTGATGCTAGCGTACATGCATTGAAAGTACAGACGATCATTTTTGTCTTCCTTTGTTGTGGCAGCCTAGTTCGGCCTTGAGATTTTGTCGGCCTCTCCTTTCTCATCCTTCTCAGTGCTGCCATGTCGGTGAAGCCTTCAGGGTCAGGTGAATGAGACCAGTTGTAGTTACTGGTTTTGGCATATCAAATACACAGCGGATAGCTTGCCAGGCTCTTCTCTGCGGGCGGAATACTCTCGGTAGCTGGCCGGTCTTTCCGAGAGGGATAGAGGCTTTTGGGGCGACCTCTAATCACCCTTGTAGGTGTTACCATATTTGAACCCTATCAAATATGGTACGACAATTCTGGAAGATGGGTATTTAGTGTTTTATGATGTGTTGCGCGGCCGCGAAGCCGGAAAGCGTCCTGGAGTGTGGCGACGTCTGGGTAGTGGAGGTAGTGTCGATCGCTGGGTGTGACCCAAAAAAAACAAATAAATAAATAAAATGTATTATTATTTTGCTTTTGGGAATAAAAATAATAATTTTAATAATAATTTAATAAAAATAACAATTTTAAAATAATAAAATAAAATTAACCTTCTGAATTTTTTAAAGTAATGTGGAGTACACCCCCAATTCAATCAGCTTAATCAATGGCTGAACAAATAGCAGTACTCCTACATTATTAAAAATAATAATAACACACATGATCATGTGTCACATACAGTTTTGAAGTTCAGATTGAGTCAAACATGAGCAGGACGAGAAAAAGTTCTGATAAAGGTGTAATGAGGGTCCCTAAGTATTATCAAGAAATCTTGTTAGTACTTCCATGACCCAGGCTACCTTTAGCACGCTACATTGTCCTTGAGTAAATGTTAGTTAGGTTTGTATTGTTAATATTACAAATGTTGATGTTTCACAAGCACAGAGAATAATGGATGTCCCTTTGTGCATTTTTAATAAGCACAAGGGGCACACAAGGCAGAAAAGCTCAAGTAGCTGGACTTTTCTGACCTTTGCTCATAGTGAAAACAGTCTTTTTTTAATAGCTTATTATGTATGTTTGTCTTTGCTTTTTAGGTCACACCAGGTCACACAGGGGTTACTCCTGGCTCTGCACTCAGGAATTACTCCTGGCGGTGCTCAAGAGACCATATGAAATGCTGGGATTCAAACCCATGTCAGCTGTGTGTAAGGCAAATGCCCTACCCGCTGTCCTATCACTCCAACCCCTCTAGTAGTTTAATTCTTTTATGTAGGAGTACTGCTATTTATTCAGCCACTGATTAGCTGATTGAATTGGGCATGAACTCCACCTTACTTTTTTTTTCATTTTTTATAATTTTATTTATTGAAGGCTGGAGCGATAGCACAGCGGTAGGGTGTTCGCCTTACAAGCGGCCAACATGGCCGACCCGAGTTCGAGTCCTCCGCCCCTCTCGGAGAGCCCGGCAAGCTACCGAGAGTATTCGATATGCCAAACACAGTAACAACAAAGTCTCCAATGGAGACGTTACTGGGCCCACTTGAGCAAATCGACGATCAACGGGAGGGCCTTTACCATCTTTACCATTTATTGAATCACCATGAGAGCAGTTACAAAGCTTTCGGGTGTAAGTCTCAGTCATACGATGAAACACCCGTACCTTCTCCAGTGCCTGTTTTCCACCACCAAAAACCCCAGTATACCCCCATACCACACTCTCCCCCTACCTTTGGGGCAGAGGATTTCCACATTTCCCTCTCTCTACTTTGATCACATTCAATATTTTGACACCAGACCCACCATTATTATTTGGGATTTTACCCCAACACTAAGATCTGCTGAAAAGGCAACAGTAGACAATTTGTTTTCTATTGCTAGTTATGAATAACATGTGATGTCATGTGGCTGCACAGTGGCCGTGCAATTTTGAAATTCCGAAATTTTAACACTTAAATCTGGAGGGATTTCTGCCAAAACCTGCTGCTTCTGAGATTTGTTCCTTAGTCTCTGGGATCATGGCCGTTAAGCAGCTTGATCAGGAGCCAGAAAGGCAGTTCATGGGCAGCAACTCAGGGTCTTGTTGGGACGGGGAGGAAAGGGCCGGCTCCACCCCCATCCCGTGAGGCCCCACGTGTCTCATCACTGAGGGCCCAAACCTGAATATCCAATGGTCTCTGGAGGATGACAGCCACCAAGCCACCTAGGGGGAGCAGGTGGAGGGACAGCACCCTTTCCCTCCTGGTGTGGCCCAGCTACAGTAACCTACTGCAGGTACAGACGCATTTTGGCCAAAAGCCACTGAGTTCCGAGATTTGTTTCTGAGTCTCTGGGATCATGGCCGTTAAGCAGCTTGATGAGGAGCCAGAGAGGCCATTCATGGGCAGCGACTCGGGGTCTCATTGGGGTGGTGAGGGAAGTCTAGTAGTTTAATTTTAAGATAGTTCTCTAGAGGAGCTTACTCATTGCCACAGTACTCCATTGTCCTGGCAGTGAATGTGTGGATTATAATAATTTTCTATTGATATACTGTCCTCCCGTTGTTCTTCGATTTGCTCTAGCGGGCCCAGTAACGTCTCCATCGTGATACTTGTTGTTACTGTTTTTGGCATATTGAATATGCCACAGGTAGCTTGCCAGGCTTTGCCATGCGGGCGAGATACTCTCAGTTAGCTTGCCGGGCTCTCCGAGAGGGGTGGAGGCTGAATAAATAGAAAGTCAAAGTTGCTTTGTATCACTATCGTTTTGATACACAAAATAAACATTATCTGTGTAAATCCCCACTCACTCGAAGAGCTGTGTAAGCCCCTCTCTCAAGGGGATTACACTTGAGAGGATGTTCGCAGGCACTCTGGGCGGCTCTCTCTTGCTGCCCGCATTTGGTGCTCTCCATCTGGGATGGCTGTTGCTTTGGACTGACAAAGGAAGAACAAGGGCCAAGCTGGTTGCTGATTAGTTGCCATTTATTCAATCTCTCATCTCTCCCAGCTCTCTCCAACCCTCTCTCTCTATCTCTCTATCCGTGCAATTCTTTCTTCCTGCTATATCTGTCTCCTCTATCTCTCTCTCTCTCTGCTGTCTCTCTGTTGTCTCCATAACTGTCTCCCCTCTTCTCTCCTTCCATGCAATCCTCCATCTCCTTCAATCCCCCCTTTATCCCCACGGTCACATTTTATTCTCTCACCACGCCTCCCCAACCATGCCTCCCCACGGGAAAAGTGATCAAAAATGTTTTTCTAGACTTTCCGACCACCTGCAGCCCACAAGGGCAAAACAACCCTCAAGGTGTGTTTCTCCTCTCCTTAGAACTGCAACTTAATTAACATCTTTAATTCTACTTCCTAATATTTACCATTCTGTATGGACACAGTAATAGACAATTTTAGGCTTATAGGGTGACTTTCCTGGGGACATCTCGCTACAGAATCAGACTGCAGTGTTCAGGCCGGATTAATCATTCCTAACCCCAGCAGGGTCCAAATCTAGTTATTACTTTTGGATTATGACAGAATTTGTCCATGACCAAGCTCTTAACTTATAATTAAGCATTAGGGCACTTTAGCCAAGCCCATTTTGATGCGAGGGTAGCTCATAGCTCACCATTTGCCCTTGATCCATCCAGTCCCTCGTCAGGACCCTACCTTTGGAGTTCTAAAGGTAAGGGCAACTGAGGCTTAAGTTGAGAGATCAGATGTCTAGGAGGTAATCTTATCTGGAGTCAATCAACTCCCAAGCTACAGGCTTGTCTTTTTAACTGTCTTCCTGTATCCATACAAAAAGCAATTTTTCTGAAATAACTAACCACGCAAAGGACATTAAGGAAAAGAGAAAGACAATATTTACAAGTCAGAGTCTGATCAGTAGACAAAGATAATTGACAGGTTAGGATGGGGGGCAATCAACAAACACAAGCTCCCAGCAGCCAGGCAGGAAGGGCAAATCAACATTATCCTACAATTATCCACTTTAGTTTCTTTTACTATTTAAAGTCACATATTAAAAGGTAAAAGGTAAAGGCCCTCCCGTTGATCGTCGATTTGCTCGAGCGGGCCCAGTAACGTCTCCATTAGAGACTTTGTTGTTACTGTGTTTGGCATATCGAATACTCTCGGTAGCTTGCCGGGCTCTCCGAGAGGGGCGGAGGACTCGAACTCGGGTCGGCCATGTTGGCCGCTTGTAAGGCGAACGCCCTATCCGCTGTGCTATCGGGCATTCGCCTTACAAGTGGCCAACATGGCCGACCCGAGTTCGAGTCCTCCGCCCCTCTCGGAGAGCCCGGCAAGCTACCGAGAGTATTTGATATGCCAAACACAGTAACAACAAAGTCTCCAATGGAGACGTTACTGGGCCCGCTCGAGCAAAGTCACATATTAATTACTTAGATTTTACAACTCGGAATGTAGCCTACTGTCTAAAAATCTTGTTTCTGTTCAAGCTAATTCAGATTGTCCATCCATGCATGAGAACAGCTGAGCTATGAAATTGGGCCTCATGTTTCCTACCAATAATGAGGAGATAATATTCCTTAGGAGTACTTAAGTGACATCACTATTGCTAGGATAATTGGAAATAAAAATGTAAAGCTTTCTTAAATCACTAGAATAAAAAGCCTCTGGTATATTGTAGCTTCACACTGTACGTTTTGAACTTACCCACTTTTCTATCTAGATTAATAGCTGCCTGATTAATGATAGTCAGTATGAGCTGAATTATCACATCCTGTTCTTTATATGGACGCTAGTGGGTGGCAAATTCTGAGCAGGCATTGTCTGTGTATTGTGTTATTTCCTGAGCATCTTTTTCTTACCCACTTTTGGGAAAGCTTTTCTGGAAACTTCCAGAAGCTTCTGGGAGCAAGAGGCCACAGTGAACAGGCTAACTTTTCAGCCCATGCAGAATTCTGGCAAATCAAACAAGTGTAAATCTCACTTTGTCAGGGCAAATGACACCATCTGTCTCCTAAGTCTCTGTCTGAGTCTACCTGTGATGGGGTACCACTTCTAGCCTAGGGATTGGACAAAGTGGGCTCCATTTGCCACTGGACATCAGGATCATTACCCTGAAGGTGGGGGGTAAGGGGAGCATCTGTAGGATATTGCCTGTATTCCTGCCGGCCTCTCCTGGGGGATGCCATAGAAATAAAACCATGAGGAAGAAGAAATATGATTCTAAGTTGCAAATGATGCTCTGTTTCAGGAAGGCATACATAAAAATGCAGGAGGACTGGAGCAATAGTGCGGGGGGGGGGGGGTGCCTGCATGCATTTGACCCATGTTTCATCCCAGCATCCCACCCCAAGCACTTCGAGGAGTAATTCCTGAGTGCAGAGCCAGGAGTAACCCCTGAGCATCACCGGGTGTGACCCAAAAAGAAAAAAAAGAAGGATTTATGAGGGAACTCAGGGGTCAGAGCCAGGGCTGCTTGTCTTGGTCCAGAGCTATAGTACAGCAGTACAGCACTTGCCTTGCATGCTCCCAGGTTCAATCCCAAGCATTCCATATTGTCCCCAAGCACCACCAGGAGTGATTCCTAAGTGTAGAGCCGGGAGTAATCCCTGAGCATCACCAGATGGGGCCCAAAAAGAAAAGTAGGGGATGCTTGTCTTGCATGTACAAGGACCTGATGAGCATCACTGGGCATAAACCTAGGAATACCCATCTTGCTAGACCTGACCAGCTCCACATCATGAGACAGAGCATTCAATAGTCAATCAGTCTGCTTGACTGAGTAGCCTTGGGAGTGGCCCCCAGGCTCCCTAAGCTCTGCTTGGGATGTCCTTCTCATCACACACACACACACACACACACACACACACACACACATACACATACACAAAACAAAAATTTAGTGATATCCAATGTACACTAACCAAAATTGTAAATAAGCCAACTAAGGAGGGGTCTAAGGGGTTGAAAGAGAACATGAGGACATGGCTTGGGTTGGGAATAGGGGGAGGTTAGTGCTGGAACATTGAATTCCTGAAATTCTACCGTGAACATCTTTTAAATCACAGTGTCTTCATTTAAAAAAAATGTAAGGGTCCAGAGAAATAATACAGCCAGGATGGCGTTTATTTTGCACATAACCGACCCAGGTTTGATCCCTGGCATGCCATCGGGTCCCCTAAGACTGCCAGGAGTGATTCCTGAGTTCAGAGTCAGGAGTAAACCCTGAGCACTGCTGAGTGCCACCCCCAAAATGTACAGGCTTGAAAATTCAGTGATAGGCAATGGAATTCTAAGCAGCTGTCAGGAGAGATGAAGTCGTGAACTTTGCTTATAAATGGATAGACATGGAGAGTATCATACTAAGTGAAATGAGTCAGAAAGAGAGAGAGACAGACATAGAAGGACTGTACTCATTTGTGGAATATAAAACAACATAACATGACGCTGACACCTAAGGATAGTAGATACACGGGACAGGAAGATTGCTCCATAGCTGGAAGCCTGCCTCATGAGCAAAGGGGAGAAGGCAGCTGTAATAGATAAGGGATCACTAAGAAAAAGATGGCTGGAGGAATCGGTCGGGATGGGAGATGTGTGCAGAAAGTGGATAAAGGATCAAACATGGTAGCCTCTCAGGGTCTGTATTGCTAACCACAATTCCCAAAAGTAGAGAGATTATGGGGAATCATGTCTGCCATGGGGGCAGGGGGAGGGTGGGAAAGGGGGGGTATACTGAGGATATTGGTGGTGGGGAATGTGCACTGGTGGAGGGATGGATGTTTGATCATTGTGTGATTGTAACCTAAACATGAAAGCTTGTAACTATCTCATGGTGACTCAATAAAATTTTTTAAAAAGTAAAAAAAAAAGAAAATTCAGTGGTAGGAAGGAAGGGAGGGAGGGAGGGAGGGAGGGAGGGAGGGAGGAAGGAAGGAAGGAAGGAAGGAAGGAAGGAAGGAAGGAAGGAAGGAGAGTGGGAGGGAGAGAAGGAAGGAGGGAGGGGGGAAAGGAAGGAGGGAGGGAGAGAGGGAAGAAAGGATGCTAGGCAACAAAGAACTGAGAAACAAAGCATTTTCTCAGGCAGTTTATTACCATGACTCGTGGGGACAGGAGAACCTTCCAACTATCCAAGTCAGCTTTCCAAATATTCTTACATCAAATTCAAAACCACATCACAACTGTCATACAAAGCAGGAAAGCAACAGTAGGTGAATAGGCTGGAGCCCACCATGCCAGGTGACAGTCCAGTTCCACCTTGCTCCCTGTTTTGGAAAAGTGGGGCAACAGGAGGAAACGGTCCTCACAGGGAGTTTTGAAGAAAAGTGAACTCATACCCATGAGCAGCAAGTCCTGACTCAATGGGGTTTCCTTGGGGGTGATTCCAGAAAGATTGATTTCAATTTCTTCAGGAGAAACAGCTTAGAGTAGAGTTAGTGATGGCGGGTTAGCATTTGAAAGGATTTGGGGTGGAAGTGGGGGAGAGTCTCATTGATTCCAAAGGTTTCCATTCACAGACTGGGAATGTTGGGAAAGGAACTTTATGTATTTGGAACAAAAGTGGGAAATGGAGGAGACCTGGAATTGCAGAACGAAGTCATAGAAAATACAAAAAATACAAGCCAGAGAGAGAATATAGCAGGTAGGATGCTGGCCTTGCACACAACCAACCTGGGGTCCGATCCCTGGCATCCCATTAGAGTCCTCTGAGCACCACCAGGAGTGATTCCTGAGCATCACCAAGTATGGCAGAGGGAGAGAGAGAGAAAGAAAGAAAGAAAGAAAGAAAGAAAGAAAGAAAGAAAGAAAGAAAGAAAGAAAGAGAGAGAGAGAGGGAGGAAGGAAGGATGGAAGGAAGGAAGGAAGGAAGGAAGGAAGGAAGGAAGGAAGGAAGGAAGGAAGGAAAGAAAGAGGAAGGGATGGAGGGAGGGAGGGAGGAAAGAAAGAGAGAGAGAAAGAAAGAAAGAAAGAAAGAAAGAAAGAAAGAAAGAAAGAAAGAAAGAAAGAAAAGAAGAAGAAGAAGAAGAAGAAGAAGAAGAAGAAGAAGAAGAAGAAGGAAGGAAGGAAGGAAGGAAGGAAGGAAGGAAGGAAGGAAGACAGAGAAAGAAAGAAAGAAAGAAAGAAAGAAAGAAAGAAAGAAAGAAAGAAAGAGAGAAAGAGAGAGAGAAAGAGAGAAAGAGAGAGAGAAAGAACAAAGACTAACAAATTCAATGGCTTGCCTGCCATCAGCAAAGGAGACACAGAGTCTGTCTCTGAGGGAGAAAATGACTCAGGGTCTTTCATCCCTCCATTGAACCAGCCTTGGGGACCAAAGTGTCCCCTAGTGATGCACTTGAGGCCCATCACTGACAAGAGACGGCTCGGCTGAGGAGCCTGCCCAGTGCCTCTTTGACATCCCTGTTCCTCAGGCTGTAGATGAAGGGGTTCAGCATGGGAGTCACCACCGTGTACATTACCGAGGCCACAGAGCTTTTCTCAGACACGTGAGTGGCCGCAGAACTCAGGTAGACGCCCAGGCCAGTGCCATAGAACAAGGAAACCACTGAGAGGTGTGAGCCGCAGGTGGAGAAGGCCTTGGACTTGCCCTTCCCGGAAGACATGCGCACCAGGGATGAGACGATCTTCGAGTAAGAGTAGAGGATGCCCCCCAGGGGAACTATAATCAGCAAGGCCGCAGACAGATACAAGCAAATGTTATTGATCAGGATGTCTGAGCAGGCGACTTTGAGCACCTGGGCTAGTTCGCAGAAGAAATGAGGGATCTCGGTGCCCACACAGAAGGTCAGCCGCACCACCAGGAGGATGTGCCACAGGGCCACCCAGATGATGACCTGCCAGCACGCAAGCACCAGGTAGGCACAGACACGGGGGTTCATGATGACCGTGTAGTGCAGGGGGTGGCAGATGGCCACGTAGCGGTCATAGGCCATGACGGTCAGGAGGAAATTGTCCAACCCAACGAATACCATGAAGAAGTAGACCTGCGTGAGGCAGCCCACGTAGGAGATGGCTTGGCTCTGCGTCTGGATGCTCACCAGCATCCTGGGGATGGTGGTGGTGGTGAAGCAGATGTCCACCAGGGACAGGTTGGAGAGGAAGAAGTACATGGGCGTGTGCAGGCGGGGGTCAGAGATGCTGGCCAGGACAATGAGCAGGTTCCCCAGCACCGTGACCAGGTACATGGACAGGAAGGCGCCGAAGAGGACGGGCTGCAGGTCCGGATCCTTGGAGAGTCCCAGGAGGAGGAACTGTGATGCTTCTGTCTGGTTTGCTGCTTCCATGGAGCCTGCGGATCTACAAGAAAGTCATGGTTGGGAATGGAGTGATGCTACAGAGAGGAACTTGCCTTGTACTCAGCCGACCTTGGTTCAATTCCTGGCATCCCGTAGGTTTCCCCATACACACACACACACACACACACACACACACACACACACACACACACACCAGTTCCCCCAGAAGTGATTCCTGAGTGCAGAGCAAGGATTAATGCCCAAACATGTCTAGGTGTGGTCCAAAAATAAGTAAATAAATGAACAAATTCATGGTTGGGGCCAGAGAAATAGTCCAGTGGGAGATTGCTTGCTTTGCATGCAGACAACCCCAGTTCCTTCTCTTTTACCCCATGGTCTGTCGAGCTCTACCAGGAGTAATTCCTGAGTGCAGAGCCAGGAGTAACCCCTGAGTTTCACCGTTGTAGACAAAAGAAAAAAAAATTTTAAGTAGGAAAAAAATGTTATATTATTACCTTCTTTGTCAGGCTAAAAATTCCTTTGGTCATAATAGGGTCTTGATGAATGACCAATATTATCATTATGACAAGATGGGTCTATAATTCTACCATAGAACTAGGAGTTAAAAAGGGAATCAAATAATACCCAAGAATAGCTTAGATCAGTACCAGGAGGATTACTCCATGGCTTAGAGTCCAGCTGGGCATTCTAGGGGAAAGGGAAGCTCAGATAGAGAAGGGAGCACCAAATAAAGGGTGTTTGCAGGATCCTCCTAGGAGGGAAGATGCATGTTGAAAGTAGACTATGGACCGAACATGATTGCCACCCAATTCCTCTTTTGCAGACCACAACACCCAAAAGGAGAGAGAAAACAAAAGGGAATGCCCTGCCACAGAGGCAGTGTGGGATGGGGGGGATGGGGGTGGGAGGGATACTGGGATCCATGGTGGTGGAAAATGGGCACTGATGGAGGGATGGGTATTTGATCATTGTGTAATCGAAACCCAAGCACAAAAATTTGGACGTCTACAACTGTACCTCATGGTGTTTCAGTAATAAAAGCAAAAAAAAACCAAACAAACAAACCAAAAAAAGGGAATCAAAGTCCACTGCAGAGTACACAAATAAAAATTCAAGTAATATATTTTCAATGCCAGAGTGGATAACAACTTATGTTAATGAGTAGAGCTTTATACTCAACTGCATTCAATGATTTAAATATTTTTGAATTTGAATTTTTTTATTTACATAGGTTCCAATCAGATGGTCATCACTCATCACAAACTGACTTTTTTTTTTTTGCTCTTTAGGTTACACCCAGCGCTGCTCAAGGGTTACTCCTGGCTCTGTACTCAGAAGTTACTCCTGGTAGTGCTTGGGGGACCATATGGGATGCTGGGGATCGAACCCGGGTCAGCCACATGCAAGGCAAACGCCCTCTCCACTGTACTATCACTCCAGCCCCCCAAACTGACTTTTACTGACTTATTTTCTCTTAAGTCCACTGACCTTTGAGCAACAAAATTCCTTTAAGTTTTGTTAGAACAAGTGATATGACATCCATTTGTTCTATATGCCTGTCCCGGGGGGTGGGCTGGGGTAGAGGTGGGCAGGAGCCCGGGGCGGAGGGAAGGTCACACAGGTGGTGGGATGGGTGTTGAAACACTGTGTGCCTGAAACAACTCTCTGATCAGCAATTTTGTAAGCCTTGGTATCTCAAATATATTTTTTAACTACAGTGCAAAACTAGGAGTTCTCAAGGAGAGCCTGTGTCAGGATTTCCTAGGATAGAATACTTGCCCAGAGTTATTTCGGTGCCTTAAGACTTTATCTGTTTTCTCTGCAGCAGCGTCAGCTCTGGCACTTGAGCAGATACTGGCTAGACGGATGGAGCGGTGGGAAGGAAACTCACCCGGAGGCAAGACACAACATTCCCTGATACGCTTCCCGCCCCCAGCACCAGACTCCGCTTAGAACGCTACAGCGGCCGGTCATTGCCTGGCCCCCTCCTCAAACAAGGTTGCCTACAACCCCAGCCGCCACCAAGGCCCGATGGGGACATTCCAGATACAGCGGTTGTTACCTCTCGGCACCGCCATGCAGCATATAAGCTAGATGGAGATCCTCGTGGGGGTGAGAGCCGGCCTGCAGGGTGGGTGCTTCCAGAAAGAGGAGGGAGTGCCTGAGCTGCAGAGATGATGCAGGGGACAGAGGACATGCAGGTGTGAAGGAGAAGCTTGGGACAGAGCAAGAGTGCGTGCGCATATGTTGGGGCAAAACAAGTAGATTCATAGACCCAACGGGTGAGTGATCTGTCGGTGCAATAGCCACTGTTTTGATCAGCCAATGCTTTCTACCAGTTATTGTTTTCTATTGATTATTGATTATTAATTATTGATTATTGGTTGAGGGAGGGAGGGGAAAAGACAATGAAATAATGGGGCTGGGATCTTAAAACGCTGGTGAACGGGTTGGTGCAGTAATCCTGCAACTGTAAAATGACATTGGTGGTGCTGGGAAGTAGGATGCTTCCATTGAAAAAGAAATTTTTTTTTTGCTTTTGGGGTCACACCTGGTGATACAGAAGGGTTACTCCTGGCTCTGCACTCAGGAATTACTCCTGGTGGTGCTCAGGAGACCATATGGGATGCTGGAAATCCAACCCGGGTCAGCCACGTGCAAAGCTCTGCCCCTTCAAGAAATAATATTAATTTTAGGGACTGGAGTGATGGTACAGAGGGTAGGGCATTTGCCTTGCACACAGCCAACCCGGGTTCAGTCCCCAGCATCCTATATAGTCCTCCAAGCATCGCCAAGGAGTAATTCCTGAGTGCAGAGCCAGGAGCAACTCCTGAGCATCCCTGAGTGTGACACAAAATATATATATATATATATATATATATTAATTTTAAATTAAAAATGACTGAGACTCAATTTCAGCTGTAAGGGAAGGTGAAATGATCATTTTAGCTATGAATATTTTTACTGTAAGAAGGGTGAGCACTGTAAATCAGGAGACGGGGAAACAGCAAGTATTTGCTGCAGACAGAACAAAATGTGACAGACTGGAGAGATAGTACAGTGGGGAAAGCATTTACCTTGCACACAGTTGACCCAGGTTCAATCCCCGCCATCCCATAGGGTCCCCCAAGCACCATAGGAGTGATTCCCCAGCCCAGAACCAGGAGTCAACCCTGAGCACTGCAGGTTGTGTGACCCAAAAACAACAACAACAACACAAAGAAAAAAATGTGAAGTTTCTGGGTGGGTCTAATAAAACCAGAGAGAGTGGGCATCTGGGGTAGGTAGTGCCATAGCATCTTTGCTGAGAAGGTGGAAAGGAAAATGGCCTTTTTTTAGTTTTTGGTTTTGTTTTTGGGTTTTTTTGGTTTGTTTGGGGTGGTTTTTTTTTTTTGTTTTGTTGCTTTTTGGGTCACACCCAGCAATGCTCAGGGGTTACTCCTGGCTCTACACTCAGGAATTACTCCTGGAGGTCTGAGGGACCATATGGGATGCCAGGAATCAAAGCCAGGTTGGCCGCATACAAGGCAAATGCCCTACCCGCTGTACTATCACTCTGACCCATAACAGCCCAATTTAAAGTTTTCCAGTTTGGAGTCAGTCATTTGAGACGTCTACTGTGAACTTACTCTGGTCATGACTGTCTCAACTCTGCAAGCCAAACCAGAAGGCTGCGCACATTCAACTTTTTCATACTGGAACTCTAGAAAACAGAAAACAAACACTAGAGTCATACAAAAAAGACTGTTTTTTTTTTTTTGTCAAGTCGGAAGTCATGTTGATGTTTGTGTGTTTAAATGACATAAAGAGAACCTGTGTTTTCTTGCAAATCTTAATTTTTCACTTTAACTGCTTTAACCATGTGTCTGTCACTTCATTCAAGAAAACATTGGCCAAGAATTTCCCCTGTGAAAAATTTATCTTTCGCCTGTCATCATTGCTTCACCTGGTCACGGGTTTTTCTGGGTTTTTTTGTTTGTTTGTTTGTTTGTTTGGTTGGTTTTTGCTCTTTTGGGTCACACCTAGCTATGCACAGGGATTACTCCTGGCTCTGAATTCAGAAATTACTCCTAGCGGTGCTTGGGGGACCATATGGCATGCTGGGAATCAAACCCGGGTCAGCTGCATACAAGGCAAACACCCTACCCGCTGTGCTATTGCTCCAGCCCCCAGTCACAGTTATTTTTAATTCTTCCTTCAGAGGGAGAGGTTGGCCCTGTGGTAAAGGGAACTGTTATGGCTCGTATTCACAATTGCTCATTGATGGGCTGGAGTGATAGTACAGCAGGGAGGGTATTTGCCTTGCACAATGTGGACTCTGGTTCGACCCCAGCATCCTGTAGAGTCCCTGTGCATCACCAGGAGTGATCCCTGAGTGCAGAACCAGGAGTCAAGCCCTGAGAACTGCCAGGTGTGACCCCAAAACCAAATAATAATAATAATAATAATAATTTCTCATTGAATTGTGCTCCATTGGAGCGGTAGCACAGCGGTAGGGTGTTTGCCTTGCACGCAGACGCCTGGCCAAACCAGGTTCAATCCCTCCACCCCTCTCAGAGAGCCCAGCAAGCTACCGAGAGTATCTCGTCCGCATGGCAAAGCGTAGCAAGCTACCCACGACGTATTCAATATACCAAACACAGTAACAACAAGTCTCACAATGGAGATGCTACTGGGCCCACTCGAGCAAATCAATAAACAACGGGAGGACAGGGCTACAGTGCTACAGTGCCCTTTACCTTTGGGGCTGCAAGATAATACAAGAACCTCCCTAAGCTTCTAAGAAGCTATAAGGGAGTGGGGGGAGCAATAGTACAGCAGGGAGGACATTGCCTTCCACCCTTCCACGTGGCCAACCCAGGTCCAATCCCCAATATCTCATAAGGTCCCCCAAGCACCGCCAGGAGTGATTTCTTATTTATTTATTTATTTATTTTTGCTTATTGGGTCACATGCAGCAATGCACAGGGATTACTCCTGGCTCATGCACTCAGGAATTACTCCTGGTGGTGCTAGGGGAACATATGGGATGCTGGGAATCGAACCCGGGTCAGCCGCGTGCAAGGCAAACACCCTACCTACTGCGCCAGCCCCAGGAGTGATTTCTGAGTGCAGTGCCAGGAGTAACCCCTGGGCATTGCTGAGTGTGACCCAAAAAGCAAAAAATAGAAAAAAGAAATGGAAGAAGATAGTATAGGTACAATGACATTATAAATGCATAGAGACTGTCCCACAACAGTTATTCCCTAAAAGGCAATTGGGATTATTGCTATGCTGACCGAGGGACACAGCTCTTAATTTAGTCCCTGTCGTCCCTCCATGCAGAATTCTTACCCCCTACCTGTGCTGTGATGAACCGGCCAACACTTGTCAGTGATAACAGACGGATCAGGACACAGTTGAGAAGACGCCTTACCCTGCTGGGGTCTCCACGTGTGGTGTTTTGTCAGTGAGCACAGCTGGGACTCAGGTCCAGCTCAACTGACAGCCACTTGTTCTCCGGCAAACATGGCAGTGTCCAGAGCTGTCCAGAAGTCTCGCTTCATCTCCACCTGCTGAACACAAATAAAATGAATCTATGGCTGAAATCAAACACTGACCAAGAGCCCCTCTGCACCGTGCCAACCAATGCCCACTGCAAGGAGCCTGGACTGAAGGATGTCCAGGACCCCTGCTAAAATACAGAGAGGTCACAGTAGGTGGCAGGTTCCAATAGAAGGGGACAGTAAGTTATTTGTCTCGTGAGATCTGTGATTTGGATATAAAAGAAGGTACAACAGGAGTATTTTACCCTGGGGGATGTCCTGGGGCTAATTCTCAAAGCTCCCCATTAAAAAAAGTTTCCTCTTTCAGAACAACTTTCTTGGAAAAAAGAAAGAAAAGTTCCAGCCCCAGGAAATGATGAAAACTTGGCTTGAAAACTCTTTTCCCTGGGGCAGGAGTGGGGGGCTGGGGGATCTGTGGGTCCATCATGTTCCACTTCCTTTTGGAGTCTGTCTTCCCTCGGGCAAAAGCTGCTAGTAAAGGATTCCCATGACATGATCTATGCCAATCAAAGTATGAAATTGGCAATTATGTCAGCAGGACCCAGCACCCAAGACTTGCTCTAGCAGATTAAGATGTAACACAAAATGTCATTCAAAAAATGATATTGACAATCAAACGCTCATAATTGCTGGCTTATGTAATATGCAAACAGCCCAGGACACATGACATTGTTATAATTAATGTTTTGAAGATAAGTCAAACTGGAGCAATAGCACAGCAATAGGCTGGAGTGACAGCACAGCGGTAGGGTGTTTGCCTTGCATGTGGCTGGCCAAGTCTACCCAGGTTTGATTCCTCCACCCCTCTCGGAGAGGCCAGCAAGCTACCGAGAGTATCTGGCCCGCATGGCAAAGCCTGGCAAGCTACCCGTGACGTATTCCATATGCCAAGCAGCACAGTAACAACAAGTCTCACAGTGGAGACATTACTGGGCCCGCTTGAGCAAATTGATGAACAACGGGAAGACAGTGCTACAGTGCAGAAGATAAGTAACCAAAAGGGGCAGTTCAACAACTCGTTGAGATATGACACTGTAAAGAGCATCAATGAAATTAGAATAGACCCATCTTCAGAGAAGACAGAAAAATTGATCCAGGGGGAATATATTTTTTAAGGTGACTTTCAAATCATCAGAAAAGTTAGGTCCAAATTAGACTGTGTCCAAATTAGTTTGTTTTAAGGGAAAAGTGATCTCAAAAACACACTCAACAAGGGAAAATTAGAGATGGAGTCAATTTAAGTTTGAACAATGACAAGAATTGGGAAGGAAAGTTTGCTACAAATCACAGGCAAATAATTTCACCACGGGTACAACATCACAATCCATAGAGAAAGGGGACTGGAGCAATAGCACAGCAGGTAGGGTGTTTGCCCTGCAAGCGGCCGACCCGGGTTCTATTCCCAGCATCCCATATGGTCCCTCAAACACTGCCCAGGAGTAATTCATGAGTGCATGAGCCAAGAGTAACCTCTGGGCATCGCTGGGTGTGATCCAAAAATTTAAAAAAAAAAAAAAAAAAAAGATGAGTAACTGCAAATGCTTAAAAGTTCATGACAAGGGAGCTGAAGTGATAGAGCAGTTGGGAGGACATTTGCCTTGCACGCGACTGACCAGAGTTTGATCCCCAGCACCCCATATGGTCCCCTGAGCACATCCAGGAGTAATTTCTGAGTGCAGAGCCAGGAGTAACCCCTGAGCATCACCAGGTGTGACCAAAAAAATTAAATAAATAAATAAGAGTTTATGACAAAATATAAATATACTCGTGTATTTTTCTCTTTTTAATTGATCCATCATTGGTTTACTTCAGTACCATAGAACATCAAAGCTGATAGATACTTCTTTGCATATCTAAATCGCCCTCCCACCCTCCACCAAAATTCCCACACCACCCCATTACCCAAAATTCTCTCTACCCCATGCTCTGTTGCTCTATTTCCCTCCACTAACCATCAACATATTCATCAAGTCTGGGAGAATAGTTTAGTTTTCTTTAATGAAACTTTTTATTGAAGCACTGTGATTTACAAAAATGTTCAGAATAGTGCTCTAGGGGATAATGTTCCACCACCACAAACTAGAAAATTGCTTACTAAGGAGGCAGGCTGTGGGGTTGTAGGGGTTGTGTGGGAACCTAGGGACATTGGTGGAGAGAAGTTGACACCGATGGTGGGATTGTGTGGGAAAGCTTCGTGGACTTTGCCTACTCATCTGTTCTAGTTATTCAGATTCCCCTTATTAATAAAAGCTTTGGTAATTGCTTCTCACTCTCTTACACATTTCACTTACTATAATCACTTCAAATTCCATTCATTTTGTTCCCAAGGGGGCAATTTCCAACTTCTAAAGAGCAGATCAGGGGTGGGGTGAAGGGGAGGGGAAGCAACAGAATCAGTATCCCAGAGAGCATTAGTATCCCATCGTCCACAAAACTCTATCAGGCCACGTGCAAGAGGACTTTTCAGTGGAGTCCACGTCTCGGCTATTGTAAATCATGCCACTATATTTGAATGAATGAGGCGCAACTGTATTTTTGAGTATTTTATTACATATGAAAGTATAGCTCTGACATAAATATTAACTACAAGAAGGAAAGAGGCAAAGAGGAAACACAGACAGGCAGGAAATTAAAGTTTACCTAAGGGGCTGGAGCAATAACACAGAGGGTAGGGCGTTTGCCTTGCACTCGGCCAATCCGAGTTCGATTCCCAGCATCCTATATGGTCCCCTGAGCACCACCAGGAGTAATTTCTGAGTGTAAAGCCAGGAGTAACCCCTGTGTATCACCGGGTGTGACCCCCCAAAAAAATATTTACCTAAAAATTTTCTTTGCGAAATAATCCTCTGACAAAGATGAGTTAGTGGGAAGAATGAGGACCCTAAAGTAAGCTACAATATTGTTCCCAATAAAGTTTATTTCAAAGAGCACCTGTATTTTCAAATTTATGTTTTCATTTCCTTCGGATGACTCCTAACACAGGTATTACTGCATCCTAGGGTATTTCCAACTTTAGTTTGCAGGAAGACTCCAGACCATTTTCTTTAGAAGCTATACCAACGTCAGAGTGATAGCACCGTGGGTAGGGTGCTTGCCTTGTGCATGGCCAACCCCGGTACATTCCCCAGCATCCCAAAGAGTCCCCTGAGCATTGCCAGAAGTAAGTCCTGAGTGCAGAGACAGGAGTTAAGCCTTGAGCATCACTCTGGTCCCCATAGTTAAACATTTTTAGGAGCCAAAGCATAGTACAGGGGGAAAGGTGATTGCCTCGCATGTACCTGACCCAGGTTCCATCCTTGGCACCCCATAAAGTTGCCTGAACCCCTCCAGGAGCAATCCCTTAACACAGAGCCAGAAGTAAGCCCTGACCACCACCGGCTGTGGCCCAAAAACAAAAAATTAAAAATCGATAAACAGGGGGCTAGAGTAATAACACAGCAGGTAGGGCGTCTGCCTTGCACGCAGCTGACCCGAGTTCAATTCCCAGCATACCATATGGTCCCCTGAGCACCGCCAGGAGTGATTCCTGAGTGCAGAGCCAGGAGTGACCCCTGTGCATCGCCGGGTGTGACCCAAAAAGAAAAAAAAATCAATAAACAGGACTGAAGTTATAGTATGTGGGGAGGGTGTTTGCCTTGAAAAAGTTTAATTCTTGGCCCGAGAGGTAGTTCCGAAGTCCCAGGGTCCTATCAGCTGTGCTTGGGTTTACCTGAAGTCCTGTGAAGCCAGGTCCTTCTATCTGTGTATGTGGCCCACCACTGGAGCAATTTCCCTGCCCTATTATTGCTGAAACTGGACTTCGGCATGTACTGGTGGAAGCTCTCAGATTTATTTTTTTAACAACATATTTTATTTATTTATTTATTGCTTTTTTGGGTCAGACCCAGCGATGGCCAGGGGTTACTCCTGGCTCATGGGCTCAGGAATTACTCCTGGCGATGCTCAGGGGACCATATGGGATGCTGGGAATCGAACCCAGGTCGGCTGCATGCAAGGCAAACGCCCTACCAGCTGTGCTATCACTCCAGCCCCAAGTTCTCAGATTTAAAAGAAATCGGACCTTAAAAATAATACATGTGTGGCTGGAGCAATAACAGCAGGTAGGGCATTTGCCTTCCATGCGGCCAATCTAGATTCAATTCCCAGCATCCCATATGGTCCCCTGAGCACCACCAGGGGTAATTCCTGAGTGCAGAGCCAGGAGTAACCCTTATGCATCGCCAAAAAGCAATAAATAAATAAATAAATGTTCATTTTTTTTATTTAAAAAACAACTTCTAGCTTTGGGGTCACCCCTGGCAGTGCTGGGGTTCAAACTCAGGGGTGTCCCACTTGCAAAGCACACACTCCAGCCCCTGAACTTATCTCTCTAGTCCTAATCACCTAATCAATCACTTTTTTTTTGAAGAGGCATTGCCAGGTGTGGCCAAAAAAAAAGTGAAATAATGAGCCATGAAGCCATTAAGGAATGATAATGAGCTAGCAAGAAACTTTACTAAGCATAGGACATCAATTTG
Source organism: Sorex fumeus (assembly GCF_029834395.1). NCBI lineage: Eukaryota > Metazoa > Chordata > Mammalia > Eulipotyphla > Soricidae > Sorex > Sorex fumeus. The sequence goes on from NW_026606098.1 coordinate 10,870,958, forward strand.
ATAATTCAAACACATGAATGCTATGAAAAAAGAAGGGAGATGTAACTTTATCAATAAAAAGGCCTAAGGACCATAATTTGTCCACAGAATAATGGAGGTAAAGAACTGAAGTCTTGGTCCTATGTCATCAATTTTAATCAATTTTGATTAAATTTGTTTTGAACCTTCAGACCCACGTGCATAGACCTGGGTGGTTTACTACATGAGAAGTGGTTGGGAAGACCCTGAAATTTTGGGTTCTGAATCTGAGATGAAGGCCAACAACCTGTTTAACAAGACCCCAGAGTGGCAGACCCACAAAGGCAGACTGAACGCCCAACTCTGGGCCTGGACCCCAATTTTCGCTTCTAATCACTATCACTGTAATTGCTAAGATGAGTCCTGCAGACAGCTTGGAAGGAACAGAAAAATATATAAATTAAAACTCTTCAAGGGACTGGAGCGATAGCACAGTGGGTAGGGCATTTGCCTTGCATGCGGGCGACCCAGGTTCAATTCCCAGCATCCCATATGGTCCCCTGAGCACCCCCAGCAGTAATTTCTGAGTGCAGAGCTAGGAGTAACCCCTGAGCATAACTGGGTGTGACCCAAAAAAGTCTTCAGGCTCACGCCACTCCCCCAGTACAATTTAATACTACCTGGGATACACAAGTAAGGTCCCTGAGCACAGCCACATATGGCCAAACACACACAAAAATTTTTTCAAAAACAAATAAAAAATAACATTCACAGCACGCACCCCTGCATCCTAAACTGTGTCCTTGGCCGCATGTGTGCACCCCAATGCAGCAAGGCTTCGTCTACCCATCAGCGCTGCAGATTCACACAGCCTGAATGCGCTGGTGAAAAGCGGGAAGCATGCACACCCCGAGGCAAAGGCCTTCCGCCACGGTGCACACACGTGCACACCCACAGGGTCCAGAAACCAGCCGCTTGCGCATGCGCGCAGTGAGGCAGGGCCTTCGAGTGCCCAGCCTCTCTTCAGAGGCCAAGGCACGTGCGGAGCCACACCTGGGAGCAGCCACATGCATGTGCAGCGCGGCCTGAGCTTCGTCTGGCCCCGCCCACACCCGCTGACAGGCACCGGGGAAAACCGCTCGCAGGCACAGGGAGCACCGAGACTTCGTAAGGCTCCGCCCACTTCCGCAGACTGCTTGTGGGGCTTCAGTACGCATGCGCAGAGTGTGGTGTGGCCCCGCCTCCTGCGGGCAGCGGATCGGGCGCGCAGACTTGAGCTTCGCCGTGCGTCATGGCCTCCAGAGAAGCAGCCTTGGGTTTCTGGTGATCAGAGACACCACGGACGGCGACAGCCGTGTGCTGCCCACTGCAAAAGTATTGTACGGGGGTCGGAGCCACTGGACTTGCTTGCCTTGTCAACGCGGCCGACCCTGCTTTGCAGCCCAGAGGTGACCCCTTGCGGCGCCTGAAAACTCAAAGAACTCAGGCCTGCAGTCTCGGGCCTCCGTAGAGTTGGGATTCCAACGCGAATGGTGAAGCTGGTGAGTTTCCCTCGACGCCTCTTCAGCTCTGTGAGGCGCGTGGCAGTCGGGCTTGAGCGGTGGCTTTTGTGTGGAAAATTTAACATCTGAGGGATGGGGACTTGATCATTGTATAACTGAAACCCAAGCACAAAATTTGTAAGCCTATAACTGTACCTCATGGTTTTTCACTAATAAAAAAAAGAAAAAAAAATTTAAAAAAAAAAAAAAGAAATAGAGACAAAGTAATTCTGATGCTATCAGCCAGATCAACTAGTATCAGAATTACAGATTGCCTTCTGGGAAAAAAAAAAAAAATTTTAAGGCAGGTAGAAGGGCTGGAGCGATGAAGGGTGTTTGCCTGGCGCTCTGCTGACGTAAATTCGATCCCCGGCACCTCACAGGGGCCCCCGAGCCCCGCCGGGAGTGACCCCTCAGCACCAGCGGGTAGGGCCCCAAACCCAAAAGAGAAAAGCAGGCGGAATTGTTTGTGGGGTCAGGGGGACGCACCCGGCCTTGCTAGGGGGCCCAGGGGCCCTGGGGAGGCGGTTACGGTTGAGTTTGGGACCCTGCGGGTGCGAAGCCGAGCGTGGCGAAGCTTTCTGGGGTGCCTTCCGCATCCACCCCCAGTTCTGATGTCTTCACGTTCTGTCTGAGGCTGCCCGTCGCACCCCGCCTACCCCCCCCCCGCCCCCGCTAGCGTTTTCAGTTGTATTTGGGTCCCGCTAGACAGGAAGTGGGCGGCGGTGCTGGGGGGGTCCACAGGGCGACTTCACCCACGCACACCCCAAACTGAGGGAACGTTGCTTTTTTTTCTTTGATTTTTGAAGCCGCACCGGTGGTGCTCAGGGATAGCTCCTGAGGAGGGGGGTCCGGGGGGACCCTAAAGGGTGCCAGGATGGAAACCGGAACCGGGGCGCTCTTTGCGAGGCAAACGCCCTCCCGCCGTCCCATCGCGTCACCGCCACACAGAACTTTCCTGACGGTTCCCGAAATTTTCGTCTGCTTCCTCACCAGTTGCTGTAGGCAACCGCTGCTCAGGAGGCCCATTCAGTGCATTTGGGTTTGCTCATCTCTTTTCTCGTCAGAACTCTAAGACTTAGGATCAGTGTCGGCTGCTGTTCGTTTAGAGTTTAAGAGTTCGTTGGGGGGGGGGAGCGATAGTCCAGCGGGGAGGGCGTTTGCCTCGCACAGGGCTGACCGGGTTCGATTCCCAGCATCCCATATGGTCCCCGAGCACCGCCAGGAGTGACTCCTGAGTGCAGAGTCAGGAGTAGCCCCTGTGCATTGCCGGGTGTGACCCAAAAAACAAAAAAAAAAAAATTTAAAAAGAATTCATTAACAATTCGGGGTTACTAAGTGGATCGCTGGGTCGTTTTTCTTTTCCTGCTGATTGTTTTTGGCATACTTAGATGCCTCTTTGCCCTGGCATAATGTTATACGTAGAAATGAATAACATTATTATAGGGTAGTATTTTTATATTTAATTTTTGGTAGGTAGTTCAGGGTTTTTTTTTAATTTATTTTTAAGTATAGATTGATTCCACAGTACACTCCAAATCAGTGCAGGACTGATAGCACAGCGGGTAGGGCGTCTGCCTTGCACACAGCCAACATGGCCGACCCGAGTTCGATTCCTCCGCCCCTCTCGGAGAGCCCGGCAAACTACCGAGAGTATTCGATATGCCAGACACAGTAACAACAAAGTCTCCAATGGAGACGTTACTGGGCCTGCTCGAGCAAATCGATGATCACTTTACTTTATCAACTATTCAGCACTTTCTAATTTGAGCGTTTAGCAAAGGATGTTTTAAAAATATTCATCAGTTTTATCAGATAGTACAGCCAGCAGGGCACTTGCCTTGCACAGGGCCGACCAGGGTTCAATCTACGGCATCCCATAGAGTCTCAAGCACAGGAGAGTCAGATTCAGACAAAAACTGAAGTCAGCCCTGAGCACTGTCAGGTGTGACCAAAAATAAAATCTCCAGTTTTGCTCCGAATTTGCCTTCCGTTGTACGTAATGACGTTGCTTATGCTTCTCATGCGTTCTCTCAACTCTTAAGAGTATTTTTTTTCCCCTTTCCGAGTGCCCCTTTGAAGCATTTCACCCATTCTGGGTTCTTCTGTTACTGGGAGGACTTCCCTCTTTCCGTCCTTTGGTGGATGCATGCGAACCTCAGTCTTGTTACAAATACACATGTATTAAATCATGTGCTATTAGATATTTTATCTGTGTGTGTGCACGCCTGCGTTCTCATGTGTGTCTAGACAGCTGTTCCTATGTGCTTTTGGAAGTTATGAAGAGAATTTTATAGGTTTGAGGAAACGCCGTTCTAACTGGGAACCATTGGGAAGCTAAGGAGAGTCATTTTTGAATGAGCAGACAATGTGTGCATTGTTCAGTCGCTGTGGTGAACGAGGGGTATGGGCATGGCTACCCCAGGCTCATCCCAAAACCCGAGAACCATCTGCCAGAGGGCATGCAGGAGGCCAAGTTTTGGCTGAATCTAGAAATTACCAGTATGTTACCAGTACGAAATTAGTCCATAGCAAAATCTGGAATTGGCCTTGGTGCTTATACTGGTCTGGGCAGCGGGAGACAACTGTGCAGGCAGGAAAGTCAGCCCTGGGCTAAGTAGTAGCCCAGGAAATGCTTTTAGGCCGGTTAGCCCTCACAAGTGCTCAGCACTGTTCCCTAAGACAGTGCATTTGTGTTTATGGACTCATCCCAGTAAAATTAACTTCCCGAGATTGACTCGAAGGGTTGATGAAAGTATTGTAACCTCTTGCCTATTTGTCTAGATTTTCTCTCAACAGGGCTAAAGGGGTTTAACTTTAAAGGTGTTGAATATCTTTAACTTATATCTAGGTATTGGTGTTATTTCCTGTGTTTTGCTTTTTATTTATTGAATCCAGCCGCAGTCATGCTTAGGGTTTACTCTTGACTCTGCCCAGGAAACAGTCCTTGGAAGGCTGGAAGGTTGGGGGGGGGGGGGAGTGGCAGGGTACTACAGTCAAGGCACACCCCATGCCATACTATCTCTCCAGCTCTTTATTTTGCTAACACATATATTTGACTTTTTTACATTCAGTCCAGTGATATTTACAGTTCAGTTTTGCAGCTCATGGATTATTTCAGATTTCCTGTGTACTCAGTACTGTCAGCATCACACAAACTGTGTTGGTTGACTTAACACTTCTTTCCCGTGCCTGAGGGTATTTTATGGCGATGTATAGACACGATGAAAATTTAACGCCGTTGCCTAGTTATGCTTGTGAGAAGATATATTCCATCATTAAATGTAATGGCTTCGGGGAGGGTACTTCCCTTGCACACAGCTAACCCAGTTCGATTCTGACACCCCATAGGGTCCCCTGAGCACTGCTAGGAGTGGTGCCTGGGCACAGAGCCGGGAGCAAGACTGAGAACCACTGAGTGTGCCCCCCAAAAAGAAAAAATGTAATAGGTTCAATTTTTTTCTAGAAACCTTTATTAAATTTAGGGGTGCCAAGAGCTTTTGGTTATGAGTGTGGTTTTGAATTTTGTTTTGCAGGGGGGGAGCCCTGATCTGATCCCCACAACTACATGGTCCCCCAAGCTCTACAGTGCCCAGAGTGCTCCATATACCTTACTGTCACTCCATTCTGTCACTCAGTCCCTAAAGCCAGCCCGGTCACTCCGATCCCAGGACCCAGCACAGCAAAATACCCCAGGGTAACTGCCTTTATGCCAGAGAGATTTATTTAGAAGTTGGTGAGAGGTTGTGTTCAGGGCTGACTCCTAACTCTGCACTTGGGGTCACTCCTGGCAAGACTTGGGGGACCCTATGCGTTGCCAGGGAACGGAACCAAGGAATCTGGCTGTGTGCAGGGCAAGCGCTTTAACTCCAGTACTAGTTCTCTCTCCCATGGTTCACTCTTTCACAAACTCTCTTTGTTCTCATGGAAACCTTCTCTTGATAAATTTTTTGCGCAGCCTGCAGCTCAGAGCCCTGAGTGCCGCCCGCTTCTGGACTCATTTACCAAATTGGGTTTTCTTTTTCCTTTGTTTTTGTTGCTTTTTATTTGGGGGACCACACTTGGTGATGCTCATGGGTTCTTCCTGGCTCTGTGCTCAGTAATTACTCCTGACAGGGATGAGGACCCTATGAGAAGCCGGGGATCGAACCTGAGTCTGCTGCGTGCAAAACAAACGCCCTCCCCGCTGTACTATCTCATCGGCCCCCACCAAACTAAATGTCTTAAGTCACATTCTTAAATAATTTTCGCTTGGGAATTCCCTGGAAAGCGGCTCACAAGCCTAGGGCAGGCCGCTGCTGTGGCCAGTTTCAAGTGTGGCCTTTGGCAGGGAAAGCTGCTCACCCGGGCTTAAGAGACGTTATCCCCCAACTCTTAGAAAGGGAAATGCCCCTTTTCACATGTAAATCTCACACCGAGGGGGCTGATTCCAGCCTACCAAGCCCCAGCACCCACCCCCCAACACACTCCTATACCCCACAGGAAGTAAGCTTTATGCCAGAGAGACTTTGGGGAACTGGAGGACAGGTGAGATTGTGTCCCCTACACCCTAGGTCAGGCCAGAAAGTTTAGCTAGGAGCAACTAGGGTACCTGGACTGAATTAATAGAACTGTGGATCAGCCTCCTTCTCTCCACCCCATTCACCCCAGCCCTTCGCCTCTGCATTTCACTGCCTCATCGGGATAGATTTTTACATCGTTTTATTGGTTTTCGCCTTTTTTCCGAAGAGTGAATTAACTGTGATCTGATGGAAAGCTTTTTTATTTTTATTATAATTGAAGCTTTTCTTAACTTTAAAATTTGTAAAATTGTGCGTACATTTAATTTTCTAGGGGTTTTTTTTCCATTTGAAGTTTTAATTCTGTGATGAATTTTTTTTAATTTTCAAATTAAGTATGTAATTTTTTTTTACATTTTAAAGTGTTGCTTTAAAAACAGGGAGCAAGGATGGGGCTGTGGCATCCATTGGGGGGGTTGTTAAAGAGCCACCCAGGTCCCCTGTGCACCCAAGAAACTTAAATTTTTCCCCTCCCCCCCAGTTGAGTCCCCACCCCCTTCCCCGCTGACAGCCGAATGTGGGGTGAGAATGGGGAGATGTCTTCTCAGCTGCTGACCCTCTTTGCAGCATCAGCCCTGGGGGACCCCCCTGCAACTCAGCCCATGCTCAGGGGACCCGTGTGGGTAGAACAGCACCCCCAAAACAGATGGGGCTCCCACTGCCCAAATGCTCAGTGAGTGGCTGCTAGGGTGCTGAGAAAGGCTTAGCCTTCCCCTCCCCCATCGACCCCCACTCCTCAGCAGGGTTCCTCCCAGCCCCCCAGCTCCCAGAGTCCTCTCCAAGTCTCAGCCGTCTCTGCAAGTGCGCTGCAAGAGGAGAAGCCTCTTGGCTGAGCCCAAGTGGACAGTCCCCCAGGCTGGACTCCATCAGGAATCGTGAGGTGAGGGGAGGAAAGGGGGGTCTCAACTCTCTGTTGCCTTTTCTGCCCGGGGATGTGGGCTTCGCAAGGGGCCCTGAGCACCTCTGGCAGGGCCCATCTCCTCTCCGAGGGGTCTAGTCTGCGCGTTCCTCTGGGGGCATGTCGCTGTGGGCCATCTCTTAGCCCCCAGATATTTCCAAGATCCCCAAGAAAAAATGGAGGGGAGCTCACTCTTTACTTCCTTTCTTCCTACCCTCCTTCCTTCCTTTTTCTTCCTCTTCTACCTTTCTCTTCTGTTGTTGGTGATGGTGTTTCCTTTTATTTTGTTTTTTGTATTTTGTGTTTTTTTGGTGGAGGGGGTGCAAGTGGTGGTGCTCAGGACTGACTCCTGGCTCTCTGCTTAGGGATCACTTCTGGCAAGCTGGGGAACCTGACCGTGTACTGGAGATCAAATGCAGGTCGACCTACATGCAAGGGAAACACCCTCCCCTCTGTGCTATCTCTCCAGTCCCTCTCTTTTCCTTCCTTCCTTTCTCTTCTGTCTTTCTTCCTTTCTTTTTCTTTCCTTTTTATTTATTTATTTATTTATTTTGTGGGGAGGGCCGCACTCAGCAGTGCTCAGGACTGACTTCCTGGCTATGTGCTCAGGAATCACTCCTGGCAGGGCTCAGGGGACCATATGGAGTGCCAGGGATTGGACCCAGGTTGGCTGTGTGCAAGACAAGCGCCCTCCCTGCTGGTCTGTTCTCTCACTATCTTGGGCTTTGTGTGCATTATTTTCCTATTGTTAGGTGAGGTGAGGTGAGGTGAGGTCGCTTATGAGTTTGTTTTCTTGTTTCTTGACTAGACTTGTATTACTGTGAACTCGGGGATTACTCCTGGCTCTGCACTCAGGAATGACTCCTGGCAGCGGGTTAGGTGACCCAAAAACCTTAAAATAAAAATAAGAAACACATTATAGCCATGATAGGTAGTCGTGATTTCAGTCTTCTTGAATTTATTACCTCATTAGGTGGTATGTGCCTGAAGATGCTCTGTGTGTGACCAGAATGTATGTCCTGCCGCTTTGGGGTTGAATGTTCTGCGTGTAGTGGGAGGCCAAAGTGCCCTTGGTGCTTCTCTGGCCATTAATATAAGTGGGGTGTGGAGGTCTCCTTCCGTGGTTGCTTGGTCAATCCTTGCTTTAGTCCTGTTAGCTCCCTGTATATTAGGAAGTTCCTATGTTGAGATGCCAAAGAGGCCAGTGGGTAAGGCACTTGCCTTGCATGCCACCGACCTGGATTTAATCCCCCACTGGTCCCCTGAGCACTGCTAAGAGTGGTCCCTTAAAAGTTTTTTAATTAAATTAAATTTTAAAAAATAAAATAAATTTTTTTTTCAATTTTTAAAAAAGAGTGATCCCTGACAGGCTTGGTTGGTGGTAGGAAAATTCAAAACAATGGTGATGGGAAGATGTTATGGTGGTGGGATGGGTACTGGAATATTGAATGTAATAAATTATTATGAATTACTTTATAAAAATAAAATTTAGGGCCAGAGCTGTAGTATAGCTGATAGGGCATTTGCCTTGCTCGCCACTGACCTGAATTCAATCCTTGGCATCCCATGTGGTCCTCCAAGAACTGCCAGGAGTAATTCCTGAGTATAGAGCCAGGAGTAACCCCTGAGCATCTGGATGTGACCCAAAAGGCAATATGTATATATATGTATATGTATACACACATATATAAATATATATATATTTCTAAAATTTTTAATATTGGGAGAGGAAAAAAAGAAAAAAAAAGTGTGATCCCTGGGCTGGAGTGATAGTATAGTGAGTAGGGCACTTGCCTTGCACACGGCTGACCTGGGTTCTATTTATAGCATCCCATATGGTCCCCTGAGCACCACCCGGAGTAATTCCTGAGTGCAAAGCCAGGTGTGACCAAAAAGAAAAAGGAAAAAAAGTGATTCCTTCCTATGATTTTAGTGTGTTAGTTGTGTTGAGAGTCCTAGCTGTTGTTTAGAACATCATTCTACATTTACCTTGGTCACATGTTAACTGCTGCCATGATTTTATTTGGGTGTAAAAAAATGTCTACTGCCCTCTGTTTAAATTCTGGAAAGGGGTAGTGGATGTTCTCCTTCCCTCCTCCGGTAAAAAAAAATTCTTATAAACTTTGAAAATACAGGAACACTAGGCCTGCTAAATCTGAGCAAATTAGTGGCTATCTCTTCTGTTTTTCTTTTTAAAGCACAAGAGGCCCATAAGTCTTGAGTTATTTTCCTTGGTTTAATATATATTTTTTTGATACAAGCTCTCAGAGCAAGAGAATAAAAATCATGCATTGTTGAATCCTTAAAAAAAAAAAGTGATTCCTGAGCTCAGAGCCAAGAGAGAGCCCTGAGCACCACCGGTGTGGCCTGATCAAGAAACAAGAAAGGAATCTCCTCCGTCGTTTACATGAACACAGCTGTTATGTTCTCTTGTACTGACACCTTGATCCTTGTGTTCTGTTCCAGACCTGCTCCCTAGAATGATACCTCAGCAAACGATGGTGCATCTGTAGGACAGAGGGCCCCGAGTTCCTCTCATCTGGAGACACCCCGGTGTCATCACAGACTCTTGCTTGGCGGAGGCTGCACCCTCCTCCTCCTCAGACCCCCGCCCCCTCAATCGCATCCTTCCCCACTGCGGCTGACCTCTCAGGTGAGTGTCCCAATGGCACCAAAGCGGGCAGAGGCTACCCCCAGCGGGGCTCCCAAGAAGCCACGCCGTGTCATCACCCTGGAAACCAAAGTGAAGTGGATCAGGGAGCACGAAGGCGGAGCGACCGTGTCAGCCATCGCGCGCCGGTCGAGCACCTGCCGTTCCACCGTGGCCACAGTGCTGAAGAACAAGGAGAAGCTGCTGGCAGCTGTCCGAGGCTCCGTGTCCCTGCAGGCGACACGACTGACGAAGGTCCGAGAAGGGCCCATCTCGGAGATGGAGACGCGGCTCCTGGCCTGGATCGAGGCCCATACGCAGAGGCACGTCCCGCTTAGCACCCTGGTGATCACGGCCAAGGCCAGAGCCCTGTTTGCCGCCTTGAAGGCAGAGGCCGGCCCTGGCTTTGATGTCCAGTTCACCGCAAGCTCCAGGTGGTTCCGCGGCTTCAAGAACCGCTACTCCTTGACCCGGGTCCAAATGCCCAGCGAAGTGCCAAGGGCTGAGGAGGGCGGCATCCAGGGGTGTCAGGATGCAGTGGCCGAGGGATCACCTCCCCCGGCGCCAGAAGAGCGACAGGAAGTTGGAGCCCGAGAAGAGAAAGACCTAAAGCCCCTGAGAAAATTCACAGCTCAGGGTTTGGCCGAAGCCTTTGCCGACCTCAATGGGGCCCTTGAAAAGTTTGAAGCCATGGACCCCAACCCGGAGAGGTTTGCGTTCGTCCAAAGAAAAGTACAAGATGCGCTCTTCACTTACAAGCTGATCCACGCTGAAGAGAAGAAGAGAATGAAGCAGGTCAACGGGAACCTGTTTTGGGAAAGAGCAGCATCTCCCGACTGGCACCACCGCCCAGCAGAGCGGGTGCCTTCCTGGCACGTGGCTGGCCTGGGTTCCATCCCTGGCATCCCCCGAGTTCACACCAGGAGTCAGCCCTGAGCACCGCCGAATGTGACCCAAAAGCCAAACAACAAAAAACAAAAGACATCTCCAGAAGGACCTTGAGAGCAATTTCAGAGAGTATCCCAGAAATAGATGTTGCTAATGTGGCAGAAGGAGGTTCCTTGCAAGTTTATCACCCACCAGAAAACCGTTACTGATAATGATATTGATCCTCATGGAGCCCCAGACTGAGAGAGTTTTAGCAGAAACGCTGAAGGTTTCGTAAAGCAAACTATTTTGAACTATTAAAACCTATCCCCTAAAGGAAATGTAAATTTTTATAGAGTTGTTTTGTGTGATTGTTTTGAGCTAAGTGTTGCTGCAAGTTAAAGCAATAAAGAATTGGCTACTGTTAAGTTACAGTTGTTTATTTATGATTATTATTATTATTCATTTGGTGTAGCCAAAGTGTACTTGTTTATAAAATTTACAACCTTTGTATTCTGTTTTTATTTTCCTTTGGAGCCCACATTCAGCAGTGCGGGGGGATGTGAAGTGGGGGTTGAACCCCTAGTTTCCACATGCAAAGTTTGTGCCATGTCCCCAGCTCCACAATATTCTTTTTTTGTTCACTTTTGTTTTGGGGACCATGGTGCTCTGGGCTCACTTTTGGCTCTGTGCTCAGGGGCCATTCCTGGAGGTACTCAGTGGACCCTGTGGGTGCCAGGGATCAAACTCATGTCAGCTGCATACCAGGCAAACGCCCTCCTTGCTGTCCTGTCACTCCAGCCCCTCTGGTTTAATTTTATAAGCGTGTGTTCATTCAGATTTCCTTGAGTTGGGTAGCAATATCTCGCATTGCCTGACCTGAATTTGATTCCCCCCCCCAGCACCATACAGTTCCATGGGCATGATTGGTACAGCCCTGGAGGTCTCCAGCACCATTGGGGTAGAGGTAAAGGTAAAGGCCTTCCCGTTGATCATCGATTTGCTCAAGCGGGCCAGGTAACATCTCCATTGGAGACTTTGTTGTTACTGTGTTTGGCATATCAAATACATCACGGGTAGCTTGCCAGGCTCTGCCGTGAGGGCGAAATACTCTCAGTAACTTGCTGGGCTCTCCGAGAGGGGCGGAGGAATCGAACTCGGTTTGGCCATGTTGGCTGCGTGCAAGGCAAACGCCCTACCACTGTGCTATCGCTCCAGCCCCCCAACATGACAGGAAAGAGATCACCAAGCACCCTGCTTCTGAATTCCAGTTTCCATGATCTTTATAGGCTCCACTCCTTTCATTTTTTTATCATTGTTTTGCAATGCACTATAAACCGTCCTGGTCCTATAGAGGAAGGACAAAGCCCAGGGGATCTCACTCATATGTCATGTAAACAAATTTAGGGCATAGACAGGATTTATGGACAGTGAACCTCAGCATTGGTCACAGGCTGAGAATACCAGGTTTTTGGGGAGGGGGCAGGAGGACCATAAGGTGGACCAGAAGTAATACAAGAACATGGACACTTCTTGGCCAATGGGTCAAGTGCCAGGTGTCAAGGATGCAGAGGGGGCCGGGAAGAACAAGAGGTGTCAGCCACTCTGGAACCCTCAGTCCCTTTCCTTCACTCCCTCCCCTGTTGATGCCAGGAGCTCCTCTGAGATCGGGGCAGCAGGCACCAATTTGGCTAATGATGAGTTCTGTGCATTGGCCCCTCTTGGCTGCACCGAGCAGATAATTAGCCTGTGCCCTGAAGTCACTCCGGCTCTGTAAGCGACAGTCGGATTTTCTCTCTGCGTCTCACTGGGCACCAGAGGGTCTTCAGGAAAACGAGGTCCATGCCGGAGTTTGTGTTTCTGAGCGTTCTGAGCACAAAGCCTCAGCCCCAGCCCCCCTCCAGTGGGGGGCACCCCCTGATACCATGCATCAGCAGGTGCCACCCAGCCCTGAGCAGTGAGTGACCCGGGAGATGCTGATACGGGGAGGGAAGGCTGAGGACTCCTCAGTCCTAGAGAACCGGGAGGGTTCAACCAGTAGCAAACTTGCAAGTCATGTCTTTCATGGTTCTTTCTCTTGACTCTGCTGGGAACCTGGGGACATGGATTTGGGGGCTCTACTTCTGTACCCTACCTCTTTAAGCTGCTAGTTCACACCACCCCCAGAGCAGAAAATGGATCTTGCCAGGTTTTTTTCTCTACACATTACCCAAAAGGTCATTATTGACCGTGAACTTGGTGAAGGGAGCTGCCATATAGCCACAAAACTCAGTGGTATCCTGGTGGAAGCCTCTGAGCTTGGTACTCTGGAGGTCTTTGATTTTTTGGGGGTGTGAGGGGCTCCCCAAGACAGGTCCCAAGGGCAATTCTTAGCCAAAGGAGCTGGTGCAAGGGCCCAAAGGTGTGAGGCTGGCTGTTTTCCTTTAAGCTCCATATGTATGAATGTATGTAAATGGAAAGTGACAGTGTATGAGGGGAGGGTGGTTGGGGGGAAGGTTCCTTTACTCCTAGTTTACATCTATTTAGTCTTTATTTGGGTGGGGGGGTTACTATACCCACCAGTTCTCAGGACTTCTTCTGGCTCTGTGCTCAGGGATCACTCCTAGTGGGGCTCAGGAGACCCTGTGGGATCCCAGGGATTGAACCCAGGTCTGACTGCATGCAAAGCAAGCACCCTCCCCACTGGGCTATCACTCAGGCACCAGAAAGAAAACTTTGAAAACTCAAGAACTTTACACTAGAATAAATGGTTTGGGACCAGAGCAATAGTACAACACATAGAGTGTTTGCCTTGCATGCAGTGGAGGCAGGTTTGATCCCCAGCATCCCGTAGGGTCCCTCAAGCATCACCTGGAGTAATTCCTGAGCTCCGAGGCAGGAGTAACCAGTAACCCCTGAGCATTGCTGGGTGTGACCCAAAAAGCAGAAAAAAATGGTTTGGAAAAATATACACAGAGAAGGGACCTATAAACCTGTTTCCTTTATATTGTCTTACTGCTTTCCCCTCACCCAAAGGTGCCTATGTTCTGTGGACCCCCACAATCTGACTGGGGTGGTCAAGTTCCTCTTTCTGGGGCTCTCAGATGACCCCCAAGTCCAGCCCGTCCTCTTCAGTCTCTTCCTGTCCATGTACCTGGTCACCGTCACAGGGAACCTGCTCATCATCCTCGCTGTCAGCTCCGACCCCCACCTGCACACCCCCATGTACTCCTTCCTCTCCGTCCTGTCCGTGGCTGATTCTGGGTTCATCTCCAGCACGGTCCCGAAAATGATTTGGGACATCCATACCCAGAGCAGAAGCATGTCCTACACTGGCTGCCTGGCTCAGCTATCTTCCTTTAATCTCTTTGGCTGTTTGGACAGTGTCATTCTTGCTGTGATGGCCTATGACCGCTTCGTGGCCATCTGCCACCCCCTGCACTACCCCATCATCATGAACCCCCAGCTGTGTAGCCTGCTGGCTCTGGCGTCTTTCCTCATCAGCGTGCTGGAATCCCAGCTGAACCACCTGTTAATGTCACAGCTGACATTTTGTGCCGTGGCCAAAGTCCCTCACTTCTTCTGTGACCTTCCCCAGCTCATCAAGATCTCCTGTAACAAATCCTCCGCCAAAGACATCATGATGTTCCTGATCGCGGCCGTGTTTGGAGCGCTGCCGGCCTCTGGGATTTTGTTCTCGTACTCTAAGATCATTTCTTCCATCCTCAGAGTCCCTTCCTCCGGGGGCCGGCACAAGGCCTTCTCCACCTGCGGCTCACACCTGACCGTGGTTTGCTTATTCTATGGTACTGGTCTTGGGGTGTACCTTAGTTTGGCTTTTTCCCCTTCTCCCCGGAAGAATGTAGTAGCCTCCGTGATATATACTGTGATCACTCCCATGCTGAACCCCTTTATCTACACCCTGAGAAATAGGGACATCAAGAGGGCCTTCCAGAGACTCTTGAACAGAACAGCCGAACCTTAGGAACTGAACCGCATTTCTGTCTAGAGAAATGACGGTTGAGTGGAGCATCTAGAATTGGTCAGCATGTCCTTTTGGTCACTGAAGTTTTTATTTTTTTTTCTGAGGATGGGGGGCTTCTTGGACCACACCTGGCGATGCTCTGTGCTTACTCCTGGCTCTGCAGGAATCACTCCTGGCAGGGCTCAGGAGATCTTAGGATGTACACAATAGTTGTCCCTGTGCTGAACCCCTTCACGAGAAATAAGGACGTCCAGAGGGTCTTCCAGGACCTTCTCACTAGGGCATCCTAGTCTCAATATCTCAGTGTCTGTGCTGTTTTACATGATCATATTAGAAACGATTGCAAACCTCTGCAAGTTTCCCTTCTTGTAAAAAATGTTATTCTTCCTCTGTTGCAGGGTTGCCATTTTAGAAGTTCTTTCAGAGAAGTAGGGGATACTGAACAATAGACATGTTTCAAAAATGCCACGAAATTCAGCTTTCCCGCATCTTAAGTCACTGTGGGCACAGGGCGAGCGACCACATTCATGATCACGTCTGTTGCACGAGGCACTGATTTGAACCTGATGAAAGTTCAGGGAGAGGCTGCAGGTTCTTACTGTGCTTTGGCCTTGGCTTCATCAGCTTCTGAGATCCATTTCAAGGCTTTCCTTGCCTTCTGGGTTCTTAGGGGGTAGGATAAACTGAGGAAGACTGTCATTCTAACATCGTTCTTCAGCCCTCTTTCAGCATGTCTCGAGGAAGGAGTGACTTGAGAAGCAGTTGCCACAGCTATTCAAGATCTATTGTGCCCACATTTAACTCAAGCAATCTATGTCCTCCTGTAATGAGCAGAGACATGTAATTCTGACCAGAGTGGCCAGCTGACTTGATCTCTCTGTGGAATCACTCCTTGGACAGCGGCTTTTTCACCCCAGACAGCCCTGCGGAGTCAGTAGCTACAGGCCTCACCACCTTCCCCGAAGGAGGCTGCAGGCACTGGCAGTTAGCCTCAAACTTCTTCACATAGATCGTTTCAGTTCTGCTTTGCAAAGTTACAAACAGCAGCTTTTAAGAAAAAGGAGCAGGACTGGGGTGATAGTACAGCGGGTAGGGCGTTTGCCTTACACACGGCCAACCCAGGTTCAATCCCCAGCATTCCACATGGTTCCCCGAGCGCCGCCAGGAGTAATTTCTGAGTGCAGTGCAGTGCCAGGAGTAATCCCTGAGCACTGCCGTGTGTGACCCAAAAGGTAAAGGTAAAGGCCCTCCCGTTGATCGTCGATTTGCTCGAGCGGGCCCAGTAACGTCTCCATTGGAGACTTTGTTGTTACTGTGTCTGGCATATCAAATACTCTCGGTAGCTTGCCGGGCTCTCCGAGAGGGGCGGAGGAATCGAACTCGGGTCGGCGTGTGACCCAAAAAGCAAAAAAAAAAAAGAAGAAGAAAAGAAAAAGGAGTTTCTGAGGAACCATGGAAAAGAAAGTACAAAATCAAACTTTGCTACCACACTTCTTGGAAAGTTTTCAGTTCAGGGTCAGGGAACAGAGGAAGCTGATCCAGGACATGAAGCAGCTTCATGTTTCAGAGATCTGCTCTGTTAGCCAGTGGCAGATGTTTCCAAAGATGGCTTTTTCTCTCTGTGGTAAAGGGTTCAAGCCAAGACCTCACCTAGGCAGTAGGTTGGCTAAGCCACATCCTGGGCCCCAAATGGTGACAAAGCCAGTAGAAAGAACGTATTTTAAACAGGTAAAAGCACCTACTTAAACTAACCTGTAGACTTAGAGAATATTGTAGTGATCACTGGGGGGGTCAGGTAGAAATAATGGTGTATTTTCATTGGTGGGATGGCAGGGGAACTTTGATTCTAGATATAGCAAATTTGTGCCCCCAGAGAGGTGTTCATGAAAACCTCTAAAGTGGTAGAATATTGCAACCTAATGATAACTCAATAAAAATTCTATTTTATAATTTTAAGTCATTGCTATCAACATCCTGGCAAGCTCCCCGTCACGTATTCGATATGCCAAAAACAGTAACAATAAGTCTCACAATGGAGACATTACTGGTACCCGCTCTAGCAAATCGATGAACAACAGGAGAACAGTGCTATAATGCTATCAACGTCATTATGTCTGTGGGCAGAGGAAGCAAGTTCTTGCACAATAGAAGAATATATCTCTAAAATAATGCATGGGACCAGAGCGAGAGTATAGCAGGGAGGGGGCGCTTGCCTTGCACATAGCTGACAGAGTCCCATAGAGATCCCCAAGCATCACCAGGAATGAGTCCTGAGCTCAGAGCCAGGAGTAACCCCTGAGCACTACCCCGTGTGGCCCCCAAAGTAAACTAAACTAATGCATAGTGAGTATGCGTGATTGTGCCAGCAATTCACTGACTACGGAAATATTAAGAGGCGTCCGTCAGAAACGGAAAAGATTGGCTGCTGTGAGCCAGAGAGCCACAGAGAAATCTCAAATCCCCAAGGATGCAATCCTGGGAGGGCGTTTGATCGTTCAATTTAACAAACGCAGTGTGGCAGTTGCCAAAAATGATTAGGCGTGCAGAAGGCTGCCCAGAACATCTTATTAACTGACACTGCTGCACGCGAGTCGAGAGTCCTGAGTCGATCCGTAGGGGCTGGCGGCCTCACGCTCCCGTGATGCGCGTCGTGTGCGTAAGGAGAGACCATGCCTGCATGGCCGAGCTGTTGGTGCCCCGAGCTCAGCCCCTTTCCTTGGCCTGGCCTCCGTCTCCTCCCTGGCTCTCCTCCAGCCGCCAAGGGAGTAACCCGGCTTTTGGCTGCTCTCCTGGAACCCCAGGGACCTGCACTTTCCCCTTCATTAAGCCCCACCCAGCAAGTGCCGGTGAGAGCCCAGAGAACGTTTCTTACTTTGGTCTTTGGTAGACCCAGTTCGGCTTGCCTTGGGGATGACGATGCTTATTTTAAAGTTTCCAGACCCTTGGACGCTAAATTTGCAGCACGCCTCATTACAAACTTGATTCAATTGTCAGCCTAACCTCGAATCAGCGAAGCTTTTGTAGAGTTGGAGAACAGTAGAAGTAAGACTTTCTGTTTCTGGGAAGATGACTGAGGAGAAGTACATTCTTTCTTCCAATTATTATTATTCTTTCTTTACCTAAAATCACTGGCAGTTAAGAAGTTCAGTCTTTTATTTTTAAAAATAATTTTTAAGTAATGGAGTCTTGGTTGGATCATGTGGGTGGGTCCTAGTAAAAGTTTCTGTGTTGGATCCCTGGAGTGTTTATTTTATTAAAAATTATCTTTGGGGGGGTTGGAGCGATAGCACAGCGGGTAGGACATTTGCCTTGCACATGGCTGAGCAGGGTTCGATTCCCAGCATCCCATATGGTCCCCTGAGCACTGCCACGAGTAATTTCTGAGTGCATGAGCCAGGAGTAACCCCTGTGCATCACTGGGTGTGACCCAAAAAGCAAAACAAAAATTGGAGGTCAA
This sequence comes from Sorex fumeus, assembly GCF_029834395.1. Classification (NCBI taxonomy): domain Eukaryota; kingdom Metazoa; phylum Chordata; class Mammalia; order Eulipotyphla; family Soricidae; genus Sorex; species Sorex fumeus. The sequence goes on from NW_026606098.1 coordinate 10,888,852, forward strand.
ATAAAAAATAATGCCTTTGCGTCTGGCCCTAAGCTAAAATGAAAGCAGTGATTTAAATCTGAGCCTCAGGCTGGAGAGAGAGCACAGAGATAGTACAGCAGGTAGTAGAGTTTGCCTTGCATGAGCCAACCCAGGTTTGATCCCTGGCATCCCCTAGGGTTCCCTGAGCATTGCCGGTTGTGGCCCCAAAACCAAAATAAGTCAATAAACATGAGCCCCAGCTGCCCCTGAAAAGCCCCCACTGTGCTTGTCATCCTTCAGGCGGGGCTGACAGCTTCCAACTCATTTTCTCCAACTCGGTCATTCTTTTGGCTCCTTCCTTGTTTAGCAGGAAGGAGCCTTTCATTGCGACCTCTGAGCTCAGACAGCTACTTGAGGACGCGCTTTCTTGCTGGAGCACTTTCCCTGGAGCAGTTTCCCTGGAGCAGTTTCCCTGGTGCTGATGCCACGGCCGGGCCTGGGCAGTGCAGGGAAGGAAGGAAAGAGCTCAGCCATCCCCCTTAGTGCAGTTATTCTCTGGTGTTTGGGCGGGGAAGCCCTGTGCTGCTTGCAAACTGCACCTTGGCAATCCACTATCTCTCCATCCCTCTGGAACCATTTCTTTGTTTGTTGGTTGGTTGTTTTTGAGTCATACCCAGCGATGTTCCTGAGTTACTCCTGGCTCTGTGCTCAGAGATCATTCCTGGTGGTGCTTGGGGTACCCTATGGGATGCCGGGGATCAAACCACGGTCAGCCATGTGCAAGGCAAACACCCTCCCCACTGTACTATCGCTCCGGACCACAACTCTCAGAATTTACTTTGTGACCAGGTCTGTTGATACAGGTTGTGTATGGTCACTTATGAAACGATTGTCTCCTGGAGTGTTCATACTGAGTTCATGGGATGATTTGAAAAAAATCTCCAGCCCTCCAGTCATCACTCTTTGTAGGTTTTTTTTTTTAATTTTGTTTTGTTTTGTTTGTGTTTTGATGGAGGTCACATCTGGCAGAGCTCAGGACTTATTCCTGGCTCTGTACTCAGGGATCACTCCTCATGTGGCTCAGGGTTATGGGATTGGACCTAGGTCTGCCGTGTGCAAGGCAAACACCATGCCCATAATGCTATAGCTCCAGCCTCATGACACACACTTAGTTGGGGGACATCACATGTGTTCTAAAGTTGAACTGTGGTGATGTTTGCACAACTACAAATGTACCAAAAGTGTTTTCTTTTAGTGGGCGAATTTTCATGGCGTAAATTATATCTCAATACACCTGTTAAGGTTTTGTGTGTGTGTGTGTGTGTGTGTGTGTGTGTGTATGCGCGCGTGCATACACGCACACAAGCACATGCTCTAGAATGGCTCCAGTTGAGTTGAAAACTTTGACCTTTGTTTCAGCAGATTCTCCATAAACATGAGTGCAGAGCCAAGAATAAAACCCTGAGCACCATTTTGGAGCTGTGGTCCCAAAACAAAACAAAATTCGGACTCTACATAAACAGTATTATGATGATGCTTTCTGAATTCCCTCTTTCCTCCAGGTGCCAAGAATCGAACCCAGGGTCTCATTGTGAGTAGCACATGCTCTACTCTGAGCTGTATTCCAGCTGTACATCAGATCTTAATTAAAGGAGGGGCCAGAGCCATAGTATAGCGGGGAGGGCAAATGCCTGGCACACAGCCAACCAAGGTTCAATCCCCGGCATCCCATATGGTTTCCTGAGCACCACCAGGAGTCATTCCTGAGTGCAGAGCCAGCAGTAACCCCTGAGCATCACCGGATGTAACCCAAAAAGCCAAAACAAAAATAAAAAATAAGTTAAAGGAGGGGGTATGGTGCCACCAGCAGGTCAATTTGTACCTGTGAGGTGAGTGCATCAGCAGCCTGATGGCACTGTCAGACTTTCAGATATCCCAAAATTGATGCTGTGCCTTTGGTCAGACCCCAAAAACTTGGGGCAAAGTTTACCAAGAAAGTAAACAGCCAAAAGTTAGGTATGTGGGAGACACACCCACAAAACACCTCCGGCTCAGCTATATAATTGGAGGCATGGCCTCTCTGGTTCCTGATCGAGCTGCTTAATGGCCATGATCCCAGAGACTCAGAAACGAATCTCGGAACCCAAAAGCTTTTGGCAGAAATGTGTCCTGTTCCTAAGTAGGTTACTGGTGCTGGACCACTCCAGGTGGGAATAGATTTCGTGCCTTGGCCTGTTCCCCCTGGTGGCCCGGTGACTACCATCCTCCAGAGGCCACTGGACAGTCAGGTTTGGGCCTACAGAGACAAGACATGCGGGGCCTCACCAGATGGGGGTGGAACCAGCCCTTTCCTCCCCCTCCCAGCAAGACCTCAAGTCGCCGCCTACAAACGGCCTCTCTGGCTCCTGATCAAGCTGATTAATGGCCATGATCCCAGAGACTCAGAAACAAATCTCGAAACCCAGCAGCTTTTGGCAGAAATGCATCTGGACCGCATACAAGGTGGCCGCCACCTCAGAGCTTATTGGAAAGCCACGTATGAGCTGGCGGTGACGAGGCAACTGCAATCTCATGGAAGGGGGAGCGGTACTGGCTTGTCCTTCATGCCCTACCGAGGTCATGAGTTGTCCCACAGGAGTGGCTCTTCGGCACGGCCATGGCTCCAGAGGCAAAAGGACTTAATCCAGAGCCCGGCAGCTTGCAACAGAAAAGTGAATGGACCATGCGTTAAACTACGGCGCTATGCCTCCCCAGGAGGAAAAGGGTGTTGCTCCCTTCCGCCTTCCCCCCCCCCCCCCCAGCAGCAGGGTGGCTGCGTCTCAGAGCTTATAGGAAAGCCAGGTATGAGCCAGCAGTGATGGGGCAACTGCAGTCTCATGGGAAGGGGGGCGGTACCAACTCATCTTTCACACCCTATCGAGATCACGAGTTGCCCCCCACGAGCGGCTCTCCGGCACTGCCATAACACCAGATGCACAGAAACCAATCTCGTAATTATCTGGCTCTTTGCAGAAATCCAAAATCACGAGGCTGTTATTGCAGCCGCACAACATTATATGATTCTCATACCAGCTATAGAAGACAAAGTGTTTCACAATGCCTTTTCAGCAATTCTGATTGTTGGGGGGGGGGGGAATTCTAAACAATAATGGTGCATCTTTTGTCGAAATAATGAATGTAATCAATGTAGAGAAAAGTTAAGTAGAAATCATCTGCCTCACAGGCATTGGGAGGGGTATATTGGGTAGTAGGGGGGTATATTGTGGTTCTTGGTGGTGAAAAATGAGTACTGGTGAAGAGAAAGGAGTTTGATCGTTGTATGACTGAGACTTAAACCTGAAAGCTTAGTAACTTTTGCTACAGTGATTCAATAAATAAAAATAAGAAGAAAAAATAAATAAAATTATGAAAAAAATAAGTTAAAGGAATCGCAGGGCTGGAGCAATGGTACAGTGGGGAGGGCGCTTGCCTTGCATGTGGCTGATCCAGGTTTGGTCCCTGACACTCCATAGGGAACTCTGAGCATCATCAGAAATAATTCCTGAGCACAGAGCTAGGAGTAACCCCTGAGCATTGCTGGGTGTGGCCCAAACACAAAAACTCAAAATAATTAAGATCACAAAGAAGAAGCCCGAGCAATGCAATAGTACAGTGGGAGGGCATTTGCCTTGCATGCAGTTGTCCCAGGTTCAATCCCCAGCATCCCATATGGTCCCCCGATCACTGTCAGGAGCAATTCCTGAGTGCAGAACAAGGATTAACTGTGCAGAGCGAGGAGTAACCCCTGAGCACCTCCATATGTGACCCATAAAAGTCAAAATATACAAATTAACTAAAACATTTTGTAAATAAAAACAAAGGAATCAATCGGAGACACGGTTCCACAGTGAGCATTTATTTGTCTTCACATGTGAAGCTGAGTTTACACTGCAAAATAATCACAGAAATGAAAAAGGTGACCAGAAGCCGCACCAGAGACATTTTTCCTAATGAATTTCAGTCATGTCCTAGTCTTGCTCTTCACTCAGAAGCAGCCCTATCCTGACCCATGTGCTAAATTTCGTCCATGCGGCTGCTTTGTACCACACACTCTTTGTCATGTTTTAGTTTGGATCCCTCCCAGAAGCAGGTGGCAGTCCAAGAATAGATCTTCCATCTACTCCAGAGAGTTTCAAGGTGATTAAGCTTGGCCGTGTGTGTGTGTGTGGGGGGGTGGGGGGGGAAGGGAAGTTAATCACGAGGGGCACTGGAATCCAGCACGTGGGTGAGGGAGAGAAGCGCTACCAGGGAGAAAGCACCTCTCATCTGGCTGGGTGGGGCCAGAGAGCCACATGGCCAAACCTGGTTCAACCCCCGGCACCATATGGGGTCCCCCAAGCACTGCCAGGAGTGATCCCATGAGCACCACAAAACATGACCCCAAAACCAAAGGAAAAATCCAAGAAAAAACATTGGGCCCAGAGCAATAGTCCATGTGGGAGGGCATTTGCCTTGCACACCACAGACCTGGGTTCAATTCCCAGTACCCCACAGGGTCCCTCAAACCCCATCAGGAACGATCACTGTCATTTTGTGCAAGACTGATTCCTGCTTTGAATCTTGAGCTGCCATGGTAGATTATGTCATGCTGCCCAAGAATAATTTTGTTGGTAAATAAAAAATAATACAATTGTCGTTTAACATTAGAAGTGTTGTTAGTAATTAAAGACTTGGTGAGTTTTGTGACTTGCATACAGAACTTAACTCTCACTAATATGTAATTACCATTTTTGTAATAATATGACAGAACTTGGGGAGGAGTTGTTTTGTTTTTAATAACTCTTCTAAATCTTCTTTTGGTTTTTGGTTTTGGGCCACACCCAGTGATATTCAGAGCTTACTCCTTTCTCTGCACTCAGAAATTACTCCTGGCATGTTCGGCAGGGGCGGCATATAGGATGCTGGGATTCGAACCCGGGTCAGCCACGAGCAAGATAAGCATCTGACCCAATGCACTATCCCAGCCTGAGAATTTGCTTTGTTACATATTATTTAACTTAAAAATCCTACTTTCTAAATTCTCTATGATGTTACGTGAGAGGTTGCTAGAATATGTGTCTTCTGTCTGCCTGCTTTTTGAGGCTATCAACTTTCTTAAGTCACTTAAGTCACTTAACTTCCCGTTAGTCGTCGATTTGCTCGAGCGGGCGCCAGTAACGTCTCCATTTGTCCCTGTCGCGTGCTAGTGTAGCCCAATGGCATCTCTTCGCTCCGGGAACATGGAGGGCCTCAAACCGATCGTTCATGACCTTGACAAAGAAGTCTGACCATCTGGTAGGTGGGCGGCCACGCGGTCTCTTGACATCCCGTGGAATCCAATCAGTAACAGCTCTAGTCCAACGGTCGTCTTTAAATCTCATTACGTGACCAGCCCATCTGATTTTCGACAACTTGGCAAATGAGACAGCGTCCCTGATCCTTGATCGTCGACGGATGTCAGAACTCCGGATTCGTTCTCTCATTTGAGTGAAACGTGATATTCCAAGCATAGCTCTTTCTATTCTTCTTTGGGAGACCTGAATGGCGTTCTCATCTTGTTTGTGTAGGGCCCAGGTCTCTGAGGCATATGTTAATGCAGGAAGAACAGTGGAATCAAAGAGATGTGCCCGGAGCCGGAGGTTCTTCGTCCTCTTAGCTATTTCTTCGACGTTCTTGAAGGCGTTCCAAGCCGCTCTCTTCCTCCTGCGCAGCTCGGGTGCCAGGTCATTTGTCATGTTGACCTCTCGACCTAGGTACACATAGCTGTTGCATTCGGAGATGGTCGTTCCATTGAGAGCGAATGGGGCGTCAGGAACAAGGCTGTTTCTCATAAACATTGTCTTCGTAAGATTCAGCTGTAGTCCTACCTTTCCACACTCACGGTCAAAGTCGGCCAGCATTTGTGCCGCTTGGCTGATGTTTGGTGTTATTAAAACAATGTCATCAGCAAAGCGGAGGTGGTGTAGTTGCCGACCATCTATCTTCACTCCCATTCCTTCCCATTCCAGTCGTCGCATGATGTTCTCGAGGGTGGCACTGAAGAGTTTTGGTGAAATGGTATCACCCTGCCGCACCCCTCTCTTGACATCAACGATCACTTCTTTGTAGAATGGTGAGATCCTGGTAGTGAATCCGCAATACAGCTCATGGAGGATCCTGATGTATTGGGCTTGAATGCCCTGATTGGCTAGGGCTTCAATGACCGCTTCCGTCTCAACAGAATCAAAGGCCTTCTTTAAATCAATGAACGTTAAGCAGAGCGGCATCTTGAACTCCCGAGAAACCTCAATGAGTTTGGTTATCGTGTGGATATGGTCGATGGTGCTGAATCCTTTGCGGAACCCTGCTTGCTCACATGGTTGTCCTTCATCTAGTGTTCTACCAATCCTATTCAGGATGACTCGAGTGAACAACTTGTAGATGACAGACAATAGGCAGATCGGGCGATAGTTGCCAATGTCATGGATGTCTCCCTTCTTGAACAGTAGTACGGTCCTGCTGGTTTTCCATTGAGATGGAACCTTGCATTCAGACAGGTAGCGAGTGAAGAGCCGAGCCAATGTATTGATGAGTACTGACGGCAGGTTCTTCAGGTGTTCAGGTCTGACCTTGTCTGGGCCGGGTGCTGTTTGCTTCTTTACTGACGAAATGGCGTGTCGGATTTCGGAAGGGAGAACGTTGGGAACGACATACCCATCCTGTGGAATTTGGTATGTCGGCAAGTGGACATGGCTATCGAAGAGATTTGAGTAGAAGTCATGGATAATCTTCTCCATTGCCGTTCTGGAGGATGTGATGGATCCATCAGGACGTCGGAGGGCAGTCATCTTGGTCTTATAGTTGGCGAAGGACAGGCGGGCGTTATGAATACTTTTCCCGGCTTCTGCCGCATCTACCAGTACTTCTGCTCTTCTCTCTTTGAGGTCTTCCTTGATCGCATCTCTGCACTGCTTTGCAAGCTCGGACGTTAGCTTGCGGTTGCCTGAGGCATGCGCCAAACCTCGCTGGCGAATTAGCTCAAGAGTTTTCGAAGATAGGCGACTTTTTGTGGCTATCTCTCTCTTGGCGTTCCTCGCACATTCATGGAGGTGCTGAACCAGTCAATCGTATTCCTCGTCAATGTTGTCAACAATGGCATCTTCCCATGTTGCCGCAATAGTACCAAAGAGTTCCCAGTTGGTGGTCGTTCTGGGAGTTCTCTTTTTGAACTTTGCAGCCCTTTCTCCCCGCTCTGTGAAGTAGAATTTTGCACGAAGGAGACGGTGGTCCGATCCCGTTCGAAATTTTGGGACAACAGCGACATCAGTCAGGCAAAACCGTCGATTGAATATGATGTGGTCTATTTCATTGTGGAATCGTCCACCGGGAGACTCCCATGTCCATCGTTTAGATTCTGCCTTCTGGAACTGTGAGTTACCATGAATCGTCTTGGTCGACATGATGAACTCAGACAGTCTCTCACCCTGTTCGTTCCATTCTAGGCCATGGGTTCCGATGTGAAGTTCTTCAGCTGATCTTCTCGGTCCTATCTTGGCATTAAAATCACCCACAATGATCTTGTAGAAGGTGTGGTCTTCTTTATAGAACTTCTCTAGCTCCATGTAGAACTTCTCGATTTCTCTTTCATCATAATGAGATGTTGGTGCGTAGACAACGAAGATAGAAACTGCAGGCAGTGAGCCACATCTATTCAAATGTAAACACTACTTCCACTACCCAGCCGTCGCCACACTCCAGGACGCTTTCCGGACCCGCGCGGCAGCTCCGGCCGAGACCCACGCACAACTGAAGACCCACAGAACAAGGTAAGCAGAACTCTCTGAGACCTTGGACTCCAGGCTCGGCGGACCCAGGGACAGAGCTTCTCTGCTTGCTCCCACCACCACAGGTGACAAAGGGATTCTAATCAGGAGCCCCACCCTACCCTGCCCTGTCTGCTTCCATCAACCACCCAGGGATTGAATTGTGCACAGGAGACCCACCCTACCCAGATAAATACCCCACTGGCAGACTTCCACTCTCGACACTACTTCCACTACCCAGCCGTCGCCACACTCCAGGACGCTTTCCGGACACATCATAAGACACTAAATACCCGTCCTCTGGAATTGTCGTACCATATTTGATAGGGTTCAAATATGGTAACACCTACAAGGGTGATTAGAGGTCACCCCAAAAGCCTCTATACCTCTCGGAAAGACTGGCAAGCTACCGAGAGTATTCCGCCCGCACGGAAGAGCCTGGCAAGCTATCCGCTGTGTATTCGATATGCCAAAACCAGTAACTACAACTGGTCTCATTCACCTGACCCTGAAGGCTTCACCGACATGGCAGCACTGAGAAGGATGAGAAAGGAGAGGCCGACAAAATCTCAAGGCCGACCTAGGCTGCCACAACGAAGGAAGACAAAAATGATCGTCTGTACTTTCAATGCACGTACGCTAGCATCAGATGCATCCATCGAGGACCTGATGGTACAAGCGCGAATGATCAAGTACGACATCATTGGTCTGACCGAGACAAGAAGACATGAATCTCACCATGCCGTTTTCGACACTGGAGAAGAATTGTTCCTCGGAACATGCGATAAAAGAGGTGTTGGAGGCGTCGGTGTCCTTATCAACACAAACTTGGCCAAGAGCATTGATTCATTCGAATGCCTAACAACCCAAATCAACTTTCTTAAACTTTTAAAATAAAATATTGGGCTGGAGGATAGTACAGCGGGTTGGTCAATTGCCTTACATTCAGCTGACACGGGTTTGATCCCCAGCATCCCATATAGTCCCCCAAGTACTACCAAGGAGTTATTCTTGAGTGCAGAGTAAGAAATAACCCTTGAGCATCATTGGGTGTGACCCAAAAAGCATAAAAACAAACTTTTTGTTATGTTTTATTGAAAAAAGAAAGTGATCCCTGAGCACAAAGTCAGGAGTCAACCCTGAGGGGTGTAGTCCCCACTCCACCCCCCCATAAGTAACCATAAGTGACCCATTAGCTACTTCTGAGCCCAAAAGCTTGGTAAGGGATGGCTCGGCTGAAGAGCCTGCCCAGCGCCCCTTTGACATCCCTGTTCCTCAGGGTGTAGATGAAGGGGTTCAGCATGGGGGTCACCACCGTGTACATCACCGAGGCCGTGGAAATCGTCTTCGTTGTGGGGCTCACGACAGACGCCAGGTAGATCCAGAGGCCTGTGCCGTAAAACAAGGCCACCACAGAGAGGTGCGAGCCGCAGGTGGAGAAGGCCTTGGCCCGGCTCCCCGCCGAGGACATGCGCATCAGGGACACGACAATGTGGCCGTAGGAGCAGAGGATGCCAGCCAGGGGCATGATGCCCAGCACACCCGCCGACACATACATGCAGACGATACTGACCAGTGGGTCCGAGCAGGCCGCCTTGAGCATCTGCGCCACCTCGCAGAAGAAATGCGGCAGCCTGGTGGCCGGGCAGAAGGTCAGCCGCGTCATGGGGATGATGTTGGTCAGGGAGATGCAAAAAATGAGGCCCCAGCAGCCCAGCAGCAGCAGGCCACAGACACGAGGGCTCATGATGACCGTGTAGTGCAGGGGGTGGCAGATGGCCACGAAGCGGTCATAGGCCATGACGGCCAGCAGCACAGTGTCCATCCCAGCGAAAATCATGGAGAAGTAGACCTGCGTGAGGCAGCCCGCGTAGGAGATGGCTTGGCTCCGGGCCCTGATGCTCGCCAGCATCCTGGGGACGATGGTGGAGGTTAAGCAGACGTCCACCAGGGACAGGTTGGAGAGGAAGAAGTACATGGGCGTGTGCAGGCGGGGGTCGGAGCCAATAGTCAGGACGATGAGCAGGTTCCCCAAGACCGTGGTCAAGTACATGGACAGGAAGACGCCAAAGAGGAGGGGCTGCAGGTCTGGATCCTCGGAGAATCCCAGGAGGAGGAACTGGGGCACCTTGGACTGGTTTTCCGCTTCCATCGAGCTGGAAGGGCAGGAGGAAGCAGCTGTGTTGGATCACCCCACTTGCTTTTCTAATTTGGGGGGTCATACCCCGCGATGCACAGGGGTCACTCCTGGCTCTGCACTCAGGAATTACTCCTGGCAGGGCTTGGGGGACCCTATGGGATGCTGGGAATCGAACCTGGGTCGACCGCATGCAAGGCAAACGCCCTACTCGCTGTTATCACTCCAGCCCCTCCACTTGGTTCTCAGGGATGGAGACACCCAGTGATGGTGAGGGGTTAGCTCCCAGCTCTGCGCTCAGGGATCACTCCTTGCATTGCTTGGGGATGTCAGGGACTGAACCCAGAGTGCAGTTGCAATGTTCTTTTTCATTTTTTGATTTAGGAGAACAGTGGAGTGAAGCACATGCCTTGCATGCAGCCAACAGTGGTTTGATCTTGGCACCGTATACGGTGCCCTGAGCACCACCAGGAGTGACCCCTGAGCACAGACCCAGGATTAGCCCCTGAGCACTGCTGGCCTGGCTCAAACCTGTTCCCTGCCCCCCAAAAAATTTTTTTCAAAGTAAAAATCTCTATCTCCAACCCACTAGGTCTATTTTTTTTCTTTTCCTTTTTGGGCTCCTCCTGGCTGTGCTTAGGGCTGACTCCTGGGTCCCCACTCAGGGATCACTCCTAGGGGGGCTCGGGGAACCCTCTTGTGCACTGGAGATCAAACTGGCATTGGCTGCGTGCACTGCAAGCCCCCTCCCCATGGTCCGATTGCTTCATTCACCCACGACTTCTATTTCTGATTCGGCTCTGAATCGGGACAGCCATCAGGACTGAATCTGCTCAATAAGGACACAGGAGGTCTGACGCCACCTTCACAGCCCCCAGCAGGGCCTCTAGCCAGTGTTTCTCCCCTGGGCTCCCTCTTGCAGAGATGGTCGGCTTGGTGATTGTTCCCAAGGAGAGACCAAAGAACCAGGGCTGCAGAGATGCAGGGAGTACTCGGGGGCTAGAGTGGGAGCACACAATTATCAAAATAAATGCAAGGGGCCAGAGTGATAGTACGGCAGAAAGGGCGTTTGCCTTGCACGCAGCCGACCCGGACTGGATTCTCCGAGTCCCGTGTGGTCCCCCAGCACCGCCAGGAGCAATTGCTAAGAGCAGAGCCAGGAGTAAAGCCCTGAGCTTTATCAGGTGTGCCGCCCACCCCACCCCGGGGTGAGATGACCCATTTGCGGGTGAGATTCTCATGGGAAGCTGAGTCAGCAGGCACAGTTTGGGTGGGTCTTGTCTCATCAGCTGAAAGGCCCAGACAGTCCCAAAGACTGATCAGGAGAGTCATACTGTGGGTCAGGAAACGGGTTTCTTCTCCGGCTGCCAGAATGGGACAATACCTTTGGGCTCCCTGAATGTCAGATCTTTGGGCTCAACCTCCGAGAGCATGTTGGGTCCCCTGGGTCCTCCGCAGACCACCTGCTTCTCTGGCTGTGTCTGTCCTAAGGTGAGGGGGAGATCAGCCTGTACAATTGATCTCTTTCTGCTGGAGGGTGGGGTGGTGGGAAGGTTCCAGTTTCGGTTCCCAGCATTACGTAGTCCCCCAAGAACCACCGGATATGACCCCCAAATCAAAATAATAAGAAAATGAAAAATAAATGTCTGCATGCGCGCGTGCGCACACACACACACACACACACACACACACACACACACACATCCCAGTCTTTCATTTCAGATATGGCCCCCAAACCAATAAAAAAAAATGAAAAATGCATACACACACTCAAACACACATTCACACACACACTCATATGCAAAGTCACACATACACACCCCATCCCACTTTTTCACTCCCTTTTGGTTTAGGGGCCACCCCCTGCTGTGATCAGGGTCTACTCCTGACTGGGAGTCACTCCTAGCTTTGGGGACCCCATGGGGTGCCAGGTATCAAAGCTGTGTGAGGCAAGTGTCCTCCCTGCTGTACTATCACTCCAGCACCCCCTCCTGGTTTTTGTTTCTCTGCGGGGGTTTTTTGCTTTTGGGATCATGCCCAGCGATGCTCAGGGGTGACTCCTGGTGGTGCTCGGAGGACCCTATTCGATGCTGGGAATTGAACCCAGGTCGGGTGCATGCAAGGCCAACACCCTCCCCACCAGGCTACCGCTCTGGCCCCTCCCATTGTTTCTTTTTGACCCGAGAGCCCTGACTTATTTCTGTAGTTTCTTCCCTTTGTTTTCATCTCTCAACTTCTCGCCTATGAAATCTTCAGACAATATTCTCCTGGGAAAGTCACTGGAGCCAGAAAATCGTTTCAAGATTCTGCCGAGTAGTACTACGGCATGGAAGCATCGCTGGGTTCTGACTGCCCCAGAAGCAGATGTCTACTCATCCACAGGGGCCTCAGGGAGACCACCTACAGAATAGAAGCCAATTCTTTGGCTACAGAATTTTCTTTTTTAAAATGATACTTAGATGGATTTTAAAATAGCTTCTAGGGGCCAGAGAGATAACACAGGGATGAAGGAACCTGGCTTTTTGATCCAGTTTGATCCCCAACGGCACCCCTTAGGGACCTCACCAAACACTGCCAAGAGTGACCCCTGAACACAGAGCCAGTAGTCAGCCCTGAGCATGCCAAGTGTGGCCCCAAAACCAAAAATAAATAAAAAATGGAAGTAACCTCTTGTTTCATTTGTTTTTGTTTAGGGTCACACCCAGCGATGTGGGTTACTCCTGGCTCTGCACTCAGGAATCACTCCTGGTGGTGCTCAGGGAACCTCATGAGATGCCAGGGATCGAACCCCAGTCGGTCACATGCAAAGCCAGCACCTTCCCTGATGTCCTATATCCCCGGCCCCAAACGCAGCTTCTGTAACTCAACCATAGAACACCAAGAGAAAGTGTTTGCTTATTCCATGATGAAAAGAAAAGTCAACGTGAAGCCTAGAATTATGTGTAATTGATTTCCAAGGAAGAACAACCTACTCTGAGGCTGAGAAGTTCACTCTGAAAGAGGAACACTTGAGCTCTGAGAGGGTGGATGGGTAGATGCTAATGGGGGTGGGGGGGGAATACAGACATTGCGAGCAGGGTTTTGGCCTGAGGGGAAAGAATTTACCCCAGTCCTGAGAGTGAGCTGGGAAATTAAGTGAGTTGGGGCCAGAGCCATAGTCCAGCAGGGAGGGTGATTCCCTTATACACCACTGATCCGGGTTCGATTTTTCCAGAGCACCGCGAGAGGTAATTTCTGCATGCAGAGCCAGGAGTCAGCACTGAGCGTTGCCGGGTGTGATCCAAAAGGAGAAAGAAAGAAAGAAAGAAAGAAAGAAAGAAAGAAAGAAAGAAAGAAAGAAAGAAAGAAAGAAAGAGAGAAAGGAAGGAAGAAATTAAGCAAGATGAGACACCAGTGAGAATTGGGGGGGGCCAGCAGGGGGGTCTGAAGACTTTGGGTCAAGAGGGGTGTGAAGCCTTTATTCGATCCCCAAACTTTTCCTTGCCTGACCTGTTGCATAGCATGGTTTGTGGGTGGGTCTGAGTGACAATTTTGTGCTCACCTGTTAGTGCCCAGGGACTTACCTTAGGTCGGGATGGGGTAGGAACTCGGGGTGCAGGTGCGGGAGACGGAGGCTCACATCCAGCCCAAGAAAGGAATCACAGAGCTCATATCTGGAGAGGGAATGACAGGGCAGTGGCAGGGCTGGAGCCATAGTCCAACAGGGAGGGCGTTTGCCTGCACCCGACGGACCTGGGTTTGATCCAAGCACCGCTAGGAGCTGTTCCTGAGTGCAGAGCCAGGAGGTGTGACCCCCCCAAAACAAAATAGCCGGGAGGATATTTTAGGGAGGATCCCAACAGTTCTGGGGGAGCAGATGCTCGTAAAAAGGAACTCAGGGGCTGTGCAAGCAGCCTGGAGGCATTTCCCCAGCCCATTTGTAGCTTCTCTGAAAGAATAATTTATTATCCACATGCATCAACTTCTAGGGGTGGAGAGCGGGCTTGACTCAGGCTACATGTCAGCATGTCTGAGCACAGAAGCAAATGGCTTCCAGAGAGCAGGACTGCTGCGACCCGCGCAGCTAGACGGACACCAGTCCGAGAGGGAATGAGAGCTGCAAAGACGGGGTAGGGAGGACTGTAGGAGGCATACAGCGACTTCAGTGCAAAGCTCATTGACTTTTATAGGATGCAGTAACAATTCGGGGGAAAGCCAGGCTACGCTGTCTGTTACTCTGTTTTGCAGCTGCGCATGCGGGCAGTTCCTTGAACTTTCTCAGCAAAACAGGACAGGAGAATGCGGCTTCTGGCCTGGCCAAGGCAAATCAGGTGCAGCCTTCCCTTCGGCCCATTTAACAGGGACAACCGCCGGGGCATGTCGCTCCCACACGCCGAGTATTTCCCCCGCTCATTCCCTTCTCGGGGAAAACAAGCAGGGGCTACCAAGGCCTGTCCCAGACACAGAACCACCCTGAGAATAGAAAATGCGTTTGAAAAAAAAAAAAGCAACAGAAGATCAGACAGGATTTTTTAAAAAATGTGCCAGGGACTGGAGAGATTGTACAGCAGGGAGGGCATTCACCTTGCACATCGCCAACCCGGGTTCGATCCCCCGCATCCCATAGGGTCCCCCCAAACTCTGTCAGGAGTGGGCACAGAGCCAGGAGGAAACCCTGAACATGTCCGGGTGTGTCCCAAAACCAAAGGAAAGGCTTGGTCTTCCAGCCTGTGTTTTCCTTAGAACGCGGACCTCACTTGCGCCTCTGTTTCTTTGCTCACCTATTTCCACTCTGGAGAAGCTCCCGCTCTCTTGGAAGCACACTTCTCCATTTCTCTCCCCTCCTTTCGTTTTATTTTTTTGTCTGGGGGCCACATCCTGCTGACTCCTGGGTCTGCACTCAGGAATCACTCCTGGCCGTGCCCAGGGCACCCTCTGGGATGCCGGGGGACTGAACCCGAGTTGGCCGCGTGCAGGGCAAATGCCGAACCCGATGTACTATCGCTCTGGCCCCTCACTTCTTTCTTAATGAGTTCCAATAAAAATTTCTTGCATAAAAAACAATAATTATAAAGTTTAATTTTTTTTTTAAGGGAAAGAGGAGAGTTGTACACGGACCTGTGACAAGTAGCAGAGTTTGCACCTCCCCAGAAAGGAGAAATAGGTCTGGGTCCCAGGTCCGTGCAGCAGGAGGGGGTGCTCAGCACCCCGAACTACCCTGGGTCCTGCCTCACCCCACCGCCCCCCTGGAGCCCACCCTCACCGCCAGTGATCACTGAATGTCTCTGCTCTCTGTCGTTTGTCCCCACAGAAGCCGGAGTTGGCATTTTAGCCAGGTAGGAGCTTGACTTCTAAGAAATTGCGGCCTCCAAGGTGGCTGCCTTTAATTAGAAGCTCAACCATTGACTTCTGGGAGCGCCTCATTAAGCAAATTGTTCTTTTGTCTCTCTCTCTCTCTCTCTCTCTCTCTCTCTCTCTCTCTCTCTCTCTCTCTCTCTCTCTCGCCACTGTCCAGGCTAGCCAGCTCCCCCAGGGGAGAAATGAAGAAAGAAAAGGAGAAGGAAAATGGGAAAGGAAAAAAAAGTTCACTTCTGGTTAGGTGTGGAATTAATGGGGAAGAAAGTTAATTTCTCCAAGGGAAAAGTTTCTCAAGTTTGACTTGCAATGGCGAAGCGTCCCAGAGGCTTTGTTACGTCCGAAGGATCCAGGTTTCTCTGATGCTCTTTCCTGGGAGCAGTTTTTTGCAAAGATGACCATTTCTTGCATGCCCAGGTCCTTCCCTGTGGAAAGGGCGTGACGTATAATAATTGAGTTTCTGGAGCCCCACATGAATCGAAGGGCTGAGCTCAGGCTTTGCATGCTGGACCCATGCCCAGTGCTCCACGGTGCCCCGGGCACCACTAGGAGCATCCCCCCAGCACTGAGATGAGGTGGGACCCCTGATCCCTTAAACACATAAAGCCCCCCCTCAAGAAACAAAATGTATCTGTGGGGGATGGAGTTATAGGACAGCAGAGGGGGTCCTGGCCTTGCACCTGACCAGCCTGAGTTCGATTTCTGGGATCCCATAGGGGTCCCCAAGCATTCCCAGGAGTGATTCCTGAAAGCAGAGCCAGGAGTCGGCCCTGAGCACTGCTGAGTGTGACAGAGAGACACACAGAAAGAGTTTGGCAACAAATTTTTTTTTTGCTTTTTTTTTGGAGGGGTCACACCCGGCGATGCACAGGGGTTACTCCTGGCTCTGCGCTTAGGAATTACCCCTGGCAGTGCTCAGGGGATCATATAGGATGCTGGGAATTGAACCCGGGTCGGCCGCGTGCAAGGCAAACGCCCTACCCGCTGTGCTATTGCTCCAGCCCCAACAAAAAATTATTTGGCAACAAAATTAATAGTGATCTGGCCTGGACACGTGGGTTTTTCCAGCTGTGGGTGTTTTCCCGGTTTGGGCTATTATGAATAATGCTGCAAATGACATGGGAGCACAAATGTCTTTTCTGAGTAAAGTTTTGGCCTTAAGGTGAATGCTCAAAGTGGCCCCTGGCAGTGCTCAGGACTGACTCCTGGCTCTGTGCTCAGGGATCACTGCTAGTGGGGCTCGGGAAACCCTCTAGGATCTTGGGGATCGAACCCAGCTTTGCAACCCTGAGTGCTGCTGTGTGTGGCCCTGCCAAAAAAAGTGGAGAAGGTTGTTGGGTGAGAAGGTGTCACAGGTAAAACACTTTCTTTGCACATGATCAGCCAGATTTGAGTCTCAGCACCCGATCAAGTTCCTCCAAGCATTGACAGAGGTGACCCTAAACACAGAGCCAGGTATCGGCCCTGAGCACTGCCAGGCATGACCCAAAGCATGAGGAAGATGCTGAGATTATGCGGGGCTAAAATGTGTGTGAAATTCATACAATATTGTATTGTCTATATATGGTACCTAACTTGCACTTTTTTTTTAATTGTGAATCACCATGGAGTACAGTTACAAACTTATGCACTGTTGTGTTTGCATTACAGTCATACAATGATCGTTTACCCATCCCTCCACCAGTGCCCATTCTCCCCCACCAATGTTCCCAGCATCCCTCCCACCACCCCACCCCACCTTAGCGGCAGGGTATTCCCTTTGATTCTCTCTCCTGCTGGGTGTTGTGGTTTGCAATAGAGGTATTGAGCGACCATCGTGTTCGGTCTATAGTCTTCTTTCGGCACGCATCTTTCAACCCGAATGGGTCCTCCCAACATCCTTTAATTGGTGTTCCCTTCTCTAACTGAGCTGCCTTTTCCCCCAGCATGTGAGGCCGGTTTCCAAGCCGTGGACCAGACCTCCTGGTCCTTATCTCCACTACTCTTGGGCGTTAGTCTCCCATTCTGTTATTTTATATTCCACAGATGGTAACTGGCACTTTTTATGTTGTTTTGTTTTAGGGCCACCACCTGCGATGTTCATGGGTTACTCCTGGCTCTGCACTCAGGAGTTGCTCCTGGCTGTGCTCAAGGGACCATAAGGGATGCCCGGAATTGAATCCAGATCCACCGCTGTGCTATTGCTCTGGCCCCCAATACACCTTTCAAAATAAAATATAGTAAAAATATCGGGGGACTAGAGACATAGCAACAGGGTCAAGGCACTTTCCTTGCATGCAGTCAACCTGGATTTGATCCCCAGCACCAGAGGGTCCCCTGGCATAGAGCCAGGAGTAGCCCCAGAGCGCCCTGGGCATGGCTCAAACTCCCCTCCCCCAAAACAAATTTTAAAAAACGTTAACAGTTTCTTTTTTGTTTTGTGCGGTGTTCAAGGATTACTCCTGCTGGGCTCAGGGGACCCTGTGGAGTGTCAGGGATCAAACCCAGGTCTGCCACGTGCAAGATAGACGCTCTCCCTGCTGTACCATCACTCTGGCCCTCAATAATTTTTTTTCATTTGGGCCACACCTAATGGGCTGGAGCAATAGCACAGCGGTAGGGGCCTTGCACCTGGCCGGGCCGGCCAACCTGGGTTAGATTCCTCCACCCTTCTCGGAGAGCCTGGCAAGCTACCGAGAGTATCTCACCCGCACGGCAAAGCCTGGCAAGCTACCCGTGACGCATTCCATATGCCAAACACACTAACAAGTCTCACAATGGAGACGTTACTGGGCCCGCTCGAGCAAATCGATAAACAATGGGAGGACAGTGCTACAGACCGTGGGCCACACCTGATGGTGCTCAGAACTCACTCCTGGTTCTGTGCTCAAGGACCACTCCTGGTGGTGCTGGGGTGCCCTATGGGGTGCAGGGGATCAAGCCCAGGTTGGGGGCCAGAGTGATAGTCCAATGGGTAGGGCGTTTGCCTTACATGCAGCCAACCAGGAGTAATTCCTGAGTGCAGAGTCAGGAATTACTGAACATTGCCAGGTATGATCCAAAATAAAAAATTTTAAAAAAGGTTGGCCGCATGCAAGGCAAGTGCCCTCCCTGCTGCCCTGTGGCTCCAGCCCATCAACAAATATCTTTGAACTTGGTTTATGTCTCACCTAATCTCTTGGGATCAGAGATTCATTAAGAAAAGTTTTCTGGGGCCGGAGTGATAGCACAGCGGGTAGGGCGTTTGCCTTGCACGCGGCCGACCCGGGCTCGATTCCCAGCATCCCATATGGTCCCCTGAGCACCTCCAGGAGTAATTCCTGAGTGCAGAGCCAGGAGTAACCCCTGTGCATTGCCGGGTGTGACCCAAAAAAGCAAAAAAAAAAAAAGTATTCTGTGTGTCCAGTTCAGTGTCCACTGAGAAATTGTGCGCTCAGCGTGTGGAATGAGGTGAGAGGCGTCTAATGATCTGGCAGCAGGCAGCAGATAAATGTTTCCTCCAAGGAGCCGGTAGGGGGGCCGTCAGATTCTGCAGTGCTTCAAGGACCAGCCTGCTCCGCCAGCCTCCCTCTCCTCTCACTCACCCTCTCCCCTCACTTTCCTCTCATTCTCTCTCACTGTCTCACGATCTCCTCTCACTTTCTCTCTCCTTCTCCCCTTTCCTCTCCTCGCCTCTCTCCTCTCTCTCTCTCTCTCTCTCTCTCTCCTCTCTTCTCTTTCCTCTTTCCTCTCTCTCCCCTTTTTCTCTCCTCTCCCTCTACTTTTTTTTGCTTTTTTTTTGGAGGGGGGGGTCACACCCAGCGATGCACAGGGGTTTCTCCTAGCTCTGCACTCAGGAATCACTCCTGGCGGTGCTCAGGGCGGTGCTCATATGGGATGCTGGGAATCAAACCCGGGTCAGCTGCGTGCAAGGCAAATGCTCTACCCACTGTGCTATCGCTCCAGCCTCTCTCTCTCTCTCTCTCTCTTTCTCTCTCTCTCTTTCTCTCTCCCCTTCCATCATCCCCTCAATTCAGAGCCCCCCTCCCTGCCCCGTCCAGATGAGTCTGGGAGAAGGTCCGTGAATATCAAGAAAACCAGGAAAGAACTGGGGAGAATGGGAACAGGAAAGTTGCCCCTCGTGGCCCACCGTGACTCCAAGTTCTAGACCCGGGCCATGGTCAGTTTCATGCTTGCTGGCTTGACTGGTTCATTTCTTTATTTTTTTTTCTTTTTCCTTTTCATTTTTTCCAGGGGAGCCACACCCAGCGATGCTCAGGGGTCACTCCTGGCTCTGTCCTCAGGAATCACACCCGGCAGGGCTTAGGGGACCCTGTGGGATGCCAGGGATCAAACCCAGGGGTCAGCCATGTGCAAGGCCGGCGCCCACCCCGCTGTACTCTCGCGTAGCCTGTGGCTGGTTCATTTCTAAGTGAGCGGCTGGTGTTTGAGGGCAAAAATTCCCAGTGGTACTCAGCCGTTTTGGGATGTCGTTGGCCATATAGTGATGAGAGTCAAAGTGCGGTTGGAGGGCTGGAGCGATAGTACAGTGGGTAGAACGTTTGCCTTGCACACGGCTGACCCAGGTTCAATTCCCAGCATCCCATATGGTCCCCTGAGCACCGCCAGGAGTAATTCCTGAGTGAAAAACCAGGAAAAGTGCATTTGGAGGAACTACAGAAAGAAAACGGAATGCAAAGATAGGACAGTGGGTAAGAAGCTGAGCTTGTACCTGGCCGATGAAGGTCAATCTCTGGCACATCCCCTAGGATGTCCCCCATCCCAAGCCCACCAAGAGTGATCCCTGAGCACAGAGCCAGGAGGAAGCCCTGAGCATTACCAGGTGTGGTACAAAATCAAAAAAAGAAAGAAAGAAAACTGTGTATCCCAGAAACTTAGAATATATCCAGGAATGTGGATCTGGAGTCTTGGTTGAGCTGCCTTTGCTTTGAAATGGGTGTGGTTTTTAGAGGAGGGAACTTTGAGTTCGGGTTTAATGATTTGGGGTTATACTCAGTGTTTCTGGGAGTCTACTCTTTGCTCTGTGCGAGGGGGACCATGCTGTGACAGGAAACAGCTGAACTAGGGTGAGTGCCTGCAGGCGAACGCCCTACCCCTTGTATTGTCTCTCCAGCCCAGGATGGGTGCATTTGAGGATGATTTGTATTTATCGGGAAGATCCAGACCAAGGAGGTAGAGAGAGGTTAACTTGCACAACAGTTTATGAGCAGGCTGGAATGACAGGGCAGCGGGGAGCGAGCTGGCCTTGCACACAGCCAGCCCGGGTTCGATTCCCGGCATCCCATGGGGTCCCCTGAGCCCCGCCAGGAATGACCCCTGAGCATAGGGCCACAAGTCATCCGCATGCAGGGTGTGGTCCAAAAACAACACACACACACACACACACACACACACACACACACACACCAAAAACAAAAACAAACGTTCATGAGATGCATGTTCCTGCTGGGCATTCACATAAAATGGCAAATTTGATTTGGTTCAGTAGGGTGTATGCTAAGGAGGTTTGCTTTGCAGCTTTTGTTGCTGGTGATTGGTGTCTGTGCCAGCGATGGCAACCAGAGCATCACAGGTTAGTGTCCTAGCCCCAGCCACATCCCTGGCCCCCCTGGTGATATTTTGACTGTTTGAAGCCACACCGGCTGTGCTCGGGGCTGACTCCTGGCTGTGTGTAGGATGCCCTCCTGGTCTCCTGGTCATAGAACTGTCTGGGGTGCCGGGATTGAACCCAGGCCAGCCATATGCGAGACCAGCGCCCTCCCCACTGTCCTATCTCTCCAGCCCTCCTGGAAACTATTTCTTGTTCTTGTTGTTGTTGTTGCTTTTTGGGCCACACCCAGCAGCACTCATGGGTTACTCCTGGCTCTGCCCTCAGGAATTACTCCTGATTGTGCTTGGGGGGACCCTATGGGATGCCAGGGATCGAACCCAGGTCAGCCGCGTGCAAGGCAAACGCCCTCCCCGCTGGACTATAGACTCCACTGGAGTCTATGTTTAAGGTTGTTAGCGTTTGGCTTTATTGTAAAGCGCTCTTTGTGCTGCTTAATAAGAGGGGTGTGGGGCTTCATATTTTTTATTCTGTACTTTGTTTTTGGAGGGGAGTCATTTCTAGCGGTGTTCAAGAGCTACTCCTGGCTCCATGCTCAGGGCTCACTCCTGGCAGTACTCAGGAAACCCTCTGGGGTACCAGGAATCAGCCCCAAACTAGGCAAGTCCTGTCCTATCTCCCCAGCCCTAACACTCTCTTCTCCATCCCTTCTCAAGACTAAATGGACAACATTGGGGCCAGACAGATGGTACAGTGGGCAGGGTATTTGCCTTGCATGCAGCTGACCTGGGTTCGATCCCCAGCATCCCATAGGGTCCCACAAGGAGTGACCGCTGAGTGCAGAGCTGGCAGTAAGCCCTGACAACCATCAAGTGACCTCAAAAATAAAACCGAAAATGAAAACAGTGGGAGGCTGAAGATAGTGCAGGAGGGAGGGTGCTGGCCTCGCTCGCAGCCAACCCGGGTTCGATCCCTGGCACCCTTTAGTGCAGAGCCAGGAGTGAGCCCTGAGTACCGCCAGGTGTGGGCCGAAAAAGAAAAGAGAAAAAAGTTGGGGCGTACGTTTGCCTGCACACAATAGACCCGGGTTCAATCCCCAGCACCCCCTATGGTCCCCAGAGTGCGCCACGAGCGATTCCTGAGCACAGAGCCAGGAGCCAGCCCCCTGAGCATCGCTGGGTGTGGCTCAAAAACAAAGACAAAAATAGGCACCACTCTTTTTTTTTTATTTTTGGGTCACACCCGGCGATGCACAGGGGGTTACTCCCAGCTCTGCACTCAGAAATTACCCCTGGCGGTGCTCAGGGGACCCTATGGGATGCTGGGAATGGAACCCGGGTGAGCAGCATGCAAGGCAAATTCCCTACCTGCTGTATTATCGCACCAGCCCCCAAAATAGGCTTCAGTCCTACTTGGCTTCCAGCTGCCTCTCGAGCGCCATGACCCTGAGAACCACAGCTGCGTGTCTGAATTCATCCTCCTGGGCCTGTCCGAAGAGGCATTTCTACAGCCCTTATCTTCTGGGTTTTCCTGTCCTTGTACCTGGTCACATTCTTCGGGAACCTGCTCATCATCGCGGCCAACCTCTCGGACCCCCACCTGCACACGCCCATGTACTTCTTCCTCTCCAACCTGTCCCTCACCGACATCTGCTTCACCTCCACCACTGTCCCCAAGATGCTGCTGAACCTCCAAACCCAAAGCGGGGCCATCACCTTCGCGGGCTCCCTGAGCCAGATGTTCTTCTTCCTGCTTTTCAGGGGGGCTGGACAACTTCTTCCTGACCGTCATGGCCTACAACTGCTACGTGACCATCTGCCACCCTCTGCACTACACGGTCCTCATGAACCCCCAGTTCTGCTGGCCGCAGCTGCTGGCCTCATGGATGCCGTGGTCCACAGCCTCATGGTCCTGCGCCTGAACTTCTGCCCCACCGTGGAGATCCCCCACTTCTTCTGCAAGCTCAACCAGCTGCAGCGGAGGGCCTGCTGGACCCCTTCCTCAACGAGCTGGTCATCTACTGTGCCACTGGCCTCCTGGCCATCATCCCCTTCACCGGCATCGTCTTCTCCTATTCCAAGTTCGTGGCGTCCGTTCTGTGGATCGCCTCAGCCAGTGGCCAGGGCAAGGCCTTCTCCGCCTGCGGCTCTCACCTCTGCATGGTCTCCCTGTTCTACGGCACCGGCCTGGGCGTCTACCTGAGTTTGGCCAGCACCCAGAACCCCAGGTACACCACTGTGGCCTCAGTGATGTACCCGGGGGTCACCCCCATGCTGAACCTCTTCCTCTACAGCCTCTGGAACAAGCACATAAAGCAGGCCCCGGTCAAACTTTGGAGCGGAAACAGTCCCAGATGGGGGCCCGAAGCGGTGGTCTAACTGTTAAGGCGCTTGCCCGGCCAGGTTTGATCCCCGGCACTCCAGAGCACCACCAAGAGTGATTCCTGAGCGCACAGCCAGGAGTCAGCCCTGAGCACCGCTGGGTGTGGCCCCCAAACCAGCAACACAACAGTCCTGAAATGTGCCTGGCTCTGACAGGAGAGGCCAAGGGCCTTGGAAAATACAGCATAAGGCATGTCGGGACAAAGGGGAGGGACATTCACCTCACGCGTGGCTGACCTGGGTTCCATCCCCCATGTTTCATAGGTTCCCCCCAGCACTGCCAGGAGTAACCCTGAGCATCACCAAGTGTGGCCCAAAAAGCCAAAAGGGAAAAAAGAAAAGAAAAATACAACATAGCACCGTTTAGAGGGTTTCTTTCTTTTTTTTTTTTCCAAATTTTGGGCCACACCCAGCGGTACTCAGGAGTTAATCCTGGCTCTATGCTCAGGGATCACTCCTGGCAGTGCTCAGGGGACTCTATGGGATGCTGGGGGTCAAACCCAGGTCAGGAACATGCAAGGCAATGCCCTCCCTGCTGTACTGGCTCTTCACCCCTGAGTTTTATTGCCATATCCTCTGGATAACCCCCGGGAGGGGTATTGCTGGATCACGTGGCCTTTTGATTTTGGTCGGTTTGGTTGGGGGATTGGGGGAGTTTCCTAGGCCATGTTCAGGAAGCCCCGAGCCGGAGCCCCTCGCAGTGACTCCCAGCCAACTGGGAAGGTGGTTCTGTGCAAGGGGCTTAAGGATGTGGTGGCAGTGCTGACCAAGGCCACCTGGCCATGCATGGGGGTCTTCAGGCTGTACCCAGCAGTGCTCTGGGGAGCCATGTGGCACCAGGGATCCACCCTAACCACTGAGCTACCTCCCAGCCTCTTTTTTTTATTTTGTTTTAATTTTAAATTTACTTATTTTGGTTTACTTATTTTATTTCCGATGTCCTGATGGATCCATCACATCCTCCAGAATGGCAATGGAGAAGATTATCCATGACTTCTATTCAAATCTCTTCGATAGCCATGTCCACTTGCCGACATACCAAATTCCACAGGATGGATATGTCGTTCCCAACGTTCTCCCTTCCGAAATCCGACACGCCATTTCGTCGGTAAAGAAACAAACAGCACCCGGCCCAGACAAGGTCAGACCTGAACACCTGAAGAACCTGCCATCAGTACTCATCAATACACTGGCTCGGCTCTTTACTCGCTACCTGTCTGAATGCAAGGTTCCGTCCCAATGGAAAACCAGCAGGACCGTACTACTGTTCAAGAAGGGAGACATCCATGACATTGGCAACTATCGCCCGATCTGCCTATTGTCTGTCATCTACAAGTTGTTCACTCGAGTCATCCTAAATAGGATTGGCAGAACACTAGATGAAGGACAACCATGCGAGCAAGCCGGGTTCCGCAAAGGATTCAGCACCATCGATCATATCCACACAATAACCAAGCTCATTGAGGTTTCTCGGGAGTTCAAGATGCCGCTCTGTTTAACGTTCATTGATTTAAAAAAGGCCTTTGATTCTGTTGAGATGGAAGCGGTCATTGAAGCCCTAGCCAATCAGGGCATTCAAGCCCAATACATCAGGATCCTCCATGAGCTGTATTGCGGATTCACTACCAGGATCTCACCATTCTACAAAGAAGTGATCGTTGATGTCAAGAGAGGGGTGCGGCAGGGTGATACCATTTCACCGAAACTCTTCAGTGCCACCCTCAAGAACATCATGCAATGACTGGAATGGGAAGGAATGGGAGTGAAGATAGATGGTCGGCAACTACACCACCTCCGCTTTGCTGATGACATTGTTTTAATAACACCAAACATCAGCCAAGCGGCACAAATGCTGGCCGACTTTGACCGTGAGTGTGGAAAGGTAGGACTACAGCTGAATCTTAGGAAGACAATGTTTATGAGAAACAGCCTTGTTCCTGACGCCCCATTCGCTCTCAATGGAACGACCATCTCCGAATGCAACAGCTATGTGTACCTAGGCCGAGAGGTCAACATGACAAATGACCTGGCACCCGAGCTGCGCAGGAGGAAGAGAGCGGCTTGGAACGCCTTCAAGAACGTCGAAGAAATAGCTAAGAGGACGAAGAACCTCCGGCTCCGGGCACATCTCTTTGATTCCACTGTTCTTCCTGCATTAACATATGCCTCAGAGACCTGGGCCCTACGCAAACAAGATGAGAACGCTATTCAGGTCTCCCAAAGAAGAATAGAAAGAGCTATGCTTGGAATATCACGTTTCACTCAAATGAGAGAAAGAATCCGGAGTTCTGACATCCGTCAACGATCAAGAATCAAGGACGCTGTCTCGTTTGCCAAGGTGTCAAAAATCAGATGGGCTGGTCACGTAATGAGATTTAAAGACGACCGCTGGACTAGAGCTGTTACTGACTGGATTCCACGGGATGTCAAAAGACCGCGTGGCCACCCACCTACCAGATGGTCAGACTTCTTCGTCAAGATCACGAACAATCGGTTTGAGGCTCTTCATGTTCCCAGAGCAAACAGATGCCATTGGGCTACACTAGCACGCGACAGGGACAAATGGAGACGTTACTGGCGCCCGCTCGAGCAAATCGACGACTAACGGGAAGTTAAGTGATTAAATGATTAAGTGGTTTGGGGTCCACGCCTGGCAGTACTAAGGGCTGACTCCAGGCTCTGTGCTCAGGGATCACTCCTGGCAGGGCTCGGCTCAGGGGTCCCTCTGGGGTGCTGGCCATGGACCCAAGTCAGTCACATGCCAGGCAAATGCTCTTCCTGATGTACTCTCTCTCCAGCCCTAGAAGATTTTTTTTTTTGTAAATGGAATATTATGGTGGATTTTTTTTTTTTTTTGCTTTTTGGGTCACACCCGGCGATGCTCAGGGGTTACTCCTGGCTCATGCACTCAGGAATTGCCCCTGGCGGTGCTCAGGGGACCATATGGGGTGCTGGGAATTGAACCTGTGTCGGTCATGTTGGCTGCGTGCAAGGCAAACGCCCTACCCGCTGTGCTATTGCTCCAGCCCCTTATGGTGGATTTTTTAGGTTTTGTTTTGGGGTCACACCCAACACTGTTCAGGGATCATTCCTGGCAGTGCTCAGGGGGACCTTACGCGGTGCCAGAGATCACTGGGGTGCAGAGTAAGCACCTCCACTCCTGTCCTGTTGCTTCCGCATTTACTCATGTTTACGGGAGCAGCACAGGTTGTAAGAGAGCGTCAAGTGTACATCTGTACCGGGGACTCAGTGTCCCCACGCCAGGCCCATGCCCGCGTACCAACACCCCACCTCCTAGCCCTGAAACCCCCTCTGCCCACCCCCGCCGTGTCCCCACCTGGCCTCCACTCTGGAGCCAGGGTTCGAGGGGCTCTTCCCAGTGATCGTTATTTTCACTTCATGTCGCACCGCCAGATCACCCGGTACTTTTCTTTCTTCTCACACCGTCAGCATCACCCACTGCCACAGAAAGCCAGATGTCATCCTTCCGTTTGGTGTGCAAGTGATTTCTCTCCCTCGTCAGGCTTTGGATTAGAAGGGAGAGATAGAGATGAAAAGGGACCCGAGAGAGTTCAGCGGTTCAGGCGCTCGTCTTGCATGCGGCTGACCCGGGTTCCATCCCTGGCACCACACAGGACCTTGGAGCACTGCCAGGAGTGATCCCTGAGCACCTCCAGGTGTGGACAAAGACAAAACCAAACAATGAATAAAGTAAACCGAAAGAAAACTGCATGATGGGGCTGGAGCAGTGGTACAGTGGGTGGGGCGTTTGCCTTGCACGAGGCTGACCTGGGTTTGATCCCCAGCTTCCCATATGGTCCCCTGAGCACCGCCAGGAGCAATTTCTAAGCACAGAGCCAGGAGTTATCCCTGAGCACCGCTCAGTGTGACCACCCCCCACTAAAAACAAAGGGATATTGGAGAAACAGAAGCTTGTCAGTTATAAAACATGATTTTTATTTTTTTTCCTTTTTTTTTTTTTGATTCCCTACCTGAAGCCTTTTTCCCATGGCTTCTGACGGGTCCCTCTTGCCACAGGCCAGAGACAGGGGTGGGACAGGGGGCTTTGATTCTAGCCTTGCTCCTCTTCCAGCTGGCGGGACTCCAGACATGTTCATGCCACTCTGGACCCACGATGGGGCTGGTGAAAAGCCAACCTCGGGTCTCTGCCATGATTTGGTTCCTCTGCGCTCCGCTGAGTGTGTTTCCTGGAAGATGAAAGAAAACATAGACCCTGGGGGGGGGCGGGGAGAGAGTTCCTAAGGCTGGAGCCGGGTTCCATCCAGGGTCCCTCCTGGGTACAGAGCCAGGAATACCCCGAGTCCCACCAAAAACAAAAGCAAGCGGCAAGGGTTCATGCTTTGAAGCTGGAGTGATAGCACAGTGGGTAGGGCATTTGCCTTGCACTTGGCAGACCTAGGTTCAATTCCCAGCATCCTATATAGTCCCCCAGGAGTAATTCCTGAGTGCAGAGCCAGTGCATCCCTGTGCATCACTGGGTGTGACCCAAAAAGCAAAAATAAATAAATAAATAAATAAATAAGTTCATGCTTTGTTTTGTTTTTTGAATTTTTTTTTTTGTTTGCTTTTTCGGTCACACCCAGCGATGCTCAGGGCTTACTCCTGGCTCAGCATTCAGGAATTACTCCTGGTGGTGCTCTGAGAAACCAGAGATTGAATCCAGGTCGGCTGCGTGCAAGGCAAACACCCTCCCCACTGTCCTGCTCTGGCCCCAGGAGTTCATACTTTGTACCTGGGGTTACCCCCAGCACCAACCTCATCCAAAGCCGTCACTCCAGCCCGTCACTCCGGATCTGGTCTGGCCCATCACTCTTTGGTTTGGGTTTGGGTTTTGTTGGGGGCTCCACACCCAGCGGGTGCTCAGGACTTATTCCTGGCTCTGTGCTCAGGGATCACTCCTGTCGTGGCTGAGGTGACGGGGATCAAAGCCTGGCTGGGCCACAGGCAAGGCAAACACCCTCCCCCGCTGTCATATGGCCCCAGCCAGCCTTTTGTTGTTGTTGTTCTTATATTGTTTTGTTTTGTCTGGGGGCCACACCCAGCAGTGCTCAGGGCCAACTCCTGGCTCTGTGCTCAGGAATCACTCCCCGTGGCTCAGGGGACCCTCTGGGATGCCCGAGAATGGAGCCCGGGTCAGTCACATGCCAGGCGGGTGCCCTCCCTGCTGTCCTATGGGCCCGGCCCCCAGCCTGTCCCTCTGGAAGTGCCAGTGTCCTGCTGTGCTATTTGGGGACGCGGCTGATCTACACAGGGAGCCCCGTGCCAGCCCAGCTGACCAGGAGGTGGCCCTGGGGCACCTGGCCAGGCCTCTATCTGGACACGTCCCTGTACCCTGTGGCCCGGAACTCAGCCCACAGGAGGCTCCAAGGAAACTTATCACGGAAACTGGGCCGGAGGTCAGGTTCACGGCAGGGCTTCCCCAGCCGAGGGCGCCTCCAGCTGGGGGTCCAGCAAGTCATGGAGAAAAAACGCAAGGCCGGCAAGGAAATGGATCAGCTGGTTGGGTTCAGGGCCCCCACACCCTACGGGTTCCTTTCAGCTGGGTGCTTGACAGGTGTGGGCACCTCCGGGCGGGGGGGCGGGCATGCACTGTCTGGGGGTGCTAAAGTTCAAATCTTCGTGCAAAGCCAGGTCTGGGGACCTCTTGAAAGTCCCTCTGCCCATTGGGCTTTTTTTTAATGGAAATGCTGGGGGGTGGGGGCCAGCAGGGAGGTGACCCAAGCGGGCAAGCACGCGGCAAGCACATGAGAATCCCTGGGTTTGGCCGGCAGCACCACGTCACACACACGCACTTACACACATGTCACAGCTGACTGTAGTCAGCGGTGGCGCCTACAAAAATAGACACAGGCCATAGGGCAGCGGGGAGGGCACTGGCCTTGCATGCGGGCGGGGTTCGATCTCCGACATCCCAAAGGGTCCCCTGGAGCATCCCCGGGAGTGATTCGAAGCCAGGAGTCGGCTCTGAGCATCACTGAGTGTGGCCCCCAAATCAAATAAATAACTAATAATGAAATAAAGCAGCCGCCTGCCTGCCAAGCACAAAGCATTCCTTCCTTGGGGTGAGGGGCACTGCCCGGCGCTCGCGGTCTCTCTAGGAGGGAAAAGGGGGGTCGTGAAACCCAAATATTTCTTGGGTGATGGGGGCATTCCCTGGGTGTCCCTTCCCTGCGCTAACAGAAAGGGCACCCCACCCCACTCCAGCCCCGGTATCTGGCACCTTTGCTTGGGGACACAAAACAGGCAGGACAAGTGGCCAAGTGGTAAGACAGCAAAGAAGGGTGCTGGCCGTGGTCCCTGCCCACTGGGGTTCCAGCTCCAGCACCCCATAGGGCCCTGCGGAACCCTCTCAGGAGTGATCCCTGTGCACAGAACCAGGAGTCAACCCCCAGCATGACCCGGTGTGACCCAAAACTGTAAAAAATATAAACAAAAAAAATTTTTTTTTTTTTTTTGCTTTTTGGATCACACCCGGCGTTGCACAGGGGTTCCTCCTGGCTCTGCACTCAGGCATTACTCCTGGCCGTGCTCAGGGGACCACATGCTATGCTGGGAATCGAACCGGGTCGGCCTCGTGCGAGGCAAACGCCCTACTCGCTGTGCTATCGCTCCAGCCCCAACCAAAAAATTTAACCAGGTAGGACCGGGGACCAGTGACATCTGCAGCGTGTCCCCCAGACTCTGGGCCCCCGTGCCCGGGTCACCACAGACATGCGGGGACACACAAGCGGGCCCTTGAACCCCACTTGGGCAGACTGCGTCCCGCCTTGGAGAGGGCAGTTTCCCGCGGGGTGCGGGTGAGATGCCCGTGGGTCCACCAGTCCGGAATGAGCGTCAGGGTCAAGCCAGGGGACAGGCGCTGGAGTATTTTTAGCCCGGGAGGACGTGCGGGCGGGTCTGTGGGGCCCGGAGGAAGGAGGGGACAGCTGGGGTTACCCCCTCGCCAGCCGCCCGTGACTAATTTAGGCGAAAGGCGACGCGGAGCTATTTCCATCCCACGCGGGGAGACAGGTGTGCCGGCCCCCGCCCGCCCCCGGCGCCCTCCGCCCCCGAAGGCCACGCTCCCCCATAGGCCGGGGCCGCCTCCCCCACGCAGGCCTCCGCTGCGCGCCCCTATAAAGGCGCACGCGGCTTTTGTCAATGAAGCCGGGACGCGCGGCCGGGCGCACTGCGGGCGGGCGCGGGCCGGCCGGGCCCCCGAGCGTGCGTGCGCGCTGCGTGCGTGCTGCGTGCGTGCCGCGCCGTGCGTGCCAGTCGGGCCCCGCCGCCGCCCGCGCAGACATGAAGCAGCACGTCGTGGGCATCGGCGGGTGAGCTGGGGCGCGGGGGCGCAGGGGGGGGGCGGGGGGCGCGGGGCGCTGTCCATGGTCTGGGCAGCGGGGCCTGCGCTGCGGAGCGCCCCGGGGTGGGAGGGAGCCCTCGCCCTGGGCACGGCGGAGGTGGGGGAATGCGGGGTGCGTTGAATTTCCTAAGCGGAAATTCGCTTTTTCCTCCTGGGGTCCCCCTTGTACCAGCAGTGCGTGGAGGCGGGGGGCGGGGGGTTGGGATGCAGTTTGCGCTGGGGTCATCTTGGAAGAGTGAGGGTGCGCACCCTATTCCCGCGCAGATTTGGGGGAGGGGCGTCCTGGGAGGGGCCTGGAAGAGGTGCGTTGAGGACACCCCCTCCCCCGGAAGATTGGAGGTGGGGCGTGTGCTCGCACTTGGGCTGGGAGCCGGTCCGGGAAAGCATCTAGAAGCCACGTGACTAGAAGCCACGTGCCTTTGAGGCCACGTCTTGGTGACCTCTGGGACCCCCCCCGCCGCCGCCAACCCCCAGTCCCCAGCAAGAGCCCAGAGGCACTCGGTCGTCCTCAGGAGGTGGGATTGGGTGGCCCAGCCCCCCACAGCCCGGCTGTGGCTCTGCTGTCACACACTTGAAATTCCCCTTCTATCTGCTGTGGGAGGGGCCTCCCCATCACAGGGGGGTGGGGGGGTGCGAGACAGTTCTGTGGCCACCTCTGAGCCGCGGAGCACAGATCGCATCCTTCGTGGGACCCCCAGATCCCCGCAGTGCATATCCTTAACTGTCCCCACCCTGTGATTATATGTGGAACCATGTTCCCATCGCCCCCTTTTATTCTGGGGCGTTTACTTCAGGGCCATGCCTGACAGTGCTCAGGGCTTATTTCTGGCTCTGCACTCAGGGATTATTTCTGATGGGGTACAGGGGACCCCAGGGGTGCTGGGGATCCAATCCGGCTTGGGCATGTCTTTTCGCTCAGCCTATCTGACCAGCGACAGCTTTGTCCCCAGCGGGGCCCTGACAGGCGGTCATAGAGACGGTCATTTCTAGAAAAGCTGTCCGCTCCCTGTGCTATTCTCCCAGAAGCCCAGATCCCGGGGCCAGAGCGTTAGCCCGGTGGGAAAGGCTCCTGCCTTGCGCGCAACCAACCTGGGTTCGATCCCTGGCATCCCATAGGGTCCCCTGAGCACCATCAGAAGTAATCTCTGAGCCTGCTGGGGGCTAAGGCGCTTGCCTTGCGCAGCCGACAGTGGCACTGAGCGAGCCCTGAGCAGAGACGGCAGCAGCCCTTGAATGCTGCCCCGTTTCCAGGCAAACCGGGAGGTCCTGCTCAGCCAGCTCACTCTTCCTCCTCCCTTTTCTGTCTCTGCTGGCCTTGGCTTTGAGAATAGGGGTCTTCTCCAACACGACTGCGGCCAGGGGCATGTCACTAACTGCCCTGTCCCCTGCTCCTGGCTCTGGGATCACTCCCCGGGAGAGGGCCCTTTGCAATTTTTTTCCCTCTACAACTTTGGGGGATTTTGTCATTGCTCTGTGTTCTTTGTGTCTTTGAACCAAACTCCGCTCCATGCTGGGGCAGTGCTCAGGGAACCCGGGCATGCAGACCTTGGCTCATCTGTTTCGACTCTCTCTCCCCAACCTGAGTTCAGTGTTCTATATCAGAGCCTGACTCGGGAGTGGGGGGGAGGAGGGAATGCAGGGTCCGAGAAGCCCACAGAGCCAGACAGGCACTCCATGGGAAAGGGCGGGGGGGGGGGGGCGGGGGGCACCTGGCAGTAGCTTCTAGAACCTTCTCTCCTCACAGTGTGACCAATGGTGGAAAAACCACACTGACCAACAACCTGCTGAAGTTACTGCCCAACTGCTGTGTGATCCACCAAGATGATTTTTTTAAGGTGCTGCCCCTTTGCTGGGAACAGGGGCGGGAAGTGGCACCCCAAGAAGGGGCCGGGCGGTAATTGCCCAGTGCCCCAGTGCCCAGCCTCCGGGGCTCCAGGTCCCCCCTCTCCCCAGGCAAACCCTAGGGCATGAGAAACGAGTAGGAACCCACAGACTCCCCCCACTTTTTCATCTGTGGAATGCCCCCACAGCCGGTCTCGGCTATGTGGCGTGTCCCCAGGGCACAGATACAAGGTCCCTTCCCTCCTGAGCCCACGTCACGGAAATGGGAGGGTGCATGCCAGTCCAGAGCATGATTCCCACCCCTATACAAGATCGCAGAGGTTGGGAGCCTCAGCTGCACCGGAATGGGGCTGGCACCCTGGGGTGGGGGGCGTGAGGGGGCGAGGACACTCAGTCCAGAACTCGGCCTTCTCCCTTCCAGCCCCAAGACCAAATCGCCGTTGGGGAAGACGGCTTCAAACAGTGGGATGGTAAGTACCGCCCCCCATGAAACCACGCCCCCTAGGATCTGGCCACACCCCGAGAGCTCAGTCATGCTCAGGACCATGTAGCCACGCCCATGACAGCCTGCCGCCTCAAACCTAGCCACGCCCCCCATAGCCCAGCCACGCCCCCAGCAGCCTGGTCACCCTCAGGACAGCATTGCCACGCCCACGTGTTCATCCCCTCAACTTAGTCACATCCCCTACAGCCCAGCTACGCCCATGACATCCAGTCATTCCCCCTACGGCCCAGCCATGCCCCATGCCACCTAGCCACGAGCCCTACAGCCCAGCCACGCCCATGACATCCAGTCACGCCCCTACAGCCCAGCCACGCACATGACATCCAGTCACGCCCCTACAGCCCAGCCACGCCCATGACATCCAGTCATTCCCCCTACAGCCCAGCCACACCCATGACATCCAGTCACATCCCTAGGTCAGCCACGCCCATGATACATAGCCATGCCCCCTACAGCCCAGTCACGCCTATGTCATCTAGCCACGCCCTCTACAGCCCAGCCACGCCCATGACATCTAGCCACGCCCCCTACAGCCCAACCACGCCCATGACATCTAGCCACGCCCCCTACAGCCCAACCACGCCCATGACATCTAGCCACGCCCCCTACAGCCCGACCACGCCCATGACATCTAGCCACGCCCCCTACAGCTCAGCCACGCCCATGACATCTAGCCATGCCCCCTACAGCTCATCCATGCCCATGACATCTAGCCACGCCCCCCCAGCCCAGCTACGTCCTTGACATCTAGCCAAGCTGGTGAAAGTCTGATCACATCCCCAAACATCGTAGCCACATCCACGACATCCAGGCCACGCCCACAACACCCTAGTTACCCCCGTGGCAGTCTGGTCATGCCCCCAGCTGCCGGGTCACGCCCTTCTCCCTCCCCAACACTCCTTCTACCTTTTCCAGTGTTGGAGTCCCTGGACATGGAGGCGATGCTGAGCACCGTGCAGGCCTGGCTGAGCAACCCCCGCAAATTTGCCCGTGCCCACGGCGTCAGCGTCCCACCCCCCCACGCCTCGGACACCCACATCCTCATCCTGGAGGGTTTTCTGCTCTACAGCTACAAGTGAGCCTGGCTGCACCCGGGGGGGGGGGGGGGGTTGTCCCCGGGCACGCGGGCGTGCTGCCTCTCCACTTGGACCGGCCGGAGATCGGGATGGGGAACTGGGGGCGAGGTGGAAGGATAGTGAGCAGCAGGAAGGGGCAGGCGAGGCTGAGCTGAGCTCAGGTCAGAGGTTGGAGAAACAGCAGTCTCTCTAGAGCCTCAGCCATGGGGCGGAGAGATACCTGCCTGCAGGGTGCAGGGTGCGTTGCACGAGATTGAGCTGCGTTCTATACCGGCACCACCTATGGTCCCCCTGAGTCCTGCCAGGAGTGCGCCTCCAGGTGGGGCCCAGAAGCAAACACACAAATGACAGAGTTCTCAGCCCTCACCACGTGCACAGTGCCCCTTCCCCCATCTTGCTGTGCATCCTTGGGTCAGAAATCGGACCTCTCTGGGCCCATGCAAGTGAAAGGACATGGGAATCATTCAGAGGGATAGAGGATTGGCTCTGGCCCTGGCCCCTAATCCAACCCGCTCCCCTCCCCACCCTGCACCCCCCACACACAGGGAAGACCTGGGAGCTGGGGCTGGGGGCTGTTGGGATTGCAGGCTTTGAGCTGACCTTCGCCCCCGCCCGCCTCTGCCCAGGCCCCTGGTGGATTTGTACAGCCGACGGTATTTCCTCACTGTGCCTTACGACGAGTGCAAGAGGAGGAGAAGGTGAGCAGTGGAGAGAGTGCTGCGGGGGAGGGGGCGAGGGACCACCTGAGACCAGAAAACCCAGTGGCCATCCCGCAGGTCACGGGCTGTTTCTGTTGCAGGCACCCAGCGCCCCAGGCACGACACGCGACCCCCTAACCTCCTCACCCACCCCCTCACCGGCCCCCTGGCACCACGGGGGAGCGTGGGGGCCGCCCCTCATGCCTGCCCTTCTCTCGCCCCTCCCCCAGCTCTCGAAACTACACGGTGCCCGACCCGCCGGGCCTCTTCGACGGCCACGTGTGGCCCATGTACCAGAGGTACCGGCAGGAGATGGAGGCAGACGGCGTGGAAGTGGGTAAGCCAAGGCAGGGGCGCGTGAGCCCCCGCCCCCATCACCCTGCAGCCCCACTCTGCTGACCCAGCGTCTTCCTTGGCGCCTGACCACCACCCGTGTCATTGCAGAGTACCTGGACGGCACCAAGCCCCGTGAGGAGCTGCTGCGCCAAGTCCTGGAGGACATTCAGAACACGCTTCTCAACTGCCCCTAGGCGGGGCTGGGGGGCGTGGTGGGTGGGAGGGGCGTGGCTGGCACGGAGCCCTGGGGGGGACCTGGCTGTGGGGTGGGCGTGGCCGGGCACCAGGGGCGTGGCTGGGGCTGGTCTGCGGGCCTGGGTGTAGCTTGGGGCGTGGCTCTGTGTTCAGGGGCGTGGCCATGGAAAGGTACCGCCCCCCCACCCATCCCCTCCTGGTACTGGCAAGATCCTGACCCCGGTGGGACAGTCGTCCCAGCAGGCTCTGCGTGACCATCAGCTCGGCTTCTCAGCCTGTGTAACCTTACAGTGGCTTCAGTATAAAAACTGTTGTTTTTTTTAATTTTGGAGGTCCAACCTGTTTCCTAAGGTACGGAGAGAGGGGTCCTCCTGGGCTTTCTCCCTGGTTCTTTTGGGGGTCTCTGGGGTGGCGCTGGGTGAGCTCTGGGTACTGACAGACTCTGTTTGTGGTCCCCCCACCCGTGCCCATGGGAACCGAGGGATTCTTGAGGCCTTCATTTCCCAGAGGGGGCCCCAGGCTGTCACCTGGCCTGAGCTGTGCCCGGCTCTTGTTAGAACCCCCTAAGCTCCCCACAGGCAACCTGACCCCCCTCCTTTGCAACTGCATCCGACTGCAGACACCCTGTCCCCTCTGAGCCCCCTGTCCTAGACCCTGTCCCTGTGGAGCCCCACCCACCCACCTTGACCCTCAGGGAGGCGCGGAGATACTCAGGGACTTGGTGGGACTGAACCCACCCCAGCAGGACCTGAGCAGTGGAGGAAAGAGAGGAGAGTGATGTCAGCGCCTCGAACCACACACAAGGGTCCCCAAACCCAGAGTGCTTCCAGGGGAGGTTAAAATAAATAGGGGGGGGAAGGGCAGGGGTGAGTGAAGAGGGCAGGAGGAGGGTAGAGTGGACCCGGATCTGGTTGACCCAAGGAGGAGCAACTCACCAGCCGCATGGCCGGAGGACACACAGACACCCCCCAGACACCCCCCCGATGCTGTATTTGCAGTCAGGGGAGAGGCCTGGGGGATGCGAACCCAGCCTCCCTCCTTCCCCCTGGTCACTGCCACCCCACTTCCTGCCAGGGGGTCTGTGGGACAGACTCTCCGTGTCCTCAAGTCCCCGTGTTCCAACCACAGAACCAGCCAGGAACCTGAACTCCGGTCCTACCAACCCTCCAGGGTACCCCACTCCTCCAAGGAACCTTCTCAATGGAGAAGGTTCAAAGGAGGCTTTGGGGGGACAAGGAGGGCGCTGGCCTTGAATGTGGCCAACCCGTGTTGAGTACCCCGCACCCCATAGGGTCCCCCTGCGCCCTCCAAGAGGGATCCCTGAGTGCAGAGTCTGGAATCAGCCCTGAACGCCACTGGGTGTGGCCCTAAAGACCCCAAAATATAGTCAAAGGAGGCTCCGCGGGGCTGAACACGTGCCTTGATCCCCTAAGCACCATTAAGTGTGACCCCTCCCCCGTAAATCCCACCAGAGAACAGGAGCCCTCCTTTATTCTTGGGACCACATGCCCAAGGAGACAGCTGTGAGGATGGACAGATGGACAGGCAGATGGACAGTGGCTGAGTCCAGAGGATCCCACGTACTTCTGACCCACTTCTCAGCAAAAGCCTCTTCCGCACCTCAACTCTAGCCCCCCAAAACCTAAAACCCAACCCAGGCAATCACCACAGGGGTGGCGTGGGTAAGGTATTCAGTCAGTGTCAGCCCAGGAGGTCCATGTTCCCGGTCCCAGGTCATCCTGCTGGTTTTCTGAGGACCCCCAGAGGAGCATGTGAAGGGGTTCCACGGGTCAGGGGGCCCAGGCATGCAGGCCTGTGTCCCCAGCAGATCCCCAAGGCCTGGCGTGCTGGAGAGAACTGGAATGTGTGAAGGATCTTCCTGCTGGCAAACAAACCCGTCTGGTCACAGAAGGAATGATCAGGAATGGCCACGAAGCACCGAGCTGCCAGTACCCCTGAACACTCCCGGGTGCAACACCAAAACCAGACAAAACCTCAAGCCAGAGGGTCAGGAAGTAGTAACAGCTGGTGAGACACGTGCTTGGTACGTGGCCAACCCCAGGTAGATTCCTGGCCCTTCAGAGGTTCCCTAGACGCCGTCAGGAAAAACGCCTGAGCTCCGCTGGGGGTGGCCCACACTCAGGTCCCAAATTAAAAAGCCAGAGCACTGGCGGGGTGAGTCAGCTTAGGGGGGTGCTGAGAGAACTGGCCCTGGTGAGGGACGGAGACGCTCCAAGGCGCCCACTTGTGGCGACTCAGAGGAAGTGGCGAGTCCCGTGTTTGCAGGGAAGATTTCCAGGCCCTTGGCTTTGTCTCTGGTTAATTAAGGAACAAGCTGGAGCCTCTGGCGTTGGGGCCATAGCCTAGGGCGTTCACAGTGCATTAGGTGGTCTCGGGTTCCTTCGCAGGCACCCCATTTCGACTCCCGATCACCTTCTGGAGTAATTCCTGAGTGCAGAGCCAGGAGTAATTCCTGAGCATCACGGATTGTGCCCCCCCCCGCAAAAAAAAAAAAAGTAATAATAAACAAAGCAGCCTCAGTTCTTTGTCCGCGATTTCTTCGCCACAATCTTGCGGGCTACTAAGCTGAATCTTGCTTCCACCACCCCTCCTTCATGCAGAACAGGCAAGCGGCATAGTTGGAAATAGGGGTGACAGGGTGTGGGGGTGAGCATCTCAGGAAGCCACTAACAAAGGGGTCAGGACGGAGAGATCACAATGCATTAAAGTCATTTGCCTCCCTAAGGCCCACCCGGGTCATCCCCCTCACATATAGGGCCCCAGAGTCCCCCAGGAACTCTGCTGTGACCACCCATAATGCAAAAGAGACACTTGCTGGGACTGTTAATGGGGTGGGTGGTGGAGGTGGGCGAGGACCGGATTCCCCTCTGCAGAGAGCTCGGAGGGTCCTGGGGAGCTACAGCAGGTTCCCGAGGGACGTCAGGACAGGGAGGGACATTTCTGAAAGAGGGACATCTCTGGGAAGGATGAAAGCGCCCCACAGCGCTGCCTTGTGGCCACATGTTGGAACTGCAGTGCCCCGAGTTTCCCACGCTAAATGTTTCCAGCCCTTGGGTTTGCTTCAGTGTTAACCTTGGGGGATTAAAGATCACGCGCACGGCCTCATGCCATGCAGCGGTAGCATAGTGGGGACCCCGGGCGCTTGTCTTGTGTTTGGCGAACCCCTGTTTGTTCATCGATGCTGTGGGGCGTTTCCATAACTCCCCAGATGTGGGTGACCACAACAGATTCTGGGGGCTCAGGGAACCCTATATGGTGCCTGAGATCAAACCCAGGTTGACCACAGGAGAGGATTGTGCCTTCGCGCAGTACGATCCTTCCAAACCGACACCGGTTTTTTAAAATCTCCAGCAGGGCTGGAGAGATAGCACAGTGGGTAGGGCATTTGCCTTGCATGCGGTCAACCCAGGTTCAATTCCCAGCATCCCACATGGTCCCCCGAGCACCACCAGGAGTAATTCCTGAGTGCAAAGCCAGGAGTAACACCTGGGTGTCCCCAGGTGTGACCCAAAAAATAAAAATAAAAAAATAAAAGTCTTCAACATGATCATCTCCACTCCCCAGCACCCCACATTTCTGAGGGTGTTCTTTGTGTTCTTCCCTGTTCTTTGAGAAAGAGTGGTGTGGAAGCAAGAGTCACCTCACTGCCCCCCTCAGATTTGCGTGTGAAGAAATCTGCCGGCTTCGGAACTGAAGCTGATCTTTTCTTGTTTGTTTTTGTTTCAGGGCCACAATCAGCGATCTCAAGGGTGACTCCTGGCTCTGCACTCAGGAATCACTCCCGGCATGATTGGGGAACCGTATGGGGTGCTGGGAAATGAACCTGAGTCCGCAGAACCCAAGGCAAGAGCCTTAACCGCTCTGCTACCGCTGCACCTGCTTGATCCTTAATGACCCCACACCTAACATTGAAGCGAACCCAAGGGTGGAAATTTCTTAGAGAAACGGGCCTGGGGAGGGACAAAAGCGTCCTGCAGTGCCATCTCGTGGCGGTTCTGCGGAAGTGCCGCGGCCCGACTTTCCCACGCTTAAGATTTCCAGCCCTTTTCTTTGCTTCCGTGTTAGGTATAGGGTCATTGAGGATCAAACACGTCGCCTCTGGCTATGAAGTGTTAGTAAAGCACCTAGGGCGCTTCCCTTGCACGGAGTGACCCTGGTTCGAGCCCCAACATCCCATAGGGTCCCCCGAGGACGACCGGAAGGAATTCCTGAGTGCAGAGTCAGGAGGAACCCAGAACACCGGTGTGGCCCCCAAACAATGAAAAGCAGTCTCGCTTCTTTTAGAGCAGATTTCTTTACCCCAAAGTGGAGGGGTATCGAGCTGAATCTTCCTTCTGCTTCCTTCACGTAGAACAGAGCAGGGGGCACCCTCAAGTCAGAAATGTGGGGTGATGGGGCATGGGGATGACCATGAAGGGGAAACCTTGAGAACGGGGAGCAGGACCTGAGACTGTTCTGCGTGGACGGCACTTGCCTTGCTTGGGGTCAACCTGAGTTCGATCCCCCGCTCCATATAGGGGCCTCTGAACCCCCAAAAGTGGTCTTTGGGCTCTGCTCTGGCCACCTAGCCCCCAAATGAAGAAGCCGGAGTCAGAGGGCGGGTCAGCGTGGGGAGTTGCGGAGGTGGGCGAGGGTCGGGCTCCCCTCTGCAGAGATCTCGGAGTGTCCTGGGGAGCGACAGCAGGTTCTGGAGGGAGGTCAGGACGGGGGGGACATTTCTTAGAGAAACGGGTCTGGGAAGGAAGCGCCCCACAGCGCCGTCTTGTGGTCACTTTCTGGAGCTGCAGCGACCCGAGTTTCCCACGCTGAATGTTTCCTCCAGCCCTCGGGTTTGCTTCAGTGTTAACCTTGGGAGGTCAAGGATCAAGCACGCAGCCTCTGGCCATGCAGCAGTAGCAGAGCGAGGACCCCAGCGTTCACCTCGCACGCAGCTGACCCGGGTTCGATCCCCAGCACCGCCTCAGGGTTCTCTGAGCCCCACCCGGAGTGCTCCCTGTGCACAGTCAGAGGGAAGCCTTGAGCCCCGCCGGGTCTGAACCCCAAAACAAAATAAGCAAAGATCAAATTTTAATCCCGTGCCACTCCAGTGAGGCTCCATTCCTCTTGTCTCCGTCACCGTCCACAGCCACAGTGTCCCAAGTGTCCCTTACGGTGCTGATATGGCAAAGGTCCAGCGTGAGGGGCCAGAGGGAGAGACAGCCCGAGGTGGCCTGCGCAGGCGGAGTGGGCCAGGCAGACGCGCCGTGAGGGCCTGCCAAGGCACGAAGCTCAGTGAGGCTGACCCATGGTCACAGCCCAAAATAAAATAGTCCGGGAGGAGACAGGGACAGGGACAGGGACACCACCCACCTGGTCAGCAGGCAGCTGGCCCGTACCGAGCATCGGTAGCCATCGGGGGAACTCCTCAAGCCAAAAGGGGTGAGGACGTGGAGAGTGGGGGCCCCCAGGCAGGGCTGGTGGGGAGGGGAAGCAGGACCACAAGCTGAGGAAGATTCGCGTGGAGCCCGGCAGGCGGCTGAAAGGGCTGGAGCACAGGCTTTGCAGGCAAGAGGCCTGGGTTCGAGTCCTAGGTCTGTAGACAGTCCCTCAAGTGCAGCTGGGAGCCACTCAGCCACCCACAGAGTACTGAGCTGGGAGTCACCCCTGAACATCGCTGAGTGAGGCTCCAAGAACTGAAGGAGAAAAATAAGAAAGGGGCCAGAGAGATAGCACAGCGGGGAGGGCGTTCGCCTTGCATGCAGCTGACCCAGGTTCGACCCCCGGGGTCCTCTGAGCCCCGTCAGGAGTGATCCCTGAGTGCCGAGCCAGGAGTCAGCACTGAGCACCACTGGACTTGGCCCTAAAGGCTCAGGCTAGCCCACCCCATGCCCTCAGGTGTCTGGGCACACGGAGACCATGGGCCACACGCCACCTTGAGGCTCTCATTCATGCAGGTCCAAGGCCCCCTACACCCCCCAGAGCCCCAGGGGTGACCCCGAGACCCCACAGAGGGATGCCCAGGATTTGGGGGGACTGAGGAGGGGGTGGGTAGCCCCAGGCCCTCTGCTGCTTCCCACTGGGAAAGTCAGCCTGGGATTCCCCTCCACCCCCTTGGATACGGGAGACTCACCCCTCCCCAAGCTACTGGCGAAAACAGAAACAGAGGCCCCAAAGGCCTGGCCTGGTCCCCGCTGCCCCA
Organism: Sorex fumeus; assembly: GCF_029834395.1. Lineage (NCBI taxonomy): Eukaryota > Metazoa > Chordata > Mammalia > Eulipotyphla > Soricidae > Sorex > Sorex fumeus. The sequence goes on from NW_026606098.1 coordinate 10,930,226, forward strand.
TCCTGATGGTCAGAGGCCAGAGTTCAGGCTGGATCCCCCAAACCCCAAGGGTCCCCCTGAGCATGAAAGTCAGTCCCACAGACATACACCAAAAATTTTGCTTCTTAAGACCTTTTTAGGGCAGGGTCCAGAGCCACAGGACAGCGGGAGGGTGTTGGCCTTGCACAGGGTCACCCCGGGTTTGAGCCCCAGCGTCCCCATCGGGTTCCTGAGCCCTGCCAGGAGTGAGCCCTGAGTGCTGTCGGGACTTAAGCATGCCGGGTGGGGCCCCCCGAAAAATATATATAATATAAAATAAAATGCTTTCCAATCCAGGGGTGGGGTGCAGGGTTGGGGCGAGAGAGCAGCTGAGCCCCATCCTGGCCGGTGGCCGAGGCCTGACTCCCCGGCCCCCCCTTCAGGGCCCCCAAACATTTGTCGCTCACATCATGTAGCACTCAGGGAAGCCTTAATCAGCAGTTGCTCTGCCCGGGGTGATGGGGGATCCCGTGACCCAGTCAGCAAGGAAAGGGTCACCTCCAAAGGCTGTCCCTCCCTGGCCCCAGACGAATGCCAGTCCCCAAGGGGCCAGCCAGCGGGTGCCAGGTGGTCCAGGTGCCCCCAAAGCTGCCCAGCACATTCCGGGGTCTGCCTGGAGGGCTCGGACCCCGACGTCGTCTCTCCCCTTTTATTTACCAGTCCGAAACTCCGCAGAGGCACCGAAGAGCTGCGTCAGCGATGCCGGGGTGTGGGGTATTACAGGGGCAACTTGAGGTCCCTCGATGCCCACAGGGCGCACCCCCAAACAGAGACCCCCAGAGTACACAAGCGAGGGAAAGAGGGGGTGTGGGGGAGAGAGGGAGCCTCGTCCACTCCCCGGGGGGGTGGCCAGCAGCACTGTGGCCACGTTCCCCCCAAACACGCACACACGCGGGGTCACCTGGCCGGGGGTCCCAGCTCCTCGGCCTCTTCCTCGCGACCCCTGGGCCCAACCGGATGCCCCCCCAGGCCTCCGGGGGGGCTCAGAGCCCCCACAGACTGTGTTTCACACATCCGGGGCAGTGGGGCCCCAAGGGGTCTGGGTGCTGTGCTGTGACTCACTTTGGGGGCCGGGAGAGGTGGTTTGGGTACTTACTTTTCTTTTTCTCTCACACAGGGGGCTAAAGGTCTCGGGGCTGGAGGAGCCGCGGGCCGGGCGGGCCGGGCTTTATAGGCGCCTCCCTGGAGCTATTAATAGCCTGTTGGTTATCCAACAGCTGTGCCGGCCCCACCCGCCCCTCCCGGGGCCCCCGGCCTGTCCTTCCCGCAATGATGCCCGCCCTGCACCCCCAATGCCCCCCCGAGTGCAGGAGGCACAGGATAGCCTAGAGCTGAAGGTCCCAAACTTTAGGGGTTCACCGCCCCATTTTAGGGGGAAAACATGAACTGGGTAATGTGCCTTCTGTAGGCAAGTAGAATATTTTCCCCAGTGGCTGGGCCCAGCCAGGGGTCAGGACTCCCCCACTCTGGGAAACTGTTCTAGAGCATTCTCAAGGAGCACTGTCGCTGCCTTGTGAGGTCTCGGACTTTTCCCACAAGACACTCCTCTTCCCCCGGGAGGGGGCCCCTGTCCCCAAGACTCTGGGTGTGGCCCTCGAGGACCTCGTGACGGAGAATCGGCGCCTGCCCTTCCCTTGTCTGGTGTTGGGTGACGCTGTGACCTGATGGGTACAAATTCCTGGCACAGCCAGCACCTGCGTCCCTGCCTGGCATCGCGCTGGTTCCACGCCAGGCCCAGGGCATCAAGGTGACCTGGGCCCGGGCATCTACCCAAAATCATCAGTCCAATCAGGAGAAAGGGCAGAGAGGGGAGGGGGGGAGGGGAGGGGAAAGGGAGGAGGGAGGGAAAAGGCCTCATCAGACCTCAGGCAACCCCACACCTGCCCCAAGAGAGGCAGGCACCTGCCCTACATGTGGCACGCTGGGGTTCAAGCCCTGAGCCAGGCCAGGGGCGGTGGGAGGGGCTACCTTGAGGAATACTTCCAGAACATTCTCAAGGAGCACCTTTCACTGCCTTGCCAGGTCTTGGACTTTTCCCGCAAGACGCTCACCCTTCCCCAGGGAGGGGTTCCTTGGCCTCTTGTCCCCATGAGTCTGGTTGTGGCTACAACTAATTTTTTTTTCATTTATTTCAGGGACGCAGCCACATGCTGAGAGCAGTCTCCACATGCTAGGACGAGCCTCACGGATGAAGGAACCGGCAGAGGAACCCAGGTATGCAGGACCTGGGGCTGAGATCTCCAAGCCTGCTCCACCCAGATCCCCCATCTTCCAGTCGCTAGACAGTTACACCCACCAACTGCCGTGTAATCTCATCAATGGCCAAGATCCAGAGACTATAAAATCAAGCTCTAGTTCTCGCTCTCAGAGAACCCGGCAGGCTACCGAGCATCTTGCCCGAATATATGCCTAACTGGGAACACCTGTAAAGGTGACTAGAGGCTGCCCCAAAAGCCTCCACCCCTCTCAGAGAGCCCGGCAAGCTACCCAGAGTATCCCGCCCGCACGGCAGAGCCTGGCAAGCTCCCCGTGGCGTAGTCGATATTCCAAAAACAGTGACAATGATGGTCCTCATTCCCCTGACCCTGAAAGAGCCCCCATCATTGGGCTACACTAGCACGTGACAGGGACGAATGGAGACGTTACTGGGCCCGCTCGAGCAAATCAAGGAACAACGGGGAAATAGTGATTATTTATTTATTTATTTATTGCTTTTTGGGTCACACCCGGCGATGCTCAGGGGTTCTTCCTGGCTCTGCACTCAGGAATTACTCCTGGCAGTGCTCGGGGGACCATATGGGATGCTGGGAATCGAACCCCGGTCTGCCGCGTGCAAGGCAAACGCCTACCCGCTTTACTATCAGTCTGGCCCTCTTATTATTATTATTATTATTATTATTATTATGACATGGGCTGGAGAGATAGCACAGCAGTAGGGCTTTTGCCTTGCGCGCAGCCAGCCTGGCCGAGCCGGGTTTGATTCTTCCGCCCCTCTCGGAGAGCCTGGCAAGCTACCGAGAGTATCTTGCCCGCAGGGCAAAGCCTGGCAAGCTCCCCGTGACGGATTCGATATGCCAAACACAGTAACAAGTCTCACAAAGGAGACGTTACTGGGCCCGCTCGAGTAAATCGATGAACAACGGGAGGAGAGTGTGAGTGAATGTGTATTATTACATACGCATTGGCTACTAGTGTTTCACTCCTGCCCTTTCCTGAGGTTGCCTGATGGTATCACACACGCCGGCTGGGGCACTGGGACTGGGACTCCGGAGGGCGTCCGCGCTTCTCTAGGGGCAGTTGGCGCAGACTCTGGCGGGGCCTGAAGTTCTCCCGCTGTCCACTAGACGTCGCGCTTTCTGCCTCTCACCCGCTGTCCTGGGCCGCGTGGCACCTGGGAATCACCCACCCGGTGGGGGGAGGGGGGGCAGGGACAGCGACACGCGACAGCGACAGGGACGCAGACGGGCTCCACGGCCGGGGCCTCGCTCGGCACACGGGTGACACCGGGAATTGGAACTTGTCGCCACCTCGGCCTACTGGGCTGCGCCTCTCGCACCGTTCTTGCTGGCTATCGACTCAATTTGGTTTCCATTTGGGTTGGTTTTGGCGCCACACCCTGCGGGCTCAGGGACCACTCGTGGTGGGGCTTGGGGCACCCTATCCCGCTGTCTTCCTTTCCCGGCCCTTTAATTCATTTTTAAGGACCGCAAAGGGGGCCCCCAGGGGTAGGGGGCGGGGTGCGCTGAGGCCAGGGCCAGGCGGGACAGGACTGGTCAGCTGCCAAGGCACCAATCAGATGTGGGGAGGGGGGACCCCCGCACTTGGCAGCGTCTCTGAGGACGCAAAGGGACGAGCGGCCCCTCCAGAGCCCCCCCACCCCGCACACTGCACGGGCCTGGAAGCTTCTGTCTCACTGCAACAACAACAAAAAGCACATTTTAAAAGAAACTTTAAAATGAGAAGCAGACACCGAGACCAGTCCAGTGCCGATATCGGGGCACCCCAACTCCACACCCCGACAGGAGGCCCTGAGGAGCGGGCAGCGCGCGGACAGACGGACGGGCCCCGAGCAGTGGGCATTGCGGACGAGCACAGAGGGACGAGCACAACCGTCTTTATTTCCTTCAACTGCGGCAGGTGCAAGTTTGCAGAAATGCGCTTAGCGACTGGGGGATCTCCAGACGGGAGGGGGCCCTCTGCAGACCCGAGCGAGCCCAGGCCTCGAGAACTGCCCTCGGATCCCCGGTCGGGTTGGGGGCACGCGGGGCTCAGAGGTCCCCGGACCTCAGCGCCTCCTTCCCAGGGCCAGACCAACTCGAGGGCGCCACCTTGCGGCGCCGAGCGGTCCTGAACGAGAATGCCCGAGGTGTCCACAGGCTTTGGGGGGCGCCCAGCCAGCCGACTACGTCCAGTGGGCTTCTGACTACACAAGCCACCCTGAGGGCTCACGGGGTGGCGCTGGGGAAGGAAGTCGGCGGGGCGGAAGGGTCGGGAGCTGGGGCGGGGCTGGGGTCCCTGGTTGGCGGAGATGTGCCTCTGGGGTGTGGGCTGCTGCGTCCCGGTGCGTCCCTGTCGCAGGCTCCAGCGTCAAGACTCAAGACCCTGGCACCGCCCACCTGCTCCCCCAGAGCCCCAACTCCTCCTGGGCTACTGTCACTCGGCGCAGGGTCAGGGACCGAAGGGGCGGAGCTGGGGGAACGTGGGAGAGGTCAGCGGCCACTACCCAACTTGAAGGGGGCTCCGGTGTCCCACAGAGGCCCCAGGTGGCCCCGCAACTCCCAGCGGAGTAGGACGTTGGAGTCCCGCCCCCACCCCGCCAGTGCCAGTCCGAGCTGCTCCTGGCCAGCGCCATGTGGAAGGAACTGGCCCTTGGCGGACTCCCAGACCCAGGGCGGTGATCCCCGGGGAACACCCCCCAAAAAAGTGGCCAACCCTACAGGCAAAGGGCAAAGCTCAGGGCGGGGGGCAAAGCCGGACCCAGAGCCCGAAGCGGGAGGCGGGCGAGGGCGAGGCGAGCGGGGGAGGGAAGGCGGCGTGCGCCCCCGCCCCCGTGCGCCCCGGGCCCTGCGCGCGCGCCTAGCGCAGCCCGCACTGGCCGCCCTGCAGCTTCTCCTGCTCGATGGTGCGCACCAGGTCCTGCACGAAGCGCATCTCGGAGGCCAGCTGCTGCGCCAGCGCCTCGTAGCGGTTCTCCAGGCGGCTGAAACGGCGCTTGAGCCCGTTGGCGCCCAGCAGCGCACCCTTGGCCTCCTCCTGGGCCTGGCGCCGCAGCGTCTCGGTCTTGTGCAGTTCCTGGCGCAGCCGCCGCAGGTCTTGGCCCAGGCCCTCCTGCTCCTCGCGGTACCAGGCCTCCTTCTCCTCGTAGATGGCCGTGAGCGCCTCCACGTCCTCGTGGCACAGGCGCCGGCTGTGCTCCAGGCTGCGCAGGCCCTCCTCGGCCGCCGCCACCTCCTCCAGCACCTTGGAGAAGCGCTCAAAGTTGATGTAGGTGTGGTTGGGGGGCATGCTGGAGTGCGACTTGATGGTGTACTCCTTGAGGCGCGCCGTCTTCAGGCGCCTCCGCTCCGGCTTCTTGCCGCTGTCCTCCCGCCTCACGTTCCGCCGCCGGATGGCCTGCGGGGGGCGCGGGGGGCGCGGGGGGGGGGGCGGTAGCGGGGAGCGCAGTGGTCAATAGAGCGGGAGGGACTCTCCCGCCCTGCACGCAGAGGAGGCCAGCTCCGCCCCATCTGGGAAGGTGGGGCGACCCCCGCTGCGTGCACAGAAGAGCCGGGGGACCCCATGCGTGCGCACACACACGCACACCCCCCGCTGCCCAAGCTCACAGGGGGTCGGTCCCAGCCCCATCTGGGAAGGTGGGGCGTCCCCTGCTACATTCACAGAAGGACTGGGGGACCCCATGCATACACACACACACAAACACACACCGCCCCAGTTCCCCCATCACCCAGCTCACCTTGATCCAGGAGTGCTCCAGGCTCTCGGCAATGGTCATTCTCCTCCTGAAAGACACCCCCCCCCACCCCCGAACCATTAGTCCCAGAAGCAGGGTCGACAGCGGCCACCACTGCCAAGGACGGGGTGGCCGGGCTCCCCCCACCCCTCATCCCCTCCTCAGCACCAGATGGGGGGTCCCCGGGCCTCCTGGATGCAGACGAAACACCCCTGAAACAGCACAAGGTCAGACGATAGCACAGCTGGTAGGGAGTTTGCCTTATATGCGGCTGACCCGGGTTCGATTCCCAGCATCCCATATGGTCCCCCGAGCACCACCAGGAGTAACTCCTGAATGCATGAGCCAGGAGTAACCCCTGAGCATCGCCGGGTGTGACTCAAAAAGAAAAAAAAAAAAAAACACTTAAACAGCACAAGGCCAGGACCCTCCACTCAGCCAGGCTGTTCTAGTCTGCTAGGGCCATGGCGTGGGAGTGGGAGAGTCTCTGTGTCCTGGCGAGACTGTGGAAAGAGCGGAGGCCTCAGGGTCTGGAACTCAGGTACCCATGGGACCAGCCCCACTTGGAGTATTCTAGGAGGGTGGGGGCACTCCTGGTGGTGCTGGGGGGATCAGCAGGGCCCACCAAGAGGCACTTGGGGAGCCTATCGTACAGTGGGGAGGGTGGTTGCCTGACACACGACCAACCCAGGTTTGATCCTCGACATCCCATAAGGTCCCCTGAGCATCACTAGAAGTGATTTCTGAGTGCAGAGTTAGGAGTAACTCCTGAACAATACCAGGTGTGACGCCCCCCCAAAAAAGAGGCACTTGGGGGCATCAGTGCACGGGCTCAAACCCCGACTTCGGAGGCGCCCCCCTCTCCTGCGCCTGCTGGGATTTTTTTTTCTTTTTGGTCACACCCAGCAATGCTCAGGGGTTACTCCTGGCTCTGCACTCAGAAATCACTCCTGGCGGTGCTCAGGGGACCATATGGGATGCCAGAGATTCGAACCCAGGTTGGCTGCATGTAAGGCAAACGCCCTACCCGCTCCAGCCCCCTTTGCTGGGATTTTTAATGACTTTTCTAGAAAATAAAAAAATGCAAGAACTTTTGTTGCTGTTGTTGTTGTTTGGGCCATACCAGCGGTGCTCAGGGCTGATTCTTGGCTCTGCACTCAGGAACTATTCCTGGCGGTGCTCGGGGACCCTATGGGATGCTGGGGATTGAGCCCGAATTGGCCGTGTGCAAGGAAAACGCCCTCCCCACTGTACTCTTGCTTGTTTTGTATTTTGGGTTGTTAGGGGTTTTGGAGTCACACCTGGCAGTACTCAGAGCTGACTTCTGGCCCTGTGCTCACAAGCCATTCCTGGCGGGACTTGGGGCACCCTGTGGGGTGTGAAGGATCGACCCCAAGTCAGCCCCACGTGAGGCCAGCTCCTGCCCAGCTGTCCTGTCCCGCCAGCAGCAAGGGCCCATTTTACGTTGAAATCAGCTTCCACCCAGACAGGGATGAGAATGTGAGACTGGGTAAGGGTGCAGATCCTTGGCCCGTGCCTGGGGGAGGGGGACCCCAATCCTCCGCCTCTCCTACGTACTTGGGGTCCTTGACCAGGAGCCGGCGGATGAAGTCCTTGGCCAGCTCGCTGGTGCTGCTGAAATACTCCTCATCGAAGTCGTAGTTGACGGCCGAGATGTTGGTCAGCGTCTCCTGCTTGGTGTCCCCCAGGAAGGGGGACGCACCACTCAAGCTGCCACGAGCCAGACACGGGACTCACGGGCGGTGGCCACTGGGCCCCCACACCCTCCCCACCAACCCCCTCCACCCTGCTGGGTCACGGTCCACCCACACACAACCAGGCTCCGAAGGAACAAAAGGCTCATCACCCCCACTGGGCCCGCAAAGGGCGGCACCAACTCCTCAGGGCAGCGGGGCCTGGAACCCCTGATCCTCCATCTCTACAGTCCCCTGAAGGCTCGAGTCACCACCCAGCCCACCGGGGTCCGTAAAGACAGGAGCTGTCCCCACCCGCCACCCCCCCCCACACACAGGGCTGCCCGACTCTCTGCCCAGGGGCCCCGGAAATGCAAGACACTCACAGGATGTAGGTGATAACGCCAATGCTCCTGTGGGGTGACATGGGAATGAGGGGTCAATTGGCCGGCCAGGGACAGCACCCCGATTCCTCCAGGGCCCCCCCAGGGCAGAGTCTGAGCCCAAACCAGAGGCCAAAGCTGGCGGGGGGGGTGCAAGGGAGGCCCAGGGTGGGCTCTGAGGGCATGGGGTGGTCACTGCCTGCTACTCCCCCAGGCCCAAGGGGTGCAGAGCAGGGGAGAAAAGCCCCTCTGGCCTCCAGGCTCCCACCCACGGAGCGGGCATTCAGGGTGCAAAGTGCTCCCCAGAGCATGCAGATCCACGACATCCACGATCTGTGCACAGCCCCCTGCCCAGCCCCCCACTCACCACATGTCAGCCTCCAGGCCCAGGGGCTCGTAGTTGACAATCTCAGGAGCTGGGGGATGGGAGGCAAGAAGTACGTCCACAGCAGCCCCGGGAGGGCAGCACGGACCCCCACCCCCATCCCCAGGCAGGGAAGCCCAGAGCACAGTGCAGTGGGCTGCAAACTCCAGGGTGACGCAGGCTGGGCACCACCCTCACCCACAACCTCCAGGGGAACGCATCCCGGACACCACCCTCACCCACAAACTCCGGGGTGCCAAAGATGTTCTTGAACTCGTTCCCTGCTTCGATCTTGTGGGCGATGCCAAAGTCAATGAGCTTGATCCGGGGACTGGCCACGTTCTTGTCCAGGAGCATGATATTCTCTGGCTGCAGGGGTACCCTGCCATTTCAGCTGACCACCCCACCTTCCCGGAGGACCCCCTCCCACTCCACGGGGTGTGTTCTGAGCCACTGAACCAGACCCTCGTTCTCCCCCCGTACACACACACACACACACACACACACACACACACACACGGCTCTTCCCTGCCCAGCTCTGCCCCTCTGGGGGCTGCAGCGATAGGACAGTGGGGAAGGCGCTTGCCTTGCATGCAGCTGACCTGAGTCTGATTCCTGGCATCCCACAGGGTCCCCCGAGCCGCACCAGGAATTATCCTTGAGTGCAGAGCCAGGAGTAACCCCTGACCATTGCTGGATTTGTGGCATCCCTCCCTCAAAAAAAAAATTTCTTTGGACCAGTGAGATAGTACAGCAGGGAGGGTGCTTCCTTTGCACTTGGCCAAGCTAGGTTCAATCCTCGTCACCCCATAGGGTCCCCCAAGCCCCACCAGGAGTGATCCCTGAGCACAGAGTCAGAAATAAGTCCTGAGCACCTCTGGGTGTGACGCAAACGAGAAAAAAGAACCAGATATGCCCCCCTGAGCCCAGGGTCCAGCTGTAAGCCCTGGCTATGTCCCCAGCTCTGTCCCCTGACCCCATTTCCGTCAGTCTAACACGAGCTGTCCTTCTGTGCCCAGAGCCAGGTTCTGCCCCTCTGTCCCTGTGCCCATTTCTATCCCCGGCTGTTCCCCTCTGTGCCCGGGCCTAGGCGCACCTTGAGGTCAAAGTGAGCGATGCGCTTCGAGTGCAGATAGTGGACGCCGTCCAGGATCTGCTTGAGGAACTGCGTGGCCTCATCCTCGGTCAGCGACTCCTTCTCGGCCAGGAAGTCGAAGAGCTCGCCGCCGGACACCAGCTCCAGGATGAGCACCACGTCCGTCTTGTTCTCGAACACGTCATGCAGCGTGATGATGTTGGGGTGCCGGATCTCCCTCAGGATGTCCACCTCCCGCTCGATCTCCTCCCGGCTCACCCCGCGCCGGCTGGACGACAGGCGCCGCTTCTTGATGAATTTGGCCGCGTACTCCTTGCCGGTGCCCTTCTGCCGGCACTTCCGCACAATGGCGAACTGGCCGCTGCGGGGGCGTCGGGACAGAACGGACGGGTGAGTGGGGGGACGGAGGGGGACCGGGAAGGCGGAGCAAAGCGGGAAGCGGTGGGCGGGGTGGAGGCAAGTGGGTGGGATTCGTTTGTGGGCGTGGCCTAGTTGTGGGCGGGTCAAGTGGTGGGCGTGGCGTGTGTAGGCGTGGTTAAGCGGTGGGCGCGCCTAGAGGGATGGGCGGGGGCGACAGAGGGTGGGGCTAAACTGTTGGGGAGGCAAATAGGCAGGTGGTGCTTAGGCAGTGGGCGGGGCCTAGAAGAGTGGGCGGGGCTAAAAGATGGTGGTGCAGATAAGTGGGCGGGCCCTACAACGGTGGGCAGGGTGGCAAGATGGGTAGGCCAGTGCAGGCCCGTACTGGGAAGACCCCAACACACACACAGACACACACACAGACTCCAGAATCAAGAGGGACCCTTGGCCTGAGGCAGGAGGGGTGCCAGGCCTTGCACGCCCTTGATCCAGGTTCACTACCCAGTACCACACAGGAGTGAGTCCCAACAGGAGTGACCCCTGAGCACAGAGTCAGGAGTCAACCCTGAACACCACTGGGCGTGGCCCACGCTAAAAAAAAAATTTAAGGACTGGGGCTGGCAAGGAAATCCAACGGCGCAGCGTGCCCACTTGGAGGAGGCCCACATTTGACCCCCAATACCACATGGGCCCCCAAGCACCAAGCCAGGAATAGCCCCTGAGCAAGGCTGATGTGCCCTTCACCAAGAGAAGAAAAAAAAAATCAAGGAACAAACCCCACTGACACCTGAGCAAGTCATTTCCTGTCCACCCTGCCACAGTTTCTCTACCAGAAAAACCAGGACACAGACTGGGACTGAGCCCAACAGCAGCTGGGCCTTTACCAACCCTGGCAGGGGTGGGGGGGTGGGGAGGTCACCTCAGCACCCCACACGCTCTAAGAAGCACCTCAACAAGAGATGTAAGCGGGGTGCAAGAATGAGGGCACGATCTCCCCACTAAGGCTGGAGGGGACGGCCTAGGAGACACCCACCCCCCCCGGCCATTATCTGTGTGGTACCTCATCATCACTGACTAATCTTCCCTACAGCAACCCACTTTACTCAGAGCAGGTGTGCCCCCCCTGCTGATCACCTGCCATAATCATATGGCTTTTTGTTTTGTTTTCTATTTATTTACTTTTTTTTTTTTTTGCTTTTTGGGTCACACCCGGCGATGCTCAGGGGTTACTCCTGGCTTGTGCACTCAAGAATTGCTCCTGGCAGTGCTCGGGGGACCATATGGGATGCTGGGAATGGAACATGGGTCGGCCACGTTGGCTGCGAGCAAGGCAAATGCCCTACCCGCTGTGCTATCGCTCCAGCCCCTTGTTTTGTTTTCTGGGTCACCCCCTGCACTGGTTGGGGGCTCCGCCGACCAGTCCATTCGATGCTGGGGATGAAACCAGGGGCACCCTCCTGGGCTCCAGGATACACTTTCCAGTGTCAACTCTGGGATTAGGGTGGGGGGCGGGGGTGGGGTCGTGGATGGGCACACATTTGCTCTTCCCTGAGAAGGTTCTTTCAGAATCCCCGAGGGGCCTGGCAAACTCTGGAAAAGCCCCGCACCCCCACCCTCTGCTGAGCTGGGCTTCCGCGGCTGACATTCCCTTCAGCTGACATCATGGTCCAAGTGGCTGCCGGCTGGGAGCCAAATCGCCAAATAAGGTGGGAGGTGCCAAAAAGAGGAAGAAGAATGGAGCAAAAAAAAAAAAAAGAAAGAAAGGTGAGGGGGCGGGGAGGGAACTCCAGGCCCAAGCAGGACAGAACTCTCCGGCAAACAACTGGCAGGCGGGGAGTCTGGGCGTCCCCATGAAGCCCCCATAAAGCTTTCCTACCAGAAACTGCCCCCGCCCAGGCGGCTGCCAGGCACGGTCCGAGCCGCAAGGGGGCGCTCTGCAGAGCGTCGACGCGCAATTCCCCCCCAGCACGGAGGGGAGCAGAGCAGGCGGGAGACCCCAGCTCACCTGCCCAGCTCCTCCCCCATCTCGTAGTGGTCTTCCACATCTTCCTGCCGGAAGGTGGACATGGTGGCCGGGCTGCCCGCCTGCGGCCTCCGCGGCTGTCCCGGGGAGGGCCCAGCGCCAGCGACTCGGGGACCGGACCTCGGAGAGTTCCCTGGAGAAACGGGGAAGGAAGTTGGGGTGAAGGTCCCGGGTGACCGCTCCGCCTGAAAAAGGTTTCGCATCACGCCTGGCTCCCGCGCCTTGTTCCTTGGGGAAGATCCACGGTCAGACAGGGCGAGCGACGCCCCACTCCCTGCCACCTTCACCCCCGAGCTCCGATCACCCCCCAAACCAGGCGCAGCCCTCGGTTCCCGGCCCCCCTCGGCCCCTCGCGACCTGCTGCTCCGGAGCCCCCACACATTCCTGCAAGCGCCCCCAGGCTGCGCACACCCCCCAGAAAACGTGAGCGCGTACGTCGGGGGAAAGGCGCGCTCCCAGACTCCTGGTCCCACTTTCCTCACCAGCTCCGCCCGCAACACTCGCACCGCTGCCCACCTAGAGACCCCACCAGCCTTCCGCGGTGCGGATCCCCCAACCCTGAATCCCCAAGACGCGGACAAAAGGCTTCCCAACTACTGCAAACACCCCACCACCACCCCTGCCCCTTCTCACTCTGCGGTCCTGATGGGTTCCCCGCGACGGATCAGAGACCCCGGCTACCCGGCAAAGCCCCCCGCGACCTATCGCAGCCCGCCACCGACTCCCCGGCAGCCGCAAAGCCCCACGGGACCCATCAGAGCCCCACACCGTCTCCCCGACCCCCCAAAGGTCGCATCTGAGCCTCTTCCAACGTCCTGCGCTCCATCTTCGCCCCAGCTTCAATGCAGACCCGAAGACCCCCGCCCCAGCCGCCCCTCCCCTCCAAGGTCGCCTCCAAGGCCACCACGCCCCTCGCGGGCCCCAGCTCAGCCCCCTCTCGGCCCCGGTTCTCCCAGAGGGTCCCCAATACGCCTCGCAAGCCCCTAAAGAACAAACTCCGCCCCACCTACCAGCCTTCGGTCGACCCCGCTCCGGACCCTCTGCGGACCCGACTCCGGGACCGGCCTCTCCGCGGACACAGCCGCCGCCGCCACCGCCACCGCCGCGACTCCCCGGGCAGCGCTGACGTCACCTCGCTCACTAGTGCCGGCCCACCAGGCAGAGTCCACCGCTCATTGGTCAGCGCGTGACGCCCCGCCCCGAGCCTGCCGACCACTTTTCCATTGGCTAACAGGCTACTGTCTCGGAACTGATAGGCCATCCTGGTCGTCCGTCACGTTCAATGAAATTGGAAATCTGACTTCCGGCCTGGGAGCGGTCCCGTTTTCCTGCGGCCCGGGGTCCTGAAACCGCGAATTAGGGTTTGAGTCCCCCCTCGTTGAGCATGAGGACGTGCACCGAAGGCCTGGTTCTAGCGGAGTAGCTCTTGTCCCTTAGGGGCCCCGTCCTCCAATGCTGCCCTGCGCCAGACACCAGATCCCACAACCTTCTGTTTGCAGCCGGCTGTCACCCCGTCTCCTTCCCGTGGCCCCCCAACCCCCGCCTCACAACGAAAGCTCAGAGACACAGTGCTCAGCCGTGGGCCATTGTTTTTTGTATGAGGTCCTGGCGTCCAAACTTTCACTCTTACTGCTGATGGTAAGAGTGATACTACTCCGCTATTTATCCCTCTCCTTCACTATGCGCAGCTCACACTTTTACAGTTTACTCGCATGTGCTTTGCATGTCAGGCACCTGGGCTGATTCTGGCATCCAGGCCACCTCTAAGTAACGGTTAGATTTGTTTTTATGCGTTACGGTGCCCAGAAACACCGCCAGGACGCTCCTGAGCATGGCCAGGAATAGCCCAAAGCACCAACAGGGGTCACTCCTGAGCAGAGCCTGGAATAGCCTGAGACCTAGCTCCGGGTTCTCCACACAAAGCAAAATCAGGAAATCAAAACCAGGCCAGAGGATTTCAAGTGGCACATCACATCTTAACGTGTGGCCAAATTCGATACCCCAACTGTTAAATGCAGCCCCTCTAAAAAGGGATAAATTATAAGCAAATAACTCTTGCTTTGATCAGTTTATGCAGGGCCACCCGCGCAGTACTCATGGGTTGCTTCCGGTAGGACTTGGGGGTACCAGAGATGGAACCTGGGTCCACCACATGCGAGGCAAGTGATGGACCTGCTCTGGCCCCCAACACTCATCTTTGAAAACTCACCATCACTCAGATGTAAGTGGACCAAGATCAGGAGATTTGGGTTCTAGTCCCAGCCCAGAGCGCCACTTGGTGTGCCCACCCTAACCCATCCCCAAATAAAATACTTCTCAGCTCTGACCCACGTGCAGTGGTCACATAGAATGTAGAGCTTTGTCCTATCTGTAACTATAAAATGACTCACAAGTTAAAAAGGTTTACTTAGGGGCCCGGAACAATTAGAACAGTGGGTAGGAAATTTGCCCTGCACACAGCTGACGCAGGTTCAATCCCTGGCACCCCATATGGTCCTCAAGCACTGTTCCCAAGCACTGCCAGGAGTCATTCCTGAGTTCAGAGCCAGGAATATCCCCTGAGCACCATCGGGTGTGACCCAAAAAGGAAAAGGAAAACGTTTACTTATAAATTGAAATAAAAGGGCCAGAGAGCACAGCCGGTAGGGTGTTTGCCTTGCATGCAGCTCACTGGGTCCCACCCGGACCCAAGTTCACCAAGAGTAACTGTAGGATAACATTGCCACAAGGAGCTTAGGCTTATAGGGTTACACCCATCACAGTGCTCCTGAGTCACTCCCATTCCTCTGTTTTTCTGTGAACTCTTCTCTGTGCTCTCCTCCCCAGCCAGTTAATCACCTTTTCTCCCTAATCAGATTTTGTTTGTAAGATCAGATCCTTCTAAGGACACTGAATTTGTAAGTTATATCTTTTACATATTTTACCTTAAAGCAATGTTCTTTCTGTATGGACATAGGAAGACAGTTAATATTATGCTTTGTAACTTGGGAGTTGATTGACTCCGAATACTATTTACTCCTGGGTATCTGCTTTCTTGACTCAGTTGCCCTTAGTTCCTAGCACCCCAAAAGCAGGGTCCTGATGAGGGACTGAATGGACCTAGGCAAGCTGTGAGCTACCCTGGTATCAAAATGGGTCAGGCCAAAGCGCCACGATACTCAACTATAAGCTGAGGGCATGATCATGGACAGATGCTATCATGATCCAAAAGTAAGGAGACTAGGACCCTACTGGGGCTAGGAAAACTAACCTGGCTTGAGGACTGTGGTCTATATAGTGAGACGACCCAGGAAGAACCGAACTGTAAGTTTCTCTTACTGTGTTCATACAGAATGACATTGCTAGAAATATTGGAAGTAGACTTACTACAACTACTTAAGTAGATTACTATCTGAGGAAAGAGCACACCCTTCTTGAAATCCCATCCTTGAGTCTATCTCCTAGTAATCTGGAATAATCTCTTTAGATGAGATTTTATCCTTGAGTTAATCTCCTAGGAGTGGTCTTACGGCTCTTTGTTGATTCGTTAATGTTCAACCCACCTTTGTGTCACCACCTTACATGATTGCTATACAAACTAAAACTGTAAGCTCAGAGGGAGCAAGAAGGTGCAGGTAGGCAGGCAGGGGAAGGCGGAGGCAGAGGCTCAGGCTCAGGCTCCAGAGTCAGAGGTGAAAGGGGCTCAGGCTTGAGAGAGAGAAGCAGAAGGGGAGTGAAGATTGGAATAAACTACAATTGGTATCGACCAGCCTGGCCCTCATTCCTTCCTTCGCCTGCCCATCACCATCGACCTCCCTGGTGTGGGGGAAGAATCCCAAGACCGCTGAACAAGTGGCAAGAGAGATATAGAGCACCGCCAGACTTTTGAAAACACGCAAGTAACCTTGTATCACCAGTTACCAAGTAGTACCCAAGAAGAAAAAAATACTTAAAAAGGACACTGGCAGTAGGCTTGGAGTTGGCATTGAATGCCTCTGTAAAAGATGGGAGCTTAGAGGTGTATTAAAACAGATTTTTAAAATATTACAAGACATACTTTTGTTTTGGGGCCACACCTGGTACTCAGGTTTTTCTCCTGACCCTGCACCTGAAAACCCACCCCTATAACCAGGAGCTGAAGCCTTGGGCTGGTTCCCTGGGCTGATCTGGTTCAGCCTCACACATGCTGCCCACAGGCAGGTGACCCCAGAACCAGAAAAGGGGATCAAGAGTGTCTACTGTGTAAGTTGCCAACCCCAGTTCAAACCCCGCTGCAGCTACCAGAGGGTCAGTACAGAGCAGAAACAGGAGGGATCCCCCTAGAGTACCGCGGGGGCCCAAGCCCTAAAGCAGGAGTCCCCATCTCGGGGACAGGGAACCCCAGAGCTGCTTTACCTACAGCTTCCCCAGGCCTCTGTGGACTTCCCCTTTCACCACAGGGTTGGGGAGCACTTCCCAGCTCCTCTGGGGGAGATCCTGTTCTTGGCTCCAACACCCTAACACACCAGGGCCCCTCCCCGGCTTGGTGTCTGAGAGGTCCTAGTATCCCCAGGAGCCCTACTCTGCTGTCAGTACCTCTCGCTCTGCAAGCCTGGTGGGGCTGCAATTGCAGAAATCTTGGGGGGCCAGAGGGCCCCCAGTTCTCTCCGCAGGCTTACACACAGGCCTGACAATGCAGGACCCCATGGGAGAAAGCAGCTGTGCAGCACCTAAGCGAACTACCAGCGGTCCACTGGGACCCCAAGCCCAGTAGTGACCATGGCGAGCTGGCACATGGTTTGCAGGACTTTTGGTGACTACCAGGCAACGAACGGGGCTGGCTTGCACCAGGGGCCTGCCAGTCGCTGCCCACAGAAGAAATCCAGGAGGGCAGTGTGGTCACCAGATCCAAGTTTATTACCCGCAGGCCCCGCACAGCTGCCGGCGCTCAGGGGACACAGGCCCCGACTAGTTTCTGTCCCCACCTTGGGGACGTCCACAGGCCATTCGCCCACATCAACCTCTGAATGCATTTATTTTTCTGGACATTTGTATTTCCCTCTGAAATGAGAAAACACGATGAGTGGGGCATCCCGCCCCCCCCACCTCCCTGCAGGCCAGTAAGTCCCAGCTGCAAGGGCATTTCTGTGCGTCCGAAATCCTGAAATAAATATCGAGAGCCGGCATCGAGGTTGCGAGCAGCAGCGCTGTGGACAGTCCGGGGTGGCGGGGAGCAGGCCGGCTCACAGCTTGTCCAGGAAGTTGTCCAGGGCAGGGATCCCCTCCTTGAGGCCTTTGCGCTTGCGCGTCTCGGCCACCACCTGGCTGGGGCGGCTGCTGTTGTCGAAGGGGTCCCCGGGCAGAATCTGCCAGTGGTCGAACACGCACTGCGGGAAGGCCTGGCCGCCCGTGTTGGACCGCAGGTCGGCAGTGAAGCCTGCGAGAGGGACAGAGCAGTGATCAGGGTGGCCCTGGACTCTGCAGCACCCTCAGGGCCCGGCCACGACGTCCGGCTGGCACTCACCGAAAGACTCGTTGACAGGCAAGTAGGCTTTGACGACGAACATGGGGGTGCCAGCCACCTGGGTCTCCTCGAAAACATGGCCACGCTTCCTGTTGAGCACCCCATAGATGCCCCCGACCACCTGCTCTGGGCACTGCAGAAGAACAGGTAGCTGTGAGCAGCGGGGCGAGGGCCGGGTGAACGGGTACGGGCAGGGGCAGGGCGACTCCTACCTGGATCTCCACCAGGTAGATGGGCTCCATGAGCCGGGGCTGCGCCGTCAGCACGCTAGCGTAGAGGCAGCGCCGGGCAGTGGGGATGATCTGGCCGCCACCACGGTGGATGGCGTCGGCATGGAGTGTCACGTCGTGCACATCGAACCGGACCCCTCGCATGTTCTCCTCACACAGCGCCCCCTGCGGCCGGGAGATGGGGTCTAGCACCCGTGGGACCCACACCAGCCCTCCCAGGCAAGCCCAAGGGCAGCAGAGCAGGCAGGGGACTGCCTCACCTCCTTGGTGGCCCACTGGAAGCCAGCCACCACGCTGTCCTTGATCTCGTTGAGGTACTGCACGCCCTTGGTGATGTCCGTGAGGATGTTGGGGCCTGTGCCGTCGGGGCCGAAGCACCAGATCTTGCGGGCCTCGGCCACGTCCCACTCGTACTTCTCAGCCAGGTAGCGCGCACGCTGCTTCAGCTCCTGACGGGCTGACACCTCACCCTTGTCGATGTCCTCGGCCAGGCCATCGGGGAAGGGCCGGGCCTTCATGTACAGGCGGTTGTGCTTGTTGGGGGACTTGGACAGACACATCACGTTGGACTCCTCGCTCACCGTCTCCCTGTACGAGACCACGGGGTCCGATTTCTGCAGAGGAGCGAGGGGCGGGTGAGGGCCGGCGTGGGGAGCGGCAGTGCCCAGCCCGCTCTGCCCGGCGGGCGCCCACCTTGATGGGGATGCAGGCATGGTCCTCCTCCAGGTCCTTGAGGCAGATCTCCAGATGCAGCTCCCCGGCTCCCGCGATGATGTGCTCACCAGACTCCTCGATGATGCACTGTGGGCCCAGGACTGTGAGCCGGGGCTCCCCGCTCCCCCACAGCCCACCCTGGTGGGCCCAGCCACCCGAGCACCCTCCCCAGGTCCCCAGTGCGCCCACCTGCACCATGGGGTCTGACTTGGCCAGCCGCTTCAAGCCCTCGACCAGCTTGGGCAGATCGGCTGGGTTCTTGGCCTCCACGGCAACGCGCACCACAGGGCTGACACTGAACTTCATGACGCGCATATTGTGGGCATGCTCGAAGGTGGTGATGGTGCCCGTCTTCACCAGGAACTGGTCCACGCCCACCAATCCCACGATGTTCCCGCATGGCACGTCCTCGATGGGCTCCACGTAGCGGCCCATCATCAGGATTGTCCTGGGGGACACCACACTGAGCTCCAGCACCCCCAGGTGCCACAGACCCTGCAGGGACATGGGGGCTGCTCCACCCCGGGATTTCTTGGGCACTAAGCTCGGCAGAGCGGGACAGGGGCGTCCCCCCAGAGATGAGAGGGGCCAGTCTCCCAGGGCGGCGGGCTCACCTTTGGATCGGCTTCAAGTACAGATCCTCCTTCTTTCCGGGGGTATAGTTGGGTCCCATGATCCGGACCTTGAGGCCAGTGGCCACCATGCCCGAGAAGACACGGCCAAAGGCGTAGAAGCGGCCCTTGTCGGAGGTGGGCACCATTTTGGAAATGTACATCATGAGGGGGCCTTTGGGGTCACAGCTCTTGATGGCTGCGGGGACAGAGGGCCATGAAGAGGGTCCCTTGCCCCGGGCTCCCGCAGCCCCCATCGGGCGCCCCAAGGCGCCTACCCATGGCAGCCTCGTCGTCAGGGGGTCCCTCATACAGCAGCTCGCAGCGGTACTTCTGTGCAGTGACGGGCGACGGCAGGTGGATGGTGATCATCTGCAGCAGCGCATCCCCGGCCGGCAGCCAGCGGCGCATCACAGCCTGCAGGCATAGAGGGCTCAGTCGGCCGGTCCCTGCCACTCCCACCCCGCCCCACCTGGCCCCGGGACGGCCTTCACCTTCAGCAGAGGCTTGCCCTCCTTATCCTTGTCCTCGCTGTCCAACTTGATGTCCAGTTTCTCAATCAGCTTGGCCGTCTCCTCCTTCTTGAAGTTCATGATGGCATCAAACACCTGGGGCAGCCACAGCAGGTCAGGCAAGAGTCAGATGGAGGCTGGGACACGGCAGCCACCGAGGAGCGGGCGGCCATGGCACCTCTTGGGCACCGTCACAGCCAACACTATCCCCACCTCCCCTTCTGGCAGAGCCGCACCACCCCCGCAGCACTCACCTTGAAAATGGGGTCCAGGATGAGCTGACAGAAAGTCCGGGGCAGCTTCTTGCCATCAGGGCTGGTGGCCGACTTGCTGAACTTGCCGTTGGCTGGATCGAAGTACCTAGAGAAATGCGCGGGCACAACAGGTCAGTGGTCTGAGAGCCGGGGAAGAACACGTGCCCCGGAGACCCCCCTGCTCCCCAGCCCGAGCAGGGGCTCCCCACACTCACCGGTCGCCCCACAACTTCTTCATCATGTCCTCCACTTTCTTGGCCCGCTCTGCAGGCCCCAGCTGGCCCTCACCCTTAGCGGCGAACTTGGCCACATACATCTCTGCAAACTGCTTCAGGGTGAAGGCCCAGCCATGCAGGCCCGAGCCGAAGCCCACAGTGCCAAGGACAGGGTCAATCTGCAGGAGAGATGATGTTAGCCGGGGCAGGGGCCACCACCCTGCCTGCCGCTGCCACCGCCCCCACCAAGTCTCAGAATCTGCGTTTCTTCAAAACAGTTCAGGTCAAAGTGAAGAAATCTCAGGTCATCACGGTCAGGACCAGCCTCGCCTCCCACCTCAAAAGCCCAGCAGTGCCCAGCGGGACCCACCATGATGTTGCCCATGGGGCCGCTCTCGCCCTCGCCGTAAGTGGAGATGATGACGTTGACGTTCTCCACGATGCGCTGGAAGGTCTGGTACAGCTCCTCGGGCTCCAGCTGCAGCTCCAGCAGCGCACGGTCCATCTTATTCATCATGAGCACGGGCTTGATGCGCTCGGCGATGGCCTGCCGCAGCACTGTCTCCGTCTGCACGCACACGCCTGCCCGCCACACACGGGGTGAGCAGGGCTGGCTAGTGGAGTCCCCAGTCCCCACCCCTGCCTATGGCCCGCACCTACCTGACACGCAGTCCACCACCACCAGGGCGCCATCTGTGACGCGCAGCGCTGCCGTCACCTCGGAGGAGAAGTCCACGTGGCCAGGGGAGTCGATGAGGTTGATGAGGAAGCCGGAGCCTTCCTTACTCTGCTTGATGAAGTTCAGATCATTCTCCGAGAGCTCGTAGAAGAGGGAGATGGCCCTGTTGGGGGAATGCAGAGCCTCAGCCCGGCAGCTCACCTCAAGGGAGGTAAGGACAGTGAGAAGAAGACAACCTCTGTCCCAGCTGTGACTCAGCCCAGGGAGGTGCCACCCAACTCTGCCCTGGTCCAACACACCTGGACCCGACCCTCCAACATCCAGGACCCGGGTCACCTGCCTTTCCTCCCTCCTGTGCAGCTCCCCTCCTGCCCCAGCTGACCTGAGAGGGGACCCCCAGCCACTTCCCTTGAGGCCCCATGAGCAGAACTTCACCCCTGCACTGGGAGGCTAAAGTCTGGGGCACTGCCCTGACCAACGCCCCCCCACACGCTCACTCACGTGGATTTGATGGTGATGCAACGCTCCTGCTCGTCCTTCCGGGTGTCGGTGAAGCGGGTCTCGCCAGCCCGCGCAGAGGCAATGATGCCCGCCTTGCACACCAGCGAGTCCGTCAAGGTGGACTTGCCGTGGTCCACGTGGGCGATGACGGACATGTTGCGGATGTTGGCCTTCTTGTCCATGATGGCCCGGATCTGATCTACTGTGAAGTTCACCTACAAGGTGCGTGGGGGAGGGAGGGAGGAGCAGCAAGGGGTCAGGACGGGCCACAATTCCCGAAAAACCCTCATGGATCGATCGTGCACAGCTGGTGGGGGGAGGGAGGTTTCCTCACCTCTCACGCAACACCCCCGCACTCCTGCACACCCCCCGGCCGCCAAACTCCCAGGAGAGCGGAGATGGCAGGTCCCCCAACGATGACAGCTCATGTCTTGGGGGCCCTGGCCCTAAGGGCTGTGCGGCGGGACAAGAACGCGCCCCCAAGTCCACTCCCCGACCCCCTGGCCCGCTTTCAGGCCAAGGTCACCCCCTCCCCGGCAGGATGCTCGTGGGGCACCCCCTGACAGCGAGGGCTCCGGGGCTGACGTGGAGCTCCACGCCCCGCGGCTGCCAGGCCGGCCGCACCCCGAGGCGCAGGCCGGGCGAAGGGCCAGGCCCCGGCCGCAGCAGCGCAAGGAGCGGGGCCCGCGGGTCGCCCCCCGCGACCCGCCCGACCCGCGCGCGTTACGTAATGCGGCCCGCGCCCGCCGCTCCCCTCTGCCCCCGCCGTCCCGGCGCTGCCACATCATCGCCCGCCCTCCCCCCGCGGCCCCCAATCCCGCCCGGGGGCTCTCCCCGGGGCTCCGACGGCGTCCCCGGAAGCGCGGCAAGAAAGGGACGCCGCGCCAGACATGGCGGCCGAACCCCCAGCCCCCAGGCCCGCCGGCTCCGCCGCGTCTTCCTCCCCCGGGGCGCGGGCGCGGTGCCGCCGCCTCCACTTGGGCAGCGCCGGCCCCGCCGAGGGCCGGTCGCCGCTGTCGGAGACCAGCCGGACGGCATCGCTCACCATGGTGGCGGATGGCGATGGATTCTCCCAGGCAGATCCGAGCGAGGCGAGTCGCGCCGACGATGGCGGCGACGACGGCGGAAGAGAACGCTGACGTCAACACCCGGCCTTTTATAGCCCGACGCCGGTTGGGCGGGTCATCTGCGCGCGCGCCGGGGGGCGGGGCCGAGCGACGCCGCGCGCAGGCGCAGGGGCCGGTCCCTGGACATAACCCTGCCGGCGCCGACGCGGCTGCGCTCGCGATTCGGGGGGTGCTCACTGGCTGCCTGAACTTTCCCGCGGGCGGTGGTCGGCCCCCCAGCCGCGTACTACATCTGGGGGGGACGCTGTCTTTCCCTGCACCCGACCTACGGAGGCGTTCTCGCTTGCATATATTAACTAGAGCAGCCAGAGTAGTCTGCAACACATCAAGAATTTTTTTTTCCTAGTGAGAGTACAGGAAGTGAATAGCGTGTCTGTGCATTGCACTCATTTTGCAGCTTTTCAGTATTGCTGAGACGATGACACAGGGTGGGTGGGGAACTCGGAAAGGACAGCGCTCTGATTTTGCGACAACTTAACTCTGATTATTTCAAATGTGAAAGCTCTTTTTATTTAATAGGATACCCATGGTGCATTTATTCCATAAGCACAGGCTGCCACCAGGCGTGACTTGCTTTAGGTGTTGTTGGACAGAGCAGAAAACAAAATCTCCCTTTCTTATTGAAGTCCACCACGCCACAAGTTCATACGCTGGTGCCCCAGTTTTCTCTGCGCCTCAGTTTCCCCGTCTGTAACGCTGGATGTTTGATATTGCCTCACTGGGGGAAGAGCAAAGTTAAATATATGTTGAAAACATATTTCAGTCAGCCTGACATACGAAGCTCAGTATGTTAGCTCTTAATTAGCTCTCCCGTCCGCTCACAGAACGTTTATTTCAGGGGTCAGTTTGTCCTGCCTGATGAGGGTCAAAGTTTCTTTACATGCGCAATCGCTTTGTCTATTCTCTCTTTTCTCCAGAGGGCGGCGCAGGAAGACTTCACATTTGTGTCCTAATCTGACCCTAAAAAATATAGTTGTATTTCCGATCTTTGGCTCAAAGGGAAAGCAATCGGCATCCTATTTCTGTATCTTGATTCTTTGGGAAAAGGCCGGCTCAATGCCTGGCATAGAGTACGCACTCGGGAAATATTTCTGGCATCAATGAAGGATCAAATCAGCGCAAATAAAACCCCTGCGGACAATCTTTCCCCTAAAATTAGTCCTGACCCAAAACAGGGGCATTTCAGGTGTTTTTTGGGTGCCTGGGCGATCGTCCAGCAGGGAGGACTCTTGCCTTGCACGCGGCGGACCCGGGTTCCATCCCCCTGCATCCTCTATGAGCACCGCCAGGAGCGATTTCTAAGTGCGGAGGCCAGGAGTAACCCCTGAGCATCGCTGAGTGTGCCTACCACACTAAAAGAAGAAGGAAAAAAAAAGAGCAATACAGATTCCGTCTGGACTCTAAAGCTCCTCCTCTACTGCAAATATGTGGCGCATCTTGCTTTTTGCAAAGCTTTGTCATGCCCCTGATTTCAGGCAATGGAAGCCGAAGGCAGCGATCACCAGTTCGCGTTTAACCCAAGGGGAAACTAAGGCAAGCCAGACCTGCTCTATAAATATCTCTTGAACTGATTGAAGCTCTGAATGGCAGGCGGCGACATCAATCCCCTGGGCTCTGATCTGGGTCTGGAAACACACCTGTGTTGGTGACACGTTTTGTGAATTTCATAAGGCAAGCGCATGCGCCAAAGGTCGCACCCTTTTCTTCCCCAACATAGTTACCCAGTTTCTTGCTCTTCCTTTTTACTTTAAATCTTTCACCGCACCAAGCACTTACTGCATCACGTTGTGGTAAATTAGAGGCTTTTCAAAGAGGGAAAGGGAAAGGTTTCCATTGCGGACATACGGGCAAATTTTAATTTATTGTGGGTTTAAGAAAGAGGAATGGTGAGGTTTTTGCCCTACTGCGTCCACCACTCTCCTCCCCGTTGCCCTTCTTGTAGAAAGATATTCAGTCTTCCCAGCCTGTATGGGCAAAGCCAGAGGTTGGTACCTCTGGCCCCCCACCTCCAATCCCCAGATCCACGGTGAACAGAAGCCCGGCAGTGGAGCGGGACTCTGACAGGACTCAACGGCGACCGCAGCCAGGATCTGCAGGCATAAAAGCACACGGGGGTAAACGGCTGGAATAAAACACGGGGCGGGGGGCGGGGGGGAGGGGGGAAGAGAAGGGGGAAAATAAAATCACCTCTGCAGGGAGGCTCCGCTGCGCATGCGCCCGCTGCGGCGCCTAGAGGCCGGGTTGAGGACAGCGGCCCCTGCTGGTCCGCGGCCGCCTCTGCACCCGCTGTCCCTTCTATCTTGTTAGACTCCTCCACAGTCCTTTAAGACTCCAGTTAGATGCCTGACAATGCCCATTAAACTCCTTAGTTCTTTTGTTGTTGTTGTTGATGCTGCTGTTTCTTTGTTTGCTTTTTGGGTCACACCCATTGATGCACAGAGGCTACTCCTGGCTCTGCATTCAGGAACCACTCCTGGCGGTGCCCAGGAAACTGCATGGGATGGGAGGAATTCAACCAGGGTTGGCCGCGAGCAAGCCGCGAGCAAGGTCGCCCTACCCGCTGCACTATCGCTCCAGCCCCTATACTCCTTAGTTCTCTTAATCCGCTCGGCACACCCTGGGTTTTGGTTGGGCTCTTTCTGAGGGAAGTGACTAAACTCAGAGAGGTTAAGCCATTTGCTCAAGGGCTCACTGTGGAAAAGGGCAAATCAAGAAACATCAAGAAGATAGGTTTTGAGGGTCTCTCACTTAGCCTTTGGCTTTTTGATGGCTGAATTGGAATGACAACTCATTCCAGATCCACTCATTCCACCTTTCCAAGTGGGGTCCCTCTCTCCTTGTGACCCCCACTCCCATCCCACAGTTGACACGCTGGCTCCTGAGTACAGAGGGTGGGGCATTTGGTTTACAAGCAGTAGACCAGGGTTGATTCCCAGAGCCCGTCGGGAGTGACCCCTGAACTCAGAACCAGGAGGAAACCCCGAGCACCGCTGGGTGTGTTCCCCCAAAAGCTAAATAATCACAAACATAATACAATTATCTCTGGTAAAAGAAAGAAAAGATGAGGTTGGGGCAGTAATACAGTGGGTAAGGTGCTTACCTTGCACACAGAGGACCCAGGTTCAATCCCTAGCACCCTATACGGTGCCCTGAGCCCTGCCAGGAGTAATTCATGAGCGCAGAGCCAGGAGTAAACCCTGAGCACCACCAGGTGTGGCTTCAAAACAAACTACAAAATTCTTTAAAAAGAATATGATTTGGGGCTGGCCAGAGCGAAAGCATAGTGGAGAGGGCATTTGCCTTGCCAACCTGGTCATGTAACCCCTGAGCATTGCCAGGTGTAACCCCAAAAAGCCATAACTAAATAAAATTTTAAAATAAAAAAATAAATGAAAAAATATGACTCACTAGACAGGGGCTTTCGAGAGGCAGTTAAGTTGGAATGGTGTCATTAAGTTACATCAGCAAGATGAACCCAGAATGGAGAAACCCATGGGCTGGAGAAGGTCAGCCACATGGCCTCAGAGAAAACGGCCTTGAACCTGAACCTTGAGCTTCCTGCACTGTTTCGGCCACTTTGTGGGCTCTTTTGCAGGCTAAAACCTCACTTCCTGCTCCTCTACCTGACCCCCACCCAAGTCTGTCTTACTTTGGGGCCAGAAGATATTATATCAGGAGGACATTTGCTTTGCACACAGCTGACCCAGGTTCAATACCCAGCATCCCACAGAGTCCCCTGAGCACCACCAGGAGTGATTCCTGAGTGCAGAGCCAGGAGGAACCCCTGAGCAACGCCAGGTGTAGCCAAAATAAACCAACATAAAAAGAAGTCTGTCTTGGGAGTCTATGACGGCGCTCAATGGTCCCCCAAGAACCTTTAGGAGCACCCAGTACCACCTGAGTATCAGAGCCTGTGGCTAATGCCTCCCCCAAAAAAGCACTCACAAAGAACACCACATACTTTACTGTTGTTTTTATTTGGGGGCTATACCCAGGACTTACTCCTGACTCTACACTGAGGCGTCACTCCTGAGAGTGCTCAGGGACTCTGAGGGATCCTGGGGATTGACCTTGGAGAGGCCTCAGCAAGGCAAGCACCCTCCCCACTGTTATCACTCTGGCCCCCACTCAGGGAACATTCTAGAAGGCTTCCCAAAGCACTAGGGTGGAAATGCTGAGTGATTGATGTGATTGTGCCCAACCTCAGCAGAACAGTCCATCCTCTTAGCAAAATGCAAACTGTAAGCCACTGACCACACCCAGCCGTCCTGGGGGACCCTGAGGTGCTGGGGATTGAACCAGGGGCTCTGCACGCAAAGCCTGTCAGTCCTGGAGCCTCTCCCTGGCCTACGGGAAAATCACCCGTGAGGAGCACATCTTCCCTGGCGATGCCGACACTCAGTGGTCCCCCAAGAACCTTTAGGAGCACCAGCAGGAGCATCCTGAGCAAAATGCCAGGAACAGCCCCTGAGAACACCACCATGTGGCACGAACCACCCACCTCTCTACAGTCCCCAAAGAAGAAAGGAAAAAGAAAACCAGCCCACTGAGCAGTGTTGGATTTATCTGTGCAGCTGCTTGGGGCATCTTGACTCATCTGGTCTCGCTACTGAAACACACACACACAGGCGCACACACACACACACACACACAGAGATGCACACACAGGCACACACAGACACACACAGGCATACATATACATGCACAGGTGCACACACATATACACATAGGTACACACACAGGCACACACATAAACACAGGCACACACACAACACACACATACATAGGCACACACAGGCACACACACAGGCACACACAGGCACACATATACACACACAGATACACACACAGGCACACCACAGCACAACAAACACAGGCACACAACACAGAGGCACACACAGGCACACACAGACACACAGGCATACATATACACGCTCAGGTGCACACACATATACATATAGGTACACACAGGCACACACATACACACAGGCACACACAGCACACACATACATAGGTACACACAGGTACATACAGGCACACACATACACACAGGCACACATAGGCACACCACAGCACAACAAACACACACAGGCACACACATACACACACAGATACACACAGGCACACACAGGTACATACAGGCACACACACAGGCACACACATACACACAGGCACACACAGGCACACATATACACACACAGATACACACACAGGCACACCACAGCACAACAAACACAGGCACACAACACAGAGGCACACACAGGCACACACAGACACACAGGCATACATATACACGCATAGGTGCACACACATATACACATAGGTACACACAGGCACACACATACACACAGGCACACACAGCACACACATACATAGGTACATACAGGTACATACAGGCACACACATACACACAGGCACACATAGGCACACCACAGCACAACAAACACACACAGGCACACACATACACACACAGATACACACAGGCACACACAGGTACATACAGGCACACACATAGGCACACACATACACACAGGCACACACAGGCACACCACAGCACAACAGGCACACAACACAGAGGCACACAGAGGCACACACAGACACACACAGGCATACATATACACGCACAGGTGCACACACATATACACATAGGCACACACACAGGCACACACATGCAGACACACACAGGCACACACAGACGCACATAGGCACACACAGGCATACACATATACACAGGCACACACACAGCACAACATATACACACAGGCACACACAGGTACACACACAGGTGCCCAAACACAGGCATACAATACAGAGGCACACACAGGCACACACAGACATATACACACAGGCATATACACAGCACACACATACACAGGCACAGACAAGCACATACAGGTACATACACAGGCGCATACATACACATAGACACACACAGGCACACACAGGCAGGCACATGTCTGAGTTGCAGACAGTGAAAGCCAGTTCCAAACGTGCAGGTGGATTAAATGTGCTTCCCATGAAGAATATCCAGAGGCAGGCGGATCTGGGGTAGGGGAGGGGCTGTCCCAGGTCGGGGGTGCAGCTCGCTCCTCCAGGGTCTCTCTCCTCCCCTTCCACTGTTTGTCGCTCCTCCAGGGTCTCTCTCCTCCCCTTCCACTGTTTGGCCCTGCCACCACCTTTGCTCCAATCAATATTTTTTCAGAAGTGGCATTGAGGTAGCTTTTCTATTTCCACCAAAGGCGGCTTGCTGCATCCTACTTAACTGTCATGCTGTCTTTCCCCCTTCAAAAAAGATAGAATTCCATATGGAATTACTCCTAGAGGTGCTCAGGGACCCCTATGGGATGATGGGAATCGTAGCCGGGTGGGCAACATGCAAGGCCAGCGCGCTCCCTGCTGTACTGTGGCTCTGGCCCCTGGTTTTTGTTCGGGGCCCTCTGGGGCAGTATTTAGGGTTTACTCCAGGCTCTGTGCTCAGGGATCCGGGCCTGGGTTTTTATTTTCATTTTAATGATTCAAGATACACGGTCAGTGAGACGGAGCCCACAATTCGCATGTCCCACCAGGAGTGAACCTGGAGCTCAAAGAGAAGTAAGTCCTGAGCACAACCAGGTATGTGGGGTCAGAGTGATGGGACAGCAGGGAGGGCACTTGCTTGGGTTTACTCTCTGGCAGCACATATGGTCGCCTGAGTCCCACCAGGAGTAATCCCTGAGCACCCTAAATAACTGTCATGCTGCCCCTCCGCCCAAGAATACATTTTCTTATTTGCAGGGGATTACTTGGGGTTTGTTGCTTTTTGTTGTTTATTTGCTTTTTGTTTTTGGCTCACACCTGGTGTATGTCCTAGTTCTGACTCCTGGTGGTACTTGGGGGATGCCGGGATGCTGGTGGTGCTTGGGGGATGCTATGGGATGCCGGGGGTTGAACCCCAGTTCAGCCACATGCAAGGTAAACGCCCTCCCCACTGTGCTATTGCTCTGGTTGGGGTTATTTGGCCCTTTCCAATCAAAAGAGAGAAAAACTATGCTCACACCTTCATTAAAAATACTGTTGCTAAAAAATGCTAAGTAACAACAGAGCTGTTGGAAAAAATGACCCAGATTGGGTGGCTGAAAACCTTCCACACATAAAAAATTCTCAATCCGTCATATGCGACAAACCGAGAATGAATCGGAAAGGGGGAAGTCTGGTGAGATTCCCTAGAAGTGACATATAGTCCAGACTTGTCCCCTGTCCCCCTCACCCAGGACCACCCTATTGGGTCCTTGTTGTCTGTCTTGCTTGGAGGGAGCCACACCCAGTGGTGCTCAGGGGCTATTTCCGGTTCTGTGCTCAGGTGTGACCCCTGGTGGTGCTTAGGGGAACAGACGCAGTGCTGGGGATCAAGCCCGGTCAGCTCCTGGCACAAGTGCCTTCCTCGAGTTCCCTCTCCCCTGCCCCCACCAAGCAGTGCTGCAGTGCTTTATGCCCTCGTTCTGTTATGTAACCCGGGTAAATGATTTCACCACTCAAGACCCCAGTTTGTTTGTTTTTGTTTTTCAGGCCACATCCAGTGTTGTTCAGGGATTACTCCTGGTTCTGCATTCAGGAATTACTTCTGGCAGTGCTGGGGGAGAGGGGAGGCCTGTGTCAGTCACGTGCAAGGAGGCTGCCCTCCCGGCTGGACTATGGCTCAAGCCCTAAGACCCCATCTGTCCATTGGAACTCAAAATAGCCTCTAGTTCACAGGTTTTGTTTGTTTTTGTGTTTTTAGGCAATGCTCAGGGCTTACTATTGGCTCTACCCTCAGATATCACTCCTGGCGGGGTTTTAGAGGGAAAGAGCCAGGAGCAAGCCCTGAATACTGCTGGGTGTGCCCCCCAAACAAAAGCAAACCCCCAAATCAAAACAAATCAAAACATAGCCCTCAGACCATCACCATACCTGGAATCATTCAAAATGGCAGGGCTGTAAGATGAAATGATCAAATTTCATGAAACTATCAGCAAAATGACTATTACAAAACGCTTATAAAAAAAAACAAAAACGAAATTCAACTAAGGAGAGCAGAGAGGGAGAGTGTCTGAACTGCTGGGATCATAGCCACCCCAAACTTGCTGAAACTTGACTACCCACTGTGGCCATGCCACCATGGTGGGCTGGACCTACAGCATAGGAGCTAAAGTGTTTGCTTAGCACGGGGCAGCTGTTTCTCTGTAGGAGATGCTGGTTCGAATCCCAGGTCCACCTATGACTGCACAGGCTCCAACAGGGGTCACTCCTGAGCACAGAAAAGGAACAGGTCTCATGTTGTGGGATTTTTCCAGTCCATAAACATTTTTTTATTTAAATGTTTAAAACAAACAATCCCCTGAATATCACAGGCAGAAGATTGGGGGTGGGGGCAGGTGAATTGTACCGTTATAGAGTTGAAGTCTGGGACTGGAGTGGACAGGGTGTTTGCTTGCACTCGGTCATCCTGGGTCCCATCCCCAGCATTCCATCCCATACATTTTCCAGGTACTGCCAGGAGTAGTTCCTAAGTGCAAAGCCAGGAGGATTGATTGCCAGATATGCCCCCAAACAAACAAAACAAAACTCCAGAACTGAAGTCTGTCTTAAAGAGTTCACGTTTTCTTCATGCTGTTTTTGGGTTTTATTTTTGGTGAGGGGGCACTCTGTCATGCTAGGTCACTCCTAGCTCTGTAGTGATCAGAAGAAGCTCTCTGGTGCTGTGGGACACACACACACACACACACCACACACAAAAACACATAGCACGCGGTCCCCGGGGATTGGACCTGGGCCTTGAGCCTTCAAGCCGGAGCTTCAGCACCTTGGAGTTTCCATCTCACCTCCACCGCTGAGTTTGGGGGGCGAGATAAGAGGTGGGAGGGACACTCACATTTCAGGCTGAGAATTATGACCTCAGGGAATGTCCCTGGGCTGCTCGCTTCCTGCTTGTTATTCAAGAAAAGTTGGGGTTCCCCAGCCCGTTGGGTACTGGAAGTCACGGAACGCCCGAGAGCAGGGTCCGTGCGGATTCCAAAGGATATGCACTAAGGAGGCGGGGTTAGTGTGGACAGTCGGCAACAGGGAGGACAGAGCACTCGAGCTGCGGAAAACTGGGGAAGGGTCACTCCGCATTTGTCAGGCCAGCGGGATGCAGCGTCAGGCCCCGGATGTGCGCGCGAAGGGCGCCCTGGCAACTTGCACGCATCGGCGGTCGCGGGGCTGGAGCAATCCAGCAATCCAGGTGCGCACCTGGCGACGCCCGGCGCTGGGATCTAAGCCACTCGGCGGCATTGTTGTCACCGCCGCCTCTTGCCACCATCGCCACCCCCACGCCCTCGTTCCCACCCACAGCGGGACTTAGCACCCGCCCCCACCCTACACCTGCGCGAGAGGCTCGTGTCTCTTTAAGAAGCAAGACGCGCCCAGCGTGGGGCGTGGCCGTCGCCGGCCGCGGCGCCTGGAAGGGCGGAGGGGAGGAAGGCGGGGGCGCGGAGTGGGGCCGCCCTGATTGGCTCGACGCCAGGGCGGCGGCCGCGCGCGCCTGCGCAGTGCCGAAGAGCGCGCGCCCCGGCGGGGGAGGAGGGCGCGCGGCCGCTCATTGGCCGCCGCCGCGGCCCCGCCCACGAGTGGCGGGCGGTCACGTGACGCGACGGCTGGGGGCTCCCGGCGCGGGGGACGCTGGTGGCCAAGATGGCGGCGGAGCTGGTGGAGGCCAAAGTGAGTGAGCGGCGGCGGCGCCGGGCCGGGCGGCCGGGTGAAGGGGCGGGGGCCTGGCGGCGGGCCGAGCTCTGCGCCCGCCGCCCCGGGGACCCTCGGCGCGGCCCGCCCACGGCTCGCCGCCCGGCCCCCCTCGTCCTCCCCCCGGCCCCCCGGGCTCCGGGTGCGGGGCGGGGGGCGGGGAGGCCGGGGGCGGGGTCCTCCCACCTCCTCCGGCGCCTCGGGACGAGGGTCCGGCCCGGCCTCCCGGCGAGGCTGCGGGCAAGGCTCTCCGCGCACCAGCCGAGCGCAGCACGAGCATCCAGGTCCGCGTCTCCCGAAACGCGGGGACCGGCCCCGCCTCCCAGGCAGAGGCAGGGGTCCTCCCCCACCCCCCACCCCCGGAGCGCCGCGATGCTCGAGCGACCCGGCCCCGCGTCGCGCCGCAGCCGGGGTGCGTGCCCGCGGGCCTGGGGGGAGTGTCCGAGGCGCCCCCGCCCCGTCTCTTCTTGCGTCCCTCGGAGCTCCCCGGCCTCGCCGGCCAGCTCGCAGCTAGCGACTTTCGGGGCCCCCCTCGCCCCCCACCCCCGCGCTCCGCTGTTGCCACCGCCGCGGGCCTCCTGGGGCTCCGCGGCGCCTGCCCTCGGGGTGCATGCCGTCCCTCCCGGTCCCAGCCCACCCCGGGCTCGGCCTTGCAGCCCGGGTCGGCGTCCGAGCCCCGCCCCCCTGCTGACACCGCGCGGTGTGGTCAGAGTGGGCTCCGACCCCCGATTACCGACTTGCCGCAGCTGTCTGGGCTCGGCCCGGCGGCACCACCCCGCGGCTGCAGCCACAGCTGTGAGGGTCCCGCGCGCCGTGCCGGGGCCTCTGCAGCCCCTCAGACACCCATGCGCACCTCATCGAGGGGTGGGAGACCCCCACGTCTCTGCTTTTGCTCTTCCCTGCGCCCCTAGTTGGGCTTGGAGCTCACTCACTCTGCCCCTCCCTCCCGCCCCCTTCCACCTTGCGTTCCTGCCAGTTGCCGGTATCGATCCGCCCGCCTGGTTCCAGGGGTGATCTCTAGCTCTGGGGACTTTCCCTGCAAAGAACTTGTGAACTTGTCGGGGTGAGGTCCCAGAAACCCACCCAGGCATCTTCAGTGCTGTCTGTCTTCCCAGAAGTTGGCTCAAGGCGGGCTCAAGGCTGGAGGCGGGTCCCCACCCGCGTTGCTCCGACTCTGCTCCCTTCTGCCCGCTCCGCATTGCTCTCCTTCCGGACCTCGGGTTCCAACCCCCGCCCCAGTTACAAAGTTGCAGAGATATTTATTTAACAGGCATTTCCCCGCGGTCACCCCGGTTTGGGAGGGGGGCCCAAAGTGGGCGGTGTGGGAATCTGGAGAGGAGGCACCATCCAGAGACGGGCCCCCTAACTCCTAAATGGATGGTGGTCCCTTTTTATTTCATTTGTTTTCTGGTTTGGGGGCCACACTAGCAGTGTCCAGAGCTGACCCCTGGTGCTGCACTCAGGGATCACTCCTCGCAGGGCTGGGGGAGTCTTCGAGGTGCCAGGGATGGAACCTCGGTTCACCTGTGCACTCAGAGCACTGGCCCACTGTGCTATTGCTGTGGGGTGACACGTTTTCTGGGGAGCCTCTGTGCCAAGGGGGATTTGGCTCCATAGCACCCCCTATCCAGAGGAGCCGCCCCTTCATCCCTAGCCTCAAACTGTCACTTTGAAGTATCTTTTCAGTAACTGGGGATCCTAAATACACTCCCCCCGGCCCGGCCCGTCTCTCTCTCTCACAAACACACAGCACTGCCTTTAGGTACTTTCTCAGTCTCTTCTTAAGAGCTGAGTTTGTATTTTTTCATTCTTTTTTGCGGGTACAAACTTGGAAATCCAATTCACACTCTGAGAATTCTTTCGTGCTGGGGGGTGTCAGTGTGAACCCCCAAACCTGTTACCGCAGCAGTTGTCTGGTTGCACAGTCCGGGTTCCGCCTTCTCTGAGGCTGGGGGTGGGGCGTGGGTGTTTATAAACATAGGTGCAGCCGGGGTTGGATGCGGGGGGTGGCCCTCACCTGACACCCCGGCAGTGCCCGAGCCAGGCTCCTTTCTGGTGGCAGGTGCTGGGAAACCTGAGTGGTGAACATCTGGCCGCAGGTGGGGGGTGGGCGGGGTCTAGCACCCTGAGTCCAGCCTGGGATCAGTCTCTGTGTGTTGGGTCAGCACCCCTGCCCGCCCTCTCCGCACCTGCGGGCCTTAGGCCTTTACTCTGTGCAGGTTGGGGTGTGGCGGGGGGCGTCCGTCAGGCTGCCCCTAGCTGTCAAGTGACCCCCATGCTCATGGGTAGGTTTGTGCTGCCGAGGGTTCCCTGTGCCACCCCCGCCCCATCTGGCCTGCTGTGAGGTTCCGTCATAGTGGGTTTGGGGCGCCGTGTTCCTGCAGGGACCGACCCCCAAGTGTTGCAGGGTGGGGGACAGTGGGCCCTGGTGCTGAGTGTCTCAGACAACTCACCCTTTGCGGGACCACAGCCCCGCCAGCACCCTGCCAGGGCTGTCGCCCCTCTGCCCCCCCAGAATCTGTGGGTCCCACTCGGCAACCAGGAGCCCCTCTGCTCTTCAGCACCCCCGCCCCCTGGTCCTGCCCTCTGGAGAAGCCGCTTCTTGGGGCCCGGCTCTCTGCCTGCTTCGCTGGTCATGGGCTCTGTTCCCTCTTTGCTGGAACCTTCTCTCTCTCTCTCTCTCTCTCTCTCTCTCTCTCTCTCTCTCTGCTTTTTTTGGGTCACACCCCGCGATGCTCAGGAGTTACTCCTGGCAGTGCCCGGGGGACCATATGGAATGCCGGGGATTGAACCCAGGCCGGCTGCATGCAAGGCAAACGACCTACCTGCTGTACTATCGCTCCGGCCCCTGGAAGTTTCTCTTTCCATCACACTTCACGTAGTGCAGGCCAGTTTTGCGGGGAGCCTGGCCCGTAAGTCCCTTCAGCCCTGTGTGGGGCAGGCTTTCTCCTCCCCTGGCCCCCACAGCAGCGGGGTGGGGGCTGCCTGCTGCTAACTTTGGTTTCGGGATTGTTTAGGGGTCCCACCTGACGATGCTGAGGGGCTGCACATGTTCCCAGTCCTTGGACTCTGACCTTGGTTGCCATGACCCCGTCACGGACTTCTGCCACCCCCAGACCCAGGGGTTGACTGGTCGGCCGGGTCCGGGTGATCTCCTGGGACTTTCATGATGGTCTTTTTGTTTTGGGGGCCACACCCAGCGGTCGTCAGATCACTCCTGATCGCACTTGGGGGACCCTTTGGGGTGCTAGGAATCAAACCTGGGTTGGCTGCTGTGTGCAAAGCAAGCGACCTCCCCACTGTACGATTTTTCTAGCCCTTTGTGATAGTCATTTTTTTTTCCTGGTTACTCCCAGGGGTGCTCAGGACTTACTCCTGGCTCTGCGCTTTGGAATCGCTCCTGGTGGGGCTCACGGGACCCTGTAGGGTGCTGGGAATCATACTCCGGCCAGCCACCTGCAAGGCAAAACGCCCTTCCTGCTGTCCTGTCACTCAGGGCTCTCCTTATGATGATCTGAACCAGAGTTGAGGGCCAGGATATTGCCCAGCCCCCCACCCAAACTGCCCAAACCGCCCCCTTTGCTCCCCCCCATGATGTTGCCCCAAATCACCGATGTGAGTGTGCAGGGGAAGGGCATACAGAAGAAAGTGCTGGAACCAGCCGGAAAGAACAGCGCTGGGGGGGCGGTGGGCATTCAGGGGGCCAGATGCGGGCCGGGGGGTTGGTCGTCCACTGTGGCCACGGCCCCAGGAGAGCGTGTGCAGAGGCGCGTCTCGCCTGCCCGCTCCAGCCCCCCGCCCCTGATGAAAAGACTGAGGGTCCGAGAGGCAGAAGAGAGGGACTGAGGGGGCCTGGCGGGGGTCCTGGGCTGGCCTCTGAGCGCCCCCTGTCTGCCGCCGCCCCTCCCCAGAACATGGTGATGAGCTTCCGAGTGTCCGACCTCCAGATGCTCCTGGGCTTCGTGGGCCGCAGCAAGAGCGGCCTGAAGCACGAGCTGGTGACCCGCGCGCTGCAGCTCGTGCAGTTCGACTGCAGCCCCGAGCTCTTCAAGAAGATCAAGGAGCTGTACGAGACGCGCTACGCCAAGAAGCACGCCGAGCCCGGGCCGCCCGCCCGCGGCCTCGACCCGCTGGCCGTGCACTCGGCCGCCTTCGAGCGCGAGCGGCCGGCCGCGGGGGCCCGCGCGCCGCTGCCCGGCCCCAACCTCGACTTCCCCGTGCTCTACGGCAAGTACCTCAATGGACTGGGCCGCCTGCCCAAGGCGCTGAAGCCCGAGGTGCGCCTGGTCAAGCTGCCCTTCTTCAACATGCTGGACGAGCTCCTGAAGCCCACGGAGCTGGGTGAGTGGACGGCCCTGGCCCCCAGGACTAGGTCTGGGACGGCAGCAGAGAGCAGGGGCAGTGGGAGGCTGGCTTCCTGCTGGCCGGTGTGGGAGGGCCGGGGGCACCCCAGGATGGCTCAGTAGGGGTGCCGGGGAGAGGGGCAGGACGCGGCCTTGTGTGGCCTCCTGACTCCCTAGGGGCTTCCTTGCTGTCCCCTCGCGCCAGGCATCCCCGCACCCCTCCCCGGAGGTGTCTCTCCCCTTCTCCTGTGCTTCACCATGGCCCTCCCGCCCGCCAGCGCCCCACACTGACCCCCATCCCTCGCATGCTCGCGGGTGGGCAGGACAGCCCTGTGGGCAGCAGGAGGCAGCCCCCTCGTTCTTCTCGTTTTTATTTTTTTGTTTGTTTTGCTTTTTGGGTCACACCCAGCAATGCTCAGGGGTTACTCCTGGCTCATGCACTCAGGAATTATTCCTGGCGGTGCTCGGGGGACCATATGGGATGCCGGGGATCGAACCCGGTGGACTGCATGCAAGGCCAACGCCCTCCCCGCTGTGCTTTTGCTCTCGCCCCAGCACCCTCACTCTTGCTGTCCCCCGTACCTGCTTTCGTTGGGCGGGTGAGTGGGTGGTGGGTGGTGCTGGCGGGCCATGCCCCGAGGAGCTCAGGGGTCACGCCTGGCAGGGCCCAGGGGACCCTGTGCAGTGCCGGGGGCTCCCCACATTCCGTCGCTGGGTCCCCGTCCCATCATCTGGCCAGCTTGGGGCCCTGCACTCCCCTCCCCGCATCCCTCCCAGACCTGCATCCTGAGTGCCCCCCAGCACAGGCCTGGAGAGAGACTGGGGAGGGGGCTGGGGGGGGCGGGGGTCTGCTCTGAGCAGCTGTACTTGGGGGGAGGGCCAGGGTTTCCTCTGCCCGAGGCCACGTCCCCAGGTGACCCCACTTTCTCCCCGGGCCCTCGCTTGCTGGACAGCCCGTCGTCATTGGGGACTCTGGGGGCCCTTCTGAGTGAGGAGCCTGTTTGGGCCCCCACCGCCGGGCCTAGGGGGGCAGTGGAGGGGCCCGCGACCTTGCCCCCTTCCCGGCCCCGTCTGGGGCTTCCTTCCTGCTGGAGCGAGCCCGGGCCCCCGCAGCCCATAATGCATCTCTGCCCTAGCCCCCGGGGACCCCGTCACCTGATCTCCGGGAGAGCCTGCGCCCCTGTCTGCACCGGGAGTGAGTCGCCCGCCCGCCCGCCTAGCGCTGGCGGCGCAGAACAAAGAGGCGCCTCCCCCCAGCCCTTCGGGCCCCCCAGCACTATGTCGGGCCTCTCCCCCCACCTCCTGGGTGCAGGACCCCGGTCGGTCATTGTTCCAGGACCCAGGATGTGCTGGACCTCGGCCCCCCTTCCTTGCCTGGGGGCCCCCAGGAGGCCCTGCCCTCGCTCCCGCCCCTCACCCGGCACAGGTCAGCGTGGCTGGCGGTGTGGAGGGAGGCGTCGGGGGCAGCCTGGACATAAATCACCCACCGGAATGCGGGTGGGGGAGGGGCGGCACAGGGCCCAGAGGGCGGCTGGAGCCCCATGCCCCCCCCCCCCCCCGTCCCCCCCGCGCCAGCCCTTCTGAGCCCCTGCGCCGGCTGCGCTGGCCTCCGAGTTCCAGGGACGGCTCAGCACCTGCTTCCTGACCCCAGAGGGACTCGGGGGTGCTGGGGGCACGGTTCAGGGCAGGGTGCCACTGCTTGGGGCGTCCCAGGGCCCGCGGGTGCCCCAGTGGGGCCTGCTGGGGTGCGGAGGCCGTCATGAGACTCGGCGGAAGGAAGGAAGCTGGTCGCTGAACTGACGTGGGTCGCTCCCCGCCCCCTGCATCCTGTGCTGGGCCCCGAGGTGGTGGACTGGGGGTGCAGTGGTCACCGCGCTGCCTCCCCACCACACACACACCACGTGGGGCCCAGTGCTCCTCTCCCCAGCTCTGTTCTGAGCAGGGGATCCCCAGGCATGGATAAGGGACTGAGGGGGGTGTTTGCGTGCTCTGTCCAGAAGTGCAGGGCCCCAGGGGCGACTCTTGGAGGTCCCCGGTACCCCAACTTGAGTCTTGGTAGGGCGGTGGTAGTTAGGAAGGCTTCCTGGAGGAGGAGGCTGTGCTCTCATATAGCTGCTGGGATGGAGTGACTGTGAGCCTGGCCATGGTCGGGTGTGGGCCCATAAATGCAGGCCATTGTGATTGGGGCGAGGTGTGGCCTTGGTCCCAGAATGTCTTGGGGAAGGGCCTGACGGGATGGTTCCCAGGGCCACCTCTGATGCAGCCTGGGTCCCGGTGTCCAGCCCTTTACCTCTCAGTGGTTTCGGCCCCGCCTTTGCCCTGGGGCCCTGCCTGTGTCCATCCCCCCCCCCCCATATGCATCCGTGCATGGCCACTGCTTTGGCAGCAGGACCTGGGGCTGGTGACCCTCGTGCCCCTTCAGGCTGTGCCCCATCCACTGGCACCCACAGGTCAAAACTCAGGGGCCCCCAGTGTCCCCCACAGCCTGGCCACCCCGTGGACCTTGACCGTCTTCTTCCTTGCTGTGTGGGGCTCTGCTGGGCACTCGGTCTCCCTCCAGAGCTGGACCCAGAATGGATGTGGGGGGGGGTCTCCACCGGGACTCCCCCTCAGCTTTGCCTTTGCACCCGGTGTGTGTTTGGGGACCAGCTGGTGCTTGGGGGGCCGCAGTGCAGAGCTGCTTCCACCCGCTCAGGTTGTTGGGGGGCCCCATAGGGGCTGCAGGCTCAGCCCTGGCTCCTGCTGGTCCGGACCCGCCCTTCAGTGTCACACACACAGCGTGGCGGCAGGTGGGGGTCCCACACACTGCCGTGCCCCTCGCTCCCTGCCAGCTCAACATGCTTTTCCTTTTGGGTTGGGGGCCACCGCACACTCCCGGCTCTGTGGCACACTCCTAGCGGGGCTCGGGGACCCTGGGGGGTGCCGGGGGTTGAACCCAGGTTGACTGCGGGCGAGGCCAGTGCCCTCCTGGCTGTGCTCTTGCTCCAGCCGTCAGTGTCTGAATATCATTGGGTGGTGGGGTGTGGGGGCACTAGGACCCTCCCCAAATCCAGGGCCTGATCACTGCCTGCTTCACCCCTTCCTCACTTGGGCTCTTGGGGGGTACTGTGTGGTCACGAGCAGGACGCGCCTCAGGACCTGGGTTCTGTCCTGGCCTCCGTGGCCTTGGTCATCCTCCCTGGGGCCCCTGGCGGCCCTGCGGTGTGTGTGTGTGTGGGGGGGCAGGGTACCGCCGTCGCTGCTTGGGATCACTTCAACTGTGCATGGGGACACGGTGCCCGCGGGTCCCACAGCCAGGCCGGCGGTCGCCGGCTGTGTCTGCTTTTACTTCCGGGCTGCTGGTTTTGGGGACTTGAAAGGCAGCAGGGACTAGGTGGGTGACTGGGACCGGAACCTTCCAGATAAGGGAGGTGCCCAGAGGCCTCTGGGCAGGGAGGGCCACAGCCTCCAGGGCTGAAAGTGGGAGGAGGGATGGATATGAGGGAGGGGGCGGGCACTGCCCCCCTGCGGGGAGGGTCAGAGGGCTTTGTGGAGCTGCCGGCCCTGGGTGGGGGACAAGGGCCTGACCCTTCCACTGTGCTGGGAACTGGCTGGTCGTGCCCACCCCTGCAGGAAACATCCAGATCCTCTCCCCAGACCCATGAGGGGCTGAGCCCGCTGGGGCGCCCTGCCCCCCCCCCCCCCCCACACACACACACACTGCCCAGTGATCTGGTCTCCACCCTCCTCAGGGCCTCTGGTGGCCTCAGCTCTCTGGGGACCCGCCCAGACAAACAAGTGTGACAGTAGCCTCCAGACAGCCAGCCCCTGGGGCTCTAGGGCCGGGGTCTGCCCCAGCTTGGGGGGAGGGGGTAGTAGAGGCACCTCTGCGGGCTGCACTGCCCCCCCTCTTATTTGGGGGTGGGGTAGGGCCACGCCCGGCTGTGCGCAGGGCTTCCCCATGGCTCTGCACTCAGAGGAGTCCCTCCTGGTGGGGCTGGGGACCAAGCCTGGGTCAGCTGTATCAAGGCAGGTGCCCCCCCCCCCCCCCGGATTCAGGTCTGTGACTTTGGGGGTTTGGGTTGGCTTCTGTTCGGGGGCCACACCTGGCAGTACTCAGGGCTGATTCCTGGCCCTGCGCTGTGGTGGTCCCTCATGGTGGGGCTCAGGGGACCGGACGGGGTGCCAGGGATGGAACCTGGTCAGCCGCGGGCAAGGCTGCGCCATCCCCACTGCCCCTGCAGCCTCAGAGCACTGTGTGGGGAGTAGTCTGACCCCCTACTTTAGAGTCCCCCCACCCCCCAAAGGCAAGTGGGTGGGGGTGTCCGAGCAGGCCCTCCTGGTGCCAACGCGCCGGTGTGTGTCAGTCCCGCAGAACAGCGAGAAACTGCAGGAGAGCCCGTGCATCTTCGCCCTGACGCCGCGGCAGGTGGAGCTCATCCGAAATTCCAGGTGCGGGAGTGGTGGGGGGGGCTGGCATACCCCGAGGACCAGTGGGGGCTGGCCAGGTCGCTCACTTACCCTCCTCACCCAGGGAGCTGCAGCCGGGAATCAAGGCCGTGCAGGTGGTCCTGAGGTGAGCCCTGCCCCGACACCCCCTGTCCCATCCACGGCTCCCCCCCTCCGCCTCCTCCCGCCCTCGGCCGCCCCAGCCCACGTCCAGCCTGTGCCCGCAGGATCTGCTACTCGGACGCCAGCGGCCCGCAGGAGGACCAGTATCCCCCCAACATCGCCGTGAAGGTCAACCACAGCTACTGCTCTGTCC
Organism: Sorex fumeus; assembly: GCF_029834395.1. Lineage (NCBI taxonomy): Eukaryota > Metazoa > Chordata > Mammalia > Eulipotyphla > Soricidae > Sorex > Sorex fumeus. The sequence goes on from NW_026606098.1 coordinate 10,971,258, forward strand.
CGGTGAGTGCGGGGTGGGGGGGGGGCCGGGGGCAGGGTGGCCCGGCTGCAGCTGGAGCCCATGCGAGCTGCCCCTGCCGTCTGCTCCCAGGGCTACTATCCCTCTAACAAGCCGGGCGTGGAGCCCAAGCGGCCGTGCCGCCCCATCAACCTCACCCACCTCATGTACCTGTCATCGGCCACCAACCGCATCACCGTCACTTGGGGCAACTACGGCAAAGTGAGTGGGGGCCGCCCCAGCATGCTCCCCACCTCGTGTCCCCTCCTGCCCGGCTAGCTGTGGGGGGAGGGGCGCCTCTGTGGGGGGGGGGGCACTCATGCCTGCCTCCGGCCCGCAGAGCTACTCGGTGGCCTTGTACCTGGTGCGGCAGCTGACTTCCTCCGAGCTGCTGCAGCGGTTGAAGACGATCGGGGTGAAGCACCCGGAGTTGTGCAAGTCGCTGGGTGAGTACAAGGGGTCCTGGGCACCAGACGCCCGTGGTTTCGTGGGGTGGGAGCTTTAAGGGGGACCCACCCAGCACTGTCCCCCTTCCCTGCCCCCGCCCAGCACCTGGACACAGCAAGTGCCCCCTGTGGCTGCCACCGGGAACATGCCCTGCCCTGCCCCCAACTTCCCTCCAGGGTGCCCCACAGGGGTGAGGCCCGCAGATCCTGGGGTGGGACTGCTTCCACCTCATCCAGCCCAGGCCTTCACACACGGAGGGGATCTGCCGGGTTCTTTCCTGGGGAGGGGGTGTCCTGGGATTTTGCAGGCACGACCCCTATCTCCCCCACCCACCCCCTGCTCCCCTGCCCCCTGTTCCTCACCACCCATGCTCAGGTGCTGCCGGTCATGGGAAGGCGATTGTTCCCTGCGATTTTCAGAAAAGCTGGGGTTCAGGGGGGCAGGGTCTCCTCCCGCTCACGCTGGCCTTCCTCTCCACAGTCAAAGAGAAGCTGCGCCTGGACCCCGACAGCGAGATTGCCACAACGGGCGTGCGGGTGTCCCTCATCTGCCCGGTGAGGGAACCGGCCGGGCCAGGGGTGTGGGGGCGCAACTCGGGGTGCGACGTAACTCTCAGGCGTGCCCTGCTTGCTCACGCCCGCCCCACCCCGCCCTTCCTGCCCCGCAGCTGGTGAAGATGCGGCTGTCGGTGCCCTGCCGGGCCGAGACGTGTGCCCACCTGCAGTGCTTCGACGCTGTCTTCTACCTGCAGATGAACGAGAAGAAGCCCACCTGGATGTGCCCCGTGTGTGACAAGCCGGCCCCCTACGACCAGCTCATCATCGACGGGTGGGTGCGCCCCGCTCCCCAGCTGCTGGGCCCAGAGTGGGGGGGGGGGGGCAGGGCAGGGCCACGCCCACCCTCGCCACGCCCCCACGGACCACGCCCCATCCCCCCAGGCAGCCCTCTGGTCAAGGTACCCTGCCCACACCTGTCCTCAGAGTCTGAGCAGGGGGCAAGCCAGTAGAGGACTGACCCGGGACTTGAACCCGGGTCTCTGCCACTCTGAGCCCCGGGCCCTCCCCGATGGGGCCTGACTGCCGTCCTCTTGCAGCCTGGGCAGAGGGAGGAGGCCAGGTCTGAATAGCAGCTCTGTTCCCTGCTGGCAGCTGTGCGGCTGGCGCAGGACCCCCTCCCCTCCCCCCAGGCCTGGCCTGGGTCAGGTCACTCAGTTCGGGTGTCAGCCCGCGGGCTGGGGAACGTGATGCTGGTTCCACTGGAGCCAAGAGCCCTGAGACCTAGGATGCCCGCTGCCCACTTCACGTAGCCCATCGGCTGAGGGTAGTAGCCAGGGAAGCTTCCTGGAGGAAGGGGCCTCGGTTTATAGTCGATGCAGCTGCGTCCTGGTCTGGCTCTGGGCTTTTGCGGTCCAGGGCCCGGCCCACGCCCTCATCCCCACCCCCACCCTAGTTCCCGACTGGGCCCTGCGGTGGGAGGAGCAGAGCCGCATGGACACTCATTCCTGGTGCTCAGGCTTTGTCCAGAGGCCGAGGCGGGGCTGTGCAGTGGGGTTCTGGGGGGTGGGTGGTGCAGGCGGCCCTGCGGAGCTGCTGCGAGGACGTGGGTGTCTGGAGGGTGCCCGCGCAGGGCAGAGCAGGTCCCTGCAGGGCGGGAGGGGCCCCCCTCACCTCCGTGGCCCTCCTTGGCCTCCAGGCTCCTCTCCAAGATCCTGAGCGAGTGTGAGGACGCGGACGAGATCGAGTTCCTGGCGGACGGCTCGTGGTGCCCCATCCGCGCCGAGAAGGAGCGCAGCTGCAGCCCGCAGTGCCCGATCCTGGTGCTGGGTGAGTGGGGCGGGGCCTCCCGGGGGGCACCCGACCTGGACCCCCAAATCGGCGGCCTGAGCCTCGCCCTGTCTCCGCAGGCACCTCGGACCCCAACGGGCTCCTGGCCACCCCCAGCATCAACGGCGGCAGCGGCGGCGGCGCCGGCAGCGGCGGGGGCAGCGGGGCCCTCGGGGGCGGCGGCGCGGGGGCCAGCGTGGAGAACGGCAAGGCCGGCGCCGACGTGGTGGACCTCACTTTGGACAGCTCGTCGTCTTCGGAGGACGAGGACGAGGAGGAAGAGGAGGACGAGGACGAGGACGAGGAGGGCCCGCGGCCCAAGCGCCGCTGCCCGTTCCCCAAGGGCCTGGTGTCGGCCTGCTGACCGCGCCGCGCGGCCGCCGGCCGGACTCACTCTCCTGGTGCTCTCCGCGCGCGTGCGCGCCAGCGGACAGACGCGGGGCGCGGGGGGCGCGAGGGCGGCGCGCGCGATCCTAGCTGGCTTCCCACCGGTCCCCTGTCCGACACCCCCTCTCTCCGGCCCCGGCGCCCAGCGCCCGCGCCCGCGGACCGGACTGTCCTAGGGGAGGATTTAAAAAGGAAAAAAAAAGCAAAAAAACAAACCCACAAAAAAAAAAAAAAGGAAAGAAAAAGGAAAAAAAAAACCACCAAGGAACCTACAGGAAAAGCAACAAGAAAGGAAACGCGCGGGACTCCGGCCCCAGGCCCGGCCGCCCAGCCGCCCGCCCGCAGCTGCCTCCCCCTCCGGCCCCTGGACGCCCCCGCCCCGCCTTCGCGCAGTCGAGCATTCCAGCTGGTGCCGGGGGGCTCCCCGCACCCGTCCTTCGCCCGCCCCCACCTCGCAGAGAGCCCGAGTCCAGCGCCGAGCAACCAAGCGTTTTAGCCAAGAAGCCATGGAGTGGGTTTGGGGGTGGGGGGACGGAGGGGGAGGGAAGGGGTCCGGGGGTGGGGAGCGGGGTCGCGGGGGGTCGGGGCGGGCGCAGGGCGGGAGGGGGGCGCAGCCACAGCTATTTTTTTGAAAGTGCAATAACTTGGTATTTTGAAGACCCGGCTTGTGGTCAGGGCCCCCCCACCCCCTCTGCGGGCGGTGGGGGGTCGGGGCGGGGGGGCGCCCCCCAGGATGTGGCACCACGTGGCGAAGGGGGGTGGGTGTCAGTTTTCTAGCCAGCTACCTCGGAAATTCCAATTCAGGTTAACTTCCCTCTGGGCAGCGCCCGCTGTCCCACCCCCACTCCCGGGGCCCCCGCCCCGCGCTCTCAACTCGGGGTGGCCCCTCTCCCCCTCTTCGTGCTCTTGGGTTTTCGTCCCGACGGGCCCCAGGCCTGCCCAGCGGGGCCCCCCACCACCACCACGATCTCGTCTTCCGATAGGACCAGGCCGGGCATGGGGCTTGGGGGTCGCGCAGGCACCGAACCGAGCCGGTCCAGGCCCACCGGCTCCGGATGCTCCGGGAGGCGCCCTCCGCCCGGCACGGAGCTTACTCTTTCTGTGTGTGTGGGTTTTGTTTCTGTTTTCTTTTGTATTTTTCCCTCGGCCCCCCCATTCCTGCCCCAGCCCGATGATTTCTGTTGTCCCCCACCCCTTTGTACGCGCAGATGTCTCCGGTCAGGAAGCAATATCATTTTATCATTTCAGGTGTCGAGTGAGGGGCGGGCCGTGGTCGGGCGAATATTCAGTTTTACTGTATAAACTCGGTTCCGCAGTCCGGCCGGCCGCGGTTTTCTAATATTTGTATTCTAATTTAATTGTTTTTTAAAAACGCGAATAAAAAAAGTCAAGGTGAAGCCGCCGGAGACCCAGGGGTCTGTGATGTGTGTGTGCGTGTTGGTGGGAGGGGGGTCCCGGGAAGAGCCGTCAAGGGCCTCTGCGCCAGTGACAGGTCTGAGAGTGGAGGTGCCCCAAAGGGCACTCGGAGTTCTCACCGGACTCAGCAAGCCAGGGCTCCAAACATGGGCCGGAGGTGTCCCTGCTGAGGGAGCCCCAAATCCACGGAACTGGGCCTGCGGAAGGAGGCTGGGAGGGACCTCTCCACCAAGCGGGGAGACCAGAGGGTGAGACCAGCCTGAACCCAGAAGGCCCCAGGTAGACTCAGGACGGAAAGCCCCACAGACAGGAAGCGGGTTCGTGGTGGTCCTGGGCCAGGGCTGCCTTCCCGCCCTGGAGGTGGTTCTGGTCCAAACCGACAGGTGGTGTCTGGGGGGACCCTGGGGCCCCCTCACGGTTGTGGCCCAGCTCATGGGCACCCGGGGCCAGGCGGGCACCCACCCCGTCCCCTCTGGGGACACACCCGACCCTCTCCCCTCTTGGAGAAAGGGGCCCAACCTTTCCCCAAGATGCGCTTGCAGGAGTCAGCTTGGGGGTCCCCTGGCCAATGTGGTGGCACCCAGCCCCGGGGCTGTGGAGCCTGCTTCTCCCCACGGGTACCCCCCCAGGCCTGGCACTGCCAGCTACACCCACCCACCCACCCACAGAGCCCCAAGAGGGGGGCTTGTCCATGCCTCTGCCAGAGGCGGACCCTGCAGACCCACCGGGAAGGGGCCCCCAAACCCACCCTTGGCGTCCCCTCCCCCAACAAGACAGCGGAGCGCGTGAGAATCAGGCAGACGAGGCGGGCTTCGGAACAGGCTGCATTTAGTGGCTTTTCTTTTTTATGTACAAGAAAAAAATGATTTTTTTCCGGGTTTTTTTTTCATCATCTTTTTGTCTTTTTTTTCTTAATTACTTTTTAAAGCTTCTCCCCCCACCCCCAAAAGTGCATTTTTTTTTAATCAATGGATTTTTGTTTGCAGTCTCCCACACTTTTATAAAGACTCAAATACAGTCTGTGGAATGTCTCCTCTGTGCTGTGGGCCCCCCCGCCCGTCCCCAGGCCGGGCGCCCCAAAGTCCAAGGCACCTCGTGTCCGGGCCTGGGCCCTCCCCCCGGGCGTGGGGAAAAGACCCGGCACCTGCCCCCCCCATCCACTCTGGTTTCCAGGCAGCCCGACCGAGGGGATTTGGGGGGCTCTCTAGCCCACCTCTGTCTCATGGCCCTGCACCCCCATAAATCTATATAGTGCGAACAAATCTTGACTCTGAGGTTACGTCTGGGGGGGGCCTGAGCCCCAACCCTGACCCATGTCCAGCCAACACCCCCCCTCCCCCGCCCCATCCAGAAAGGCCGTTTCCTCAGTTTAAATAACTTTTTAAAATAAAACTGCAAATATAAATATCTTTCTTTCTCAAAAAATAGGATTTTTTTCTTTTTTTTTTTCTTTTTTCTATTTTCTGGATTTAAAAAAAATGTATTTTTTTCTTCTGCTTGCTTTTTCCCTGCCCACCCCGCCCCCACTCCCTGTCTCGCCTCTTACAATCTCGGCTGCCTGGGTCACTGCCGGGTAGACCCCCCACCCTAGGGTGGGGGCGACACACCCTTCCCGCCTTGGCCCCTGCACGCTCCCTCCACCTGACCGAGGCCCAGGGGTCTCTGCAGTGCAAAGCCCCTCCCCCAGAGCCTCTAGAAGGGGCCGGCCAACCTCCCACCTCTGCAGAGGGTATAGCCCCGCCAGGGCCTTTGCTTCAGGTGATCCTTCAGATGGGTGGGCGACACAGGGAAGGGGGGCCTGAGAGGGTGTCTCTCGGGCGCGCTGCCCGAGGGGGGGAGCCTGTCCACGGGACCTAGACTTGGGGCAGAGGACAATCCACACCCGTGTTCCAGAGGTGCCTTCAGGCACTTTACATTCACTGTTTCGTTTTTGACTTTTTTGCTTTTTTCCCCTCTTAATCTCAAAAGGCGGGGGAGGGAGGGGAGGGGGCGTCAAGGCAGGGAGCAGCAGCAGCAAAGGGAATTTCTCTGTCCGGCGCCCCCCACGCCGCCCCTCGCCCCTTGGCATCGGTGGCGCGTGCACACACTTGCCAGACGCAGCCACGCAGCTTCACCAAGATGCAAAGAACAATTTCGCTTCGCTTTTTTTTCTTTTTCTTTTTTTTTGTACCAGGCAGTTAAAAAAAAAGGAAAAAAAAAAAGAAAAACAACCCCTCCCTCACCAGAAACAAACCAAACCCAAAAAACAACCAAACAACCAAACCAAAAAAAAAAAAAAAATTTAAATTAAATTAAAAAAGCTTTTTTTTTTGTCTCCTTTGACTGTCCAACACATTCCCGTCCAATATATATATATATACGAGAATTCAGCAGTTATCTTTGGCAACACTTGATCACGACCTTAATTTAAAGAATAAAAATAAAAGCGATCCACGTCTATGTACAGTATGTGATTTGCGCGGGAGGAGGGGCCGGGCGGGCGGGGAGGGGGTCCCGGCTTGAACCCATGCAGCCGGACTGGGCAGCAGGACATGGTCAGGGCACGTTAAGGCCGAGCGGGCCGGGCGGAAGCTGGGTGCGGAGCTAGGGGCGAGGGCTAGTGCAGTTCCCAAGGAGGTCCGTGTTCAAGTGTTCTCGGCAGGGGGGAACCGGCCCTTGGACCCCCGCCCCGCCCCCCCCGAGTCCCATGTCCGGTCGCCCCCACTGGCCAGGACGACAGCTGTGATTTTTCAGTTGGTTTTATTGCGAGGGGGGTGTGGGGAGGGGTTGCCCCACAGAGAACCTCACTGGCAACGGGGTGGGTGTGGAAAGGCGGGGAAGGGGGGAGGGGACCCCTGGCCTGGGCTGTCTGCTTAGGCCTCCGCAGATGGTCCCCCAGAGCGTGCCCCGGACACTGGGGTACGACCAGCACCCAGCCCTGGGCTCCCCCTGCCACCCCCCCCTCGCAAGGGGGGGTCCTGAGACATTTCAGGGGGCTGAAGGCCCGGGGGTGAGCGTGTGTGTGGGGAGGCCTGTCGGGCAGGAGCCGTGTCCGCTGCCTTCTTGGAAACGCTTCCCTTTGAAAAAGAGCCAAAATCAGAACACAGGAGGGTCCTCGAGGAGCGAAAGGGGGGTTCCGGAGAGGGGTGCGCCCCGGGCTTTCAGGAGGAAGGGTCTCAGCTCAGCACAGCGACTATTTACAGGGTCCCACGCTAGGCGTTGCGTATGCAGAGCAGGGGGCCTGGGGGGCTGGGGCGGGGTGCGGGGGGTCGCGCTGGCTGAGGACACCCCCGGACCTTGGCCCATCCGTGGCCTGTGGCTCGGTCGACGCCGTGCCTTTGGGGAGCCAGAGGCCAGGGGGAGGCCAGTGCCAGCCCCTGGGTTACAGTCAGTGCCTTTGAGTAGAAAGGGGGCCGGGGAGGGCGGGGAGCCCTGGAGGTGGGGGTCCCCCGTCCCACCTCCACGGGGATGGCGCATCCAACATGGCAGCTCCTGGGCCATGTTGGAGGGAGAGTCCCCTGGAAAGGGCTGGAAGCCCAGACGCGGGCAATTGCGGACGGAGGGGACACGGGGCGGCAGGGGAGGGGAGGGGAGGTGGGCGGTGGCTGGGTTGCTCGGGTCCATCCCTGAGTTCGGGAGCCCTGAAACGGGGGTCCCTCGGACAAGGGCGGACACTGTTATGGCTAGTGGGTCATGAGTCGGCAGGGTGGGGGCCTGGGGAGGTCCTGGAAGAGCCCCCCACGACACCCAGTCCTGCCTGCACGCCAGCTTATGGGGGACGGGGTGGCCCCAAGCCTTCCTGCCCCCCCCAGCTCACCTCAGGGGGGAACAGAAGTGGATTCTACTGTGCGGTGGGTTTGTTTTTTTATTATTTTGTACAAAAATAAATTGACTTTTTTTTTGCGGTTTTTTGTATGTTTTCTTTTTTTTTAGGAATCTGCGCTCTCACTCTCTCGCTCTCTCTCATCTCTTTTTTTTTGTCTTTACAGACTTTTCATAGAAGTTGGTTGCAACTTGTAAACATGTGTGTTTTTTTTTTTTTTAAATTAAGAATGAACATAGAAGTACCCGTTCAGTTACAAAGTGCCAAGACTTTTACTGGCGGTGGCCTGCCTCGGTTTTGGTTCGGATCTTTTTGTTGTTGTTGGTTTTTTTGTGTGTTTGCTTGTTTGGTTTTTTTTTTCCCTCCTCTCAATCATCTGGTGGTGGCTGGTTTATTGCTTTTTGTCTGTTTCTATGACATCGCATCTGCCTTGCGCCTTCCTCCCTGCCGCTGGAACGCGGGGACGGGCGGGGAGCCCCCCCCCCGCCCCCCGGGTCCCACCTCAGGTACTGGGCCTCTGAGGAAAACTAGAGGTTTTTAATATATATATATATATATATATTTATATCTATATATAAATTTTTGTTTTTAAAGGAGGAAAAAAAAAGGGAAACAAATCTAAAAAAGTGCTTTAAAAAACTGGAAGGGGGCCGGGGCGGGAAAGAACGGCCAGTTTTGAATTCATTGCCAAACGTATTGTGGGGAGGTTGGGGGTCCCTAGGTGGCCTGGGGCTTGGGGTGAGGGGGCAGGGGGGTGGCTGTGGGGTGGGGGAGGGGGCGTCTTGGGCCCTGCTCTAGGGCATCCCCGTTTCTAAGTGCAGCTGGGCCCCTGGGAGCCACCCAGCACCCCTTGCCCGCCCCCACCCTCACCCCACACCCGGAAATAAATAGCTTTGTGTGGCAGTGGCCAGGACAGACAAGAGGCCACAGGCAGGGATGGGGGTGGCCGGGGGAGGGTGCGGGGAGGCTGTGAGTGAGGGGTGAGACCCCCCTTTAGTTAAGTGCCCTGAGGAAGGAGGGTGGGGCCCAGGGGGGCAGGTTCCAGGGGCGGGGGCGGGGGAGGCCTTTTTAACGTCTGCTCACAGCAGACAGACAGAAATCGTTTAAAGTCTCATCCGAAAGACACATACAAACCAGCGCGGATGGCAGGTCGCGGGAAGAGCCAGGGAGGGGACCCCACCCCATGCACAGCCCCTCCCGCCCCGCCCCCGCCCCGCCCCCGCTTCCAGGCCCGGGCTGCTGGGGTGGCCGGGCGGTGGGAAGGAGGCGGGCGAGGGGACGGAGGCTCGAACCCTTCAGCCCCTGAGGGCCCCAACCTGGCCCAGCCCCCAGACCCACGGGCGGGTGCGAGGAAGTGCGGGCGGGGTCTGCGGGTGCGGAGGCAGAGGCCGGGCGAGGGGCTGGGAAGCGCTACCCTAGATCCTGTAGAGTCATATATATATATATATATATATCTGTGTATATATATATAGAGATATAGATGTCTATATAGATAGATTCGGGGGGCGGGCGGGGTGACGCGCTCACTTCGCTCTGCTGGGGGCGTGTCCGCGTGGTGGTGGGTTTGTGTTGGTTTTTTCTCCATCTCTCTCGGGGTATTTTGGGGGGAGGGGCGGGAGCATTTTGTTGTTTTTCGCTTTGTTTGTTTTTGGTTTTCAGGCGAGTCCGACCGCGGCCCCCGTGCCCCCGGCGGCGCCCCCCGCTCCGCCGCCCCCCGCACTCGACCTGTCGTCGGGGCTGCCCGCCGCGTCCTCGTCCTCGTCCTCGTCGTCCTTAAAGTGCTTCTCCTGCCCGTTGCGACGCGCCGCTGCCCCCGTGGCCGCCGCCGCCGCCGCCGCCGCCGTGGCCGTGGCCGCAGCCGGGGGGTGGGGGTCGTCGTCGGCATCGGCCATGCCGTCGGGGGCCGGCGGCGGCGGCGGCGCGGGGCCCCCCGGCGCCGGCTCGGGGCCCCCCAGCGCCCCCGCGGCGCGCACGCGGGGCTTGCGGCCGCGGCGCGAGGGCACCCCGTTGCAGCCGTCCTTCTTGAGGTGTCTGTGCAGGTGGTCGGAGCGCACGAAGGTCTTGCAGCAGCTGTCGCACTGGTAGGGCCGCAGGCCCGTGTGCACCCGCATGTGGTTCTTCAGGTCGTAGTTGTGCGCGAAGGCCGCGCCGCACTGCTGGCACAGGTAGGGCTTCTCCCCGGTGTGCTTCCGCATGTGCACCTTCAGCTTGTCCTGCCTGCGGGGGCGAGGGGGCAGAGGTGGGTGGGCGGGAGGGAGGCAGGCTCCCACGCGAGCGACCCAGCGACCGACCCTGGAGCCCCGCCCTCCACGCCCAGGGCTGGTTCCTCCCGGAACCAGCCAGGGCAGGGGGAGGGGGGTTTCAGAGGATGGTGACCCCGGCTACACTAGGAAAGGTGGCCCCTGGTCTGACCAGGTGAACGACAGGCACCAGCCCCAGCTCCTCCCCCAGCAGCGCCCACAGGGAGCACTCTGGAAGTCAAAGAGGAGTGGAGGGGGCCCTGCAGGCCCAGAAGGGGTCGGCCCGCCCAGAGAGCCCCCAGTCTCTGAAAACAGAGTTCAGGGAAGAGCTGGAAATCTCCCCACAGCCCCTCCCGGGAGCCACCTGGGTTCCCAACCACCAGCCCACCCCAGGGCCTTTGCGCGGGAGACAGCTTCTGCCTAGATCCTCCCCAACAAACAGTTTTTGGCTCAAATGTCACCTCCCACCAGGGGCCCTCCAGGACCTGTGTCCACAGCCCCACCTCCATCCCCATCTGACTCTCTCCTGTTGTTTTTAGGGCCACACCCAGCAGTGCTGGGGGCAGCTCCAGGCTGAGGTAACCCCGGGGACAACGCCACCTGTCACTGTCCACTCCCCACCACCATCTGATTTCCCACCTTCGTGGGAACCAGTCTCTCCGACTATAACTGAGTCCCAAGACACCAAGGTCCGGAAAGAACCAGGGGTTCCGCAGGCCCACCCAGAGGGCAGAGAACTGGGGGCTCCCCCCCGTCCACCCGGCCCGGACACCTTCAGCGTCCCCCGCCAGGCACCCTCTCCACACTGGCTGGCCCTGATGGCCATCACTGGCCACAGGAGCTCTGAGCCCTTGACGTGTGCCTGCAGCCTGGATTCTAGAACATCCACAGGCCAGAGATGGAGTAAAAGTTCCCTGTCATTTCTGTGCGCCCAGCAGAGCAGGGACACAACCCGTGTTCCACGCCCCCCGGGGCTTCTCCGGAGGCCCTAAGGCTGGGACTGGACATCAGAAAACGCCAAAATGTAAAATGACTTTCACCTGGGCCTTTCCCTAAAAGAAAAGCCAAAAAAAAACAAACAAACAAACAAACAAAAAAAAAACACAGCCGCACCTGCTGCTGGGCGGGTGGTGGCCGTGGAGGCTTTGCAGAGAAACCCAGGTCTGCGTGGGGGGGGGGCGGGGGGCACCGGCCTGGCAATGAGCTAGACAGGCCCACAGCCCTGCTAGGTGTGGCTCCCAGGCAAGAGCAAAACAAACAAACAAACAAGTGAAGAAACAGGGTTGGGATTCTCCGGGTATTCCTGGTGCAGTGGGCTCAGGCCACTAGTCACGGGGGTGGACTTCTTCCTGGAACCCTGGACTCCCCAACTACTGCCACCCAGCCTGCTTCTGCCCAGCACCAACACCAACAGCCTCCTGACCTCCATGTCCTTTCCGAACCACCCTTCCCCTAGAAAAAGACTTTCTTCGGGAAGGGGGCCAACCAACTCCTACTCATCCTTCAAAGCACCGTCTGCAATGCCCCTGCTTCCAGGACACGGCTCCCACCTCCGAAATAGTGACAGTACTCCCTTCTGCTCTCCCTGGTTTCTTCCAAGCCCCCACCCATCGGCACTGCCCCCACGACTGCTGACCCTCCCGGGTGCCTTCCGGGCACACAGACCCACACCCCTCTGATGACCGCACCATCTCTGGGGTCCTTCCCTGGACCAGCGGGCTCTTTGGGCAGGCAGAGGTGCGTGGGGCAGCTGGAGGACACCACCCCCACCCCCAGCTCCTGCAGCCTCTCGGTTGCACCAGGTACGTCCCGTCCCCCCCAATCCCACCCCAGTGGGGACTCGGGCTCTCGGGAGCCAGAAGCTGGGAGAGGGGGCACGGCCGGCGGGTCGGGGGCTGCATGGAGCAGCCCGGTTTCGTCACCTCGAGCCCCGGCCCGGGTAATTATAGCCCCAGACGCCACAGGCCCCCGCTTACTCAACTCTCGGGTGAGTCACGGGGCCCCCTGGGCACCCGCCCCGGCCAGGAGAGCAGGCTGGGGGGTAGGGGTGCGTGGGAGGCGGCGGCCCGGCACCCCGCTCTCGGCCTCAGTTTCCCTGCATGGTCCAGGGAGCACCCAGTGGGCAGGGGAGAGAACCCTGGGTCAGAATGAACCCGAGCCTCTGAGGAGGGGTCCTGGGGGTGGTGGGGTCTCCTCTGCAGACCCCCGAGGCCTCACCCAGGGCCTACCCCAGGTGCGAAGGTCCCACACCCCCACAAAGCAGCCACTGCCCATCTGACGCAGGCAGGCTCAGCCCACCTCTCGGGTGCTCGGGGAGCCGCCTGGCCTGTTGGGAAGGGGCAGGGGGAGGCCGGAGGTTAGGGGTCAGTCCGGAGCTTGTCTCCCACCGGCCGGGCCTGGGAAAGCGGGGACAATGGCCTCTTTCTTCACCCGAGGTGGGCGTGGCTCGGGGAACCCCAAGGCGGGCGGGCGGGGGACGGGGGGTGATGCTGAGTCACCAGGCAAGCCCTGCCACCCCCGGCCCGCCCATCTGCACCCCACCAAGCCCAGCCCACCACCTTTGGACCCTGCACACGGAGGTGGACGCCCCAGCACAGCCACTGGGTCCCCCTGTGCCGGACCCGCGAGCCCAGGGCCTCCGCCCGGCCGAGCCTCACCTCCCCCTCTTCCTCCCTCACCCCATCACTGGGGGGGGTCGGGGGCCCCGCCCACTCCCTGCTCTCTCTCCCCCACCCCTGCTCCCGTCCCACCAAACGTTATCAATGGACACCAGCTCCATCAGGTCCAGCCCGGCCCTGCTCTCCTGCACCCCGGTGAGGCTGCCCCACCCCCAGGGGGAAGTCTCCCTCTCCTGAGGGCCCTGAGACTGGCGCAGCTCCCTGGGGTTCCACCCTCTGGGATCCCCCTTTCGGACCCTGCTCTTCCCCACAGGCCGTTCTAGGGAGCCAACAGCGGGGCCCCCACGCAGCAAGCAGGCACCCGTGTGGCCTTGGCTACTACTCTGTGGTTTGGTAGTTTTTTGGAGGTTGGCTTTCGTTTGGGGGCCACAGCTGGCGAGGCTCAGGGCATCCCCAAGGGGGGCCAGGGATCGAACCCTGGCCGGCCGCATGCCAGGCCAGGGCCCTCCCTGCTGTGCTCTCGCCTGGGCTTCTGCAGAGTGGTTTCTGGGCACTCCAGCCTGGCAGGGCTTGGGGCCGACTCCTGGCTCTGCTCAGGGAACATCACTCCCGGGGGGGCTGCCTAGAGAGCGCCTGCACGCGCCCCCCCCCCCCCGCCCAGGCTCCCCGGCCCCGACATTCCCGTAGGCTCACCTGGTGAAGCGAACCTTGCAGATGTTACACTCGTAGGGCTTCTCGCCCGTGTGCGTGCGGATGTGCCGAGGCAGCTTGCCGGCGCCCTGGATGACCTTCTCGCAGATGGGGCACTTCTGGAAGGCCTTGGCGCGGATCTTCTTCTCCACCTTCTGCGACCAGGCCGGGTAGACGTCGCCGTCGTGGGCGCCGCTGAAGTACTTCAGGTAGTAGTCCACCACACCCTTGTCGTCGGACCGCCCCTCGTCGTCGCTGTCCCCGGCGGCCGCGGCCGCCCGGCCCACTGACGACATCATCTGCTGCAGCAGCGTGCTGGCCGCCAGCCCGTCGTCCGGCCCGTCGCCGTCCTCGCCGTCAGCGCCGCCCCCCAGCAGGCCCGGGGAGTCGCCGGGCTCCGGGGCCGCCTCGGACAGCGAGGCCGCCTCCTCCTCCCCGCCCGCCCGGCTGTAGTGGCCGTTCTGCGTGGCACCCGATGGGAAGAGGCCCGCGGCAGCGGCCACGGCGGCGTTGGCACCGGGTGCTTCCTCGTCCTGCTCCGGCCACAGGCCCGGGGTGCTGTCCCCCTCATCCGCGTCCCCGGCCGGGGGTCGCTCACCGGGGGGGCCTGGCCCGTAGAAATCCAGCCCATTGCAGTCCCCCGCGGCCACGGCGGCCACGGCGGCCGCCACGGCCTCCTTGGTGGCATCCAGGTCGTCGTCGGAGGCGCCAAAGGCCGACCAGGGGAAGCCCGCGGCGGCAGCGGCAGCGGCGGCGGCGGGGGGCAGGCTGTTCATGGGGTTGCTCTGGAAGAACTCGAGGTACTCCTTGGCCCGCAGAAGGTTGCGCTGGTCCATTTGGTCTACGAGGTCCAGCTGCCCAGCGTCGGTGCCCGCGTCGGCCGCCAGGATCTGCCGGTCCAGCAGGTCGGCGCACACGTGGCTGACGGCGGGGATCTCCAGCAGGCGGGCGGCGCTCAGGATGTCGCCCACGTTGGCCGTGCTGACCGTGAGCGTGGCCGTGTAGGCGAAGTCCATGAGCGCGGTGAGGGCCTCGGCGCTGACGAAGTCGATCTCGTACACGTTCTGCTGGTCCACCACGGCGCCCGACGTGAAGAGCTTCTTGAAGTACTGGCTGCAGGCCGCCAGCACGGAGCGGTGCGTGGGGAACTCACGGCCCTCTACCAGGATCACCACGTCACACAGCAGCCCCTGCGTCCGCTGCTCGTTCAGCCCGCTCAGGATGTCGCTGCTGTGGTCCGGGAAGGGGATCCCGATGGGGCCGTCCACGCCGCCGGCCATTTTCCGCGCCGACACCTGTGGGGCCAGAGGGGCGGGGTGAGGTGGGCTGGGGGACCCAGGGCGGGGAGGCCTTGGTCTCCCCAGGAGGCTCAGGTGTGTCCCAGCCTCAGCTTCCCCCACACGCTCCGTCCTGCTCTGCGTCAGCAACCGGGAAGAGAAATGTCTCACACACGCACACACACACCATACCCCCACCCAGTGAGAGTTCACAGCCCGCGCTCAAGGGCGGCTCCTGTGGCTCCCAGAACCCTCACCCCCAATGGGGAGCTTAGGAAGGGGGCAGGGTACAGGGGCACTGGGTCAGCAGCAAGGAAAGGGGTCAAGGACCCACCTGGGGGTCACAGGGTGTCGGAGTGGGGGTGCAGGGACAGTAAGCGCAAGATTTGTCTTCTTCTCTGCCCCGTGCACCCCAAGTGGGTCCAGAGAGTTGGGGGACCTCCCCATCACTGCCCCTGACCAGCTTGTGCCTGTGGTGCCCAGGGAGCTGCTGCTTGGCTGGCAGCTGCCTGAGCCTCAGTCTCCCCGTCTGTCAAATGGGCCGGGCCCTGGGGGGGACACCAGCCCGCACCACGGCCCCCCTCCCTCTTTCCGCCTTCCCCGGGCCATGACTCATCCGCCCACTCCAGAGCTTGTGCAACCCGCTGGCTCCAGTCCCGCCCTCTCGGGGGAGCCCCGCTGCCCCAAACCACCCAGCACAGCCCACATTCCTTGGGGCCACACACCGGGGTCAGGAGCTGGGCTTAAGGCCCCGGGGGTGAGGGGCTAGGGCGCCCCAGCCTCCCGCCACCACACCCTCCCACCCAGTCCCGTCCGCCCCCTCCCAGCCTGGAGGCAGGTGGCTGCTGAGCGGGGGTCCAAGCGGGGCCCACCGGGGCCCAGGTGCCCGAGGGTTGCGGGTGGGGAGGACTCGGGTCCAGGCGTGGGCTCTGCGCCACACTGGGGCGGGGCTTCGCGCCACACTGGGGCAGGGCCTTTGTGCCACACCGGGGCAGGACTACACTTCCCAGGATGCCTCGCTCCTTGGCCCGCCCTCCCCTTCCCTGGAGATGCACCAGCTGCAGGGGGGGAGCGGGGGGCCCTGCCTGCCGCCAGCCTCTGCAGTGAGGTGGGGTGGGGGGTGGGGGGGACGCTACGGGGTTTGCTTGGATGCGGCTGCCGGGAGCAGGAGGGGGCGGCAGCCTCCGAGGAGCCCCCGAGGGTGGTGCCCACCCGCCCCTCCCCGCCACCATCTGCCGTCTGGCCCCGAGCCCCGGGGAACGAGTGGGCAGCTGGGGCTGCGGGAGAGACCCGCCTCAGTCCTGCCGCGGCCTCAGGCCCGGCCCTGCGCCCTGCCGCTGAGCCCCAGCACCCGCGCCGGAGAGGGCCACTTCGGGGGCTCCCCTGGAATCCCGAGAAGGGCCAGGTGACTCGTCCCCGCCCCGCAACCCCGGGGCCTGGGTCTCCCCAAGGCTGGGCGGCGACTCCAGGTGCAAAGCGCCCTCCTGGCAGGGCTGGGCGGGACCCAAGCTCCAGTCTCTGTTTCCCCGCAGATGACAGTCCTGGAAGGCGCCAGGCAAGGAAAGCCGTAGGTGGGGTTCGGAGAAGCCCAAGGCCCGGGTCCAGGGACGTGGAGCTCCGGTCCGGGCATCCAGTGCCCCCAGCCCCCAGACACCTGCCAACCTCGCCAGGGTCATGGAACCCCCCCCAGGGCGGGGGACCCCGGGGTGCAGTGGGCAGTAAGCAGCACCTCCGGCCCCCCACCCACCCCTCACCTTTTACCACAGCCCAGCCCCCACCACCCGCCCTGGGATTTCCGGGGCGCTGCTGGTGCTGACTTGGCGGCCGAGGGGCAGGCCTCGGCAGGCCCCTCCTGGGCTAGAGGTGGGGTGCCCTTCTCCCTCCCTCGGCCGCTCCCAGGCCCCCCTCTGCTCCCCAGCAGACGACCCACTGACACACAGCAGGGACCAAAGACCAAGGCGCCCACGCCCAGCCCTGCCCACCGGGCCACCGGGCACACCCGGCCTGGGTAAGGCAGCCGGTCCCACCGCAGCGAGAATCAGGGGTCACTCTAGCCGCCTCCCTCGCGAGCCCCACCCTGGCTGCTGAACCGTGTCTGCATCCCCCGCGAGCACATGCGGAGACGAGGGAGGTGTGCTGAGCGCTCGAGGTCACACAGCACCCCGGGTGCCTCGTTCTGGGGCCCACCCGCAGCACCCACGACGCAGTGAGTGGAGGGGGACCGTGGCGTGGCCCTGAGGGGCGTGCGAGGGGAAGTGGTGTGGGCACAGAGGAACTCAGGCGGGCACCTGGGGGGGCTGCAACTTGCCGAGGACCCTCCCCCACTGGAGCCTGGGGCTGAGCACTGCCTGCCCCCAACATCACACAGAGGAAACGCCATGCTTGCATGGAGGGGCTGCCCGGGGAGGGCTCAAAGCCACTTCCCAAACCGCGTGACCTTGGGGGATGTGGTGGGGGGCCGGAGCTACTCCCCTTCAGACAGACCCAGCCCATTCGTGGGGGGGGGCGGGCCCAGAGAGGGTGGGCGGCCGGGCCAAGGTGACACAGCAGGTTGGTGCCCAGGTGCAGCTGCCAGGCCCCCGCCCCCTCCCAGCCTGGCGGCCCGCGTTGGGCAAGGTTGGTTCCGCCGGGCTACCCCGCCCTGACCTGGTGCCAATCTCCGCCTGGCCCCGGTCCCCGAGCTGGGGTTTAATGGGACAGGAATGCAGCGTCCCGGCCGGGGGAGCAGGGGGCACCCACGGGCGCAGGGTGGCTGCCAGCTGCCTGGCCCAGAGAGCCCAAGGCCCCGGCTCCGGCCATTTCCCAGTGGCCACTTACTGCCCTCAGTGGGGAGGGGCTTCCTGCCCGGGGCCTTAAAGGGCCCGAGGCAGGAAGGCTGGGGGGGCCGGTGGGAAGTGGGGGGTGGTCACGGGAATCCCATCTGGGTCGCCCCTCCTCCCAACTCTGCTCACACCCCCCAAGAGCTCCGAAGACCAGAGCGAAAGCACACACACAGTCCCCGGGGCTGCCGGCGATGCCACATCAGGGCGGAGGGTCCCGTCGGGGCGGGCAGGCGGGCGAGCAGAGCCGCACGGAGGCTGCACCTGCGGGGGGGGGGGGGGGGCCCTGCAGAGGCCGACTTCCTCCCTGCCCCCAGGCCCGGCTCTCACCTGCACCGCCCCCGCCCCCCAGCAAGAGCAGGTGGAGGGCTTGGCCCAGACAAAGGGGCACTCCCTGGCCGGTGGGGGCCCCAAGGTTGCTGAGCCCACAAATCCTGGCCCATCCCCTCCCCTCAGACACCCTGCCTGATGGGGGCGGGGGATGAGGTCTTGTTTTCCAGTCAAACCAGAACCACCTGGGTGGGGAGCCAGTGGCCGTCCACAGTCTGCTGGGGGTATGGGGGGGGGGGGGTGGGCACAGCCACCGTCACATAAGAACCGACCCCCTCGCTCGGGGAAGGCGACTGGGGTCCCAGGTTCCCCCACTCCTAGGTACAGGCAGGATCAGAGAGGGTGTCTGGGCTGCCCAGCGCAGAGCTGGCTGGGAGCACAGGTGTGCGGGCTCCATCCTGGCCAGGCCAGGGAACCCTCCTCTCCTGCCCGGCCCTGCCCGGGGGCCCTTTCCTTCCCTGTCCCCCGGTGCCCCAGGCACCAGCAGGGGCCCTCCTGAGGCCTTCGCCCCAGGGCAGACAGGCCCCCCTCCTTGCCCTGGGGTCACAGGGAAGCAGAGGGCAGAGGGGGGACTCCCTGAGGCGAACCTCGGGGACAGGCGAGGGCCCTCGGAGCTGCCCCTCGGGTCTCGGCCACTCAGGGCTGCACCGGGTGACAGGTGGGGGTGCCAGCGGACTGGACAGACTGCGACACGCTCCGGCAGGGCCGGCGTGGCCTGAGCTGACCCAGGTTCTGCCGCTTTCACTGAGTGGGGGGGTGGGGGGAGGCTGGCAGGGACACGGAGGCCATCTGTGGCCGGCAGGAGCCCCTCCTTCGGGGCCAGGGGACTGGGGGAAGGTCGCAGGGCTCCTGCAAACCCGGGTCCCTAAGCCCTGGTCTCCGGAGACCAAAGTGGCAGGTGAGGGGGAAGTGCACAGGGGGACGCACCAGCAGTTCCTGCTGTGTGACCTTGGCACCTCGCTGGCCCTCTCTGAGCCACACAGGCCTGGCTGCCCGGCCCGGCACTTCCTGAGCCCCATGGAGGCTCCCTGGGGCCGACAGGTGCCCGCGCTCAGCCTCAGAGGGGACAAGGGATGGGCAAGTGGCCCTGCGCAGTGACAGGGGTGACGACTGAGAAGCGGCAGGAGCACAGGGGGACAGCCCCCCCGCTGCACGTGACCTTGCGCCGCTCAGTGCTTGCCCCCAGGTTTCTGCCTACGAACCCCCAGAGACGGGTCCTCAGCCCCCCAGAGCACTTGGAGCGGGGAGGCTTCAGTTCTTCATCTGCCAGGTGGTGAGGTCCAGGGAGGGGGGGTGGCCTGCCAGCAGCCTGAACCAGCTAAGGGGGGCCCAAGGAGCGGACCAGAACTGACGGATCCAAGCCCACACCACGGTCGGGCCGCCTCCCCCACCGGCCAGCCTCAGTCTCCCCAACCGAGAGAAAGGGATGCATGCAACCAAGCTCTGGGCTGCCTGCCCGCCCTTGCTTTCTGGGCAGGGGGGCCCCCTCTGCTTCATGGCACCCCAGCCAGGGCCAGGGCGCTGACTGATCACCCCGGCAGCCAATCAGAACGGAATAACACGTACAACCCCCCCCCCCAAAGTGACCCATGAATTAAAATTTCAGTGCCCAAGGTAGCTCTCCTTTCCCTCGCGAGGGATGAGGATCCCAGGGTTCCACCACCGGGCGCCCGCCCCCCCTCCCCCAGGCTCGTCACCACAGCGATGGCTGGCTGTAAACAGAGCCCCGAGCCCAGCCCCACTGGGGTGGCCCTCTGGGGACAGTGCCCCCTGCCTGGTGCCCCAGGGAGGGCCTGCGCCTGCCCTGGCGCCCCGCGCCCGCTCCCGCCCGACTCTGCCAATAGGAAGTG
Organism: Sorex fumeus; assembly: GCF_029834395.1. Classification (NCBI taxonomy): domain Eukaryota; kingdom Metazoa; phylum Chordata; class Mammalia; order Eulipotyphla; family Soricidae; genus Sorex; species Sorex fumeus. The sequence goes on from NW_026606098.1 coordinate 10,990,954, forward strand.
ATCGGGCCGAGCCGGGGAGGGCAGGGCCCCCCAGAGTGGGCGCGGCGGAGCTCAGGGTTACGCCCTGGCCCCGCTGGGGAGGGGGGGCCTGACACGGGGCCGGGACGCCCGCTCTGCAGGGCCAGCCCCGCTCGCTCCCCGAGGCAGCTGGCGGGGCGTGTAAGAGGGCTGTGGGGGGGAGGGAGCCAAGCAAAACCCCGGCACCCATGGGTGAGCCAGGTGGGCACGCCCGGGGCAGGGGCACGGGCTCTCACTTCCGCCGAGTGGCCGGCCTCCCCCCACCCCGGCCGCGCTCCTCCAAGTGCCGGCTGCATTCCCCAAAACACTGACGTGGGTGTCCGGGCCTGGACGGGACCGGCCAGTCCCGTGCTGCGGTCCAGCCCGCGCGGGCTCAGTCGCCCAGAAAGCCGCAAAGGCCCGGGCACGGGGTGCGGGTGCCCGGCGGGGTGGCGGGGTGCACCGGGCCGCCGCCGCGACGCACCCGCTCAGCAACGCCCCCCCAAAAAAACACCACCGCTAGCACCCCGCTTGCCTCCCCGGCCCGCGGCTGGGGGAGGGGGACCGGTTCCCGGGACGGGGAAGCGGTGGGGGGACCGGATCCCACCAGCGACCGCTCACCCCCTCCACTGCCCGGGCTCCGGGTTCGCACGTGGTGGTGGCGTCAAGGGAAGGGGGGGGGGGGGCGTCCGGGCCAGAGGAGACGGGGTCACGCGCTCGGGGGGCGCGGGGGGGGCAGGCAGCTCCGCGGTCTAGCTCCCCCCACCCTCCAACAGTCCCCGCGGGCCGGAGCCGGCGGCCGCGCGCGGGCAGGACGAGGGGCCAGGCCGGTCCCCCCACCCAGGGCTGAGTCAGGCCCGGGCGGGGGCAGGAAGCGGCCCCCTCCCCCGCGCCCCGGCACCAGCGCGCGCGGCCCCCGCAGCGCCCGCCCGCTCGCGCCCGGGGGGCTCCTACCTCCTTCCCGGGGCAGCGGCGAGGGAGCCCGGCCCCGGCGGCGGCGGTGGCGGCGGCTGCGGCTGGGCTGGCTCCCTCCGAGGGGCCGGGAGGCGGCAGTGAGCTGGCCCCGCGCCACCCCCCGCCGCCGGCGGCCAATCCCCACCCGGACTGGGGGGAGGGCGATGCAAATTACCCCGGATCTGGGTCCGCCCGCCCGCCTCCCCCACGCCCGGGCCCGGCCTGCACTAGGCCGCGCATCCCCGGGCTCGCCTGCGCCGTGCGGCCGCCCCGGCCGCCATCCTCCCGGGGGAGCACCGGGTGGGTGACAGCGCGCCCCCCGCCTTCCCCCCGGGGACGGGGGGCCGAGGGGAGGGGGGCTGGGGACGGTTACACAACCAGGCGGGGAGGGGCCCCGGGGCGGGGAGGGGGCCGGCCCGCGGGCCGCGCAGCCGGAAGCCGGGGACCGCCACCGGCCCCCGGCGAGGGAAGCCCGGCTCCAGGCCCCGCCCCCGGGCCGGCCGGGCCCGCCCCCGCGCCGCGCCGCGCGACCAGCCCGCGCCCCATTGGCTGGGCGGCCCGCCGCTCACCGCCCCTCCTCCGCACCGCCCCTACCCGCGAGCCGCCGGCGCGCGGCACCCTGGGACTTGTAGTCCGGCGCGCCGGCCACCTGCCCGCCCGGAGCGTCACGGGGACTACGACGCCCAGACGGCCCCGCGGCCCCGCCCGCCCACCCGGACCCGGACACCCCACCCCTACCCCCTCCCCGGCAAAGCCCCCCTCCCTGTTTTTTCAGCCCCCTCCCCCCCATCCCCCACGGAGCTCAATCTTGGCCAACTCCAACGTATGCACGCAGCATCGAACAGGCCCCCGGGGGGTGGGGGGAGAACAGGAGCGCCCCCCGTACTCCGCTGCAAACTTAACACGCGACGCGCCCCCCTCTCGCCCCACGCCGGCTCCCCCCTCACTCAATGCAGCCCCGCTTCCCCTCCCCCGCTCCCCGCGCGCCCTAGGCGCCCCGAAGAGCCATGCACCCGGGGGCGAGGCGGGTGACCGGGCTGGGGGGGCGCCGGCCCCGCAGCCCGTGCACTTCGCCCCCGATCTCTTCCCCCTGCTCCCGGGCGGCGCCCCCTCGACACGTCCGGGACCCGGGGGGCTTCGAGCCTCCCGGCAGCTGCCAGAGCCACCCCCGCTCCTCTGAAACTTGCGGAACGTCCCCGGCACCCCGACTCTCCCCCGCGGGCGCGAGAGAGCCGGGGTGGGCGCAGCGCCCCCCCGGCCCGGTCCCCGCCCTGCACCCGGCGCCGGGCGCTGACTTACCTCGCGGGGCCGGGGCCGGGGCCGGGCCGGGCCCGGAGTTGGGGACGGGGCTCGTCGGCCGCTCGCCTGCGGGGTCCGTCCGCGTCCCTCTGCCCCCTCCCCGCGCTCGCTTTCCCCGCGTCGCTCGCTCGCTCCGGCGGCGGCGGCGTCACTGCCCCTACAGTAACTGTACAGTACAGCCAAAGCCCCGTATGATGCTCGCGACTCCCTTCCTGGTTTCTCCGAGGGCAAGAGGGGTCCTCCCTTGTCTTAAAGGTGCCGCAGCCGCCGGCCCCCCCCACCCCACGCCCAGCCCGCCCCCCCCACCCGGGCCTCGGCGGCCAGAACAGGCTCGGCAGGTCCACACTCTCGCCACGTCTCTGCCCTCCCGTGGGGCTTCGCCCGCTGCGCCCGGGGAGACCGGGCTGTTATTAGGTTTTGTCAACTTGGCGGGGCGGGGGGGCCCAGCCCGCCCCCCCGGCGCGCCCCCCCCTCTGACCTCTCCGCCCCGCGGCGCGGCGCCGTGCCAGTTTGCCAGCTTATCTGGCCCCAGAGCTCCCCGGGGCGCGGGGCGGGGGTGGGGGTGGAGAGAGCGGGCCCCCCGGGGTGGGGAGGGCGGTGGGGGCCTCCAGATAAACTGCCCCCCAGCCAGCCCCTGCGCAGGGCCCGGCGTGGGGGAGGGCTGGGGGCTGCGGGCTTTGCCCCCGACGCCCTGGGGCGTGGCAGGATGGCAGCGGGGGCGGGGAGGGCTGGTGCGCAGTGCCAGGACCGAGCCACGCGGGCGTGGGTCGCGGCTGCCCCGGCTGCGGGCGCGCGGGGCGGGGGTGGGGGGCGCACGCGGGGCGGGGGCGGGGACGCGGTTCCAGCCCCACCCCGGCCTCGGTTTACCCGGGAGGGCCCGGGGACTCGGAGTGGGGGGCTGGCTTTCGAGGGGCGCGCTGCTGGGCTCGCGGGTCCCCCCATGCAACCGCCAACCTGCCCGCCCGCGATTATATAAAGGAGTCGCCTCCGCCCGCCCGGCGCGGCAGGGGCGTGGGGGGGAAGGGGTTGGCGAGGGGCGGGCGGGGCGGTTGTTTTCCCGGCTCGCCGGGTTCCCCCACCCAACTGCGGGGCCCCCGCGGGGCGGGCCGGGAGGTGGGGGGAGGCGTGGGGACCCACCCGGAGGGCCCCCATGCCGCGTCTCTGCCCCGGACGCGGGGGTCTGCGGGATGCGCGCGGGGCGGCGGTGGGGAGGGGGGACGCGTTGACTCAGCCCTAAGTTTTCTTGTGTCTATGAGGGTTTCTTTTTTTTTCTCTCCCCTGTCCATTTCTCCCACTTCCTCCCGGTCGTGGGAGAGGTCCGGCGGGGGCCAGGGGGAGGGGACCGCGGGGAAAACGGCATGGCCCGGCCCCGGATCCGCCGCCTGCTTAAGGGCGCTCCCCCAACCACCCTCGCGCGCGCGCGCTCCGGTCCTCAGTTTCCCCCTTCTCCTTTCCCAAAGCAGGCTGGTACCTGCTCTCTGAGCGCTTTGCCGAGGAGGCTGGCTCTGTCCCCGGTCCTGTTTACCTGCCCGCGGACCATTCTCCAGCTCATAGATGCTGAATGTCACTCTGCCCCAGCTTGCTAACATCCAGGCTGGAAGCTCGCTGCAGTCAGGTGAAGGGGACACCCCTGGTTCTTCGGGGCGCCCCCCCCCACGTCCCTGTCACACACACACGCGCACACACACACACACACACACACACACACACACACACACCCCTCTAGATCGCCGCTTGCCACGCCAGATTAAAAGCACCTTTTTGTCGCCCTGTAGTCCTGAGAATTGACCCTGCAAGGGGAAACCCAGGGCTGCCCCCAGAAGGGAAGTGACTAGAGACCCGAAACCAGCTCCCTGGGGCGCTGGGAAGGGACTGAGGGAGGGGCCCTGTGGGGACTTTGTTCTAACGACCCTGCCTGGGGATGGAACTCAAGCTTCTTCCTTAAACCTGCCTGGCACCAGCCTGGAACAGCCTTGGTCAAATAACAACCGGGCTTTGAACCCAGGGCACTTTTGCCTTCCTGCAGATAACCCAGAGCTCTGGGGGCCTTTTGCAAAAGGGCTAAGCGTGCACGGGAGGGTACGGGTGTGGGGGGCTGTTGGCGGCTCACCCCACCCACTGAGCTAAGTTGTGGGAGCCAGGACCACCCAGCCTGGAATCTCTTGCACCCATTTTCCCGCCTTAATCATTTATTTGGCCCCGCAAGAACAGACGCCTCCTCCCACCCAGGACAGAGAGTGTGGCTTAAGTGACCGGAGTTTTGTTCTTGTTTGTTTGGTTTTGGTTTTGGTTTGGTTGGGGGGCCCTTTTGGCCTTGAACCCAGCGTCAGCCCCTTGCCACTAGCCCTGCACTGCAGGTCACTTACATCTGAGGAAACAGAAAAGGATCATCAGCATACAGGTGGCCTTTCCTGGACCCTGAGGGAGGGAGGAGAGAGGTGGTACTTCCTGATATGCCAGGGTGGTACCCCACTACTCCCTATGCCCACTTGGACCCAGAGATAGCCAATTTGGTGGGGGAGGGGCGGTGGGTGTCCAGGGCTTACTCCGGGCTCTGCACTCAGGGTTCCTCCTTGGTGGAGCTCAAGTCGACCCTGTGGGGTGCTGGGGATCAAACTCAGGTCATTCCCAGGCCAGGTAAGTGCCCTCCCGACTGAACGATCACTCCAGGCCCCTCACTCCCTGAGATCATATTTTAAAACCGAAAATACAGGCTGGAGAGACAGTACCTGGGGTACTATCTTGACTTGCACAAATCCTGATGTAATTCCCAGCACCCCGCATGGTCCCCTGAGCATCACCAGAAGGGAGCCCTGAGTGGTGCCAGGTGCCGCCCTCCCAAAATAAATAAATAAATAAATAAAAAACAATAATAATAAAAATTAAATTTTAGAGGGCCACGGTGACAAGACAGGACAAGTGCTGACTCTACATGCAGAGGGGAGCCAGGGTTTGCTCCCAGGGACCACATGAAACCCCAACACTGTCAGAAGTGACCCCCACCAACCCTCCACAGCAACCAGGGTGTGGCCCCCAAACCAAGCCAACAAACAAAACTGAATTGAGTGTGAAAGATCAAGGCCAGGCCACTGAAGAGATAGTATAGCAGGAAGGGCACTTGCTATACATGTGGCCAACCAGGTTCCAAGTCTGGCACCTCCTGTGGTCCCCTGAGCACTGCCAGGAGTAACCCTTGACCATCATTTGGGGTGGCCCCAAAACTAATAATCATAATAAATAAAGATCCAGGCTGCTGTGTTACTCTGGGTCTATCACTAAACCTCTCTGATCCACAGAAGCTTTTGACAGACATAAGGACAGAAACTTGTTCCCAGTAGAGAAAAACAGGAAGGTCTGGGAAATGCTTCAGGACACAGGGCCTACACCCAGTTAGCCGGGTACAAAGATGTATCCTTTGTGGCATGATGTTACGGGGCCCTCCTGTTGCCGGCTTGGGTGGTGAGAAACTCACACTTGTGCTCCAGGTGAAAAATTCACACACATGATTCAAAAGTGCTCCAAGACCCCTGAAAAGATGGTTCGCTCCAGTGTCCTTGCACCCGGGGCCAGAGCGATAGTGCAGCAGCTTGAACATTTGCCTGGCATGCAGCTGACCCGGGTTTGATCTCCAGCATCCCATAGGGCCCCCTGAACACCACCAGGAGTCCGTCCTGAGCATCGCCAGGTGTGACCCAAAGACCAAAAAATAAGTGAAGGGTTCTGGGACGCTTTCGTTTGGGGCCCACACCCAGGGGTGCTCAGGGGTGACTCCTGGTGCTGCTCAGGGAACTATACGGGACGCTGGGGGTCGAACCCAGGTTGACCTAGTGCAAGGCAAATGCCCTTACTGTTGTGCTGTCACTCCACCCCGCCCCTGCTCCTGGACCCTTTCAAGATCTGCTCCCTCTTGGCAATTAAACCCTATAAACAAGGATGGATGCTCCTGTCTCCAGGCCAATTCCTCCCTGAGGAGCTTTGGAAATTCTGCTCTCAGCTGCTGCATTCCGCCTTGCTGTTGAGTTGTTCGGTTCTCAACTGTACCCAGGTTATATGGAAGCCAGAGGGAGGTTATGCCCCAAACACACAGCAATCAAAGAAAATTGGGTGAGGGGATTGCACTCAAGTTCCTGTCCTTCTTCTTCTTCTTCTTCTTCTTTTTTTTTTTTCCCTTGTTGGTTGTTGGGCCACATCCGGCAATCCTCAGGGCTTACTCCTGACTCTGCACTCAGGAATCACTCCTGGTGGAGAGAACCACCATCGCTCCAGCCCCTCAAATTCCTTTCAGTAGGCTGCAAAGTTCTGAAATACATATTGTAAGAGCCTGAGTGATAGTACAGCGGGGAGGGTGTTGGCCTTGTACGCGGCCAACCCGGGCTTGACCCCCAGCATACCGTAGGGTCCCCTGAGCACCGCCAGGAGTAATTTCTGAGTGCAGAGCCAAGAGTAACCCTTGAGGATTGCTGGGTGAGACCCCCAAAAAACTATTGTGGACTGCAAGGAGGATGCATCCTTTGCCTGGGGCCAACCCAGGTTGGGTCCCTGGCACTCATCATGTCCCCTGAGTCCTGCCAACAGTGATCCCTGAGCACAGAGCCAGAGTAACCCCTGAGCACCACCAGGTATCGCCCTCAAAAAGACAAAAAAGCAAGGGAGAGAACCAGGTCCTCAAGGTCCCCTCCACCTCCCAGGGACTGGAAATCTAGAGGTTGAAATATCCAGAACAGGCCCCTCCTCAAACAGGAAGTGGGTGCATGGGGCTAGGGGTTGGGAGGAGGTATGAGGTAAGAGTTCATGGGAAAGGGTGTGGAAGGTTCCAGAACTAGAGGGCAGTGATGGTTGCACTATGCCTCAACCACACCAGAAAGCCCAGAAATTGACACTTTCCTGGAAGGGTCAGTGGTTGTAAGTGGAGGAAACCAGTAACAGTCCTACGGCAGGGTGGAGTTTGCTTTGCATGTGGATGACCCAGGTTCGAGTCCTCAGCATCCTACAGGGCCTCCTGAACCTCACCAGGAGTGGCCCCCGAGCGTGAGTCAGGAGCCAGCCCCGAGCACAGCTGGGTGTAGTCTCTCCTCCGAAAGAGAGAAACTCCACGTTTGGACTAGAGAGGAGGTCCAGGAGATAGGACACGGGCCAAGGCGTGGGAGGCCTCCCAAGGCCCCCATACACCCCACGGCTGGGTGTGGCCTCCATAAAAGGTTATACATTTATATGCATTTATAGAAGAGATCATTACCTTTTTTCAAATTTTATAGGCATGGAGCTCAGGGCCACGCATGTGACTTGTCAGCCCGGCAGTGTGAGCCGAGGGCTCAGAGCCCAGCAACGAGCTGTGTTTCAACTCAAGACCACACGTGGCGGGGGTTGGGGGGGATATGGGGGAGCAACCATCGAATCAGGGCCTCCAGGTGGAGCAATGAATGATTCAGCAGGGAGGGCACTCACCTTGCATGCAACCGACCCGGATTAGATCCCTGACAGCTCATAAGGTCCAGGAGTGATCCCTGAGCAGTGCCGAGTGTGACCCAAAAAAAACAAAAATAAAAAATAAGGTTGGAAGCACTATAGCACTGTCCTCCCGTTGTTCATCGATTTGCTTGAGCGGGCCCAGTAACGTCTCCATTGTGACACTTGTTACCGTGTTTGGCATATGGAATACGTCACAGGGAGCTTGCCAGGCTCTGCTGTGCGGGCGAGATACTCTCGGTAGCTTGCGGGGATCTCTGAGAGGGGCGGAGGAATCAAACCCGGGTTGGCTGGTCGGCAGCGTGTAAGGCAAACAAAACGGTGGGTGTGGCAGGAGGGATATGGGGGACACTAGTGGTGGGAAAGGTGCACTGGCAGAGGGATGGGCATTGGGACACTGTATGGTTGAAACGCAATCGTGAAAGCTTTGTAACTGCATCCCATGTGACGTGGTGATTCAATTCAAAATAAAAAAGAAAGGGACCCCCTGTAACAACAAAGAAGATTGGAAAAAAAAACAATTAAGTATGCTTGGGCCTCTCAGATGCTAGATCTGGGTTTTGTGCCTTGGCCCTTTGGCCGTATCTCCCTCACCCTGCCTCTCTCTCTCTCTCTCTCTCTCCTTTTTGTTTATTCCTCAGGGGCTACTCCTGACTCTGTGCTCAGGGGGTGGCACTGGCAATCAAGCCCCGGCCTCCTGCATGCAAAGCCTGTGCCCCATCCTACTGAGTTCCCACCCCTTGTTGTTTTTGTCCCTCGTCACTTTTGGGTTTTGGTTTCTTTTCATTTTGCAGGGCTGCCACACCTAATGGTACTCAGGCTGACTCCTGGCTCTGTGCTCTGGGCCATGGGGTGCTGGGATCAAACTGGTATGAATCACATGCAAGGCGAGTGCCTTCCCCACTAAAGTATCTTTCTCAAGGCCCTTAATAGTTTGGGGATGGGTGTTGGGCCACACCAGCAGTACTCGGCTGATTCCTGGCTCTGCACTCAGGGATCACTCCTGGCAGACTGGGGATTGAACCCGGGTCAGCTCACCTGCAAGGCAAACACCCTCCCCCAAAATGGGCCCACTTTTTCTTTCTGTTTTTTCTTTGGCTGCCCCTGAAGTTTTTCTTAGTTGCTGTCGAATGAATTTTGGGGCACCTGGCCTCTGCAGTAGCTGCTCTGGATCTGTAGTTGAAGGCCTGACTCACCCTGGAGCCTCAGCCTGGTGCCTCTCTCTCTTCTGGGGGTCCGTCTGTCTCTTTTTCCTCATTCCGCTCTCTGCTCACACACCACACCCTAAACCACGTGACAAAAAGAGAGAAAGGGAAGGAAAGAGAAGAGAAAAGAAGGGAAAAGAAATGAAGAATGAGGGCCGGAGTGACAGGACAGTGGGGAGGGAATTTACCTTGCATGCAGCCGACCCGGGTTCCGTCCCCGACATCCCATAGGGTCCCCTGAGCACTGCCAGGAATAATTCCTAAGAGCAGAGCCAGGAGCAACCCCTGAATATGCTGGGTTTGAACCAAAGGCAAAAAGAAAAAATAAAAAGAATGAAGGATGGAAAGAGGTTGGAACGACAGTACAGAGGGGGAGGGTGCTTGCCTTGCAGTGGGGCCCACCTGGGTTCGGGTTCCATCTCTGGCATACCATAAAGTCCCCTGAGCACCACTAGGAGTGATTCTTTTTTAATGCACAGGGGTTACTCCTGGCTCTGTACTCAGGAATCACCCCTGGTGGTGCTCAGGGGTACCCTATGGGATGCTGGGAATTGAACCCGGGTCGACTGTGTGCAAGGCAAATGCCCTACCCACTGTGCTATTGCTCCAGCCCCCAGGAGTGATTCTTGAGCACAGAGCAAGGAGTTACTCCTGAGCACTGCCAAGCGTGCCCCCCCCCAAAAAAAATAGTACTGCAGGCAGGGTGATTATACCCCATATGTTCCCCCAACCCTTAACAGTGGTGACCCCTAAGCATAGAACCAGAAGTCAACCTTGAGCACTGTTAGGTGTGCCTTCCCGAAAAAAAAAGAAGGGAGAGAAAAGTAGAGTCCTCGATAGTACCAGAAGTTGTAAAATTCCCTGTATCCCTGTACTTTTTTGGTTTTCTATTTTCTCACGGCAGAGCCTGGCAAGCTCCCCGTGACGTATTCAATATGCCAAACACAGTAACAACAAGTCTCATGATGGAGATGTTACTGGGCCCGCATCAAGTAAATCGATGAGCAACGGGAGGACCGTGACCGTGACCGGGTCCCACCCAGCAATGTACAGGGGTTACTCGTGGCTCTGCACTCAGGAATTACTCCTGGCGGTGCTCAGGGGACCACATGGGATGTTGGGAATTGAACCCGGGTTGGCTACATGCAAGGCAAACGCCCTGCCCGCTGTGCTCCAGTCCCACTTCTTTTTGTTTTTATTTGTTGTTTTTTGTCTCAGGCCATACCTGGCGGTGTTCAGGGCTTCCTCTCACCGCTGTACACAACAAACATTTCTGGCTGTGCCTCAGGGACCCTTTGGGTGCCAGGATTGAACTCAGGTTGACTGTGTGCAAGGCAAGCACCCTATTGGCTGTACCGTCACTCGGGCCCCCCATGAACAGTCTCATAATCAAGTGGTAAGTCTCCCCAAAATGAGTGTCACGGGAGATAGGGGCCTCTCACTGCATTCACCCCACCCTTGGACAACGTCTGTTCTAAGGAGGAAGGACATTCTGACCCCTGCCACAACATGACCTGAGGGCCAGAGACTCAGTGACATGAACCAGACACCCCAGGACACATCCTGGAGGACCCTCCTCCTAGGAGGTCCCTAGGGGACCCCACTCTGGAGAAACAGGAAGCAGATGAGGGAACAGGGGCTGGGGGAAGGAAGGAGGGGTGCGTTTCCTAGGACAGTTCCCAAGGGGGAGAAGTGGAATGTTCTGGAGACGAGGTGGGGAGAGTCAGAAGACTCTGTGGGTGTACTTCAGGCCTCTCTCTGCTGGGCACTTGAATGAGGTAAAAATAGCAAATTTGAGGGGCCAGCGCATAGGACAGCGGGGAAGGTGTTTGACTTGTAAGCAGCTGGCCTGGGCTTGATCCCTGGCACCCCAGAGGGTTCCCCAGCACTGCCAGGAGTAAGCCCTAAGCACGGCTGGGTGTGCCCTCCCCACCTCACCTCCTGACAAAAAAGAAAGACAGAAAGAAAGAAAAGAGGAGTCATCCTTCTGTCTCCCCCAGTGTCCCAGCAGAGTGCCCACCCCCTACCCCCCGGCCCCCACCCCCCTTTCCCGTGCACAGCCTCTGGGAGCACTGGGCTGGTTCTGTGAGCTGGTTCTTGCAGACTCTGCCTGGAAGGCCAAGGAAGTGCCCCTGAGCACCCCTGGGGTGTATCCAGTCTGCTTTCTGGGGCTCCTCCCAGGCTCTTGGCCCCTCCCCAGAGGCCCAGGCAGGGCTAACTTTTAACCAGCACTGCCTGCCCGCCTGCCTGGTGGTTCAGCCAAACCAACCCTGGCGGGCGGGCGTGCAAGTGCAAGAACGGACGCACTCCTGCAGTGGGGGGGCTTCCCAGCTCCCCTGCCTCGCCCCATCCTGGGAGCACCCCTGCTTCTTGCCCCCTAAGTTCTCTCCTGGAGCAGCTCTGGCTCCTGAGTCCTAGGAAACCCGGCTCTGGGCAGAAGAAAAGCCTGACACTCAGAGCCTGGGGTTCGGTCTCTCTGTACCCCACTGAAGACGCCACATAGGGGCTGGCCAGGTAGGACAGAGGGGAGACATTGTCTTGCTTCCAGCAGAGGTCAGGGCTGGATCCCGGCACCCCAGAGGGTCCTCTGAGCCCCACCAGGACCCTGGGGCTGACTCCCGAGCACAGAGCCTAGAGTCAGCCGTGAGCATTGCTGGGTGTGGCCCCCAAACTAACCAACCAAATAAAAACGCTCTAGAGTCTGCAGAGGTGCTCAGTGCTCTGGTGTCCTTCCAGCAGTGCTGGCAATAGACCCTGAGCCACCTGTCATTTTATTATTTTTTACTTATTTATTAGTTTTATTATTTTAAACATTTATTTTCTTGGGGCTGGAGCGATAGCACAGCAGGGAGGGCCTTTGCCTTGCACGTGGCCGACCCGGGTTCGATTCCCAGCATCCCATATGGTCCCCTGAGCACGGCCAGGAGTAATTCCTGAGTGCAGAGCCACGAGTAACCCCTGTGCATCGCTGGGTGTGACCCAAAAAGCAAAAAATATATATATTTTCTTTTATTTTTGCTTTTTTGGTTACACCCAGCAATGCACAGGGGTTATTCCTGGCTCTGCACTCAGGAATTACTCCTGGCCATGCTCAGGGGACCATATGGGATGCTGGGAATCGAACCTGGATCGGCTGCGTGCAAGGCAAACGCCCTCCCCGCTGTGCTATTGCTCCAGCCCCTATTATTTATTATTTATTATTTTTATTATTGGGGGCACACTTGCCAGGATTCAGGGGCTGCTCCCAGTTCAGTGCTCAGGGTTTACTTCTGGCAGTGATTGGGAGCCGGGAGGCCTCTGCCATGCTAGGCAAATGCTCTACCCTCTGTTCCTTGCCTCCTAAGTCTGATTTTTTTCATTTTATTTGTTTTTGGGGCCACACCCAGTGATGTTCAGGGCTTCCTCCTGGCTCTGTGCTCAAGGATCACTCCTGGTGGGCTTGGGGTCTGTATGTGGGGAGAGACTCTCTGGGATGCCAGGGATCGAACCTGGGTCAGCCACGTGCAAGGCCAGTGCCCTCCCCCTCTGTCCTATCACTAGGGTCCCCCTGAGCTAATTTCAACCTTCCCTGCTCCCAAAGATGCCTGCGTCACCTCTCTCCCTGCTCTGCCCAGCAGAAAGCCCCTCACCCCAAACTAAGATCTGAGACCCCCTCCCCTTACATTCCCCATATCGTCTTGTGACACCCCCAATCTGTTTCCACTGGTCCTGGTGTAGATGTATCCGTTGCATCTGTGGATTGGGGTCCTTCCAGCCTGAAACGAGGGGTCCCGCCGAGGGTGGGGGGTTGGGGACGGCAGGTCCATCCCAGGTGGAACAGGATCCCACGGCCACCCCTGGAGAGACGGATGGCCCACGGTTAGAAGCCCCGTGGCGCAGGCGGCCGCGGGAGGGGGGTGGGCGAACGTGGCATCCGGGCGCAGCCGCCAGTCCGCCCCTCTGGGCTCGCACGTTCCTTTTTTAAAATCACCGCAATTTCCACCAAGGTTCCTCCCAGCGCGCCGCCTGCCACGTGGGCCGGCCCGGGCACCCCCCTCCGTCCCGTCCCTGTCTGCGGGGCTGCCTCCAGGGCCCTCCGGGGCCCGGCTGGTGGCAGCTTCAGTTTCACTTTGGAATCTCTGGTTTCACTTTCGGGGGGGGTGGGGTGGGGAGGGAGAGACCCAGCAAGGAGGGAAGCTGGGGGTGGGGGGGTACGTGGGTCAGGTGCACCCTCCACCCCGTTCCCCGGCGCGCCGCCCCGGGGTTCTGACCTCCTCTGCAGCCTAAGCAGCAGCAGCAAGTGGGGGGAGAAGGGGGGCAAAACGCATGCCTCAAGGTCAAGGGGTGAAGGTCAAGTTCTCCCGATGATGCCCTTGAGTCTCCGCCGGGTCCCGGGCTCCCCCGTCGCCCCCACCCCTCCCACTGGGTCCCCAAGGGAGGGGGCGGGGCCGCGCCTTAGCAGAACAGGATGTCGGTGGCCTTTCCCCGGCCAGGGGACCCTTGACCCAGAATCTAGCAGGAAGGCGGAGCCGCAGGGGCCCGGGTGCGGGGTCTGGGGCGGGGCCGCGGCCTTGCACTGGGCGGCTGGGGCGGGGCTGTGGGCGGGGCCTCTCCCGCCGAGGCGGGCAGGTGGGCGGGGCCGCTCTTAGCCACGCCCCGGCCCTTCCTGCAGGCTGGGGTCGCTCCGCGCCCCCTCCCCACCGCGGGCTGGAATAGGTACCCCCTGTGTTCTAGGCCTGGTGGAGGCCTGGGGTCACTCCCCCCACCGCCGGGCCCGGCCGCTGCGCGCTCAGGATGGAAGAAGGAAGGACGGTTTGCTGGGTTTGATAAGGCTTTTTATTGAGGGTGTAATTCAGGCTGGGCGCGAGCACCTTCCCTCCCCTCCCCACCCGCCCGCCCAGTCCACCCTGTGCAAGCTGTAGTTCTAGAACATTCCAGCAGCCCTGCAGGAAGCTGGGTCTCTCTCCCCATCAGCACTCCGCCCCGGGCGCTGCTGCCCCAGCCCCTGGCACCGCCACTCACTTCCTGTTCTGGACCTTTCCGTCTCCCCAGGGATCCCACCAGAGAGGTGGCAGCCGCGGCGGGGACAGCCTGGTCCTCTCCCTGCTGGTATCCCCAGTACCAGTTACCCTTTTCAGCCCCAAGGAGGGCTGTGTACTCCGTGAGGGGCACCTGAGCAGTCGGAAGCGGGGAAGCCCGCTCGGACAGGTGTGAGAGCCACCCCCAGCAGGTGTGGACCGCCGCCAATCCGTGGGCGCGGGCCCCCGCGTTTTCTGGGGCATAAGCACCCCGAAAATGCACGGAGAAGGAGCCACCCCCACTCCCGGGGCTCCTCGGGGATCTTGATGGATTTGGGGCGAGGAGATCGCCCTCCTCAGGCAGGGTAGAGTCCACCGGGAAGAACGGGGCGGATAATGGGGGGGCGCTGTACTTCCTCTCCCAGGCCCGGGAACAGGGGCCCAGGTTGGGATCGCAGCCCGTGGAAAGTGATCCCTCCCCTTTAATGCGGCTGCCCAGGGGCCAGAGGAGGGGGGGGCAGGGTAGGGGCGGACGAGGGAGAAGGGATGGGTGGGGAAGGCGGGGGCAGGGCCCAGAGATAGATGGAACAGTGGGGAGGGCTGCCTTAGATCAAGTTAGCCTGGGTTCGATCCCCAGCACCCCAGAGGGTCCCCCCCTCCCTGGCCCAACTCCACCAGGAGTAATTCCCGAGGGCAGAGCCAGAAGTAACCCCTGAGCATCACCGGGTGTGACCCCAAACAAACAAAAAATAACAAAAAATTTTAAAAAGTAAAACAGAGAAGGGAGGGAGAGAAGGGGAGAAGGGGCGGGGGGGAAATGGGGGTGGCTTCTGGTCACAGGTGGGCAGACTGTGACCTAACCACACCCGTGCAGGGCTGCTGGGCCTGTAGTCCCCAGGCCAGGGGAGGGGGAACACCCAATGTCCCATTCCAGTCACCTGCTGCCACTTGCTGGGTGAAGGGGGCCTTCATGCCCCTCAACACCCCCCCCCCCACCGCAGCCCAGAAGGGCTCTGCACCTCTCCCACCAGGGTCCCATCTGGGGGTCTGAGAGGGGCGACAGTGGGAAGGCACTGGGATTTGATGGGGACCCAAAGCCGAACCCTACCTGGGTGTCCCACCAGCCTTGGGGGGGAGTGTCTTGTTTTCTCCCAGAGAAAATAGCAAACCCAGGTGTTGAATTTCCTTGAGGTTGAACAATTTATTCTTTCATTTAGTTCAATTCATTTTATTTTGGGTCACACCCGGCGATGCTCAGAGGTTACTCCCAGCTTTGCACTCAGCAATCACTCTTGGTGGAGCTGGTGGGGTGGGGTGGGCGGCGGAGAACCCTATGGGACATTGGGGTTTGAGCCTGGGTCAGTCAAGTGTAAGGCAAACACCTCCTCACTGTACTATCACTCTGGTCTCTTTTTCTTTCTTTCTTTCTTTTAATTCCCAAGCAGCGCTCTGAGGGCACAGGGGTTACTCCCCGTGCTTGACCAACTTGGCTGGATGGTTCAATGGTTAGGCCTGTCCATACTCAGGGTCAGCAGAGCCAGACCCAGTGGTGCTCAGGGGGCCTGGGAGGAGCCAGGGATCAAACTTGGGGACTTGCCTCTGCTTCTCCTTAGATGTGTCTGGTCCTTAATGAATTTATTTTGGTTTTTGGGCCAGCAATGTTCCTGGCTTACTACTCCTGGCTCTGCACTCAGGAACTACTCCTGGCAATGCTCGGGGCAAGCCATGGGATGCCCTGGATCGGACCCTGGTTGGCGACATGCAAGGCTGGTGCCCTCCCTGCTGTCCTATCGCTCCAGCCCCTGACCTGTTTGGTCCTTAGATCTCCCTGTCTTGGGACTGGAGCGACAGCACAGCGGGCAGGGCGTTTGCCTTGCACGCGGCCGACCCATGTTCGATTCCCAGCATCCCGTATGGTCCCCCGAGCACAGCCAGGAGTAATTCCTGAGTGCAGAGCCAGGAGCAACCCCTGTGCAACACCGGGTGTGACCCCTCCCCCCAAAAAGAAGCCACAGCTGATGCTGCTCAGGGCTTCTGGCTCTGCTCAGGCATCGCTGCTGGGGGTGCTGGGGTGCAGCCTAGGCTGGCTGTGTGGTGTGCAAGGCAAGTGCCTTCCCCCCTACTCTCTTGGGCTTTTCCACCTCAGCCTGCACTCCCCCCCAAAAAATGAAACAGCCCTTCCAGAAATCTCATTTCTTTTGTGAGTGCCTGGGAATTGAGGTGAAGTAACATTTCTGGAGCCGGAGAGAGCACGAGGTCGAGGTGTTTGTCTTGGCCGTGGCACACCCCGCCTGCATGGTCCCAGGAGCACTGATAGGAATGAGGCCCTGAGCACAGAGCTGGGAGTAGCACCGAGCATTTCTGGCGCGGCCCCCGAAACAAACCAAAGAAAACTGGCCCCGCCAGGAGGGATCCCTGGCAGGGAGCCAGAGGTAAGGCAACTGGGGGTGGTCCCCAAAACCAAACCAAACCTTGGGGCCGAGGTACAGTGGGGAGGGTGCTTGCCTTGCATGCAGATGAACTGGGTCTGATCCCCAGCACCCCATCAGACCCCCCAGGTATCACCAGGAGTGATCCCTGAGTGCAGAGCCAGGAGTAACCCCTGAGTGTTGCTGGGTGTCACCCACCCCCCCCTTAAAACCCTGAATCCCTGACTAGACACCCCCACTGCGGGAGGGTGTCAGAGGCCCCCTTCCTACCCGAATATCAGGGGACCCCGGTTTGAGACTGGTGGGGGAAAGCCTGGCCTTGGGGCAGGGACACCTTACCCCAGGGCACCAGGAGAGGGTGGTCTGGTCTGAGGGTGTCTACAGGGACTTTGGGACTCTCGGTAGGGTCCATGTGGCTGTCCCTGAAGCATTGCAGACAGCAGGAGACAGTGGTGAGGCGTGGGCTCTCTGTGATTGCTGGGGGGCGCCCCAGGGCCTCCTGCATAGAGCCTGCAGGGCGGGGCGGAGCGGGGCGAGACTTGGTGAAGGGCGCAGGGCGCAGCGTGGCAAGATGCTGAGTCATGGGTCTGGCGAGCCCTCCGCGAGTGAGGCCGCAGGATTCCCCCACCCAGCCCCTCAATTCTACTTGTCATGCTTTTTATAAATTTCTTTTCTGGGCGCAGGGGTGTCTGGAAGTGGGACCCCAAGAGACCCCGAAACTGTCCTAAAGGGCTGTCACTCAACACGTTTCCTGCACACAGGAAAACCAGGGACTACCTTCCCTGGGGGGCTGCTGGTGTGTGTGTGTGGGGGGGGTATCAGTCAGTGAGCCCTCAGGAAGTGCTGTGGGGGGGAGGGCTCTGAGGTGGCCTTACTGGATGGTGGAAAGGCTGGACATGGGGAAAGGTGTCTCTCGGCACTGGTGCTACTTGGGGTCCAGTCAGAGGGTCACGGGAGTGGGGGGTGCCCTCTGGCCTTGTCTTACAGCACCCAGAGGACCACAGTGTCCAGGAAGGGGGAAATGCGAAGTTCCATGGGTGGCCCCCTGTAGGAGTCCCCCAGCACACACACACATGAGTGACCCCCTAGAGGAGGCCCCCCAACACACACGAGAGAAAGAATCGCCAAAAGGCCACACGTTGCTTTTTTCTCTCCCTGTTTGGTTTTGGGTTTCTGAGGCCACAGAGGCGCACCCCCCCAGGAGCCCAGGCAGGAGAGGCACGTGTCCGGGGGTCCAGCGGTGGAGGGGGGTCCGTGGGGCATCGTCACACGGCGGTGCGGGTGGGCGTGCTGGGTTGGTTCAGCCGCAGTGTCCGGCAGAGCCAACCGGCAAAGTCCACCTCTTCCACCTCGGAGCGTTTGATGAAAGCATGGTTCTGGGGACAAGAGGCCAGAGTGAAGGTCCCCCAGAGCTACCGAGGGGGGACAGGCCTCCTGTCAGGGTACAGGTAACCTGGTCCCCAGTAAGGCGGTCTCAGGAAAAGGGCGCAAATCTCCAGGAAGGATGGACAGTGGCCCCAACTGGGCCTGGCCCAAGGGGGGAGGGGTGTGTGGACATGGGGCCCCGCTGACAGAGGGGTGCAGACATGTCCAGGGAGAACCGAGTCGGCAAGACCCCAATGATGGTGAGGGGTCACTTGCTGTCTGGGCACTGGGGCGGGGTGAGTGGGCCTGGGTAGCTTTCCGCGTGTGGGGGTCCCAGCAACCTGCAGGTTGATGCCCAGACATCTTGGGGGGTCTGTGTGGGGGGGGTGGGTGCAAGGGGGCTGGGGCACCCATATCTTCCAGCCCAGCACCCCTTGCTCACTCACCATGAGCATCTTCAGGTCTGCTCGTTCCGCTGGGTTCTTGATTAGACTGTGGGGGGTTCAGGTGGGGAGGGATGTGGAGGGACCGCGGGGAGGGGGGGGGGAGACAAGACAGGCTGTGAGCAGTGGGGTGGGCACAATGGGGTCCTGAGTCCAGAGCCCAGCCCATTCCTGACCTTTGGAAATCTATGAGGCTGATATTGGGAAATTAACTGTTTTGGAGGGCCCAGGGGGGAATCTCCAATAGCAGCTGGCTGGGACCTGGGGACCGGCTGGAATGGCAGGGAAGGCAAAGGTTCTGGGAATCAGACTCGGGGTCTCGTGCACACCGGGCCAGCGGCCCAGCGCCTTTAGCATGTCTTAGCCCCAAGGATGTGGACCTGCGGAGAGGGTGGGGCTCCATCCCCAGGACCACATGGGGTCTCCGAGCCCCTCCCGGAGTGATTCCCGAGCAGTCGGGTATGGCCCCGAAACCCAAACAAAAGCAGCAAAACTCAAGAAATGATCAGAGCATGCCTGGACGTGCCAGGAACTGCCAGGGGGAATTGGGCCACTCCGGGCAGTGCCGGGGGTCGAACCGGGCCAGCTCGTGCAAGGCCAGCACCCGGGTTTCTCGTACAAGCCAGGGCGTGCTAATGGGCCCTCTGAGCAGGGTCCTGTCCTGCACGGTCTTGTGGTCACATCCCCCCCAACCCCACTGCACCCCTCACGGAGCACGGCTGCATTCCCAGGAAGCTGTGGGGGTCACAGGGCTAGCGCGGGCTCGGGACAGGTCCTGGACACAGCAGCACATGGGCCAGCGCGGGGTGGGGGTGGAGCAACCCGCCAAGCCGAGGGTGCCCCACGCGGCTCCCCTGCACCTCTTACCATTTATTTACAAACTCCTGGAAATCCTGTGTGAAAACACCAGTGGGCAGCTTGGGTGGTGGCTGTGGGGAGGGAGGGCAAGTGGTCAGGGCTGAGGAGGGTCTGGAGCCCAGGTGCGGGAGGTCAGGCGGAGGCCGGGTTCCTGGGGACGCCCACCCCACAGGCAGGTGTGAAGAGTGGGGGGCAGGGCCGGGGTTTCCCGACCCACCTCATTCACAATATAGTCCAGCAGCTCGAAGATGGCCATGGCCGGCCGGCTGTCCATGCCGTGCCCTGCGGGAGACGCGGGTGAGAGGCGTGTGTCCGCCCCCCCACTTCCCAGCATGGTGCTCCAAGCGGGTAGCGCCTGGCAGAGAAGCCGCGAGAGGGCCCTCCCCTCCTTGGGGGTGGGGGGAACCCAGACAAGGGCAGCCCGTGACCTTGGTGGGGCGGCCAGCGGGGCGAGCCACTGACCCCTGCCCTACACCCGCTGGCCAGGCCCCGGTTGGCAGCTGGACTTTCGCCTCCTGTCCCCCCGCCTGACATGGGCACAGCGGGGGAATGGGAGGGGCCAGGGTGGCAAATGGAGGCACCCAGCAGACGGGCTGCGCCCCTGGGAACACACGGGTCTGGGCATGAGGGAACGGCAAAGCAGTGTCAGAGAGCAGGCGTAAAGGGACACACACACACACACACACACACACACACAGAACTACACAGGCACACTATACAAATAGGAACACAAAGACACACACACACAGGCACATGCTATACACACAAACACAGACACACACTATACACACAAATACACACACAGGCACAGACATAAACATAACTACACAAGCAGAAACTATAAACACACAAACACACAGATACGACACACATAACTACAGACAAATATGCACTCAACTATATATACCCTGCACAAACACACAACCACACGCACAGGGACCCAGCGTGCCCTTAGCCGGAAGGGCTGGGCTGCTCTGAAACCCCTTGGGCGCCCGTCCCTGAACAGACCAGACCCCAGGGGGGCCCCCCAGGGCCGGAACATCCAAACGGGACCTGTCTGCAGACAGGAAGATGGTTTGTGGGCACTGCTGAAGGGGCTGGGCTTTCTGGGGTGACAGAATGTTCTGGAAGGAGACGGTCTGCCGCTCACATCCCGGCCGCCGGGCTTCCATCTCACGTAACCCTCTTCCTGCCAATCCACCTGAGCTGCCTGGTGCCTGCGTGGGGCTGCCACGTCACCGGCCCCACTGACCTGCTCGCGACCCCCAAAGGGGTCGAGTGTCAGCCAGAGTCGCTCCGGGACAGGACTGTCTGAAGGGGCGGGGGTGGCAGGGGTGTGAAGCCAAGAAGCCACATGAGGACATTCTGAGTCACATTTGCCACAGCGCTGCACCGCCCCCCAGCCCCCTGCAGGATGCCAAGGCCCAGACAGCACGGCGGGCACGGGGGAGTGGGCAGGGGGCACGGGCTGCCTGCAGCAGGGCGCAGGGGGGAGTGTTCACAACCCTCCAGCTGGCAGCAACAGGTGGTCCGTCCCCCCAGCAGCCTGGGGACCGTCTGAGCTCAGCCGACCCCGGCCAGCTCAGCCCAGCCGGTGGGTGGGGGGGGGGGCTGGGAGAAACAGGTGGGCCGAGGGGAGCCGGACGCGGGGCGGCAGCTGCATTCCCAGGCGGGGCTTTCGGGGGATGGGAAGACACGCGTGGCCGCCCCCAGGGGCCGTACCGCTGATGGGGCGCCCGGGGGGCCGCGGCCGGGGCGACACGCTGTGGGGCTCGCCCTCGGCGCCGTCCCCCACGGGCCGGCCGAAGATGGCCTCCAGCTCCTTGGCGTCGGGCGGGGGGATGGGGTAGCGGCCGATGGACAGCTCCACGAGGGACAGGCCCATGCTCCAGATGTCCGACTGGACTGAATAGTGGGTGCCCTGCAGACGCTCGGGCTGCAGAAAGAGACAGGGCGGGTGGAGGCGCAGCTGGCGGGAGCACCCTGCCCCCCACCCCCGCGTCCCGGCCCGGGGGATGGGGGGGTTGGGGGGTGGGGGGAACTCACCGACATGTAGGACCGCGTCCCCACGAACGAGTTGGCCATGGAGTCAATGAGCTGCCCGCTCACCCCAAAGTCGCACAGCTTGATCTCCCCCCTGGAGTTGACCAGGATGTTGGACGGCTTCACATCTGGGGGCGCGGATGACGATCCCGGGGTGAGAGGCTGCCTCGATGGGGACCCCCACCCTCTCCCCGCCCCCGGGGCGCTCCCGCCCCTCACCTCGGTGCATGATCTGGTGCTTCTCCCGGAGGTAGGCCAAGCCCCGAAGGACCTGAGGGGGCAGGGAAGGGGCAGGATGAGCAGGGTGTGGGCAGGAGCCTGCCTCTCCCAGGGCAGGGCCCCTGGGTGTCACAGGCTGTCACTGGTGTCTCCACAGGGCACCCCACCCCACCCAGGGGCAAGCCTGCCCCCAGGAACAGGTTGGGGGGGACTCATCCCCTCAGAGGCCTTGGGGCACCCCCAAGCCTGACGCCCCATCCGCGGGCGGCCCGAGCTGCAGCAGCGTGGTGGGGTGGTCCAATGGGCAGCCCACACCCCCTCAAGGCCCTCTATGGAGCTCCCCATGTCCGCGCCCCCACTCACCGCTATGCTGACCTTCCCCAAGATCTCCTCGGGGATGCGCTTGGCCTCCTTCAGCACCTGGTCCAGGGAGCCCCCGTCCTAGGAAGGAGCAGGACAGGCTGAGCTGGGGCTGGAGCAGAGCTCCCCGCACCCCATCAGCCATCCCATGGGCAGAGAAAGCTCAAGGACAGCGGCCAAGGGAGCCCTGGGCACAGGGAGCCCAGGTGACCCACCTTCCCAGGTTGCCATGGCAGCCGCACCAGCCAGGCCCGCCCTGCAGCTGCAGGGGTGCAGGAGGCTCCATGGCCCCCACTCCTGTCCCACCCGCGCGAGCCAAGGACAAGAGGCGAGTGTGTCTCATGGCCGCAGGGAGGGAGACGGCGCCGTGGCCCTGGACTGCCCAGTAGCGGGGGCACCTGAGGCCCCTCTAGCCCGGGTGTCCGGCTGCAGCTCGGCTTTTAAGGGGGTTCAGAGAAGCTCTGGGCACAAGGGGGCGGTCTCCAGACTCGAGAGGGAGGTGGGGTGAGGTGGGGCGCACAGAGGAGGTGAGAGCCCCCGGCCCTGCACCCACCCGCCCACCCGATTCCCGCACCCATGCCGAGTTTTACATGGATGTTCTCTCGTTTGGGGATCACACCCAGCAGTGCCGGGGCCCCCACTCTCTCTCCCTGGGTCCCCCGCTCCCGCTGTGTGGACACGCAAGCTAGCCGGGCACTGTTTAGGCCCGGGGTTCACTCTTCCACTTCACTCTGGCCACACGGTGTAGGGGCCTCCCTGCAGTGCTGAAGGTTGGGGTCTGGCCAGTGCTGTCACAGGCCCCCTGAAACAAGGACGCCCTGACCTGCCCCCTCCCTGCCTTCCGGGAGTAGCACGGAGGGCCCCAGTACCCCACACTGAAGGGTCACTGCAGGGGGCTGTGTGGGGACCTGGGTGCCCGTCAGCACAGGGGGCTGTGAAAACTGCAGATGGCCCCTGGCTGTGCTGGGGTTCCCGTGGGGGGCACAGGGGTGACACAGAGATCTGCGGCCCAGGGGCTGAGAGGCCAGGGGAAGTTCAGTGGGGTGCTGTAGCCAGGATGTGGGGGTGGGGGTGTCAGTGGATCCCGCCCCTTCCCCCCACCTGAGATTTTCACTTTGCCTGAAGCAGCCACAGGCTGTCCCCCTCCCTCCTCTCCCCTCTGCAGCGACCTTATCCCAGATCCCTTCTGGGGTGACAGAGGTACCCAGGGACCCTGTCCTGCCCCCTTTGTGCTCATGGGCTCATCTCCGCTGTTCTGGGTGGGAGCACATGGTTCTTCCTGTTAGGGCCCAAGAACCTGAGGGGTCCACGCTGGGGTACCCACGAGTAGCGCCAAATCCCCCAAATCCCCCCAGTCTGCATCCCGACACCCACCAGCAGTGGCCAGTCCTTGAACCAGTCCCGCCTGCCCACCACAGCAAAGGCCCCACCCAAATGTCAAAACCCTGCCCCCAAGCACACAGCCCCATCCGGGAACTGTGCTCAGGGCTTACTCCGGGCTTATACAACACTGTGGTGCGCAGAGCCCCCCCCCCCCCCACTGCCTCATGGTGACACAGTGAATGCCTTTGACAGCTCCCCCCTCACTTGATGTCCCCCAAGCCTTCTGCCTTCCCAGTGGGAGCAACTGCACCTGACTGGTGTGGCCACAAGGTGACTCCACCTCCCCTGGATCCCTGCAGACCAGGAGGTTCAGTTCTGCATAGGGAAGGCCTGGCCCTGGGGGGGCTGGGGGGAGCTTGCCCCCTACATCTGCAGGAAAGACACCTCCCTGCGCCCAGGGTGCCCGGGAGGGAGAGGTGGGGGCAGAGTGCACGGTGGGGGGGCACATGGGAGGGGCCCCCTCAGACCAGAGGGTCCCTGACAGCTCCCCACAAGAAAAGGAGCTCCAGAGAGTCACTGCCCTAAGGCCCGGGCACCCTGGGGTCCTCTCTCTCCAATCTCCTTCCTGCCTATTTCCACACCATGGGGGTGGGGGGAGGGGCTTGGGGGAGACTAAAGGCAGCCACCAGTAGACCCCAAGGCATGGTCTTCCTGCTACCTGGCTTGTTCTTTTCTTTCTTTTTGGGTCA
This sequence comes from Sorex fumeus, assembly GCF_029834395.1. Taxonomy (NCBI): domain Eukaryota; kingdom Metazoa; phylum Chordata; class Mammalia; order Eulipotyphla; family Soricidae; genus Sorex; species Sorex fumeus. The sequence goes on from NW_026606098.1 coordinate 11,014,661, forward strand.
CACCCGGCGATGCTCAGGGGTTTCTCCTGGCTCTGCACTCAGGAATTACCCCTGGCGGTGCTCAGGGGACCCCATTGAACCCGGGTTGGCCGCGTGCAAGGAAAATGCCCTACCCGCTGTACTATCACTCCAGCCCCTGCTGCCTGGTTTCGGAAGAGCCTTTGAGCGGGGTGTGTATGTGGGGGGGGGGGACTGCACTCCCACCCTCTGCCCGCCCCGCACCCACCATGTGCTCCATGCAGATGCTGATCTCGCCATCGCTGTAGAAGGCGCCGTAGAAGCCCACGATGTACGGCGAGTTGCACTCGTGCAGCACCTGCAGCTCCCGGATGATCTGGTTCCGGACGGCAGGCTTGATCTCCAGGTGGATCAGCTGGTCGGGGGGGGGGGGGGTGGTCGGGGTGAGTCAGGGCGGTGGCGAGGGCCTCCCCAGCCCCGGGAAGCAAGAGCCCGTGTCCACCGAGACTCGCGCCCACCTACCATGCCCATCTGGCACGGCGCCCACCCAGAACCCCACCCCGCATCTACCTGCAGCCACCCGACAGGGGAAGAAGGGCAGCGGGGGCCGGCCACCCTCTTTCCATTCTAGAAGCCCCCCTGGACCCCACCCCTGGGCTCCTGCCATGCGAGACTCATGTCCCCCTCCCCCCAGCCCTGGCCCCTGCTCGCGGGCCTCTCCCCAGAGTCCTGGTTGGGGAAGGGAGCGGGAGGTGCTGGCCTGCAGTGCTATGGACAGATGGACAGACAGACGGACACGCCCGGGGCCCGGCTGCCCGGGCATCCTGGAACTGGTCCTGTGGCTTCCCCGGCATGTCCTACTGGTTCCTGGCACGTCCTGCAGGTCTCCAGTCAGCCGCCCCAAGAGAGCACCGGGGCTGTCAGCCCAGGGGCGGGCGGGGCCTCAAGGGCCCCACCCTGCCAAGGCCGGTGACCTCGTCCGTGCAGCACGTCAGGAATTCCTACCTGGTGCCCGGGGAATCCAGAACCAGGGCCGGCCCAGTGGGGCGGTCCAGGCTGGAGACCTCTCCTCCATCTCTGCTCCCACTTTTTTATTATATATATATGCTTTTGTCTTTTCCAGCCGCACCAGCTGTGCTCAGGGATCGCTCCTGGTGGTGCTTGGGGGGACCCTACAGGGTGCCGGGATCTAACCCGGGTCAGCTGTGTGTAAGCAAGTGGCCTCCCCGTGGGACTCTTGGGAAATGGACGCCCAGAGGGAGGGGCAGGACCTAGTGGTCAGTCCCTCCCGACTGGACCCAGGCAGAGGCTGTGAGCCACAGCAGACCAGGGAGAGTGGCCCAGCTACAGCCCCTCCCTGTACCCTCCTCAGCCCCCAGTAGTTGGGACCCAGGACTTGGGGAACCGGAGCCAGGACTGCTGGAAAGCCCCCTCCCCAGCCCCCACCCGCTAGGGCCCCTGCCGTTTCTGCTCCCCTCCCACCAGCTCTCAGGTCTCCTCTTTCTGCACCCCCACTGCTCAGGGCAAGGCAGCCAGGGAGGTTTGCAGGGCAGCGGCGTCGCCGTCGCGGGGACAGAAATAGAAAGCTGGTGCTGGGTGGCAGGGGGGAGGCGGGCGGGGCCAAGCGAGCAGGAGGGAGCACTGCAGAGTCAGGCCCTACCCTGGGGAGCTGAGCGTGGTCCCGCCCATCCAGAGACTGGGGGAAGGGGCCCCGGTTTTCCCATTCAGGAACCTGAGGAGCTGCACGCCCAGAGAGGCTCCATCGCTTTCACCTGGCCGCCCCCCTTCCTCCCCAACACCACCAAGCGCTCACCCCGCCCCCACTGCTTCTCAGCAGCCTTGCATGCGCTGCCCCCGCATTAGGGGAAAGGCTGCCTGGTGTCAGAGCGTGCACGCGGGAGGGGCGGGCGACTGCTCCGGGGTTCCAAGTGGACAGACCAAGGTAAAGTGCCCCACGAAGCTGTTTTTCTTGGGGGCTGAGCGATAGGACAGCGGAGAGGGCACCTGCCTTGCACGCGCCGACTGAGGTTCAATCCCTGACACCCCGTAGGGTCCCCTGAGCCCCGGCAGGAGCGATCCCTGGGCGCAGAGCCGGGAGTCAGCCCTGAGCACTTGCCGGGTGTGGTCCCCAAGCCCCAAAACAATGAGAATCTGTCCGCAGAAGCCTCCCTGAGATGCGCCTCGCCCAATCAGCGGAAGTCTCGCGGGGCGAGGGGGCGGGGCTGAGCCCCAGCAGCCAATCAAGCGTGCAGAGGCCGGCCGGGCAAACCCAGCGCGCTGGCCCTCACCTTTCGGGCCATGATGAGCCCCGAGGGTCTGTGCTGGACCTTGGTGACCACGCCGCCATTGCCGGCCCCGAGCTCAGAGATCTTCTCGAAGTCGTCATCTTTGAGCTCCCCGACCTTGGCCTTCTGGGTGAGGAAGGCTTCCAGGCGCTTCTTCTGCTGCTCATCGAGTTCGAGCTCCTCGAGCTTCTTCTGCAGGTCCACCAGGTTCGCTCTGCGGGAAGCCGAGGGCGAGGATGGGGGAAGGCAGGCAAGGGCTGCCCAGTCAGGGTTCCGGAGGCGGCCGCCTGGCAGAGGGGCCAGGCAGGACCAGGGCTGGGGCCCACAGCCTCCTTCCCCCCCCCCCCCCCCCCCCGCCCTTTCCTGTTGTCAGGACCCTAGAATGCGTAGGAAGAGGCAAGTCAGGGGCACAGGGAGGAGGTCAGAGGGGGTGCAGGGAGGAGATCAGACAGGGTGCCTGGAAGAAGGAAGACAGGGATGTAGAGGGGAGGTTAGAGAGGGATGTAGGGGGTGCAGGGGCGAGGCCAGAGGGGGTGTCAGAGGGAGGCCAAACAGGTGCAGGGAGGAGGCTCAGGCAGGGGTATGGGCAGACGTCAGACAGGGGTGCCAGGTGGGGGGGGTCAGACTGCGGTGCGGGCAGACAAGGCCCAGGCCACCTCTCTCCAGTGCAGGCCGCGGCACAGGCCCACGTTGCTGAGCAGTGGTGGGGCTGGCTGGCCGGGTGGTAGGAGCCCAGGAGCCCCAGCCGTGGCCAGCCAGGAAGTTCCGCAGAGGCCCGGCCCGAGGGCGGGGCCCTACCTAAGCTCCAGGCAATTCGGGCTTTACCGTAAATACAGTAGGTGACCCGCATCTGCCACCGTCAGTAAAGCCCCGGACAGGTGCACTGCATTTTGATAAGGGGGCGGAAAGGGGGCGATTCGAGGGGCTATTTTTTACCCACCCCTGCCCGCTCAGGGAATCAAACACAGGAACAGGGCGGGCCACCTGAGAGAGACCCTGGCACTTAGAGTCCCACCTACAAACTTAAGCTCCAGGCCAGCTTTCGACTGCCTACAGAGCACCCCCCCCCCCCCCCCCCCCCCCCGCCCATGCCCAGAGGTCCAGGGGTTCTGACAAGCAGAGCCAAAGCCCGGGGAACTCACAAACACATCAGCATAAACGAGCCAGCCAACACGGGCTTGCCCCCACCCCGGCTCTGACTTGTGGCCCTGACTTGTGGCCGGTGTGAAAGAGGGGGTGTAGCCCTGAATTTGGCCGGCTGAGGGCAGAGAGGGGAAGTGGGAGGGGGTGTGGCTCTGAGCAAAATCTGAGAACAGGCCCCCCACCCCACTGGCTCCCAGGCGGCTAAGCTGGGCTGGCAGCTGCGGGGCACCTCGCAGATTGCATGCAAGCAGGGGGTGAAGAGAGGGGAGGGAGGGGATCCCCACCACCTGCCCTATCTCCTGCCCGACCCCTATTCCCTACAAGAGAGTGTAAAGGGATGCCAGGCCAGAGGGAGATCCCCCATGGGGCAAAGCCTGAGCTGTCACCCTTGATTTCAGAGGTGCCCTAAGCTGGGGTTGGAGGGGGGGGCACGGAGGGGGGCACAGGTGGGAGAAAGGGAGGGAATCCACCGTGCATAAGTGGAGGGGGTGCAGTCTCTTGGAAGGTGGGGCCCCTATGCCCACACCCTCCCGGAGACGGGGGTTTCCTCCTGGAGGAGGAATCAGCTCCCCAAGGAATGGGCGTCTCCAAGCACAAAGAGAGAATCAGGGTGCCCTCGAAAAGTGGGGAAGGGGTTCTGAGAAAAACCCCACTTCCCAAGCTGCCAGCTCCCAAATCCGGGGGTGAGGGGGGACACACATGGAGCTCCGTCCCGGGCCGCTGGGGCAGCCGGAGCAGGAAGCCATGGGGAACCATTCTGGGGCGCAGGGCTCACCCCGGCGGGAGCTCCCGGGTGCGGTTCTGCCACAACGAACACCGGCGCTGCGCTGTCCCCACCCGGATCCTCACCCGCTCTCCGGGGCTGCGGGCGGGGGTCCGTCATCTGCAGTCCCGCCCGGCACCCTGCCTCTTCTCCTCGGCTGGGCCGCCCCCAAGCCATCTTCTCAAGTCCTGAGGACCCCCCATACCTCACGGATCCCCAGCCTTGCTCCAGAGACCCCCCAGGTCCATCTCACTTCCTAGAGCCCCTCCTCGCAGACCCTGCAACTAGTGTGTCCCGCCCCGCTCCTCCCGCGACCCCTTCCTGGGGCCCTCGCTCCCGTCTCTGCAAGAAACCCCGTTCTTGCTCCGGCGCAACCACCCCCCCCCGGCCGCCCCCGACCCATCCCTGGTGCCCACCGAGCGGGGCCACGCCCCACCTCCTTCCTCCAGGGCCCTCCCGGCACCGATCTCTGCCCCGAAGCCTCTCTGCCCTCTTCCTCCTCGCCAGCTGGGACCCTCCGCGCCTCCCCTCGCCGTCCGGGGCGACCCCCGCCCAGCCCGTCCTTCGCCCCCGGGACGTGCCCCAGCCCACCCCACTCACTCGGAGGCGCCCTCGCTGGTGGGGGACGGGCCCTCGGCGATGGCGGTGTTGATGGTGAGCGCCGGCAGCACCGGCTTCCTCCGGGCCAGCATCGAGGCTCCGCGGGCCTGCGGCGGCGGCGGCGCCTCTAGCCGGGGCCCATAGGGGGCGGGCCGGGGAGCGGGCGGCGCCGATGCGAGCCCGGGGCTGCAGCCGCGGCCTAGGCGGGCGCCGGCGGGGCGGGGGCGGGCGGCGCCGCACGCGGGGGCCGAGGGGCGCCGCGGGGCTCGGGCGCTCGGGAGCTGCTGCTGCTGCTGCTGCCGCCGCCGCCGCCGCCGCCGAGGCCCGAGCGAGGCTGACGCTGCAGCGGGGCGCCCGGGAGGCCGGGCGGGGAGGGGAGGGCAGCGGCGAGATCGCGCGCGCCGCTCTCGCGAGAACCCGCGCCCGCCCCGCCCGCCGGCCGCGGCGCCTGCGGAAGAGCCCCACGCCGCTCCCCCCCCCCCCCCCCCCCGGGGCTGGGAAAAAGGGGCGGGGTCGGCGGCGGGGCGCGTGCGCGCGGGCTCGCTCTCCGGCGCGTGTGCACTGGGCGCTGGGGGCGCCCGCTAAGCTCGGTGGGGTGGTGAGCGTGCGCTTGGGGCAGCGAAGTGGCCGGAGCCCACAGAGCCCTGTGAGTGCCACGCGCGGACGTGACCAGCTGGCAAGGGGGAAAAAGAATCCCCTAAAGTTGAGGGGAGGGGGTCGCGCAGAGCCGGCTATTTCTTCTAGCTACAGGCGCAGAGCCGCCGCGGTTTTCCTCTTTTCTAAGAATGATCCCCCGCTTTCGGAAAGGGGCCTTCGAAGACTTCCCCACTGCAGACAACCTAGATCACTTAACATCCTCCTTAAGTGTAGCCCAGCAAACGCATGATCAGCCCCACGAAGCCCATTCACAGGGTCCTGCGACCCTCCCCATCATCATTCTCCTCTTCCCGGTACAGGAACCGACCCCAAGAAACAACCTTTCCTCTCCCCCGCAAACCCCCACCCCCCCACCGCCCCAACTACTTCCTATTTCTACGGCGGGGACTGGAGCGGGGAGGAGGGGGGAGCAGCGGGGAGGAGGGGGGAGCGTCACCCAGGATGTCTCCCGCTGGATTAGGCTCCTGCATCAGACCTCATGACCTCACGCATTCACCTTTAGTAAATGTCATTGTTTCCTTCCTTGAAAAGACGTTCAAGAAAAAACTAAATAAAAAATGAAAAACGTTTAAGGACCCAGCGAGCCGGGAGGGTGCTTGCCTTGCACGCAGTTGACCCGGGTTCAATCCCCAGCATCGCATAGGATCCTCTGAGCGCACCACGAGTAATTCCTGAGTGCAGAGCCAAGAGTAACTCCTGAGCACCGCCGGGTGTCGCCCACCCCTCGTCAAAAATACCCCACTTTTAAATAGGGGTTTTCCAAGGGATGCGGGTGTAGGGTTGTCACGCCTGATGTTTGTCACCGTGGTTGCTTGTGATTTCCAGCTTCTGGGGCCTCCAAAACTCTTCAGATAGCACAACTGGTAGGGCGTTTTGCCTTGCACACGGCCAACCTGGGTTCGATTCCCAGCATCCCATATGGTCCCTGAGCACCGCCAGGAGTAATTCCTGAGTGCAGAGCCAGGAGAAGGCCCTGTGCATCGCTGGGTGTGACCCAAAAAAGCAAAAAAAAAAAAAAAAAAAGCTCTTCTTTAAACCATAAGGTGCCTGGGATTGAGCCAAAGGACTCAAGCACGAAGATACGCTCTCCACCCATTTGAACCCTCCCCAGCCCCGTTTCCTTCCTTATTATTTGTTTATTGTGGGTGGGGCATACCTGGCACCGTTGTGGGGGCCTGTATGCTGTGCTGGGTGTCTGGAAAATCTGAGGCTCTGCTATGTTGGGTGACAGCTTCTTGCACTGTCTCCCCAGCCAAGGCAAAGTATTGTCATGGGAGAAAAATCAACTTCCTGAAAAACTGGACATTTTCCTGTTGGTGGGTCAGACATTCATGGCCCAGGGCTGCACCTCCGGGAACCATGTGGGAAGAAATAAGACTTGCTAGGGGGGCGGAGAGATAGTACAGTGGGTAGGGAGCACCTCATATGGCCCCCTGAGCACTGCCAGTAGTGATTTCTGGGCACGGAGCAAGGAACAATCTTTGAGCAACTCTGGGTGTGGTCCCAAAACGAGAGGGGGGGGGAGAGAGGAGGGGGAAGAGAGATAGAGAGAAAGGAGAGAGAAAGTGGAGAGAGAGAAACTTACTAGCAGAGAGAAAGAAACTTACTAGCACTTGGGTCCAAATCCCTCTTCCTGCTTCTCCCTGACCTCCCGGGTTCAGTCCTAACCCACTTCCTGTCCTGAGGTCCCTCACACGTTCTTGTAACAATTTGCAAGGTGCTAGATACCTTGTTGCACGTGGGGACATAATGTTGCAAAAATAATGTTATATAGCATATATACATATAATTGCATAAAGATAAGGTGCAAAACTGCAAACTTGTAACCACCAACTCTGGCCAGGAAGATGGAAACACCTCTTCCTGGCCAGCAGGTGTGTCAAGGGGTATGGCCCTGGAGTGGCAGGTGCAAGACCCTGAATTAGATCCTTGATACCGCATGCCCCGCCCCTGCTCCAGCACCGCCGCTGGGAGTGGACTCAATGGCGCCCCCACCTGGACTCTTCCAGGTATGGTCCCCAGCGGCAGTAATAAAACTGCGATGTTGACTTGTAACGGACCTCAGCTAAACAGGGTTCTGGAATGTGCAGCAACTTGAGCTTGTCCACGGGAGCAGTGGCGAAAGGCAGCTCTGGCGTGTGGTCTTCGGTCTGCATGTCCTTTGTCGTTTAATCCCCGGCTCCAACCAGCAGGGGTTTGCTTGCTGGTTGATATTTAACCAGGAGTTGAGTTGTTTATTGGAGTGTGTGTGTGGAGAGAGAGAGAGAGAGAGAGAGAGAGAGAGAGAGAGAGAGAGAGAGAGAGAGAGAGAGAGAGAAAGAGAGAGAGAGACTTGTGCTTTACAGCTATTTCGACCGTATAAATATTCCCCTCATCCTCATTCCAGCGACCTAAAAGCGATTCAGGAATGACGGTTGGAGCCAGACTGGCCAAAGCCTGTCGCTAACCCAAGAGCCACCTGGAATCTGAAGGTTTATTCCCGTAGATTTCATTTTGAATGTCATAGGCGTTTCCTTGATGGCAGTAGGATGGTGGGTGCTCTCTCTGGCATCTGGCTACTTTTGTTTGTTTGCATGGTTTTCTGTTTTGTTTGGGGGCCACACCCAGAGGTACTCAGGGGTAACTCTTGGCTCTGCACTCAGAAATCACTTCTGGCGGTGCTTAGGGGACCCTATGGGATGCGGGGAATTGAACACGGGTCGGCATCATGCAAGGCCAGCCCCCTCCCACTGTCCCATCACTCAGGCCCATTTTCCTTGTGTGAAATTTGTGAGTTGCAGCCCTGTGGATTCCTTCCTACTGGCTGCATGCTAACTGTTGTGTGCACTGTTGGAGAATTGCACAGGATCTCCCATCTTACTGAGGAGGACTGACGGGGGAAGCTTTATTTTGCTGGGGGGGCACCCCTAGCTGGGATCTACACACAGGGATCACTGCTGGCAGGAGTCAGTGGGACCCTGTGGGGTACCAAGGATTGAATCCAGGTGCGCTGCATGCCCAGCAAGCACCTTCCCTGCTGTACTGTCTCTTCAACAGCCCCTCAATTCATTTCTTTCTTTTTAAGTTGTATTTTCTGGGCCCCACCAGGTAGTGCTCATACCTGGCTCTGTGCTCAGGGATCACTTCCTATGGGGCTCAGGAGACCCTATGGGATGCTAGGTATCAAACCTGCTGTGCTATTACACTGGCCCTTTTGTTTTCCTTTCTTTCTTTCTTTCTTTCTTTAATTAAAAAAAAGTCTCTTGCCCCTGCCACTGCTGTCTTCAATGGGGCCCCTCAGAAGGGGGTGAGCTGAGTTCCCCCCCCCCCCCGCCCTGAGCAGAGCCCCAGCAGCTGAAAAGACCTCCGGAACCCAGCCACACCCATACTCAAGGCCACTCTCCACACCCTTGGAAGAGCCTCATGCATGACAGAACTGGCAGTGGAACCCAGGTGTGCGGTACCTGGGGCTAAGATCTCCAAGCCTACTCGGGTCGGGACTGGGCCTCCCCCACCCAGATCCCCCATTTTCCAGTAGCTAGGCAGTCACACCCACAAACTGCTCCTGGCTCATGTAATCCCATCAATGGCCAAGAGTTAGAGACTATAAAACCAAGCTCCCGGAAGCAAATGCGGCTGTGCGACATTTTATTGTCTAGTTCTCCCACTCGGAGAACCCGGCAAGCTACCAAGAGTATCCTGCCCGCATGGCAGAGCCTGGCAAGCTCCCAATGGCATATTCGATATGCCAAACACAGTATCAATGATGGGGCTCATTCCTCTGACCCTGAAAGAGCCTCTAATATGGCACTGTTGGGAAGGACGAGTAAAGAGAGGCTGCTAAAATCTCAGGCGAGGACAAATGAATATGTTACTGGGCCTGCTCGAGAGCAAATTGATGAACAATGGGATGTTAGTGATACAGTGAAAAAAAAGTGATAGTATGGGGCTGGAGCAATAGAATAGCGGGGAGAGTGTTTGCCTCGTATGCGGCTGACCTCAGTTCAATCCCAGGCATCACATATGGTCCCCCAGCACCGCCAGGAGTTATTCCTGAGTACAGAGCCAGGAGGAACCTCTGAGCATTGCCGGGTGTGGCCTAAAAACTAAAAAAAAAAGAAAAAAGTCATAATGTTTATTTATTTTTGCTTTTTGGGTCACACCCAGCTATGCTCAGGGGTTACTCCTGGCTCTGCACTCAGGAATTGCTCCTGGTGGTGCTTGGGGGACCTTAAGGGATACCGGGGATTGAACCTGGTTCAGCCACATGTAAGGCTCTACCTGCTCCAGCCCTCTTTTTTTTTTTTTTTGAGTTTTGGTTTCTTTGGGGGCATGCCGGACTGTATTCAGGACTGACTTCTGGCTCTTTGCTCAGGGATCACTCACTTTTGGTGGGCTCAGAGAACCTGTGGAGTGGCAGGGATTGAACCCCAATCAGCCATGTGCAAGGCGAATATCCTACCCCCTGTACTCTCTCTGCGCCTCCCTTTTTTGTCCACTCCTGGTGGTGCTCATGATTAACTCCTCATGGTGCTCTGGGGGCCGTATGGGGTGCCAGGGATTGAACCCAGGTCGGCAGCATGCAAGGCAGACCCCCTTGCCACTGTTCTATCGCTCCAGCCAGCCCCTCTCTGCCCTTTTATGCTGTCTTTCTAGCTTGCAAATAGTGTTCTTGGGTGCCTTCCTGATGGAGGTGAGGGGCAATTATGCCTCTCCCAGCTTCTAGGAAGAGGCAGACTCCTTTTTTTTTTTCCCCCCTTTGGTCACACTCAGTGATGCACTGGGGTTATTCCTGGTTTTGCACTCAGGAATTACTCCTGGCGATACTCGGGGAACCATCTGGGATGCTGGGAATCGAACCTGGGTCGGCTGCATGCGAGGCAAACGCCCTACCTGCTGTACTATCCTCCCAGACTCCTTGTTTTGTTTTTTTTTTTTACGCTATTCAAACCCAGTGGGCACCTCCTCCTCCGGAGCGAGATGGGTTTCCGGGTGATCACCTGATGGTTCGGGTGATCTGCCCTTGTCCTAAAGCCAGCCTTTATGGTCGAGGTTACAGGGCACGTTCACGCCCTCTGCATCACTCGCACTCAGCACTTTCTGCCCTCCGAACCCTCGCACCGCGTTATCTTTCTGCTTATCCTCTGTTCTATCAGCTCCTGATCCCTTGGTTCCCTGGTTCCAGACACTTGGGTGTCTCCTGCCCCATCCCCCCACCCCTCACCCCAGAAGTCAGCATCTAATTGCCCTCCTGATAAATTTCATCTCAGGAGACACTTATCTCGCTGGCTAGCAGCATCTGGTCTGTCACATGGGCTGGCCCTCCTATCTGGACATGTGCCCTGAACTTTCTCTTCCCCCTCCCGTGAACTCCATGGACTCCTCCAGGTCTGACCCCCTTGGAGAGCAATTTACCAGCACCCGGCCAGTCGGCACTTCTGCGCCTCAAACACAGGAGAAGCGTTCAAGTTAAAAATGGGAGCTAGAGGGACTGGAGCGATAGCAGAGCGGGTAGGGCATTTGCCTTGCGCACGGCCGACCCGGGTTCAATTCCCAGCATCCCATATGGTCCCCTGAGCACCGCCAGGGGTAATTCCTGAGCGCAGAGCCAGGAGTAACCTCTGAGCATAGCCGGGTGTAACCCAAAAAGCAAAAAAAAAGGGGGGGGCTAGAGTGATAGCACAGCAGATAGGGCATTTGCCTTGCACACGGACGACTCGGGTTCGATTCCCAGCATCCCATATTGTCCCCTGAGAACCGCCAGGAGTGATTCCTGAGTGCAGAGCCAGGAGTATCCCTTGTGTACCCTAGATGTGACCCAAAAAGCAAAGTAAATAAATAAAATGTGCTCCATGGGGGGCTGGGGTGATGCTCGAGCAGGTAGGGTGCTTGTCTGGCATGCGGCAGACCTTGGTTCGATCCCCAGCACCCCACACACATGGGTCCCTGGAGAACTGCCAAGAGTGATGACTGAGTACAGAGCCAGGAGCAAGCCAGGAGCACAATAGCTCGTGTGCTCCCCTCCCCCGCCAAAATCAAACTCCAAAATGTTCTTGGAGGCAAAAGTCTCAAAGCCTCACTAATGTTCATGGGTGGAGAAATGAAAAGGTATGTTCTGGGGGGCGGGGGATAAAAGTAGGCCCCCGAATTAACAATTTAATTTTATTTATTTGGTTTTCTCAGGGGCGTCTCTCTGAGCAGGCTTAGGGGGTCCATGTGGGGGGCTGAGAATAGAATCTGAGTGTACAAGTGACAGGGGTGCTGCCCTGTCTTATCTCCCGTCACCACCCCCCAAGAACAGTTTCAGAACATTGTAAACCATCTTCAGGCTGTGGGTTTTTGTTCTTGCTGTTGTTATTTTGGGGGCCACACCCAGTCGGTGCTGAGGGCTGCCTCCTGCTAGGTGCTCAGGAATCACTCCTGGCAGGGCTCTGGTTACCCTGGGGCTGGGGATCGAACCGGGTCAGCCAAGTGCTGGGAATGGCGCCTCCCTGCTGTGCTATTGCTCCATACATTGGTTCGTAATTTCTATTCATTGTGTGATACAGGGCTGAAGCAATAGCACAGACGGTAGGGCGTTTGCCTTGCACGTGGCTGACCCGGGTTCAATTCCTCTGCCCTTCTCGGAGAGTCCGGCAAGCTACCGAGAGTATCTCGCCCACACGGCAAAGCCTGGCAAGCCTCCCCGTCACATATTTGATATGCCAGAAACAGTAACCACAAGTCTCACAATTTGTTGTGAGATGCTACTGGTGCCCGCTCGAGCAAATTGATGAACAGCATCAGGACAGTGCTACAGTGTGTGATACAGCCATCACCTCTCTCCTTCTGGAACATTCCACACACATACACACCCAAAATAACCCTGTCCCAATTTGCAGGGGGCCCCATCCGCTTCCCCTCACCTCTGCACCCCACCCCTGCTGTTCGTCGACCTGGTGGAACCTAGACTTTTTCGGCCATTCGGGGCCCTGCAGGTGCCATTTCCACACAATGTGAGGTCCTGATGCTTCTGGCCAAAGCCTGTCTCCCACCCCAAGAAAGAGCCAGACTCCGTTTTTTTTTTTTTTTTAAAAAAAAAAAAGAACAGGAGCAATTAAAAATCACCTGGTCTTGGCAAGCCCTGATGGGTGTGGGCAGATTTCTAGGCCAAGGTCAGGCCACTTCAGTTCCCAGAGGAGCTGGTTAGTGGCTGGTGGGTCCAGGCCTCCTTTGTGTACCAGGTCCCCTCCAAACTGTGGAGCCTTGGACCAGAGCGATAGTACAGTGAGGAGGGCACTGGCCTTGCACGTGGCTGACACAGGTTTGATCCCCAGCGTCCTATAGACTCCCCCAAGCCCCTCCAGGAAAGATCTCTGAGCACAGAGCCAGGAGTCAGCCCTGGACACTGCTGGCGTGCCCCCAAAACACACACACATAAGTGTGGGGCCTTGAAAAACTCATCTGGCCCTGGTTTCCCTGGGTGCAACATAACGTTCAGACTGAAATGGGACTTTGCCAAATTTGTGATGAGCCAACAGGTGCTAAATTTTTTCCCTCTCTTTTTTTTTTAAATTGTATTTAGGGACTGAAGTGATAGTACCCAGTGTAGGGCATTTGCCTTGCACGTGGCAGACCTGGGTTCGATCCCTGGCATCCCATAGAGTTCCCCAAGCACCGCCAGGAGTAATTCCTAAGTGCAAACCAGGAATAACCTCTGAGAATCGCTGGGTGTGGCACAAAAAGCAAGAAAGTAGGGGCTGGAGCCATAGCACAGCAGGTAAGGTGTTTTCCTTGCATATGGCCGACCTGGGTTCAATTCCCAGCATCCCATATGGTTCCCTGAGCACCATCAGAAGTAATTCCTGAGAGCATGAGCCAGGAGTAACCCCTGTGCATTGTCAGGTGTAACCCAAAAAGAAAAAAAAAAGCAAAAAAGTTAAAAAATAAATTTGCATTTAGTTTTTTAGGTGTGTGTGTGGGGGAGAGCAATGGATGCCCCCAGACCCCTTCCTGTCACTATGGGTCAGCAAAACTGTATTTAGGGGGTGAAGTGGGTGCTGGGGTGCAGACTTGGCGTGCAGGAGCCCTGGCTTGGGAAGGAGGTGCTGAAGCCGGCAGGAGCTTCTCACTGGTTCCTCTCCCCACCTGCACCCCCATGGGGAGAAAGGGCAGAATCTTATTTAATAGGAGAGAAGAAATGGATCAAGGCTATGATGTGATGTGCTTGCAAAATATTTCATGAGAGAAATCGATGCCCTGAACTCGCACACAGCTCCGAAGACACGTGATTTCTCTTCTGCTAAGTTCCAGCACCCCAGGCAGGGGTGCTCCCTCCAGAAGCACCTCCTTCTGGGGCGGGTTAGTACAGCAGGCAGAGCATTTGCCTTGCATGTAGCCAACCTGGGTTCGATTCCCAGCATCCCATATGGTCCCCCGAGCACTGCCAGGAGTGATTTCTGAGGACAGAGCCAGGAATAATCCCTGAGCACCACCAGGTGTGACTCCAAAAAAGAAAAAAAAAATTTAGGTCACACCCAGTGGTGCTCAAGTGCTTATTCTGGCTCTGTGTTCAGAGGTGTGTGTGGGGGTGGGTGCTCTCCTGGCAGTGCTTGGGAGACCCTATGCAGTGTCAGAGATCGAACCGGGTCAATTGTGTGCAGGGCTGCATCTTCACTGCTGTGATGATCTCTCCAGTTATCAGTATATCGGGGACCCTCTGCAAGGTAGCGGATTTGAACCACAGTCAGCCACATGCGAGGTGCGTGCCCTCACCCCCTGAATTATCTGCAGGGCTGGCCTGTGTTTCCCAGTCAGAGATTCAGGTGATGGAGGTCACAGAGAATGTTGGGGCCACGGAAGGAAGTGGGTACAGGTCCGGGGAAGCGGCTCAGGGCCCCCGTACTTTGCAGGCTTGATCCTTGGCGCCGCTTAGCCCTGAGAACTGGTAGGAGTGCTCATTAAGCACCAGTGTCTCGAGTCACCTCTGGGTGTGTCCCCAAGTGTCCCCTTCTCATCACCCTCCCAAAAAAAAACCCAGCCTGGAACTGACAGCAGAGGAAGTGGCCAGGGCTACTTCCTGAAGGCAGTCTGCACTCACCCCATGATCGGTCTCCCCACCATGCCTCCTCCTTCCCCCTACCAATCCCCCTGCCACCCTCGCCAACCACCTACCCTTCCTTGTGGCCCCTCCAAAATCTTTCTGGAATGACTCTCTTTTTCTGGGGGGTGGGGAGTGGGGTGGAAGGGCCTCACTCAGTGGAACTCAGGGATTACTTCTGGCTCAGTGCTCAGATCACTCCTGGTGGTGCTCAGGGAAGCCTTTGGGGTTCTGGAGATTGAGCCGGGGTCAACGCGTGCAAGGCCAGCGCCCTCTCCACTGCCCCATCTCTCTAGCCCCCTGTAGATTACAAGGTCCAAGGGAGCACTTAGGTGGCTTTCTGTCCCGCTGCTGCCAGGGACTATGCACTGAGGCTCCGTGCAGCAGGAGAGTAGAGAGGAAGCCACGGAGACCTTGGCAAAGGGGCGGGCAGCATCAAGCCAGGGAGGGGGGGCCAAGGTCAAGATATGAGGGAAGGTGACTTCCCCGAGGTCGGAGAAAGCAGTAGTCGGCGCGGCCACTAGAGGGCGCGAGGGACTGGGAAGAGCGGCTCCATCTCGCCGAACCCCCACCTCACCTCCAACCTAGCCTCGATCAGGTGGTGCTGCGGAAGGGGTGGTGGGCGAGAAGAGAAAGAGGGGCGTCTATGCCTTTGAACCTGGAGGTCTTCCAGAGTTGCTGCGGAGGAGGGAAGTTGACAAATGTTCCAGGGGATGGAATTCAGGACCTTGTCCAGGCCAAGTATGAATGAATGAGTGAATGAATGAATGAATTCTCTCTCTGAGCTGCCTCTCCCGCCCCTGCAAACGTTTTTGTTTTGGTTGATCAATTTCGGATGGACCACATGTAAAACAAGTGGGCGTTTGCCTTGCACATGGCCGACAGTGACCCTTAAAAATGACTAAAAAGGGGGCCGGAGCAATAGTACAGCGAGAAGGGCGTTTGCCTTGCATGCAGCTGACCCAAGATCGATCTCCAGCACTCCATAGGGTCCCCCTGAGCACCTCCAGGAGTGATCCCCTGAGTGCAGAGCCAGGAGTAACCCCTGAGCGTCGCTGGGTGCAGCCCCCCCCCAAAAAAAAAAGAGTCAATTCAACAGGCTGAAGCTTGTGTGGTCTGTTTGTTTTGTTTTGGGGGCCATGCCTATCGATCCCCAGGGGTTATTCCTGGCTCTGAACTCAGGGAACTCTCCTGGCAGGGCTTGGGGAACCCTGTGTGGTGCTGGGGATCCAACCCAGCTCAGCCGCGTGCACAGCAAGTGCCTCTCCCTCCCACTGCGCTATCTTTCTGGCCGCATGGAGAATATGTGGTTTGATCTCTGGCACCCAGTTTTGCCCTGTGCAAGCACTGATCACCAAGCTGGTGGTAGTAGACCCCCCTTCCATGAAAACAAAAAGTCTGGTAGCAATTTCACTGCAGGAGGGGGAGTAAGAAGCAGTAGGCGAATTTTTGGCTGCATGGGGAGTTAAGTTACTTTAGGGCTATTGTTCAAGGGTCAGTTGTATCAGTTATTATTAAGCCATCATATTATTTATTACAGCGACACGCCTCTGGCGAAAGATAAGTTTTTCTATACTTCCCCCCAATTTTTTTTTTTTTTTGGTGGTGATAGAAGCCGCACTCAGGGCCTCACACATGCAAGGCAAAGGCTTTATTGCTGAGTCACACATCTATGGCTAAGGGAGCCTTCATCCATAGTCAGGGGGGCGTGATCGGGTTTGGAACACAGGGGCCAGGGCCATGGTACAGATAGCAAAGCACTCACTTTGTGTGCTGCTAATCCAGGTTCCATCCCCGGCATCCCGTGCCGGGCCAGGAGTGATCCCCGAGTCAAAGTCAGGAGTAAGCCTGGAGGACTGTTGGTTGTGGTTAAAAAACAGAAAAAAATAGCCAGAATCTGGAAAAAATCCAGTACCCAAGAACAGATGATTGGTTAAGGAAACTCTGGTACATCTACACAATGGAATACTATGTAGCTGTTAGAAAAGATGAAGTCATGAAATTTACTTACAAGTGGTTCTACATGGAAAGTATCATGTTAAGTGAAATGAGTCAGAAAGAGAGGGACAGACAGAAAGATTGCACTCATCTGTGGAATATAAAGTAACAGAATAGAAGATTAACACCCAAGAATAGTAGAGATAAGGATCAGGAGGTTTGCCCTACCGCTTGGAAGCCTGCCTCACATGCTGGAAAAAATGGCAGCTCAGACAGAGAAGGGAACACCAAGTAAAGGGTGATGGGAGGACCCGCTCGGGTTGGGAGCGGCCGAAAATTGACTATAGACCAAGCACGATGGCCACTTGCAAACCACAATACCCAAAAGGAGAGAGAGAACAAAAGGGAATGCCCTACCATAGAAGTGGGGGTGAGAGGTAGGGGGGAGGGGGTGGGGGTGGGAAGGATACTGGGATCAGTGGTGGTGGAGAATGGGCACTGGTGGAGGGATGCGTAACCGGTCATTGTATGACTGAAAAGCAAACACGAAGGTTTGTAAGTATGTAACAGTACCTCATGGTGATTCACTAATAAAAAAATTTAAAAAACAGAAAAAATAAAACCAGTATGGAAATTTATACCCTTGAGAGAGAAAGAGAGAAAGAAAGAAGGAAGGGGGGAAGGAAGGAAGGAGAAGGAATGTAAATAAAGAATGAAGAAGGAAGGAAGAGAAAGAAATGTAAGAGAAATGAGTAAAGGAAAGGAGAAAGGAAGGAAGGAAGGAAGGGAAAGAAAGAGAAAAGAAAGAGAAGGAAGGAAGGGAAAAAGAAAGAAATGAAGGGAGGGAAAGAAAGGAGAGAGAAATGAAGGAAGTTAAAGAAGGATGGAAGAAGGGTGGGCGGGTGGGCAGGCAGGCTGGAGCAGTTGTACAGCGGGTAGGTCATTTGCCTTGCAGGCAACCGACCTGGGTACGATTCTCAGCATCGCAGATGATCCCCAAGCACAGAGCTAGGAGGGGCCCTGAGCACTGTTGGGTGTGACCCCAAACCAAAAAGAAAAAAGAAAGAAAGGAAGGAAGACTTATGAGCTCCTATGTTCAACAATAGCCAAGAGCAACGGGGTGACCTGGTAGGGCTCAGGGGCTCAGGGGGTGTGGGGTGCTGGTGACTGAACCCGCGACAATGCCCTCCATACTGTCTCATGGCTCGGGGTCCCCCAAGAATTTTGGTTTCCTTCTGCTTGTCTGGTGGGCGGGGGGCACGAAGCTGAGCCTGAGGTCTCCTGAATCATTGTGCTGACTGTGAACCCCGAGGGTGATGCTTGGTGGTACCGTGGCACCAGTGGGATCAACAAAGCATCATTTGCAGATGCAGTGAGGGCTCCCGGGATCCCTGTCTGCCCTCTTCCAGCTGCTGAACCCGGGCATCTGTGTGGGACTCACAGCGTGGCATGGAGGGGGCCCTGGCTCCACCCCCAGCTCATTCCCTCCTGCCTCAGTTTCCTTCTCCACAAAACAGACACAGAAGGACAAAAAAGACACCATACTAGGCTCCCCTGGGTGGGCGGACAGGGAGGTGACAGAGCCCAGAAACTGGGGGGTTCCAGCCCAGAGGTTCCCGGCAGCTCCCGCCTAGCACTTGAAGGCAGTGTCACCCTTTGTCCCCGGGACCGTGTGGTCACTAGGCCTGTCCTCGGCTCGCACAGGAGGACAGAGGGGCCAATAAGGGGCTGTGACTCACAGCGGACGCTGCGTGACTCAGCCCCACTGGAGACAACACCCAGATCTCCCGAGAGGAGCTGGGGCCCCCCAACCTGTCCTCCCAGGCCTTTGGAGTCTTTTTCAATTTAATTTCTGATTTCAGGCCTCTGGCACCTCATTTCCCTTTAGGATTGGCCCTGGAGTCACTGGGGTAGGGGAGAGTGTGAAGTGCCTCCTCCTCTTCCTCCTTCTCTCCCTGCTCCTCCCAGACCCTCCCTTGGGGTTCAGCCAGGCCATGAGTAAAGACCGTGTGACTTGGGTGCGGCAGACCCTGGCAGGTTTGAGGGACCAGGACTCTGATCCGTCTCTTGGGTAATCACGGCTGATTAGTGCCGGGCGCTCGGCGACGGCTCCAGCCCCGGCATGTGCCGTGGAGGGCCGGGCCCCAGGAGTGACGGGTCTGCGGGCGCCCTGGGACCAGCCCCTCCCCAGGACCCAGGACCGGAATGAGGGGAGTTGGGCGGGGTGGCTGAGTTGCCTGTGTCCTTGCTAGAGAATGGAGGATAGGAGAGCTGAGAATTCACCCATCATCCATCGATTCATGTCTTCATCCACTCATTAGTTCGTCTGTTTGTCCCTCCAGCCATCATCCATCCATCCATTAATTCATCTCTTTGTCCATCTACCCATTCATCCATCATCTACCCATCATCCATTCATTCATTCATCTCTTCATCCGTCCATTCATTAATTCATCCCTTCGCCTGTTTGTTCATTCATTCAGCCATTCATTCATTAGTCCTTCCATTAATTCACTTCATCCTTTCCAACCTTTATCCTCCCATTCATTAATTCGTCCATTCATCCATTCCTTCATGGATTGCCCATTCTTGAATTCATCCACCCACCCCTTCACTCATCCAGCCATACGGCATTGATCACCCATTCATTAATTCATCCATTCATCTATTGGCCTATTCCTTCATGGATTACCCATTCTTGAATTCATCCTTCCACTCCTTCATTCATCCGGCCATCCCGGCATTGATCAAACATTAATTTATTCATCCATCCCTTCATTGATCAAACATTCATTTATTTGTCCTTTAATCCATCCAACTTTTCAGCCGTCATCCATCCTTTCCAGAGTATTCTGAGGAGAAGGACTTCCTCAAACATTTTATAAGCTAAAAACTCCTGAAGGCTTGGGGGCTACCTGGATCACTAGGTGTGAACTCCTTCCTCCCCCCCCCCAAATCAACTGAAAGAAACAGGGACTAGAGAGATGGCACCGGGCTGCCCTTGCCGCTGGAAGGGTCTCCCGAGCCCTGCCATGAGTGATCCCTAAGGACAAAGCCAGGAGGAAGCCCTGAGCACCTCCAGGTGGGGCTGCAAAACAGAAAGAGTAAAAAGAAACTTTATTTACACACGGAAGCAGAGAGCCAGATCTGGCCCAGACAGAGCAGTCTATGGACTCTGTACTTCTCTGTTTGTAGGTGCTTAATTGTCTCTTCTTCAAGCTTTGATTGAGCAGCTACTGTGTGCCAGCTGGGAACAGGGACACTGTCTGACCATAATGATTGCTCGTATTTTGCCAATGAATTCTAGCTGGGAATGTTCTATACCTGCATGCATGTACTCTTTACTCTCTCTGACTAGCCAAGCACCTGGCCCCAGGGGAAAACAGGGGAGGAGTCTGAAACATTTTATGGTCACTGCAATCATTCCAGACGCATTCACAATGAATGAATGGGCAAAAGCCCAGCACAGGACATTCAATAAATACGTATGGTGTGATCCCATGCAGCAATAAATAAATAAAATAGATGTGCATCATGCCTAGTAAGTTTCCCTGAAGAAGTTCTTAGGCAGGACCTGGTGGGTGGAGGGCGATGAGGGGAGTTGTGCTTTGAAAGATGGCAGTCAGGGAGGGCTTCCTGCAGGAGGTGAGTTGGAGTGAAAAAAATCTAACTGTGAAAAAAAGTCAGAAGCAGGGAAATCTAGGGAGAGGAAAAGCAGAGGGGCTGGGGAGACACCCCTGAGGCAGGAACAGGATTGAGCGCCAGATGCCAGGGGAGAGTACTGCAAAGGAGAAACCTCCTGTACTTTTTAAAAAATTTTTACTCTTTTAGGAATTTTTATTTTTTATTTGGGGGTGGGGTGAGGATATCACACCTGGCTGTATTATGGGCTTCTTTCTTTTTTTGGGGGGGGGGCTCTATGCACAGGGATTACTCCTGGCTCTGCACTCAGAAATTACTCCTGGTGGTGCTCAGGGGACCATATGGGTTGCTGGGAACCGAGCCCGGGCCAGCTGCGTGCAAGGCAAAAGCTCTCCCCGCTGTGCTATAGCTCCAGCCCCAAGGCCCCTATCCTTTAAAAAAAAACAACAGAAAACAATATGAGATCGCATGTCCTTCTCTCCCAGAAGGGAGCAACGTGATGCACGCCATAGCCACGCCGCCAGACCCCACGCCAGCCTGTTTCACTCGGGGCGCACGGGGGGGGGGTGAGACCCCTCCCCGCCCCAAGGGACCCGGCCCCGGCAGCTGAAAACCTCCAGAACTCAACCGCCGCCCTGTTCACCGCCGCTCTCCACACACTCGGGCCGAGTCTCACCCACAAGTGAACCTTCTCCTGGACACTTCATACCACACACCCTACCCATACTCCAACAGGACCGCACCACATTGGATGGGGTTCAAAGTAGGAGACAATCAACCTTAGAGGGAAATATTATATCATTTCAGTTCTGCTTTGGGGCAGGGATTGGGGTTCGGGATGGACACATCCGAAATATGGTGGTGAGAAAGGTGTTTGGATTGGGATTGCGTGTTTGACTATTAAATGCAATCACGTGAAACAGGCTGGCGTGGGGTCTGGCGGCGTGGCTATGGCGTGCGTCACGTTGCTCCCTTCTGGGAGAGAAGGACATGCGATCTCATATTGTTTTTTTTTTTTTTTAAGATGGTGGGATTGGTGTTTGACTATTAAATGCAATCAAGTTACTTGAGCTACTTTATACACTGTCACTGTCACTGTCCTCCCGTTGTCCATCGATTTGCTCGAGCGGGCCCAGTCATGCCTCCATTGTGACACCTGTTACTGTGTCTGGCATATTGAATTCGTCACGGGTAGCTTGCCAGGCTGTGCCGTGTAGGTGTGATACTCTCAGTACTTTATACAGTAAAAAAATTTGAATGAAACAATACATGTATGATGGGACTGGAGCAATAGGACAGCGGGGAGGGCCTTGCATGCATCTTACCAAGGTTCAGGCCCCGGCATCCCCTAGGGCCGCCTGAGCACTGTCAGGAGTGAGCCTTGAGCACAGAGCCAGGAGTGAGCCCTGAGCACTGCCAGTTGTGGCTCCCAAAGCAATAAACCCATAAATAAAGGAAATATTTTCTCTCTGGTGGGAGGATAGCTCAGGGAGCAGTGCACCAGTTCAGCTCACAGGAGACCCAGGTTCGATCTCCGGCCCCTCCTATTCCCCAAGCACTTTCTGCAGCAATTCCCTGAGTCCAAAGCTGGTTATAGCCCTTAAGCACCCCTGTTTCCGCGTCCCAAACCACAAACAAACAAAAAGAATAAAAATTGTTCTAGGGACTGGAGCGATAGCACAGCGAGTAAGGCGTTTGCCTTGCACGCAGACAACATGACCGACACAGGTTCGATTCCCAGCATCCCACATGCTCCCCCGAGCACCGCCAGGAGCAATTCCTGAGTGCATGAGCCAGGAGTAACCCCTGAGCGTCGCCGGGTGTGACCCAAAAAGAAAAAAAAATTGTTCTATTTTCTTTCTTATTATGCTTTGGCTCTGGAGGCCAAACTTGGGGTTCTCAGGGAGCCACAGATCAAAACTGCCTCCCACATGAAGACCCAACACGCCTGCCTTTTTTTTTCTTTTTGGGTCACACCCGGCAATGCACAGGGGTTACTCCTGGCTCTGCGCTCAGGAATTATCCCTGGCAGTGCTCAGGGGATCACATGGGATGCTGGGAATCGAACCTGGGTAGGCCGTGTGCAATGCAAACGCCCTACCCACTGTGCTATCGCTCCAGCCCCCATGCCTGCCCTTTGAACCTTCTCCCCAACCTTAATTAATTTGGGGGTGCCAGAGTGAGAGCACAGCAGATAAGGTGCTGGCCTTGCCGGAAGCTGAGTCAGGTTTGATCCCCGACACCCTCGAGAGTCCCCTAAGCCCTGCCAGGAGTGAGCTCTGAGCACAGAGTCAAGACTCTGAGCACATAGCAGTACTCCTACATTAAAAAAAAAAGACTCTGAGCACTGCCGGGTGTGTCCCCAAATCAAAACAAAACTAATTAATTGGGGAGGGTGTCACACCCAGCACTGCTCAGGGCTGTTTCCTGTCTTTGTGCTCAGGAATCACTTGGGGTGGGGCTCTGGGGACCCACGGGGTGCCAGGGATCAAACCTGAATCAGCCATCTGCAAGGCAAGCACCTTCCCCGCAATCGGCTTTTTGGGTTTGGTTTGGTTTTAGAACCTCCTTCGACATTGCTCAGGGCTGACTCCTGACTCTGCACTCAAGAATCACTCCTGGCGGTGCTCTGGGGACCCTACGGGATGCGGGCGGGGGGCAGGGGAGTCGAACCCAGGTTGGCTCGTGTAAGCAAGTACCTTCCCCTGCTACAGACGCTCCTCCCCACCCCATCAACATTCTATAATGCAGACGTCCTTGGCAGGAGAGCTGGCATGTGGATGGGGGTCTAACTGGGCATGGAGTCTGTGTGTAAAATCACATCCTTTCTCCAGATGCTCCTGTCCAAGAAGGAAGAGGAGGAGGGGGGAGGAACAGACGCCCAAGAGCACCTGGCTTCCTGAGAGTCATAAATGGGGCTGAGGGGAGACAGAGAACAGTCCAGAAGTCAAACTTCATCCACTGACCCACCCTCAGCGCCTTCCCCTGGAAGGTGCATTGGCAGCAAAGCCTCCGGGTAAACATTCCGCTGGGCAGCAGTGCGGATGCTGGGCCAAAGCAAGCAGCAAGGAAACGGGGAGTGAGCCGAGCACTGGGCCGGCTCCTGAGCCGAGCAGCGGGTCTGGCTGGCCCTGTGCGATTTCTGTGGCCCCGGGGGACTGGATCCTTCTCCCTGGGGGTGATCTTGGGCCATGTGGGGGACGCTGAGCCACCTCCTGGTCTCCACCTCTCGGAATCTCTCCCCTGCCACCCCTCAGATGCCTCCCAGGCAGCCCCAGAGTGAGTGTCATCTCAACGACAATTTTTGTTTTGTGAAGGGGGAGTGGGGCCCAACTCAGTGCTCAGGGGTACTCCCAATTTAGTGCTCGGTGGTGGCTCCTGACTCAGTGCTCAGGATTCTTGCAGTGGATGCTGGGGATTGAGCCCGAATCTCCCAAATGCAAAGTGTCTGCTCTGCCTGTTGCTCTTTCTCTCCAGGCCCTCTCCTCTCTGCTTGTTTCTTTTGGGGGGCCCACATCTATGCTGAGAACAACTCTCAGTGCAGTGCTCAGGCAGTCCTGGGGATCAAACCCAAGCCTCCTGTCTGCAGAGTCTGTGCTCCAGCCTGTTGAGACATCTCTCTGGCCCTCAGGGGGAGGGAGTCTAGGTAGTGCTCAGGGGTGACTCCTAGTTCTGTGCTCAGGGACCAGTCAACCATTTGAGGGATCAGGGATCGAACCCAGGTGGGACACGTGTGAGGCGAGTGCCCTCTCTGCTGTCCTATCTCTCCAGCTCTGAGAAGACGTCTTCAAGAAGGCTGTCAGCCAAGCACCCAGCGTTACACCTCACACCTTGCAACTATACATTTATTCAGGGCAGAGAGACACAAAAGTAGGGAGGGTGCTCTCCTCTGTACTCAGCAACCCAAGTTCGAGCCCCAGCATCTCTTATTCCAAGCACGCCAGGAGTAATTCTTAAGCACAGAGCCAGAAGTAACCCCTGAGCATCTCCAGATGTGGCACACCCTCAAAAAAAAAAAAAAAGATCTATCCACTAAACTCCTCAAACCAATAATCAAGATGCTCTACATCCAGTCCTTCCTGCCCTCACACTCCAGCCCTCCTCCACTTGTTCCTTTGCCTCAGCCTCCTTGCTTTTCTTTCCACGGAGGACCAGGCCCCCTCCTGCCCCAGGACCTTTGCACAGGCTGTTCTCCAGGCTAGTTTCCGTAAAGTTGCTCCTGGTTGACTCTCATGTTCCGTGATTGACCACCAGTGTCACCTTCTTGGAACCCCTTTGCCCAGAGTTGCCTTGGTTTCTTCTGCTCTGGGTCCTTGTTCTTGTGTGCAATTTGGATTTGGGAGTGCTGGGGTTGGAGTCATACCCAGTGTGAGGCTTAGGGGCTATTCCAGGCTCTGTGCTCAGGGGTCACGCCTGGCCATGCTCAGGGGACCATGCGGTGCTAGGGACAGAACCTGGATGACTGTGTGCAAGGCAAGTGTTTTTACCCCTGACTGAACCCCACCCCCAGCAATAATCTGCAAGTTGTCCCTGAGCACTGCCATATGTGACCCCCAAGACTAGAAATCTGGGGGGGGGGCAGAGAAATTTCACAATGGGCCGCACGTGGGTTTCACGTGCGAGAGACCCAGGTTCCGCCCTTGGCACTGCCCAATCCCCTAACCTCTTCCAAATAACCCTGTGGAGCGCTGAGCTGGTAGTAATCTTCCTGTACCATTCCTCCCACTCCCCAACAAAAACAAAGCGAGGACAAACGGCTTGATGTGGAAACAAGCGGATATATATTTGGAAACAATGTGGAAACAAACTATAAACTATGTATTTGCCCGATAAACTAGCGGCCCCTGATTCTAGCGCTGAGGAGGCTGGTTATGGTCCTGGAGTCACTCAGGGCTGCGCTTTGATCCCCACTTCCAGCACCTTTGAGCCTGGACCCCCGCCCCCAGCACTGCTTGGGAGCCCCTTTTAAAAAAGATTTAAGGGGCCGGACTGATAGTACAGCGGGTAGGGCGTTTGTCTTGCACGCAGTCGACCTGGGTTCCATCCCCCGCATCCCATATGGTCCCCCAAGCACCGCCAGGAGTAATTCCTGAGTGCGGAGCCAGGAGGAACCCCTGAGCACCGCTGGGTGTGACCCAAAAAGAAAAAAGGGAAAAAAAAAAAACAAGATTTAAAAGGTCTAGACGGCACATGAAGGACAAGGCCTCGTGGGTGGGGGAAATGCTTATAGGATGGAGGGGGGCTCCCCCAAAGACTTGAACTGGTCCCCTTGGAAATGTGCGCGGAGGGCGAGGACCAGTCAGAGGGGATCCCTGGAGGATCTCGGGAAGCTGGATCCCAAGGACGACAACACCGCCGCGGAGACACAGTCCCGGAAAGTAGGGGAGAGGTCATGGCAGAGCTGGGGCGCCCCAGACTTCGGCCTTTGCTCCGGGCGACTGGAAAAGTATAAAGCGGGGAGGGGGGGTGGCGAGAACCACCACACGCACACACAAAAAAACAGCGTGATAACGGGTTCCCCGCCCCTCCCCTAGTGCGCCTGCCTCTCATTGGCTCGACTGCCTGTCCGTCTTCCGTCTCCACCAATCATCTTCCAGGCAGAGGTCTAGGCCCTCCCCGGGAGTATTTTAGCACCTTTTGCGGGTGGTGACCCAGTTCCCGAGACCAGCCCGCAACCCTGGTGGTGGGGGCTGGACCTGCTGCTGCCCAGAGCCGAGATGCAGACGGCGCTGGAGCCTGAGGTGACCGAGCTCTTGCATGGGGACACGGTGGTGGAAAAGGTTAGTCCCGGGCGGTCTTGGGGGGTGGCAGGAGAGACTGGAGGCTACGAAGCACCCCCCTTGCACAGGTGGGAACAATGAGGTCCATGGAGAGTACGCGAACTTGTAGAGCCAGAGACATAGAACAGCAGCTCGAACGTCTGCCTGACGCAACTTAGCCGGGTTTGATCTCCAGCATCCCTTAGGGTGCCCCCCGAGCACCGCCAGAAGTGCTCCCTGAGCACAGAACCGGAGTCCCGCCGGGTGTGGCCCTCAAATCCCACCAAAGAAAATTGATCAAACTTGCAGCCCAGCCCCCACCTGTCCCCTACCTGGGACAGGTTGAAAATACGAAAAGAAGGGCCAAAATTGTAGCATAGCAGGGAGAGCCCTTGCCAATATGGTTTCGATCCCCAGCGTCCCATAGGGTCCCTGAACCCCACCAGGAGTGAGCCCTGAGCACAGAGCCAGGAGTCAGCCCTGAACACCACCGGGTGTGGCCCCAAAACCAAAACCAAAACACACACACACACACACACACACACACACATAAGCAAAAAAGTTTGTTGAATCAGCGAAGTGGGTGGAATCCCCTGGTGTCACTTTGGCACCTGGTACAGAAATGGAGGAACTTAGGAACGTGATCTCTTGCTCCAGAGGGAGGCGCTGGGAAGGTGCTGGCCTGCACATCTTGTGAGCCGGGTTCGATGGCCGGCACCCCACAAGGTCCGCTGAGCACCACCAGGAGTGATCCCTGAGCACTGCTAAATGAGCCCTCCACCCAAAGGGGGGGGGGAAGGAAACAAGAAACGATTTCTTTCCCTTTGGGTCAGCCCGTTTATAGGGATCTGGAAACAGGCACAGCAGGCTGTGGGGCAGGAGCGGGCAGCCCTCACTCCGTCCCTTCCTCACCCCAGATGGCCAGTTCCCTTTGCCCCCTGGGGCCCCTGGACAGCCTGGAGCTCCTGGACCTGCTGTTCGACGGTCAGGACGGGATCCTGAGGCACATGGAGATGGGCACAGACTGGAGACACACTGAGGAACAGGTATGGCTGTGCATCCCCTCAGCTCCGGCCTGGGGTTCAGCGTCCCCCCGGGGCTCCGTCTTAGACAAGCATGTTCCCTGTGAGGCTTCTGCCCTGACCCCCCAAGAGGCGAGTGGTGAGCGGCAGAGGGAACAAAGTTGCCCCGAGACGGGCAGTAACTTGGCTGGGGCCACACAGCAGTTTGAACTCGAGTCCAAACTCGAGTTCCGGAGCTGGAGAGATAATACAGGGGTGAAGGTGCGGGTTGTGCCTGTTTTTTTTTTTTCCTCTTTCTTTTCTTTTTTTTTTTTTTTTTTTTGCTTTTTGGGTCACACCTGGCGATGCTCAGGGGCGACTCCTGGCTCTGCACTCAGGAATCACTCCTGGCAGTGCTTGGGAGACCCCCTGGGATGCCCGGGATCGAACCTGGGTTGGCCGCGTGCAAGGCAAATGTCCTCTCCGCCATTCTATTGCTCTGGCCCCTGTGCCTGGCTTCAACTGGTCCCACATGATGTCTCCAAGCACAGAGTCCGAAGTAGGCCACCACCCCCCCCCCAAAAAAACACAAAAGGTGGCCAGAGTGAGAGTGCAATGGGCAGAGCATTTGCCTTGCATGCAGACAACTTGGGACCCATCCCTGGGATACTGCAGGGTCCCCTGAGCAGCGTCAGGAGTGATCCCCGAGTACAGAGCCAGGGGTGACCCTGAGCATCACCAGGTGTGGCCCCAAAAAACAAACAAAAAAAGAAAGAAAGAAAAGGAAAGGAAAAGATAAAAAGAGTGAAAAGGTCCAGGGAGGGTGCTTGGTTTTCCCAAGTCACACAGCACCAGGCAACCGTCTCCCGCTGCCCCTCTGGCCCCAGCAGGTGCTGCCTTGCCCAGACTCTGACGATTTCCTCAACACCTTCCTGGGCTCCGGGCATTCGGCAACCAGCTCCCCGCAGTGGTCCCCCGCGGCCAGCGACAGTGGCATCTCTGAAGATCTGCCCTCCGATCCCCAAGACACCCCTCCGCGAAGTGGGTCCGCTGTCAACCCCTCCTACCGAGCTGCGCTCCCGGGCCCCTCCCGGCCGCCCGGGCCAGCGCCTTCCCCGCACGAGGCCTCTGTGGCCATTGACCTGGGTGAGTGCTCGCGGCCCCTTCGAGGGGTTCATGGTCAGAACCTCTTGAGACTGAGCCTCCCCCACATTTCCTAACCCCCCCCGCCCCCCCTTGTGAGGCCCAGCTGGGAGCCGCCAAAGCCAGGAGCAGCCTGGGGGGAGGGGGAGCAGGCCGGCTGCTCAGAGGAGATAACACTAGGCCCAAACGACAGCACAGCAAGGAGGGCACCGGCCTTGCACATGACTGACCCAAGTTCGATCCCCGCCGGCCCACAGGGTCTCCGAGCCAGGAACAATTCCTGAGTGCAGAGCCAGGAGTCAGCCCTGAGCACCACCAGGTGTGGCCCGAACTTAAAAAAAAGAAAGTAAATAAAAATAAAAGGCGCCACAAATGAAGTAAAAAGGGTCACAGATGGGGCCGGAGTGCCAGGACCGCAGAGAGGGTCCTGGCCTTTCACGTGCTAAGCCGGGTTCGCTCCCCAGCGTCCCAGAGGGTCCCCCGATCCCCGCCAGGAGTTACCCCTGTGTACAGAGCAAAAGTGAGCCGAGAGTATCACTGACTGTGGCCCCAAAACAGAAAAAAAGAACACATCCCAGCAGGACCTTTGAGCTTGCCAAGGGGGATCATATCTTATGGTGCTCAGGGATACTCCAGGCTCTGTGCTCAGGGATGACTCCTGGCTCTGTGCTCAGGGATGACTCCTGAGATCTCTGGGGGCCCTGTGAGGTGCCGGGGATGGAGCCGGGTCTGCTGCCTGCACAGCCAGGTCCTGGGATGTCTGTAAACTCCAGAGGATGTGCTACGAGGAGTCACTCACTCGAGGCCACACAGCCCTGCCTCCCTCCCCAGAGTCAGGATGAGAATTCTGGGTACCCCATTCCGGGCTGCCCTGGACCTCACCTCCCTCCTCAGATGCCGCCCCCTTCTCTCCACTGCCCTGTCCCAGGGGGGTAACATTCTCCCTGCCGAGTGGACAGCGGCTCCCTTGTCCACTTCCTGATACGTCTGGGTTCCCATCTTCCAGCAGAGGGGACACCAACGTCCCCGCCACGGCTATCCACTTTCAAACCAGGCCTCCGGGGGCTCTAGGCTATGCCTCTTGAGCACTTGGAGTCCAACGGGGAGGCTGCCTGGAGGAGGCGGCAGTAGCAGGGAGGTCAGGGTTGCCCTCCTGACCCTCCCTGTTCCCGTCTCCATCCCCGCCGGCCCTGGTCAGAAATGTGGAGCCCGGAAGTGTACCCCGAGGAGCACGCAGAGCTGGCAGATGCATCCCCACGCTATAATCTCACTGTGAAGGACCTTCTCCTCTCTGGCAGTGGCGGGGACCCGGTGAGCGGGGGGACCCTGTGCACCCCACACACATACCCCAGAGCTGGGGCTCCAAAGAGTCTCATCCCGCGAGACTTGGACAGTTGAATCACACAGGGGGCTGGGGGGGTCAGTGAGGCCAAGCCCTGAGCTCCCTGTTCTCGTGGGCTGGGGTTTAGGAAGTTCCACGAGGGGGAACTGCAGGGAGGGCGTTTGCCTTGCACGTGACTGACCTGAGTTGGATCCCCAGAGCGCCCTGTCATCCCCTGAGCACAGTCAGGAGTCCGTTTTGAGCAGCGACACTTGGCACGGCCCCCCAAAACAAAGCAACAAGAAATGTGTGCCTCAGAGAAGTTGATCCACCAACCCAATGTCACACAGCCAGCAATTTTGTTTGAGGATCACACTCAGGGTGCTCTGGAGCAACTCCCTGCTCAGTGCTCTGGGGGACCCTGTGGTGCCAGACGTCAGACATGGGCTCCCACATGCAAAGGCTGACCTCTGGGCATTTTCTCCCACTCTTTCATTGCGACTCGAAGTCCAGTTTGTCTGACCTGGCAAGCTCCAGGCAGGACTGAAGTGCTCTCCCCAACAGGAAGACCGTGATTGGTGTAGACCCCTGGGAATGCAGGGGAAGACAGGCTGGAGGGGGTGGGATGTCATGGCAGAGCCAGGCAGGCTTCCTGGAGGAGGTGAAACTTCAGCAGGCCTGGAATTCTAGAGGAGGTGGGGTCAACTTTGGGGTTTTTGTTCGTTTGGGAGAGCCGCACTCTGCTGTGCTCAGGACTTACTCCCGCTTCTGCACTCAGGAATCACTCCTGGTGGAGCTCAGGGTTCCATTTGTTAGTGCTGGGGCTGGCACCTGTGCTAGACGCTTGCCAGGCAAACAGCCTCTCCACTGCGCTGTTGTTCCGGCCCCCATGGTCCACCCGGGGAATGAGAATGGGTTACCGTCCAGCAGGAGGGGAGAGAGCAAGAGGATGTGGCCAGGGACCAGATAAAAGTTAACAAATACATATATATATATATATTTGTTGTTGTTCGTTTGTTTCATTTTGTTTTGGGCCCACTCATGGCAGTGTTTAGGGGACCATCTGAGATGCTGGAGATTAAACCTGGTGAGCCGTGTACCAGGCAAGCCCCTTTTCTATTGTAATATATCTCTGGCACCTCAAAAAAACTTTTTTGGGGGGCACGCCCAACAGTGCTCAGCGTCACTCTTGGCTCTGCACTCAGGGATCACTCCTGGCAGTGCTGGGAAACCCTGTGGGAAGCAGGAGATTGAACCTGAGTTGGCTGCGTGCAAGATAAGCTCCCTCCCTGCTGTATTATTGCTCCGCCCTCCACCCCCAATTTTTTTGGGGGGTCCACACCCAGTGGTGCTCAGATCTTACTCCTGGTTCTGTGCCGAAGGGTCCTGAGGGACCATAAAGGATGCTGAAGATCAAAACCCAGGTCGGCCATATTTTAGGCAAGTGCCTTCCCCACAGTCCTATTGCCCCCCTTTTTTAAATTTTTGGGTCACACCCGGCGATGCTCAGGGGCTACTCCTGGCTCTGCACAGTGGCCACATGGGGTGCCGGGGACTCAAACCAGGGTTGGCTCCGTGCAAGGCAGATGCCCCTTGTTGCCCTTTTAAGCCTCTACAGAAGCCGGGATTCTTCCCTGGGTGCTGATGTGGATTTTGTGTTCGATCCCGGGCACGGCCAGGTCCCCAGGCATCCTGGAAGTGACCCCCAGCCCCCAGAGATAGATCTTCAGCCTCCCAGGAATGGAATTTGGGGTCGGGGGAAGGGCTTGTGCCCTGCGTGCTGGAAGCTGGGTCGCATTGCGGGGTTCTCAGCTCGGGTGCCCCCTTAGCGTTTCCCAGGGGACCGCCTGCCCTCCCCGACGCCGCTGTCTCTCTCCCCGATTCTCCTGGCAGCAACAGCATCACCCCACAGCCCCTCACCTGCTGCGCCCCGGAAGTGGACACAGCCAGGAGCTGGTGTTGACGGAGGATGAGAAGAAGCTTCTCGCTAAAGAAGGAATCACGTTGCCCACCCAGCTCCCCCTTACTAAGGTGAGCTGGGATGGGGGATGCACGGGGTGGGGGTGAGGGCAACAATTCTTAATCTATTTCCCCGCAGCTGCCCTGAGGTTCCCTTCAGGGCTCAGGTATGTCTGGGTAAGTCGGTCACCTGGTAGGGAGCACCGCCCTCTGCCGTCCAGCGCGAGGTAGTGCAGGGGAAAGGCACTTGCACGCCGCGGAACCAGCATCGCCAGGCGTGCACCAATCTCTAAAATAATCAAAATAAATAAAAGCCTTCGGGCCGGAGCGATAGCACAGCGGGGAGGGCGCTTGCCTTGCACGCGGTGCCCGAAATACCATAGGGTCCACCGAGCACCATCAGGAGTGATCCCTGAGTGTAGAGTCAGGAGTAAGCCCTGAGCGTCGCCACGTGCAGCCCCCAATCCCACCCCAGACCCCAAAAAGCACTTTCCAGGCCAGCCGGGAGCTCAGCTGGGCTGAGGGACCTGGGACACCTACTTTTTCTTCTTTCTTTTATTGGCTTTGGGCCCACCGGCAGTGAGTCGAAAAGGTTATTTTATTCATGTGATTATTTATTATGATTTTGTTTGTTTGGGGGGGCACACCTGGCCGTGCTCAGGGGTTTTGACTCTGCATTCAGGGATCAGTTTTGGCAGGGTTTGGGCGCCTCTCGGGGCTGTGGGGGATTCAACCCTGGTCGACCACGTGCAAGACTAGCGCCCTCCCCGCTGGACTATCTCTCCTGGTCCAGGTTTTTTATTCTTGAAAAGTGCCGGGTGCACTACCATTTTTTTCTAGTTTGTGACCACTTGGAGAATGGGCTTCCCCTTCCCATGTTTCCATCCGCGCCCCCCAAATCACATACAACAGACAGAGGCTGAGGGTTGGTGTGGACGCCCTACACGGTGGCCCTCCCCAGCGGACCTGCTTTGCGGCGCCTTCGGCAAAACAGCCGTTGGACAGTGGCGGGACATTAGGATATTGGCGGGTGCTGGGGAAGAGATGGCCAGGAGGGGGCGCAGTGGCACCGCTGCGCCAGACACACCGCACACTTTTCCTAGAGATTGTGCAGAGTCAGCGAGCAGAGGGAAGCTGGTGTTTAATTCCTCAGGGCTCTGCCCCCCAGGTTCCCTGGGAAGAGGATGTTTTGAGCTTATTTGGGTTCAGGCCACAAAGCAGACAGACCTTCGAGACGCCCTCAACCGCCTCCCTCCGTGTGTGTGTGTCTATACCTGGCGGTATTCCGGGCTCTGCTCAGGAATCGCTCATGGTAGGGCTTGGGGGACCCGACTCAGGCCCCAACCTCCTCCCGCTTTTATTGGGCAGAATGAGGAGCGAGTGCTGAAAAAAATCCGCCGGAAAATCCGGAACAAGCAGTCTGCTCAAGAGAGCCGAAAGAAGAAAAAGGAATATATTGATGGCCTGGAGACCCGGTAAGGGTTGTGGACCATAAGTGTTGTGTGTGTGTGTGTGTGTGTGTGTGTGTGTGTGTGTGTGCGCGCGCGCGAAGGGGGGGGAGTACCATACGTGAGGAAGTTTGAAGCCCAGAGAGAGGGGTGCAATGTGACTAAGCTCAGGGTGTTTAGGGGCTGTCAAAATGTTTGTTTTGCTATCTGTCTCACTCTCTGAGATGTTTTACATGAATTGCAAGAGTGTAAAGATACCCAAAGTCCTGTGAGGGTTTGGAGAGAGGAGAGGGGTCCCTTGATCTTTGAGAAGGTTCCAGATGGACAACACAGAGTGAAAGTGAGAATTTAAAACTAAAGAATTTAGGGCCTGAGGGCCCAGAACAAGAGTCCAGAGTTGGATGGGTGCTGGCTTTGCATGCGATTGACCCAAGTTCAAACTCCAGCACCCCGGATGGCCCCCTCAGCCTGCCAAGAGTGATCACTGAGCACAGACACAGGAGTAAACCCTGAGCACAGCTGGGTCTGGCAACAAAATAAATTTTAAAAATTTAAATGTTCAGCGGGTAGGGCGTTTGCCTTGCCTGTACGTGGCCAACCTGGGTTTGATTCCCAGCATCCCATATGGTCCCCCGAGCACTGCCAGGAGTAATTCCTGAGTGCAGAGCAAGGAGGAACCCATGAGCATCGCTGGATGTGATCGAAAAAGCCACTGCTCTGTAGCACTGTCCTCCTGTTGTTCATCGACTTGCTAGAGCGGGCACCAGTAATGTCTCCACTGTGAGGCTTGTTGTTGCTGTTTTTGGCATATCAAATATGCATGGGTAGCTTCCCAGGCTCTGCCATTTGGGTGGAATACTCTCAGTAGCTTGCCAGGCTCTCCGAGAGGGACAGAGGAATCGAACCTGGGTTGGCCGCGTGCAAGGCAAATGCCCTACCCACTGTGCTATCACTCCAGCCCCTCCATTTTACTTCACTTTGTGATTTATTTTTGGTTTGGCGGCCACCCCAGAGGTACTCAGAAGTTACTCCTGGCTCTGTGCTCAGGGATCCCTCCTAGCAGTGCTTAGGGGAAAGCTTTGGGATGCCAGGGCTCAAAGCCGTGTGCCAGGTAAATGCCCTCCCCGTTGTGTTATGGTTCCAGCCCCTAATGTCTCTTTTTTTTTTTTTAATATGAGATGAGCTGGTGTGACAGCACAGCAAGGAGGGCGTTTGCTTTGCAACCGGTCAACCCAATTCAATCTCTGGCATCCCACAGGGTTTCCTGAGTACCACCAGGAGTAATTCCTGACAGCAGAGCCAGGAGGAACCTCTGAGCATTGCTGGCGTGACCCAAAAAGCCAAAAATAAATAAATAAAATAGAAGTATGGGGCCAAAGAGATAGTACAGAACATTTAAAAAAAATTTTGGCTTTTTGGGGGGCTGGAGCGATAGCACAGTGGGTAGGGCATTTGCCTTGCACACGGCCAACCCAGGTTCGATTCCTCTGTCCCTCTCGGAGAGCCTGGCAAGCTACTGAGAGTATTCCACCCAAATGGCAGAGCCTGGGAAGCTACCCATGCATATTTGATATGCCAAAAACAGTAACAACGAGCCTCACAGTGGAGACATTACTGGTGCCCGCTCTAGCAAATCGATGAACAACAGGAGGACAGTGCTACTGCGCAGTGTAGCACTGTCCTCCTGACCCAGGTTCGATTCCCAGCATCCCATATGGCCCCCCGAGCACCGCCAGGAATAATTCCTGAGTGCAGAGCCAGGAGTAACCCCTGTGCATTGCCGGGAGTGACCCAAAAAGAAAAAAAAAAAGAAGTAAAATGGAGACATCACAGATGGGACAGCATGACGTGATTCAGAGGCATGGTCTGCCCGAAATTTCTGCTCCTTCCGCATCTTTCCGGGACCTGACCCTTCACCTGCTCCTGGTGGGTTGATGAATGATGGTTCATGGCATTTTGTCCCTCCAGAATGTCCGCCTGCACGGCCCAGAACCAGGAACTTCAGAGGAAGGTCTTACACCTCGAGAAGCAGAACCTGTAAGTGTTGTCTCATTGAGGACAGAGGATGGGAGGAGGTGGCTCCTGGTGGCCCTAGTAGCAGGGAAGCCAAGCCTCAGCTGATGCTTCTTAGGGCTCCACTGAGAGGAGGGGATTTGGGGCTTTCAGGGTTGTAGAGGAGTTCACTGGGGTGAGTGAGGGTAGGAGTGGAGGGTATGTGCGGAATGTATTCTTAATGGTCAAAGGCTAGAAATACTGAGTGTAAAAAAACATAGTGGGGGGGGGCTGGAGAGTTAGCACAGCAGGTAGGCTGTTTGCCTTGCACACAGTCAACCCGGGTTCAATTCCCAGCATCCCGTATGGTCCCCCGAGCACCACCCGGAGTAATTCCTGAGTGCATGAGCCAGAGTAACCCCTGTGCATAGGCGGGTGTGACTCAAAAAGAAAAACAATAAAATAAAAACAACAACAAAAAAACTCACAGTGAGGGACTGGTGGGGAGCAAGGGCACTTCTTTGCACCCAGCCAACCCAGGTTCCCATAGGGTCTCCTGAGCACCACCAGGACTAATTCTTTTTTTTTTTTCCTTTTTGGGTCACACCCGGCAATGCACAGGGGTTCCTCCTGGCTCTGCACTCAGGAATCACTCCTGGCGGTGCTCAGGGGACCATATGGGATGCTGGGAATGGAACCTGGGTCGGCCGGGTGCAAGGCAAACGCCCTCCCCGCTATGCTATCGCTCCCGCTTCACCAGGACTAATTCTTGAGTGCAGAGTCAGGAGTAACCCCTGAGCATCGCCCTTGGGTAGCACTGTAGCACCGTCCTCCTATTCATCGATTTGATCGAGTGGGCACCCATAACGTCTCCATTGTGAGACTTGTTACTGTTTTTGGCATATTGAATATGCCACGAGGAGCTTGCCAGGCTCTGGCATGTGGGCGGGATACTCCCGGTAGCTTGCCAGGCTCTCCGAGAGAGGGACGGAGGAATCTAACCCGGGTTGGCCTCGTGCAAGGCAAACGCTCTACCCGCTGTGCTATCGCTCCACGCCACCGGCCCAGGGTGTGACCCAAAAAGAAAAGGAAAGAAAAGGCCTTCCTGGGGCTGCTGAGGAATGTGCGCTTTCAGGAGTCCGGGATGCAGGAGTGGGTACGGCCTCCAAGGTGGCGCCAGATGGGCTGTCTGTGCCTCTGGGGTGTTGATGGGATGGAGGCCGAGGAGGCGAGCCTGGGCTGGGGGGTGCCACAGGGCTTATAGAAGGAAGGAATCTAGCCCGCAGCCAAGCATGGGCACCACAAATGGGCTGGGAGCCAGATTCCTCTTCCGGGGGGGCTCAATCAAGGTTCCTGCCCCACACCAGGTCCCTTTTGGAGCAGCTGAAAAAGCTCCAGGCCACCGTCCTCCGGTCCACCGGCAAGTCAGCCCAGACCGGGACATGCATAGCGGTAAGTCTTGCACCTCAACTCCACGCCGCCCCCAAAACAAATTGGGGTCCTGGGTAGGCCTTGGAGGTGGGCGGGTGGGGAAGTTGTGGCGGCAGGGACTCAGCCCTGAGCCCCAGCTGAAGTATCATCCAGTGTCCTGGGGCTCAGTTCCCTGTAAGACGGGCATGCTCAGGGGAGGGGGACCCCACCCCGTCTCCCCCAGGTCCTGCTGCTCTCTTTCGCCCTCATCGTCCTCCCCTCCATCAGCCCCTTCACTTTCCACAAAGCCGAGAACCCCGGGGACTTCGCACCGGTCCGAGGTAGGTGAGCTGGGGGGTGCCACCCCCCTTTCCTTCAAAGCCCCTTCCCCCCACCCTGTGGGTCCACCTTATCCTAAACCCCCTGTTTCCCTCACGCTGGGTCTCGGGAAGGGGAATGTGTGTCTCGGGCCAGTCAGAGGGAAAGATATTCCAGACAAACAAACCCCCAAACAACAAACAGTATATATACAGGCTCCTGCAAATCTGGAACTTCACAGAGAAGAAAAATAGTGAAGGTGTGGAACGGAGGGAGAGAAGGTGGGGGGATGACACGGGAAGAGGTGAGGAGAGTAAATAAACACAGCAACAACATGCCCTGAGCAAGCACTGACCCTGGCTCAGAAGGGACAGCCTCTGCTAAGGTCCTGGGGCAGGAAAGCTAGTCTCTTGGCAGTGCATTTGCTCCCCAAGGCTCATCACTCATCACCCCCTTCCAGTTTTCTCCAGAACTCTGAACAACAACGCTGCATCCCGCGTGGCCCCGGACACTCTGCCAGGTTCAGAAGGCTCAGGAGACCTGCCCCAGGGGAGCACACCCCAGGAAGGGGCCCCAGGAAGTCCCAGGACGCACTGGGAACCCCAGGACTGGCTGGATCTGAGCAACTCAACTGAGCAGCTGAATAACTTGAGCCTGATGGCCGTTGAGTTCTTGGGGAGGCTGAATCTGGCCTTTCTGCTGGGCTGGGCCTCGCCTGAGCCCGCGCTGGGCCAGGGCCTTGTAGGGTTGGAGGCTGCGGTGGCAGGGGAGGAACTCTGAGCAGCACCCCTAGAACGCGCCCTCCTCTTCCCCCCACCTCGGGCCTTGCGGCTGGAAGGGCCAGCAGGCCTGGACATTGGAGGTGAGCCGGACAGACAGACAGACAGCGGAGAGGCCAGAATGGCGAGCCGAGCCCCGCCCCCCCCCCCCCCCCCGCGTTCGGGACTATGGGATGATCAGCCGCTTTGGGGGCGGGGGGACACTCGGCCTGAGAAACGGGTGGACCCCGAGGGCACACGCGCGCGCTGAGCTCCCGGCCTGGTGCTGGAGACGCCGCCTTTGCAAAAACGCCCCAATAAAAGGATTTTGGCACAAAAGACGTGGCGCGCTGGGGCGTGGGGCGGGGCTGAAGCTGCATCTGGAGGCGGCCGGGCCGGACAGCCCGGG
This sequence comes from Sorex fumeus, assembly GCF_029834395.1. Lineage (NCBI taxonomy): Eukaryota > Metazoa > Chordata > Mammalia > Eulipotyphla > Soricidae > Sorex > Sorex fumeus. The sequence goes on from NW_026606098.1 coordinate 11,052,223, forward strand.
GTGGCGGTTCCTCCCTCCGCCTGGTTGGAGCCGGGGTGCGGTACGCGTCTTCAGCACCTCGGAGAGCGGCAGGCGCGGGCCTCCCGGGGCCGGCTCAGGATCCGCGGCCGCCGGGAGCCCTTCAGGGGCTGTTCTGTGCAGGGGGTGGGGGTGCTGTTGGGACGGCTGTCTTCCCGGGGTCGCTGGGCGACCCCCGCTTGCTGCTTCTATCATAGAGAAAAAAGGTGCCACGGAAGGCAGCGGTAGTGTGTTGTGTGTAACTTCCATTGTGACTACTTGCGACCTTTTAGTTCCAGACAGTCCCGGAGGGAAGGCACTGTCGCACTGTCCTCCCGTTCGTTGTTCATCGATTTGCTCCAGTGGGCCCAGTAACGTCTCCATTGTGAGACTTGTTGTTACTGTGTTTGGCATATTGAATACGTGTCACGGGGAGCTTGCCAGGCTCTGCCCCGCGGGCGAGATACTCTCGGGAGCTTGCCTGGCTTTCCAGAGAGGCAAGGGCGGAGGAATTGAACCCTACTGGGCCGGTCTGGCGGCTTGCAATGCAAACGCCCTACCCCTACAGCTGTGCTATTGCTCCAGCCCGGCAGGAAGGCAGATGCTATAAAGCCAGCACATGGGGATGGAGAGATAGCACGGAGGGCCAGGTAGTCAACCTTGCAGGCAGCCGACCTGGGTTTGATGCCCGGCAGTCTATAGGGTCACCCAAGCCCTGCCAGAAACAATTCCTGAGTAACCCGGAGTAATCCTTGAGCATTGCAAGGTGTGGCCCCAAAACCAAACCAACCAACCAAAAAAAAAAAATCCCTTGCAAATAGGCATGCCATGGCAAACAGGGCTCCAGGATGCCAAGCTGTTGGCATCACCCTTATTTTTGCTTTTTAGGTCACACCCAGCGATGCTCAAAGGTTGCTCCTGGCTCTGCATTCAGGAGTTACTCCTGGCGTTGCTCAGGGGACCATATGGGATGCTGGGGATCAGACACGGGTTGGCTGCGTGCAAGGCAGATGCCCTACCCACTGTGCTATCACTCCAGCCCCTGGCATCGCCCTTCAAAGCCCCCAGGCTGTAACTCCAGGGTGCAGGGGTTCCCCCTCCCCCAGCCCCTCAGGGCACCAGAATTCCACAGACGATCGTGGCTTCGAATTAAAACCAGACTCAGGTGCAAGTTGTTTTTATTGCATTGAAGAAGTTTCTGGAAGCCATTGAGCCCATGTCCCTGTCTCTTTGGCTGCCAAAGGCAGTGCAAGCCTTGGGGGTCTGTCACCAAAGGAAGTCTGGATCCTTGAACTAGAGGGGGATTGTCTGGGGGGCCCTGCCTTCCTTCCCTCCCTGACAGGCCTTGAAAGGAGTTTGGGGGAGCAGTGTGGGGGCCCAGGGGAGCTGAGAAAGTGAAAGCCCTTGGGCAGGAAGTGACACCTTCCCCCGCCACTGCGCCTAGTTGGGGGGGAGGGGCAGGGCCTGGGGTCTCAGCTCCGGGAGGGAGGAGCCTCCCAGAGAGGCTTCTCAGCCCCATGGAGACCCTTAGAGCCAAAGAAAGAGATGCAGATTTCTGTGGTGTCTGAGGGGGAAGCCCAGCTCTCAGCACCCTGCATTGCCCTGCCCTGCGCCCTGGACAGATCCAAGTAACAAAATGAGAGCGAGAGCGGTAAGAAAAAAAAAAAAAAGAATTCAGGGTTTTTACAAAACAAAGTCCCACCCTCCCCGGAGCCCCTGGTCAGCTGGGGTCCACCTCAGCTTTCACCCTTTTGGGGGACCTCTGGGGGGCGGGGCTGTCCGGTCGCTCCCTTTTGGGGCTGGTGGGCCCCGAGCCGTTCTGATGCGCGCAGGGCGCAGCCTGGGGTTCTTGCTTGGGGCTGGCGGCGGAGGCGGGAGCTTCGTCCTTGGGCTCCAGTTTGGGGGCCGGCGGGCGGGGCAGCGGGGGGCAGCGCGCGCTCCACCACGTGGGGCCCGTCCCACGCGGGGATTTCCAGGCCCAGGTGCTTCATGAGCCGGCTCATGACCTCGTCCACGTAGCCGTGGATCCGCAGATCGGCCTGGCGGTCCTACAAGGCGTGGGGGAGGCCTTTAGCGGACGCAGGGGCGTGTGTTTGTCGGGGTGGGGGTGGCACGTGGGAGTCCTGGGCAGGGCCCCGAGAGGTCGGGGCTGGGCTCCGCAGCACTTACGTGCTTGGTGGGCTGCAGGTTGACGATGACCAGCCGGCCACCTCGGCGCTTAGTGGCCAAGGGTAGGTTCCCGCTAGGCCGGATTTGCAGGGACGTGCCCAGCGTGATGGACAGGTCTGCGTTCCTGGGGACAGAGGCAGAGTTGTCCTGGCCACACCCCAAGGGAGGGTCTCCGCAAGGCTCCTCCCCCAGGCCGCAGGGGCGTGGTCTCTGCAAGGCTCCTCCCTCAGGCTGGAGGGGTGGGTCTCTGCAGGGCTCCTCCCCCGGCTGCAGGGGTAGAGTTCATGCAGGACTCCTCCCCAGGCTGCAGTCATGCTGGGCTCTGTCTGAACCCCAAGCCCAGGGCCATGATGGGAAGGTGAGCTCTGTGAGGGCCCCCTCCTCCAGGAAGCCTCCCCTGCAACCTCCAGTGCTCCTGCACACCCCATCATCCCGGCCCCGGGCTGCTCTGGAGTTCGGACCTGCTGGCCTCATCAGCGAGAGTGAGGTCCCGGTCTGGCAGGGCATCTTCCCAGTCCAGAATGGTGTCTCTCAGCTCACCCCTGTGTTGGCAGGGTGGGGAGTTAGTCCACATGGCTCTCTGGGTGGGGGAGGGGCAGCTGCAGGCGGGGGTGGGGGTTTACTCACCTGCAGGCCCGCAGCCCCCGGGCCTTGGCCACAGTGCAGAGCCGGCCCGTGGCCTTGAGGCCCATACTGCCCACTACGGTGTCCCGGACGTACTGCCTGTGCCAGGAGCAGGGGAGGCGGGGTCAGGCCCATAAGCCCGCACCCAGCACCCAGGTCCCCATCCTGCAGTCCCACCTGTGTGGCTCTTGCTCTCTGGGGAGGGGTTGAGGGAGCCGTCTCCCCAGGAAGTGCGGGTTGCAGAAGAAGAATTCGAACCAGATCTGACACACATTCAGAATTCCAGAGGGATGAATGATTGACACTAGGCAATGATGGACAGGCCGGTGTCCTGCCCCCGGAGGCGGGATTAGCCAAAGCCCCGCCCCTAGGGGCGGTCTCTGTATTCCTCTGCATCCTCCACAGATGCCCCAACCCCCCTCAAGGCGTCCACCAACAAAACAGAGAAGGAAGAAGGAAAAGCAAACCATGGAAATGGTCCCCTGGGCCAAATACAGACTTCTCCCTCCTTTTCTTTTCTTTTTGGGTCACACCCGGCGATGCACAGGGGTTACTCCTGGCTCTGCACTCAGGAATCACTCCTGGCCGTGCTCAGGGGACCATATGGGATGCTGGGAATCGAACCCGGGTCGGCCGTGTGCAAGGCAGACGCCCTATCCGCTGTGCTATTGCTCCAGCCCCCTCCCTCCTTTTCTTATTGGGGGCGGGGTAGAGTTCCCAAGCAGTGTCAGGGGACAGGGTCACAGCGGTGATGTTCAGGGGCTATGCCACGCTGGGGTGAAACTAGGGCTGCACACATGCGCAGAGAGCATGCTCTTCTGATTCCTGCGCGATCTCCTTGGCCTCGCCCCCTGCCTTTGTCAATAAAGTTTTATTGGTACCCGCTGTGTGTGGACATGGGGGTGCACGCTTTCCTGCTACTGGGGCAGCACCCCAAGGACCCAGACAGTCTGGCCCCCAGGAAGGGGTCTCACACCCCAGTATTTCAGAAGGGACTAGGGTTCAGTCTTCACAAAGACGGGGTCAGGCTCCCTCATAGCACTGGCCAACGCAGCTCAGTCTGGATACCCCTGCAGGACCCCAGAGGAACTTGTCTGGAAAGAGGGTCCTTGCAAAACCGGTGCCTGGTGAAGCACCGTGTCCTCCAAGAGGCAGCCCAGGGCCCAGGCCTGGCACATCACAGGGTCTACCAGAGAGTCCAGCGAGGGGAGGGACAGAGAAGGGCCCAGCCCCGCCCTCCAGCAGGGCCCGCACTCACGTCTTACACTTGGCACACTCCTCTATGAACATGTTGCCATGAAGCTCCGCCAACTTGTCCCTGGAGGAGGAGGAGGAGAAAGGGGTGAGGGATGATGGAGTGTGCGTCAAGCCCTCCTCCTCCAGGGAGCCTTCTCAGATTCCCTCTTGGAGATTCCTCCAGCTTCTGGGTCTGCCCTCCTGCAGGGTGCACAGTATCTGTTTCCAGGCGTGACCCGGAGGAAGGAAATCCTAAACTGCAACTGGGATTTGAAATCCCACAGCTGGCTTGGGAAGGTCTGCAAAGGGCGGGGGTTGAGGGTGTCTGTGCGCAGGAGGGTGTTTGTCCGCTTCTGCGCGCCTTCGCTCACCACATGGTGCCACAGAATGGGCGGGGCTGCCCTGGCGTCCACTGCACAGGTGGGCAGGGGGTCACACCCCCCGGCAGACTGACCTGGGGAAGCCGGAGCGGACGTGCAGCCCGTCCACATTCTGGCTGACCAGGAACTGCAGCAGCCCCACGCGCTGCAGCTGCACCAGTGCCATGTGCGTCAGGCTGGGCCGGGCGCTCTCGAAGGTGGTGTCGAAAGTGGGGGTCAGGCCCCGCTCCTCCATCGTCCACACGCCATGGGGGCCCCTGAAGGCAGCAGGTATGTGGGGGAGACGGTGGGAGACGAGGGGTGGGCAGACAGACGGGGAGGGCAGTGAGGAGAGAAAGTGAGAGGGGGGTGGGGGGGAGGGAGAAGTGGGTCATGGGTGGAAGGAGAGAAAATGGGGTGCACAGGCAAAGCCACCCCCACTTACAGCAGGCAGAGCCACATGCTGGGGGATACTGGGGTCCCTGGTGTACCCACACTTTGCCTCAGGACAGTCCCTGATTATGGAGGGGCAAGGACACCCTAGGAGGTCATGCTCTGTGGGGCTGACAGCCGCTGGGAGAGCAAGGCAGTATCTTTGAATTTGATACAGATGTGTGTGTGTGTGTGTGAGAGAGAGAGAGAGAGAGAGAGAGAGAGAGAGAGAGAGAGAGAGAGAAAGAGAGAGAGAGAGAGAGAGAGACCAGAAAGGTCCTTGAATTTGATACAGGGGTAGGGGTGTGTGTGTGTGTGTGTGTGTGTGTGTGTGTGTGTGTGTGTGTGTGTGTGTGACCAGAAAGGTCCTTCAATTTGATACAGGGTGTGTGTATGGGAGGAGGGGAGACCAGAAAGGTCCTTGAATGTGATACAGGTGTGTGTGTGTGTGACCAAAAAGGTCCTTGAATTTGATACAGGGGTGTGTGTGTGTGTGTGTGTGTGTGACCAGGAAGGTCCTGGAGCGCCCCACTGTGGCAGCTGGGACCCAGGGCTGGCAACTCAGCACTCAGAAAGGCCTCTCTGGGGCCCATCAGTTCGAAGCTGAGGGCACTTGGGGTATTGCTGGTTTTCACACTCTTTTACAAGAGATGAGACAGGTTCAGATGGTTAAACTGTTTGTGATAAGTAATAGAGAAAAAAGTATCTGGGGAGGGAAGAGAGACATAGTCCAGCGGGCGAGGCGCTCGCTCGCTTTGCCTTGCACGTGTCTGACTTGGTTGGGTTCACTCCCTGGTATCCCATAGGGGACCCTCAGCCCCGCCAGGAGTGATCCCTGAGGCCGGAGCCAGGAGACAGCCCTGCGCACAAGCTGGGTGTGACCCCAGCAAAAGAAAAAGAAAGAAAAACATCTCCGGTTCCTGGGGGCCAGCAGGTAGGGTCCCAGACGTGGCCAACGCCCTCGTCCAGAATCACCAACTCCCAGAAAGGCCTCCGAAAACTTGGAAGGCTCCAAAGAGAAAAAGGAAAACTAAACGATTGGGTAAGTGGCAGTAACGTGACCGACCCGGTTCTGGCCAATAGGATGTGCCTGGAGTGTCGGGTGCGCCTTAAAGGGGCCGCCTGACCTGGACGGGTCCTGACCAGTCCCTAATCCCCGAGGGATCCCTCATGCCCCTGGACCTGAAGTCGGGGATGCCTGAGGCAGTGCTGATGCCCGCGCCTGTGTGGAATACCACGTTGGTGGACTGCCAGACCAGCTGCGCCAGCTCCCACACTTTCCTCTCCAACTCCTCCGGAGGGTCGAAGATCTGCGGGGGTGGGGGAGGGATGAGGATGCAGAAGGTGGGGAGGGATGGCAAGCGTGTGGCCTCAGTGCAGGGCCTAGGGGGGCACTGTAAGGGGAGGGAGCAACCTGAGCTTCGCCTCCAAGGAGGGGAAGCCCCAGAGAAATGTAGGCGAAGGAGGGGCATAGGGATGGGCGGAGGACTCCAATCTTGTCGCCGCCCCCCGAGGCAGGGAAGTAGACGGCTCAGTAGGAGGACATTAGCACAATAAACGGGGGGAAAAGGAAACGATCGGGAGTCGTCTCCCCACTGCGATGTGCGCATCCAGCTGTCGGCTACCCCGCCCGCACACACTTATTAGAGCCAGTATCCAGCGAGCGCTCACTAGTCACCCGGTCTAGAAGTTGACAAATGCACGAATCAGAACTAGATGATATGGAGTCTGGTCCCCACCAGTTCGCCTGCGTTGACAGGGGAGACCCACAGTGGCACAGAGAGTGGTGGGCTAATGCCACCCCTCTAATTGGGCCCCACTCGGGATCTCAACACGTGCACAACCCCCCCCCCCAACACACACACCGGGTCCTACCCTGGGTCCCAGCCCAGCTGTCCCAGGGTGCGGGCCGGGAAGTCCCTCCCATTGTCTAGCCTTTGAGCCTCTTGAGATTCCCACAATGCCCCAGGGCCGCTCGGCCCCGCCCACCCGCGGGCCGCTGGGGTGGGGGAGGGGCGCCAGTGGGGCCCCACCCCCACCCCGGTTCCTGTCCGCGCTCACCTCGGGGAGTCCGCACTTGCCCTTGTCCGCGTACGGCGAAAGCCCCGCCGCGTAGTTCACCGACATCCTTCGCCGCCCTGCCGGGAACAATAAAGTTTCCCTTGTTGCGGTCGCTTCCGCCGGAAAAGGGGCCGGGACAGAGAGAAAGGCGGAGCCGCGCGTTCCGCGCTCACGCGCTCGGTGGCCCCGCCCAAAGCGCATGCGCTGATGCCGCGGGTGCCGTCTTAACTGCTGGCAAGGGGCTGCCCGCTGTCCGTCGTTCTCTCGTGTGTGGGGCGGCAGAGGTGCCCTCCACGCGTCTTGAATCTGGGTTGGCTGTCCCCGTGTTCATTCTACCGGCACCATTCAAATGAGGGGCACTTTTTTTTTTTGGTTTTGGGGTCACACTCAGCGATGCACAGGGGTTACTCCTGGCTCTGCACTCAGGAATTTACCCCTGGCAGTGCTCAGGGGACCATATGGGATGCTGGGAATCGAACCCGCGTTGGCCCTGGTCGGCCGCGTGCAAGGCAAATGCCCTACCCGCTGTGCTATCACTCCAGCCCCGTGGCGCGCTTTTTTTTTTACAAAGTTTTCCTTAACAAATGAATAAACTGAGCACCACCAGGAGACCAGAAGAACCCCCTCCTACTTCACCCTGCCCCTCCTGCTCCCAGACCAGTTTCTGGGCCAGGCTCTTTCCCAGTGCAGTTCTAAAGGTTATGAGATTACAGATGCAGTTTACCCGTGTTTGATGTGGGGCCTGGAGCGCCCCACCAGGAAGGACCTTGTTCCTTTTTGTTGTTCTGTTTGGGGTCCACATCTAGGGATGCTCAGGGCTTACTGCTAGCTCTGTGGTCAGGGTTCACTACTGGCGGTGCTCGGGGCACCCGAAGCGGTGCCTGGGATGGGACTTGGGTGGGCCGCCTGCAACGCAGATAGATGCCCTCCTCGCTATAGTGTGGCTCCGACCCCTGGAGCACTTGCTTTGAATGCTGTGTTCGAAGCCCTGAGCCATAAGCACCGCAGTTCACATACCAGCCCTGAGCCTGGAGCACTGCTAAATAAGGCCCCAGAACAAATGAGAAAAAGAAACGCATACTTGGGGGCTGGAGCGATAGCACAGCGGGGAGGGCGACCGACCCGGGTTTGATTCTCAGCATCCCGTCTGGTTCTCTGAGCATCGCCAGGAGTATTTCTTGAGTGCAGAGCCAGGAGTAACCCCTGCATGTCGCTGGGTGTGACCCAAAAAGAAAAGAAAAAACACATGCTAAGCACCTACTGTGTGCAGGGGAGACCCTGAGGGAAGTGAAGATATAAACAGATGACCAGGTAAGGGGAGTCAGAGAAGGTACCCAGTCCAGTCTGGGGCATCTGGGAAGGCTTTCTGGAGGAGGAGGTATCTCAGCCAACCTCTGAACAGTGCCAGAGAGATAACTCAACAGGTTTGCTTTGCATGTAGGAGGCCCAGGTTCAATGCTGTGTAACCACGTGTTTCCCGGGTGACAGCACCCTTGCAAACTACACACTTCTATTCCCTGCAGCTGAGGGGCTGAATGAATTCAAGAAAGAGCTTTTGGGGGGCTGGGGAGATAGCACAGTTGGTAGGGCATTTGCCTTGCACGCGGCCGAGTCGGGTTCCATTCCCAGCATCCCATATAGTCCCCTGAGCACCGCCAGGAATAATCCCTGTGCATCGCCAGGTGTGACCCAAAAAGCAAAAAAAAAAAAAAAAAAAAAAAGAGCTTTTGGGTCAGAGGGTCAGAGAGACAGTCCAGGGTTAAGATACTGAGATACTGGCTTGCCCATGGCCAACCCAGTGCCATCCCCAGCACCAGATTAGGGGTTCCCCTGAGCACCGCCAGGAGTGATCCCAGGGCAGAGCCAGGAGTAAACCCTGAGCACTACTGGGGTGGGGGTGAGGGGAAGCCAAAAAAACAAACAAACAAAATATGTCTGTATTTTAATAAATGAAAAACTAAGTGGGGGTGGGGTGGCTGGCTTCCTGAGATGCACTGTCTTGTCTGAAACCTAAGCAAAGCAAAGCCTCAGCCCTATGGTGGGGGGCAAGGATGATCTTCCTTGTTTATTATCAATCTCTGGCTGGGTTTCATCCAGAGTACCCCAGGATGTGGCCTCCCCAAACAAACAAAATCTGGACTCCGAGGAGAGGCGGGAAATGAAGGGGCGGGGAGGGCAGTCTTGCGAGCGGGTTCCCAGGCCCAGGAGCCCTGAGCGCTGAGGCTGCAGAGAACTGATGAGGGCCGGGCCCCTGAAACTGCAGTGGGTTTGGCAGAGACCATGGAGAAGGGCCTGGGCGTCTTCCCACCTGCGCCTGCTGGCCAACGGGCAGCCCTGCTGTGAGCCTGTCCCCTCCCTCTGCTCATCCCCGGCCCCAGGGCTCAGAGCTGATCGGGTGTCTGAGTGCACAGGGAGTTGCTGGTGGCTGGCCGAGAGAGCGGTAACAGGAGCTGCTCTGGGCACAGTGGCCTGAGGCTGAAGTCACTGCAGCTGGAGGAGGTAAGAGAGGAAGGTGAGGGAGGCCGGGAGAGACGCTGACTTCCCGGCCCCCTGCCCCTGCCGTCTGGCCTGGAGGAAACTGGAAGGGGCTGGAGGAACTCCCTGGTCCACACTGAGGTGCCACCAGGCGCTTTCACACGCACACACTCATTCATTCACATGCTCATGAACACACAGTCACAACCACACACTCATGGACACATGTTCATGCACATCTATACACACATAGATGCGCGGTTTATACACAAGTTCATGCACACACTCATGGACACATACACATTTGTGCCCGTGTTCATACATTCATGCACACATTCACACACACTTTACCTTACACACAAGGTCATGCACACACATTCATACGTGCTTTTGTGCACACATACACTCACACATATTCGCACACACACCTCCCCCATCCCAGCCTCTGCCCCTCTTTCCTGCCACACCTCCCCAAAGGTCAGGTTTTTCTTCCTTCCTGTTGCCTCTTCCAGGAAGCAGCTCCCTAGGGAAGTGCTCTCTGACTCCTGCTCCCCAGCCCCAGCCACCGAGTGCCTCATGCCCAAGAAACCCGGGGACTCTTCTCTGGGGTCTTACTCCACCTGGTTCTGGATCTGATCAAGTTCTTTAGATCAGGAGAAAGGGTGAGGTGGGCGGTGGGTGATCGGGTATATTCATGGAGGGGTGGGTGAGTGGGTGGGTGATGGATGGATGGATGGACACATGGGTGAGGTATGGATGGAAGGATGGACAAGTACAAGTGGGTAGGGAATGAATGGATGGACGAGTGGGTGACGGATGGATAGGTGATCAAGTGGACAAGTGAACGGATGGAAAGTAGGTGGGTCTGTTTGGCGAGCGAAGTGCTAAGTCGAGAGCTGGTTGGTAAGCGACTGGGTGGGTGGACAGATGGATTAATGGATGGACTAATGAATGAATGGATTGAGGGTGGTTGGTCTGTTGGCTGGTAGATGAGGAGGTGGTAGGTGGAGGGTACATGGACAGATGGGTGAGTAAGTGGGTGACTGAGTGTACGGATAGATGGACAGTGTAGTGGGTGGATGGTGGGTGGCAGGTACTAGTAGGTGAAGCGTGTTTGAAGAACCAAGAGAAGGTGAGGTGGGTGGCATGGAGTGGCCAGAGCATGAATGTGCAACGGCTTGGGTGGGAGGATGAACGCAGAGGTGAGTAGATGGGGGAGGGGAGGATGAATGTGGACTGTGAAAGCAGGAGTGAGTAGTGGGTAGAAGGATGGCTCCGAGAAGGGGCAGGCAGTCGGGTGAAGACCACCTTCACAGAAATCCCCTCAGATGTGAGAAGGATTTGCTAACCACAAACTTGGCAAGCACCCCCTCAGAACATCCCTGCTGGCTGCCTAACTGCACAGGACATAGACGAGACCGGGGGTGGGAGTTCCGACACACCCTGTGTAGGGACACAGCTGCCTGTCTTCTTGGTCCCTGAGGTTGCTCGCCACTCCTGTCACTCCCATGGAATCCAGGCTGGTAGAAGGGAATTGGGTGGCAGGGTATTGCTCAGGCTCAGGTCCGGGCCGCACAGAGTCCTGGGATGCTCAGGAGATAGAGGCATCCCAGTCCCAGCCTGTGGAGCAAGGTCTGCGACCGAGGAGAGACAGCAGGAAGCTGGGTGAATGCACTCTGGGACATTAGAGAGCTCTAACTGCAGGTGAAAGACTTGAAAGACTAAGTGAATCAGAATAGGGATTTTGGAATGGGGCTGTGAAGGATGAATACGAGTTCACCAAAGAAGAAGAAACAGTGCGGGGGGTGGGGAGAGTGAGAGGAGAGCGAGAACGAGAGAGAGAGAGAGAGGGAGAGAGAGAGAGAGAGAGAGAGAGAGAGAGAGAGAGAGAGAGAGAGAGAAGAAAAGTACCTGTCATAGAGGCAGGCTAGGGGAGAGGAGTTGGGAAGTGGTGGGCGGGAAACTGGTGAGAGGGAAACGGGACACTAGTGCTGGGAAATGGTGGAAGGATGGGTGTTGGAGCACTGTATGACTGAGAATCATGAACAGGTTTGTAATAGTCTATCTCACCATGATTCAATACAAATAAAATTTAAAAAAAGAAGGAACAGGGAGGGAGGGCGAGAGAAAAGAAAGAAAGAAAGAAAGAAAGAAAGAAAGAAAGAAAGAAAAAGAGAGAGACAGGGACAGAAGGAAGGAAGCAAAGAAGGCAGGCAGGCATTAGGGGCAGAAACAACTGCAGAGATAAAAGATCCGGGACTGGAGAAACGGCAAAACAGATGCTGTATATCCTTTGCATGCAAGAGCCCCTGGTTCGAACCTGGCATGACATGTTTCCCAAAGCACCATTAGGAGTGACCCCGGGGCATCATGCTGGGAGTAACCTCTGAACACAGCTGGGTGCAGGCAAAAGGAAATAAAAGTTGAAGATGAGAAAGTGTTTGAATTGGGCTCCAGGGAATCTACCAAGGCACATTTATTGAGCATCTGCTGTTTACCATGCTCCTTTCTACAGACATCACTAAAAATCCAATCAAGTTGATCAGGAGAGTGGGGGCTGGAGTGATACTCCAGCGGGTAGGACGTTTGCCTTGCAAACGGCCGACCCGCGTTCGATTCCCAGCATCCCATATGGTCCCCTGAGCACTGCCAGGAATAATTCCTGAGTGCAAAACCAGGAGTAACCCCTGTGCATCACCAGGTGTGACGCAAAAAAAAAAAGTTGATCGAGATGGTGGAAGTATTAAAAGAATAAGGAAAGTGTAGGGGTGGAGCAATGGTGAGGAGGAGGGCACTTGCCTTGCACTTGGCTGACCTGGGTTTGACTCCTGGAACTCTATAACGTCCCCAGCCCCAGCACCACGAGGAGTGATTCCTGAGTGCAGAGACAGGAGTAAGCCCTGAGCATTGCTGAGTGTGACCCTCCAAAAAAAAAAAAACAGAAGAGATAGAATGAGAGAAGTGACTGGTACTCAGGGAGGATCGGTGACTGTGCAGGAATCCTCAGCGTTTAGGGGATGGAGGACCCGGATGACCTGGGAGGGGGAAATGGCCCGTTTAAAGACAGAAGAATGGGACCCTCAGAGTCGATGACCGTCAGCCCCCTTTCCCAGGAGGCCGAGAGAAAGGAGAAACCCCACGCTGGCCATGAAGACACTCCGAGCACGGTTCAGGAAGACAGAGGTGAGTCTGAGAGCACTGTTAGATAGACTCAGAGGTCTCCAACCGCAAGCTACTGCCCACTCCCAGGCTGGAGTCTGGCTGGACACCCACTGGGCTTCCGGACTCAGGTTTTCTGACCCTCAGAATTCCCGTCCAGAGCTCACGCCGGGCAGAGCCCAATCCCCACCCCTACCCCACACCCCCACCTTTCCCTTCGCTCCCTGCTGCCCTCTGCTGTCCAGCTCTTTGCTCTCTACTGCCCCCTACTGCACAGACGACCTGCTTACTGCTCCCTATCCCACTGCTTCCCAGCCACTCTACAGCGCGGGGAGGGGGCAGTGGCTGTTCCCTCCCCTGGGACCACCCCTCTTTTCCCTCTGCAGTTGGAAACCTGCCATTGTTCACCCAGATAACCCAAGCTGTCCTCCCCTGCCATGACCAGCTCCTCTCCATGGACTCCCTTTCCCCTGGGGGCCCCCAGGTCGAGCTTTTGAGCAGGGACTCCACCGAGACTTGTTTGCAGTGCCACAGGACGCAGAGGAAGAGCGTGGTGGAAAGGACAGAGAGAATTGGGGTGTCATCGAATTTATTTTGTGGTGCCGGGGACCGAACCCAGGTCTCCTGCGTGTCCCGCATAATGTTTACCTTTGAGTCCATCTCTCCCCTAGAAACACAGTTTTCTTTCCTTTGCTGGCACAGCACCCAGCGGTACACGGGGACCTTGTGATGGTGGAAATCCAAGTGGGGCTGCTGCATGCTAAAGGATGAGCTCCAATCCTTGAACTTCTTTCTCTGGCTCAGAGACCTTCGATTTTTGATTTCTTTTCTTTTTTTGATGGTGGGGGGAGGGAGCACCCAATGGTATTCAGGGGGAATTTAGAAGCCTGTTTGATATCGTTTACTTCTTTTCCTTCCCCCTCTGTTTTGGGGGCACATGTGACGATGTTCAGGGCTTATTCCTCAAGAATGAGTCCCGGAGGTGCTCAGGGGACCCTCTGGGACGGTGTGGATCGAACCCGGGTCAGCCATGTGCAAAGCAAATACCCTCCCCACTGTGCTACCACTCCAGCCCCGCTTCTTTTGCTTTCGGGGTGGAGGCCATACCCAGCTGTGCTCAGGGCTGGCTCCCGGGTCTGTGCTTGGAGGTGCTCTGGTGACCGTGTGGTGCTAGGGCTCAGTCCTTTGAGTGTGTGACTGTCTTCAGTTGTTGTGGGGGCACACTCAGCGGTGCTCAGGGAATCCTCCTGCCTCTGCACTCAGAAATTTCTCCTGGTGGGGTTCGAGAGACGCAATGGGATGCCAGGGATCGACCCAGGCCTGCAGTATGTAAGGCAAGCGCCCTCCCCGCCCTCCCCACTGTGCTCTCCTCCCAGGCCCTGAGCATGTGGTTTGAAAAGTGCTTGGTAGAGAGTTGGGGAGGGGGGAGTGTGCTGGGGGGCTCAGAAGTGGACCACCTGGGGTGTTGGGGGCAGGGTTTGTGCCCAGCATCCTCCATCTGCCCACCCTGCCCCCCCGCCCCGTCACAGCCTGCTGCCCCCACCCACACCTGCCCACAGCTCCAATTTCTGCGCTGGCAGCATAGTCCAATGCGGCTTTTGTTCAGCTTCCCCAAGGGAGGAAAGGCAATACCCGTGACTGTTCAGAGCCGCCGGTCACAGAGACCTTCTGTCCCCTCCCTGTCACCCGCACGGACAAGTCGCTCTGCCGTGTACACTCACGGCTTTTTCCTGTGGTTCCGATACATCCCAGAGTGCCATGGAGCCATGGGATATGGGGGGCTTTTGTGGATGCGTCCAAAGGGGAAGGTTCAGAATTTAGGGGGACAATATCATATGCGACTGCAGCCAGTAGCGAATGAAGTGCTTGCCTGCCCTGGGTTCAATTCCTGGCATTCCACAGCATTCCCCGAGCCTGCCAAGGAGGGATCCCTAAACACAGAGCCAGGAATCAGCCCCGAGCACCTCCAGGTGTGCCCCCCCACGTCTATCCCCCCCCAAAAAAGAAAGAAGAATCTCAACAGCAATTAGTGCAGCAGGCTCCACACTGTGTGCCTTGCGTGTGGACGGTCCAGGTTCAATCCCCAGCACCTCTGAGGGTCTCCCACATGCCCCGCCAGGAATGATCCCTGAGCACCACTGAGTGTGGGCCAGAAAAAAAAAACTGTTTTTTTTTTTTCTGGGAGCGGGGGAGAAATCACTCCTGGCAGTTGGGTGGACCGTGCGGTGCTGGGATTGAACAGGGGGCTCCTGTGTGGGCTCCAGCCTTTTGAGTTCTCTCCCTCGCCTCAGATTGGGGGTTTCAGAGACTCACGCAACTGGAATCCCCAGCGCTCCCATCCCAGACAATAAAGGGGAGGTGCCAGGAAGGAATACCAGGGCCTCCCTCCCCCCAGCGAGACGCTGCTGCCTTCGGCCCTCTAGTTGTTCTGCTTTATTCGCAAACACATTGTATTTGGGGGAGGCCGTCTCCCCAGCAGCAGGCAGGCAGGGGGGCCGGGGACAACACAGCATCAGACTCTGCGAGCTCAGACTTGGGGTGTCCACACCTGGCCGTGCTGGGGGCGGAGTCAGTGCTGGCGATGGAACTCGCGGCTGCTGCCTACAAGTCAGATGCTCGGCCCCAGTGCCTCCATTGCTTGCGCTGGCTCTCGCACACTTTGGTCGAGCGCTCACTGCTTACTAGGCCCTGCGGCAGGTGCCTGATGATGCAGCTTGGGCATGAGGGGAGGGGGCGGCGTCGGGACCCCAGGCTTGGGGGCGTGGCCAGGAGGGGCGTGGCGTGCGGAGGGGACGTGGCCTGGTGGAAGCGCTGGCAGGGGCGTGGCCTGGGGAGGGACGGGGCGTGTGCAGGGGGCGGGGCCTGGAGGGAGCGCGGGAGGGGCGGGGCCTGGGCTGTGAGGGGGCGGGGCCTGACCAGGCGGGAACGCGCGCGGGGCGGGGCGAGGCGTAGCCTGGCCGGGCGGGAACGCGCGGAGGGGGCGGGGCGGGAGCGGGGGGCGGGGCCTGGTGGGAGCGCGCGGGCGGGGCGGCAGAGCTCTGCATCGGCGGCCCCCAGCATCGACCCTCCTGGGTCCCCAAGTCCCGCGGCCGCTGGCCTCCAGCTCTCGGCGCCCTGGATGCCATGAAGCAGCTGTGCCTTTGCTCCGCAGCCTCGTTAGCGGTAGGGTCCGGAAAGGGGTGCGGGGGGACGGGCTGGGCGCTGCTTCTTCCTCGCCCCGCCCCGCCCCGAGACCCCGGAAGGATGCTCGCGTAGTGGCGGGCAGAGGGCGACAGAGGTGGGGCACGCTGGATGGGCATTTGGAGAGACAGCTTGGTGCGCAGAGAGGGACACTCGGGAGAAACGTAGAGGGCACCGGGACGGACATTTGGGGGGAACAGTTTTGGAAGGAGTCACTTGGACCTTTTGACGATGACCGTGGGGGATCGTTTTGGGGGGAGGGGACAGCGGAGAGGGTCTTTGGGGAGATGACTTGGGAGCATTCTTCAGGGACTGCGTGAAGACGTTTCTGAAGCAATTTGGGGTGAAACAGATCTTAGGACGTTTGGGGGAGACAGTTGAGGTCCTTTGGGGGTAGACATAGAAGAGATGATTGAGGATGGTTCCGGGAGACACTTCGAAGGACCCTTCTGCTGGGAAGACCTCTTGGGAGGGTAGTTTAGGGTGTCGGTTGTGTGTGGGTACTAAGGAGACCTAGCAAAGGGGACAAGTTTTCTTTCTTCTTTTTGGGTCACACCCAGCCATGCTCATCCTCCTGCCTCCGCACTCAGGAATTACTCATGGCGGTGCTCGGGGGACCATATGGGATGCTGGGAATCGAACCCAGGTTGGCCGCATACAAGGCAAATGCCCTACCGGCTCTACTGTTGCTCCGGCCCGCATTTGTTTGTTGCATTATCACTCTGGCCCCACCAGTTTGTTTTGGAGCCACACCTGGTGGTGCTCAGGAACTTCTCCCAACTTGGTTCTCTGGGGCTGCTCCCAGTGGTAGTCTGGGGTCTGATCAGTGGTGGGGTTCCTGCACTCACAGCTGCGCTCAGCCCCAGAGCCATCCCCATAGCCTGAGCACAAGTTTGTGTTTGTTGGCATCTTTTTTTTTTCCTTTTTTGGGGGGGGTCACACCCTGGCAGTGCTCAGGGGTTCCCTCTGGCAGTGCTCGAGGGACTTTATGGGATGACGGAGATCGAACCTGGGTTGGCTGCATGCAAGGCAAATGCCCTACAGGCTCTACTATTGCTCCGGCCCGCGTTGGCATCTTAAATAGATTTTAAAATTTGTTCTACTGTGACTCCGAGTTCCATGCAGAGAATGTTTCAGCACCACAGCCTCCACCAGTGTACCCCCTTCCCCAGGCACCACCCGAGCTTTTGGCTTATATCTGA
Source organism: Sorex fumeus (assembly GCF_029834395.1). Classification (NCBI taxonomy): domain Eukaryota; kingdom Metazoa; phylum Chordata; class Mammalia; order Eulipotyphla; family Soricidae; genus Sorex; species Sorex fumeus. Next base: position 11,069,117 of record NW_026606098.1, read on the forward strand.
GGGTGCTCAGGGCTTTTTACTTCTGGCTCTGTGCTCAGGGATCACTCCTGAGGGAGATTGTGGGAACCTCTGGGGTGCCAGGGACCGAGCCCAGGTTTGCTACTTGCAAGGGAAATGCCCTCTCCGCTGTCCGAACTCCCCGCTTCCACTGAGAGATGCTGGCAGGGTGTTGGAAGTTTGGGGAGTTGGGTGGGGGATGGAGAGCTGGGAAGGTGGGCGGGGGCGGGGGGCAGGTACTGGGAGAGTTGCAGGTTTGGGGACACTGTCGCAGGCCCCCGCCCACCTCCCACCCCCCACCCCCAGCAGCTGCGGCTCGGCCCCACCGACCTTGGTTCCTGCCCGCCCTGCGGCCCCTGCCCCATCCCGAAACCGGCAGCCAGAGGCAGGCGCCAGGCAAGTGCCCAGGGGCGGGCGGAGAGGCTCCGAGCCCCTGCAGGGGGCGCGGGGAGGGGGCAGCGGCTGCCCCGGCCCCATGCCCTGCTCTGGGTGTGCCCTGCAGAGCCAGGAGTGGAGCAAGAGTGACGAGCGGCTGCTGCAGGCCGTGGAGAACAATGACCCCACCCGTGTGGCCGCCCTCATCGCGCGCAAGGGGCTGGTGTCCACCAAGCTGGATCCCGAGGGCAAGTCCGCGTGAGTGCCCCTGCTCTGGGAGTCAGGTGGGAGGGGCCGAGGAACGGCCCCGGGGCTCACCCTGGACCCTCACTTCTGCCTCCAGGTTCCACCTGGCAGCCATGAGGGGCGCGGCCAGCTGTCTGGAGGTGATGCTGAGCCACGGCGCTGACGTCATGAGCACTGACGGGGCAGGTACCGCCTGTGGGTCCCAGGATGGAGGAGGACTCCACGCTCTGGGCCCAGCCCGAGGGCCGGAGAGGTCCTGCTGCTTCCTCACGGCTTTCCAGGGAGGCAGCACATGATGTGGGGGTCTGTTGCTGCTGGCGGTGCTGGCGGGGGGGCGCCTTCAGTGGCAGACTGTGGTGCCCACGCCTGGTGGTTGGGGCATTGTGGGACTCACAGGAGAAGCTGGATGGGGGGGAGCAGTTGATGCAGAGGGGTGTTTGTGCTCCCGGGTCTCGGTGCAGGGGTCGGACCAGGCAAGAGGGGAGCCGGTCCCAGTCTGTAGGACCACGATGGGCTTAAATGCTGGGGTGTTCCTAGTGGCGGGGATGACTGAGAGTGATGGCGGTGGCTGGGAGTTGCTGGCTGTGGGGAATAGCCGGGGATTTGGGAAGTAGGTGGGGGTGGGGAGTAGCTGGGGATATGGAGAATAGTTGGGGTTTGGGAGTAGCTGGGATGTAGGGAGTAGGGGGATTAAGTAGGTATAGAGAGTGAAGCGGTGTCGGGAGTTCCTGGGTGTGGGGAGTAGCTGGAGCAGCAGGGCAGGAGGAGGGCCGGGGTGAGGGTGGCTGAAATGAGCTTGTTGGACTCAGACTAGCAAGTGTCTGTCGGGGAAATCTGCCCCGGGGAGGGGTGGGGTGGTAGCAGCACCGTTTTGAGAAATCCCTGGAGTGGGGTGAGGTTGGGGGAACCCAGTATGGCTGATGGAGCTTTGGGGAGCCGCTGGCAGCTCCCGGGGTGTCTGGAGCCCTCGGCCTCTTCCCCCCTTTTCAGGTTACAACGCCCTCCACCTGGCCGCCAAGTACAGGCACCCCGAGTGCTTGAAGCCATTGCTCCAGGTGAGTTTGACGTCGTGTGCCTCTGTGACTCCCCGAAACAGCCAATCCTTGCCTTGACTACCACTGAGTGCCAGTGGTCACCGGAACCCCCATCTTCCATCCTGGGGATCATGATCCCCTTTTTCTCATGGCCTTCAGCTCCTTCTCCCTGGATGACCAGATACTCCCCAAATATCCAGCTAGCCCCCATGTCCACCATATACTCCCGATGCCAGATACTTCCTGTACTCAGAGATCGCTTCCGGTGTGCTTGGGGAACCATGCCAGATAGTTTCTGAGCCCCAGCATCTCCCCAGGGTGCCCCAAATACATTCTTACCCACGGTGGTTCTTCCTAGTGCCCCACCTTCTCCCAAGCTCATAGCTACTCTCCCTCATTTTCATAAACGCAGAGAGAAAAGCTGGGGTGAGACAGGATGCCAAAAATATAAAAGAGGGGCCACAGTGACAGGACAGCCATAGTCCAATGGGGAGGGCGTTTGCTTTGCACATGTCGACCTGGGTTCAATCCTCGGCATCCCATAGGGTCGCCTGAGCGACCAGGAGTGATTCCTGACTGCAGAGCCAGGAGGAACCCCTGAGCATTGCTGGGTGTGACCAAAAAAGAAAAAAAAAGAAAAAAAGGAGCCCAGGGAGGGCAAGGGAAACTTGAGGCAAGTGGTCCTGCTTCAAGCGACCCTCCTGCTCTATCCCCAGGCTTCCTGTGTGGTGGACGTCATGGACAGCAGTGGCTGGACCGCTCTGCACCATGCAGGTATGTGTTGCCCTTCCCTGCTTAACCGATCGTGACCCCTAAACTGCCAGGTCCGGGGGTTCTTCTCTTCTGGAGTGAGACTAGGATGTGGGGATCCTTGAAGCATCCTTTATTTTGCTGGAAGCGCTCAGATATTATCCACCTGACCTAACGCCCCAAGGAGGGGCGAACGGGTCTCCTACCCAGCCCCAGCGTCTGCCCGCTGTGCCCTTGGGTTTCCCGGATGACTCAAGCAACGTCAGCCTTCTGGGGTACAGAGAAAAAAACGGGCTGGGCTGGGAGTTTTTCCCGGCGGTTCAGAGCGTCTCTGCAGTTGGGCTGTGCTGCCACCTAGCGGCGGGACTGACCGTCACACGCTGACCGCCTCTGGGTTGTATCTTCCTTTGCCCTAGGAAGGGCGAAGCTGCAGAGACCGTGGAGGTTCCCACAGCAAACCCTCGCGCTGTGCCACAGCACGGGGACACACAGACGGCTGCGCTGTCCCAGACCCTGCCCTAAAGGTCTTCCTTCTCCCTGTCCTGAACGTCCCTGCCGACTCCCCCTCCTTGGCCTGACAAAGCTCTTTCCCACCTCAAGGTTCTTGCTCACCTCCCGCCTTTATCCCCTCCAGAGCTCAGGGGCAGGGGAGATGCTCAGAGGCTTTGCACGCAGGAGCACAGGAACTCAGCCAGGACCCAAGAAAATAGCCCGACTTTTGGGGGCTGGAGAGATTGCACATCGGGGGGCCCTTCCTTTGCATGTGGCCCACCCAGGTTTGATCCCCGGCGCCCCTTAGGGTTCCCCGTGCACCACCGGGAGTAATTCCTGTGTGCGGAGCCCAGAGTAATTCCTGAGCACTGCAGGGTGTGACCAAAAAGAGGAAAAAAAGAAAAGAAAAAGGAACTAGTTTGACTTTCGCTGAATTTGATTCCTTCATCAACATTTTAGCACCCTCTGTAGGAAGATTTACTATGTTTGCATCAAAAAAAAAAAAAAAGAACTGGGATGATAGTAGAGCGGGGAGGGGAGGTTGCCTTGCACACAGCTGACCCAGATTTGATCCCCAGCGTCCCACAGGGTTCCCTGAGCATCTCCAGAAGTGATTCCTGAGTGCAGAACCAGGAGTCAGCCCTGAGCATGTTGGGTGTGGCTCAAAAACAAAACAACAAAACAAAAAAAAGTAACTGTTGTTGGGGCCAGAGTAGATAGGACAGCGGGAGGGCACTTGCTTGTGCCGCCCTGGGTTCAGTCCCCAGCCTCCTCTAGCGTCCCCTGAGCACTGCTAGGAGTGATCCCTGACCTCAGAGCCAGGAGTAACCTCAGAGCACTGCAGGGTATAACCCCCAAACCCAAAAAAGAATAAAAAGAAATCAATCCTGCTAGGATAACAGGGCTACTCACATCCTTACTCCTTTCCAAATCCCCCTGTCATTCCTTTTTTCTTTTTTTGGGGTCACGTCCTGCAGGGTTTGGGCTGCTCTTATTAGCTAGGTGGCTCGGGGTCCCCGTGGTCCCCATGGAACCCAGATATCCAACATTCAGAGCAGATATTTCAGTCCGCTGGGCTCTCTAGCCCTGTGGGTTCCGGGTCACACCTGGATCACTAACCAGAGACTGAAGCTGGTCAGCCTCGTGTTCAAGGCAAACGCTTGACCACTGTGCTGTCTCTCTGGCCCCCTTGGGGGGAACTTTCAATTTTTGCCCATTCTTTTTCTTCCTTCTCCCCCCCCTTCTCCTCCTCCTCCTCTTCCTCCTTCTGTCACACCTAGCAATTCTCGAAGCTGACTCCCAGCTCTGCACTCAAGAATTACTCCTGGCGGGGCTCAGGAAACCCTCTGCAATGCCGGGGATCGAACCCGGGTCAGCCGCATGCAAGGCAAACACCTTCTGTGCTGTGCTATCACTCTGGCCCCATCCCACTGTCCTGTTGCTTCAGCCCCAACAGCTATTTCTGCTGCCTGTTCCTCTCCCCACCCCCCACGTGCCACTGAGTTTTCCTCCTCTGTCTGTCTGTCTGTCTGTCTGTCTGACCCCGGTTTCTCTTTCTCCAGCTGCTGGTGGCTGCCTCCAGTGCTGCGAAATGCTCTGCTCCTTCAAGGCACAACTGAATCCTCGAGATCGGGTGAGTCAGGGCCAGGAGGTTTTCTTTTCTTTTCCTTCCTTTCCTTTTCTTTCTTTCTTTTTCTTTTCTTTTTTTTTTTTTTTTTTGTTTTCTGACTATTGGTCACACTTGGAGATGCTCAGTGGTTTCTCCTGGTTCTGCACTCAGGAATTACTCCTGGTGGTACTCAGGAGACCATATGGGATGCCGGGAATCGAACCCAGATTGGCTGAATGCAGGCCAACGCCCTTCCCGCTGTGCTATTGCTCTGGCAGGGGGTTTGTGTGTGTGTGTGTGTGTGTGTGTGTGTGTGTGTGTGTGTGTGTGTGTGTGTGTGCAGGATCTTTTCAGGGGCAGCAAGGGCCAGCACTCCAGGCTCTGACAAGTGTGGCTGCGTAAGACTTAGGGGCGGCCTGAGAGGTGGTGGGACCTCCCCAGGTCAGCCTCTCAGCCGTCCCTTCCTCGTCCCTGTCCCCCCACCCCACCCCAGTCAGGTACGACACCCCTCCTCATAGCAGCTCAGATGTGTCACACGGATCTCTGCCGCCTCCTTCTGCAGCGGGGGGCGGCGCCCAATGAGCAGGACCTACACGGCAGGTGAGGCTTTCCTCCTCCCGAACCCCGGCCAGATTGCTGTGTGATCTTGGGCAGGGCTGGAGCCCCTCTGGGCTGGAGTGTCAGCCCTGGGCGGGTGGGCTGGAAGCCGGCCTGGCGCCCTCAGCAGCGCCCTCTGCCGGCAGGACGGCGCTGATGCTGGCCTGCGAGGGCGCCAGCCCCGAGACCGTGGAGGTGCTGCTGCAGGGCGGGGCGCGGCCGGGCGTCACCGACGCGCTGGGCCAGGACGCGGCTCACTACGGCGCCGCGGCGGGGGACAAGCTCATCCTTCACCTGCTTCAGGAGGCGGCCCAGCGGCCCTCACTGCCCAGCGGTAGGCAAGCCCCGCGCCCTGGCCGTCTCAGGGACCCGCCCCCACGTTTCCACCCCTCACCCCTCATCGCCTCTGCTGGGGATGCTTCCAGGATGCCCCGGGGTGGCATTTTGGGACGGTTTATGGCGCCCCCCCCCCCCACGGACCTTGCTCAAGGTCCCCTAGGTCTCTTGACCTTGCTCCATCCCATAGGGTCCCCCCAGCCCCACCAGGAGTGTTCCCCGAGCTCAGAGCCACAAGTCAGCCCTGAGCATCCCCGAGTGTGACCCAAAAGCCGAAAAGAAAAAGACAAGAAAAGAATGGTCTGGGGGCTGGAGCGATAGCACAGGGGGTAGGGCGTTTGCCTTGCAGGCAGCCGACCCGGGTTCGATTCCCAGCATTCCATCAGGTCCCCCGAGCACCGCCAGGGGTAATCCCTGTGCATCTCCGGGTGTGACCCAAAAAAAGAAAAAAAAGGTGCTGGTCCCTGGGGAATCGAGGTGTCCCTGCGAAGGTGTCCTGGGCTTTCTAGTTCTCCTGCTCTCAGGGGATGGGAAGCCTGACCCTGCTTCCCTCCCTCCCCCTCCCCCACCGCCAGAGGATGACTCCGGAGAAGCTTCATCTCAGGTATGAAACCGCCAGCAGTGAGTGAGCAGAGCCCTTGTTCCTGGCTGCCTTCCCCCTCACCCCAAGTTCCTGGGGGAGAGAAAGAAGGGGTGAGCCCCAGTCCAGGGTCAGGATGTGTTTGGGTGAATGCATCCTCGCGGATTGCATGGTCACTGAGGGGTGAGGGGCAGTCACAGAAGTGACTCTCAGAAGTGGGATCCAGGGGCTGGAGCAATAGCACAGCGGGTAGGGCATTTGCCTTGCACGCGGCCAACCCGGGTTCGATTCCCAGCATCCCATAGGGTTCCCTGAGCACCGCCAGGAGTAATTCCTGAGTTCAGAGCCAGGAGTAACCCCTGTGTATTGCTGGGTGTGACCCAAAAAGCAAAAAAAATAAAAATGTGGGACCCAGCACGGAGAGGCACTGTGGGGAGAGGACAGATGGGGGCAGGGGGGCTAGAGCCGGGGAGACGGGTTGGGGACAGCTGGGAAAAAGCTAAGGTGTTGAGAGAGGTTGAACCCAAACACCTCTTTGTTCTAAGAGCCAATGAAGAAGCAAACAAGAAAATGGTACAAAATAGATCCAGATAGCAATAGGAGAGCAGGGAGGGCGTTTGCCTTGCATGCAGCAGATCCGGGTTCAATTCCCGGCATCTCCTAGGGTCCCTTGAACACCACCAGGAGTAATTCCATTCCTAAGTGCAGAACCAAGAGGAACCCCTGAGCATCGTCCAGTGTGACCCAAAAAGCCAAAATAACCCCCCCCCCATCAGATCTGGAACCCTCAGGCCTGGAAGAGGCAAGGAGCAGAGAGAGAGAGAAAGGGGGCCTAGTCCAGGAACACCCCAGAAAGGGGGATGATGTTGCAGCGGAGGACCAAGAGAGAGGGGGCAGGGGTGGCTTCTGTGAATGGGAGCCTGGCACGCCTCTTGCGCCCCTTCCCCAGAACTCTGTATCCAGCCACGAAAAACGAGGGGGTCCCAAGAAGCGGAAGGCACCGCCGCCCCCCGCCAGCATCCCAGTGCCGGTGAGAGCAGCCCCAGCCCTGGGGTGGAGTGGGGGGGCATTCAAGGGAATCCGGGAAGGAACATCTGGTTGGGGGGGATGAGAAGGGACCATCTTTGGGCCTCATCTAAAGGTGTATGTGGGGGGGTCCCTGGGGTGGGGCTGGGGAACCAGGATGATCGAGATGCCTATGAGGAGATTGTGAGGCTGAGGCAGGAGAAGGGCCGTTTGCTGCAGAAGATCCGGGGCCTGGAGCAGCACCGAAAGCAGGAGGTGAGGGAGCTGGGGTGCAAGTAGAGGGCGAGGACTCTGCTCTCTCCCTCCTGCCACTCTCTCTTCCCATCCCCATCTCTTTCTACCCCAGGACCTTTGCGCACTCTTCCCTGCTCACCTATTTAAAACTGTAGGGTTCCCCCCTCCCCACTCCCAAGTCTCGGTTTTTGTTTGTTTAAAGTGCTTTACAGCTATTGGACCTAACTTAGCATTTATTCGCAACTACCTGTTTGGGCTATGAGCCCATGAGGAGGGTGTGATGGTGTGCGATTCTCAGGAGGGCGTGGCGCCTATTTATGGAGGGAATGAGGGGACAAATCATGGAATTGAAGGAAGGAATGAATCAGTGGCTCCAGATGGGGTCTGGCACACAGTAGGCGCTCAATAGTTGTCACTGGCTGAATGAACAGAACGGAGCCTGGCATACGGTAGGTCTCCTTGCGGAGCGAGTGAGACAGAGCCACGCTGGTGTTTTGGTGGGGACTGCGGGTCACGCGGCAATAAGACGCAGGACCAGGAGCCTGAAGGCATGGTCCAGAAGGCAGGCAGGGGCCTCGCCCCACGCCCGATGCAGGCCTGGTTCCCTTGCCTCTTCTTCCCAGCAGCTGCCGGAGGCCGAGGCCAGCTCCCTGCACAGTCTGGAGAGACAGGTGCGTGCAGAGGGAGAGAGAGCGGTGCCCGCGGGCCCACCGTGTTTCCTGCGGGAGCTGACTGAGCCCCTGTGCAACCCCCGTCTTCTCAGGTGCAAGAGCTCCAGCAACTGCTGGCCGAGAAGCAGGAGGAAAAGGAGTGTCTGGGGCGGGAGGTGGAAAGTCTGCAGAGTCGCCTGTCCCTGATGGAGGTGCAGCAGGGAAAGGGCGGGGCGGGGGTTGGGCGACAGTGGGCGGGGCCTATGAGGTAAAGGAGGGGTATCCTGGACGGGGCCGAGGGAGGAGCGACCGTGGGCGGGGCCTAGGATGTACGTGATGGGCGGGGCTTGCGGGCGGAGCCTCACCCTTATGATTATATCAAGGTTGAGGCTAGTGATTTCCAGTACATGCAGATGCCCAATTACACATGTACACCTGCAATTGTGGTACATATACACCTGCACGCACACACACAGTCACAAAAAGATCTGGGAGGCTTGCTCTACAAGCCCATATTCTTCTTTGAACATATCTTTGCACTCTTTTTTTTTTTTTGCTTTTTTGGGTCACACCTGGCGATGCACAGGGGTTACTCCTGGCTCTGCACTCAGGAATCACTCCTGGCGGTGCTCGGGGGACCATATGGGATGCTGGGAATCGAACCCGGGTCGGCCGCGTGCAAGGCAAATGCCCTACCCGCTGTGCTATCTCTCCAGCCCCAATTATCTTTGCACTCTTGCATGCTGTCTCCATGTTTCTTTGCTTGCTTTTTCTTCCTCCTTTTTTTCAGCATACTATTTTCTTTCTTTATTAAAAACTTTTAAAATGTATTTATTTATTTATTTTGTAATGAATCGCCGTGAGGTACAGTTACAGACTTACAAATTTTCGTGCTTACGTTTCAGTCATACAATGATCGAGTACCCATCCCTCCACCAGTGCCCAGTGTTCCCAGTATCCCTCCCACCCCCACCCCCATTCCCCCCAGCTTCTTCTTTCTTGAACACACACTCCCTCTCACTCTCTCTCCATACATCTTTCTAAATAAGTTTCAGTAAAGACTGTCTTGCCACAACCGCAACAAAAATCTTCCGGAATTGCATCATTGCACGTCTGCCAACATCCCTGAACACTTGTGTGCCTACCACACACAGAACCACATCCACATAGATGCATGGGCGCACACATAATTTTTCAGAACACACAGTGTATCTACACAGCTATGCACAGAAGCAGCTGTGTTCATGTGCGTACACACAGACAAACGTGGGGAAGTAGACATAAACTCAGGCACACAGACGTACACAAACACCCAGACAAACACATCACAGACAGCCTTGCAGACACCTGGAGAACCGGAGAGATTGTGCAGGGGTTAAGGTGTCTGTCTTGCACACGGCTGATCTAGGTTCAGTCCCCGGCACCGCTTAGAGCCCCGCTGCGTACCTCCAGGAGTGATCCCTGAGCACAGAGTCTCAATCCCTGAGTACCCTCCCTAAACCTAAATAAAATAAAATTCTCCAGTGGAAAATACCTAGGGGTGGGAGGGAGGGTGGGGGGACCCTGAGCTGGATCCTGACCCCTTCTCACCCCAGAATGAGCGAGAAAACACCAGCTACGACGTGGACACACTGCAGGATGAGGAGGACCTTCCTGGTGAGCCCCCCGATGCCGCATCCCCCCCAAACCCCCACTTTGTCCCTGGGATGTCAGGAGACATGATACTGCCTTGTAGACACTCATGGGGAGCATTTGAAGTTGGGGTAAGAAGTTTAGCCTCCTCTCACTATTCATTCCACCTTCCTCGGTGTGCCGATCCTGGGGGAACCCTGACCCACCCCTCCAGACTGCCCAGTTCCTATAGCTTGGGACTTTGGGGCTTGATCCTGTGCCCCCCACCAGGGACCGAAGCTCTGCTCTCCAAGCCGCCCACCCCACCATCCCACGACCTCTTAGCCGCACTGCGGGACCAAGTGTCCACACTCACCAAACAGAACCAGGAACTGATGGAGAAGGTCCAGGTGGGGAAACTGAGAGAGGCGGGGGAAATGAGGATCCCAAGATTCTCCCTCTCCCTGGAGGCTGGAGTGGGGGGTGGGAATGGGTGGCTGCATGTTGGACAGAGGTGGGGGCGTGGTGATCCTGTACCCCAAGCACCACCGGAGCCCCTGCTTTCCCCCAATCTTCAGATTCTGGAGAACTTCGAGAAGGACGAGGTGGAGATGAACGGCTCAGTGGAGGTCATCCCTCTCGCCGTGTATGATGCCCTCCGGGCTGAGTTTGACCAGCTACGCAGGCAGCACACCGAGGCACTGAAGGTGCTGGAGCAACAAGCAGCACGAGGGACCCCTGGAGAAGAGGAAGTAGCCCCTGGGGGTGACAAGGGCACAGAAGCCGCGGCTCTAAGAAATGGGTCGGCCGGCACGGAGCTCAGTGACGTTGCCGTTCCAGAAACCAGAATCAACGGGGCCGAGACCACAGATGAGGAAGCTGCAAGAGCTGAGGCCACAGAGGCCAGGACCCAAGAGGTGGCCCCCGCCGATGCTGAGGTGAGGGCCACAAAGGCCACAGACGTGGAGGCCGTGGACACCGACGGTGTGGGGACCGAGGCCTTGGGCCTCAAAACCAATGGGGCTGAGGTCACAGAAGTGAAAGGCAGAGACGAGGGACGAAATCCAGGGACAGAAGTCAGGGGAACGGGAGCCACAGACGCAGAGGCCACGGATGTGGAGACCACGAACGTGGAGGCCACGGGCGCAGAGGCCGCAGACGCAGAAGCCACGGATGCCGGAGGCACTCACACAGTAGCAGAGGAACCTGAACTAAGGGTCAACGGGGTGGCAGCTGTGAAGGCAGAGCTCCCGGGTCCAGAGGCCACAAACAAGGAGGCCTCGGAGACAGAGGCCACGGGCAGGGCAGCCACTGGAGTGGAGGCCACGGCCCCAACTGTTTCCGCTGGCCCCGTCCTTCACCCTGGCGCTGCCGAGGCCTCAGAGAAGCTGCAAGCCGAGCTGGAGACTCGGATCCGGAATTTGGAGGAGGCGCTCCGGCAGCGGGAGCGGGAGGCAGCCTCCGAACTGGAGGCCGCCCAGGGCAAGTGTAAGGCCGCGGAGGCCGAGGCCGGCCGGCTCCGGGAGCGCGTGCGGGAGGCCGAGGGCGGCGGGGGCGGCAGCTGCGACGCGGGCCAGCTGCGGGCCGCCCTAGAACAGGCCCGGGAGGACCTCCGAGCCCGGGACGCGCGCCTGCGGGAACTGGAGGCCGCCTGCACCCGTCTGGATGAAGCCCGGGCCGGCCGGCTGCTGGCCGAGGAGGAGGCCCGGGGCCTGCGGGCCGAGCTGGCCCAGCGGGAGGAAGTGAGGCTGGAGCAGAGCCGGGAGCTCCAGGCGCTGCGGGAACAGCTGGCCACGGCCACGGCGGCCGGGGAGCAGCACCTTGCCGCGGCCACACAGCTGGGCCACGCGCGGGATGTGGCGGAGGCCAGAGTGGCCGAACTGGCCGCCGCCTGTGAGGAAGCCCGGCGGGGCCTGGCAGAGCTGCGCGAGGCCTCGGAGAGTCTCCGCCAGGCGTCGGTGCCTGCCTCCGAGCACCACCGGCTGCAGGAAGAAGCCCTGGAGCTGCGGGGCCGCGCGGCCAGCCTGGAGCAGGAGGTGGTGGCCACTGGCAAGGAGGCGGCGCGGCTGCGGGCCGAGCTGGAGCGGGAGCGAGTGGGCAGCGTGGCCCGCCTGGAGCATGACCGCATCGTGGGCGCGCTGCAGGCGGATGTCGCCCGGCTGCAAGGGCAGCTGGAGGAGCTGGGCCGGCGGCACGAGAAGACCACCGCCGAGGTCTTTCAGGTGACCGGCGACGGAGCCCGCACCCAGGGTGACATGACCCCATGGTTCTATTTTGCTTCCCTCTCTCTCTCTCTCTCTCTCTCTCTCTGCTTTTTGCATCACACCCAGCGATGCTCAGGGGTTCCTCCTGGCTCTGCACTCAGGAATTACTCCTGGCGGCGCTCGGGGGACCATATGGGATGCTGGGAATCAAACCCAGGACCATATGGAATGCTGGGAATCGAACCCAAGGCAAACTCCCTACCCGCTGTACCATCGCTCCAGCCCCCAACACTCCCATCTCTCACCACACTCTCTCTCTCTCTCTCTCTCTCTCTCTCTCTCTGTTCAACTGCTTGGTAGTCCTGAATCCTATTGGATTTTTGTTTTGTTTTGTTTTTGTTTTCTGGGACACCTCTGGCAGTGCTCAGGGCTTTTTCCTGCACTGCATGCAGGAATCATAGCTGGAGGGTTTGGGGAACCTTATGGGGTACTGGGGATTGAACCTGGGTTGGCCGTACGCAAGGCAAATGCCCTGTTTGGCATTTTAGGTGTTTTGTTTGTTTCTGTCTTGCCACATCTGGCAGCACTCAGGGCTTACTCCTGGCTCTGCGTACAGGGCTAACTCCTGGCCATGGCCAGGGGATCCGCTGGGGATCAAACTCAGGCTGGCCACTTGCAATGCAAGTGCCCTACTGCTGTGCAAATGCTCTAGCATTCTAAGTAGTTTTTTTTTTCTTTTTGTGTCACACCTGGCGATGCTCAGGGGTTATTCCTGGCTCATGCACTCAGGAATTACTCCTGGTGGTGCTCAGGGGACCATATGGGATGCTGGGAATCAGACCCGGGTCGGCCGTGTGCAAGGCAGACGCCCTACCCACTGCGCTATAGCTCCAGCCCCTTGTTTTATTTTCTTTGTTTTGTGTTTTGGGTCCCACCCGGCTATGCTCAGGGCTGACTCTTGGCTCTGGACTTGGATCACTAGGGGGTGCTGGGTAGGAACCTGAGTCAACTGTATGCAAGACAAGCACCTTCTCCTGCTATTTCTACTTGTTTTTTTCTTTTTGGGTCACAACTGATGATGCACTCATGAATTACTCCTGGCGGTTCTCGGGGGACCATATGGGATGCTGGGAATCGAACCCGGGTCGGCCACGTGCAAGGCAAAAGCCCTACCCGCTGTGCTATCACTCCAGCCCCTCTCCTGCTATTTCTCTTTTTCTTTTTTTTCTCTTTTGCTTTTGGGCCATACCCAGCATACTCAGGAGTTACTCTGGGCTTGACGCTCAAGGAATCATTTCTGGTGGGGCTCAGGGGACCATAGAAGATGCCGGGAGTCAAACCGGGTTGGTCACATGCAAGGCAAATGCCCTCCCCTGTACTATCGCTTTAGTCCCTTGGCTCTGTCTTGGGGCAAAACCAACAGCAGCTACATAAACTAAGTAGCTGTTGGAAGAAATTTGTGCATAAGAGACTACAAGCAGACTCCTAAAACTCGATTGTGAACAGCTATGCAAATCAGCGTCTAAATTTAATATACAGCCCTCGTGGTAGTACAGTTGGTAAGGCTCTCGACCTGGGTTCGAGTCCCAGTATCCCATAGGATCTCCGGAGCCTGCCAGGAGCGATCCCTGAGCATAGAGCCGGGAGTAGAGCCCTGAGCACTGCCAAGTGGCACCCAAATGAAAACCAGAAGGTTTCGGGGAGTTTTGGGGTTCAGGCTCACACGAGGGACCCCGTAGGTGCAGAGAGAGGCGCTATTCATGAAGAGCGAGCGGCACGCAGCTGAGGCCCAGCTGGCCACGGCGGAGCAGCAGCTGCGGGGGCTGCGGACCGAGGCGGAGCAGGCACGCCAGGCCCAGAGCCGCGTGCAGGAGGCCCTGGACAGAGCCAAGGAGAAAGACAAGAAGGTGCGACCCCCTTTCTCTGGGCTCTAACTGGGGTCCTCAACTCCACAGAGGTTTGGGGGAGAAATCTTAAGAATATCTCCACAGAGAAGCTCTGGAACAATCAGCTGGGAAACAGCCCCAGGCACAGAGAGGTAAAGCCACTGATCGAAGGACACACAGCCACACAGTTTCTCCCCCAGTCCCCAAATTCTTTCTTTTGGGGGGGCGGTCACACCCGGCCATGCACAGGAATTACACTCTACATTCAGGAATTACCCCTGGCAGTGCTCAGGGGACCATGTGGGATGCTGGGAATTGAACCTGGGTCGGCCGTGTGCAAGGCAAATGCCCTATCCACTGTGCTGTTGCTCCAGCCCCCAAATTCTTTTTTGTTTGTTTTTTGGGGTCACACCTAGCGATGCTCAGGGGTTACTCCTGGCTCTGCATTCAGGAATCACTCCTGGTGGCACTTGGGGGACCCTATGGGATGCCGGGGATTGAACCTGGGTTGGCTGCCTGCAAGGCAAACACCCTACCCACTGTACTATTGCTCCGGCCCCTTCACAAATTCTTTTTAGTTTTGTTTTGCCCTCACGTTTTTTGGGGGCCACCCCTGGCTGTGCTTTGGGGCTTTTCTAAGCTTTGTACTCACAGGTCATTCCCAGCAGTGCTCGGGGGACTCTGAGGTATTAGAAATCGATCTGGGCTTCCCACGTGCGAAGCATCTACTCTACTCCCTTCATCTATACCCAGGATCCCCCTAGGATGTGAATTTTTTTTTTGTTTATTTTTTGGCCACATCCTGGCAGTGCTCAGGGCTGACTCCTGGCTCTGTGCTCAGGGATCACTTCTGGCAGGGCTCAAAAGCCATAAGGGCGCTGGGGATGGAACTTGGGTCAGCCTCAGGCAAGGCACGTGTCCTACCCACTGTATTATCTCTCTGACACCCTAGCATGTGTTGTGATGTGTGCGTGTGTGTGTTTGGGTCACACCCAGAGATGCTCAGGGCTTCCTCCTGACTCTGCACTCAGGAATTTCTCCTGGAAACACTCAGAGTATCATACGAGATGCCAGAAGTTATACCCAGGTTGACTGCATGCAAGGCAAACACCTTACCTGCTGTGCCATCGCTCTGGCCCTCAGATAGGAATTTCTCTGAAAAAACTTCCGGCCTTGGCCCCTGACTGCTGACTGACTGACTGACTGTGTGTGTGTGTGTGTGTGTGTGTGTGTGTGTGTGTGTGTGTGTGTGTAAAGAACCCCAGGTTCATTGTGATCTCAGACACTGCTCCTGCCGCCCCAGATCACAGAATTGTCAAAGGAAGTCTTTAGTCTTAAAGAGGCTCTGAAGGAACAGCCGGCAGCGCCGGCCAGCACGGAGGTGGAGGCACTCCGCAGTCAAGTGAAAGCTTTACAGGAGCAGCTGGAGGTGAGAATCCCCAGACCATCAAGATGTCAGGCTGGTGCAAGCCTCTCACAAGAGGGGCAGGGGCATGCATGAGACTCTGACGGAGATTCGGAGATTCAATCCTCATGGCAAAAGCAAACCAAAAAAAAAAGCTGACAGGAAGGGCTGGGATGCAAAGGCGGCTTGGGGATGCTTTGCGGAGATGGAGGTGGATGGGGCACTTCCTGCTTCTTTTGCCCGAGCGCCCCTGCCTGTAATTCCAGGAGGCTGCCAAGGAGCACAGCGCGGTGGTCGCCTTGTATCGAAGCCACCTGCTCTACGCCATCCAGGTCAGTCTTGGACAGGCTGTGGGTCTCAGTTTCTCCAAGTGGGTAAGAGGTGTGGAGGGAGGGGTTCTGGAGACATCGAGGCGGGAGCATCCGGGTTCGCCCTCACCCCAGGGCCAGATGGACGAAGACGTGCAGAGAATCCTGAGCCAGATTCTGCAAATGCAAAGGCTTCAAGCTCAGGGTCGCTGAGCCCCGCCTCGGCCTCGCCCACCACCCAAGCCACGCCCACACCGCTGAGCCACCCAGCGTCCTGGCCACGCCCACGGGGTGTTAGCGGGTTCTGATCAGCCTCGGTTTTGGCCTTGACCGTGACAGCTGCCCCCACCCCCACCCCACCGGAAAAGCTGTGTGTTCCCCGCCCCACGTGTTCGGGCCACCTGGACGCCACCCCAGGAATAAAAGCGCCCAGAGCACGGGACGAAAGCTTGTGGTCTGATTGCTGGGCTCCTAATGGCCAGGAAAAGGGACTTGGGGTGGCGGGAGAGGTGGGTCGGGGGCGTGTGACCAGAGCTGGAAGTAGGAATTTGGGCATCCCCGCGGAAATTTCTTTGAGCCACGCGAAGAGCCCCTGAAAGAAAGTGCACCTCTAGGAGAATTTCCTTAGCATCTCTGGGAACACCCCCTAAAATCCCCTGGGGTTGAGGGGGTTGCTTAACTCTGCAACTGAGGAGGTGGAAGTAACCTTTGAGTGTGGTAACCTCCACCGACATCCATCCTCTGCTGGGTTTTCCTGGGGCATCCCCGGCTGTGCCATGTCCTGTTCCCCGCCGGCGTGTCCCCCGGACCTGGTTTGTGTCTCTTTGGCCTAGCGCAGGGCTGGTGAGGGGTGCAGATGTCTCTCTGAGAAGTGAGTTTGTCATGGCTTCGGGTTCCCCTGTCTGTGCTTAGAGGTCACTTCTGGAGGGGCTATGTGGTCCTGATGGGACCTGGGTCAGCCGCAGGCCAGGTAGCACCTTAACCCCTGCACGAATCTCCCTGTGTTGCTTTTCCTCATGATCTGGGTCTCAGCCCTGGGGAGGGGTGTCGCTCTCCTGTCTCTGCATCCCCTATTTTTTTTTTTGCTTTTTGGGTCACACCCAGTGATGCTCAGGGGTGCCTCCTGGCTCTGCACTCAGGAATCACTCCTAGCGGTGCTCAGGGGACCATATGGGATGCTGGGACTCGAACCCAGGTCCACCGCGTGCAAGGCAAATGCCCTACCCACTATGCTATCACTCCAACCCCTGCATCCCCTGTCTTTGACTCTAGTTCTTGTTTGTTGGTTTGGTTTGGTTGTGGGGCCATGTCCAGCAGTGCCCAGGGTCTATCCCTGGCTCCCTGCTCAGTCATCACTCCTGATGGGGCTCAGGGGACCTCATGCAGTGTTGGGATTCAAACCAGGGTCAGCGGCAGGCATGACCAGCGCCTTCACCCTTGTCCCTCTCTTTTTGGTTTTATTTTGGCTTTTGCTTTTTGAACCATGCCTGGCGATGCCCAGGGGTGACTCCTGGCTCTGGCACTCACGAATCACTCCTAGTGGTTCCAGGAGGACCCTATGGGGTGCCGGAGATTGAACCTGGGTGGGCTGCGTGCAAGACAAATGCCCTCCCCGCTCCCCCTCACTCCCATCCTCTCTGTATTTGTATCTCGCTGTGTCTCTCCCTGGTCTCTGCCCCTCTCTCAAGCGTTTCCTGGGTCCCTGGGCCAGTGTGCCCCGTCTCCTGTGGGAGTCTCTGTCCCTCTCTGCTTTCTCCACGACACTGTCCCCTCCTGGGCTTCCCCCTCCATCAGCGGAAGTGAGGACCCGTGTGCTGGGGAACCCCGGACTTCTCACTTCCTCATCCCAGTGGACAGTGAAAGACCCGTGGGTACTGTCCACCCGCTCCACCCTCTGCTACCCGCCCCCTAAGTCACAGCTGCCGGGAAGGGGACGTGGAGCCTTCACCATGGCCCCGAGACTTCTCCTGGTCTTTGTCCTCTGTGCCACCCGTTTGCCTTGCCGTGGGGAAGAAGGTAAGGGGGGGCCTGGGTGGGGAACTTTGCCGTGAAAATTCTGGGGTGAGGTGGGAGTTCACTTCCCCTCTGTGTGCCCTCTACGGGGAGGGGTCTCTGGCTGTGTGGGAGAAACTGAGGACAAAGAATCTCCCTGTGGTCACAGCTGGGGCCGGGGGAGCAGAAAGAGAGGGAGAGAGGAACGGGGAGAGACGAAGAGAAAAGCGGACCGAGGGAAAGAGAGGAGGAGGGAGACGGTGGGAGCAAGAAGGGGCGGGAGGAAATCCAGGTGGAGAGAGAACAGGAGAGAAGGGGAAGGGAGAGAAGGAAGGAAGGAGGGGGCTGGAGAGATAGCACAGTGGGGAGTGTGTTTGCCTTGCACGCGGCCGACCTGGGTTCGATTCCCAGCATCCCATATGGTCCCCCGACAGCACCGTTAGGAATGATTCCTGAGTGTAGAGCCAGGAGGAACCCCTGAGCATCCTGAGTGTGACCCAAAAAGCAAAAAAAAAAAAGAGAGAGAAAGAAGGAAGGAGGGGAAGGGAGAGAAAAGAAGAAAGAAGAGAAAGGAGAGAGAAGGAGGGAAAGAGAGAGGGAGAGAAAGGCAGGGAGAAGAAAGAGACATGGGGAGGAGGGAAAGAGGAGGAGGGGGAGAGAAGCGGGGAGGGAGGGAGAGGGAGCAGACGGATATAAAATACTTCCATTCCCGCTTCAAAGCTTGGCCAGAGAACTTCATACCAAGATCTGGGCCACCATGACTGAGGAGCCTCAGTTTTCCCCTCTGAAGAATGGGCTGATGGTCTCTGGATGTTGTGGCGGGTGGGAATTCCTAGCCTCCCGTCTGGGTTCTTCCCCCCACCTTGACTGCAGACATATCGTGGGGTGGGGGGCAGAGCGCAGGGTCAGACCCTGCTACTCCCAGGTAGATCACATGTTAAGGTCATCCGAGGTGACACTGCTCTCCCTGCGGGCTCCCCGCTCAGCGCCCATCCAGCCCCGGGTGCAGTGCTGGTCCTCTAGGTACCCGATCGCCGTGGACTGCGTCTGGATGGCACCCCAGGCTGCAAACAGCACATCCTTCATTGCTACCTACAGGTCAGAAGCCTGAAAGTGGGGAGGGGGGTTACCCAGGGCCCAGCACCCCTAGTGTGAGAGAACCTGGAGCTCAGACTGGGAGAGCACTCAGAGGGCTGAGCAGCCCAAGCACCCGGTGGGGAGCACCACCAGAAAGCCCTCCCGCCCCAGAGAAGATTCACTGAGGTGAAGTCTGAGCCTGAAAGATTCTGTTTTGGATTGTTTGGGGTTTTTTCAGTTCAGTTGGTTGGTTTTGTGGCCACACCCGGGATGTTCAGGGCTGACTCCTGGCTCTGCCTCAGGAATCACTCCTGGCGGTGCTCGGGGGACCCTCCCCGCTGTCCCCTTGCTCTGGGCTCCCGGGGAGCTGTCGCCTCCAGGGTCACACAGCCAGCTCAGAGTGCAAGCCCAGGGGGTCCCGCTGGGGCGGTCAGGGGCCCCCGGCCATCACAGTGCCCACCCCCTCTCCAGGCTCGGAGTGGCAGCCCACGGGGAGAGCCGGCCCTGCCTGCGCCCCGCGCCCGAGTCCAATCACTGCACCATCCCTGAAGTCCTGCTCTTCTCCATGCTGCCATACGTGCTCAACGTCACGGCCGTCCACCCCGCGGGCGTCAGCAGCACCTTCCTGCCCTTCGTCCCCGAGCACATCAGTGAGTATGTGGTGGTAGGGCTGGGGGCTCCCCCTGCCGGAAGCTGGTCCTCCCCCCTCTCCTCCTGTCTGCCCAGCTTGGGCTCAAACCCTGGTCATCCGCATGCCCAGCAAGGGCCTTCCCCACTGCACTATCTCCCTGTTCTTCCTTGTAGACTTTTTTTTTGGTGGCGGGGGCAAACCTCGCCGTGCTCCTGGCTTGCTCCTGACTCTGTGCTCAGGTATTACTCCTGGCAGGGCTTGGGTGCTGAGGATCAAATTCAGGTCAGCCTCGGGCAAGACCAGCACCCTCCAGGTTGGAACAATAATACTGCAGGGAGGGAGTCTGCCTTGCACGCGGCCGACCTGGGTTCGATTCCCGGCATCCCGTATGGTCCCCCGAGCACTGCCAGGAGTAATTCCTGAGTGCAGAGCCAGGAGTAAGCCCTGAACATCAAGTGTGACCTAAAAAGAAAAAAAAAAGGGTTGGGGGGTGCTGGAGCGATAGGACAGAAGGCAGGGTGCAGGCCTCTCATGTGACTGATTCAGGATTGATCCCTGACCTCACATTCGGTCTCCTGAGCCCTGCCAGGAACTGGCCCTGAGTACAGCCACGTGTTTCCCCTAAAAGAATTCAATGGGCTGGAGCTATAGCACAGTGGGTAGGGCGTTTGCCTCGCACGCGGCTGACCCGGGTTCGATTCCCACCATCCCATATGGTCCCCTGAGCATCGACAGGAGTAATTCCTGAGTGCAGAGCCAGGAGTTACCCCTGAGCATAGTGGGATGTGACCTAAAAAGAAAAAAAAAGACCAAAGACCAGCGGCCTCCCCTCCTGTAGACTCTTGCCAATAATTTGTTGGAGGAGTGAACGCTTCTGCCTCTCTCTTGCCCTTTAGTTAAACCAGATCCTCCAGAAAGTGTGACGCTGAGCCCCCTTCCTGGGCGTCGGCTGGGGGTGCAGTGGAAACCACCCAGCTCCTGGCCCTTCCCAGAGATCTTCTCCCTTAAGTACTGGATTCGCTACAAGCATCATGGAGCTGTTCACTTCCGCCAGGTGAGGGCCAGGCGGGTGGGGAGGGCAGATGCAACAAAAGGAACAGCAGGTGCAAAGCTGTGAGCCCCCCGCCACCCCCAACCACCACATTACTATTTGGGATGCTAGTGAGCATGGAAGGGAGCCCGGCAATTCTATTTCCGGTGCTGAACCAGAAGCATGTTTGTTTGGGGGACACATCTGGCTGAGCTCGGGGCTTCCTCCTGGCTCTGCACTCAGGAATCCCTCCCTGCGGGGCTCACGTGACTGGGGATAGCTGGGAATAAAACCCAGCTCAGCCACATGCAAGGTTAAGGCGTTTGCCTCAAGCCCTGTACGATCTCTCCAACCCCTAACCTAGAAAATTGGAATTAAGGAGCTGGGTTGGGGGAGCTGGAGCAATAGCACAGCGGGTAGGGCATTTGCCTTGCACACAGCCGACCTAGGTTCGATTCCCAGCATCCCATATGGTCCCCCGAGCACCGCCAGGAGGAATTCCTGAGTACACAAACCAGGAGTAACTCCTGTGCATCGCCAGGTGTGACCCAAAAAGCAAAAAAAAAAAAAAAAAAAGGAGCTGGATTGGGACTCTGCAATGAAGTTTTGAGGTACTTTGAGGTACTTTGAGGTATGAGGCCCTGAGTTTAGTCCCCGAGACTCTTCCCCCACTCCGGGTCAAAAAAAAAATTGAAGGATTGAAAACAGGGACCAGGGACTCAATAGATGCTTGCAAACATGTTCACGACAGCCCGAGGGCAGAGCCCCGAGGACCAGCCACAGAATCACACGGGGGATGGGGGGGAGGGGCTGTTCTACCATTGGAAATGTGTTTGGCTGTGAAGAGCAGCTGGGGCAGGGGGTGTCTACAAGTGGCCCCTCTGCAGACAGGAAACATGTCTGGGGTCCAAGCACAGCAGGAAAACCGCCGGCCAAGCTCCTGGCTGACCTGGATTCAATCCCTGGCACATAGTTCCTTGAGACCGCCAGGAGTGATCCCTGAGCACAGAGCCAGGAGTCAGCCTTGAGCACTGCTGGGTGTGGCCCCTAAAAAGAGTAAAGGGTCTATGGTGACTGTGAAGCCCATTGTCCAAGGGTCTCCACTGTCTGGCAAGAGGTGCAATGGAATGTTCTAGAACTCGACCGAGCTGGTGCTTGGCAGCTTTGCAAATGCACTGGATGTTATTCAGTCCTCGCCTTAGACTCCTACAGGCTGTGGAGCTCAGCGTAGGGGGTGGGCGGGGGGACATGGTGGCCCCTCCCACCCTCCACCCCTTGACCCTAATCTTTTGGCTCACAGGTTGGCCCCACGGAAGCCACATCGTTTGTCCTCAGTGCTGTGAGGCCCCACGGCAGGTACTGCGTCCAGGTGTCAGCCCAGGAACTCACCGGTTCCGGGCAGCCAAGTGACTGGAGTGTGTCTGCCATCACATCTGGGACCCTGGTTGGGGAGCGCAGAGGCAGCACCCCCAAAGAAGAGCTGTGTCCCTGAGTTCTAGGCTTTCTGCTTCTGATCACTCATTCAAGGGCGGCACCCCGACAGGGTTGGTGGCCTTGCTACTTGCCTCTACAATTGGGGTAGGGGCTTGTCTCTGCATCAACGAGAGGTCTGGATGAGTGAATGAATGAAAAAAAGTAGCTCTTAATTTTGTTGTTTTGGGGCCACACTTGTGCTGGGGGCTCCCTCCAGGCTCCATAATCCTTGGGGGCAAATACCTTGGGGGCCGTAGCAACAGCAGGTGGCATTGCCTTGCATGTGGCAGACCCAGGTTTGATCCCTGGCATCCCGTATGGTCCCTGGGGCCCCACGAGGCGTGTTCCTGAACACAGGGCTCACTCTAACTAACAAGGAGTCAGCCCTTGGTACTGCTGGGTGTGGCCCAAAAATCAACTGAAAAATAAAGCTACCTATCCCTTCTTGGGCCAGCCCAACGCGAATGTCTTGAGAAGGGTCCTGTTTTCTTTTCTCTCACCCCCCCCCCTTTATTTTTTAATTCCTTAATAAAATCTTCCACTACTCTTCGTGAGCCCTTCCGAGTGAATTCTCTCTTGAGGAGACAAGGACCAGAACTACAAAATACAGTCACTTGTCCCAGTAGGATCAATGCCTGAAGTGTCCTCATAGACACAGAACAAGCATTCATACAACGAAGGGTTTGAGGAAGAAATGGGGTGGGCAGTTGTTGGGGGGATGCTTCGCTGCAGGATGGGTTTGGAGCCTAGTCTTTGAGTCTCCGCCTAAGCCCCCATAAACTGCTTTGGGAACTGCCATGTCCCAGCCCATCCCCCACATCAGCGGCAGCGACACAGAAAATCAACTCGCCAACGTGATTCAAAGAGCCCAGCACAAAGGGCGAGCGCTCCACACAGCGCTGTTTGTGGGGTGAACGAATGAACGAGCAAGGATCACGAATGAATGAACGCTACCAGCAGCCACTTCGCGCCCCTCGAAATGTTTCACGAGCCGCCGCCCTCAAGGGGGCGCAGCGCCTCCCGCTTGCACACCCTCAGTTCCGAAGGATCGCGGAACCGTTGTTGCGCGCTACCGAAGTGGCAACTCGGAAGTTTAAAATAAAGCAACGACCAGCAAGGCTTTTGATGGACGGGGATGGCAGCCAATCAAAAGAGTAAGCGGGGTACCTTACAACCAATCATCGCTATCCAAGGAAATGAGGTCGACGGAAGTGGAAGGGACGGTCCGGGAATCTTGGTAAATACCGGACCTTTCCAGGTCTCTCGCGCTTGTGAGAAGAGTAGGACGCAAGATGTCGGAGCGAAAAGTTTTAAACGTAAGTGTTCGGGGACTGGAACTTTCTGGCTGGCGCGGGACATCTTGGAGCGCGGGACGTGGTGGGCTGCCTTAAACTAGTCCCTACGGGACGGGCTTTCTTCCTCCATAACGGCCTTCCGCGGGGCTGGGCTTCCCAAACCCCTCCCAATCACCTTTGGGAAGGGGTGGGTCTTAGCTAATTGCTCTCCCTGATTGGGAGTCCAAGACGGGAACTATCCAATTATCTCCTTGGGGGCGTGGCCTTTAAAGGTAAAGTTCCAGGGGCGTGGCCCCGTGAAGCCACACCCCTGAGGGGGCGCTCGCCCTGGAGGGTTTTAGGTTTTGCTAAATTGTTCCGCTCGACTCATTAAAGGGTTTTACCAGTTGCTTCCGTTTATCCCTGTTAGATCTGTTGTGGGGATGGAGAGGATTTAGGAAGATAGACTTTCACTGGTAGAGAATGTTCAGTCCGGGAGGGTGTGTGACCCCAAGAACGGACTGAGCTGGCCAAGGTGGGAGTGTGCCATCCGAGATTTCAAGAGCCCTCAGTTCCACGGGGTCGGCTTATGTGGCTTAGCAGCCTCATCCTTAAGTTTCTCTAGTAAGAGTCCAGCCCCTCAATGCTCCCAAGTTTCCGTCCAGTGATCTGGACTTCTGTCCATGAACCTCCATCCATTCCCAGGATCCTTGGGGGAACCTTCCGCGAGTCCCTGGGAGATGCTGCGGCCTGGGGTCCCCACCTCCGCACGGCTGTGAAACCAAAGTTCTTGTTTCCCGGGGCACGTGAAAAAGTTATGTGCGGGGGGCTGGAGCCATAGCACGGCAGGGAGGGTGTTTGCAGCCGACCTGGCTTCGACTCCCAGCATCCCGTATGGTCCCCTGAGCACCGCCAGGAGTAATTCCTATGTGCAGAGCCAGGAGTAACCCCGGAGAATGGCTGGGTGTGACCCAAAAAGAAAAAAAAATTAATGTGTCTGCTCTAGTTCGCCAGGCGGCACTGGAGCCCTAAAGCACACCCCTGATGTCAGGGTGACCTAGAATCAGGTGAAGTCCATTAGATTTATCTGGAAGGGTCATGGCCAGCACTGTGTGTAAAGAATGCAGCATCTCTGCAGTGCGGTGGCCCACCCGGTTTCCATGACTTTAGAAGATTCTGCACGTTCCAAGCTTGTCGGATCCTTGTGGGTGGGTGGGTGGGTGGGTTATCCGTTTTCTAAGAGTCACGCCTTGGCCAGGGAGCTCGGAGTGGGCAGCGAGGCCAGTGAGGTGACCACTGCAGCCACTGCAGGCTGGTTTCTGGGACATACCCGGCAGTGTGTCCCAGAAGTCAGGCCAACACTGAAAACTCCAGGCCCGGTATCTCCCAGCGCCCCCCCCCCCTTTGTTATTTGCTTGCTGGGGGATTTGGGTGCCATCCTGTGGGACACCATTGAGAGAAAACTCTGGATACTTGTGGGTGTTCTCCCTGGTTCCTTCTTCTGTGGTTTTCCCCTTTGCTTTACTCATTTTCCTTGTCTTCCATTTTCTGCCTTAAAGAGTTACCCCTGGGGGGCTGGAGCGATAGCACAGCGGGTAGGGCTTGCACATGGCCAACTCAGGTTCAATTCCCAGCATCCCATAGGATCCCCTGAGCACCTCCAGGAATGATTCCTGAGTGCAGAGCCAGGAGTGACCCCTGAGCATTGCCAGGTGTGACCCAAAAAAGAAAAAAAAAAAACAGGAAAGAGTTACCCCTGGGCCGGAGCGATAATATAGCAGAGTATAGTTTGCCTTGCATGCAGCTGAACTGGGTCCAATCCCCGGTATCCCGTATGTTCCCCCAAGCACTGCCAGGAGTAACCCCTGAGTATTGCTGGTTGTGACTCAAAAAACAAAAAAGAGTTACCTCTGTGAAGGGTGCTTACCTTGTGTCTTTGTATGTGGCTAACCTGGGTTTGATCCCCAGCACCACCACATATGGTCCCCCACAAGCTCCCCTCGGAGTGATCCCTGAGTCCAGAGCCGGGCAGTCAGTCCTGAGAACCGCCAGGTGTGACCTCAAACCCCAAAATAAGATTAAATGTCTCCACCACGGCTAGGGACTCGAAGGTCCAGTCCTGAGGCTGGGGCAGGGCGTCCCCGAGCCTGTGCAGAAGCAGCTCCCCTAACTCTCTCCCCGCCCCGACCTCCCCGACAGAAATACTACCCGCCCGACTTTGACCCTTCGAAGATCCCCAAACTCAAGCTCCCCAAAGACCGGCAGTATGTGGTGCGGCTGATGGCGCCCTTCAACATGAGGTGAGCAGACCCGCCCCCACCCTCACCCTTCGGGCAGAGAGACCCAGCGCCCCACCCCGAGCCAAGTAAGTTACCTCCTGGGCCCCTTAGTGCCCCCAGCTGCCATCTGGTGGCAGAGCATCTTTTTGAAAAATGGATTTGGGGAACCATTAAGACTCAGTCGTTACCTGTTAGCTATTGGAAGAGCTTGCCACGATGGGGTGCCGCAGGGATATGCCACAGAGGGAAGGGGAGACAAATACGAGAACCCTTGCGGTGGTGCCAAAGGGCCCCGACATCTCTCCAGCGGGACCCCCTGGGGCTCGGAAGGAACTTGAGTCTCTCACCAACTCCCACCCCGCACAGATGCAAGACGTGCGGCGAATACATCTACAAAGGCAAGAAGTTCAACGCCCGCAAGGAGACTGTGCAGAATGAGGCCTACCTGGGCCTGCCCATCTTCCGTTTCTACATCAAGTGCACACGCTGCCTGGCCGAGATCACCTTCAAGGTAGGGGCGGGCCTCACACCTGTCAGTCTGGAAGCCCTGCCCACCCGCCCAGTGGGCCGCCCCCAACCTGCCTGGGCGCCTGGTTCACCTGTCCCCACCCCATCCCAGTCTGCCCGGGAGCCCCGCCCATCTCCCTGCCCCCTCCCTTCAGGGAACATCCCCCCATCTCCTTTCCCACCACACCTCCAGTAGATCAGCTAAGGCTTGGGGGAGACTCTCCTAGCTGCTGAAGGAAGTGGGGATTGGGAGTGTCACGCGACGCTGTCCCTTGTGGCCCAGGATTGCCCTGTCACTCATCCTGCCGGTATTCATAGGGTCCAAGCACCCTGCCGGCATACACTCAACTTCCAGTAATGGGATTCACTGGACATGCTCAGGCAAACTCTGCGAAGCCAATGTTGAAAAAGAAATGCCCAAGTCTCGCTTTCTGGACTGGAGAGATCAGACATGGTTAAGGCACTTGCCTTGCACGCGGCCACGCTGGGGTTTGATTCTGGCACTGCATAGGGCCCCCTGAGCCACCTGAAGCTATCCATGAATGCAGAGCTAGGGGTAAGCCCTGAAACCAGAAAGAAGGAAAGAGAGGGAGAGATTGAGAGAGAGGAGAAGGGGGGCGGAGGGAGGAGGAAGGAAAGGAAGGGGAAAGGGAAGGAGGAAGGAAGGAGGGAAGAGGCAGAAAGCAGCGGTTCCCCAGAGGGAGGCGCCTGTTTGGTGCACCCAGTGGCGACGCGCAGGGACCTGGGGCTGACGTCTGCCCGCCCTCCTCCCAGACAGACCCCGAGAACACCGACTACACCATGGAGCACGGGGCCACACGCAACTTCCAGGCCGAGAAGCTCCTGGAGGAGGAGGAGAAGCGGATCCAGAAGGAGAGGGAGGACGAGGAGCTGAACAACCCCATGAAGGTGTGCGGGGCATGGGCGCGTGCACACGTGGTGTGGTGCACGCATGTGCGCCTGTGCCTGCCTGCAGGTGTGCACGCGGGCCAGGGCTTGGCGGAGCAGAGCTCTCGGTGCCCCTCCCACTGGGGCTCCCTGATTGGGACTTGGGGCCTGGGGGGGGTGTTCTGTGGAGCCCGAAAGAAACGCCGGTTCCCGCCTCCTGGCCCCATGCCCTGTGTCTGAGGGATGTGGCCCCGGAGCAGGTGCAGCTGACCTGGGGACGGGTTCGCTTGGTTGCGGCCGAGAGCCCAGTGGGTTCATTCCTCGCCTTCCCGGCCGTACCATGCATGGCTCCAGAGCTGACCCGGCCCTGGGACTCTCTGAGCTGTGTCCCCCTCACGCCCCCGCCCCGCCCCTGGGTGACCGCCGTGGCCAGGCAGGGTCAGGGTGGGACTGAGAGGCGTCAGCCCCTCACTGTCCCGCCCTCCAGGTGCTGGAGAACCGGACCAAGGACTCGAAGCTGGAGATGGAGGTGCTGGAGAACCTCCAGGAGCTCAAAGACCTGAACCAGCGGCAGGCCCACGTGGACTTCGAGGCCATGCTCCGGCAGCACCGCATGTCAGAGGAGGAGCGACAGAAGCAGGAGCAGGAGGAGGATGAGCGGGAGACGGCGTGAGTGACCCCCTGCCCGCGCCGTGTCCCCCTCTGCGGGGTCGGGAACGGGCGGCCTGGTGGCGGCTGTCGGAGGGGCAAGGGGGCAGGTGCACACACCCCCGGTTCCCAGGTGCGTCCTCAGGTGTCACCGTGTGTCCTGCAGGGTGCTGGTGGAGGAAGCTCGGAAGCGGAGACTTCTGGAAGACTCCGACTCAGAGGAGGAGGCGGCAGCTCCCGCCCTGCCCCGGTCGGCTCTAAGGCCCAACCCCACCGCCATCCTCGATGAGGTGAGCCGGGCCTCCGGACGTCGCACCCATGGAATCTCAGGTCAAGCAGGACCAGACCTTCCCGCCTCCGCAAAGGCCAGACAGTCGGCATCGCTCGCTCAGCACCGACATGCAAAAGCACCCAGGTCCAGGCCCGGCTATGCCCTGTGCCAATAAAACTTTATTCACAAACACGGGTGGGGGGCAGGGGACACTTGTGGATTTTTCAGCCACATGAAAGTCTTAGGGGGGGCTGGAATGATAGCACAGCAGGTAGGGTATTTGCCTTGCATGCGGCCGACCCCGGTTCGATTCCCAGCGTCCCAGATGGTCTCCCGAGCACGGCCAGGAATTCCTGAGTGCATGAGCCAGGAGTAACCCCTGTGCATCGCCAGGTAGCACTTCACTGTAGCACTGTCCTCCCGTTGTTCATCAATCTCCTTGAGCAGGTACCAGTAACATCTCCATTGTGAGACTTGTTACTATTTTTGGCATATCAAATACGTGACGGGTAGCCAGGTGTGACCAAAAAAAAAAAAAAAAAGAAACAACAACAAAAAGTCCTAGGGTGACAGACTGCTTTTCCTGGCACTATGCTCGGGGATCACCCCTGGCAGTGCTCAGGGGACCCCGTGGGATGCCAGGGATCAGCCGTGTGCAAGGCAAGCGCCCCCTGCTGCTGTGCTGTGACTCCAGCCCCTCAATATGTGGTTTAGGAGTTGTAAATGCAGAGTGTGGGATGGGCCACAGATGGGGGTCTGGATATCAGGCTTGGGGGACCGAAGTGGCACAGAGAATTTTAGAGTACGGTGACTTCATCAGCTTAGCTCGGGGAGAGGAGGTTTATCACCTCCTAAGAGGCCAGAGGATGGAGGGAACATGGGGCTGAGACTACCCACTCGTCCTCCCCTGTCACCCGCAGGCCCCAAAAGCCAAGAGGAAGGCGGAGAGTTGGGAGCGGAGTGTCGGCACCCTTGGCACTAAGCCCCGAATGTCAGGCCTGGTCATTGTGAAGAAAACCGACCCAGATGCCAGCACCCTGAAGGATCAGGGGGCGTCTGCCACTGGTATGTCCTCCCTGGGCCCTTGGAGCTGAGTGCAGTGTCCTGGCTAGCCACCCTGGGCTGACTCAGTCCCTCCGGGGCTGCTCTGGGCCTGCATGCAGTCCCCTACTGAGGCCACCAAGTGGCACTGTCTGTTCCTTTTAGTGCAGTTTAGAATTTTTTGTTTTGGTTTGGGGGCCGCACCTGGCAGTGCTCAGGGCTGGCTTGATTGTGCGCTTAGGGATCACCCCTGGCGGGCTTGGGTGACCCTGTGGGATGCAAGGGATGGAACCCATGCAGGTGATGGGTGAGGCAAAAGCCCACCCCACTGCTTTGCCCCACCCAAGAACTGGAGCGCAGTGCCCCAGGGGGCCACCAGGTGGCAGTAGCCTTGTGCTGCCCGGGCGCCTCCTTCCAGCATCGTTGGGGGTCGAGCTCTATCCCCACTGCCAGCAGGACCGGGCCGGGCAGCTTTGTCTCAGTCATCCCTGAGCTGATGTCTGTGGACCCCCACTGGGGGCGGCCCTTC
The DNA here is from genome assembly GCF_029834395.1 of Sorex fumeus. Classification (NCBI taxonomy): domain Eukaryota; kingdom Metazoa; phylum Chordata; class Mammalia; order Eulipotyphla; family Soricidae; genus Sorex; species Sorex fumeus. The sequence goes on from NW_026606098.1 coordinate 11,098,097, forward strand.
CTTGGGTCTCGCTCTCCCATCTTGTATGAACGTACTTCATGGGCCTCAGCTATGTTCCCAGCTTGACTCCAGCTAGATTCTGGGCTTGCTCCAGTCCAGGGGTTCGCACCTGGACCGCAGCCCGGTATGCAGCGAGAGATACCAGCACCCGGGGGCCTTTATCATCAGACCAGGGGGTAGCCCCGAGAGGGCTAGACACTTGCCTGAAGCCACACAGCTGGCAGGTGCGGGATGGAGCTGGGCCCCGCCTTCTCCCTGCCCTCACTCTTGCCCTGGTCTTGCCCTGTGGGTTTCATTAAGTCCGTGCCCCAAAGTGGACTGGACTGGGCCACCCAGCCTCTGAGTACTTCAGCCCATGTCCAAGTGCCCCAAGAATCCGCCACCATGCCCCCCCCACCCCCCCCCCCGGCTGACAGGGGGCCGGTCGGACAGACGAGACCCTCACTAGCTCTTGCCTCCCCCCCCCAGGCTGTGTGAAGAACGGATCAGCGGCCGATCATGCCCCCCCGAAGCCCGTGTCCTCCTCCCTGAGCCAGCTGGGGGCCTATTCGGACAGTGATGACAGCAACGGCAGCAGCTGAGCCCGATCCCCCACCCCCGCGGGCACCCATCGCCCAGCCCGCCTGACTGTCCAGCGCCAGCCGCCGACCAGCAGAAGCCTCCGGCCCGGCCGCCAGCAGGATGGTCCCAGACGCGGCCCACTGTCCCCCCTGTTCCCGCACACACGTGCCAGCCCCCCAGGACCTTGGGTCCGAGCTCACGGTTGGTGCCATCCCAGCCTTTCTTCCCATCCCCCCGTGTCGCCGGGTTTGGGGTCACAGCGGTCTTTCCCATCAGAGCCGGCGGCAGTCAAGGAGACGGCACGGCCGGGTGGAGGGGTGTCGGCCCCTTGGCCCCGTGCCAGACACTCCCATCCCGGCACCGTCGCCCTGAGAACCTGGTGTTTGGTTTGGTTTGGGGGCCACGCCCAGCAGTGCTCGGGGCTGACTCCCGCCTCTGTGCTCAGGGAATCACTCCTGGTAGGGCTCGTATGGGGTGCCAGGAATTGAACCCACGTTCACCGCGTGCAAGGCAAGCTCCCTCCCCGCTGTGCTGTGGCTCCGGGCCCAGGAATAAATGTCTGTGCTTGAACCCGGGCAGCGTGGGGGCCGATGGATGCTGCAGCCGGAGCGGCCCCGTCATCCTGCCCTGCCTTTGCCTGGACGCCCCCCACCCCAGGCCCTGCTGATGGCCCCCCTCGGGAGCCCCAGGGCTCTCACCCTCCCTGGGAGCTGGTGGCCTCTCCCGACTCCTCTTTTGGCTCTCGGGGGCTCCCTGGCACCGAGCACCTCAGCAGCCCCTTCCTGCCCCACCCCGCCTCACAGGGACAGGGTCTCCCACGCCTTCCTCACCGCTGCCTCCCTGGACAGCTGAGTGGGGAAGCCGGGCCCAGGGCTCAGAGCAGGACGGGCAGGACCCAGTTCCCGCGCCGCAAGTCCCCAAGCTGCACCTCGCATCCTTAGCCCTGCACCACTCAGGCTACGAGCTTATATCTATGTCTCCTCTGCTAGATTAGGGGTGGTTGAAGTCTGCCATTCCTCCTCTGTCAGACTGGGGGCCTGGAAGCCCTCAGACTCTCCCTCAGACTCCGGGCCCCTGCAAGCAAGCAGTTTTGGGATCCCCCCCCTCCGTCAGAGTAGGTCACTTCAAATCGGAAGGGTCCGCATCCCCCATAAAACAGGTTTCCAGTGGCAGCTCGTGCCTCTTTCATTGGACTAGAGCCCTGCGGTCTGATCCACATCTCCCCTTCGTCTTGCCTGTGCTTCAGAGGGGAGGATTCAGCCTCCTCCATCAGACTATGGGCACCTGAGAGAGAAACTGTGTCTCTCCCGTCAGACTCTGAGTTAAGGAAGGAGATGCTCAGCACGGACTCCCGGCCCTGAACTCAGGGGTCACTCCTGGCAGGCTTGGGGGGCAGAAGGGATGCTGGGGATCGAATTCCGGTTGAGCGAGGCAGCCACTCCCTCCCCCCCCCCCCCCCCCCCCGCGGTCCTGTCACTCCGGCCCCTCTGGATCCCACTTTCTGAGCTGCCATGCAGGTTGGGTGACAGACACCAGAAGGGCCACCTGCCCCCTTTAAAAAGCAAAGAAAGCACCTGAGGTCACCTGTGATCTGTAGCTTCCAGCGGCCACCCCCTGTTGTCCCAGTGGTCACCCCTCATTGTCATTGCCCTTCTCACAGGTGGGAAAGGAATCAAAGTCACTTCACAAGCCAGCGGTGGGGGCCAAGGGACAGTACAGAGGGTTGGGTACTTTACTTTGGGGACCCGGGTTCAATCCCTGGCTTCCCATAGGGTTGTCCCCCCCCCCAGCACCGCCAGGAGTGATTGCTGAGTGCAGAGCCAGGAGGAACCCCTGAGCATTGCCGGGTGTGACCCAATTAATAAAAAACATCAGGAGAGGGTCCGAAAGCCGCCATGAACTCTGGATTCCCCCAATTACCCCCCTCCTGGCTTTCGTGCAGTTACCCCAACATCCGTGTCCTCAACCCCAAGAACTGATGTGTGGCTACTCTGGTTTTCACAGACCCCAAGCGCAGCTCCCTTCCTCCGCCCGTCACTCCCCCCTCACACCCCCCCCCCCCCCCCAACACATACACACACTCGCTCGCACGCTTCTCTGCTCTGGGCTGGAGAAACTGGGAAGCAGAACCCTCTGGAGAAACCAGCTCAAAAGCGCCTGGAAGTCAAACGCCGTTTGATCCCGCCTGCGGGCGCCCCCATTGTTATTCCCAGCACACGCGGTAATTAGAAAGTCCCTTTCAAATATTTATACCTTGAAGCGCGCTATTTATCCGGCGGCTGGGAGAGGCTGGGGACTTGATGAGGTCTGTCAACAGCTCGTCCCAGCCAGGATCGCCTGGCGGCTGACAGAGCTGGACAATTACCCGCGGGCCAGGGAGCTCCCAGGGGACCAGCTGCCTCTCTGTGACGGAAAGGCGGGGGGCAGTGCCGGGGGTGCCCTAGGAAGGCACCACAGAGAGGGAGCTGCAGCGCCTCAGATTGGGCTTCTGACCTGCCTCCACCAGCTCTGGGCCTCGGTTTCCCCATCTGCAAAACGGTACTGACTGTGCCTAGTCAAATCATCTTCCGTTGTCAAGTCCAAATGAGCTGCCTGGACTCGGCCTCACCGATCTGTGCCTCAGTTTCCCCTTGGTAAAATGACGTCTGTGGCTGAAGAGATAGTGCAGAGGGTGGGGGGTGAGGCGCTGGCCGTGCTCACGGCTGACCCGGGTTTGATCCCGGCGTCCCTTGGGATTCTCTGCGCCCCCTCAGGACTGGTTCCTGAGCACAAAGCCAGGAATAGGTTCTGAGCATCACTGGGTGTGGCCCGCCCAAAATGACAAAGCTGGGGCTGTCCCTTTGGGTCCTCTGGCTATTCCTTTTTGGCCCCCTTATTTCCACACACACACTCGGCAGTGCTCAGGACTGACTCCTGGCTCTGTGCTCAGGGATCACTCCTGGGTACAGCCATCTGTGGTGTTGTCTCCAGCCAGCTCCCATTTCTTGCAGCCAGGAAGCCCTGATGCCCCCCTCCAGACCCCCTGGCGTGCACCGTGACCAGGCTGGGAGGCAGGACTAGGGGGGCTGCCCCTCCCTGCCCGCTTCCTTCCTCCTCCATTCATTGGGGGAACCCAGCCAGTTCTCTCTGGGGAAAGATAAAAGATGGTGGTGGTCAGGGACACCCCCCCATCCCAAGTCTCCCCCAAACACACACAGCTGCTGGACACACCAGACCCCTCCCTACCTCTCCCCCACACCACCCCCAGAAGCCAGACACACACAAACGGCAGATGCTGAGTCCTGGTCCCCCCCCTTCACCCCCAGACACAGATCTCATCTCGCGCGCTCCCGCGGCCAGCTGCCCCAGCCCCGGCTGCCGCCCCCTGCCATGAGGCCCCTGAGAAGGTGGCGGAGGAGCCAGATGTCCCCGCGTCCCCGGCTCGCCCCCCTTCCTTCGCGCTGACCTCCCGGGGCTGCGTTGTGCCGAGTGGCAGGTGCGCGGCTGGTGCCCCTCCATCGCTGCCACCCACCCTAGTCGGGTCAGGGCCAGCCCTCCCCAGATGCCCCCGCCCCCGCCCCCCTCAATCCCCGCCTCCTCCCCCGTTGTTCCCCCGCGCTCAAGGTCAGCGTGCCTGGGGCGCACGCCCCCTCCACTCCAGGGTCCTGGGGGGTCCGTGTCCAGCGGCTCGCTCGACCTCCGGGTGCGCCCTCGCTCCGCCTCTCCCACCGCGCATCACCGCAACCGCGGGGGGGCTCTCCCTCCCCAGAACACCCTGAAGGTCTCTGTCACCTCGGAGGGGAGCGCAGGGGGGCGGGGAAGCTTTGACGTCGCTGCCCAGGACGCGTCCCCCCACCCTGGGGCGGGTAGGAGCTGGGGCGTCCGCCTGCGCGCCCCCCTCTCCCCCAGTCCCCCTCCTCTCTGCCGGGCGCGCGCCGCTGCTGGCGAGGAAAGTCTCCCCCAAAACGGGAAGGGGGGCGGGAGGAGGTTTTATTCCCCTTTGTGCCAGATCGTGGCGGCCGGGCCGGGCGGTGGGGGGCGGCGGGTTCGGGGAGCCCCTCGGCGCGGGCTGGAACGCAACAAAGGCGGTGCGGCTCCGGGGATCACCGGCCCCGCGGCCCCAACTTTGCGCGCCGGCGCGTGCGCCCCCCGGGAGACCCGTCTAGGACGCGGGGGGCGGGCACCGGGGTGAGGGACCTCGGCGGGCGCCGCTCGGCGCGTCCACGCCCGCCCCCGATTCCGCGCCCCCTCCCTGAGCCGGGGCAGCACCCCGGGACCGCGAAACTCCGCGCGCTTCCGACCTGCGCTGCGTCCCCGCGCGCCCCCCAACCACGACTCCCGCGCCTCCTCGGGGCGCCCCCTTACCCGCCGTCCCTCCAGAACCGGTGAGGGCTCAGGTGCGGTCTGCTCCTTGGGGCCCCGAAGGGCCTCCTCTTTTTTCTGCGCCCCCTTTTTACACCCCCCCCAAGGCCAGCCAAAGGGCGCACAGATCCCGGACATCCGCCCCCCCACTCCCCCCGCCAGACTCATCCGAGGAAAGGAGGCATGTGAGCCCCACTCCGACAGTGGCCAGCTTCGGGGGGTGTCACGCAGCCCGATGGCGAAGTGGCTGCGGGACTACCTGAGCTTCGGGGGCCGGAAGCCCCCTCCGCAGCCGCCCACCCCGGATTACACGGAGAGCGACATCCTCCGCGCGTACCGCGAGCAGAAGGACCTGGACTTCGAGGACCCCTACGAGGACACGGACCTGCGCCCCGAGCCGGACCCGGCGGGCGCCGCCGGCGACGCCAGGAGCCCGGGAGAGGTCAAGTACGATTCTCCCAAACACCGACTCATCAAGGTAGAAACCGCCTCGGACGCCAGGGCCAAGGCCCTGCTGGGCTGCCCTGGGGACGAGGTGTGTATGCTCATGAGAGGCTGGGGGGGCCTGGGAGTGTGGGGGGCCCACCCCCAGTCCTGGGCTTTGAGGAGCTTGTTTCATGGGGGACATCGGGGCCTTCAACCAGGCACTGGGTAATCTCCCATGCAGGTCTGAGTCCGGGGCCCTGTCCCTTCTACACTGTGTAGCTGGACCCTTTTCTGTTTTTTGACTTGTTGGCTTTTGGGGTCACATCCAGCGATGCTCAGGGGTTCCTCCTGGCTCTGCACTCAGGAATCACTCCTGGTGGTGCTCCGGGGACCCGGTGGGATGCAGGGGACCGAACCCGAGGTGGCCGCATGCGAGGCAAACACCCTCCCCGCTGAACTACTGCTCCGGCCCCCTGGACCCTCTTTTGTCTCCCTCCTGCTCCGCATCCTCCCCCTCCAGCAGCCTCTCTCATAAGAAACTGGACAAATCTTCCTTCCACAAACCCAGACAGTCCCCTGAGCACCCTGATCTCACCTCTCTGCCTGGCCTGTTCTTGTGCCCATTTTGCAGAAGTAGAAACTGAGGCTCACAGTGTCAGGGGCACTGCTCTAGAATTTGAACCTGGCCCATGCTTTTCTGGTATTCCCACCTCCTCTCCAGGGCATCAGGGACCCCTGCCCCTCAGAAGACACAGAACAGAATTTGAGAAGGGGGATGAGAGGTCGTGCTGGGTAGTGGAGAAAGGCATAGGACTTGGGAGTGTGGGCGAGAAAGTGGGGATCACAGTGCGTGCACATCTTGCTTCAGTGCTGTGTGACCCTGAGCCGGTCGCTCACCATCTCTGTGCTTTGGTTTGCTCCTCTGTAAAATAGTGGTCGATGCATCCCACAGGGTCCCCCAAGGACCTCCAGGAATAGTTCCTGAGTGCAGAGCCAGGTGTCAATCCTGAGCATCACCAGGTGTCTCCACCCACCCATGCAAAAAAAAAAAAAAAGCAGTGCTTAAAACTGATTATTATTCACAGGATTTGGAGGTGTGTGTGTGTGGGGGGTGCTTTTGTTGTATGTAGGTGGGCGGTGGTGGTTTCTGGAAAGATAAGGAAGAAAAATAAAGGAGGGCAAGAGCTAAGCGAGTATTTGTCAGTGAACACTTGTGGGCGACAGAGCCCTGCATTGTCGCCCGTGCAGCCCCAACAGAACTGCTTGGGGAAGTAAGGCCACTTGCCTGGCACGCAGCTGACCCTGCCCCGAATCCCTGGAACCCTATACGGTCCCTTGAGAACCTCAGAGATTGCTCCTGAGCACAGACCCAAGAACAGCTCCTGCGCTGAGCTGAGAATATACCCCTCTCTCTTCCTCATCCCCCCAAAAAAGAGGGCCAGGAAGATAGGACGAAGTTTGCCTTGCTTGCATCCCGCCCAGGCTCAATCCCGGCATCCCATAGACTCCCCTGAGCACCACTAGGATTGGTCTCTGAGTCCAGAGCCGGGAGGAATCCCTGAGCATTGCCAGAGAGGGCCCCCCAAATAACCCCCTCCCTCCAAAAAGGAACTGCTTGTGCGTCCCGAGGACAGGTGTGGTACCTGGACTCCCCAGCAGGGGGCGCCAGGAGTTTGCGCCCCTGAGTTCATGCCCCGCTCCCTGTCCTTTCTCCAGTCGGACGGGGACGCCGAGTACTCGGACCCTTTCGATGCTCAGCCTCCGCCACCAGCCCCCGACGACGATGACGGCTATATGGAACCCTATGAGGCCCAGCGGGTGGTGAGCGGTGAGTGGACCACCAGGCCGGAAGGGAGAAGATGGGATGCCGGGGGGATGGAGGTTAAGGTCGGACCCGTGTCCTTGGCTTCCCAGAGTTCCCAGGTGGACCTGTGCACCTGTATGACACGCCCTACGAAGGACAGGGCGAGGAGCCGGAAGAGGACGCGCGGTCCGCGGCGAGGCCTCGCCAGAGCCGGCTGCCCCAGGGGGATGAGCGACCGGCAGATGAATATGACCAGCCCTGGGAGTGGAAGAAAGAGCATATCTCCAAGGCCTTTGCAGGTGCGTCTCCAACGCAGAACCTCAGTCCCCTGCCCCTGGGAGATTTTGTTAATTCCTGTGTTTGGCCGCACCCGGCGATGTGGCATAGGGGCCGGGAACCCCATGGGAATGCCTGGGATGGGGATCGAACTTCGCTGCGTGCAGTGCAGGCGCTCTATCCGCCGTACTAGGCTAATTCTAACTCAAGTGTTAAGTGGCTGGAAGGAAGAAATATTCTCCCCTGGAGTGGCAGTACCGAGGACAAAGAATGGGAATTGGGTTTCCGGTGCCTCGGCCTGTTTATACAAGGGGAAGCTGTCCTCTAGCCCGATCCCGCCCACATCTAGCCTTGCCCCTGATTCGACAGACGTGGACCTGCCCCACCCCTATCAACCACTGGTTTTACATGAACCACGCCCCTTTCTCCCGAATGCTAATTGTTGCACGAGTACCAATCCTGGCCCAGCCTTCACCCCAGACCCACCTCCTCTGGATTCTGATAGGTTGGTACTAGCTAGTCCCGCCTTTACTCCTGAAATTCTATTGGCTCGCCTTGGCCATGCCCCATCCCAGGTAGATTACTTTCACGGTCACTGTCACTGTCCTCCCGTTGTTCATCGATTTGCTCAAGCGGGCCCAGTAACATCTCCAATGTGAGACTTGTTACTGTGTTTGGCATATTGAATTCGTCACGGGTAGCTTGCCAGGCTCTGCCATGCGGGTGAGATACTCTCGGTAGCTTGCCAGGCTCACCGAGAGGGGTGGAGGAATCGAACCCGGCTTGACTGGACCGGCTTTGTGCAAGGCAAACGCCCTACCGCTGTGCTATCGCTCCAGCCCAGATTACTTTATTTTTTAAAATTATTATTATTTTTTTTGTTTTTTGGGGCACACCCAGCGATGCTCAGGGGTTACTCCTAGCTCTGCACTCAGGAATTACTCCTGATGGTGCTGGGGAGCCCATATGGGATGCTGGGGATCGAACCCAGGTAAACTGCGTGCAAGGCAAATGCCATACCTGCTGTACTATCGCTCCGGCCTTGATAGGATACTTTAAACCTTTCCTTTTTGATTGTGTTCTTTCCAGTGCAGTTTGACAGCCCCGAGTGGGAAAGGACCTCAGGCTCTGCCAAGGAATTCCGGAGACCCCCACCCAGAAGCCCTCAGCCTGCAGAACGTGTAGATCCAGCCCTGCCCCTAGAGAAACAGCCGTGAGTAGGGAAGTTGAAGGCTGGAGAATCTACCCTCCCAGTCCCATGTCAGCTATAGGGATGTGGTGGGATGGGAGCTGGAGGAAATTTGATTCATTCATTCACTACATTAATTTTCTCAACTGGGCGCCAGATTCCCTCTAACCACATATCCTGGCTTCAAATCCCTGTTCTGAGTCTCCACGGATCCAAGTCATTTCAGCTCTCTCTGCCTTATGCTCAAATGTCCTAATAGGGCTGCATGCCTCAAATTGAGAAAAGGGGGGTTTCCTTGTCAAAAGGAAACCTCATAAAAGGATCTTTTATATGTAAAAAATGTTGGTTTTTTTTTTTTTTTGCCTTTTTTGGTCACACCCGGCAATGCTCAGGGGTTACTCCTGGCTCTGCACTCAGGAATTACCCCTGGCGGTGCTCAGGGGTCCATATGGGATGCTGAGAACAGAACCTGGTTCAGCTGCGTGCAAGGCAAACGCCCTACTCACTGTGCTATAGCTCCAGCCCCCCCCCCCTTATTTTTAATCCCCCTTAGGACTCATAAGCTTCAACTCTGAGATGGAAGCCATTCTCCTGCCCAGGAAGTCTTGGGTGCAATTGGGGAGGAGCAGGATTTTAAAAGGGTCCCACTTTGGGTGGGTGAGGCGCAGAGCTGGGTAGCTTTGGATCTTCTCTGTGTCCCTTCTGAAAGAGCTTCCCAAACCCCAGCCCTGTGGGGCACAAGTGTGGGGGACATAGTGACACAGAACTGACAGGAGGACACACCAGGGGAAGGAGGTAGATTCACTTTTCAGTTTGCGTTCAGTGCAAACAGCCACTGTTGTCTCTGTGTTTAATACTTCGTGCAACCCACTCTTGGAGCACAGGGGAAAGTATTAAATGGAGAATAGTGTATCTCATGAAAAGTGACACAGTGTAACAGGTTTTGGAGGAGTAGGAAGGGAGGACCCCACGGAGGGAGGCTTTGAAGATTAAGATCGGCTGTAGGTGCTGATTTGGAGAGAGCCCCTCCCTCTGCCCACCGGGTAAGCCCTGGCCACCAGTAAACCTGGCTCCTTTCACCAAGCCAGGGGGAATTTTCCTGCTCGCGTGTCCTGGTGTTCACCAGTACCAGCCTGCTGTGGATCCCAGGGTGCCTTTGAAGGTGGGTTACCCTTCAGATGACCTCTGAACCCTCTTGTCCCCCGTCCCCAAGGTGGTTTCATGGCCCACTGAGCCGGATGGAGGCCGAGAACCTCCTGGCACTCTGCAAGGAAGGCAGCTACCTCGTGCGTCTCAGCGAGACCAGCCCCCAGGACTGCTCCCTGTCCCTCAGGTGAGACTGCCCCTGGAGGTACTGAGGGTCACAGAGACAGGTGGATCCAGGTCAAGGTGATTGGTGGGACTTTGGGTTCCAGGCGGGGCTCTCATGGTGGGTGGGTGGGGTTTCAGGCCAGAGGCGGGGCTCTGAGACTGGGTGGTTTTTTCGGTTGGTGGTGGGCGGGGCCTTTGCTCAGGGACGGGGCTTCTGTGGACAAGGGGCGGGGCTTCCACGGCTTGCAGGCTTGGGGAGATTTCCAGAGTATGAAGCTCTCATTGCCTGCCGCGGGGCCTCCCCAAGTTTCCGACTGGGAGTGAGCTCCCAGTGCTTGGAGGTGTGCGGGAAACTGGTGTGCATGTATCTAAGGGGGGATCCGGAGCAGTAGTACAGTAGTACAGATTGCATGCAGCCAATCGGGTTCAATCCTTGGAATCCCATATGGTCCCCTGAGCACGCACCAGAAGCAGTTTCTGAGTGCAGAGCCAGGAGTAACTCCTGAGCTTCGCCGGGTGTGCAAGAAAAAGGGTTCCTTCATGCTCCCTCCCCAAGCCCAGAGTTGAACCATTTTGTATTTGTCCTGGGTCAGAATCTCAGAGCCGCCCCAGAAGCATGGGGGTCAAGGACCCTGGTTCTGTGCGCATCTCAGCGAGTCTGAGTATAGAAAAGCCTCTGAGCACGGGGTTCCTGAGACAGGAGGCTGAGGCGATGCACTGACAGCAGGTTTGGCACTTATTAAGCTGCGCCGTCTTGGCTAAGTCACCCAGCCTGTGGGCTTTCCCACCTGTGAAACGAGAATCCTAAACGGTAACCATCACTTCCCGGCATACTGGAAAGAAATAAAAACCATACAAGGGGGGAAAAGTCATATTTTGGATAATATTCAAGAACTCGGAAGTGCTTAAGCGATGTTAGTGTGTGTGTGTAGGTGCATGTGTTATGTTTGGGGGCCATACCAGGTGGTGCTCCGGGGCTGCCCCCAGCCTCCTTCGTGCAAGGTGTGTGCTCACCCCTTCATCTCTGGTGTTGAGGCTGATAGAAAGATTACTGGGTTCTAGATCATTCCACCCACCTGAGATGGCATTTCTTGCATCTCCTTTCTGGGAGCTAATAGCGAGGAGCTCAGAAGAGGGCAGCAGAGGGCCAGGGGATTTGTAGAGAAAGTGCACTCTGCATTCAGAGAGAATCACCCCCCTGCTTTTGGGGGTCAGCCTGGGGCTGAGGGCAGGGCTTCCATGGTTGTGGGCGGGGCGGTCAGGGTTATGGGTGGAGCTGGCAGGGTTGTGGGCGGGGCTATGTCGCAAGAGGCGGGGCTTCAGGAACTGCGTGAGGGAGGGAGGAAGGGGATCTGCAGAGCACCCCCCAGCCCGCGTGGAACATGCCCAAGGCTTGTCATGTTAAGTCCATTTCCTAATAATATTGAGGGAGTTGCGAGGAGCGTGGGTGGCCGCCGGGTGCTCAAGCCCCCTTTTGGGTCCCTCCTTGCCCTCTCCAGGAGCAGCCAGGGATTTCTGCACCTGAAGTTCGCTCGGACCCGAGACAACCAGCTGGTCCTGGGTCAGCACAGCGGCCCCTTTGCCAGCGTCCCCGAGCTGGTCCTGCACTACAGCTCCCGCCCACTGCCCGTGCAAGGCGCTGAGCACCTGGCCCTGCTGTACCCGGTGGGCACCCAGACCCACGGCCCCTGATTGGGAGTCTCGGCCGCCCGCTCCGCGCGGAGCCCGAAGCCCAGGTCGCTGGCGGCGCATCCCCCGTGGCCCTCTAGACCCAACGGAGGCCCCAGAGCAGCTGTCCCCGTCCCACCCCCGGCCCCAGCCCCAGCCTTGGGTCTTCCTCCGAGCCACATCCGGGTCCCTTCGGGGGTCTGGAACTGTGTCTGCCGCATCCTCTCCTGGTCTGGGAAATAAATAAGTGATTGTGTGTTTAGAAGGTGCTTGGTGAGAGGCGGGGAGAAGCCGGGGCGGGGGCAGGGCGCCCCAGCTCGGCAGTGCGGGGAGCCGGAACCGACTGGAAGATTGGCTGATTCTCCAGCTGCTCAGCGCTCCCACCTCCCGAGGGCCAAGAGCGGGCGCCCGCCCGGACGACCCAGCTCTGGTGGCTGCGGACCGGCGGAGGCGCGGAGGCGAACAAGGAGAAAGTGAGTGGCCGGCGCGGCCCCGCTCTCGCTCCACCCCCCGCCCCCTTGGAGCGAGCGACGGCCACGGGTCTGCTGCAGAAAGGACATCTGTCCCCATGGAAACCGCAGCACGGGGGAGAGGCGAGGGCCCGCGGCTGCGCAGTCATTTGAAGGTGACAGGCTGGTGGGAGACCCCCGGCCTTGATCAATGTCAGGGAGCCTGGAGTCCCCACCCCCCCCCCGTGCTGCCCCTGTACCCCACATCTTCAAGGCTGGGGAGATACCAACCTGGGAATGCAGTGCTTCTGCCGTGGGCGCTATTTGGAAGCTGGGGGCATCTGCCTCCTAAGGGACGGGATACCCCCCATGAATTTTTCCAGCCACCTCTGAGGACACAGGGGTGCCCCCAGATGAGCAAATCACTTCAGCACACCCAAATCACCAGCAAGTACGGCTTTTGTTTGTCCTCCCCCCTTCCATCACCTTTATTGAGGGTCCTGAGGGAGAGACCCCAGTGTCTGGAGTGAGGATGGGGTGCCCTCTGCTGGACCCTGAAATGTATACTCCCACTTTGTGGTTTGTTTGTTTTTTTTTGGTTTTGTTTTCTGTTTATTTTTGATCCACACCCGGCATTACTCAGGGCTTATTCCTGGCACTGCGCTCAGGGATCACTCCTGGTGGTGTCCAAGGGACCCTATGGGATGTCGGGGATCCCAGGTCAGCTGCCTGCAAAGCAAGTGCCCTTCCCCCTGTCCTGCCGCTCTCGCCCGGGCCCAACCTCCTTTGGAAGCAGTCACATCTTCCTGCGGCCACTAGGAGGCGGTGTCCTCGCCGGCCCGCTGACCATTCTTCTGTCCGCTTCAAGAAGCCTTCTTGGGCCCCACTGGCCAGAGGTGGCTCCTGCTACAGAGACCGGATGCTTGATTTTGGGGTTGGGGCTGAGGCAAGTTTTGGGAATCAACCGCTGCTGGGGCCTGGGAGATTTGGGCAGAGTGGTAGCGTAGACGCCCTGGTCTTTCTGATCTTCTTGGTGGCCTTCCAGAACCTTCCCTTCCACAGGCCAGTCTGCAGTCTTCTTTGGGGTGTGCCGGGGACGGTAGGGAACATTACTGTAGAGAGGATTCTCTGGAAGTTGGGCGGGGGGGGGGGGTGAAGTAAGAGGGAACAATTATAAGGATCTGGTCCTTGTAATGGGACCAGAACAATCCAGAACAATAGCACAGTGGGGGGTAGGGGGGACTTCCCTTGCACGTGGCTGACCCGGGTTTGATTCCTGGTACCTCACACGGTCCCCCAGCACCTCCAGGAATAATTCCTGAGTGCAAAACCAGGAGTAAACCTTGAGCATCGCTGAGTGTGGCTCAAAATAAAACAAGAACATGTGAGAGAGAGAGAGAGGCTTTGGCCCTGGAGCTGGGATGGCACACACGCCGGGTGTGCATGAGGCCCTGGGCTCAGTTCCCAGCACGAAGGGTCCCTCCCCAGCCCTGCTGTGTCTGTGCGCCAAACCACCAGCCGGGCAGGTGTCACTGGGAGAGACTCCCCCACTTCCTGACCACTGTTTGAGGCTTCCCTTAAAAAATAAATAAATAACCAACCCTCCCTCTCTGGCCCAACCCTGGAATCTCTTCTCTGGCTTTTTGTTTCTTTTCTTTCTTTTTTTCTTTTTTTGGTATTTTGGGTCACACCTGGTGATGCTCAGGGGTCACTCCTGGCTCTACACTCAGGAATTAGTCCTGGCAGTTTTCAGGGGACCATATGGAATGCCAGAGATCGAATCCTGAGTGGCTGCGTGCAAGGCAAACGCCCTGCTGCTGGACTATCGCTCTGGCCCCATTCTCTGTTCTTTTGCGGGTGAGGCTGGGCTATATCTGGTGGTGGTGCTCGGGCTGACTCTGAGCTCTATGCTCAGGGATCACTTCTGGGTGGCCCAGGAGACCCTAATACAATATCAGGTTCAGCCATGTGCAAGCGCCCTCCCCACTGTCCTATTTTTGCTCCAGCCCCTGTTCTTTTCTTTTCTTTTTCTTTTTGGATCACACCCGGCGTTGCACAAGGGTAACTCCTGACTCTATACTCAGGAATCACTCCTGGCGGTGCTCGGGGGACCATATGGGATGCTGGGGATCGAACCCGGGTCGGCCACGTGCAAGGCAAACGCCCTACCCGCTGTGCTATCGCTCCAGCCCCCAGCCCCATGTGTTCTTGATATAGTTGGATGGAGTGTCCCTTGCTCTCTGTTCCCCTTCTGGGTCCCCTCCCCTCCCCAGTCACCTGCCTCCCAAAGAAAGGTTAGGAATTCGGAGGCAACTGCATGTCGCTGCAGTTGCCATCTCAGCCACGTGGGGGCGCCAATGGCAGGGGTGATTCCCCCCCACCCCCCACCCCCCACCCCAAGGAAAACTCCTACCGGGCGGGTTCCCAGAGTGGCGGTGGCGGCAAAAGCAGCGGCGCCAGATGCAGGCGGCAGTCCCCAGGATGACCAGGGTCACAGTCACCATCCCTACCACCAGCAGCACGGAGTAGAGTCCTGGAGAGGTAGGGGTAAGTGGGTGACCTTAAGTTCAGGTGGGGCTGGGGAAGGGTGCCCTGAGGCAGTGCTCACCTGGAAAGCTGTCCGTCTCCCGGGCGTCAGTGCGCTTGCTGTCTGCAGAGGGCAGATCTGTGTCTGGGGCAGGTTCACCTTCCAGCTCCTGTACCCCCACCCCCACCCCATTTGGAGTCTGCGCTTGCTGTCTGCAGAGGGGAGATCTGTGTCTGGGGCAGGTTCACCTTCCAGCTCCTGTACCCCCACCCCCACCCCATTTGGAGTCGCAGTCTAGAGGATTTGGGGGAGGGTGGCACACTCTGCAGTGTTCCGTGGTTACTCATGGCTCTGTGCTCAGGAATCACCTCTGGTGGTGCTTTTGGAAGACTATATGGGGTGTCAGGGATCGATCCTGGGGTTGGCTGCATGCAAGGCAAATGCTTTTTACCCGCTGTACTATCTATCACTGCGAGCCCAAAAGGACTTTTTTTTTTTAGGTCACACCCAGCGATGCTCCAGGCTCTGCACTCAGGAATTACTCCTGGCAGTGCTTGGGGGACCCATGGGATGCCGGGGATTGAACCCGGGTCGGTCGTGTGCAAGGCAAACACCCTACTGCTGTACTATTGCTCCAGCCTGCAAAAGGACTTTTAAAACTTTGTCGTGAGCTTTATTATGCTCATCACCTTGGTCAAGAGCTCCATCAGGGCTGGGAGGGAAGGTGGGACAACATGGAGGGCGTTTGCCTTGCACACAGGTGACCTGAGTTCGATCCCTAGCATCCCATGTGATCCCTGAGCACAGCTGGCTGTCCCCACCCCAAAGCAAAGAAAACAAAAAATCTCCATTATCCTCATCATTCTTGGGCAGGAGAGACAGTATAGCGGGGAGGGCATTTGCCTTGCAGATGGCCAACCCAGGTTCAGCCTGGGCATCCTATATAGTTCCCTGAGCACACCAGGAGAGATTCCTGAGTGCAGAGACAGTAGTTAATTCCTGAACATCGCCAGGGGTGATCCGAGAACAAAACTACACACACAGATAAAAACAAAGAGGTTTCTGGGTCTCTTCAAAAGGATCCTGAGGGGCGAGAGTGATAGCACAGCAGGTAGGGCGTTTGCCTTGCATGCAGTGGACCCGGGTTCGAGTCCCAGTATCCCATATGGTCCCCCGAGCTCCTCCAGGAGTAATTTCTGAGTACATGAGCCAGGAGTAACCCTGTGCATCACCGGGTGTGACCCCCCCCCAAAAAAAAAAAAGGAACCTGAATGTGGGATTCATCCCCAGCATTTTTTTTCTTTAACTTTTACACCCTGCAGTGCTCACGAGTTATTTCGTCTGTGCCCGGGGATCACTCTTGTCGGGCTCCGGGCACTCGTGGAAGGCCAGCGATGTTACCCGGATGAGCCGCTTGCCAGGCCAGCGCCCTCCCGCAGTCCTCTCGCTCCTGAGCGCTCAGCGACTGCGGCAGCGGCTGGAAGGAGCCGGCAGCTGTGCGGAGCTGGACCCGAGCCCGCCAGCCCCCTGGCAGCTGCCAGCTCTGCTCCGCCTAGCGCGTGGCTCCCCTGCCTCTGCTAATTGATAATTGGCCCCTTCGTCATTAGTGGGGGGTGGGGGCGGGGACCCTGGTTCTCGCCGCCCTGGAGAGGACTGGAGGGAACGGGCCTCTCCCTGGACCAGGAGCCCATCGAGGCTCCTTTCCGCAGGGCCGAAAGGGGTCGACGCCGGGTGCCACAGCGGTTTGCCAGCGTCTCTTTACGCCATACAGAGCCTCTGCCACAAGGGGGCGCGCTGCAGAGTTGCCGGATGGGGCGATGAGCTCTTGGAAAAACCCAGCCAGGAGGCCGGAGCGACAGCCCTGCTGAGGGTTTTGCCCTGCTCGTGGCCGATGGGGGTTCGATCTCCGACATCCCATAAGGGCCCCTGCGTACCGCCAGGAGTGATTCGTTAGTGCAGAGCCAGGAGTAACCCCTGAGCACCCTTGGGTCTGGCCCAAAAACAGTAATAATAATAATAGTCTAAAGTCTCTTCCCTTGCGTGAAATTAACCAGTTCAGTTTCTGGCACTGCACCACCAGGAGTGATCCTGGAGCCAGGAGCAAGCCCTCCCTAACCCCCACCCCCCCAAAAAAAAAGTCAGTTACAACCCCTGATTTGTGCTTTGATTTGTGCTTTTATGCTTTCATCGTTTGTAACCTGGAGCCTGGGTGTTGAGTAGAATTCTAGAATTCTCAGTTCTTGCTCTCTCCGGGACGGCAGCATTCTAAGACTTTTCTAGTAAAAGTGTTTAAGATACCACAAATCCTCTAACATTCTAGAATCTCCTGCCTCTTGGTTTCAGTGTTTCTCCATCTGTTTTCATTATCAGCCCCTAAGGAGACTTAAAATAAAATCTTAATTTGTTGTCTCATGCAATGTTAATGGCAAAGCTGTTCATGTTCTGTCTGCATGACTGTTTTATTAAAAAAAAAACAAAAAACACGTTTATTCAGCCTGAGTGATGGAACAGCATAGAACACTTGCTTTGTATGTGGTCAACCCAGGTTCAAACCCCGGCACCGATATGGTCCTCAGAGACCCATCAGAGTGACCCTGGAGCACAGAGTCAGGAGTAAGCCCTGAGCACAGTCAGAGGTGGCTCCCAAATGAATTAAAAACAGAAAGAATATCCAGGCCCAGGCCAGGGCCGAAGTGCTAGTCCAGTGTGGAGGGCGCTGCCTCAGATGTGGCTGGACCTGGTTCCATCCCTGACACTCCTTGAGCCCACCAGGAGTTAGCCCTGAGCACAGAGCCAGGAGTCACCCATGAGCACACCCACTGGGTGTCGCCCCAAACAACCCATCAAGAGAAGAGTCTAGAAGGTTCCTCCATGTGCCCCCACACCCCCTCGTACCTGTCTCCTCCACCTGGAGCCGTGTCCCATTGCCTGAGACCTCCTCCAAGCTGGGGATCTCCAGGGTGAAGCAACATGTGTAGTGGCCGCTGTCGTTCCTGCTCATGGGGCTCAGCTGCAGGCTGAACACGCCAGGCGGCCTCCAGGAGAACCGGCCCCGGGGGCCACAGGTCCCTTGGCTGAAGCTCCTATAGTTGACCCGGGCCTGGCACAGGAGGACCTCGTCCTTGTTCCATATGACCCAGAGTTTCTCGACATTCTGGGCATCGTCCACCTGGCAAGTGAACGTCACACTACTTCCAGGTGCTGCCTTCTGCACCGCTGGCTCCTGGTATACACTCAGTCCTGTGGCACTGTGCAGGGCTGCAGGGGAGAGAGGCAGGTGTGCCAGTTTGTGTGTGTGTGAATCAGTGAGACCCTCCTGGAAGATGTAACTTTTTTCTTTTTTTTTTTTGCTTTTGGGGTCACACCCGGTAATGCACAGGGGTTACTCCTGGCTCATGCATTCAGGAATTACTCCTGGCGGTGCTCGAGGGACCATACAGGATGCTGGGAATCGAACCCGGGTCAGCTGCGAGCAAAGCAAACACCCTACTATCGTACTACCGCTCCAGCCCTCCAGAAGTGATTCTTGAGTGCAGAGCCAGGAGAAACCCCTGAGCACCGCTGTGTGTGTCCCCCAAACAAAACAAAAACATAAACTTTATTTTGTAATAATAATAATAATTATTATTATTATTATTTATAATTTTTGCCAGACACAGTGGTATTCAGTGCTTAGTCCTGGCCCTGTGCTCTGGGCTTGCTCCTGGTAGGTCTCAAAAGCCCTTATATGGTGCTGGGGATCACACCAGGGGCAGCTACGTGTGAGGCGAGCGCCTTTACTCTCGGGCCCCCAAAGTTCACATGAATCTAAGCATGGGAGGGAAAACCTAAGGCCCAGGGAGGAAATAAGGTTTGATTGAAGTCTGAAGAAGCTCCCCCTCACTGCAGTTTTGAGAGACTTCGGGGGAGCAGGGGGCGGGGAGGCAACCAAGGGCGGCCAGGAAGCAAAACCCAATAACAGCAATAGAGGCCCCCCGCCCCGCGAGAAGAAGGGCTGAGAGTTTGCTAAGATTGGGGCTGGGGGGACAGGCCAGACTCAGGGGAGTTCAGGGCTGACTCCTGGCTCTGCACTCAGGGATCACTCCTGGCAGGGCCCAGAGGGACCCTCCAGGGTGCTGGGGATCACCTTAAGGCAAGTGCTCTAACCCTTGGACTATCTCTCTGGAGTTTGCTTGGATTTAGAGGGGCCCCCTCCAACCTCCTACAAAGCTGCAAGTGGGACAGAATGGAAAGGGGAACAGATTCCCTCAAGGCTGGGACTGAGGAAGGGCTGGAGCGATAGCACAGTGGGGAGGGCGTTTGCCTTGCACGTGGCCGACCCAGGTTCGATTCCCAGCATCCCATAGGGTTCCCTGAGCACTGCCAGGGATAATCCCGGAGTGCAGAGCCAGGAGTGACCCCCGTGATCCTGGGTGTGGCCCAAAAAAGCAAAACTAAATAAAACAAAAAGTTTGGGGCCGAGAATGTGACAAACCTGAGTAACTCGAGTCCATCATCCAGACGGGGGAATCCTACAACGGGGTGGGGAATCAAATTCAGAGCACCCCCAGCTAGTGGGAGAGATAAGGTGTTGGGAAGGGTGTTCCAGAGGGAATGGAAGTTGCAAAAGCAACTTTAATTTTATTTTCCTTTTCTTGTTGGTAGGGGGTACACCCAGCAGGGCTCAGGGCTTATTCCTGGCTCTGTACTCAGGAATTACTCCTGGAGGTGCTGAAGGGACAAGTGCTTGGGGGGGTTCCAATCGGGGTCAGCTGCAGGCAAGGCAAGCGCCCTCCCTGCTGGACTTTTATTTTGTGCTTGCAAAGGCAGCAACTGGTTAGAGGGTTTTCAGGGGACCAGGAAGAGAAAGTTACATCCACAGAGGTGAGGGAAGTTGAAGGGAACTGGGGAGCGATAGGGCACCGAAGCGGGCCATGCGGGTCACAGTCTGAATGTCAGCCCGGCCCACCAGACCCCCGTACCTCTTCAAGCGGATCCAATATTCTTAGCTACTAAAGCAGAGACCAGGGGCGAGGAGGGCGCTTGCTTCACACTGTCCAGCTGCAATCCACATATAGTCGCCCCCACCATCACACTCGTTCCCTGAGCCTCCCCAGGACTGGGCCCTGAGCACAGAGCTAAGAGCATGCCCTGAGCACCACCGGTGTGGCCCCAAAACCAAAGCCAAGCAGCGAAGCAAAGACTGGGTGGCTGTGATTGCTTTGGGCAGACAGTGGGGCGAAGGTCCCCAGGAGGGCAGGTAGAGGGGAGGGAAGCCCAAGTACTCACCCCAGAAATGCCCTAGAAGGACCAGCGCTGTGCCCAGCGACCCCATTCCTGACTCATCTAGCCCCTCTCTCCTGACTTGCACCCCAGTGTCTGGGCACCGCCCTCTCACGCAACAACTTCCTGCTACAATCACCACCTCCACCACACAGGCGGATCTGACACCCGGGGCCAGATAACAGACACGTCTGGTGGCCACAACTGTTTGAGGCTCTGCTTCCTGTGGCTGCCTGCCTCAGTTTCCTCAAACTTTTTGTTGTCGTTAAGTTTGAAAGGTACTTGGTGGTTGTGGGTGGAATCATAGGTGAAAGGAGTTCTTTCTGGAAGATTCTACGTAAGCTCACCTGGGTTTAGGAGTGTGTGTGTGGGGGGGGTAATGCATGGGAAGGGCAAGTGACATGGAGTGGGGGAGGGTAACAGAGAACCAAGCCTAAGAGAGTTGAATTGCAGAACCCCAGTGTCAGTTTTTCTGCCCCTCCCCCCCACCGTTGCGTTTCACTGTCAGTGTCACTGTCACTGTCCTCCCGTTGCTCATCGATTTGCTCGAGTGGACCCAGTAACATTGTGAGACTTGTTATTGTGTTTGGCATATCAAATATGTCACGGGGAGCTTGCCAGGCTCTGTCATGCGGGCGAGATTCTCTCGGTAGCTTGCTGGGCTCTCCGAGAGGGGCGGAGGAATCCAGGAATCCAACCCCGGTCGGCAGGATTGGCCGCGTGCAAGGCAAATGCCCTAACCGTTGTGCTATCGCTCCAGCCCGTTGTGTTTTAGAGAAATGAATTTCTCTCCTGTGGCTTGGGGTCTCTCCACAGATTACGGGGCGATGCTGTCATCTGACCCCACCCCACCACCTGGAGAGATTGTGGGGGACACAGTCAGCGGTGGGGTTCCTAGGCGCTTAACATTTAATTCTGCCCTCGTCACTGGCTGGCGGGCAATACTACTCGCCGCCCCCGCCCCTGAGATCGGGGTGGGGGTGGGCAACCCAGTTGCCTCAATGTCTCACCCTCAACCACAGTGTGACCTGGTTTCTCACCCAGACGAGAAGAAGGCCTTTGTCCTTCGCAGAATTGCTCCGTTTAACCACGGGGACGTCCTTGTGGTGCGGCCGTGTCCGCACAACCCAGCTCCCACAGCGGAGGCTGCCGGGTCCAATGGATCTTCCAAAGCACCCAGCGTTCTCGCCTTCTGCCCTGAGTAGCAGGGATGAATATCGTGGATGAACATTCAGCACCAGACTGATGGGAATCTCACGGGGGAGCCCGGAGAACCGTAGCTCTGTGGATTCTGGGCTGGCGGGGAAGTCTCTAGAGAAGATGTTTGGGCCTGGGGCTTTGTGGGATGTGTAGGAGTTTGGGTGTGACCCACCCAGAGGAAGAAAAGAAGACTCCAGTGGCTGCAATCCAGCTTAAGCAAAAATCTTTTTCTGCGCAACATCGCTGTGAGCAGGGAAGGGGTCAGATCTCGGAGACAGAACGTGATGGGAACGCATTCCAGTTCTGGAGGACTTGGTGTGAGCTACCTCCCCACCCCCCCACCCCCCCTCCCCCACCCCCACCCCGCACGGGGCGCGGGACTACATTTCCCAGGGTGCTGCGGGGCCGCGCGCGCCTGCGCGGTGAGGCCAGTGATGGAGCGCTGACGGGGGGCGCGGCGGTGGCGGCGAGGGCTCGGCGGGCCATTGGCTCCCGGCAGTGGCCGAGGCGTCTGGGGCACTGGAGGCGCGAGCAGGGCCGGCGGGCCGGGCCGGGGAACCTTTGGAGCTGCAGCGATGGAGGACCAGAGGGTAGGACTGGGGATGCGGCGGGGCGGGGGCGAGCGAGGGGAGGGGACCAGGTGATGCTGCAGCGTCCTCCTGCCCCCCAGCACCCGGCTGCTCTGCAGCCGAAGCCCCACCCCTCCCACCCGGATCTGGACACCCACCTTGACGGCACAGCAGCCCCCCAGCCTCGCCTGGACCGCCCCGCACCCCGTCAGCTTAGCCCCATTCTTGGTGGCTCCCAACCCCCGCCCCACGCCCTCGACCCTCCAGCACTATGTCCAGGACCCAGCCCTGACCCCATCCCCCACTCCTTTCGCCTCCCATCCCTCCTGCGGGCCTGGTGTCCTGCCCCGCCTCCGCCCCTCCTGCTCCGAAGGACAGGTGACCCCACCCCGCAGCCAGCCCCACAAAGCAGCGACCCCCACCCGAGCCTGCCTCAGGGCACCAAGGAATCCTCCCAGCACCCCCTCACCCCCGTCCCTGTTCACCCCGGCCCTCTCCCATTTACCTAGGCCCGCAGCGCCTCACCTTCAATTTTCTCTCTCTGCCTGAAAATCCCTTCCCTCCGCTCGCACCCCAGCTCCGGGTTGGCCCTGCGCCAGGCTCGCCCCTCACCCAGGTCCAAGCCCCACATCGGCGCAAGTGGCCGCCAAGTGGGTGATTCCTGTTCCCGCAGGTGCCATGAGTCTGCGCCCTGCCCCAGCGGCGGCTCTCTCTGTCTCTGTCTCTGTCTCTGTCTCTGTCTGTCTCTCTCTCTCTGAGCCTCAGTTTCCGTCCTGGGAAAATGGAGCTGCTCTTGGTACCCCACCTAGACAAAGGATGCGCGGCCAGAGCTTGCTCCCTACTCCAGAACTTTGGGGGGAGGTAGGTGTTCCGGGGTGCACCCTGGACGGGGTTTAAGCCGCTCCCGTGTGTTCGTGCTTTTGGCGGGGGCCAGGACGCGCTCCGGAAGATCATCACCACGCTGGCCGTGAAGAATGAAGAGATTCAGAGTTTCATCTACTCCCTCAAGCAGATGCTGCTGAACGTGGAGGTGAGCGAGGGCCCCTCGGGCCCAGAAGGGGGTGGGGGGTGAAGGATCTGGGGCAGGAGGAGGTAGGGGTGGGGGTGGGGCTGGCAGCTAGCACCCAAGGACCCCAGCTTCTCACCACACTCCCGGCCCGCCTGATCCCCAAACTTCTCCCCAAGGCGAATTCGACCAAGGTCCAGGAGGACCTGGTGACGGAATTCCAGTCTCTCTTCTCCCTGCTGGAGGAAGTCAAAGAGGGCATGCTGATGAAGATCAAGCAGGACCGCGCCAGCCGGACCTACGAACTACAGGTGGGAGCCCCTGGCTGTCGCCCCCCCACTGCGCCCCAGAACCCAGCGGGCCCAACTTGTCCCTCCTTCTGTTTAATTTTGTTTCATTTTTGGGCCACACCCCGAAATGCTCAGGGCTCTAAGCTCAAGGATCACTCCTGGCAGTGCTTGGGGGGCCCCTGTGGGGTTCTGGTGATGGAACTCCGGTTGATCGCATGCAAGGCAGACACCAGAACTGCAACACCTCCCTTTTTTTTTTTTAATTTTTAATTAAAATTTTTTTTTTTTTGCTTTTTGGGTCACACCCAGCGACGCTCAGGGGTTACTCCTGGCTCTACACTCCTGGCGGTGCTCAGGGGACCGTGTGGGATGCCAGGGATCGAACCTGGGTTGGCCGAGTGCAAGGCAAACGCTCTCCCCACTGTGCTGTCCTCGCTCCAGCCCAGCACCTCCCTTCTTGATCTATAGCTTCTTTCCACTTAACCCCATGTGTTCCCAACGTCAGACCCCTCCCTGATGTCCCCCTACCCTCTGCCTGTCCCCCTACCCCAGGCCCCATCTATCCCCTGCTTACCCGCTATCCGTCCCAATCCCCGCCTTCGCCGAGCCAGCCCCGCCCCCACATTTGCCTGCTCCCCCGCCCCACCCCCAGCCTCTCGGATTTCTGGCCCCTCCCACTGGCGTCCCCTGTCAGTATCCTCCAGTTTGCCCTAATCCGTGGGGTGAGGGGGCGGTTTACTAACAGGCCAGATTCCCCCGGGGTACGCGAGATGTACACCTCTAGGGTACAGGTGGCCCAGTATGTGTGTGTGTTAATGAAGGGCCCTCCCCTCCCCCCACCCCGACAAGGGATCTGATGCCCATTAGGGGGAGCGCTCCCCCATCCCGAACCCCTTTTCAGTCTTCCCCTCCCACCTGGAGTCTGGGAAGGGCGTGGTCCCTCCCAAATTCTAGAGCTGGAGGGGTTTGCTGCAGTGGGGTGAGGTGTCTCCTCTTTGGGGGGGCTTGTCACCCACAGAACCAGCTGGCCGCCTGCACGCGGGCCCTGGAGAGTTCTGAGGAGCTTCTGGAGACAGCAAACCAAACACTACAAGCCACAGACTGTGAGGACTTTCCCCAGGTGAGCGTTGAGGCGTGGTGGGTTATTTGGGGTAGAAGAATTTCTGGGGCCAGTGCTGGAGTGCTAGGATGTTTGCCTTGCACGCGGCCAACCCGGATTCGATTCCCAGCATCCCATTTGGCCCGCCCGTGCCCTGCCAGGAGTAATTCCTGAGTGCAGAGCCAGGAGTAACCCCTGAGCATCGCCGGGTGTGACCCGAAAAAAAGTGAAAAAAAAAAATCCAGGGCCAGGGCCAGAGCAATAGGACAGTGAGGAGGGTGTAGCAGTCAACCTGGGTTCAACCCCGGCATCCTTAGGGTCCTTTGAGCACCTCCAGGAGTGATGGAGTAGTTCCTGAGTGCAGAGTCAGGAGTAACCCCTGAGCACTGTTGGTTGTGGCAAAAAAACCCCAAAAAATATAAAGAAGAATATCCAGGACTGTAGCTATAATATACAGCGGATAAGGTGTTTGCATGCAGAGGTGGTTTTTTTTTTGTTTTTTTGTTTTTTTTGCTTTTTGGGTCACACCCAGCAATGCACAAGGGTTATTCCTGGCTCTGCACTCAGGAATTACTCCTGGCGGCGCTTGGGGGACCATATGGGATGCAGGGAATCAAACTCAGGTCGGCCATGTGCCCGGCAAATGCCCTACCTGATGTACTATTGCTCCAGTCCCTGCATGCAAAGGTTTTGATCCCTGATACCCCACATGGTCCCCTGGGCCAAAAAACAAAACAAAAACCAAGAATATCAAAGACTAGGGCTGGAGGTATGGTATAGCCGAGAAGGTGCTTGCCTTTATGTAGCCAACCCTAGTTCCATCCCTGAGCTCACCAAAAGTGATCCCTGAACTCAGAACCAGGAGTACTGCTGGGTGTGGCCCGAGATACCCCCCCCACACACACATACTCATTACTTAGTGTTAATCTGAAATGAAGATATAAATGAACCTTATGTATTTTTTGTTTTGTAAAATTATTATTGTTTGGGAACCACCCCCAGCAATGCTTAGAGGGTTCTCCCAGCTCTGTGCTCAGGTGTTGCTCCCTGGCATTGCAGGGGATCAAGCCAGGGACCTTGTGGGTTTTTATTTGCTATGTCTCTCTACTGGGTGCAGAGCGGGGGATGGGGGGTGGGGGGGTGGGTCCTAGTCTTTGTTCTCTCTTCCTCGTTCTCTCCTCTCTCTCTCTCTCTCTCTCTCTCTCTCTCTCTCTCTCTAGTCTTTTCAGGTCACACCCAGCGATGCTCAGGCGTCACTCCTGTCTCTGCACTCAGGAATTCTTCCTGGTGGTGCTCAGGGGACCCTGGGGGATTCCGGGGATAGTACCTGGGTTAGCTGCCTGCAAAGCAGATGCTCTCCCCGCTGTGCTATCGCTCAGGCCCCTGTCTTTGCTGTTTTGTCCCTTATGGGGCACATGTTTTACCTCCTCTGGCTCTTAGCTGTGAGGGAGGCTTCAGTCTTCCTGTCGGTGTAGTCGGTGTAGTGGGTTTCTGCTTCCTTTGACATGACCTTTTGAATTTTGATTTTTTTCTCACCCTTTCTAGGCTGCCAAGCAAATCAAAGATGGGTAAGATGCGGCCTTTTCTCCAGGTGTGAAGTGGGGTGAGGGGGATATCCGGGTGCGGGTCCCTCAGATGGCAACACAGAACCCGAAAGAGGCGGGTTCCTCATGCGCACCTTGAGGATGCGTGGTGTGGATCCACAGCAGGCTGCCTCCGCTTCTGCCCTATAGTGTGACCATGGCCCCTGCCTTCCGACTGTCACTGAAAGCCAAGGTCAGCGACAACATGAGTCACCTCATGGTGGACTTTGCGCAGGAGCGGCGGATGCTCCAGGCACTCAAGTTCCTCCCGGGTGAGATGGGAACTGGCGGGAAGATCTGGATTTCAGGAGAAAGAGCTGGGTCTCTGGGCATGGCTAAAGCGTGGAGGAAGGTGACAGTCATTCGTGGGAGTATCAAAAGGCCACGCCCAGTCCTGATGCCCCGCCTCCTGTGGGTGGAGCCAATGCGACGCCCCGCCCCTCCAGTCGGAGTCTCGGCTGAGTGGTGCCACTCCTCCTGGGTGTCTCTATTGGCAGAGCTCTAGAAAGGGTCCACCTCCCAGGGGGAAGTCCACTGAAGGTCAGGCCTCCAACTGGTAGCTCAGTCTGGAAATGTCGCCCTGGAGCACTGTCCTCCAGTTGTTCATGATTTGCTCAAGCGGGCCCATTAACGTCTCCATCATGAGACTCGTTGTTACTGTGCTTGGCATATCGAATACGTCCCAGGGAGCTTGCCAGGCCGATCGGGTGTCCGCATTGGAAATGTACTTTTATTTATTTTATTTTATTTTGGATTTTTTCGGGCTCCACCCAGTGATGTTCAGGGGTTCCTCCTGGCGGTGCTGGGAGCCCGTATGGGGTGCCAGAGATCAAATCCTGGCAGGCCACGAGAAAGGCACGCACCCTATCCACTACCTCTTCGGCCATATTTATTTATTTTTAAGTTAATTTTTTTTAAATTTTTTTGTTTTTTGGGCCACACCCGTGGAAATTCAGGGCATACTCACGGCTTTGGGCTCACGGATCAGTCCTGCGCCCTGTGACATGGTGCAAAGCAAACATCTACCTACCCACCATACCTCCCTCCAGCCCAAAAATGTGCTCTTATTTTTAATGTTTGTTTGTTTATTTATTTTTGCCAAACCTGGCAATGTTCAGGGTTACTCCTGGCTCTGCACAGGGATCACAGGCTCTGCACAGGATTTTGGCTCGGGTTGCCAGGAATCAGACTTGGGTTGGCCGCCTGCAAGGCAAGTGCCCTCCCTGGCGTACTATTGCTCGTGCCCCGAATTCTCCTGTTTTAATTGGAGGGAACAGCCTGAGACTGCCCAGCCCTCTGATTGGCTGAGCTCTTTTTGTTTTTCTTTTTGGGTCACACCCAGCGATGCTCAGGGGTTACTCCTGGCAGTGCTTGGGGAACCATATGGGATGCAGGAGATCGAACCTGGGTTGGCCGCGTGCCAGACAAACGCCCTCCCACTGTACTATCGCTCCAGCCCGATTGGCTGAACTCTTAATAAAACTCCACCCTGTGCTCTCCCCCCACATGGTGGAATTCTGCGGAAGCTTCTTACCACGGAAAGGCCCCAAATTACACCCCAGAGGCAGCCAGGGCGGTGGGGGCGGGGCTCCTGCACACCCCCACCAGAGATATCTCGGAGAGTGAGTGCCCACAAATCCCCTCCACTGTGGGCACAAGACCCTGACCTTTCTGTCCTGTCCTGGCCAGTCCCCAGTGCACCTGTGATTGACCTGACCGAGTCCCTGGTGGCGGACAACTGTGTGACTCTGGTGTGGCGCATGCCGGATGAGGACAGCAAAATCGACCACTACATACTGGAGTATCGGCGCACCAACTTTGAGGGGCCCCCGCGCCTCAAGGAGGAGCATCCCTGGATGGTCATTGAAGGCATCCGGAACACGGAATACACTTTGACCGGTAACCCCACTCCCGAAGCCCCCATTTCCCAGGAAGCCACTCAGAGGCTTCTTGTGGGTGATCGCTAAACCTCATGGAGGTTGAGAGTGGCTAGACTGGTCTGCTTAGGAATCTCAGAAAGAAGTAACAAGGAAATGCTCTCCCCCCGCCTCATAGTACAGTGGGGAGGGGGCTGGCCTTGCATGTGGCTGATCCAGGTTCAATAGCTGGTTTCCAATAGCATCCCCTGAGCCCTGCCAGGTGAGATACCCTGAGTACAGTGCCAGGAGTAAGCCCTGACCATCACCGGCGTGGTCCCCAAAACAGAATAAAACAAATGATAGGGTCTGGAGAGATAGTTCAGTGGAGAGGGTGCTTGTCTTGCATGTGGCTGACCTGAGTTCCGTCCCTGGCATCCCAAATGGTCCCTCAAGCACTGCCAGGAGTAATTCCGGACTGAGTACGGATCCAGGAGTAACCCCTGAGCATTGCCAAGTGTAGTCTGAAAAAGATAAACAAAATACACAGACAAAATAAATAAATAATAATGGAATATTGATGACCTTGCCTTGTCACTGATCAAAGGCTCAAAATATGTAGAGCTGACTGGACCAAGAGTAAGGTGCTTGCTTTGCATGCGGCAGACCTGGCTTCTATCCCTGGCACAACACTTGGTCTCTTGAGGCCCTGCCAGGAGTGATCCCTGAGCACAGAATCAAGAGGAGGCCCTGAGCACTGCAGGGTATGGCTCCAAAACCAACCCCCACCCCCACAAAAAAAAAAAAAGCGTATATTTATAAGCATTTTACTCAGAAATAATGTGTATACTCCTCTATTAGGGAAACTGAGGCACAGGAAGCCACTCTGGTCTAGCATCTCTCAGACATATACAGTCACACATTCTTTTTCTTTCTTTTTTTCTTTTTGTTTTTGGGCCACACTCAACAGTGCTCAGCGCTTCCTCCTGGCTCTGCGCTCAGGGAGCACTCCTGGCAGGGCTTGGGGGCCATATGGGGGCTGGGGATCAAACCCGGGTCAGCTGTGTGAAAGGTAAACACCCTCCCTGCTGTCGATTACTCTGGTCCTCTCATTCTCCTTTTCTAAGCACCTAAAAAGTATCTGGCTCCTTTTTTTGTGGCACATCTCTAATTGGGGAGGGGGTCCCTAATTGGGAGCTGGGGAAACCTTCAGCCTCTGAGTGGGGGCCCTTGCTGACAAGATAAGTATTACCCATCTCTGGTGCTGTAATTAGCCTCTTCCTTATCTGCAATTAGCATATGTGGTTAATGAGCGTGCTAATTGCAGGGAAGAAAAGTCACCAGCCTTTAGAGGGCCTGAGAAATGATTGGTTCATCCTTTGCATGGGAATCCAAAGAAACACACTCTGTTTTTCCCGGTCCTTTCTTTCATTAGGATGAAATAAAATGCACATAATGTAGTAGCAGTGACCCTCTTAGCACCGCTTAGGAGCCTGGGGCCTGTTCACAACTTTACAGCACTCTGTCACTTTCCCCTCCACCATCATGGCCAGAATTTTCTCCTCTTCTGGAACGAGAACTGTCCTATGAAATTCTCCCACCCATCGTAACCCCGTCATATATTTCTGGTCTCTAGAGAGGATCGGAGTGTCATCTGCTTCCCATCTCGGGGGTGGCAGGACCTTCCCTAGGGTCTTCCTAGAAAAGATATCAGTCACCCAGGATGTATTTTTGTGTGTCTGACTCATGTCATGATTAGCATGTGGGGTGGTGCTGGGGATCAGACTCAAGATCTTATGCCTGCAAGGCTGGAACTCTACAATACAAACACCTCATGCCCCTGATTTTGTGTGTGTGTGTGGGGGGGGGCACTGGGAGAGACAGAGCACACCTGATGATGCTCAGGGCTGACTCCTGGCTCTGAGCTCAGGGCCAACTCCTTGTGGTGTTTGGGGACTCTATCCATGCCGGGGATTGAACCTAGGTCGACTGTGTGCAAGGCCAATGCCCTCCCTGCTGTACTATCACTTCAGCTCCAGAGCCTGTTACTTAAATTGTAGACATAAATTGTAGACAATGTCATAATCGCTCTGTTACCTCCCAGGTCTCAAGTTTGACATGAGGTACATGAATTTCCGAGTGAAGGCCTGTAACAAGGCGGTCGCAGGTGAATTCTCGGAGCCAGTGACGCTGGAGACACCAGGTGACACCCACACCCACCTTGGCCATGATTCCATCACCATCACCCCTCCCGTTTGGGTCCCTGAGAGCCAGTGTGTCAGGAAAATCCTCTGATCAGGGCCCAGAGCGATGGCACAGTGGGGAGGGCGTTTTTCCTTGCTCACAGCCATATGGGATTCCCAGCATCCCATTGGGTCCCCTGAGACGACCAGGAGTGATTCCTGGGTGCAGAGACAGAGTAAGACCTGAGTACTACCAGGTGTAGCACAAAAAAAAAAGGAAGAAAGGAAGAAAGAAAGAGAGAAAGAAAGAAAGAGAAAGAGAAAGAGAAAAGAAAAGAAAAGAAAAGAAAAGAAAAGAAAAGAAAAGAGGGGCTGGAGCGATAGCACAGCGGGTAGGGCGTTTGCCTTACACGTGGCCAACCCGGCTTCGATTCCCAGCATCCCATATGGTCTCCTGAGCACCACCAGGAGTAATTCCTGAGTGCCGAGCCAGGAGTAACCCCTGTGCATTATCGGGTGTGACCCAAAAGGCAAAAAAAAAAAAAAAAAAAAAAAAAGAAAAAGAAAATTGTCTAATCAACATTTTTCAGACCCTTTAGCCTTGGCCTCCAGTAAGTGTATTCACAGATTTCCTTAGCATGAATGTCTGTATAAACCTGCTTCTGCCTTGGCCATGATCCCATCATAATGGTTCTCATCTATACACTCTCTTTCTAGTAAACTCCTACTCTCTGGAGCTGGGGCTGAGATAGCATTAGTGAAGTTTGATTCCACTGCTCCCATGGTCATACTTTGTTGGTCCTGTTGGAAAGTTCTTCTTGTAGTCTAGCCTCACTCTCACACGCTTCAGCCCCACGTTTTCCTGGGCTTAAGTCCCAGTGGTAGCCCAGAGCCGTGAGAAGGTTCAGAATGGTTCCGGTCCTTTATCTACAAGCCCTCTCTCTTGTGGTTCCACCCTGCCCTCGCCACATCCCATCTCTGCCTGTCTGAGCCTCCGTCTGCTTCTCTCTGTCTGGGTCCCTGTTTGTCCCTGTTTGTCCTGTGCTCTGGCCCTGTTTTGGTTTGTCTTGGTCACTGTCTGCCTCTCTGTGTGTCTCTCTGTCTCTCCGTGTCTCTCTGGGTTTTCCCATCTCTGTGACTCCCACATCTGCCTGACCCCAGCGTTCATGTTCCGCCTGGATGCGTCCACATCCCACCAGAACCTGCGGGTGGATGACCTCTCCGTGGAGTGGGACGCCATGGGCGGGAAGGTGCAGGACATCAAGGCCCGTGAGAAAGATGGCAAGGGGCGAACAGCATCTCCCGTCAACTCCCCGGCCAGGTAGGCTACCACCTCCCTTCCCTGAGGCTTTGGTGGAAGTATGCTAGCTGGTAGGGATGGACACAGGCACCACAGAGCCCAGGATGATCCTTACTGGAGTGCTAGGTGGAAGAAGGGGCTGGGGGAACCCAGGGAGCGAATGAAGAGACTGGAGATTGCAGACTGGGCTTTGATGGTTGAATAGGAGTTTTCCATACGAGGATGGACGAACACCTGTCTCTGGGGGAGAGGGCTAAACTGTATCCTCTTCTTCCCTGCTATATCAGAGGAACCCCATCACCCAAGAGGATGCCCTCGGGTCGTGGGGGACGGGATCGTTTCACAGCTGAGTCCTACACGGTGCTGGGTAAGGAGAAAAAGAGGGATCATGTGGGGGTGGCGGCTGATTGTAGGTAGAAAGACCGCGGAGTACCTGGACGGAGCGTCTTTGGCCTGGGGAGGACCAGGACTGGCTAGCCCTGCGAGAGCCAAGGGCACCCGGGAGCCGGTTCTGCCTGCCCCACAGGGGACACGCTGATCGATGGCGGGGAGCATTACTGGGAGGTGCGCTACGAACCCGACAGCAAGGCCTTCGGCGTTGGGGTGGCCTACCGCAGCCTGGGCCGCTTTGAGCAGCTGGGCAAGACAGCAGCGTCCTGGTGCCTGCACGTCAATAACTGGCTGCAGGTCAGCTTCACGGCCAAGCATTCCAACAAGGCCAAGGTGCTGGACGTCCAGGTGCCAGACTGCCTGGGTGTGCACTGCGACTTCCACCAAGGTGATGCCACTGGCCCCACCCGCACCCGAGCCCGCCCACCACGCGCCATGCCCCCTCGGTGACCACTCTCACCACGGGTAACACCACCCACCCGTGCCCCGCCCACACCGGACAGCCCCGCCCACTCCAAGGCTACAGCCACCCAGCAGCTCTTTCCGCCCGCCCATGACCACGCCCTCACAGGCCACGCCCATTCCATGGCCCCGCCCTTCACCCAGATGGCCCTGTCTACTTCTGCCAGTCCTGGGATTCTGGCACCCCCAGGCCTGACCAGTTCTGCCCTCCGCCCCAGGCCTTCTGTCGTTCTACAATGCCCGGACCAAACAGCTGCTGCACACCTTCAAGACCAAGTTCACGCAGCCACTGCTGCCTGCTTTTACGGTAGGACCCTGCCTCCTACCTCTCTGCCCGGCAGGGCTGGGGCAGGGGGACGGGACGGGCTTTGCCAATGAGTCTCCTCGTCCCCATCACTGTCTTGTACAGGTGTGGTGTGGCAGCTTCCAGGTGACCACTGGCCTGCAGGTGCCCAGCTCTGTGCGCTGCCTGCAGAAGCGAGGTAGCGCCACCAGTAGCTCCAACACCAGCCTCACTTAGCGCGCCCCCAAACACACGCCCACCCCTGTCGGTGGGGCTGAGGTGGGGTGGGGGGCCGCCGCTGAGCCCCGTTGTTTCGGCCGGACACCCTCCTCTCACTTGCTGCTTGGAGCCTTAGCCACGGACGGAGGGGCCACGAGTCGGAGGCGGGTGCGGGGCAGGCCCTTCCTACCCGCTAATAAAAGTCCAACACTGGCCAAGCAAGGCGGCCGTACTGCTGGTTCTGTGTGACTGGATACCCCAACTTTCTGGTCAACCCCCTTTCCTCTAAGAAATGGACCTTTCTTTTGCTTCTGGCCAATTTTATTTTCTGATTTTTGAACGAGGGAGTACGGATCCCGAGGTATTCCAGAATCCCACCCAGGCTCCTACCACATGCAAAATGTGCCCCAGTCCCTGGTACGCTCTCTCCCATCCCAGAAATGGATACATTTCTTTTCTTTTTGGGTCACACCCAGCTATGCTCAGGAGTTATTCCTGGCTCTGCACTCAGGAATCACTCCTGGCGGTGCTCGGGGGACCATATGGGATGCTGGGAATCGAATCCGGGTCGGCTGCATGCAAGGCTAACGCCCTACCCGCTGTGCTATCGCTCCGGCCCCAGAAATGGATTTTTCATGCACAGACTAGCACGCAGGTTTTTGTTGTTGTTGTTGTTGTTTCCTTTTTGGGTCACACCCAGCGATGCACAGGGGTTCCTCCTGGTTCTGCACTCAGGAATTACTCCTGGCGGTGCTCGGGGGACCATATGGGATGCTGGGAATCGAACCCGGGTCGGCCGCCTGCAAGGCAAACGCCCTCCCTGCTGTGCTATCACTCCAGCCCCAGGCACGCAGGTTTGATGGTGGAGAGAATCAGGAGTGATGGGCAGGCATCTGAGTGTCCGTGCCACACCTCGGAAGCACAACAGAACGTGGAGTTCCTCAGGTTTTAATTTAGGGAGAAGGCAAGTGCCTGGCTGGATCACGGCCTTGGGGGTTCTGGGCCAAGCGCCTGCGCCTTTCCTGCAGTCTGACTTCCAGTTCCATCCTAATATCTGCCATGGAAGGAAGGGACCCCAGGTTGCAGCAGGACGAGGGACCCCAGGTCCCAGCCACACCCCCCTCCCCTTCTGTCCACCTAAGAGAAGCTACAGGACTTGTGGGGGAGGGGAGGTGGAAAATGGGTGGGCAGTGCAGTGAGTTTCAAAAGAACTGTGGGGGACAGGCATGGTCAGGGAAGGGGCATGAACCCAAGTGGGGGTCCCTTGGGTGGGAGTTTCTGAGTCCACGACATCCCGCTCCACGACCCCCTGGGTCCGCCTCACTCATCACAGAGAAGACAGCCTGTGTCGCACCTGGGCCAGCGTTATGACCTCTGCGATCTGGAGAAGAAGAGAAATGAATGCTGGGGGGCTGGCCGACATGAAAGGGAGTCGGGGGAGACGGGAACACCTCCCTCTCCTAACCTGGCCTGGGCATCGTGGGCGGTGGGGGAGCCCTTGCCAAATTCCTGGCATTGGTGACAACTGGCCGACTTGGGGGAGATACTGTGGACAGGCGTGACAGGTCAGCTCCGGCATGAACTTGACCCCCCCCCACGCCCCAATTCCAGCCACCACCCTGCCCACGACTCCTACCCTCCCCATTCACGTATCTGTTGTCTTGGTCATCGGCAATGGGGATCAAGTAGTCCTCTGCTTGTGGGTTCCGTGGCGGAGGAGGTGGTACAGATGGCCTGTCTACGGCGGCCGGGGTTTGTCTGGGCGGGGTAGCTGGAGGACCTGGGAGGAAAGAGCCGGCAAGTCAAGCCACACCCACGTGGCTGCAAGGTCGAGTCTGCGCCATGGTGTCCCAGTGTGGCGGAACCCCCGACTCCGGGTGAACGTCCCTGTTGTCCCCCTGCTCGGGTATGCCCAAAGCACATCGCATTGGCAAGAGTTTTAACCACTGTACTATCTCTCCAGTTCTAATTCTGTTTGTTTGGGGGTCACACACAGTCACGCTCAGGGTGATTTCTGGCAGTGCGTGGGGAACCCAGGTGTGGCCAGTAATCATAGGCGTAAGAACTATATGCAAAGCAGTGCCCCCTCCCCCACCGGAGGAGAGGGGCATACCCAGCAGTGCTCAGGGCTTATTCCTGGCTCTGCACTCAGGTGGTATTTCTATGGGGGGTACCAGGGATGGAACCTGGGTCGATCGTGTGCAAGGCAAGCGCCCTTCCCACTGTACTATGGCTCTGGTCCCATGTATCTCTTGCACCATCACTTCTTTCTTTCTTTCTGGTCACACCCGGCGATGCACAGGGGTTACTCCTTGCTCGGCAATCAGAAATTACTCCTGGTGGTGCTCAGGGGACCATATGGGATGCTGGGAACCGAACCCTGTACGGCTGTGTGCAAGGCAAACGCCCTCCCCTCTGTGCTATCACTCCAGCGCCCTCTTGTACTATCTCTGGAGTGTGTGTCCAGTTATCAATCCTCTCCCCGACTTGGAACCCTTAAGGGCAGGGTCTGGGTAATTTCGGGGTCCCTGCAATTCTGGGTACAAGACTGGATACTCCTCATGTCAGGAAGGAAAGGCGGCTCCGTGTGAATCTTAGATCTCGTCCCTCTCTGTTTTCCACGAGCAACAGCCGCGGGGAGGGCGCGTCACCTGGGTTTGGGGATCTGGTGGCCGTGGACACCACCCACTCACTCTCGCCGTTCTCATGATTCGACTCTGGGTAGCCTGGAACAGAGAGGGCAGCCTGGAGGAGACGCCCCAGCCAGAGGCTGACTTGGGTTCCCGCTGGGGCAGGAGGGAGGAGAGGCAAGAGGCCTCTTTGCCTGAGGTCACACCTACCTAGCGCCTTCTCATAGTCCTCATCCAGCAGGAAGGGCAAGAGTGAATTTTTGGTGTGTTGCACGAAATAGTTCACCACTTCGTCCAGG
The DNA here is from genome assembly GCF_029834395.1 of Sorex fumeus. Taxonomy (NCBI): domain Eukaryota; kingdom Metazoa; phylum Chordata; class Mammalia; order Eulipotyphla; family Soricidae; genus Sorex; species Sorex fumeus. The sequence goes on from NW_026606098.1 coordinate 11,133,280, forward strand.
GAGGAACAGTAGTGCTGGGGACAAACGGGCCGCCATCAGAACCCACGGAGGAGGGGCGCAGACCCTGGCCCTGTACATCCTGGGAGCCTGGCCCCACACTCACAGGCGGCTCCACGTCGATCATGTACTTAGGGCCTCCTAGATTCACTTTGTAGTGCAGGACCTTAGGCGATCTGCAGGGAGGGACAAGGGAGGGTCCCGGCTAAAGTCAAAACCTTGCCCTGTGATTGGCTCCGCCCCCTGATCCTTGCTCCCGCCCAAACCCCGCCCCCTGTCTGGCTCCACCCCCGGGTCCTGGCTCAGGTGAAAGACCCGCCCTTATCCTGGCCCCGCCCCCATGAAGAGCCTAACTCGCAGGTAGGCTGCAGAGGGTCCTGGCATGGTTCTGGGGTGCTGGGATCAAGACCCAACGGTCTCTGCCCACAGGCGACCATGTCAGTGGCTTGGCTTTGCTTCAGTTCTCGCTCCACCTTGGAAGCGATGGTCTTGTCCCTAACTCTGACTATTCCGAAGAAGTATGGAAGGTCCTGCTTCTACTTAATGGCTCACCCTCCAGGGCCATGACTCCTCCCACGGGATCTGACCCCGCCCACCACACTCATTCCCTGCTCTGGATTTGATTTCGGACTCCCGTTGTCAGCCTAGACCTAGGGGTGCCCTCGCCAACAAGGGTCTGATCTGCTTAGAAACCAGGACCTGACTTCTTCCCTGAAGGGTCCTCTCCTGGTCCGCCCCCTGGTGCAGCCAGCCTCGGCAAGTCAAGCCCACTGCACCCTGGCCCGCCCCTAGAGCCCTTGGCCACACCTCTCCGGCCCCAACCCCAACCCCGTGAGAGGCTCTTACCCGTTGATTATCTGTCTAGTGGTGACTGACACGCCTCCCGCACCATTTCCACTGGGGCGCAGAAGCAAGTTCCCACACTCAGGATAGTGCTCGAGGAGCAGCTGCGCCTGCAGCCGACTCACGTCCAGGTAACACCTGGGGCAGGTCACCAGTCACCAGCTGGATAGGCTGGCTCCGCCCCAGGGCGCCTAACCCCGCCCTCCAGTGGCCACGCCCCTCTGTTTTGCATAACCCTGCCCAGGCCTCGCCCTCCAGTGCAATTTATGCATAACCCCCTCAGTCTAGATGCCTCACTCTGCCCCGTATCCTACCAGGTGCCCCAGGCTCAAACTCCACTTCCCACACTCTCCAGGATCCTCCAGACTATATCTTTTGTTTGGTTTTGGTTTTGGTTTGGGGCCACATCCAGCAGTGCTCACGGCTTATTCCTTGGCTCTGTAATCAGTGATCACTCCTGGCGGCCTCTGGGGACCATACATGATGCTGGGACTGAACCCAGGTTGGCCACGTGCAAGGCAAGCATGCTCAAGCCCTCCAGGCTCTGGGACTTGGACCAAACTCCCCAGCACCTTAAGCTTTCAGTAGAAAACTGTCCTGCTTCTAGACCCACACTCAGGCACCTAGACCCCCCCATGCTCCAATTCCCCACTGGATTCCCAAATTCCACCTTTGGAGACTGCCTTACTCTCCAGATATCCCACTCATTGCCCACCCCAGTCACACGCCCTCCACCCCCCCAGGCAGACAGGAGGGGCAGGCAAGGGTCTCACGGGGGCATTTCTTTCGAACGACGCTTTTCTTCTTTGGTCAGGGCCTCAGCCATCATGTACAGATGCCCGGGGAGGAGGGTCAGGTTTCTGGGGACCTGAAGCTGAGGGGAGGAATCCATGGAGAGACATGAGGGAATGGTTGGCTTGTGCCCAGATCATAGAGAGACACACTGAGGCCAGAATGCAGACAGAGCCAGGGTCTGGGGAAGCAGGGGTAGGAAACAGAATCTGTGTGTGTGTGTGTGTGTGTGTGTGTGTGTGTGTGTGTGTGTGTGTGTAGATGGCAGGGACTTTTTAAAAAATTTTTGCTTTTTTTGGGTCACACCTGGCACAGGGGTTACTGCACTCAGGAGTTACCCCTGGCGGTACTCAGGGGACCATATGTGATGCTGGGAATCGAACCCGGGTTGGCCACGTGCAAGGCAAAAGCCCTACTCACTGTGCTATTGCTCCAGCCCCGGCAGGGACTTTTTAGAAGTTTAAAACTTTGTTGGTCAGACAAGACATCATTTTTTTTTTTTTTTGGCTTTTTGGGTCACACCTAGACCGGAGATGCACAGGGATTACTCCTGGCGGAGCTCGGGGGTGTGGGGGGACACCATATAGAAATCGAACCTGGGATGGCCGCGTGCAAGGCAACTGTTGTACCTGCTGTACTGCAGCCCCCAAACATAAACATTTATCTTTAGGGCCACTGGGTTAAGATCTAAAGGGTCATGGGGGAATGAAGTATGGTGGAGAAACGGAGAATGGGAAGCTGGGGGGACAGAGCATTCTGACCTCGATCACTGTCAGGATGAATCCTTTCCACATCTCACGAGACTCCAGGTTCTCCACCTGGAGGGGAAAGGGAGAGAACCCTGAGGCTGTGAGGCTGGAGGGATAATGCCCTGGAGTGGAGGGAAGGCACTTGCCTTGACCATAGCCGTGTTGGCTGTATCATGGGTCCAAATCCCCCCACCCCCAAACCCCCTCACTAGCTATGGTCCCTGAAGCACCGCCAGAGGTCGCTCGTGAGTACTGTCACTGTCATAGCACTGTCCTCCCATTGTTCATTTCCTCGGGCCCAGCGGGCCCAGTAACGTCTCCAATGTGAGACTTGTTACTATGTTTGGCATATCGAATACATCACGGGTAGCTTGCCAGGCTTTGCCGTGCGGGCGAGATACTCTTGGTAGCTTGCCGCGCTCTCCGAGAGGGGCGGAGAAATCGAACCGGCTTGCAAGGCAAACGCCCTACCATTGTGCTATCGCTCCAGCCACAGAACCAGGAATAACCCCTGTGCTTTACCAGGGGTCGCACCTGAGAGCAGTCAGGAGTAACCTCTAAGCACCACCAGGGGTCGCTCCTGAGCACAGAGCCAAAGCACCTGGAGGTGTGGTTCCTCCCCACCCCAATAAATAAAACAAGAAAATAAGAGAACTCTGTGTCTAAGCCCGGGGGTCTAATTCATGGTGAAATATTAACACAGAAAACAAGTCTCTGTTTTCTTCTTTTTTTTTTTTGCTTTTTTTTTGGGGGGGCGTCACACCTGGCGATGCACAGGGGTTACTGCTGGCTCATGCACTCAGGAATTACTCCTGGTGGTACTTGGGAGACCATATGGGATGCTGGGAATTAAACCTGGGCCAGCTGTGCAAGGCAAACGCCCTACCCGCTGTGCTATCGCTCCAGCTCCAAGTCTCTGTTTTCAAGGGCTGTTGTGGATTACATCTGAGTTTTTACATCAAATGTCAAAACCCATGCATTATGTTCACGGTGGACGTGACTGTGGGGTCTCCCACCTACCTTGACAGGGATGGACTTACCTTGAAATTGATCACCTGGTGCCGGAGGATCAGGTTGAAGTAGATGCTCGAGTCTCGAATGCTCCCTCCCGGAGGTTCGTCTGTGAGCTTCACGAATGTTCTTAGATCCAACTTCTGCACGTGCTGGGGTTCAAAATCAGGCAGCCTGAACTCCAGACCTGTGACCCCTCAGCTGCCCAGGATCATAGAGTCTTTGGTTTGGCCACAACCCACATACGCTCTGCTTTGTCCCTGGTGTCTGGGGGTTTAAGGAGGCAGGTTGCTATCTCGTAGGCCTCATTCCCAGCTTTACCTGAATATCCCGGTTGGTATTGTAGAAATAGATTGTGAGACCATGGAGGCCGGCCCAGAACTTCTTGTAACCCTGGGGAGCAAAAGGTGGAGAACAAGGAAGAGATGAGCTAGTGAAGCTGGTTATGTGTTCACGTTGGCCTCAGGACCTTTGCACTGACTCTTCTCTCTGGATGCTGTCACTAGAGGCACTTTCATACTCTGGTTAAATTTTTGGAACCAAGGTCACCTCCTTCCCTCTCAAAGCCCAAATTCTGGCAATTTGTTACTCTCTAAGATCAAAGGGAAATTCAAGGGGGGGACTCAGAGGACCCTACAAATAATGGAGGGGGGCTCTGGGAATGAATTCCATTAACTCAACTGATGAGTTGTGGTGATATGGTGTCTTCTTCAGAGTGAACCTTTCATCTATCTATCCATCATCCATCTGTTCATCATCAAATATTAGTTCATCCATAGATCATACATTTTTCATCCATCATCCATTCATCATTTATCATCCATTATCTGCCCATCTCCATCCATCCATCCATCATCCATCCATCACCCGTCCATCATCCATTCATCATCTGTCCATCCTCATCCATGCATACATCCCTCATCCATCCATCATCCATCATCCATCTACGATCTGTCCATCCATCATTCATCTATCATCTATCTATCTGTTCATAATCACCCATCCATCATCCATCATCCATCCATTATTATTATCCATCCTTCTATCATTCATTGATCCATACATTCACTCACACATGTACCATCCATCTATTATCCATCCATCCATCCATCCATCATTTGTCCACCTGCTTATCATTATACATCCATTCATCCATAGAGGTACCACCTATCCATCATCCATCATCCACCCATCAACTATCCATCATCCATCATCCATTGATCCATACAATCATCCATACATGTACCCTCCATCCATCATCCATTCATCTGCTCATCATCACGCATCCATTCATCCACAGATCCATACTTTCATCTATACATATATTAATCCATCCATCATCTGTCCATTCATCCATATGCCCGTTCATTTATTCATGCATCCATCCATCCAACCATCGTTATCATCATCCATCCACTCATCCACATATCTATCTGTATATCCCCAGGATAGCTCTCCCTCCCTCCCTCCCTCCCTCCCTCCCTCCATCCGCCATTCACCTATCTCTGAATTATTCATTATTATTTGGATTTGTTTTGGGGGGGGACAGATGTTCCACTCCTGGCTGTGCTTAGCTCTGCACTCAGAAATCAATTCTGGCAGTGCTTAGGGAACCCTGTGGGATGCTGGGGATTGAATCGTGTTGGCTGTGTGCAAGACAAGCGCCCTCCCTGCTGTCCTGTTGCTCCAGCCCCTCATTCACTCTCCTGTCCATCCATCACCCATCAAGCATCTCACTCCATCATCTGTCCTGTCTTCTCGTCCTTCCACTCATTTCTCATCCACCCATTCGGCCATTGCAACATGCCCCCATCCCCCACCCACACATCTATCATCCCTTCCTCATCCTCCCATCCAATCCATTCTTTGTCCATCAGCTCATCTCTCCCTGTTCCCTATCTCGTCTTCCCATCCACGGTGCTTTCCCACTGTACTATTTCTCTGCCCTTGGTGTTTTCTCAGCCAGCGGGGATTTGGAGGCAGGGAAATGGGCGAGACTGTCCTAGTGAGTGAGTGGATGCTGGGGGGGTGATTTGGTGGGGAGACATACAGACAGACTTGCACAGACGAGACCGAAGCGATAGCACAGTGGGAAGGTGCTGGCTTTGCATGAGGTTGACCTGGGTTCAATTCCTGGCACCCCATAAGGTCCCCTGAGCAGAGCCAGGCGTGATCGCTGAACTCAGATTCAGGAGTCAGTCTTGAACCTCACTGGGTGTGGCTCAGAAACCAAAGCAAAAAAAAAAAACCTCTCTCAGACTGTGACATGCCCACAGAAGCACACAAATATACCCTGAGAGAGACACACAAATATGGGTATATGGGTGTATGGGTGTACAGCAGACACCCACAGACTCACAGGGACAGGCTCACACTCACAGTGTGAGGAGACAGCCCCCTACACAGACTCAGGCACAGACAGACATTAATACACTAACACCTGTGTTAGATGTAAGTACCTTCACCCAGGTTTATACGCACAGACACACAGGCCCAGAGACAGACATGGAGACAGACTCACACAGGCGCATGTGTAAACACATGAAGAATCACATACTGGTGGGTCTGGAGCGATAGCACAGCAGGTAAGGCATTTGCCTGGTTCGATCCCCAGCATCCCATATGGTCCCCTGAGCACTGCCAGGAGTAAGTCCTGAGTGCATGAGCCAGGAGTAACCTCTGTGCAAAAAAAAAAAAAATCACACACTGGCCCTGAACTGACACGGCTAGATGGACACCAATAGAAACACACAACACACACACACACACACACACACACACACACACACACACGCCCAGCTTCTGCCCCTCCCAAGTCCTTGGACCTTATAGTAAGTTCCAAGGGGGAGGCAAGGGATGGGAGAACATCATGGAGACATGGGAAGAAAGGGGGGTGGGTCCCCCATCCCGCCTGTCTCTATGAGCCAGAAAGAAAGAGGCTGGAGAGGCACCTCGGCAGGAAGGACACTGCCTTGCACACACCAACCCAGGTCCAATCCCCAGCACTCTAGAGGGTCCCCTTGATCACAGAGCCAGGAGTCAATCCTAAGCCCCTAAGCATCACAGGGTGTGTCCCCAACACGCACCCACCCCTCAACAAAACCCCAAAGATGAAAAACTCAGGCAGAGACAGGGAAGCAGAGACCCAGAGAGATATACAGGCAGAGAGATATACAGGCAGATGGGCCGTGAGCAGAGCTCCCTTGCCCCCCAGTGCCCCCACACCTCTACCAGCTGGGGAGAAGAAGGCTCAGAGAGGTACCTCAGCTGCCCAGGGGCGCCCAGCGCCACAGCACAGACCGCGGGGGCGGAGCCCCCCTGTCCTGCCTTACCAGATCCTGGGGTCCCTTCTTTTCCACGAGGCTCTCATGGTAATGTGATCTCTTGGAGTTGGTGGCCATAGCAGCGCCTGGGGCTCCAGCTGGCTCTCTCCAGTGGGTGCCCCAGCTGGCTCAGGCTAGGGCCGGGCCTGGAAGTAGTGAAACAGGTTCTCAGGGGAATTTTCTCTGGGCTGTCTCGACAAAGAGCTGACAGTTCCCGCCCCCTCCTCCCCTGTCATGGCAGGGCGGGGACTTGGCTCCAGCAAGTCCAAGGACTAGGGAATCCCCCTGGACTTTTCCTTCTTCCTGATACAGTCCTGGGAGGCTTCCCAGAGGAAGCCAAGGGAGTTGGAGGCAGGGACTTGTCCAAACACAGGCGTGTAGAATAGAAATCCCTGGGGTGGAGAGATAGGACAGTGGGGAGGGCCCTTGTCTCGCACACAGCTATCTGGGGTCGATCCCCTGAGCACCGCCTGGAGTGATCCCTGAGCACAGCAGGGTGTCCCCCTCCACGCACACCCTGAAAACAAACAAATAAAATCAAATAACCAAACATAATATAACCCCCTGAAAGACCCAGTTTTCTTTCCATCCAGATGTTGGAGTAACCTGGTCTGTATGTATATGTATTTATTTATTTTTATTAGGACTTTTTTTTTTATTTTTGCGTCACACCCGGTGATGCTCAGGGGTTACTTCTGGCTCTGCACTCAGTCCTGGTAGTGCTTGGGGAACCATATGGGATGCTGAAAATTGAACCCGGGTCAGCTGCGTGCAAGGCAAACGCCCTACCCACTGTGCCCTCTATTTGGACTTTTTGGGTCACACCTGGCAATGCTCAGGGGTCACTCCTGGCTCTGCACTCAGGAATTACTCCTGGAGGTGCTCGGGGGACCATATGAGATGCCAAAGATTGAACCCAGGTCAGCCGTGTACAAGGCAAATGCCCTACCACTATGGCCTGTACATATATTTCAAGAGAAACCGGGATGTGTGAGGGCAGTCGTGAGGGGTGCTTGGGAAAATTGGAGACAATGGTGGAGGGAAGGTGAGAATGGTGGTAGGATTGGTGCCTGTGACAAGTCATGAATGACTTTGCAAACCACAGTGTTTATATAAAATGTAAAGGGAAAATTTACATATGTACATATGTAGGCTGTAGGATAACATTGGTTTGTCCTTTCTCCCTGGCTGCAGGGAGCTTAGGTTTATTGGGTCACACCCATCACAGTGCTCACGAGGCACTATGATTGATTCCTGTGTGTTTATCTTTAACCTCTTCTCTGTGCTCTGCTTCCTGAACCCGTTAATCACCTTTATCCCCAAATCAGACTGTTGATTGTATTTGTAAATGAAATACTGTTTTTCTCCTTCCCTTATGACCTTTTACGTAGTCGGAGTGATAGCACAGCGGTAGGGCGTTTGCCTTGCGCACAGCCAGCCCGGCCGAGCCAGGTTCGATTCCTCTGCCCCTCTTGGAGAGCCTGGCAAGCTACCGAGAGTATTGGATATGCCAAACACAGTAACAAGAAGTCTCACAATGGAGACGTTACTGGGCCCGCTTGAGCAAATCGATGAACAATGGGAGGACAGTGTTTGTTTTGTTTGTTGTTTGTACCTCAGAGCAATGTTATTTTTTTACAGACACAGGAAGACCGTTAATGCTATGCTTTTGTAACTTGGGAGTTAATTGATTCCAAGTAATATTAACTCCTGAGTATCTGTTTTCTCGACTTAAGCCTCAGTTGCCCTTAATTCCTACCACCCCGAAAGCAGGGTCCTGACAAGAGACTGAATGGACCCAGGGCAAGCTTTGAGCTACCCTAGCATCAAAATGGGTCAGGCTAAGCACAATAATACTTATTTATAAGATAAGAGCACGGTCATGGACAAATTCTATCATGATCCAAAGAGTAACAATTGGATTAGGACCCTGCTAGGGTTAGGAAACATTAATCTGTCCTGAGCACTGTAGTCTGGGATCTATAGTGAGATGTCCTCAGGAGAGTCACCCTACAAGCTTAATGTATCTCTTACTGTGTTCATAAAAAATGACTAATATTAAGAAGTAGAATTAAGATGAATGTTTAAATGGTTGGGCTGGAGCAATAGCACAGCGGCAGGGCATTTGCTTTGCACACAGCCAACATGGCCGACCCGAGTTTGATTCCTCCGCCCCTCTCGGAGAGCCCGGCAAGCTACCGAGAGTATCTCGCCCGCACGGCAGAGCCTGGCAAGCTCCCCGTGACGTATTCGATATGCCAGACACAGTAACAACAAAGTCTCCAATGGAGACGTTACTGGGCCCACTCGAGCAAATCGATGAACAACGGGAGGACAGTGACAGTGACAGTTTAAATGGTTGTTGAACTAAGGAAAGGAGAAGCACACTGTAGGTGGTATTTTGCCCTTAAGTGAATCTCCTGGCTGCCGGAGAGGGCTGTGTGTGTGTGTGTGTGTGTGTGTGTGCGCTTTTTGGGTCACACCCGGTGATGCACAGGGATTACTCCTGGCTCTGCACTCAGGGATTACTCATGGCCTGGCGGTGCTTGGGGGGACTATATGGGATGGGATGCTGGGAATCGAACCCAGGTCGGTTGTGCGCAAGACAAATGCCCTACCCGCTGTGCTATCCCTCTGGCCCCAGAAAAGGCTCTTGCATGTGCTACTGGACCTAGGTATGGTTGCCACCCCGAATGCTTGGGAGGTTGGCACTAGATCAATGCCGTGAGATGGAGCACGGAGAGACTAGCATGGGGACAGGAGGAGACGGGAATGAGGGCCAGGGGAGACTGGAAGAGGGAACCGAGCGAGACTGGAACAGCGGGGTGGGGGGCGCGGAGAATGGAATAAGCAGCACCTGATCCCCAACCAGCCTGGCGGCCCTGTTCTCTCCTCGTCCATCTGTTGGCGGTGGCTGTAGACGGGTGGGGGTGGGGGAAGCGGCTCATGGCCAGTGACGCATGTGGCTGGCGAGAGAGACACACCACTGCCCACCAACCACTCGTTTATTTTGTGATCACACAGTAGGCCTTACTTAGTTATGTAAACTCCAAAATATATTGGCCCAGATTATCTCTTAATTTTTTTTTTTTTTTACTTTTTGGGTCACACCTGGCGATGCACAGGGGTTACTCCTGGCTCATGCACTCAAGAATCACTCCTGGCAGTGCTCAGGGGATTGTATGGGAGGCTGGGAATTGAACCTGGGTCTGCTGCGTGCAAGGCAAATGCCCTACCTACTGTGCTATGGCTCCAGCCACCCCCAAATTTTTTCAATTAAAAGTTTTATTCATGACACATAAGCCATGATTATTGCCATAATGAGATCCAAATATAAAATAAAACGTACTGCAATGTACTTTTTTTTTTTTTTTTTGCTTTTTTGGGTCACACCCGGCGATGCACAGGGGTTACTCCTGGCTCTGCACTCTGGCGGTGCTCAGGGGACCATATGCGATCCTGGGAATCGAACCCTGGTTGGCTACATGCAAGGCAAATGCCCTACCAGCTGTGCTATCTCTCCAGCCCTGCAAAGTACTTTAGACTCCAGAGTTGAAATGGAAATGAGAAGAAGCATTTTATTATATTGTATTCAGAGAGTTTACTTTTCTCATTTAAAAAAGATTAAAATCTTTTTAAACATAGATTAAAGCAGTTGTGGCCAGAGTGATAGTACAGCGGGTAGGGCATTTGCCTTGGGCAGGACTATATTGTCTGGCCCCCAATTATGGTGTTTTTTAAAAATAAATAAATAAATAAATAAATAAAGAGAAATTAGACTGGGGTTTGTCTTTTCTTTTTTGTGTGTCACACCCGGCAATGCTCAGGGGTTACTCCTGGCTCTGCACTCAGGAATTACTCCTGGCGGTGCTCAGGGGACCATATGGGATGCTGGGAACAGAACTGGGGGTCTGCTGCGTGCCAGGCAAATGCCTTCCCCTCTGTGCTATCGCTCTGGCCCCATCCCCTATTCTTCTTAAGTAGAGATATCTCATGGCCCGGGAGAGCCCAGGGCTTACTCCTGGCTCTGCGCTTAGGGATCATGCCTGGTGGAGCCCAGCGGACCCTGTGGGGTGCCAGAGCTAGAACCTGGGTCAGCTGCATGCGAGGCAAAGTGCCTTAACCCCGACACCCTTTTTCTTTCTTTACTTTTTGGAGCAGTTAGACATGGCATTGTGACGTGTTCCCTTCTTTTTGTTCCCACCACTCCTTTTGTTGTTATTTCTGCAGGCTCAGGGCACACTTGGTTGTGGTACTGGTGGGGGACACAACCTTTGGTATGGCAACAGGGATCCCCAATGACAGAACTACTGGCATCACCCTTGGGTGCATTGAGTGGTGCCAAACTCACAGTCTCACGCTTACAAGTTCTCTACCGCTGAGCTAAACTTGGGTTCATGGCACGCTGTACATGTTTTTTGTTTGTTTGGGGTCACATCTAGCAAAGCTCAGGACTTACTTCTGCTGTGTTCGCAGTGATCTCCCCTGGTGGTCGTGGGGACCATATTAGGGTGCCAAGATCAAACCTGGGTCAGTCATGTTTGAGTGAAACACCCTCCCCATCGTACTATAGCTCCGGCCCCCTCTCCAACATCATTTCTGGAAACTTTATTCTATCTCCGACAGCAAACAGTGGCCTGTCCTTGATTGATTTTTTTTTTTTTTTGCTTTCTGGGTCATACCTGGCGATGCTCAGGGGTTACTCCTGGCTCTGCACTCAGGAATTATTCCTGGCGGTACTCGGGGGACTATATGGGATGCTGGGGATTGAACTCAGGTCAGCCGTGTGCGAGGCAAACGCCCTACTTGCTGTGCCATCACTCCGGTTCCTTTGATCAATTTCTGACTCCTGTGCTAGCCCTTCATCCTCAGAATAAATCCACTTTGGTTAGGATATTTTGTTGTTTGTTTGGGGGCCAAACCTGGTGGTGCTCAGGGCTGAATTCTGGCTCTGCATTCAGGGTTCACCCCTGGCAGGGGACCCTATGGGATGCCGGGAATTGAACCCTGGTCAAGACAAATGCCCTTCCCTCTGTCCTATTGCTCCAGCCCTGGTCACTTCCCTTTATATATGTTACTGGCTTCCACTTCCCTGTATGTTTGGAGAATTTCCCCATGGATTCATGCAGAACACAGTCTAGCTTTCTGTACTCATACTCTCCTTATCTGACTTTGGTATGTGACTAAAGCAAGCTCCATATAGAGAGTTGGAAATATTTCCTTCCTCTGCAATTTTTTTTTGGGGGAAGACTTTTTTTATGGAAAGTTTGTCATCTTGGGCTACCCTGGTAGAGTTTGGGGGTATTTTCAGTGCTTCTAATCAATTAAGAGACAATGTGAGTGGGTCAGGGGATTAAACCAGGATGTAGCACATGTGAGGCAAGTGACTTGACCCCTGTTTTATCTCTCTGGCCCCCAGAAGGAGATTTTTTTGGGGTCACACCCAGAGATGCTCAGAGACTATTTCTGGCCCTGCAGTCAGGAATTACTCCTGGCGGTTCATGGGTGACCATATGGAACGCCTGGGATTAAACCCAGGTTGGCCGCTTGCAAGACAAATGCCCTACCCACTGTACTACCACTCTGCCCCCAAAGAGAGGTATTTTTAAAAAATATATATTTTTTTGTTTTTGAACCATGTCCTGCAATGCTCAGGGGTTACTCCTGGCTCTGCACTCAGGTACTACTCCTGGCAGTGCTTAGAGGACCCTATGGGATGGTAGGGATTGAACCTGGTTTGGTGCATGCAAGGTACCCTCTCCGCCGTACTATGGCTCTTGTCCCTGAGAGAGATTTTTTTTTCTTTTTGGGTCACACCCGGTGATGCACAGGGGTTACTCCTGGCTCATGCAATGAGGAATTACTTCTGGCAGTGCTTGGGGGACCACATGGGATGCTGGGAATCAAAGCCGGGTCTGCAGCGTGCAAGGCCAACGCCCTACCCCTGTTCTATTGCTCCAGCCCCAAGAAAGATTTTTTAAGTGATGTCTATTCTCCTTAAACCTTTTGTGGAATTCTACCATGGGTCCGATTTTTTTTTTTTTTAGTGGGGGTCAGGCATGCTGGGTGTTAAACCTCGGACATTGCACCAACAAGGCACTACTCAATGTCTGAATCACATCCAAGTTATTGTGTGTTTCTTCAGGCGTTTTAAAATGACAAATTCAGTGCCTGAGAGAGTACCTGGATTAAGACGCTTGACCCGTCTTGCACAGTAGACCCCAGCAGTTCAGTCCTGGAACCGCCTAGGGTCCTCTGGGCCCTGCTGGGAGTGTCCCTGAACACAAAGCCAGGAATAACCCCTGAACACTGCTGGGTGGGGGCTCTCAGACCAATAAAAGAATCAATTCAAGGTCGAGTGACATAGATCAGGCTAGAGCGTGTTAATGGCATGTATGAAGCACTGGGTTCAATTCTTGGCACCAAAAAAAAATTATTTGGGAACGAGGGAGGGGAATCGCAAATTCAATTGTTTTCCTATAGACAGAGCTAATTGACCCGATCTTTATATTTAGAGCACATAGTCGATTGCCTATGGAATCGATCTGAGTTGTGTGACTCAAAGTAATTTCTCTGCTGCCCAAATAATGAAGTTGATAAGCACATATGCCATAAAAGAGAGACCTGGTTGCCGAAAGGTCACAAAGTTAGTTTTAAGTGTATCTGTTGGGAGCACTAGGAAGATAGTAGCTGGATCTGTGAATGTGGGGTTAGCTGTAAGGGGTGGGGCACAGGGAGAGTCATCCCAAAGGAAATCCTGAGCTGGACATAAACAGAATTAATTCAGGTAAGGCAGCGAGGAGGGCGTTTTCCCTGCACACAGCCCACCTAGGTTCCATCGCCCGCATCCCTATAGGGTCCCCCTAAGCACCAAGCCAGGAGTAAACTCTGAGCACCGCTGGAGTGACACCCCTCTCCACCAAAGAGAGAGAGAAAGAGAGACAGAGAAAGAGAGACAGAGAGGCAGAGAGACAGACAGAATAATTCGTATTTGCCCAGCTCTGGCCTGAATTTTTTTTTTTTTTTGGTGGGTTGGAGCTCTGCAGCTGTGCTCAGGGCTTTCTCAGGGCTTTCTCCTGCCTGAACTCAGGAATCACTACTGGTAGGGGCTCAGGATCGATCCCCGTGCACGTATGACTGGGTGCTTTTTTGGGGGGGGGATTCACACCTGGCAATGCTCAGGGGTTACTCCTGGCTCTGCGCTCAGGAATCACTCCTGGCGGTGCTTGAGGGACCATATGGGATGCCAAGGCTCAAACCCAGGTTGGCAGCGTGCAAGGCAAACGCCCTACCCGCTGTACTCTAGCTCCGGCCCGGACTGGGTGCTGTACTATCTTTATACCTGACCCCTGGCCTGATCACTTGGAGGGTGTGTGTGTGCGTGTGCGTGTGTTTGTGTTTGTGCGTGTATGTATCACAAAAAGGACGGGCACTTGACTTTGGCGCTGGAGTTCTTTCTGGATGGGGCTCTTGTCTCAGTTCTCAACCAGGGATCCAGGCAAATCCCCCCTGGGCCGACTCTAGCTCGGGAGACTGGCATGTTGGGAGTTTTCAGCCTCACCCGCTACTGGGAGTTCCGACACTCCAGGAAGACGCTCTAAAGCCTCTGAGCAAAGGTCCTAAGATAGGAGGCCAGGGACAAAGGACTGCGCAGCAGGCCCCTCGCAGATCATCCCTCTGGACTCCGCCCACGTGCTCTGCGCACCGCGGAGGGCGGGCGGGGCTGCGGCCGCGGTCCGCGGGGCCGGGTGTGCTCTGATTGGCTTGCTGAGGCCAGCGCCTAGTACGGATTGGCTACTGGAAGGGAGAGTCGCTTCCTGGTCGGCGGAGCAAACGCTTAGCACTGATTGGCTGGAAGGCACCCGCTGCTTGTTGCCAATTGGACCAGGCCTGCTCGTCGCGCTCCGCTCCGGCCCAATCACAGAATCCGTCGAAGGCCGCGGGGAGAATGGAAGTTAACCCTTTAGAAACCGACGCGCGGCCTCCCTGGCCGAGGTCTGTGGCGCGCTCAAGAACGGTAGCGACGGGACTCAGTTTCCCCGCTTCTCCTGGCTCGCAGAGCTTCCCGCCGGCGGGGACATCTCCGATCTCCTGAAAGTCCGGCTCCAAGTGGTCACCTGCCTCCCAAGGATGGTGGCTCAGTGCCGGAGCGATCCCTACTGCGCGCGCCCGAGGCCTCAGTTTCCCCGCTCGCTCCAGCGGGCGAGCCCCCCACCCGCCCCCGGGCGGCAGCCAATAGCTGCCCCGTGGGGCGGAGCCGCGTCACGTGGCGGGAAGAAAGGGCCGGCGGCGAGCGGGGCGCGGGGTGTGGGGCGCGGGGCGCACGGGCATGGCTGGTAGGTCGGGTCCGAGCGGGGGCGGCGAGGCCCCGGGCGGGGTCTGGGCGGGCCGGGGCCGCGCACCCGGCTGCAGCCGTTTCGCTGTCCGCAGCTCCGGAGTCCCTGTCCCCGGCGGGCGGCGCGGGCGAGGAGGCGCCGGACGAGGACGAGGACGAGGCGGAGGCCGAGGAGCCTGAGCGGCCGGCGGGAACGGGCAGCGCGCGCGGCGGCGGCGGCGGCGGCGGCGGCGGCGGCGGCGGGGCCGGGGTCGGAGCCGGGGGCTGCAGCGGAGCCGGGAGCGCGCTCACGCGGCGCGCGGTCACTCTGCGGGTGCTCCTTAAAGATGCGCTGCTGGAGCCCGGCGCGGGGGTGCTGTCCATCTACTACCTGGTGAGCGGGCGCGCCCGTCTCCCGAGGCCCCGCGGCTGCCCAGGGAGGCGCGCTGGTGGAAGGGGAAATCGAGGCAGAGAGCGACCGAGGCTAGCTCGGGGCCCGTATGGCTGGGGAGGAGATTGTTCAGCGAACACTCCGTTGTAACAAAGGAGAAACTGAGGCGCGGGAAGGACCCCGCCGTGTCACCTCACTGAAACTTTCTTTTTTTAGTTTTTGGGTCACACCCGCCTGTGCCCAGGGCTTCCTCCTAGCTCTGCGCTCTGGCGGTGCTCTGGGGGCCCTATGCAGTGGCCGCGATCAAACCTGGATGGGCTAGCTCAACCCCCGGGTAATTTGGATACAGATTAGAGTGGACATACAGGTTCTGATAATCATCCATAATGGGACAACGGTGTCGAATGCTGGAGAGGCGGGGAGGGCTTCCTGGGAGACCTTTTTTTTTTTTTTTTTGCTTTTTGGGTCACACCTGGCGGTGCACAGGGGTTGCTCCTGGCTCTGCACTCAGGAGTTACTCCTGGCGGCGCTCAGGGGACCATATGGGATGCTGGGAATCGAACCCGGGTCGGCCGCGTGCAAGGCAAACGCCCTACCCGCTGTGCTATCTCTCCAGCCCCGCTGGGAGACTTTTTTGTTTGCTTGCTTTGATTTGGTTTGAGGATGAGTCACACCAGTGGACCTGGGTGAATCTAAGGGGACTGTGAGCGGCAGAGGGAGCAAACCTGTGGTCCCTCACACGCGAAGCACATACTCCAGCCCTTGGAACTGTGCTCTGGGGCCCTGGAAGAAGCGCCTTTGTAGGCATCAGATTTGGCTTCATCCGTTCTATCATTACTGTAGGGGAAGAAGTTCCTGGGGGACCTACAGCCCGATGGCAGGATTGTGTGGCAAGAGACAGGGCAGGTGTTTAACTCCCCCAGCGCCTGGGCCACCCACTGCAAGAAGCTCGTGAACCCAGCCAAGAAGTCGGGCTGTGGTTGGGCATCTGTCAAGTACAAGGGACAGAAACTGGACAAGTACAAGGCTGCCTGGCTCCGGCGACACCAGCCCCACGTGCCTGCAGCGGTCACCGATGAGGTGCGTCCGAAGCCACCCCTCCCGGGTTCTGTGGGAGAAGCAGGGGCTGACACTGAGGCTTTTCCAGGCCTGTGCCAGCAAGAGGGTGGGGCTTTGAAGGACGAGGGGGAGTCTGTTAGCCCACTGTCAAGAGAGCGGCTTTCTGAACAGGAATAGCCGTGTGGAAGAGATGGAGGCAAGCCTGGGCGGGTGGCTACAGCGCCGGGAGCCCGGGTGTCCTGCACAGGAAGCCCTGGGGTCGATTTTCACACAGAGGTGCTGGCATGGAGTGAGTTCGGTGCCTTAGGGGACGTTGATTGGCTGATACAGCTGGAGACAGAGAACCAATGGGAGGGAGGGGAGGAACATGAGCTCCTGGGACAATGTGGACCGGTCCAGGGGCAGGATGGGGCCTGGTGTGGGAGAAGATCCCTGGGGGGTATGCAGGAGAGAGTAGGTCGTGTAGGGCCTGGTGGGCACCTGATAGGGCTTGGATTTTGCCCCGGAAGTGGAGGTACTTAGCCAGCACTTCCGGCTTAGAAGGCGGGTCTGGACTCAGGGGTCACAGTGCTCTCTAGTGGCTGGTTCAGGTAAAACAGTCTGGAGGGGGTAGGATCGCAGAATACAAGGGACTCCCCAATTCCGGGTGGAGATGATGGAATGCAGAGTCTGGCCATTGAGAGGGGGAAGAAGTGGGTGATCCCTGAGGGTTCTTTTTTTTTGGTGTGTGTGTGTGGTATCATACCTACCAATGCTGGGGTGAGGAGCTTCTGGCTCAGTGCTCAGCAGACCATGTAGCTCAGACCCAGGACTCCCGCATGCAAGCATGAGCTCAGCCCCTGGTGGTTTTGAAAGTGAGGCTAATGGGAATTGCTAAGGGGCCCGATGTGGGGGCTAAGGAGAATTCGTTCTGAGCAAGTGGGGTGCTCAGGGCTGATGGGAGGGGAAGAGGAAGTTTGGCCACAACCGGACAACAAAGGCATAGGAGACGCCTGTCACTTCTCCACAGAGAGGTGGTCAGGGTGGCTGGACCCTGGGTCTTGGAGCTCGGTGGGGTATCAGGCCAATGACAGTCGGCATTGCTGGGGTGCCAGCTGGCGTTAGAGCCCAAGATGGACGAAGTGGCCTGGGAGGGGTGCCAGAGGGGGGAGAGGAGAGATCCGTGATCCTGCCCTGAGCAACGTGGGGAAACTTGGGGAACCCTTGAGGGGTGCCCAAGTGATTTGGGTGGACCCTGGCAGCGTCAAATGAGGAGTAGGAGGAAGACAGAGACTGAGACATGGCCATTGAGTTAGGACCAAAAGAAGTCACCTAGGCCCCGGGCAAATTTGAAGAGATCCAGAGGTTACAGGGGAATTTAGCGAAAAACAATCCAAGCTCTGACTGGTTTGCAGAGTGAGGCAGCGAGAGGCGGTGCTCACAGCTCTCCTTGCGCCCAGATGCCGCCCGTTCGGGATTGAAGGGCATTTTCCCCCAGGGTAGATTAGAGCTCGGAGAAAGTGGGGGGGCTGACCTGGTGACACAAATTTAGTTTCACAACAAAACCCAGAACCTCGGCTCACTCCCTCCCTCTAGCGGCCGCTCGGGGAACGGCAGGATCCTCCTAGCTGGAGGTCCGGGTGCATCTTCTGGGGGAGGCAGAGGGCACCCCAGCTGAGGGCCTTCCCCTCTCTCACTCACCACTTCAGAGCCCGGCTAGCGAAGGCGAGGAGGACGACTTACTGATGGAGGAGGAAGAGGAGGAGGTCCTGGCAGGGGTTTCAGCGGAAGAAAAGAGTCGGAGGGCTCCGTTGAAGGCGCCCCAGGAGTCCGCCCATCCTGGTGAGAGGCATGGGGCAAAGGTGCCCAGACTTGCCCCCAAGATTTCCTAGCCCCGCTGCGTAATTTCACTCTCGTCGCCTGACTTCTTACACTCCAGTGCTGGGGACCGGAGTTTGCCTTGCACACAGCCAGGCTGAGTTTGATTTGGCATCCCAGAGGGTCCTCTGACCCCCCGCCCCAAGAGGGAACCTTGACTATGGAGTTAGGAGGAAACACTGAGCACAATTGGGGATTCCTCCGCCCCCAGGTAAAAGAAAGAAATAACATATCTAAACTAAATTCCAGCCAGTGCTGCCTCTCTTGGTCCCACTGCCTGATTTGTTGTTGTTGTTGTCTGTTAGCTCTGCTCTCTGGTTTCCTGAGCCGATGATTCATCTCCTCTTCCTGATTTGCCAATCCATCGCTTGATTTCTTTCTATTTTTTTTCTTTTGTTGTGGGGGGTGAAGGGCGGGGGGAGTGGGACTGTACAACTCAGGGGCTGCTCCTGACTCTGTGCTCAGTAGTGACTCCTTTGCAGTTCTGGGGATAGAATGAGGATGGACCATGAGAAAGGCAAGCAGGCAAGCACCTTATCTCCTGGCTCTGTTGCCTGATTCTTTTTTTTTTTTGCATTTTGGGTCACACCCAGTGATGTTCAGGGGTTATTCCTGGCTCTGCATTCAGGAATTAATACTGGCATTACTTGGGGGACCATATGGGATCCAAGGATTGAACCTGGGTTGGCCGCGTGTAAGGCAAATGCCCTTTACTGCACCTCCAAGTTGCCTGATTTCTAAAGCTGACTTTGCCTGCCTTCCTTCCTTCCTTCCTCCCTTCCTTCCTTCCTTCCTTCCTTCCTCCTTCCTTCCTTCCTTCCTTCCTTCCTTCCTTCCTTCCTTCCTTCTTCCTGCCTTCCTGCCTTCCTTGGTTTTTGGACCACACCCAGTGATGCTCAGGGGTTACTCCTGTTTCTGTGCTCAGGAATTACTCCTGGCAATATTCAGGGGACCACATGGGATGCCGGGAATCGAACCCAGGTCAGCTGTATGCGAAGCAAACACCCTTCCCGTTGTACTATCGTTCCAGCCCCTCTCTCTTTCTCTATTTCTTTCCCTGGCAGTATTCAGGGTTTATACCTGACTCTGGGGACCCTATGTGGTGCCAGGAGTCAAACCTGGGTTGGCCGTGTTTGAGGCAAGAGCTCTCCCCACTGTGCTCCGGCTCCTGCTGTGGTTTTATTGTTTCTTGTACTTCCCCTTCCTGACTGTCCAGCGGTAGGTCGGTAGGTCGCAGGCCATGATGCTTCATTTCCTTTTCTTTCTGATTCCCCACCCGCACCCCGCCCCTCCTCCCCAGAGACGACACTCCCCGGGAAACGAGTGGAAAACAAGATCCGGGTACCTGTTCGCTACTGCATGTTGGGGAGCCGTGACTCGGCCAGGTAGGTAGATGGCAATGAATCTGTCCCCCAAGTCTGCCATCACCTCTGCCATGTGGACTAGCGGGGAGCAAGAACTGGGGTAAGGGCAAGACCTGAGATTCTCTTTGTTTTTCTTTTTGGGTCACACTTGGCTATGCACAGGGGTTAGTCCTGGCTCTGCACTCAGGAATTACTCCTGACGGTGCTTAGGGGACTATATGGGATTCTGGGAATCGAACCCGGGTTGGCCGCGTGCAAGGCAAACGCCCTCCCCACTGTACTATTGCTCCAGCCCCAAGAGCTGAGATTCTTAGGGCTGGCTGTGTGTGTGTGTGTGTGTGTGTGTGTGTGTGTGTAGTGGGGGAGTGGTGGTGGCTGAGGAGCCAGTTTGGGGGTGCAGGAGCATCCTGAGGTTTTCTGACTCACCTGCTTCTTTCAGGAACCCCCACACTCTCGTGGAAGTAACGTCCTTTGCGGCCATCAACAAGTTCCAGCCCTTCAATGTTGCCATGTCCAGCAATGTGCTGTTTCTGCTGGTGTGTGCTGGGGGAAGGGGCGCCTGCGCCTGCCCAGTGGGGTGGGGTTCCCAGAATGTAAGCTCCCCAAGGATAGGCACCGCGTTTACCCTGTCCACTGTTCTGAAACAGTAAGCATTTAACATTGGCAGCGCAAGGTTGAAGGGTGTGTGTGGCCACAGTCTGCAGGTACTGGGGACTTATTCCTGACTCTGTGCTCGGAGCGCCCCCTGGTGGTGATCAGGGGTTATTCCTGGCTCTGTGCTCAGGTGTGACCCCTGGTGGTGCTCAGGGTGCTTGAACTGGGGACTTGAAATGGGGCCAGTCGGGAAGCAAGGCCAGCACCTGACCCTCTGTACTCTCTCCGCCCTGCAGTACTCGGTGTTTGAAGGGAGGGGCCTGTTTCCTTATCTTGGAAAGAATCCTGGGAGCCCCCACCCCAGAACCTCTGTGTGTATGGGGGTGGGGCTGCTGGAAGCCTGAGACATTCTCCTGACGTCTCTCTCCATCCAGGACTTTCACAGCCACCTGACTCGCAGCGAGGTCGTGGGGTACCTGGGGGGACGCTGGGACATCAACAGCCAGAGTGGGTATTTGGGGATCAGTGGGCTGGGCGGGGAGCATTCAGGACCGCGGCTCATGCTCTTGCCTTCTTGCCTCCGTGCAGTGCTCACAGTGCTCAAGGCTTTCCCCTGTCGGAGCCGGCTGGGGGACGTGGACACGGCGGCCTCCACGGAAGAGGAGGTGAGGGGTGCTGCGTGACGCTTGCTGTGTGTGGGAGGGGGTCTGGCCCCCCACAGTTGACAGCTTAGCCACGGTGCAAACGTGAGCAACAGTGATTGCCTGCCCCAAGATCCCACGGTGAGGCTGCGGGCCTTGCACTTTCTGTGAGTGCGGCTAAGAGCCTGCTATTTGCAGCTATTCTGAGTGTTTAGGTTAACCAGAAGGGCAGACACTGTGCTGGAGGTGGTTCTGAGTGTGTATGTGAAGAGGTTCTAGCCGGGCGGGACCAAAGCTTTCGGGGAGGGGCCAAAGGCGGCGGGGGTGGGGCATGTGCAGGAGAGAGCCAATCAGTGAGTCAAGGCCAGTGTGGGTGTGGCCACATGCTAGGTATGTGTGGGCAAGACTGCATGGGGTGGCCCAGTTGCGGCTGATCTGGTAACCCAGCCAGTGCCAAGCTGGATGCGTGGAAGCAGGAGTGTGCCAGGAGCACCCAGGGACAGCGAAGGAATCTGGGTGCACCCGAACCCTCCCCTGCACCCTCCCTGCAGGCGCCGCACCCACCCAGTCGCACCTCTGCCCCCAGATATACCAGAGTCTCCTGCTGCGCGGCTTATCCCTCGTGGGCTGGTATCACAGCCACCCGCACAGCCCCGCGCTGCCATCGCTGCAGGACATCGATGCGCAAATGGATTACCAGCTGCGGCTGCAGGGATCCAGCAACGGCTTCCAGCCCTGCCTTGCCCTGCTCTGCTGTGAGTGCCGACGAGGGGAGCCGGGATGGGCATGTGGGAACACCGACACCCCCAGTCCGCCCTCTCTTGCTCTTCCCGCAGCTCCTTACTACTCTGGCAACCCGGGCCCGGAGTCCAAGATCGCGCCTTTCTGGGTGATGCCGCCCCCGGAGGTAGGCAGGGCCAGAAAGGGTGTGGGCGGGGTCTAGATGAAGTGGAGGCGGAGCTTAGAGGGAGTGTGGGCGGGGCCAGGGTGCCTGGGAGGACCACAGCGAGGGCAGGATCTACCCTGGGGGGCTTCGGTGACAATTCAAGGATGGAGCAAAGCCCTGGTAGGGTGCAGCCAGATCCCTGCCGGTGGAGTCAGGTTCTGGAGCCACTTCGGGGGGAGCCGAGGCCGGTCTCTGAATCTAGAAAGCTCCTGGAGTGAAGGGGTTGAAAAGGCAAGACAGGGACTGGAGATAGGACAACGGGGAGGGCGCTTGCTTTACACCCAGCTGACCCGGGTTCGATCCCCGGCATCCTGTATGGCCCCCAGTCCCCTCCTGAGAGATCCCTGCGTACAGAGTCCCGAGTAAGCCCTGAGCACCGCTGGGTGTGCTCCCCAGCGCCCCTCCCCGCCAAACACAAAAACAAAGAAAGAAAAGGCAGGACGGCCTCCTTTCCGAACTTGGCCAGGTCTCAGTTGCCAAGCCCATATTGGGATTAGAAATCAGCACTGTTTTCATTTGTTTTGGGGCCACACCCAGCGATGATCAGAGGTTACTCCTGGCTCTGCGCTCAGGAATCACTCCGGGCGTTGCTCAGGGGACGTATGTGGAATGCTGGGGATCAATATGGGTCAGCCACGTGCAAGGCCAGCGCCCTCCCTGCTGTAGTATCGCTCTGGCCCCAGAAATCAGCTTTGGAAAGAAATCTCAGGACCAGGTTTGCAGCTTCTCAGCCTCTTCTGTGTGAGGTGGGGGAGGGGGGAGGGCATGCCACCCGATCTTTCCTAGTGGCACCACAGGGTTCTGCGTAAGCCCCACGTGGCTCAGGACCCCTGATGGCAGAGTGGATAGATCTGGAGTCCACTTTTCTGGCTGTCCCCTACTGTCTGGCCATGTCCCTTACAGCAAAGGCCCAGCGATTATGGCATCCCCATGGACGTGGAGATGGCCTATGTCCAGGACAGCTTCCTGACTAATGACATTCTTCACGAGATGGTGAGTTGGAAGAGAGGCCCTCTCGCCACCACTGGGGCCCTGGGGTGGAGCCAGGCTCCCGGGGGCAGAGCCAGGTTCCTGGGGGTGGGGCCAAGGCCTTGGGGCGGAGCCAGACTCCTGGGGGTGGCGTCGGGCGGAGCCAGACTCCTGGGGCAGAGTGCTCTTCAGGGGCGGAGCCACGTAGGTGAAAGGTGACTGTGGCTCTGACTTCAAGTCCCTGCACCTGGCCTAGCCCCTCCCGCTTGGCCCAAGGGCTGCTCCAGAACTTGCTGGGGTCCTGACATAGGAGCCGGGATTACCCACTGCTGTGCAGTGAGGCTGGGCCCGCGTGGGTACCTGGGGCTCCATCTCCCGGGGGCTCCGTCAGACCCTGAAAGGAGGCTCAGAATGCCTCCCGCTGGAGCAGGCCCGACCTGGGGGTCCCACCTGCGCACCCCCCACCACCTAGATGCTGCTGGTGGACTTCTACAAGGGTGCCCCAGACCTCGTGCGGTTCCAGGAGCCCTGGGACCAGGAGCACAGCTACCTCGACAAGCTCAAGGTGAGGCACGCCCCGACCCCGCCGACAGCAGTGCCCCTCCGCTCGGCCCTCTTCGAGCTCTACAGCCCGTGGCACCCATCACGGCCGGGGGGGGGAGCGGGGGTCCTGGGCCCACTCGTTGGGGTGTGAAGTGGGCCTGCTGGGGGTTCCAGGCTGTGCACAAGAGTGGGGTCCTCTGGCTCACTGCCCCCCCCTACTCCGTGGGTGAGTATCTGGGCCCGGTTGCCTGTGACGTGGAGCTGGCTGATGTCCCACATGATGCGGCATGAATGGAGGTTTCTTGTTTAAAACAAAGAGGGGCGAGGGCACGCGCTGGAATATGACCCCCAAGTCCCAGGGCCAAGCCTCCAGCCAGGGGTGCTGTCAGCTCTGTGATGGGCTCCGCGGAGGCCACTGGCTGCACCCTGAGTTGTGGTCCCCACTTGTTTCAGATCTCGCTGGCCAGCAGGACGCCCAAGGACCAGGGCCTGTGCCATATGCTGGAGCAGGTGTATAGCACCCTCAGACAGGGTACCTGAGCCCCCGACCCCCACCCCACCCGGGGCTTCCTGTGGCCTGGAGACGCCCCAGCAATAAAGGAGAGGAGCAAAGAGCCCCCGCCCTTGTCTGACAGCAGAGCCT
Organism: Sorex fumeus; assembly: GCF_029834395.1. Taxonomy (NCBI): domain Eukaryota; kingdom Metazoa; phylum Chordata; class Mammalia; order Eulipotyphla; family Soricidae; genus Sorex; species Sorex fumeus. Next base: position 11,157,316 of record NW_026606098.1, read on the forward strand.
GGGGCGGGAGGGCACGGGGTTCTCTCCTGCACTGTGAGGATGGCTGACCCCCGAGACATGCATCTGGGGGACACACAGACTACCCCCCACCACAGAGCAGACAAGAGGCTGTGTACAAAGAGACATTTAATACTTTTTTTAAAAAACCAGGGTTACATGTCCATGGGCCCGAGGCCGCGCTGCTGTTGGGCCCCCCATAATGGCAATAAGCAAGGCCCCGAGTGAATGTCTGCGCTCCTGGGGGGGCTGCGGAATGTGAACCAGGCCCAAGACTCCCCCAGCAGTCAATGTTCGGAAAGGCAGAAGAGGGGAAGCAGGGGGTGGCCCTGAGCACCTCCCTGGGGCGTGGGGGGCCCCCAGGAATGGTTGCTCGGAGGCTGGGGGAAGGGCTCCTGTGCTTGACCTTCCAGAGTGGAGGCTGGTCCCGTGTGTGAGTGTGGAGTGTGTGTGTGTGTGTGTGTGTGTGTGTGTGCGCGTGTGTGCATGTGTGTGTGCGTGTGTGCATATCTGTGTGCTGTGTAACTGTGTGAGCATGTATGTGCGCTCAGGTGAGTGCAGCTGGTGCCAGAGGTTCCCTGTGCTTGGCTGGGGCTGGGGGTCCCCAGAGGGAGGGGGTGTGAGGGGACCTGTCCCGAGGGGCCCCCTGGCTGGTGGCAGTGGGGCCGAGGGCATCCGGAGCGGGGCACGGGGCCCATCGCCGGCAATGGGCAGGGACGGAGGTGGGGCGCCGCCGGGCCCAGGGCTCCCCGCAGCGGGCGAGGGGGGTGGCGGGGCGGAGGGGGTTAGTGTTTCTGAGAGCACCGTAGGGCGAGCCCTTGGCATGGGGGAGGGAGCGCCGCCCCACCCCGCATGTAAACAGGGCCCCCGCCGGGGCCAGCTGAGGAGTGAGGCGGTCACTGCGGAAGGGGCACGAGCACGTCCACGTAGCTGAGCGGGAAGAAGCCCGACTGGCCGTGCAGCATGCCCTCGTACCAGTTCTCGTCGATCTGGTTGGTGAGGGTGATGATGTCGCCCTCGCGGAAGCCCAGCTCCCCGGCGTTCTCGGGCTCGAAGTCATACAGGGCCTTGCAGCTCGGCTGGTCCAGGGGCGCTGCAGGGACGCATGGGTGGGTGAGGTCACTGGGTGCGGAGAACCGGGGCCCAGGAACCTCCCCGTGGGGCGGTGGTCACTCACGCATACTCCTGCTTGGGGCCCGGGCGGGCTTCTCGGACGACCGGAAAGACGAGGAGGCTGCGGGAGGACACACGGGGGGGTGTTGAGAGCCGGGGGCGCCCAGGCCGGCACGCGGGCTGAGGGGTCCCTCCCGACAGGTACCTGTGATCTTGGGGGCCGTGGAGGTGCAGGGGAAGCCCCCGTTGGCTTGCTCTGGCTCGCCCAGGTCGAAGGGCTCCCGGGGCCGCGGCTTGTACTCCCGTTTGGGGCGATTTGAAGCGTCTCGCATCCTGCGTGTGGGCGGGACCCGTGAGGTGCCCCCTCCAGCCCCTCACCCCAGCATCTGTGGGGACACAGCCTCTTCCCCCAGCAGAGGGCGCTCTGTGGCCTTGCTGCCCCCTAAAGGGCCATGCCTGGGCTCACCTCCGCTTCAACTTGTCCGCCAGCTCGTCCAGGATCTGCACGGCCTGCCTGTGGTAGTCCAGCTGGGCGTCCACCAGGGCAGAGAGCTGGCTCACCTGCTCGATCTGTGAGCAACCAGCAGGGCTGAAAGGACAGCCCCACGCCCCCTCCCCACCATGCCCATCTCTGAGATGCCTCCTGCAGGAAGTCCTCTGGGATTGTTCTAGCCACAGTTGAGTCTCTCCCTGTTCACCTCATCTCACTGCCCAAGAGAGGCTGAGGGGCCAACCGCTCCCCCACCAGCCAGCAGGGCCCTCCCTGGGCGTACGTCTGTCTCCAGGAGGTTGTGCATGCTGGTCTCGGCCACCTCCTTTGACTCCTCGAACTTCTCCATGGCCTGGCGCAGCTCCTCGTCGGCGATCTTGCCCTGGCGCTTCTTCTTGTAGTCGAAGTCCAGGCGGCGGCCCTCCAGCTTCTTCAGGTGGTGCTGGGGGCGCGGTGGGGGTGTTGGGTGCGGCCACATGCCCATGTTGGGGCGCAGGGGGCCCTGGGGCTGTGCCTGGAGGGGCGCATTGGTACCTGGATCTCCTTCAGGTCCTTGTCGCACAGGTTCTGGAGCGGGTCGATGAAGTTCTGCTTGACCTCGATGTCCAGGGAGTCCTTCACCTCGGCCAGGCGCTTCATGGACTCCCCTGCATCCAGCAGGGCGTCGCCTGCACAATCGGGGGGGGGGGGGGAGCAGGGCGGGAGGTGGGTGTGTGTGTGACCAGGTCACGTGAGACTTTGCTAGCTGGGTCGGGTTCCCCACCACCATTCTGCCCTGCCCAGAGCAAGGTGCGGGAGTGGGGGAGCCAGGTCCCCTCAGGTGGGGGGGTGGGGGTAAGGGGACAGCCCCTGTCAGCGCTGGGGGTGGTTCTGAGCCCTGCTGGGGCCTCACCGAAGTTGGACTCGCCGCCCAGCTCCTTGCCGTGGCGGAGCATGCACTCGCCCAGCAGCCCCTCGGACTGCGGGTAGCCGGGGTTCTTCACCTGCCCACGGATCTTCGACACCGTGTTCAGCATGGTCAGCTTGGCCCGCGAGGCTGCAGCAGGGTCGGGGGGGGAGGGCGGTGAGCGGGGTGGGTGGTGCCTCCCCCTCTGCCCAGGAGACCCCAGTGCATTCGGCCCGGCACATGGCGCAAGGGAGACGGGAGCACCCCGTCTTGAGCTGGGAGGATGATTTCAGCCTAAGCCTGGCTGGCCCCCCAAAGGGAAGAGCTGGCAGGAAAGGAAACCCACAGCCCAAGAGCGAGCTCCTGGATCCAGCTGCTCCTGCAGGCCGCCTCGCCCTGGGGACTTCAGTTCGAGAGCCCCTCGCTTCAGGCCCCGGCCACAGGCAGACTGCTGGACTTGAGGGCGGCTGGTGCCCCTTACCTGGGTTGGGCTGCAGGTATTCAATGGTCCGGGCCAGCACTTCGGTCACAGCCTTGCTGGTGACATCCACTTTCTGCCAAGAGAGGCGGGGTGTGGGGGCGCCCAACTGCTTGCAGCCCACCCGCTGCCCCCTTGCTGTGCCCTTCCCCTTCTTAAGCTGGCTGGGGGAGGGGGGGTCCACACGCACCACCCTCACCTTCTCCATCTCTTTGAAGTCATCGTCCAGTTTGGTCCCTTCAGCCCCGCCGACCTTCTCGCTGACCAGCTGAGGGGCAGGGCAGAGGACATGAGCGGGCAAGGGTGGAGGACAAAAGGGGTAGGGGGCAGGATGGGTGTTCTGGGAACATGCCAGCAGGCCTCGGGGTGCTCAGTGAAGCCCCCCAGACTCCTGTGAGGCAGTGAGCACAGCTTGCCCATCCTGGAGGGGCTCCGCTGACTGAGCAGGGGGCAACACGTGCCCCCTGCTCTCGCCTCTCACCCCTCCTGTGAGTGTGTGGGGTGCAGTCATGGCCCCAGAGCAGCCCCAAGACACAAGCCTGGTCGCCCCTGGGTGGGGGGACCCCAATGCCAGGGCCAGTCGTGTGGGTGGGCAGCAGGCGCTGAGGGCGCTGAGGCGCACCCGGGGCCCTGCCAGCTGGTAGAGTGGAATTTCTGGTGCCACTGGCCAGGGCCCAGTGTGTAACTTAGCTTGGCGCTGGGAGGAGTCTCAGGGCAAGGCCCCCACTCGGCACCCTTTCTCTCCCAACGATCTCGGTAGGGACTACACACCCTCAAAACACATTTCCTAGGGGCCCCTGAGAGGCGAACGGGGGGGCCCTGTGTCTGCACTCCGCCCTCCTGTGGGCACAGACTGGCTGCCCTCCCCAAAGGGCATCAGGCTCGCCTGCTGTAGAATGGGGTGCTGGAGCCCGGGAAGGTGGCACGGGCCTTAGGGTGGGGTCCTTGGCCCCGGGCAGCCCAACTTGCGGCTGGGAACGAGGTGTCATCACAACAGAAGGGGAAGGCGAGGGGGCCCTCGCAGACCCCCTGTCGGGCACCAGCTCTGGGGGCTGGGGGGATGCAGGTAAAAAGGAAACCCCCGTGGGAGGTGAGACCTCAGGGCGGCTCTCCCCCCAGAGGAAGGAGCTTTGGGGAGCACTTCGTGTGAACCCCACCGCAGTTTCACTTCTTTTGATGCTGCTGGGACAGGACGTTCGGTGGCTGCCAAGGGGGAAATGAGCAGCCGCTGCCGTGCGCCGCGCCCACTGGCACCCCCAACCGTGCCTTCCGGCCAGACCCCCCCCACACCCTACGGACGTGCTCCATGGTGGGTGGCATGCCAAGGAAGCTCCAGCAGCAGGCCAGGCTCCCTGGGGGCGGCGTGGAAATCTTGGGGTCCCCATGTCCCTTCCCCGAGGAGGGGACACCAAGGCAGGCGCTGCTGACCGCGTCCTCCCCTACTGCTGCTCTCCTGGGGCACGGGGGCACTGGGCCAGGGCAAAGCCTGAGTCAAAGGCTGTGGGCGCACAATGGGGGCCTTTGTGGAATCTCCCCAGCTCTGCCCACCCAGGCCACTGAGAGGTGGCTGAGGGGGCGCTGGGCAGTGGGGCTGGGGGCTGAGGCCTGAAATACACCATGGGGGGGTCACTTTGATTGGGCTCTGTACCAGGGGACCGCACAGTGTGGCTCGGGGTCCCGCATCCCGGAACTTCCAGGGCTGCCCCATGATGAATGTGTAGGGAGCTGAGTTCGGGGAGCACCCCCTATCCTGGAGGTTCCTGGGGGCCCCTTCATGTCAATCCAGGCCCTACTCTAGCCTTTCTCTCTGAATCCACCCCCCACCCAGACTGACTCCTCTCTCCCCCACACTATGAGCATTTTTTCAATTTCAGCCCCACCCTGGGGCAGTGCTCAGGGGACCCATGCGGTGCCAGGGATCGAACCAGGAAGCCCTGCAGATTCCAGTCCTCTGACTACCCCCCAAGTTTCTTTTTTTCTTTTTCTTTTTGCTTTTTTGGATCACACCCAGCGATGCACAGGGGTTACTCTTGGCTCTGCACCCAGGAATCTCTCCTGGCGGTGCTTAAGGGACCATATGGGATGCTGGGAATCAAACCCCTGATTGGCTGCATGCAAGGCAAACGTTTGCCCTACCTGCTGTGCTATCGCTCCAGCTCCGCCCCCCCCCAAGTTTCTTTTCCTTCCATTTCATGCGGCTGGGGGTCCAGGCTGGGGTGGGGGCTGAGACACAAGGCAAGTGCTGTCTGCAGAGTCTCCTCTTATTTGGGGGATGCCTGTGCCTTGCCCCCCCAAAGCTGCAAGTGCCAGGATGTGGGCGTGAGTAAGCAGAGGTCCACCCCCCCCCCCCCCCCCGCCCGCCCTTCCCCTCACACCCTGGGATCCCTGGCCCGCCGTCCCACCCACGCCTGCATGACAGGCTAAGAGGGGCTGTCATGAGCAGCAGTGCTGCGTGGGGGCGGGCGGCAGCAGAGAGCAGCGCCCGGGGGCGGGACCGTCGTTACCCTGGAGCCCCCACAAATTCCGTCTGCGTGTGCTGGCCCCGGGTCTGAATCCTGAGGTCCCACCCGGGAAAGGGGCCATGCTGCCAAGTGCGGGGGTGCGGGACAAAGACTCTGACATGGGGACAAAGAACACGTGGAGGCACCGCCCCGGCCCGATTCATCAGGGTGCGCACTTAGCCACAGGGTGGCAGCTGCACCGGGTCCGATCGGATCGAATCGAATCACCTGGGGTGGCGGGGGCCTGGAAAGCAGCCGCAGGGCTGGTAACAGAACCCACTCACGGGGATGGAAAACGGGCCAGTGCTGTGTGGCCTTGGGGGCCAAATCTCAAGTTGGCGCTGATGAATTCCGGTTTAGGGGAACGTGTGTGTGGAAGGGGGCGGTAGGGCTGCAGGGCCTCGTCCTGTGGACACACAGTCACGCTCTTGGCAGCCGCGAGCCTCCTGAGGCGGAGGACCCCTCCCCCAAGTAGGCTCCCCTTCCTTGTCCTGGAGACAAAGTCCCAGCTTGGGCCGCAAGGCGGGGGTCTGGGCGGCTCAGAACACAGAGAGCAAGGGTCAGAGAGGCAGTCTGCTGCTGACGCAGGTGCCCTGCAAGCAGCTGACCAGGATTCAGCACCCACCAGGTGTGACCCCTGAGCCCAGAGCTGGAAGTCCCGAGCACAGACAGGTTTGGCTCAGAAACAAAGAACAAGACCACGAGAGTGAGGCTGCGAGTTCAAACCCGGGGGTGCTGCTATAGGGTGGCTCTGCCAGCCCCGGCACCCCGGACAGCATCATGTGGGGTCTGGGGCGCTGGCACTGGTGGCCAGCTGGGAGCAGGCAGGAGTCACGGTGGGCTCGAGGCAGTCAGGGATGGGGAGAGCAGGGATGGCTCTTCTTGCCCCCCTGGGGTGCCAGGGAGGACCGGCCAGTTCCCAGAGCCCTGTTATGGGAAGGGGGCGCCCGGGGCCGACCTAGTCGACCTAGTTGGACAAGCAGGGAGGAGGCTGCAGCGGCGCGATCCGGGGCAGGGCTGGCACATTCCTGAGCTGGGGTGATGGCATGTGAGAGCAAAGGAGGTGGGAGGGAGGGCGATGCTTTAAATCAAATCCTGCCCAGCTGTGGCCTCTGGCCATCTGCAAGGCCTGGGGCCAAGTGCCCGGACAGCTCGGCTGTTTCCACACTTCGAGAATGTCCACTGGATGGACAGCCCAGCCATTTCCCATGGCCCGCCTAGGGGGTGCAGGCACACGCACCCCATGGCACCCCAGCTGGGCTCTGAAGTGAGCCAGCCCGGCTTCTAGGAAGGGAGCACGTCCCTCCCCCCACCCCTCTGTGGCCCTGGGATACTGGGACAAAGCACTAGCAGTGGGAGGGAGGGGGCTGGAGAGGACTCAGGCCTCAAATTCACATACTACCGCCCCGCCCCCATCAGAACTGTGGCCTAGCAGACAGAAGCCACCTGAGTGGCCCGGTCCTGGGTAAATAAATATTTTTGCGTAGAGGACCAGAGTCGGCGGCTGCCCTTTGTACAAGTCAGGCGGGACAGAAGAGCCGCGCAAGTCGGGAGTGGGTGGTGAGGGTGGAGAGGGTGTGATTGCCAGACGCCTGCCCCCACCCCCGCCCCCTGCAGATCAAAGCAGGGCTGGAAGGTGATAGGGTGATGCTGTGCCTAACCACCCAGCCCGGGAGGCCCTGGCCACTGCCCAGGCCTGGGAATGGAGGTGGGCGGTGGGGAGACACGACAGGACAGGGAGAGCCCTAGACTCAGCTCCATGGTCAAATCCCAGGCTCCAGGGACACTGTTCCTCAGGTCCCTCCCACTAGGGTTACAGGGACCCACCAGTGCTGAGATCTCGTGGGAACCATGTCCTTGTTGGGGAGACCCCAGGTTTTCATCCCAGCTCCCCGCCGGCACTCCCTGGAAATTAGCAGGCATCCTCTCTGAGCACCCCCAGCTCACTCGCGGGAGGGTCGACTGGGCTTCTGGTTCCCCATCTAGAACCTTCCGCCCACCCCTTCTTCAGTCCTCAGTTCTTTCCAGCCCAAGACCGAGGACCTGCTGGACATCTTGGTGGCCCCGCCTGGGTCACACAGGTCCCTGTCCCAGCGCCCACTGGGGACAGTCCCAGCTGCAAGACACAAAGGCAGGACCAGCCCGGTCAGTAGGAAGGGCTGCCCTCCCTCTCTCCGCTCCCCGCAGGTGACTCAGCAGTCTTGGAAATGGGGTGACGAGGAACCTGAGGTCCACGTGCCAGTGACTGGGCAGCCCAACCCTGCCCCTCCAGAGCATGTGATGACGCTCCTCCAATGCACAGCAACTACACGACTTCACCCTTTACACAGGGTGACTGGGCAGGCCCCGCCCCTCAGGGGGTCCCCAGCGCTGGCCTAAGGTCAAGGAGGTCCTGTCCCCTAGAGCAAGCATCTGAGCTTCCAAGAACGGCACCCCCTTTCAGGGGGCGCCCCGGTTCCCTGACTGGCCCCCTTTTGCTTTTTGGGTCATACCCGGCGATGCTCAGGGATTACTCCTGGCTCTGCGCTCAGGAATTATCCCTGGTGGTGCTCGGGGGACCATATGGAATGCTGGGAATCAAACCTGGGTCAACCGCATGCAAGGCAAGTGCCCTACCCGCTGTGGTATCACTCCAGCCCTGGCTGGCCCCTTATATGCGGTGGGAAGCAGGCCTGTGGGCAGCTTGTGGGGGCGCTCAGGTAGGAGTGATGAGGGCTGTGGGCTGTGGGCCCCATAGGGCCTGTTCACCTGCCCTATGGTGCTTGGTGTATGTGTGTCTGTGTGTGTTGGGGGGTTTCTCTGTTGGGCACATGGGGCCACTGTCAGGGGTGACTGCGGGAAGCCAGCGCTCCCTGCCCAACACCTCTGGTCTGTTCTGCATATTCTGAGCAGGGGTCTGGGCGCTGGGCCCGCAAAGCTAAGTGCCGTAGGCTGGCGTCCTGGAGCATCCTCCATGAATGCCCAGAGTGCCCGAGCCCCCGCTGACCTGGGCTCTGCCCAGGAGGTCAGCAGGTGAGGACAAAGCCATGAGGGCTGCCACAAAATTGGGCAGCAGGCCAGAGGGATGTCTAGGGAGGTGCCCGGCCTCCTCTGGGGCTCGGAGCTGGGCCTGGTCCAAGTCGGCATCCCTGGCATCCGCGGCTGTGGCGAGGTTGCCTAGTCAGTGCTCCCAGCCCAGGGCGAGGCCAGGGTCCTCCGGGGCCTCATGACAGCCGACTCAGAACACCAGCTTCAGGCCCACATCTCAGAAATAGAAACCCCAACCCACAAACAAATGAGGCGGCAAATCCCCCGGGCCCTCTGGCTGGGCTATGCCGCTCCCACTCACTCTGGGGAGTTCGGGCAGCCATGAGGGACCCCTTGGGCAGTGCTCATGTGACACTGGGGATCAGACGCAGGGCCCTAGTCCAGCCCTGATAACTCTGTTATTACCTATTTGCTCTGCTCCTGAGCATGTCTCAGACCTGGAAATCCCGGGAAGGCCTTTTAAATGTGCTGGGACAGCCTCGGGCAACAGAACATGACTGGCAGCTGGGCCCAAGTCTCAATGAGGTGGCCTAAAGGAATGAGAGGCCACCTCCTCCAGGAAGTCCTCCTGACCCTGACCTGGCAGGGTTGACGTGCTCAGCCACCTCCCTTGTCACACAGTTGCCACCTCCTCTCTCAGGCACCTGCCCTCCTGGTGCCTCACCTTGGAGGAGGGACAGCCCTGTCGTTTCTCCTACCTGACTTTGCCACAATGGGGTCCTGCTCATCTGGTTTGAGGAACTCTCCGGCCTGGGCCCTTGCTCATCCCCTTCTGACGGCCTAAGGGTAGCCAGGACCATGACTGCCCTCTGTCCAGGGTCAGCCCACAGCCAGTTCATTCCCAAGCGAGCCGGACAGCCTCCAGCCAGGGTGGAGGGTCTCAGTGCCACAGGAACCCGCGAGTGGTAATACTAGAGGTCAAGAAGCAGAAAAGGAATGGAGCTGGAGCAATAGCACAGCGGGGAGGGCGTTTGCCTTGCACGTGGTTTGATCCCCAGCATCCCATAGGGTCCCCAAGCACCGCCAGGAGTAATTCCTGAGTGCAGAGCCAGGAGTAACCCCTGAGTATCGCTGGGTGTGACCAAAAAAGAAAAAAAAAAGGAAAGGGAGGGGGACAGGCCCACAGGCCTTGGGGCCAGGGAGTTGGGTGCCCCATGCATCCTGACTAGCTGGGGCACAGCTGAGTGGAGGCAGAAGGACAGCTGGACAGCTCCTCATCAGGCCCCCTGAAGAACACGGTGGTCTGCTGACTTACACAGGGCCCTAGTCCAGCCCTGATAACTCAGAATCCTCATGGGGCCGGCAGAATCAGGCACCTCCTTTTCTAAGCTGACCTCACCCCAGCACGGGGAGAGTGAATGGGGAAGAAACCACGCACATGCAGGCGGTGTGCACAAAGATGCATGCACACTCGTGCGCACACACACACTCGTGCATGCACACACTCACGCATAGACCTTTTTGTGGCTATACCCTGCGGTGCTCAGGGGTGACTCCTGGCTCTGCACTCACTCCTGGCGGGGGGGGGGCCCTCACTCTGGCCCACACGTGAGACTTAAAGATAGGCTGAGCTCCCTTCTCAGGACAGGCTGTGGGACGGTACTTATCTGCCAAGGCAACAAAGAACAGCAGTGCTCCCAACCCCTGAGGCCCCCCAAGAATCAGAGGGGTCCCCGTCGAAGGTGGGTACAGGCCGCAGGCAGGAGCCCCGGCTGACTCCTCAGCACTGCTGGGAGTGACCCTCTGAGTCAAGCACTTCGAGGATGGGGTACAGAGAGGAGCTGGGAGGCACCCCACATGCGGGGAAACACAAGGGCTGAGGGCCGGCCTGGGAGCCTCTGCTCTGAGCTGTTGTGCCCTCCACCTGTCAAACCTAGCCTCGTGTTTCCCTTTAAACCCTCTTGGACAGAGAGGACAGTGGGGACAGTGTCTGCCCTGCCTGCGGCCACTCTAGTCCCATCCCCAGGACTATACAGGGTCCCTCAGCGCTAACAGGAGTGACACGAGAGCCCACAGCCAGGAGTAGCTCCCAAGCATTGCTGGGTGTGGTCCCCGAAGCCAAAAATAAACTCAAGGAGAAGAATCCTTATGGGGCTTAAGGAAGGTCCTGGAGCCCAGGCTTGTCCATGCGGGGGCCCTGGGTTCATCCCCAGCACCACAGGGTGTGGCCCCCAAACAAGGCCTGGGCTGGGAGACTTGCCTGCATGGTCGCTCTGCCCTGCTGATGTGGGGTCATCACCCCACGTCAGCAGGTGACTCTGCCAAAGTGGACAGAAACGGCAGACGATGGCGATGAAATGGAGGTGCCACCAGGGGTCCTGGGGAAAAGCAAGGCCCCAGGCCGACCTCACTGGGGAGGCTGGGGTTGGAAGCATGAGTTCTAGAAGATACCATGGGGACATGAGTATGCGGAGTCTATTTTTGTTTTTGGGCCACACCCAGTGATGCTCTGGGGTTACTATGAGCTCTGCATTTAGGAATTACTCTGGGCAGTCCTTGGAGGCCCATACAGGATGCTGGGGATTGAACCCTGATCAATCACAAACAAGGCAAGCGCCCTTTCTGCTGACAAGTTCTGTGAGGCTGACAAGAAGTCAGGCACGGGTCCTCCCCACATCCTCAGCACGTGGGCGAGACAGGCACCCCATATTCGCCAGCCCCGCCTCCCGAGATGGAGACACAAAGTGGTTTTTTCCAGGCCGGCTTTGCTGAAAACCTCGATGGGTCCTCTAGACTCAAGACATGCCCCCAGGGGACAGCGACAAGGCAGCTGCCCAGTGAGGACCGGGCAGGAGCCAAGGTGCAGGCGCTGGCAAGGTGGGGTGTCACTGCTCCAGAGGGCGGGTTGCCCAATGAATGCCAACCCACCATGGGGTGCCGCACACCCTGTTGGTCAAGTGTCCTGCATGGAAGAGGCGGCTCCACTTGGGTTGTGAAGGAATATATGGGGCCGGGGACACTAGCTGGGTCGAGCAGAGGCCACATGCTGTCGGGATGGAACCCAGAACTCCACCCTTGAGTCCTGTTCTGGACTCCGATCCACAATTTGGACACCAAGGAGGTGTCTGAAAGGGCCCGTATGCCCTGGGTGCTGAGTGCTTGGGGGGTCAGGGGATAGTCAGGGATGTGGCATCAAGGGCCCCCTATGGAAGGAGGTCACTTCTCCTGTTAATCCTTCTGGGGAGCTGAGGGACGTGGCAGACAGGCCTTTGCCCTGCCCAAGGCTCTCACTGGCCCCTGAGGCGGTGGGGCGCTGGAGGGGAGCCCCTGATTGCTACTCCTCCTCGCCTCTAAGTTTCATGGGCTTCCCAGTCTCGGTTCCCTGAGGGGGACTCGCTGACTTGATGGGCTCAGGGAGAGAGGACAGACCGGGGATCCAGGAGTGGGAAGCTACAGTTCTGCTCAGTCAGCGACAAACCTCTGCCAGCCACTTGGCTGCACGGCCTGCAGGCCCGCAGGGCCAGGAAACAGCTTCGCTCACTTCCTGGCCGTCTCGAGAGCACCGGGGCACGTCGGCAGTTCTCACGGGCGCTCTCAGTTCTCACGGGCACACTCACTTGGGACTGCAGTGTTTCTGGTGCAGGTGGGGGCAAGGGGCGAACACAGGCAATGACCGACACACAAGGTGGGCAAGGAGTGGCGCCGACAAGCCAGGATGAGGGGCGACAGCCCAGGGCTCGACCCCACGTGGGGGGGTCCTCCCCAGATGCAGCGTGTGGTCAGCCCCTGATGAGAGGGAAGGAGGGAAGGAGGGAACGAAGGAAGGAAGGAACGAAGGAAGGAAGGAAGGAAGGAAGGAAGGAAGGAAGAAAAGAAGAAGTAAGGTAGGTTGGTTGGTTTCCAGGAAAATCAGGTGGCATGTATATACAGACGCGCATGGCTGGAGAGATGGTACCGGGCTTAGGGCGCCTGCCATGTCCCCACCACCGCATACACATTCCCCTACCCGTCTCCCGAGCATCCTATAAAGTGACCCCTGAGCACTGCCAGGTACGGCCCAAGTGCCCCTACCAAGAATGATGCCAAGAAGCTGAGGAAGTGAAGCATGGGCTGGAGCAAAGCTGGTATGTGGGAGTCCCGGGGTCCAGCCCTAGCACTACCTGGTCCCCCAGCAGGGCCTGCAGTGAGCCCCAAACATAGAGCAGCTCTTGTGCACGGCTGGGTGACCCCCCCAACCCAGTGTGAATCAATAAAAAAAAAAAAAAAACAGCGCAAGGCTCGGTAGGCAGGTGGTCACAGCTCTGCACCTTGGGTCTTGGTCTTTGGGGATGATGGGGAGCAAGTCACGGTTCGGCCAGGAGGCCCCTAGGGGTATGAGGGGACAGGTAAGGGTAGTGGGGACCAGAGAAGGCGTTGGGGGCGAGGCAGGACAAGGGGAAGGGCCATGGGGCAGATGGGTTTGGGAGCTGGCCAGTGCCCCTCTCAGTATTGGCCCAGCCTTGGGGTGATAGTCTGTTCCCCTGCCATTCCCCGGCCCCTCTGGCACTGCCCAGTGGCGTCTAGGTCCCTGAAACCCTGCAGTCAGGCCAGCTCCTGACCAGGGGAGCAGCTCAGAACTCTGAGCTCTCTCTCCCATGAAACCTGTCAGACTTGTTCTCTATGAAGCCTTTCAAGGCTTTGCTGGACACCCCACTTCCCCGGGGTTCTTCCTGGGCCTGAGCAGGGACCCCCAAACCCCAGCACAAGGCTTATCATGGGCCCCACATAGCTTTCCATTGACTTTGGGGGCACCTGCCTGCAGATTTCGTCAGCCAAGCCCCCAAGGAGGGGGACTGAGGCCTGTCACCCAGCTCTGTCAGGAATTTGGGTGTGGAGGGAAGAAAAGATCCCAGGGTACGGGGTCCCTAGGATAAAGGAAGAGACACAAGGGGCTCTAAAGGGCAAACGAGGGCCAAAGACTGAGTCCAGTAGTTACAGCCTCCCCCTCCCCCCCCCCCGCACGCAGCCAACCCCAGTTCCAACCCTGGCATCGCACAGAGTTGCCCCAGCACCTACAGAATGATGTCCGAGCACCACCAGGTGTGGCTCCCAAACACAGACACACTAAGAGGGGGCTGGCAAACCGGAATCTGTGCAGGGGGGCCAGGCAGAGGCAGGCAAGGCGCTGCAGCCTATGGGAGGCGGCCAGGAGGGCCCCGCCAACTGGTCGGACCGGGCGTGCTGCCCACCAGGGAGGGGCAGGTTGGGGTGGGAGGCTGGCACTGCACCCCAGGTCAGCCAGGGATGGCCCGGGCATGCAGCCCACGCGCCCACATTTCCATGCTCAAGACTCATGATGCTGCCGTCTGCCACAGGCATGCAGAGACACATGGCCGCCTGCGCGTCCCTCTGGCTGTCCGGGCCACCCTGATTCCCCTCCCGCCAGCCCAGGGTATTCCGGGCTCCTGGGACAGGCCTACAAAAACGAGCAGCAACAGGGGTTCTATCTGCAGAGGAAACGGTTCAGCTCAGCTGGCATCTGGAGGGAGGGGACAGCAAAGAGGTGTCCCCTGTTCCCCTCCCGCAACATACACATGGTGGCACCTCCCACAGGGGTTGGGACAGCACAGGGCACTTCCTGCCCAGGTGTGAAACTTGGGGGCCCAGGCAGCAGCCCTTTCCAGTGGGGGCGCCGCGGCTGAGTCAGGAGCCGCAGAGGAAATGGCAAGGCCAGTTCCCGGCCAGCCGGGCTGGGGCGCCTCCCAGGGTGGCCCCCTGCCCCCCTCCTCGCCGCCCTGCCTTGCTCTCAGCCCAGTCAGCAGTTTTCCTAGGATGGGAGGGAAAAAAGCGCCAAAGCTGTCCATTGGCTGCTGCTTCCAGGCCCCCCCACCCCCCACCCCGGGCCCCACAGGAAATGAGCCAAAAAAAAAAAAAAAGCCCCCAAACTGCAGCGCTCAGGAGAAAGAGGCCACCAGTGCCCCAGGAGAGGGGCAGGAGGGCGGGACAGAGGAAGGGGGGGGGGGGGACAGAGCCCGGGAGGAGGGAAGGGGGGCGGGGAGAGAGGAACCAGCTGCAGCAGCCCGCTGGACAGTCTGGGGCGAGCTTTCCAGGGACATTCCCCCGCCCCCCAGGCTGGAGGCTGCGGCTGCGGCTCTGGCAGGATGAACCCACTCTCGAGTTCCTAACCCCTGGAGCACTTCCGGCCCCCAGACTCTCCACCCAGCCAGCAGGGCAGGAAGAAAGTCTCACAGGGTGCCCCTGCTCAGACCACCGCCCTCCCCCCCACCTGCCCACGAACTCGGGCCTTTCAACAGCTAAGGCGCAGGCGGAGCTCAGCTTATTGACCAGGTGGTTTCAAAATTCTGGCAACAATGTCAAGGAAAGGAGGAGGAAGAGGAGGAGGAGAAAGAGAAGGAAGAGGAAGAGAGCTGAGCTCAAGCCAGGGCAGGCTCTGGGGATGGAGCCCTTGGGTCAGGGGCAAAGGGCAGAGACAAAGGGCAGCTCGAATGCGTGTCCCATCCTGTCAGCTGTCCCGCTCTGGGCAGAAGTCCACACGTCCACAGGTGGTCAAAGCAGGGCAGAGTGGGGCACGTGGGTCCCCCACATCCCAGCGCCGATACACTGCGGGCAGAGGTGGCAGTGCCCTGGGTGCTGTTCTTTCGGCTCCCGATAGGTCTGGGGGTGACAGGCCCCTGGCCCTCCTCTGCGAGGGACCGAGAGAGACAGTGAAACCCTTGAGCTGGCTGTGACTAAGTGGCCAGGGGATATAATTAAGAACCCGAGGGCCCTGATAAGCAGGATCAGCACCCATGGAGTTGGCGCTGGTCTCTAATAAACCAGCTTCTGAGTCAGAGGCGAACTTTCGGGCACAGGTCTAGGGGGTGGGGAGCAGCAGTTTGATGTCCCCTTCCGGGGCACAGTGTGGGTGGTTAAGGCGGGTTCACGGTGTATCTCCCGCAGGGAGGTCCCCGCAAAGCTGGCTGGCTGGACTATCTATGGGTTTCAGGAGGTTCCTGGCGGGGGAGCCAGGGAGCCTCAAACGTTTGGATCATCTGTCCCTGGCCAAGCACCCCGAGGAAGGATGGAAAGCACCTACCAGGGTCCCGGGGAGGTGTCTGACAGGACCAGTGGGGAGAGCCACTGGAGATGGTGAACTTTGTGCTACGTCCCGCATTGCTCAGGGCTTCCTCATGGCTCAGTGCTCAGAGATCCCTCCTGGTGATGTCCTGGACACCCTAAGGGATGCTGGGTGTCCGGGACATCACCTAGGTGGGTCACATGCAAGGCCAGAGCCCTCCCGCTGTCCTATCACTCTGGCTTCTGGGACCGTGAACGTGACCCAGTTTCCATCACTTGTCCTCGTGGCCTTCCCACAACCGGGGGCCCAGAGAGGCACCTTCTGAAGCGAGCCCACCCCCGCCCCCACTGCTGAGGGGGGGCATCCTTCTTGCACTCCCACACACACCAAGGTTGAGGGGCTCTGGGCTGGAGCGACAGGACAGTGGGGAGGGTGTTTGCCATGCACCTGGCTGACTCAGGTTCGATCCCCAGCATCCCATACTTTCCCCTGAGCACTGTCAGGAGGGATTCCTGAGTGTAGAGCTTTAGCCCGGCCCTCCCTCCAAAGCCAAGCATATACAGACTGTGCCCGTGTATTCGGGAACGGGCCCCAGAAACGCCCCACCCACAAATCCAAAGCAAGATGCTACTCGGTGAGGTCTAAAATAAGCAGTGCCTGGGGACATGTCAGAAACCCAGCCACATCCTCCGGACCCCCTCCCTGTCCCCCCAGTGCCGCTTGGAGGAAGTTACCTCTCAAGCAGGAAACAGGCGCCAAGGAAACATGTCACCACTTTCCAAGCTCTGGGACACGGCAGTCATGCCTTCCCCTCCCCACTCAGACGGAACCAATCTGTTACTTCCAACTCAATCCTCTCCTTCCTTTTGGCCAAAAAAAAAAAAAAGAGAGAGGAGGAGAAGGAGGGAGGAAGAGGAGGAGGAGGAGGGAGGAAGAGGAGGAGGAGGAGGTTAGACCAGGCCAGCATTCCGAGCGGCTGCCTACTTGAACTCTCAGTACATGCTCCCATCTGGGCGGCCCAGTGCAAGAATTATCAGAAAACTAGCTGGCAGAGTAGGTCTGGAGACCCAGATGGTGAGCAAGTGTGCAAGCACACCACAACACACACACACAGACACAGATACACACCAGACCCACCCTGCCGGGAGAAGACCATACGCAGGGCTACATCTACACATTGGGTTCCTTTGCCCTCCTGAGCTTCCAGAACGTTCCCCCTCTGGGGCTGGAGGGCCTGGACAGAGGGGTAAGGTGCTGCCTGCCTTCTTGCACATGACTGACCTGGTTCAGAGCCTGCACAGGGCCTGCACAGGGCCCTTCCTCCCAACACGATCAGAAGGGAACCCAGAGCACAGCTGTTTGTGGCCCCAAAAGAGGAAAAAAAACCCCACCAAAACACCCCAAAAGGCCCCAGTGAGGTACGCATGGGGAGCAATCGAGAGGGGTGCCCCAGGCAGATGCCCCCTCTTCCCCGTTGGCACGGAATCATCTAATCTTCTTCGACCCTTGGGGAAAGGAGAACTCCCCGACTCCACACTTTCCCCTCAAGCCCCGGCTTTTCAAACTGCAACCTGAAAATTACCGCCCACGGTGAACCAGACTAGGGTGGACCCGGTGGTGGGAACTGGGGCACAGTCCCTTGGACCCCTGAGAACCTGGCACTCCCAGGGCCGGCCCCCTCTTTGCTTCCTGGGTCCCACACCCCAAACCCTCCCTGACCCGGACACATGTTGCCCCCTGCGCTCTGACAAGGAGGAAATGTGAGCTGCCAAGCTTGGGAGCTGAGGGGAGGAATCCTGTTCTTTTTTGTTCCGTTTTGCTTTGTTTTGGAGCCACTCCCGGCAATGCTCAGGGGTTACTCCAGGCTCTGTGCTCAGGGAGATACTTCTGGCGAGGCTCGGGGTCCCTATGGGATGCCGGGGATCGAACCTGGGCCGCCCCTCCTGGCTGTCCCAAGGCCCTGGCCCTGTGTGGTTTCCACAGACTCCCCAGGGGCGACTGCTCTTGGCAAATCTCAGAGGACAGGTTCCCTTCAACAATCTCAGCTCCTGTTGACAGCTGGGTGAAGTATGTGGGTTGCGCGTCCTGCTGGATGTTGAGCAGCACCCCCAGCCCCTGCCCACTCAATGCCAGGAACACCCCCGCTTTTGACGACCCACAAACACCTCCAGATGCTGCGGATAGGGCAGGGGGCTGGCGTTGGCTAAGAACCACAGTCCTGTCAAGATCCCTGTCCCTAGTGCCATCTGTGTTGTGGAGTGGGAAATTAACCCTTGCACCCCCACCCCCACCCCAGGGAAGGTCAAAGAGACTGGGGGGGTGACAGCAATGTCTATTTACATGGAAATCAGTAAGCAAGCTGCAGAGCCGTGCACACAGCTGACCCCAGTTCCATCCCCAAGCATCCCAAACGGTTCCCCGAATCCTGCCAGAAGTGATTCCTGAGCTCCAAGTCAGGAGTAAGCCCTGAGCACTGCTGTGTGTGGCCCCAAAACTTAAAACAACAACAACAAGAAGCCAATAGCATTCACTGATGCTGCGTGACAAAAGACACCACTCTGGCAGGTGGTCGACCCCACTGTGAGGGTGCATGAGACCATGGTGGGGGTGGGGGGTGGGAGGGTCCCTGAGAAGGGGAAAAGAAACACCCAGATGAGGACATCAACTCTAGCAGCAGCAGCAGCAGCTGGGGAGGCTGTGGAAACCCTCGCGGAAGAGCGTGGAAGGCAGCCAGCGTGGCTCCCCAGAGTGCAGCCCATCGAGAACTGGAGCAGGAGGCCAAGACTGTGACAGGAGTGGGCAGGAAGTGGCCAGCAGCCAGGCCCAGGAATGCTGCGGGAGGGGATCGATGCGGCCCGCCCATGTGCACACTCCAGGGGCGGGTGGTGCTTTCCAGGTTTCCAGCCGCTTCGCGCAGATCCCAAGTGCCGGCAGCAGATGTTTGGCTGGGGACAGTTGAGGCCACCAGCTCGAGCCCTGAGTGCCCTAAGGCAGCACGTGAAGGAACAAGGAGGCCCAGGAATTCTCCCAACAACTACAGGGACGTGGCTGGCCGGTGGGGTTCAGAGACATGCACAGTGCTCTCCCGGCGCAGCTGACGCCTGGCCCAGGCCACGGAGCTGGCTGGGACCACGATCCTCTGCTTCCTCCAGAGCACAAGACACAGACTCCAAGTAGCTCATCCCGCGCTCACCACCTAGGTCCTTCCTTTGCCCCCTGAAGGAGCAAAGGGACCAGCTGCACGCTACCGGACTCTCCCCCACCCCGCCTCCCATTCACTTGCCCTCTCCAGATTGTAGGTATGCCAGCTGGGCCCACACAATTCCCCATACTGCCAATCACTCTTCTGGGGAGTGCAGCCACCCAGATCCACACCTGATGCTCGCGAAGCCTGCAGCTTCCTGGATCTGAAGTGACAGCCTGAACTTGGCATGTGGCCAGCCTGAGGCGTACAGACACCCCCTTTCACCTGACTCCTGACCTGTGGAGCTATCTGGCCCATTGAAGCTACACTCTCTGGGCCAGTGACAGGACAGCCGGGAGTGTGTTTTTGCCTTGCATGAGGCAGGCCTGGATTTGATCCCCAGCATCGATAGGGCCGCCCGCACACTGCCAGGAGTGCTTCCTGAGCCAGGAGTCAGCCCTGAGCATCGCTGGGTGTGACCCAAAAAGCCAAAAAAACAAACAAACAAAAACCCTAAAGAACAAAAAAGAATCCCAAAACAAAATTAAGCTGTTATCTTGGAGAGGCACCCCACCCGCATCGCAGAGAATAGTGCAGCGGGGAGGGTGTTTGCCTCACACACAACCAACCCGGGTCCGATCCTCGGCACCCCATATGGTTCGTTGAGGACCCCCAGTAGTGATCCCTGAGCACAGAGCAAGGAGTCAGCCCCGAGCCCCCACCCAGCGCGATGCCCCTGGCAAAAGATTCAAAGTTTTACAAGTGAGTTTGTAGGGCAAAAGCTCTGGAGGGGAGCCGAGGGGAGGGGGGCGCCCCCTGGGGAAATTTGGCAATTTTGAGTGGAATAGCTGTCAGAACTGGGGGTGCTTCCAGGGGCCAGAGATGCAACTCGACCCCACGCCCTGACAGCACCCAGGCCGCCTGCCAGAGAAGCACGACCCGCAGCAGAGATTCCAATCCAAGTGTGAGCGAACTCCAAGGCACGATTCATGAAGAAAAGCAGAGTCTCGGGGAGAGAAAAGGAGGCGCCGGCAGCAGCTCGGCGCTCGCTCGCTCGCACGCTGCCAGCCCAGGGCTCGAGCTCCAGCAGCCGCAAAGAAGCCCCCGTCAACGCTGGGTCCAGTCCCCGCAGCCCTCAGCACCACCGGGAGCGATCCCTGAGCACAGCCCGGTGTGACCCCCAAAAAAACGAAACCAAAGAGGCCCGGGGACTCGCAGCAGTGAATTTTGGCACCGCCACTAAAACTCCACTAAAACTGCGGCTGCTTGTGTTTCCAAGTTCTGGCCGCCCCCCCCCCAATCTCGGTGGTCCCCGTCTCTGGGGAGAGAGCAAGCCCTCCCCGCCGTCTCGCTTTCCTCAGAACGCTCGAAGTGGGGGGCACGGAAAGGATCTGTCTCTTCCTCAGAAGCGGGAAACCGCCCCAAGTTTCCCTGCCCCCGGGCTGTCTGGCGACTGTCGACGGCCGGTGGCCCCGTTTCTTCCCTTTCTCCCCCCCACCGGCGCTGAAACCGGGACCGCGCCTCGGGGCCACCTCGAGGGGGCCCGCCGACCCCGCCGATCCCCCGAAGGCAGACCCCGTCCTCCCAGGCCGGGGGACACGCGTCCGCGCAGCCTTCTCGAGGACCCCCGGGGCCCTCCCCCCCCCGATCCCCAACTCCTGGCGGCACCCCGTTCCCCCCCCCACAAACACACCCCGCCCCGGCCTCCGCTCACCTGGCTCGCCTTGTAGAACTGCTTCTTCAGTCCCGCCACCGACATGTTGCCTCCCGCCGTCGGGCCTCCTCGCCCGACGCAGCGAAGCGGACGGAGCGAACAAGCGACAGGCTCGCCGGCGCCGCCGACTGGGCCGCGAGCGCCTTCAGCGGGTCCCGGTGGGCGCCGCCTCCACCGCCCGCTCTGCCGAGCCGCCCCGCCGCCGCCTCAAGAAGCTCGCGCGCCCGCGCCGCCAGGATATTACATGGCAACCGCACACTTCCGGTGCCTGCGCGCGCACGAGCGCCGTGAGCGCGCGCGCGCGCGCGCGCCCCACGGCCTCAACCTCCCCCGCGGCCCTCCCCGCCCCGCCGCCCGCACCGTTGTGCGCACGCGCGCCCCCTGCCGGCCAGCTGGCCGGCCGGCCGGCGCACGCGCTCTTCACCCCGCCGCGAGAACGGCGAGTGGACGCCGCGGCGAGCCTAGAGAGGCTCCTTGGGGGACTGCAGCGACCCCTGGAGTCCTGAAGGTGGCCCTAACAATTTCGGAAAGGTGTTTGAACTTTCCCGGGGAGGTCAAGAGAGTTACTGATCTCAAAACAAAACAAAACAAAACAAAAGTTACTGATCTCAGCTGTTTGCAAATCTGAGACTCAGTTCTTCATGCGTTGAGGTCCTACCGGCACCCTCCAGCTTGGCGGTGTTCAATCTCTCTTGCCCATCAGCGTCCCTTTTTACCTCCTTTCAATTTTTCCCTAGTGTCTTTCTCCCCTATTGACCAACCCACTAGCTTCCTCTGGTATGATGGGTTTCAGGTTCTCACTTCCAATTTATCCACTCCAAGGTGGCCAATATAATTCCCTCCCAACATCCGAACATAGGTAACAAAGCTTGCATAATTTGCCTCAGTCAGTGCTTCTGACTTTAGCTTTCTTCTTGTAATTGTTCCTTTCATACATTCTTCCCCAATCTTTCACCCCATTTATTTTTTGTGCATAAGGAATGCTAAAGTAGACTCTGTGGAACTTCATTTGCTCTGGGGAGCCTTCCTGCGAGCATATGTTTTTCTAGGTTTTGCTTTTAATCAATTGTATCAATTTAAAAAAATGTGTCCAGGGGTCAGAGAGATAATTGTCAACAGTTTGGGGTACGTGCTTTGCATGGAAGAAACTAAGGGTTCAATCGTACCCATAAAAACAACAAAAAAGATGTATCAAATGAATTGGAAATTAATGATGAATCAGGATGAGTAAATGAATCCAGAAAAGAGGAACAACAAAGAGACTAGATAAGAGCTAAAGTGTTTCCAACTTCAGTACTGAAATCACTAACAAATTTAAGTGATTTTCTAAAACAGAAGTTAACTGGAACTTTCAAAATGTCTAATGGAAGGTGCTTGACTAGATAAGAGAATTGTTTCAGTCTAGGCATTGCACCAAACTCCTATCCCAAAACCTAAATGAGTCTATTTATAGTTTTTTTTTAAACTTCCTGTGAAATTTTTTTTTAAACTTCCTGTGAAATTTCCATTCCACTGCGGAATGTCAGAGAAGAAGAGGCAGGGAGACATACTCATGATTCAGATGGGGAAGTGGGGAAACTGAGTAAAATGTATTTTGCTCAAAGTGACATTCTTTATTTCTGCACATTGTTTTCATCCAATTCTATTTGTTGGAATGATTCTATTTATACAATCAAAGTGAGGAATAGCATCTCAAATGAGGACTAGATATTGGTTTTCTCATTTCTACTCTGCTAGAGATTAAATTTGATGTTGGTGTTTGTGGGGGTGGGGTGGTGATTTCTAACATTCTGCTGACTCAGAAAGTTTTTATCTGTTCTGAGTGAGAATTTTTTCTGGTGCCAGGGATCTCACACATTCAAGACAACAAATGTTCTATGGCTAAGCTGAAATCATTACCGGCTCATTCAGCGGCATTTTTCTAACCTACATGACCACATAGTCCATCAAATATTATTTATTATGTATTCACTCAAATATATACTGACCACCTTCTACTATAGATTCACTTCAAGCCAGTATAGGTTCTGGAAATACTGTGATTTCTGTCCTCAAACAACTGCTGACAAAAGCGTAAGTAAATTAACAACAAGCTGATAAAAAAACATTGCAATTGCCTCAAATAAAGGTGTTATAAACACTTCATCTTGTTGGAGATTGGGGAAAAAGTCTAAAGATGTAGACTTAATATCGCGTTAGCCAGGAAAAGATCTGCAGAGACGGTTGTTCTAGGGAGGAAAATGTATGTACAAAAATCCTGAGAACAGGGCTGGAGAGATAGCACAGCGGCCAGGGCGTCTGCCTTACACCTGGCTGACCTGGGTTCGATTCCCAGCATCCCATATGGTCCCCTGAGCACCGCCAGGAGTAACCCCTGTGCATCGCCAGGTGTGACCCAAAAAAAAAACAAAAAATCCTGAGAACTATACCAGAAACATCATTTCGTGTATTCCCTCTGAATATGTAATCTAGAAAATGCTTCCAGGGGCTGGAGCGATAGCACAGCGGGTAGGGTGTTTGCCTCTCACGCGACCGACCCGGGGTTCGATTCCCGGCATCCCATAGGGTCCCGAGCACTGCCAGGAGTAATTCCTGAGTGCAGAGCCAGAAGTCAGCCCTAAGCATCGCCAGGTGTGACCCGAAAAGAAAAAAAAAAAAGGAAATACTTTTCGTCCTGACGTCGGAGACCCGCATTCCCGCCTCTTACCGACCTATCCCACGCGCTTAGCCAATCACCGTTTCAAACGCTAGTCGGACACCTTCCGCCTCCAATCGCGAGGCACTTCCTCCCAGCCAATGACAGGTCGCCGAGGGGAAGCCCCGCCCCCACCGCGGGAATATCAATAAGGGGAAATTTGGGGAGTGCTGGAAATCACGGGTCTCGCGAGGACTGTCCAGGCGCTCCCCGGCGGTCACGTGGCACCGCCTCTTCCAATCGGCGCGCGGACTGCAGGGGTCGCCGCGGTTCCCGCCAAATACGAGCGCGGCGGCCGCGGCAGCAGCGGCGCGGGCGGGACGCGGAGCAGCAGCGGCCGCCTGAGCGGAGCCCGCGCCACAGCCGCCTGAGGGGAGCTTGAGCCGCCGCCGGGGCGATGCTGGAGGAGCCCGAGTGCGTGGCCCCGGGCGTTCGGGGAGCGGCCGCAGGTCGGTTCGGGCCCGCGCAGGGGAAGGGGGGGCGCGGCGCGCGGCCTGGGCGAGCCGAGGTGGCGGTTGGGGGCGGACGGGCCTCCGGGCCCTGGGCCTGCACCTCCTTGTCCGGAGTTAGTCCTTGGGGGCGTCGCAGTCGCCAGGAGGGTCTGGAGGCCCACAGGGAGCCCTCCCTGGCGTTATTGTTGCGGCCGCCACTGTCTTTTCTCCCCCCGGGCACGTCTGCGGTCCGCTCGGCCTCCCTGGGCCTCGGGGTGACCGGGTCTGTAGGACAGGATGGGAAACTGAGGCCCGGGCCGGCTATGCCTGTTGACGATTAGGTGGGACTCCCGCAGGGGGACGGCCCGCCCATGCCCGGGTGGGGAAACTGAGGCCTCAGGGGAGCCTCGTCTGTGGATCGGGCAAGGGCAGGTAAGAAGCTGGTCGGGAAACCGGGGACTCCTGGTTCCAGCCAGCCCCGTTGTAACCGTGCGCAAGATGAAAATCTGCCTTTCTCCTTTATCTCCCAAACGCGCAGCGGGCCCCTCCAAGGGTGGCGTGCAGGACCCCGCAAGGCCCCGATCCCCTCCTCGGGGCTCCTTCCTTGGTCTCCGGCCGTGCATGGCCAAACTGGGCACACAGAACGAAGGGCTCCATGGAGGGGCCCGCTGTCTCCCCACTGACACTCGGCCGCCCTGTGCCCTGTGCGGGGTGATGAGCAGCTTCCCTCCTCCCCACTCCTCTGCAAGTGGCAACATCCTCCCCTCTCTCCCACCTAGGACAACGCAGCATGTGTCCAGGGCACTGCCAAGGAGTAGCAATCTGCCCCCTAAAACCTGTTTGGAAAAACAACTTTTCTTAGTTATTTTCCGTGTGTGGGTGGAGGCGTCACACCTACAGCTGTTTTCAATCAGAGAAAGATTGGCTGACCGCAGTAGGCAGCCCCGATGGTTCTATTGGACCACGAGAGGATGTCTCGCTTGAAACTGAAAAACAAAATGTTGGCGGGGAGGGGTTTGTTGGGTTTGTTTTGGGGTCACATCTAGGGGTGCTCGGGCTGCTCCTGACTCTGCACGCAGGGATCACTCCTGGCCAGGCTGGGAGACCTTATGGGATGCCCGGGTCAAGCCTGGGTCAGTCGTGTGTAAGGCAGCCACCCTGCCTGCTGTCCTGTAGCTCCAGTCTCAGCAGAGGATGTTTAGATGATGAGTGAAGTGAGGCCGAGTGTGATCTTTGAATGAAAAGAGCCACAGCAGTGCCTGTGTGCATTCTACCCAAATGTAAACTACAGGGGGTGGGGTGGGGAGGGGGTGTTAAAGCGTTGTCGACTGAGGTTTGAACCCTGGCGCCACATATACCGTACATACACCACACTTAGCTCCTACCCACCTCTGCCGTATTGCCAGGGGTAAGCCCTGAGCTAGGTGTAGCCCCCAAACTGGAAACATAAACAGAGAATGAATATTGGGGATCAGATGAGGTGTTGAGGTCCCCCCGCAGACCCCGTTCATTTGTTCACTTGCACTGAAGCTGGTTACTCAAGGTCAGGCTGACAAATCCTTGTGGTTCTCCCATCAATAAGTCTTAAGTCCCAAGCTTATGCGGGGGAATTCGTGCACTGGAAACTAGTGCACTTGACACTGCTTACCATGTTTTGACATGGGTCAAAAGGAAAGTCGGCCCTCCAAATTGCCCCTTATTCTAGGCTGAAGAGAGAAGAGGGCAAGTTTCTTTGGGACACTTTTTCTTTTTTTTTGTTTTCATAAGAAAGCCTCAGCTGCTATAATAGTCTCTGCATGTCTTTTGTAAAATGTATGTAGACTCCCCCCAAATAGCTAGGTTTTTTCAGGCTAGATCCCCCTAAGCAGGTGTCAAGCATCTAAATTGAACAATTTAACTTCTCCCACTCTTTCTCCACAGAAGGTTCTATTTGTGGTCATTTCTGCATCTGCCTTGATGCTGGTAGATGCCATTTCTGGAAGTTGCTTCAAACAGCTTCTTTGCAACAAACTGCATGGTTTTGGAAGGGACATGACAACATTTGTCATTTGTTTCTTGATAGCATTTGAACTTGCTGGACTCAAGTATATGAGGTTCTGTTACCTTCTGTGTCGCTTGTATCACTTATCTCGTTGATCATCGATTTGCTTAAGCGGGTGCCAGTGACGTCTCTGTTCGTCCCTGTCGTGTGCGCTAGTGTAGCCCAATGGCATCTGGTCGCTTTATATACCTTCTGTATATAAATAACAAATTCTGTTTCAAAACAGCAGGAGCCGTGGACTAGAGATGTGGCTCAGATGATAAAGCTTATGCCCAGTGTGTGGATGGCCCCGCATTCAGCCCCTGGCCACGCAGTGCTGGGGGGAGTAATTTCTGTGAAAACATGAAAAGAAATGATGTCCTAAACCTCACAGATTTGTTGGATTTGAGGAGGCGGTTTGGGGGTGGCTTTGGATGGAATCAGTCTTGGGTCTCTTTTCCCTCGTGCTCCTTTTTGTTGTCCCTTATAACCATTGTCCCAGTCTGCTGAACCCTGGAACAAAGCCATCTGTGTTGTCACAATATTGTCCTTCTATCGTGGGGGAGGGGAGGAGGGGAGAGAACTCTGTCAAGAATCCAAGTTCCAGACAGTAAGTGCCCCTCTGGGTAAGGGAACTCAGAGGACTTGATGGCGTGGAGGGGAGAATTTCTCCACCTGCCACTTTCCGGGGGCTGTCCTGTACTAAGGAGTGCTGTGAGCAGTGTCCCTGGTCTCTCTGTGAGTGGCCCCTCCCTCTCGGGTGACCGCAGTCCTGGCTGGCTCTCAGAGGTGCCACACAAAGGGGAGGAGAAATGAGCTCGAAGGCTACTTGTCATTTTCCAAGTATGATCACTCTTTCCAAGATGTAATAAATTCTCTTTCTCCATTTATTCACAGCCATGGACTGCAAAGACAGACCGACTTTTCCAGTCAAGAAGTTAATACAAGGTAATTTCTGGGTATGGATGAAATGCTTAGGGTTTGTTGTTGGGGGCCATACCCGGTGGTGCTCAGTGCTTACTCCCTGCTCCGTACTCAGACATCACTCTTGGCAGCACTCAGGAGACCAGATGGGGTGCTAGGGATCGGACCTGGGTCAGCTACGTGCAAGGCAAGCCCCCTCTGTGTGGTCACTCCAGCTCCTGAAAGCCTCGGTTTCAGTATCCACCTGTCTCTGCTTTCTTGGTGCAGCTCTTGACTCCTTAGGCCAGAGGTCCTCAGTAGAAGGGAATGCCAGTGACAGTTCTTTGTTTCAGCCCACGGAGACATTTAGTTGCATGAAGAGCACCAGCCCTGGCCTCTTCCTCTAGGTCATGACACTCATGTCCCAGGACCAGACAGAGCTCAGCAATGCTGAATGTGGGCGAAAAATAATGTCCCGAGCATGACCAGCTGCCCGTTGGCTGGCACCCCTCCCCTGGTTGGACTGCTGTTGTATAGGCAGATAACTGCCCTCGAATGGAGGAACATTCGTGTTTTTCCTTAATGTCCTATTATTGAAACTTGGATTTCTAGATTTGTTATTTTGGGGCCGTATGGATTGCTCCTGCTGGGACTTGGGGACCAGATGGGTGCCTGGGGATTGAACCCAGGTTTGTAGTGTGCAAGGGAAACACCACAGCCACTGTATTCTCTCTCTAGTCCCTTTTTAGATTTTTTAAAAATTTTTTGATCTCTCTGGGTCACACCTGGCGATGTTCAGGGGTTACGCCTGGCTCTGCACTCAGGAATCACTCCTGGCAGTGCTCAGGGGACCATATGGGATGCTGGGGATAGAACCTGTGTCAACCGCATGCAAGGCAAACACCCTACCCACCCTACCCCTTATAGATTTTTAGAAATCTGTATAGTGCCTGTCGCTATTTGTTCCATACAGTACCAGGATCGAACTCAGAACCTCAAATGTGTAAGGCAGGGGCCAGAGAATAGAACAGCAGGTCGGGCATTGGTCTTGCATGCAGCTGGCCCAGATTCCTTCCCCAGCACCTCACTGGGTCCCCTGAGCCCACCAGGAGTGACTCCTGAGTACCAGTGGTTGTGGTTTCCCCACTACCACCGCCACCAAAATCAACTCAAACCATGCAGAACACTTTGCAGGTAACTTTGGGTGGAATCAGTTCTCGAGGTGGTTTTCCCTCGTCTGTATTTTCCTTAACTTTGGGTGAAATCACTTTTTGAGGTGCTTTTTCCTCATCTGTATTTTTCCTTGAGCTCCTATCATTGTTCTTGTCTGTGGAACCCCCCTCTGCCGATGGTGGAACAGCCCCCGTTGTCCCGGTGCTGCCCTTTGATTGTGGGAGAAGGGGAGAGGACATAGTGAAGAACCCACAAGGTGGCAGGGACTGGACTCAGGACCCCTGGCATGTCCACGCACTGCTCTTCTCCGCTCTCATGGGAGTAAAGCGCCTTAGAGGCCCGGGTGCCCAGGACATGGACAGCTCTTCCCGTGGGGCTGGGTCCCCTGGGATTTTGTTTCTGTTTGGGGGCCATACCCAGCGGTGCTCAGGGTTGACTCTGGGCTCTGCGCTCAGGGGTCACTCCTGGCGGTGCTTGGGGATCCCATGGGATGTCAGGGATGGAATCCCAGGTCAGCTGTGTGCAAGGCGCCTACCCTGCCCCTCACCTGGGAGTGTGAACTGAGGTTTGGTGAGGTCAGACAGTGTCTCTGGAAATTCTGGGGAGGTCCCTGCTAACAGTCTTGTTGGTCTTGTTTGGTTTGTTATCGGGATGTGGCAAGTACCAAATGAAAAAAATGAGTCCCAGCCCCCTGACCCACTTCTGGGATGGAGGGAGGGGGCTGCTCCGTGTTTCCACTCTCGTGACCGAAACAGCCACCTCCGTTTCTTCCTTCCAGCTCGCCTGCCCTTCAAACGCTTGAATCTGGTCCCAAAGGAAAAAACAGAGGATGAGGCTCTGGCTGCCCCCCTGCACAGTGACACCTCTGACCTGGGACCCTCGCTGGACACTTTGGAGCGTGAGTGTCGCCTGTCGGCTGACCGAGATTCTCAGCCCAAACTAGTCAACGGCAAGGGACCCTTAGATCACTTTTTAAGAGACAGAGACCGAAGCATTGTCAGCCCAACCCCCATCATCATTGACCTGACAGAGGACTCGAGTGACCAAGCTGACATTCCCGTGACCCACAGTAAACTGAATGAAGACGCCTCGTCCTCAAAAGAGGCGACCAGTGGCATACAAGAACCCAGAGACAACAAAGACAAGGAGAATGACAACAACAAAGCCAGGGAGGTACCCCAAGCCAGTAAGGAGGGCGGGTTGGCATCTGCCGAAGAGTCCCTTTCGGACAGTCCCTGTCACACCAAGGATGAGGTGGCAGAGGCGACCGCGGGGGCTGCTGGCCTGTGGAGCGCCAGCGGGAGCGGGCCAGCCCCGGAAGGCTCTTGCCTAGCCTGCCAGGATCTGATGCCCGGGCTGAGCATCTACCCTCGAGCCGAGCAGGACTGCTGGCAGCGGGCTGGCAGCATCCTGTACAAAGAGGGGCGGCTGCCTGTGGTGGTCTTGCGGGATGTGCTGGCCTCGGGGCCCCTTCCTGTCGCCTTCCCACTCGGGGTCCCGCCAGACGTCGGTGAGCGCTCTGAGAGCGAGGCACCTGACTCAGGCCCCGAAGAGGACTCCACTCTCAGCCAGTCCTCCCTGAGCTCCTCCTCCTTGACCGCCAGCTCTCCCGAGGCGCCGGCTGTTCCCTGCAAGGAGCCCAGCAGCCCCCAGAGCCCCCACACCAGCACGCCTGTGAACAGAGTGAGTATCTCCCCGCCAGACGGTCCTGAGGGCTGGTGCAATGTCCGGAATCCTTCCCGCACCCAAAGCCCGTCCTGGACGTGTCCAGAATGTTTGTGTGCTGCTAGTGACTTCTGGCCTTGGCCGTGTGGAACCAGGCCCCTGTGAGGCTGCTGACCCCGCACACAGGGCGGGGTATTGGTGGGAACCCCGAGGGAGGAGAACATTCTGTTGGGTCAGCAGAACCTTGACTTCCTGACCTCACCCAGAGCTCTCAGATCCAAAGGAGACACCAAAGGGATCCTGGGGAGGCTTCTGGGGGCCTGGTTCTGTCGGCCGCTTCACTCCATGGCTAATGTCATGGGAACCGTCTTGTTGGTTTGTACAGTACAGTGGCTTGAACTTCGGGCTTCGTGCAAGACCAGTGCACCAGGCCTGCTGGGAAGAACTAAGCCAATTGACCAGGCTCCGCGCGTGTGTGTGTCTGTGTCTGTGTCTGTGTCTGTGTCTGTCTGTCTGCATATCTGTCTCTGTCTATGTTTCTGTGTCTCTACCTGTCTCTATCTCTGTGTGTGTTGTCATTCGTCTGTTGTACCTGCCTCATTTGATTTTTTTTTTTCTTTTTGGGTCACACTCGGCAATGCACAGGGGTAACACCTGGCTCATGCACTAGGAATTACTCCTGGTGGTGCTCGGGGGACCCTATGGGATGCTGGGAATCGAACCCGGGTTGGCCGCGTACCTGCTGTGCTATCGCTTCAGCCCTGCCTCATTTGATCTTAACCACCGCTTCCAAAAAATCAGTTTCTGAAATGTGATCTACAAAGGATGGAAGTAGGGAATTGGAGGGGACAGGGGTTGGGTCACGCTTGCTGCATTGGGGCCTACTCTTGGCTCTGTTTGGGGGTCACTCATGGCGGTACTGTTTGTTATTCTGGGAATCACAGCCCCGTGCGAGGCAGCTGCCTTAACCTCTGTACTCTCTCGGGCCTGAAGGATGATTACTTTGTTTTAAAAATTAGGGGCCATTTCCAGTGATGCTCTTTCTGGCGGTGTAGCCTGACAGTACAGCAGTTGGGGGCTCCAGCACCCCACCCGGTAGATTTGGCGGGAAAAGGGCAGGGTAGCATGCCGTGCTGGGGTCAGCCTCGGGTCTCGCACACGCAGGCTTACCTGCTTTTCCATTTGCGCCGTCTTCCCAGCCTTGGGCTCGGGGGCCATATGGGGTGCCAGAGATTGAACCTAGGCTAGCATGTGCGGCAATTTCTCTACCCACTGTCCTATATCCCTGGCCCCTGGCAAGAGGGTTTATGGGCCAGTCAGGCTGCAGACCCGGTGGCTGAAATGGCTCCCTCCCTCACCCTGGGAGAGCTGACCCAGGCTTGGGGGGCTCTTTGTGCCCCCCCCCCCCCGCACACCACTTGCTCATTAGCTTGCATTTTTATCTTCCAGCTACAGGGTATAGAACACTTTTGGGGTTGTTTCCA
This sequence comes from Sorex fumeus, assembly GCF_029834395.1. Taxonomy (NCBI): domain Eukaryota; kingdom Metazoa; phylum Chordata; class Mammalia; order Eulipotyphla; family Soricidae; genus Sorex; species Sorex fumeus. Next base: position 11,188,074 of record NW_026606098.1, read on the forward strand.
GTAGACCCGTCAATCTAACACCTCCCCCTGCCCCCCGGTTCTTCCTGCACTGTTGATACTGGGGCAGGGTCATACTTTTGTCTGCCAGTTTTCTCCTCCTACCTCTTCAGATTGGGGGGTGGGGAATACACCCAGATCCTGGGCTGAACGTGGGAGGGGAGGCAGATGGACGGAGATGGCCGGCTTTGGGGCCGCCTGCTCCCTGGGTCTTGCAGCGGCTTTGTGTTTGTTGCTTGCTTCCAGGCCACTGGTGACAGTGCGGCTCTTGCTCTGCCCTCTGGGAAGCCTGACAAGGTCCCCCAAGAAGGTAGAGCTGCTGTTCTCCTTTGGAACTTTTTTTCCCCTTAAAAGCTCCCCAGGTTCCTAGGACGGCCTCACTTTGCAAACGGTTTTTGCGGAGCCCCCTTTTCTAGATCTCTGAGCTCCTTCAAGAACTTTCTTGTCTGCAGTGTTGCCTTTCACCGTTTCTCACCTCTGTCTACAGCTAGACAGCCCAGCTGACTCGGGTGAATGATGCTTCCAGAGTCCAGGTCCAGGAATGACCAAGTGGATACTGAGCCCAGATGGCACAATTGAAATGACACCCCTCCCACCCCATCCCACCCCTGTTAGACCCAGGTCTAGGAACCCCACTGAGGTGATGGTGGATATGCAGACTTTGCATGTCTGAGGGTTTTGTTCCTTGAAACCACCAAGAGCTGACTGCAGGGACCGGAGAGATGGGACAGTGGACCAGGCGGTGGCCTTGCATGTGTCCAACCTGAGTTGGATCCAAAGTGCCCGATAGGATTCCTTGAACCTGTCAGGAGTGATCCCTGAGCACAGAGCCAAGAGTAAGCTCTGAGCACTGCTGTTTTTGGTGTGGCCCAAAAACAAAAAAAGAGAAAAAACTGCAGTGAAACTTGCTCTCTTCCTTTGGCCATCTGTTTGCTCTGAGTCTGAGCTGTGTGGCAGGCCTGAGTGACCAGTCCCTAACGAATGCCCGTCAGACGGGTCCCCAGGGGCCCTTTGACTACCTTAAATTACAGTAGACGTTTCCTTCTCCTTCCTGAGTAAGTCTTCTGTTGGTGCTGATATTGGTTTGGATTTGGGGAGTCACCCCCAGCGGTGCTTAGGGGCTCCTCCTGGTTCAGTATTTGCAGAGGTGCTTGATTAGCCACGTGCAGGGCTTGGAACCCGGGCCTTCTGCCAGCAGTGCTGGGCTCCAGCATTGAACACTCTCCCGAGTTCCCCAACCCCCCGTTTTTTTTTTTTTTCAGGATGGGAAAAAAGCTTTTTCTTCTTTCCAGACAGGTCCCCTGGTAGTGCTGGGTGGGGAGAGAGCATCTAGACTACACCCCGTTGTTGCTAAGGGGGTGGGGGTATGCAGCTCCAGGCCTGCTGTCTCTCCAGTCCAAAGAGCTCTTGTTTTGCTTTTGTGGGGGGGCCACACCTGGCTCTGTGCTTGGGGTTGTTTGGGGGCTACCACGAGCCAGGGATGGTCCTGAGCCTCCTTCACATAGGGTGCGTGCTTGCCCATGAAGCTAGCTCTTGCCCCTTTCTTGCGTTGTTTTGGGGGGTTTTGCTTTTGTGTTTTTGCAGGGGGAGGGGATGTCACATTTGGCAGTGCTCATGGCTTATTCCCGACTGCACTCAGGGATCATTTCTGGCAGGAGTTGGGATCCCAAACACAGCTGGACCGCATGCAAGGCCAGCGCCTTCCCCTCTGTGCTGTCGCCATGGTCAGTCCTGTATGTTGTTCCTGTCTGTCGCCCTTCCTTTTGGTCCTGAGGCTGCTGTATCCTCACTGTCCTGCTGACACTAGATCTGTTGGAACTGGAAGGTTTTCATTTTTGCATGGATATTTTCTGGGTCCCTCTTGCCCTGTGGGCTGAAGGCTGGGGGGATGAATGGGTGCCATCTTTTATCTTTTCAGATATCTAAGAAACTGGTCCGAGACTCCGCAGAGAAGAACAAGAGGAGATTGCAGAGAGTAAGACTTGGCCCTGAAGTGAGAACCTTCCTGACTGTGCTTAAGGACGGGAGCACGGCTCTAGGCATGGCCTCGGGCCCGGTGCCCTCCTCTCCAGCTTGCTCTGTCCATCCTTTCTGATCCTGGCAGCAGGTGGCACCGCCAACGGGCAGCTCCCGGGTCCCCAGGTCTCCTGCCGGGCCTTTCAGCAGGGCTCCATGCCGATGAGTTCATTCTTCAATGGCTTTCAGTGTTGGGATGGGGGCGGGGGAGGGGAGAATGCTTGGAAAAACTTGCTTTGCCCTGCCTTCCAGAGCCTTCTGCTCGTTTCTTTGCCATGCTGAAACTAGAACCCAGGGCCTCCCACACGCAAAGTCTGCACCTCTACCGCCAGACTTTCTTCCCTGGCCCTCCTGCTCTCTGACAGACACCTCCATCCAGACGCTGCTGCCTGGGTCTGTCTGCGGGGCTCTTCTCAGAGTTCCAGGATTGGACTTTTGCGATGGGCCCACCCCCACCTGCCCCCTAGACCCTTTCTAGCCTGGGGAGTCTGGCTCTGCTGGGCACTGGGTCTTGTGCTTCCTGGTCAGACTGGGAATATCACAGACTTCATGTGGCACTTAAACACCTGGTTCAGCACGTGGCCATTCTGTGTGCTCTGGGCCACCCCGTCCATGGGAACAAGGAACTGGGGTGAAGACCCCCTTAGAGAGTAGCCAAGAAGCCCTTCTGCCCAGCACGGAGGGCTTGAGGCAACACCTCCTTCCCTAGCATCTAGTCTTTTTGCCAGGTCCTGAGAAATGCTGGGGTTTGGTTTGTTCGGGTGTTTGTTTTTGTTTTTCGTTTTGGGGCCACACCCAGCAGTGCTCAGGGGTTACTCTTGGCTTTGCACTCCAGAGTCACACTCCTGGTGGTGCTCAGGGGACCTTATGGGATGCCGGGAGTTGAACCCTGGTTGGTTGCGTGCAAGGCAAATGCCCTGCCTCCTGCTGTGCTCTCTCTCTAGCCGTGTGTGTGTGTGTTCGTGTGTTCGCTCCTCCCTGTTACTCAGCCACATTCCAGTTTCCTGTTCGGGCAGGGGCCTGAGGTGGCAGGAACACTCAGCAGGGCTTGGGGACCGGGTGGCACCCAGCCTGGCGCCTGAGTTGGCTGTGTGCGAGGCAGGCGCCCCTTCTCAGTTGTGATGGCAGCAGGGAGAATCCCTTCATCTGGGGATGCCGACCCCGGTCTTCCCGGGGGTCCAGGCTCCCCATCCCTCTGGGAGATGCTTGGCACACAGATCCCCTTGTCTTGGCTACAGGACAAGGAGCGTCTAGGCAAGCAGCTGAAGTTGCAGGCAGAAAAGGAGGAGAAGGAGAAGCTGAAAGAGGAGGCCAGGCGGGCCAAGGAGGAGGCGCGCAGGAGGCGGGAGGAGGAGAAGGAGCTGCGGGAGCGCGAGCGGCGGGAGCGCAGGGCCAAGGACGAGAGGGAGCGGGCCGAGAAGCAGCGGCTCCGGGAGGAGCGGCGCAAGGAGAAGCAGGAGGCGCTGGAGTGAGTGGGGGCTCCCCCGGGGGCGAGGGGCCCGGCCAGGCCAGGGCCAACTGGGCTTTCCCACCTGCAGGGCAAAGCAGGAGGAGAAGCGGAAGAAGGAAGAGGAGAAACGGTTGCGGGAAGAAGAGAAGGTAGAACGTCAGGCACCTGTCACTTGCACCTCCCTGTCCTGGGGCAGAACGGGGTGGGGGGGGCCACCAAGCAAGCTGCCAAGTGCTGCCTTGGTAGTGGGGTGGCTCTGGTAGTCTGTGTGTGGGAGTTGGGGTTTGCTGGGAGGTCTGTAGGAGTCTGCAGGCTTGTCTGGGGCATTGGGGGGGGGGGCGGGTTATGTAGGGGGAAATGTGCCCTGTAGAGTGTCCTTGGGCCCTCGGCCCTGAGGTCTGCAGCTTAGCCAGAGTTAGCCCTGCTGAGGGCCGTTGCAAGCTCAAGCCTTGGAGTGAAAAGTGGCGTTTGTTTGAGGGGGCTGGCAGGCCTGAATGCGCGTCTCTTCACTTTGCCACTCTCCTGCTCTCCAATCCCAGCGCATTAAAGCAGAGAAGGCGGAAATCACTCGATTCTTTCAGAAACCAAAGACCCCGGCCGCCCCCAAGGTGAGCGGCCGCTTCCTTGCTCCTCTCCGTGCCCTCCTGCGCGGACCCCCGACCCCACAGTGCCAGTAGCAGTGTGTGCCTTTCAGACCCTGGCTGGCTCCTGTGGCAAGTTTGCCCCCTTCGAAATCAAAGAGCACATGTTCCTGGCCCCCGTGTGCCGGATGCCCTTCGACCAAGACCTCTGCGTCCAGCTTGACCGGCTCCTGCGGCAGCAGAGCAGCGACCGCTGCTTCCTGCAGGAACTCAGAGCCCGGCAGCCCCTCAGCTCCGGCCCCACGGTGCTGTCCACCCGGAGCACAGAACTTTCCAACAGGTGCGAGCTAGCCGCTGCCAGCCCTGTCCACCTCCCTCTGGCCTTGCAGAAGACCCCGCCGAGGGGGCTCTCGGCCGTTCTGCCTCCACCTAGCCGTGTGTCCTGAGGGCAGGGTGCTGAGGGTGCTTTCCCCAAAGGCTCTGGGTCACCGAGCTCAGGCTCTGTTCTGCAGTGACGTGGTCATCGTGGAGAGTGGCAAAGCGGACGGTGTGCCCGAGAGGAAGAAGTTCGGCCGCATGAAGCTCCTACAGTTCTCCGAGAACCACCGGCCGGCCTACTGGGGGACGTGGAACAAGACAACGGCCATCATCCGCCCCCGGTGGCCCTGGGCCCAGGACAGAGTGAGCCTGTGGGCATGGTGCCAGGCGCCCCCATCCAGCTCCCTTGCCTTTCCCCCGTCCACCCACGCTGGGCTCTCTGAGTCTGCGACTCGCAGCTTTTCTATTTGGGCTTCTCCATCCCCGTGAAAGCCACAGTGGGGACACACCACCTGCCTGTCTTTCAGAATCTCCTGGACTATGAGGTGGACAGTGACGACGAGTGGGAAGAGGAGGAGCCGGGCGAGTCCCTGTCCCACAGTGAAGGGGTAAGCCTAGCCCTGGCGCCTGTGTCTTTGGGCCAGACTCAGTCTCATCCAGCCCAGCAGCAGGGGCTCCATGGGGCTCCCTTTCTCTTACCTTTGAGTGGGTCTGTTTCTCTGTGTGCTGCCCAGACCCCCTGTGAGGATGCGGGGCCAGCCCCACACCCCCACCCAGGTCTCAGGAAGGAAGGACACACGTTTCCCATGTTCTTAACTTTCTCTTTGAGGATGAGGATGATGAAGTGGGAGAGGATGAAGATGACGATGATGGCTTTTTTGTGCCCCACGGGTACCTGTCTGAGGACGAAGGAGTAACTGAGGTGAGGGGACGGGGGTGAGTGTCTGTGATGGATAGTCAGCCAGTGCTCCGAGCTCAGGTCAGCCAGGAGTCCGAGCTTGGGTGCCCCGGGGTTGATGCATTGGGGGCAGTTCAGAGGCAGGGCTGGGGCTTGGGGGGCAGCTGTGTGGGGAGACACACTGTGGTCGTGGCCTGCACGCCAGCCTTGTCTCCTATGGGTAGGGCCACTCCCGCCTCATGCTGGGGGTCCTTGTGCTGGATACGAACCAGCAACAGCTGCACGCGGGGCGAGTTCCTGAACCCTGTCCCATCTCCGGCCTCTAGCTTTTTTTGTGGGAGGGGTCACATTGGCGATGCTCTGGGGTTACTCCCGGCTCTGCACTCAGGAATTACTCCTAGAAGTGCTCCGGGGGACCCCATGGAATGTTGGGGATTGAACCTGGATTGGCCCCATGCAATGCCCTCTCTGCTGTCCTGTCGCTCCAGCCCAGGATTTTTTTTTTTTTCTAGCTGAATTGTCCTTGGTTCTTTCTTCACGTGAGCTGTAACCACCTGTGTTGTGGGGCAGCCCCTCCCGGAGTCTAGGACTTTTCTGTCCCCAGGTCCCTTGTAAACTCACCCAGCGCCCTCGGTCTGTCTGGTTGATGGGGCAGAGGGCAGGGGATTGATTGTGTCCCCAAGTCAGACAGGCTGGTGGGGGGATGACACTTGGTTCCAGACCCATGAGCACATCTGTTCTTTGTGAGAGCACATCTGTCCATCTCTGGGGAGTTTTGAGCCAGCTGGGTGATGGCGGGTGAATATGACAGCTCAGCCTCCATGAGTCTCGGGTGATTCGAAAGGCCCCAGTGACTAGCTGCTGCCACGGCCAGAGAGACTAATCCACAGAGATGCCACCTGTCCCCAACTCCACCCCCCCACCCCCACCCCCCAGTCTCCTGTTAGGAGTCAGGAGATGAGATGGGGTCCGTGGACAGAGCCCCTGAGCAGGCCCCTGCTGTCTCTTCACAGGAGTGCACTGACCTCGAGAACCACAAGGTCCGCCAGAAGCTGAAGGCCAAGGAGTGGGACGAGTTCCTGGCCAAGGGGAAGCGCTTCCGGGTGCTGCAGCCTGTGAAGATCGGCTGCTTGTGGGAGGCCGGTGGGGACCAGGACGCTTTGGAGCAAGACTTGAAGGTGCTACAGCAGTTCCGGGTCTGCCCGCTGGAGATGGCACCCCTGGAGGAGGAGCAGGTGTCCAAGGCCTCTTGGCGGCACAAGAGGGACCAGCAGAGTAAGTGGGATAGGCCCATGGCAGGCTTGCCGGCTAGGGGGGTTGAAGCTCTAGATCAGACCTCAAGGGATTTTCTGCCCAGTCCCTCCACCTCCCGGGAGGCCAGTGACCCCAAAGAGCGGGTTGAGCATCCGGGCAGAAGGCGGCCCGTCCGTCTGAGCCGCTGCCGGTGCCCCGGCCCTTCTCTCTCCTGCCAGTCTTGGCCCAGCTGCTCCCGCTGCTGCATGGGAACGTGAACGGGAGCAAAGCCATCATCCGGGAGTACCAGGAGTGCTGCCGCCGAGGCCTGCTGGACAGGGACGCTGGCAGCCCCGAGAGCAGCCCCGGCTCCTCCCGCCCGCAGACCCCCACCACCACCGCCGCCGCCGAGGACACGGCCGTCCCGTCCAAGGCCCTGCTGAAGCGGCTCATCTCCGAGAACTCCGTGTATGAGAAGCGGCCTGACTTCCGCATGTGCTGGTACGTGCACCCGCACGTGCTGCGCGCCTTCGACCAGGAGCACCTGCCCGTGCCGTGCCAGTGGAACTACGTCACCATGGTGCCCGCGGCCACCAGGGAGGACACTGGCAGTGTGCCTGCCGCCGGGCCCAGCCAGGGGACAGCCGTGTCACTAAAGAGAAAGTCTGCAAGCAGCATGTGCATCACGCAGTTCATGAAGAAGCGTCGGCACGAGGGCCAGGTGGGCACCACACTGGGGGGCACACTGCGGCCGGAGGCTGGGGGGTGAGGAAACCCCAGGCGTGGCCTCAGCCAACGCATACACAACACACACACCACACGTGATCCAGTGTGCATGCAGCGGCCTCACTGAGTCCGGGCATGGGAGGCACATTCTGGCTCGGACGCAGGTCTTGGGTGGCTCAAGACAAATCTGGCAGCACTCCCTGCTCTGTCCGCTCCACGTGGCCATCGACGCTCTCCCAGCTCCCTCACTGCACCTTGACCAGAAACCCCTGGGCCTGATCAGAGCTTTTGTTTCACTTGTCCTCTTGCAGCCAGAGAGTGTTTCCTTTCAGCAGTGGCTAGAGTCGCATTGCTCCACCTTTTCCTGACATATTTCCTTCCGGTGGCCACCCACCCCCCTCCGTGTCCGAGTGGTGGGCCACCTAGATTCTGCCAGGGCCCTGGGGCGCCCACAGAGCAGCCACAGGACCCTGGCTGAGAGTACGAGTGGGAGGCGGGGCCAGCGCAATAGTACAGTAGGGAGGGCGTTTGCCTTGCATTCGACCAACGCGGGTTCAATCCCCGGGGATATATGGGATATATGGTCCCCCAACCCCGCCAAGAGTCATTCCTGATTGCCGAGCCAGGAGTAACCCCTGAGGATTGCTGGGTGGACCGCAAAACAAGTAGGAGGTGGGGTGGTGGCGGGATTCTGAGCAGGCGCTGTATAGAGATGCAGGAGCCGTGGGGTGCTAGCAAGCGCGCCCTGGCCTGGGGGCAGGTGACTATTTGAGACCCCCGGAACTGAGAGGCAATGGCAGCAGGGCTCAGTGTGGAGAGTGGCCCAGGGCTTCAAAGCCTTGTTGCTGTTAGCGAGTTAGGAGCTTCTTTCTGGAACAGGAAGGCGAAGGCGCCGCTGCTTTTTCTGTTTCTTTGAACTATTTTGGCTTGGGGGCCACACACCTGCAGCGCTGAGAACTCCTGGCTCTGTGCTCAGGGGCCACCCAGCAACGCTCAGGAATCCAGTCTTCCGAGTTGGGACCAGGCATTCAGCATGTGTGAGGCCTGGGGTGAGGACGCCACACGGTCCCCCAGCATCATCGGGAGCAGCCCGCTGAGGAGCAGGATCCCTGGCGTTTGTGTGGGTGCAGTCAAGATGGAAACTTGGGTTTGTCTCCACACCCAGGTGGCAGAGCCAAGGTGGCCGTGTGGGGGCTCTGCCATCTTCTACACGCAGACGTCATGAATGAGGCAAGGAAATCCAGGCACACCTTGTGCTGCCCGTCCCCTCCCGTCCTGCCCTTCAGGACTCACCACGGAGTTCAGCACACTTCCGGGCGGCACCTTGTGTCCCCTGGCAAAGTGGACTCAGCACTGAGGAGCTGAAAGCACACTCCACTGAGCACTCGGACAGTGATGCCAAATAGCAGTGCGAGCCCCAGACCCCAAAGCTTCCTCAGTTTGACTTGGGAAGCACTCAGCCTGGCAGTGCTTCTGCGTGTGCCCCAGTCCCTGCCAAAGTGCCACTGGATCCCTTTGTCACACCAAAGCCCCAGAATGTGAAATCAAAGACAGTTTATAGGGGAGTCTGAACAGTCTCCCTGGGGAGAGCTTTTTTTTTTTCCCCCCCAGAAAACCTCTATCTGGGGCTGGAGTGATAACACAGTGAGCAGGGCATTTGCCTTGCATGTGGCCTACCCAAGTTCGATTCCCAGCACCCCATATGGTCCCTGAGCACAGCCAGGAGTAATTCCTGAGTGCATGAGCCAGGGGTAGCCGCTGTGCATCGCTTGGTGTGACCCAAAAAAGCAAAAAAAAAAAAACCTCCATTTGCGTGGTTGAGAGAGTACGTGCACCCCCACACCACACACCTCAGGCTCCCCGGAACCCCCTATCTCAGACTCACATAGGCTCCTGCGTTTTGGAGACTGATGCCCGTGGGGCTGTGTGGGACGCCATCCACAGTGCCTGTGACCTTGTCTCTCTAGGTAGGAGCTGGGGACCTGGACGGCTTCCAGGCGGACACGGAGGAGGAAGAGGAGGAGGACAGCGCCTGTGTCATCATGGATATCTCAGACGGCGGGGGTGAGAGGCTGTCTCCCCTAATGGTGCCCGGGCTGGGGGTGCAGGCTGAGGGACACAGCCTCGGTGAGGGCTGGGCACTTGGGTCCTGGATGTGCTTGGGGGCAGGCATGAGTGACCCCTGATTCCATCCCCCAGTACAAGGTCCCCAGAGCACAGCCAGGGTGACTCTGAAGAACAAAGCCAGGTGTCGCCCTGAATGATGCTGGGTGTGGGCCACTCCACCCCCGCCCCCCAAAGTCAGTCTCCAAACATTAGATGTGGTTGGATTCCTTTGTTAGTTTTGGGGTAACCCTCCTGGTGGTGCTCAGGGCTTGGGGGACCATTGTGAGGTGTCGGGGATGGAACCCAGGTCTGCTGCGTTCTCATGATGGCTCCGGGCTCTACTAGGGGTCGCTCAGGGGAGCACTCACGGCATCATACAGTGCCAGAGGTCCCACCTGGTTCACTTGCAGGCGAAGGCCACAGCCACTGGGTCCAGTCCCGTTTTTGTTCAGTATTCTCCCCAAATGATCTGGTGACGAGACCGTGGCCATGCCTATTTGGGGCTGGGGAGATCATGCAGAGGTTCTGGTGCTTGCCTTGCCTGTGGCCCACCCAGGTTCCGTCTCCAAGCTCTTCTGGGGGGTCACTCCTGAGCACGGGTGGGGCGGCCCCCAAATCCAATCACAAAACCGTTGTCTTGGCCTAGAAAGCAGCAATCAGGAAACCCCAAACAAGGCTGCTTGCCAGATGGAGGGGCTTGGGGGCAAGATCAGTGCCCCTAGGGTGGTCAGCCTGTCCCATCATGCTCACTCCCCTCTCTCTCCCTGCAGAGGCCCCGGCCCCGACTGGCAGGCCAGGGGTTGGGGACAGTGATGAAAGCCCTGCTCCCGGCAGCCTGCTGGGCGCCTACTGAACACAGCGGCTGCCTGGCCCCGCGGAGGCGGCCCGGATCCTTGACCGCCCCCGGCCCCGTGTAAAGAGCACTTTGTCCTGCTTCGCGGACCTTCCTGGCCTTCCAAGGTCTGGCAAGTTTCATCTGGGGTACCGTGAGCCCTTCCTTTCCTTAACTGTATAAAAAGAACCCTGTCCCATTCCCCCAGAGCTGCATATGAACCTGCCCTTCGGTAAAGCATTATGGCGATGAGATGGCACCTGCGGGGGAGTCCTGGCCAGCCCCCCTCCCCCAGGCACTGTGGCCTGAGGCTTGTAAATGAACCAGAGCTGTCGGCCAGGCTCCGGGCCCGCGAGGAGGGTGTATAAAGTTGTCTCACCCTGCTCAGCATGTCTGTGGTCTTTTCTGGGGGTGAAGGGGCTGCATGGGGTGCTCTGGCTACCCTGCTTCCCTTCCTGCAGGGAGAAATCCCAGCAGCACCTGGGTCCCTGCGCCCCTGTCCTGGTCATACCTGCTGCAGGGCTAAGGGGTGGCCGGGAGACCACTGCTGTGTGCACATGTGCCTACTTGCCAGGACCCCGATTGTCCACCCGTTGGCCCACCCTCACTTGTAGGCTGAGGGTCTGGAGGTCGCTTGTGCTGGAGTTAGGACACATCGGGGGTGAAGCTAGAGCATGGGTGGCCTGGGTGAGGTGCAGGGGGGCTGGGGGCGGGGTCTAGATGTGGATGTGATTCTCCTCAGGCAGAACAGCAGTGTGCAGGAGCCCACAAGGCTTTCCTGAGATGTGGGGTTCAGAGCCTCACTGAGGCCCCACAAGGCGGTGTGCACAGGGCTGCTTGCTTCTGGAACCTCTGGTTTTCCCAGACTGCCCCTGTGGTGTGTGGCCCTCCCTCCTCAGCTCGGAGACATGCATCCCGACGCCTGGTCTCTTCCTGTTCTCTGGGAAGTCATTCTTGGGGCCTGCACTGTCATTGCCCCTGCCAGGACAGTGAGAGAGACGGCCTCTTCCTCACCCCGCCTGACCTGGAGTCCATCCAGACACCCCACAGGGTCCTGAGTACCGCCTGATTGGCTGACCCCAACACCTCCTGGAGCTGACAAGTACACAAGACTAGCCAAACATCCTATTTATTCTGATAATTTAAAGGTTACACAACTATTGTGCCCTCTGTTATAGACCCAGCACCCCCAGGGGCAGCCTCAGGGCCAGCTGGGCCGTCTGGCCCCCCTTCCCAGCTCCCCAAGCCACAGACCAGCGCCCCACAGGGCGCTCACCCCGGCTTGGCTTCAGGTACTTAATGGGCTCTGAGCTGCTGCGGGCCAAGGCCCAGCTCTCTGATCGGGGCCCCAGCCCCGTCGGGGTCCCCGCGCAGCAGCGGGGAGCACGCACACACAAGGCGGGAGGCAACCCTGTTTATTCACGCCAGCTGCTCCATGGTCGACAGCAGCTCGGGCTTTAGGATGGCGGGGTCCGGCTGCGCCCCCGCTGCCTTGAGGTCCTCCAGCACGGCTGCGTCCCACGAGAAGGTCAGCAAGGCCGAGGGCACCTGAGTGGGGACAGGGCAGGGTCGGCTCCCGCAAGAGCCCAGCTCCCCTTCCTCCCCAGGAGTGCCCGTACTCACCAGCCCACACTCGGTGAAGGGCAGGTTCTCGTCCTCCGATAGCTTCTGGCCGCCTGACGCCAGCAGCTCAAAGGGCAGCCAGTCGCTCTGCAGAGCCTCCCGCACGAAGCCGAAAAGGGCCGCCACCCGCTCGCGCGCGTAGAAGGTCCCTGGCGGGGCGAGGGGGTGGCCTGTTGGGGCGGGCCGGGGGCATCACGTGCCCCTGCGCCGCACCTTTGGCTGCGGACACGCACTGCGCACATGCTTCCATGCACCTCACACACCCCGCGCAGCCCCCCAAGGCCACCATCTGCGTGAAAACCCCACCCAAGGGGGCCTCCCCACGAGAAGGCACCCATGCACGCACGCACCCTGGAGCACGCAGCCATCCGGGAAGCGCACGCGCAGCAGTGTGTACGTGTACTTGCGCATCTCCCGATGCTCCTCCTTCTCCCGCATGGCCTTGGTGCGCAGCACGCTCAGCCGTTCCACTGCCTCCGACCTGGGGGCGCCCCGGAAAGCAAGTCAGGCTCCCCACGCTGCGAGGGGGCATCCCTGGCAGTGCTCAGGGCTGGCTCGTGAGTGTGTGTGCGCGCGCCGCCAGTCCCAACGCACTTCCCTGCCTGCCCCGCCCCCCCTGCACCTGAGCCGCTGCTCCCGCCGGACCTCCTCGGCCGTGAGGTTGAAGAAGTCCCCGGGCAGGTGGAAGTGCGCGGCCAGCGGCGACGGCCGGAAGAGGCGGCGCTGCCGGGCCAGCTGGGCGCGCACCGGCTCCCCGCGCAGCAGCTGCTCCTTGCGCTGCTCCAGGCTCTGCGCCAGGGCCTCCTTGCTCAGCACGTAGAACTCCTCCTGGCCGTCTGCACATGGCCAGGATCAGCCAGCCCCCGGGGACCCCCGCCCTCCACACCCCCGCCCCTGTCCCCTCTGGGCTCTCACCCTGGTCGGGGACCGGGAGCAGGGCCTTCTGGAAGCCGATGGCCTCAAAAAACTCGTGCGTCCCTTCCAAGCAGTTAATGCGCTCCTGGGAGACAGGCATGGGTCAGGGGCTTGCCCTCCCCACCGTCCACTCAGGGCAGAGGGCGGGGCCATTTCAGCAGAGGCTGAGAGGTCAACGGGCAGCACCCCCACCTGGAACACTTTGTTCTGCAGCTTGATCTTGCGGTACTTCTCCTCCTCGGGGTGCAGGTGGATGTTGTCCAGGTACCTGGGGGCAGGCAAGGGGGACCCAGTCCAGGTGAGAGGTGAGTAGCGGCAGTGCCCCCCACCCCAGGAACTGCCATTCCAGTGATGAGCTCCCTGGGCACAGTGGGGGTAGGATGGCAGCTGTTCAGTGCTGCCGATGGTTTTGGGGGGTGGGAAGGTCTTCCACGGAGCCCCAGGAGCTGAGCCAGAGGACAGAGCCAGGCCGGCCCTGGGGTTCTGGCAAAGGGGGAACTTTCTGGCCCTCACTTGCCCCACTCAACTCGGGATTGGGGGGAGGGGATCAGGGGCCCCAACTTAGAACAACCTGTTCACTTTGTCTTAGGGGGTGAGGGGCAGGGGGTTGGACCACACCTGGCAATGCTCAGGGCTTTTCCTGGCTCTGCTCTGGCGTGACCCCCCCACCCCAGGTGACACTCAGGGAACCCTATGGGGATCTGAGGAGCAGGCCAACCCGAGTCTTCGGCTGAGTGCAAGGCCCGCACCGTCCCCTGTCCTCTGGGGCCCAACCCCCTTCATTTTACAGACAGGTAAACTGAGGCCCAGAGAGATGGGACAGGAAGGGTGAAGGGTAGAACCCAGTCCTCCAGGGCAGGGCATCTCACTTAGCGATGGTGTCCACGCCCAGCTTCACCCGGTCCCGGTCCTTGTTGAACGTGTGGATCTTCATGATGGAGGCGGCTACTGGATCGGTGGCAAAGTGCTGACGGGGGAGGGAGGGGGGCGGGTCAGAGACCGAGGCAGCCCCACGCCTCACCCTCCTGACCTCACAGCCCTGGGGCTGTGGTGCTGGTGCCGAATTTCCTGGGTTTTTCATATCCTCTTTCTACAGGGAGGTGGAGGGCGGGTTTGGGAGGGCTTCCCGAAGGAGGCGTGGGCCCCCGGGTGCTCACCGAGAGAATGGCTTCCTTGATGCAGGCCTCCCGCTGGTCCTTCCTCAGGATGGCCCCTGTGAGTGGGCAGGTGAAGTAGACCCCAGACACTGCCAGAGGGTCAGAGCCTTCCTCCTTGGGTTCAGACGCCTTGGGGGGAGAAAGTGGGGGTGAAGGTGGAGACTCAAGGGTGCCCTGCCCCAGCCCAGCCAGTGGGGGGAGGAGGGGGCGCAGGGCCGACCTTGGGGACTGAGTCCCTCTCAGCCTGTTTCTGGTCTTGGTTTGGGGGCCTCCCTTAGCAGTGCTCAAGTCATTCTGGTGGTGTTGGAGTGGAACCCAGGGACCCCACACGTGAGGCCTGTACGCTGGCCCTTGGAGTCCTCTCAGCCCAGTTTTCTGATCACCTTGACCCTGTAGGACCCCCCCAAATGAAACAGACAAGAGGGACTGACAGAGTGGACACCCAGTCACTGCCTCCTCGGACACCATCCCCCTGCTCGGTGGGGCCTGGGACAGCAGTCAGGGAAAGGCCTCATTTCTAGACAATCTCAGGTGCTTCCATTTGGAACTTCAGTGAGGATCGGAGGACGGACGGCACTGCTCAGAGCCCTTGACCAATATGATTTTGCCACTGAGGCCCACGACCTCCAGGAAGGCCTTCCTGATTGCTCCCCTGTTGGGGTGCCCCTACCCTTCAGTCACAACGGCTGGGGAAAAGGACCAGCACTTTTGGGCTCCTTTGTGGGTATGAGGAATGTAATTGAGGACAGCTGTCTTCCCCTCTCTGCGCCCCAGATTTCCTGCGGTTGGCAAGGCCGATGGCGCCCTTATCAGGCTTATCAGGCTTCAGAGAGCCAGTCGGGCCCAGCATCCTCCCAGGCCGAGTTGGGGCGCCCCACACACAACCCACTGTCCACCCACTGCCACCCCAGCGCAGGGCGCCCACGGAAGGCGGGCAGCGGGCAGGGCTCTCTCACCACGTGGGGGCCTGGGCTTTCCGGGTTCGCGCTGATGGCGGCCTCAGCTAGAAGCTCCTTGCGCACTGCAGAGACCGCAAAGGGAGAGGTGGGTGTGGGGGTCTGGCCCGGAGACCCAATGTGCATGGCACATTGAAGAGGGCCCTGGGGTAGCACCTACCTGAGCTGCCTCTGCCCCCCAAACCTCACCCCTTCACCCCGACCTGCCTCCCTCCCCTCCCATCTCAGCTCGCCTCCCTTCCTCAGCCTCCCTGATCCCCTGGACCCCACAGGCCCCTTGTGCACATCGAATCCAGGCTGGGAAGAAAAACAGGCTTTCAGCCCAGCCCTCACACGTGTACCCCCAAAGGCCTAGGACCCATGGGCAGACGGCGGAGTGAGGTTGGCGCACCCTGGTTCCGGATGGAGTCCTGGGAGGTGGGCCCCCGGACCTTGGGCTGCTTCTGCTCCAGCCGGGCCAGGGCGGCGGCGGCGGCCATCTGTGCCTCATCTGTGGGGCCCTGGCGGGGCTGCCTGAGGGTCGGCTGGCTCGGCTTATCTTTGGGGGATTTATCCCTGAGGAGAGAGGGAGGGAAAGTGAGGCAACGGGGCACGGGGAGATGACAGCCCCCACCGCCCATCCACTAGCTGGTTCTCCAGCTCCTCACCGTCTCCTCTTATGGACGTGCAGGCCCTGGGTGGGGGCCCCAAAAAGTTGGGCTGGCATTGGACAGTCAGGTTTGGGCCCGCAGTCACGAGACGCGGGGCCTCACGGGATGGGGTGGAGCCGGCCCTTTCCCCCGTCCCAACGAGACCCCGAGTTGCCACCCATGAACAGCCTGACTCCTGATCAAGCTGCTAAACGGCCATGATCCCAGAGACTAAGGAACAAATCTCGGAACTCAGCAGGTTTTCGCAGAAATCCCTCCAAATTTAACTGTTGGAATTTCGGAATCCCAAAATCATGTGGTCACTGCTGCAGCCGCGTGACATATGTTATTCATAACCAGCAATAGAAAACAAATAGTCTACTCTTGCATTTTTGGCATATCCGAGTATTGGGGTAAAATCCCAAATAATGATGGGTCAGGTGTCAAAATATTGAATGTAATCAAAGTAGAGAGAGAGTAATGTGGAGATCATCTGCCCCACAGATAGGGGGACGGCGTGGGATGGGGGTATACTGGGGTTTTTGGGGGTGGAGAATGGGCACTGGTGAAGGGACAGGTGTTTCACTGTATGACCGAGACTTAGGCCCGAAAGCTTTGTAACTGCTTTCATGGTGATTCAATAAATAAAATTACAAAAAATGAAAAAAAAAGTAAGGTGGAGTTCATGCCCGATTCAATCAGCCTAATCAGTGGCTGAATAAATAGCAGTACTCCTACATTAATAAAAACAAAAAAATTTTTAAATTTTTTTTAAAAAGTTGGGCTGGACTCCCCAGACCCTGTGCCCATAGAGAACTTCCAAGGAATGAAGGGCTTCAGGCCCCATCGTGCCCAGCTAAGAAGCTTCTGCCAACTCCCAACAGCGGCCATTCTCCCCGTCTCTCCCCTCTTCCTCCTCATCCCAGAGGCCAGAAGTGTCTGCGGCCCCAATCTGCGGAGGCCCCAGGAGCGCTGGCTCTCAGCTCCCCTCAGACCCACAGCCAGCAGCTATGGGGCCATCCCTCACCCCCACCCTACCCCGCTGAGCCATGGAGCCTGACCAGGTCCCAGTACACTCTAGATCTTTCCAGGAAAAATTACGTTTTTTTTCAATTTTTATTACTTTTTAGGTCGCACCCGGTGATGCACAGGGGTTACTCCTGGCTCATGCACTCAGGAATTACTCCTGGCGGTCTCGAGGGACCATATGGGATGCTGGCAATCGAACCTGGGTCAGCCGCGTGCAAGGCAAACACCCTACCCGCTGTGCTATCATTCCAGCCCTGAAAAAAAATTTTTAAAAGCCCTTTTTAGGGCCAAGGGTGTGACTCAGCACTGGGGAGCTCTGCCTGTGAGGCCCTGAGTTGGATCCCCAATACTATTTTGATTCCCAAGACACCTCACCTTCCTCTTCCCCGCATTGCCAAGGTTAAAAACCCAGGGGTCCTGCATGCAGAGTCTGTGCTCTAGTCTGTTAAGTCATCTGTCCGGTCCCCAGGATCCTTTTAAAAATGAAGCCAGGGGCCGGAGTGATAGTACAGATGGTAGGGCATTTGCCTTGCACATGGCCAATCTGGGTTTAATCTCCAGGATCCCATATGGTCCCCAAAGCACCGCCTGGAGTAATTTCTGAGTGCAGAGCATGGAGTAACTCCTGGACATCGCTGGATGTGACCCAAAAAAAAGAAAAAGAAAAACACACACCTAACACTGAAGCAGGGCCAGAGCAACAGGACAGTGGAGAGGGTGCTTGCCTTGCACAAGGCCTACAGGGGTTGGATCCCCGGCAACCCAAATAGGGTCACCCAAGGCCACCAGAAGTGATCTCTGAGCGCAGAGTCAGAAGTAAGCCAGAGCACTGCTGCGTGTGGCCCAACATAAAAAATAAAAATAAGACTAATAAGGGCTGGAGCGATAGCACAGCGGGTAGAGTGTTTGCCTTGCACGCGGTAGACCCAGGTTCAATTCCCAGCATCCCATAAGGTCCCCCAAGGAGTAACTCCTAAGTGCAGAGCCAGGTGTACCCAGCATTGCCGAGTGTGACCCAAAAAGAAAAAAAAAACCCAAGACTAACATCACCTCAGAATTCATAAGGTCCTTCCCTCTTCCTGAATGCTGCCACCCAGTCTCCCCAACCAACCCCCTCTGCAAGCATGGTATGGGAACCCAGCTGAGTCTCCCATTCTTCCACTTCTTCAAGTCTCCCCCCACCCAAAGTCAAGATCCACTCAATCTTTTCCCCCAAGAGCTCTCCTTCCCTGATCCTCCCAGACTATCCATAGCTGCTCTTAGCACCCCCAATTCACCCAGGATCTCCCAAGCATCTGACAAGCCCTACAACATCTTGAACACACCGAGCCATTCGGGCTCTCGCCCCGACCCCCCACCCAGCGCAGATCCTGGGTCTGGACAGTCCCCCACCCCAACCACCAGAGATACGAAGCCTGGTTACTTTGCCACCGCAGCTGCAGTCGTACCCCCAGGCTCAACCCCAACCCAGAGGTTCACCTCAAATCCCCCATATCTGATGTCTAGACCATGCCTCTTCCGGGTCCGCCCGGCCGACCCTCGACTTTCTCTTCGGCCCCACCCCTCAAAGGCACGCCCCTTTGTCCGCCCCGCCCCCGGAGGTCTCGGCCCCTTAGTCCCACCCCCCGGCCTTTGCCCCGCCCCCCGAAATCTCCCCACACATTATACCCACACCCCCACGTTTCTCTCGGTCCTCCTCCCGCACCCCTCGTCCTCTCTGGACACCCCACCCCCAGCTCCGCCGCGCGGCTTCCGGCCCCGCCGTCTGTCACTCACGCCCCCGACTCCGCGAGCTTCTGACCCGGCCCCGCGCTCTTGAATTTGATGTCGGCCTTGATCTCCTGGAAGAATTTCTTCATAGTGGCGGCGGGGCCCGGCGGCGGGGGGCCGCGGGGTGTGGGGGGCACGGGGCCCGATCGGGGAGGGGCCGGCCGGAGCCGATAACCGGAAAGAAAATACCGAGCCTCCGGAAGTCCCGCCTCCGCGCGGCAGCGCACGTGACAATCGGCCCAGCGCGCCTCTCTAGCGCTCGGCGGCGTTTCGCGAGCCGGCCGGGCGGCCGCTCTGTCCACTCGACTCCGCCTCTCTGTGGTTCTTCCGGACTCCGTTGCCAGGGACGACGAAGGCGCTTCGCTTGCCAGTCTCAGGCCAATGCGTTTTCCACTGCGCTCCCTGCGGGGGACATCTAAGAGCGAGGAACCAGGCCACGGATGGTGCCCGGCTCCAGAGCCTCCCGGGACGCCTCCGCTCTTACGTGACCACACCCCGATTCAGTGATTCCTTGGGAACACCACACACACCCGGTGAGCGCCGACGTAGCCCGCGGACAATGGAGGGCCCTCGGAGGTGACTGAAATTTTAAGAAGATCTGATCCTGAGAGTGTTGGCCTACATTTAAGGAAGAATCAATCGAGTGCAGAGGCCAAGGAACCCCGCGGAACCTTAGTGTCCGGCAGCTGCCAAAGAGGGACTAAGAATAGCAGACGCCTCCAGGGATAGACAGGATGGTGACAGTTCGAAAACTCACCCCAAAGGGCACATTTTTCTCCCCCCTCCCCACTGCGGGGGATGACATCTAGGGGTTCCCACATACAGCAAATGTTATTCCGCCCCTTTAATATTGTTCTGTCATACTACATACACTGAGTAGATTAAGTGAATGTTTTATGATTTTCCTTTAATATTGAAGTAGCTCTGTACCAGCCCAATAGAAAAGGACACTCCCGGCTGGTAGCATGATGATGATGATGATGATTAAATTTTTACGGGATTGGGTGGGGGGACACTCCCAGTAGTGCTCAAGAGTTACTCCTGACTACGTTTAGGACTTGATTCGTAGCAGTGGTCCTGGAACCATGTCGATGTGGAGGATTGAACCTGGTTCAGCCACGCACAAGGCGGGAATCCTGAAATTCTGGAATAGCTGACATCCTTAATGAGGCTGGCTAAAATGTAGATTCGGGTGCCTGGAGGCTTGAAGTCTCTGGGTTGAGATTCTTTAGTGTTCCTGGGGAAACTAAATGGTGGGTTTTCTCCACGTGCTCAGCAAGTGTGTAATTCCATGAAGACGTTTATCCTTGAGGCTGGGAAAGTGGAACAGCTCTGGGGCATAGGGCATTGGCTCCTCTGTTGCCCCATCTGGAATGCCGGGATAGAAACTAACAAGGGATGGTGAAATTAACCACACTTAACGAGGCTAGAAGATACCCGTGTACAGGAACTGCGCAATAAATGGTCTGTTTCTTTGGCCAAATGCCCAGTAATGTGGTTTTTGTATTTTGGCCTGCACCCAGAGATGCGGTGCTCAGGGATTACTCCTGACCCTGTGCTCAGATCACTCCTGGAAGTGCTCCTGGGCTATTATAGGGTGCTGGGGATTTAATCCAGATCTGCTGTGTTCAAGGCAAGCGCCCTGGCAACTGTAATATCCCAGTTCATAAGGATGTTGGTTTGGGGCGGGGTCTTATTTTATAAGGAGATTTTTTTTTTGGTTTTGGGTCAAACACAGCGGTGATCAGGACTTACTCCAGTCTCTGCAATCAAGGTTCACTCCCGTTGGGCTCAGGGGACCCTATGGGTTGCCTGGGATGGATCCCAGGTCGGTTATGTTAGGACAAGCAAGCACTCTGCCTGCTGTACTATCTCTCCAACCCAATATAAAGATCTCTTTTTTTTTCTTTCTTTTTTTTCTTTTTGCTTTTTGGGTCACACCCCACGATGCACAGGGGCTATCCCTGGCTCTGCACTCAGGAATTACCCCTGGCGGTGCTCAGGGAACCATATGGGATGCTGGAAATTGAACCCCGCGTGCAAGGCAAACGCCCTACCTGCTGTGCTATTGCTCCAGCCCCTAAAGATCTCTTTTGAAGTACAAAACTTTATCCTCTCTGATCCAGTCCCTCCAAAGTGTTCCCCAATTGTATGGCTGAAACCCAATCATGAACAACTTTGTAACTGTATAGCTCAGGGTCAGTCAATTAAAAAAAAAAAAGTATTCCCGGGCTGGAGTACAGAGCAGGTAGGGCATTTGCACGCGGCCAACCAGGGTTCGATTCCCAGCACCCATATGGTCCCCAGAACACCGCCAGGAATAATTCCAGAGCGCAGAGCCGGAAGTAACCCCGGAGTATTGCCGGGTGTGACCCAAAAAGAAAAAAAAAAGTATTCCCAGGTACTTTTAAGAAAATTCTCGCCTTGCTGGACCTGAGGGAACTTGGGAAAACTGGTGGTGAAAAGTTGACACTGGATTGGTGATAACACATTTTATCCTAATACTTTATCATTAATTTTGTAATTCACGGTTCTTTAAATGAAAAATCTTTTGTAAATGAAGAAACTTTCACCTCTGGGGCCTGAGCGATAGTACAGTGGGGAGAGCGCTTGCCTTGCACGCGGCCGACCCGGGTTCGATACCCGGACTTCATTATGGTCCCCTGATCACCGTCAGAAGTAATTCCTGAGTGTAGAACCTCGACTAACCCCTGAGCATCGCCAGGTATGGCCCAAAGAGCAAAAAAAAAAAAAAAAAAAAAAGAAAAAGAATAAAGAAATTCTCACCTCATGACTGTTCCTTCACAAAATACTATATACACTAGCAAGTGGGAAAACCGAAGCAGATTAAATAACGAGCTGTGGCGCACCTGCAATACAGTTTTTGTCATGAACTAATGAAATGTTTGGGTATGTCGTGGCGCTGGCACATAGAGTCTGCGAGAGAAACTTACAAAGTCCGAAAGTAACCGTGCGCTTTTCGCAGCGATTTACGCCGGAGCGCCCCCGCCCCTCCACCCCCAGCGTCTCCGTCTAGGCCCCGCCCCGCCCGCGCCGGCTGTGGCGCGCACCCATTTGAGCTGCACGGCCCCTCTTAGAGCATCCAATGGGCGACGGCGGTTTACGCTCCTCCTTCCTCAGTAGCCAACGGCAGCTTAGGACCTCGGGTCGCGAGTCCAGTGGTATCCCGTGGCCCGCAGCGCCACTTTAAGCCTTCTCTTGAGGAAAACCTTCCAGTGACCCGCCCCCTATATCGATTGGACTTCATTCCCTGTGGTGTCCAATAGTCAGGCGCCCTCTCAAAACTCCGCCCTTAATGCTTGGAGCCCCGCCCCAAAGGAGTCGCGTCCCGCTTCTTCGCTCCCCGGGCGCCTCTGTCTCCCTCCTCCCCCTTTTTCCCTTTCACCTCTCCTAACCTCCGCCCCCTCCCATTAGGCCTTTGGGTCACGCCCCTTGGCTCTGCCCGTTATCCAATCCCGCTAACGCGCTTGACTCCAGCCCCTCTTCCGATTGGCCCCTGCGCGCCTCTATCCCGCACGTGGTCTTGAGCGACGGCTCTGCCCTCCCGTGACGGTGGGAGGGCGGGATTTCCGGCGGCGCGTGGTCCAATGAGCACGGCCTGGCCCTTCATGCCCCGGAGGCCGCTCCCGCCCCCTCGGCGCCCCGCTCCCGCCCCCGGCTTCGCCTCCCGCTGCTGCCGCCGCCGCCGCCGCTGCCGCCGCCGCCGCCGCCGCTTCCCGCGGCCTGGGCCTCCAGCCGCCAGCATGCCGCATGCCTTCAAGCCCGGGGACTTGGTGTTCGCCAAGATGAAAGGCTACCCGCACTGGCCGGCCCGGGTGAGGCCGCGCGGGAGATGGGCGAAGGCGGGCCGGGGGGGCCACGACTGAGGGACCCGCGCCGCCGGGACCTGCCTGAGTGGGCGCCGGGCCTGAGGGACCCGCGCGCAGAGGAGGGCGCCGCGGCCGAGGGACCCGCGCGCCGAGGCTCTGGCGACCCCGGACTGAGGACTCTGCGGACGGGGGTGGGGGTGGGGGACGGCTCGGAGGACCCGAACCTTCGAGACTTGCCCCCTCGGCGGGGGACTCCGGGTCGCCTCAGGCCCGGGGGACCCTGCGCCGGGAGCCTCGAGAACCGGGGTTCAGGCCCCCAAGTCCGGCGGAGGAGGGTCGTGGTGAACTCCCCGCCTCTGGGACCCGAGTCTGTGTCGTGGGTCTGGGGGCCCCCCCGTGTGCGGGGCTGGGGGGACCTTGTTTGGACCCACAGGAATGTGGGGGTCCGGGGCCTGAAGGAGCGACACGGAGGGGTGTCACGGCCGAGGGTGCGCGGATCTGAGCGCCGTGACCGCCGGGCGGGGCTGCAAGTTGTGTGGGGGAAACTGAGGAGAGGCGCTTAGAGCAAGTAGGGTCCTCCCCTTACGGCCGGGGGCTGCCCCCAGACCCTCTCACCTAGGATCCCGCCACCCGGGAGCCACCTCCCGAGGGCGACGGGCGCCCGTTGGTGAGGCCTGAAGCCCAGAAGGACTAGAGGGTCGCGGATGCGCTTGGAAATGGGGCTGAGGGCTTCTGCTCTCCAGGCTCCTTGTCCCGAGAGGCCCGGCTCGGAAGCAGAGGGGCACACCCCGACCCCACAGGGTCTGAAACTGGCGGTGGTGGTGGGACGGGTGCGGGCGCGCCGGGGAACTGGTCCTCTGCAGGGACCCTCGCAGCAGGAGGCCGATGGCGGGGTCTAGGGAGGAGAAAAGGGAATGTCTGCCGGACGCTTGCTGTGGAGGAAGCAGAGGACCCAGATAATGCTGGGGTCCCGGTCTGCAGCACCCCGCCCCTTGTCCCCCAGGTCTGGGAGCTCCCAGCTTCGCTGGCTGCAGAGCTCTTGTCGGTTTTAGTGCACAGGACAGAAGGCAGACCCACCCCCCCACCCCCCCATGACACACACCCAAGACAGAGGTTGGTGGCCTGCGCTGGGGACTTGCAGGCATTTGAGGGGAGGGGAGGGTTGAGGCCGTCTCTTGAGCTGCCCAATGGGCTGGCTCACGTCCCTGCTGTGCACCCGGGCTGTTGGTTGCTCCCCGGTGGAAGCCGAAGCCAGGCGGGAGGGCAGGGCCCGGGACTGAGGCGGCTGGAGCAGGTTGCAGCTGGTGCTCCGGGGCCGAGAGGAGAGGCGGGGTCCAGAGGTGCCCGGCTGGCCCATGCTGCAAAGCTTTGAGGATGCTGCCGACCGCTGGGGATGCTGGGCCCGGAGGGGGCTGGGCCGGGAGAGGGGGCCCAGGAGCAGCAGGGCGCCCATTCCCGCAGGCACCCAAGTGTTAAAGGGCTGGGGAGGAGATTGGGAGGGGATTAAGCGGGGCCCTGGCGACACCCATCCAACCTGATTTGCGTGGGCCCACTTTCTTGGGACTCCCCTGCTGTGCCCAGAAACTTGACCATCAGCACCGCAGGCCGGGCCGTCCCTGACCACTGCTCAGGCATCTCCCTCTCCTAGCCCAGACCCCCTCCCGCTGCCTCTCTTGAAGGAGCCCGGCGGTTCCCCTCCTCCTCCTGGTCTGTTCCCAGCACCTGATTGGAAGTGAAGGGGTTGCTCGCCTCCTTGTGGGGAAGTGACTGACAGCTGCCGGAGCCCATGGGCCTGTAGGGAGAGGGTGGGACTTCCTGGATGCTCAAGGCCTGTCTCCTGCAGCCCACCCCCCACCCTCTGCATCCTTGGAGCTCCCAGCTGCAGCCTCTAAGAGACCGACCCCCAGCGCACCCCTCTGGGTAGGACAGGGTTCTGTGGGAGGGTCAGAAGGGACTTCCTAGCATCCGAGCTCGGCTGCACGCCTCCCCGCAGCTCAGAGCTCCTAATTTGGTTGTGCTCAGGTGAAGCCCCTCTACCTTGGAGGCAGAAAGCGCCCCCTCCTGTTAGGAGGGGTTAGGGACGCCCTGGTGGAACCCCGGGCACCGAGGAGCTCAGATACCTCTCTGGAAGGCCTGGCAGAGGCGTCCCACCTTGCTCCAACCCCAAGTCACTGGTCTGTGGGGATTTTCCGGATCGGTGAGCTCCAAGGCCCCCCTACCCCCGCCTAGTGCGTCCCCTCACCAGCCTCTCATCGCAGATCGACGACATTGCCGACGGTGCTGTGAAACCCCCACCCAACAAATACCCCATCTTCTTCTTCGGAACACACGAAACGTAAGTGGCCCCCGTGGGGCGTGCCCCTGCCCTGTGCCTCTTGGGGTGGCCCCTGCTCACCCGTGCCCTGGCCTGCGGCCTTCCCTTGCAGGGCCTTCCTGGGACCCAAGGACCTGTTCCCCTACGACAAATGCAAGGAGAAGTACGGGAAACCCAACAAGAGGAAAGGTTTCAATGAGGGGCTCTGGGAGATCCAGAACAACCCACACGCCAGCTACAGCGCGCCTCTGGTGAGTCTGGCGCTCAGACCGGGGGGCCTCGGTGTCCTGGCAGCTGGCCATGGCGGGGCCAGGGGGGCAGATCATTCCCTGGGATCCAGGCTGGGCGCTTGGGGGTATTGGAGAACAATCCTAGACCCTACCCACTCAGTGTCAGATACTCCTGCCCCCGTGCGGTCAGTCACGGATATCTCTGAGGATCCTCTGGGTGGTAACTTCCGTTCCGGGGTCAGCCAGGGAGGGTCATTCTCACTCTCCACTTCTGTAACTTTTTTGACTTTGTGAGTCCCATCAGTGATGCTCGGGGCTGACTCCTAGCTCTGTGCTCAGGAATCACTCCTGACAGGGCTCCGCGTGGTCGGTGGCAGGCAAGGCAAGTGCCTTAAACCCGGGCAGGGTTCTGCAGCCTTGGTTTCCCCGCCTCTCCGCCCCACTGCTGCCCAGTGGTCACTGGGAAAAGTTCCCATCCGTGGAGGCCTAAGGTGAGGGATACAGGCCTGGAATCGGAGAGGCTTCAGCGGGGTAGGTGAGTGGGTGCGACAGGGGAAAGACGGGGCTCCAGCACGGAGCACGGGACAGGGTGTGGGGTGTTCGGTTCGTAGATGCTCATGAGGTCAGGGCTTCCCTAGCCCAGGAGCTTCGGAGAGGAGGCCGCTGCCTTGTTCTGCTTTGGGGGCATGTGCAGGAGGAAACAGGAAGGAGGTGTCAGAGCCAGACTTAGATAGAAAAATGGGGTTCAACTGGGGGTCTGGTTTTTGTAGCTCCCCTCCAGTTGGGCTTGACTTTGGAGCCTTGAGATGGCCTCGCTGTGTCTCTTTCAAGGCTTAGCTTTATCGCCACGCTCCCAGCCCGCTTGCCCCCTGCTGCTCAGAGCCTTGGAACCCAGTGGGGGCCAGGCCCAGATCACAGCTCCCAGCTCCGTAGCTCCTTGAGAAGGGGTGTCTGGAGTGGTGGGGCTTGCGGTTCCCCACCTGAAATGCATCTAGAAGATGCTGGCGCAGTCGGGGATCCCTTGGGGGAGGGGCAGCCCCAAAGGGCATCCCCGCCTCTGTCAGCAGCCACAGAGTCTCATAAGCTCTTTTTCTGGCCCCCGCTCAAGTTTGAAGGCAGCCCCGGGAGCTTAGTCCCTGCCGGTGAATCACCGCGCCCGTCACATTTATTGTCCTCCCACGGCCGCTGTGCCCGCAGAAAGCCTGCCCCCGAGGAAGAAAACCCCAGAACTGGGCTGCCCTGACAGCACAGACTCCCCGATGCCCGAGAGACTGAGAGCATTCGTGCTTGGGGCAGCCTAGGAGTCTGGAGGGCTGGCGGGGGGTCCTAACCCCTCAGTACCTTCACACAGGAGGTGGGTTGAAGGTGCCGGGCTCAGCCCAGAGAGAGAGCGAGAGCCACTGGCTGAGTGCCCAGTATTATTGTTAATGTTTTGTTTTGTGTCATCCAGATGCTCAGGGGTTTCTCCTGGCTCTGCACTCAGGGGTTACTCCTGGTGGTGCTTGGAGCACTAGAAGGGATGCCAGGAATCGAACCCAGGTTGGCCGCACGAAAGGCAAAAATGCTACCCACTGTGCTATCACTCTGGACCATATTTATCTATTTATTTATTTGCATTGCCCTTGAAAATCATTCTCTGATTTGTGACTTGATGTATGTGACCCCACCTCGTGCGGGGTGGCTTCCTAAATTCAGGTTAATGAAATACTTTACATCCCTTGAGGATGGGTTCTAATTTAGATTATCTTCAGGAAGGTCCTTTTACAAAGGATTGTCTTTTTTTTTCTTCCCTTCCTGTGGTGCTGTGGTTGCTGTGATTTGGGGCGCTGAGGCCCCAGATTTGTTCGAACCCCCCTGCGGTTGCATGTGTTGTGGAGCTTCGTCAGCAGGGCAGACCCACTGCCCCTAAGCCGTGTGCCTGGGCGTGGACCATGGATGTCTTTTTTTTTTTTTAATTTTTTTGCATATTTGATTTGGAGCCGTACCCCATGGTATTCTGGGGCTGGTCCTGGTTCTCTGCTCAGGAGTTTCCCCCCTCATGCTGGTGCTGGGGGGACCTTACATGGAGCCCAGCCATCGAGAGGGGCCAGCCTGCTGCAAGACAAGCCTGGACTCTCTCCGGCCCCTCAATTTTAAATTATTTATTTTACTTGTCTTAATTGGGTGAGAGGCAAACGCTCTAACACTGAGCCATACCCAGTGGCGCTCAGGGCTCACTCTGGGCTCCATGCTCAGGGTCTCTCGCCTTAGGGCTTGGGGAGCCATTTGGGCTGCCAGGGATTGGACCCCGGTAGGCTGCGTGCAGGAAGCGCCCTCCCTACTTGTACAGTCGCTCCAGCCCTGTCTTTGTTTCTGTGTGGGGGCCACTGAGGCCCATCTGAATCCCCTGTCGCCTCCTGAGAACGCAAGTAGGGACCCTGAGCAGCGCCTGCTTGCCTTGCGTGCCTTCTGCCGACCATTTGGCAGCGCAGTGCCCCCTGATACGGGCCAGAGCAAGCATCACAGGGATGGCGCTGCCTTGCACACGGCTGACCTGGGTTCCATCCGCTGCACCTCATGGGTTCTCCCATGCACCGCCAGGAATGATTGCTAAGCATTGCCAGGTGTGGCCCCAAAAACCAAAAAAGCCATCTCTTTACCTCCCTACTACGAGCCCCACAGCCCTGGAACCCTCACAGCTTCCTGGGCCTCAGTTTCCCATCTGAAAAACGAGAAGGCTGATATCTGAGTATCCCCCCTCTCCCGACCCCCACTGCGTCCTGGGCTGCTGGCAGGTGGGGCGTGAGCAGTCTCTCGAATTGGGGGTGACTCATGGTCATGGCCTGTCCCCCTCCCCTCCCCCAGCCGGTGAGTTCCTCTGACAGCGACGCTGACCGGGCCGGTGGCAGCGACGACGACGCCACTGACCGGGGGATCATGGCTGTGACAGCCGTGACCGCTGCAGCCACCAGTGACAGGATGGAGAGTGACTCAGACTCTGACAAGAGCCTGAAGCGCAAGGCGGCAACCTTAAAGGTAGGTTGGGGGAGCTGGTAGGGGCAGTTCAGATTCCTAGGTCCTTCCACTGCCCTGAGGTCTGTCCCCTGCCCACCCGCCCCCCTGCACCTTCCTTTGTCTGAAGCCTGCGGCTCTCTAAAACACTGGGGACATTCTGGCATGTCACCAACTCTGCTTCAGTCCCTGGCACTGCATAGGGTCTCCCAAACACCCCGGGCTTGGCCCCTGAGCACTACCGAACCCCCCTCCTCCAAAAAGGAAAATTGAGGGACCAAAGTGATAGTACAGGAGTGAGGGTTCTTGCTTGCCTTGCATGCAGCTGACCAGAGTTCAGTTTCCAGCACCCCAAGCCCCTTCAGGATTAATCCCTGAGCACAGAGCCAGGAGCCAGCCCTGAGCACTACTGGGTGTGGCCCCAAAAGAATGCCACAGGGAGAAAATTGAGAGGCCTTTCAAACACTGGGAAACTCACCCTTCCAAAGGCTAAAACCTTGGGGTGTCATTCGTGCCTCCCCAGTTGTGTTTTGGGGGCCCCGTGATCCACAGTCCCATTGACAGAACCCAGGTGGCAGGGGTGTGGTGCTCCGACTCCCCCAGGGGGCTCCCAGGCCCCAACTCTCCCAAGGGCTTCCTGCCTTGGGGGTGTGCGGGGGACAGGGGGGACCAGCGACCCAGTGGTGCTCCCCCACTCTGACTGCCCCCTTCCAGATGTCGGTATCCAAACGTGCACGAAAGGCCCCCAGCGACGTGGATCCCGCCAGCGCATCGCCGTCCGAGGAGGAGGAGAACTCAGAGAGCTCATCTGAGTCTGAGAAGACCAGCGATCAGGTGGGGTGACCCTGGCCAGGCTGTACCCCGGCTGGACCTCAGCCTGGGCAGCCTGCGGGGCCCGGCCTCAGCATCCCTCTCTCCACCCAGGATTTCACTCCCGAGAAGAAAACAGTGGCCCGGGTCCCACGGCGGGGTCCCCTGGCAAGACGGAAGAAAAAGGTAGGGGACTTGAGGGGGAGGTGGGTTTGGGGGGTCCAGCTCTAACAGCTCTCCACGGCCCCCTCCGCCCTGGAGTGGGGCCTCTCTAGAGGATGCCCATCCGGTGTGCAGAGGCTGGAGTGCATGCCAGGCCTCGAGAGAAGCCGGCGTGATGCTTGTGTGTCTTATAGGATTGGGTTTGGGGGCCACACCTGGCTCTGCTCGGAGTCACCCTGGAGGGTTCGGGTCTAGGCATGGCAGTCTCTGGGAGGCCGGGGCTGTGTCGGGTGCTCGGGGCCTGCCCTTGCTCTGCAGCCCTCACCCCGGTGCCGTCCCCTCCCAGCAGGCACCCTCCGCCTCTGACTCAGACTCCAAAGCAGAATCGGACCTGGCCAAGGGCGAGCCAGTGGCCGCGGCCCCGTCCCCCTCGCCCTCGTCCTCCTCCTCGTCCTCTTCCTCGTCGGACTCCGACTCGGAAGTGTCTGTCAAGAAGCCTCCACGGGGCAGAAAGCCAGGTAGGTGCCCCCCTGTGGGAGTCCGCAGCCCGGCCCCCACCCGGACCTGGGGAGCAACAGCGGAGCCACCCTCCCCGCACCTCCTTCCCCACAGCGGAGAGACCCCCCCCCAAGCCCCGCGGTCGGAAGCCGAAGCCCGAGCGGCCGCCCAGCAGCTCCAGCAGCGACAGGTGAGGGCGGAGCGGCTCCCCGCGGGCCAGCCAGGCGGGCCCCCTGGGTGCGGTGCTGCCCACTGAGCCGCCCGCCCGCCTGCCCCGCAGCGACAGCGACGAGGTGGACCGCATCAGCGAGTGGAAGCGGCGGGACGAGGAGCGGCGGCGGGAGCTGGAGGCGCGGCGGCGGCGGGAGCAGGAGGAGGAGCTGCGGCGGCTGCGGGAGCAGGAGAAGGAGGAGAAGGAGCAGAGGGAGCGGCGGCGGGAGCGGGCCGAGCGCGGGGATGCGCCCCCGGCCGCGGGCAGTGGCGCCAGCAGCGGCGACGAGCTCCTGGACGACGACGAGCCCGTCAAGAAGCGGGGCCCGCGGGGCCGCAAGGGCCGGGGCCCCCCAACCTCCTCGGACTCGGAGCCTGACGCCGAACCCGAGAAAGAGGTGCGTCCGGGTGGGGGCCTGGCGGCTTCACCCCGGTGTCCCCACGTGCCCAGTTGCCCCTGGGTGCAGCTGGGCCAGCCCCGCAGTGTCCTGGGAGGGCAGGAACAAGAAAGGACACCTGTGCGTGCAGGGGGGCCAACGGGTCTGTCCTCGTGTGGGTGACCTGAATGGGGCCCTGAAGGAAGCGAGGGGGCCCAGGAAGAGGCTGTGGGGGGAGCAGCACCGGCCGAGGGCACAGCCAGTGCCCAGGCCCTGGGCATTTGGGCCTGGGGAGGCACCTTCAAGGGGTGCTCAGGAACCCAGGGCCCTGCCCCGATTCTCAGGCAGCCAGGCCAGCTGCTCTAGGCTAGGTCCAGGAGCTGGTGCCACGAGTTCCCCACCATGTGGGTGTTCCGCAGGTCACCCCAATCATGATTGAGGGGCCTCCAGGCCTCCGGCGCTGTTAGGGGCCTGGATCGGGTGCATGCTAGGTTGTGCCCTTCGCTCTCTGCTCTTGCCCGGCCCCTCCTTCACTACCATTCCACCAAGGATCTGGCCACCCAGTCCGGTGGCAGGAGAGCGGTGGGGGCCCGACTGCACAGGGTCCCATGCGTGGATTTTCGTGCTGGGAACCCTGGTTCGCCCGTCCCTCTGCCAGCTGCCAGACAGGAGGCCTCCGATGAGTTCTAGAGGTTCAGTTCACGGGTCTGGGGACGAAGCCCCCTTCTGCCTCTCCAGCGCCCCCTCTCTCAGCAGGCCAAGAAGTCCTCCAAGAAGCCGTCAGCCCCCAGCACGGAGCCCGTGCGCAGAGCCAGTCAGAAAGAGAAGAGGGGGCGCTCAGAGGAGAAGCCCCGGCCCAGGTCAGAATGGCTCTGCCCACTTCTGGGCAGGCCCCCTCCCACTGTAGGGCCGCCCGAGTGTTCTTTACCTCCCAGGGTTCCCTTGCCTCGCTCTGGGGACAGGGAGTTGCCTTGGCCACGCAAACTCAGTTCTCAGGGTCCCCATGGCCCCGAAGCAATATCGAGATCTCCTGCCCCCTCCGGGGATTCTGTGGGTCCCAGTTGGGGTGCTGCTCACGCCCCCCTAGACTCTAGGACAGAGGTCAGCTCCTTTTGTTTGCGGCACTGCAGGAGTGGCCTCTTCTCCCCAGCTGGTTTGTTTGGGTCCTTGGGGGCCATTCCTGACTGTACTGGGGGTGCCATGGGGTGCTTGCGGGCTTCCCTCTGCGAGTGCGTGCCTGGCCCTTGGAACTTGCTCACCTCGGGTGTGGGGCGCCCGCCTTGATCTGTCTTCCTTGTTCCTCTGAACATTCGCTTACATCTGGGGAGGACAGAGCCCCACTTTCTACACTGGGCCTCCAGGCTGGCAGGAGTTGTGGCCTCCATCCTACCGCACTTCCGGCTCTGACCAGAGTCTTCTAGAAAGTCACAAGGTTGCACAGCTCTCGCTGTCAGTCAGGTTCCTGGGGGCACGGCTGCACCTCAGATGTCCTCTGGAGGTGGGCAGGGGAGAGTGGGCAGCACGAGTGGTCTCACTAGCTGGATGTCCATGGGTCCGTCCATCCCACAGGCCCATGAAGGTGGAGCGTCCTCGGAAGCGGTCAGAAGGCTTCTCCCAGGACCGGAAGGTGGACAAGAAGAAAGGTGAGGAGTCAGGCTCCAAGCGGCCATGGGGATGAAGGAGGGAGGCAGAGAAATGGGGCCTCGGCTTGGGAGTTGGGGGGACCGTGCCCACCAGCGCCCACAGCGCAGACCCAAGCCGTGCTTGCACCCCAACCCAGAACCTTCTGTGGAGGAGAAGTTGCAGAAATTGCACAGCGAGATCAAGTTCGCCCTCAAAGTTGACAATCCGGTGAGGACCCCCGAACACCCTCCCCCCATGAGCGTGGGGCCACCCCTGCACCCCACCCCCACATCCAACGGTTCTCCGACCCGTCATCTGGAGCGCTGCCTGGAGGCTATCTTGGGATATGGGCACATCTGGGGTGACAGGGCACCTGTGGGTCTGGTGTCTGCTCTTCCCCCCAGAACCCTCTCCTCGGGTCCCCACCGCTCGGTTCCCTCGGGGCCCAGGGCTGCCCTCCTCACCCGCTCCCCATGCTCCCCAGGATGTGAAGAGGTGCCTGAGTGCCCTGGAGGAGCTGGGGAGCCTGCAGGTGACCTCCCAGATTCTCCAGAAGAACACAGACGTCGTGGCCACGCTGAAGAAGGTAGCGGGGGCCGGGGGAGAGAGACCGGGGGGGGAAGCTGGCTGGGGGGGCTCCCCTGCTGTTCTGGGCCGGGCAGAGAGGCCAGCACGGCGGCCAGCTGCGCTCCCTGAGCCAAGCCTGGGCCCCGCGGCAGATTCGCCGGTACAAGGCCAACAGGGAGGTGATGGAGAAGGCGGCCGAGGTCTACACGCGCCTCAAGGCGCGGGTGCTGGGGCCCAAGATGGAGGCGGCGCCCAAGGCCAACCGCAGCAGCATCGAGCGTGACAAGGGCGAGGCGGGGAAGGCCGAGGAGACGCTGGCCAGAGAAGAAGGCCCCACGGAGAAGGCGGGGGGCCAGGCCGGCTCAGGTGAGGGGCCGGATGGGCAGGCTGGGGCGCCGAGAACCCCCAGAGAGACGGGGGTCCTGATGCCAGCGCTGCGGGGACGTTAACAGGGTCAGTGCCGCTGGGGCAGCAAGGTAGCTTCACCGACCTGTCAGGTCGCCATCTGGAAGCTGCCCAGCATAGCGAGGGTCCCGGGTGGGGGTCCCTGACCACAGCCCTGCGTCACCCTGCGCCCTATTTTCCCCAGACTTCTCAGCCCCCATCAACGGGGAGGCCGCGTCGCAGAAGGGGGAGGAGCCAGATAGCAAGGACGCCGAGGAGGGGCCCACCTCGGAGGAGGGGCCCCAGGGTGGCTCCTCCGAAGACCTGTCGCACAATGAGTGAGTGTGGGGCCCCCGGCAGGAGAACACCTGGGTCGGTGCAGCTCCCGCAGCCCCTCTTGTTCCCACCCACCCATAGCCACCCATGGGTGGCTGGGGCTGACCGTCGGCCCCCTGTGTGTGTCCCCCCACCCAGCAGCAGCACTCGGGAGGGCCCCAACCTGGACGGGCCGGCCAGCGAGCGGCCAGAGCCCACAAGGCTGCGAGTGGACTCGGAGTCTCTGGACGAAGACGACAGCTGAGCCCCTGCCGGCGGCTGCCCCCAGACGTCTGTCCGTCTGTTCGTCCGCCCACCCTGGCGGCGGTGGCGGCGGCCCCGGCTCCCTCCTTCCTGCGCCAGGGAGTGGAGAACTGATGGGGGACCCCGCCGATTGTTTGTATTTGTCCCTCGGGTTCTTTTCTGCCTCACTTCTGATTTCCAGCCGCCATGAAATGACTATAAAGGGTTTTTTTAATGAAAAAAAAATCACTTTATTGGTTTGGTTTCCCAGTGCGGGAGGAGCCATCAGCAACCTGGCAGGGCCCCCTCCTTAGGGCTGCCCCCCGCCCCGCCCCAAGCCCTGGATCAACGGAGGTGCAGGCAAAGCTTCACCGGCCTCTCACGGCCACCCAGAGGTGGCAACGGCAGGGTGGCACCCTTGTGTGGTTTGGGTGAGGTGAGGCTTCCAAAGGGGTGCCCGGGTGCGGTGGGACCCAGCAGGATAAGCGCAGGCATCGGTGGGCGTCTGGCAAGCACACCCAGGGACTCAGGGCCACACTTGTGGTTCTGGGGTTCTGGGGCTGGATGAGGTCCTGCCCCCTGGAAGCTGACGCAGCCGCTGTCTGTGGCTGGACCCTGGTCACTGTCTGCCTAAACTGCCCACTTGGCAGGGCCCCTGCTGGTGCCAGTCAGATAGTTTCTTTTGTGGCAGCTGCAGACTGAGCTCCTAAAGGGGACCCCAGGAGGCAGGGTCTAGGGCCGTCGGAGCCTGGTGTAAACCAACACCCCAACATCCTGTCCTCCGGCCAGGCAGCATGGCTGTCTCCCCAAGACCCGTCTCTGGGCTCAGCCAAAGGTGACAGGAAGCCCTGCTCTGGACAGTGGGGGCGTCATGCCTCAGGGCACCCCTTCCTACCTCCTGCCACAGCTCTCCTGCTATTAGCTCCAGACTTGGGGGTGCCCAGGGCTTCCAACTGGCTGCAGCCACCTGTTGGGTCTAGAAAAATGGAGGCTCCTGAAAAGAAAGGAGTGCAGAGATGGGGAGGGAGCACGGGCCCGGCCCCAGAGACTCACCAGGCACAGGCGGAGGGGCGTCCCCTGCCCTGCCTCTGCACTCTGTGAGGCATCAGCGTGACTGTGCCTTTAGCAGCTGCGGCCCGGGGATTGCGCTGTTGTACGTCCAAGTCGGGAAGGGAGGCCTGTGGTCCTATATCTAAGGGACCCCCCAACCGTGGGACCGGAAGAGCCCCCTGCCCTAAGGGTGACAAGGCTCCCAGGAGGCAGAGCTGAATGGGAAATGGTTTTGGGGGTCTGGGTGGCTGCCACCCCCCAGCGATGCTCAGGGGATCTCCAGGTGCCAGGGTGCCAGGAATTGAACCCAGGTGGGCTGTGTGCAGGCTAAACGCCCTCCTCGCTGCTCTAAGGCCCGGCCCCTTGGGTTGCTTTCAGAGTAATGATGGGCTCTTGTCCGGGATCCTAAGCGCCCTGATTGCTAGGCTGGGGCTGGGAGGGGTGGCAGGTGGGGCGTGGGGGCTCCTCGTCACCCCAGCAGGGAGCAGCCCCTCCAGAGAGCCTGAAGAGCGGGGGCTGCTTCGGGGCCGGGGCCGTGGGGACCGGGGGCGGCTACAGCTGCTGCCGACCCGCGGGGTGCAGGGCGAAGGGTCCCACCAGCCATCCGAGCGGGGGGCTCTGCTGCAGGTGGTCCAGAAGCTGCTCGAGCCCTTGCCACGCCTGGCGCATACGCTCGTGGCTCGAGCCCAGCTGCTCGGCGGCCACCTCAGCGCCAGGCCCGCCCGCCGTGGTGGCTGACACCAGGCCGTAGAGCTCACACAGGCTCTGGCGCGCCTGGCCCAGCCGCGGCTGCAGCTCGGAAGGCAGCCCCTGGAGGCCCGAGGCCAGGCCGCTGTAGGCCACATGCAGCTGCTGGAGGCTGCCGCAGGCCCGGGCCAGCGCGCGGGCGTCCGGCTCCTGCGGGGTGAAGGACACAGTGAGTTGCTGGCAGCGGCAGCCCACCCCCACCCCAACACACAGCAGGCCCCCATCCCTCCCTCCCAAGTCCGGCTGGCATTTGTCACCTGGTTTTGTCGTCGCTTGTGGGGGGACGCACCTCGTGGTGCTCAGGGCTAACACCTAACTCCTGGCCGGCTGCTCAGGAACCGCTCCCGGCTACACTTGGGGGACCCGATGGGATGCCAGGGGTGGACCCTGGGTCAGCGCCTTCCCCACTGTCCTATCACTCCAGCCCTCCCTGGTCAGCTGATTTTGGGGGTGTCAGGGATGGAGCCCAGGGCCAGCAGGGCCAGCAAGGCCAGCTCCTAGCTCATAACTTGCAAGGCCAGCACCATCTCCGCTCAGCCGGATCTCTGGGCCCACCCAGGGATGACCACCCTGGGGAGCAGGAGAGATGTGGCCCCCAAACCAGGTGCTACAAATGGGCCCACAAGGCCCACTGGGGAGGCCCAGTGCCCCTCAGCTGAAACGTGCCTCCTCTCCATCCTGGTCCCCACCCCAACATCTCCAACCTCACCCATACCCCTGCTCCACGACGCCCCCTAAACTCCAAGCTTTGACTTCCACCCCTGACCACACCCAGCTCACTGCTGCCCCAGGGCCTTTGTATCTGCTGCCAGTTCAGCCCAGAGCCTCGTTCCTCCATCCCTTCCGGGCCACCCTTATTTCCTATCCCAGCTCCCAGATGTCACTCTGAGGAGTGGGGAAATGGGTTGAAGGCATGGCAGCCGCCCAGGTTCTAGCCAAGGCACTGCAAGGTTAGGGATGATCTGAGAACTGCCTGGAGTGCCACAGTGACCCAGAGCAGCATCCATAGCCAGCACCAATCCCGAACCATCAGAGTATAGCTGGGCGTGGCTCCCGGTTTCCCCTGCGCAGCCCCCCAGAGAAAAAATATCCAGTCCCTTGCTCGGGGATTCAATCAGACTCTCATTTTTCTTGGGCATGGGGGTGCCCTCACCACCCTTGAACCCACTTCTGGGGGTGGACCTGGCTTCTCCCCTCACTTCCCCTGCTCCAGACCAGACAACCCTCAGGTGGGCATTGTGGTCACTGTCCAGAGCAGGGGCCTCGGGAGCCCAGAACTGATCCTTATGGCTCTCACAGACCTAAGTGGTGCCAGGGATGAACCCCAGATAGCACTTTTTAGGGGGGACTGGGGGGAGAGGCCAAACCTGGTGATGCTCAAGGGTCACTCCTGGCACACTGAGGGGCCCCTGCGGGATGCTGGGGATCGAACCTGGGTCGGCCGCTTACAAGACCAGAGCCCTCCCCACTGTCCTGTCGCTCTGGCACTGCACTTGGCATTTTCTCATTCAGAGCGACGCCCACTGGTCCCAGGGACTCGTACGCATGCTGAGAGGCTGTTGCAGCCCTTTCTCTGTGGTTCCGCTTTGCTCTGTTTGTGCTTTGTTGGGGGGGCATTGGGGTCACATCCGGCTGTATTTGGAG
Source organism: Sorex fumeus (assembly GCF_029834395.1). Taxonomy (NCBI): domain Eukaryota; kingdom Metazoa; phylum Chordata; class Mammalia; order Eulipotyphla; family Soricidae; genus Sorex; species Sorex fumeus. The sequence goes on from NW_026606098.1 coordinate 11,224,305, forward strand.
ATCACTCCTGCTTCGGCGCTCAGGGGCCCCGGTGGGATGCCGGGGATTGAACCCAGGTAAGCCACGCGCAAGGCCAGTGCCAAACGCCCCCTCCCCCCCTTACCTGCCCGAAGCAGTCCTCAAGCTGCGCCAGCGCTGACCGGGCTTGGAACTGGCTGTGCTGGAGGTGGCACAGGGCGTGCTCAAAGGCCCGCTGGCGGAAGCTGGGCGCCAGGTCGCCCAGACGCACGAAGTAGCTGCCTTGGTCAGCTGAGAGCACTTGGGGCCCCGGCGCGGAGGCAGCTAGCTGGGCTGGGAAGAAAGAGGCTTTGCTGAGTCCAGCAGCCGTGGGGTCCAGCAGCACCCCACTTATGCCAGTGCCGCCCCGACTCACCTTGCTCCTCGGCATTCATGGGGTGGAAGATCTCCCCCATGTCCCCCAGCAGGTCCCGGCACATGCTGGAGGCCGGGGCGTCCTCGCAGGCAGGAGTGGGGGCCGCAGACACTGCAGAGGCCACCCCCACACGGACAGCTTCCTGGTGGCCCCCAGCGGCCTCCTCGCCTCCTTGGTTGGGGACTCTGCAGCTGGCGGGTCCCAACGGGGACCCCGGGAACCAGCTCGGGAGGGAGCTGAGCCCACTCTGCACAGCGCCTGTGAGCCCGGTGGACATGGCATCTCTGGCGCCCGCCAGGAAGGACTTTGATGTGTCCAGGCCACCGTGGACCATCCCTGCGGCCAAGGAAGCAGCCCCAGACACCCCCTCACAGACCGTGTCCTTGGTGCCTGTTGCGATATTCTGGGTCGTGTTCAGGCCCGTCTGCACTGCACCCTCGGCCACGTTCATGGCCCCCATGAGCCCAGTGGTCACTGTGTCCTGGGCACCCGCTAACATGCCCTTGGACGTAGCTAGGCCTCCGTGGATGACACCTGTGGCCACATTCACAGCTCCGGTCACCCCACTACAGACTGTGTTCTTGGTGCCCATCAGCATGGCCTTGGATGTGTCCAGGCCAGTCTGGACGGCCCCTTTGGCCACATTCATGGCCCCAGTGACCCCCCCACAGACCGTGTCCTTGGTGCCCGTCGTGATATTCTGGGTGGTATTCAGGCCCATCTGCACTGCCCCTTTGGCCACACCCAGAGCCCCGGTCAGCCCAGCGGTCATGGTGTCCTTCGTGCCTGTCAGGATGGTCTTACTGGTGTCCAGACCGGTCTGGACGGTGCCCTTGGCCACATTCATGGCCCCAGAGAGCCCGGTGGTCACTGTGTCCTTGGTGCCCATCAGTACATTTTTACTGGTGTCCAGGCCAGTCTGGACAGTGCCCTTGGCCATGTTCATGGCCCCAGTCACCCCACCACACACAGTGTCCTTGGTGCCCATTGCAATATTCTGGGTGGTATTCAGGCCCGTCTGCACTGCCCCTTTGGCCACGCCGAGAGCTCCGGTCAGCCCAGCGGTCACTGTGTCCTTGGTGCCCGTCAGCACGGCCTTGGAGGTGTCTAGTCCGCCCTGTACAGCCCCTTTGGCCACATTCAAAGCCCCAGTCACCCCACTACTGACGGTGTCCTTGGTGCCCATCAGAACGGTCTTGGTGGTGTCCAGGCCAGTCTGGACGGTGCCTTTGGCCATACCCATTGCCCCTGTAAGTCCAGCAGTCACTGTATCCTTGGTGCCAGTCAGAACGGTCTTACTGGTGTCCAGGCCGGTCTGTGCAGTGCCCTTAGCCACGTTCATGGCTCCAGAGAGCCCGGCGGTCACTGTGTCCTTAGTGCCTGTCAGGACAGTCTTTGTAGTGTCCAGGCCAGTCTGCATAGTGCCCTTGGCCAAGTTCATGGCCCCGGTCACCCCACTGCACACAGTGTCCTTGGTGCCCGTTGCGATATTCTGGGTGGTATTCAGGCCCGTCTGCACTGCCCCTTTGGCCATACCCAGAGCTCCAGTCAGCCCAGTGGACACCACATCTTTGGTGCCCGTCAGCACAGCCTTGGAGGTGTCCAGGCCAGTCTGGACGGCCCCTTTGGCCACATTCATGGCCCCAGTGACCCCCCCACAAACTGTGTCCTTGGTGCCCGTTGCGATATTCTGGGTGGTATTCAGGCCTGTCTGCACCGCCCCTTTGGCCACACCCAGAGCTCCGGTCAGCCCAGCGGTCACTGTGTCCTTGGTGCCTGTCAGCACGGCCTTGGAGGTGTCCAGTCCGCCCTCTACAGCCCCTTTGACCACATTCACAGCCCCGGTCACCCCACTACTGACGGTGTCCTTGGTGCCCATCAGGATGGTCTTGCTGGTGTCCAAGCCGGTTTGGACAGTGCCCTTGGCCATACCTAGTGCCCCAGTGAGCCCACCGGTCACTGTGTTCTTGGTGCCCATAAGTACATTCTTACTGGTGTCCAGGCCAGTCTGGACGGTGCCCTTGGCCAAGTTCACAGCCCCGGTCACCCCACCGCACACAGTGTCTTTGGTGCCCGTTGCAATATTCTGGGTGGTATTCAGGCCCGTCTGCACTGCCCCTTTGGCCACACCCAGAGCTCCGGTCAGCCCAGTAGACACCACATCTTTGGTGCCCGTCAGCACGGCCTTGGAGGTGTCCAGGCCTGTCTGGACAGTGCCCTTGGCCACATTCATGGCCCCAGAGAGCCCAGCAGTCACCGTGTCCTTGGTGCCCGTCAGCACGGCCTTGGAGGTGTCCAGTCCACCCTGCACAGCCCCTTTGGCCACATTCACGGCCCCGGTCACCCCACTACTGACGGTGTCCTTGGTGCCCATCAGGACGGTCTTGGTGGTGTCCAGGCCAGTCTGGACAGTGCCCTTGGCCATCCCCATTGCTCCTGTAAGTCCAGCAGTCACTGTATCCTTGGTGCCCATCAGGACAGTCTTACTGGTGTCCAGGCCAGTCTGGACAGTGCCCTTGGCAACATTCATGGCCCCAGAGAGCCCGGTGGTCACTGTGTCCTTGGTGCCCGTCAAGATGGTCTTACTGGTGTCCAGGCCAGTCTGCACAGTGCCCTTGGCCACGTTCATGGCTCCAGAGAGCCCGGCGGTCACTGTGTCCTTGGTGCCCGTCAGCACGGCCTTGGAGGTGTCCAGTCCACCCTGCACAGCCCCTTTGGCCACATTCACGGCCCCGGTCACCCCACTACTGACGGTGTCCTTGGTGCCCATCAGAACGTTCTTTGTAGTGTCCAGGCCAGTCTGGACAGTGCCCTTGGCCATACCCATTGCTCCTGTAAGTCCAGCAGTCACTGTATCCTTGGTGCCCATCAGGACAGTCTTACTGGTGTCCAGGCCAGTCTGCACAGTGCCCTTGGCCGTGTTCATGGCCCCAGAGAGCCCGGCGGTCACTGTGTCCTTGGTGCCTGTCAGCACGGCCTTGGAGGTGTCCAGTCCACCCTGCACAGCCCCTTTGGCCACATTCACAGCCCCGGTCACCCCACTACTGACGGTGTCCTTGGTGCCCATCAGAACGTTCTTTGTAGTGTCCAGGCCAGTCTGGACAGTGCCCTTGGCCATCCCCATTGCTCCTGTAAGTCCAGCAGTCACTGTATCCTTGGTGCCCGTCAGGACAGTCTTACTGGTGTCCAGGCCAGTCTGGACAGTGCCCTTGGCAACATTCATGGCCCCAGAGAGCCCAGCGGTCACTGTGTCCTTGGTGCCCGTCAGCACGGCCTTGGAGGTATCCAGTCCACCCTGCACAGCCCCTTTGGCCACATTCACAGCCCCGGTCACCCCACTACTGACGGTGTCCTTGGTGCCCATCAGGACATTCTTTGTAGTGTCCAGGCCAGTCTGGACAGTGCCCTTGGCCATGTTCACAGCCCCAGTCACCCCACTGCACACAGTGTCCTTGGTGCCTGTCAAAACCGTCTTGGTGGTGTCCACGCCGGTCTGGACAGCTCCTGTGGCCATGCCCACTGCTCCTGTGACCCCACTTGTCGCAGCCTCCTTGGCCCCCTGGAGTGCAGACTGGGTCACGTCAAGGCCTCCCTGCACCACGCCTTTGGCACCGTCCGCCATGCTGGCCACCCCAGAGGAGACGGCATCCTTGGTCTTAGTCATCCCAGAGCTCACCAGGTCCTTGGCCCCAGAGATCATCTGAAAAGAGATGATTCTGTGGTCAGGCATGGTGGGGACCCCTGCCAACCTGGCCCTGGCATCCCGAGTTCCCACCCCCACCATGGGCCCTGAGAGATAGGACAGGGTTTATGTGCTGACCTTATGTTCCACCACCCCAATTCTAATCCCAGCCCCATCAGGGGCTGCTGCTGAGCACAGAGCCAGGGATAACCCCTGAGCACCACCAGGGGGTGCTGCCGAGCACAGAGCAAGGAGCATTCCCTGAGCACCACCAGGGGGCGCTGCTGAGCAAGAGCCGGGGATAACCTCTGAGCTGGTACCATCAGGGGTGCCGCTGAGCACAGAGCTAGGTATGAGCCCTGAGCACCACCAGGGGGCGCTGCTGATCAGAGTGCTAGAAACATTCCCTGAGCACCACGAGGGGGGCGCTCCTGAGCACTGCACTGGGGCTGGAGCAGTAAGATAGGGAAAGACAAATATTTGCCTCCTGAGCCCCCCCAGGGATGATCCCTGAGTGCTGAGCCAGGAGGAAGCCCTGAGCACAGCTGGGTGTGATCCAACACCTCCCCACACCCCCCAAAAAGGCAGAAACATGAACCAAAGTTTCTGCCCCTGACGTGACTTTCCTTTCATCTTTTTCTTGTTCGTGTTGGAGTCACACTTAGCAGTGCTCAAGGCTGACTCCTGGCTCTGTGCTCAGGGATCACTCCTGGCAAAGCTCAAGAGACCCGACCCTATGAGGTGCTGGGGATCGAACCCAAGCTGACGTGTACAAAGTCAGCTCCCTCCCGGCTATCTGACAGCCCAGCGCCCTGTTCTGTCGTTTTGTATGGCTTTTTTTCTTAATCTTTTTGTCTTTCTTTCGGGGGCCGTGTCCCGTTCCCGTAGGTTTCAGCTTCTCAGATTCTTCTCTTCCTCTGCCCTGCTCACCTCAGCTCGACATTTGATTGTTTGCTTTTGTTTGGGGCCACACCTGAATATGCTCAGGGCTGGCTCCTGGCTCCGCACTCAGGAATCATTCCTACCAGTGCTCGGGGGACCCTATGGGATGCCCAAGATCGAGCCTGGGTCGGCCGTGTGCAAGGCCTGTGCCCTCCCCTGCTCCAGCCCTGACCTCGTCTCCAGATTTTGACAGATGTGAGGGAACGGCTGAGTCAATGGCCCGGGGCTGTCCCTGGCGAGTCTAGGGATGAGCCTGGTGCATGCTGGGCAGGGCTCTGCCATTGGGCTGCCTTCCGGGACCAAACCCTCGTCAGTATTAGGGCTCCCCAAGAACAGGCAGCAGAGGATAGGGTGGGGGGACCAGTCCCCCACCCTCAGTGTCTGGTTCTTTTTATTTATTTCTGTGGTTGGGGAGAGTGGGGTTGGACCACCTCTCACGGTGCTCACTCCTGGCAAAGCTCAAGGGACCCGACCCTATGAGGTGCTCAGGGCTGACTCCTGGCTCAGTGCTCAGGGATCCAGCCAGGGGTGGCTGCAGGCCAGGTATATTAATCCCTAACCTTAATCCCTGGCCACTTCAGTGGCCCTTTAAAATTGAGCAGCTGGAGCCAGAGCAAGAGGACTGTGGGGAGAGGGTCTGCCTTGCACGCGGCTGACCAGGGTTCAGTCCCCGGCATCCCATAGGGTCCCCCGAGCACCGCCAGGAGTGATTCCTGAGTACAGAGCCAGGAGTCAGCCCTGAACACTGCCGGGTGTGACCCAAAACCAAAATAAATAAAATAAAAATGAAAACTGAGTAGGGGGTGGGGAGATAGTACAAGGAATCGGACACGGATTTGATCCCCGGCACCCCTGGAGATTTCCAAACACCAGAGTGAAGAGGAGAGACCCAGTCTCATCCCCTCAGGCCTGAGCACTGAGCTGAGGGGGTGCTGCACTGAGCTGAGGGGGTGCTGCTGAGCCGAGTGTCACTGGGAGAGGACCCCCCAGGTCCCGTGACAGTGGCTTGAGAGTCCTGCCTCCCCCCAAGACGCCTGCAAGACATAATTGAGCTCAGGGCTAGAGCGAGAGCACGGCTCGGAAGGCACTGGCCTTGCACACAGCTGACCCGGGTTCAACCCCCGGCACCGCAGGGTGTCCCCCAGGGACCACCAGGAGTGATCCCCGAGTGCAAAATCAGGAGAAACCCCTGACTGCTGCTGGTGGACAGCACCAGGGCTCTGGGCCTGGGTATGAGTACCGCTCGCTGTGTACCTCAGGCAAGTTGCCTGCCCTCTCTGAGCCACGGCCAGATGAGTGTTTCCCCAGCTTGCCCGGACCAGAGGGAAGGAGCGCTGCCCCGTGACTGGGAGCCAGGGAATCGAAGTGGAGGAGGAGGTGGCAGGGTGTGGGGACACAGTGCCCCAGGAAGCTCTGGTGTGCCTGGGCCCCAGAGAGGGTGCGGCTTTGGCTGTGGGTCTGCAGCACAGGGTGGGAGACTCCCCAGCCCCCACCCAGACTGTGATTTCCAGCCCGAAGCTGCACTTCTCCAGGTAGTAACTGCTTGGTGGGTAGGAAGCCCACGCCCCAGTTTCTGGTTGGCTCGTTTGCTGACTCTTGCTTTAGGACTCGGGAATCACCCGGGCAGTGCTCGGGAGGCCCATAGGGCCCAGGGGCGGAACCCAGGGCTCCCGTAGGCAGAGCCCGTGCCTCTCAGCCGGGCTAGCTTCTCCCAGCCCAGCCCAGAGCTGTATTTCACTGGCTTTACCAGCAGCATTTTTTTTTCCTTTTTGGGGTCATACCCGGCGATGCGCAGGGGTTCCTCCTGGCTCTGCACTCAGGAATCACTCCTGGCGGTGCTCGGGGGACCCTGTGGGATGCCGGGGATCGAACCCGGGCCGGCCGCGTGCCAGGCCAGCTCCCTCCCTGCTGTGCCATCGCTGCAGCCCCACCAGGAGCGTTTTCCCTCCAGCCTCCCAGGGGCAGACACTGAAGCTCCCCCGGAGGGCGGCCAGGTGTGCCGCCCCCTCACCTTGTCTGCCGGTGACAACAGCTGGTCCACGCCCCAGGACATCTGCTCCTGGCCAGTGGCCCCTGTGGGGACAGGAACGGGTCAGGCATTGGGTGGCGGGGGGAGGCGGGGGCTGGGTGCGGGCGGCCATCAGCTGTTCGGTTCCCATTGCACAATCTGCAGGCACAGCCCCAGAGATCAGGGACGTCCCCGCCGGGCTGCCGGGAGGTGCCCTCTCAGCCCCCCACAACGCACACGGACACCTGAGTTCTGGGGTGCCGGCAGTCTGGGAGAGGTGGGTGGCCCCCGCCCCGTCCCGCCCGCCTCCCCCATCCCCGCCCTCGCAGACAGCTGCCCTGCCAGGCCGGGGTATGGGACAAACGTCAGGAGCCGTGGCTCAGCCCTGAGGAGCCCGAGGACAGCCTGGAAGCAGCGACCTCTCTCTTGCTACTGTTCGGTATTGGTGGGGTTTAGGCCCACCCAGGGATGCTCAGAGCGGACTTCTGGCTTTGTGCTCAGAGATCACTCCTGGCAGGGGTCAGGGCAGTGCCGGGGATCAAACCCAGGGTGGCCGTGTGCAAGGCCAGCGTCCTGGGCCCTGTGTCGCTTTTGGTTTTTAAAAAGGGATTTTTGGGGTGGGGAAACACCCACTGGCGCGCAGGCTGTTCCTGGTTCTTCTCTCAAGAGGGGTCCTGGAACCCTCCGGGGGGCACAGGCTCTTGGCATGGCTAATGCTGGCGCCCCTGCCCCATCCCTCCAGCCCCACCTCCCCCCCCCCCCCGCTCTGGGACCCTCAGTCGCACACCCCCATTTCCACAAAGTATCAGAGTCGGGGTGATGGGGCTGCGGGGCGTGGGCTGTGTTCGCTTGCAGCCCCTTCCAGAGCTGTGCCTCAGTTTCTCCTCTGGCACCGAAAGCTGCTGGCTGGCCCCGGAGCATGTAAACAAGCGAGGTGGGCACTCGGCAGCACCCCCCCCCCCAAGCGGCCTGTGTGCCGCGCCGTCCACTCACCCTGAGCCTGGGCGTGGGCAGCAGGGGCATCTCTGTGGGTGCTGCTGATGAGGTTCCGCGCAGAACGGAAGCCAGGCAGGGACCCGAAGAAGTTGCTCAGGCCCTAGGAGGGGGTGCAGGGCACGCAGGTGGGGGCCGTTAAACATTTAGCAGCTCTGGGTCACTCCGCCTGGCACCTCCCCAGGTCACCTCGGCCAGTCGGAGCCTCAGCGTCCTCGCCCAGCAGGCAGGGCAGATTGGGGGTGGCTGAGAGTCACAGGTGGGGGACCTGGCTCAGAGAGGTTCAGATTGGCCCAAGATCACACAGCAGGATGAAACTGGGCCCCGGGGGCACCTCCCCCACAGCCCCATGCACGGGCACCGGGGACAGGCTTGGCACCGCCAAGGCCACAGGGAGTCCCCCCTCTGAAGTCACTTTTCCAGGGTCCTGGCTGAAGGGGGGTGCGGCTGGCTCTCCCCCTTACCTTGCCCTTAGATTTGGGGGGATCCCGGCCTCCTTCGTCCCGAGCAGACATGGTAGCGGTCAGAGCTGCTGGCAAAGAAATGGGGGTGAGAAGGGGGGCTCCCCTGCCCCCTTGGCCTGGGCAGTGATCCAGGGGCCCATCTGCAAGTGTACAGGCGGTCCCCTCCCCCAGCCCACCGACCTGCGTGAGGGTCCCGCGGAGCGAAGGCCCGTCAGCTGGCGGCCGCGCGGCTCCACTTGCCGGCCCTTATAGGGTCTGGCGGAGGCGCCGGGCGGCCGGGGCAGGCAGCCAGGGGCCCTGGGCAGTCACGTGCCTGCAGCCTGGCCCAGCGTGGCCCTGGCCCAGCACCTTTCCCCTGGTGTCCACACCCGCCGCCTGTGCCACAGTGCTGCCCCCGCATAGCCTGGCTGACTCACGAGGGCTCTCCTGGCCCCCCACGCTCCCGGGGGCACCGCCCCCAGCCCGGCCCCAGCTCTTGGCTTCTGCTGCTCAGCTCCTAGGAACTGGAACCGCGTCTACAGCTCCCCGCCAGGCGGGCAGGGAGGCATCCAGGCGCCAGCCTTCTACCTCGGTTTCCCCCTCCTGCCAGGTCCTGCTCTCTGTGGGGCTGGGGGCAGTTCCGCAGCTGCTCCTCCTCTCTGCCCCGAACAGCCCACCCAGCTGTGGAGGCCGCCTGGATGGTCCCTCCACAGGTCCAGGCTCCAGCTGCCTCAGGGCCTTTGCATAGAATATGCCCGCTGCTGGGCACTATCTCTCCTGCTCAGTTCCCCTCCAGTGTGTCCCCGGCCAGGGGAGAGTTTGGTTAAAGGTGTCAGCTCAGACGTCGGTCACACAAAGGAGGTCACATCTGTGACGTTGGCCTGGCCGCAGCTGCATGTGGGCGCAAGGGTGCCACTCCCCAGGAGACGGCCTTCCAGAAGGGCAGAAAGGGAGACTGGAGGACTCAGGTGCCAGCCTTGCACAGGGCCAACCTGGGTTCCATCCCCCAGCATACCATGAGCATCCCTGAGCACAGAGCCAGGAGTCAGCCCTGAGCAGAGCAAGTTCTGAACCACAAGCCCCTCCCCCCGCCAAAAATAAATGAGAGACCCGGAGAGGACATCACCCACATTCCTGAGGACATTAGAGGGGCGTGGGGTGTGTGTATGTGAGGAAGGCTTGTCAATTCAGGGAGGCTTCCTGGAGGAAGTAGCCCCAGGCAGAGCCCGTCCACCGCCCCCCCCTGGCTCAATCAGAGTGGCAGAGAGGGGACTCAGACCCGCACCCAAAGCTGTGTGCTCTGGACGGGGTGGAGAGGGCGTCCTGTGCCCCGAGCCAAGCGTTGTCCCTGCCTGTCGCTGGTGGGGAGGGGAGGGGAGCGAAGTTTAGTTTTGGACTCCAGGCCTTCTCGCTCTGGGCCGTCTCCGTGGAGACCGGCCATGTTTGCCAAACAGTCCAAGCGAAAGCGGGTGTGTGTCCCCCCCAAGCCTGTCTCCCAGCCAGCACCTCCTGAAGGCGGCAGGGCGGGGGGTGGAGCCCTGCGTGTTCCCACGGCCGGGACAGTCTCAGGAGGCCCTGGAGGGCAGCCAAGTTCTGGAGACCCACCAGATCCGACGCTGTCCCCGCCCCTCCCTGCCTCCTCCCTCTTCCCCAGCCCCATGGGGCCTCTCGCTCTTCCTCCCCATCCTGCCCCAGCACCTTTGCCTCAGCCGCGGCTCCCACCCGGATCACCCCCCCCCCCTCAAATCCCTCATATCTTTCCAGGTGCTTTGTCTAATTGTCACCTCTTCCAAGAGGCCTTCCTGGACTGCCCTCTCCTATTGCAAAAGGACACATCCTTCCTCGAAGGGCCCCACGCCCACGCCCCATCCTCCCACTCGTACTGATGTGAGATAAAGACATATAGATCACTTTCTTTGTCTTTTTCTTTTTTTAATTCTGGGTCACGAGTGGCAGTGCTCGAGGCTGGCTCCAGTCTCTGTGCTCAGGGATCACTCCTGGTGGTGCTCAGGGGAGCCTGTGGGGTTGAACCCAGGTTGGCTATGTGCGAAGCCCATTGTGCTGTCACCCCAGGTCCACCACTTTCTTTCTTCTTGCCTTCCCAGATGGAAACGATCTGGGACATCATTCCCAGGGCGCAGGGGTGGGGCTTGATATCCCCAAATTGCAGAGGTTACCTTGATCCTTTTGCTTTATTTTGTGGGGGGCCACACCCAGCAACATTCAGAGGTTACTCCTGGCTCTGCACTCAGGAATCACTCCTAGAAGTGCTCAGGGGACCTTCTCTGGTGCCAGGAATGGAACCCACGTTGGCTGAGTGAAAGTAGAAAGAACTTGGAGCCCTCAGGAAGTGGGGTGCAGAAGACAGAAAAGAATCAGAGCTTTCCCACCTTGGCGGAATCAGGAAAGGCTTCCTGGAGGAGGTGGCTTTGGAACTGGAGATACTGACTGTCCTATCACTCCAGACCCCCAGATGCAGGTTTGATCCCAGTCACCCCATGGTCCCTCATGTCCTGCCAGGAGTGATTTCTGGAGCAACGCACCAGGAGTAGTCCCTGAGTACCACCCACCCACCCCATCCCCCACCAGAAAACAACTGAACAGGGCCAAAGTCCAAGGCAAAGCGCCTTTATCTGGGGTCTGAGGGTGGCAGAGAGCCACGGAGGGCACAGGAAGTGACTAGGGCTCCAGGGAGCACCAATTTTGGGCTGGCTCCAGGGAAGCCAGGGGCCGCCGTGAGCTCACTGCACTTTCCTAACACCCGGGGGCTCCCCGGGGAGGTCCGTGGGGCAGCCAGGAATGCGGTCAGAGGACAGCAGTGCCTCTGCTCTGGAATGCCCACTCCTGCCCATAACGATTAACACCAGGGCCCTGACTCAGTTTCCCATCCTGACCAGTGCAGCTAGAGGTGGGTGTTGCTGCTGCAGGGCCCAAGGAGATGGACCTCAGCCGGTGGCCCTGCCCGGCTGCTTTCTTCCTGTTTCAGATCCCGCTCCAGGCTAGGGTAGATGGTGATGGTGTGTTTGCTTATACTAAAGTGTGAATGACTGCCTTCTAGGTTGGGTGGGGGGAGGGAACAATGCTTCACCGACTCCAGCCAGGACTGGGACAAGCATCACTCCCTTCCTCTGGGAGGTCAGCCAGTCACAGGGGGTCCTAGGGCCTCCCTCCCCCGACCCCCACTCTGAGCCCCACGGAGGCCACCACGGACCTTAAGACAACACAAAGCACCTTTATTTCAGGGACAGAAACTCCAAAGCAGCCAAAGCGAGAGGCCTGTGGCCTTGCTGGTTGTGGCAGAATGTCTGCAGGCATTTTTCTTATCTTTTTTTTCCGTGCTTAGGCCTGACTCCTGGCTCTGTGCTCATGCTCGGGAATCATTCCCGGGCCCTAAGGAAGATGCCGGGGATCGAACCCAGGTCGGCTGCATGCCAGGCCCGGCACCCTCGCCGAGGCCCGGTTCCTCGAGCCCCACTGGGGGAATCTTTTTTCAGTCCACACGGCCAAGCGGGCTGGAGCTGGCTCAGAGTTCTTTCCCTTCCCCGCTACCGCCAGGCTCAAAGGCACGTTCCCTGGGAGCCTTTCATGAGCAGCTCCTAGGGTGCTGGGGGAAGAACCCCCGTAGCGAGAGACAAAAGTCAGCAGTGGGGGTTAGTGGGGGGGCCCCGCACCCCAAGTCCCTGAGTCCACCAGCACGGTGGAGACTGGTCTGCAGTTCTCCGCCACGTCCACGAGGGGGCAGCAGAGCCCCGGCGGGGTCAGAAGTCCAGCTCGGGCATCAGCGTGTGCCTGGGCGTCCGGGGGGGTTCCGGCTCCTCCTCGGGCACCAGCGTGTGCCTGGGCGTCTGGGAGGTTTCCGGCTGCTCCTCGGGGAGCACCATGCCCGCGTCCCCGTGCTGGGCCTCCCAGGCCCTCTGCTGGGCCGGCCAGTCCAGGTGCGCCCAGCGCGGGTCGGGGGCTCCGACCACCTCGTCCACCCAGACGGACAGGTCGCGGGGCGTCTCGGGGCGCTCCAGGAGCAGCGGGGAGAAGGGCCCGACCAGCCAGGGAAGGGGCACGGCCTGCAGCACCAGCTCCAGCAGCTCGTCCACGCAGGCGTGCGCGCGGGCCAGGCTGCCCCTGCCCTCGGCCAGCGCGGCGGCCGGCACGTCCCGCAGGCAGCGCGCGTCGGCGAAGGCGGCCTGCAGCGCGTCGACCCGCCGCCGCACTTCGGCCACCTTGTCCTGCGCGCCGGCCGGCAGGCCCCGCACGCTGCCCTCCAGCGCGTCCACCGAGCCTTGCAGCTCCCGCATCAGGCTGCGCGACAGCGACAGTGTCTCCAGCTCCGCCTGGGGCGGGGGGGGGGGGGGGGGGGGGGGGACGACAAGCCGCCCGGCCTCAGTTTCCCCGTGGGAGCCCGCGGGAAGCAGCGCACGCCACTCTGTTTCCAGCACCCTTGGGACGGGCTCTCGGCCTCAGCTCCCCCTCGGACTCCCAGGGGAGCATCTCTCTGCCTCCGTTTTCCAATGATACTCCCCTGACCCCCACCTCAGGACCACCATTTCTCTGCCTCAGTTTCAAGAGGCTCTCAGCGGGGCTGGCTCCCTGCCACGTGTCCCACATAGCCCAGTCAAAGGTCTGTCTCCGCACAGATGTGGCTGTTGACCATGTTCGAGAAGGCTACGGACCAGTTTCTCTCTCTCTCTCTCTCTCTCTCTCTCTCTCTCTCTCTCTCTCTCTCTCTCTCTCTCTCGGGGTGCCACACCCGGTGATGCTCAGGGATGACTCCTGTGCTCAAGAATCACTCCTGGCTCCTGGCGGGGCTCGGGGGACCATATGGTATGCCAGGGATAGAACCCGGGTTGGCCACATGCAAGGCCAGTGCCCTCCCTGCTGTCCTGTTGCTCTGGCCCGCGGCCCCCATTTCCCCAGGAATACCCTGCCTCAGTTCCCCCAACCCAGACCCTCCAGGAAACCACTGACCTGCCTCAGCTTCCCCAGAGACAACCCAAGATGGTTCTGTCTCTCCTCTCCCGTGTCCCATGAACTCTCCACAACACCATAGTCCTTCCTGCCTCAGTTTCCCCTGGTGACACCCTCCAATCTGGTCTCAGCACTTAAGTGCGTTCCAGCCTCTGACCCCTGGTACACGCCCCTCCGGGGTCTGACCCATGGTGCTCCCCAGCCCCCTCTTCTGCCCTTCTACCTGAGAGCGGGTGCACCCGTTTTCAGGGGGGCTCTGGCTCCAATCTTCCCATAGCTCCAGGACCTTCCCGGAGCGGCCCGGGGCTCTGGGGTTCGCGCCACACTGCATGAGGTCGATCTGCAGGGACAGGGATGGAGGGAGACTCAAGCCTGGGGGCTGAGGGAACCAGGACGCCCCCCACACACTCAGCCTCCAAGAGCACTTTTTAAAAAATGATTATTTTGGGGGGATGGAGTGATAGCACAGCGAATAGGGCGATTGCCTTGCACAAAGCCAACCCGGGTTCGATTCCCAGCATCCCATAGGGTCCCCCGAGCACCGCCAGGAGTGATTCCTGAGTGCATGAGCCAGGAGTGGCCCCTGTGCATCAACCAGTGTGACCCCAAAAGAAAAAGAAATTCTTTTTTGTTTGTTTCTTGGACTGCACTGCTGGTGCTCGGGGCTGACTCCTGGCTCTGTGCTCAGGGATCACTCCTGGCAGGACTCAGGGAACCCTATGGGGTGCCGGGGATCGAACCCGGCTCGGCCGCATGCAAGGCAAACACCTTCCTGCTGTCCGATCACTCTGGCCCCTCCGTGAGCATTCAAGGCAGTGGTGTCTGACACCACCTTCACACCTGCCCATCTCACCTGCCCAACCTGTCCTTTCTCTCCTCTGTCCTCTGACTTATGGCCTCTACTTCCCTTCCGCCCAGACTCAGCCAGGCCCTTGCTCATGCCGACCCCTGCCCCGGTTCACAGCAATTCAAGTTTCGGTTCACTGGCCACCCCTTTCAGGAAGCCTTCCCTCCTGCCCTGCTAGCTGGACAGATTCCTCCTCTGGATCCCCCATCACGCAGCTCATGCCCATCATGACCTTGATTCCTCTATTTTGAGGGACCTGTGTGTGTGTGAGCACAGCGCCCCCAGTGCCCAGAACAGGGCAGTGTTACAATAAAATACATCGTGATCTCTTCTTGCTCTGGAACACAGTCTTAAGAGACAGAACATTCTAAACCCACAACATGGGGAGAGAGTACCCAGAAAACATGAGGATCAGTGACATGAAACAGACTTTTGGTTTTGCTTTTGTTTTGGGTCACACCCGGCGATGCACAGGGGTTCCTCCTGGCTCTGCACTCAGGAATTACTCCTGGCGATGCTCAGGGGACCCTATGGGATGCTGGGAATCGAACCTGGGTCGGCCGCGTGCAAGGCAAACGCCCTCCCCGTGGTGCTCCAGCCCAACATGAGACAGACTTGCCAGGGCAAGTATGTACTCAGTATGTACTCAGTCACACCCCCCAGACCGCCCACCCCTACCCCCACCCCGTCCAAAGAGACAGCATTTAGAGCGAGTGGAAGGTGCTATCAGGGGCAGGAAAGGAGAGAGGAGAGGGTGTTGCATGGGGACAGAGTTTCGGTGGGGGTAGGGAACATTCTAGAGAGGATGATGGGGTGGACGGCAAGACCCTGGGAGTGGAGGAGCCTTGGGTCTTCCGCTGCCTGCTAGGACATGGCCACAATGTGGTTGATTGGTTTGTTTTAGGTCACACCTGACAGTGCTCAGGGCTGACTCCCGACACTGCGCTCAGGAATCACTGCTGGCAGGTGTTCGGGGGACCGTGTGGGGTGCCAGCGATCAAACCCAGGTTGGGCCACGTGCAAGGCCAGCCCTCCCCGGTGTGCTCCAGCCTCGGTCCGTGGTTCCACACGGAGTGCGCTGGGCTATGTGTGATGGGTCGCACGTGCCCTCGTGTGAAGGACTGCTCCACTGTTCACGGGGCAGTGACTGGGCCCCACAGCTCAGCTGACTCACCGCTCAAGCATCAAGTGTGTGTTGAGTCCTTGCCACGTGATCGGTGCTTGTGCCCGGTGCCTGGGTCAGGCCGGAGGTCTGGTCAGTTGCCCCAAGCAGCGCTTTACACTCAGGGTGACCGCCTTGCACATGGCCGACCCGGGTACGATCCCTGGCATCCCACAGGGTCCCCCGAGCCCTGCCAGGGGTGGCCCCTGTCGTCGGAACCCTGGAACACGCAAAGGGGGCTCTCACCAGCTCCAGGGCCTCCTGCAGCTGGGCCAGTGTATCCTGGGCTTGGTGTTTCCTTTGCCTCAGTTTTCCCAGGGAGTGTTCATACGCCAGGTGGCGGAGCCGCGCCGACAGGGAGCCCAGGCGGACAAAGTAGCCTTGCTGCTTCCGCTGCTCTTCCAGCGAGCCCACCTCAGGACCCTCAGCCTCAGCCGCCAGCGCCACTGGGGGGGCAGGACAGGGAGGGGGCTGGGATGGGGGTCACCCACTGTATATCTGCTCACCCCCTTCTGAGCTCTTGAGCTGTAAGAATCATCATTTCCCTTTGCTAATGGGGACCCCTTAGGCTCCCCCCAGGCCTCAGGTGTGTGTGGGGGGAAATCAAGGCAAACACCCTTCAAAAATGGAGAGGAGGAGTGGGCAGAGAGAGAGCACAGCGGGGAGGGCGTTTGCCTTGCACCCGGCCGACCCGGGTTCGATTCCCAGCATCCCATACGGTCCCCTGAGCACCGCCAGGGGTAATTCCTGAGTACAGAGCCAGGAGTGACCCCTGTGCATCGCTGGGTGTGACCCAACAAGCAAAAAAAAGTTAATAATAATAATAAATAGAGATGGAGACCGGTATCGTCTCTGGGGTCCCCGATTGCCCAATAAGACGGGCAAGATGCCAAACTCTGAAGAAAGACACCCTTACTTATTGGTTCGGGGCCAGACCCAGCATGCTCAGGAGTTACTCCTGGCTCTGCGCTCAGGAGTCACTCCTGGCGGCGCTCAGGGGACCCGAGGGGATGCGGGGGATTGAAGCCGCGGACACTGGCGTCCAGCCCAGGCGGTAAAGGGACTTCCTAAAGCGGCCAGTAGAGGGCGTCTTGAGCAGCCGGGCCCGGCCGCGCCTCTCGGCCCCCTCACCTGTCTTTCCCACCGCAGCCACGAGAGGGCGCCCCGGAGCTCTCGGCGCTCCCAGGCCAGTTGCAGCTCACAGTCCGGCACGCAAAGTCGGACTGTTAAGTGCCCGAACTGCGGCAGGCCACGTCAGAGACCAAATGACACAGTTGGGGCGGGGATCCCCCAATTTGAGACCCTGGGGGTCGGATTTCCGACGAGGAGCAAGTTTGGACGGGAGGAAGCTGTGTGGCCTCGCGAGGGCCCCGGACCTCTCTGATCAGGAAGGTCCCGGGACCGGGCTGGGGCTGGGGCAGCCTCACCGAGCTCCTCCTCCGTCATGGGCAGGAAGTGGTCCACCAGCTCTTCCGACTTGCCCAGCACCACATCCACGGCGTGGCTCACGGAGCGCTTCAGCTCCACGCTCCAACGGCGACTCTTCTGGGCCAAGCCCACCACACCCGTCACGCCGCTGGCCACAGCGTCCTTGGCCGAGGTCACTACCTGGAGGCAGGGGACACTCTGGGCACCGTCCCTGAGTCTCCGTGCCCCTGGGTGTGGGCTCAGGGATTCCAGGCTCTGAGCCTCAGTTTCCCCAACTCGTGGCAAACAGGATGGGCGCAGGGATGGACTGTGGGTGAGGAATGTTTTTGCCCGTTGAAAAACAGGTAAGTCTGGGTGGGTGGAAAAGAGAACGCCGGAGACCCCAATTCCAGCCGCAGCACCACATGGTCCCTCCGAGAGCACTGAGCCGGGAGTGTCCCCTGAGCACTGCCAGGTGCGGCCCAAACTTTAAAAAAGGAAAACAGGAGCCGGAGAGGGCTCGGTGGGCTGAGCGCACGCTACACATGTTGGAGCCCCGGGATGCCATCCATACCCCCTGAGCACTGCCCAGAGCAAGCCCTGAGCACAGAACCGGGCGGCCCCCAAGCACTGCTGCGGGGGAGGCAGCCCCCAGGCCCAAACCTGAGCGCAACAAATAAAACACAAAAGCGGGTGGATGTGGGCCCTGAGAGCCTCCCTGCCCCCAGCCCCCCTGCCCCGGCCCAGTCCAGCCCGGCCAGGCGGTACCATCTGGGAAGGCTGTTGCAGGAACGGAAGCTTCTGCTCCAGCTTGTCCAGGCCTCTGCAGGCCAGGTGGTTCATGGTGGCCACTGGGTGGGAGAGAGGCCCCGGGAGAGACAGACAGGGAGAGCGTGAGGTGCCTGGTCCCGCCTCCTCCGCCCGTCCATCGGGGAGCCCGGGGCGCCGCTTGCTCGCTCGCTCGCTAGGGGACCTCTCCTGCAGAGTCAGCTCAGGACAGGCCGGACTGACGGACGCAGGGACAGGTGGCAAAGGGAGGGAGGCCGAGGGAGGGGACCAGGCCAATGGGCCCGGGCATGTCGGGGACGGGCAGGGAGAGTGAGGCTGTGCCTACGGCGGCGGGTCACCCCCCTCCGCAGCAACCCCCCCTTGCAGGAAGGTGAGCGGGGACGCCCAGGTGGCGAGCCCGGCGAGAGCCCGTCCAGAGGGATCCCGGGCGGGGACTCGAGGCCCTTCTCGGCGCGGGGCAGGGCGGGGGCTGGAGCACTCACTCTGGGGCTGCAGGTGGCTGAGCAGCGGCTGAGCGTGGTCCAGGGCGCGGGTGGTGAGGTCCGACGCGCAGTGCTCGGCCAGGCGGCAGGCGGAGCCCAGCAGCGGATACTTGTCCTTGGCGGCGCTGTAGGCGCCCGACACGGCCGAGCACGTGCTCCTGACCAGGGGCAGCGCCGCCACACGCTGCACTGCGTTCTGAGTGAGGGGGCACAGAGCTGGGGAAGCCTGGGCGCGGGGGGCTTGGCCCACCTGCCCTCTGGGGACGCGAAGGGACGGGCGCAGGGGCCGGGGCAAAGCGTGCCACGTGCCATGCGCGCCCGCTAGTGGCGGCACACGCCCAGCCTCAATCTTCCCACCTATACAAATGGGTTTCTCAGCCGGCCTGGATGGGGGAATTCAGAGGAAGAGTGCAATGTTTCATGCAACGTGTGCATCGATTTATCTTGGGTATATATACTGCACCTGGCACTATTATTATTATTATCATACGGTTTGGGGGCCACACCCACTGCTCACCCAGTGGTACTATTTGGTAACTCCCCTCTCTGTGTTCAGGAATCACTCCTGGGGGTGCTTCTTGGGAGATCCTATGAGATTCTGGGGATCGAATGCGGGTCCCCACTCGTGAGACAGGAGCCCTCCTCGCTCGCTGTCTCTCATCTCAGTCCGACGCCATTATGGTGGTCAGATGCCAGTTAAGTTTCGCGCCGGAGATGCTGTAGGGTGAACACGCCCCTCTCTGGGCCTCAAGGGAAACGGGGAAGATGGGCTGGACCCCCCAGAAGCCCCCAATACACTCCCTGCGCCCTGCGCTCAGGAGGGGCAGCGCCTTACCTGCTGGTCAGGTTCCCACACGCTGGGACTCGGGGCCTGAGCTGACTCACTTTCAGACATTCTGGCTTCCAGTGGGCACCCCTGGGGGCCGGTACCTTGTGAGAAGGGGGCGGGGAGGAACCGAGCACTGCCGACCCCCGGCTTCCCCCCCACCCAGGTCTCGGGATTCCTCGGGTGGCTCTTGCAACAATCCATGCAAATGTCCCTTTCCTCTTAAGCCCTGTCTCCCCTAGGGGCCGGCAGACCCGCTTTGGGAGGTGATGACGCGTGTGCACAAGGCCCAGCGGTATCACAGAGTTTCTGTGAGTGGGGCGCCCGGTGCGAGTCAAAGCAGGGGCGATGGGGAGAGAGGGACCTGGGTTTCTTCTCTTGGCGTTTACCTGCTGTGTGACTTCGGGCTCAATTCTTCACCGCCGCTGCAAAGCCGTCAGGTGCCTGCTGCCCCCAAGTGTCCCCCTGCAGGTAGGAGGGTGTGGGGGGGAGGGGGGCAGCTGCAGAATCGACCTGTACCCACAATCCCTTTTTGACAGAAAGGGAAACTGAGGCAGCCAGCAGCCCTACGCTGATCCCAAGGTCAGTGCGCTGATAAGGCAGGGCAAGGGGGCGCGCTGCCGCCCCAGGCGCCCCTCCTGCCGTTCCTTTTTCATGCCCACCCGGTGCCCTTAACGCCTGGTCCACGGCCAACAGAGTCCTGGGCTTCAGCCAACTAGGCCAAGGGTCCAGCCACCTGCTCCATTCGGTCACTCCACTCCTCTCCCCTCCCTGTATGCCCAAACCTTCCTTCCACCCACTGATTGGGGTGACCCGGACCTGTGTAGGCCACACTCCCCAGGCTGACGCAGGCAGCCTCAGACCCTCACATACCTCCAAGGACCCCAGGCTCCCTCCAGGCTCCGCTCCCAGCCGCCCCATCCTCTTTATAGTGGCCGGTGGGCGGGGCCCTGGCACCGACCAATGAGGAGAGCTTATCCTGGGGGCGGGGCCAGGGCGGGGCTCCAGGCTCCGCCCCCGCAGGCCTGGGCGCTCTGGCCACTGTTGCCATAGTAACGTGAAGACGCTCGCCATCCAAGAAATGCGCTGCGGCTTCTGTGCGCCAAGTTTGGCCACCTGTCACCCTCGCCTCTGTCACAGCCCCCACCGCCTGGTCAAACGACCTTGGGCAGGGCCTCAAGGCCTTTCTTTTTTTAAACGTCAGTTAGGACCTGGCGCCTGGAGGGCTGCAGAGAGCACAGGGGGAAGGCGCTTCGTTGTCTGGCCAACCGGGTTCAATCCCCGGCATCCCGTAGGGTCCCCGGAGCATCGCCAGGAGTGACCCCTGAGCGCAGAGCCAGGAATCAACCCTGAGCACCGCTGGGTGTGACCCCCTCAAAAAAACGTCAGAACGAAACGAAAAAAATGGAGTTTGGAACTTGGAGAAATAGTACAGGCCTTAAGAGTCTTGCTTTGCATGCGGCCAGTTCTGTTCGAGTTTGATCTGCGGCACCACTTATGGTGCCCTGAGCTCCAGTGGAGACAGGAGTAAGCCCCGAACACCGCAAACTGAAAAAGAATAAATAATGGGCTGGAGCGATAGCACAGCGGTAGGGCGTCTGCCTTGCACGCAGCCAACATGGCCGCCCCGAGTTCGATTCCTCCGCCCCTCTCGGAGAGCCCGGCAAGCTACCGAGAGTATTCGATATGCCAGACACAGTAACAACAAAGTCTCCAATGGAGACGTTACTGGGCCGGCTCGAGCAAATCGACGATCAACGGGAGGGCCTTTACCTTTTACCTTTAATGACGAATAAAAGCAGGCACTTCAGGCAAGCAGGAACTAGATGGGCTTATTGCCTTGGACACCGCTTTTACCGTGGTTGAGGTCCCAGTAACTTAGAACACCTGCCCTGGCTCTCAGAGCGACTGAGGGAGCCATTGAAATTCCGCTCTGCCAAATTCCAAAGTCCAGAGTTTCCTCATCAAGCACATCAAGGGCGAGAGACTGGGGGTGAGGTGAGGCTATAAAGATCCCAGCGTTTCCCAAGTCTGACTCCAGTACCCCCATATGGTGTTGCAAGGAGGGGCCAGGGGATGGGGTGGGACCCAGACTGGGTGTGGTGGAAACGCAGTCTTTTACAGGGGTCTGCTTAGCCCCGTGCAGCTGAACCGAAGGATGGCTGCCCCCTGGTTTAGCAGGGGCGAGTAAAACAAATTGTTTGGAAACCTGAAGCAATCTGGTTTAATTTCAACCTTCCCCAGGGCACAAGTTCTGGCAGGAATCCAGCTGTAAAGTGACACGGGGCAATGGTCTGGGATTTATTTCCAGCTAAGCCCTGGGGATTGGAGGTAAGGGCGGGTGAACAGCCACCAACCATGGTGCCCCAATTATCATCCACGTGGGCATTCATGTTCTGCACCTCTGGGTCTAACAGAATTCCTTCTCCATCACCCTGGGGAGGGAGGAAGGGAGAAAAGGGGGGGGGGTTGAGGAGGGGGGAGGGGAAGCATGGAACCCGATTCACTTGGTTCTGCTCAAGTTATTTATTAATTCCTTTGGCGAGCCCCAAGGGATGTCTAGCAGAGGGGACTCCATCCCAGAACTTGCATTCAGAAAAAGCCCCTCAAACTCAGGCAGAAGGACCAAGCAAAGTCCATCTGTGGGGTTTGTGTGTGTGTGTGTGTGTGTGTGTGTGTGTGTGCGCGCGCGCGCACTGTTATGGGGGGTCTGGTTGAGGGTCCCCACAGAGGGATCTGGAAACACAGGAAAAGGTTCATCTAGAAGAGTAGAAAAGGTTGGGCCTGCAGAAAGGGTCCCCAGCCTTGGAAAGGGGACCGTGTACCTGTCTGCAAAGTGGGGTTCTGCAGCACCCCTACCCCCGCCCTCAGGGATCCTGGGCCACTGTCAGCAGCGTCTGGCCCTGAAGAGCCACAGGCTCCGCACAGCGGGTGTCATCGCGAGAGAACATCTTTTCCTGATTGACCAGCAGCCAGTCATAGAGGTCGCGCAGGGCCTGGTCGCAGACCCAGGGGTTCCTGGAAAGGTCAAATCCGTCCTCCATGTCCCGGCTGGGCCGCCCTAGGGAGGCCCAGAGACCCTCGGGCACGCGGCTCAGCGAGTTGTTGGACAGGTCCAGCATGTCCAGCTGCCGCAAGTTGCGGAAGGCGCCGGCCGCCACCTCGCTCAGCTCATTATCCCCCAGGAAAAGGAAGCGCAGGTTGCGCTGTGGGGCCAGCAGCTCGGCGCCCAGCACCCGCAGCCGGTTGCCCTCGAGATGCAAATGCTCCAAATTCACAGGGCCCCAGAGGAGGTCCTCAGGCAGAGCGTCCAGCTGGTTAGCGCTCAGGTCCAGGATTCGCAGCCGGGTGAGGTTGGCCAGCAGTCCGGGGGGCAGCTCCCGGAGCTGGTTCCCTGACGCGTCCAGATGCTCCAGGGCACCCAGGTCCTGCAGCCATGAGCGGTCCAGGGTCGCCAGCCGGTTCTCCTTCAGCACCAGAGTGCAGAGGGCGGCCGAGCGCCGGAAGAGCCCAGGGGGCAGCCGGGCCAGGGCGTTGCGCGTGAGATCCAGCACCTGGAGTCGAGGCACCTGCAGCAGGAAAGTCGCAGAGAGGTTCTCCAGCCGGTTGCTGGAGAGATGCAGGTCCTGGAGGTCGGGGACACCCCAGAGGATGCCCGCGGGCAGCTGCGTGAGGTTGAAGAACTCCACTACCAGGTGGATGGTGTCGGCTGGCAGCGAACGAGGCACCTGCGCTGGGGGATGGCAGGTGACGGACGTGCCATTTTCCAAGGGGACCACGACGCAGGCGTCGGGGTGCGGGCTGGAAGCCACGATGAGCAGGATCAGGATCAGGGTTCTGGAAAGATGGGGCGTCAGGCCCCCGGGGCTGCGGGCAATCACACGAGATATTCATTTGGACCGATTTTACTTTTTGGGTTTGGAGGCCATACCCAGTGCAGAGCAAGGGGCTTCGCTTTCCTTTTTTTTTTTAGGGGGTGTCACACCCAGTGATGCACAGAGATTACTTCTGGCCCTGCACTCAGGAATTATCCCTGGCTGTACTCAGGGGACCATGTGGGATGTTGGGAATCGAACCCAGGTTGGCTGCGTGCAACGCAAACGCCCTACCCGCTGTGCTATCACTCCAGCCCCTTGAGGGGCTTTGAAAGCAGGAAGTTCCGGTTTGATCCCTGGCACCACTTGGTTCCCTAAGTACCTCTGGAAGCGGCTCCTGAGCATTGCGGGATGTTGCCCAAAAAGGAATTTTTAAAAAGAACGTGAGGGGCTGGAGTGAACGTGACCCAAAGAGCAAAAACAACAAACCAAAGAACAATTCTCACAGCCCTCCCGGGTGGTGGAGCTGGGTTCAACTTACCTGTGGGTTTGCTCTCGGCTCCCAGGGGACATGGCGACCTCTCACTCTTCTCCTTGCTTGGTCCTGAGAGGTGGCCTTAAACCTGGGCAGGGGGCAGGGGTATGGCACAGGGACATCCCCACCCATTTCCGTTCAGTCAGGAGCTGAGCTTTGGCCAGGGCCAGCCAGGAGAAGGTGGGGTGAAGATTGCAAAACGGCTTCCTGGCAGGGGAGGCAGCTGGGTGGGGCCCTCACCCCCCTCAGCTGGGCTTTGACTCGGTTCCCCCCTCACCCCTTGAGTTCCTGCGTTAGGGACAGCGGGGCGGGGGAGGGGCTGAGTCTTGGGGGCCAGTGTCCAGCTTTCCTTCCTGCCCCCAGGACTGAAGCTGCCCTGGGGTGGGGGGGCGCTCTCTGAGCTGGAAATGTTGATGACGAATCTGTGTGATCAGAACGTTCAGTGCACAGGAAGAAGAAAAAAAGAACTTGTCTGGAATTCCTGACATATTGTTTTGATTCATGGAGAGAATTTTAAAAAGGAGTTCAAAAGTGGCTGATGGCAGGGCACCCAGATCTCTGAACAGTGGCGTGGAAGGACCAAACACCAGGCTTTGAATTCTCTGAACCTTGTGTTTAAATTATTTTGATTAACGTTTTTTGGGTTTGGGGGCCACACCCAGCAGTGCTTGGGGCTGACTCCTGGTTCTGTGTCCAGGGATCACCCCTGGCGGGGCTCAGGGGATCCTTAGGGGTGCCAGTGATTGAACCTGGGTTGGCAGGTCCAAACGGCCTCCCCACTCCAGCCCCTACGTGATTATTCACTGGGGGTGTGTAGCTAACTCCTCCCGAAATAAACATAAACTTCAGGAGATTCAAAGCATGTTTTGTTGTTTTGGGGTCACATCGGCGACGCTCAGGGCTGAGGATCCCTCCTGGAGGGCTCTGAGGACCCAGTGTGGTGCAGGGGGTCACACTGGCCCAACGTGAGGCCAGCGCCCAACCCACTCCACTATCTCTGGCAGCTCAAGTTCTAACTTGCTTCTCTGTGATGCGTCTCCCTGAGGCAGGGAAGGGGTGAGGTGCGGGCGCTGTGTATGTGGAAGGGTAACCCCATGATGCCCAAGACCCTGGTCCCCCCACCCCCCACAGAGCTGAAACAGGGTCTGGGGGCCGGTGGTTGTAAACAGTTTTATTGATGGGGAGGGGGCTGAGGGAGGTAAGTTCAGAGAGGGTCCAGGACCCTGCTGGCCACTGGCATGCATGGTCAGCCGCGGTCAAGAGGTCACAAGGGGACAGGTGGCCGGGACCCTCTGACCCCCCAGGGCCTTATTTACAGGGGGCTCCCCCCTCTTTGCCCAAAGCCCCCAAGACGAAGCCCTTCTGGCAGCTGTTGCCAACAGGGCGTCTGGGCAGACCCTGGGGTGTGGGGGGCCCTGAAGCCCCCTCCCGCCTCCCCTTAAAAGTCTGAACCGGCTCCTTGGAGGCCCCAGGGCCGTCTGGAAGCGACGCTGCTGCGTTGGCTCAGCCAACGGCCAGACCGCTGGGGGGTGGGAGGAGCCCCCGCTCGCACACAGACACGCACGCGCCGCACGGCAGCCCACAGACACACACAGATGTTTTCCCGGCTCCTTGCACACAAAAACAGCATGCACACACGCGCACACACGCACACACACACGCACGCGCGCCGGCTGCCGGGGGCGCGGACGGAGGGCTCGGTGTGGCGGGGAGGGGGCTATCTGCAACTCTGAGCCCCTTGCCCCTTCCACAGACACCACCCCACCCCACCTCCGCCTTGAGCCCCCCTCCCCCGGCCCTTCACCCCGAAAACGGAGTTGTGCAATTGTTAGAAGAAAAAAACAACCCCCCCAAAAAAACTGCCAAAGAAATGCAAGTTGGAAAACCAAACATCCCCGCGCGCACGCAGAAGGTCCACTTCAAGCCCACAGCACGTTCCTCCCGCCCCACCCTGGGTGCCCCTCACCCTCTCCCCAAACCGCCTCAGCGTCTGCGGCCCCGGCGGAAAGGGGTGGGGGCGACGGTGGCGCTTCCACGGAGGTCGAGGAACTTGTGCTTCCACTTCCACGCGGCGGGCACGAGGGGCTCCCGAGCACCGCTGGGTGCCGGCCCGCCGCTCGCGCTCCTAGAAAACCGTGGCTGGCACCGCCGAGGCGTCGTGCGGAGCGGGAAGGCTGCCCCGCGCTGCCCCGCGCCCCCGCCTAGGGCACGGGGGGTGCAGTCCTGTCCGTGCCCCCGTAGGAGAGCAGGTGGGCCAAGTCCGTGCTGGGCCGCGCGTGGCGCCCGCGGGGCCGCTCCCCGGGGCCGCTGTTGAACGTGTGCGTGCGTCGCAGCGCGGCGGCGGGAGGCGCGTGGGGCCCGGGTCTCCGGAGGCTGCCGGTGGGCGGGGGGCTCCAGGCGCGGCTCAGGCTGTCGCCGGCGGAGGGCGCGGAGTTTGGGTCCGAGGGGCCGGTGGGCGCCGACACCACGCGCCGGCGGTCCGGGCTGGCGTGCGGGGTGAGCGGGAAGTCGCCGGCGGCCCCGTGGGACGCGCGGCCGGGCCGAGGCGCGTAGAGGCGCGCGTCGAGGCTCGGCTCCAGGCCCGGCGCGGGGGGTCCCGGCTGCTCGGGGCCGCGGGCCGGGGCGAGCAGCAGGAGGGACGAGGAGGCGGAGGCGGTCAGCAGCGCGTGGCCGTGCTCCCAGGCGCGGGGGGCCAGCGCGTGGTGGGGGTGCGGCGTGGGCAGGCGCTTCTGCGGCAGCGGCGTCTGCTCGGGCGTGGGCAGCAGCCCCGAGTCCAGGTCGTGGGGGCCGCCCTGCAGCAGCGTGGCCGCGGTCCAGCCGTTCTGCATCAGCGGGGCCAGCAGCGCCTCCGGGGGACCCCCGGGGCCGGCCCCCGCGCCCACGCCGCCCCGGACCCCCGGGCCGCCACCGCGGCGCTCGCCCAGCCGGCTGACGCTCAGCACCGCCTCGCCCGCGCCGTGCGCCAGGATTGCCTCCTTGTCCTTGCGTCGCGCCGCCTCGCGCCGCTCGCGCAGCCCCACGTACCAACCCACGGTGAAGCCTGAGACCACGGCGCCCACCACGAACGCGGCCACCGACGACGTCACCAGGAGGTTCACGGACACCAGCCCCGCGCGCTCCTCCGACAGGCTGGCGCGGAGCAGCCCTGGGGGGCGGGGGGGGGGGGAGCAGGTGAGCACGGGAGGCCTCCCCCAGCCCCGGAGCCCCGCCCGCCAAGCCGGAGTGTGGGCTTGACCTGCAAGTTTTTCTCTTTTTTTTTTTCTTTTTGGGTCACACCCGGCGATGCACAGGGGTTCCTCCTGGCTCCGCACTCAGGAGTCACTCCTGGCGGTGCTGGGGGACCCTATGGGATGCTGGGAATCAAACCCGGGTTGGCCGTGTGCAAGGCAAACGCCCTACACGCTGTGCTATCGCCCCGGCCCCTGACCTGCAATATTTTTATATGTTCGCTTCCCCTGACTGTGCTCAGGACTGACTCGTGGCTCTGTGCTCAAGGATGACTCCTGGCAGCGTCTGTATGGGATGACGGGGATTGAACCCTGGTGGGCTGTGTGTAAGGCATGCGCCCTCCTCGCTGTGCTTTCTCCCACCCAGCCAGCAAATGCTTTCCTTTAATTTTGGCCACACCTGGCGGTGCTCAAGGCTGACACCTGGCTTTGCACTCAGGGATCACTCCTGGAGAATTCACCGGATCACACAGGGTGCTGGGGATAGACTCGGGTCACCCAATGCAAGGCAAGCACCCTAACCACCGTAGGTTATAGAACCACTGTATATCACTCCAGCACTCAGCACGATTCTGATTTTCTTTCTTTCTCTCCTTTTTCCCTTTTTTCTCCTGTTCTTTTTTCTGGGGGAGTCACACCCCTTGGTGCTCAGGGATTATTCCTGGCTCTGCACTTAGGAATCACTCCTGGGGGTGCTTGGGGGTATCTGAAGTGGTGGGGAACAACCCCCGGGTCAGCCATGTGCAAGGCAAGTGCCTTAACTGCCCTATTAATGCTCCAGACCCCACTGCAAATTCTGTCTCACATCCCTGAGGCTGTCTGTCCTCACCAATTTTTTTTCTTTCTTTGTTTTTATTTTGGGGGGGGGCAGGTGGAGGGGTGTTGGCCTTCACTCCCAGGTGCTCAGGGTGTTGTGCTCAGGCGCGCCCCCTAGCGGTGCTCAGGGAGACTGTATACGGAGCCCACGGTTTGATTTGACACGGGCCCAATAGCCAGCCATCCCTGCTGCCCCATCCCCCTAAGGCAAGTCGCTGGCCAACTCTTGGGCCTTTGCAAAGCTTGTCTGACTGAGGGTCTCCTTGTCTGTGTGTCCTCTCTCAGCCTCTCTCTGTCCCTGGGGCTCTGTCTGACTCCTTCCTCCCAGCCACAAGTGGGCGTCTCTGTTTCTCCCCCACCCTGACTCTGGGCCCGGGGCACGGGAACCCCAGGGGGTTCTCTCTGGAGCCCTTCCCCTCCCTCCCTCGTACCTGTGCAGTCCCCCAAGCCTGACGTGGTGGCCCCGGACACATCCTGCTCAAACGTGACCCTAAGGACAGGGAGAAGAAAAGTTGGGGCCCTGTGAGTGGGGGGGCCTCGATCCCACAGGGGGAGGGTGACCCCTGTGCGTCCCCCACCCCCATTTCTCTTTCCCGTACCTGGTGCCAGGGCTGAGGAAGATGCAGGAACCATCCGGGGCCCAGCCGCAGTAGGGGTCCTGGCTGCCAATACAGTTCCTAGAGCAGACGGGGGCCCCCCAAGAACAGTGAGTTCTCCCCCCACTGATGGCTGTACTCCCTGAGCGGCAGGGACGGGAAACACTCATGACCGCTCTGCAGTGGGACTGTCCATCCCCATTGTCCAGAGGAGAAAACCAAGGCCAGGAGTGTTCCTCGGGCATGACAAATGGAGGGTTTCTTTAGTGCCATGACTGGAAGGGGCTTCGTGGACAGGAGGTTCTCGTGTCTGGGGATCACCCGAGTCCTAAAGTTGGACAGCAGTTTCCCTGTGGCTGATCTGCACCACCTCCCTGCCTTTTTTTTTCTTTTGGGGTCACACCCAGCGATGCTCAGGGGTCACTCCTGGCTCTGCACTCAGGAATTACTCCTGGTGGTGCTCGGGGGACCCTATGGAATGCTGGGAATCGAACCCAGATTGGCTGCATGCAGGGCAAACGCCCTCCCCGCTGTGCTATCGCTCCAGCCCTTTCCATGCCATTTTTTGAGGGGGGAGGGACCACACTCAGCAATGCTCAGGGTTAACTCCTGGTTCTGACCTCAGGGGACCTGTTGGGGATCAAACCAGGGTGATCCTCAAGCAAGGCAAGAGCCCTCCCCACTGTCCCTCCCTCTGGTCCCTCCCCTCCCCCATTTTTCCCTGCAGTGCCAAAAGCCTCACATATGCAAAGCAAGTGCTCTTCTGCGGATCCCATTGCCAGATTCCCCGGCTCCTGTTCTTATTGCCCTTAAAAATGTTCAAGTCCTACATGGCCTCACCCCAGACCCCTCCCTCTCTCCCTCCTCTATCCCGGCTTAGCTCTGTCCCCTGGGTCTCCCCACTACTGTTCCCCTTCCCATCCTACCACAGGACCTCTGCACAGGCTCTGTTCAGTGAATCCAGCTCATGGTTCAATGAAATTGGATGGGGTGGGGTTCTGACACCGTGTTCTCCTCCCCTCGCTTGGCCCCGGACCCACACAACTGACATTTTGGGGCGGGCACTTACTTCATGCACCCCGAATACTGCTGGCAGCGGGCCACCGGGACCCGGACCACGCAGCGTGGGAAGGCCGCCAGCAAGCCGCCCGAGGCTGCGTCCAGCTCCAGGCTCAGGAGGCGCTGGCCACCCTCGCCGCTGGCTCCAGACCTTCCACACCTGCGAAAAGAAAGGCTCAGGGGGTGGCCACATTCAAAGGTGCGTAGCTCCCTCAAAGGTGTGGTCTCGGGGGTGCAACCAACCCAATGGTGCTCGCTTTCAGGGGTCTGGCCACATTACCCGCGTGGCTATATTCAGGGGCAGGTCACACTCAGGGCCTGGCCACACCTGGGAGTGGTCTCTTTCGGGGGCGTGGCCCCATCCAATCCACCCCGCCCCCTCGCACCTGTCTGGTCGGTAGGTGTCAAATTCCTCTAGGAAGACGCTGGGCCCGGTGATGCCCAAGGTGCTGGCATTGGGCCAGATGAGGAACTTGAGGACCGTGCCGGCCTCGGAGCCCAGGAAGACCACCGTCTGGTTGCCCCACGGGCCGGCGCCCACGTCCACGGCCACCCGCGTCAGCTGGTGCCTGGGTCCCGGGCAGCGGAGGGGAAGGTCAGGCTGGTCACACACAGCCCAAAGTTACCTGGGCACAGGCTGATAGCGCCTGTGACCGGTAGGGTGATCACAGACATCCCAAAACTGTTCTCCCAGTGAGGTCTGTCTGTGTCTCTGACTTGTTTTGCTAGAAACTGGTTCTGTTGTTACTTTATAGTTCACGGTCCTCTCGTTGTTCATCGATTTTCTCGAGCGGGCCCAGTAACGTCTCCATCATGAGACTTGTTGTTACTGTGTTTGGCATATTGAATACCTCACGGGTAGCTTGCCAGGCTCTGCCGTGCGGGTGAGATACTCTCGGTAGCTTGCCGGGTTCTCCGAGAGGGGCGGAGGCATCGAACCCGGGTCGGGAGGGTTGGCCGCGTGCAAGGCAAACACCCTTCTCAAATAAATAGCTGTGCTATTTATTTGAGAAAACAACAACAACAACAACAACAAAAAACCTGGGTCGGAGTGATAGCACAGTGGGTAGGGCGTTTGCCTTGCACACGACCGACCCGGGTTCGATACCCGGCATCCCATATGGTCCCTCAAGCACCACCAGGAGTAATTCCTGAGTGCAGAGACAGGAGTAACCCCTGAGCATCACTGTGTGTAACCCAAAAAGCAGAAGTAAAAACCTTTATAGTTATTTGTTTTGAGTCAGGCAGTGCTCAGGGCGGAC
This sequence comes from Sorex fumeus, assembly GCF_029834395.1. NCBI lineage: Eukaryota > Metazoa > Chordata > Mammalia > Eulipotyphla > Soricidae > Sorex > Sorex fumeus. The sequence continues at coordinate 11,254,531 of NW_026606098.1, forward strand.
TTCTGGCTCTGTGCTCAGGGATCACTCCTAGCGGTGCTCTGGGGACCCTATGGAGTATCAGGGATAGAACCCAGGTTGGCTGCATGCAAGCAAGGAAGCACCTTCCCTGCTGTGCTATCTCTCTGCCCCTGTTTTACTTTTTTTATTTCAGCAGTGGTCAGCAGTTACTAGGGTTATATCCAAGGATGCTTGGGAGCGGTGAAGTGCTGGTGATCAAACCCAGGACCTCACAGGCACAAGGCATAGGTTGTACGCAATGAGCTCCTCCCACCCAAGACTGAGCTGCTTTTCATGTCTGGTTCTAGCGGGAGAACCCTCCTCCCCTCCCCCCACCTCCTCCTCCTCCTCCTCCTCCTCCTCCTCCTCCTCCACCTCCTCCCACCTCCACCTCCTCCTCCTCCTCCTCCCCCAGCATCCAGCCCAGCCTCTTGTCCCCACCCAGCCTTGCCCTGAGACTGACCGCAAGAGTGTCCGCACAATCCAGGGTCCCTGACCCAGAGAGGGAACAGCCTCATCCATCAGGGGGTGGGTCTTAACGAAGTTGAGGATTTCGTCCGGGAGGGAGCTTGACGTGTTGTATTGCATGCCGGGAGTCACACAGCAGCCAGGCCTGGGGGAGGGGCAGAGGGGTGGTCAGGGCCGGCCTGGGGGGTCCTGGGGACTGGACCCGGGTCAGCAGCGTGCAAGGCTAGCCCCTTACCCACTCTCTTATCTCTCTGGCCACTAAGGGGTCTTGATTGGCCAGGAAACCTGGGGTTTCTGCCTACTAGGGCATCAGTTTACCCTGTCCTTGTGATGGGCATGGATGAACTTGGCCAAATAACTACCTGGGAAATCGAAGCACTCATACAAGAAAAAAAAAAAAGAAAGAAAAGAAAAGGGCGTCAGAGGGGGGAAAAAGGCAGACTATCACAGGTTTTTTGTGAGGGGGTGGACCCCCCTGGTGCTCAGGGGTTCCTCCTGGTTCTGCACTCAGGAATTACTCCTGGCAGTGCTCGAGGGACTCTATAGGATGCTGAGGATCAAACCCAGGTCAGCCGTGTGCAAAGTGCCTCCCTGCTGTCCTATTGCTGCAGCCCTCGACAAACACAGTTTGCAGATGTCAGAGAAAACCCTAACGACATCGAGAAAAAAAACACCTGCTAGAAACAAGAACTCAAGGCAGCAAAGTGGCAGGTTGCAGAGTCACCCGCCCGCCCCCCAAAAAAAACCCTCAATCTATTCTTATATGATAACAACCAACTTGAAGAAAAGGGGGAAAAACCAAATTTTTTGTTTTTTATTTTTTATTTGGGCATCACACCCAGCTGTGCTCAGGGCTGACTCCTGATTCTGCGCTCAGGGATCACTCCTGGAGGGGCTCGGGGCCTTGGGGGACCCTCTGAAGCTATAGCAATCAAACCTGTGGGGCTGGAGCGACAGCACAGCAGGGAGGGTGTTTGCCTTGCACATGGCTGACCCAGAGTCGATTCCCAGCATCCCATAGGGTCCTCTGAGCCCAGCAGGAATGACCTCTGAGCACAGAGCCAGGAGTAAGTCCTGAGCACTGCTGGGTGTGACCCAGGGGGTCACTGGGAAACAGTGATTCAGGACTGAAAACAGTCTGAGACCAAAGGTATAGAATGGAAGGTCCAGCATTATTCATCACAGGGGAGAGAGGGTTAATGATGACCAAGATCTGGGTCCAGGAAATGGAGCAAGAAGGGGCCAGAGAGATAGCACAGTGGGGAGGGCATTTGCCTTGCACACGGCCGACCCGGGTTCGATCCCTGACATCCCATATGGTCCCCCAAGCACCGCCAGGAGTCATTCCTGAGTGCAGAGCCAGGAGTAATCCCTGAGCATCGATGAGTGTGGCCTCAAAAGAAAAAAAAAAAAAGAAATAGAACAAGGGAAACCTCTTCAGCAAACAGTGTGGGAAAACTGGTCAGCCATGTGCGAAAAAAAAGATCAACCTACACTTTCGCCCCTTGCACAAGTGGTCATTCACTCTGCTTGAATGATAGTACAGTGGGGAGGGTGCTTGTCTTGCATGTGGCTGACCCGGGTTCGATCCCCGGATTCTCCTAGCGTCTGCTGAACCCCCCCTAGGAGTGATCCCTGAGCACCGAGCCAGGAATCTGCCCTGAGCACCTCTGGGTGTGGTGCAAAAATCACCACCACCAACAACAAAAAACAATAAACAAAAGTCTTGGGGAATTCTGGTCCACTGTATCCTGGACAGGGTCCCCACCCAGACAACCCCCTTGGGACAGGGCGGTTCTCACCGGGGCCGGGGCACCTGATCTTCTGGGACTGGCGTCCAGATGGATTCTGGAGATTTCTGTTCCCGGAAGCGACCTTCGAACACTGCTGCCACCTGGGTCATGTCAAAGGCGCAGACAGCGGATCCCGGGATGCTGGGGAGACGGGGTGGAGGAGCAAGGGGGGGCACTAGCTTAGGCAGGGATGTACGGGGGGCCTGGTCCCCCCAGGCTGTCGGAGGTTTGGACTACTGGTTCCGAACATTCCCCAGCATCCACCAGCCCATCCCTCCACCGGCTTTCCCAGGCTACCAGTAGGAACTGGTCCCACACCTGCCTCATTCTGCTGTATTCAGTATTCCAGACCTTTCCTCATGACCATGACCTTGACCTCAGGATCCCAGCTACTTCCCCTCTGGTCCTTTACTCTTTCGCTGAAACATTCCCCTGCAGCCTCCGGGCCTTTGCACATGCTGTCCGTACTGTCACCTACAACCTACTTTGCTATTCTCTCACCTCCTCCGAGTTTAATGTCAGTGTCCCCTCTTCCAGGAAGCCCTCCCTGACTTCCTCTGATGCAGAGGCCACGACTTTCCAGTGCTGACCCACCAGCCTTCAAAGGTGAGTGTTTGGCTCCCGTCCCTCACCCACATGCCCCTAGAGCCCCACTGACCTGTTACTGGGGGTAGAGAAGACTGCCAGGACCACGGGCCGGCCCCCCAGGCTGACCACGCCTGTGACGGCCTGTAGCACATTGAAGTAGAAGTGGGAGTCCCCGGGCACTGAGCAGTTAAGCCGAGCCTTCAGAAACGACGTCCACTGCTTCTCCAGCACACGGGGGGAGCCCCCCGCGTCGTTCTTACACACCCGGGCCACGCGGGACACCACTACCTGGGCGCATCAGGGGTGCGCAGGGAGGAAGGACAGGGGGCGGGGCGGTAAGGCCCTGGCCTGGCAGCATCCCACCGAGTTCCACCTGGCATCCCTCAGGGTCCCCAAGCACCACTGGTAGTGATCCCTGAGCACAGAGCTGGGAGTCAGCCCTGAGCATTTTAGAGTGTCCCCTAAAAATAGCAGGTGATTGAGCATATGGAAAGGGGGTGGCCTCGGAACGGGAAACCAGGGGTGTCTCTGACTCCCGGGCCTGACTTGGGGCTCTGTGTCTCCCCTCTGCCCCGACCACAGCCGCCTGGGACTGGCCGGGGTGTTGAGGGGCACGGCCAGCAGCGGGGGCAAGGCTGCCACTCCCGGGAGCCTGGAGTCATAGGACAGCGGGGAGGGAGCATTCGCTGCGCATGTAGCCCACCCAGCTTCATTCCAGGCATTTCATAGGGTCCCCCAGTCCCACCAGGAGTGATCCCTGAGCACAGGGCCAGGAGTCAGCCCTGAGCAACGCCAGGTGTGGTTCCCCCAAGAAAAGCAACAAATAAATAAACTAAGGGGCCAGAGCCATAGCCCAGCAGGGAGGGCGTCTGCCCGGGTTCCATCCCTGACATCTCATAGGGTCCCCTGAGCCCCACCAGGAGTGATCCCGCAGAACCAGGAGTCAGCCCTGAGCACTGCCAGGTGTGATTACCCCCCCAAAAAAAGACAATGTTGGGGCCGGAGCGACAGCACAGCGGGGAGGGCATTTGCCTTGCACGCGGCCGACCCGGGTTCAATCCCCAGCATCCCACATGGTCCCCCGAGCACTGCCAGGAGTAATTCCTGAGTGCAGAGCCAGGAGTAAACCCCGAGCACCACTGGGTGTGACCCAAAGGAAAAAAATAAAGAAAAGAAAATGTCGCTGAGATCGCTGGGCCCGCCTCTGTGCCCCACCGAGTTCCACCTGGCATCCCTCAGGGTACTGTTGCATTATCAGAGCCTCTCGCCCGTGCTGTGCTCCCAGCCTTACCTTCTCCAGGTAGTTGAACTCCATGGCGATCTCCCGGAAGAAGAAGTAAATATGGTTGCCCCACTCCACCGCGTGGACAAAGTAGGGCTCTGTGAGGCGGGAGGGATCAGAACCCAGACCCCAGTGTGAGAGAAGGAGTTTTTCAGAGCTCAGGAGATACTAGTCTGGAAGCGGAAGGAGGGCTTTTATGGTGAAAGGGGGGCCCACCCCAAACAGGGCCTCAGAGTTTGTTTTCCTTGGGTATGCAGGTGGTGGGATGTGTCAGAAGCTACTGTGTCTACACAGAGACCACACGCTATGTCTACACCTCCACACCCAGCCTTGGCTACTATTTTTGTCCCCTTCCACCCTGAGTAGTTTCTCTCAGGCTCAGCTTCGTGTGCAGTTCCCTTGCAGGCCCTTTCTAGCAAGTTCTACTTGGCATCCCACTTGAATCTTCCTTCTAGTAGGGGGATCCGGTGACTATGAGCCCACAATAGCCCCCGATGCTCACCACACCTTTGAACCACTTGGAGTCATGTTTGACGGTGCGGAGGGTAGGCCGGTCCCCAAGGCTGCGGTAGATGACAGCGTCAATGGCCAAAAAGTCTGTCACGGTGGCCGTGAAAAGCATGCCATCTGGTGGAGGAAGAGGCAGGTGAGAGATGAGATGCAACAGTCAATGGCAGACAGGTCAAAACTTCAGGGTCGGGGCTGGAGCGATAGCACAGCAGGTGGGGCGTTTGCCTTACACGAGGCCAACCCGGGTTTGATTCCCAGCATCCCATAGGGTCCCCTGAGCAGTGCAAGGAGAAATTTCTGAGTGGAGAACCAGGAGGAACCCCTATGCATTGCTGGGTGTGACCCAAAAAGAAAAAAGAAAAACCCTTCAGGGTCATAGAGAAAAAAACCCCTTCAGGATCAGGAGGAGAGCATGGATGGCAGGTAGGGGACCTCGGCAGGACCCCCGGAACTGTATGCTCAGCTGAGCACTGCAGGGAACAACCCCAAGCACTGAACTCAGAGTAACTTCCTAAGCACCACCAAGTGTGGCCTCCAGGCAAAACCAAATTAAAAAAAAACATTGGGGGCTGAAGTGAGGACAGGACAATGGAGAGGGCCTTTGCCTTGCATGCGGCCAACCCGGGTTCGATCCCTGGCATTCCATAGTTTCCCTGAACTCCACCGGGAGTGATTCCTGAGCACAGAGCCAGGAGTCATCCCTGAACATCACCAGGTCTGACCACACACACACACACACACACACACACACACACACACACACACCACACACACCTTCAAATCTTGAGCTAGCCTAAGTGAATCCCCCGTCTCTAGACCAAGTCTAAGACAGCTGAATCACCAGCTCCTATGGACATATGGCCCTTCTGCAGCTGGACAGACTCTCTCCCAGCTGCCCACCACGGGGCCTCAACTTGAAGAGTGGGCATGCCCACTCCTGACGAGGGCTGGACTTCTCATGGTGCCGGTCGTAGCTAAGGGTGGCACTTACCAGAGAAGAGGCCAACGTTGGCATGTTTGGGATCGTATGGGCAGCGGGCCATGCCGCTGATGTTGTCCCCGACGGGCTGCAGCGTGTCGATCTGCATGAGGATAGAGTCCTGGTCAGACTTGGCTGTCCCCAACACACACACCCCTGCCGCCTTCCCCAAAGGATCCTCGTTCCATCCAAATGGCTGCTAGAAGCAATCCAAGTCATTCGTAGAAACGGGCCGCGGCCTACGGAGTTCAGGGTTCCCTGCAGAGGAAGCCACCCTGGTGAGGGGTAAGGGATAAAAGGAGCAAAACCAGTGGGGCGGGTGCTTGCCTTGCACGTGCATGTACCCAACTTGGGATCGATCCTCAGCACCCCGTAAGCGCCCCGAGCCCTGCCGGGAGGGATCCCTGAGTGCAGAGCCAAGAAGAAACCCTGAGCACTACCACGTGTGGCCCCAAAAAAGAAAAGGGCGAAAAAGAGCAAAGCCAAGAAGGCTGCCTGTAGGAGGAGGAAGCGAAGCTGCCGAGGGTTGGCCCTGGGGCAACTAGGGCTGGCGCCGGGCGGAGACTCACGCTGTAGTTGGCACACACGGGGTTGAAGGCATTGGACCCGCACACGAAGAGCGTAGATTTGTCCCGGAGAAGCAGCACCTTGACGAAGTTGCGACACTCGCCCTGCGCGTGGGAAAGGAAGGTTCGGTGGGCGTGGCCACGGCTGGGCAGCGCCGGGCAGGGCCGGCTGGAGGGCGGGGCCAGAGTGTGGGCGTGGCCAAGGAAAAGCCGGGCCACGCAGGGAAGTTCTTTACATCTGGGGGTCCCCGGGGCACGAACCCGGGGATCGTGCCCTGTCTTAGGAGGGGAGCTCAGGCGTGAGGCCATGACCAGACCAAGTTCGGGTCTGGATAAAGAAGAGGGTTTCGGGGGCGAGGCCGTGCTTGGTGGGCGTGGGCGTGTGGGCGTGGCCACGGGGTGGGGCGGGGGCGAGGTCATCGGGGCACGGTCCGCGCTGGCTGCCGACCTCCTGTTTGCCTTTCATTCGACACACGTTGATGTCACTGGGATTGGAGCGCCACGTCAGCTTCTGGGGGCAGAAGGAACTGGTGAGGGGGGGGGAGTCCGGGGCTCAGCAGATCCACCTTGGGCCCCGGAGCCCAGAGTCGGGTCCCCTGGGCGCGAGCAAGCACAGACTCGCCGTCTCCTCCCGCCCGCTCCCAGCAGCGCTCACCCTCTGGTACCGCAGCTCCGAGGACGTGGGGGGCTCCAGCTCTACGCGGTACAGGTTGTCCCTGCGGGAGGCATGCTGTCAGGGCCACCCCCTCGCACCTCACCTCCGCCAGGGAGGCTCACAGTGCTCGGTGCACGGGTGTGCCCACGCCAAGTCTGCATGCCCCAGTGCGCCTCCTCCCGCCCGAAAATGACGCGCAGGTTCTGGCGCGCCCTGATCCCCGCCCACGCCCCGCGATGCAGACATCTACACCCCAGGCGTCTACACCGCCCTGGTGAACTGCCGATGTGTCCGAGCACATCCCTGACCCTCCTTCTCCTTCCTTGTGGCCCCCAGGTTCTACCCCTCCTCGACAAAGGGCAGAATAACGGCTGGCTGAAGAGCAGGGGGCAGGGGGCCAGAGTGATAGTACAGTGGGTAGGCGACCCGGGTTCGATCCCCGGCCGCCCAGAGGGTCCCCGAGCACCGCCGGGAGGAACCCCTGAGCATCGCCGGATGGGCCCAAGCAGCCAACAACAACAAAAGAGCGTTGGAGAGAAGCCAGAGACGCCTCCAGCGTCACCACATTCCTGCCTCCAGCTGGGACTGTGCCTGAACCCCAGACTTCGGGTCCCGCTGTCCTGGGGTGGAGGCACACGGGGTCTCCTTCAGTGAGGTCGGCCTGCAGCCAATTTGCGCCCCAAGACTGTTCCTCCACTGCCCCCCACCCCCGCCCCCGTTTCAGCTAAGCCACTAAATCCGGTCGGGGGTGCAGGCGGCCACGTGCACATATTAGCTATGACCGTGGGGCTCTGTCGTTAATGGTTAATGGCTCTGCGTTACGGAGTCAACCAGCATCAAAGTCTTGCACGTCCCCTCCCACCTGGACGAGCGGACACACCTGCCCGACTCCGTCTTTGGACGCCACAATGTCTCCGCAGCGACCACCAGGGGGCGCAGGTGAGACCGTTCCTCAGGCCTCTGGGGGCACCGCACCGGGCACCTTCCCTTAGGGGGCAAGGTCCCAGGCACGGCAGGCTCTGCACCACTTACCCCATTTCCTCCCTCCGTTCCAGCCTCCCTGTTCCTCCTCCTAAGAGCCTTCCTACCCCAGGACCTTTGTACAAGCTGTGGCCATTGCCTGCATTTCTCCTTTGCTTTCTGCTGCCACCGCCTCTGGCTTCTTTTCATTCAGGTCTTGACTTACATTGTCGAGCAGCCCAGAGGGACCACGTTGGCACCCTCGGAAGGGACACTGACCCCAAGATGACTCCCACCCCTCGACCGGCTCTGGGTCCGAATCAACCCTTAGGAGCCCCAGGGACACACAGTGGGTCACACGGCAGCCAACCCCAGGCTCCTTCATGCGCCCGCCCACCCCCAGGCTCCTTCATGCGCCCCCCCAAAAGCAAGCGACTTCTTGCCACCCTCGCTCTTCCCGAACACCTCGCCCAAGGTCCCCCATACCTGTCCCCTATGAACAGAGTCCTATTAACCCGCAGCACCCGCTGGATGTTGAGGTCGTCGGGGCCTTCTGCGGAGGTCAGGCGTCCCGGCCCGCTGCCCACGAACACGGGATAGTGGTTCAGGTCTGGGGAACGGGGTGCGCAGGGGTAACGATCCAGGGCTGGCGCGAGCCGGACCTGGCGACCCCCACTACCCCCGCCTTCCCCGAACTCCCCACTCACAGTCCCTGGGGGCCACGCTGAGCGGCGGTGACTCCTCGGGAAAGAGGCCGTGGGCGCCCCCCAGCAGTAGCAGCAGGATCTGTAGGGCCGGGCGGAGAGGGGGCGCTCTTGGGGTCCGCATGGCGAGGTCGGGGGCACCGGAGGCGAGACCTGCGGGCGAGGGGGCGGGGCTGTGAGCCCGGAGGGATGCAGTCCCGCCTGTCACCAGCAGAGGGCGCGCGCGAGCCGCGGCGACTCCCTATCCAGGCACATTCGTGACGGGTCGTGGCAGTAAGACAAGCTACAGCGTCACTTTTCAAAAAATAATCGGGCCAACTCGTTCCCGTCTTACTGTACAACCCCCGGCAGCGGTTTCTACTGGAAATGATCAAGAACGGGAAGCATCAGAGAGACACCATCTTCAGCCATTCCGACCCCAAAATACATTGGGTGTACACATTCCGACCCCAAAATACACTGAATATGCATTCTCCATATGCACACGCGCGCACACACATACACACACACGCGTGTACACATATGCACGGAAAAGGAAAGGCGCAAAAAAAATTCAAAGGCTCTTGAAATGTTATAAACCGCCACATGGGAATTGCAATATTTTAGTTTTATTTGTTTTAGATTTTAGGGCCACACCCAGCAATGCTCAGGGGTCACTCCTGGCTCTGCACTCAGAAATTACTCCTGGCGGGGCTTGTGGGGAATCCTATGAGGTGCCAGCAATCGAACCGGGGTTGGCAGAAAGCGCCCTCTCGGCTGTACTTTCACTCCAGTCACATGAGTTGCAATATTCTAAAATCATAGGAAATTGCGGGGGCTCTGAGATTCGGATAAGATGGATCTTGTATCCCAGTGGGCCCCCTTTTCCTTTCCAGTCCCGTGATAGAACCTCAAAACCCCTCCAGGGGTCGCCCCTCTGGGCTCCCTTCTAGGTAATGAAAAGACCCTCGCTGGGGCCAGAGGGCATTTGCCTTGCACGCGGCAGACCCAGTGTTTGATCCCGGCATCCCACAGGGTCCCCCAAGCCCCGCCAGGAGTGATTCCTGAGTGTACAGCCAGGAATCAGCCCTGAGCACTGCTGGGTGTGGAAAAAAAATCCATTCCAAGCATGTGTGGGGGTGTTCCTGATGAGGAAGAGGTTGAAGGGTGTGTGTGAAACTCACCCTCTGGAGCCCTCCACGCCCGGCCAGATGACAGTCTGAACCCCAGCAGCCTTGTCGGTTCTGGGGAAGTCCTGTGCCTCAGTTTCCCCATTTGAGTCACAGGGACTCAATCTCTGAGCCCTGACCTACCATGGGGATCCGCACCCCTGGAAGTGGAGGTGAGGCAGGAACTTTGCCTCAAGGGCCAAAAAAACAGGAAGACCTTGTGTGGAGTGGAGGGGCTTCCGCTCCCTGACCCTGGACTTCCAGGATTTGTGACTCAGAGCATGGCCAGGATCCCACGTGTTGGCGGTGGGGGGGGGGGACCTCAGCACATTTCCTTGAGGATGTCCTTCCCTGACTCCTCCCCTGCTTTGCACCTCCAGGAGTTCCTGGGGACTCCTGGTGCAGCCCCAGACCTCTCCACCCCTTGCCTGGCAGTTAAGACCTCAAAGCCAGGACTGGAAATTAGTTCAAGACTCACGCAATTATCTGGCTGGTTTCGAATCCCAGCACCTGTCCCCGTCAGGAGTGATCACTGCGCACAGAGCCAGGTATCAGCCCTGAGAACTGCTAGGTGTAGCCCCAAAACAAAATAGAGACAGAGAGATAGAGAGAGACAGAGAGAAGAAGAGAGACTAGAGAGAGTACAGGAATGATAGCACCCCACTAACGCCTGACCCTTTCTTTGCAATTTATGGACCTCTGAGTACCATCAGGGGGTGCCCCCTGAGAACTGAGCCTGGAATATTCTCTGAGAATCGCTGGGTTCAGCCCAACCTCCATACCCCACCAAAGAATAAGGTAAGGAATTAAAATTAGGGGTCCAGAGTTACCCCCTACAGAATTACTACAGCGGGGAGGACGTTTGCCTTGCACGCGATCTACCCAGGGTTGTTTCCCGGCATCCCACAGGGTCCCCTGAGCATCGCCAGGAGTGATTCCTGAGTGCAGAACCAGGAGTCAGCCCTGAGCATCACTGGGTGTGACTCCCTTCAAAACAAAAAAAAAAGGGGGGGGACTGAGGCAGATACAAACTCCCTAGGATCCATGGACTCCATGCCCTCTGGAAACTGTCATGGAATCCTTAGAAATGAACCTTGCCTTAAAAATGAACGTCGCCCTAAGTGTGAATTTCCTTCTGGAACACTGTACCAAGTGGCTCTTCCTGGATGGAGAAGTCTTGGTTACTTCCACACACACCCCCGCCCCCCAGATCCTCAGCTCACACTTTAGAAACAGTGACTAAGTTCCAAAACAACAGCCAATAAATCAACCTAGATCCCAAGGTCTGTGGGAGGGGCCAGGCGACCGTGACGCCTGGAGCTCCATCCCCGCTGCTGCCCACATGCACAAAACACAGTCCAGGCAGGTGAACGGTCCGGGACTCAGGGACACAGTGGGAAGTCCCCCGGGGCGCCACTAGAGGGCACCCCTGAGAACTGAGCCTGAAATCGCTCCTGACCACCTCTGGGTGTAGCCCAGGGGAAGCACCGAGGTTCCCCAGTGGACGGTGGGTTTTAACCCCACCCTGCCTGAAGCCGAAGCAACAGAGGACAGTGGGGAGGGCGTTTGCCCTGGTTCAATCTCCGGCATCCCACAGGGTCCCCTGAGCAGCACCAGGAGTGATCCCTGAGCACAGAGCCAGGAGTCAGCCCTGAGCATCGCCCCCCAAAATAAAAAGAAAGAAACTGGAGCAGGAACTGATCAACCAGTGTTCATAATCTGAGCTAGATTTGTTGGGTTTTATTTATTTATTTATTTATTTATGGGGGGGGGGACCACATCCGGTGATGCTGTCCCATGGTTCCAGCCCCACCTGAGCTGGATTTTCCCGGCTGACCCTGAGCGTCTCTGGACCAGGGGGGCAGTGGGGGGTGGGGCTCCATCTGCCGTGGGGGAGAGATGGGGGCTGCCGCCCTGTCCCGTCTCCAGTTCCACAGAAGGCGCGCCTGTCAGCCTGGCCGCCCCTGGATTCCGGCTCGGGGGCCCCTGGTGGGATCCCAGGGGGGATCGGGTAACCCGGCCCGCCAGCCGGGCCCCTGCCTGGCCCGCCCAGGTCCAGTTACCGGCTCTGCTTACAGCTGGCCCCTTCCAGCTGCCTCGTCACCCCCATCACGCTGGGGCTGTCTAGGAACTGGGATGCACGGCCAGAGGGTGTCCCTGGGGAGTGGGGGAGGCACGGAGGCGAGCGGGCCCGACTCTCCCTCGTTGGCCCCCTGCCCATTAACCCATCCCGGCTAGCGGCCACCAGTGCACGCTCCCGAGGCTTCCCCCTTCTCTAGGGCGCTTGGCTCGTCATTCCTCGGCTTCCACACCCAGGGGTGCTGGCCTAGAACCTACCACCTCTGGGGTCATCCAGTCAGGAGCAATGGCAACGCAGAAGTGCTGTGCACCCTTATGTTCCTGCCTTGCCCTCTCTGGGCCTGGTCCCAAACCAGCACAGCAAATGTAGGACGATGAGTTCACCAGGGACAGGCACAGCCTAGGCACTCAGCAAACTTCAGAAGGACAAATGGCCCCCCACCTCCACCCTGCAGACCCACCTCGGAGAGATCTGGAAAGGTTCAGGAAAGATCTGGAAGGATGTCTATTTCAGGCTTCCTGAGCACCAACTGGCCCGGGACTCAGCCCTGATTTTTTTTTTTCTTTTTGGGTTACACCCGGCAATGTTCAGCGGTTCCTCCTGGCTCTGCACTCAGGAATCACTCCTGGCAGTGCTCGGGGGACCATAGGGGATGCTGGAAATCGAACCCCGGTCGGCCGCGTGCAAGGCAAACGCCCTCCCCGCTGTGCTATTGCTCCAGTGCCCCAGCCATGATATTTTGGAGTGTTGGGTTGCTTTGGGGGGACCACAGACAGCAGTACTCAGGGGTGACTCCTGGCTCTGTGCTCAGGAATCTCTCCTGGACGGGCTGGGGGTCGAACCTAGCTTGGCTGCCAAGCCAGGCACGGCGCCTCACCCCTGCACCCACTCAGCTCTGTGTTTGGGCTCAGTGGAGCCTGCGACACCTGGGCTGGACCCCAGGGCTCCCCGTGCGCCCTCCTGGGCTCCCGCGCGGGGAAGCGTCCGCTCTGGCTCAGCAGCTGAAGCTGGACTCCTGGTGCGAAGGGGAGGTCTGGCGTTGATTCCTACCCGCATCGCCCCCCGACCTCAGCCGAGACCAGCACCACTGCCCCGTTCTGCGGAGGCTCGCAGAGAAAGTCATTGGATCAAGGTCACCCAGGTCACACAGGACCTGTCTGTGGCATGGGGGGGGCACCCACCATCTTCCGCCAGTGGGTGCCCAGACTCAAGAAGTAGAAATTGGGTAAGGGGGCGGCTGTCCACGGGAAACTGGGATGGCGGAAGCAGGACCTCGAGTGGGGGACTTGGGGCTCCCACCCCAGATGGGGCTGTAAGGGGGGGGGCGTCGGGTAATGAATTTTAATCACTATTTGGGAATTGGGCCACCAGGAGGGAAATGAGAGGCGTAACTGGTAATTAGGAGGGGGGAGGAGGCTTTCTGGGTGAGGATGCAAGCTTTCACGGAAATTAAAGTGTCATTTATACCCAGCGGTAATTAGGGGCCCCCTGAGGGTCAGCCCCCTGAAGGAGGGGAGCCTCTCCAGGAACCTGGAATGAGCCACGGGGGGCTCCCGGGGAGAGGAGAGGGCAGACACGCCGGGAAAGAGGGCCCTGGGTCAGTCTGCAGTGAAGCACACCTCGCTCTGTGCCCCATGCGGAGGGGACAAAGGGGTCCGGATCTGATCTGGGGGTCTGGTTGTTTGTGGAGGGGGCCAAGGTTTGAGCAGATGAAATACAGCTGCACCTGGGGGTGCAGTGATGCACACAGCTTCGGACCCTTTGGGTTGGACGCCCCACCCCGCACAGGGGCGCCAGAGCCCCGCCAGAAGTGAGCCCTGAGTTCCTCCGAGTGGGGCCCCAATCACCCCCCACAAAAAGTTTGATTCTATGGGGCTGGAGAGAGCACAGAGGGGAGGGCTCTTGCCTTGTACGCAGTCACTCGCGGCTCAATCCTCGGCATCCCACAGGGTCCCCCAAGCGCTGCCAGGAGTAATTCCTGAGTGCAGAGCCAGGAGTAAGCCCTGAGCATCACTGGGTGTGGCCCCAAACCAGGAAACAAAACCAAAAAAAGGTCTTACTCACGCCAGAGCGATAGTACAACAGGGAGGGTATTTGCCTTGCATATGGCTGACCCGGGTTCAGTCCCCGGCATCCCATAGGGTCCCCCGAGCACCACCAGGAGTAATTCCTGAGTGCAGAGCCAGGAGTAAGTCCTGAGCATCGCTGGGTGTGGCCCAAAAAGAAAAAAAAAGTTTTACTCTAGGACGCATATTTTAGGGTGTCCCTACCCTTGTCTTAGTTTTAAAGAGATCGTAGGAGGAACCCAGCCTCCACCTCCTGGAGCTTGGGGGAGCCCCGAACCCACTCAGCCTCTGAGTGGGAGATGAGATCAGAAAAAAGGGTGGGAGGACAGTGTGTGTGTGTGGGGGGGGGCAGGTCAGGTGTCGTGTCCCCACCAAGACCTGGACAAGAATTCAAAGAGGACGAAGGCAGAAATGGTGCCGCAGGGGGGTAGCGCCGTGAGCCAGGGCTGAGGAACGGCGGGGCTGCCCGCGCTGTGCTCTGGGGTCTGGGTGGACACAGAGAGCCAGGGGCAGGGGCTCCTCGGTTTATGGGGTGACCTTCAGAAATGCATATTCCTGCCCTCAATCTATGCCTCATTTGTCCCCCTGAGTAGGGAGGGTGGACGGGGAGGGGACTCACCCCTTCTCGATAGGGAAGAGAACAAACACGAAATGGAACTTTCAGGGAATTTCAAACGCAGTGATGAAAAAGAGAGGGATTTGTTCTCACCCTTTTGTAGGGGAGGAAATTTGAGGCTCAGAGAAGGCAAGCAACTTGTCTGAGGCTGCACAGCGAAGGGATGGATGAGCGGGGATGGGAACCCAGATCGTGAATCTTTTTATCACATTCTTCCCCCTCCCCCCATTTGGTTTTATTTTGGAGCCTCAGCTAAGCAGTGCTCAGGGTTACTCCTGGTTCTGTGCTCGAGGAGCCATGTGGTGCTGGGAATTAAACCCCACCGCCTGCATGCAAAACACTCGCTCAATTCATTGAATTAAGCTCCAGCCTTTATACCACGCTCATTCTTCTTGTTGTTTTGTTTTGAGACACACCCGACGATGCTCAGAGATAGTTCCTGGCTCTGCACTCAGGGACCATTCCCCTCCGTGCTCAGGGTACCCTATGGGATGCTGGAGGATCACCCCGGGCCAGCGTCCTCCCCACGGGGCGATCTCTCGGGCGCCCAAGACCACGCTCCAAACCATCGCTTTTCCCCGAGACAAACGGGGTTCTCAGGGCTTTTCTACAACTCCCCGGCAGCCAGTCCAAAACGTCCCCCATCCCCACCTCCTCGTCTCTGCGGTCTGGGCACCCCCATCCCCCTGGAGCTGGACCTGCCGGTGAGCGCCAAACGCGGGCCTGCAGCGACCACCAGAGGGCGCGCGGGAGCCCGAGTCGGCGCTTCCCCGCCCGCGCCCCTCCACCCCCCACCCCTATGCCCACTGTCCCGCAGGGCGCCACCTCCTTGGAGACCCAGCCAGGGTCCTCTCCAGCCCTCCAGGCCTTCGCACGGCATGCTTCTCTTCTCCCTGCCCTCCCCCTCCCCACCCCACCCCCAGTCACTCACTCAGCCCCAGTCCCACAGGCGCGCGGGCTGTTCAGCCCCACAGTTCCTACCCCAGGACCTTGGCGCGGACAGCGCTGGTCGCCGGCACTGCTCTCTCCGCCAGGTGAACAGACGACTGGCTGCTTCTCATCTGCCAGGTCTCAGCTCAGTTGCCACCTCCTGGGATACACCCTCCCTGACACCAACAGCTGCAGTGGCACCGCCCTTCACAGCTACATCATCGCATATTCTGGGCTTCAGGGTGACCATTACACATGATTTACTCTTCATCCCGGGCTGCTGTCTGTCTCCCAGCAGAGCCCAGTCAGCTGGGTCGCGGCTGGGTCCCTGCACCCAGCATTTGCTCGCTGTTCCTGATCTGCTAGTTCGCCGGCACTGCCATGGAGCCCAGAGCACCGAGCCCAGAGCGTGGCAGGGGAACAAGACACATTCCTGCCTTCAGTGTTTTCTTTCCTTTTTTTTTTTTTTTTTTTTTTTTGCTGGAGGAAGGAAAACAACAGACTCCGCCTGGCATTTCCCCCTGTATCCGCTTGTTTTAAAGTTCAACCCCAAAGGAGAGAGAATAGCATTCGTGTTTAACAGATGGGGGAAACTAAGGCTGGGAGAGGGGCAGGAGAGAGGCAGGAATTCAAAGTGGTGCTTGCAACTGACCAGAGGCTCTGAACAGGGAAGCAGAAGTTTCCTTTACAGCTCTCCAAACACGCGTTATTGTACCTCTCTCAAATGTCCCTGCCCCCACCCCCAAAACAACGAACTTCTATCCATCTGCTATGACCCCAGCTACAATACCCATCAGAGTATCTTCCTGATACACTGGCCAGGGAAACTGTCTTTCTCCATTCCAAGGGCTCCCTCTGCCTGCTCACCCTACTTAACACAGTGGACTGGGTGCATCAAGTCGGCCTCAGTTCTCCTCCTTTCCTCTGGAACTCCCGGAGGTCCAACGAGGCTGCCCAGTTAAAGCTTTGGCGACTGGCTTTAGTTATTGTTTTGGGGTCACACCCGGCCATGCTCAGGGCTGATTCCTGACTCTGCACTCAGGCACTCCAGGAGTTCTGGAGGGGCTCAGGGGTCTCCCTGGGGTGCTGGGGATCGAACCCGCTCAGCCACGTGTAAGGCAGCACCCTCCCGGCCGTGCTATCACTCCAGTCCACAGATTTGGTGTCTGGGATTCCAGGTTGCCAGCCAGCACCGGGTACTGGGACTATTCCTTGAGTGACTCATTTTTTCTCCCTTTGCTCCACATCACATCGCCCCACCCCCATTCACCCCTCCCCCAAGGACCCATAATCCTCTGCGCTCCTGCAATAGGTCACTTGTCTTTCAGGTCAGTCCTTGGGAGGCCGGCTTGGACCAAGCCCCGGTGCAGCCTGGGACTTGTAGTCCACCGCTTGGCCCAAGGCCGAGGTGCATCCTGGGAGCTGTAGTCCACACAGCCTCAGGCTGACTTTTTTGACAGGTCACGGGAATGATCATCTTTGGGCTCAGGATGTATCAGACAGGAGAGAGCCAGTGAGGGTAATGAGGGGGAGCATCTTTCCACCCAAAGGCGTGCAAAAAAGCGATCTCCGCCTGCCAATCACTGGCCTGGCACATTCTGATGCCTGTCACTTCATCTAGAATCTGTCTTTGGGATGAAGACCGCGACAATCAGAGGGAATAGGGCCAGAGCAATAAGGCAGCAGAGAGGACGCTGGCCTTGCAAGCAGCCGACTCGGGTTCGAGCCCTGGCATCCCCTAGGATCCCCCTGAGCCCCGCCAGGAGTGATTTCTGAGTGCAGAGCCAGGAGGAACCCTTATCATCACTAGGTGTGCCCCCAAACCCCAAAATAAGCAAAAAATGAAACTAAAAGGGAAGGACGGGTCTCTCATCAGCCGCAGGAAACCGAGGCTGGCTCCTGGATCATCCGAGCACAGAACATGGGCAGGTGGGGCTGCCGTGAGCGCTCAGATTCTCATGTCTTTTTCTTTTTTGGCTTTTGGGCCACATCCCGATGTGCTCAGGACTGACTCCTGGCTCTGCACTCAAGGATCACACTTCTGGCGAGGCTCAGGGACGCTAGGGGGTGCTGGGATCAAACCCGGGTTGGTCGCGTGCAAGGCTAGCGCCCTCCCTACTGTCACTCTGGCCCCCCAGATTCTAAAACTTTGAGGAGACTTATTACAGTCAAGCCCAATCCTTGCTGGGATCTTGTACCCTGAAAATTCGCAGTCCCTTGACTGGCTGAGAATTTCGGGGAGCACCCCAGGAAAGTCTCATCAGCCAGACACTGGTGCAGACCTGGAGGGGTGGCCCCCACCCCAACGCAGACTTTTTTCTCCAGGACAAAGGTTTCCCCCTTCCGCAGTTGCTACCCCCAGGCCCAGGAGCTGACTCCAGGCTCCCTTCACTCATCTCTGAGCATCTGGCAACCTGCCTCCGGGCTGCTCAAGGCCCCAAATGCTATTTATTCGGGGCCCCCACAAAATCCCCTCTCAACCTCCGCTAGTTCCTTATTGCTCGGGGGCGCTTTCTCCGTCTGGATTCAGTCTCTCTCTCTCTCTCTCTCTCTCTCTCTCTCTCTCTCTCTCTCTCTCTCTCTCTCTGTCTCTGTCTCTCCAGCCTCATAACTCATTGTTCACAGTCAAAACAGTCCTGGGATGGAGAAATGGCTCACCAGTTGAAGCACAGGCTTTGTCTAAGGAAAACCCTGGCTTTGACCCCTCAGAGTCCCCGAAATACTGCCGGGAGCACCCCTGGGCCTGCTGAGCCTAGAGTCCCAAGGAATGGCCCCAAACAACAAGAGTCCAGCCTTGCAGCTCCCTCTGCCTGAAATACCCAACTCCTCTCCTCCAGGCAAAACCCGCCAGGCCCCCTCCTGCAGGCAGTCTTCCCTGATTCCCGCAGACTCTTTCTGGATGGCAGAGCTGGGTGGGAGAGGGCTGGGCACACTGTACCGGCTCACACCCACCCCAGGACGCCTCCTTCCCAGGAGACAGACAGTGCTGGGCCGCCAGCATGTCCTGCAGACTCCGGGGACATCATTCATCTGTCCCGCTTGCTCATATCAGGGTCACCTTTGCAAGGACAGTGATCCATCTCCCCCTGGCCCCGCTTCAGGACCCCAGAGACTCTCCTGAGGGCCACAACGTGGTCCCTGAGGCAGAGAAACACCCTCCCTCCTGTCCCAATCTCCAGGGCCTGCAGCAGAGAGAAGTTTGAGCCTGCCGCCGTGACTCAATGCCTCTTTCCTCAGACCTCCTCACCTCTTCTGAGGTGTCAGCACCCCAAAGCCCTGGGAGAGCTCAGCCCCCACAAGGGGCCACCCAGAGACGCGAGATTTCCCCGTGAGGGCCCAGACCAGAGAGGGCAAGCAGCCTTTCTGAGGCCACACAGCCCAGTTTCTCCTCCTGGACTTTTTTTTTGCTTTTTGGGTCACACCCGGCAATGCTCAGGGCTTACTCCTGGCTCATGCACTCAGGAATTACTCCTGGCGGTGCTCGGGGGACCATATGGGATGCCGGGGATTGAACCCAGGTCAGCCGCGTGCAAGGCAAACGCCCTATCCACTGCGCTATGGCTCCAGCCGGGAACTTTTTTCTCTACATCCCCTGGCCCAGGGTCTGCCCTACCACCCACGCAGAAGGGCTGGTTTCCAGGGTGACTCTCGGGTGTGGGTCCGGATGTGGGACACTTCAAATGAGGGGACTCCTAACCCCCTTGGCAGAAGGCTCACACCAGAGGTCCCCCTGTCTGCTCTGGGGGCCAGCCTGGTTGTGGGTGGGATTTCTGCTAGACTCCCAGTCAGCCCTTATCTGAGGGCTGTCCCTGGCTTACCCTGATGCCTGGGGTATCAGGATCCCCCCCACTCTCTCTCCCTGGAGTTTCAGCAAGAGCTTCTAGAAATTTCCTCCTTGGAAGCAACCCTGAAGGTGGGAAGGGGGTGGAGAGGCGGGGTGGGGGGGGCACCTCCCAAACTTTGATTTTGGAGAGGGAGGGTGTGGACCTCCTGAGAAGCTGAGGGAACACAGAAGAGCAGGAAGCAAGGCGATTCTGTTCGTGGGTGCGGGGTCCCTCCTGCAGGGCCTCCTTCCGCTCACCCCCTTTGCTCGGTCAGCCCAAAAGCCTAGAGGGTCCCTTCCCCTTGCCCTGAGTTCCCCTCGGGTGGGGGTCTCAGGCGGAGGAGGTCAGAGAGCCCCAAGCCCAGCGCCTCCACGGGAGGGCCGGGCACCAAGAAGGGGGTTCCCCGAGGCAGCGCCCCCTTTCTGGAGGTGTCCCAAAGTTGAAGGGCGCAGGCACGCTGCGGGTGAGCGGGACAGTGGGACACGTGACCCCGCCGCGGGTCGGGGTGCGGGAACCAATCAGCGCCCGCAACAAGGGGCCACACTGGCACCCCCCCCCAACAGGCGCTCTCCAAGAGGCGCTTTCTTTGTCCCTTTGTCAGCTCTTGGGGGGCCGCACCCCCGGGGACCTCACTGCAGCATCGAGGGGCTCCAGACCGGCCGGCTCCGTGGCCCCCTCCGCACGTGGCCACATCCTGGGGCTTCCGTGGAAGGGGGCTGGGGGCGGCCTTGATGCGGAGGCTGCACTGGCCACGGGGCCGGCCGAGCCGGGCAGGGGACACCCCGGCAGCCCTGGGTCGCCCTGGACTTCGCGCCCAGGACCCCGCCCCCCGAGCCCCCCGTTTGCAGTCAAACACCCCGCTCGGGGGGACCGATCCCCCACCTGGGCCCAAATCCAGCTCCGGCGGCGGCGGCGCAGCCGCTAATCCCCATTATTCCGCCTTCTCCGCCCCCCCCCCCCACCAAATCTCCACCCGCTGCGGGGCCCACAGAACCCCTATTATAGCCGCGCATACAGGCCCCCAGTCAGAGGCCTGGCCCCCCAGCTGCAGTGCCGGAGCCACCCCCACCCCGCGCCTCCATCGGCGCCCAGGCCATCTCCCACCCCTCCGGGCTGCGGGCCCCGACGCCGCCCCGCGCCGCGACCCCCTCCCGGGGCCCCCACCCCGGAATCTGCGCCTGCCAGGCCCTTCCCCGAGCAACCCCCGGCCCCATCCATCCCCGCCGGGCGCGCTCATCCTGCCTCCAAGGGTAGCGCGCACCCCTCCCCCGGCAACGCAGCTAGCCCCCCGCCCCCCGCCCCCGGGCCGGCGCGGCGCCCCCAGCCCCTCCGCGGACGCCCGGGGGCGCTTACCTCGGAGCCGGGGCCGCGCGGACGCGCGGGCGGGAGCGCGAGGGCGCGAGGGCGCGGGGCGCGGGGCGCGGGGCGCGGGGGGGGCGCGGCGCGCACCTGTCCCGGCCGGGCCGGCTCAGCCGGGCATCCCGGCGCGGGGGAGGCGGCTGGGGCGGGGGGCTGGGGGCGCGCGCTCTCCCCGCCCCGGGCCGCGGCGCGCCGCTGGGGGAGGGGGTTCAGCCCCGGCCCCCCGCGCGCGGGCGTCGGCTGCGGGGGGCGCGCTGCGCGCCGGCGGCCGCCGGGCTCGGGGCGCGCCGCGGCCTCATCTCTGCGACTCGCGGCTCCGCGCACCCCCCCCCCCCGCACGCGACACCCCAACTCAGCGATCGCCGCCCCCCACCCCAAACCCACCCCCGGCGCCACCGCGAACACCCGCCACCCTAAAGCTGGGGCCGGAGCCGAGCAAAACCCGGCCTGGAGCCAGGGCGGCGCGGAGCGGAGGGCGGAGCCGGGTGGGCGGCCAGGAGGCGTGGGGGGTGGGGGGCACCCGAGCAACCTGCACCCCGCTTGCTGGAAGCCTCCTTGCTTCCCCTGCTCCAACCCCAGGCTTGCCTCCTTAGAGCCCTTTCCACGACTTAGGGCTACAATGAGGGGGGCCGCAGCAGAACACACACATTTTTCCAATCCGAGAACATGGCAATCACCAATGGCAGGATGGACTCCTTGAGGAAACTGAGGCAGAGAGAGTCAGTGGTGGCCAAGGTCACGCACTTAGGAAGTGGCTGAGGTGGGCATTGCACCTGCCGGTCGCAGAATGAGGTATCTTGGGGGCTAATGGGAATCCCAGACAACCCCACCCTCTGGCCGGGAGATCTTAGGCCAGCTTGTTCCTGCCTTCTGTTCCCCTGGGACCCAAGCACAGCCCCGTCAGGTATGGCTGTGCCTCCCATGACAGGGCCTCAGGTAGACAGCAGGAGCGCAGGAAGTGTGTGTTAGTATTATTAGTCTTATTATTAATGTTGGGCCACACCCACGATGCTCTGGGCTGACTCCAGGCTCTGCGCTCAGCCGTCACTGGTAGAGGGGGACGGGGGACCCTAGGGGATGCCAGGGACGAACCCAGGTCGGCCATGTGCAAGGCCAATGCCCGCCCCACTTGGCTATCACTCCTGCTTGCCATAAATGCCGTATTATTGGATTTTCGCCTGCAGACATTGCTTGCAGCCCTACTGTGTGCTGGAGCAAGGCTGCCCCTTTGGTTTTTAACCCTTTAACCACTCAGGGCCACCCTGGAGGGTCTCAGAGATGGCACAGAGAGGGCAAGAGTTTGTCCGAGGTGTCCACTTCACCCCCTCCAGGAGCCCTGCCAGGGGGGCTGGGCTGGGTCTCAGACAGGTCATGTGGCCCTTTTTTTTTTGCTTTTTGGGTCATGCCCAGAGATGCACAGGGGTCACTCCTGGCTCTGCACTCAGGAATTGCCCCTAGCGGTGCTCGGGGGACTATATGGGATTCTGGGGATTGAACCCAGGTCAGCAGTGTGCAAGGCAAACACCCTACTGGCTGTGCTATCGCTCCAGCCCGGGTCATGTGGCTTTCTCATAGTTACTGCAATAATACAACATGCCCCAATAACATACCTCAATAATTCTTTGGGGTCAGAAGTGGGGTGTGGGGCCAGAACGATTGGACAGAGGGGGGTGGCTTGCCTTGCATTTGGCCGCTCAGGTTTGATCCCCGCACCCCACAGGGCTCGCCACCAAGCACCTCCAGGAGTGATTCTCCTGAGTGCAGAGGCAGGAATAAATCCTGAACATCCCGGGGTGTGACCCCAAAACAAATGATAAATTAACGAATTAAAGATAGAAGTGGGGCACACTGGACCCCAGGCAACCTGACATTCGCATCTTGTCCCGGGCCTGGGCAGCTGCCCAGTGACCGCCCTGGTCCATGACCACAAACCTCCGCTGGCAGCCCTGTTTCCTGCCTGCGGTTTTGACCTCACCTGCTTTCCAGGGTGTGTGTGGGGGGGGGCGGGCCAGGCAAATGAGGTGGCTCCTGGACCCCTCCAGCGCCCACCTCCTGAGTCCCACCCAGCTGGGGGAAACTGAGGCAGGTGTCAGCTCTGAGGAGGGGTGTGGCTGAGTTTCCTGCTCATCCTGGGGGTCTCTCCCTGCACCTCCACGCCCAAAAGACTGTGCAGGAAGCCCTGAGCTTGGTTCCCTGCACGGCACCGCATTTCGACCTGAGCATCCTTCCGCTGAAGGTGGCCCTGGACCCCGCCCACCCGACTCCAGCCTTGCGCGGGAGCGAGACGCTCTCTCCCGCAAGGCTTTGTTTTTTGTTTTTGGGGGGACATATCCGGCAGTGCTCAGGGCTTACTCCTGGCTCTCTGCTCAGGAATCACTCCAGGCGGTGCTGGGGGACCCTATGGGTGCCAGGGATCAAACCCCGGGTCAGCCCGGTGCAAGGTAAACACCCTGCCTGCGGTGCTATCGCTCCTGCCCCCAGTAAAAGGGTTCTGCAGAGTTGGGGACGCAGCAAGAGAAACCCAAATGCTGCAGCTCCCCTGGAGAAAAAGTGCAGACACAGGCTGGCTCACCAGGAGGGCGTGGGGGTCAGAGAAGGGACCCCCAGATGGGTTAGAGGAAGCACTTGGGGTTCAGGTTGAGAAGGGCCCGGCAGGCAGTGGGATCAGCTTGGACAAAAGTCCGCAGAGCAGCTCCTCGCCCCCCAGGGTCACCTCAGCTGCCACCCAGGCTCCGAGCTGTGAAAGGGGGTCTTTCATGCCCCGGCGGGGGGCGGGGGCAAGGTCAGGCCGTGCGGGGCTCCCTCCGCCCCCCCCCCCAGGGGTGCGAATGTCTGAGCAGGGACTGGGGATGAGGAACAGGAAGTTCACAGCTGGCCCTGAGGGCCGAGGACCCCTGAGGTCAGCAGCCCCCGCATTCCCCACCAGGAGGGGGTTTCTCGGCATAGCCCGCCCCTTGGGCCTCAGTTTCCCGGCCTGCTCCCTGCACCTTGGGCACCGCTGCGCTCCCGGGCTCGATCCAGTGCGGGATTTGCGGGCGCCCGCGGCCCGCGACACTTGCCTCCCCGCTCGGCTCGGATCCGAGGGGGCCGCGGGGTACCCCGAGGGCCTTGGACTGGCGGGTGGGAGAGACTTGGGGGGGGGTAGGAAGCTGAGCCCGGCCTGCGGGAGGGGGCGTCCAAAAGCCGGCGGGATCGACCACCCCCCCATCCCCGCCGCCTGCGCCCCCGCATCCTCCAGGCTGGGCCACCCCCGCGGGTCTCTGTCTCGCTCTGGGCTCAGACGTGGGCAGCCGTCCCGAGTGACCGGCGGCCTGATCCCCATCCTCCCCCGCCCCGAAGTGGCGTGGGCCCCGCCTCAGTTTTCCCCGCGCCCGGGATGCGCGCGGGGTGGGGTGCGCTGGGTCACGGCCGGGTCGCGCCCGGGCTCGGGGATCCGGCCTGGGAATCCCCTGGGGGCTCGGGGAGGGCGGCTCCGATTGGCTGCGGACGCCAGTGACGTCAGGGCCTCCCCGACGCCCCCTCCCCAGAGGCCGGCGGCGGCGGCCGGAGAGAGGCCCCGTGTCCCTTCCGGCGGGTTGGGGTGTCCCTGCAGCCGGAGCCGGCAGCTGGGCCGCGAGGACAGACTTTTCCCCCTCGAGTCCCAAATCCTCTTCGCCGCGCCCCCCACCCCACCCCTGCGCGGCAGCTGCTCCGGCGACAGATGCTAAATCCGCGCAGCTGGTCCCTCCGCTGATCTGACCGCCCGTGTGTGTGTGTGTGTGTGTGTGTGTGTGTGTGTGTGTGTGTGTGTGGCGGGAACGGGGGTTGGGTAAGGGTCTGCGCGGTGTGACCCTAACCCGCCTCCCTCGCCCTGACCTCTGATCCCTGTCTCTTGAGGAGGGTAGTGGAGGGTGGGCACCCTTAGTCTCTCCCCCACCCGCACTCCGGAATGCAGAACTCTTCTGGGAGTACTAGGAAAAACCCAGAGCCCAGAGAGGGTGAGCCACTTTCTAAAAGCCACACAGCGTGGCTGGAGCACAGCGGGGAGGGAGTTTGCCTTGCAACACGGTGGAACCAGGTTCAGTTCCCAGCATCCCATAGGGTCCCCGAGCACTGCCAGGAGTAATTCCTGAGTGCAGAGCCAGGAGTAACCCCTGTGCATCACCAGTGTGACCCAAAAAGCCAAAATAAATGAATAAATAAAATAAAATAAATAAAAGCCACACAGCGCATCCAGAATTCTGCCTGGAACAAGTCGACAAATACACACAAGTGTTTGGTGCTCAGTGCTGACTCCTGACTCAGTGTTCTGAGGCCACTCCTGGCAGGACTCAGGGGATCTTTTGCAGTGGTGTTGGGGAAGGAACCAGGGTTGGCCGCGTGAGGCTGACCTTCCCCGGGGTCCCGGCTTCTTTTACTGTCATTTCATTTTCAGATGGGCCCACCAGGACACCTCCAGACCTGTCCTGGATCCCTTCCTCCTGTCTTCCACCTTTCAACAGGACTGTTCCCTTCCTCCCAGTCCCCTGCTCCCCCATCCACTGCCGTAGAGCAGCTCCTTTCTTCCCTCATCCCCCTGCTTCTTTTTGTTTATTTGTTTGGGTTTGGGGGCTGCACCCCCACGAGGCTCAGGGCTGACTCCTGGCTCTGGACTCAGGAATTACTCCTGGCTCGGGGAACCCTGTGGGATGCCGGGGATCGAACCCGGGTCGGCCGCGTGCAAGGCAAGTGCCCCCCCCCACTAGACTATCGCTCCTGCCCTTTTGGGTTTTTTTTTAGGAGTGGCAGAGGCTTGGACCACATTTTGCAGCCCTCAGGATCTACTAAGTCCCAGCTCAGGGGTTGCTCCTGGCAGTGCTCGGGGCTCTGAACTGAGCCTCCAGTGCTCCAAGGATGCGCTCAACCCTTGGACCGGCTCCTCCACCTGCCTGCTTTCCTGTCCCCGACTTCCTCGTGTTTGAGTCCCTGGTGGGTGGGTGGGTGGGTGGGTGGGGTGGAGGGAGGTGGGGGAAGGAGCTGCCTGTCCCCAGAGGCAAGCAAGGTGAAGGTGAGTGGCTCTGCTCTCTGCCCGGCTCGGGACAAGCTGCTTAGAGAGCAGACGTTTCTCAGGCTGGCCAGGGCACGGAAAACGCTTGCCTTGCATGTGCGCATGGAGCCCTGACGCCGCAGAATAAGCAAGATTCAGAGCTCCCGTGCACGGTCCACGCTGGGCGCTGCCCCTTTCCTGCCGGGCTCTGGCATTCTACAGCTTCCCCTTGCCTGGGCCACCCTCCTCCTCTCTCAGAATGAGGGAGAAAGAGCTCTGGTCCACCCTTACCCCCCTCCCCCCCCCCCCCCGACTTTGGCTCAGGCATGGTGAACCAGAGAAAGAACAAACCCAACGCGCCGCGGGACCTGGTGTTTGCACCGGAGCAGCGGGACCCACAGCTGCCCAAAGGGGGGGCGCAAGCCTGGCGCCCGCAGACAGATGGCCGGAAGCATACGTGTCCAACTGGAACATTCTGCAGCCCCTGATGAGGAGGGACACTCTGCAGCCCTTGCAACAGCCTGGCGGGACCAGGGAAAGAGAGGTGACAAGAACCAGAGGCCACAAGATGTGTCCTAGGGGATGAATCTCGGCGGTGCTTGGAAAAAGCCCCCCGAAAAGACAGGAAGTAGATGAGGATCAGGGTCTGTGAAGGCGGGGGCGAGAGAGATGTTTCCTGGAGACAGTACTCTGGGGGAGAATATTCTCAAAACAAGGGTGGGGGGCTTGAGCAATCATACAGTGAGGACGGTGTTCGCTTTGCACGTGGCTGGCCGGGGTTCCATTCCTGCCATCCCAACTGTCCCCGAGCACCGCCAGGAGGGATTCCTGAATACAGAGCCAGGAGGAACCCCCGAGCACCGCCAGGTGTGACCCAAAAAGCCAAATAAATATGCATAGAGAGAGAAAGCAGGGTGGGGAGGCTCACAGGGTCCCATGGGTGTCTGGCCCCAAGTGGGTGCAGGGCTCAGACTGTGACTGTGGTTCAAGAGACTGCAGGGGTGAAGGTGCTCGCCTTGCACAAAGCGACCCCAGTTCAATCCCTGGTACCTCCTAGGGTCCCCGGAACCCCTCCAAGGGTGACCCCTGAGCACAGAGCCAGGAGTAAGCTCTGAGCACCACCAGGTGTTGCCCAGTCTTGCCCCCCCCCCCAAAAGTAGGGTCTGGAAACCTAGAACAGTGGGCAGGGTGCTAGCCTTGCGTGTGGTTGACCCAGGTTCGATCCCGGGCACCCCATGGGGTCCCCCGAGCACAGAGTCAGGGGTCTTCCCTGAGCACCACCAGGTATGGCCCCCAAGCCAGAACAACACTAACAAAAACCAGCAGGACCCAACACCAGTATGAATAGCTGGAGAGGCCGTGATGCAGCAAGGGTGGATGGATGGGGCCCGAGTGAAGGGATGGGGCGCCAGGAGAATGCCAAACCTCGGGTACTCTGAATCTCACCCGAGGAGCCAATCAGAATAGACCATGGAGGGTGGGCGATGGGACAGACGTGGCGGCAGATACCAGGGCCCCCAGCCCTGCCTCACTTGCTCTTGGCCCCGGGCCAGCATCGCCCCCTTCACAGGCCGCAGGGTCAGGTAGGGCTGAGCGCCCAGACGGATGGCCAAGGACAGGCAGGGCCCAGATGCTCAGGGAAGCTCAGATTCAGGCAGGCTCTGAGGCCCAGGGAATGACAAATCCCGCACACGGGAGTCACACCCACGCTCACAGGGTTAAAGACGGAGGGAAGTGCTCAGAGGATAGAGAGCTACATGGCCTGGCTGTCTGTCACTTAGGGGTGAAGGAGCAGCCTTGGACATCTGGGCAGGGCCTAGACACAGCTGCTTGACCTGTCAGGCCCACTCTAACTCTTTTTTTTTTCTTTTTGGGGGTCACACCCGGGGATGCACAGGGGTTACTCCTGGCTCATGCACTCAGGAATTACTCCTGGTGCTCGGGGGACTATATGGGATGCTGGGAATTAAACCTGGGTTAACCGTGTGCAAGGAAAATTCCCTACCTGCTGTGTTATCACTCCAGCCCCCCAATTCTAGCTGTTAATCTTCTGAGTCTTGTATGCAAATTCTTCTTCTTCTTCTTCTTCTTCTTCTTCTTCTTCTTCTTCTTCTTCTTCTTCTCCTTCTCCTTCTCCTTCTTCTCCTCCTCCTCTTCCTCCTCCTCCCCCACCCCTCCTCCTCCTCCTCCTCCTCCTCTTTTTGGGTTACCCGCGGCGATGCTCAGGGATTACTCCTGGAGGTGCTTGCTCGGGGGACCATATGGGATGCTGGGAATCGAACCTGGGTTGGCCACGTGCAAGGCAAACGCCCTACCCGTTGTGCTATCACTCCAGCCCCTCTTCCTTTTCTTCTTCTTCCTCTTCTTCCTCCTCCTCCTCCTCCTTCTTCTTCCTCCTGACTCTGCACCCAGAACTCACTCCTAGTGGTGCTCAGGGGCCAAATGCAATGTTGGGGATCGAATTCAGATCATCCACATGTGAGGCAAATGCCCTCCCCACTGAACTATTACTCCGGCCCCACAAATCTGCCATACGATCTATTTTGGCATTAAGAGTCACACCAGGTCAGTGTACTTGTCTTGCACATGCAAGTGCAAGCCAGTGGGGCGCCTCTTGGCCCCCCCACCCCCACTCCCACCTGGCTAGGTACAAAATGGAGCGAGGCGAGAGTTGTAGACGTGCTGGGTGAGTCCCCCAAGCCCTCTGCCCTGCCCAAAATAAATAAATAAATAAAACCCACAGAAATGAAGGAAATGGCAACGACAATCACCTGCTGTATACTCCACATCGACGAGGAGAGAGGCAGAGAGGGACTGCAGGCGCCATGAGGGAGGATGGGGGGTGCGCGTGAGCTCCCATCACTCCTGCCATGGGGCAGCGGCTCAGGTCACACTGATGTCAGCCTGTCCAGATGTCCAGGGTGTTCCTGCGGGACCAGCTCCTGGAAGCCTCAGGCAGGCCAGGGCCTGAGAGAACGTTTCGGAAGCTGACTGTAAACTGCTCTGGGCACGTGGGTCGCACCAGGGATCCAACTCCGGACCTAGAGCTCCCAAGACACTGAGCCATCCCCCCCTGAAACCCAACTTCGGGCCCTTATGCTGGTACCACCCTCACTCTCTGTTCTTGCCTGCTTCTCGCTCACCTCCTTCAGTATGAAGCCCCAACAGATGTGGGCAGAGAAAGCAAAGGGGTCTCTGAAAGGGGCGGTGGGCTTCTGGCACCCGGGAGGGGGCCAAAGAAACAGAGGGCTCATTTTGCATAAAATTTGCATGAATTAGCATATGTCTTCCCGCGGGTCCTTTGGAACCGGACAAGGATCTTGCAAGGAAAATAGTAAAGTTTATGAAATGGGATCCGCTGCCTCCCCAAGGGAACAGCTTGTCACAAGCTTCTTGGCAGATGGGGACAGGCCCACGGAAGGGCGGGCTGCCAGGGTCTCTGGGGCCTGAGGGAGATGTTTGCACTTTAAGGGAGCCAGGAAGAAGGTTCCAGCAGGCGAGCCGAGCAAGCTCACCTTCCGGGCTTTCAGGGAAGACACCACGGGGCAAGGGGACCCGGGGCCAGGGCGGGGCGGGGGGGGGGAGGGGGCTGTGACCTCTGGGGGCTAGTGGCGTGGGGGAGGGGGCTGGATCGGAGCAGGTTTCCCAGAGGCGGAAAGAATGTGAGATTCTTTATTTTTAAGTTTGTTAATTTCATGTTTGGGCCACACCTGGCGACGCTCAGAGCTGACTCATGGCTCTCTGCTCAGGGATCACTCCTGGCAGGCTCCAGGACCCTCTGGGGCGCCGGAGGTCAAATCTAGGTCTGCTGCATGAAAGGCCAGCCCAGCCCCCTCCCCGCTGTCCTATGGCTCTGGGGCAGAATGAGAGAGTTGGGGGTCAGAGCAATAGTACAGTGGGAGGGCACTTGCCTCGTAAGCAGCCCACCCGGTTTCATCCCTGGGACCCCATAGAGTCCCCCAAGCCCCACTCAGAGCAATTCCTGAGCACTGCTGTGTGTGCCCCCAGCCCCCACCGCACACACAAAAATAAACAAAAGGTGAGAGCTTTGGAGAAAACTTTTGCCTACAGGGACAGCAGAGCTCAGGGAGCAAGACAGAAAGATGAGTCCGGGAAGCCCTGCCTCCCTTTCACCTGTACTCCTTGTAGGCTCAGTTCGCATCACCTCCTCCAGAAAGCCCCCCAGGGTTTCCCTGGCCAAGTCTGAACCACCGGCCTGACATCTTCCGTCTTCCCAGTAACCAACCAACGTTAGCGCAGACATTTCAGCTGTCCTCCAGAGAGTCGGAAGGAAGATTCCCAAGTCTGGAAATGGGAAGACCACAACAAGTTGGTAACGTTCTACCTTGTTGTCTATTGACTGATTTTGGTTTGGGGCTGCGCCCAGTTGTGCTCACGGCTGACTCCTGGGTTCTGTGCTCAGGGATCACACTGTGAGGGATGCGGATCCAACCCGGGTCGCCACGTGCAAGGCCAGCACTCTCCCTGCTGTGCTATCGCTCCGGGCTCACTTGGGTCTTCAGAGTCCCAGGGGCGTGTTCAGCAGATGCTGCCAGCGTGAGCTCAAGCCAGAGCCGAGGATGCTTCCTGCAGGGTCCCGGGCTGGGGGCTTTTGCCCCGTGCCTGGGGTCGGCGCCGCTGGGAAGGACGCGGAGCCAGGGCCAGCGGGCAGGGCCGGCTCTCTCCCCGCGCAGAGCCGTGTTTATAGGCGACCAGCGGCTGGCTGACCTGGTTCTGAGCTCCGGGAGGCGCCAGGCTCTCCCAGGCGCTCCTCAGACCTGGGGGGGGCAGCGGCTGTGCTGTGAGCGGGGGTCCCTGTGCTGAGGCAGGGGCCCGGGCAGCGAGGAGGGCGCTGGGAGCCGCTCTCAGTTTCTTCCTTTGCAAAACGGGCGTTTCTGCAAAGCTTAAACGTGGGCTTCACCCCGACGCCAGGGCGCGGGCCAAAGCACTGATGAGCTGGGGCCGGGGGGAGCGTCAGGGGCCCCCGGGGCTCGGAAGGGGTGGGGTGGGGGTGGGGTGGCTGGAGCGCAGGCTTCACACGCGGGAGGCTCCGCTGAGGCCATGGCCCCGAGCCCGCAGTGCCCACTGAGCACCATGCGTGCGGCTCCAGAGCCAGCACACGTGAGAATCCGAGCACTGATACCGGCCGGGGAGTGCGCGCCCGCCGTGGGGAGAATCGGCTCTTTTGGAAGGGGACCAGAGGAACCGCACCTTCCGCAAAGGTCCGGTGTAGTTAGGCAGTCTCCCCCCTTCCCTGCCCCTCCCCCCCCTCCTCCCCTTCCTCCCCTTCTGCCTCCTCTTCCTCCTCCTCCTCCTCCTCCTCCCCTCCCCCTTCTCCTCCTCCTCCTTCTCCTCCTCCCCCTCCCCCTCCTCCTCCTCCTCCTCCTCCTCCTCCTTCTCCTCCTCCTCCTCCCCCCCCTCCTCCTTTGCAAGCCCAGCAATGCCCAGAGGTCACTTACTCCTGATTCCAGGCTCAGGCATCACTGCTGGTGGGGCTCGGAGGATCCTGTGGGATCTGGGGATTGCCCCCAGGTGGCCGCACTCCAGGCCAGCTCCCTCCTCATCCTGTTTCTCCAGCCCAGATTTTTCTCTGGCTTGTTTATTTATTTGGATGCTGGGGCTACTCCCGACTCTGGGCTCAGCGGCCCACAGAACCTTTCGGATTGGTCTGGAACCGGAACATTCCCTCCAGGCAAGCGACCAGCCATGGGACATGCAACCCTTACCCGGCGCCCAGACCCAAACAGGAATCATTTTTAAATTCCGTGTCTGTCTATTTGTCACACTCGGGTTGAGGAGCGGAGGAATGACACGTGGCAATGCCGAGAAGGGTCACGACGTGCTCACGCCCAGGGCCACGACCTGAGTCACCTCCCGAAGAGATTTGATTTGATTTTGGTTTGGGGGGCCGCAGCCAGTAATTCTCGGGAACCTGGGCTGCCAGGTGGGGTTGATTTTTGAGACGGGACGGAAGGGAGCTGGCCTTGCACACGGCTGACCAGGGTTCAATCCCCAGCAGCCTGAGCATCGAGGGTTGTGATCCCAAAGCGAACAAATCTTAGAGGAACTAGACAGCGCAGTGGGAGGAGGGGCCCAGAAATGGCGATGAATTTTCCCAAGGTCACACAGCCAGTCCAGGCTAAAGCGGAGAGGAGTCTTCCCAGCAAGGGCTGGGAGCAGTGCTTAGGCTCTTAGGCATTCTCTCCTCTTCTCTCTCTCTCTCTCTCTCTCTCTCTCTCTCTCTCTCTCTCTCTCTCTCTCTCTCTCTCCCTCCCTCCCCCCACCCTGGGTCAAAAGGGACAATGCGGGGCCTCTGAAGACCCGGCATCCCGGCTCCAGGTTAAGCCCCATCAGCAGCTGAACTTCCGTGTCGCTCAGCGTTCTGACCTCCCTGGAAGTGTCGTGTAGGATGATCCGGAACTGGCGTCCTGGCCTTGACAGGCCAGCATACGCAGAAGGACAGCTGGCCGGGTGGGTGGGCTGGGGAGGGCCTGGGCAAGCGGCACCTTGGCAGGGGAAAAGGTCACAAGCTGTTTGCACCAGGCCCCTGGGCTGCCAGCCTTCTCGCCTGGGTGGGGGGTGTTTGCTGGGGTTCGTGCATATGGGGGGGAGCAGGGGGCGACTCTTCCCCTGGGGCTCTGAGACCAGGCCGTGTCGGGGGGAGCCAGGACCCCCGCATGGGAAGCCGGGCATGCACCTGAGGGCCAGCGACCCCAGCGCCTAAAACCTCCACCCCTGCGCCCACCCTGGGCCAACATTTAGAGCCGGCCAGGGTGCCCCACAGCGCCCTCTCCTGGGCTTCTGAAACTAAGGCGCTTACTCCTGGTCCTGCACTCAGGGATCACTGCTGGCAGCGCTATGGGGTGCTGCGGACAGAACCCGGATCAGCTGCATGCAAGCACTACCCACTGTACTATTGCTCTGGCATTAAGGCTCAGAACCATTCTGTTTTGTTTGTTTTTGCTTTTTGGGTCACACCCGGTGATGCACAGGGGTTACTCCTGGCTCTGCACTCAGGATTTTCTCCTGCGGTGCTCGGGAAACCATATGGGATGCTGGGGATCGAACCCGGGACGGCCGCGTGCAAGGCAAACGCCCTGCCCGCTGTGCTATCGCTCCAGCCCCAAGGCTCAGAACTATTACCTTTGTTCAGGAATCACTTGATCACTTGATCACTTCACTTCCTGTTAATTGTCGATTTGTTCGAGCGGGCGCCAGTAACGTCTCCATTTGTCCCTGTCACGTGCTAGTGTAGCCCAATGGCGTCTGTCCGCTCTAGGAACACGAAGAGCCTCAAATCGATCGTTCATGACCTTAATGAAGAAGTCTGACCATCTGGTAGGTGGTCGGCCACGCGGACTTTTGACATCCCGTGGAATCCAGTCGGTAACAGCTCTAGTCCAGCGGTCGTCTTTAAATCCATTACGTGACCAGCCCATCTGATTTTGGACACCTTGGCAAACAAGACAGCGTCCCTGATTCTTGATCGTCTACGGATGTCGGAACTCCGGATTCTTTCTCTCATTTGACTGAAACGTGATATTCCAAGCATAGCTCTTTCAATTCCTCTTTGGGAGACCCGAATAACGTTCTCATCCTGTTTGCATAGGGTCCAGGTCTCTGAGGCGTATGTTAATGCAGGAAGAACAGTGGAATCAAAGAGATGTGCCCGGAGCCGGAGGTTCTTCGTCCTCTTAGCTATTTCTTCGACGTTCTTGAAGGCGTTCCAAGCCGCTCTTCCTCCTGCGCAGCTCGGGTACCAGGTCATTTGTCATGTTGACCTCTCGACCTAGGTACACATAGCTGTTGCATTCGGAGATGGTTGTTCCGTTGAGAGCGAATGGGGCGTCAGGAACGAGGCTATTTCTCATAAACATTGTCTTCGTAAGATTCATCTGTAGTCCGACCTTTCCACACTCACGGTCGAAGTCGGCCAGCATTTGTGCGGCTTGGCTGATGTTTGGTGTTATTAAAACAATGTCATCAGCAAAGCGGAGGTGGTGTAGTTGCCGACCATCTATCTTCACTCCCATTCCTTCCCATTCTAGTCGTTGCATGATGTTCTCGAGGGTGGCACTGAAGAGTTTCGGTGAAATGGTATCACCCTGCCGCACCCCTCTCTTGACATCAACGATCACTTCTTTGTAGAATGGTGAGATCCTGGTAGTGAATCCGCAATACAGCTCACGGAGGATCCTGATGTATTGGGCTTGAATGCCCTGATTGGCTAGGGCTTCAATGACTGCTTCCATCTCAACAGAATCAAAGGCCTTCTTTAAATCAATGAACGTTAGACAGAGCGGTATCTTGAACTCCTGAGAAACCTCAATGAGCTTAGTTTTCATGTGGATATGGTCGATGGTGCTGAATCCTTTGCAGAACCCGGCTTGCTCGCATGGTTGTCCTTCATCTAGTGTTCTGCCAATCCTATTCAGGATGACTTGGGTGAACAACTTGTAGATGACAAACAACAGGCAGATTGGGTGATAGTTGCCAATGTCGTGGATGTCTCCCTTCTTGTACAGTAGTACAGTCCTGCTTGTTTTCCATTGGGACAGAACCTTGCATTCAGACAGGTAGCGTGTGAAGAGCCGAGCCAGTGTATTGATGAGTACTGACGGCAGGTTCTTCAGGTGTTCAGGTCTGACATTGTCTGGGCCGGGTGCTGTTCGTTTCTTTACCGACGAAATGGCGTGTCGGATTTTGGAAGGGAGAACGTTGGGAACAACATATCCATCCTGTGGAATCTGGTATGTCGGCAAGTGGACATGGCTATTGAAGAGATTTGAGTAGAAGTCATGGATAATCTTCTCCATTGCCATTCTGGAGGATGTGATAGATCCATCAGGACATCAGAGGGCAGTCATTTTGGTCTTGTAGTTGGCGAAGGACACGCGGGCGTTACGAATACTTTTCCCGGCTTCTGCCACATCTACCAGCACTTCTGCACTTCTCTCTTTGAGGTCTTCCTTGATTGCATCTCTGCACTGCTGTGCGAACTCAGATGTTCGATTGCGGTTGCCTGAGGCATGCGCCAAACCACATTGGCGAATAAGCTCAAGAGTTTTCGAAGACAGGCGTTTTTTTGTGGCTATCTCTCTCTTGGCATTCCTCACACAATCATGGAGGTGCTGATCGTATTCCTCGTCAATGTTGTCAACAATGGCCTCTTGCTATGTTGCCGCAATAGTGCCAAAGAGCTCCCAGTTGGTGGTCGTTCTGGGAGTTCTTTTCTTAAACTTTGCAGCCCTTTCTCCCCGTTCAGGAATCACAAGCAGGAAATAGGATGGCGGTGGGTACCAGCCAGGGCCTCATGCTGAACTCCCTCCATGCACTTAGCCACTGGGTTAGTGGACACCTCCTACAAGAAGCCTTCCTAGATGCACCACGCTTGCAAGCCCTGGGCACTGCTCCAAGCTGATGCATAGGAGAGTCTGAGGGAATGGATGATCAGTGGAGGAGAAAACTGGAGGAAGGAGGGGCTGGGTGAAGGTTAAGCCTTCCCCACGACTGGGCTGTGTTTTCATTTGGGGGTAAGTAGGAGGTGGGTCACACTTTCAATGCCC
This sequence comes from Sorex fumeus, assembly GCF_029834395.1. Lineage (NCBI taxonomy): Eukaryota > Metazoa > Chordata > Mammalia > Eulipotyphla > Soricidae > Sorex > Sorex fumeus. Next base: position 11,289,627 of record NW_026606098.1, read on the forward strand.
AGGGCCTACTCCTGGCTGTGCTGAGGGCTCCTTCTGGGTCCAGGACTGAACTGGGGTCCCCACATTCAGGATGCATGCCTTTACCCAGCAAGTGGGTGATCTCACAAGTATCTGCGGGATGATGAGCCCCGGGCTTTCCCCAAGGAGCATACCTGGAGGGTGGGCGGGATGAGGAGACTCTGCCGAGATGCAGGTGGGCCCAGGAGGCTCCTGGAGCCAAGGGGTCACATCTGTACCTGTTTCAGGAGACAGTCACTCCCCCGGGGACTGGGGACTGAAGGATGGGAAGGGGTGCCCAGAACGCTGGGTTGGGGTGGAGCGCTGAGATGGGGAAGGGCTGGAAGGGGGAGGGGCTGGAAAAGAAAGTGCTTGAATGGGTGGTGCTAGGGAAAGCTAGGGGGTTTCAGGGAGAGGGGCTTGAAGGGGGCGGGGCTCTGGCAGGAGGGCTTGGCCTGGTGGAGGGGCGTGGCTCTGGTCAGAGGGGCGTGGCTATGGCCGGAGGGGCGGGCGCTAAGGTGAGGGGACGGGGCCTGATAGGAGGGGAATGTAGGAGGAGCTCCAAAGGAGGTGGGCTCAGAAGGGGTGGGGGTGTGATTTTTAAAAAAGAGGGAGATGGGGCTGGAGCAATAGTACAGCGGGGAGGGCGTTTGCCTTGCAAGTGTTCGACCCGGGTTCAACTCCCAGCATCCCATATGGTCCCCCGAGCACCGCCAGGAGTAATTTCTGAGTGCATGAACCAGGAGGAACCCCTGTGCATCCCCGGGTGTGACCCAAAAAGAAAAAAAAGTAAAAAAAAAGAGGGCGAGAAGGGGTAGGAGCCCTGAGACAAGGGAAGGAGACGGGGTACAGAGAGGGCTGGGGCCCGACGAGGGCGGGGCTTGCAGGGGCATGGCTTCAGGGGAGGCGGAGCTCTGGAGGGCGCTGCCTCTCCACCCCCCCCAGGGCCAGGTGCCCCCCCTCGCATCCCTTCTGCTCCAGAGCAGAGGGGTTCCCGGCCCCCCCTTCAAGTCAAGTCAGCTGTGACGGTATTTATAGACAATGTTTCTCACTTCCGAAAGGGCTTGAAGGTGCCCCCAGGCTCGGAACCCTCACCTGTTGCAGGCACTCGTGCTGCGGGCTGGGCAGCGGCTGAGCTACGTTTGTGGGCTGCGTGGGGGCGGCCCAGAGCCCAGACCCTGTCCCTTCTCTCAAAATCTGCCCCCCCGTGTCCCCCACGTTCTCAGAATCCCCCTTTCCTGCCCACTCCTCCGAGCAGCCCAGTTCCCAGGCCCTGGAGCCCCCAAGCTCCGCCTGCCCGCCTCCTGCCATGGTCTGTCCATTGTCCCTGATCCGGAGTCCTGGGGCTGGGCGGCCAGGGGTCTCTGCGCTGGCGGGGGAGCTCCGGGGCTGCCCACCAGTCTCTGGGCAACGCTGGCAACCAGGAGCCAGGCAGGGGCGGGGCGGCCCCGGAGGGGGTGGGCAGGGGCCAGGAGGTGACCCTGAAGAGGGGTCTTAGGCCCGGGAGAGGTTGAACACGAAAAGTGTCCTTGTGCGTCCTTCCCTTCTTTTCCCAGAGTTCTCTGCAGCCTGCGGCCCCAGGACCCCCACAACCCTCAAAACCCGCTTAGGGGACCAGAATAATTGGACCGTGGGGAGGGCATTGGCCTTACATGTGACTGACTCTTATTTGGTCCCCCGTATCCCATCGGTTCCCTTGAGCCCAGCCAGGAGAGTCAGCCCTGCGCACTGCCGGGTGTGGACCCAAATCCCAAACCAACCAACCAACCCTTCTAGGGAGAAAGATAGAACGCAGGGAAGGGGCTTGCCTTGCAGTCCTGGAGTGGGGTTGATCCTCCATGCTCTGCATGGGGTCAGCCCCCATCCCCCACCCCGGCCAGGAGCGACCCCTATGCTCAGAGCCAGGAGTAAACCCTGAGCATTGCTCAATGTGGGCCAACAGGACAAGATCAATTCATTACCAACCGAGTGTGGAGAGATGGTGCAGTGCCAGGCAAGCGGGGGGTTTGGGAGGGGTGACCCCCAAATCTTCCCCAGCCAGCCCTAAGGAGGGGGCTCACCTAGGGGGGCAGTTTTTTTTCTTTTTGGGTCACACCCAGGGATGCACAGGGGTTACTTCTGGCTCTGTACACAGGGGTCACTCCTGGCGGTGCTTGGGGGGACCCTATGGGATGCTGGGAATCGAACCCGGGTCGGCCGCGTGCAAGGCAAATGCCCTTCCCGCTGTGCTATCGCTCCAGCCCTGGGTGCAGTTTTTGAGTGCAGAAACCCATTGATTCTCTAGGTGGGAAGGGAAGGGAAATTGGGGTCCCGATGGTGAGTGAGGGGGATGCGAGGGGACAGGGGTGCCTTCCCATCCCATGAAGAGGGGAAGTAGAACAATGGAGATCCACAGCACGGTTTCCGAAATGCCGGAAGCTCCCCCAAGTATCCACAATCCCCCAAACGGAGGCCGCTAAATATACTTTTATTAGATAATAATTAGCATCATTATCCTAATGACGGTTATTAACAGTTCCTGAGGCTTTGGGCAAAACTCGCTGGGTGGCAGAGCCCCAGTCCCTCTGCCAGGCAAGGGCAGAGCAAACAGTGACCGCAGGCAGCCAGGGACCCCGGAGCCCAAGGTCGAGGCCCCGTGGAGTCGGCCAGGAGGGTGCAGATTTCAATGTCACTGTTTGGGGTTGCTGGGGCATTGGGAGGTGCCGAGGATGGAACCCAGGGCATTCCCTGTGCAAAGCCTTCCTTGTCCTTCCAGGTGGACTTTTGGGGTGGGGATGCGGGGGACAATCCCAGAGCATCATTTGCGGAATCTGACCTGTGGCAAGTCCCCGATCTGCCTTGGGTTTTAATCAATGGCCTCAACGGGCAGCTGAATGATGCCTCTGGGCCCAGAGCGGTGACGAGGGAGGCCTGGTCAGCTCCCAGGAAGCTGGAGCTCCAGGGACATCTAGCTGGGGGGTTGGGAGGTTCCCCACTTCCAAGGTTGGATTGAAGGATGTTGTGTGAGGTTTTTTTTTTTTTCTTGCATTCCAAGATGCACAGGGGTTTCTCCTGGCTCTGCACTCAGGAATTACTCCTGACAGTGCTGGGGGCACCATATGGGATGCTGGGAATCGAACCTGGGTCGGCCATGTGCAAGGCACAGATACCCACTGTACCATCTCTCTGGCCCCACTGTGTGAGAAATTTAATGCAACTGTTATGGGACTTTCATTGTCTGCCTGTATGCCTTCCTTCTTTCCTTCCTTCCTTCCTTCCTTCCTTCCTTCTCTTCCTTCTCTTCCTTCCTTTTTTTTTTTATGGATTTTGGCCTTTGGGCAACACCCAGCAGTGCTCAGGGCTTACTCCTAGCTCTGTGCTCAGGAATCAAGCTCTACAGGGCTTGAAGGATCTTATGCAGTACCAAACAAGGACCAATCCAGGTGGCCAGAGGGATAGTACAGTGACAGTGGCTAGGGCACTTACCTTGCATGCAGTCATCTGGGGTTTGATCTCCGGCATCCCATAGGGTCCCCTGAGCACCCACCGGGAGCAATTCCTGAGTGCAGAGCGAGGAATAACCCCTGGGCACTGTCGGGTGTGGTCCAAAAACAAAAAACAAAACTGCTCTCCATTTTAACTGAGAATCTTCAGTAGGTATCCCATAAATACCCATCAGAACCTTGAATTATAAAACTTTAGATCCCCAAGGAAGTTCTGGTATTAAGCATTTTCCAAATATTTAACTTATGATTATTTTTTTCTGCTGGACATGACCAGGGGGGCATAGGCTCTAGAATACCCCCATTTTACAGCTGGGAAGATTGAGAGGGGATTCTGACTCTGGTTCCTCCACTACACAGACCTGTTTCTGTGCATGGGTCTCTCTGTGTGTGTGTTTGTGTGTGGGGTGTGTGTGGGGGGTCCTGAATCAGTAACTAATTCCGGGGTCCTTGAAACAATCAGAAGATGAAGATGGGGGCTGGAGCGATAGCACAGCAGGTAAGGCATTTGCCTTGCACACGACTGACCCAGGTTCAATTCCCAGCATCCCATAATTCCCATTCCCTGAGCACTGCCACGAGTAATTCCTGAGTGCAGAGCCAGGAGTAACCCCTGTGCATCACCGGGTGTGACCCAGACAAAAAAAAGATGATCATAAAAGCCACAGAACCCTGCCGCGTAAATTGGGCTGTGTGGGCCTCGGTGGGGAGGGCTGCCTGGGAGGGGAGAGCAGGTGGGCAGCAGCCTGGCCTCTGGGCCCCGGACTGTTTCCCCAAGCCGGCTTCCTCCCAGCTAAAATGGCCTGGCCGGGGCCCAGCTGCCAGCCCCGGGAACTTGAGTCGCCTCCGGGGAGCCTGGGCAATCAATTAGGATTGGCAGCGCCCTCCTAAGTAAAAGGCCCGCTTTAACGAGGAAGCGGAAGAGCTGCAGAAGGCAGGCGGCGTGGGGCTGAGCCAGGCTGGGTTAGGACCCCCCCAGGGGATTGTGCCCACGATGCCCACCCACCTGTGGATCCCTGAGAGCTCCACCCCAGGGAAGGCATTAGGCCAGAGCCCAGAATACTCCTAAGCAGAGCAGCTGTCGGTGTAAGCAAGTTAGAAGCATTTATTAGGTGCCAGTTCAGGGGATGGAGGGCGGTGGCAGGGGTCGTGGTGGATCTTGGCTTTGTAAAGGCAAGACAAAGCTTTGAGTATGGGGTGTGGGGAAGCAGCCACGTTATCTGGTCATCCACGTGGGGTTGCGAAGGGATATGATTGGAAATGCGTGAGCAGCAGGGGAGAGATACCAGAGAGGTACCAGGGAGGCCTTCCTGGAGGAGGTGACATATACCCGACTCCTTGAAGGATGGAAGCATGGGAGCGGGTGAGGCCCTGTTCCATACATTTGGTTGTCTGAAGGTGCCGACAAATTGTAGGAATGTAAAATAAATGTTTCTGTCTCCACATCCAGAGGCCCCCCCAACTGAGGTTGTATTACTGCAAAGGGGAATGGAGGTGGCAAGTGAAATTACGGTCGCTGATCAGTCTGCATTAGGAGGAGGTGAGGTGGGCGGGCAGAGAGCTAGCACAGCGGAGAGACGCTTACTGAGTACGTGATTGACCCCGTCAGATCCCCGGCACCACGTGTGGTGCCCCAGGGCACCACCAGGAGTGATGCCCAAAGCACTGAATGTTTGGGTGCCCCCCCCAAAAAAAAACAAAATGAAAAGCAGGTTAGGTACTAGAATAATAGTACAGCTGGGCTGAGCACTGCCAGGAGTCCCTGAGCACAGAGCCAGGAGTCCACCCTGAGCACTGAGGGGGAGCTCGCAAACCACCAGCAGACACCGGCAACTGTAGGTCTGTGGGCGGGATCTTGTCCCGGAAGCCCCGCCCCAGCGGGCCCAGGACCCGAAGCGGGAGTGACGTCACAGGCCCAGGCCTTGGCCTCAGCCACGTCGGCTCTGCCAACCTGCTTTTAGCGCCAAGACCTTGGACCTGCAGGTGAGGCCTGGGACGGGCGCTCAGGGGTACACGGGCCCTTTGGTTTTATTGATGATGATGATGATGATGGAGTCTCTCCCGGCGGTGTTCAGGGCTGACTCCAGGCTCTGTGCTCTGGGAGCACTCCTGGGGGTGCTCGGGGACCCCTTGGGGCACTGGGGCTCGAACCCGAGTCGGCTACTGCAAGGCCGGAGCCCTCTACGCTGTGCTCTCGCTCTGGCCTCCCGCGTTACGCTTTTTTGTTTTCAGGGCCACAGCTGGTGGTGCTCCGGGGACCTTGTGGGATGCTGGAGACCAAAGAGCTGGGCAGTGCAAGGCAAGCGCCCTTCCCTCCGTATCATCGCTCCAGACCCGCTTCCGTTTTCATTTCATCTCTGTGTTTGGGCCACTCCTGGGCCAGGCAGCGCTCAGGCCTGACTCCTGGCTCTGCACTCAGGGGTCACTCCTGGCAGGGCTCGGGGAACCTTGTGGGACGCCGAGGGTTGAGCCTGGGTCGGCTGAGTGCAAGGCAGGTGCCCTCCCCGCTGTGCTGTGGCTCCAGACCTGCCCCCTTATGCTTTCATTTTATTTCATTTTTTATTTTGGGGCCACACCTGGCAGTACTGGCTCTGTGCTCAGTGATCACTCCTGTTGGTGCCCAGGGAATCCTGCGGGATGCTGGGGATCGAACCCGGGCTGTGCAGGGCAAATGCCCTCCCCTTTGTCCTATGGCTCCAGACCTCTTGTCCGCCTTTTCTTTGTTTTATTTACTTTCGTGTTTGGGCCACACACCTGGCCTCGCTCAGGATACTCCAGGCTCTGCACTCAGGAATCACTCCTGCCTTACTCAGGGGGACCCTGTTGGGTGCCGTGCATCAAACCAGGGTCAGCTGCATGCAAGGCCAACACCCTCCCCACTGTGCCGTGGCTCCGGTACCCCTTATGCTATTCTAAATTGCGTATGTAGTGCATATCCAGATAGAAAGTTCCTCAGCAGTCCCTGCCTGCTGGGAAGAGGACCTGTTTGAACTCATGCACCCCTCCTCCGTACCCCCATCTCCCTGGGATCCGCTGGGGTGGTGGCCGGGGCGCTCTGCAGGGTCTTTTTTGCCTCCAGGGATGGTTCCAGGTGGCATTCTGAGGCCGTTACTCTCTGCAGGGGAGGCTTCACTCATGCACCTGCTCTGGGCCTCAGTTTCCCCATCTGTACAACAAAACCATACACATGTGCTTGAGCATGTGTGCGCGTGCACACACACACACACACACACACACACACACCCCATTCAGGCACCCACAGTGCAGGGAGTGATGGGGGGGGGTGGCGGGGGTGCACCCCGATGGGCGGGGAGAAGGCAGAGGCACCTGTCGGTATTTACTTCACTGGGCCAAGTAATCTTGGAAATGGCTCATCTGGGCCTGATGATTCGATTGGATTTTCTGCACAATTAGGCCTTCAGGGCTGAGGTGTTGGCTGACCAGTTAATGGAACAAATCATCTCTCTGCACAGGGACTCAGGTGAGGGGGAGCCCCTCACACCTTAGGAAAGCACCACATGTGCGGGTCAGAGGGAGGCCATGGCCCTGGGTCCACTGAGACACTCGTCTGCCCGCAGGCACTCACTGCCCACCTATTGGTGCCTTCATACTCGGGAGGATTAATGGGCGGGGGTTGTTCCTGGTGATGCTCAGGGGCTCCTCCCGGCCTGCACTCAGGGATCACGCCTGGGGAGCCCTCTGGGATGCTGGGAATCGAAACCGGGTCAGACACGTGAAGGGCAGGCGCCCTCCCTGCCGGTCTGTCGCTCTGGCCTGTCCGGTTCCCTACTTAGACCCAGCAGGATGTTGGGCACGAGTCGAGGGCCCAGCAGAGCTGAGTCAGGTTATATAAATCGGGACTTCTCTTTCTCTCTTCCTCTCTTTTCCTGTTCTCCTCTGCATGGCAGAGAAGGGGTGACAGCCCCTGCCTCGGGGTCCTCCAGACCCCAAAGTGCATCGTGCTGGGGCCACAGCCAGATGGCAGCAGGCAGGGTGCTGGCCTTGCATGCGGCCGGGCTGGGTTTCCAGCCCCCGCACCCACAGGCTCCCCGAGCTTGCCTGGAGTGACCTTAGCACCGCCAGGTGTGGCCCCCAAACAGAAATGAATTTTTCAGAGTGCATCCTGCCGCGGATGAGACCCCGAGTTTGACCTCCGCCCTCTCCTCCCACGGGAGCAACAAAGGGTGTAACCCCGATGACCCCCTACCCTGCTGCATGGAGACCAGGCTGGGGAGAAACAGGGCTGCAGGAAGCGGGGTCCCCAGCAGCCCCTGCCTCTGCTTCTACCCAGACCCCCCACTTCTCTGGTCCCGCACACCCCGCCCCGCTGCCCGTGACGGAGAATGGGATTATATTTTTATAACTTTGTGTTTTTTTTTCTTCCTGAGCTGAGTTCCATGTGCACTGGGCTAAATTTAAAAGCGGATGGATGGAGGGGGGTGGCGCTCGCTCTCACTGCTCCCCCCAGGCAGCAGGAAGGCTGCGGCTTGGGGTGCCACGTCCTCCGGGACCCCCGGTGGGGGGGCAAAATAGTTTCAGTGCTCTGCTCTTTTGTTTCGGCAGGGGGAGGCCACACCCAGCGATGCTCAGGGCCGACTCCTGGCTCTGCACTCAGGGGCCACACCTGGCAGTGCTCGGGGAACCCTCGGGGCTGCCGGGGAGCAAACCCAGGTTGGCTGGGTGCCAGGGAGGCGCCCTCCCCCCTGTCCTGTCATTCCAGCCAATGTCATTGTTCTCCTGAGACCACACCCAGCTCTGAACTCAGTGCTCAGGGTCCCTCCGGCAGTGCTCGGGGAGATCGTTCAGTACTGGGATCAAACCCAGGGTTCCCACATGCGAGATGTACACTGTGCCCAGTGATCATCTCTCCAGCCCCCAGAGCGCACCCCCCCCCCACTGTGTAGCTGTCACCACTTCCAGGCCCTTGCTGTCACCGATCCCCTCTGCAAGACGCGCCTTTCCCGCACATCTCAGGGCTAGGCTCCTGCCTCCCCGCCCCATTCCTGAGGGACAGTGCAGATACCCTCTCCTCCAAGAAGCCCTCTCTGACTGCCTGAGCTGAGAGCTCGGCTTGGAGCTCACAGTCCCCTCCTCTTGGGTGATGAGACCCATCATCTCCCGATCCTCTTAGACTAATGAGGGCAATTTATTTAGCACCATCAAGGAACCGATGGCGCTTGGCAACTCCCCCCTCCCACATCAGAATGACAGGCTGCTACGGGAGCGTGCCCAGCAGGCTCCTCCCAGGTTCGTGAACTGCTCGCTGCTGCCCTGACCTACGAAGCAAACTCAGCCTGGGCCGGAGCAATAGCACAGCGGGGAGGGCGTTTGCCTTGCAGGTGGCCGACCCGGGTTCGATTCCCAGCATCCCATAGGGTCCCCCAAGCACCACCAGGGGGTGATTCCTGAGTGCAGAGCCAGGAGGAACCCCTGTGCATCGCCGGGTGTGACTCAAAAAGCAAAAAAAAAAAAAAAACCCAAAAAACAAAAAAACAGCCGGGATACAGGTGGGACTCGAGGGGTTGGCAAGACGAGTACTGGGTCCCCGGATTACAGGGTTCCAGCTACCTCCAGGCCCTCGGCCTGTCAGAGGCCTACATGCCCATCCGTGCCAGCCCCTTAGTCTTCATCATTTATTGTGTTTTGTGTTTTTTGGGGGGTGCTCACACCCGACAGTGCTCAAGGCTTCCCTTCTGGCTCTGTGCTCAGTGTTCCCTCATGGCGGGACTCAGGGCACCCTGTGGGGTGTCAAAGACTGAATTCAGGTCAACTCTTGGACCCGCATCCCTCACAGATCCCTGAGCAGTCGAATGGATTTGGGAGGGTGTTAAAAAAGACACGTGGAGCATGGCAGGGTCGGCGCTGACTCTGCACACGTTCCACCAGGATGTTTCTCCAGCACCCATGGGTGTCCCGAGCCCACCAGGAGTGAGCACAGAGCTGGGAGTGAGCCCCGAGCACAGAGCCGGGAGTGAGCCCCGGGCACAGAGCCGGGAGTGAGCCCTGGGCATCGCCTTGTGTGACCCAAAGACCAAAATAGAAAAAAGTGAACGAAAAGGTCGAAGGTGGAGCCATGGCCCCCGGAGATCACAGTGGGTAGTGCACCTGCCTTGTGCAGGGCCAGTCTGGGTTCGATCCCTGGCAGCCCATGGGGTCCCCTGAGCCCTGCCAGGAGTCAGCCCTGAGCACTGCTAGGTGTGGCCAAACCAAAACTCAGAAAGAGGAAGGTTGGGGACAGGGACTTCCTGCCTCCCACAGACCCTGGCTCCAGTCCCCACCTCACCGACGAGTAAATGAACGTGCTTGCGAGTGGAGAAGGTGCCCGTGAGGTTCCACAACTGCCTGTTGTTGGCTCTTTGGGTTAATTTTGGGCCATGCCCCGTGATGCTCAGGGTGGACTCCCGGCTCTGTGCTCAGCAGTCCCTCCTGACTGGGTTCCGGGCGTCCTGTGTGGTGGGACGGAGGACCGTGACCGCTCTCCCCTCCCGGCTGTCCTGTAGCTTGTCCCGCCCCTGCGGGCCACCATCCTCCGTCACCGCTGACCACCTTGGGCCCTGTGGAGTGGCGTGAGTGCAGCAGAAGGATGAGGGATGGGCTCTGGGGCACAGAGGACCTGAGCTTGGTCCCAGAACCCTGAGGGCCGGCGGAGGCGGAGCCTCGCCCTGGGGGAGGAGCCTCATCCGGGGGTGGGTGAGGGGTGGAAAGCTTTGCATAAGGGCTGGACCCTCACGCCGGGGGAGGGACTTCACGCTAGGGGGCGGAGTCTCACGCCGGGAGGCGCGCGTGCGCCCTCTGGCGGTTGCTGTGCAGAACGCACGGAACTGGGCGGAACCGGGAAGGACACGCCCAGCCAGGTCTGAAGCCCCGGGATCCCTCCCCGGCCCCAGCGTCGGATTCTGCTAAAGGAATCCCGGAGTGGGGCCGACGCCCGCCCGGGGCTGCAGCCCAGCCTCTGAGACGATGCCCCAGATTCCTGCAGCTCCTTATGGTGTCAGAGCTCCGCTAGCACAAACCCCGCTGAGGTGGGAGGATGAGGTCAGTCGCACCCTCCCCCCAGCTTCGGCCGATGAAGTCACCGGGACAGATGGGTAGGTGTGAGGACAGTGGCAGAAATAGATTTCCCCACCTGCCCCCTGCGCTGCCTGGAGAGGTGAGGATGAGCAAAGCAGCTGGGAACATCATAGGCAGCCCCAAGGCAACTCCTCCTGCAGGAAGCCCTCCTGGATTGCCTCGTCCCTCTGGGCTCTTGCTAGAGGCAACTGCTGGTGGAGAGGGAAAGAAGGAGAGGCCCCAGCAAGGCTGCCCAGATGGAGCTGTGGGAGGGAAGGATGCTTCCAAAGGGTGAAGGAAAGAAACTTGGAGGGCCGGTGACCAGCTGGTGGACTTGAAATCCTGGCTTGGACTCTCCCTGGCTAAGGAAGTCCTCTTTTACCTCGAATAAGAGACAACAGTCTCCTTCCGTGGCTGGGAGATCTCTTTAGGGCTTGGGCCAGATTACGGCGGGTAGGTGGCCTGTTTGGCTTGTGCCCGATCCGATCCTGTTCTGTCCTCAGCCGCCCATTTCTGCCCAGCATCTATCAGCGTGGCCCCAGGGACTGAGCAGCGCCCCGGAACCAGCGCTGCTGGCTGAGGACCTAGGGCGCCCCCCCCACCACCACCACCACGAGGCTGTGAGCAGACAGACTCAGGGGCATTGGGCTGTGCAGATTCAGGGGGACTGTGGTGGGGGGAGTGTGTGAGCAAGAGGTTCTTCTCCGGTGTCCCCCGGGAAGGGGAGGGGGCCAGGCCAGGGCGCGGGGCGTGAGGGCTGATTTCTGGAGGGCAGAGCTGAGCCAGCAGGCGGCCGTGCTGGGGTCGAGGTGCTTGCTCAGCGAGTTCCCCGTAGGGTCCCGAGCCCAGCCTGGAAGGATTCCTGCGTGCAGGGCCAGGAGTCAGCCCTGAAACCCGCTGGATGTGACCCCCAGACCATAGTGACAAGAGTCTGACCTGTTGCTCGGGCTCTAAGTCCCGCTGGTCACTCGCCCCCACCCCTCACTGCAACTCCTCTGCAAAGCGAATCCTTGTTCGGATCTCCAGGGAGGAAAAAGGAGGTTCAGAGCGGAGCTGGGCTTCCCGGCTCCCAGCCCCAGGCCACGACTGCAAGAGCGAGAGCTCAAGGGGACTCGTTCTCCTGCTTCTTTCCAGCAACGCTCCTGCTCCTGCTCGGTCTCCAACTCTCAGCTTGGCTGTCACCTCGCTCCGGAAGCCTCCCCGGGTTGCCTGGCTCCCCGTCACCACCCTCCAGCAGAGGCAGAGCCCCGCCAGGCCTGCAGTGGGGGAGCCAGCTCGGGGCTTCTTGGGCGACACCCCCGCCCCCACGGGTTCCCCAAAGCGAGGACCCCTCCTGGAGTGGGAGTGAGGTTGGCGGGGCATGAAGCTCGCAGCTGGGCGCAGGGAGCCGCCGATGATCCCACCGGGCCCGCGGCAGCCGCACGACACCCACGTCCCCACAGGCGCTGCCTGGGCGCCCTCGCAGACGCGCTTCCCACGAGCAGGCGGCGGCCGGCTGGCGGCTGGCGGCTGGCGGCTGCGGGGCTCACACTTGGAAATGCGGGAGCTGGGCTGCGGATTCAGGGTCTCCCGCCCCCTCCCCCTGCCACCTGCGACCCCCTGGGGAGATGGGCCGCCCCCCTCCGCCTCCATCCAGTGCCGTTCCGAGGGGGGGCAGGGACGGGGTCCCCGCCGCCTTTTGGGGCCTCGGGAGGGGTCTCCGCTGCAGCACACGGGTGTTCCCACTAGGCCTGGGGGGACACCCCCGCCCCAGAGCGCCCCGCCGCAGGGAAGCCGCCAGGCGGAGGCAGGTCGGCGGCTCCGGGCCGGTGCAGCAAAGACCCTCCCCGAGCACGCGCGCTCCCCTCCCCCCGCACCCCGAGGGTCCCCTTCTGGCACGGCGTCCAGCGGCGACCCCCGGGTGCGCTCGCACGCTCGCGTGCAAAACGCAGCCAGAAGGCGGCCTTTGACTGCGGGTCGCGAGCCTCGAGCCCGTAGGGTGCAGACCACACTGGGGGGCTGGGGTCCAGGGAGCCTGCGCCGCACGCGCGCCCTGCTGTCCACCAGGCTGCACCGGAAAGCCCAGGCGGTGCCGGCTCGGGCTGCGGGCTGAGCGCGCCCCCTGCCGGGCGCGGGGAGAATCGGCGGCGGGTCCCGGGACGGGCCCGAACCCAGGTCACCTGAGCCAGAGGACCGCTGGGAAGTGCAGCGCTTAGGCCCGAGCTCAGCCCAGCCCCGGCGAGCGGGCGGGTCCCAGAGAGAGCCCCCACCCAGCAGAACCCCCTTCCAACCTGCACCCCAACTCGGGAAAACAGCTAGATCCTGAGTCCAAGCTCCTGAGTCCAAGCCCTGGCAGCGGCTGAGCACCGCGGATGGAAGCTGTGACTCTGGGCTCGAGCGATAGCAGCGCGGCGAGGGCGCTGGCCTGACGTGCGTCCCACCCAGGTTCGATCGCCGGCCTCCCTGAGCACCGCCAGGAGTGATTCTTCAGTGCAGGGCCAGGAGGAACCCCTGAACATCGCTGGAAGAGCCCCTGAGTGTGGCGGGGTGTGACCCAAAAAAGGGGGAAAAAAAGATTGCTTCTGGCTTGAATGAAAACACACTATGATTCTGGCTTGAACCCCAACACTGGCTGAATCCTGGCAATGGCTGATCCCCGGCTTGGGGGTGATGACGGTTTCTGGGGTTCCTCCTCTTTTGGTTTTATTGTCACACCAGGTGGTGCTCAGGGCTTCTTCCAGCCTCTGCTCTCGGGGATCACTCCTGGTGGGGTTCATGAGATGCTCGAACCCGGGTCGGATGCATGTAAGGCCAGCGCCCTCCCTGCTGTGCCAGAAAGATCAGGGGCGGGAAAGAAAGTACAGTGGTTGGGCACTCACCTGATCGTCAGCATCCCATATGGTCCCCTGAGCCCAACCAGGAATGACCCCTGAGCACTGCTAGGTGTGGTACAAGAACAAAAAAACAAAACAACAAACCAAACCTGAGTCCACATCATGCAGTGCAAGTAGCCCCTACCTGATCTGTCTGTCCCCAGTGAAGGTCTAATGACGGTGAAATGCCAATTGATGGGCACTAATCGAAGCTCAGTAACCATTAGTCCTGGTATTACTCTATTACCTTATGTACTGCTGGGCACTTTTTTTGATTGGTTGGCTGGTTTCTTTTGATTTTGTTTTTTTGTCCACACCTGGCGATGTTCAGGGGTTACTCCTGGCGGTGCTCGGGGGATCCTACGAGATGCTGGGGCTAGAACCTGGGTCAGCCATGAGCAAGACCAGAGCCCTCCCTGATGTGCTATCCTCTAGCCCTGGTACTTCTTTCTTTCTTTCTTTCTTTCTTTCGGATTTTTGCGTCACACCCGGCGATGCACAGGGCTTACTCTTGCCTCTCCACTCAGGAATTACTCCTGACAGTGCTTGGGGGACTATATGGGATGCTGGGAATCGAACCTGGGTTGGCCGCATGCAAGGCAAAAGCCCTACCTGCTGGCTATCGCTCCAGCCCCCCTAGTACTTTTTATTTATTTATTTGCTTTTTTGGGTCACACCCAGCGATGCTCAGAGGTTATTCCTGGCTCTGCACTCAGGAATTCCTCCTGGCAGTGCTTGGGGGACCACATGGGATGCCAGGGATCGAACCCAGGTCGGCCGTGTGCAAGGCAAATGCCCTACCCGCCGTGCTATTGCCCCAGCCCCCCTAGTACTTTTTAGAATCAGTTTTTTGCCTTGTACACATCCAACCTGAGTTCAATCCCTGGCACCCCATAGGGACCCCCAAGTCCTAACCAGGAGTGATCCCAGACCACAGAGCCAAGAATAAGCTCTGAGCACAGCCGGGTGTGGCCCCCAAATACGACAAAATAAAATTTAGGGGCTCGAGAGATCAAACAGTGCATGGGGCGCTCTCCTTGAATGCTGCTGACCCAGGTTCCATCTTGGGCAGTAAATATGGTCTTCTGAACCTGTCAGTCGTGATCCTGAGCGCAGAGCCGGAAGCTCTGAGACCACTGGGTGTGCCCCGCCAACCCAGACAAGCATTCCATATGGGAGCTGTACCCCCAGTTCATATTTGCCTTTCAAAGCTTACAACTCAGGGCTGAAGCAATAGCACAGCAGGGAAGGTGTTTGCCCTGCACACGGCCCACCCACCCGGGTTTGATCCCAGCATCCCATATGGTCCCCTGAGCATGGCCAGGAGTGTTTCCCTAGTGCAGAACCAGGAGTAACCCAAAAAGCCCCCCCTTCAAAGAAAGTTTACAACTCAGTGTTCTGGGTAAATCCTAACACTTGTTTATTATTATTATTATTATTATTATTAGGCTTTGGGGGCCGCACCAAGCAGCCCAGGGGTGGGGGAGGGTGGTCATTCCTGGGGGTGCTGGGAGTCATGTGATTCCAGGGATCAGATGCATGCCAGCCATGTGTATGTTCATTTATATATATATATACATATATATATATATTTTCTGGGGGAGGTCACACCTGGCAATGCACAGGGGTTACTCCTGGCTCTGCATCAGGAATTACCCCTGCCGGTGCTCAGGGAACCATATGGGTTGCTGGGAATCGAACCCAGGTTGGCCGTGTGCAAGGCAAACGCCCTACCCACTGTGGTATTGCTCCAGCTCCCCTCATTGATTTATTTTTGAGGATGCTTTGGGGGGGTGAGGGGTGGGGGGAGGGTGTTTAAGATTGAACCCTCTGTCAGGCCAGCGCTCTCCCCACTGTATTATCTTCCCAGCCCTGGAGTTATTTGTAACGCAGGAGGCCAGGCTGCGTGTCCCCCTGGCTGCAGGAAGGGTCTACTCTGGCCTGCTCCAGCCCAGAGGCGCGGTGGGGGTTGCAGGGAGGAAACAGCAGCGGGGAGACGGGAGCAGCTCCTGGGCCCAGTTCCCAGGACTCACAGCTGCATCCTAGGAGGGGGTGGGGGAACCCAGCTGGCCACCCCACCCTCCGGCGGCCAGGAGGCTTCTAGGGGTTCTGCTGTCTCAGTCCCGCGGAAATGGAGGCTAGCCGAGCTGGACACGGGCGGGACCTGCGCCTCCAACCTCACCTCAATAATTTGTCTACAGGGGGCTGGAGGAGAGGCGGGCGAGTGATTGCCGTGCACGGCATGCCATAGGGACCCCCGACCCCACCTAAGCCCTGCCAGGGCGAGCACCGTAGGGGGTGACCTAAAAATAAAACCAGTAATCATTCTGGAGGGACACGCCAGGATGTGCCCCCTTTCTAAGAGTTTCTGGAGGCCGCACATTAAGCAATTGTATTCTGCCCACGTTCCTAGTAGGTAAACTGAGCCCCAGAGGGAGGTAGGGGCTTGCTCTGAGCCACTCGGTGGATCTGGTTTTGTTGTTGTTTCCATTTTGGCTCCGGGTCGCTTCCTCTTCCTCCACCTCCACGGCGTCTCCTTCCTCTCCTTTCTTTGGCCTACCCGCACCCCGAGCCCAGCAGCGCCCCCCGCATCCGCCCCCGCCGCCGCCGCCGCCGCCGCTCGGCGGGTTCCGGAGGAATTCCCCGGCCGCTCTTGGCCGCGCCCCCTCCGTGGCGGGGGCGGGCTCCCATTGGTTCCTTCGTACATCGCCCGCCCTGTCATTGGCTAATATGGGTCTCCGCCCCGCCCCCAGGTCCCGGCCCCTCTCCGGGTCCTTTCTGCAGGGGCGTGTTCTAGCGGGGGCGTGGTCTGATGAGGGGGCGTGGCCGCGGCGAGGGGCGGGGCCGAGTGCGGGTCCCCAGCCCGCTCGGGTTCCGGTCCCGAGCGCGGCCACTTCAACGCATTGGTCACTTGGACGGGCTCCTCGGAGGCGGTGGCACCGAGTCCCGACGGCCGGACCCGGCAGAGCAGGTGAGCGAGCGATGCCGGGCTGACCCCCTCCGCCACCCGGCCTCGGCGCCCCTGGGGAGGGGCCGCGGGGGGTCCCCCATCCTGTCCTTCCCAGCCCCGCTTTCTTCAGCAACGCCCCCCCCCCCCCCCGGTCTCTGTTCCTATTCCTGCCACAGTTTCCCTGTCCCTCGCCTCTTGAGGCACCGTGTGGGTTGGGTGGCGCAGACGGGGGAGGGGTAGGATGAATCCCACCCAGGCCTGTCCACCCCCACCTCACCCCTTGGGCACTCGCGTGGCCTCTGTCCTCTCTCTCGGCCCGCCCGCGCAGCGCGCAGGATGCCAGGTGCTGGGGCCAGGCCGCAGAGCCACGAGAACATTCCAGGTGGTGGGCAGCCTGGAGTGGGAGAGAGGGGCCAGGGGTCCGGCACTGGTGCCCGGCTGCCCAGTCCATCCTGACCCGCCCACCCGCCAGCTACCCCGGGGCCCTCTTGGCGCGGTAATTGGCAGGTCTAAAACCCGGATCCACCTGTATCACCACCTCCTCCGCCCTGGGGCCACGGGGCGGGGGGGGGGGTGTCCCCCTCCGCCAAGCCGCCCCAGCTATAAACACTGCAGAGGGCTACTTCCTGGTGACCCCGGAGTCCGGGCCAGGGGCAGGGGCGGGTGACCGTCCAGCGGCTCCCCCAGCCTCGAAGCAGCATGAAGGCAGCGGAGCCCGGAGCTGGGAGCGCTGAGGTGTGAGTGAGACCAAGCTGAGCCCCCGCCCCACCCCAGGCGGCCCCCTCCTCTCTCTCATCTTCACCCAGTTCTTGGCTGAACTGGGGAGGGACAGAATTGGGGGTGCGGGTGCTCAGGGCGGCTTCCAGGATTCAGTGCAGGATTGCCTTTATGAATGCAGGAATAAATGCAGGCATGCCTCTCATTCCACCACCTCCCACTCTCTCCTCTGCCCAAGGGCGCACCCCTCCCATTCCACCCCCATGCCTCAGGACCTTTGCACCAGCCAGTGCCCTCTGCCATTGTGCCAGGTCCCAGGCGGGGGCCAACTTTAAAGCAAAACAAGTTGCCAGACTGGGTTGGGATACCTGGAAGGGATGGAGGAGGAGGGACCTGGTCTCTCTGGGAACAAGACCTTCACTGGGCCCCAGCAAGCTCTGGATAGTGGGTGCCCGCATCCCTGGTGTGTGTGTGTGTGTGTGTGTGTGTGTGTGTGTGTGTGTGTGTGTGTTGTGTGGTGCCTGCAGGGTAGGCATGAGGCTTCTTTAATTTATTTGGGGTTTGGGGCCACATCCCATGATGCTCAGGAGTTACTCCTGGTTCTGTGCTCAGGGATCACTTCTGGCAGGGCTCAGGGGAGACCCTATGGGCTGCCGGGGATCCAACCCAGGTCGGCTTTGTGCAAGGCAGCTGATTCCGAGGGCTGGAGGCTGGAGGAAGGACGCGCCCAGATGAAACCTAGGTTGGGTGGCACTCGTGTGATTCTGCTGGGGGATTCGGCCAGGCCCCAACCCCTCTGCCTCAGTTTCCCCCTCATAACCATGGTCCTGCTGACCCAGCTGCAGAAGTTGGGACCCCGAGGTAAAGTGCCTTGTTGGAGCAGTGGTCCCTGCAAGCAGGTGGGCATTTGAGGCCCCTCTCCCTGGACAGGCCCAGTATGGCTCACCATATCTTGTATGAGGAAGGTGGGGGTACTGCTGTCTCTCACAGCCCTCAGTTTCCCTGGCTGGACAGTGGGGCCCTGGGTGCGGGTGGGGTCACCAATGGAAGGCCTTTTGGAGCCAGGTCATTGATTCATTCAACAAACATCTGCTATGAATTTAACCTGTGCACACATCCCCCTCCCGCCCCCCACACACGCGCAGGTTGGGATTGAGGGGGCCGGTTGTCTTTTCAGAAATGTCCTGAGGCTTCCTTGTGGCTTCCCCACGCCTGGTGGGGCGTTTGGGAGAGCCCACCCACCGGGTCCAGGCCTTCTCAACAAGAAACAGCCTTGAGAAACCAGGGGACACGAGTGTCAGGAGGGCCTGGTACATGCAAAGGTCCTGGGGCAGGACGGGCACGGCGTGTGGGAAGGACAGCAAGCAGAGGGGGCAGAGGGAAGAGGGGGGACCGAGAGGACGGGAAAGCTGGCCCAGGACCCGTCGGGGTGGACTTAGGGCCAGCTGTGGGTGGTGGGGAGGCGGGGTGGGCTGGTTTAGCTCCGGGGCGCCCTCTGATGGACAGACTGGGGTAAGGTGGAGGTGGGGACCCGGGGAAGGGGTTCCCGGCCCCCCGCGGGCAGTGAGGAGAAGGGGAGCCCGCACTCCTTTGGGGGGCTCCACTCCCCCCGCTGCCGTGCCGAGAGCCGGGCGCCGTGGCAGCCCCATTCATTATTGACGCCCTTTCTGTGCGCCATAAAGAATTCATGGGGTGGGGGTGGGCGGCGGGGAACCGCGGGGCCAGTGGCGCGGAGCGCGCCCCAGGCCCTGGCCGGCTCTTCTGGAATCCTGCCGGCCACTTGTGCCGCGCAGCCTTTTCCTTGCTTGGCTTTTGGCGCTGCTGGGGACGGAGCCTGGACCCTCCCCGCACACACACAGGGGCGGTCGCGAGCCAGGCAGCCTCCACCAATGTTCCTGCGAACAACGGACTCCGGGGACAGCGGGGGAGGCGCGGGCCTTGAGCGCAGCCCACCCGGCTCGATCCCCGGCACCCCAGAGTGCGCCCCAAGCCAGGAGTGAGCCCTGAGCAGAGAGCCGGGAGCAGCCCCTGAGCATCCCTGGGTGTGGCCCCCAAAGCCAAAAGCAAGCAAAAACAACAGCCTGCAAGCCAGGGAGAGAATTCTGTGGACTGAGTGCATGCCGCGGCCGGCGTTTAGGAGTGACCCCTGAGCACCAGGTGTGGTCACCAAACAAAGCAATAATAACAACAGACTCAGAACCTGCAGGATAATTATACAGCTAATCTGCCACGTGAAGGAGAGCACCACGGCCTGAGCCGTAGTACAGGGGGAAGGCGCTTGGTTGGCATGGGACAGCCTAGTTTGAGCCGGCACCCCAGAGGGTCCCCCCAGTCACCACCAAGAATGATCCCTCTGTGTTCATGCCCAATTCAATCAGCTTAATCGATGGCTGAATAAATAGCAGTACTCCGACATTATTAAAAAAAAAAAAGATCTTTCAGCATTGCAGGCAGCGACCCTCCAAAAGACACACGGGGCTGGAGCGACAGTCCAGTGGGGAGGGCGTTTGCCTTGCATGTGGCTGACTTGGGTTCGATCCCTGGCATCCCATAGGGTCCACCAAACAACACCAGGAGTGATTCCTGAGTGCAGAGCCAGGAGTAACCACTGAGCATCGCTGGGTGTGACACCCCCCAAAAAAAAATAAAGATGCACACTCTCAAAATAAAACCAAAGAAGACACTGAATTGTATTATTTAAAGGGTGCGTTTGAGGGGCCTGATTGATAGGGCAGCGGGGAGGGCACGTGCCTTCATTCCTGGAATCCCATTGGGTTCCCAGAGCACTGCCAGGAGAGAACCCTGAGTACGGAACCAGGAGTAAGCCCTGAACACCACCAGGAGTGGGCTGCATTTTATGGTAAATTAAGGACTTTATATATAAAAAAAAAAACCCCTAAAGCCAATAAATACTAAGAGAGTCCAGAGCATTTGCCTTACATGCCGCTGACCCAGGTAACATCCCCAGCATCCCATGTGATCCCCTGAGCACTGCCAGGAGTATTACCTGAGCATCACTAGGTATGGTCCAAGAACCAAAAAAAAAATTTGATGAAAAAAAAATTAAAAATAAAGTTTAGAGCAACTGGAGCTGGAGCACAGCGGGTAGGGCATTTGCTTTGCACGCGGCCGACCCGGGTTCGATTCCCTGCATCCCATATGGTACTCTAAGCACCGTCAGGAGTAATTCCTGAGTGCATGAGCCAGGAGTAACCCCTGCGCATCGCCGGGTGTGACCCAAAAAACCCAGAAAAAAAAAGTTTAGAGCAATAGTACAGTGGGGAGAGCATACCCATAGGGTCCCTCAAGCACCACCAGGAGTAGTTTCTGGGTGCAGAACAGGAGTAACCCCTGAGTATCGCCGGGTGTGACCCCAAAAGCCAATTAATAGTAATAATAATAATAAATACATACTCAGAGAAGGATAACTTCCTGGGGCCAGAGGGATGGTGCAGGGGTTAAGGCGCCCATCTTGCATGTAGCCAACCTCGGTTTAACACCCAGTACCACATGCTCCCCTGAGCACTGTTAGGAGTGACCCCCCAGTCCTTCCCCCCACAAAAGAAACGTAATCTTAGCCCCTCCTTGCTACCTAGCCTACCCCCCCCCCCCCCCCCCGGTAATTCCTTTGTTGTCTGCTTGGTGGAAACGGTTAGTGCTCTTCCCAGCACCTCCCGCCCAGACCTCAGGCTGGAGCCCAGGAAACCAGCCGTCACCACGCAGACACTTGCCTCCTTGTGCTGTTGATCATCTCAGGCCCCACTTTTTCTATAAAGGGGCAGGTGGGCTTTGAAAAACTATTTTTTTTTTCCTGGTCACATCTGTTCTGTCCTTCAGAGAGCAGCTGCAGAGTTCAGGAAGCCCTGGGTGTGGCCCCTGTGTCAATAAAACTTTATTGACAAAAACAGGAAGTGAGGGCCAGGGCTGAGTCCTCTCAACTACAAAATTAGAAGAGGAAAGAAGAGGAAATCTGAGTCATGACAATTCATCTGAACACGGGGCCTTGTCTGGAGTTATTTGCTAGTGAGGTTTGAAACCATTCCTGCTAGGGGGACGTTATCTTAGTGGGCAGATACGTGGCTTGTGGAGCCGATGAATGAACTTCAGGGGCTCCAGCTTCTTTCTCTCCATCTGGGTGAATGGGGCCACACCAGCAGTGCTCAGGGCTGACTCCTGCATCCGGGCATCACTCAGGGCTGGCCTTAGGGGACCCTGTGGGGTGATGGGGATCAAATCAGCAGGTGTCAGATGCTGTCCAGCCTAATGCCCTCCCTGCGGTGTCTGGTGTCACTAATGTCCCCCACCCCGTTCTTGTGCCTGGCCATCACGGAGCCCCCGAAACGTTGCTCAGCGCTTTTCTCACCCAAACTGGATGCTGACGTGTTCTCAGGGTCACCCCGTGTCCCACTTTCCTGGCCTCTTGCCTCACACGGGCAGCCGGTGGACCTGCATGAAGGCCACTCTCGTGGTTGCATCTCCCCAGACCAGCAAGCCAAGGAGATGGGGGCAACGCCGAGGGGTTCTGGGAAAGTGGCTCTGAACCTTCCCCATCCCCAGTGGGTGCCATGGCCCCCCACCATCCAAGGCTGAATTTGGAGCTTGGGGAGGCTGGGAGGAGGGAGTTCTGGGAGTTGCCAGTGTGGATCCACACTTGGGGTAGGGGAGCGTCGGTCACAGCTGCTGGCTATCTCCCGTGAGGATTTGGGGGCTAGGGGGTCGGGGAGTGCTGACTTTTCATCTACAAGCCCCCAAGGTCCCGAACCAGCGTCCCCGGTCCCCTAGCAGGACACGTTTGGGGGCTGGAGTGACTGGGCTGGGCCAGGGACAAAGGTCAGAGTCTGACACTGCCCAGTGGCTGGCCTTGGTGGCCAGTCCGAGGACTGGACCGGGGTCCAGAGTTCTGGCACACCTCGTTTTGGGTTCAGACTTTTTTTTCCAGCTTTTTGGCTCACACCTGGTGATGCACAGGGGTTCCTCCTGGCTCTGCATTCAGGAATTACTCCTGGCGGTGCTCGGGGGACCCTATGGGATGCTGGGACTCGAACCCGGGTCGGACGCGTGCAAGGCAAGCGCCCTACCCGCTGTGCTATTGCTCCAGCCCCTGGGTTCAGACTTTGGGGGCTTGGGAAATCACTTCCGGTGGTAGGTGGGGGCCCTGGGATGCTGGGGTTTGAAGAGCAGCCCCCTGCATGCGGGGCCAGTGCTGAGCACTTTGAAGTGTCTCCTTGACCATGGACACTTCTTTTACCCCTCCCCGAAAGTCAGAGGGTACAGCATGGGGAGGGCTCTCCACCGACCTTCCCGGTGGCCCCAGGATCTTTGCAGCCCCCTCATCTTTCTTCCCAGATTGTCCCCTAGGTGCCAGCAGCTGTGGGAGCCCTTCCTGACCACGCATCAAGGTCACCTGCATCCCCCTACCTCCACCCCCCCTTATCTAGCCCTGAGCCCACAGGGGGAACAGTGCCTCTTAGGGGCTTTCCCTGGAAGGATTTTTTTTTTTTTGTTTTCCTTTTTGGTTCTTTTGGTATTGTGAGGGGCTGGAGCGGTAGCACAGCGAGTAGGGCGTTTGCCTTGCACGCAGCTGACCAGGTCAGCCCGAGTTCGATTCCTCCGCCCCTCTGGGAGAGCCCGGCAAGCTCCCGAGAGTATCTCGCCCGCACGGCAGAGCCTGGCAAGCCACCCGTGACCTATTCGATATGCCAAAAACAGTAACCACAAGTCTCACAATTTGTTGCCCGCTCGAGCAAATCGATGAACAACGGGAGGCCAGCGACAGTGACAGTGGTATTGTGAGATAAGAATAGCAGGATGTGGCGGGTCCTGGGGTACCGAGCATCCGGCATAATCACCCGCGTCCCCCTGCCCCCCCTTACTTCCCCTCATAGCCCGGGGGCCCTCCCGCAGCTCAGCTGGTATGGTAGGCGGGTGTGAGCGGGGCTTATCAGGGTCCTCAGGGGCCGGGACTGGTCCCTGGAGCAGGAACTGCAGGAGGAAGCCAGGGCGGCAGCGCGGGACTTTCCTTGGCTGAGGGTCAAGGAACTGGGATTGAATACAAAGCCATGGGGGCCCGAGAGCACAGCGGGAAGGGCGTTTGCAGACCCCTAAGTTCGATCTCCGGCACCCCGTAGGGTTTCTCGAGCCCACCAGGAGTGACCCCTGAGCACATAGCCAGGAGTCAGCCCAGAGCATCGCCTGGTGCGGGAGGTGCTGGGGGCATTAGTGCTCCCGGTACAGTGCTCAGGGGACCACGTGGTGCTGATGATGGAGCCCCTGGGGTTCAGCCCATTCAGTATCTCCCTAGTTCTAGAGTTGTATATTTTTCTTTTCCGTCTCCTTTTTTTTTTTTTTTAATTTGAACCATGGCCACAGTGCTCAGGGCTGGTTCTGGCAAGGTGGGGGGGGGGGCGTAAGCAGGTGCCGGGATTGAACCAGGTCTGCCACTTACAAGGCTGCTGCCTTCCCCGATGTCTTCTCTCTCCAGACAAACACCTGTTCTTTGTTGTTTTTTGGGGGGAGACACATCCAAGGACGCTGGGGTTCCTCCTGGCTCTACACTCAGGAATAACACTGGCGGTGCTCAGGGAACCATGTGGAATGCCGGGTAGACTGGGACCAGCTACAGAATTATCCCTGCACTGCCTGGGGCTACTCGCATGATCCTTAACTGACCACTGAAGCAAAAACAGGGACTTGAAAATCGTCCCTGCTGACACAGGATATGACACTTCCTCCGAGTCGCCACAAGACGGCGCTGTGGAGCATTTCCATAACCCCACAATTCATTCCTCTAAGAACTGTCCACTTCCGGTCCTGCTCTCCCTCCAGAACCTGATAGAGCTCCCCAGTACCCTCCGACCTCTCTACAGAGAGGAGCCCGATCCTCGCCCACCTCCTCAACCCCCACACTGACTCACGCTGCCGCCAGTGCTCGGGCATCTTCATTTGGGAGCTGGGTGGTTACAACAGAGCTTAAAGACCACTTTTGAGGGGTTCAGAGGCCCCTATATGGTGCGGGGGATCGAACTCATGTTGACCAAAAAGCAAAGCAAGTGCGTCCATGCAGAACAATCCTTAGTCCTGACTCCTTATCTCTAAATTTTCCCTTCATGGTCATCCCCACATCCCATCACCCCACATTTCTGACCTCCGCAGTCCCCCCATGCTAACTTGCCCCATCATCAGTGCCAGTGCTGTGTCTTCAACTGGGGATATGGGTGGGCACAGCAGAGCTCTTGGACCATTTTGGGGAGTTCAGAGTAATCTATACAGTGCGGGGATCGAAGTCATGTTACTAGCAAGCAGGGCAAGTGTTTGATTTTGCTTATGGTTTGGGGGCCACACCTGGCGATGCTCAGGGGGTACTCCTGGCTCTGCACTCAGGAATCACTCTGGGCAGGGGGCCCGCACGGGGATCCAACAAACAGACCAGGGTCCTGTGAATGCAAGGCAAGAGCCCTAGCTCCAGCTGCACTGGCCAAAGCTGCATTCTTGATCCTTAATGACCCCATACTTGGGGGTATGGTGCTGCCAGCAGGTCAGTCTGTACCTGTGAGGCAAGTGCATCAGCAGCCTGATGGCGCCTTCAGACTTCCAGATACCCCAGAATTGCTGCTGTGCCTTTGGCCAGACCACAAAAACTTGGGGCAAAGTTTACCAAGAAAGTAAAAGGCCAAAACTTAGGTATGTGGGAGACACACCCCCAAACCACCTTCGGCTCAGCTACATAATTGGAGGCATGGCCTCTCTGGTTCTTGATTGAACTGCTTAACGGTCATGATCCCCGAGACTCAGAAACAAATCTCAAAACCCAGTGGCTTTTGGGAGAAATGTGTCTGGACCCCGCAGTCGGTTACTGTTGCCGGGCCACCCCAGGGGGGAAAGGGTGCTGTCCCTCCACCTGCTCCCCCTTGGCGGCTTGGTGGCCGCCATCTGCCAGAGGCCATTGGACAGTCAGGTTTGGGCTCGCAGTGACGAGACACGCGGGGCCTCATGGGATGGGGTGGAACCGGCCCTTTCCTCCCCGTCCCAACAAGACCCCGATTCGCCGTCCACAAACAGTTTCTCTGGCTCCTGATCAAGCTGCATAACAGCTATGATCCAAGAGACTCAGGAACAAATCTCGGAACCCAGCAGGTTTTGGCAGAAATCCCTCCAGATTTAAATGTTAAAATTTCAGAATTTCAAAATTGCGTGGCCACTACTGCAGCCACGCAACATCATATGTTATTCATAACCAGCAATAGAAAACAAATTGTCTACTGTTGCCTTTTCAGCAGATCTGAGTGTTGGGGTAAAATCCCAAATAATAACAGTGGGTCTGGTGTCAAAATATTGAATGTAATCAAAGTAGAGAGAGAGTAATTTGGAAATTATCTGCCCCACAGGTAGGGGGAGGGTGTGGGATGGGGGTATACTGGGGTTGGTGGTAGTGGAGAATGGGCACTGGTGAAGGTACGGGTGTTTCATTATATGACCCAGACTTAAACCCGAAAGTTTTGTAACTGCTCTCACAGTGATTCAATAAATAAAATTATAAAAAATGAAAAAAAAATGACCCCATACTTAACATTGAAGTAGAGGAAAAGGGCTGGAAATCTTAAGCGTGGGAAAGTCAAGCCATAGCAGTTCTACCGAAATGCCACGAGATGGCGCTCTGGGGAGTTTCCGTCCCTCCCCGAGGATGTTTCTCTAAGGTTTCTCTAAGAAATTTCCTCCTTTGGGTTTGCTTCCGTGTTAGGTATGGGGTAATTAAGGATAGCACAGCGGGTAGGGCATTTGCCTTGCACGTGGCCGACCTGGTTGGCCCGGGTTCGATTCCTCCGCCCCTCTCGGAGAGCCCGGCAAGCTACCAAGAGTATCTCGCTCGCACGGCAGAGGGGCAGAGCCTGGCAAGCTACCCAGGACATATTTGATATGCCAAACACAGTAACAATAAGTCTCACAATGGAGACGTTACTGGGCCCGCTCAAGCAAATTAAGGATCAAGCACACAGCTTCGACAGGTGCAGTGGTAGCAGAGCACCCTTGCCTTAACTGAGTTCTGCGGACTCAGGTTCATTTACCAGCACCCCATAGGGTTCCCCAGTCATGCCAGGAGTGATTCCTGAGTGCAGAGCCAGGAGTCACCCCTGAGCATCGCCAGTTGTGGCCCTGAAACAAAAACAAACATGAAAATAGGCTGAAAATAGGGCAGCCTATTTTCATGTTTGTTTGGATGCTGGCAGATTCCTTCACACGCAAACTTAGGAGGGTACCAAGGTGAATCTTGCTTCCACATCCCTCTTTCTCAGAACAGGGAAGGAAGCACCCTCAGAAATGTGGGTTGTGGGGGCTGGAGCGATAGCACAGTGGGGAGGGCGTTTGCCTTGCATGCGGTCGATCTGGGTTTGATCCCCAGCGTCCCATATGGTCCCCTGAGCACCACCGGAGTAATT
The DNA here is from genome assembly GCF_029834395.1 of Sorex fumeus. Lineage (NCBI taxonomy): Eukaryota > Metazoa > Chordata > Mammalia > Eulipotyphla > Soricidae > Sorex > Sorex fumeus. Next base: position 11,316,109 of record NW_026606098.1, read on the forward strand.
CCTGAGCGCATGAGCCAGGAGTAACTCCTGAGCATCGCCGGGTGTGACCCAAAAAGAAAAAAAAAAATGGGCTGTGGAGTGCACAATAACGGAACTTTTATGAGGTGTTAAGCCAGAGACATAGGACAGCAAGTTTGGAACTTGCCTTGTTCAGAGAGAACATAAATCTTTTAATTAAATTTAAAAAATGAAAATCTGCCTTGCTTGTGGCAGACAAGGTTAATCCCAGGCACACCCAATGGTCCCCAGAACCCTGCTGACCCACTGTGAACCCTCAAATAAAATTAAAAAATCCTCGGCAGACGTGATGTATTTTATATGTCTGGGGAAGGAGACTGCCCTGTCCTAGGCTCCTTTTTCCTGTGTTAATTAACATTCTTCCCAGCCCTCCCCCAATTCCTTTGACTGCAGGTATCTTCACCCCAAACTTCTGAAGAGGCCGGAGTTGACCCTGACCTCTGCCACCCTCCTCACGGAGAACAGAGGACTTTGGGACTTCTCATGTATAGAAACCCAAAACTCTCAGGGAGGGGGGAAGATGGCACCCTCAGAAATGCGGAGTGCGGGGATGGCCATGCACTTTCAGAACAGGGATCTATATGGAGGGATCGTACTGCGGGAAGGCACAATTTCCTGTAATCATCCTGGGTTCGATCTCAGGCACCCTAAAGGGTCTCCTGAGCCCCCCAGAAACTTGTGGTCACCCACACCTGGGGAGTTACGAAAACGCCCCTTAACACCGACGACGAACAAACTAGTGTCCACCAAATGCAAGGCAAGCAGCCCAGGGTCCCCGCTTTGCTACCGCTGCATCACCCAAGGCGGTGTGCTTGATCCTTAATCCCTCCAAGGTTAATACTGAAGCAAACCCAAGGGCTGGAAACATTGAGCGTGGGAAAGTTGGGCCAAGGCATTTACAGCAAATTACCACGAGATGGCGCTGTGGAGAGTTTCCATCCCTTCCTAAGGACGTTTCTCTTAAGAAATGTCTCCCCTGCCGCCCCCCCCCCCCCCCCCACACACACACACATGCTAGGGGGAAAGGCAGCTCAGATAGAGAAGGGCGCACCAAGTAAAGGGTTTTGGGAGGATCCTCCCAGGATGGGAGATGCATGCTGAAAGTAGATTATAGACCGAACATGATTGCCACTCAATGCCTCTTTTGCAAACCACAACACCCAAGAGGAGAGAGAGAACAAAAGGGAATGCCCTGCCACAGAGGCAAGGGGGGATGGGGGGATGGGGGGTGGGAGGGATCCTGGGATCCGTGGTGGTGGAGAAAGGGCACTGGTGGAGGGATGGGTACTCGATCATTGTATATCTGAAACCCAAGCACAAAAAATTGTAAGTCTACAATTGCACCTCATGGTGTTTCACTAATAAAAATTTAATAAAAAAAACAAATGTCGTCCCCCCCACCCCCGTCCTGACCTCCCTCCAGAACCCCCTGTAGCTCCTGAACGCCCTCTGATCTCTCTGCAGAGGGGAATCTGATCCTCGCCCACCTCCGCAGACTGACTTGCTTGGACTGGCATCTTAATTTGGGGGCGTGGTGACCAGAGCAGAACTCAAAAAACCACTTTTTGGGATTCAGAGGCCTCTATCCGGTGCGGGGGATAGAACTCAGGTTGACCCAAAACAAGGCAAGTGCCTTCCACCAGTACGGTCTCTTCATTCTGATCGGTGTTCTCAAAAGTTTGCTCTTTCTGGCCAGGCCCCTCCCCCATCACACCACAATTCCGATCTGAGGGTTTCCCCTCCCCAGTTCTACGTGAAGGAGGCGGAAGCTCGGTACTCCCCAATTTGGGGTGAAGAAGCCTGTCAAAAGAAATGAGGCTGCTTTTCGTTGATGTGTTTGTTTTGAGCTGCGTACCCGGTGACGGTGGCTCTGCACTCTAGAATTAATTCTGGTCGACCTCAGGAGCCCTAGAGGGTGCTGGGGATCGGGCACAAAACGGCTGTGTGCAAGGCAAGCGCCCTAGCCGCTTTGCTGTCACCTCATAGCCTGAGGCGGCGTGCTTGACCCTTAATGACCCTACGGTCAACATTGAAGAAAACCCGAGGGCTGGAAATCTTAAGCGTGGAAACTCAGGAGCGGCACTTCCTCCACGTCACCACAAGGTGGCGCTGTGGAGCCTTTCAGTCGCTACCCAAGGATGTAGCTCAGAAACGTCCACCCTGGCCCTGACCCCTCTCCCAGAACCTGCTAGAGCTCCCCAGAACCAAGCCCTCTGCAGGGGGGAGCCCGATCCACACCCACCTCCGCAGTCCCCCATGCTGACTCACCCGCAAACAGCGCTCTGGATTCTTTTTTTGGCGGCGTGGGTGGCCACAGCAGAGCTGAAGGACCACTTGAGGGGGTTCAGAGGTGTGGAGGATCGAACTCAGGTTGACCACAAGCAAGGTAAGTGTCGTCCACGCAGAACAGTCTCAGGTCTTGCTCCCCGTTCTGACGGTTTCCCCTCATGGTCATCCCCAAACCCCACCACCCCACATTTCTGATCTGAGGGTGCCCCCTGCCCTGTTCTACGTGACGGAGGAGACAGGAGGATTCAGCTTGATTCTCCCCAAATTTGGAGGTGAAGAAATCAGCTATCAAAGGAAGTGAGGCTGCTTTTTATTTGGTTTGTTTTGGGGCCACATTCGGTAATGTTCCAGGGTTCCTCCTGGCTCTGCACTCAGGAATTACTTCTGGCTGTCCTCCGAGACCCTATGGGATGCTGGAATTAAACCGGCTGGGCTGCCTGCAAGGGAAGTGCCCTAGGTGTTACTATCACATCATAGCCCGAGGCGACATGCTTGATCCTTAATGACCCTATACCTAACACTGAAGCAAAGAAAAGGGCTGGAAATCTATTTTTTTTTTTAATTTTTGTTAGTGAAACACCATGAGGTACAGTTGTAGACACAAATTTTTGTGCTTGGGTTTTAGTTATACAATGATCGAGTACCCATCCCTCCACCAGGGCCCATTCTCCAACTCCAATGATCCCAATGTCCCTCCCACCCCCCATACACCCCATCCCACCCTGCCTCTGTGGCAGGGCATTCCCTTTTGTTCTCTCTCTCCTTTTGGGTGCTGTGGTTTGCAAAAGAGGCATTGAGTGGCAATCATGTTCGGTCTATAGTCTACTGTCAGCATGCATCTCCCATCCTGGGCGGGAAATCTTAAGCGTGGGAAAGTCCGGCTGCGGCAGTTCTGACGAAAGGTCACGATTTGGTGCTGTTGGCGTTTCCGTCCCTCCTCAGGCTCGGTTCTCCAAGAAATTTCCTCCCTTGGGTTTGCTTCAGTGTTAGGTATGGGGTAATTAAGGATCAAGCACGCATTTTCCACAGGCGCAGTGGTAGCAGAGCAGTTAAGGCCCTTGCCTTGTGTTCTGCGGACTTAGTTCATTTCCCAGCACCCCATATGGTTCCCCAATCATACCAGCAGTGATTCCTGAGTGCAGAGCCAGGAGTCATCCCTGAGCATCGCCGATTGTGGCCCCGAAACAAAAACAAGAAAACAGAACAGCCTCAGTTCTGATGCCAGCAGATTCCTTCACACGCAAACTTGGGTGGGGGGGCGTATCGAGCTGAGTCTTGCTCTGCACCCTTCTTTCACATAGCAAAGGAGCACCCTCAGAAATGCAGGGTTTGGGCTGTGGGGTGCACAATAACAGCAAACTTTTATGAGGTGGTTCAGCCAGAGACCGCACAGCGGGTTCAGAACGTGCCTTGCTTGAAGAGGACATAACATTTTTTTTCTGCATTTTGGGTCACACCCGGCAATGTACAGGGGTTACTCCTGGCTCTGCACTCAGGAATTACTCCTGGCAGTGCTCAGGGGACCATATGGGATGCTGTCGCATGCAAGGCAAACGCCCTACCCACTGTGCTATCGCTTCAGCCCCGAGGACATAAAAATTTTAATTAAATTAAAAAACAAAAAGCTACCTTGCTTGTAGCAGACAAGGTTCAATCCCAGGCATTACTAATTGTCCCCAGAACCCCGCTGACCCATTGTGACCCTCACCCCCAAATAAAATATCCTGGGCAGAAGTGGTGTATTTCTGGGAAAGACTCTTGCCCTGTCCTAGGCTCATTATTCCGACATTCATTAATATTCTTCCCAGCCCACTCTTAGTTCCTTTGATGGCAGGTACCTTCATCCCAAATTTCTGAAGATGCCGGAGTAGAATCTGACCTCTGCCACCCTCCTCATAGAGAACAGAGGACTTTGGGACTTCTCCTGTGTATAGGAACCCAAAACTCTCAGGGAGGGGGAATAGGGCACCCTCAGAAATGTGGGGTGCGGGGATGGCTATGCTGGAAACCTGTAAGAACAGGGGTCGGTTTGGAGGGATCATACTGCGGGAAGGCACAGTCCTCTCCTGTGGTCAACCTGGGTTCGATCTCAGGCACCGTAAAGAGTCCCCTGACCCTCCCAGAAACTGTTGCGGTCATCCGCATCTGGGGAATTAATGAAATGCCCCCCACAACACCGACGAACAAACCGGGGTTCGCCAAATATAAGGCAAGCGTCGGGGGTGCCCCGCTCGGCTCCGCTGCATTTCCCGAGGCTGCGTGCTTGATCCTTTATCCTCCCAAGGTTAACACTGAAGCAAACCCAAGGGCTGGGAAACTCGGGTCACTGCAGCTCCAGAAAGTGGCCACAAGACGGCGCTGTGGGGCGCTTCCGTCCTTCCCAGATCCGTTTCTTGAGAAATGTGTGTTCCCTCTGCCCCCGGCCCCGCTCCCCGCCCCACTCCCGAACCTGCCGTAGCTCCACAGGACCCTCCGAGCTCTCTGCAGAATGGAGACTCGCCAGCCGCCAGTGCTCTGGCTTCATTGGGGGTGTGGGGTGTCAGCTGCTGTAGTGCTCAGTGATCACATTTTGGGGGATTCTGTGGACCCCATTTGGTGTGGAGATCAACGCCAGGTTAGCCACAGGCAAGGGAAGGTTCACGCAGTCCCTCTTCTCCACCCATTTTTTTTTTTATTTTCTAAAAATTTATGTCGTTGTGGCTGGAGCAATAGCACAGCGGGTAGGGCGTTTGCCTTGCACGCAGCCAACATGGCCGGCTCGGGTTCGATTCCCAGCATCTCAGAGGGTCCCCTGAGCACCGCCAGGAGTGATTCCTGAGTGCAGAGCCAGGAGGAACCCCTGTGCATCGCCGGGTGTGACCCAAAAGCAAAAAAAAAAATTATGTTGTTTGTGGGGCCATGTGCTGCGATGCTCAGGGGTCACCCCTGGCAGTACTTGGAGACTCTGGGAGACATGGGGGAGGGACCAAGCACACACTGGCGAGCACCCTGCAGGCTGTCCATTTCCTCTCCCCTCTTGTTTTCTTTGAACCCCACTCGGCGGGGCTCAGGGGTTACCCCAGGTCTGCACTCAGGACTCCTTGCGGGCCCAGGGAGCACATGGGTATGGAACATCCCATATGGTCGCTGCCCTCCCTCCGTCCCTTCTCTCGGTGATGATGATGGCAGTGGTGGTGCTGAGGGCCAATTCAAGGCCGCACACTCGCAAGCTTCCCTAGGGTGGTCTCTGGGCTTCCGCTGTTGCACACAGTCCTCTCGGGGGCTCAGGGATGAGACTGTTGCCCTGCCCCCCTCCCCCCAACACAGTCCGTGCACGTGCCCATCCAGAAGTTCCACCAAGGCCTGTCCATCCGCCGGAAGGAAGGCCCAGGTTTATCCTGAGCTGGCGGCTCCGCGCGGGGTGGGGGTGCCTGGCTGTTAGGATGGGATGTCGCTGGCATAACTGCGTCTGGAGCGGAGGGGGCTGCAGCTGGACACTCAGGGCCTGTGGGGTGCACAATGTAGGCCCACAGATGGGCTGGAGCCTACCTGGGCTCATGTTGTGACGAGAGCGGGCAGGTGACCCAGCCTCCACCCCAACAGGGCCAGGCTTCTCCCTCTCTGGGCCCCGAGATGCTTGTCTGTGGCCGGGGGAGGCTGCACCCACGCTGTCCTTGCAAGCTGGCGCGACAGCCCCTGGTGCATCCAGGAAGGCTTCCAGGAGGAGGTGATGGAGACACTGAGACAGGGAATGCCACAGGTGGTGGGTCTTGCTGTGGGGCTGTGAGTTGTATTTGGGGTGGGGGGTGGAGGGGACTTGTCGGCCACGAGATTCTTCCCAGGACAGTGGGTTTTGAGTCTGCTCTTGGGAAGGAAGCTGAGGCATGAGGTGGTGCATCACGCTGCCTCACAGAGGCCGACCGGGGGAGCGGGGGCAGCTGTTGGGGGCCCGCAGGCCTCCTGATGGTACTCAGCCTGGGTGTGGCCGGGTGGCCTGCTGTTTCTTGGCGGGATGGGGTTGCGGTGCCAGGGACTGAGCTTGGGACCTCGCCCAGGCCAGCCCTGGGCTCGTCTCCTGCGCCAGGGGCTGGTTTTGTGGTGACGATGCTGGGCAGGGCAGCTGGAGGGAGTCAGGGCATGGGGAGGGTTGCTACTGCTGTGTGTCTCCGAGCGAGGTTCAGCCTCTCTGTTCTGGAGGCCCGACCGGTGGCCAGCTGAGTTCCTGCAGAAATGCCAGCTTGGGGCACGGGGAGGGTGCTGGCCCTGCACGCAGGCAACCTGAGTTCCATCCCCGGCATCCCCAAGGGTCCCCTAGTCCCCGCCGGGAGTGTTTCTTGAGCACAGAGTCAGGAGTCAGCCCTGAGCACTGCTGGGTGTGGCGCCCCAAACAGGACAGCAAGGGGGGCACTTGCCTTGCAAGCGAGCGACCCTGGGTCGACCGCCGCCACCCCATAAGGGCCGCGGAGCCCCGGGGTGATCCCCAAGCGCAGAGCCAGGAGTCCCTCCTGAGCACTGCCGGAGGGAATGGTCCCCAGGGGGCGCGGCTCGGACCCCGCGGTGCTGACTGGCTGTGCTTTCTCGCCCGCCCCGCCCCGCCCCCGCTCAGGGACCATGGACTCGTTCAGCACCAAGAACCTGGCGCTGGAGGCGCAGAAGAAGGTCCTGAGCAAGGTGGCCTCCAAGGGGCTGGCCACCGCCTTCCTGGACGAGGCGAGCAGCGAGGTGCTGGACGAGCTGTACCGCGCCACCAAGGAGTTCACGCGCAGCCGGCGCGAGGCGCAGCGGCTGGTGAAGAACCTGGTGAAGGTGGCGCTGAAGCTGGCGCTGCTGGTGCGCGCCGGGCAGCTGCGCCCGGCCGAGCTGGACGCCCTGCGCGCCTTCCGCGGCCGCGCGCGCCGCCTGGCCATGACCGCCGTCAGCTTCCACCAGGTGGCCTTCACCTTCGACCGGCGCGTGCTGGCCGCCGGCCTGCGGGAGTGCGGGGACCTGCTGCGCCAGGCGGCCGGCCCGCACCTCACCGCCAAGTCGCACGGCCGCATCCAGCACGTGTGCGGCCGCCTGGCCGACGCCGACTTCCTGGGCGCGCTCTACGGCCCGGCCGAGCCCTACCGCGGCCACCTGCGCCGCATCTGCGACGGGCTGGCCCGCATGCTGGACGCCGGCAGCCTCTGAGCGGCCGGGACGCCCCCCGGCCCCGGCCGGCCCCGCGCCCCCGCGCCCCGGGACGCTGCCACCGGCCCTCGTGCGCAAACCAACATGCGCGACGCATCGGCTCCTTCGGCCCCCACCCCAGAACCGCTCCTGCTCCCCGCCGGGCCGACGAGGGCGCCCCTGCTGCGCCCCTCAAACGCCCTCCTCGGCCCGCTGCTGGGCTCTCGCGAAGCAGGAGCGCGTGACCGCAGAGCCCGCGTGCGCCCCTCTTCTCGGCGCAAGCCCTCCCCGCCCGACAGCGGGGAAATTCGGGGTGCTCACCGCCCCCCACCACTGCACAATCAGAATAAAAACCTTGGGGGCTGCGGGAAGGGCTCAGAGTGAGGCCCCCACACCCAACACTGCTGTCTGTGCCCACCGTGGCCCCCAGAAGTCACCGAAATACGCCAAATAAAAGTGGGGGCGGGGGGCGGACAGTTAAGACCTGGCGGGGGCACTGGCCTTGCATGTGGCTGACCCAGGTTCCATCCTTGGCATCTCATAGGGTCCCCTGAGCCCACCAGGAGGGACCCCTGACCTCCCAGTCAGGAGCCTGGTGTGGCCCAAACCACACGCTCTCCAGGGCAGGTGGTACACCGCCCCCCCACACTGCCGGGATGGGGTCCAGGTGCCGGGAGGGACCCCAAGAGGTGGTCACCAGGACAGCTGAGCTCTTGCTACTGCTTGGTCAGGATCCAGGGGCTTAGGCGCTGCTGAGGAGTCTGGGGGTTTGGGGGCGGCTCCCCCAGGCCCACACACTCCCCACAGGGGCCTCACCCTTTGCCCACCGCGGCGTGTCCGAGTGTGCCCCGTGGTGGCTGAGGACACGTGGGTCCCCCCAATCCTGAGCCTGAACTGCAGCCTGGTTAAAAGGGGTATCCAGAGGGTGAAGGCAGAGGTGAAGGGCGGCAGGATGGGGGGGGCAGCCCCACACCCAACCTTGATCGCAGACTCAGGCTCCTGATCTCCAGGAGCGGGGGGTGGAGGGGTGGGGGAGGAAATGCTTCGAGGAGAGCGTCTTAGTGGCCAGTTGGGGGCGCGTGGCCCCCCCCAGGGAGAGGGCTGGGGTATGTGTTGGAGTGCCAGTGATGCCTTTGGGACCACACCCCGTTTCCCCCTTCAACTCTGGGTACCCTGGAAAAGCGCCTGAGATGCCCGTGTCTCATTAGATTAGGGGACCTGGGGCTCACCCCCATCCAGGCTGGCGTTTTACAGGCCAGAGGGGGTGAGGTGTGGAAGAGGGTGGGGACTCACGGGAGGCCTGGTCTGGCCTTGGGGACACATGGGGCTTACTGCCAGCCCTGCAGAAACAAGCAGAGCGGTTGTTCCACACCCAAGACTCGGGGTGCCTGAGGCTGGCTAGGGGACCCCTCCCCTAGCACTGCCTGGGGTGGCCATGCGGGTGCCTCGTGGTCACAGCTCGATGCCACAGAAACACCAGGCATCCCACACAGGTTGATCCCACACAACACAAACACCAAAGGCTCCCCTGCGTCCCACCTGCACCCCTGCTTCTGCCCCGGCTTCCTGGAATAAAAGAGTGTGGGAAATGGCCCAGGAGTCTCTGAGTCCTTCCTGGGAACTGTCTGCCCCCACAGCTGCATCCTGGAGCCCCAACACCCCCTCGGGGTCATGTAAACTCAAGACTCCAAGACATCCCCTATCCCACAGCCTGAGCCCACGGGGAGGCAGGGAGTCGGGGGTCAGGTGTTCCAGAAGCTCCACTATGGGCGGGGGGGGGGGGGGGGGGGGGGGGCGGGGAGAGGCACTCGCAGAGACAGGCTGGTTCCCATCACCTGCCCCCAGAACACCTTTGGGTACCTGAGGCTCCTTTCCCAATGCTTCTTAATCTGGCATCAATTTTTTTGGGGGGGAGGGGCCCACACCTGGTGAAGCTCAGGGCTGACTCCTGGCTCTGTGCTCGGGGATCATTCCTAGTGGTGCTGGGGGCCCCCCAATGGGGTGCTGGGGATGGAACCTGGGTTGGTTGCGTGACAGGTAAGAGCCCTCCCTGATGTGCTATCACTGTGATGCCTCCAAAAAAAAAAAATGGCCAAAAAACCCACAAAAATCAACTATCTGGGAACATCAGAGTAAGGACGCCTGGAGCGACCCCTGCTGGCCATGGCTGGGCCTGCACCCTCGGCTCACGGGGCCCCCCCCCCCAGCCTCAGCGAAGCCGTGCCCGGGACCCCACCCTGTGCCCTTACCCCTGCACCCCACACCAGACAGCGGTGCACCTCAAGCTTTCCTGGTTTCCATTATTTATTTTTATTATTTTTGGGCCCACACCCGGCGATGCTCAGGGTTTGCGCCCGGCTCTACGCCCAGGGGTCTCTCCTGGCAGAGCTCCGGGAACTCCATGGGTACCGGGCTGGGACCCAGGTTGCCGTGTGCAGGGCCAGTGCCCTCCTTTGTGCTGCGGCTCCGCCCCCTCCCCGCTTCACCCCAGCACGGGGCGCGCCCACATCTTCCAGGCTTGGCAGAAGGGAGGCGCGGGTGGGGGCGGCCAGGCGGGACGGTCCCTGCACGCAGGGAGGCCCGGCCCGGCCTCTGGACAGGGCGGTCACAGGAGCTGCGGGCGCGTCTCGCTGCTTGAGGATAGGCCTGGCACCGCCCTCGGCACCGAGGGGTCACACCGCGGGTCCCAGCTTCCCCTGGGCCCCCGCTTCGCCCCGCGGGCCGTCACAGCTCGCTCCGCGTCGCCTTGGCCACAATCACCAGCTTGGACAGCTCGGCCTTGAAGGCCCCGGGCCTGTGGGACACTGCAAGAGAAGAAACGCAGCTGCAGGGGATCCCGGGAGAGGCGGGGCGGGGGCAGACCCGGATTTGCCCTCCATGAGAAATGGGCACAGCAGAGCCTGCCTGGGACACGAAGAAAGCCGGCGTGTGGATGTTGCTGCTGCCTGCCCCCCTCCCTGCCCCCCACCTCCCCTGCACCTTGCACCCGGCGAGGCTCAGGGGTTACTCCTGGCAGTGCTGGGGGACCCTACGGGGTGTCGGGGATTGAACCTGCACTGACCATCCGCAAGCGCAGGGCCGTGCCCTCCCCGCTGTCCTGTGGCTCCAGCCCGACTCACCTGTCGTTTTGGCGACTTCAAATTCATCACTTTTCAGGGGTACGTCGCTCCCACTCTCAAATGCAGCTTTAGACTGAGGGGGGAAGGGGCTCGTCAGTGGGGCTGGCGAGAAAGGGGTGCAGGGGTCTCTGCCCAGCACAGGAAACCCAATCCTGCTGGCGGCGGTTAATCCACTCCAGAGCTCATCAAGGGGCTCAGGTCCCCCCATCTCCTGCCCATGCCACCACCAGGCAGCTGCAATGTCCACTCCTGGGGCGGGGGGGGGGGTGGGTCGGGAGGCATTTCTGGGAATGGGACTCCATAACTCCCACACCCCACAGACCCCGGACTCCACAGACCCACACAGTCCGCAAAGACTCCTCCAGACCCCTCACGTCACAGACCCATGACCCTATAGACCCCCTGCCTCAGTCTCCCCAGACCCCACCCCCCCACACCCGCACAGGTCCCCCCAAGCCCCCTTCCCCACAGACCCTCCCAGACCCACAGCAGAGGTGGGGATGGGCTGGGAACCCCGGGTCTCGCGGCTCCCCGGGCACCAAGGTGGGGTTCCCCTCAGAACTGCGGCCAACGGGGCTGTGGGGGGCCCCGATCAAAGGTCTAAGCAGGAGTCAGCTCGGAGTGCGGCTGCGCCCAGACCCTGGGGGCTTCAGGGGGATGCTTGGGCTCCGCATCCCTCAGCCGCTGGGCTGCAGGGAAGGGGGTGAGGCCCGGCCAGGACTGAGCACTGTCCCCCCTGCAAGAGCTCTGGAGATGGGGTCCTTCCTGATGGGGTTCCTTCCTGGCCAGGCTGACCCCATCTCTCGTGATGGGGGGCCGGTTCCCCCGGGAGCCCAACTTCCTGGTGCTTTGTTCCGGAGATGAGTGGGTGGGAGGGAGGGAAGCGGGGGGGGGGGGGGCACATCCTTCCTGCCTTGCCCCTTGCGAGGTCTCGGTAGGGGGGTCAGCCTGGGCGTCCTAGCGGAACCCCGTGTATTTCTAAGCCGTGGGCTCCCCGCTTCTGCTCCCCGAGTTCTGAGAGGGGGGGTATCCTAGCACCCCTGGCCGGATACTCACGTAGGCCATGGCGTACTCGATCTCGGCGCCCTGCACCTCGGCCTGGAACTGCGTGAAGTAGAGGTAGGACTTGCCCTGAGGCCTGCACACGTGGGGGAGGGTGGGGGTGAGCAGGGGCGGGGGTGCTGGAGTGTCCCCAATGCCCAGAGCTCGCCCACCCATGCCCGGGCTCACCTCCAGATGGTGCAGGTGAAGTGCTGGTGGTCCTCGCTGGTGCCCAGGCTCATCTGCCACCTCTGGGGGTTGGAGGACAGAAAACCCTGAGACCCCAGCGGAACCGGGTCCTTGCGCAGCTGCCCCCTACCTTTCCGGCTCTGGGAGGCTGGAGCGCGTGTCTCCTTGGGGGGTCTGGTTGGGGGGCCCCACCTGGCCATGCTCAGGGGACCATATGGGATGCTGGGAATCGAACCCGGGTTGGCCGCGAGCAAGGCAAACGCCCGACTTGCTGTGCTATTGCTCTAGTCCCCTTCTTGTCTCTTCCCCCCCAGCGGGGAGAAAGGCTAGCCGGGAACCCAGTCTCAGTCCTTGGAGGGCCACACCTGGCCATGCTCAGGACTCACTCCTGCCTCTGTGCTCAGACCCCTCTGGTCTGAGCTCAGGGAGCCTCTGGGGTGCCAGGTAGCTGAGCAGGGTCGGCTGCGTGCAAAGCAGATGCCTCCGCCCCTGGACGATCTCTCTGGCCCCAAGAGCCCCATTCTGCTCTCTCTCAAACCAAGGGGAGCCCCAGCCCAAACAGCGCCGAACTGTGACTTTACAAATGGTCTCGATGAATAGAGCAAAATGGCCTTTTTTGGGAGGGGGGTCTGGGGGGGTTGGGGACCACACCTAGTGATGCTCAGGGGTTCCTCCTGGCTCTGCACTCAGGGATCACTCCTGGTGGTGCTTGAGGGACCCTATGGGACGCCGGGGATTAAACCTGGGTAGGACGTGTGCAAGGCGAATGCCCTCCCAGCTCTACTGTCTACTATAGCTCTGGTTCTAAACAGAGCAAAACGAGAGAAAATAATAGAGGCTTGGGTTTTGTTTTTTCTTTTTGGGTCACACCTGGTGATGCTCAGGGTTACTCCTGGCTCTGCACTCAGGAATTACTCCTGGCAGTGCTCGGGGGACTATATGGGATATCGGGGACCGAACCTGGGTTGGCTGCCTGCAAGGCAAACGCCCTCTCTGCTGGACCATCGCTCCCAAGTGGTGTGTGTGTGTGTGTGTGTGTGTGTGTGTGTGTGTGTTTCGTTTTAGGATCATAACCAGTCATGCTTGAGGCTGACTCCTATCTCTGGGCTCAGGGGTCCCTCCTGGGGGAGCTCAGGGGACCATCTGGAGTGCCAGGGATTGATCCTGGGTCAATTCATGCAAGGCAAGTGCCTTCCCCACTGGACTGTCACCCAAGGGCCACTTCTGATGCCCTGAGGAACGATGCGCAGGAACCCTGGAAACACTCACCTCGTTGGTCCCGCCCTGAGAGGCATAAGTAAACTTGCAGGTATATCTGTCCTGAGGGAGGGGAGGAGAGAAGAGGCTCAGCAAGAGGCCTCCCTGGCCGAACAGAGAGCGGGGGTCGTGGGGCTGGCAGCCTGCAACCCCGCATTCCCACCCCCGAGTGATCCCCGAGCACAGGGCCAGCGGTCAACCCCTGAGCACTGCTGGGTGAAGCCCAAGGCAGTCCTGAACCCCAGAACCCAAACCCCAGCCATGCTCGGGGCTCACTCCTGGCTCTGTGCCCCAGATCACTCTTGGCAAGGTTCAGGGACCCTGTGGGACGCAGGGGACCCAGCCGCAGTGGCTGCATTCAAGGCAAGTGCCTTCCCTGCTGCACTCTGCCCACCCCACCGACCCCCAAAGACCCACTTTGGAGCGCTGGGGAAGGAGAGCCAGGTGCCTTTTGCCAGGTTCCTGTTGGCCAGCTCTGCAGCCTTTTACTATTATGTATTTTTTAATTAAAAAAAATTTTTGGGGGGTGTCACACCCAGCAATGCTGAAGGGTGACTCCTGGCTCTGTACTCAGAAATTACTACTGGTGGTGCTGGGGAACCCTATGGGATGCCGGGGAGTGAACCCGGGTTGGCTGCGTGCAGGGCAAACGCCCTACCCGCTGTGTTACCGCTCTGGCCCCTCTCAGCCTTTTAATAGCAGGGAACTGCCTCACTCTTGGGACAAGACAAACAACTCATGAAGCATCTCTGGGTTAAGCAGATGGGGGAGATCATGTCCCCGCCTCCCCCCCCGCACCCACCCCCCACTGGAGTCGCAGGCTGTGAAGGCAGAACCCCCAGGGCTGTGGGGGAAGTATCTGTGCGGTGCAGTGGGCCTGTTTCTGCATCTGTAAAATGGGTCCGATCTACACAGCAACCAAGCTAGGCTAGCAAGGAGTCAGGCTAGAGAAACTCTGGGTATGGTAGCTGCAGGTGCAGACGGAGAGGAAGTGCTTCTCCAAAAAGCTCTACTGCGGACCCAGGCCCACTGCGTCCTGGGACGGAGGGCCCGGACTCACCCTCAACGGGAAGATGGGAGACCCGGTACAATACGGAAGGGAGGGAGGCCCAATCCACTTCCTCTTCTTGTTCGGCTTAGCAGCAGGACCAACCGGCTGGAGGGGTCCCTCCAAACTCAGAACATACCCCGCCCCAGCCCACCCCTGCCAGGTCATGGGACGGGGATGCAAGAACCCTGCGGGTGTCTCTGCTAAAGAGAAAGGAGACAGAAGGGGTGGGGAGACGACACGCATAGGCGATTGCCTTCCACGTGAGCTGTGAGGGGCCCCTAGTCCAATTCCTTGCACGACATGGCTCCTGGCCCCACCGTCAGCAGGGCCAGCGGTAGCCCCTGAACACTACCTGAGCAGGTGGTCAGAACCAACTTCCCCGGAAATATATCTTCCTCAGGCCCCGCCCACCCACAGGCCTGACCCCGCCCTCGCATAGCCCCGCCCACTCAGGCCCTACCCACAGACCAGACCCAGACGCCGCCCTCAAATCGAGCCTCCGGGCCCACTCACAAGCCCCTCAGGCCCCGCCCATCCAAGCCCACCCACAGACACAACCTCCTGAACCCCGCCCCTACAAACCAGAGCGCAGGAACAAAGCCTCGCCCATTCAAGCCCCACCAACTACAGGCCCCGCCCCTACACAGTCAGAGCCCCGCCCACAAACGCCCCGCTCCAAGCCCCAGCCTGCAAATCAGAGCCCCACCCACCCGAGCCACACCCACACCAGAGCCCCGCCCAGACCCAGGCCCCGCCCCCAGAGCAAGGCTCTCCCTGGGCCCCACCCCCGAAAACAAGGGGCCTGCTCGGACCCCACCCGAAAGCCAGGCCCCTTCTCCAGAGAAGCCCCCAAGCGCGAGTCCTTTGCCCGGCTTCGCCCATGAAGGCCCTCCTGAAGCTGCGCTGGCTGGGGCTTCCTTCGGGGCTGGCGGTGGAGACACGTACCCCCGGGCCCACGCTCTCGGAGAAGGAGTGCACGACGCCGCCGGGGCGCACGTCGAACGCCACGGTCGATGGCTCGGACACGGCGTCGGCCGGCCGCAGCGCCACGGCCACCAGGAGCAGCGAGGCCCACAGGCTGGCGGCGCCGCCGCCACTCCGCTCTCTGCAGGGCGCCGCCATCTTGGGAGCGGGTCGTTAGGGCGGGAGCGCTTAGGCGGCGGGACGGAGCGCGACGAGGGACACGTGGGGCGCCCCTGGACGGCCACGTTGGCGGCGGCGCGGTCACGTGACCCCGCGCGCCCCGCCCCCCCGCCCTTTGTAGGCGGGGCCTGGGTGGTTCTTGAAGCCGTTTCCCCAGACTCGCGAGCAAGTTAGCGGAAACCGGAGAGTTCGCCTTGAAAGTTCGGACATTCAGACTGGCACGAGGGTGGTGGAAGCCCTCCATGAGCCAAACGGCGAATAACTGTTGGCAGCCAGGACCCCTAAGTTGAATCTGTTGCAGGTGGGAGGTGGCGCCCACCAAATGAAGTTTATGAATTACGCTGCAGACAGCTTTCCTGCCAAGTGCTGTGGGAGGCCTGGGCACAGTGGGAGCCAGGGAACCGCCTCTGCTTTGCCCGCCTCGGCCAACCGGGGAAATGCCTGGGCGGCTTAGAAATGCTAAAATCCCCCCCATGTATCTATGCGGCATGTACACCAGCGTCCCGCTAGCCTGGGAGCCAGCGGCTGAACCCTCCTCATCTACAGTGTGGGAGTTCTAACTCAGGCTGGACCCAAGACTTGCTCTTTGCAGGAAAGGTAGTCCCATTTTATTTTTGCTTTTTGGGTCACACCCAGCGATGCACAGGGGTTCCTCCTGGCTCTGCACTCAGGAATCACTCCTGGCGGTGCTCGGGGGACCCTATGGAATGCTGAGAATCGAACCCCGGTAGGCCGCGTGCAAGGCAAAGGCCCTACCCACTGTGCTAGCGCTCCAATCCCCCCCCCCCCCCCTTTATTTTCGGAGCGGGAGTAGGGAGGGTCATCCTCTGTGTGTGTTTTTTTTTCTTACCACACCTGGTGATGCTCAGGGGGAACTCTGCACTCTGCACTCAAGAATTACTCCCGGCGGTGCTCGGGGGACTGTACCGGATATCCCTGAAGGAGATTGGGTTAGCTGCGACCGAGGCCAGGCTCCAGCCCAGTGATAAGGAGTGTTCTTAGCCACACCTGGAAATGCCCAGGGGCTACTACTGGCAATGACTCGTCTGGGATGGGAGCAGGGTGGCCAGCCTGTACAAGGTACACGCCTTAACCCCCCCTCCCCGCAGTCTCCATTAACTTTTGTCTTAGGGGACCACACACAGACCAGGGCTCAAACAGGGCCAGGAGAGTGCCTTATCCCCGTACTATCTCTGGGGTCTCCAAAAGCCGGGTGTCTTTCAAGTCAGATTATAGGGGATCCAGGGCGTGGCGGTGGGAACCGTCTGGCAGTGGTCATCACGTAGCACCTGTGGCTCCCAGATGAAGAGACAGGTGCGGACTTCAGGGTGCGCCAGGAGTCGTGGAGTTGGCGGCGGTAGGCAAAAGCAAGAGCTAGAAAGCAAAGGATGTGCGCGCAGGACACATACAGGGCTCTGTAGCTGGCAGTCACCCTGCCTGGCGGGCTCTCTGGACCCTGCAAACGCTGTATCAAACCCCTGCACAGCCAGAGGCTGGAACTCGGTAGCCACCTTACAGCAGGCGGTTGGAAGGTGTGGCTTCCCCACTTTTGGGGCAGGGCCCCCAGTGCCCTGAGCCCTCCCCAGGGTGGGCGTGTGTGCGCATGGGGTCCTCCCTCCGGCGCTGCTTGTGGACCCCCCACACCCCACAACCGCGAAGGCGGGGCTTCGAAGGAACCTCAGGCGGGTGGCCAGGCTACCATCTGGACCCTTTAATGAGTCTACTTCCACGCATAATTATAAAATAAGGATCGACAAAAATATTTTCTTTCCGTAATATGTAGAGGTGGTTCGTTTTCGTTTCTTTTTTTTTTCTTTTTTGCTTTTGCTTTCTCTGGCCGCCCCTGGCAGAGTTCTCTGCTGCAAGGGAGGGTCGGGAGGGGGAGGGGGAGAGGAAGACCCTGAGGGGGTGCTGTGTCCACGCTGGACCCCGTCCTCACCCGGCTCCCGTTTGTGCGGAAGGCCGGGCCGGGGAGAAAACGGGGTGGGGGGTTTGCCCGGCTTCAATAATGCCCGAGGCTCGAGGCCTGCGGGGCGCCACCCCCCCAGCACTCTGAACCACGCCCCAGGCAGTGACCCTGCTTCTGATTTTGAGTTACCCCGGCCTTCTCGGTTACAGCCATGAAATGCACCCCGAGACCAAACGGGAAGTGGGGCGGCGGGGGAGGCGGTGGCCAGTGGAGTCGGGGCGCCTCGCCCCTGGACAGGAGAGAGCAGGGGGCCAGCTCCCAGCCCGCCCCTGGCCCTTCTGTCCTGGTGGGCCCCAACTCCAAGGGCACTGAAAGAAACACCAGCCCTAAAAGGCATCAGGGTGGCCAGCGCTCGGGCGGCGGCTGTGCGGTGGCGGGGGGAGCCCCTTGTGCTCTGGCGGCGTCCCCGCTGGCGGCGGGGGCTCAGAGGTGTTCCTGGAGAAAGTGCAGGAGCGTGACTTCGTAGTGTTCCCCAGACTCCGGGCAGCGGATGCTGTGTCTCTCGTTGGGGTAGATCTGTGGGGGCAGGCGGGGAAGACGAGGGCTGGTGGCACCCAGAGCGTGGCTCCGGCACCCCGCGCGGCGACGGGCAGCAGCGGCCCCCGGGGACCGGGTGAAGCCACCTCAGCCGACGGGGCGTTGGAGGCGCCGCTCTCGCTCTCGCCAGAAGGATAACCAAGAGGGGCCTGGACCCCTCGAGGAGGCGGGGCCTCCAGCCTGCCCCGCCCCCTGGCTGCGCACGGCCCAGCACCCCCTGAGCCACAGAAGCCGCCCTATAGCAGAGACCCCATGAAGTCGATGTTCAGGTCCTTTTTTTCTCAGTCCTTTCGGGTCACACCCGGTGATGCTCAGGAGTTACTCCTGGCAATACTCGGGGGACCCTCTGGGAAGCGGGGATCGAACCAGGGTCAGCTATGTGCAAGTCAAATGCCCTCCCCGCTGTACTCCGGTCCCCCGAGTCTTTTTCTTGGGCCACCCCTGGCGATCCTCAGGCCCGGCTCTGCACTCAGGCATCACTCCTAGCAGGGCCTGGGGAACCGTATGGGATGCCGGGAATCGAACCTAGGCCGGTCACATGTCCTCCGTGCTGTGCTATCACTTCAGTCCCCAACACAGGTCTTGCCTCTGGCTGGCTGAAGGCCCTCAGGTTGGGGGTCACCTGGGTGGTCCCTTCACCTCACCTGCTAAACCCTGCTCCAGGCTTCCGCCAACACTCAGCACAGCTCATAACAGGGCTGGCTGCAACGGGGTGGCTGCTAAACCTTCTTCCTTCTCCCTCCAGGCCCACAGACCCCACCCCCTGTGCAGACCCCAAAGTTCCCTGGTCCTGCTTCCACCCTTGCCTGGGGAACCCCACCCCAGGTGATCCGAGAGCCTTTAGAGAACATCCTCGGGTCTGCCCCAACAGCCAGAGCCTAGCAGTCTGTTCCATCCTACACTCAGATGCTGAAATCCTGTTTCCAGGACAAGGGGGTTGGGGGAAAGGGGGGCGCTGTCTGGCTGCTTCCTGTACCTCCCACACTAGAGGTGGTGCCTGCCCCATGTTTCGAGGTGTCTGAAATAGAAGGTGGAGGTACAGTCCCCCTCCCCCACTTCCCTCTGCTCCTCCTTCCCCCAGACCTGAGGAAGCGCTTCCAGGCCCAGGCTGGATGCTCCTGGGAGGTGGCCGTGGGCCTTCCCGTGGGGCAGGGCTCTTGGGCCTGTTCCATCAAGGGGAAGGAGGCTCAAGGCCTTCATCAGGCCCCCTCCCTTCTCCAGCACAGGGCAGCAGGTGGCCCAGAAGCCAGGCAGAGGCTTTCAGGCGCGCATGTGCATGTGTGTGCACCCTCCTGGCCCCACCAGGCCCCTCCCCCCCCCCCCCCCCCCCCCCCCCGCCAGTCCTCTCAGTCCCTGAAGCCCCGCCCCCAGGGCTCATTTCCAGTCCCCTTTCTTCTGCTGGAGCCCATCATCACCCTGGGATCCCCCCCACTACCTGTGCCTAGGGTCTCACCACCCTTAGTTGTCAGGGCTCTGGGAATTCTGACCCTCTAAGATCCCTTCAAAGCAAGTACCCAGCGTCTGAAGGAGCTTTCAGGATTGCCTGGATCCCTCCACCAGGTGGGTGGGTGGGGGATCTGGGTGGTTTGTGGGGGAGGGGGAATCATCGTGGACAGGGCCCTGGGAAGGGCTGGGACCAGAGGGGCCCACTGCACCCACCTGGAGCTGGTAAGGTTTTCCTGCTCGGATCAGCTGGGAGACGAGGAAGTTGGTGTGGAAAAAGTGCACGTTCTCATCCAGGAAGCCGTGCAGAATGAGCAGGCGGTTGGGCCTGGAAGGGACGGTGGGGTGTGCTGAGGGCGCCACCTGCTGGGGGAGCCTCCAGCTCTGCAAACAGTGGCAGGAGCCTGTGGGGAATGAAACCCCTGGGGCACTGGGACACAGCCCGAGCCACCTGCTTCCTTCCAGGAGGCAGCCAGTTCGGCCTGAGTCCAAACTATGCAACAGGGCTGGAAGTATGGAATGTTCTAGACCGGCCCTGCTCAACGAGGTCACCACTACCACCACCACCACCACATGTGAGCACCTGAAATGGAGCCAGAATGGTGGGGTGGAGGGCTGGAAGCCACACTACTGTGTGCTGGGGGCTGCACCGGGCTCGGTGATTGGGGGTGCTCCTGGCCACACTGGGAAGGGACCCCAGGGCTCCTGCACGCAGAGCACAAGCTCTGACTCTCTGCATGCCCCCTTGGCTACTTAAAACATTTTTTTAGGGGGGTGAGGGTCCATGCTGGGGATCAAACCCAGGACCCTGTACTTGCAAAGCAAGTACATTACCACCGAAGCACACCCCAGCCCTTCCCCACTTCTGAACAACTTGGAAAGTTTCAATCTGAACTCACTCTGAAGCAAAACAGTGACAAGGAAAAAAAGGGCCAGAGTGATAGACAGTCCAGGGGGGAGAGCGCTTGTCTTGCACGCAGCTGACCCAGGTTCGATCCCGGGCATCCTGAGCACTGCCAGGAATGACTCTTGAGGTACAGAGCCAGGAGGAAGCCGTGAGTATCGCCGGGTGTGGCCCCAAAACAAACAGCAACAAGAAGGAAAACAAGACAACCACTGCCAATCCAAAACAATAACAAGGGGCCAGAGCGATAGTACAGTGGGGAGGACGTTTGCCTTGCAAATGGCTGACCCAGGTTCAATCTCCAGCACCCCATAGAGTCCCCCAAGCACCGCCAGGAGTAATTCCTGAGTGCAGCGCCAGGAGTCACCCCTGAGCATTGTTGGGTGTGACCCCAAAAGCAAAAAACATAAAGAAAAATAGAAACAAACAAAAGTAAAAAAAAAAAACAACTGCTAAGGGCACAGACCACCCTGCACCCCCAGATGTAGGACCCCCTAAGTACCTGTGTAGCCACATGACCGTGGGGCAGAGACAGTACACAGGGGAGGGCACTTGCCCTCCTTGTGCTCAACCTGGGTTTGATCCCTGGCACCCCATAGGATCCCCTGAGCACACAGCCAGGAGTCGCCCTGAACACCACTGGGTGTGATGCTAAAAAGATAAAATAAAAAAATAAACCCAGTGTATCCAAGGGCATACGGGACAGCCCAGTGCAAAGATTCTGGATTCTTCCCTCCGGCTCTCCGGGGCTTACTCGTTGGGCAGCTTCTCCACGTGCAGGGCCACGGAGCCCGCCTCATAGCCCAGCTGGTTGTTCTCCGGGACGTCCATGTAGCGCTCCGTGTACCCCGTGTCGTAGGCCATCCAGACGGTGACTGGGGCGCCTGCTATGGCCACCTAGGGAGAGGGCAGTGGACAGACGGGGGCGGAGAGAGAGACACACACGGACTGGTCAGCTGCCCAGAGCCGATGCTGGGCCAGCTGCCCTGGGGCCTCCCTGGGAGCATGGGAAGAGCGGGCATGCAGGGGGCGGGGTGGGGGCACGCTGGCAGGGAGGGGCCCTTCCCCTGGCCCCGTGGCCTTCCTGCCTCCTCCTCCTCCTCATCGCCGCCCGCCGTGCCTGGACAGTGCCGCCGGCCTGGGGGCCCCTCCCCCGACGCTCTGCACACCGTACCCCACCTCTGCCCATCCGAGGCCGGGGTCCCGGGCTCAGCCTCCCACACAGAGCTGCTGGCGGGGTTTTGCACAGCCGGATGCCATCCTGGGGTCAGCAGTGGCGGGCAATGAGGAGGGGGGCTCGGCCCCATGGGGCTGCTGCGGGGAGAAATAGCCACGTGGCAAGACCCCCTGCTGAGAGGCGCCCCCCCCCCTCCCCGGGGCTGGGTGGGGTGCCGCGGGCTCCGAGGGGTCGCGGGCAGGACCCACCTTGAACACCTGCGGCTTGTGAATGAGCCCCATGAGCGAGAGGAAGCCACCGTACGACCAGCCGTGGATGGCCACGCGGCCCAGGTCGATGAAGCCGTACTTCTCGGCCACGAAGTGCAGCCCCTCCACCTGGTCCTCGATCTCCACCTGGCCCTGGAGGCGAGTGGGCGCCTCAGTGCTCTGGGCCCCAACCCCCTCTTCGCCTCATCTCTGAAGGTACGGGCGTCCCACAGGGTTGGGGGGGGGGGGCTGGGAGGGCCCCCATACCCTGCCCGGCTCGGGCTCACTCCCGGCTCTGAGCTCAGGGATCACTCCTCAGGGATCACTCGGCAGACCCGAGGGGGTGCCGGGGCTCCAACCCAGATCAGCTGCACCAACGGCGGACAGGCCCATTTCACAGGGCTCAAGGGCCAGGATGGTGCGGGGACCGGCCTGTACTCCAGCACTGGGTAGGGGGGCGCCCCGGTCGCCTCCCTCACCCCCACCACCACGGCCGTCCTCCCTGACCATCCTCCCCTCCTCCCAGTCCCTCTGTCCTCTCCTCTGCTCCTCCCCCAATCGTCCCGTCTTCCCCAAACTGTCCCCTCTCCTTCTGACCCTCCTCCTGTCTCCTCCAGACCATCCTCGCCCCTGCCACGCCCCTCCTCCTGCCCTGGCCAGGTCGAGTCTGCTGCGGCAGGGGGCAGGGCACACCCCCTTCTGCCTGTGGGGTGCAGCCGGGAGGCAGAGGCAGTGGCTCCTGCCCCGGTCCGGAGGACCCCACGTTACCATCTGGTTCTTCAGGGCGCCCTCGAAGCGCAGCCCGCGCTGGCAGGAGCCACGGCCGTCGATGACCACCACGGCGTAACCCAGCGAGGCCAGCGTGCTGAGCCGGAGGTACTTAATCCCCTTGAAGGAGTTGTTGACCAGCTGGACCTGTGGGTGCCAGGGGAGGACAGGCTGCTGGGCTGAGGGGCTTCGGCCCAATGTGGGGGCCTGACCCAGACTGTGGAGGCAGCAGGAAGCCCTCGGGCTTGAGCTTGGAATGAATGACCAATCACCCCAGACCCGACACCCCGGGGAGATGTGGGTCAGAGCAGGCCCTGCGGAGGCTGGGGGAGGGGGGTCACGACCTCCCCGAGTGAGCTAGACCAGCTCCCCCCAGGACCCTGGTAATATCTAGGGGCTGACCATGCTCTGGGGGCGTGTGTGTTCCCAGGACCCTGGTAACATCCACAGGCTGGCTGAGCCTTGGATGTGCTTCCGGGTTTGGCAGGTGGGGGGCATCCCAGTCCCACCTTGCTCCAGGAGGCCCCCAGCCCGTGGCCCTTCTTGGAGGCCGGGCCAGCTAGGCGGGGCACCAGGGGGTCACCTAGAGTGACAGAGAACTGGAAACGCAGGAAGAGGAGGGGCACTGTTCAAGGGCAGGGGGGTGGGGTGGGATGGCACGCACCTGGGGTCCCCCATACACGAAGAGGACTGTGGGGTGCTTCCTGCCTGGATGCACTGAGTGCGGCTTGTACACCATGCCGTAGAGCCGCACGGCCGACTGCGTGTGGAAGTGGAAGATTTCGGGGGGCACATAGTCAGGTGGGCAGCCTGTGGGAGACGAGAGGGCCTGCTGGGACCCGGACTGGCTCTCTGCCTCCTCGGGGTTGCTGGACTCTTAACAGGGCTGACCAGAAATCTGGGGTGCAGTTAGCTTTTGGCTATTCCGACTGTCGGCATGCCCTGTCCCTCGCTGTGAAGGTCACCAGGCATCGCCCAGTGCTTTGGATTTGCTTTTTCCACTTTTAGGGTTAGACCTGGTGATACTCAGGGTTTACTCCTGACTCTGCACTCAGGAATCCCTCCTGGTCGTGCTCAGGGGCCTCTGCGGGATGTCGGGGATCGAACCTGGATCAGGCACACGCAAGGCAAACGCCCTCACTACTGTCCTCTCGCTTCTGCCCAAGCTTCTGGTTTTCTGCTGACCCCAGTGGAATGGCTCTATTGCAGGTAACTTGGGGAGGGGGAAGGCCACACTGGGTGGCACTTGGGACCCTGAGTTACCCCGGGCAAAGCCAAGTGCCTGAACCCCAGCCACACAGCCAGTAAACATAAGCAGGAAAAAGAAGCGGCAGGGGAGAGGGCCCCTGGAGGGATAGCACAGAAGGGAGGGTGTTAGCCTTGCACACAGCCAACCTGGGTCGAATCCCCGGCAACCCATAGGGTCCCCCGAGTCCGCCAAGAAAAATTCCTGAGCGCAGAGCCAGGAGTAACCCCTGAAAGTACTGTGACCCACCCCAAAAGAAAAGACATGACTGGCTCTCGGACACAGTCGTCGGGGACCCAAGGTGGCCCCGCGGACATCTGAGGCGGAACTGCCCAGCCAGGCTGCTGCAGCACTAAGGGGGTACCCCAAGTCCTGGAACAGTCCCAGGCTCGTCACGTGTTGCCAGTCAGCACCTGAGTTCCTGGATCAGTGCCCTGTCCCGTGCAGTGCAGGAACCGCTCAGATTCCCCAGATCTGTCCTCAGGGGACCCTGGGTCGGACCCCTGGACACTGGCCTTTCCCGACATTGACTCTTAGGGGTGAGAAAGGGGGTGCGGGATCACACAAAATTCCACCTAGCGGGCAGGAGCACAGTGGGGAGGGCGCTGGCCTTGCACATGGTTGACCCAGGGTCCATCCCCGGCTTCACACATCGTCCCGCAAACACGGCCAGGAGTGATCCCTGAGCCAGGCATAAGCCCTGTGCATGGCCACATGTGACCCAAAACCCAGGAGAAAAAAAAAAAAGGCCACCTAGGTACTGGAGCAATAGCACAGCGGGTAGGGCATTTGTCTTCATGTAGCCGACCCAGCTTCAATTCCCAGCATCCCATATGGTCCCCCGAGCACCGCCAGGAGTAATTCCTGAATGCATGAGCCAGGAGTAACCCCTGTGCATCACTGGGTGTGACCCAAAAAGCAAAAAAAAAAAAAAAAAAAAAAAAGGTCACCTATCCCCACCCCTCAGATGCCAGGAAATCAAGTCCACAACTCTGGGACACACTCCAGACATGGGCAGGGTTGGGTCAAGGCTGGGGGGAGAAAGTGGGGGCCTGGGGTGCCATCTTGCTGAGCCTTTCAGGCCCCCAGCAGACAGCCACAGCTTTTTGTTCCCCAAAGTCTGGCCTTTCTCAAAGACCCTCTAGCAGCCCTGTTGGGGGAGAGACCAATACCAGCCCCCCTCTTTCACTGGCTCTCTGGACCCCTGGGGCAGCCTCTTCTCCACAGTGGTGTTTCACGATGATGCTGAGCCGCCCCCCCCCCCCTCCCCCGCAGGCAAGCCTGGGGTCCTGCCTGGAAGAGGTGGCTGGAGCCTGGGGTGGAGGGGGTACAGGGGCATTACTCACTGGCTGCCTCCATCATGCTGGCCCAGAAGCGGGGCTGCTTGTGCAGGGGGTCGCTGTCAGGGCCGCTCAGCTTGTACACGTGCACGCAAGGCGGCGTGCTCACACTGCTGTAGTGACTGATGAACATGTCGAAGTTCTGGGGGACACGGGGGAGGGGAGGGCTGAGCACCGAGCAAGGTCAGCAACGCACCTCTGACCCCCAACTCCAGGCAAGCACCGGTGCCCTTCACTCGCTGGAGCCCAGATCTCTACCATGACGGCTGTCACCACCACCCCAGACTGGCAAACAGACAGCCTGCCCGTGCTGTTTTACAGGCGGGCAAACGGAGGCTTGGGAAGCTGGGGGCCCACTCTGGGGTCTCTAGGGGGAGTGACCAGACGAGGGAGCCCGGGTTACACTCAGGCCCACCCAGTGCCCACTGGTTTAGCTCGCTCCTCCTTTCCGTTTCTTGGCATCTGGGCCACGCCTGGAGGTGCTCAGGGATCACTCCGGGCAGTGTCTGGGTTCCCTAAGGGGTGCTGGGGATCAAACCCGGGTCAGCCGTGTGCAAGGCCAGCACCTTCCCTGCTGTCGGATCTTTTCGGCTCACTTTCTTATACTTTTTCCACTTCCCATTTTTTTTTTTTTATTGTTATTTATGTTTTGTTTATGGGCCACCAAGCAGCCTGCAGTGCTCGGGGCTTATCCTGGCTCTGCACTCAGGGATCACTCCTGGTCGTGCTCAGGGGACCCTACGGACAACGGGGGTTGACCTGGGTTGGCTGGTCCTGTCACTCCGACCCAATCTTTCCTCCGTGTCAGGGCTGGGGCCCGGGGCCTCACGCGGCCCAGGCAGGCTGCCTGGCAGAGCAACGGCCGCTCATCGGGCTGGTCTGACAGGCCGGGAAGGCGCACCTGCACCGGCCTGGCAGGTCACCCTGGGTGCAGCTGCGGCTCGATGCTCCCAAGGGTTTTGAGGTGGCAGGGGCCCACCTGGCTCATGGAGCAGCTGTGGGAGAAGCCAGGCGTGGTCAGACGCACGATCTCGCCGGCCTCCTCGTAGCTGACCACATAGAGGTGCTGCTCCAGGGGCGTGTCCTTCGTGCCTTGGAAGTACACAAGCTTCGTCTCCTCGTTCACCCAGATCTGTGGGGACCAGGGCACCCTAAGATGAAGCCCTGGGACCCCAGGGCTGCACGCGGCAGGGTGCTTGGGGCGACTCGAGACAGCTCCATTTGCGGGCTGTGGGGCAGCCGTGCTGGGGTTCCGCGGGGCTCAGCCAGGTGAGGAAGGGGGCTGGAGGCAGGCACGGGCTCAGGGAGGACACGGGGGACGGGACACAGGGGACGGGCTGGGTTCCCAGGACACTTTATTTTATTTTGGCTTGGGGCCACACCTGGCAGTGCTCAGGGCTAACTCCTGGCGGGGCTTGGGGGACCCTATGGAATGCGGGGGTGGAGGGAGGGATGCTGGAGTCTGAACCTGGGTCAGCCATGTGTAAGGCCAGTGCCCTCCTAGCTGTGCAATAGCTCCACACACCCCACTCCTGCCCAGACCACTTTAAAGCTGGCGCTTCCCCTCACCCCGACATCTGGCCGTCACACCCAAGGCTGTGGTGCTCTTGGGGGTGAACAGGCCTAGAAGAGTCCGTGAGAGCGTGACCAGGCTACCCCTGGTCACAGTGTGAGTGGGTGGGGTGTTGGGAACTCCAAGGCCCAGACCCCTAGCCCTGGGCCGCTGCCAGGGTCAAAGTTGATGCATGTAGGTGCCTACACGCTGGTGCCCGTAACGGCACATGTACACACGCGTGCCTATGTGCGTCCGTGTGCATACGTGTGTGTGCATGTGTGTGGGGCGCCACTACCTTGGAGCCGTGCCGGGCCAGCACCTCCCACTCGCCGCTGGTCAGCGCCACCTCCTCCTCGATGGGGCACTTGAACTCGTCTGGGGGAAGAGGGGAGGGCAGGGGGTGAGCGGGGACCCACCGCAGGCCTCTCGGGAACTGCGGGGAAGGGGCTGCATGGGGAGGCCCGCGTGTTGCCTGCTGGCGCAGCCCCTTTCGGGTCCCAACGTCAGTGACAGCAGCGGCCCACGGGCTGGCACCCAGCTCTGAGGGTTGGAGGGACGGCTCGGGGCCCGTGGCAGGACGCCAGAGCAGCCTGGCCCCACGTGGCCCTCCGACCGCAGCAGGGTCGTCCCCGGTGAGGCTGGCTTTCGGGAGGCAGGCCGAGCAGAGTTGAGCTGGGCAAGGCACCCCCACCCCCCGCGCTCTCGAGGCCAGGATCCATACGGCTCCCCTGGCCTTCTCCTGGCCTTGGGAGGCCGGAGGTGGGGGCTCGGCCTGGCTGCCCCCCTGGCTGTGCCCCTTCGCTTCCGGCCCACCTCCGGGCAGAAGCAGATGTTTCCAGCAAGGCCCTCGCCGATGCCCCTGATTGTCCAGAGCAGCACTGAAAGGCAGGGCAGCGGCCCCCCGCACCCCTGTCACTGTGCGTGGCCCGGCCTGCTGCTGGCTATTTCTGGGGCGATGCTCAGGGATCCCTCCCGGTGGGACCCATGGCACCCTCTGGGGTGGAACCTGGGTGGGCCACGTGCACAGTCAGCGCCCTGCCCGCCGGCCGGTGGCTCAGGGCCCGCTCACCTTCCCTGGGGTGCAGCGGCTGGGTCCAGTCGTAGCCGCTGGGCGTGAGCGTGACGGTGACCTTGTACAAGTGGCAGAAGCCCGTCTTACACTCGTTGGTGCGGAGGAAGCACAGCCGGTCGCCCCCGTCCCGCTGGGGGAAGGGGTAGAAGATGTCGTGCACCTGCGGGCGGGAGCGGCCACGTCAGCCGTGGTGGCGGGGGTGGGGGTCAGGGGGGGGAGGGGGGGAGGGGGGCCCCGGGGCCTTACGTTGATCCACACGTCGGTGACCTCCTCGTAGATGACGTAGGGCTGGACGGAGCTGGGCACGGCCCTGGCAAAGGCGTGCCGCTGCTCCTCGCTGTCTGTCACGGGGATGAACAGGGCCGGGGGCAGGAGCACGAGCTGTAGCCGCTGCTGGGGCCGGTCCAGGAACATGGCCCAGGCGCTGCGGGGGAAGGTGGGGAGGGGTGTGCAGGCGGGTCACCGGATCTGGCCTTGTGAGCACTGCCCGGGGGACCCTGCCCGCACACCAGTTTTGGGATGGACCAAGGTTTGAGGGAGGCCACGGGGCCGGAAGCACCCCAGAATCGCACAGTCCTGGAGCAGCAGAGAGGGTGTTGGCCTTGCCTGGGTCCAACCAGGGTTTGATCCCTGGCACCCCGTAGGGTCCCTGGAGCCCCACCAGGAGGGATCCCTGAGCACAGAGCCAGGAGTCAGCCCTGAGCACCGCCGGGTGTGGCCCCAAATCAAAACAACACAACGAACAGAATCCCAAAGCTCTGCCAGCACTTCACCTAGTTTTTTGTTGGGGGGATGTGGGAGAGACACGGGGTTCTCGGGATTTATTCCCAGTAAGGCCCAAGGAACCCTATGCAGAGTCAGGGACAGAGAGGGGTCGTCACGTGCAAAACAAGCGCTGTCACCCTTGGACCATCTCTCTGGCCTCCCCCTCGGGCTCGAGGTGAAATACGGGGTGAGGGAGCAGCCTAGCAAAGCGTGGCAACCAGCCAGGGCATTTGAGGTGGTCCGGCGGGGGGGCGGGGTGGGCGGCTCAGAGGGGGCCTGTATATAGCGCCAGAGATGCAACTTGGGGTCTCACGCACACACAAGGGATGTGTCCCACCCTGTTCCCCCCGCCACACCCCGCATGGCCCTGCTGTTGGGGTGATGAGGGTTCTGACACGTGCCTGAACCCCAGTCCGTGTTGGACGTGTGGGGCAGGAAGGTTGCGTGGGGACTAAGCAGCCTGCGACCTTGTCAGGCTGAGGGGACAGGCTGTGGCCACCCCCGCTGTCTCTGCAGACCCTTGTGGTCAGGGGCCCCCACTTGGCATGTCACCCTGAGTGTGGTCCCTGTGGCTCTATGGGGTCCACTCTGGAGTGTCCTGCCTCAGGCCAGCGGCTCTTTGTTGAAAACGTGCCAAGGGGGTGGAGACTGGGAGCGTCCCACCCTGCCTCCACCCAGTGGGGGCTGCTCTTGACCAAACCCAGCATGTGGACTGTTTAATTCTGTTTTGTTTTCTGGGGCCACACATGGCGGATGCTCAGGGCTGACTCCTGGCTCTGCACTCCGGGCTCACTCCTGGTGGGACTTGGAGTCTCCTACAGGATGCCGGGGATCGAACCTGGGTCAGCCACATTCGAGGCCAGCGCCCTCCTTGCTGTGCTATCACACCAGCCCTCAACATCTGGAAATCCAGCTGTGTCTGTCACACTGGTTCTTTGGATCCCCCCGATGCCCTCCTGCCAAGCCCGGACAAATCACCAAAACTCAAAGTGATCCCCCAGCACCCCTGGCCCGCCCCAGGCCCCGCGACTTACTACTTTCCATCCTGGGTCCAGCCGGCCCTGGCGATGTACTCCACCCGTGGGAAGAGCACGCTGAAGGGCTGCACCAGCTCCTTCTCCTGGCTGGAGACGATCTGGAGCAGATGGGAACAGCACTCTGCAAGGGGGCACTGTGGCTCCCCACCCCCACCCCAGGCTGCACGCTGGAGTGCCACAGACAGCCCCTGCTCCCCAGCCCAGCCTCAGCCAGCCCCCTGCCGTGCAGCGCCAGGCCCCTCACCTTGCCCTGGCTGTCAGTCTGGAACTCGGCCAGTTTCAAGGCAATCTTGGGGTTCTTGCTGCCTGCAGGAAGGAGCGCGGGCTGAATCCTGGTCCCCCAAGTTCCGGGGCCCAAGGCGCAAAACGAAAGGCACTGGCATCCGAGCCCCCGGGGCGTTTCTGGGCTGCAGGGCCAGGCCTCACCTGTCCGCGGGTATCGGTACGAGTCTGTCTTCCTCTCCTCCAAGGCGGGAGAAGGGACGTGTATGACCTCCACCTCAGACTCGTCCACTTCCTCGTACAGGATCCGCAGCGTCTTGACACCTTCTGGACCTGGGAGGGTGTTGGGGGGAGGGGGATGGGTGAAGGAGATGGGGACCCCAGGGTCGGAACCCTCGCTCCTGGCTATTCCACCACTGAGCCCAGACGGACTGGGGACCCCTCACAGGATGTGAAGCCCCTGGGGTTCCCTCTGGGTTATGTGACCCCCCTGCTCAGTGGGACAGGTCTTTAAGGGGAAGTGCTATTCTGTTCGGGCACAGGAGGTGACTTGTGGGGGCAGCGAGGTCCCCCTGCAAGCCAGGCCCTGAGAATCTACATCCGGCTGGAGCTGGCTGTGACCGGAAGACAGGAGCCCCCACACAGGGACAGGCCCTTTAAGGATTGGGGACCAGGAGGGGGATGCCCGCCCAATGCTGGATCTGCCCACGCCTTGAACTTGGACTCCAACCCACCAGATCTGCAAAACACCAAGGCCCCACTGAGTGGAGGTACCCCGACACTACGGTTCTGCTGAGCTGCCAGAACGGAAGTGGACATGAGCGACTGGAGGGGTCCCTGGGCAGTGACGAGCACTCAGAGCCAGCAGGCAGTGGAACCTACCCTCGCAGGAGGCCGTGGGGCACCACCAGTAGCCAGTGAAGCGGTCAAACTCTTCCTGGATGACAAAGGTGGCCACACCTGCAGACTTGGGGTCCTCAAGGACGTTGGACAAGCCTAAGGTTGGGGAAAGGGGTCCAGATGAGAGCAGGGGCAAGGATTCTCCCCCCAGCATGCTGACACCGGGGCCCACATGCTTTCTGGGTGCAGGAGCTGCTCTGGACATGCCAGGATGGGGCATGGCACCTGCGATGTCCCCCCATCCAGTATGTGTCAGGCACCATGAGCAGGAAGGGGGGCAACTCAGGAGGAGGGGAGGCCTGGGGGGGGGACGGGACTCCAGCGGGGTAGGAATGAAGCAAGGGACGAACACATGTCTGGACAGGCCGGGGCAGGGGGCAGGGCCGACAGACGCAGAGGTCCGATCTGGCTCGGAGGACAAGGACTCCCGCAGGCTCTGTGGGGTCCAGGAAGGTGTCCAGTGGGCAGGGGCCTTAGGAAGAGGCGGAAGGCAAAGGGATCCTCCCGGGCCTCACCTTGGTGGCAGTATGTCAGCCTGTGCTCCTCGCCCGTCTCAATGTTGGCCACCCAGAGGTCACTGTGGTTGATGAAGGAGAAGAAGGTGGGGTCTGCGGGGCAGATCTTGGGGTCCATGCGGGGCCCAGAGCACTGGGTCTTGATTTCCAGCGGCTTCATGGGGGACACCTGGAGACAGCAAGTCTCAGGGGCTGGCCCCAAGCAACCCACCCTGGGCACACCCCGAGCCCCCCCACCCCAAGCTCCAGTGGCCCACCCCCACAACCACGGGTCACACCCCCGCATCCAGGCCCCGCCCCCAAACTCCCCTGGCCCCGCCCCAGCTCCATTGGCCCCGCCTCCACCACCACCACCACCACTCACTCTTGCACCCAACCCTGGCCCCAAAACGCCACTGGCCCGCCCCGCCCACTCACCATAAAGCCATTTTTGCCCCCATCTCGACAGTGGAAGAGGCTGTTGCTGGCCTGGAAGAGGAAGAGGCCGCTCTCGCTGTGGAAGTCGTAGGAGGTGATACCAAAGACGCCCAAGCGCTTCCGCTCCCGCAGGAGCTCCTCCTCCCGGGAGTAGACCCCATGGTGGGGCGTGGCCTGGGGGTGGGGCAGAGGGTGGGCATCAGCCGGGGAGGGAGGGCACGTGGCGGCAGGTGGATGCCACTCCCTCTCACAGGCCCCTCCGAGGGGCAGAGGGGGCCTGGGCGAGGGGGCGGGGCCGGGGCCTCGAAACACAGCAGGAGTCCGTTTCTGGGGCTCCTTGGGCCTGCCTCCCGGTCTCGGAACCACACTGGACGCCCCTAACCCACAGTGGGTACCTCCCGGGCGCGGGGGCCAGCCCTACGGCCCCCTCCCTCTAGCCTCCTTCACAGCCACTTCCTGCCAGGAATCAGGTCCACGGGAAGGGGGCGGCCACCACACTCCCAAACCCGCAGCTGCAGGAGGTGGAGCTGCTGGGGGAACCCCCGACCTCCCCCCCCAGCCCACCAACCAATGCAAGTGCAGGACCCTGAGCCTCCCCCGCGCAATTATTAACCAGGTGTCCGGAAGAGGGCGGGGCCAGGGGACAGGTGCCCCCCCCCCCCCTCCACAGCCTGCGGGCGGCTTCCAGGCGACTCACCTGGAAGTGATCCAGCATCTGCTTCCAGGACAAGAGGAGCAGCGCCTCCTTCCGCACCTTCCTGGGGATCTCGGAGTAGAGCAGGGAGTTCTCGCGGCTGCCGTACGGCATACCTGGGCGGCGGGGAGAAGCCGAGTGGGCACCCCGGCGGCCAGTCCCCCTCTCCAGAGAAGCCCGGGGCTGCCACCGGGGATGCGGGCGCTTGACCCGAAGGACGAAGGACGCAAGGAAGGGAGGGGGGTGGAGAGTGACGGGGCTGCGGGGATACTGCTTGGGCCCCGGGCCATGCGGGGGGCCTCTAAGGCTGCCCCCCCCCCCCATGCCCTGGGCTGCCATGAGGTGCGAGAAAGACACTGGGCTGGGTCCGTGCTAGACATGCACCCTAACTGCCCAACTGCCTCAGGCCCCTGGATTACTCCCCTGCAGTCTCACCGGGCAGAATCAGGGCAGGGCCCAAGGCGCTAGCCTTGCACGTGGCCAAGCCGGGTTCAATCCCCAACACCCCAGAGGGTCCCTTGAGCCAACCAGAGGTGATCCCTAAGCACAGCATCAGGAGTCAGCCCCACACCACCGGGTGTGGCCCCCAAACCCTCTCCTATAGCAAAACAGAAAACAAAACAAAACAAAAAGACCCAAAGGAACCAAGTGTCAGGGTGTTGCGCAGCGGGGCCATCCCGGGAGAACGGGGTGTGTGCTCGGTCCACCGGGTCCTCTGGGGCCCCAGCCCACTCTCCGGGCGGGAAGTCACCGCACGGGCTCGCCGAGGGCACGGGGCTGCCGCCCGCCCGCTGATTAATAAGTGACTGACGGCACCTCGTGGCTCCCACCCACCAGCACAGCCTGGCTGGGCCACCCTTGGCACCGGGGATAGTGGCAGCTGGCACTTGTGGCCGCCCAGTGCACCCCAGCTCGGCCTGCTCGCTCAGGCCAGCTGGGGCCCAACTCCGAGGACCATGCAAGCACCATGCCTGCCGTCATGGTCGGACCCTGGGATCCTCCGCAGTCCGATGCCCTCTTGACCCCCTCAGAAGCAGGGCAGGGCCCCCAGGGTGCAACAGGATGCTGCGGTCAGAACGAGGCTCCAGCCCCTTCCCCAAGGGCCCTACCATTGGCTCTTTGTGCCCTGACTTTGTGCCCAGGGTGGGTGTCCAATCAGGAAAGCTGGGCGTGGCCTGCGTGGCCTCGGTTCACTGAAAAGTCTGGGTGCGGAGCACCGTGTCTAGAAAAGCATCCTCAGGGGGCCTGCGGCGGCAGGGGTGGGCACAAGGGCTAGAGGGGTAGCTCGAGGGGCTGCAGTACACGCTCTGCACACGGGGGCCCCTGCTTTACTCTCCGGCGCCGCTCTGTCCCCCAAGCACCACCAGGACTGGCGCCCAAGCACTACTGGTGCGATCCCCCAAAGAAAAGCAGCTTGGGGCTGGAGAGCGCGCAGCGGGACAGGTGCTTGCCTTGCACGCGACCCAGACGAGTTTGGTCCCCAGAGTCCCGTATAGGGCCTGGAGTAATGACTGAAAGCAGAGCCAGGAATAAGCCCTGAGCATGGCTGGGGGTGGCCCCCAAACAACCTCCCTCCCCCATAAAAAAATCCCCATAAGTATCCAAAGACACTAGGTCAAAAGAGACACCCTACCTAGTGGGAAAACTAGGGTGTCCGGGGGCCTGGATGTGAACTGATGTCCATGACACCCTGCACCCAGCACCCACCCCAACCCCCGCGGCTCTGGACAGGATCATCCCAGGACTAGCAATGAAGCAGGAAGAGAAGCACTGCTTCTAGGTCGGTCTAGAGTGGTCCAGGGGGTTCTGTCAGGTTCTTGTCCAGCTGCCCTTCCCCAGGCCTGCATGGCACAGTGGTGGGGGAGGTCTGAAGGCGGGGTGCTGGGAGGGCCTGCCCCAGGTCCCCGACACCCCCGTGACTCAGACTGTCGGGGTTTGGCTCACACCTGGCGATGCTCAGGGGTTACTCCTGTCAGGGGTTATTCCTGCCTCTGTGCTCAGGAATCTTGCTGGCGGTGCTGGAGACCATATAGGACGCCAGGGCTCGAACCCAGGTTCTAAGCAAGGGAAACGCCCACCCCACTGTGATCCGCTCCTGCTGTAATATTGGCTCCAGCCCCAGACGGTCGGGGTTTCTGCCCTGTGCCAGTGGTTCCCAAGATGTCCCTGTCCTAATCCTTGGGACCAACGAACACAGCCGTGTGGCCAGAGGGACTCAGCAGAGGGGATTAACTCCTGCTCCAAACAGGAGGTGAGCCGGGTAATCCCGCCAGCGCACACAGGGACCCATGCACCGTGACAG
This sequence comes from Sorex fumeus, assembly GCF_029834395.1. NCBI lineage: Eukaryota > Metazoa > Chordata > Mammalia > Eulipotyphla > Soricidae > Sorex > Sorex fumeus. The sequence goes on from NW_026606098.1 coordinate 11,350,457, forward strand.
GGAGCTGAGTGTTCCCATAGCAGAGGCGGCTCTGCAGTGACAGAGGCAGAGATCAGAGGGACGGGCTGCGGGCCAAGAAGCGCCGGCGGCCACCAAAGCAGGAAGCAGACGGTCCCTCAAGCGCACGATGCCCACGCCCTAGAAAAACGGAAGGTTCTAGAACTGTGCAAGCACCAGGCCCTGTTATCTAAAGCACCAAGCTGGGGCCCAAAGGACGGGACAGTGGGCAGTTTGCCTTGCACGCAGTTGACAGCTTTGCTCCCCAGCACCCCGTGAAGATCCCGGGAGACCCACCAGGAGTGATCTCGAGTGCAGAGCCAGAAGTAAGCCTGAGCATTGCCTGGGGGAGGGTGCCCACATGCCAAAAGCAATAAACAGCGCAGGTGCCGGAGCCCAGCGGGGAGGGTGTTGGGTTTCAGGCGTCCCATAGGGTCCTAGAGCACTGCCAGGACTAATTCCTGGGTGCATGCACGGCCAGGAACAACCTTTGAGCATCACGGGGTGTGGCCCCGAACCCAAACAAACAAACAAAACACAAGAAGCACAAGAAGCCCAGAGCAGAACCGGCCAGTGGTCAGAGCCGTGGTTGGGGCTGGTGGCCAGTGTGGCAGCGGCGGCAGTCGCAGGGGTGTCAAGACATAAAGCCTGACGGCAACGACCCCCTCAACCCGAGCCCAGGAGCCCCCGGGAGGTGGTGCTGGGTGGGCGGGTCACGGATCCAGGGGGCAGGAGAGGGGGGCGAGAATGAGGTCGGCCACCAGAACCCACACTCCGTGGCCCCCCTCAGTCCCAAGAACCGAGCCAGGCCCCGGCTCTGCGGAGCGGAAGCGTGTCCGGCCCAGCCCGCGGAGAGCAGAGTTGGCAAACGCCTTCCTGCCTGGGGCAGAGGGTAAACAGTGTGGCCGCGGCGTCTCTCATCTCTGTTGTAAGCAGGAGCGCTGGAGAGCAGCCCCAGGCGGGAGGGAGACGGCAGCGGGCGATGCGCCAGGGCCAGCCGCCTGCTGACCTGTTCTAGAACGTTCTGCATCCTGACCCTGACACGCCCACCTACCATCTGTCTTCCACGAGGGCTGGAGGGTGGGAAGAAGGCCCCGGGGATTGCACCGGCCAGCCTGGGGCTGGACCCCTGATTCTGTGCCCACCGCCGCCCACGTGATGTGAAGTGGCCCTTGCCCCCTCGGGGTCTGAAGGAAGGGGCCAGCTGACCAAGGGGGGGTCTGGCTCTGCTCTCACTGGACCCCACTGGCCCACTGGGAGCCTGAGCCACCACCGGAAGATGCCCTCGCTGTGGCAAAGGGGGGTGGGGGCTTGCAACGGGGCTTGTGCTATGGGGAACCCCCTGCCCGGGCACCGGGGTCAGGCCAGTCAACAGGCGGTCCTGTCCCTTGGGTAGTTTCACACCTTGCTCAGCGCCAGGCTGTGGCAAGAATGGCGGGGATCAAGGCCAGAGCGATAGTCCAACGGGTAGGGCATTTGCCTTGCACACGGCCGACCCGGGTTCAATCCCTGGCATCCCATATGGTCCCCCGAGCACCGCCAGGAGTAACCCCTGAGCATCGCTGCATGTGACCAAAAAAAAAAAAAATAAAATAAAAAGAATGGTGGGGGGTCACCCACGATAACCAGGCGGGTGGCGCCAACTGGGGGTGAGTGGAGGGTGCTGGACGGTCCCGGCTGACCCTGGGCTGGGCCCCAGCCTGCCCTTGGCCCAGCCCGCTGTTCTGCTCACCCGCCCGGAGGGGCCAAGCCCCGGCCTTACCCAGGTAGTACAGGCGGTGTGAGTGGGGGCCCGTCTCGTCCGTCTTCTGCACGAACTGGAAGTCGTGGGGTGCCTTGTTGACGATGAGCCCCGAGTTCTTGCGGCTGCCGTGGATGATGGTCCGCAGCTCCTCCCACGAGCGCTTGGGCACCTGGAAGCGGGCCGACGGCTCCTCCATGGCCACCGTGGCGCCAGGCTCCCCGGCGGCCATCCTTGCCCGGTCCTGGCCCTCGGCGTCCAGAGAGAAGCTGCGGGTCGGAAGGGACGGGGTAGGCGGTGAGGAGAGCAGCAGCCCCTGCTTCTCTCTGCGCACCCGGGCCCAGCCACCCCTCCATCGGCCTGGGGCAGGGGGCAAGTGGGGGGCTGGGGGCAATGGCTACCGAGGGCCTCCCCTCTGGGACGGCCAGTCCCTGTCGCCATCCCCAAGGCTCCCCACTGTGGGAACCATCACCTCCCTGGAACGACATCACAGCTGCGCGACCCTGTGACTCAGCTCCAGGGAAGGCACCCCCAGATCTGTGAGGAATGCCCAGAGGGTCAGGCCGACTCTCCTCCCCAACCCAGGACCCCCTTTGTTTTGCTTTTGGGCCACACACGGTAGCGCTGACCAAGTGGAGGTCCAGCTCTGCTCTCATTAGATCATTCCTGGTGGGGCTCAGGGGAACCCCTGGGGTGAAGGTGACGGAACCTGGGACGGCCTCGTACAAGGCGATCGCTCCGAGGCCCCCATCAGCTCCTGGGACCCCTGGTCGCCACCTCTGGTGCAAGGGGCTGGACGGCGGCTGCAAGATTCCATCCCCCACCCCATGCTCGGTGCGTGCTGGGGTCCCCTAAACCACACGGGGCCTGGGGCACAGGGCGGAGGTGACGGATCCCTTCCAGAGAGCTGGGCACGGGGGCACTGGGGACTCGGGGCGGGAGGTGAAGCTGCATGAGCAGCTCCCTCCTGCACCCCCCGCCTCCCGGCCCCCGGAAACTGGGGCCCCCCAATCCCCGCCGCGCTCCCTGCTGAGCACCTTCTTGGCTGGGCTAATCGGCAAATATTTGCTCTGAGAAAATCTACAAACGCGGCCGTGGTGAGCTGCTGTGGAGGTGTGGGGGCAGCCCTGAGAGCTGCAAGTCACTGGGGGTAGGGGTCACAGAGTGGGTAGGGCTACCCCCAACACAGACAGACGGATAGACGGACAGACACAGACACACACACAGACACACACACACACGGGCTTTCCGCCTGCCTCCCGAAGGTTCAGGCTCTTAGAAGCAGAGGTCCAGGGCAGGAGGGAGCGGGCGCCTGTGGGAAGGCCCGGCCCGGCCGCCTGGAGTGGGGCAGGAGAAGGAAGGAAGCAGAGAGCAGGGCGCCTGCCCTCCAACCCAGGGAGGGCCAGCAGGGCACCTTGCGGGGGTTGCGCATGTGACCTCCTAGTGGCTAAAGCAGGGTTGGGCTGGGTGGAGTCCCTGCCAGCACAGGGTGGGCAGGGATCCCCAACCTCCAGGGCCCCCAGAGCTGCTGGCAGGGCGCCCAGAAATGGGGAACGAGCCTCCGTCACCAGCCTGACCCTCCTCCCCCCTACGGAACCAACAGGGAGCCTCAGGGCCCTCCGCTGCGGGTCCCCCCAAAGTTCATGGCCCCCCCAGAGATACCCTCCCTGCGCCAGCCGCTCCCGGTTCCTGGGGAAGGTCATGCAGGGGAGCTTGCCTCTGATCCACGCAGGGCGCCCAGGGGGCGAAGAGCCGGCCCAGGAGGTGGCAGGCGACGTGGAGCATTGGAAAGGGCCTTTCGAGGAATCGGCGCTATGGCTGGGCCGCCCAGCTCCCCACAAGTCAGCCTGGGGCCGGCTCCTCCCCCAAGGCCGGCCAGGAGAGGGGACGAAGGGGAGGAGGGGGGGAGCAGGAGGAGGAGGAGGAGGCGGCAGAGGAGGAGGGAGAGGAGGAAGAGGAGGACAGGTGGCCGGCTGGTGCACAGCCCGGCTGCGAGCCTGCACTGGCCCGCGCGGCTCTGTGCCTGCCTCCGCGTGCGGGGCTTGAGTCAAGAGTTTACACAGCTGGGGAACAAAGCGGATTCCGAGCTGCTTAGGCCAGGTCCACCTACACCGTCCTTCTGCCAACGGGTGACGCCAGCGGCCAGCTGCTGGGCCTTCCTGCTGCTGCCCCTGTCCAGGCCTACGTGGACTTCCCTCCGAGCTACAGCTCCCTGCCTTGACGGCACCCCCACCTACCCCCAAGCCGTGGCTGTGGCACAAGTCACAGGTCCCCAGAAAGCCAGAGGGAATGGTGGGCGCTCAAATCCACGTGCAGGTCTAGCGTGATCAAGGTGACTGAGGACGGACACAGACACAAACACACACGCAGACACACACAGAGCAAGAAAAGGAAGTGGATGCAGGAGGAAACAGCACCTAGTATATGTCTGTGTGGTGTTTCCCCAGGAGGACAGTGTACACACACACAGACACACACACAAACACAGACACACACACAGACACACACACAGACACACACACACACACACACACACACACACACACACACATTCTCTCTCTCTCTCTCAGCAAGAAAAGGAAGTGGGTGCCGCAGGAAACGGCACCTAGTATGTATCTGTGTGGTGTTTCTCCAGGAGGACAGTTCCAGCCTCCACCCACCCAGGACCTCGTGTGCCCCAAGGGAGACTAAGATGCTCCCTCCAAGCTGCTGCACCAGGAACTGCCCATTTCCAGGACCTGAGTCAGGGGAAGCAACTGGGGTGTCCGTCTCCACCCAGCCTGCTTGTGTGCTGGCTGCCGGGGTGCCAACGAGCCCGGGCGCGCCCGCCTCCACCCGGCGCGGGAACTCGCCCAGAACCAGGCCTGGCATGGGGTGTCGGCTCATCCTCCCCGGCACCCCCGTCCGGGAAGCAGGCTCACAGAGGAACTGCTGGGCGCCAGCCCAAGAGGCAGGGGCTGCCCGATCTCCTAGTGCCCAGACTCACGCCCGATCCAGGGCAGCGGGGCTCGGCCGGGGGCCGGCACCTGTGCACAGGCACCTCGGCTTGGGGAAGGGTGCAGCTGGCCGCGGGAGTGTGTGGGGGGCACAGAGCGGTGGGGCCCTGATGCTCCAGGGGTCAGTGCCCTTCCCTGGACCCACACCCCGAAACCCCAAAGCCAGGGGGCGCCAGGGCCACCCCAGGAGTCAGCACTGGGGACACGCAGGCCCCTGCACCAGCTCCCCACGCCCCCCACAGGCCCCCTCACCTGTCCCAACTCCCTGAGTCCTGATCCAGACGCAGCTTCTTAACGTGCCGCATTAACTGCTCGGCAGCCTTGGGGGAGCGGGGTGGGGGCCGGGGCCTGCGAGGGAGGGATGGGGAGGGACAGTGAGGGTCAGCGAGCTGCAGCCACCTGTCCCCCCATCCAGCCTGCGGCGAACACCCAGTGCCAAGAGACGGTTGGGCAGGGAATTGCCTGATCTCCCAGTTCCGGCCAAGAAGATGTGATTTCAAGTGACCTCCAGGGTCACCCACAGGACATGGGTGGGGGAGGGGGTGGCGTGACTTGGGGGAGGCAGGGGACCCCCCTGCAGGCCTGACCCATCAGCCCCTTGGCCAGGACGCCCTCCTGCTTTTGTTTTGGGGACACACTCCATAGGACAAGGGAGGTGGCGGGGACAGGACCAGGTGGCGGGTGCTGGGGTTCAGACAGGGGGCCCCACAGGCAGAGAGGGGCCAGAGCCCCTCGAGGCATCTCCTGCACCCTGCTCGAGCTGCTGCTGGGCTGATATGCTCCCCCCGCCCCGTGGGTCTCTGGGGGCTTCTGGCGCGAGCAGGTGGGGGCCAAGGGGGCCGGTGCACACCCCAAAGCGTCCAGGACAGGCTGTGACCCCTGGAGAGAATGATCTCCGAGGGGGTGGGGGAGGCAGCTGAATTGGAACCACAGGTTCTCGGTGGCCGGCTGGGAAAATCAAGCCAAGAGGGCACAGAGGGTGAGAATCGGGGTGCGCCCCTCCACTTCCCGGCCCCTAGCCAGTGGGTGGCTCCAGGCGCGGCTAGCCTCAGGGCCCCAGCTCTGAGCTTGACAGAACACAGGAATGACTGCCTGGCTCGGGGCACTGGGAACAAGCCCCGGGCATCTGGGGTTGGTGAAGACAGAGCTCTGCCTCCCACCCCCCAAGAATGGTCCTGCCCCAAAGAGGCCTGGGGCGCAAGGATGGGCACCCGAGGGGCTAATGGGGTATCTGCCCCTGCTCAGTGCAAAGCTGCCCAGAGGAACAAACCAAGCCCTTTCCTTCCAGGTGGGGGGGCTGTAGGGGGCAACACCGGAGGTCCCGGGAACCCAAGGAGGATGCACAGCACCCACCCACCTTTCTGCAGCCTCGCCCCAGGGCAGGCAGGCGCCCTGGAGGATTCCAGATAAGGCGAAGGGAGCCCTTGGTCCTGGGACAAAGATCAGCCGGAAGCAGGGAGGCAGGCTGCCACCCCCCAGAGCAGCAGAGAGCTGGGGTGAGCAGGAGGGGGCTGGGGATCTCGGAGCCAGGCTCTGTCACTTCTGGGCTGGGTCACCCCAGGGGACCCTCACAGCCTCTCTGGGCCTGGATGTCCTCAGTTGTGCCTGGGACAACCCCAGCACCCCCGCCCAGGGCTATAGGAAGGAGCTTACAGGAGGGCCCTGGACTTAAGAACCCCGACAGCTGACACGCTGTCACGGAGTTTCAAACCCCACCCTGGGGTGGAGAGACAGCACGGAGTGAAGGCGCTGGCTCTACTGGACATCAGAGGACACCCCCAAGCCTCACTAGGGTCCTCTGAGGACACAGGCAACTGTGGTCCTTAAAATGAGAGAAAGAAAGAAAGAAAGAAAGGAAGAAGGAAAGAAAAAGAAAGAAAGAGGGGCTGGAGTGATAGCACTGTGGGCAAGGCGTTTGCCTTGCACGCGGCCAACCCAGGTTCGATTCCCAGCATCCCACATGGTCCCCCAAGCACTGCCAGGAGTAATTCCTGAGTGCATGAGCCAGAAGTAACCCCTGTGCCTTGGCGGGTGTGACCCAAAAAAAGCCCCCCCCCCCAAAAAAAAATAAAGGAAGAAGGAAAGAAAAAAGAAAGAAGAGAGAACGCGAGATCAGCCCCGTAAAGCTGATCGCTGCACTCACATTCCCTTTGGGACCAGAATTCGCACCAGCCCCCCCTCCCCCACTGTTTAGGGGAGCCAGGATAGTGCCTGGGGTCACTGTTTAGGGGAGCCAGGATAGTGCCTGGGGAGTGCTCCCGCCCCCCCCCCCCCCCCAAAGTCTTCCTGTGTTTCCTCAGTCCTCAGCTCCAGGGTCCAAAGCTGGCGCCAGGGACAGGTTCCACCATCCTTGGCTCAGTGGCCCTCCTCCACTCCAGTGTCCTGTCAATTTCCATCTCCAGCTGCAGGTCAGGGGATCTGACCCCCAGTGCCCAGACTGGCACTACTGACCTTTCACAGGGTCCAGAAGGCCTCCATGCACTGCCGCAGGCGCGCAAACCTCTGACGGGGGACAGGGAGAGAAGGCGGAGGTTAAGGAGGACCCAGGATCGGGACGCGGGAATCCTCAGGGTTCTGAGGCGGTGCTGGGGGCCAACCTGCGGGTGGGGTGCAGTGATGACGCCCACGCCCAATTTACACAGATGGGCCCCCGCTACACCGGGACGGGGAAGAAAAGAACCGAACCACCTCCTCCGGGACCAGCCCTCAGCTCACACAGTCCCGAGCCAACTCCTCGAAAGCAAGTTGGTTCTTGCCAGGGTGTGGGAGACCAGGACGACTTTTCCCGCACCGCGCTGCGGTGGCGAGGTGCGGGGACAAGAGCCGGGTGGGACTCGATGTTGAGTTAATGGGATGTGGGGGGGGGGGGGGGTAGCAGGACACTGCTGCAGAGTCTGATGGGATGCGGGGGTCGCAGAGCACTGCTACGAAGTCTGATGGGATGGGGGAGGGTGGCAGGACACTGCTGTGGGTCTGATGGGACGCGGGGGGTCGCTGGACATTGCTGCGGCGTCTGATGGGACGCGGGGGTGGGGGTGTTCGCAGGGCACTGCTGCGGAGTCTAACGGGACGCAGGGGGTCGCAGGGCATAGCTGAGAGGTCCCCGCCGCTGCGGACTGTGGGGTGGGGGCGGCAGGAAGAGGACGGCCGGCAACGCTGGGAGGGAAGCGGAGTCCAGGGCAGGTCTCCTCCCCGCCCCGGGGCGGATGTGGGGATGTGGGTGGCCGCTGGCGAGGACCAGCCCCGCGGGGACGGGGACTCGGGCCGCGGAGACGGGCGCGGGGCCCAGGCTCGTGGGCGCGGTCAGCATCGCGGAGGGCCCGCGCCGGGGGCCGGGGCTGGCCCTGGGGCGGCGGGGGACACGTCGCCCGAGGCAGGGGCAGTCCGGGAGGCGGCCCGGGGTGGCGGCCCGACGGCGGGACGGGGCGCGGGGTCGCTGCTGCTCACCGGCGTCTCCGCGGGGCGGCGGCCGCGCTGGGCAGGGCGGTCCCGGGGCCGGCGGGGCCTCACGCGCGCGGCTCCATGGCCCGGACAGCAACCCCGGAAGCGGCGGGCGCGGGGGGACAGCGGCGCCAGCGGACACGGGGGAATCCGCGGCTCCAGACCCCTTTGACCCGGAAGTCGAGCGGCCCAGGCGGCGGCCCGTGATTGGCTGCCGGCCGGCCGGCACCAAGGCGCACTGGCGGCGGGGGGCGCGGGGCGCGCCGCTCCTGGCTCGCGGGTCGGCCGGAGGGAAGGAACTCCTCGCGAGGTTTGGTGTCGCCCAGGCGGCGGCACTGATTGACTCGCGGCTAAGGGCTCCAGAGAGCGCGAGGCATCCGCCGCCGCGTTGGTGGTATAGTGGTTAGCATAGCTGCCTTCCAAGCAGTTGACCCGGGTTCGATTCCCGGCCAACGCAAGGCTCTTTTGCGCTTTGTGTGGGAGAAGCCTCACCGAAGACTTTCAATTCTGAATTTGCCTACTTATTTTTAATTCTGAATTTATAACTCGTAAAATCCCAGACCCCTGCACACCGAGAGGGAAGACAATTACTGTTGTGTACTCTGCTCCCTTGACTTTGAAGTGATGGTCTACCTTCGGGAATAAAATAGGTGAGTAAAAAAATTACTTTTTCCACCGCATCCCCACAAAACTCACGGAAAATGTTTGAATGTTTCCGCCCGGGATCGAACCGGGGACCTTTCGCGTGTGAGGCGAACGTGATAACCGCTACACTACGGAAACCGATAGATTCCCTGTGTCTCCCTATCCCCTTAGATTGAGAAAAGAAATAGTTATACTGTGGTATCTTTCAATGCACCAAATTTGCTTACATTTTGCACGGCTGGTTTGTTTTTGTTTCTTTTTGCGCTGGGGCCTGATGTGGTGAAAGCTACTAAGGTTGAAAAAATGCAAAAAGGTCAAAAAGTTATGAAACGTTAAGAAAAAGAAAAATGCAAAAAAAAGAAAATGGGCTCAGCGCGTGCCTTAAGCGCACATTCAACTTTCATTCTTTTCCTCCCGCAATATTCTTTTCTTTCAGTTCCATGAACAATCAAGGAAAGCAACTAAGAGGAGAAACTGTTTTCGGACCCGTGGTCAATACTAGCGTTATTTCATTCTAGAGGGAAACTCTTTTTTTTTTTTTTTTTTTTAATTTTTATTAGTGAAACACCATGAGGTATAGTTGTAGACTTACGAATTTTTGTGCTTGGGTTTCAGTTATACAATGATGGGAGTACTCATCCCTCCACCAGTGCCCATTCTCCGCCACCAATGACCCCAGTATCCCTCCCACCTTCCCATCCCCCCATCCTCTAGAGGGAAACTCTCAACAGAGGTAGAATCTTACAGCTAGAATCTTTATTTAAAATAAATCCCGAGCGTCTGCAGGTCGGAGCAGTCTTGTTCCCATCACCCGGGAAATTGTCCCGCCCTGGTCTTGACTCATGGCTGTTACCTGCCAAGGCCACACATGTTCAGCTGCAAGAACTTTCTGGAGAGGTCTTTGCCATGTCGCGCAAGCTGCAGGAAATTTGCAAGAAAAGAGGGAAAAAGGCAGATTTAGAACTACTTCGGTAGCATGATAGAGTGAGGGTTGAGAGGTGACAGGCTTTAATCAGGAGGATAAAAAGAAAGGGGCTCTGGTCTCAGATGCAAAATGAAGGAATGAAAAAAAAAAAACCCCTCAGCAATTGGGATCATGTCCCGGTCATACTGCCCTATCCTCTAATAATAAGCCCACACTGAAAAACTAGCAGAATTTCTGCCAGGGAGTGGGTGGTATCCTGCTACATGAAATTGCAGTCAGAAGCAAGAGTCAAAATGGGTAATCCTTTATAGCTTTTTAAATGTATTTTTAGTAACTTGACCACCCCTGAACATCAGTAAGGGGAAGAGGGAGAGGGGAGAGAAAATTTAACACACGGCAATTTGCACCTGGAGGAACTTGAGAGAGTTTCTCCTTTTCTGCATTTGACTGAAAGCAAGAATGTCACCCTAACCTGGGGGTAGGGGTGGGAAAGAAGCCCCCGAAAATGATGACACAAAACACCTTATTATTTTTTTTTTTTAGAAGTAGAACAGATTTTTTGTGGAGGTATTGAAGGGGAGAAGAGCGAGGTAGTGGGAACGAGTGGAGAGAATGAATGAGTGTATTGCGCTCACGAGAGAATGCGGGCTTCTCCAGGAATGGAGAGAGCCCACAAAACATCTACTGGGAAACACATATTCCCCCTACACCAGTATTATCCAGTAGAGGTAGCAAGACCTAGCGACTAATGATAATAATCTGAGGCAAGGGAAACTTTTACAAATCACCGCGAACAGGTCTCAGAGAGGCAGGCAAAGGCGGAACCCGTGCGCTGCACGTGGGGAGCTCAGGGCCAACCCCTCCAGCGTGTCATGGTCCCCTGGCCACTCGTGGGGAGAACTGAATGAGCAGCTTAGGGGGGGGCAAATGAAAAAAATCAAAATTAAAAAATGACTGTGAGCAGTGGCTGAAACACTAGGATGGTAGAAACGCAAAAAAGTTATGAGGGTGGAGCGGGGGGGGGGGGGGGTCCAAGAAGGCTTCTGGAAGATTCTAAGGGATAATTCAATGTCATGCTTGTTTTCCAATTTGGAGAGAGGCCAGAATCCTAAGAGCATGTGTGACCCCCACATCAGTCCGACTGCTGGCTCCAAGGGGGCAAAGTGCTTATTCTCTTCATCTTCCAGTTCTTTTCTTTTTCTGTTTGCTTGTTGTTGTTGTTGTTTTTATTTCTGGCACATCTGACAATGCTCAGGGGTTACTCCTGACTCGGCACTCAGAAATTACTCCTGGTGGTGCGCGAGAGACCCTCTGGGACGCTGGGGATCGAACCCAGGTTGACTTCGTCAAAGGCAAGAGCCTCACCGGCTATACTATTGCTCTGTCCCCAGTTCTTATTCCCTTTATTTGGATTGATCACAAATCAGGTGTTTATCCTGGAAACATCGCTGAGGGTCCCTCTCACAGAAAGTAACCCGCCTCTTTGATTTTAACCCTGTGGCCTCTCTTAGGAGAACCCTGGCAATGATATCACGCCCCACTTTGATAATGCAAAATAATAACCACCCATTGTGGGCGATGCTCAGGGGTGACTCCTGGCTCTGCACTCAGGAATCACTCCTGGCAGGGGTTGGGGGACCCTATTAGATACTGGAGAAATGATACTGGTAGAGCGCTTGTCTGGCATATGAATAACTCAGGCTAGATCCTGAGCATCCCAGAGGGTCCCTGAGCCCTCCAGAAGTGATTCCTGAGCACAGAGCCAAGAGTTACCCCTGAGCACTGCTGGATGTGGCTCAGTCTCCCCCCATAATAATCACGGTCGCAGTCCTCCCGTTATTCATCGATCTGCTCGAGCGGGTTCAGTAACATCTCCATCGTGAGACTTGTTGTTACTGTGTTTGGCATATCGAGTACGTCACGGGGAGCTTGCCAGGCTCTGCCGTGCGGGCGAGATACTCTCGGTAGCTTGCCGGGCTCTCCGAGAGGGGCGGAGGAATCAAACTCGGGTCGGCCATGTTGGCCGCTTGCAAGGCAAACACCTTACCCGCTGTGCTATTGCCCCATAATAATAAATAAAATAATCTTTAAAATAATCTTTCATTTCAAGATTCATTATTTTATCCTAGCTGTTGTATAAAATCTCGAGGGGCGGCCGGGCAGCCCACCCCGCCCCGCCCATGGCTCTTCCCCTAGCCACTCGTGTTCGGGATGGGACCAGGCCGCTCCTCCATCCGAGGTGGTCCAGGCCACGGGGCAGATGTTGGATGAAATGAGGGCCAAGCTGGTTGATTGATCAGATGCCGTTTATCCCATTCTCCCCACGTGCCTACCCCAGTCTCTCTGAGGCTTCCATTCCAGCCTCCCATTCTAGTCTGACATTGCTCCTTATTCCTGTCTGTCTCTTTCTGTCTCTCCCGTTCATCTCTCCGTGCTCCATCTCACAGCCTGGTCGGTCTCTCTCTCTCTCTCTCTCTCTCTCTCTCTCTCTCTCTCTCCAGCTCTCTTGTCTCTCCAACTCCTTCCAGCACTCTGGGGCACACTGCACCCAGTTGGAAGCAAATCAACATAAGAAAGCCCTTCAAGGGCCCACCAAGTTCAAAGGGAACACCACCTAAAAGGTATTCTAAAGCCCTTCCTGACTGCCCCAGGCAAAATACCTCTTAAGGTGTTTTTCTTCTTTCCTCAGTCCAATAACTCTATCAACATCTTAATACTAGTTATTTTTGTATGGACACAGTAAGAAGCTTGTAGGGCAGCTCTCCTGGGAACATCTTGCCACAGACTCAAACTACAGTGCTCAGGCCAGATTAATCATTCCTAACTCTAGCAGGGTCCAAATCTAGTTAGTACTTTTTGGATCATGACAGCATTTTTCCATGACCAAGCTCTTAACTTATAGTTAAGCATTATGGCGCTTTGGCCAGGCCCAAAGCGCCATAATGCCAGGGTAGCACATAGCTTACTGCTTGCCCTTTTTCCATCCAGTCCCTTGTCGGGACCCTGCTTTTGGGGGCGCTAGGAAGTAAAGGCAGTTGAGGCTTAAGTGAGAGAACAGATGCCCCGGAGGAAAACATCACTGAGAGTCACATTACAAAAGCATAGCATATACTGTCTTCATGTGTCCATACGAAAAGGACATTGCTCTGAATAAACTATGCAAAGGACTTAGGGAGAAGAGAAAAACAATATTTACAAGTTAACAGAGCACAAAGAAAGAAGTTACAAATAAACACAGAGGAATGGGAGCACTGTGATGGGAGCAACCCAATAAACCTAAACTACCTGAGGATATGCAGGAAGGACAAAACAATGTTATTCTACAGCTGTAAAACTCATGGACTCATTCGTTTATTGCACAGATACTTAATGTCTCCTCCAAAAAGTCTCCTAGAATCTGATCGTTTTTTATTTCTTCCGGGGCTAGCTTCCCCAGGTGGACCACCTAGATACTTGAACTCAGGAAGAATACTGTGGTTCCAGTAATGGCCACTATAGGCTGAGCGTGAGCCCAGACATAGGCCCTATCTTCCTTTGTCCCCCGCCCTAGGATCCGCCCACACCTTCCTCCAACCTTCAGAGTCCTCACCATCTTGGCCTCCTTGTCTTGCTCTTCCACCTCCCTCTGTTCACCTCCTTCCCTCACATGCTTCCTTCATATCGGCCAGGTCAGACCTGGCCCTACCCCAGGACCTTTGCACGTGCTCTGCCCTACCCCTCCCCACCCTCAGTAATTTCCAACTCCTCCGTTCTTGGCTTCAATAATATCTTTCCCAAGATGGGTCCTCCTGCAGTCTGGCTAACTGCAAACGTCTCCTCCCCATCTCAGCACCCAAAAATTCAGCTCCTGTAATTAATTTCTTTGTATTCTTTCTATAGCTTCTGAGTTTTTGAAATAAGCCCCTACTGAACTGGACTGATAGTACAGAGAGCAGAGAACTTGTCTTGGATGTGGCTGACCTGGCTTCGATTCCTGGCATCCCATGGGGTCCCCCGGCCCCCTGCCAGGAATGATTCTGAGTGTAGAACCAAGAGTCACCCCTGAGCATTGTTGGACATGCCTCCCCCCAAAAAAAAGAATAAAATAAGCTCTTTCAGAGCCCCTCGACCCCTGCAAGCACACAGTTTGAGTTGTCTGTTTGAATCTATCTTTTTCCTTCTCTCTCTTTCTTCTTTCTTTCTTTCTTTCTTTCTTTCTTTCTTTCTTTCTTTCTTTTCTCCAACACCTGTCCCTTCACCAGAGTACATTTCCAATTTCCTACCACCAATGTCCCCAGTTTCCCTTCCACTCCCTCCCTGGTCTCCTCGATGGCAAATGCTTTTCTTCTCTCTCTCTCGCTCTCTCCCTCCCTCCCTCCCTCCTCTCTCCTTCTCTCTCTCTTTCTCTCTCCTCCCTCCCTTCCTCTCTCCTTTCTTTCTTTCAGGTAGTATGGTTTGCCCAGATAACCAAGGCCAGGGAAAACAGGGGCTAGGAGGACTGGTCAATGGTTAGAAGCTGCCACAAATGTGAGGGTGCAGAGCGCAGTTAGGACAGAGAAAGGACCAGTATGACAGTAAAAGTTGAAAATAAGGGACCGGACATTTAGCACAGCGGGTAGGGCCTTGCACGCGGCCGACCTAGGTTCAATTCCCAGCATCCCATATGGTCTCCCGAGCCCCGCCAGGAGTAATTCCTGATGCAGAGCCAGGAGTAACCTGTGAGCATTTCTGGGTGTGACCCAAAAAGCAAGAAAAAAAAAAGTTGGAAATGATCTACTTCATGGAGCAGGGAGAAAGGACCGCAAAGTTTAAGAGAACTCCCAGAATGACCACCAACTGGGAGCTCTTTGGCACTATTGCCATCATTGACTACATTGATGAGGAATACAATCGACTGGTTCAGCACCTCCATGACTGTTTGAGGAATGCCACAAAATGATGCCTGTCTTTGGAAACTCTCGAGCTTATTTGCCAATGTGGTTTGGCGTGAGCCTCAGGCAAGTCAGGTTCCGAAAAGGATCCAGCATGATCGACTAAGCACATGGTAACCAAACTCCTTGAGGTTTCTCGGGAGTTCAAGATGCCACTCTGTCTAAAGTTCATCTATTTAAAGAAGGCCTTTGATTCTGTTGACACTGAAGCAGTCATCAAAGCCCTAGCCAAAGAGGGTGTTCAAACTCAATTCATCAGGATCCTCCGTGAGCTGTATTATGGATTGACCCCCAGGATCTCACCATTCGACAAGGAAGTGATCATCATATAAAGAGAGGGGTTTGGTAGGGTGATACCATTTCAGTGCCACCCTCAAGAATGTCATGCGAGAACTGGAATGGGAAGAAATGGTGAGTGAAGATAGATGGTCGGCAACTACACCACCTCTGTTTTGCTGATGACATTGTTCTAATAACACCAAACATTAGCCAAGCAGCACAAATGCTGGCCGACTTTGACTGTGAGTGTGGAAAGGCAAGACAATGTTCATAGAAAATGAACTAGTCCCTGACGTTCCACTTGCTCTCAATGGAACGAACATCTCCGAATGCAACAGCTATGTGTACCTGGGTCGAGAACTCAACACGAGGAATGACTTGGCACCACAACTGCGCAGGAGGAAGAGAGCAGCATAGAGTGCCTTCAAGAACGTTGAAGAAGTTGTTAAGAGGACAAAGAACCTCCGGCTCTGGGCACATCTTTTCTACTCTACCGTGCTTCTTGCACTAACATACGCCTCAGAGACCTGGGCCCTATGAACACAGTACAAGAATGCTATTCGGGTATCCCAAAGAGGAATCGAAAGAGCTATGCTTGGAGTATCATGCTTCTCTCAAGTGAGAGGAGGAATCCGAAGTTCTGACCTCCGTCAATGATCAAGAATCAGGGACGTTGTCTTGTTTGCCAAGACGTCAAAAATCAGATTGGTGGGGTTATGGTGCCACCAGCAGGTCAATCTGTATCTGTGAGGCGAGTGCATCAGCAGCCTCATGGCGCCTTCAGACTTCCAGATACCCCAAAATTGCTGCGGTGCCTTTGGCCAGACCCCAAAAACTTGGGGCAAAGTTTACCAAGAAAGTAAACGGCCAAAAGTTAGGTATGTGGGAAACACACCCACAAACCACTTCCGGCTCAGCTATATCATTGGAGGTAAGGCCTCTTTGGTTCCTGATTGAACTGCTTAATGGCCATGATCCCAGAGACTCAGAAACGAATCTCAGAACCCAGTGGCTTTAGGTAGAAATGCATCCGGTCTCTGCAGTAGGCTACCAGTGCTGGGCCAACCTAGGTGGGAATAGGTTTTGTGCCTTGGACTGTTCCTCCTGACGGCCCAGTGGCCGCCATCCTTCTGAGGCCACTGGATAGTCACATTTGGGCCCCCAGTGATGAGACACACAGGGCCTCACGGGATGGGGGTGGAGCCGGGCTTGTCCTCCCCACCCCAACGAGACCTCAAGTCATCGCCCACGAATGGCCTCTCTGGCTCCTGATCAAGCTGCTTAACAGCCATGATCCCAGAGACTCAGAAACAAATCTCAAAACCCAGTGGCTTTTGGCAGAAATGCATCTGGACCCCACAGTACTTTACTGTTGCTGGGCCACCCCAGGGAGGAAAGGGTGTTGTCCCTCCGCCTGCTCCCTTTTGGCGGCTTGGTGGCCGTCATCCTCCAGAGGCCACTGGACAGTCAGGCTTGGGCCCGCAGTGACAAAACTTGTTGGGCCTCATGGGATGGGGTAGGGGAGCCGGGCCTGTCCTCCCCACCCCAATGAGACCCCAAGTCATCGCCCACGAACGGCCTCTCTGGCTCCTCATCAAGCTGCTCAATGGCCTTGATCCCAGAGACTCAGAAACAAATCTCGAAAGCCAGAGGCTTTTGGCAGAAATGTGTCCGGACCCGCAGTAGGTTACTGTTGCTGGGCCACCCCAGGGGGGAAAGGGAGGGTGCTGTCCCTCCACCTGTTTCCCCCTGGCTGCTCAGTGGCTGTCATCCTCCAGAGGCCACTGGACAGTCAGGCTTGGGCCCACAGTGATGAAACTTGTTGGGCCTCATGGGATGGGGTGGAGCCTGGCCTGTCCTCCCCACCCCAACGAGACTCCAAGTCATCGCCCACGAACGGCCTCTCTGGCTCCTCATCAAGCTGCTCAACGGCCATGATCCCAGAGACTCAGGAGCAGATCTCGAAACCCAGTGGCTTTTGGCAGAAATCCCTCCAGATTTAAGTGTTAAAATTTTGGAATTTCAAAACCACATGGCCCTACTGCAGCCATGCGACATCATATGTTATTCATAACCAGCAATAGAACACAAATTGTCTATTGTTGCCTTTTCAGCAGATCTGAGTGTTGGGGTAAAATCTCAAATAATAATGGTGGGTCTGGTGTCGAAATATTGAATGTGATCAAAGTAGAGAGAGAGTAATGTGGAAATTATCTGCCCCACAGGTAGGCGGAGGGTGTGGGATGGAGGTATACTGGGGTTTTTGGTGGTGGAGAATGGGCACTGGTGAAGATATGGGTGTTTCATTGTATGATCAAGACTTAGACCCAAAAGCTTTGTAACTGCTTTCATGGTGATTCAATAAATAAAATTATAAAAAATTTAAAAAAACGTAAGGTGGAGTTCATGCACAATTCAATCAGCTAATCAGTGGCTGAATAAATAGCAGTACTCCTTCAAAAAAAAAAATCAGATGGGCCCGACACATAATGCTATTTAGAGATGACTGCTGTTACCGACTGGATTCCATGGGACGTCAAAAGGACATGTGGCTGGCCACCTACAAGATGGTCAGACTTCTTCGTCAAAACCCTGAACAAAGTGTTTGAGGCTCTTCGTTTTTCTTGAGAGAGTAAATGCCTTTGGGTTACACTAGCACGTGACAGGGATGAATGGAGACATTACTGGCGCCCACTCGAGTAAACTGACGATCAACCAGATGACAAGTGACAAGTGATCACTCTGGACAAGAACTGAGTGTTGAAAGTAGGTAAAGGGATAAAGGGATATATACATGTTTGAATCTATTTTTTCCCCCATGTGACATAGGCAAAACGCTTTGTGTTTTCGGGCAGGGAGGTCTGCCAAGCAGATGTTCAGGGGATCCCAGGATCTGTCTCAGTGATGCCAAGTGGGCTGGTGGTTCCATGCAAGGATCCGAGGATGCGGTGCTGTAGTGCTGAGGACACCAGGACCCCATAGCAGTGCTCAGAGCACCACGAGATGGCATCCAGTGGTGCTCAGGAGGTCACGTGGTGTCAGGGATCGAGGCAGGGTCTGCCCTGTGCCCGCTCTCTGCACTATATCCCAGCCCCCAACATGAACTACTGAGAAAAGGAGAGAAAAACACTGGGAGGGGCCGAAGTTATAGACAGCGGGGAGGGCATTTGCCTTGCACGTGGCTGACCCAGGCTCGATCCCAGCATCCCATAGGGCCCCTGAGCCCCGCCAGGAGTGATCCTTGAGTGCAGAGCCAGGAGTAAGTCCTGAGCATTGCTGGGTGTGACCCAAACAGGAAAGAAAAAAAAAAAAACAACATCCGGAGAGCTGAAAAGTAGTATAGCCTGTAGGGCACTTGCTCACTGCTGACCTGGGTTTAATCACAGACCCATGAGTCCCCCTGGGACCACAAAGAGTGATCCCGAATGCAGAGTCAAGAGTAAGCTCTGACCAGGTCAGAGTGATAGTGCAGCGGGTAGGGAATTTGCCTTGGCCGACCCGGCTTCGATCCCCAGCTTCCTATATGGTCTCCCAAGCACCGCTAAGAGTAATTCCTGAGGATAGAGCCAGGAGTAACCCCTGAGCATCGCTGCGTGTGACCCAAAAAGAAAAAAAAAAGTAAGCTCTGACTACCACCTCATGTGGTCCAAAACAACACAAAAATACCTGGGGAGAGAGGGTGGAGAAATTCTGGTGAACTCCATGGTTGGAGGGAGACCTGAGCTGCCTCCTCGTGAACCTCATGAACCTCATCAGGGTCTCAGCGCTCACTTGCTGCAATTGAAAAAAATACCGGTCTCTTGGTTCTTTTCAAGCCAACTCAGGACAGCCCAGTTGGCTAGTCCCTACTCTGAGCTTTGACCCACCTTTGCCTGCATGTCCTGTCCTGTCCTCCAGTTGTTCATCGATTTTCTCGAGCGGGCCCAGTAACGTCTCTATTGTGAGACTTTGTTGTTACTGTGTTTGGCATATCGGATATGTCACAGGGAGCTTGCCAGGCTCTGCCGTCAGGCGAGATACTCCTGGTAGCTGGCCGGGCTCTCCGAGAGGGACGGAGGAATCGAACTCAGGTCGGCCATGTTGGCTGCATGCAAGGCAAACGCCCTACCCGCTGTGCTATCATTCCAGCCCTTTGCCTGTATGAGATCCTGAAAACATTTTGGAGAGGCCGGGAAGAGCAACAACTCCAGTAACTCCAGTAGGCAGCAGCAAATCACGGTCAACCAGAGAGCATAAACTGGTCCAGTGCTCCACCTTGTGCCCGCAACCCCTTCCCCTCCTCAAGACCCATCTCTTCTAGCCAGAGCAACTCTGAGCCCCAGTGCTCAGAAACTCCCGTGCCTCAGTGCACCTGTATTTGCGGGGGGAGAGAAAGGGGGGTTCTGAGTTTTCCTCCTGGAGGCAAACTCTAGCCAAAACTCTGCAAAAACCCTAGCCCCTGTGAGCTTTCCAGCCTCAGGAACGGGATTTAATTCAGTGTTGGGGGACCAGAGAAATAGGACAGCGGGGAGGACACTTGCTTTGCACATGGCCGACCAGGGTTCAATCCCTGACATCCCATATGGTCCCCCAAATACTTCCAGGAGTAATTCCTGAGTGCAGAACCAGGAGTAACCCCTGGGCACCTCTGGGTGTGACCCCCCCATACACAAACAAATAATATATATTTTTTGGTTTTTGGATCACACCTGGCGATGCTCAGGGGTTCCTCCTGGCTCTGCACTCAGGAATTACTCTTGGTGGTGCTCGGGGGACCCTATGGGATGCCGGGGGTTGAACTTGGGTTGGCCGCATGCAAGACAAACACCCTCCCCACTGTGCTATCGCTCTGGCCCCAGAAATAATTTTTAATAGGGTCCCTGATCTTCTTTAGGGGTGATCCCTTGAGTGCAGAGCTACTAGGAGTATAACCCCCTGAGCTTCGCTAGGTGTGACCCCATCTGAAGAGGAGAGGTGGCCCCCCTCCTCACACTGTGACCCACTCCCCCACAATGAAACCCTTTGGGAGATTCTCTCTCTCTCACTCTCCTCTCTCACTCTCTTCTCTCCTCTCTCTCTCTCTCTCTCTCTCTCTCTCTCTCTCTCTCTCTGCTGACTCCTGACTTTGCTCTCTAGGATCACACCTGCGGGCTCAGGGGCCCTCTGGGGTGCCAGGGATTGAACACAGGTCAGCCACATGCCCGGCCAGTGCCTTCCCCGCTGTGCTTTGGCTCTGCCCTGGGGTTCTCTCTGGGGACCCCAGTGGGAGGGGGTGACAGGCAGCCACAGCTCCCAGCCTTGGCCTTATGCTGTATCTCAGCCCTGGATTCGCAGGGGAGAGACAGGCAATGGCACGTCCAGAGTATGGGGGTCTCAGAGTCACAGGAGGACTGGGGGACTAGTGTGACCCCCTACCCTGGCAATCACAAGAGACCCGGGTTTCCGGCTCCAGTACCAAACTCCCAGGGAGGAAGGGGAACCCCTGGGTGGGCATGGGGATATTTCTGAGCTCTCCCTTCAGGGGGATGGGGTGGGGGTGGAGGAGCAGAGAGCCGGGGGCTGAGGGGTGGTTAGACAGGCAGGGTTGGGGTCTCTGTTCATTAGGGCTAAACACTTTCTCCCTGGCTGCGGAATCAGACCAAATTACACAGCTGCCCTTGAGGGTGGCCTCACACTGCGGGGAGCTGGGGGAGCACTGTCTGTAGGGGAGCAGCGGCCTCAGGAAGGGTACAGGAGGCTGTGAAAGGCGCCTCAGGGCAGTGAAGCCCCCCAGGTAGCCAGGCAGGGGGCGTAGGACTATGAGAGTCCCAGTTTTCAGAAAACATGTGTGAGGGGCTGGAGAGATAGCACAGCGGGTACGGCATTTGCCATGCACTCGGCCAACCCAGATTCAATTCCCAGCATCCCATATGGTCCCCCGAGCACTGCCAGGAGTAATTCCTGAGTGTAGAGCCAGGAGTAACCCCTGAGCATCACCGGGTGTAACCCAAAAAGCAAAACAAACAACAAAAAAAGAATTTACTGAAAAAAGAAAAGAAAAGATGTTTAAAGACAGAGGGAACAGTGGGGAGGGGACCCCCGGGGGAGGGGAACCGGCAGACAAACACCCCCCAAAACATATAGGTGGGAGCTTCTATACGCCTGTCCTTCCATCAGGCTCCGGGACAGCAGGGAATATGGGACCAGGGTTCCATCCCCAGCACCCCAAATGGGCTCTGGGGAGAGGCAGGGAGAGAGTCGAGGGGCCAAAAAGCTGCACCAGGCCAAGCTCACACCCTTGTGCATGTACATGTCTGCAACACGCTGCCACGCGCATGCACATACCCAAGCACACGCCATGAATACATGGAGGGTCACACCCAGTAGTGCTCAGGGTAGACGTCTGGCTCTGCGTCACTCCTCACTCCTCAATCCGCATCACTCATTAATCCAGGGATCATGCCTGGAGGGGCTCAGGAAACTGTATGGGGTGCTGGGGACCTGGGTCAGCTGCATGCAAGGCAAACGCCCTCCGCCCTGTGCAATGGCTCCAGCCCCACGCTCAGTAACATGGGGTGTCCGGGATTGAACTCCGACGGCTGGCTGCTTGCAAGGCCAGACCCCTCCCCGCTGTCCTGTGGCTGGGCCTCAGCTGCTATTTCTTCTTAATTGTTTCTGTCTTGCTTTGGGGAGTCCTTTAAGTGCCTGGAACGGAACAGGGGGGTTTCCTGTTTCCTGGGAAAGCAAGACTGGGGCGGGGGCATGAATCGTCCTTGGCCCCAGCTGCCTCCAAGCTGGGGATCAGGGTCAAAGTGATCCCTACCCATATGGGGGTAGGGCGTGGGGGAGGTGACTCAGCTCTGGGTGCTGCCCACAGCGAGTGTGCTCCATCTGCCACTGATGTGTGTGACCTGGGGGGTGAGCACACTCACCCCCAAAACCTGCCTGTCATCAGAGAATTCAGGAGGGCGTTTGCATTGCAGGCAGCTGACCCGGGTTTCGATTCCTGATTAGGGTCCCCCAAGCATTGCCAGAAGAGATTCCTGAGTGCAGAGCCAGGAGTAAGCCAGGAGCACTGTCCAAATGACACAGGGACAGGGGGAGGGGTGGAGGGGGGAGGGGAAACGGGGGAGGGAAGTGATCCAGATGTTCTGTGTCTCTTGTGTCTGGGGCAGGAGGGAGCCCCCAGACTCTGATTCTTGGGCCAGACAATGGGACAGACACACAGTCACACGACACTCATGCATGATGTATGCACATGCACACAACACTCCAGGCACAGACAAAACGGCACAGGTACACACAGACACACAGACATGCAGAGACAGACACACAGGGCACACATGCTCATACATGTTCACACAGAGACACAGATACACACACACACAGACATCAAGGGACCAGAGTGATAGCACAGTGGGGAGGGTGCTTGCCTTGCACGCATCCAACCTGATTTCATTCCCGGCACCCCTTGGGTCCCCTGAGCCCGCCAGGAGTGACCCCTGAATCCAGAGACAGGAGGAATCCCTGAGCATCGCTGGGTGTGATCCCAAAAGCAAAGGAAGAAAGAAGAAAGAAAGAAAGAAAGAAAGAAAGAAAGAGAAAGAAAGGAAGGAAGGAAGAATGAAAAGATGAAAGAAAGAAAGAAAGAAAGAAAGGAAGGAAGAAGAATGAAAAGATGAAAGAAAGAAAGAAAGGAAGGAAGAAGAATGAAAAGATGAAAGAAAGAAAGGAAGGAAGAAGAATGAAAAGATGAAAGAAAGAAAGAAAGGAAGAAGAATGAAAAGATGAAGGAAAGAAAGAAAGGAAGAAAGAAAGAAAGACAGAAAGAAAAGACAGATTCGGCTGGAGAGAGAGCACCGGGGCTGATGCACTTGCTTTGCTGCCACCAACACCAGTTCAATCCCAGGCACAACGTTGGTCCCCAGAGCAGCCCTGGAAGCAATCCTGGAGCACAAAGTTGGGAGCAGCCCCTGAGCACCTGTGGGTGCCCCTTCCAAAGGAGTTGGAAATAATCCAACAAGAAAATTATTGGATGAAAAAATATATAGTCAGGGCCAGAAATATGTCGCAAGGGTTAAAGCACGTGCTTTGTACATATTGACCCAGTTTGATCCCTGGCACACATCAGGGTCCTGCAAGGAGTGATCCCTGAACAGAGAGCCAGGAGTGATCCCTGAGCACTGGGGGGTGTGGCTCCCCAGACTGAAAAACATAATAATAAAAAAGAGAGATGATCAGAGTCACAGTAAAATATGACTCAGTCATTTACATAATTGGACGCATTTGGGGTCACACCAGGCGATGCTCAGGGGTGACTCCTGGCTCTATGCTCAGGGCTCACTCCTTGTGGTGCTCCTGGGCCATAGGGGACGCTGGGGATCGATTTCAGGTCTGCCGTGTGCAGGGTCAGTGTACTACTGCTCCAGCCTCTGTGAAAAATGATGAAATTCTTCCATTATTCAAGCATATGAATGACCCTGTAGCACTGTCCTCCCGTTGTTCGAGTGGGCCCAGTAGCGTCTCCATTGTGAGACTTGTTACTGTTTGCCATGTCGAATACATCACGGGGAGCTTTCCAGGCTCTGCTGTGCGGGTGAGATACTCTCAGTAGCTTGCCGGGCTCTCCGAGTGGGGTGGAGGAATCGAACCCGGGTCAACCGGGCCAGCCGCATGCAAGGCAAACACCCTACTGCTGTGCTTTCGCGCTAGAGGTGATTATTCTTAGAGAAATAAGCCAGATGGAGAAAGAGAGACTAGCGGACCTCAGGGATTTTACTCACGGAAGCTCATAAAGGAGAAAAATGGAATGAACTCAAGAAGACATATATTTAGACTCACTGGCCAAATCACTGGTAACCAGACGGAGAAGGGCAAGAATGAGGGAGTAAATCGGTGAAAGGGATCATCAAGGGTCTGGAGCGTTAGGACAGGGAGGAGCACGCTTGCCTTGCAAGAAACTGACCCACGTTCAATCCCCGGCATCCCATAGTGTTCCCTATGCACCACCAGGAGTGATTCCTTAGCACAGAGCCAGGAGTCACCCCTGAGCATCTCCAGGTGTGACTCCCCATTTTTCAACAAGTAAATTAAAAAAAAGAAAGGATCAGTGAATGGTAGAACTTAACTTTGAGTGGAACTGAATCCAGTATTAATAAATTTATTTTGGTTTTGGGGCCACACCCGGTGGTGCTCAGGGCTTCCTCCTGGCTCTGCACTCAGGGATCATTTCTGGCAGGGCTCAGTGTGCAGGGACTGAACCCAGCCGTATGCACGGCAAGCATCCAGCCACTGTACTATCTCTCCGGGTCCCGGAGAGGTGAATTTGGGGAGATGCACACACATGTGCAGCACCTCAGATGTAAACAATGGTTTTTGTTTTGGTTTGGGGGCCACACCCAGCAGTGCACAGAGCTGAGTCCTGGGTTTTTGCTCAGGGATCACTCTTGGTGGTGCTCAGGGACCCCTGTGGGATGCTGGGGATCAAACCCAGGTTTCCCAAATGCCCTACCGGCTATACTATGGCTTCACCCCCAATATCTGCTATCTTGCACCCCTCAACCCTCCCTTACGCTAGGAGATCCTAGAAATTTGGCACAAGGTATGAGTGACTCTGGAATTAGGTTCGCATCAGCCAGGAGTCACCTCCAAGGCCCTCACCTGCAGAGTGTGGGGTTCAGTGGGGCCAGCTGAGAACACAGTCCCTGTCTCTGTTCTCACAGTTGGCAAAGAGTTGGGGTGAGGATGCAGCTGAGATCCCAACACGCGGTCAGGGACAGGCAGAGTTGGTGACTGAGGCTCAAGGAATCAGACACTTGTGGAAACCAGAAACTGTCTACCCAGAGGCTTCTAACCTGCTTGTTGCCGCTCATCCTGGGCTGTGCAGATGCAGAACGTTTGAGCCCCTCCATATACCTTATCCTCTTTTTCTTTGATTTTTCCGTTTTGAGGCCACAACTGGTGATGCTCAGGGGTGACTCCTGGCTCTGCATTCAGGAATTACTCCTGCTGGGGCTTAGGGAACTGTATGGGATGCCAGGGATCGAACCGTGTCAGCCGGATTCAAGGACAGAGCCCTCCCCCCTAGACTATCGCTCCAGCCCTTTCCTCATCTTTCTCTTTCTTTCTTTCTTTCTTTCTTTCTTTCTTTCTTTCTTTCTTTCTTTCTCTCTCTCTCTCTTTCTTTCACTCTCTTTCTTTCTCTCCTTTTCTTTTTTATTTTTGGCTTTTTGGGTGACACCCAGCGATGCTCAGGGGTTACTTCTGGCTCTGGACTTCTGGACTCAGGAATTTCTCCTGGTGGTGGTAGGAAAACCATATGGGATGCCAGGGATCGAACCCGGGTTGGCCACGTGCAAGGTAAACACCCTACCCCGCTGTACTATTGCTCCAGCCCCCATCATCCTCTCATCTTCTTTCCTGAACTCACGATCAGGGGGGTCTTCCCCCTCCCTGCTGTCTCCTCCCCAAGGGGTACTGTAGGGGTGTAGGGGGACACATGATGATCATGAGTTGTTGCACCCATGACAGATAACAACCCAGCCCTGGGATCTGCAGGTCTATGTGCAGAGACCCTGAATTTGATGCAGAGAAGGAAAAATAAGGGTCTGGAGCCACAGTACTTGGGAGGGCACTTGTCTCACACATGGCTGAATCAGGTTTGATTCCCGGCATCCCACAGGGTCTCAGGATTACCAGGAATGATCCCTGAGAGCCTGGAGCACCATCAGATGTCACCCCAAAACGAACATCACATTTTGGAGCTAGAGAAATAGTATAGTCGTCAGGGCAATTACCTTGCACACAGCTGACCCAGGTTCAATCCCTGGCACCATATATGATCCCCTGAGTACCAATAGGGGACCAGAGAGCTAGGAGGAACTTTTATTTTTTGGGGTGTGTGTGTGTGTGTGTGTGTGTGTGTGTGTATGTGTGTGTGGCAAGCCAGGCAATGCTCAAGGCTTACTCCTGGATCTGAGCTCAGGGATCACTCCTGGGGTTCTCTGGGACCCTATAGGGTGCCGGCATGGAACCCGGGTCAGCTGAGTGCAAGGCCAGCGCCCTCACAACTCTACTACTGCTTCCGCCCAGAATGACACAAGTACCCACAAGGGTGATCTAAACCTCCCCTCCTTGGCCAAAGGGGAAAAAAACTTTATATACTAGTGTGGGGCTTCACCCAGCTGTGCTGGGGGCGCGATTTCTGGCTCTGTGCTCAGGAGCGTCTCCTGGAGGTGGCCACAGGCACTGCGCGGTGCCAAGCTCTTGAAGCCACGGTGATGGGTGTGAACGCCAGGCATTCCCGCTCGAGCCAGGAGTAACTTCGAGAAAATGAGCAGGGGGAGGTGCCTTTCTCACACCCCTGCCGCAGGGTGCACTCCCTCGCGCTGGTCCCATGCTGTGCCTCAGCTTCCTCATCTGTAAAATGGGATTAGTATCCGGATGTCACGAACATGCAACTGTCGGCAGATGGCTCGCGCCTAACGGACTGGGTCAGCCTCATTTTGTCTTATCTGATATCACCCAGGCTCTGGATCTGGAGGGTAAGGGGGAGGCGTTGGCTAATGTTTATGAAACGCGAGACCTGTGGGGTCTGTGTTCTCTGGCGGGTATGGGGTTGGGGGAGTCCCCCCATCTGTGTCCTGGGGCAGCGTGCCCCGGACCAAAAAAATTTCTGCGTTCACCCTCGTGACTGTGATGTCGGGGTTGGAGAGGCCCTCGCTCAGGGCCGGGGCCGGGGGCTAGGGAGAAGCTGGGGGAGGACCGGCTCTTCCGGTACCCCCCTCCTCGCCTCCCGATGCGCCTGGACGCAGCCGCTTCTCGGCTCGGCTCCGAGTAGAGGACCATTAGGCAGCGGTTGCCACGGCAACGCCGGGATGCCCAGTGACAAGTTCAGGGCGTTTGTCACGTGGCCCGGAGCTGACCAATCGCAGCGGCCGCCTGCAAGTCGGTCAGCCTGGGCCAAAGTCCGCCTCCCTCCTTCCAGCTCTCCTCCCAGACCAGCGAGCTAGCGAGCGGCTCGGAGCTTATTACCTTAATTGCTGCGGGAGAGGTTCGGGGTGCGCGAGGGCTGCAGCTGGGGGCTGGGCACCCCCACGCCCAGGAACTAAGCAGAGAAGCAGACCCTCTGTCTCCCGCGCCCACGGCACACTCCTGCTATGCGGGAGAGGGCTAGGTCGCTCGGAGTTTGGGGTCCGCGGGGTCGGAGGAGACCCTAGCCTCCAGCTTGGAGCAATATGGGTTTTGGTACTTAAGATTTGGAAGGTACTGTTCAATCGCTGCTAACTGTATTGAATGAACACCTAACACACACACACACACACACACACACACACACACACACACACACAGTCTCTCTCCCTTTTCAGCTGAGTTTCAAAAATCCTTTCACAACACACACACACACACAAAAATTGAGAATTTTTTGTATGTGTATGAAAAAAATTTTTGTGTAAAAAAATGTGTGAAGAAATTGGGAAAATCTTTGTCCCTCATATATATCACTGTCACTGTCCTCCCGTTGTTCATCGATTTGCTCGAGCGGGCCCAGTAACGTCTCCATTGGAGACTTTTTGTTGTTACTGTGTTTGGCATATCAAACGCATCACGGGTAGCTTGCCAGGCTCTGCCGTGGGGGCGAGATACTCTCGGTAGCTCTCTGGGCTCTCCGAGAGGGACGGAGGAATTCTCTTATATATTATAAATTTTTGGGAGGCTCCACCCTGTGGTATTCAGGCCTTACCCCCTGGCTCTGCACTCAGCGATCAGTCTTGGTTGTGTTCAGGGGACCCTATGGGATATTGGGGATCCAACCTGGGTCAGCCTCATGCAAGGCAAACGCCCGCCCTGCTGTACTATGGCTTCGGCCCCAGGATTCCAGTTTGAAGATAAAACAAACATTGTCCCCCCATTGTTCATCGATTTGCTCCAGTGGGCCCAGCAACATCTCCATTTTAAGACTTGTTACTGTGTTTGGCATATTGAATCCAGGCTTTGCCTTGGGGGCGAGATACTCTCTCGGTAGCTTGCTGGGCTCTCCAAGAGAGGCAGGGGAATCAAGCCCGGCTCACTCCAGCCCAGTTTGAAGATAGCTTCTAAATATCATGGTTCTGAACTAAGTTTCTTCCTCCAGAGGGAAAAGTGAGGAGATGGGGGAGGATGTTGACACCTGGGGAGATAGTGCAGCCGGAAAGGTGCTTGCCTTGCACTCTTGCAGACCTGGGTTCAATCCCCCGCACCCCATACTGTCACTAGAGCCCACCAGAAGTGACCCCAGAGCACAGAACCAGGAGTAAGCCCTGAGCACTGCGAGGTGTGTTCTCCCCACCAAAAAAAGGAAAATGAGAGGTTTGAATGAAGACTTTGTGCTGAATCAACCCCCTTGGCGACGCCTTCCCTTGCCTGACTTGGGGGTAGATGGGGCCACTCCTGGTGGTGTTCAGGACCCCAGGTGGTGTCAAGAACGAAGCCCAAGACCCCACATGCAAAGCTTGAGCCCGAGTCTTTGACCCCAGCCCTGGGCCCCAGCAGGAATTCCCCCCCGCCCCCCCAAGGACCCAAGTGGCAGGTATTATTATTTTGTCCCTCCTGACCATAGTCAGTGGCCACCAGGCTGGGAGGGCAAAAGACCTGGCGGGTCTGATCTGGTCACTTTTTTCCCTCCCATCCTTGGTGAAAAGATTCCCCCCCCCCCCCCCACACACATACTTTCCTCTATGCAGAGGTGCAGCTCCAGTCCTTCCAGTGCTTCCCCTGGCTCAGTTCTCCCTGGAGTAGCTGGGAACCGATGTTCCCGGACCCTTTCTCCCTGCAGGGCCAGGGGAGGTGGTGGCCACAGGAAGGACAATTGACAATTGAGGGCAAGGCCCGAGTGCAGCGTCTTGTTGGTACATGCGGTAGAACGTGATGTTCCTGCTTCTTCCAGGACCTTCCGGGACTCCAGCTGAAAGAGGAGGTGAGGTCCCGAGAAACCTGGCTGGGCGCCTCGCTCTGCAGCAAGCCTACTGCCACCCCCAGCCATGCTGGGGGAGGGGAGGATGCCCCCTTCCCCCGCTTAAAGTGCCTCACTGGAGCAGGAGAGGGGCGCTCTGGTTTCCCAACCAGCGTCTTTGCTGGGTGCCTTTGGGTCAGTGTCTGCCCCTCTCCGAGCCTGCAACTGCCAGTGGGAGGTGGGACCCAGAACGCAGAGTGAGTTTAGGGAGCAAATGTGGTTGGTACGTATGGGGGAGCTCCACACCCAGATTTCACTAAGCAACCTTTTTTTCCTCCCTTTTGGGTCACACCTGGCGATGCATAGGGGTTACTCCTGGTTTTACACTCAGGAATTACTCCTGGTGGTGCTTGGCGGGGGGCATGTGGGATGCTGGGAATCGAACCCGGGTTGGCCTTGTGCTGTCAAACGCCCTACCCACTTTACTATTGTTCCAGCCCCCCCCCCCACCTTTTTTGCAGGGGATGGTGGAATTAGGGCCACACCTGGTTGATGCTTAGGGGCTACTCTGTGCTCTGTGCTCAGGGATCACTTCTGTTGGTGTTGGGGGGATTGAACCAGGCTTGGACAAGTGCAAGACTGTGCTATCTCTTTGGCCCCTGACTTCATTACTTTACAGGCCACAGAGACAACAGGGATGTGGCTTTGGAAACGGGACGGGCTGAGAGAGAAGTCTGGGGCTCCTGCCTGCAAAGGCTGCCCCAGAACCCCAAATCTCCTTCCTGCCCCACATGCTAGTTCTTTGTGCAGGGGGGAGGTAGGGAGACCCTCTCTCTGTCATTAACTCTCAATTTCTATGTCTGGGAGCTAATGCATCACATCAAGCCTGGTTTAAATTCCCAGCATGGAACAGGTTTCCCTGAGTAGTACCAGGTGTCATTCCAGAGCACAGAACCAGGAATAGCTCCTGAGCATGTGGGGCCCAAACTTCCTTGCCCCAAGCCCCCCAATTAATTTCCACATTTAAAAAATGGGAGTTATTTGCCTGCATGGGGGTTAAGAGGAACAAAAGGGAGGCGGAGCAACAGTATAGCAGAAAGGACATTTGCCTTGCACACAGCCCACCTGGGTTTGTTCCCCGAGACCTGCAGCCAAGCTGGGTTCGATCTCCAAGACCCACAGCTGACCTGGGTTCGATCCCCAGAACCCCATAGAGTGCCTGAGACCTACTAGGAGTCATTCCTGAGTACAGAACCATGAGTCAGCCTTGAGCACCACAGTGTGGCCCAAAACCAAAAGAGGAATAAAAGGGATCATTCATTCATGACTCCCTTCATTCATTCATTCATTCATTCATTCATTCATTCATTTCATTGGCATGGTTCCCAGGGCTGGGAATGACCGTGGAGACTGATTGATTTATTTGATTTGTGTGATTTAGGGGTGACTCCGTGCCAAGCTGTTTTCACTCGGGGAGCCTCAGAGGGGGGCGGACGAGAGCCCTCCCCGCCCCAAGGAACCCAGCTCCAGCAGCTGACCTCCACTACTCAACCACTGCCACACTCCAGGCCACTTTCCGGATGCTCAGGCCGAGCCTCATGCAGGAATGAAGTCCCATGGAACACAGGTAATGCAGAACTTTGCAACCCTGGACTCAGGACTCAACGGGACCCGAAGCAGAGATCCTCTGCCTGCTTCCCCCAGTCTCTGGTGATCCAGGGGTCACACATCATAAGACACTTCCTACCCATTTTCCATAATTACCACACCATGTTTGATGGAGTTCTGACAGTAGGCAACAAATCATATATATATATATGCCTCTCAGAAAGCCCGACAAACTACTGAGAATATCCCGCCCACACGGGCAGAGCCTGGCAAGCTCCCCGTGTTGTGTTCTATATGCGAAAACCAGTAACTACAATAAGTCTCATTCCCCTGATCCTGAAAGAGTCTCCAATTGTAGGGAAAGATGAGAGAGAAGATCCTGCTAAAATCTCAGGGCTGGGACAAATAGAGACGTTACTGGCACCCGCTCAAGTAACTAAACGAATAACGGGATAACAGTGATAACAATGATAACAGGGGTGAGGGGTTGGGCCACCTCTGGCCATGCTGAGGGCACCCTGCTGAGGGCTCAAACCCGAGTCCTCTGCGTGCAGAGCTTCTAGAGCCTCTCTCCGGACCCCACCATGGGGACTTGTGGTCCTCACGTGACCCTGAAACACCCTCAGAGAATATCTCACACAAATCAGCCTGCTCATCCCTGTTATTTCCCTGATTCGGGCCCCACCCGGCATGCTCAGGGCTGACTCCTGGCTCTGTGCTCAGGCATCACTCCTGGCGGGGCTCAGGGGACCTGAGGATGCCAGAGATCAAATCCAGCCTGGCCATGTGCAAGGCCAACATCCTCCCCTCTGTGCTGTTGCTCCACCCCAATACTTCCCTTATCCCTTTAGTCTTGTGCATGCCATGAAATAGATGCTCAATAAACAGTTGTTCCAGACACCCCAAAAGACTGCCCGTCTCTCACTGGACCAGAAGTCGGGGAGAGGATGGAAAGGCTGGGAGTCAGCTTTCATTTCATTAGGGATTTTTCCGATGACCTCAGGTGGGGCTGTGTGTGGTCCTGTTGATGTGCCCTGACCCTTCTGGTAAATGCCTCCATTAATCTCCCCGCCAAATTCCAGATCCTCCAAATTCCAGTAGGCGGGGGTCACACCCACCAACTGGCCCCTGGCGTCGTGTAATCCCATCAACGGCCAAGACTCAGAGACTATAAAAACCAGCTCCTGGAACCTCCTGAATGCGGCTGCGCGACATCTTATTATGGCATCTTATTATCTCATTCCTACCTTGGACAAACTGGCGGGCTATCGAATGTAGCCTCCCCACACGGCAGAGTCTGGCAAACTCCCAGTAGCGTACCCAATATGCCAAATACCAGTAACAATGATGGGTCTCATTCTCCTAAAGAGCCTTGAATATAATCTCAGGGGTAGGATGAAAGAGAAGTTACTGGGGCCTGCTCGAGGCAATCAACGAATAACAGGATGATTTGTGATTGTTTTTGTGAATCTCCCCGCCTGGGTCCTGGGCTCAGGTTTCTGTATCAGGCAGATGTTGTCCAGAACCCTCTGAGTCCTTAATCCTCAGGGCTCCAGCCTCTGTCCTTACAAGGGAACAACGGGCTTACTGAAGCCACCATCTGTGCCTTGGTTTGTAAATGTTCACGAGGGTGGGGGAGGTCTATATAGTAACGTTGAACCACTAAGGAGAGGGCTGCATGCCATGTGCGTGTGCGTGTGCGTGTGTGTGTGTGTGTTTGGAGCATGGAGGGAGAAGGCAGGGGATGGAGGAGAGGGACAATCATCCCACACCCTGATTCAGAAACCTATTTTTTTTTTGCTTTCATGATAAACTATTAATGAATCTTCACCAAGGCTGGATCATTATCCTGGAGATAATCAGCTACTAAGATTCCTCCCTGGAGTCGCTGGCGGGGGGTGGGGCGTCTTTTTTTAAAGATATCTATTCTTTTCTGATCACAGCAACCTGCCTCCCTTCTGGGACATGGGCAGATGTGAGCGAAGGGCGTAGTGGGGTGGGAGGAAAGGGAGAGAATGGACGGCAGGAGGCTGGGGGAGCTCCAGGGGAAAGGGAGCTGACCTCCCCCCACCTAGTTGCCGGGCTGATGGAGATTCTGAAACGCCGGCTGCTTGATTCTGAGTTTTGTGGTTTGGGGACCACACCCAGTGACGCTCAGGGCTGACTCCTGGCTCTGAACTCAGGTGTGGTGCTGGGGAGCGAAGCCAGGGTGGAGCCCATGCAAGGCAAGTGCCCTGCTGGTGGTCCTAACGTCCCAGCCCCAGATACCATGCTGCAGGGAGGCAGAAGGGAGCCCCCGGAAGGCCCCAGAAGGGCCAAGAGAAGATGGATTCTTGTGTTTAAACAAACCTGTGAAGGGATCAGAGAGATAGTCCAGGGAGCGGGACCGAAGGGATAGTATAGTGGGGAGGATGTTTGCCTCACACACGGAGGACCCGGGTTTGATCCCCAGCATCCCATAGGGTCCCCCAAGCACCATCAGGAGTGATCCCTGAGCACAGAACCCAGGAGAAAACCCTGAGCGGTTCCAGATGTGGTCCTAAAACAAATAAATGAAAGAAATTGGGGATTGGTGCTTGTCTACTCAGTTCAATCCCCCATCGGGCCCCAAGTTGCTGCCAGAAGTGATCCTCAGTGAGCCTGAGCATACTGGGTGCTCTTCCCTCCCCCCAAATAATATTAAATTAACCAACTTGGGGGCCAAGGAGATAGTACAGTAGGGAGGGCATTTGCCTTGCACGCAGCTGGCCCGAGTTTGATTCCCAGCATCCCATAGGGTCCCCCCCGAGCATCTCCAGGAGTAATTCCTGAGTGCAGAGCCAGGAGGAACCTCTGAGCATCATTGGGTGTGATCCAAAAAGCAAAAGCAAACAAACAATAAAAAATTAAACGACTTGTCAGGCTCAAAAGGACTTCCTGGAACTGGATGAGGAGAAGTAGTGGCAGGGGACGATGGGTTTCCTTCTCATTGTGTTTTCAAGAGGTGACCAGAGTGGATCTTGCAGAGAAAATGCACACATTATACGTGCAGTGTATCAGGTGG
Organism: Sorex fumeus; assembly: GCF_029834395.1. Classification (NCBI taxonomy): domain Eukaryota; kingdom Metazoa; phylum Chordata; class Mammalia; order Eulipotyphla; family Soricidae; genus Sorex; species Sorex fumeus. Next base: position 11,383,930 of record NW_026606098.1, read on the forward strand.
CTCAAAAATAAGGCAACGGGACCGGGGAGACAGCACAGCAAGGAGGGTATTTGCCTTGTACAAGGCTGACCCAGGCTTGATCCCCAGCATCGGGAGTGAATCCTGAGTTGAGGGAACCTAAACATCACCAGGTGTGACCCAAAAAGCTAAAATAATGAACAGGAGGGGCTGGAGCAATAGCACAGCGGGTAGGGCGTTTGCTTTGCACGCGGCCGACCCGGGTTTGATTCCCAGGATCCCACATGGTCCCTCAAGCACCCCCAGGAGTAATTTCTGAGTGCAAAGCCAGGAGCAACCCCTGTGCAATGCCAGGCGTAACCCCAAAAGAAATAATAATAATGAAGAGGAGGAGGAGGGGCGGGAGGGGGGAGGTGAAAAGGAAGGGGAAGGTAAAGAAGACAATGGCTTCCAGCACAGACAAATGAGAATGAAAAACCAGAATGGGGCTTTGGAGCCATAGTAGAGCAGGTAGGGGGAGGGGGGTGTTCGCCTAGCATGAGACCCAGCACCCCATAGGGTTCCTCGAGCACTGCCCAGAGTGATCCATGAGCACAGAGGTAGGAGTAACCCCTGAGCTCCACTTAGGTGACCTAAAAACAAACAATTTCTTTTTAAAAAGAAAAAGTAAAGCCATAAGGAAGAGTAGCAGATGCAGCTGACACTGGTTCCATCCCTGACTCTGCATGCCCTCCAAAAAATCCTCTGGGGTCACCCCTCAACATTGTATAATGTGCCCCCCAAACAAAATAGAACGCAGATTTCTTAGTGGCGTTCATTGTAAAGTTGGACAGTTAGTTGGACAGTTCATTGTAAAGTCAATCCTGACCCAATACTCTTGCCCTGGGACAGAGCAGGGAGATGGGTAGGTAATTAGCCTGCAGATATGAAAAGCCACACACACACACACACACACACACACACACACACACACTGTGAATTTTTAACAGGCTTTAATCTCCGCCACTGAACCTGGTGTTCCAGAACTGAGGTATGGTTAAACAAACCCAGAGTGCCACTATAGAATGAGGAGAACTCATTCTACCTCCCACCTGCACAAAGCACTAGCAAGTGGGGCAGGAAGGAGATTTGGGGTTCTGGGGAAGCCTTTGCAGACAGGAGCCCTGGGCTTCTCTCTCACCCCGTTTTGTTTCCAAAGCCATGTCCCTGCCATCTTGCCGTCAGTGGAAAAGCAGAATCCCAGTCGGTGGGCCCCGATCCCGAAAGTCCAGCTCTCGCCCCACCTGTGGCGCCAATCTCACCATCCCCGAACGTTCAGAATATAGGCCAAGGACCCCGACCCTGGAAGTCCCACCCTTGCCCCTCTCCAGCGCCAACTTGCCTCCCCGGAAGTTCAGAATCCCTGCTGGCGGGCCTTGATTCAGGGAGGTGCAGCCCTCGCCTGGTCCCTGGCACCATCTTGTGGCCTTCAGAAGTGCAGAATCCTGGCAGGCGGCCTTGATCCCAGAAGGCCGGACTTCGCCCCGCTCCCGGTGCTATCTTGCCATCCCTGGAAGTTCAGAATCTAGGCCAGTAGTCCCGCCTTGCCCCTCCTCCGGCACCATATTGCTGCCAACAGAAGGGCAGAATCCAGACGGACAGGCCCCAATCCCAGTAATCCCGGCCCTCTCCACGCCCCTGGTACCATTTTGCCACTCCGGGAAGTGCAGAATCCAGGCGGTGGGGCCTCAATCCTGGAAGTCTGGCCCTCGCCTCATTCCTGGAGCCATCTTTCTGTACTGGAAGTGCAGAATCCTGGCCTTTGGGCTCTGATCCCGGAAGTCTGGCCCTTGCCTCTTCCCAGCACCATCTTGGCGTCCCCAGAAGTGCAGAATCCCGGCGAGTGGGCATTGTTCCAGGAATTCTGGCCTTTGCCCCACCCCTGGTGCCATCTTGCGGCCCCCAGAATTGCAGAATCCTGGATAGCGGGTCCTGATCCCAGAAGTCCAGCCCTTGCCCCACCCCTGGCGCCATCTTGCCATCTGTGGAAGTTCAGAATCTAGGCTGGTGGGCCTCAATCCCGGAAGTCCCGCCTTGCCCCTCCTCTGGCGCCATCTTGCCACCAAAGGAGGGGTAGAATTCGGATGGGCGGGCCCCATCCCAGTTATTCCGACCCTTGGCCCGCCCTTGGCTCCATGTTGCCACGCCCAAAAGTGCAGAATTCGGGCCTCAATCCTGGAAGTCTGGCCCTCACCTGCTCCGGCGCCATTTCGCAGCTCCCAGAAGTGCAGAATCCCGGCCGGTGGGCCTCGATCCCACAAGTCCTACCTTGCTCCTCCTCAGGTACCATCTTGCCGCTCAAGGAGGGGCATTATCTGGACGTGTGGGCCCCGATCACAGTAAATCCGGTCCTTGACCTGCCCCCGACACCATCTTGCCGCACCGGAAGTGCAGAATCCAGGCCAGTGGGCCTCAATCCCGGAATTCTGGCTCTTGCCTTGCCCCAGTGCCATCTTGCGGTCCCCAGAAGTGCAGAATCCCAGCCGTTTGGCTCCAATCCTGAAAGTCCGGTCCTTGCCCATCCCCTGGTGCTATCTTGTCATCCCTGGAAGTTCAGAATATAGGCCGCGGCCCTGATCCCAGAAGTTCCGCCCTTGCCCCTTCTCAGGTGCCATCTTGCCGTCCAAGGAGGGGCAGAACCGGATGGGCGGCCCTGGTCCCAGGAATTCCGGCCTGTGCCTCTCACCCATACCATCTCTCCTCGTCTCCAGGTGGGTGGGTCTCAATCCTGGAAGTCTGGCCCTGGCCTTGTACCCGTGCCATTTTACCATCCCTGTAAACGCAGAATTCCCGCCAGCGGGTGGGCCCCGATCCCATATGTCCAGCCCTTGCCCCTCCTCAGATGCCATCTTGCCGACCAAGTAGGGGCAGAATCTGGACTGGCGTGCCCTGATCCCAGCAATTTCAGCCCTAACCTTGCCCCTGGAGCCATCTTGCGGCCCAAGGAGGGGCAGAATCCGGATGGGTGGGCCCCGACCCCAGTAATTCCTGCCCTTGACCCACCCACTGTGCCATCTTGATGTGCCCGTTAGTGCAAAATCCAGGCTGGCAGGTGTCAATCCTGGAAGTCTGGCCCTCTCCTCGCCTCCAACGCCATCTTGGCATCCCCAGAAGTGCAGAATCTAGGCCGTTGTTCCCCGATTCAGGAAGTTCGGCCATTGCCCCCCATGGCGCCATCTTGCTGTCCCTGTAAGTTCAGTATCTATGCCAGTGAGCCCTGATCCTGGAAGTCCCACGCTTGCCCGACATTCGGTGCAGAATTCGGATGGGCGGGTCCCAACCCCAGTAATTCTGGTCCTGGCCCCTCCCCCAGCACCATCTTGCTGCTCCCGGAAGTGTAGAATCTGGGCCAGCGGGCCTCAATCCTGGAAGTCTGGCCCTCGCCTCGCACCCGGCACCATCTTGCCATCCCTGGAAGTTCAGATTCCTGCTAGCAGGCCCCAATCCCGGATGTTTAGCCCTCGCCCAGCTCCCAGCACCATCTTGACGCCCAAGGAGGGGCTGAATCCAGATGGGCCGGCCCTGATCTCTGTAATTCTGGACCTTGCTCAACCCTTAGCACCATCTTGCTGCACCTGGAAGTGCAGAATCCGGCCCACGGGCCTCAATCCTAGAAGTCTGCCTCTTTCCTCGCCCCAGTGCAATCTTGCGGCCCCCAGAAGTGCAGAATCCAGGCTGGGGGGCCCTGACCCGGAAGTCCGGTCCTCCCTCCTCTCCTGGCACTGTCTTGCCATCCCTGGAAGTTCAGAATCTTGGCCTGCGTCCCATCAAGGAAGTCCTCCCTTGCCCCTCCTCTGGCGCCATCTTGCCAACCAAGGAGGGGCAGAATCCTGACGTGGGGGCCCTGATCCCACTAATTCCGGCCCTCGCCCTGCCCCTGGCGCCATCTTGTCATCCCAGGAAGTGCAGAATCCTGGCCGGTGGTCCTTGGTCCAGGAAGTCCGGCCCTCGCACTGCCCCTGGAGTTATCTAGTGGCCCCCAGCAGTACAGAATCCCAACCAGTGGGCCCGAATCCCGGAAGTCCAGTCGTCGCTCCGCCACCGAGGCCATCTTGCTGTCCCCGGACGTTCAGAATCTAGGCTGGTGGGCACCGATCAAGGAAGTCCCACTCTTGCTCCTACTCCAGCTACATCTTGCCTCCCAAGGAGGTGCAGAATCCGGACAGGTGGGCCTCAACCCCAGTAATTCCACCCCTCGCTCTGCCCCCCCCCCCCCCCCCCCCCCCCCGCACTATCTTGCGTGCCCAGTAGTGCAGATTTCGTGCTGGTGGGCCTCATCCTGGGAGCCGTGCCCTGACCTGGCGCCATCTTGTGGCTCACAGAATTGCAGAATACCGACCAGGGCCGATCCCAGAAGTTCAGCCCTTGCCCCGCCCCCAGCGCCATCTTGCGCACTCGGAAGATCACAATCTAGGCTGGTGGGCCTAGATCCCCAAAGTTCTCCCCCTGCCCCTTCTCCAGCGCCATCTTACCGCGGAAGGAATGGCAGAATCCTGGCCGCTGGGCCCTGATCCCGAAGTCGGGCCCTTGCCCCACCCCTGGCGCCATCTTGCTGCCCCCGGAAGTTCAGAATCTTGGGCAGTGGGCCCCGATTCCGGAAGTCCCGCCCTGGCCCTGCCCGGACACCATCTTGCCAGTCCTGGAAGTGAAGTATCCTGGTGGGAGGTCCCTGATTCCGGAAGTCCTGCACTCGCCCAGCCCCGGCGCCATCCTGTTGCCTCCCTATTGCAGAATCCAGGCCAGCGGGACTGATCCTGGAAGTACGCCTCGCCCCCAGCGCCATCTTGCTGCCCTTCTAGTGTAGAATGCAGGTCGGTGCGCCCAGATCCTGGAAGTCCGGCCCTCGGCCTGACCCAGCCACAATCTTGCCTCACCCAGAAGTGCAGAATCTGGGCCGTGGCCCGATCCCTGAAGTCCTTGCATCCTGCCCGGCTCCATCTATGCCCCCAATTGCAGAATCCTGGCTGGCAGTCCTGGCGCCGTCTTGCCGCACTCAGCAGTGAAGAATTCGCACACAGCAGTGTGGAATCCCGGTTGTCTGTCCCACATCCCGCAATTCCTGCCCTCTCCCCACTCTCGGTGCCATCTTGATGTCCCAAAAGGTGCAAAATCTCGGCCGGGGGACCAGATCCCGGAAGTCCCGCCCTCAGCCCGCCCCTGCGTCATTTTGCCGGACTCTGCAGTGACGAGTCCGCACCCAGCTGCGAAGAATCCCGGCTGGTGGCCCCAGATCTCTGAAGTCCCACCCTCGACCTGTCCCTGATGCCATATTATTGCACTCAGCAGTGAAGAATCCTGCTGTTGCTTTATTAAGTTAGGTTCAGGAACACATTGTACGTATCTTAATAGAATCGCAACTCTACTTCAAAACAACCATTAAGCAAAACTTAAATGATACTTATAGCTAAACTAGCAAACAAACATTAGTGTCCTTAATTATACAAACATCTAGTCATATTGCATAAGCTATTTATAGCTCAAATGTACATAGAGACTTGCATTTTAAACATGAGCAATAAGTTGGTGTTTCATGTAATACACATTGGTTCAGTTTCACATAGCACTTATCTAAAAAAGATCCACACTCTGTATGTCAAAACAAGCATGAATCAAAACCCTAAATGAAACTTATAGCTAAACCAGCAGAAGCCGTGTACTTAAGCCTAAACTCAACCCTAAAATGAATGATTCCCATAAGGACACAACTGTTCATTGAGAACTTGTAAGCTATTCATACATCAATTCTGTAACTAGACTTCAATTTTAAAAATAAATGACAAGGAAATTTGTGTTTCAAGTATTAGAAATACGTTCGGACACATATTGAACCTATCTTAATAACATCTCAACTCTATATAGCAAAACAAGCAATAAACAAAACCCTAAATGACAGCGAAAAAAGCAGAAACCCTGTATTTAAGCCTAAATGAAACCATCCACAGTGAAATAATGCCCGTAAACATACATTTATTCATAATGCATAAGCTTTACATAACTTAAATCTAAATAGAGATCTGCATCTTAAACATAACTTATCAGTATGTTGGTGTTTCATGTATTACACGTTCAGGCTAACATTGTATCTCTCTTAATAAGATCAGAACTCTATACGTCAAAATAAGCATTTATCAAAACCTAAAATGAAACTAATACTCCAAACAGGTGGACACTGAGCACTTAAGCCTCACCCAACCATAAAGAGACATTAATGTCTGTAATCATATAAACATCTATTCACAACACATAAGCTTCGCATCACTCAAATCTATATCTGGGCTTGCATTTTAAATGTAAGTAAAAAGTAAATTTGTGTTTCGTGTATTACACTTAGGTTGATGCTGACATTGTGGATATCTTAATAAGATCATTACTTTAAACGTCAAAACAAGTATTAATCATAACCCTTAGAGTATAGGAGCAGAAACCGTGTACTTAAGCCTAAACCATACACTAAAAGACCAAATAATGTACGTTATCATACAAATGCAAATATCTATTCACTGTCACTGTCCTCCTGTTCATCAATTTTCTCGAGGGCCCAGTCCATTGGAGACTTTGTTGTTACTGTGTTTGGCATATCGAATACATCACAGGTAGCTTGCCAGGCTCTGCCGTGCAGGCGAGATACTCTCGGTAGCTTGCTGGGCTCTCCGAGAGGGGCAGAGGAATCCAACTTGGGTCGGCCATGTTGGCTGCGTGCAAGGCAAACACCCTACTGCTGTGCTATCGCTCCAGCCCTGCAAATATCTATTCTTAACGCATAATTCAATTCTGTACCAAGAATTGGTTTTACTAACAACTTGCCACGATACTGGTGTTTCATGAATTAGACATAGGTTCAGGCTCATGTTGTACCTGTATTAATAAGATCGGAACTCTATATTCATCAAAACAAAACAAGCATTAATATAAACCCTAAATTGCACAACTAAACAAGTTGAAACCTTGTAAAGAAGCCTAAATTCAACCTAGAAGTACTGAATAATAATAAATAAATAAATAAAGTAAAAAAACGAAGCAATGTCTGTAATCATACAAATATCTATTCATAACCTGTAAGCAATACATAATTTTATTCTGTCCCTAGACTTCCGCTTTAACTATAGATGACCGGAAAATTGGTGTTTCAAATATTAGACATAGGTTCAGACTCACATTGGACCTATCTTAATAAAGTCACAACTCTATATGTGAAAACAACTATTAAAATCCTTAAAACAAATAATGTTCGTAATCGTACCACTATCAATTCAGAACTTGTAAACTATGCTTAGCTCAATTCTATAATTTGGCTTACATTTTAAACATAAATGATAAAGAAATTGGTGTTTCAAATATTAGACATAGATTCAGACTCACATTGGACCTATAATAATAAGCTCGCAACTCTGTACGTCAAAACAAGCATGAAACAATAACCCTAAATGATACAGTCAAACTAGCAGAAACTGTGTAATTAAGCCGAAATTCAATTAAAACAAATAATGTCTGTAAACGTACTACTCTCAATTTTTATAAGTTATGCATAGCTCAATTCTATATCTAGATATATTTTAATAATAACTGAGAAGGAAATTGGTGTTTCAAATATTAGACATAGGTTCACACTCACATTATACCTCTCTTAATTAGATCGCAACTCTTCATATTGCATAAGCGATGGAGAACTCAAATCTACACTTAGACTGGCATTTTAAACATAACTGACCAGTGAATTGGTGTTCCTTTTACCTAAGATCACAACTTTATACTTCTAAACAAGCAAAAACAAAACCCTGAAGGACACTTGATGCGAAGCCTGCAGAAGTACATGGTTTCTGCTGGTTTCACTCTATCATTTAAGGTTTTGTTTAATGCATCTTTTGACGTTTAGAGTTGCGATCCTATTAAGATAGGTCCAATGTGAGTTTGAACCTATGTCTAATACTTGAAACACCAATTTCCTTGTTGGTTAAAACTTAAATCTAGGAACAGAATTGAAATATGCATTGCATATGCGTTATGAATAGATCTTTGTATGATTACAGACATTAGTTTTTATATGTTGAGTTTGGGCTTCCGTACACGGTTTCTGCTGGTATAGCTGTTTTATTTAGGGTTTTGATTAATGCTTGTTTTGATGTACAGAGTCCTGATCTTATGGTACAATGTGAGCCTGAGCCTATGTCTAAAATGTGAATCACCAGTTTCCTGGTCAGATGACTAAAACGTAAGTCTAGATACAGAATTGTAAGACGTGAAACTCCAATTTACTGGTCAGATATGCTCAAAGTGCAAGTCTAGATATAGATTTGAGTTATGGAAAGCTTACACAACACGTTATGAATAAAGGTTTATATGATTATGGTATTATTTGTCCGTTTAGGTTTGGGGTTATGTTTAAATACTCAGGTTTGCTGGTTTCCCTGCAAATGCCATTTGGTGTTTTGTTTTATGATTGTTTTGACATATAGAGTTGTGATCTTATTAAGATAGGTACAATGTGAGTCTGAACCTATGTCTAATATTTGAAATAACAATTTACTTGTCAGTTATTTTTAAAATATATGTCTAGTTATAGACCTGAACTATGCATAAATTATAAGATGACAGTGGTACGTTTACAGGCATTATTTGTTTTAAGATTAAATTTAGGCTTAAGTCCACAGTTTCTGCTGGTTTAGCTGTATCATTTAGGTTTTTGTTTCATGCTTGTATTGACGTATACAGTTGCGTTCTTATTAAGATAGGTATAAGGGGAATCAGAACCTATGGCTAATATTTGAAAAATCAATTTCCCTGTCAGTTATATCTAAAATGAAAGCCAAGATATAGAATTGAGCTATGCATAGTTTACAAGTTCTGAATTGATAGTGGTACGATTACGAACATTATTTGATTTAAGGTTGAATTTAGGCTTAAGTACAGGATTACTGCTGGTTTAGCTCTACGCTTCATTTAGCCTTTTGTTTCATACTTGTTTTGACTTACAGAGTTGCAATTTTATCAGTATAGGAACAATGTGAGTCTGAACCTATGTATAATATTTGAAACACCAATTTCCTTGTCAGTTAGGGTTAAAATGTAAGTCTAGGTCTAGAATGGAGCTATGCATATCTTATAAAAATTGACAGTGGTACGATTTCTGACATTGTTTTAAGGTTTCTGCTGGTTTCGCTGTGTCATTAAAGGTTTTTTATTTTCTTATTTATTTATTTAATTTTTTGGTTTCAATAATACAATGATCAAATACCCACCCCTCCACCAGTGCCCATTTCCCACCACCACGGATCCCAGTATCCTTACCACCCCCCATCCCACGCTGCCTCTGTGCCAGAGCATTCCCTTTTGTTCTCTCTCTCTTATTGGGTGTTGTGGTTTGCAAAAGATGCAATGGGTGACAATCATGTTTGGTCTATAGTCTACTTTCCGCATGCTTCTCCCATCCTGGGTGGATCCTCCCAACACCCTTTATTTGGTGCTCCATTCTCTATCTGAGCTCCCTATTAAAGTTTTTTTTTTTAAAATGAATTTTTTTGCTTTTTGAGTCACACCTGGCGATGCACAGGGGTTACTCCTGGCTCTGCACTCAGGAGTTACTCCTGGCGGTGCTCAGGGGACTATATGGGATGCTGGGAATCGAACCCGGGTTGGCCGTGTGCAAGGCAAACGCCCTACCCGCTGTGCTATCTCTCCAGCCCCTTAATGCATCTTTTGATGTATAAACTTGTGATCCTAGTAAGATACAATATATTCCTGAACCTATGTCTAATATTTGAAACACCAATTTCCTTGTCAGTTCAAACCTAAGTTTAGGGACAGAACTGTTGTAAGAATTGATAGTGGTACTTTTACGGACATTAGTTTTTTTAAGAATGAATTTAGGCTTAAGTATACGGTTTCTGCTGGTTTAGCAGTATCGTTTAGGGTTTTTGTTTCATGCTTGTATTGACGTATAGAATTGCGACATATAAAGTGAGTGAGTTGGAAGATATAGCTAATATTTGACAAATTAATTTCTCTGTCAGTTATTTTTAAAAAAATTGAAGTCAAGTTATAGAATTGAACTATGCAAAGTTTACAAGTTCTGAAAGTTTACGATTACTGCTGGTTTAGCTGTGTCATTTAGGGTTTTTGTTTAATGCTTGTTTTGACATATAGAGTTGCGATTTTATTAAGGTGTGAGATGTACAATGTGAGCCTGATCCTATGTCTAATATTTAAGAACACAATTTCCTGCTCCATTACTATAACAGACTTACTATAAATGTAAGTCTAGGGACAGAATGAAATTATGGACTGCATAAAGGTTATGAATTGATATTTGTATGATTATGGACATTGTTTAGTTTTTATTTTATTTATTAATTATAATTCAGGTTTTATAGGTTCAATGTAAGCTACTTTACATGGTTTCTGCTGGTCTTGCGGTGTAAATTAGGGTTTTGATTAATGCCTGTTTTGATGTATAAAGAGTTGTTGTATCATTATGGGGATCATTCATTTTAAGGTTGAGTGTAGGCTTAAGTATAAGGTTTCTGCTGGTTTGGCTGTAAGTTTCACTTATTGTCTCGATTAGTGCTTGTTTTGGCATACAGAGTTTGATATTTTTAAGATAGGATGAACAGGAACTAATGTGTATTACAATACATAAACACTAAATTATTGTTCACTTATGTTTAAAATGGAAATCTAGGTATAGATGTTAAGGACATTAAGGTTTTGTTTAATGCATCTTTTGACGTATAGAGATGCGATCCTATTAAGATAGGTCCAATGTGAGTATGAAACAATGTCTAACGCTTGAAACACCAATTTCCTTGACAGTTAAAACTTAAATCTAGGGGCAGAATTGAAATATGCATTGCATGCGCGTTATGAATAGATGTTTGTATGATTACGGACATTAGATTTTATAGGTTGAGTTTGGGCTTCCGAACACAGATTCTGCTGGTTTAACTGTTTTATTTAGGATTTTGATTAATGCTTGTTTTGATGTATAGAGTCCCGATCTTATGGTACAGTGTGAGCCTGAACCGTTGTCTAAAACATGAAACACCAATTTCCTGGTCAGTTATGATTGAAATGAAAGTCTAGATACAGAATTGGCATACGCAAAACTCCGATTTACTGGTCGGATGTGTGCAAAGTGCAAGTTTAGATAGATTTGAGTTATGGAAGCTTATGAAATGCATTGTGAGTAAAAGTTTATATGATTATGGCATCATTTGTCTGTTTAGGTTTGGGTTTATGCTTAAATACTCAGGTTCTGCTGGTTTTGGTGGAAGTGCCATTTATTTATTTATTTATTTATTTATTTTTTATGAGACCTCCCAGCCTACTCGGATTGGAGTCGAGCATCCTCCACCCAGATCCTCCAAATTCCAGTAGGTGGGGGTCACACCCACCACCTGGCCCCCTGTCGCCGTGTAATCCCATCAACGGCCAAGACTCAGAGACTATAAAATCCAGCTCCTGGAACCAAATGCGGCAAATGCGGCCGCGCGACATCTTATCAGGACATCTTTTTATGACATCTTATTATCTCATTCCTACTTTGGACAAACTTGCAGGCTATCGAATGTAGCCTGCCCACAGGGCAGAGTCTGGCAAACTGTGTAAACTCACACAAATTGGGGGGCACGGCACCCACACAGCGGCGGTGGCTCTATCTCTCCCGCCGCCCGCGTTCGGTAGTCTCACCCTTCTACCACCCCGGAGAGGTCGATGGCGATGGTCAGGCAGAGGAAGGAACGAGGGCCAGGCTGGTTGGTATTAGTCGTAGTTTATTCTGATTCTTTCTTCTTCTCCCCTTGTCTCTCTCTCTCCCCCTTTTGCCCAATCTACTGTCCCTATATCCCCCTCCAAGAGCAATTCGGGAAGACAATGACATAGGTGTGGTCACAATCAATAGGGGTGGAGATCAACAGGGGTAGAAATCTTAGCCTCAGGGAAGACCGCTCCTAGGACAGATCCTTCCTTAGCAGGAGGACCCACCCTAGAGCAGAATTCCATGGGCGTGCCTCTCCTCTCCTTGTCCAACAAGCATATAAAATATTATATAAATCATTTTGTATGGATACAGTAAGAAATATCTTAAACTTATAGAATTGCTCTCCTAGGGCCATCTCGATCTCAGACTACGGTGCTCAGGCCAGATAGTCTTTCCCACCCCTAGCAGGATCCTAGTCTTGTCGTTACCTTTGGATCATGACAGCATTTGTCTATGATCAAACTCTTAATTTATAGTTAAGAATCGTGGCACTTTGGCCTGGCCCATTTCGCTGCCAGGGTAGCTCACTGCTTGCCCTGGGTCCATTCAGTCCCTCGTCGGGACCCTGCTTTTGGGGTGTTAGGAACTATGGGCAACTGAGGCTTAAGTCGAGAAAGATGATGCCCGGGAGTGAATAATATTCAAGGCCAATCAAATCCTAAATTACAAAGCATAATGTTAACGGTCTTCCTGTATCTATACAAAAAGGATATTACTTTAAGGTAAATTGTTCATAAGGCATAAGGAGAGGAGAAAGGCAATATTTCACTCATACATATAAAATCATAGATTTCTGGGAAACTGATCTTACAAATTAACAAAGTCTGATTTGTGACTGGAAAGCTGATTAACTGGGTGGAAGAGCATAGGGAAGACTGTTTACAGATAAACACAATGGAAGTGGAAGTGCTTCAGGAGCACTGAGGTGGGTGTAACCAGATAAAGCCTAAGCTTCTTGAAGGACAAAGCAATGTTACCCAACAGCAAACTCCCCGTGGCGTACCAAATATGCCAAATACCAGTAACAATGATGGGTCTCATTCTCCTAAAGAGCCTTGAATACAATCTCAGGGTTAGGATGAAAGAGACGTTACTGAGGCCTGCTCGAGGCAATCGACGAATAACAGGATGATGAAATGAAATGAAATGAAAATTTTTTATGAGTAAAACACCATAAGGTACAGTTGTTGACCTTACAGGTTTTTGTACTTGGGTTTCAGTTATACAATGATCAGATACCCATCCCTCCACCAGTGCCCATTCTTCACCACAAATGATCCAAGTAACCCTACGCGCCTCCCCCCATCCCATCCTGCATCTGTGGCAGGGCATTCCCTTTTGTTCTCTCTCTCTCTCCTTTTGGTTGCTGAGGTTTGCAAAAGAGGCATTGAGTGGCAAACATGCTCGGTCTATAGTTTACTTTCAGCATGCATCCCCCAGCCTGGGAGGATCCTCCCAATACCCTTTACTTGGTGTTCCCTTCTCTGTCTGGGATGCCCTTTCCCCTAGCATGTGTGGCTGGCCTTCAAGCCATGGATAAACCTCCTGTAACTTATCTCGACTATTCGTGGATGTTAGTATCCTATTGTTGAGCGATAGCACAGCGGGTAGGGCGTTCGCCTTACATGGCGAACATGGCCGACCCGAGTTCGATTCCTCCGCCCCTCTCGAAGAGCCCAGCAAGCTACCGAGAGTATTCGATATGCCAGACACAGTAACAACAAAGTCTCCAATGGAGACGTTACTGGGCCCGCTCGAGCAAATCGACGATCAACGGGAGGGTCTTTACCTTTACCTATATTCCCCAGATGAATGCAATCTTTCTGTGTCTGTCCCTTTCTTTCGGACTCATTTCATTTAGCATGGTACTTTCCATGTAGTACCATTTGTATGTAAATTTCATGATTTCGTCTTTTCTAATAGCTGCATAGTACTCCATTGTATAGATGTACCAAAGTTTCTTTAACCAGTCATCTGTTCTTGGGCTCTCGTTAATTTTTCCAGATTTTGGCTATTGTGAACAGTGCAGCAATGAACAGACAAGTGCAGATGTCATTTCGGCTATACTTTTTTGCCTCTCCAGGATATATTCCCAGGAATGGTATTGCTGGATCAAATGGGAGCTCAATTTCTAAGGTTTTGAGAATCGTCCATACTGTTTCCCAAAAGTGCTGGACCAGTCGGCGTTCCCACCAGCAGTGAATAAGAGTCCCTTTCTCGACACATCTGCGCCAAGACCGGTTGCTCCTGTTCTTTTGGATGTGGGCAGGTCTCTGTGGTGTGAGGTGATATCTCATTGTTGCTTTGATCTGCATCTCCCTGTTGATTAGTGATGTAGAGCATTTTCTCATGTGCCTTTTTGCCATTCGGATTTCTTCTTTGAGAAGGTTTCTGTTCATTTCATTACCCCATTTTTTGATGGGGTTGGATGTTTCTTCTTGTAAAGTTCAACCAGTGCTTTGTATACCCTTGATATCAACCCCTTATCATATGGGTATTGGGTGAATATCCTTTCCTATTCTGTAGATTATCTTTGTATTCTGGTCACTATTTCTTTTGAGGTGCAGAAGCTTCTTAATTTAAGATAGTCCCATTTGTTTATCTCTGTTTCCACTTGGTTGGTCAGTGGAGTGTTGTCTTTGAAGATACCCTTAGCCTCAATATTGTGGAGGGTTTTGCCGACGTTTTCTTCAATGTTTCTTATGGATTTTGGCTTGATGTTGAGATCTTTAATCCATTTTGATCTGACTTTTGTGCATGGTGTTAGGCCGAGGTCTAAGGTCTTTTTTGCATGTGGTTGTCCAGTTATGCCAGCACCAGTTGTTGAAGAGGCTTTCTTTGCTCCACTTCATATTTCTTGCTCCTTTATCAAAGATTAGATATTCATACATTTGGGGTTGTGTGTACAGATATTCCACCCTGTTCCATTGGTCTGCGGACCTACCTTTGTTCCAGTACTATGCTGTTTTAATTATTACCGCTTTGTAGTAGAGTTTGAGGTTGGGGAGAGTAATGTCTCCCCACGTCTTTTTCCCAAGAATTACTTTAGCTATTCATGGGCGTTTGTTGTTGCATATGAATTTCGGAGTGCTTGATCTATTTCTGTGAAGAATTTCATGAGTATCCTTATAAGGATCACATTGAATCTGTATAATGCTTTGGGGAGTATTGCCATTTTGACAATGTTAATTCTTCATATCCATGAGCAGGGGATAGGTTTCCATTTCCTCGCGTCCTCTTTTATTTCATGGAGTAGTGTTTTGTAGTTTTCACTTTAGAGGTCCTTTATCTCCTTAGTTAGGCTGATTCCGAGGTATTTGATTTTCTGGGGCATGATTGTGAACGGGATTGTTTTTTTCCTGTCACCTTCTTCTGCCTCATTATCTGCATATAGGAAGGCCATAGATTTTTGGGCATTAATTTTATAGCCTGTGACTTTACTGTAAGTGTCTATTGTTTCTAGGAGTTTCTTGGTAGAGGATTTAGGGTTCTCGAGATATAGTAACATACCGTCTTCAAATAGTGAGAGCTTGATTTCTTCCTTTCCTACCTGGATGCTTTTTAATGTCTTTTTCTTTCCTAATTGCTATTGCAAGTACTTCCAGTACTATATTGAATAGAAATGGTGATAGTGGGCATCCTTGTCTTGTCCCTGATCTTAGATGGAAGGTCCTTAGTTTTTCCCGATTGAGGATAATGCTTGCCGTGGGTTTGTCGTCGATGGCTTGGACTATCTTGAGGAAAGTTCCTTCAAAACCCATTTTTGTAAGAGTTTTCATCATAAACGGGTGCTGGATCTTGTCAAATGCTTTCTTTGTGTCTGTTCATATGATCATATGCTTTTTATCTTTACTTTTGTTGATATGATGGGTTATGTTGATAGATTTCTGAATGCTAAACCATCCTTGCATCCCCGGGATGAATGCAACAGGGCAATCCCCTGTGTTCTCTCTCTCCTTTTGGGTGTTGTGGTCTGCAAAAGAGGCATTGAGTGGCAAACATGTTCAGTCCATAGTCCACTTTCAACATGCATCTCCCCTCCTGGGAGGATCCTCCAAACACCCTTTATTTGGTGTTCCCTTCTCTATCTGAGCTGCCCTTTCCTCTAGAATGCCCGACTGGCCACTAAGCTATGGAGTAATCCTCCTGGTGCTGATCTCAGCTATTCTTGGGTATTAATCTCATATTTTGTTACTTTATGTCCCCCAGATGAATGCAATCTTTCTATGTCTGTCCCTCTCTTTCTGACTCATTTCGCTTAGCATGATACTTTCCATGTTGTACCACTTGTATGTAAATTTCATGACTTCATCTTTTCTAAGAGCTACATAGTACTCCATTGTGTAGATGTACCAAAGTTTCTTTAACCAGTCGTCTGTTCTTGGGCATTCAGGTTTCTTCCAGTTTCTGGCTATTGTAAAGAGTGCTGCAATGGACAAACAAGTGCAGATGTCACTTCGACTATACATTTTTGCCTCTCTTGGATATATTCCCAGGAGTGGTATTACTGGGTCAAATGGGAGCTCAATTTCTAATTTTTTGAGAATCGTCCATACTGTTTTCCAGAAGGGCTGAGCCAGTCGACATTCCCACCAACAGTGAAGGAGTGTCCCTTTCTCGCCACATCTGCGCCAGCATCGGTTGCTTTTGTTCTTTTGAATGTGGGCCAGTCTCTGAGGTGTGAGATGGTATCTCATTGTGGTTTTGATCTGCATCTCCCTGATGATTAATGATGTAGAGCATTTTCTCATGTGCTTTTTTGCCATTCGGATTTCTTCTTTGAGAAAGTTTCTGTTCATTTCATTGCCCCATTTTTGGATGGGGTTGGATGTTTTCTTCTTGTGGAGTTTAACCAGTATTTTGTATATCCTGGATATCAACCCCTTGTCAGATGTGTATTCGGCGAATATCCTTTCCCATTCTGTAGACTGTTTTTGTATTTTGGTCACTGTTTCTTTGGAGGTGCAGAAGCTTCTTAGTTTAAGATAGTCCCATTTATCTATCTCTGTTTTCACTTGCTCAGACAGTGGCGTGGCATCTTTGAAGATACCATTAGCTTCAATGTCATGGAGGGTTTTGCCAACTTTGTCTTCAATGTACCTTATGGTTTCTGGTCTGATGTTGAGGTCTTTAATCCATTTTGATCTTACTTTTGTATATGGTGTTAGGCAGAGTTCTGAGCCCATTTTTTTGCATGTAGCCGTCCAGTGATGCCAGCACAATTTGTTAAAGAGGCTTTCCTTACTCCACTTCACATTACTTGCACCTTTATCAAAGATTAGATGATCATATGATTGAGGGGAGATGCCAGATGTGTATTCAACCCTCAGGCATTATTCTTTGGCTTATATAGGGCATCTAGTGAAGCTTTGAAGGAGGTGCTCTTTAATATTGGGCTTGTACAGCTTCTTGAATACTGGTATTTTGTTAGAATTGGAGTAGGCCAATTGATTATAGTTGTAGCAGAGGCGGCCAGGATTTTTCCCACAGAATTAGGTGATAAAGGCTGGGATGAGAGTCGAGTGTGCTGGGAGTGGGAAATGTAACTGCGGCCTCATGAGTGATTGCCCGCCTCAGAGGAGCCCACGCCCACTTTTGGGGAGGCCACACCCCCAGCTGGTCCCAGAGACACTCCCGCCCAGGAACCTGGAGGGGTGCAAGGGGTGGATGGGAAGTCCTGCGACACTTGAGCGTGTGTTCCCCAAAGTCTCCTCTGGTTGCCTGGCGGAGGGGGTCCAGAGCAGCGGGAAGAGTGAGGGTGTGCGGGGCGCGGGCTGAGGTATGTTTTGTGGCCTAGCATGTGGTCTATTTTGGAAAATATTCTGTGTGCATTGGGATAGAATGTATTCTTTCTTTTTGGGGTGTAAAGCCCTGTATAGGTCTATTAGCCCTCTATCTTCTATTTCTTCCTTCAAAGCCAATGTTTCCTTGCTGAGTTTTGTTTTTGTTTATCTATCCAGAAGTGATAAGGCAATGTTGAAGTCTCGGACCACTATTGTGTTGCTAGCAATGTCCTCCTTAAGTTCTGTTAGCAGTTGTTGTAAGTAATTTGCTGGTCCCTCATTAGGTACGTATACATTTAAGAGTGTGATTTCTTCCTCTTGTAAGTATCCCTTGTTAAATAGAAAATGGTCTTCGCTGTCCCTTCTGATCTTTTTCAACCTGAAATTTATGTTGTTGGATACTAGCCACCCCAGCCTTTTTGAGGGAGCTGTTTGCTTGCAGGATTGTTTTTCATACTTTACCTTTGAGTCTGAGTTTGCTCTGAATGTTCAGGTGAGTTTCTTGAAGGCAGCAGAATGTTGGTTTCAGTTTCTGGATCCCTTTTGTCACTCTCTGTCTCTTGATTGGTACATTTAGATGGTTGACATTGAGAAAGATTGTCAGGGGCACCAGGTGATTTCCTAGAGCTGCCTCATTTCTCACACCGTCCAGTCCAAAGGCCAAAGCATCTTCTTTGTGTCCCAGGGAGGAGGGGAGCAAATGCTTGCTTTTGAGTGGGTCGTGTCGCCTATTCCTCTGAGGAGGTTGGCCCCTGATAGACGCATTCTCCCGGTCCGTTCATCAAGTTCATCGAGCTTCCATGGATCTTCTGAGCTCTCGGTGCCTTGTCCATCCAGCCCTCCACCCCCCCCCCCCCAATGAGGAGGAGGACGCAATGGGAGAGCGGCATCTTTCAATGATCCACGCCCCGACAAGAAGATGGAACCCGGGCCTCTTCCCTCCCGCCCGCGATGCGTCCACTTGGCCCATGGATCGCTCTCTCTGGCTCTCATATCCCAATGTCAATGGGCGATGACCTAGAGGTTTGGAATCTCAGGGTGACCCAAAGCAAGCGGCTTAGGAGCCATGTCCCTGTGGCTCGCTGGGCTGCCAGATTGGATGCCTCCTCACTTTGCCATCACATCATCCCAGAGAAAACAGAGCTTGATTTCATTCGGTACACCTCTATTGTACTTTCTACTTCTGTCTCAACCAATAAGAGAGTACCCAAATCTGTTTTCAAACTAGTGGGTGGTCATGCGCCTTTTTTAAATTGACCCTTGCTTGCTTTCCTTTTTTATTGCCCTATGGGAGCGCTCAGGGCATGCACTGAAGAGTGCAGGTTACTTCTTGCTAAGATTGCACACTTTGTTGCATGACCCACTGAGGCCCAACACAGCCCTGATGTACCACCCCCTCTGCCACCAGGCTCTGTATTCTCTTACAGCTTCCTGTGGGACCTCCAGAACCTACTGATGAGTGGGGAGCATGTGAAAGTCAAAAAGCTCCAACAAATATTGCTGAGCCCTAGGCAAAAGATGACTGTCTGCCTTGATCCCCCACAGGGCAGTAGGCTAGTATATTGAGAGGACACTTGCCTTGTATGTATGCTACTGATGGGGATTGAAGCCAGCATCCCATTGGATCCCCTGAGCACTATCAGGAGAGATCCCTGAGTGCTGAGCCAGGAGTTAGGCCTGACCAAAAATTTTAGAAGAAAAAAAGAAAAAAAAAGAAGAAAGAAAAAACCCAACCCATAGACACCTTTCGTAAGGGAAAATGAGCCTTTAGCCCTGACTCTGTGATCAGTCTAAGGAATGAAAGGCGGCCAGAAAAGACTGGCCTGGAGATATCCTCCAGATGACCCCCTGCCCCCACCCCTATCACCATTCTTTCAAAGAGCTAACTCTAAGGCAGCCACACATGCACAATTATATCTGTGGAAAACTGAGGCTCCCTCTGGTTGTGGCCTTTGTGATAGGTGAGCGGGGAGGCCACTGACCTGGCGTCCCGACACCCATGGGGTCCCTGAGGAGGGATCCCTTAAGATAGAGTCAGGAGTCAGTCCTGAGCACCAATGTGTGTGGCCCTAAAACACATAACTTTGATTTTTAAAAAATTACTTTATCTTGTTTGCTACGTTATTTTTGTTGTTTCTCAACTTTCCAAACGACCTTTACTCTCCAAGCTCGTTTTCTTCCATGACATGTGCTTCTTCTGACCACCCCGTTTTTTTTCAGATTTTGGGGCAATCACTATGCTGCGGGGGACGTGTGCTCATGGGGATCATACCCAGTTAGGCTACGTGCAAGGCCACCACCCTCCCCATGCCATTAGTATCTTATGCAGCTTTCAAAATAAGTTCTCTTCAGGAAAATCTCCCTTTTCCCCCTAAAAGTCAATAAATAAATGAGATAAATCTTTCGATAGGAGAGCTCGGTGCATCGTAGGTGAGGGGCCGCCACCACCAGCCACCTTCACAGAGCAACCCCGCCACTCACAAGATGGAGACCACGGAGGTTCAGGTCGCTCAGAGCGAAATTCAGCAGGCCACGAGGAAACTGGCCTGCTAAGATTCCCCTGTCACCCCGGGTATACCAATATTTGCTCCTTCCCGGATCCCCAACCTTGGCAACAATGGCGGCTGGCTGGGACATCTGCCCAGAAAGCCAAGCCACTTTGATGCAGGTGGGGTGGGAAAGACCTGGGTTCTGGGACATAACCTATGTTGTGGCTTAGAACCTTAAAAGGTCAAGCTCCAAGTTGTCCTGACCAGGTACTTTCTGGTAAGGAACTAATTTTTTTTTCTGTTTTGTGCTTCAATCAGGTGACCAGGACATCTGAGGGTCACCAGTCAGAAAAGATGGAGAGTAAGGGACTAAACAGATGGCAAATGCAGTAGAAAGTTGTTGTTTTCATGAAAAGAATAAAATTCACAAAGATTTCTTTGCAAACAGCCTCCAAGACAATGCCTCAGCTCGCTCTCCTGCCTGTTATAACCAAGGATAAGCATTAGACTCCAAACAAATACCTGGAGAAGTCAAACAAATACCTGTGAGCAGAGAGAACAAACCTCTAGCCCTGACATGGGAAATCCCTGCCTAGGACCTGGAAGTGTCCTGATGGCAGGCACCCTAGAGTACCAGATTACAGTACCACTTGGAGAGACACTGCCAAATGCTTCTTCCTTACCCAGGGAAGAAGAGAAGGCTGGAAGTATGACTGTCTGCCAGGACAGAAGCGCTGGGCTCAGTCTACAGGGGAAGAAACTGCAGCCCTGAGAAGCAGGATTCCTCCCTGGGCCTCACAGGAAGGTCCTTATGTATACAACCATAGGCTGACTCATGGGCCTGGAAATCCTTTGATTAAGCCCTGGGATTCAAGGCTTCCCACAGCGACCACAGTCCCCAAAGTGGTTCTTCCATGGGGGCAGCCACAGGGAGTCAGTGCAGACAAACCTTTAGTCTCGTTCTGCTCACACAATTATCTTGTGTGTGTACTTGCGTGTGTGTATGTGTGTGCATGTTTTGTTTTGGAGGTCACAACAGGCAGTGCTCAGGGATTACTCCAAGTCTGGGACTCAGTGATCACTCCTGGTGTGACTCTGGGGACCGTTTGAAATTCCTGGAATTGAACCTGGGTTGGCCTTGTGCAAGGTAAGTGCCCTCCCCACTATACTACTAGTTCGACCCTTTCTAAACAATTTTCTTTTCAACACAGCAGTAGTGATCCCTGAACAAATGTTTTCTTCTCCCCCCAAAATAAACTACCCGGGATTGGTGTTTGAATATTAAATGTAATAGAATATTTAATATTCGATTCGAATATTTAATATTGTGAACTACCTATATAATAAAAAGATTTAAAAAACTCCAACAAACTTGCTTTAAAAATAACCGCTTTACATGCAATATTCACCTCAAGATCCAAGGTTCGCCTGGTCAGAGTCATGGAGCTGATGAACAATGGAGGGATGATTTTCAACTTGACCTGAGGGAGCAAAAATTCTTTATCAAGAAAGACATCAAAGTGGGGCCAGACAGACAGTTAAGAGCTGGTGCTGACATACTGACAACGACGAATCTTCGGTTCCCTATAAGAAACCAGGACCACTAATGGAAATGATTTCTGAGTGTAGATCTTAGAGCCTGAAGTATCCCCCAAGCACTTACAGGTGTCTACACCCAAAAGCGGCAGGACAGGCCAAGCACAGCCCCATGTTGGGAGGTTGGGACCACCAAGGCTCCCACCATTGGCAGGTCCCACACCCCCAAGGCCCACAGACCTCCACGCTCATCTCCACACCCAAACGAAGCTGCCCCATAATGGAGCTGGAGGCGAAGATATCACCAAGGATCACGTACTCACACCCATGACCCTTGTGTCCTGCTAAATCCCCCCACTGCATCCACCAATGCTCTGCACCCTCCGAAACCCTCCAGAGTAAGTTAAACCACAGGAACAGCCTGGAGATGTGGCGGGGAAAGGAGTGAAAAAAAATGAAAGCACCCAAAATCTGGCACAGCCCTTTACAGTGACTGGAGGTGAGAGGTGCTCACGTCCTGCCCCAAACTAGCCTTCTGTGTTCCATTTTCATGGTGTGTTATCATTTTGTCCTTTACACATGTGCCCACAGGTGACCTGATCCACTTGACATCGTCCCATCTCTGGTTTCATATTTTTTATCAAGGAGCCTTAAAGTGCCAGGTTCCAGGTGCAGACAGACCATTATGCCAGCCCAGGGGAATCTGCTGCAAGGGGGAGGGCTTGGATAAAGGAGCAGGGAGGAACTGCTGCAGGGTCCAATCACATAGTTCAGGACAGCAAGGAAAGAAGTCCTGTGATCCTGTACTGGTGAAATATTGAACCAGTGCTCTCACATGCACACGTCCATTAGGAAAAGTAGAAGCAGGTTGACTCAAGGCAAAACAGGCAAGCAGGTAGTGAATGGGTCATGGGACAATGAGTTTCTCAGGAAGTAATCAAACAAGATGGGGAGAATTCAGTGACTCTGAAGCTAGCCATGGAGATACGAGAGAAACTAGCCTAGAAGCAACACAGACACATGGAGAGGCATTGGACAAGAGCAAAGACTGGTAAGAACATCAGAGAGCACTTAGAAACACATTTTCAAACCAGAGTGTGGGGCCAGAGGGTAGTACAGTGGCTTAGTGCATGTGTTGAACATAGATTCCCCAAGGCCCATCTCTGATATCCAAAGCAACGCCAGGACAAACTCCTAAGAACTGCCAAGTATGACATAAATAACAACAAAAAATACTTCAATAAATAAATCCCATGAATGGACCAACCCTAAGAATGGAGGTCCATATGGAGCTAACAGGCAACAAACCATACCAATCATTTTGTAGACTTGGTCTTTTGGACAGACCAAAATGGTTTTAATCATTATGGTGTCTAGTAGAGTTGAGATTTTGTCTTCTATTCTCTTAATATTACTGAGTTGAGGAGTGTGGAATCCAGAAAGTGACCACCCTTCATTGTTAGTCATCAGAGTTGCTGTTTTTGCCTGCTGAGATGGGCGTTTGGGCACTCTCCCATGTCCACACCATTTGCAAAAGATTTTGTTCAAGGGGCCCCTTCCATCCTTTCACAGAACCATCAGAAGACTTTGTATGGACAGTCAAGTCCATTTCAACTCTCTCCAATCCACCCTATTAAAGAACACTGAGAGGGCCATTTTCTTATACTTTTCAGAAATATTTATCCTCAATACTTATGCAAATCTAATAAAAAATCTGAATACAAGGAGTGCAGAGCTGATACAGAGGGTAGGTGCTTGATTTCACGAGGCTGATTTGGATTCCAAGCCCATTTCCCCATAAGGATACCTATGTACTTCCTCGAAGGTATGGTTGAACTCAGAGCCAAGAGTACGAGCTGAGCAAAGCAGGGTGATTCCTCAAAACATAAGAGGAAGGTCTAAAGAATGGAGGTTTGCCTGTTTTTCCACTTCAAAGAATTCAGTGCAACATCCTGGTTGATCTCTACCGTAAACCCCACAAACCAGAGTCTCTGAGTCAAGCCCGAGCAAAATATGACAGTGACAGCTGTGTAAACTCACACAAAGGGGCACGGCACACAGCGGCGGTGGCTCTATCTCTCCCGCCGCCCGCGTTCGGTAGTCTCACCCTTCTCCCACCCCAGGGAGGTCTATGGCGGTGGTCAGGCGGAGGAAAGAAACGAGGGCAGGGTGGTTGGTATTAGTCGCAGTTTATTCTGATCCTCACTCCATCTACACCAGTCTCCCTTCTCTGCCTCTGCTGCTTTTCTCTTTCCTCCCCCATGCTACTTCATTCTCCTTCTCCATCCCCCTTCATCCTCCTTCTGTTCCTTCTGATCCCCCGAGCCCACTCTTACAGTCTAGTTATATCTCTCTCCATGAGGAATTGGTGGAACAATTACACATAGGTGTGGTCACAATCAATAGGAATAGAAATCTTAGCCTCAGGGAAAGCCGCTCCTAGGGCAGATCCTCATTATCAGATCAATCCACCCTAGAGCGGGTTCTCCTGGGTGTGTTTCTCCTCTCCTTGTCTAGCAAACATAAGCATATATAATATAAATCATTTTGTATAGATACAGCAAGAAATATCTTAAACTTATAGAATTGTTCTCCTAGGGCCATCTCGATCTCAGACTACAGTGCTCAGGCCAGATAGTCTTTCCTACCCCTAGCAGGATCCTAGTCTCGTCGTTACCTTTGGATCATGACAGCATTTGTCTGTGATCAAACTCTTAACTTATAGTTAAGAATCATGGCACTTTGGCCTGGCCCATTTCGATCCCAGGGTAGCTCACCGCTTGCCCTGGGTCCATTCAGTCCCTCGTCAGGACCCTGCTTTTGGGGTGTTAGGAACTAAGGGCAACTGAGGCTTAAGTCGAGAAAGCGGATGCCTGGGAGTGAATAATATTCAAAGCCAATCAAATCTTAAGTTACAAAGCATGGTGTTAACGGTCTTCCTGTATCTATACAAAAAGGATATTGCTTTAAAGTAAACTGTTCATAAGGCATAAGGAGAGGAGAAAGGCAATATTTCGCTCATACATATAAAATCATAGATTTCTGAGAATCTGACCTTACAAATTAGCAGAATCTGATTAGGGGGAAAACTGATTAACTGGGTGGGGAGGAGAGCATAGGGAAGACTGTTTACAGATAAACACAATGGAATGGAAGTGCCTCAGGAGCACTGTAATGGGTGTAACCAGATAAACCTAAGCTTCTTGTGGAAGAAGGACAAAGCAATGTCACCCTACAGACAGCAATTCCAAATCAATCTTGTCCAAGCAAAACTTTATTGTTTGAAGGAAGTTTGTTCTGAACTTGGGGATTATCATTAAGGGATGGAGTCATACAGTATGAATTTTAGTATGTTTCCTAAGACTTGAAGGGAATATGAAGGCCTTCCCACTTCATTACATACATAAGGCTTCTCTCCAGTATGCTCATTAAGGGCTGAAACTTGAATGAAGGCCTTTCCACATGCCTTACATTTATAATGTTTCTCTCAAGTGTGAATTCTACTATGTACAGTAAGATATGAGGATGTGCTAAAAGTCTTCCCACACTCCTGACATACAAAATACTTTTCTCTCAAAGGATTTATCCTATGTACAGTGAGCACTGAGGATGAGCTAAAGGCCTTCCCACACTCCTGACATACATAAGGCTTCTCTCCAGTATGAGTTCTCAAATGCTCAATAAGGACTGGTTGGTGAGTGAAGGCCTTTCCACAGATCTTATACTCATGAGAATTCTCTCCAGTGTGAATTTTCCTATGTACAGTAAATTGTGAGGTTATGCAAAAGGCCTCTCACATTCCTGACATACATGAGGCTTCTCTCCAGTATGAGTATTCATATGCCTCTTAAGGCCTATATCAACTGAGTGAAGGACTTCCTACATACCTTACATTTATAAGGTTTCTCTTCAGTGTGAATTCTCCTATGTATAGTAAGAACTGAGGATGTGCTAAAGGTCTTGCCAAACTCCTGACATAAAAAAGGCTTCTCTCCCAAATGAGCTCTCATATGTACAGTGAACACTGAGGATTTGTGAAAGGCCTTCCCACATTCCTGACACACATAAGGCTTCTCTCTGTTATGACTTCTCATGCTCAGTAAGGGCTGACTATTGAGTGAAGGGATTTCCACAAATCTTACATTTATGAGGTTTCTCTCCAGTGTGAATTCTCCTATGTACAGTAAGATGCAAAGATCTACTAAAGACTTTTAAAGTCTGTCACACTCCTGACAGACACAAGCCTTCCGTTCATTATGAATTTTTGTGTGATACAAAATGTTTGAGGGATAGTCAAAGGCCTTCCCACATTTCTTACAGATATAATGTTTCTCTCCAGTATGATTTTTCTTCTGCCTAGAAAGGCTTGAACAATAAGCAAAGACCTTCCCACAGTCCTGACATGAATACGGTTTCTCTCCAGAATGAATCTTCCTGTGACAAGAAAGGTTTGAGTAGCAAGTGAAGGCCTTCTCACAGTCCTGACAAAGATAAGTTTTTGTTCACACACGAATTTCCTTGTGGACACTAAGTTGTGAGGACAGAGTAAAGGCCTGTCCACATTGCTCACAAACATGAGTTGCCTCTGCAGTATGAACAGTATGCACTATGTATAATACATATTGAGTAGGAAGTGAAAGCCTTCACAGAGTCCATACACATAAATTTTCCTCTCCAGTTTGGATCTTTGGACTGTCACACTGGGATGACACCTAACTCAAAGTTTGTCCTGGATTCTGACAATTCTGGGGATTCTGAAAACTATGTGTCTCTAAGGGGATGTCACAGTACTTAGAACACAGAAAGGCTCACCCACATTCCTTACTTGTGGACAGGTCCAGTCCACGGTGTCGATGCTGGTGAGACTGTTGGCATGAGATACTCATTATAAATGGTGCTCCTCTCCAACAGTTTAGGGGCTGCTCCCCTGGGAGGTTGTATCCAAAAGCTGAGGACAGCAGACTGTGAGGAGCTTATCCCAGGGGAGGGCTTCTTCAGAGTGAGGTAGCTCTCTTTATTCTGATCACCCTCAGAAGACATCCAACCTGTCTGGGCATCCCTATGGGGTTGAGGGCACGATGGCTTAATTGAGACTCTATCACAGTGTGCAAGATCAGAGGCATTCCACCTGGGTTGGCTGCTTCACTGTAGAACAGCAGAAGAGGATTCCAAATTACTGCTCCATTCCTTAGGAATCTTACTGTCAAAATAAACTGAGGCCTGCAGATTGGTTTCTAACATTTCCATTACAAGAAATGCAATTCCTGACACGTGGATGGCTTTTCCATGGAAAGACCCAATGTTTCTACATGGTGGATGCTCAGAATTGAAGGATGCGCAATCATTAATTGTTTACATTTTTTTCAACTCAATGAACAGATACATAAAATGGACTGAAGGCTGTCTGAAGAAGTAGTTTCAAGAAAAATTGTAGGATGACATTGCTTTGTCCTTTCTCCCTTTCTCCACAAGGAGCTTAGGTTTATCAGGTTACACCCATCACAGTGCTCCTGAGGCACTTCCATTCCATTGTGCTTATCTGTAAATTCTTCCCTATGCCATCCTTCCCAACCAGTTAATTAGCTTTCTCCCTAATCAGACTCTGTTAACTTCTAAGGTTAGATTCCTCAGAAATCTATGATTTTATATGTATGAGTGAAATATTGCCTTTCTCCTCTCCTTATGCCTTATGAACAGTTTACTTTAAAGCAATGCCCTTTTTGTATAGATACAGGAAGACCGTTAACACTATGCTTTGTAACTTAGGATTTGATTGGCTTTGAATATTATTCACTCCCAGGCATCTGCTTTCTCGACTTAAGCCTCAGTTGCCCTTAGTTCCTAACACCCCAAAAGCAGGGTCCTGACGAGGGACTGAATGGACCCAGGGCAAGCGGTGAGCTACCCTGGCATCAAAATGGGCCAGGCCAAAGTGCCACGATTCTTAACTATAAGTTAAGAGTTTGATCACAGACAAATGCTGTCATGATCCAAAAGTAATGACGAGACTAGGATCCTGCTAGGGGTAGGAAAGACTACCTAGTGACCTGAGCACTGTAGTCTGAGATCGAGATGGCCCTAGGAGGGCAATTCTACAAGTTTAAGGTGTTTCTTACTGTATCCATACAAAATGATTTATATTATATATGCTTATATGCTTGCTAGACAAGGAGAGGAGAAACACACCCAGGAGAATCAGCTCTAGGGTGGATTGATCTGATAATGAGGATCTGTCCTAGGAGCGGATGTCCCCGAGGGAAAGAATTCTACCCCTATTGATTGTGATCGCACCTATGTGTAATTGTTACCCCAACCTCTCATGCTTTGGAATTTAACTGTACTGTAAAAGTGGGCTGGGGAATGAGAAGGAGGAGAAAGGAGGAATCAGAATCAAGACTCCACAGGAGGAGGATGAAGGGAGATCTAGAAGGAGAATGAAGTAGCATGGGGGAGGAAGAAGCAGGAGAGGAGGCAGAGAACAGAGGCAGGAATGAATGGAGAGAGTATTGGAATAAACTGCAACTAAGACCAACCAACCTGGCCCTCGTTTCCTTCCTTCATCTGCCCATTGCCATCGACCTCTCCGGGGTGGGGGACGGCAGGGTGAGACTACCCGAATGCTGGCGACGGGACAGATGGACCGCTGCTGCTGCTGTGTGCCCTTTTTTGAGTTTACAAAACTGAGTGTATAGACCGACTCTGGGATGGTTGAAGCACAGTGTGGAGCCTGTGATGCATGTGTTATGGCAAGGCTGCAATCCTACTCAGCCGAGATGGACCACAGAGGCCATGAAGACATCTCACCACAAGCGAATCCTCTCTAGGATCAATGAGTTATTTTGTTCTTTTTAGCTTTGCAATTTATTTTTATTTTGAGGTGGGCTGCACCAAGTGGTGAAAGGGATCACTGATGGTAGCCATCTGAGGTGCTGGAGATGGAACCCAGGTTTCCATCCTCGTGGAAAGGAAGTCAGCTCCCAATGCACTATCCTTCGTGGCTACAAACCAGTTCTTTGAAACAATTAACTCCTGTGCTTACTTTAGATACAATGAAAAATCACAGTATTTGTTCAAAATTAAAGATAGTAGGAATTGGATTTGAAAACCTAGTACAGTGCGGAGAACATTTCCATTGCATGTGGCAGATCTGGTTTGATCCCTGGTATTCCACATGGTACCCCGAGCACTTCCAGTTTTTGAGTTTTGAGCCTGAAAAACCTATCAGCATTGCAGTGTGTGAATGAAAAAGCAAGAAATAATAAAAAAATAATAAAAGTTATATCTTTTGACTTTAAAATGACTGATTTTAGCACCCAGTGAGACTACAGACCCTCTACGCCCACCATTAGGCTGCACAGTTCCTCCCTGCAGTGACCAGACCTCCAACTTTCAAATAATATTCTTGTTCCAATGAACTATCCCGTCGACATAAAATTGATATTCAATGTGCAAATCTTACCAACTCACTCGTATTTGGTGACCCAATTCCCAAATCAAATCGCTGCAGTGAAAACCCCAGAAGCTGCAATTTAACTTCTGAAATAAAACATAAAACAGCATGGAAGAATTTGTAGTGAAATATAGTTGAATGTGGTCTATTGTGCGTAATTCTGGGAGCAGCTTGAAAATCCACAAAATAGCTTCTTGGGCTTTGATTTTAACCAGACCTGGTGATACTGGGACCATATGGGATGTCAGGGATTCAACCTGGCTCTGCCATGAGCAAGGAAACTACTCTCCCTGCTCTACTATCTCTCCATCTCAAAGCAGCTTTATTACAAGCTCATGCATTCACTATGTAAACAGAAAACCCAATATATTACATATTTGATTAGAGAAAATAGCAGGGAGGGCATTTGCCTTGCATGAAGCTAACAGGAACTCATCCCTGAGTACCACCAAAAGTAACCTCTGAGAAATGTCAGCAATAAATACTTAAAATTCCCGTGCCCAAAACCAAAATTGTTAATATACTGACAAGACATGCTATTGATCTGAGGGCAAAAATAGCCATGAAAGAGAGTGTAGAGAGGTATCAATCTGCTCCTGAATGGGAACACTATCATTGGAGTCTGTACGACAGGCTGGGGAAGCACAGACTGGGGACCAAAGGCTGTGAATTCCATGAATATTCTACATGCCTGATAGATAAGGAATAATGACAATCCAAGAAAGAAAAGCACAGGATGATTCCATGACAGGCAGTTCATGAAGTGAAGAGCAGCATGAGCATGGCAGATCCAGGAGCCTGAGGCCCCTGGGGTCTGTAGCACTTTTCACACTCACTCAGGGTACCCACAAACTGCCCAGAGCCATGCCAGGGTGGGTCCTCAGACACTCACTCGCACACACACCTCCCCTACCTGGGCTCAGGGCCCCTCATTCCAGCCAGGAGATCACTGCAGGCTTCAACCTGGAAACCCCTGTCCCCACATAGATAGAGTATTAATTAGTGACAAGGAAAAGGCGACAAGGCAACCCCATGTGTCCTAACAAAATCAGTTAAGGTTTCATTTCACATTCCTGAAAAGGCTTGAACAAAAACTCCACTTCTGATATACCTGAAATTGGTAGTTATCAATCACATAAGTCCCAGGTTTTAATTTCAGTCTGAAATTGAGTCATGCTTAAGGCCCCCAAAAATCAGTGGTAGTGACTCCAAGCACTGAAATACATAGCACCTGATGGTGTGAAGCCCTAAAAAGAAAACGAACTCATGCTCACAGTGATAGCCCCAAAGTGCGAGCATCTGACTGACATACACAGACGGGTTTGATCCCTGGCTACCATATGGGCCTGGAGCATTGCCAGGAGAAATTCCTGAATATACAGCTAGGGTAATCCTTGAGCACTACTGGGTGTAGGCCCCAAACAAAATCAAAACTGAAAATAATAATAATAATAATACCAAATGAGGTTGCATGCCAGGTAAAGTAGAACAGCGGGTAAGGCACTGCTGAGTAGGTGATGGTCTGGTGTAATCCACAGCATCACATGGATTCCTGAGCACAGCCATGAGTGATCCTTCAGCACAGAGAGCCAAGAGAAATGTGGACTGTGACCCCGAATCAAAACCCAAAGCAAAACCAAAATAAACACACTGTAGCCCAGGGTAGTGAAGAACTAAATTCATTTAGCAATGGAAGGAACTATTTAGAGGAATCTGAGCTATAGTACACTCCAGGACACTTTCCGGACCTGCGCACATCATAAGACACTAAATACCCATCTTCCGGAATTGCCGTACCATATTTGATAGGGTTCAAATATGGTAACACCTACGAGGGCGATTAGAGGTCGCCCCAAAAGTCTATATCCCTCTCAGAAAGACTGGCAAGCTACCGAGAGTATTCCACCCGCACGGAAGAGCCTGGCAAGCTATCCGTTGTGTATTCGATATGCCAAAACCAGTAATTACAACTGGTCTCATTCATCTGACCCTGAAGGCGTCACTGACATGGAAACACTGAGAAGGATGAGAAAGGAGAGGCCGATAATATCTCAAGGCCAAACTAGGCTGCCACAACGAAGGAAGACAAAAATGATCGTCTGTACCTTCAATGCACGTACGCTAGCATCAGATGCATCCATCGAGGACCTGATGGTACAAGCGCGAATGATCAAGTACGACATCATTGGTCTGACCTAGACAAGAAGGCACGAATCTCACCATGCCGTTTTCGACACTGGAGAAGAATTTTTCCTCGAAACATGCGATAAAAGAGGTGTCGGAGGCATCGGTGTCCTTGTCAACACAAACTTGGCCATGAGCATTGATTCATTCGAATGCCTAACAACCAGAATCGGACGTTTACATTTGAATAGATGTGGCTCACTGCCGGCAGTTTCTATCTTCGTTGTCTACATACCAACATCTCATTATGATGAAAGAGAAATCGAGAAGTTCTACATGGAGCTGGAGAAGTTCTATAAAGAAGACCACACCTTTTACAAGATCATTGTGGGTGATTTTAATGCCAAGATAGGACTGAGAAGATCAGCTGAAGAACTTCACATCGGGACCCATGGCCTAGAATGGAATGAACAGGGTGAGAGACTGTCTGAGTTCATCATGTCGACCAAGACCATTCATGGTAACTCACAGTTCCAGAAGGCAGAATCTAAACGTTGGACATGGGAGTCTCCCGGTGGATGATTCCACAAGGAAATAGACCACATCATATTCAATCGATGGTTTTGCCTGACCGATGTCTCTGTTGTCCCAAAATTCCGAGCGGGATCGGACCACCGTCTCCTTCGTGCAAAATTCTACTTCACAGAGCGGGGAGAAAGGGCTGCAAAGTTCAAAAAGAGAACTCCCAGAACGACCACCAACTGGGAGCTCTTTGGCACTATTGCGGCAACATGGGAAGATGCCATTGTTGACAACATTGACGAGGAATATGATCGACTGGTTCAGCACCTCCATGATTGCGCGAGGAACGCCAAGAGAGAGATAGCCACAAAAAAAAGTCTGTCTTCGAAAACTCTTGAGCTTATTCACCAACGTAGTTTGGCGCATGCCTCAGGCAACCGCAAGCTAATGTCTGAGCTCGCAAAGCAGTACAGAGATGCGATCAAGGAAGACCTCAAAGAGAGAAGAGCAGAAGTGCTGGTAGATGCGGCAGTAGCCGGGAAAAGTATTCGTAACGCCCACCTGTCCTTCGCCAACTACAAGACCAAGATGACTGCCCTCCGATGTTTTGATGGATCCGTCACATCCTCCAGAATAGCAATGGAGAAGATTATCCACGACTTCTACTCAAATCTCTTCGATAGCCATGTCCACTTGCCAACATACCAAATTCCACAGGATGGATATGTCATTCCCAACGTTCTCCTTTCCAAAATCCGACACGCCATTTCGTCAGTAAAGAAACAAACAGCACCCGGCCCAGACAAGGTCAGACCTGAACACCTGAAGAACCTGCCGTCAGTACTCATCAATACACTGGCTCGGCTATTCACATGCTACCTGTCTGAATGCAAGGTTCCGTCCCAATGGAAAACCAGAAGGACCGTACTACTGTTCAAGAAGGGAGACATTCATGACATAGGCAACTATCACCCAATCTGCCTATTGTCTGTCATCTACAAGTTGTTCACTCGAGTCATCCTAAATAGGACTGGCAGAACACTAGATGAAGGACAACCATGCGAGCAAGCCGGGTTCCGCAAAGGATTCAGCACCATCGACCATATCCGCATGATAACCAAGCTCATTGAGATTTCTCGGGAGTTCAAGATGCCGCTCTGTTTAACGTTCATTGATTTAAAAAAGGCCTTTGATTCTGTTGAGATGGAAGCGGTCATTGAAGCCCTAGCCAATCAGGGCATTCAAGCCCAATACATTAAGATCCTCCATGAGCTGTATTGCGGATTCACTACCAGGATCTCACCATTCTACAAAGAAGTAATCATTGATGTCAAGAGAGGGGTTTGGCAGGGTGATACCATTTCACCAAAACTCTTCAGTGCCACCCTCGAGAACATCATGTGACGACTGGAATGGGAAGGAATGGGAGTGAAGATAGATGGTCGGCAACTACACCACCTCCGCTTTGCTGATGACATTGTTTTAATAACACCAAACATCAGCCAAGCAGCACAAATGCTGGCCGACTTTGACCGTGAGTGTGGAAAGGTAGGACTACAGCTGAATCTTACGAATCTTACGAAGACAATGTTTATGAGAAACAGCCTCGTTCCTGATGCCCCATTCGCTCTCAACGGAACGACCATCTCCAAATGCAACAGCTACGTGTACCTAGGTCGAGAAGTCAACATGACAAATGACCTGGCACCTGAGCTGCGCAGGAGGAAGAGAGCGGCTTGGAACGCCTTCAAGAACGTCAAAGAAATAGCTAAGAGGATGAAGAACCTCCGGCTCCGGGCACATCTCTTTGATTCCACTGTTCTTCCTGCATTAACATATGCCTCAGAGACCTGGGCCCTACGTAAACAGGATGAGAATGCTACTCGGGTCTCCCAAAGAGGAATTGAAATGAGCTATGCTTGGAGTATCACGTTTCACTCAAATGAGAGAAAGAATCTGGAGTTCCGACATCCGTAGACGATCAAGAATCAGGGACGCTGTCTCGTTTGCCAAGGTGTCAAAAATCAGATGGGCTCTTCACGTAATGAGATTTAAAGACGACTGCTGGACTAGAGCTGTTACCGACTGGATCCCACGGGATGTCAAAAGACCGCATGGCCGCCCACCTACCAGATGGTCAGACTTCTTCATCAAGATCATGAACGATCGGTTTGAGGCTCTTCATGTTCCCAGAGTGAACAGATGCCAATGGGCTACACTAGCACGCGACAAGGACAAATGGAGACCTTACTGGCGCCCGCTCGAGCAAATCGAAGACTAACGGGAAGTTAAGTGTGATTAAATGAGCTATAGTACAGCATGTGCGGTGCTTTGCCATGGTCATGACTGACCCGGGTAGATCCCTGCATCCCAGGAGGAAGCCTGACAATTGCCAACTGTGGTGAAATAACAAAAACAGGAAAAAAAAAGCGAACACCTGAAACAGTTATTTGCATCGCTGTCAATGATCCTGGCTCATCAGAATCACGGTCCCTGAGGAAAACACAGCCCAGCCTGACACCGTGTGCCAATGAAGATTTGTCCAGGATCAGTAGCATGAGCTCTCACCAATGGCCCGCAGGTGCTGGAAAGTCTCGAGCATTATGTCTCTGTAAAGCTTTCTCCAAGTGGCATCCAGGCACGTCCACTCCTCTGGGGAGAAGCTCACGGCTACAGTGGCGAAGGTAACTGCATCCAGAGCCAATACATAGAGGGGCAGTGTCAGGGCCCATTTCTACCCCATTCCAAGGCTGTTAGGATAGAACCCCTCTGGGCCCTAACAGGATTCAGGGCCTCTCTCTTGGGAGGAACCCACCTTGATTTATTTCTCTCCATGCACCCTCCTGACTGACGTGGAGAAATCACTCCAGTAATCACTCTATGGTAGTCTGACCTGGTAAAATGTGAGGGCACTGTACAGGAAGGTTTCTGGAGATGCCAGTTTTTATACCGCAACCCCAGGGCGAATCGCAAACTACTGGTCCAGTGAGCACTGCAGAGTAACAACTCAGTACAAGCAACAGGACCCAAAAGGCAAAGCTGAGTTTGGCCCAAAGAAGAAACACACACACACAACACCCCTGCCTCCCATACACACACTGTTCTGGGGATTAGAAGGGGACACTCGATGAGCAGCCAGTGACTCAAAACTGGCTTTGAGTCATATGAGGATATATGTGTCTGTAGGACTTTGAAAATCACGTTTCAGGGCTGCCCCAAATCCTTGTTGAACCAGGAAAAGTGTATTTTTGGTTGGCTTCTTTGATTATCCCCTGATTAAGATCAAGTGTTTCTCCTGGTTCTGCGCTCCAGCCTTAACAACTGGCAGTGCTCAGGGAACAATATGAAATGAAGGTGATTGGCCATGAACTGGCCGGGTTCGAGGAAAATGCCCTACCACTGTACTACCTCTCTGGCCACATGTAAAAGTGTCCTGATCTCCAACATCTCTGGCAGTCCTGGAGATCTTCTGCTTGGTCTACCTGGGACCAGCACATGCCTGAAAGTGCACACACAGCATCATGACAGTGTGTGACTGAGCAGTGACACACTCCAGAACAGGAAGGAAAAAAAAGAGAAAATGCATATCCTGGTGCCCAAAGTCATTGTAGCTGCCAAGGCACATAAGGGGCCATGTGACTCTGGAGGCCCCAATGCCCATCAGAGGTGAATCCAGAGCACAGAGACAAGAGGAAGCCTTGAGCACCTCCACTGTGGGATAACAACAACAACAAATAAAATAGAAAACAAAACAGCAGATGTAGTTACAATACAGCGGGTTCAGGAATATCAGATAGGACTGTCAATTCCCACTGTCCCATCTGGTCCCCAAGCACTGTCAGCTGCAATGTCAAATGCAGAGCCAGAAGTTACCCCGGATTATCACTAGGCGTGACTCTCTCATCACTTCACAAAACAAAAGAAGCTGAAGTAAGTCTTGAATCCAAGGCCCCTGATAGGGTCCCTGAGACCTGGCAGGAGTGAACCTTGAGCACTGAATTGGGAGAACTCATTGAGCACCGCTGGGTGTGGCTGAACCTAACGAATGAAAGTGGGCCCACAAAGGGCTGGTCTGGTAACATTCCTGGGGCGACCCCTAGACCCAGTCTGTGACCGCCTGGGGACTCCGAGTGTCCCTGCGGGAACTGATGGAGAGGCGGCCCACGCATGCCCGATCGACCTGCGGGGAAACTGAGACTTCCCTGGCAATCACTTTTTCTTTGGTTGGGGGCCAGAGTGATAGGGTAGAAGGGAGGTCGTGGGCCACGCTTCCGACACCCCATGGGGTCCCCTGAGCCCCCAGGAGGGACTCTTGAGCACAGAGCTGGGAGTCAGCCCCGAGCACTGCTGGGCGGGACTAGCAGCTTTCAGAATAAGATCTCTCCAGTGAAAACCATTCTTGTTTCCCTAAAAATTAATTAATGAATGAAAGACACAAACCTCTCGGCAGGGGGCTCAGGGCATCCCAGGGAGGGGCCGCCATCCCCCACCCAGCATAGGGGGCAACCCTGCTGCTCACAAGGCAGAGACCGTGGAGACTTAGGGCGCCCAGAGAGACCACTCAGCGGACGGCAGGGAAACTGGCCCACCAGGACCCCCGTCTGCCCTGGGCGCCCCCTTTCCGCTCCCCGACTCCTCACGCTCCAACAATGGTGACTGACAGGTTATTCCGCCTCCGCAAAGACCCCAGGAAAAGACCCGGACTCCATGACCTCACCTACATTTCCGGTCAGAGTTTTTTTTTTTAAAATTTTTATTAATGAAACACCATGAGGTACAGTTAAAATGATATCTCATTGTTTTTGATCTGCATCTCCCTGATGATTAATGATGTAGAGCATTTTCTTATGTGCCTTTTTGCCATTCAGATTTCTTCTTTGAGAAAGTTTCTATTCATTTTGTCGCTCCATTTTTGATGGGGTTGGATGTTTTCTTCTCGTGGAGTTCAACCAGTACTTTGTATATCCTTGATATCAATCCTTGTCGGATGTGTATTTGGCGAATATCCTTTCCTATTCTGTGGACTGTCTTTGTATTTTGGTCACTGTTTCTTTGTAGGTGCAGAAGCTTGTTAGTTTAAGATAGTCCCATTTGTCTATCTCTGTTTTCACTTGCTTGGCCAGTGGAGTGACATCTCTGATGATATAATTTGCTTCAATGTCATGGAGGGTTTTGCCAACTTTGTCTTCAATGTACCTTGTGGATTCTGGTCTGATGTTGAGGTCTTTAATCCATTTTGATCTTACATGGTGTTAGGCAGAGATCTGAGCCCACTTTTTTGTATGTAGGCGTCCAGCACAGTTTTGCCAGCACCATTTGTTAAAAAGGTTTTCCTTGTTCCACTTCACTTTTCTTGCCCCCTTATCAAAGATTAGATGATCATACACTTGAGGGGATATGTCAATATATTCAACCCTGTTCCATTGGCCTGCAACTCTGCCTTTGTTCCAGTACCATGCTGTTTTAATTATTACTGCTTTGTAAGTTTGAATTTTGGGAGGTTGATTCCTCCCATTTTCTTTTTCCCAAGAATTGCTTTAGCTATTCGTGGGGGCTTATTGTTCCATATAAATTTCAAGAGTGTTTGCTCCATTTCTTTGAAGAATGTCATGGGTATCCTTATAGGGATAGCATTGAATTTGTACAATGCTTTGGGAAGTATTGCCATTTTGAAAATGTTAATTCTCCCGATCCATGAGCAGGGGATATAGTTTCATTTTCAAGTGTCCTCTTTATTTCCTGAAGTAGCGTTTTGTAGTTTTCTTTGTACAGGTGAATTTAGACCGTTGACGTTGAGAGAGATTATTGTTATGGGGTTTTGTGCCATCTTTCTGTGAGGGTCTTTTGTGCTTATAGGATTGTCTTGTCTTATAGTAGCCCCTTTAGCCCTTCTTTTTAGGTTTGGTTTTGAGTCTATGAAATTCCTGAGCTGCTGTTTATCTAGAAAAAGTGTACCATTCCTTCGATTTTGAGTGAGAGTTTAGCCGGATAGAGTATTCTTGGTGAAGCATTCATTTCTGGTCAGAGTCTTAAAGTGTCAGACTCCAAATAGTCCTTACCAGGTACTTTCAGGCCGGGAAAGTTATATTTCCCCTCCGTCTATGGTCTTGGATCAGATAGCAGGACATCTGAGGGGGTCACCAGGTACCGGATAGATTGAGAGGGAGGGACATATGGAGACAAAATTTTTACGTTTTCACTAAGGGAATAAAATTCACAAATATTTCCTTGCAAACACCTACCTGTACAGTGTCTCAACCCTAACCCCCAACCAACACCACCAAAAAGTAATGCTCAGAAATCACTGGGCATTAATATTCAGATGTCATGTTTTGTGTTGGTTGATCCATTTTGTGGGGGGAGGCATTCTGAAATGCTGAGGAATTTTTTCTGACTGCTCAGGTATCACTGCACACTGGGCTCGGGGATTCCGCTGGGGTTCTAAACATGGATCCTGGGGCAGCTACTTCCCAGTTGGACTGATTTTTTTACATTGCACAAAACTTCCAATTGCTGGAGTAGCTCCAACTGTTCATGTATTCTGTTACACGAGTGAGCTAGAAACAAAGTGAATCACATGCCCAGAATGGGGCTTTGGGGTGGCCCAGAATGACGCTCAGGCATTGGTGAATGGGAAAGTATTATATGTGTAATCAATATTTGTGTATATGTGTTTGTGTATCTTCACATCCATTGGTGTTCTCAAGCTACTGCTAGCTCTGTGCTCAGAAACTCTTCAAACAGTGCTCAAGTCGACAATGCACTGAATTCTATTGGGATGTAAAATGGGTCAGCTACATGAATGGAAAGTCGTTTCCTTGCTCTGTAACTGAGTAGTCATTTATTAATTTAGTAGTGGATAAATTATGCAGCAAACATTAAATTCTTCAAAATTTGAACCAGTGGTCAAGAAGAATTATAGAGT
The DNA here is from genome assembly GCF_029834395.1 of Sorex fumeus. Lineage (NCBI taxonomy): Eukaryota > Metazoa > Chordata > Mammalia > Eulipotyphla > Soricidae > Sorex > Sorex fumeus. The sequence goes on from NW_026606098.1 coordinate 11,422,508, forward strand.
GGGTGTGCAGGAGAAAGTCACTTTTTCAGACATGTTGACTGATTATTCAGTTATGATGTTTTATTTATTATAGTAAAATATAAATAAAATATATAGTAAAATGGAGGGCTGGGGCAATAGCACAGTGGGTAAGACATTTGTCTTGCACGCCGCCAACCTGGGTTTGATTCTCCGTCCCTCTCATAGAGACCGTCAAGCTACCTGCCGAGAGTATCCCGCCCGCACGGCAGAGCCTGGCAAGCTCTGCGTGGCATATTTGATATGCCAAAAAAAGTAACAAGAAGTCTCACATTGGAGATGTTACTGGTGCCAGCTGGAGCAAATCGATGAACAACAGAACGGGACAACAGTGCTACAGTGCTTAATAGTAAAATATGAAATTTAGTTAATTTAGAAGTTTACTTTTTAGTTTGCAGAGTTGATAACCGTATTAATAGACTTAATTTCTTGCAGTCCTTCACAAGAGCACCTGCCAGTCATGGAGTAAAATAGCAACAATGGTTTAGGGTTCACCCGAGTGATGTGGTTAATGATCAATACTTGATTGCTTTGTGTAGTCAGTTTTACTATCTTCTATATCAATGCTTGCTTCACTTTACTGGGTGCCAGGACATGGGCCTAATGAGTTAACTAATTTTGTGGGTGCTTATGAAAATGACAGGTGCGCCAGGATGTGTTTTTCCTAACCAAAAGCCTGTGCATGTGCAGGGAGGCTGCCGCTCTTGCCTAGCAGGACAACCCGCCAGCTAGTGTGAATACACTCCTCCAAAATTTATTTGTCTCCTTTGGTCTCCTTTGGTCATGACCTCAAAAACTTTGAGGCTCATGTGGGATTTGATGGTTGACCACAGCACAACAGTTACTGTGGACAGCTGCAGAGATTTTTTTTGGAAGTAAAACAAATTTTATTTGGAGAGCTTTTTGAAGGTGAAGTGAGTGAGGAGGAGGAGAAAGACAGAGAGAGGGAGTAACACACTCAAGAGAGAACGCAGGCCTCTCTGCCCTTGGAGAGAGCCCCTACGCACATTCCAGCATTAGACACAAATATGAAAGTTCACATCTCAAGAGGAGATGAGGGCGACACATGTGCTGGGGCACTACATGTGCTTGGCCACGTAGGCACATGCAGCACATGGAATCGGGCAGCATTTTTGCCGCAGCAGAGATTTTTCAAAGTACCACTTTGTTTTTGCTTTGTCCAAACCTTTGCACAGTTGCCCAGGGTGTCGGAAAAACTGATGTCCCCAAATCTTTCAGATTTGGCTATCAGGAGGCCTCCGTTCCTCACCAAGGAGTCGCTGATGATCTTCTCTTTGTAAGTCACTGTAAGTCACTGTCCGGGACTTTGTGGAAGGATGGACACAGTGCTACTTGCCCCGAGTAGGCCCAGATGCGGCATGCCGAGATGGACCACAGGGGCCATGTGAAACATCTTAGCACAAGCGCATTATTCTCAGGATCGGTGAGCTTTTGTTATTTTTGTTTTCTTTTTTGTATTAATTTGGGAGGGGGCACACCAAGCAGTGCTCTGGGATGAGTCCTAGTGGGGTGCCGGGAATCATATGGGTGTTGGGGACGGAGCCCAGGTTTCCACTTGATGCAAAGCAAGTGTCCTTCCCACTGCACTATCACTAGGGCCCACAAACCAGTTCTTTGACACAATTAACACTTGTACTAACTTTCTATAGAAGGAAATCTCACAGTATTCCGCTAGTATGAAAAATACTAGAATTTTTTAAGTTTCAAATGGACTCATTTCAGTGCCCAGGGAGACTAAGGCCCTCCAACTCCCAGCATCAGACTGGATTTCCTCCTGAGTTGTCGGGAGACCATAGTTGTCGTGGTTGGGATGGAGCCTGGACCCCCACCTTTCAAGTCACATGCTTGCTCCACTTGTTAAGGTCCGTGATTGATAATCTCCCCTCTACAAATCATACAAAGAGTCCAGCCAGTAATGCAAAACACAAGCGGAGTTTATTCAAGCCAGCGAGTTGGGGTCAAGCTCTTAGGCACGCAGGCCAAAGCAAGACCCTGAGCAAGGGAGAAGCTGGAATTTTTTTTTTTTTGCTTTTTGGGTCACACCCGGCGATGCTCAGGGGTTACTCCTGGCTTTGCACTCAGGAATCACTCCTGGCGGTGCTCGGGGCCCATATGGTATGCTGGGAATCGAACCTGGGTCGGTCGCGTGCAAGGCAAATGCCCTACTCGCTGTGCCATTGCTCCAGCCCCGGGAGAAGCTGGAATTTTTATAGTCAGTGTGTGAGTCATAGTCTATGCTTACAGTTTCAAAGTGAGATATAAGTAAAAGATCGAGATTCAGCCTAGTTTCAAACAGCACAATGAGTCGTTACAAACAGGTCTTCTTATCCTGATAATTGCCTGGCCTCCTCCCCGGCTCCCATCCAGGCAGTTTCTGGGAACCAGGGCCGACCTATCAGTCGGGGAGGATGAAGGAGAATTCTAAGAACCAAGGCTGAGTTATCATCCTGGGGGGGGGGTGTGGGGAGAAGCAGGACTCTGAGAACCAAGACCAAGCTTCCGCCCTTTCTCCCCTTCCAACACTTCCTATGTTGAAGTACTAACAACACTTCCTATGTTGAAGTCCTAACGTCCAGCACCTCCTGATGATTTGGAATGAATTGATGTAGGCACACAGAGAGGAAAGGCCCTCTCCCAAGGCAATGCCAGTAAATTTCCTGGGAATAGCTCTGAAGTTGTGAAGACTAACCCTGCAGAAAAGAGAAACTAAGGTTTGATCAGACTCTCACCTATGGCCAGCAACAGACACAGAGAAGATCCTGCAGAAATAAAAGGCCAGGAAAGAAATTTCAAAGAAGACTCATCACCACTCCCAACCCCCTAGGCAACCTCCTTACCTACGGACTTTTACCTAGGTAAAAACCCCACATGAAGGCAGGTTGGAGAAGCCCTTTATAGGCTACCTTGAACAAAGGAAGGGCTTGGATATGCTGCCCGAGCCCATGTGCTGTTTGTGCCCCGTGGACGGGAACATGTGTCACCCACATCTCCCCTCTTGAGATGTGGACTTTGATGTCTAATGTTGGAGTGTGTGTAGGGGCTCTCCCTGACCTTGGAGAAGCCCAGGTTCTCTCTTTAGTGCATTACTCTCCAGTCTCTCCCACTTTCTCTCCCTCCTTCCCTTCAAAATCTCCAAGTAAAATCTGTTTGACTTCACTGCTTGTCTTCTCCTGAAATTCTTTTCTACGAGGCAAGACCCCAGTGACCCTGTCCCAGGTGGCAGAGGTGGATGGGGAGAATGTGACGGTCTTTCTCCTCCCCACTTCAAGGAAGCTACCCGTGGGGTCCAGTTACATCAGTATGACTTTGAATAGGTTGAGATTCTAATGAGTTGTTTGAGGTGGACCTTAACCCAATGTTCCTGGTGGTCTTATAAAAGCTGATAGGGGTATAAATATAGAGAACTGTGTGAAGACAAAGGAAGAACATTTTGTTTTGGCAACCCCATAAAAGCATGCAATATATTTCAATGAAAACAGAACACTTGGTTTTCACAACTTTCTCCACACAATTTTCACATGAGAGTTTCTCTGAGGCTCTGGGCATCTTTTTTTAGTGACAAAGTCCTGGCAGTGCTCAGAGAACCATATGGGATCCAAGGATTGAACTCCAGGTCGGCCTTTTGCAAAGCCAACACCCTCTACGCTGTGCTATCATTCTGGCCCTGGCTCTGGGTGTTCTTAGCAGCAGATACCAATAACTTCTCTGAGTCCAGGTTAAAGCCAAATGAAGGGCTGGTTTTCTGCGTGTTGAGTGAAACGTTTTGTTCTCAGTAATGGAGACAATATTATACAAATGAAAGTGAACAAAAGTTAAGGACTATCTCCTCCCAGGGAGGTAACTGTGAGTTTCAAAGAGCTTTGCTACAGGTTTTGACCTTGGATTTCTTCCATTATGGCCTGTTTCCTCATTTCTCTTATTTTATCTCCCACTTATTAAGCAGGTATGATGTGCTCGGCTCTATATGCCAGGTAGTGGTACAGAAACACACTCAAAAAAATCACATCCCTGCCCATTGGGCTGAACAGTCTGGTCAGGGAGGTGACTCAAAAGGCTGAATATATATGTGGCAAATAGGATCTCTGATTTGATCTCCAGCACCTCAGTTTCCCCAATTACCACGGAGCACTGGACTTGGAGAATCCCCACGGCACTACCAGTGATGTCCCTACCCCATCCCCCAAAAGAAAAATAAGCCAATGACTCCCATAAACTGGACAAACAACATCCATCTGAAAGAGAATTGGTAAGAGAATGAAGACTAAAGATTTACATACCTGAGCCGAAAAATCTGCAGATAAAAATAGATGTTGGAGCTATAGGTTATAGACTGGAGACTTCATATATATATATATGATTTTATTATTGAATCCCTCTGAGATAGACCCTTACAAAGATCCTCATGATTAGAATTTTAGTCATAGATTGTTCCAACACCCATCCCTCCACCAGTGTACATATCCTAGCACCAGTGCCCCAGGTTATCTCCCATCAACCCCCACACCCCAGCTTGCCTCTATAGCAGACGCTTTCCTTCTCCCTCCCTTTCTCTTTCCCTCTCACCTTCCCTACCCCCAAATCAGGATATTTATTAAAGTTTTAGGAAGACACATCCAGTGGTGCTCAGGGCATCAGAACTCCAGCCTGTGTGTCCTGCACACTGACCACACACCCCAGCTCATCTTCTCTATCCAACAGAGCTCACTGGTCACATTGAGGCATTTCTGTTCTGAAATGTAAGTAGTTCACCTGGATTATATGGGGGTTGTGTGTGTGTGTGTGTGTGTGTGTGGAGAGAGGGCCCCACCTGCCTATGCTCAGGGCTTACTTGACTCGGGAACCATGTGAGATGCCTGGGATCAGACTTGGGTCAGCCGTGTGTAACCAAGTGTCTTACCCGCTATGTAATCTCTACGGCCACTTGAACCGATATTAAATGACCAGGATTAAAAATAGCATGGGGCTAGGTGAAATGAGTCAGAAAGAGAGGGATAGACATAGAGTGACTACACTCATTTGTGAAATATAAAATAACATAATATGAGATTAACACCCGAGGACAGTAGAGACAAGGGTCAGGAGGACTTCTCCATGGATTGGAAGCCAGCCTCGTGTGCTGGGGAAAAGGCAGTTGGGTTGGAGAAGGGACCATTAAGTCAATGGTGGTTGGAGGGATTGTTCTGGATAGGAGATGAGTGCTCAAAGTAGAATAAGGGCAAAACATGGCTGCTCAGTTTTTGTATTGCAAACCATGATGCCCAAGAGTATAAAGAGTAAGGAGGAAGTTGCCTGCCACAGAGGCAGGGCGTGGGATGGGGTGAATGTGGTGGGAGGGATACTGGGGACATTGGTGGAAAGTTCGCACTGGTGGAGAGATGAGTGTTCGATCATGTATGACTGAAACTCAATCATGAAAGCTTTGTAACTATCTCACTGTGATCCTATATATATATCTATATATATGTATATAGATATTATGGGACGAGAGGCTATTGTGTTGGATGGTGCAGCTAAGGATAGTGCAAATAGAAGTGTTCAATGAGCAATTGAGGAATATTTGCTGAGTTCAAAAGAAAATTCAGGATGCAGAGGGTATGAGGTGTAAAGGTATAAAGTGGTGGGAGTTGGGAGTTGAGGATGAAGAAGAGGGAGGATTAAAGTCACAGGAAGTGGGCCAGAGTGGAGTTCTGATGGCCATTGGCCTTGTGTGTGACTGGTCTGGATTTGAAACCCAGCATCCCATATGGTCTCCCAAGCATTTCTGAATGCAGAGGCAGGAGTCACCCCTGAGTATCTCTGGGCATGGTCTACAAGCAAATCAAAAAAGGTGAAAAAAATAAAGTCACAGGAATTCCTGAAACATGCCCTAGTCTCAAATCAGCTTGGCCCAAAAGGTGAGAGACAGAGACAGAGAAACAGAAAGTGACAGAGACAAAGACAGAGACAGAGACAAAGAGAGAGAATAAATGTGCCTGTAATAGAGATGGGGTTGGGCAATGTGAAACTGGGGCACCAGTGGTGGGAAATGTACACTGGTGAAGGGGCAGGTGTTGGGACATTTCATGACTGAAATCCAATCATAAACAAGTTTGTCACTGTATTTCACTGTGATTCAATTAAAATAATTTTTAAAATAAATAATAACCATAAAATGGGTTTGTCCAATTTCTTTTTTAACCCTATTTTATTTTCTGGTGACACTCAGGGGCTGCTTCCAGCCCTGTGCTGGGGTGGGGGGGAGTCACTCCTGACAGTGAGTGGGGGACCAGGGAGTGTGGGGATCCATCCTGGGTCTGGCATGCAGAGCATTAACTCGGTTCTTATCTAATTTCTTAACATACAAACTGGTGGGACTGCCTAGAGTGAAGCATGGGAGCACGTGGGAGCTGGAGGTCTCTTCCTGCTGCTGGAACATCTTCAGGAGAGAGGGGGGGAGTTGTAGCCCAGCACCCCATAGAGAACATACAATCTCTCGGATACAAAGAGTGGGGAATGACAAATGCACGTTTATGTTTGCATGAAGGAATCCAGGAAAGAAACCCTAAGTGATGAACTCTAGGGGAAGCACAGGACAATGGGGACCAAAGGACCGGGGACACCCTTGGGACTGTGTTGTCCCACTTCTACAGAGAAGTCACTTTCTGATGAGGTCTGTGCCTTAGGGAGTCCCGTTACCTCGAGAGTAGATGTATTCCTGAGTCTGTAGGTTTTTGACAACTGAACGAACCATTTCCACACAAAATTCAAAGGCTTGAAGTGAGTTTACTACAAATCCAAGTTAGTCAAGGAAAAGAAAGCTGTACATTACCCGCCCCCAAATCCAAGCATCTCCTTCTGCCCATGTACGATGTTACTCGTACTGTCCAGTGATGGTTGGTCCTGAGTACAATGGCCTGGTCCTGTCCCTCGCTGTCTGCTAGTCTATGATCTGGTCTTGTCTCTGCACCGTTCTCTCTCCCAGGTCTAGAACCTGTGCTGGTCTGAAAGCTGTCACCGATGTCCCCCCTATTGGGCCCTGTTGGGTCTGTCTGGGACTGTCCCCCACAAGCCTTCTGGCTCCCAAACTTCTCTCGTCTCTATTCACAGTCACTTGCACGTGGGCGCGGACCTTTGCTACCCTGTTCTCTCTGTGGCCAGAGGTGAGGGGCAAAGAGAGTGTTGCCCATCTCGAGAGAGAGTGGTCACACCCTCTCAGTCATACTCGGAGGGGGCTTGGCCCTCACAATACCATCAGCCTCTGTCAAACCTTGACAGAGCAATGGCAAATGCCTCACTGTCGACAGAGGATAGCTGTACTCCATCCGGTACTCATTTTTGATCATGTGCTCAAGCTGCATGACCACACAGGAAGCTGGGAAAAAAAGACATGAGGTCATTAGGACACGGTGTTAGTGGACTGGAGAAAAGCCTGTATTGAAGGGACAGAAACAAAATCTCAGGGTGGAGCCATAGGTCAGCAGATAGGGCATTTTGCCTTGCACGCGGCAGACCTGTTTGGATCCTGGCATTCCAAAGGGTCCCCCGAGGCCCACAGGAGTGATTCCAGAGGACAAAGAAGGAGTAACCCCTGAGCATGGCCAAATGTGGCCCCAAAATCAAATAAGGAAAAAAATCTCCTTTACACCTTTATTAAACACTAGGTTTCTCTGAAATGGGAAACCTAAAGGATGGGACCAGAGAATCTCGAAATCTATGCATGTCTCAGCACAAAGCTTCAGAATCTCAAACTTGGGGAGAGCACAGCGGGGAGAGTGTTTGACATGGTCTTTGGTTTTCTTTCTCCATTTAAAGAAAATATTCTTGAAAGTCTGTGTGAAGGGGAAATCTATGTGTTTCTGCACAAGGAACCACAATAAATCATTTCCACACATTGAGGTACAGAGTAGTGCAGAGGAATGGTATCTTCTATCGAGAATTCATCAAACAGAACAATAAAGCCATTTGGGGGCCTCAGTGGTAGTACAGCAGGTAGGGTGGGTGCATGCAGCTGGCCTGGGGTTTGATCCCCAGCATCCCATAGGGTCTTCTGAGAACTGCCAATAGTAACTCCTGAGCAGCACTGAGGGTGACCCAGGAAGCTGGGGGGTGGGGGGTGGAGAAGAATTTAACTCATTTAATAAATGAAAATAGGTTATCTGGTATTTCTCCCTCCAGACTTAATTGTTTCAATTCAAGCATTTTCACAATGGCTCTGAGTGACAGAATTCTTAGTCTTTGTTTAGGGCTGGGAAGATGGCTCCATGGGCTGGAACACACGTGCTCTGCACGCTGGAGCCCCAGATTGAATTTCTGGCACATGGTCCAGATCTGTTCACAAAGTAAAAGCAAATAAAGTTGGATTTGTTTGTGGTGAGGTCAAATAGTGGCGTGTAGTAAGATTGGGAATGTCAGCACTGGTTCAAACAAATTACCTTAACTATAATACTTTTTTTTTTTTTATCTTGTGCAGATGATTCATTACTGTATATTTTATTTTAAAGGTAAAGGTAAAGGCCCTCCCGTTGATCATCGATTTGCTCGAGCGGGCCCAGTAACGTCTCCATTGGAGACTTTGTTGTTACTGTGTCTGGCATATCGAATACTCTCGGTAGCTTGCCGGGCTCTCCGAGAGGGGCGGAGGAATCGAACTCGGGTCGGCCATGTTGGCTGCTTGTAAGGCGAATGCCCTACCGCTGTGCTATTTTTTTAAATTGTTATTAGTGAGACACTATGAGGTACAGTTGTAGACTTACAAATTTTTGTTCTTGGGTTTCAATTATGTAATACATTTTTAAGATCTACACATGCGCTTTTTGTATTCAGTTCTTTTATAACATTTGCTGAGCAACTCTGTTCCTACTTACGCTCTTTGAATCAACTGGCTCCTGCTCTTCACTCCGAGTTGAGCCTGGAATGATCACATTCATACTCTTAGGCCTTCGAAATCAGAACACTTTATTTTTCTAAATAGAAAAATAAAGCAGAACTTTTTAAAAAAAAACTGTTGTTGAAGGCAGGGAAATAATTTTTTTTTTATTTTTGGGTCACACCTGGCGATGCACAGGGGTTACTCCTGGCTCTGAACTCAGGAATTACCCCTGGGGGTGTTCAGGGGAAAAAATCCGATGCTGGGAGTCGAACACGGGTAGGCCGTGAGCAAGGCAGTACCCGCTATGCTGTCGCTCCAGCCCAAGACTATTTTTTTTGTTAGTGAAACACCATGAGGTACAGTTGTGGACTTACAAGTTGTTGTGCTTGGGTTTCAGTTATGCAATGATCGAGTACCCATCCCACCACCGGTGCCCATTGTCCGCCCCCACCAATCCCATTATCCCTCCCATCCCCCCACCCCCATCCTACCCTGCCTCTGTGCCAAGACTATTTTTTTAACACAAGGTATTGGTCATGTAAAATTCAAATCTTGGTCATCTAAAATTAACAGTACGCGATTGCTTAATCGAACAGAAGGAGCACTGCTGGTGAAAGAATGTAGCAGGCATTCAGAACAAATTAAGGGTCAGCAATCTTCATACTTTCCTCTAAGGAAACTTTTTGGGATCATTTTTAGCGGATTTCCATAACGAGCAATACAAACTACATTATTGAGGTTCTTCTTTGGGGGCCAGGGTGGAAACATTTGAAATGCAGAGGTGGGAAGGTGGAATGGTGGTGGACTTGGTGTTGGGATATTCAATAAAGAATGTTATTGTGAACAGCTTTATAAGAATAAAATAAAATCTAAAATGAAAACAATTAATGGTTGGCTAGAGGAAAAGAAAAGAGGAAGGAAAGGAAAAGGCAGCAGCCTGCTTGAGTAAAATCCACCCAGTGAAGTAGAAGCACAGCAGGATCGCCTGGGGACAGATAGGGTGCCCAAGATGATGCCACACTTACGCAAGTGATGGTCCTGAGCTCCTGCTGCATGGAGCACTTTTCTGTCGAGTCCCTGCAGAAGTTTGGATCCATACCATGGTTATAAAGTATGTCCTTGTTCTTCATGAGGTTGACCCTAGAAGCAGGACACAGAGTCATCGGGATGACTTCTGGGTTTCCCCTGCGCATTCAAACCTGCTGATGTTAGTTCAGAATGGGAGTCTCTTCTGCCTTGCTCGTTTCCACGTAGCCAAATTCTCACCATCACCTCTTTAGAGATCTCTCCTGGAAGCAAGCAAGGGTTGCTTCTCTGACTTCTGCTGAGAGTTGACCTTGCTGTTCCCCAATCCTGCCCCCCGCCCCAGGAGTTACCCACTTCATTAGAAAGAAGTTGAAGGGTCAGGGTCGAACCACACTCGGGGACCTCCGGGCTTATTCCTACCTCCATGTTCACGAGGGACCTCAGGTGTTGCTTGGGTAACTTATGTGGTGCCAGGATTCGAATCCAGTCCCATTGCATGCAGACTGTCTTGTCATGTGGCTTCCATCCCCATTTTTTTAAAAAAAATTTATTTTTAGAAAGTTGTTCACTATCATTTATGGCACTCAGTATTCCAACACCAATTCCACCACCATTCCCCCTTCCCACCACCATTATTTTAAATCGTCCCAACACCACACAAACCTGTGCCAAAGGCAGATCCTAAATCATTTATTTTGTATTGCTTGTTATGAATACTCTGCTAACAATGATTCTGAAGGGTTTCCTTTGAGGAAAGGGGGTGGAGATTGTTGTAGCTTACCCTGGAGACATTAAGACCTTGTAAAAGAGATCACTAACATGTGACAGGTTGAGCCTTGAGTGTTACCTGTCCTTTTTTTTTTGTCAAAAGAAAAGACACTAATACAAGGCAACTCTCACTGAATGTAATGTAATTCGACCCCCCACGATGTAAATGCCAATTTACATTGGCACGACATAAATGCCAATGTAATTTGACCCTCCACAATGTAAATCAGTAATGTCAGTGGAGCTAATGTATTCCGATCTCATAAACTTCTTGTACTTTCTAGCTACAAGGACAAACATCTGGAAATAGAAGAAAGCCCTGGTCAACAAGGAAATGTGTCACCATGTCCCATATTTCAAACTGCTACCATGCATATGCATTTTTTACCTATTTAAGGAAAATAGCCAGAGAGGCCACCTTAACCATCCCCCCACCCAAATCAAGGAAAGTGATTTCTTTAAATATTCCTTCCCACTATATTACTTTCTTTGGGAGTTGGGCCACACCCAGTGATGTTCAACAGTTCCTCCTGTTTCCACACTCAAGAAGTAATCCTGGCAGTGCTCAGAGAACAAGATGGGGTTCTGGGGATAGAAACTGGATTGGCCCTGTGCAACACAAATGCCTTACTCTCTCTACTAACTCTCTGGAACCTAAAACTCTTTTTTTTTGCTCTTTGCTTTTTGGGTCACATCTGGCGATACACAGCAGTTACTACTCACTCTGCTCTCAGGAATTAATCCTGGCAGTGCTTGGAGAACCATATGAGATACTGGAATTCAAACCCAGGTCAGCCGCGTGCAAGGCAAACAACCTACCTGCTGTGCTATCGCTGCAGCCCCTAAAACTCTTTCCTTTGGCTACATAGGAGTAGAAGATTGAAGCTAGTATCCAGGAACTCCTGGAACACAGCACCCAGGAAGAAATAGTCCCTTCTTCCCACCAGCTCACCTGAGCTAATGCCCAGGTGAAGGTCCTCATGAACCCCTCAGCAATCCAAGTTCCCCAAACTCTTACCTTTGAGCCCCCAATAGAACAGGAAAATCCAGTGTCATACCTCCTCATTCTCTCTAGCTTCCACAAGCATAAAGTAGCCAGGGAAGATACCCTCTGATTATCATATCTCTGATTATCATACATCTTACAGCGACATTCTGAGGAGCTTGAGGGTAAGGAAAGTCCTTCAGATTAGCCTGAGATGCCCACAGAGCGTTCAATTCCAGAAGACTGTCTCGAAGGACTTGGTGGAACCCTGAGGGAAGCACCATCCCATGAGCATTTGGGGCATTGAAAAGAAAACCTCAAACTCTTCAAGAAACACTTCATCAACAAAATAATGGACTGAGTTGCCGCCATGCTTTCATTATCCAGGCACGGTAAAAGGAAATACTGAAAGGCGTGAGAAGTTGGTGAATGAGAGATGAGAGATAAGAAGTGGATTCATGTCAGTTGGAGACGAAAGAAGAGGGATTGTCACTCTGGAGCCTAAATTTAAGCTAAAGTCTAAGGAAGGTGGACCAGAGTGACTAATGGCATTGAAACACTGGAGCTAGGTCTGGGAGACAGTCTTCTTGGTTCCCAGTGACTGCAAAACTGAACTTCTCACTTAACCAGAAACATTTTGGATCTATGTACTGCAGCTGACTTCAAGCTGGCAGCCCCCTCAGGTTTCTCCACCATAGATAAGGGTAAAGATTTTTAGAACTACTTCTGCAGATTCTTGACCTTCCTTGTCTTTCTTCTCACTTTCAATGATCATCTGGGCTGCAATAGTTGCAAAGAAAAAATATTTCAACAACTGCAAAGTCTGAAGAAAAATGAAAATCTCTGAACTAAAGACGTCATTAAAATCTTTCTGGCTTTCTTAGCATCTGTCCAAATGTAGACAACTATTGTCACAGTCCTACTCAGAGACGTGCTGCTGGCTTGCCCCATCCCACCGCCTGGCAGTGTAATTCTACTTTTTCTCTGCTTATTTTTTTCTCACACTGCACTGGAACAGGGCACACGTTAGTCAAACCATCCCTAGGTTAGTTCTGCTTCCAGACTTGCTTCTCTCAATTCATTCTTATGGTTTTCCTTTTCTGGGACATCCCTGGAAGGGCTGAGGGCTGCCACTGAGCTCTGCACTCAGGGACCATCCTCTAAATGGATTGGGGAACCATTTGTGGGGTGAGAGATAAACCCCAGGTCCACTGCCTACTAAGCAAGCACTCAACGTAATATATACTATTGTTTCTGCACATCCTTCAAGTTCCTTCTTTAGGATACAGGGTCATTTGTCTACTGTCCACTTCTGACAGCCTTTCTCTGCAGAAAACCCCAAGTTGAAGGCCAGAGAGAAAGCTAAATGGGCTACAACACATGTGGGAGACGCGGCTTCAAACTCTTTCCTGTCCTTAAAATTTTTTTGATAAAACTTCTTAGAAGCAAGCTTTGGAGAGCGTGGGGTTATCTCCAATGCCTCAATTTTCTCTATGGGGTTAAGAGAGCCCCGAGAAGAGACAGGAAGTTTTAGGTCCAAATCTTTATTGTCCACAACATCTAGGAGCCAAAAGAAAAAGAAAACCCAGGGAACAATGAGTTGGTATGTCCCTGGGCGATTCAGATATATGTGAGAATTAAGAACCACCCAAACGTTTCATTTATCTTCCTGTAATATAAACAAAGGAATGGTGTTTACGGAAAGAAATTTTACTAACATTAAAGGTGAGGCTATTGTTACCTTGCACGTGGCTAACCTAGCTTCATTCCTCGGCATCCTTCTGAGTCATGAAAGCACCACTAGGAGGAATTTCTGAGGGCAGAGCCAGGAGGAACCCGTGAGCATTGCTGGGCATGGCTAAAATTAAAACTCAGTATTTTATGTAGTCTGTCTCAGCCACACTGAAGTCTGATGCGTCCCCTGTCAATATGTCAAGCACATATTGATGGACATCTGATTTGTAAACATTTGGGGCCTGGAGTGGGGTGGGAGAGAGGCCCCACGGCCAACAATGTTCAGGGCTTACTCCTGGCTCTGCTCTCAGGGATTATTTTTGGTGCTGCTCAGGGCATCATTTGGAGTGTGCTGGGAATAACAATCCCAGGCTTGTCACATGCACAACAAGCTCCCCACCTGCTGTAATGTCCCTCTGGTCCTGCAATAATATTCTTTGGCCCAGGCTAACAGGCTCATGAGCACTAGGATCTAGGACATATTCGTTAGCCTCTTTTAGAACTGAGTGTCCTCTCTGCAAAGTAAGAAAGTCCAATGCACAGGAACTCCTGATTGTTATGTGTATAAAATGCATTGGATTAAGTGGTGTCAGGAGCTGCCGTTCAATGTCAAACTCCAGATTCTTCCACAGCAGGCGGGTCCGTGCATCCTTCCAGGATCAGCCAAATCCCCAGCTTCTTCTGACATCTTTCTTTGACCTTTACCCCTGCCCGGAAGTGAAATTCTATTTCCTCCCTCCTGACCCTCCCATACACCAAACTTGTCACCCCCCTCCTTATCCGTGATTACATGGGCTGAAACAGCTCTCAGAGAAAATATTTCAATAGCTGCAAAGTCTGATGAAAAATGAAAATCTCTGAACTAAAGACGTCATTAAAATCGTTCTTGCCTTCTCAGTGTCTATCCACATGTTGACAACTATTGCCACAGTCATACTTAGAGACATACTGATGGATCACCCAGTCCCACTGTCTGGCAGTGTAATTCTACTTTTTCTCTGCTCATGTTTTCTCACACACCACACTGGAACAGAGCTCAGATTAGGAGTCAAACCATATCTGTGTTAGTTCTGCTTCCAGACTTGCTCCTCTCAATTCATTCTTATTTTTATTCTTTTCCTTTTCTGGGACATCCCTGAAAGTGCTCAGGCTAAGAGCTAAGAGCTCTTCACTCAGCGATCATCCCCTTAACAAATTAGATTACCACATGTGGTGCGAGGCATCAACCCCAGGCCAGCTGCATAGCAAGCAAGCACCCAACCTAATGTATACTATTGCTCAAGCCTCTCCTTCAAATTAATTCTTTAGGATACAGGGTCATTTGTCTATGGTCCATTTCTGATAGCCTTTCTCAGCTGAAAACCCCAAGTTGGAGGCCAGAGAGAAAGCTCAATGGGCTACAATGCATGTGGGAGACCCTAGTTTGATCTCTTTTCTGTCCTTACCATGTATGTTAAAAAGCTTCTTCATTGTGTGAGCCAGCAACATCTAGGAGTCAAAAGAGAAAACCAAGGGAACAATTAGTTGGTATGTTGCTAGATGATTCAGATACATGTGAGAACTAAAACCACCAAATCAGTTTACTTCTTATCTTCCTGTAATAGTAACAAAAGAATCGTGTTCGCTGAATGATATTTTACTAACATAAAAATTCTTTTTTCTTTTACATTTCTTTTATTATTGAATCGCCATGAGATATAGTTAGAAGCTTTCATGTTTGAGTTTCAATCATACAATGATCAAACACTCATCCCTCCACCAGTGCACATTCTCTACCATCAAAGTTCCCAGTATACCCTCCCCTTTCCAACCCTGCCCCTGCCTCCACAGCAGGCAGCTCTGTGAATCCTTCCAGGCTCAGCCAAATCCCCAGATTCTTCTGACATCATTCTTTGCCTTTTCCACCTGCCCGGAAGGGGAATTCTATTTTCTCCCTCCTGGCCCTTCCAACCGCCTGGCAGTGTAATTCTACTTTTTTTCTTCTTATTTTTTCTCACACACCACACTGGAACAGA
Organism: Sorex fumeus; assembly: GCF_029834395.1. NCBI lineage: Eukaryota > Metazoa > Chordata > Mammalia > Eulipotyphla > Soricidae > Sorex > Sorex fumeus. The sequence continues at coordinate 11,437,923 of NW_026606098.1, forward strand.
ACTCAGGATAGGAGCCAAACCATCTCTGGATTAGTTCTACTTCCATATTTGCTCCTCTCAATTTGTGAGGTGCTATGGGGTGCTGTGGGGTGCTATGGGGTCCCGACCTGCAGGACTCCACCTACAAGGAAGATCCTGGGCGAGGGGGCTCCCGAATGAGAAGGAATGGACACACGTCTTGGATGGAAAGGATGCAACTAGCTTTATTGTTTGTAAGGCACTTATATGCCTTAAGGTGGCACGCGTGCAAAACAGAATGGGCTGACCTCTGTCGTAGCTAATGCTCAGTGGACAGTGGATGGACAGTCAGGACCGACAGTCAAGATAGTCGTATAAGGAGTGGAGAGTTACAGAGGGGCTAGCTAAATTGCATCATCCAAGGGCCGCGTGATGGGATGCCATGTGCTTGTGAGGAATGTACAGGCCCACAAAGTCAAGACGGAGACCTTTGGCTCCCCACATCAATTCATTATTGTTTTTATTTTTTTCCTTCGCTGGGACATCCCTGGAAGGGCTCAGAGCTTCCTGTTAGCTCCGCACTCATGGATGAACCCCTGAACCCATTGGAGAACCATATGTGGTGCAAGGGATCAACCCTTAGTTAGGCTGCATACTAAGCAAGCACCCAACCTATGGAATACTATTGCTCTGGCCCCTCCTTCAAATTCATTCTTTAGTATACAGGGTCATTTGTCTATGGCCCACTTCTGATAGCCTTTCTCAGCTAGAAACCCCAAGTTGGAGGCCAAAGAGAAAGATCAAGAGCTGCAATCCATGCGGGAGATTTCTTTCTTGTTCTTACCGTGTATGTTAAAAAACTTCTTAGAAAGAAGTTTCCATAAGCAAAGTTCCTCATTACACTCATCAATAGGAGTGTACTCATCAATATCCTCTACGGTGACAAAAGAGTCCTGAGAGGAGACAGGAAGTTCCAGGCCCGCACCAACAGCATCTAAGGAGCCAAAAAGAAAGAGAATACCCAGGAAACGATGAGTTGATATGTCGCTGGGCTATTCAGATATAGGTGAGAATTAAGAACCACCAAACCATTTCATTTGTCTTCCTGTAAAAGAAATAGAGGAATGGTGTTCACTGAAAGAAATTTTACAAACATAAAGCATTCTTGATGTTAGGCCAGAGTGGTATAATACAGCAGGTAAGGCTGTTGTTACCTTGCACGTGGCTAACCCAGCTTTATTCCTTGACATTTTATGGGGTCCCCTGAACACCACTCGGAAGAATTCCTAAGGGCAGAGTCAGGAGGAAACCCTGAGCATTGCTGGGTATGGCTAAAATAAAAAAATCCAAATGTGGTGTTGTACTTTAGAAACTTAACCCCAAGAAAATAAAGTAGTTACTCCAGAGTTCATATCCTCCATGCTGTCTCCAGAGCTCGGGCATCTGCATGTTTGCCCCTGGCCACACTGCAGTCTGAGGGTCCCTACCAATCTGTCAAGCACATATGGTTTGACATCCGATGCCTTTGTAAAGATTTAGTTGGTGGGGGTGGGAGGGAACCAAAATCTGTAGTGTTCAGGCCTTACTCCTGGCGCCACACTCAGAGATTGTTCTTGGCAGTGTTCGGGACAACATCTGAGTGTGCAAACCCGGTTGGCCACGTGCATGGCAAACTCCCTACCTGCTGTAGTATCCTTCTGGTCCTGCAATGACATTCTTTGGCCCAGGTTAACAGACTCATTAGCAGTATTATCTGTGACATATTACCATGTTTTTTTTTCTTTTAAGAAGTTGTATTCGGGGGCCGGAGCGATAGCACAGCAGGTAGGGAATTTGCCTTACACGCGGAGGACCCGGATTCGATCCCTGGCATCCCATATGGTCCCCCAAGCACTTTCAGGAGTAATTCCTGAGTACAAAGCCAGGAGTAACCCCTGAGCATTGCTGGGTGTGACCTAAGAAGCAAAAAAAAAGTTTTATTGGATAACTGTGAGATACAGTTACAAACTGCATGATTACGTTTCAGTCACCCATCCCTCCAAAAGTGCCCATTTTCTACCACCATTGTTCCTGGTGCCAACATGCCACTCTCATCCACTCCACTCCCTGCCTCTGTGGCAGGTACTATCCTTCTTACTCTCTAATTTCAGAGTTAGCATCTTTTAGAACTGAGTGTCTTATATGTAAAGTAAGAAACTCCAAGGTACAGGAACTTCTGATTGTTACGTGTGTAAAATCCACTGTGTTGTAGAGATCAAGGAGCTGCAGTTCAGTGTCAAACTCCTCAAATTACACAGCAGCAGCTCCATGCATTCTTCCAGACTCAGCCTAATCCCAGCTTCTTCTGACGTCTTTCTTTGCCCTTCCTCCCTGCCTGGCCCTGGAATTCTATTTCCTTTCTCCTGACCCTTCCAAACCCCACACGGTAGACTATTAGAATGCAGGTGGGTCACCCAAACCATCCATGGGGTACTTATTCTGCATCCAGACTCGCTCCTCCAAACTCAGTCTTTATGCTGCAGGGCAATTTGTCTACAGTCTGACTCTGCTATCCTTTCTCAGACGGGAACCCCACGCAGTAGATCAGAGAAGAGCTCAATGGGCTACATCTCACTGTGGAGAGCCAGATTTCATCTCTGGCACCACAAGGTCCCCAGAAAGTACCACTGAGGGTGACTCCCAAGGACTGGACCAAGAGTAATACTGAGCATACTTGGGTGCCAAAATCTGACGCCCCACCCCCCTCAATTAAGAATAGCACTGCATGGCTATAAATGAAACAAAAAAGAGTCAAATGCCATAGCTAACGATCTTTTCGATTTGGTTTAATTTCCTTATTTGTCTTGGGTAATAGGAAATACTAGTATTGTTGATAGTGAACAATGTATCCCACAGAGGCCAAAATATCTAATGCTGTCACCTGTTAAGCCCTAAGCTACATTACACATAATTTTGACCCACCCAAAGATATTTTATTTTTCATTTATTTTATCCCAAAGACAAAAGTCAAGGACTGGATCATGGGTGAGGTCTTGCACCCAACCAACATGGGTCAGCATATCCTCCCCCACACTGCCAGGGAAGGTCCCTGAGCACAGTCTGGTGTGTCTCAAAAACCCAAGACTTACATGTTGCCCCCCGTCAAGATGTCAAGGTGAAGGTAACATGACCATGTCTATCTGCAAATCTTTCCTGTTCTCACCAGTTGCAGTGCTCGTCCCAGCAGAAGAGTTTTGAGGGATGGTAGGAAGTTCTGGGACTGAATCCTGATCGTTGGATCTTGTGGTGCCAACTGGGTCAATAGCTCCTAGAAGTCAAAGGAAAGGAAAACCAAAGGAAGAATGAGCTTTTCTGTCATGGGCGGTTTGGATGTGCATGAGAATTAAGAACCACCAAACCCTCCAGATTCTCTTGTACCTGTCATGGTTTCATAGAAATGGTGTTCACTCTACTACATTTTACCAACGCAAATAAACATGATATTGTACTAACACCAAGAACACTCAGTAGAGGGGGGCTGGTGCAATAGCACAGTGGGTAAGGTGCTTGCCTTGCAAGTAGCCAACCCAGGTTTGATTCCCAATATCCCATAGGGTCCCCTGAGCACTGTCAGGAGTGATTCCTGAGAAATGAACCAGGAGTAAACCCTGAGACATCCCAGGTTGTGACCGAAGAAAAAGCTAAAAAGGAGGGAGAGAGAAAAAGAAAAAAAAATCTCCCACTGATGGGTCCACTTATTTATTCTAGCTCACATGTGGTTTTGAATAATGCTGTTAGTGTTACTGGCCCCTTGGTCCCTCTTTCCACCTTCTTTTATGGCTACGGATACTGCCTCCCAGAAGGAAGAGCTGTGGTGAACACACACCAGGCAGGATAAAATCCTTGCCAGGAGAACAAGATGACCTCAGATGGAATCGATTTTCCCCACTTCTCTGCTTTGCAAGAGGAAGTCCATAACAGGATTTGACTGCACCATCATTGGATCCAGGCACTTGCTCCTCTGCCTTTTTTCCAATAGTTCTCTCTGGGGAGTGGAAAAATGGCATATTATACTCAGGAAAGCGAGGTGGAGAACTGCTAACTTCAAACCAGGAGTATCTCGATGATCACAAAACACCTTCTAAATGATCTTTTCAGCCCAGGGATAAGCGAGGCCTAGGGAAGGCAAGTCCAGGCATGGATCTTCATTGATTACCTGTAAAGATCTATTTTTAAGTCTGATAAAATGCATTTATCGACAAACTATGACTGTGGCTTAAGTCTGCTGAAAACACACAGAGTAATGATGATTATTATCAAATCAGAATCACAGATTTCAAATTTAAATATATGGTCAGGGATGTGGCTCAGTAGTGAGGTACAAACCTTGCATCAACAAAATAATTACTTAAGTAGAAATATAAAGACGAGAAAGAGAAAAAGAAAGGTACACAATGGTCGTAAGCAGATATATATGAACATTTCCTTTTTTAATTGAATCACTGTGAGATATAACTAGAGAGCTCGCAGTTGACTTACAGTCATACAATGAACAAACACCAATCCATCCATTTTCCACCACAAATGTCCCCAGTATGCTCTTACATCTCTATGGCATATAATCTCTCCCATACTCTCTACTTTGGGCATTATGGTTTGCAAAACTGAGGGGCTATCATGTTTGCTTCTTTATCTACTTTCAGCACACATATCCCATCCCCAGTGATCCCTCCAACCATCATTGACTTAGTGATCTCTACTCTATTTCTGCTGCCTTCTTCCCCAGCTCATTAGGTAGGCTACCAACCATGAAGAAATATTTCTGGCCCTTGTGTGTACTGTCCTTGCGTGTCAGTCTCGTGTTTATATTACACAAATGAGTGCAGTAATTCTATGTCTGTTCCTCACTTTCTGACATGTATCACTTAGCATGAGAACAATATTTCTTTCTTTCTCTTTCTTTCTTATTTTGGGTCATGCCAGCAATGCTCAGAGCTTACTCCTGGCTCTGCACTCAGGATTCCCTCCAGGCGGTACTTGGGGTACCACACAGGATGCCAGAAATTGAACTCGGGTCAGCCACATGCAAGGCAAATGCCCTACTACTTTACTATTGCTCCAGCCCCCAATATGAACATTTCTTATCCTTTTTCTAGTTGTCTTTATTTTCTTCCTTTTGCAATTAGAATGGGGGAAACATTCTATCTTCTTGGTGGTATTTTTGTGGACTAGCCTTCTTCACTAAAATTACCTGCCGATCTGCATGACGCTTACCATGTGGTACTCCAGCAGCATATGGTGATACAATTATTATAACTAGTGATATGTAGAAATCACTTGATCACTTGATATCCCGTTACTCATCGCTTTATTTGATATGGCGCCAGTAACATCTCCATTCGTCCCTTGCGGGGGGCCCCACCAGACCACTCTCCTGCCTGCGGAGGTGGCTCTAGGATCTGTAGGTGCAGGGAAGGACCAACCGAATGAACACAAGACACAAGAGACAGAATGCAGTTCAGAAACAGAGAGAAAAAGGGACAGACTTTATTGGGGGCAATCAGGGTATATATCCATTAGTGAGGCAGCTACACTAAAGGTCGTGCCCATATATGGTTAGGAAGGTTTGTTTTTACATATCATGCATTACAAGGTTTATGTGTATCTCGTACCAGACACGAGGTGATTACACAAAGGGCCATGTCCATATGATTTATAAAATTTACATGCATCACGTACCAGACACGAGATAGTTACTTCTTGTTATTACTGACAGCCATGACAGATGTTCTCTCAGGATAACCATACATCAAGATAACCATACATAGCACTGGCTTTTCCTGTTGCAGGGTCACGTAGGTCAAGACGACCATACATAGCACAGGCTGGGCCTGCTTCGGGGTCGTAGGTCAAGATGACCATACCTAGCACAGACACTTAGGCCTTGGTCAGTTAAAGGGCCAGCTTCCCACAGTCCCTGTTGCGTGCTAATGTAGCCCAATGGCGTCTGCTCATTCTAGGAACATTAACAGCCTCAAACCGATCGTTCAGGGTCTTGATGAAGAAGTCTGACCATCTCATAGGTGGGCGGCCATGAGATCTATTGACATCCCGTGGAATCCAGTCAGTAATGGCTCTAGTCCAGCGGTCGTCTCCAAATATTATTATTTCCAAATATCCAGCCCGTGTGATTTTCGATGCCTTGGCAAATGAGACAGCATTCCTGATTCTTGACCATCGATGGAGATTGGAATTTCGTATTCTTTTTCTCATTTGAGTGAAGCAAGATACTCCAAGAAGGATAGCACTTTCGATTCCTCTTTGGGAGACCTGGATAGCGTTCTCATCCAGTTTTCATAGGGCCCAGGTCTCTGAGGTGTATGTCAATGCAGGAAGAACAGTGAAATCGAAGAGATGTGGCCGGAGCCTGAGGTTCTTTGTCCTCTTAGCTATTTCTTCGATGTTCTTGAAGGTGTTCCAAGCCCATCTCTTCCTCCTGCGCAACTCAGATGCCAGGTCATTCGTCATGTTGATTTCTAGACCTAGATACACATAACTGTTGCATTCGGAGGTGTTCATCCCTTTGAGAGTGAATGGAACGCCAAGAATGAGACTCTTTCTCATAAACATTGTCTTCATGAGATTCAGCTGTAGTCCGACATTTCTACACTCACAGTCGAAGTCAGCCAGCATTTGTGCCGCTTGGCTGATGTTTGGTGTTATAAGAATGATGTCATCAGCGAAGTGGAGGTGGTATAGTTGCCGACCGACTATTCTTCCCATTCCTTCCCATTCCAGTTGTCGCATGATGTTCTCAAGGGTGACACTGAAGAGTTTCAGTGAAATGGTATCACCCTGCCGAACCCCTCTTTTTTTCATATTTTGGAAATAAAGAAGTTTATTAATGCCAAAAGCATAGGTACAAAACAGATATGAGTTATTATTATATATTTATGAGTTATGAGTTATTATTATATATTTCATCTTTTGGCCACACTTGGTAGTGCTCAGAGATTACTTTTGGCTCTCTGCTCAGGGAACATATCTAGCAGTGGTTGGATGACCCAGTGTGGTGCTGGGGATCTCACCAAGGTCTACCATATGCAAGGCTAATGTCTTAAACTTTATATTATCTCTCTGGCCCTTTGGACAATTTCAGTAGTGAGGACCTATAGTCTATTTGAGAGTCTCCATATATAACAAAAATTTTGAAACACATTATTTTTAAGAATTTACCATAGTCAAATCAAATTATATAAAAACTATATATAAAGACGAACCTCTCTTTTGACGTCAATGATCACCTCCTTGTAGAATGGTGAGATCCTGGTAGTGAATCCACAATACAGCTCACGGAAGATCCTGATGTATTGAGTTTGAATGCCCTGTTTGGCTAGGGCCTCGATGACTGCTTCAGTCTCAACAGAATCAAAGGCCTTCTTTAAATCAATGAACGTTAGACAGAGCGGCATCTTGAACTCCCGAGAAACCTCAATGAGGTCGGTTATTGTGTGGATATAGTCGATTGTGCTAAATCCTTTTTGGAACGCGCCTTGCTTGCATGGTTGTCCTTCATCTAGTGTTCTGCCAATCCTATTCAGCATGACTCGAGTGAACAGCTTATAGACGACAGACAACAGGCAGATTGGGTGATAGTTGCCAAAGTCGTGGATGTCTCCCTTCTTGTACAGTAGTACAGTCCTGCTGGTTTTCCACTGGGATGGAACCTTGCATCCAGACAGGTAGCATGTGAAGAGCCGAGCCAGTATATTGATGAGTGCTGACAGCAGGTTCTTCATGTGTTAGCGTCTGACCTTGTCTGGGCCGGGTGCTATTCGCTTCTTTACCGATGAAATGGCATGTTGGATTTCAGAAAGGAGAACTTTAGGAACGACATATCCATCCTGCGGAATTTGGTATGTGGGCAGGTGGACGTGGTTATCGAAGAGATCCGAGTAGAAGTCATGGATAATCTCCACTGACCTGGAAGATGTGATAGATCCGTCAGGACGTTGGAGGGCAATCATCTTGGTCTTGGAGTTGGCGAAGAACAGGCAGGCGTTCCGAATGCTTTACTCAGATTCTGCCACATCTGCCAGCACTGCTGCTCTTCCCTCTTTGAGGTCTTCTTTTTTGCTTCTCTGCACTATTTTGCAAGCTTGGATGTTCGCTTGCCTGAGGCTTGTGCCAATCCATATTGGCGAATAAGCTTGAGAGTTTTCAAAGATAGTCGTCTTTTTGTGTCGATCTCTTTCTCGGTGTATTTTGCACAATCATGGAGGTGCTGAACCAATCTATCATTTTTCTCGTCAGTGTTGTCAACGAGGGCATCTTCCTATGTGGCTGCAATAGTGCCAAAGAGCTCCCAGTTGTGGTTGTTCTGGTTGTTCTCTTTTTAAACTTTGCAGCCCTTTCTCCCCGCTCTATGAAGTAGAATTTTGCACGAAGGAGACGGTGGTCTGATCCCATTTGGAATTTTGGGACAACAGTGACATTGTCAGGCAAGACCGTCGATTGAATATGATGTGGTCAATTTCATTGTGTAACCGTCCACCGGGAAACTCCCATGTCAAACGTTAAGATTCAGCCTTCTGGAACTATGAGTTACCATGGATGGTGTTGGTCACATGATGAACTCAGTCTCTCACCCTGTTCTACGCCATGGATTCTTTTTTTTTTTTTTTGCTTTTTGGGCCACACCTGGCGATGCACAGAGGTTACTCCTGGCTCTGCACTCAGGAATCACCCCTGGCGGTGCTCAGGGGACCATATGGGATGCTGGGAATCGAACCCGGGTCGGCCGCATGCAAGGCAAACGCCCTCCCCGCTGTGCTATCGCTCCAGCCCTACGCCATGGATTCTGATGTGGAGTTCTTTGGCTAATCTTCTCGGTCCTATCTTGGCATTAAAATCACCCACAATGATCTTGTAGAAGGTGTGGTCTTCTTTATGGAACTTCTCCAGCTCCATATAGAACTTCTCAATTTCTCCTTCATCATAATTGGATGTTGGTGCATAGACAATGAAGATAGAAACTGCTGGCATTGAGCCACATCTATTCAAGTTTAATCATCTGATTCGGGTTGTTAGGCAGTTAAATGCATCTATGTTTATGGTCAAGTTCGTGTTGACAAGGACACTGACACCATTGATGCCTCTTTTGTCGCATGTTCCGAGGAACAGTTCTTTCCCCCGTGTCGAAAATGTCATGATGTGATTGATGCCTTCTCGTCTCAGTCAGACCAGTGGTGTCATACTTGATCTTTCGCGCTTGCACCATCAGGTCCTTGATGGATGCATCCGATGCCAGCATACGTGCATTGAAAGTACAGACAATCATTTTTGTCCTTCTTCGTTTTGGCAGCCTAGGTCAGCCCTGAGATTTTATCAGCCTCTCCTTCCTCATCCTTCTTAATGCTGCCGTTTTGGTGGCTCTTTCAGGGTCAGGGGAATGAGACCCATTGTATTTACTGGTTTTGGCATATAGAATGCCCACGGATATCTTGCTAGGCTCTGCCTTGTGGGCAGAACACTCTCGGTAGCTTGCGAGGCTCTCCGAGAGGGATAGAGGCTTTTAGGGCAGCTTCTAATTGCTTGCAGGTGTTCCCATGGTTCAAACCATATTTCAACACATTCAAATATGGTGTGGTAAACTTGTACCTTTTTTAATGATGTGTTTTATTATGTGTTTTTTTTTATGTGTCTCGGCCTGAGCATCTGGAAACCTTCCTGGAGCATTTCTGTGGCTGGGTATTGGAGGAAGAGGAGGTAATGGAGATCTGCTGGGCTTCTGGGAGCAGGCAGAGGATCTCTGTTCCCGGGTCCATTGAGCCTGGAGTCTGAGGTCACAGAGTTCCGCTTCCCTCGCACTGTGGGGCTTCATTCATGCGTGATTCTCAGCCTGAGTGTCCGTAAAGCCTCCTGGAGTATGTCTGCGGCTGGGTAGTAGAGGTAGTGGTGGTAATGGAGGTCTACCGGGCTGTGGTAGAAAAATTTGAACTGAAAATCATGCTTTTGAGCTCTGCCTCTGTGGTGTATGAAATGTTTATTCAATTTTTCACTGGGCTGTAAGTGTAAAGATGGTGCAAGTCTCTGCTGAATCAGGTCATTTTCATGTTTTCACTCAAAATACACAGTTTATCTGGTCAGGGAAATTGCTCAAGTGGTAGAATACATGCCTCGCTTATCTGAAGCCCTGAGTTCCATCTCCCACCCTTACATGGGTCCCAAAGCACCATCCAGTATAGCCCTGGTGGCCCCCAAATTCTAATGGAGTGTAGCTCATGTGAAAAAATATCAGAGGCCAGAACAATAGTCCAACGAGGAGGGCAGTTATCTTGCATGTGGCTGACTCTGATTTGATTCAAGAGCACCGATGGGAGTGGGCCCAAATATTTTATAAGTATTTACAGTAGCACTGTCCTTCCATTGTTCATCGGTTTGCTTGAGTGAGCCCGGTAATATTGTGAGACTTGTTACTGTGTTTGGCATATCGAATACGTCACGGGTAGCTTGCCACGGTTTACCTTGCAGGCGAGACACTCTCGTAGCTTGCCAGGCTCTCCGAGAGGGGCAGAGGAATCGAGCTCAGGTTGACCTGGTCTGCAATGTGCAAAGCAATCGCCCTACCCACGTATTGTAATAGGAACACAGCAATAACATGCTTTGAATTCTTCTGAAATATTCTGAGAACTTGCAGTGATTTCATCACTTGTTGCCCTCCCAGCCCACTGACCTTATCAGATCCCAGAGTTTCGATTCGACTTACTGATGCCAAACAGGCTGATTCTGTCCCAGCATCTTTCCCTGACCCCAGCAGAGCTGCAGTAATCAGCATCTGGTAAGTAGGTCAGGGAACTGGGTCAGCTGAACCTGGGTCAGCCACATGCAAGGCAAATGACTTACTCAATGTACTATTGCTCCAGCCCTGAACGTGACCTATTTTAAAAACATGCATGGTTTATTTGTGGAATATTTATTTAAAAAATTATCAAACTAAAAATATTCAAGAGTCCCATGTCCTTCTCTCCCAGAAGGGAGCCTAACATGACACTTGCTGGGTCAATAACCATGCTGTCAGACCACATGTCAGGCTTTTCTTCAGAGCACCGAGGGGGCGAGGGAGGCCCTCTCCACCCCAAGGGTACAAGTCCTGGCATACAAAAACTTCCAGAACTCAACCACCACCATGCCCATGGCCACTCTCCACACACTCTGGCTGAACCTCAACCACGAGTGAACCTATTCTTGGACTGCATGGCCATATTCACAGTCACGCGACACTTCATACCACACACAACTCATACTCCAAGAATACCTCACTACATTTGATGGGGTTCAAGTAAGAGGCAACCAAACTTAGAAAGAAATTTTTTTTTCACTATCACTGTATCACTGTTTCACTGTCATCCTGTTGTTCATCGATTTCCTCGAGCAGGCACCAGTAACATCTCTATTCGTCTTAGCCCTGAGATTTTAGTAAGTTCCACATTCGAGGCTCCTTTAGGGCCAGGGGAATGAAACCATTATTGTTACTGGGTTTTGGCTTATAGACTACGCCACGGGGAGCTTGCCAGACTCTGCCATGCAGGCAGGATACACTCGGTAACCTGTCGGGTTCTCCACGAGTGAGAACTAGAGGTTGCCTGGCCACAAATGTGGTCGCGTGCTTCCAATCCCTGGGGCTTGGCCATTGATGGGATAACACGGTGCTGGGGCAATTTGTGGGTGTAATGCCTAGCTACTGGAAGGTGAGAGATCTGGGTGGAGGAGGCACAGTCCCGATCCGAGCAGGCTTGGAGATCTCAGCCCCAGGTCCCACACACCTGGGTTCCTCTGCCAGTTCCTTTATGCGTGAGGCTCATCCAAACGTGTGGAGAGTGGTCTTAAGCATGGCTGTGGCTGGTTCTGGAGGTCTTCTGCCAGATATATCAGCTTCAAGACTCAACCTTTAACAACATGTTACTGATCTATAAGAAGGGCTTAATATGGCCTGTGGGTGAAATACAACAACACTCACATTCTTTCCTCTAAGCAAATCTTCTGTATCATGTTCATTGGTTTTTCATAACAAACAAAACAAAATATATTATTTTAGTTCTGCTTTGGTACAAGGGGTGGGGTTTGGGATGGAAATATCCAAAATGTGGTGGGGAGTTGTAATGGTGGTGAGATTGGTGTTCAAATAATAAATGTAATCAATATTGTGAATTACTTTATAAAAACTGTCCTCCCGTTATTCATCGATTTGCTCAAGCGGGCACCAGTAGTGTCTCCATTGTGAGACTTGTTGTTACTGTGTTTGGCATATTGAATACGTCACGGGTAGCTTGCCAGGCTTTGCTGCACAGTCGAGATACTCTCGGTAGCTTGCCGGGCTCTCCGAGAGGGGCAGAGGAACGGAACCTGGCTTGGCCGAACTGGCTGTGTGCAAGGCAAATGCCCTACCACTGTGCTATCACTCCAGCCACTTTATAAAATTTTTTAAAAATTAAAATAGGGGCTGGAGCGATAGCACAGCGGGTAAGGCATTTGCCTTGCATGCAGCCAACATGGCCGACACAGGTTCGATTTCCAGCATCCCATATGGTCCCCTGAGCACTGCCAGGAGCAATTCCTGAGTGCATGAGCCAGGAGTAACCCCTGAGCATTGCCAGGTGTGACCCAAAAAGCAAAAAAAAAAATTAAAATAACCTAATATCTAAGGGCTGGAGTGATAGCAAAATGGGTAGGGCATTTGCCTTGCATGTGGCCAACCGGGTTGACTCGAGTTTGATTCCTTCGCCCCTTTTGGAGAGTACAGCAAGCTATCGAGAGTATCTCGCCTGCATGGCAAAGCTTGGCAATCTACCCGTGATGTATTTGATATGCAAAACACAGTAACAACAAGTCTCACAATGTTACTGGGCCCGCTCGAGCAAATCGATGAACAATGGGAGGACAGTGACAATGACAGTAATATCCAAGGCCAGGGAAAACAGGGTCCGCATGACTGGTAAATGGTTGGGAATTACCACTAGAGTTTGGGGGGGTAGAGGGTAGTTAAGATAGAGGAGGATGCCTCATGAAGGCATACTTGGAAATGATCACCCTGGACAAAAACTGAGTGTTGAAAGTACGTAAAGGGATATACTTTTCAGCATCTTATTTTAGGAAACCATAATGCCTAAAAAGAGAAAGAGAAAGAGAGAGGAGAGGTGACTGACATAGAGGCAGTCTGGGGCTGGGAAGTTATACTGGTGGAGGGATGGGTATAAGAACACTGTATGGCTGAAACCCAATCATGAACAGATTTGTAATGCTCTATCTCATGGTGATTCAATTTTCACAAATTAAATAATAATAAAAAAACATGCGTGGTCATCGATTGATATTTTCGACTGATACTACAATGAATCTGCTTTTCCTCCACTCATTCTCTCCACATCATTCATTCAATGAGAATTGCATATACTCTGATAAGGAAAATGAATCCTGCCATGGCCTCACCCAACCAAAATATCAAAAACTCTGCAATAGATCTTCTGCTCATATCCCCCCCCGCCCCCCCCCCCCCCCGCCCCCCCCCCCCCCCCCCCCCGTCTTCAGCAACTCAGCAGTCACACCCGTAAGCCATCTCTGGCTGGAGCCGGATAATCTCGTCATCGGCCACCATCCAGAGTCCCATGTCCTTCTCTCCTGGAAGGGAGCATAACTTGACACTTGCCCTAACCAAGCCACTGGACTCTGAGCCAGGCTGTTTCACTTGGGGCTCCCCTCTTCAAGGGACCCAGTCCCGGCAGCCGAAAACCTCCAAATCTCAACCATTGTCATGCTCATGGCCGCTCTACACACATTTGGACTGAGCCTCACCAATGAGTGAATAAAAAAAAACAGGTGTATAGGACTTCGTCACTGAGAACTCTGGGTTCAGCGGCACCTGGGAATGGAGATCCCTGGCCATATCCCCCTGTTTCTGGCAACTCAACAGTCACACCCATAAGCCACCTCTGGCTGACTCCAGAGAATCTCATTATCGGTCACCATCCAGATCGCATGTTGTTCTCTCCTAGAAGGGAGCACAGCATGACGCTCGCCATAACCATGCCACCAAACCCCACACCGAGCTGTTTCACTCTACACGCTCGGGTCAAACCTCACCCATGAGTGAACCTATTCCTGGACCGCATGGCCACATTCACAGCCATGCACCGCTTCATAGCACACATGCTATCTATACTCTAAGAATACCGTACCATATTTGATGGGGTTCAAAGTAGGAGGCAACCAATCTTAGAGGGAAATATTTTTTACAGATATATATATATGCACAGAAGGTTAAACCTTTTTTAAAAAGAATAGAATTAAATTTATTCTGAAAATATAACAATAATTCATTTTCAAATAACTTGTAAGTTTATTGCTATTTGTGCAGTTTACTGCCAGGAGTAAAGAGAATTATCCATGTGAGCATACCGAGAAACTTATTATCACATTCAAATCATGAAATTCAACACACAAAAAAGTGGTCAGTATCATATGGCAAAAAAAATTTGGAAAGAATCAAGATGTTTGAATTTCACTCCAATCCATAAACTTTGAAATTATGAGCTACTTAACTAATAATTTCTCATTTTTACACACACATGGATGCACAAATATTTATGCAAAATCACATTTCAACCAAGTTAGATAAATCATGTTAAATCAATATTGTCATGTTTTAGCTTCCTGATCAGAATATTTTGAGGTTCTCTTTGTTTATTAGGTAAAAATTTATATCTCTAAAGGTCTTCATTTAGTCTCATGGTAGTTTTATCTTTCCAAATTATTGATTATTCAATGTACATGGATCATGCTATTTCTTAAAGTTCTATGTAAAGACTAGAATTAATACATAGTCAACATTCACTGGGCACAAACCATTGCAAACTCTTTTGTTGAACATATGGTATCCCAATAGTACTTAGAATAATATTAGAAGATAAGAATGATGATTCAACCACTGACATTTAAGAAAAAAAGAAAAATTGTCCTTGAATTTTCTGTTATATTTTTCTTTTTTGTTGTTGTTACCATTTTAAACTACTTTAATTTCAACTCTAAAATATAATTTAATTTTAGATAAATTAATTACTTATAATTTATCCAAATTTAATTTTTGAAACTTGGAAACATGCAATAAAAACTGCATATTCCTCTAGTTCTTAGAGGCAAACATTTTATGTGATAAAGTTTCCATTTTAAGAAATTAGAAATATTAGTTATACTTGTTATTCCATAATTGATGACTCTGGACTGTTCTCTGTTTACTATAATCTACTTAATTTTATCACTTTCTGTATTTAGCAGAAAAATGTGTCAACTGTATCTAAGACAAAATTCATGTTCTCTTCATTTTTTTCCCTTAAATTTTTATTAGTGAAACACCATGAGGTACAGTTGTAGACTTAAAAATTTTCGTGCTAGGGTTTCAGTTATACAATGATCGAATACCCATCCCTCCACCAGTGCCCATTCTCCACCACCACTAGTCCCAATATCTCTCCCACCCCCTTTCCCCCCACCCCACCCTACCTCTGTGGCAGGGCATTCCCTTTTGTTATCTCTCTCCTTTTGAGTGCTGTGGTTTGCAAAAGAGACATTGAGTGGCAATCTTGTTCGGACTATAGTCTACTCTCATCACGCATTTCCCATCCTGAGAGGAACCTCCCAACACCCTTTATTTGGTGCTCCCTTCATCTGAGCTGCCTTTTCCCCTAGCGTGTGCGGCTGTCCTCAAAGCCATGGAGTGATCCTCCTGGTACTTATCTCGGGTGTTAGTCTCCTATTTTGTTACTTTATGTTTCCCAGATGAATGCAATCTTTCTATGTCTATCCCTCTCTTTCTGACTCATTTCGCTTAGCATGATACTTTCCATGTAGTACCACTTGTATGTAAATTTCATGACTTCATCCTTTCTGATAGCTACATAGAATTCCATTGTGTACATGTACCAAAGCTTCTTTAACCAGTCATCTCTTCTTGGGTATTCAGGTTTTTTCCAGATTCTAGCTATTGTAAACAGTGCTGCAATGAACAGACAACTGCAGATGTTGCTTTGACTATACTTTTTTGCCTCTCCGGGGTATATTCCCAGGAGTGGTATTGCTGGGTCAAGTGGGAGCTCAATTTCTAAGTTTTTGAGAATAGTTCATACTGTTTTCCAAAAGGGCTGAACCAGTCGGCATTCCCAGTGAAGGAGGGTGCCTTTCTCACCACATCCGCACCGGCACCGGTTGCTTTTGTTCTTTTGGATGTGGGCCAGTCTCTGTGGTGTGAAATGATATCTCATCGTTGTTTTGATCTCCCTGATGATTAAAGATGTAGAGAATTTTCTCATGTGTCTTTTAGCCATTCGGATTTCATCTTTGAGGAAGTTTCTGTTCATTTCGTCACCCCATTTTCTGATAGGGTTGGATGTTTTCTTTTTGTGGAGTTCAACCCGACTTTGTATATCCTTGATATCAACCCCTTGTCGGATGTGTATTTGGCGAATATCCTTTCCCATTCTGTGGACTGTCTTTGTATTTTGGTCACTGTTTCTTTTGAGGTGCAGAAGCTTCTTAGTTTAAGATAGTCCCATTTGTCTATCTCTGTTTTCACTTGCTTAGCCAGTGGCGTGACATCTTTGAGGACACTATTAGCTTCAATCTCATGGAGGGTTTTGCCGACTTTGTCTTCAATGTACCTTATGGATTCTGGTCTGATGCTGAGGTCTTTAATCATTTTTTTTTTTGCTTTTTGGGTCACACCAGGCAATGCACAGGGGTTACTCCTGGCTCTGTGTTCAGGAATTACCCCTGGCGGTGCTCAGGGGACCATATGGGATGCTGGGAATTGAACCCGGGTCTGCCGCGTGCAAGGCAAACGCCCTCCACGCTGTGCTATTGCTCCAGCCCCTTTAATCCATTTTGATCTTACTTCTATACATGGTGTTAGGCAGAGATCTGAGCCCATTTTTTTTGCATGTAGCCATCCAGTTTTGCCAGCACCATTTGTTAAAAAGGCTTTCCTTACTCCACTTCACATTTCTTGTTCCTTTATCAAAGATTAGGTGGTCATATGTTTGGGGGGAGATGTCAGTATATTCAATTCTTTTCCATTGGTCTGCTGTTCTGTTTTTGTTCCAGTACCATGCTGTTTTAATTATTACTGCTTTGTAGTAGAGTTTGAAGTTAGGGAGGTTGATTCCTCCCATTTTCTTTTTCCCAAGAATTGCTTTAGCTACACGTGGGGGCTTATTGTTCCATATAAATTTCAAGAGTGTTTGCTCCAGTTCTTTGAAGAATGTCATGGGTATCCTAATAGGGATTGTGTTGAATTTGTACAGTGCTTTGGGA
Organism: Sorex fumeus; assembly: GCF_029834395.1. Classification (NCBI taxonomy): domain Eukaryota; kingdom Metazoa; phylum Chordata; class Mammalia; order Eulipotyphla; family Soricidae; genus Sorex; species Sorex fumeus. Next base: position 11,455,221 of record NW_026606098.1, read on the forward strand.
AGTATTGCCATTTTGATAATGTTAATTCTCCCGATCCGTGAACAGGGGATATTTTCCCATTTACTTGTGTACTCTTTTATTTCCTGAAGCAGCGTTTTGTAGTTTTATTTGTACAGGTCCTTTACTTCTTTAGTTAAGCTAATTCCTAGGTAGTTGAATTTCTGGGGCACAATGTGAACGGGATTGTTTTCTTCATGTTGTTTACTTCTCTCTCACTCTTTGCATGTAGGAAAGCCATGGACTTTTCGGTATTGATTTTATAGCCTGCAACTTTACTATACAGATCTATTGTTTCTAGGAGTTTCTTGGTAGAGGTTTTAGGGTTCTCTAAGTATAGTATCATATCATCTGCGAATAGTGAGAGCTTGATTTCTTCCTTTCCTACTTGGATGCCCTTAATATCTTTTTCTTTTCTAATCGCTATTGCAAGTACTTTCAGTACTATATTGAACAGTAGTGGAGAGAGTGGGCATTCTTGTCTCGTCCCTTATCTTAAGGGGAAGGCTCTTAGTTTTCCCCCATTGAGGATGATGCTTGCTGTAGGCTTGTGATGGATGGCTTTAACTATATTGAGGAAAGTTCCCTCTATCCCCAATTTGGCGAGGGTTTTCATCATAAACGGTACTGGATCTTGTCAAATGTTTTCTCTGTATCTATTGATATGATCATCTGATTTTTATCTTTTCTTTTGTTGATATGATGGATTATTTTGACTGATTTCCAAATGTTAAGCCATCCTTGCATCCCCGGGTGAATCCCACTTGGTCATGGTGTATGATCTTTTTGATGAGTTGTTGAATTCTATTTGCTAGTATTTTGTTGAGCATCTTTGCATCCGTGTTCATCAGGGATATCGGCTGTAGTTTTCTTTTTTGTGGTGTCTTTGTTTCCTTTTGATATTAGAGAGATATGGGCTTCATAGAAACTGTTTGGGAGGATTTCTGCTTTTTCAATTTCCTGAAAAAGCTTGAGAAGAACTGGTAATAGGTTTTCTTTAAATGTTTGGAAAACTTCGCTAGTGAATCCATCTGGACCTGGGCTTTTGTTTTTGGGAAGACTTTTGATTACAGTTTTAATTTCCTTGATGTTAGTAGGTCTATTCTATATAGATACTCTATATAGATACTCTATATCTTCTTGATTCAGCTTCGGAAGATTATAGGAATTCAGGAATTTATCCATTTCTTCTAGGTTCTCTTGTTTCGTGGCATACAGACTTTCAAAGTAGCCTCTGATGATGTTTTAAATTTCTTTGGTTTCTGTTGTGATATCCCCATTCTCATTTCTTATTCGGTTTATTAGGGTTCTCTCTCTCTATTTCTTTGTGAGTGTTGCTAGTGGTTTATCTATCTTATTTATTTTCTCGAAGAACCAACTCTTAGTTTCATTGATCTTTCGGATTGTTACTTTGTTTTCCATGTCGTTGATTTCTGCTCTAAGTTTTATGATCTCTTTCCTTCTGCCTACTTTGGGCTCCTTCTGTTGATCCTTTTCTAGAATTTTGAGCTGTGAAGTCAAGTTGTTTATGTGCATCCTTTCTTCCGTCTTGAGGTATGCTTGCAGAGCTATAAATTTTCCCCTTAATACAGTTTTTGCTGCATCCCATAAGTTCTGGTAGGTTGTGTCTTCATTCTTATTTGTTTCCAGGTATCTTTTGATTTCATCCTTGACTTTCTTCCTGATCCATTCGTTGCTCAGCATTGAGTTGTTAAATTTCCAGGTGTTTGATTTGGTTCTCTGTGTCTGTGTGTGATTCATTTCTATTCTCAGTGCATCGTGGTCTGAAAAGATTGTTGGTAGTATTTCTATCTTCCTGATTCTACTGAGGTATGTTTTGTGGCCCAGCACATGGTCTATTTTGGAAAATGTTCCATGCACACTGGAAAAGAATGTGTATTCTTTCTTTTTGGGATGTAAAGCCCTGTACAGGTCTATAAGCCCACTCTCTTCTATTTCTTCTTTCAGAGCCAATGTTTCCTTGCTGAGTTTTGTTCTTATTGATCTATCCAGGGGTGATAGGGCAATGTTGAAGTCTCCAACTACTATTGTGTTGCTAGCAATGTCCTCCTTAAAATCTGTTAGCAGTTGTTTCAAGTATTTAGTGGTTCCCTCGTTAGGTGGGTATACATTTAAGACTGTGATTACTTCCTGTTGTACGTATCCCTTTCTGAATGGAAAGTGCCCTTTGCTGTCCCTTCTAATCTTTTTCAACGTGAAATTAATGTTGTCGGATCCTAGTGTGGCCACCCCAACTTTTTTGAGGGAGTTGTTTGCTTGCAGGATTGTTTTCCATCCTTTTACTTTGAATCTGTTTTTGCTCTAATTGTTCAGATGAGTTTCTTGTAGGCAGCAGAATGTTGCTTTCTTTTTCTGGATCCATTTTGCCACTCTGTGTCTCTTGATTGGTGCATTTAGGCCATTGACATTGAGGGATATTATTGTCATGGGATTTTGTGCCATGTTTCTGTAGGGGTTGGTTGTGTTTCTAAGTGTTTTCCTTCTTATCCTATAGGAGCCCCTTTAACCCTTCTTTTAGTTTTGGTTTTGAGTCTATGAAGTTCCTGAGCTGTTGTTTATCTACAAAATGGTGTATAGTTCCATCGAGTTTGAGTGAGAGTTTAGCTGGATAAAGTATTCTTGGTAAGGCATTCATTTCATTGAGTTTTCATTTTTACTATATCCCACCATTGCCTTCGGGCTTGGAGGGTTTCCTCTGATAGGTCTGCTGTAAATCTAAGGGGTGCTCCTTTGAACGTGATTTCCTTCTTTGACCTTGCTGCTCTGTGTCTGTATTGTGTCTCTGTCCACAGCATCTATCGTTCTGACTATGATATGCCTTGGGGTGTTTTTTCAGGAGTCTCTTTTTGCTGGCACCCTTCTGGCTCCTTGGATCTGTATGTCTGCATTCTTTAACTCTGGGAACTTTTCAGCAATGATTTCTTTGACTGTGGCTTTTTCATTTGGATTGCCTCCTTGCCCTTCTGGTACTCCAGTGATTCTAATGTTGTTCCTCTTGGCGTCATCCCCTAGGTCTCTGATTCGCCTAAGAGCCATTTTGAGATCTTTTTCCATTGCTTGTTTTTCCCTATGGGATTTCTGTTGCTCATCTTCAAGCTCACTGATCCTCTATTCAGCTACACTTATTCTATTGCTAAGGGCACTTACTGAGTTTTTAATTACATCTACCGAGTCCTTTATCTGTGACACTTCTTTCTGTAGCTTTTTTGTTTCTGCTCTCATTTCTTCCTGTATTTTCTCGACTAACCTTTCTATTGTTTCTTTCACTTCTTCTTTTAGTTTTCTGCATATCTCTTCCATTGATTCTTTGAGTAGGTCCTTGAACATCCTCTGCATTTCGTCCCGGAGTTCTTTATCAAAGAGAGCATATTTGTATGCGACCCCGGTTGAGGGTTTGGGAATCTTTTCTTTGTCTTCACCTTGTAGTGGAGATTTGCGTAGTTTATTCATGTTGTTTTGTTTGTCTAGTGGGAAAACCCTGGAATTCACTAGCACTGTTCACTCTTATTGTGGGAAAGAATTCTGGATAAGGCTGGTAGCTGGTGGACACCCTTCTCTCTTTCTAGGGTCCGAGGATCTTTTCTGGCATTTTTTCTCTGGCTTATGATGGACATCTAGTGAAGTTTTGTAGGAGGTGTTCTTTTAGTATTGAGTTTATATAGCTTCTATTGTGTATTGGTCTTTTGTTAGACTTGGAGTAGGGCAGTGTATTATTATTGTATTGCAGTGTAGGTGGCCTGAATTTTTTTCCCCACAGAATTAGATGACAAGGGCTGGGGTAAAGGTCCAGAGTGCTGGGGGTGGGAAATATAACTGCTGCCGCTCTGGAGAAGGTCACGCTCACTTTTGGGGAGGCCACGCCCACTTGCATTGGCGACCATGCCCCTATAGTAATGACTACGCCCCAAGCCAGTCCAGATGCTAGTCCACAGATCTGTTGGTGGGGGGGCCACGATTACATGGACCGGCGCTCCCTGCGGAAGTGGCTGGATCTGCTGGAGGGGTCCCTGCCTGGGGCCAGCGGTGGCTGCTGGGTTTCTGGGTCCCGAGTTGAGTTGGGGTGGGGAGTGCGCACCAGCAGTACCTGTTGTGGGGGACTGCGATTACATGGACCGGTGCTCCCTGCAGAAGTGGCTGGATCTGCTGGAGGGGCCCCTGCCCGGGGGCGGTGGTGGTGGCTGGGTTTCTTAAGGTTAAACCTTTAACAACATTTATCTCTTATAGAAGGGGTTAATGGTCCCTGGGAGAAATTCAACAATCTTCACACGCTTTCCTCTAAGGATTCTTTTTTTTCGTAGAATTTTCAGTAGTTTTTTTTTTATAACAAACAATGCAAAATGTATTATGTCTTTTCTGCTTTGGGACAGAGGTGGGGTTCAGGATGGAAACATCCAAAATATGTTGGTCGGAAGGTGCAATGGTGTTGGGATTAGTGTTGGAATATTAAATGTAATCAAGTATTGTGAATTACTTTATAAAACAATTAAATTAACAAAAAAACCCCTCAATAATGTGAAGTTCTGATGTACAACTAACATTCTCAAGCTTTTCTCTCTTTGGGAAAAGTTGGCTGTCAGGGGGATGTTGGACCACATCTGGCAGTGTTCAGGCTATTCCTGTATTGGTCCTCAGAAGTGCTCAAGAATAAGATGTGGTCACCCAAGAATGGCCTCTCTGGCTCCTGATCAAATGGCCATGATCCCAGAGACTCAGAAACAAATCTCGAAACCTAGCGGCTTTTTGCAGAAATGCATCCGGACCACGCAGTAGGTTACTGTTGCCGGGGCCACCCGAGGAGGGAAAGGGTGTTGTCCCTCTGTCTGCTTCCCCCTGGTGGCTCGGTGGCCATCATCCTCCAGAGGCCCTGTTCAGTCAGGTTTGGGCCCTCAGTGATGAGACATTTTGGGCCTCATGAGATGGGGGTGGAGCCGGTCCTGTCCTCCCCACCCCTATGAGACTCCAAGTCATCGCCCATGAACGGCCTTTCTGGATCCTGATCAAGCTGCTTAACAGCCATGATCTCAGAGACTCAGAAACAAATCTTGAAACCCAGCGGCTTTTCGCAGAAATGCGTCCAGACCATGCAGTAGGTTACTGTTGCCTGGTCACCCCAGGGGGGAAAGGGTGTTGTCCGTCTGCTTGCTTCCCTCTGGCGGCTCGGTGGTCGTCATCCTCCAGAGGCCATTGGACAGTCAGGTTGGGCCCGCAGTGATGAGACATTTTGGGCCTCATGAGATGGGGGTGGAGACGGTCCTGTCCTCCTCACCCCAACGAGACCCCAAGTCATCACCCACGAACGGCCTTTCTGGCTCCTGATCAAGCAGCTCAAGAGCCATGATCCCAGAGACTCAGGAGCAAATCTCGGAACCCAGCAGGTTTTGGCAGAAATCCTTCCAGATTTAAGTGTTAAAATTTCAGAATTTCAAAATTGCATGGCCACTACTGCAGCCACGCAACATATGTTATTCATAATCAGCAAGAGAAAACAAATTGTCTATGGTTGCCTTTTCAGCAGATCTGAGTGTTGGGGTAAAATCTCAAATAATAATGGTGGGTCTGGTGTCGAAATATTGAATGTGATGAAAGTAGAGAGAGAATAATATGGAAATCATCTGCCCCACAGGTAGGGGGAGGGTGTGGGATGGGGGTATACTGGGGTTGTTTGGGGTGGAGAATGGGCACTGGTGAAGGTACGGGTGTTTCATTGTATGACCAAGACTTAGACCCAAAAGCTTTGTAACTGCTCTCATGGTGATTCAATAAATAAAATTATAAAAAATGAAAAAAAAGTAAGGTGGAGTTCATGCACAATTCAATCAGCTAGTCAGTGGCTGAATAAATAGCAGTAATCCTACATTAAACAAAAAGAATAAGATGTGGGCCAGATGATCTCATCAACAGCAACAGTCCCGAGACTCATTGTCCTTCTCTCTTGGAAGAGAACATAAAACAACACACGCCATAACCATGCTGCTGGACCCTGAGCCAGGCTGTTTCACTCAGGGTACCCTGAATGGGGGCTGGTGAAGCCCATCCCTGCCCCAAGGGACTCAGCTCTGGCCACTGAAATCCTGGATTGCACCAGCACACAATATCACATACCTCACGTCAGTCATATTCAAAAAGTAGCACACCACACTAGATGGGGTCTAATTTAACAACATATTTATAATCTCTTATAGAAGGGCTTAATGGCCTTTGGGTGAAATACAATAATCTTCACACACTCTCCCCGAAGGAAAGATTTTTGGAGCAGTGGTTTATTCGTAGCAAATAATAGAAAATAAATTACTTTGGTTCTGCTTCTGGGTAAGGTTTGGGGTTCGGAATGAAAACATCCAAATTATGGTGGTGGGAAGGTCTATTGGTGGTGGGAGTGCTGTTCGAATATTAACTGCAATTGTCAAATATAAAGTAATTGTCAAATATTGTCAACTACTTTATAAAAATAAAATTTTAAATGGTAAAGGTAAAGGTAAAGGCCCTCCCGTTGATCGTCGATTTGCTCGAGCGGGCCCAGTAACGTCTCCATTGGAGACTTTGTTGTTACTGTGTCTGGCATATCGAATACTCTCGGTAGCTTGCCGGGCTCTCCGAGAGGGGCGGAGGAATCGAACTCGGGTCGGCCATGTTGGCCGCGTGTAAGGCGAACGCCCAACCCGCTGTGCTATATTTTTTAAAAGAATCAGATGTGCACTAATTGGTCCTTACTGATTTATTTTCTTATCCTTCTATTTGCCATTCTCAAAGTTTTGTTGGAATAAACAATATAAAGTAAATTTGTTATGTGCCAAAAGGGGTTGATTGGGATTAGGAGGGAAACGGTGGTTATTGGTGGAGGGACACTGGTAGTGCTGGAACACTAAATGCTTGAAACAACTAAGGATTCTCTACCTCGGCCTTTATTTTGGTCTGTTACAGGGTGGGTGGAGGAGCTCCTCCTCGGTGCCTGGCAGGGTCCCCCTCTCGGGAAAACTCGGCCAGGTGCGGGTCCAAAGATTTGGGGTGCAGTTCAGTGTTCAGCTTCAGTGTTGGGGGCCACCAGGGTTGGTGCTGCTGACGTCACACCAGAGGTGCTGACATGGGGAGGGGGGACAAAGGGAGCCCGAGTTTGAATTTGAGGTCTTTTGCCAGCCTGGCACGCACCCCAGCCCTTTGAGCCATTGCCCTGGCGCGTGGCAACGTTTCAAACCCATTTCAAATTCAAACATAAACCAAGATATGGGAGTTCATCTTAGGCCTGAAGAATGTATTTGCTATAGTTGAAAAAGCATAAATTGAAGCTTGTCCACTGAGTCAAGTGAAGATACACGGCACACCCTTTCCCTTCAATCAAGACCTCCTGATTAAAATATCGAAAGTTGAGATCAAAACACTAGAGTGGGGAAGCAGGCCAGACCCTGGGTTTCAGAATCACGGCCAAGATAAATCACTAAGTTAAAAATGAAACAACTTAAATTCTCAGAATCTGAAAACGTTTTAATCCCCCTCACCTACCCCTCATGGAAGTCGTCATAAACAAGAAATTAACAACACATCTCTGATCCATTTTTTCTCAGGTTCTCGCTTTGTCCAAAGGAGGGTAGACAAACACATTTGGGTAGTGCATGGAAAGAAAGATGACCCTCCCAAAATTAATTAAAAATATATATTTTAAATATAATTGCTGGACAGGCAAAGAAATGGGCGTTACACTCTGGGTTATTGGTTCTAAATCTGGCACCTGGCCCCTACAGCAAAAACATTTCAAACACACCCCTCCCAGGGAGACTGACCCTGACCCAAGGGTGGCTCTACCAGGCGGAGCAGGGAGAGCAGCTGTCAGAAGGAAACTCCCCAAAAGTTTCTCAAGAAAGATACGAACCCAATCCCTGATGCTGGCAGTATAGACGGCTCTACCAACAGTGTCCGCACCACACTGGTCACCAGCCACCAACTCCGTGTCGCCCCCCCCCCAGTACTTAACCCACCCCCTGTAAGCAGGACCCTCTGAGTTCCAGGTGAGGCCTCTCCCTCCCCACGGTCCCTTCGTCCCTGACCCGCTCCAGGTGAGAGCAGCCTCATCCTGCTGATCTGACGCCAGGATATTCTGGGGATTCTTGGGATGCTCAGGATCCACAGTGCAATTGCGGAGAGCTCATCCTCACAGATCAGAGCTAGTACTCCAATGCCTGTAAAGCTTTTCCACCTGTTTTGCAAAACCAGAACAAATAGCCAGACCTTGGCTCTAATTCATTAGAAGGCCTCAGTCAAACCTATATATCAGAGTTTTAGGAATTAAGATCAATCTTAGGACACTTAAAGTTGTAAGTTTAGCCAACAAGAGATCTATCCAAGATTCCATAAGATCCACCTGCCACATTTGTGTTTGGGGGATTTAGCACTTCCTAATTGAGGAACTTTCTACAAAACTTGTCGTGCATGTTGCCAGCCCAGTACTTTGAAGTTGGCATCGGGCACAGTGAATTTTGATGTACCCATTACAAATGTGACTCCCCCAAACCCAGTGATTGTGGCTCAAATAATAAATAATCTCAGACAACCCTGCCTTTCCTTAGCATTTCTGGTTCACAGATGCAGGCTAACAAAACAAAAAGTGACTGACAGTTACCGGAATTTTACATTCAAACTAATACACATAACACCTTCATCTTTGTTTACTTTGATCTTGAAATCTAAAGGTTTTTTTAAAAAAAATTTAATGAATCACTCTCAGGAGAGAGACTCAGGAGCCTTGTTCCTCTCTAGCTTTCTTCTGCTACATTTTCAGATGACAGTTTTTGTTCATCGTTCTACTTATCATGATGCCCACTTGTCTTTAGTTTGATCAGGCAAGTCTCAAGTTACAGTTAATAATGGAAATGAATGGATATAAGTTTACAGGTTGGAATACAATTAGTGTTGAGAAACAGACTGAGAGAAAGATATGGAATAGGATCCCTATTGTTTCAACAGATTTCACAGGAAATACAGTCTGAGAGGCAAACTAAGTTTTTTTAAAAGTCCCTGTATTTATTACTTGTCAACTTCAAACAAAGCTGCTAAGAAAAACATTAAGATTCACTTTGTATATTTCAGATTAGAATGAAAGCAATAAATTAAAAAAATTAAGATTCTCTTTAGAGCACAAATTCAATGTAGTGCATCTGTGTCTGAGAGAATACAGAATTACATTTTGGGTAGAACTTGCTTAATTCTGCAGTGAAAGTGCAGAATGTAACAAAAGTTCAGTGAAAGGACACTGGAATGGAAAATAATATGTAGCTAATATAAAGCTTCTAATGGTGGCTGGGCAATGCAAGTTACAACCAATTTCAAGGTCCCTGACTATTTCCCTAAAAAGAAGCAGGAACAAGAGTTGAGGGAGAAAGTCACACCCAGAAACCAGCTGTCCATTTTCCACCAAAGATTTACATTTTAAAAAATAAAGCATTACCTCCAGTTGTGAGGCTAGTCATATATCAACGGAATATGTTCTGTACTCCTACACAGATCGAGTGCAGCAGTAATTTTGGCATAATTTATGATCAGGCGTGTGTCATTCAGAAATTGTAGAAAACAATAGAGTGCACTTTTTTCTCCACTATGTGATTCTGACTCTTACCAAGTCTCACTGGTCTAATGAGATTTCCTAAGGCTCACATATCTGTTGCTTCCCCCCAGGGTACATACCTCCTGAGGCTTTCTGACAAAGATGATCACATGGAATCCCATACAATCATAGAATCTTTTGACACAACCTCCTTTCCCCTCGAAGAGAACAGATCAGAATTGTTATGCACACACTGATCCCTCTGACATTCTATGGCAGTGTCTGCTTCTGACCCTATCAGGAATGTGCCATCTACCAAGTTGAGAGCAGATGATGAACTAAGCAGTCCCTTCCTCTTCACAGGAAGTGATGCAACCTTTCACACTGGCTCTCTTGATAAGATAAAATGTTGGAATAGGTGTTGTTTGGTCATTAAAATAAACTATTCAGACAAAATATTGATGCCTTGTTATGTTTCTTCCCCCACCCCATTCTTTTTCAGACTAATGTACTTCATGTCGAAAATAACACAGGTACATAAGCAGCTGGTGGAGTTAGTTACCAAAGATTGACTACGGGTATCTAATGAGTGCTAAATCCAATGGTGGTTGACTGGGAAACCACTAAAAGTTGCTCTAAGACTGCCTCCCCAAAGTTTTTATTAAGTATACAGTGACTGATCTTTAACATGCAATTTTATGTCTAGACTATTGATACATTTATTTATACTATTGACACTTGATGTATTTATAACCAACATGTTGAGAAGCTGTTCTGGTGTAAGGTTGACATTGTTGTAATTTTTCTTCATTTTTTTTTTCATTATGGAGATCTTTTTGTTGTTTTTTTTACCTTTATAAGAAAGGCGATCTTTTTGTGATGATCAAAAATGTACTTTTCCTTTTTTAAATTTTAATATTTTGAAGGGCTGGAGTGATAGCACAGTGGGTAGGGCATTTGCCTTGCACGTGGCTGACCCAGGTTCTATTACTCCGTCACTCTCAGAGGGCCCTGCAAGCTACCAAGAGTATCCTGCCCGCATGGCAGAGCCTTGCAAGCTCCCCATCACTTATTATTTCTACCAAAAACAGTAACAACAAATCTCACAATAGAGACAGTGCAGTGCCCCCTTGAGCAAATTGATGAACAATGGAACTACAGTGACAGTGACAGTGATTTTAATGAATCATCATGGGATACAGTTACAGATTTACAAACTTTTATGATTGTGTTTTGATCTTGAAATCTTTTGAGGCAAATAGAAAGTGGTCTGTAGGAAGCTCATAGCTCTGGGCATGTTGTATGGTTATCGCTCAATGTAATACTCAGGAAGACTAAGGTGTTTTACTGGAGCGACAGAGAAGTTATGTATTTCTCAATATATATTGTGTTATTTTGTTCAGTTTAAATTGTTTGTCTCTAGGTTAGGTAGTGTCTACAAGGTCTTATAATCCTGTTCCCTTTCCCCTGGCAATGTGGCAAGGCAGAGAAGGCCAATCTTCAGTCCCAAAGCAGCCCCCAGAAGCCTGATGGTCGAATCCCCCTCCGTAATGAACGACCTAAGTACCTAGAATCAAACTCACTTCATGCTTTAAAGGGTGTAGCTAATAATACTTTGGATTTTTCTTTTGTTTTGAGGCCTCACCTGATAGTACTCAGGATAGTACCCTGGCGGGGCTCAGTGGATCATATGGGATGCTCGGGATTATGCTCACCATGCCGTTTTCGACACTGGAGAAGAATTGTTCCTCGGAACATGCGATAAAAGAGGTGTTGGAGGCGTCGGTGTCCTTGTCAACACAAACTTGGCCAAGAGCATTGATTCATTCGAATGCCTAACAACCCGAATCGGACGTTTACATTTGAATAGATGTGGCTCACTGCCTGCAGTTTCTATCTTCGTTGTCTACGCACCAACATCTCATTATGATGAAAGAGAAATCGAGAAGTTCTACATGGAGCTAGAGAAGTTCTATAAAGAAGACCACACCTTCTACAAGATCATTGTGGGTGATTTTAATGCCAAGATAGGACCGAGAAGATCAGCTGAAGAACTTCACATCGGGACCCATGGCCTAGAATGGAATGAACAGGGTGAGAGACTGTCTGAGTTCATCATGTCAACCAAGACCATTCATGGTAACTCACAGTTCCAGAAGGCAGAATCTAAACGATGGACATGGGAGTCTCCCGGTGGACGATTCCACAACGAAATAGACCACATCATATTCAATCGACGGTTTTGCCTGACTGATGTCGCTGTTGTCCCAAAATTTCGAACGGGATCGGACCACCGTCTCCTTCGTGCAAAATTCTACTTCATAGAGCGGGGAGAAAGGGCTGCAAAGTTTAAAAAGAGAACAACCAGAACAACCACCAACTGGGAGCAATTTGGCAATATTGCAGCCACATAGGAAGATGCCCTCGTTGACAACATTGACGAGGAATACGATCGACTGGCTCAGCACCTCCATGAATGTGCGAGGAACGCCAAGAGAGAGATAGCGACAAAAAATCGCCTATCTTCGAAAACTCTTGAGCTAATTCGCCAGCGTGGTTTGGCGCATGCCTCAGGCAACCGCAAGCTAACGTCTGAGCTCGCAAAGCAGTGCAGAGATGCGATCAAGGAAGACCTCAAAGAGAGAAGAGCAGAAGTACTGGTAGATGCGGCAGAAGCTGGGAAAAGTATTCGTAACGCCCGCCTGTCCTTCGCCAACTACAAGACCAAGATGACTGCCCTCCGACGTCCTGATGGATCCATCACATCCTCCAGAACGGCAATGGAGAAGATTATCCATGACTTCTACTCAAATTTCTTCGATAGCTATGTCCACTTGCTGACATACCAAATTCCACAGGATGGATATGTCGTTCCCAACGTTCTCCCTTCCGAAATCCGACATGCCATTTCGTCGGTAAAGAAACAAACAGCACCCGACCCAGACAAGGTCAGACCTGAACACCTGAAGAACCTGCCATCAGTACTCATCAATACACTGGCTCGGCTCTTCACTCGCTACCTGTCTGAATGCAAGGTTCCGTCCCAATGGAAAATCAGCAGGACCGTACTACTGTTCAAGAAGGGAGACATCCATGACATTGGCAACTATCGCCTGATCTGCCTATTGTCTGTCATCTACAAGTTGTTCACTCGAGTCATCCTAAATAGGATTGGCAGAACACTAGATGAAGGACAACTATGCGAGCAAGCAGGGTTCCGCAAAGGATTCAGCACCATCGACCATATCCACACGATAACCAAGCTCATTGAGGTTTCTCAGGAGTTCAAGATGCCGCTCTGTTTAACGTTCATTGATTTAAAGAAGGCCTTTGATTCTGTTGAGATGGAAGTGGTCATTGAAGCCCTAGCCAATCAGGGCATTCAAGCCCAATACATCAGGATCCTCCGTGAGCTGTATTGCGGATTCACTACCAGGATCTCACCATTCTACAAAGAAGTGATCGTTGATGTCAAGAGAGGGGTGCGGCAGGGTGATACCATTTCACCGAAACTCTTCAGTGCCACCCTCGAGAACATCATGTGACGACTGGAATGGGAAGGAATGGGAGTGAAGATAGATGGTCGGCAACTACACCACCTCCGCTTTGCTGATGACATTGTTTTAATAACACCAAACATCAGCCAAGCGGCACAAATGCTGGCCGACTTTGACCGTGAGTGTGGAAAGGTAGGACTACAGCTGAATCTTACGAAGACAATGTTTATGAGAAACAGCCTTGTTCCTGACACCCCATTCGCTCTCAATGGAACGACCATCTCCGAATGCAACAGCTATGTGTACCTAGGTCGAGAGGTCAACATGACAAATGACCTGGCACCCGAGCTGCGCAGGAGGAAGAGAGCGGCTTGGAACGCCTTCAAGAACGTCAAAGAAATAGCTAAGAGGACGAAGAACCTCCGGCTCCGGGCACATCTCTTTGATTCCACTGTTCTTCCTGCATTAACATATGCCTCAGAGACCTGGGCCCTATGCAAACAAGATGAGAACGTTATTCAGGTCTCCCAAAGAAGAATAGAAAGAGCTATGCTTGGAATATCACGTTTCACTCAAATGAGAGAACGAATCCGGAGTTCTGACATCCGTCGACGATCAAGGATCAGGGACGCTGTCTCATTTGCCAAGGTTTCGAAAATCAGATGGGCTGGTCACGTAATGAGAATTAAAGACGACCGTTGGACTAGAGCTGTTACTGATTGGATTCCACGGGATGTCAAAAGACCGCGTGACCGCCCACCTACCAGATGGTCAGACTTCTTCGTCAAGATCATGAACGATCGGTTTGAGGCCCTTCATGTTCCCGGAGCGAACAGATGCCATTGGGCTACACTAGCACGCGACAGGGACAAATGGAGACGTTACTGGCGCCCGCTCGAGCAAATTGACGACTAACGGGAAGTTAAGTGATTAAGTGATTAAGTTGCATGTAAGGCAACTAACCACTCTACGTGTTGTACTATCACTCCAACCCCTATTATGTAGAATTTTAACTGGAAACTTCATTAACCCTCCATAAGACGATAATTTTTTTTTTCTACAGAGAAACCTGTCTCTGAGGGGAATTATGGTTTCCCTTCCACCTTTACAATTGCAGTCATGAATTGTATTCAGTAAAAGTGGCAATGTCTTCACATTGGTGTGGTAATAACTGGGGTTGAAATTTATAAATTATTTATTTTTTTATTGAATTACCATGAATCAGAGCATTGAAAAATTGTTAATGATTGCTTTTCAGTCATACAATGTTCCAATACCCATTCCTAATACCGGGGTAATTTCCCAACACCAGTGTCCTCAGTTTCCCTCCCGCCTCTTCTAGTCACCCCCGACCCCAACTTGTCTGTATGGCAGGAACCTCTCTTTTCTTCTTTCTTTCTCTCTTCCTCTCTCTCTCATTTTAGGTACTATGACTTGTGATACAGATGCTGAAAGGTTATCATGTATATCCCTTTACCTGCTTTCAACACTCAGCTCTTGTCCAGAGTGATCATTTCCAACTAGTGTTATCCTGGTGGATCTTCCTGTATCTAAACAACCATCCATTTCCCACAGTACTAACCAACCATTGACCAGTCCTCCTGGCTTGAAATTTGTCAATTTAGATGAAATTAAATTAGAATAAAGTAACAGAATGGGAATTTAACACCCAAGAATAGTTTAACACCCAGGAGGTCTGCTCCATGGCTTGGAAGCTGGCAGCACATGCTGGGGGAAAGTGAAGCTCAGATAGAGAAGGGAACACCAAATAAAGGATGTTTGAAGGACTCGCTCAGGATGTGAGATGCATGCTGAAAGTAGACTATAGACTGAACACGATGGCTACTCAATACCTCTATTTCAAACTACAACACCCTAAAGGAAAGAGAGAGCAAAAGAGAATGCCCTGCCACCGATATGAGGTGGGGGTGGGGTGGGGGAATGGGAGGTCTACTGGGATCATTGGTGGTGGAGAATGGGCACTGGTGGAGGGATGGGTACTCAATCATTGTGTAACTGAAATACAAGCACGAAAGTTTGTAACTCTACAGTTGTACCTCATTGTGCTTCACTAATAAAATTTTTTTTTAAAAATGAAAAAATTATATTAGAGAAGGACCGCTTTACCCAAGATCTGGTCCTATTTTCCCAACTGCAGGTCGCAGGGAAGTTTAGCTTTTTAAATTTTTTTCTGCCTGATCCCAAAGGGTCCTTCTATATCAAGTTATATAATGATTGAGTACCCATCCCTCCACCACCACTGATCCCAGTATTCCTCCCAACCATATACCACCCCATCCAACCCTGTCTCTGTGGCAGGGCATTCCCTTTTGTTCTCTCTCTCCTTTTCAGTGCTGTGGTTTGCAAAAGAGACATTGAGTGACAATCATGTTCGATCTAAAGTCTACTTTCAGCATGCATCTCCCATCCTGGGAGGATCCTCCCACCACCCTTTATTTGGTGCTCCCTTCTCTGTCTGAGCTGACTTTCCCCTAGCATGTGCAGCTGGCCTCCAAGCCATGGAGTAAACCTCCTAGTACGTATCTCGGCTATTCTTGGGTGTTAGTCTCCTATTTTGATACTTTATGTTCCCCAGATGAATGCAATCTTTCTATGTCTATCCCTCTCTTTCTGACTCATTTCGCTTAGCATGACACTTTCCATGTAGTACCACTTGTAAGTAAATTTCATGACTTCATCTTTTCTAACAGCTACATAGTACTCCATTGTGTAAATGTACCAAAGTTTCTTTAACCAGTCATCTGTTCTTGGGCACTCAATTTTTTCCCAGACTCTGGCTATTGTAAAGAGTGCTGCAATGAACAAACAAGTGCAGACGTCACTTCGACTATACTTTTTTGCCTCTCTGGGATATATTCCCAGGAGTGGTATTGCTGGGTCAAGTGGGAGCTCAATTTCTAAGTTTTTGAGGATTTTCCATACTGTTTTCCAAAAGGGCTGAACCAGTCGGCATTCCCACCAGCAGTGAAGGAGGATCCTTTTCTCGCCACATCCGCTCCAACACCGGTTGCTTTTGTTCCTTTGGATGTAGGCCAGTCTCTGTGGTGTGAAATGATATCTCATTATTGTTTTGATCTGCATCTCCCTGATGATTAATGATGTAGAGCACTTTCTCGTGTGCCTTTTTGCCATCAGATTTCTTCTTTGAGAAAGTTTCTGTTCATTTTGTCACCCAATTTTTTGATTGTGTTGGATGTTTTCTTCTTGTGGAGTCCATTTTTGTATATCCTTTGTATATCCTTGATATCAACCCCTTGTTTGGATGAGTATTGGACGAATATCCTTTCCCTTTCTGTAGACTGTCTTTATATTTTGGTCACTGTTTCTTTTGAGGTGCAGAAGCTTCTCAGTTTAAGATAGTCTCATTTGTTTATCTCTGTTTTCACTTGCTTGGCCAGTGGCATGACATCTTTGAAGGTACCATTATCTTCATTATCGTGGAGGTTTTTGCCAACTTTGTCTACAAAGTACCTTACGGATTATGGTCTGATGTTGAGGTATTTAATCCATTTTGATCTTACTTTTGTACATGGTGTTTGGCAGAGATCCAAGCCCATTTTTTTTGCATATAGCTGTTCTGTTTTTTCAGCACAATTTGTTAAAGAGGCTTTCCTTGCACCACTTCACATATCTTGCTCCCTTATCAAAGATTAGATGATCATATGTTTGGGGAGAGATGTCAGTATATTCAACCCTGTTCCACTGGTCTGAAGCTCTGCCTTTGTTCCAGTATCATGCTCTTTTAATTATTACTGCTTTATAGTAATAATTTGAAATTAGGGAGTTTCATTCCTCCCATTTTCTTTTTCCCAAGAATTGCTTTAGCTATTCGTGGGGGCTTATTGTTCCATATAAATTTCAGGAGTGTTTGCTCCATTTCTTTGAAGAATGTCATGGGTATCATTATAGGGATCACATTGAACTTGTACAGTGCTTTGGGAAGTATTGCCATTTTGACAATGTTAATTCTCCAGATCCACAAGCAGGGGATATTTTTTCCATTTCCTCGTGTCCTCTTTTATTTCCTGAAGTAGCATTTTGTAGTTTTCTTTGTACAGGTACTTTACTTCCTTAGTTAAGCTGATTCCTAAGTAACTTGATTTTCTGGGGCACAATTGTGAATGGGATTGTTTTTTTCATGTGACTTTCTTCTCTCTCACTATTTGCGTATAGGAAAGCCATGGACTTTTGGGTATTGTTTTTATAGCATGCAACTTTACTAAACAAAGTCTATTGTTTCTAGGAGTTTCTTAGTAGAGATTATAGGGTTCTCAAAGTATAGTATCATATCGTTTGCGAATAGTAAGAGCTTGATTTCTTCCTTTCCTACCTGAATTCCCTTAATATCTTTTTCTTGCCTAACTGTTATTGCACGTACTTCCAGTACTATATTGAACAGCAGTGGAAAGAGTGGACATCCTTGTCTCATCCCTTATCTTAGAGGGAAGGCTCTCAGTTTCCCCCCATTGAGGATGATGATTGCCACAGGCTTGTGGTAGATGGCTTTAACTATATTGAGGAAAGTTCCCTTTAGCCACATTTTGGTGAGGATTTTCACCAGAAACCGGTGCTGGATCTTGTCAAATGCTTTCTCTGCATCTATTGTTATGATCGTATGGTTTTTATCTTTTCTTTTGTTGATATGATGGATTATGTTGATTGATTTCCGAATATTAAACCATCCTTGCATCCCTGGGATGAATCCCACTTGGTCACGGTGTATGATCTTTTTGATGAGTTGTTGAATTCTATTTGCTAGTATTTTGTTGAGAATCTTCACATCCATGTTCATCAGGGATATTGGCTGTAGTTTTCTTTTCTTGTGGTGTCTTTGTTTCCTTTTGATATTAGAGAGATATGAACTTCATAGAAACTGTTTGGGAGAGTTTCTGTTTCTTCAGTTTCCTGGAAAAGCTTGAGAACTGGCGATAGGGTTTTTAAATGTTTGGAAAACTTCGCTACTGAATCCATCTGGACCTGGGCTTTTGTTTTTTGGGAAGACTTTTGATTACAGTTTCAATTGCCTTGATATTAATAGGTCTATTCATGTACTCTAGATCTTCTTGATTGAGCCTTGGGAGATTATAGGAATCCAGGAATGTATCCATTTCTTCTAGGTGCTCTTGTTTCATGGCATAAAGACTTTCAAAGTAGTTTCTAATGATACTTTGAATTTCTTTGGTTTTTGTTGTGATACCTCCCTTCTCATTCTCATTTATGATTAAGTTCAGTATGGTTCTCTCTCTTTCTTTATGAGTCTTGCTAGTGGTTTATCTATATTGTTTATTTTCTCGAAGAACCAGCTCTTGGTTTCATTGATCTTTCGGATTGTTTTTTTGGTTTCCATGTCGATTTATGCTCTTAAATTTTATGATATCTTTCCTTCTGTTTGATTTGGGCTCATTTTGTTGATTCTTTTCTAAGATTTTGAGCTGTGATGTCAAGTTGTTTATGTGAGCCTGTTCTTCCTTCCTGAGAAATGGTTGCAGAGCTATATATTTTCCCCTTAACATGGCCTTAGCTGCATCCCATAGGTTCTGGTAGCTAGTGTCTCATTCTCATTTGTTTCCAGGTATCTTTTGATTTCGTCCTTGACTTCCTTCCTGATTCATTCGTTACTCAGCATTGAGTTGTTTAATTTCCAGGTGTTTGATTTGGTTCTCCATGTTTGTGTGTGATTCATTTCTATTCTCAGTGCATCGTGGTCTGAAAAGATTGTTGACAGTATTTCTATCTTCCTGATTCTACCGGTATGTTTTGTGGCCTAGCACATGGTCTATTTTGGAAAATGTTCCATGTACACTGAAGAAGAATGTGTATTCTTTCTTTTTGGGGTGTAAAGCCCTGTACAGGTCTATAAGCCCACTCTCTTCTATTTCTTCCTTCAGAGCCAATGTTTCCTTGCTGAGTTTTGTTCTTATTGATCTATCCAGAGTTGATAAGGTGATGTTGAAGTCTCCGGCCACTACTGTGTTGCTAGCAATGTCCTCCTTAAAATCTGTTAGCAGTTGTTTACAATATTTAGCGGTTCCCTCATTAGGTGCATATACATTTAAGTGTGTGATTACTTCCTGTTGTACGTATCCCTTTCTGAATAGAAAATGGCCTTCGCTGTCCCTTCTAATCTTTTTTAACCTGAAATTTATGTTTTCGGATACTAGTGTAGCCACGCCAGCTTTGTTGAGGGAGCTGTTTGCTTGTGGGATTGATTTTCATCCTTTAACTTTGAGTCTCTGACTGTTCAGATGAGTTTCTTGTAGTCAGCAGAATGTTGGGTTCTGTCTCTGAATCCAATTTGCCACTCTGTGAGGAGACACAAACTTTAACAGCCAAACTTACAAAGCTGTTTTTCCAGAGGTCAGGGCTAGAGGTGGGTAGGGGATATGGGCAGGAACCTGAGAACATTGATGGGGGACATTGACACTTAGTGGGGGTATTGTTGCTGTAATATTTAAAGCTCAATTATGAATAACTTTAGTTTCTTTAAAATGTGTTGATAGGAAAGAAATTAAAATAAAAGAAAAAAGAAATATCTTTGATGAATATATTTCATGGAAAACAAAGTCAAAGTTGAGGGAATACATCAAACTTAAACACTTCTCCACTGCCAAAGAAAAAATGGCCAAAATTAAAACACTCCTTGACTAAACAAGAGAAAATATCTGCACAGCACTGATGTAACCAAAACACAAATATCCAAGATGTGCGAACATTTTCAAAACTTAGCAACAAAACAATATATTCAGAACTTACTCCTAGCTCTTTACTCAGTGATCCCTCCTGGTGGGCTTCTGCAACCATAAATGGTACAGAGGCTTAACCCAGGCCATCCTCAGCAAGTGTGCAAGGCAAGCTCCCTTCCCACTGTCTAAGTAATCCATCCTCTGTCCACATAGCTTTAATTGATGGTTTCAGGACCTTTGAGCCCCTCTGGAGTGATCCCTGAGCAGAACAAAGTGTGCCGTCCCCCAACCCCCTCCCCCACCAAAAAAACAACAAAAACATATCTTCCCCTTTTTACCGTTCTTCTTTCCTGGACCCCTGATTCTTTTGATGTTGTCTCACAGATCTCTCAGGCTACCTACTGTCAGATGTATCCAGTCAGCTTTGCTTAGCCAAGGAAAGGCAAATCTCACTCAATTTTGACCCCTCAGCATGTCAGGAGAGCTATCTGAGCATAGCCAAGTGTGGCCCAGAAAACAAAATGAAACAGAACAAAAGAAAAGAAAAGAAAAAATAATTTTAAAAAACATAAGAGCAATACAATGGAATGCTATGCAGCTCTTAGGAAAGATGAAGTCATGAAATTTGCTTCTAACTGGATAGTCATTGAGAGCATCATGCTAAGTGAAATGAGTCAGAAAGAGAGGGACAGACATAGAATGACTGCACTCATTTGTGGAATATAAAATAACATAATTGACACCCAAGGACAGAAAAGACAAGGGCCAGGAAGATTGCTCCATATTTGGAAACATGACTCATGAGCTGGGGGAGAAGGCAACTGGGATAGAGAAGGGATCACTAAGTCAATGAGGGTCGAAAGGATCATTCAGGACGGGAGATGTGTGCTGAAAGTAGATAAAGGACCAAATGTGATAGCCTCTCAATATCTATACTGCAAACCATAATGCACAAAAGTAGAGAGAGAGATAATGAGGGAAATTGTCTCCATAGAGCATGGGTGGGGGTGGGATGGGGTCAGGTGTGGTACTTGGTACATTGGTGGTGGAAAATATACACTGATGGAGGGATGGGTGTTCAAATATGAAAGCTTTGTAACTAGAGCTCACGGTGATTTCAATTAAAGATAATAATAATAATAAAATAAATAGATAAATCTCTTGATCACTTGACATCCTGTTACTCATTGATTTGCTTGAGTGGGTGCCAGTAATGTCTCCATTCATCTGGCAAGCTACTGAGAATATCCCTCCCTCACAGCAGAGCCTGGCAAGCTATCCGTGGCATATTCGATATTCCAAAACCAGTAAATACAATGGGTCTCATCCCCTGACCCTGAAGGAGCCACTAAATAAATAAATAAGTTTTTTTATTGAACCTTGTTTTCCTTGAGCAAGGTTCACCGCATTTTATTTTAGTTCCATTTTTAGTTGGGGAGTCACACCCAGTGATGCTCAGGCTCACTCCTGGCTCTGCACTCAAGAATTCCTCCTGGCATTTCTTTGGATGCTGAGGATCAAACCCAGGTCAGCCACTGGCCAGGGAAGCACTTATTCACAGCACTATCTCACCAGCCCCTGAAAATGCTGGTTTTTATCTGGACGAACTGGAATGAAGAAGCCAGTCAGACGGACACACCAACTAACATCCCTTCTCTGCTCTGAATGTGCTTACTTCACGTCCTCATAGCCTCCAATTCTTTGTTCAAACCCCAGCTTTTACTTTTATTTATTTATTTATTTTTAGGTTTTGGGGGAGGTCACAACCAGCTATGCTCAGGGCTTATTATTGGTTCTGTGCTTACTCCTGGCAGTGCTCAGAGGAACCCATGGGGTGCCAGGGATGAAACCCAGGTCAGCTGCCGAATGCCTTCTCCACAGTACTATTGCTCCCATATGGTCCCCCAATTCTCACATTTGAAACATGACACTTCCAATTTCCTATTTAAAATAAACATTCTGTTACTAGATCACAAACAGTTTGACAGTGCACTTGATATCTAAAATGGTACATCACATAGACTCTTCACTTAAAGTGTGAACTTAAAGGTTTAATTTATCTCTTTTGCACACATATGCATGGCCAAATATTTTGGATGGACCACACTCAATAATGGTCAGGGCTTACTCTTGGCTCTGCACTTAGGAATTACTCCTGGTGATGCTAGTGGGACCATATGGAATGCCAGGAATAGTATCTGGGTCAACTGCATTTGACACAGGAGCCTTATCCACTTCAGCCTCTACATAGTAAATTTGTAACACTGGCAGATCATTAATCGTATTTAGCCTATTAATTTTCAATAACTTCTGATAGTTTCACATTAAAAAATGCTCACAGGAACTGGCACGTCCTTTATGCCCTACCGAGGCCACCAGTTGCCCTTCATGAGCAGCTCTCCGGCACTGCCATGGCACCAGAGGCACACGGACCTAATCCAGAGCCCAGCAGCTTGTGGCAGAAATGTGAATGGACTGTACGTTAAACTATGGCTCCATGCCCTCCCAGGAGGGAAAGGGTGTCTGTCTCTTCTGCATCGCCCCCCCCGCCCCCCGCAGCAGCATGGTGGCCACTGCCTCAGAGCTTATTGGACAGCCAGGTATGAGCCGGCAGTGGTGATGGGGCAACTACAGCCTTATGAGAGGGGGTGGGTTGAACCGGCACATCCTTCACACTCTACCGAGGCCATGAGTTGCCCTCCATGAGCAGCTCTCCGGCACAGCCATGGCATGGCACCAGAGGCACACAAACCAATCTCGTAATTATCGGCTTTTGGGAGAAATCCCTCCAGACTTAATTAGTAAAATATCAGAAATCCAAAATCGCATGGCCATGCGACATCATATGGTTTTCATAACCAGCAAAAGAAAAAAAAATTATTTCACAAAGCCTTTTCAGCAGTTCTGATTGTTGGGGGAAGGGGATTACAAACAATAATGGTGCATCTTTTTTAGAAATAATGAATGTAATCAAAGTAGAGAGAGAGTTAAGTAGAAATCATCTGCCTCACAGGCATCAGGAGGGGTGTGATGGGGGATATATTGGTGTTCTTGGTGATGAAAAATAATTACTGGTGAAGGGATGGGTGTTTGATCATAGCATGATGAGACTTAAACATGAAAGCTTTGTAACTTTTCTCACAGTGATTCAATAAATTTAACAACAACAACACAACAACAAAAAGTTCACAAACATTTTGTCAAATGGTTAAGTATCTCTAGATCCAAATGTTTAAAGAGGGCAGGAGCAATAGTACAACTGGGAGGGCACTTGCCTTGCGTGTGGCCAACCTGGCTTCCAACACCAGCATGCTATATGGTCCCCCAAGCCTGCCAGGTGTGATCCACGAGTACAGAGCCAGGAGTAATCCCTAAGCACAACCAGTTGTGACCCCAAAATAAAATGAGACAAAACAAGCAAACAAAAAAAAACTGTTTAAAGAATGGATAAATTAGAGTCTGCTAGACCCTAGCACAGTATTAGATATGAAATTTGCTACAAATAAAATACAGATAGGGTTGATAGAAAATTTGTAAGAGAAGCATGAAGGCAGCAATGATCTCAATGATTCTACATGCATTTCACTGCTCCATTCACTATAAAATAGAATCATTTGTCCAATTCACTAAGTTCCTTAAGAGAGAAGGCAGAGATTCAATTGTTTTCATTTTGAAAGGATGTTTCTTTTGATCCTTAATAAGGTCTGGCAATGGGAGAATGAGCGACAGTGCAGCGTGTAGGGTGTTCACGCCTTGCAGGAGGTCTATGCAGGTTCGATCCCCAGCATCCCAGTTGGTCCCTGAGCACCACCATGAGTAATTCCTGAGTGCAGAGCCGGAAGAAACCCCTGAGCATCGTCAGATGTGACCCCAAAATAGCCAAAAATATAAATTAAAAATTAAATTTATATATGTGTATGATCTAGTGATCCCATTAAAATTCAGGTTGATCGTTTTTATCCTTAAGAATCATCATCTATGGGGGTATAAGAGGCCGCGCCAGGTGCCTGCTCGCTGGCAGGGCCTCTCAGTGCAGCCAGGGAGGAGGTGGGGCAGCCGGCCAGAGGGGAGGTGGGGTGACCGGTCGGGGAGGAGGCGGGACGGCCGGTAGGGGAGGAGGCGGGGCAGACGGCCTTGGAGGAGGCCGGGCAGCCGGGCTGCGCCAACCGCTGGGGGAGCCAGGAGCCGTAGCCCCCATCGCTGGTGGTGAAGGAGTCCTGCCGCGCACTCCGCCCCGCAGGGCCCGGAGGAAGCGTGGCCGCACTCCGACCTGCAGGCCATCTGTGGACACGCTGCTGGCCGCCAGGCCGTCTGCGGGGGGTTCCATGCAGCTCAGCCCGATGTAGCCCATGAGGGCCTCCAACGGGACCAGGTGATGGAGGACGAGTGGATGCTGAGATTTTTATGCTCCTTGGTGTCCGTGCTGCCAACACACTGATTCAGAATGGGAGACATTTGCAAAGAATGGTGGACAACTTCAGATTAGTGTCGGGAAGGTAGATGCCCTTCAAGAGCCAGGTGTGAGTGGCCGCTTCTTGGTCACCTCTCCCCCACCATTTTGTCATGCAAAGGATGGCCTATTCCACCAAGACCGTGGCCCAGGAATCTTTGAAGATCTGCAGAATTATATCTGAGAGAAGAAATGGCAATCAGCTGAGCCTCTGACTGGGTGGAAACCCCAAGCTTCCTTAACGATGCCTGGCATGGCTGGTCTTTGTAGCATCTCTGGTCAAATACAGCATCTTCACAACTATTTCACTGTGAACCTGGAAATTCCTGCTTGGTGGTCTTACGTCCTTTTTATCATAGCCACCTTGATTTTTGGCCTTTTCATGGGGCTGGCCTTAGTGCTAATATCAGAATGTTTCTATGTGCTGTTTCCTAGGCATCTGTCTGTTGGAATGTGTTGAACAGAATCTGAGGTCAGAGGAGGCCTGTAGAACTGAACAGCAGGATGCAGAGGAGGAGAAAGAAAGATGATTCTAAACAAGGTGAGAACAAGGACGGCCTTGTGGATGATGAAGAAGAGAAAGAAGACCTTGGCGATGAGGATAAAGCCGAGGAAGAAGACAACTCCAGTTTTTGTGTGGATGAGGAAAAGGGTGACACTGAGGATCAGGGGCCTTTGAGAGAGACCCAGGAGGAGGCAGAATCTGATGCGGTGGAGACCTCCCTGAGCAGCCCCCTACAGCTGCCTCAGAGGTGCCAGAAGAGGTGCTGAGGAAGCGCAATATTCCAAATGCTAGTAAGACTATCAGTGTGATTCAGTATTCCAAAGGAAACAGACCAGAGGCATACTTCAACTTCCCTCTGCTCTGCTGTTCAAACCAAATCCTTTTCCATAATGAGCAAGCCTCTCTTAAAAAAGATCTGTAGTCATGTGATCTCGTGGCATTAATCTTTATAACCATTATAAGAATGTTTTGGGCAGGAAAATCAGGATACAGACAAACTTGGTGTTAGCTTCCTTTGGTGGGCACAAGTTCTTTTCCTAGGGACTATAGCATCTAGCCAATCAGGGCATTCAAGCCCAATACATCAGGATCCTCCGTGAGCTGTATTGCGGATTCACTACCAGGATCTCACCATTCTACAAAGAAGTGATCGTTGATGTCAAGAGAGGGGTGCGGCAGGGTGATAACATTTCACCGAAACTCTTCAGTGCCACCCTCGAGAACATCATGCGACGACTGGAATGGGAAGGAATGGGAGTGAAGATAGATGGCCGGCAACTACACCACCTCCGCTTTGCTGATGACATTGTTTTAATAACACCAAACATCAGCCAAGCCGCACAAATGCTGGCCGACTTTGACCGTGAGTGTGGAAAGGTAGGACTACAGCTGAATCTTACAAAGACAATGTTTATGAGAAACAGCCTTGTTCCTGACGCCCCATTCGCTCTCAATGGAACGACCATCTCCGAATGCAACAGCTATGTGTACCTAGGTCGAGAGGTCAACATGAGAAATGACCTGGCACCCGAGCTGCGCAGGAGGAAGAGAGCGGCTTGGAACGCCTTCAAGAACGTCGAAGAAATAGCTAAGAGGACGAAGAACCTCCGGCTCCGGGCACATCTCTTTGATTCCACTGTTCTTCCTGCATTAACATATGCCTCAGAGACCTGGGCCCTACGCAAACAAGATGAGAACGCTATTCAGGTCTCCCAAAGAAGAATAGAAAGAGCTATGCTTGGAATATCACGTTTCACTCAAATGAGAGAACGAATCCGGAGTTCTGACATCCGTCGACGATCAAGGATCAGGGACGCTGTCTCATATGCCAAGGTGTCGAAAATCAGATGGGCTGGTCACGTAATGAGATTTAAAGACGACCGTTGGACTAGAGCTGTTACTGATTGGATTCCACGGGATGTCAAAAGACCACGTGACCGCCCACCTACCAGATGGTCAGACTTCTTCGTCAAGATCATGAACGATCAGTTTGAGGCCCTTCATGTTCCCGGAGCGAACAGATGCCATTGGGCTACACTAGCACGCGACAGGGACAAATGGAGACGTTACTAGCGCCCGCTCGAGCAAATCGACGACTAACGGGAAGTTAAGTGATTAAGTGATTTAAGTGATAGCATCTTAAGCAGAAGATGCAAACTCCCTCATTAGCATAAGACTCCAGGTTCTCTGTGATGAAAATAAATGCCCCAAACATCCTCAAAGTGAAGCAGCTGTCTTGATTCTCTTCTTAGGTTGAGTACTAATTTTTATCAGACTCTTAGAAACATCAGCCAGCATAGTACATTGCCCTGGCCCGCGGGACTGGTCAATGTGGATAACCGGGAGAGGGTACACGAGTGGGGAAAAAAGAGAGACAGAAGAATGGGAGCGAGTTAAGACTTTGATTAAGCTCCAAATTTATTTCTCCCAAAGCTAGCCTTTTATAATTGATTACATGAGGAAGTGGGCAAAATGGGGAATTAACAAAGCATGCAGATTTTCAATAAATCATGGTGTGAGCCCTAACAGTGGGCTCATGGCAGTTATCCGGGGTGTAGCTTAGAAACTTTACACAATGTATTTTAACATTTTTCCAAGAAGAGATTAGTTCTTAAATTGCAAGGTCAGGTTGAACTGACATTTTGGCTCCCAGCAGTGCATGATACAAAATTTTAGAAATAGAAATTGAGAAGGCCCCACTTGGTATTTTAGCTTAGAGATCCCCATAGTGTTCTAAATCTTGTTATTGCCTTTTATTTCTCGACGTTTTCCAGCTTTCCCACAGTGGGCCTACGGGCTTCCCAAACTTTTCACCAGGCTTCCTTCATAAGAGAAAGCCAACACAGACAGCAGCCAACTTGCCGTCAGTTGCCTTTATTCTAACTTAAGACTTTAGACAATCAGGAACTGCAGTTCATAAAGCCATGAATACCAGGCATCTTCAATGAGATGTTGTAATCTTTGGAGATTCAAAAGGAAGTAGGGATTTTACAGGATTTTTTTTGGCCCAATGTAGTAATTTCCCCCCCAGTGTTCACTTAACAGTATTCTTTTTGAAGCACAAAGTCTTGCTGTCATAAGGGGGTCTTGTGAAGAAACCTTAAATATTGTCTTGTTTGATTTTCATCTCAAGAGAGTCTCTGGCTCTTGAACCACTTTAATAATAACCAAAAAAACATTTCTGATTTTGTTTCTGTGATGTGCTTTTGGTAAAAGAATTAATGAATGTGAGTATCTGGAAATGAAAGATTTTGTTTCATTTCCTTCTTTCTTAATCTTATATAGAATTGTGGGCTGGGGTGATAGCACAACGGGTAGGGCATTTGCCTTGCACGCGGCCAATCAGGCCGACCGGAGTTCGATTCTTCTGGCTTCGATTCCTCTGACTTCGATTCGTCCGGCCCTCTCGGAGAGCACGGCAAAGCCTGGCAAGCTACCTATGACGTATTTAATACACCAAACACAGTAACAACAAGTTTCACAATGTTACTGGGCCCTCTCGAGCAAATTGAAGAACAGTGACAGTGATATAGAATTGTATCCCTGTAAATCTCTCAATATTCAGTCTACCCAAAGTACTCAGGGGGCCCAGTTTCTTTTTGAAAAATCCATACATCTACTTCTGCCTTACCTGATTTATGTCCTAGAATAAACGCATAAAATTAGATTCCAAGTTTATGAAAGATGACTAGAGTTGTTCCTGTACCCCTTGAGTCCAAGCAGAATAATAAGTAGAACAGGTTTATGAATTTCAAAAAGTTTCTGTCATATTTAAAAAGAAATATGCAGCATTCCTCTTCCTGACTGTTTAGATAAATCTTTCCTATGTTAGCTTACTCTGAACACAGACTCACATAGGATGAGGTTCTGAAACTTTCTCTACGTTAGTTTGGTTGAATAAACTCATAGCAAGCCTCACACAAGGAGTTTTTCTTCTGACAAAATTTAGATTTTAGCGAAATGATCAACTGAGAGACTTTTGACTCTGGTCTTTAACTGCCCCTCCCATCATGTAGGTCTCTTCCACATCCCCACCCGAAGTGCCGAGATTTTGATAGTTCTGCCTCCCAGGGAACAGCAGGGAGCAGGAACAGGTTCAGATTTGAGCTAGACCTGCCTCCTGTCGCTGTGTAGCTTCCTCTTAGAAGCAGCTGAAACAAAGCTTTGAAGATGATGAAGTGCCCATACAGAGGTATGGGAGGAGTTCAGATAGACCTCTCTCCATACTAAAATTGTGTGTGCTCATCAGTCAATCTGTGTGTGCGCCTGTGCACATGCCAATTGGATTATTGAAAACCAGAGTAAGAACAAAAAAAGCTACTTTAGCTTTTTACACATCTTCCAAATGTACCCCATATAGTACCTGATTTGAAAAAAAACAGGTTTTTTTCTTTCTCATTAAAAATAATTTGAGGGATGAGAGAGAAACCTGTTAGAGAGGAGGGTCTGTTAAATTTTTAGGGCTGGAGTGCGACCCGGGCTCGATTCCCAGCATGCCATATGGTCCCCTGAGCAATGCCAGGGGTAATTCCTGAGTGCAGAGACAGGAGTAACCCCTGTGCATAGCCGGGTGTGACCCCCAAAAAAAGCAAAAAAATTTTTTTTAAATTGTGAGAGTGTAGGAAAAAAAATAAATTGTGAGAGTGTAGGAACCATTTTTCATTTTTGAAAAATATTTAAAAAAAAGTAGAAGTTTTATTAATAGTCTGATAAGTACCTAATTTAATTTCTTTCCACTTAAGCTCATTTAGTTTATTTTAAAATGTACAATAAAACTAAAGGGAAATTGTTAGCCAAAAATAATTTAAAATTAGACTGACCATTTTGAAAAGATTTTATAATTTTTTTTGTAGCTAATGTTTTTAGGCTGGAATTCAACTCAATGACAACTTGATTTTAAAATTAAATAATAATCAGATATCCCTGCGTTGTAAATTCAGTTATTTTATTCCCTTATAGTATTTATATTAAATCATACTTTGAAGAATTAAATATATAAGTCAGCATTTTATAGTTGGGGTATCTTACTTCATAAATTAGTAATATGAACAAAGCACCTTTTCACTAGTAGGAAAGTATGAAATATCTATTTTTTCTATTTTCTTAATTATTCTTCTCATTCTAGATCTGCAAAACCACCCCAACTTGACTAGAGATCTCATATTCATAGAACATATAGTCAGTCCCTCTTCCTTTGAAATAAAAGAGTTGGTTCTGGGGAGAAGCAGGACCCACTTAACTTGCTGTAATTTGTACTGCCTGGACAAGAATCTGGTCTCATAAACATGGTCTCTGTTAGATCTCTAATATTAAAAAAAATTCAAAATTGCTATAGTGGTCATTAAACAAGCTTTGACAGTCAGTTTGATTTTTGACAATGGAAAAAGCCAAATTTTAACTTGTATTTCCTAAATTTTTGTTTGATAGCTATGGTTGCTAAACGGTTAGAAGATATTTATGTCTTCAGAACCTGAGTGTTTTCACAGCTTTGGAGTAAATGATTTAAAAGTGTCTTTCGAGGCAAGTTTATTATTAAAGCATTCAAGAGTTAATCCATTAAGGAATATTCCTCCAGAGTAGAAAAAGGAGGGTGTACACCTTAGTTATCAGCACAGCACTGTAGCACTGTTCTCCCGTTGTTCATCGATTTGCTCGAGAGGGCCCAGGAACGTCTCCATTGCAGACTTGTTACTGTGTTTGGCATATCAAATACATCACAGGTAGCTTACCAGGCTTTGCCTTGACAGCGAGATACTTTCGGTAGCTTGCCAGGCTCTCCAAGAGGGGCGGAGGAATTGAAGGCGGGTCGTCCGGGTCGGCCAGGTCTGCAGCGTGCAAGGCAAATGCCCTACCCGTTGGGGTATTGCTCCAGCCCAGTTAGGCTAAGATCAAGTGTAGTTATCAGCATAAAATCATAAAATGGTCTGAAGTGAAAGAAAGAACGGAGAAGGTTCATTTGCTAATGTATAACAGTGTTTTATCTATATTCTTCATCACAGTGTTGAAGTGTTATTTTTGCTAGTGTTATAAAAATATGTGATTGACCGATCCTACTAAACGTAACATTTTGGGAAGTGTTGATGTCAATCTTTTGTGCCAACAGTTTTCTTCCTGTTTAATAGTATCTTGTTACCTCAGTCCTGTTTTGGTCGTTTAAGAACATTATAGCTTGTTTTGAAAAGCCAAACTGGAGTCAGCTCTGACGCATGTTGAGGGGGGTTCTAGAAGCTTGGTGAAAGCTTTTCTGAATCATGAGGCTCAGGTAAAAGACCTTTGAAAGCTTCAGATTTTAATGCAGTTTAATCATATTTGTTAACAACTATAGCTTCTTTGCGCAGATGCCACTTTTATACTAAAATGTTGTCTGTTTTGTGATACATTATATATTTATATATATATATATATATAGAGGCCACCCCAAAAGCCTCTATATCTCTCGGAAAGACTGGCAAGCTACCGAGAGTATTCCGCCCGCACGGAAGAGCCTGGCAAGCTATCCGCTGTGTATTCGATATGCCAAAACCAGTAACTACAACTGGTCTCATTCACCTGACCCTGAAGGCTTCACCGACATGGCAGCACTGAGAAGGATGAGAAAGGAGAGGACGACAAAATCTCAAGGCCGACCTAGGCTGCCACAACGAAGGAAGACAAAAATGATCGTCTGTACTTTCAATGCACGTACGCTAGCATCAGATGCATCCATCGAGGACCTGATGGTACAAGCGCGAATGATCAAGTACGACATCATTGGTCTGACCGAGACAAGAAGGCACGAATCTCACCATGCTGTTTTCGACACCGGAGAAGAATTGTTCCTCGGAACATGCGATAAAAGAGGTGTTGGAGGCGTCGGTGCCCTTGTCAACACAAACTTGGCCATGAGCATGGATTCATTCGAATGCCTAACAACCCGAATCGGACGTTTACATTTGAATAGATGTGGCTCACTGCCTGCAGTTTCTATCTTCGTTGTCTACGCACCAACATCTCATTATGATGAAAGAGAAATCGAGAAGTTCTACATGGAGCTAGAGAAGTTCTATAAAGAAGACCACACCTTCTACAAGATCATTGTGGGTGATTTTAATGCCAAGATAGGACCGAGAAGATCAGCCGAAGAACTTCACATCGGGACCCATGGCCTAGAATGGAACGAACAGGGTGAGAGACTGTCTGAGTTCATCATGTCGACCAAGACCATTCATGGTAACTCACAGTTCCAGAAGGCAGAATCTAAACGATGGACATGGGAGTCTCCCGGTGGACGATTCCACAACGAAATAGACCACATCATATTCAATCGACGGTTTTGCCTGACTGATGTCGCTGTTGTCCCAAAATTTCGAATGGGATCGGACCACCGTCTCCTTCGTGCAAAATTCTACTTCACAGAGCGGGGAGAAAGGGCTGCAAAGTTCAAAAAGAGAACTCCCAGAATGACCACCAACTGGGAACTCTTTGGTACTATTGCGGCAACATGGGAAGATGCCATTGTTGACAACATTGACGAGGAATATGATCGACTGGTTCAGCACCTCCATGAATGTGCGAGGAACGCCAAGAGAGAGATAGCCACAAAAAGTCGCCTATCTTCGAAAACTCTTGAGCTAATTCGCCAGCGTGGTTTGGCGCATGCCTCAGGCAACCGCAAGCTAACGTCCGAGCTTGCAAAGCAGTGCAGAGATGCGATCAAGGAAGACCTCAAAGAGAGAAGAGCAGAAGTACTGATAGATGTGGCAGAAGCCGGGAAAAGTATTCGTAACGCCCGCCTGTCCTTCGTCAACTATAAGACCAAGATGACTGCCCTCCGACGTCCTGATGGATCCATCACATCCTCCAGAACGGCAATGGAGAAGATTATCCATGACTTCTACTCAAATCTCTTCGATAGCCATGTCCACTTGCCGACATACCAAATTCCACAGGATGGGTATGTCGTTCCTAACGTTCTCCCTTCCGAAATCCGACACGCCATTTCGTTGGTAAAGAAGCAAACAGCACCCGGCCCAGACAAGGTCAGACCTGAACACCTGAAGAACCTGCCGTCAGTACTCATTAATACACTGGCTCGGCTCTTCACTCGCTACCTGTCTGAATGCAAGGTTCCGTCCCAGTGGAAAACCAGCAGGACCGTACTACTGTTCAAGAAGGGAGACATCCATGACATTGGCAACTATCGCCCGATCTGCCTATTGTCTGTCATCTACAAGCTGTTCACTCGAGTCATCCTGAATAGGATTGGCAGAACACTAGATGAAGGACAACCATGCGAGCAAGCAGGGTTCCGCAAAGGATTCAGCACCATCGACCATATCCACACGGTAACCAAGCTCATTGAGGTTTCTCGGGAGTTCAAGATGCCGCTCTGCTTAACGTTCATTGATTTAAAGAAGGCCTTTGATTCTGTTGAGACGGAAGCGGTCATTGAAGCCCTAGCCAATCAGGGCATTCAAGCCCAGTACATCAGGATCCTCCGTGAGCTGTATTGCGGATTCACTACCAGGATCTCACCATTCTACAAAGAAGTGATCGTTGATGTCAAGAGAGGGGTGCGGCAGGGTGATACCATTTCACCGAAACTCTTCAGTGCCACCCTCGAGAACATCATGCGACGACTGGAATGGGAAGGAATGGGAGTGAAGATAGATGGTCGGCAACTACACCACCTCCGCTTTGCTGATGACATTGTTTTAATAACACCAAACATCAGCCAAGCGGCACAAATGCTGGCTGACTTTGACCGTGAGTGTGGAAAGGTAGGACTACAGCTGAATCTTACGAAGACAATGTTTATGAGAAACAGCCTTGTTCCTGACGCCCCATTCGCTCTCAATGGAACGACCATCTCCGAATGCAACAGCTATGTGTACCTAGGTCGAGAGGTCAACATGACAAATGACCTGGCACCCGAGCTGCGCAGGAGGAAGAGAGCGGCTTGGAACGCCTTCAAGAACGTCGAAGAAATAGCTAAGAGGACGAAGAACCTCCGGCTCCGGGCACATCTCTTTGATTCCACTGTTCTTCCTGCATTAACATATGCCTCAGAGACCTGGGCCCTACGCAAACAAGATGAGAACGCCA
The DNA here is from genome assembly GCF_029834395.1 of Sorex fumeus. Taxonomy (NCBI): domain Eukaryota; kingdom Metazoa; phylum Chordata; class Mammalia; order Eulipotyphla; family Soricidae; genus Sorex; species Sorex fumeus. Next base: position 11,488,510 of record NW_026606098.1, read on the forward strand.
TTCAGGTCTCCCAAAGAAGAATAGAAAGAGCTATGCTTGGAATATCACGTTTCACTCAAATGAGAGAACGAATCCGGAGTTCTGACATCCGTCGACGATCAAGGATCAGGGACGCTGTCTCATATGCCAAGGTGTCGAAAATCAGATGGGCTGGTCACGTAATGAGATTTAAAGACGACCGTTGGACTAGAGCTGTTACTGATTGGATTCCACGGGATGTCAAGAGACCGCGTGGCCGCCCACCTACCAGATGGTCAGACTTCTTCGTCAAGATCATGAACGATCGGTTTGAGGCCCTCCATGTTCCCGGAGCGAAGAGATGCCATTGGGCTACACTAGCACGCGACAGGGACAAATGGAGACGTTACTGGCGCCCGCTCGAGCAAATCGACGACTAACGGGAAGTTAAGTGATTAAGTGATTAAGTGATTTCTCTTCATAAGGCTGGAACAATAGTATAGTGGTAGGGTGTTTGCCTTGCTTGTGGCCGACACAGCCGACCTGAGTTCCTCTGCCCCTCTTGGAGAGCCCAGCAAGCTACTGCAAGTATCTCATCCACACAGCAGAGCCTGGCAAGCTACCCGTGATGTATTTGGTATGCCAAACACAGTAACAACAAGTCTCACAATGGAGATATTACTGGGTCTGCTCGAGCAAATCGATGAACAATGGGAGGACAGTTCAGTGCTCTCTTAATACTTGTTTTAATTCCTCAGATAGATTCTACAGCAACTGGAATTGAAAATCAACATATGAGTTTCAAGCAGTGCATACCCTGAATTACAACTTACCACAAATTTGTACATATTCTTTGACATTTTGTTTTCATTTAATTGTAAATTTCCATTTGTATCAAAACCTAATGATAGTGAAAACTAAGGTAAAATGTTATGATACTTTTCTTTATTTTTTTGACATTTTTTTATTAGTGAAACACTAATTTTTAAAAAAAATTTTATTAGTGAAGCACCATGAGGTACAGTTGTAGATTTACAATTTTTTGTGCTTGGGTTTCGATTATACAATGATCAGATACCCATCCCTCCACCAGTGCCCATTTTCCACCACCATGGATAATATCCCCCCCCATCCCCCCATCCCACCCTCCCACTGTGGCAGGGCATTCCCCCCTGTTCTTTCTTTCCTTTTGGGTGTCGTGGTCAGCAAAAGAGGCATTGAGTGGCAAACATGTTCAGTCCATAATCTACTTTCAGCCTGCATCTCCCCTCCTGGGAGGATCCTCCAAACACCCTTTATTTGGTGCTCCCTTCTCTGAGCTGCCCTTTCCTCTAGAATGCCCGGCTGCCCACTAAGCTATGGAGTAATCCTCCTGGTGCTGATCTCAGCTATTCTTGGGTATTAATCTCATATTTTGTTACTTTATATCCCCCAGATGAATGCAATCTTTCTATGTCTATCCCTCTCTTTCTGACTCATTTCGCTTAGCATGATACTTTCCATGTTGTACCACTTGTATGTAAATTTCATGACTCCATCTTTTTTTTCCCCTTTATTTTATTTTATTTTTTTTTTAAGTTGTAGATTTACAATTTTTTTTATTTTTTTATTTTTTTTTATTTATCTATTGAATCACTGTGGGAAAGGTTACAAAGCTTTCAGGTTTATGTCTCAGTCATGCAAATATCAAACACATTTCCCTTTACCAATACTTATTTTTTACCATGAAGAACCCCAATAAAACCCCACCCCCCACCCCTCCCCGTCCCTGTGAGGCAGATGAATTCTAGTTAACACTCTATCTGCTTTGATTAGATTCATTCTTTCAATAAAAGATTCACCACTATTATTTAGAGTTTACCCCCCCCCCCCAAATCAGACATGCTAAAAAGCATTGTGAAGTGATTTGCTTTCTACGGCTGGGTTCAAGAATTAAATGTTGGTTTTGGGTTTCTGCTCTTTTACCTATTGACCCTGGAAGTATTTCTACTGAAAGTCAGATAGTTAAGAAATTGGTTTCTGTGTTCTGGAGTCGTGGCCGTGCTGGAGAGCCGCTCGCGGGGGGCAACCGGTGGCCTCGGTAGGGCGTGAAGGGCGGAGCGAAACGCCCCCCTTCCCATGAGGTTCTAGTCGCCCCCACACTCGCGGCTCATACCTGCTGTCCACAAGGCTCCCATGTGGCCGCCATCGTTCTTTCCAGAGAGGAGAGGGCGAATGGGGCAACACCCTTTCCCCTCCGGCAGACTTGATGGCCTGGATCAATGCATAGTCCGTTCGCTTTTCTGCTCCAAGCTGCTGGGTTTTGCATTAAGTCCTTGTGCTTCTGGGGCCGTGGCCGTGCTGGAGAGCTGCTCGCGGGGGGCAACTGGTGACCTCGGTAGGGCGTGAAGGACGGACCAGAACGCCCCCCTTCCCATGAGGTTTTAGTCGCCCCCACACCCCCGGCTCATACCTGCTGTCCACAAGGCTCCCATGTGGCCGCCATCTTTCTTTCCAGAGGGAGGAGGGCGGAAGGGAGCAACACCCTTTCCCCTCTGGGCAGAAATGATTTCCTGGATTAACGCATAGTCCTTTCACTTTTCTGCTCCAAGCTGCTGGGTTCTGCATTAGGTCATTGTGCTTCTGGGGCTGTGGCTGTGCTGGAGAGCCGCTCGTGGGGGCAACTGGTGGCCTCGGTAGGGCGTGAAGGGCAGACGGAAATGCCCCCCTTCCCATGAGGTTTTAGTCGCCCCCACACTCGCGGCTCATACCTGCTGTCCACAAGGCTCCCATGTGGCCGCCATCTTTCTTTCCAGAGAGGAGAGGGCGAATGGGGCAACACCCTTTCCCCTCCGGCAGACTTGATGGCCTGGATCAATGCATAGTCCGTTCACTTTTCTGCTCCAAGCTGCTGGGTTCTGCATTAAGTCCTTGTGCTTCTGGGACTGTGGCCGTGCTGGGGAGCCGCTCGTGGGGGGCAACTGGTGACCTCGGTAGGGCGTGAAGGACGGACCAGAACGCCCCCCTTCCCATGAGGTTTTAGTCGCCCCCACACTCCCGGCTCATACCTGCTGTCCACAAGGCTCCCATGTGGCCGCCATCTTTCTTTCCAGAGAGGAGAGGGCGAATGGGGCAACACCCTTTCCCCTCCGGCAGACTTGATGGCCTGGATCAATGCATAGTCCGTTCACTTTTCTGCTCCAAGCTGCTGGGTTCTGCATTAAGCCCTTGTGCTTCTGGGGCTGTGGCCGTGCTGGAGAGCCGCTCGTGGGGGGCAACTGGTGACCTCGGAAGGGCGTGAAGGACGGACCGGAACGCCCCCCTTCCCATGAGGTTTTAGTCGCCCCCACACTCCCGGCTCATACCTGCTGTCCACAAGGCTCCCATGTGGCCGCCATCTTTCTTTCCAGAGAGGAGAGGGTGAATGGGGCAACACCCTTTCCCCTCCGGCAGACTTGATGGGCTGGATCAACGCATAGTCCGTTCACTTTTCTGCTCCAAGCTGCTGGGTTCTGCATTAAGTCCTTGTGCTTCTGGGGCCGGGGCCGTGCTGGAGAGCCGCTCGTGAGGGGTGACTGGTGACCTCAGTAGGGCGTGAAGGACGGACCGGAACGCCCCCTTCCCATGAGGTTTTAGTCGCCCCCATACTCCCAGCTCATACCTGCTGTCCACAAGGCTCCCATGCGGCCGCCATCCTTCTTTCCAGAGAAGAGAGGGCGAATGGGGCAACACCCTTTCCCCTCCGGCAGACTTGATGGCCTGGATTAACGCATAGTCCTTTCACTTTTCTGCTCCAAGCTGCTGGGTTCTGCATTAAGTCCTTGTGCTTCTGGGACTGTGGCCGTGCTGGGGAGCCGCTCGTGGGGGGCAACTGGTGACCTCGGTAGGGCGTGAAGGACGGACCGGAATGCCCCCCTTCTCGTGAAGTTTTAGTCGCCCCCCACACCCCCGGCTCATACCTGCTGTCCACAAGGCTCCCATGCGGCCGCCATCCTTCTTTCCAGAGAAGAGAGGGCGAATGGGGCAACACCCTTTCCCCTCTGGGCAGAAATGATGGCCTGGGTTAACTCATTGTCCGTTCACTTTTCTGCTCTAAGCTGCTGGTTTCTGCATTAAGTCCTTGTGTTTCTGGGGCTGTGGCCATGCTCCAAACTTAACTCTGATTTTCAGGGAGAAAGATTGGGTGGTTTACTTCTCATTGATCAGTTTGTATATAGAGAGATGTCGCGCGGCCGCGTAAGCGGCCGCGCGGTTTTGAGAAAAATTCCTCGTTCCCGCATACTCGAGCTGTGTTTGTAGAGGCTTCTGGTCACCAGGGTTCCATCTGGGGGAGGCGGGATGCGGCGCCTACTCCAGCTGGAACTTGCCGGTGCTCTCGGCTCTTTTGGGAACCTGTTTTTTCTTTTTTCTTTTCCTCCGGGATCCCGCACCCTCCATGTGTTCCTTCTCTTATTCTCAGATTTACAATTTTTTGTGCTTTGGTTTCAATTATACAATGATCAGATACCCATCCCTCCACCAGTGCCCATTTTCCACCACCATGGATAATATCCCTCCCACCCACATCCCCCCATGCCCCCTGTCTCTGTGGCAGGGCAATCCCCTGTGTTCTCTCTCTCCTTTTGGGTGTTGTGGTCTGCAAAAGAGGCATTGAGTGGCAAACATGTTCAGTCCATAGTCTACTTTTGACATGCATCTCCCCTCCTGGGAGGATCTTCCAAACATCCTTTATTTGGTGCTCCCTTCTCTATCTGAACTGCCCTTTCCTCTAGGATACCCGTCTGGCCTCTAAGTTATGGAGTAATCCTCCTGGTGCTGATCTCAGCTATTCTTGGGTATTAATCTCATACTTTGTTACTTTATATCCCCCAGATGAATGCAATCTTTCTATGTCTATCCCTCTCTTTCTGACTCATTTCGCTTAGCATGATACTTTCCATATTATACCACTTGTATGTAAATTTCATGACTTCATCTTTTCTAACAGCTACATAGTACTCCATTGTGTAGATGTACCAAAGTTTCTTTAACCAGTCATCTGTTCTTGGGCATTCAGGTTTCTTCCAGTTTCTGGCTATTGTAAAGAGTGCTGCAATGAACAAACAAGTGCAGATGTCACTTCGACTATACATTTTTGCCTCTCTGGGATATATTCCCAGGAGTGGTATTGCTGGGTCAAATGGGAGCTCAATTTCTAATTTTTTGAGAATCGTCCATACTGTTTTCCAGAAGGGCTGAACCAGTGGACATTCCCACCAACAGTGAAGGAGTGTCCCTTTCTCGCCACATCCACGCCAGCATCGGTTGCTTTTGTTCTTTTGAATGTGGGCCAGTCTCTGAGGTGTGAGATGGTATCTCATTGTGGTTTTGATCTGCATCTCCCTGATGATTAATGATGTAGAGCATTTTCTCATGTGCTTTTTTGCCATTCGGATTTCTTCTTTGAGAAAGTTTCTGTTCATTTCATTGCCCCATTTTTGGATGGGGTTGGATGTTTTCTTCTTGTGGAGTTTAACCAGTATTTTGTATATCCTGGATATCAACCCCTTGTCAGATGTGTATTCGGTGAATATCCTTTCCCATTCTGTAGATTGTCTTTGTATTTTGGTCACTGTTTCTTTGGAGGTGCAGAAGCTTCTTAGTTTAAGATAGTCCCATTTATCTATCTCTGTTTTCACTTGCTCGGCCAGTGGCGTGGCATCTTTGAAGATACCATTAGCTTCAATGTCATGGAGGGTTTTGCCAACTTTATCTTCAATGTACTTTATGGTTTCTGGTCTGATGTTGAGGTCTTTAATCCATTTTGATCTTACTTTTGTACATGGTGTTAGGCAGAGTTCTGAGCCTATTTTTTTGCATGTAGCCGTCCAGTGATGCCAACACAATTTATTAAAGAGGCTTTCCTTACTCCACTTCACATTACTTGCACCTTTATCAAAGATTAGATGAGCATATGATTGAGGGGAGATGTCAGTGTATTCAACCCTGTTCCATTGGTCTGCAGTTCTGCCTTTGTTCCAGTACCATGCTGTTTTAATTATTACTGCTTTGTAGTACAGTTTGAAGTTCGGGAGGTTGATTCCTCCCATTTTCTTTTTCCCAAGAATTGCTTTAGCTATTCGTGGGGGCTTATTGTTCCATATAAATTTCAGGAGTGTTTGCTCCATTTCTTTGAAGAATGTCATGGGTATCCTTATAGGGATTGCATTGAATTTATACAATGCTTTCGGTAGTATTGCCATTTTGACAATATTAAGTCTCCCGACCCATGAGCAGGGGATATTTTTCCATTACCTCATGTCCTCTTTTATTTCCTGAAGTAGCGTTTTGTAGTTTTCTTTGTACAGGTCCTTTACTTCCTTAGTTAAGCTGATTCCTAGGTACTTGATTTTCTGGGGAACCATTGTGAACGGGATTGTTTTTTTCATGTCGCTTTCTTCTCTCTCACTGTTTGCGTATAGGAAAGCCATGGACTTTTGGGTATTGATTTTTATAGCCTGCAACTTTACTATACAAGTCTATTGTTTCTAGGAGTTTTTTGGTGGAGGTTCTTGGGTTCTCTAAGTATAGTATCATATCATCTGCGAATAGTGAGAGCTTGATTTCTTCCTTTCCTACCTGAATGCCCTCAATATCTTTTTCTTGCCTAATCGCTATTGCAAGTACTTCCAGTACTATATTGAACAGCAATGGAGTGGGCATCCTTATCTCGTCCCTGATCTTAGAGGGAAGGCTCTCAGTTTTTCCCCATTGAGGATGATGCTTGCTGTAGGCTTGTGGTAGATGGCTTTAATTATGTTGAGGAAAGTCCCCTCTATACCCATTTTGGCTAGGGTTTTCATCATAAAGGGGTGCTGGATCTTGTCAAATGCTTTCTCTGCATCTATTGATATAATCATATGCTTTTTATCTTTTCTTTTGTTGATATGATGGATTATGTTGATTGATTCCTGAATGTTAAACCATCCTTGCATCCCTGGGATGAATCCTACTTGGTCATGGTGTATGATCTTTTTGATGAGTAGTTGGATTCTATTTGCTAATAGTTTGTTGAGGATCTTTGCATCTGTGTTCATCAGGGATATCGGTCTGTAATTCTCTTTCTTTGTGGTATCTCTGTCTGCTTTTGGTATCAGTGTGATATTTGCTTCGTAGAAACTGTTCGGAAGTGTTTTTGAAATTTCAGTTTCGTGGAAAAGCTTAAAGAGGATTGGGAGTAAATCCTCTTTAAAGATTTGGAAGAATTCACTAGTGAATCCATCCGGGTCAGGACTTTTGTGCTTGGGGAGAGTTTTTATTACCATTTCAATTTTCTTGATGGTGATAGGTCTGTTCAGGTATTCCAGGTCTTCTTGGTTCAGCCTTGGGAGTCTGTAGGAGTCTAGGAATTTATCCATTTCCTCCAGGTTTTGATGTTCCGTGGCATAAAGCTTCTCAAAGTATTCCCTGAGGATCCTTTGAATTTCTGTAGTTTCTGTTGTAATGACCCCCTTTTCGTTTCTGATTCGGTTTATTAGGGTTTTCTCTCTCCCTTTCTTTGTGAGTTTTGCTAGAGGCTTATCGATCTTGTTAATTTTCTCGAAGAACCAGCTCTTGGTTTCATTGATCTTTCGGATTGTTTTTTGGGTTTCCATCTCGTTAATCTCTGCTCTGAGTTTTATTATTTCCTTTCTCCTGTTCGGGTTGTGCTCCTTTTTTTAGTCCTTCTCCAAGCTCTTATGCTGTGAGGTTAGGTTACTTATGTGTGCTCGCTCCTCCTTCCTGAGGAATGCTTGTAGAGCTATAAACTTTCCTCTTAACACAGCTTTTGCTGTGTCCCGTAAGTTTTGGTAACTCGTGTTCTCATTTTCATTTGTTTCTAGGAATCTTTTGATTTCCTCTTTGATTTCCTGTCTAAGCCACTCGTTGTTCAATAGCGCACCGTTTAATTTCCAGGTGTTTGATTTAGTTTTCTGTTTTTATGTGTGATTTACTTCTAATTTCAGCACATTATGGTCTGAGAAGATTGTTGATACAATCTCTATCTTCTTAATTTTATGGAGGCATGTTTTGTGGCTCAGCATGTGGTCTATCTTGGAGAATGTTCCATGTACACTTGAGAAGAATGTGTATTCAGCTTTTTGTGGATGAAGTGTCCTGTATATATCTACTAAGTCCCTTTCTTCCATTGTTTCCCTCAGATGAAGTATGTCCTTGCTAAGCTTGAGTCTGGTTGATCTATCAAGAGGTGACAAAGTGGTGTTGAAGTCTCCCACTAGTATTGTGTTGCTATTGATGTCTTTTTCCAAATCTATGAGTAGTTGTTTTAAGTACTTTGCTGCTCTCTCATTAGGTGCATATACATTTATTATTGTAAGTTCTTCTTTTTGTACAGATCCTTTGATCAATAAGAAATGGCCTTCACTGTCTCTTATGACCTTCTTCACTCTGAAATCGATGTGGTCTGATATTAGGATGGCTACCCCAGCTTTTTTATGGGAGCTGTTTGCCTGTAGGATTGTTTTCCAGCCTTTGACTCTGAGTCTGTGTTTGCTTTGACTATTGAGATGTGTTTCTTGCAGGCAGCAGAATGTTGGGTTCAATTTTCTAATCCATCCTGCCACTCTATGTCTTTTAATTGGTGCGTTTAGCCCATTGACATTGAGAGAGATTATTGTTATGGGATTTTGTTCCATTGTTCTGTTGAAATTTGGTGTATTCGAGGGGCCTTTCTTGCCTTAAAGTAGCCCATTTAGTTGTTCTTGTAACCATGGTTTTGAGTCTATGAAGTTCCTGAGCTGTTGTTTGTCTGTGAAACTGTGTGTTTTTCCTTTTATTATGAATGAGAGTCTCGCTGGGTAAAGTATTTTTGGAGAGGCATTTATTTCATTGAGTTTTTTCACTATGTCCCACCACTGTATGCAGGCCATGAGGGTTTCATCAGAAAAATCAGCTGTGAATTTTAAGGAGGCTCCTTTGTAAGAGATTTCTTTCTTCGATCTTGCTGCTTTCAGAATTTTGTCTCTGTCAAAGGTTTTGGTCATTTTGATCAGAATGTGTCTTGGGGTATTTTTATTCGGATTTCTTCTAGCTGGTACCCTTCGGGCCTCCTGAATGTGGTCACAAGTTTTCTTCAGCTCTGGAAACGTTGTAGCAATAATGTCTTTGACAGTTTCTTCTTCATCAAGGTTTTCTTCCTGTCCCTCTGGGACTCCAATAAGTTTTATGTTAGCCCTCTTGGCTTCGTCACGATCTCTTGCCATCTGTTCCCGAATAGTGAGTCTCTTTTCCATTTTCTGCTCTTTCCTGGAGAGTCTCTAAACTTCATCTTCGCGCTCACTGATTCTGTTCTCAGCAGCTGTTACTCTGCTTCTGAGGCCTTCCACTGAGTTTTTCAATTCGCCTACCAGGTTTTTCAGGTCTGACATTTCCGATTGCATTTTCCTCATTTCTGCCTTCAAATCCTCTTGTCTTTTATTGGCATTGCTTTCCATTGTTTCTTTTAGATCCCTAAGCATCCTAAGTAGCTCCCTTCTGAATTCCTTGTCAGAGAGGTTGTCTAACACTACAGTACTGTTGATGTCTTCTGGGCTAGCCTCTTCAATAAGAAAGTTTGGTGGGCTTTTGCGTTGCTTTATCATTGTGACAAGTGTGGTTTAATCCTTCACGTTCACAGTTACTATTCTGCTTGATATGCAGTGTGAGTTGAGATAGGCTTATGAGTTATTGGCTACTGAGTTTCTAGTGGCAGAGCTAAAATAGAGAAGATTCCTTCTAAGAAGGTAGCTTATGGTTCCTAGGGAATATGTAGTGGGAGGATATTTCGCGGCCGCGTTAGCGGTTGCGGCTCTGGAAAGGGTCCCTGCGCTGGTCCCGCGCAGATCAGGGGAAAAAACCGGCTTTCCTATGAGATCGAGCTAGCTGCGCGTGCCCAGAGAAAGTCCCAGGCCTTGGGGGCGGGCTGTACTTGAATGGAAGGGGAGAGAGTTCGCAGAGACCTTCAGCTTTGTTGCTGGGAGATGGGCTCGGTATGATACTTTTCATGTATTTTCACAAAAATTTGGTTAAGCAATGAAAGTATTTGTTAAAATTATTTTCCCCTCCAATAAAAATCATTTATGCTTACTGAAAGTAGACTATAGACCAAACATGATGGCCACTTACTACCTGTATTGCAAAAGATAACACCCAAAAAGAGAGAGTAAACGGGTCCGTGCCCTCCACAGAGGCAGGGGACAGGGGGATGGGTGGGGGTGGCAGGAGGGATAATGAAAACATTGGTGGCGGAGAATGGGCACTGGTGGAGAGATGGATACTCAATCATTATAGGACTGAAACTCAAACATGAAAGTTTTGTAAGTCTGTAGCTGTATCTCAAGGTGATTCATTAAAAAATTAAATTCTAAAAAAGAATTATTATTTATAATTCTTCTTTTCCTAAATCAATTCAGACTTGGATGTTCCACAATAAATCCAAAATTGAGAGAAGCCTTAGAGAAAAGCAAATACTCTCCAAAAGTTGTTAGAGCTATTTGATCAGCTATGACAAGTTTTGATTTCTCTGCGAGTAGTCAATTATACCCAAGTTTGTTTCCTGGTGTGCTCCTGCGGAACTCTGTGGACTCAGGCTATGAAATGGGAAAGTTTCTGAAGTTAATACCTGAGGTGGACTTTCATTAAAAACTTTTCTGAATTGATCCATCTGCAACTTAGACAGTAATTTGTGAGTCCATGGGCACATCAGAAAAATTCCTGAGCTCAAAGTGACAAGGTCTCTGGGGACCAAGTCACTCTGTGTTTTGATGGCCTTGGATTAACACACAGACATTCACCCGCAGCCTGGCAGAGGGTCCCGTCAACTTCACCAGCTTCAGACTCAGTAATTACCTCCTGTTTCGCTCCTGTTTGGAGGAAAAGACAGGAATTTTTCTTTAGAAAAATTTCTTTTTCCTGGAGCTGGAGAGATAGAACTGGCCCCTACCTTTTTGAGTCCCATCCAGAGAGGCTAAGGGGTTCCTCTGGCTCTGCATTCAGGAATCACTCTTGGCGATCCTTGGGAGATCATGGGATGCCAAGGATAGAACCCAGGTTGACTGCATACAAGGGAAGTGCTTATCTGCTGTACTATCCCTCCGATCCTGATTTAAAAGACTTTTCTCAAAGTAATTGTGTCATCTTTTTTCCCTGTAAAGAATAAAGTCCCACGTTTTACTAAGTACAACGTTACTTCTGTGGATTTAGGGAGGGGGTGGGCCACACCAAGCAGTACTCAGGAGTTGCTCCTGAAGGTGCTCTGAGCATCATATGCAGAGATGGGGTTTTGAACCAAGGCATACCACATGCCAGGCAACCACCATACTAGCTTTTCACCATATTAGCCTTTCATTAAAAAAAATGTGATTGAAAGAGGCTATGTAATAGTATTGCCGGGACTGAATTATCCGCCCTTCTCCCTTTCCAATGCTTCCTATGTTGAATTCCTAAGGTCTAGCACCTTTGGAGGAAATTGATGTATGTAGGCAGGCAGATATGGAAGGCCCCTTTCCAAGACAATGCCAGTAAATTTCCTGGGAATAGCTCTGAAGTTGTGAAGGCCAACCTTGCAGAAAACAGGAACTAAGGTATGATCAGACCCTCACCTATGGCTAGTAACAGACCCAGAGAAGCTCCTGCAGAAAAAAAGGGCCAGGAATGAAATTTCAAAGAAGACCATCATCACTACCAATTCCACTAGGCAACTTCCTCAGTAATGGACTTTGACCTAGTAGAAGCCCCACCTGGGGGCAGGTTGGAGAAACCCTATAAAGGCCACCTAAAACAAAGGAAGCGTGCACATATGCTGCCAGAGTCCCCATGCTGCTTGTGCCCACATGGCCGAGCACATGAGGTACCTGGGCACATGTGTCGCCCACATCTCCCCTCTTGAGATGTGGACTTTCATGCTTTCCTGTCTAACGCTAGGATGTGTGTAGGGGCTCTCTCTGCCCTTGGAGAAGCCCGGTTCTCTCTTGAGTGCATTACTCTCCACTCTCTCCTACTTTCTCTCCCTCCTTCCCTTCAAAACCTCCAAGTAAAATATGTTTCACCTCACTGCTTATCTACTCCTGAAATTTTTTTCTGAGAGGCGAGACAAGACCGCAGAAACCATGGGTTCCAGGTGGCAGAGGCAGATGGGGAGAAAGTGACTGTCATTCTCCTACCTGCAACCCGTGGGGCCAACTGACATCACGATGACTTTGAAGGGGGTGAGATTCCAATGAGATGTTTGAGGTGGGCCTTACCCCAATGTTCCTGGTGCCCTTATAAAATGTGATGGGTACATAGAAACAGAGGAAGGACTGTGTGAAGACAAAGGAAGAACATTTTGTTATGGCAACCCCCTAAAACACATGTAGTATATTTCGATGAAAACAGAATACTTGGTTTCCAGAACTTTCTCCACTCACTTTTCACATAAGTTTCTCTGAGGCTCTGGCTATCTATTTTTTAGTGAGAAATTCCTGGCAATGCTCGGAGGACCTGATGGGATGCTGGGGATTGAACCCGGGCCAGCCTTGAGCAAGGCCAATGTCCAACCCACTGTGCTATCACTCCGGTCCTGGTTCTAGGTGTCCTTAGCAGAAGATACTCAGTAACTTCCCTGAGTCCAGGCTAAAGCCAAATGAAGGACCGGTTTCTTGTGTGTTGAGTGAAATGTTTCGTTCTCAGTAACGAAGATAATATTATACAAGTGAAAGTGAACAGAAATTAAGGACAATCTCCTCCCAAGGAGGTACTGTGAGTTTCAAGGAGCTTGGCTACAGAATTTGACCTTGGGTTTCTTCCTTTATGGGCCTATTTCCTCATCCTTATTATTTTATCCCCCATTTATTAAGCATGTATGATGTGCTCGGCTCTATGCCAGGTAGGTGGTAGAGACACACACACAAAAATCACATCCCTGACCATTGGGCTGAACAGTCTGTCCAGGGAGGTGGTTCAAAAGGTCCAATGCATACATGGCAAATGGGAGGCTCTGGTTTGAACTCCAGCACCACAGTTTCCCCAGTCACCTCTGAGCACTGGACTTGGAGTATCCCCTCAGTACTACCAGCAATGACCCTATTCCACCCCCCAAAAACAAAAATAAGCCTATAGTGTGACCCGCATTAGCTGGATAAAACACCTCCACCTGGAAGAGAATTGGTAAGGAACGAAGACTAAAGATTTAGATACATGAGCTGAGAACTCTAGAGGCAAAAATGAATATTGGGGGGCTGGAGTAATAACACAGTGGGTAGGGCATTTGCCTTGCACACAGCTGACCTGGGTTCGATACCCAGCATCCCATATGGTCCCCTGAGCACCGCCTGGAGTAATTTCTGAGTGCAGAGCCAGGAGTAATCCCTGTGCATCTCCGGGTGTGACCCCCCCCCAAATAAAAACAAACAAACAAACAAACAAAGGATATTGGACCTATAGGCTAGGGATATCTTTTATTTATTTATTTATTTGTTTATTTTTTAAAGATTTCATTATTGAATCCCTCTTAGACCCTTACAAAGCTGTTCATGATTAGATGTTTGGTCATACAGTGTTCCAACACCCATTTCTCCACTAGTGGACATTTTCCAGCACGTGTCCCCAGGTTCCCTCCCATCACCACCCACCCATCCCAGGCTGCCTCTATAGCAGATGCTTTTCTTCCCCGTCCCTCCCTCCCTTCCTCTTTCCTTCTCACCTCCTCCCTCTCTCTCTTCTCCCTCTGTCTTTCCTTCCCTCCCTCCCCCGCCATTCAGGAAATTTTTTGAAGTTTTTGGGAGACACATCCAGTGGTGCTCAGGACTTTATGAGCACAGATCTCCGGCCTATATGTCCTGTACAATGACCACAGCACCGAAGCCCATCCCTTTTGCTTCCCTGTCCAACAGTGCTCACTGGCCACATTGAGGCATTTCAGTTCTGAAATGTAGGTAGTTCACCCAGATTTTATAGGGTTTTATTTGTGGAAGACGGGTCCTACCCGCCTATGCTCAGGGCTTACTCCTGTGTCGGGAACCATATGAGGTGCCTGGGATCAGACCTGGGTCAGCCAAGTGTAAGCAAGTGTCTTACCTGCTACATAATCTCTCTGGCCACTTGAATGGATATTAAATGACCAGGATTAAAAATAGCATGGACTAAGTGAAAAGAGTCAGAAAGAGAGGGACAGGCATAGAATGACTGCACTCACCGGTGGAATATAAAATAGCATGAGACTAACACCCAAGGACAGTAGAGTCAAGGTAACCCTTGCTCCATGGTTTGGAAGCCTGCCTCATGTGCGGGGGGAGAAGGCAGCTGGGATGGAGAAGGGACCACTAAGTCAATAATGACTGGAAGAATTATTCGGGATGGGAGTTGTGTGCTGAATGTAGACTAAGGACCAAACATGATGGCTTCTCAGTATCTGTATTGCGAACCATGATGCCCAAAAGTATAGAGAGTAAGAAGGAAGGTACCTTCCACAGAGGCAGGGCGTGGGATGGGGTGAAGGTGGTGGGAGGAATACTGGGAACATTGGTGGAAAATTCACACTGGTGGAGAGATGGGTGTTCGATCATTGTGTGAATGAAACTCAAACATGAAGGTTTTGTAACTTTATCTTACTGTGATCCAATAAAAAAAGAAAAATCTCCTGCAAAATAGAAAAAATATATTATATAGCAAGGGATGAAAAGCTATTGCGTTGGATGGTACCGCTGAGGATAGTGCAAATGGAAGTGTTCAATGAGCAATTGAGGAATAGTCACTGAGTTAAAAAAAATCAGAATCAGTGGGTATCAGGTGTAATGGAATAAAGTGGGAGTTGAGGATGAAGAGAAGGGAGGATTAAAGTCACAGGAAGTGGGCGGGAGTGACAGTACAGTGAGTTGGCCATTAGATTGGGTGTGGCTGACCTGGATTCGACCCCCAGGATCCCATATGGTCTCCCAAGCATTCCAGAATGCAGAGGAAGAGACAACCCTGAGAATTTCTGGATATGGCCTAAAAGCAAATCAAAAAGTTAAAAAAAATAACGAAGTCACAGGAATTCCTGAAACATAGACTGGACTCAAAACAGCTTGGCCCAAAAGGCGAGAGAGACAGAGACAGAGAAACAGAAATTGACAGAGACAGAGACATAGAGAGGAGCAAAGTACCTGCCATAGAGATGGGGGGTGGGTGACGGGAAACTGGAGACACTGGTGGTGGGAAATGTACACTGGTGAAGGGGCAAGTGTCGGTACATTATGTGACTGATATCCAATCATAAAAAACATTGTCACTGTGTATTTCACTGTGATTCAATTAAAACAAATTTTTCAAAAATCACTGCCACTCTCACTGTCCTCCCGTTGTTCATCAATTTGCTCGAGTGGGCCCAGTAACTTTGTGAGACTTGTTGTTACTGTGTTTGGCATAGCGTTTGGCATATAGAATATGTCATGGGTAGCTTGCCAGGCTTTGCTATGCAGGCAAGATGCTCTCGGTAGCTTTCCTGGCTCTCAGAGAGGGGCAGAGGAATCAAAGGCAGAGGAATAGACCCAGGTAAGCCTGGTCAGCTGTATGGGTAAAGCAACTTAAAACCCTTTCTTGTTTTCTGGCCGCATACAGTGGCACTCAGGGGCTGTTCCAGGCTGTGCTCAGGGGATCACTCCTGACAGTGAGTGGGGGACCAAGCAGTGGGGGGATCGAACCTGGGTCTCTGACATGGAGAGCACTCACTCGGCTTTTATCTAATTTCTTAACATGCAAACTGGTGGGACTGCCCAGAGTGAAGCACAGGAGCATGTGGGGGCTGGAGGACTCTTCCTGCGGCTAGAACATCTCCAGGATAGAGGGAGGGAGGTGCAGCTCCACACCCGCACCTCGTAGAGAGTATACAATCTCTTGGACACAAAGAGTGGAGAATGCACGTTTAAGTTTGCATGAAGGAACCCAGGATTGAGACTGAAGCAATGAACTCAAGGGGAAGCACAGGACAGCAGAGATCAAAGGACCCCGGGGACGCCCTTGGGACTGTGTTGTCCAACTTCTACAGAGGCGGCACTTTCTGGTGAGGTCTGTACCTTAGGGTGTCCGGTTACCTCGAGAGTGGGTGCTTTCCTGAGTCTGTAGGTTTTGACAACTGAATGAACTATTTCCACACAAAATTCAAAGGCTTAAGAAGTGAATTTATTGTACATTCAAGTCAGTCAAGGAAAAGAAAACTGTACATTGCCCGACCCAAAGTCCAAGCATCTCCTGTCCATGTACGACGTCCTTCGTCCTGTCCCATGATGGCTGATCCTGAGTACGATGGTCTGGTCCTGTCCCTCTCCGTCTGCTCGCCTCCAGTGTACAATGACCTGGTTTTGTCTCTGCAACCTTCTCTGTCCTGGTCTGAAATCTGTCACCTGTGTCCCCCCTGTTGGGCCCTGCTGCTTCTCTTGCTGTGCCTGTCTGGGACTGACCCCACAAGCTCCCTAGCCCCCGACCTTCACACCTTCTCTATTCACAGTCATGTGCACATGAGCACGGACCTTTGCTACCTTGCTCTCTCTGTGACCAGGTGTGAAGTGATGGGCAAAGAGAGTGTTGCCCATCTTGGGAGAGTGTTGGGTGTTCCTGTTATTTGCTACTTAGTCCCCCCCCCCCCCCCCGCCCCAGCTCTCCATGACTGTTGTGATAGGATAATATTACAGCAAACACGATTGAAAACAACCCGTTAAAGCAATCAGTTGTCCTGGTGGCTTCAACCTTCTTCTCCCACCCAAGTATTACACACACACACACACACACACACACACACACACACACACACACACACCCCACCCCACCCCTGGCAGTTGGCACCCACAATTCCTTTCAGGATCAAGAGCAAAGTTCCATCTTCTAAATTGACTTCCTGCCGACAAAGTGAGGCACTGAGTTTTCCTGGGGCCCCCATGTAC
Source organism: Sorex fumeus (assembly GCF_029834395.1). Taxonomy (NCBI): domain Eukaryota; kingdom Metazoa; phylum Chordata; class Mammalia; order Eulipotyphla; family Soricidae; genus Sorex; species Sorex fumeus. Next base: position 11,505,360 of record NW_026606098.1, read on the forward strand.
CCTGACTAGGATGAAACCAAGAAGTTGACCCTTTTTACAGCAGCTGAGCCATTTTATCTGACAGCGGGTCAGATGTTCTCTGGAGTTGCAGGACTCAGGGGCAACAGGCATGAAGAGGAAACCTGAGGTAAATAAAATAATTTATGACTGCAGGAGAATACTGGGAAATCGGAAATCAGTTTGTGGGGGAACTTAGCCAAGTTCAGGAGCCAGAACCCCCCCCAGGGGTCTGGATCAAGTGTTTCTGGGCCTCTAACGAGCTGGGAGCCAGGTGCCCTGAGGGATTTTGGGGAGCACAGGTTTCTGAAATCTGACATATGCACCCCCAAACCTTAGTCCTTGGGGCTGGAGAGATAGCACAGCGTGTAGGGCATTTGCCTTACATGGGGCCGACCTGAGTTCGATTCCCAGCATCCCATATGGTCCCTGGAGCAACACCAGGAGTAATTCCTGAGTCCATGAGTGAGGAGTAACCGCTGTGCATCAACGGGTGTGACCCCCCCCAAATAAACAAATAAAATAAAAACTAAAAGCATGATATCCAAGTTACAATAAGCAAACCTCAAAATGTGCTTGTCAAAGAGATAGGTTATAGGACAGGAGAGAAACTGGGAGTCCCAGGATAGGAGAGTTGTCACTGGTGATGGGTTTGCAGCTGGAAAACTATGTCTGAAACTAAATCATGAATATATTTGTAAATCAAAGCCCAGAATCTACATATGCACAAGGGCCTGGCTTGGCTACTCTCCATATTTCTGGAGGGTTGATCCTTTGTGCAGTTGGACACATGTAAGTCTGCCCGTACCATAGTGACCTCACAGTTATAGTAGCAATGATGCTCTTCCAGGATGCTCAGCATAGGTGGCAGGACTCAGAACTCTTCCCAGAGCCCTAGAGCTAAGTTTGGATGAGTCAGTTCATCTCAGTCAGTTCATCTGAGGAGATATTATTTTATTATGATTTACAAGTTTATTCATGGAATTATTCAAATTTATTCAGAATGGCTCTGTCATGAGTCCTGGGATCCTGCCCCTCTATGCACCTCCCTCCTTATCCCACTTAAATGCACAGCCACTATTTCCCTCCACTCACTTCGGTGTGCTTTGGTAAAGGGTCCCACAGCTTTTGTCTAGAGCCACCCCACCCATCTCATGATGTATTTTTCTCCCCGGGACCCTGTGTGTACTCCAGGTACATGTTGGGAAAATCCCACTAAAGTCTTGACAGTGATATTTCAGAGCGTCCTGTTCTGCCTCAACTGTATGCCAGAGGCTTTCTGGGTGGAGCCAAGCATGCCCGCCCCCCACCCAATATGTATCTCATCAGGCTCATGCAAGTGAAGGTCATGTAGCCATCGGCAGAGCCATTCCTAACGCTCTGTGGTTCCCTGGAAGAACAAAGCCGAGCAGCCCCAGACTGACCCCCGTAACTGCACCCCATCCTGGAGAGACCGGTCCACACCCCTCAATAGCAATCCAAAAAAAAAAAGAAAAAGAAAAAGACTGCAAATAGCAAAGTGGACAGGGCACTTACTTGCCTTCCAGCTGGGTTCAATCCCCAGCACTCCTTAGCACTGACAGGAATGATCCCTGAGTGTAAAGCCAGACCTGAACAATTTCTGGATGTGGGCCCCAAACAAAAAGGAACAAAACTGAACAACCCCTTGTGTGTGCAGGAACCACCAGAGCTGAGCTGGGCCCATCCGTACCCCCTAACTCCATCCCACTCCATTGAAGAGGTCAGCAAAATCCACCACATTATTGAAAATAAAAGTATCGTCAAAGGTGACATGCAAGTGGAACAACAAGCAAGTGGAAACAGTGATACACAAATGGGATGCTCTTAAACTAAGTAGCCTCTGTGCCTCAAAAGAATCAGTGAGCAGAATACGAAAACAGTTTACAGAATGGGAAAGGATATTCACCCAATTCTCATCTGGTAATGGGTGAATATCAAGGGTATATAAGGCACTGGTTGAACTCTACAGTAAGAAAACATCCATCCCATCAGAAATTGGGGCGATGAAATAAAAAGAAACTTTCTCAGAGGAGAAATCTGACTGGCAAAAGGCACATGAAAAAATGCTCTTCATCACAAATCATCAGAGAGATGCAGATGAAAACAAAATGATACCAGGCCACACCACAGAAACTGGCACATATCTGAAAGAACAAAAGCAACCAGTGTTGGCATGGATGTGGGTCGAAGGGTACTCTTATTCTCTACTGGTGGGAATGCTGACTGGCACATCCTTTTTGGAAAACAATATGGACTTCCTCAAAAAAACTAGAAATTGAGCTCGCATTTGACCCTGCAACACCACTTCTGGGAATATATCCTGGAGATGCAAAGAATTCCAGTAGAAATGACATCTGCACTTGTACATTCATTGCAGAACTCTTTGCAATAGCCAGAATCTGGGAAAAAAACCCAAGTGCCTGAGAACAGATGACTGGTTAAAAAAATCTTTGGTATATCTACACAATGGAATACTATGCATCTGTTAGAAAAGATGAAATGATGAAATTTTCATATATGTGCATCAATACAGAGAGTGTCATGCTAAGAGAAATCATTCAGAGAGAGAGGGACAGACATAGATTGACTGCACTTATTTGTGGAATATAATGTAACAGTTGGGAGAATAACAGATGGAATAGAGTTGGGACCACTCTTTTTTTAAGATCATTTCTTAAATTTAATCAAATAATTCCTATTAAATAACTATGGAAAGATATCTTGATTTCATGAATCCTCAAAAAAAGGCCAAAAAGATCAAATACGAAGTGTTACAATCTTTCAATCATTTGAGCCTTTATTAACATGCAAGTACTGTTTGCAAGATATACAGGTTTTTCTAATCTTCTAGTCCAATGTTTTAAACCTAGAGTTACTTCTGAATCTAACACAAAGTAACTCACTAAAGTTGGTCAAGGTTAAATAAACTATTTCTAGCTCTCACCTTGACAGTTCCGATAGTAGTTTAGGTTTTTATAATTGACATTACTTGTCACCAGGTAACAGAAGAGAGTTCTGATCTTGAATGTTTTATACTAAAATAAGTACCTATATGTCTTATGAAGTTACTAAAATATATGCAATTAACATGTATGATGTTTACTTCACTACTTTCATAAACTAGAAAGTACAACATTAGGTCTTTTAAGAGTAAAATTTTATTTTATAACTCTTAGTTGTTTTTAATTTTCTGAAGCTTCTATAACCTTGCTCTGGCCTCATCTAAGCATTACAGGAATGCACAAGGTTGCCCCAGACCTAGGCATGCAGGAGGCTTGTAGAGACTTGGTTCTTGATGGTTGCAGTTCCCAGAAAAACTAGACCATAATAAACCCATCTGGAAGAACTAAGTTGAAAGCTTAACTTATTGACTCTATAATGACAGCATTGTTGTTACTACAAGATAAAAGAAATATAAACTCACGTTCAGTGCTTCTTTTACCATAGCTTCTCATCAGCTATGCTGTCATGGTTTTTAATATTTTTGGTATGTTGAGTAGGAGAGCTTATTGACCTCCTTATTAAGTTTAAGTTCACACTACCTGTGTGTAAAAGACCCACCAATCGTCATTGTCATATTCACTTGGGATGATAAATTTTAATAGATAATTATGTGTAACAAAGTATATTGTAAGCATTGCATTGTGTATCTCAAAATGTTTCTCATAAATAATTCGAATGGAAATAGGAAAATTAGAATAATTCAGGGTAGTCTAGTTTTTAAGGTCTAGTGAGGTTAAGTCTTAATACGTACATACAAAAAAGTGAACACGACAAGGAACTATGGAAGAATGAATATTGGGGGAAAATAACTATACTAAAGTACATACTGTGAATTGGTTAAAATGAACAATGCACATTTAATCAGTCATGTAACTGACCTGTTGGCTATATGCAGTTACTAGCTCCAACAACTGACTAGTAATCTTCCAAAATTGCTTTTAAATCAAGTTCTTAAATCTCAGCTATAAACAAAAGGACAAGAAACATTTAAACAATACTGCAGTTTATCAAAAGACTGATAAAAAATTTCAACTCTTATGTCTTCGACAGTTATAAAAAAATTGGAGTCTTGGCTAAGATATAAACGTGTTTATAATGCAACATTTGCATAACAAATAATGCTACTTATGATGTCTAGAAGATCAGGATAGTTTAAACAAAACAAAACAAAACATAAAAATACAGAGCCAATTATTTACTTGTAGAACGTGTACATTTATGCCTAAATTTTAGCATTTTCTGTACCACCATTAATTTAAAAAATCACGTCCAAAATAGAAGGCAAAACCACCTATGAATTGGCATATTAGTTTATTTCTCAGTTTTTGAAGATGTCCTTAATTTACTGATGTAGCAAACAAATGTCAGCTCTGATTGCTATGCAAAAGAACAGAAGATAATCTGCTTGGTAATGAACATTAAAAGTTCAATTGCACACAGGTAACATGCTATATATGAAAAGTTACTAACTGAAATACGGGTATTAAATACTGCAAAAAGTTAACAGTTTATTGATCACTTGATCACTTGATACCCCGTTACTCATCGATTTACTCGAGCAGGTGGCAGTAACGTCTCCATTCATCCCTGTTGCGTGTTAGCGTAGCCCAATGGCATCTGCTCGATCTAGGAATAGGGAAACCCTCAAACCTATCATTCAGGGACTTGACGAATAAAATAACAGTTTAGTATAATTTATTTAATTTAAAAATCTAGGAAATTCGCAGCCACCAGCCATTCCAGTGCAATTACAGGTGCAATTGGGAATTCAGGATCTCGGTCGAGCTGTTAATGTAACGAACCTTGTAGGTGAAATACATGCACACTTTGGATAGCACATGTGGAGGGATATTGCTAAAATTGACTTCATTGGTTTCATTTTCAGGAAACTGACCTGGGCCACTCAACATGGCTTTTATTGTTCCTGATGTTAACGCATGTTCTCTTTTTACAATAAACTCATGGCCATCAGAGGATATTAATTTGACATACATAGCATCAGGGCCTTCACAGCCACCATAGGTTTTCTCTTCTCCATCCATTATGTTCTTAAAAAATTCTACTTCACTCCCGTTGGAAATTTAGGAGTTTCTTGACAGCTCCTCAGCCAACACAGCCACTGCAGCCCCTGCACCCGTGCCTGCGCCCCAAGGAGAAGGGACCACTATTTAAATGATTCTTAGAGCACTCACTCGGTATGGTAGATGCCCGCTGAAAGTAGAATATAGAGCAACCATGATGGCCGCTTGCTATATGCATTGCAAACCATAATACCCCAAAAGAGAGAGAGAGTAAAAGGGAATGTGTTTGCCACAGAGGCAGGTGAGAGAGATTGTGTGGAGGTGGCAGGAGGGATACTGGAAACATTGGTGGTGGAGAATGGGCACTGGTAGAGATATGCGTACTCGACCATTTTATGACGGAAATGTCATCACGAAAGTTTGCAAATCCATAACTGAACCTCATAGTGATTCAGTAAAAAATAAAAAAAAAACAGAATAGAAGGAAACCAATCTAAGGGAAATATATTTATACAGAGAGATAGATGGAGAGACAGACAGATATGCACACAAGGCTAAACTGTAACAACATGTTACTAATCTATTATAGAAGTGCTTAATGGCTCCTGGGTGAAATGCAATGGCCTTGACATACTTTCCTCTAAGAAACAATTTTGGGATCATTTTTAGCGAATTATAAATAACAACAGTACAAAATGAATTCTTTTGGCTCTGCATTAGGGCAGGGTTTTAGGTTTGGGATGGAAACATTTGAAATATGGTGATGAGAAGTTGTGATGGTGGTGTATTGGTGTTTGAATATTAAATGCACTCAAATATTGTGAACAACTGTATCAAAAGGTAAAGGTAAAAGGTAAAGGCCGTCCCGTTGATCGTCGATTTGCTCGAGCGGGCCCAGTAACGTCTCCATTGGAGACTTTGTTGTTACTGTGTCTGGCATATCGAATACTCTCGGTAGCTTGCCGGGCTCCCCGGGAGGGGCGGAGGAATCGAACTCGGGTCGGCCATGTTGGCCGCTTGTAAGGCAAACGCCCTACCCGCTGTGCTATCGCTCCAGCCCATTAAAAAATCTTTTTAAGAGATCAAAGCAACAATTCTAAGTGTGGAAAACAATGGAGAGGAAAAAATATCAAGAATATCTCAAAAGTTTCTGTATTCAAATATCAGGTGTTCACTAATAGAATTCAGCATGGTCCACAAGGCTCATGCTGAAAAATAAATGTTGAAAGCCCCAAAGGTACCCTGTGTAGAGAAGGATCATGTGAGTCCAGCACTAAGATAGAGGCTTAGGACTGTGATCATTAGAAAACTGTTGGTGGTCAAAAAATGAAAATGTATAGAGGAAGACCACTTAAGATCAAGATTGAATCAGTGCGGACTTATAATATTGAGTATCGAATAGTGGAATTTTCTGCTATTCACAGTTCTCACACTTCAGTCTATAAACCAGTAGGAATTTCATCTTGCACATAGCGTTGTAGCACTGTCCTCCCATTGTTCATTGATTTGCTCAAGTGGGCCCAGTAAGGTCTCCCTTGTGAGACTTGTAGTTACTGTGTTTGGCATATTGAATAGGGCACGGTAGCTTGCCTTAATTTGCTGTGCAGGCAAGATACTCTTGGTATCTTGCCGGGCTCTCTGAGAGGGGCGGAGGAATTGAACTCAAGTCTGCCAGGCCGAGTCAATATATTTACTAAATTTAAATATAGTAATACCTCAGTGAGAGCAATCGTAAAGAAGATAGGTATTTGGCTTGGTCAGGTACCTATCCAGGATGTATCTAAGGCTTCCCATATATTTCGACAAGCACTGCCAGGTATAATTACTGAATATCGAGCCAGGAGTCATCTCTGAAAATTTTGGCGTTCCCCTGCAAACAGTAAGAACTTATGAAGTGCCCACTGTATACAAGCCACAGTTTTAAGCACATTAAGAGGCATTAGTTGATAATATTTTGTTAGAAATGCTCTAGCATCAAAGATATAAGATCAAAGAGATAGTATGTGGGAAATTGTCTGCCATGAAGGTAGGGGGAGGACGAGAAAGGAGGGATATGCTGGGGAGAATGGTGGTGGGGAATGTGCACTGGTGGAGGGATGGTTGTATGAACATTGTGTGTGATCCTTCCCCAGGAAAGTTCCTGATTCGGTCTTTGCACTGATTCCTACTGCTCATCATTTTTTCATTTCTAAAATATATTTCTGCTCAAGCACTAAGCAATAATCTAGGGTTTAACATATGAATATTCCATGTGACTGACCCTTGTTCTATCTCCATCACCACATATCGTCCCATGAGCACCACCAGAAGTCACTCCTGAGCACAGAGACAGGAGTACCTGAGTATCACTGGGGCTACCCCAAATCCTCTCTCTCTAGACACACACACACACAAACACATATACATAATACACACACACACACTTTCTAGGCTGCATTGATAGTACAGTGTGAGGGTGCTTGCCATGAATGAAGATAATCCTCAAGGGTTCAAGGGACCATACTTATTGGGATGGCAGGGATTGAATCCAGGTCAACCATGTGCAAGGCAAGTGCGTTTCTCACTGGATTATCACTTTGATCCAGATGACGGCACTATTTTAAATGACAACTGCCTTCAAGTATTTCTTGTGTTCTTTCTGGTTCTTTTTAGAAGTCCCCAATTATCCCTAACTACTTGGGATTTTCTAACAGATGGTATAATTTGTTGATCACAATAATTGGTTATAATCTGTCTAAATTGTTTCTCATCTGCCAAATCCAATTGCCACTTTGAACCTCCAACCAGCAGCGGTCAGTCACAGAGAATGAGACAAACACAGAAGTAGACAAACACGTGGATTGACCTAGATTTAGGGTCACCTGTGCAGCATTTAATGGTCTCATGGCAGGTCAATATAATGCAATATTGCTCCCCTAACCCCAGCAGATCCCTAGAGGTGAGCCAATGTTGGAGTTGACAGAGACATCAAGGACAGTTAAGAAGTATATAAACATGCCACAGGAACCTGGAGAGCAGAGGCTAGTGTAGTTAAAAGAGAATCAGTAGGCATCTGTAAAATATAAAGTTGTTTGCGCAGGAGAGAGAATTCAGTGGGCAGGGTACCTCTCTTGCACCCATTCTACCGAGCTCCTCCAGGAGTGATTCCTGAGTGTGGAGCCAGGAGCAAGCCCGGAGCACGGCTAGCTGAGGACCCAAAATCAAAATAAATAAATAAAAGATTGTGAAAATTGTTTATTCTAGTTTTGACTATATTGCCGCCTAAATCTAAAAGACCCTACAAAGTATTAGTCTATGTTGACCTGGACCAAGTTTACAGCTGGCAGGTACTGTGTCATTAATTCTATCCTTGCCTTCTCTTCTTTCTGGGTGCATGTTTGCTAGCGGAACACACTAAACTTAGGGTTTTTTGTTACAGGAAGATTGCTCATAATAATTCATCATTTCCTAACTCTACAGTAAGTAATAATGTATATTATGAAGCATTTACATATCACTTAATAATATTAAACATTATACAGTCTCCAGCCCCCACACATGGCTGCCCTCGCGGGGGCCCCTCGGAGGGGAGCGGGTTGAAATTTCCTCCCCACCCTGACCAGGGCTCCAGCAGCCGAAGACCTCCAGGACCAGCCACCACCATGCTGAGACCACTTTCTGCACACATGAAGGTACTGGCAGAGGGACAAAGCCACGCGGGTTCCGGGGTCGAGATCTCCAAGTCTACTTGGATTGGGGCCGGGGATCCTCCACCCAGATCCTCCAAATTCCAGTAGGCTGGGGTCACACCCACCAACTGGCACCCTGGTGCCTTGTAATCCCATCAACGGCCAAGACCCAGAGACTATAAAAACCAGCTCCCGGAAGAGAACAGTGCAGTCTCCTGTCCCCGCGCCTGGCTGCCCTCGCAGGGGCCCTTTGGAGGGGAGTGGGTTGAGCTTTCCTCCCCGCCCCGACCAGGGTTCTGGCAGCTGAAGACCTCCAGGACCAGCCACCACCACGCTGAGACCAGTCTCCGCACACATGAAGGTACTGGCAGAGGGACAAAGCCACGCGGGTTCCGGGGCCGAGATCTCCAAGCCTACTCGGGTTGGGGCCGGGCTTCCTCCACCCAGATCCTCCAAATTCCAGTAGGCGGGGGTCACACCACCCAACTGGCCCCCTGGCGCCATGTAATCCCATCAACGACCAAGACCCAGAGACTATAAAAACCAGCTCCCAGAAGAGAACAGTGCAGTCTCCTGCTCCCGCGCCTGGCTTATTATGACATCTTATTCCTACTTTGCACAAACTGGCAGGCTACCGAATGTAGTCTGCCCACAGGGCAGAGTCTGGCAAACTCCCCGTGGCATACCCAATATGCCAAATACCAGTAACAATGATGGGTCTCATTCTCCTAAAGAGCCTTGAATATAATCTCAGGGCTAGGATGAAAGAGATGTTACTGGGGCCTTCTCGAGGCAATCGACGAATAACAGGATGGTCGTGATTCGTGTCGTGATACAAAATACACTAGTAGTAACTTAATGTTATTGGTTAGCTAGGCAGTATATATTATTACCTAGTAACTGTTGATTTAGTAATGAAATAAGTAAGCTCTTGAGTAGGAGTATTTCCCTAACCTAAGAGTCTAAGGAAGGTGAAACTGTTATATCTCTCTTGTAAGATTCCATCTCTCTAGCCTGCTTAAGTCTACATCTCAGTCTATCCAATCCAGTCTTCTTCTTGGGAATCTGACCCCCCCCTATTGGCTAGCCTCTACCTTTCAACTGCCTGCTTTATGACATCATTCTCCCATCAACTCTACCAGCACCTGGTAGAATCCTGGGGCTCCTATGCAGTTGTTTGTAAACAAGTTTGGATCATCGCGAGTGACCAGTGACCAATGACCAATCACCAGTGATCAGTCATCTGTACTCAACGCTTGTGGACTCCCGCTTCAGTGTTCAGACGTACTCTCATATCATCTCCTCTTCTCATTTAGCTTTCTTTGATATTTCCTCTTTTCTGATCATGTCAGGTAAGGAATAATATTTTTCAAAGATTTTTATGAGATTTCTTATCCCTAAAATTAGCAGTTAAGGAAAAGCAGCATGTAATAATAGAGGAAAGTATTCAACTAGAATATGGTAAGCCTTATTTTAGCTTGATGTTCACATTTGCTTTGTGATTTTAGACACTGACTTACTTTCTCTCAAATACAAAGGGTATATCTTCATTCATTAAATTAAATTTGATATATATTTACGACCTCAAGTACATGTTTATATATGAGTGTTCACTCTGTGTTTCCTTTTCATTAGTATTTTGACATTATATCCATGAAATAAATTAAATCAGAGACAATATTTTGACAGAAACAGAAAATTCAGTTTTAGTAGAAAACCTAATATCTACCAGGATATTTTATCTGTAACGGTCTCTCCACTTGTATTTATAATTTAGTATTTTAAATTTAGTGCTATTCAAAAGTCATTATCATGTGTCTTTTGAGTTTTCTTTCTAAACTTGATGATAAGAAAAACTGGATTGTGGAAAAGGTGTGGAGTGCTGAGTGGTAGGGGGGCAAGTCCTCAAAGGTAAGGAAGTTTACGGTTATTATCAACAAACTTTGACCAACAGAAGTCAAGAAGTAGAAGATGATATGAGGGAGAATAAAATAGGAAAGAAAGATTATGGAGGGAAATTTCCAAGGACGGAGATACAGTTTGAGATGGAATTTTGGAGAGAACCAAATATTTCAAATCATAACAGAAAGAATATTTTTAAATATGCTGAGAGCAAGTCAAAGCAGTTAACTTTAATCAATTATAGTACTAGAAAACATACTATGCCTCGAGTAGAGTACCAGTAGGAAAAAAAGTCTATAGAAAACCATGATTGTGGTTTCTTTTCTTATTGTCTCAAGAACATAGTTGGCACTTGGCAGTTTTGATGGAAACACATTTTAGAAGTGATATTTCCTATAAATAACTAATACATGTTACCTAGGGAGATGGAAGATACATCATCTTTAATGTTTTTATTACATTCTAGTTTGTAAGGTACATGTATGGTCTGCCTGTTAAAATAAAGAAGTGGTATCTCCTAAGTTGAATCAGGAGATTTGATTCTTTTGTGTGGTAAGTAGGGTCCAGGATAAAGGCAACGCTTCAGCTTCACAACGAGTTTCTTTCTGGGCTGCAGTGATAAGTAGGGCGTTTGCCTTGCACGCGGGTAGGCCATTTACCTTGCATGTGGCCGACCCGGGTTCGATTCTCAGCATCCCGTATGGTTCCCTGAACACCACCAGGAGTAATTCCTGAGTGAATGAACCAGGAGGGACTCCTGTGTAGTGCCAGATGTGACCAAGAAAGAAAAAAATTGTAGTTTCTTCCTAACATGACAGCATTTTGATAGCAGTTGACATCTGCTTTTAGATCCTAAGAAGAAATAAAAAGGTCAAGTTTCAGATGTATAATTACACATTGATTTCAGTGCTGTGGAGTCTGGGTTTTCCTACATTAAAAATATTTAACTTGGATTTTGGTGATTGTTTCTGAAACTTTGGGAATGACATTTTCCTGGTTGATAAAGATACTTATTATCTAAGTTTTAAAAATAAATCTGAAATTTTGTGACATTTTTAAAATGGCCTTTACTGCTTCTTGTGTGATTTATTGAAATTGTATGTTCTATTTAATACCTGTTGTTTGATGGCTAATATTCATAGGTATGAATGAGATTAATAATGTCATTTCCTTGAAATTATTATATTTATTTCTGCTTTATATTCCTTTAATATATATACTGGCTATGAAATGCAATCACATTTATTATATTTTCTGCTTGTTATGTAAGTTACTTTTAAATCTTCTGTTTTATGGACTGGTAAGGTATACACTCAAAAATCGTCTTCTATTGCCGTTTTTGGCTAGTAGTTTTTGCTAAAATAGAATTTCATCTTCATATCATATACATGACACAATTTCTTAAAAAAATTATTGTACTGTTTTCTTTGTTGTGTTTGGGGATGACATTCACTGTTGGCCAGGGCTTACTCTTGGGGCTGCTCTCAATCAATACTGTACTATGCTGCTTGCAACGTAGCCCAGATTTCATTAATATCTACAAACTTCTTTTATAATTCTGTGATACATATTTTTCATGATTTTTTTCTTGGTCTCTATTCTTGTCACATGTACGTCACGTGAAAAAGACAAATTTTATTTCAGTGTGCACATTATTCTTAATTAGATTTGTAAGTAACTCCTTTGCAGGAAAGCAACTTGAGAGTCAGAATTTAAACAACAATCTTCCTTAAAAAAGCACATCTTGAGAAAAACTAAGGTACTCATTTTTGAGGGGGGAACAGAAACAAGGGTACAGTTGTGAACCTTTAATTCATCAAGTACATTGATTTATATATGAGCCGTAGATTATAGATAGGAACCACACAAGAAAAAGGCAAACCTGAAGATTACACTGCTAATAGTTGTAACAACCCCACTTGCCTATATGAATGGAAAGTATCTTCCTCCTAGTTTCTGACATTGTAGTGATCAAGCCAGAGACCTGGCAAGAAAGTCCACATGCTTAGGTTCTGTATCCTGGTAATACATAAGGGACAGTAAAATAGTACAGGAGGGGTAAGGCATTTGACTTATAGGCAGCTAATCCAGTTGGATCTCTGTCACTGCATCCAGTTTCCTGAGCACTACAAGGGGTAACTTCAGAGTACAGAGCCAGGAATAGCCCAAGATCACTGCCAGATATTGGTTACAATCCACTCCACCCCAATCCCAATTAAAAAAAAAGGGAAAGCTTGAACAAGTCTGTATGCCAATTCTGGTCCTCGGTTTCTTTCTTCTCCAATAAAATGTTAGTCATTCTCTTAGGACTTCCTAGTTCTAAAATGCTTCCACTCTAGGCAATAATGTAAAGTTCAACAGAAGAGCAAGCTAAAGGTACAGCTAGGACGAGGAGAAACTAGCTCTAAGCAACAAATCCATGCACCAACATCACCAGAGTCTTCTATAGCTCTGTGTTCACTTTGGGAACGTGTTGCCAAATACACAAAGTGCAAAATGTTCCAGTTTTTCAACCACCCAAAGTTGTTTGTACCTTCGGTAACTTACTTCATTGTTGGTATTAGAATCTTCTCTATATCTGAAACTTTAAATGAATTTTGCTCCTCTCAAACGTTTTCGGAGGGAGCTGGAGTGATAGCACAGCAGGTAGGGCGTTTGCCTTGCACGCGGCCAACAGGGTTCCATTCCCAGTATCTCATATGGTCCCCTGAGCACTACAAAAAGTAATTTCTGAGTGTTTGAACCAGCAGTTACCCCTGTGCATCGCTGGGTGTGACCCAAAAGGAAAAAAAAACTTTGTTGGAGGTTATCAGTCTCACAGATTTTTTTCATCACCCTCTTGTTCCTTACAGAAAATATTCAAACTCCATCTGTATTGGAAACTGCACATTCTCTGCAGCTTCCTCTTCTCGTGGTGAACAATGCAGCTTCCTTAACAGGAAGTGTCTGCAACTGCTCCAGAGTATCTACTCCAACTGGTAGATCTGCTCGGCTCCTGCCATCAGATTCTGGCATCTCTTTCTAACCACTCATGGGTAGTGCCTATCTTGAACAACATTCTAGCACAACAATGATGCCTGGAGTGTCTGGCCAGAGTCAGCTATCCACTTCGTCTGCTTCCAACCCATGATTTTTTGGAGTGGAATATAGCAGAAAGTACTGAAAAGAAGCCTTACATGGGAGACTTTACTGTGATTATCCTTGACAAAAACACCACTGTCTCTTCCATGTCTATGGCAGTTCGCTATGAGAAAACCTTAGATACCAACCACAAGGTGTCTCTGTACGCATCATTTTCTGCCAGTCTTGTTGAAAGGACACCAACTAAGGTTCCAAATCAGAGTTATAGCCTGTTGCTTCCCTACCAGGAAGGAAACCAAGTGGTTTACCATTATCAGGGCACTCCAGGACCTCTCCTTTCTGGAGAGGACATCACGACATGGGTGGAAGATAAACAACTTCCCCAGCTCTTTGATTGTTTGGAAGACCTAGATCAATGCATAGATCCGCAGGGATTGAACACCACAGATACCATCACTCTGAATCAGGGACAACAGTACTCAGGTGGCACTAAGGGGACCTCCCACCCAATACAGAAGAACAAAAACCAGGCCTCTGAGGCGCTGGAGGGAGAACCCAAGGCCAAAATCCACTCACTCAGAACACTTGCAAGGGGGAGCAGGGATTGTTTGTAATGCTGCAGCCAGTGATAGGTGTCCAATGACCATGGCCGTACCTAACAGCAAACCTCAGAAAGTTGAGTCCAGCAGGATCAGCAAGACCAAGAGCCGTGGGCAGGAGAAGACAAAAAAGGCCAGAGAAATCTCCAAGAAAGCTGATGACAATAAGCAGACAGGGAAAAAGGTGAAGGCAGAAAAGAATTCCACCATTGCCAGGATGAAAAGCAAGTTAAGTCAGCCTGAACTTGTACAAGAGGCCCTTAAAATGCCCCGCGGCTTACAGGATGATGCAAAGAATATCTTGGAGATGCAAAGAATTCAATAGAAATGACATCTGCAGTTGTACATTCATTGTAGAACTCTTTGCAATAGCCAGAATTTGGAAAAAATCCAAGTACCTGGAAACAGATGACTGGTTAAAAAAAACTTTGGTACAACTACTCAATGGAATACTATGCATCTGTAAGAGAAGATGAAATGATGAAATTTGCATATAAGTGGAGTGATATGGAGAATATCATGCTAAGTGAAATCAGTCAGAGAGAGAGGGATAGACATAGAATGACTGCACTCATTATTTAAAATATTAATTGACAGAATTGGAGACTAACACCAAAGATAATAGAGATCGCTCCAAGGCTTGGAAACCAGTCTCACGTGCTGGAGGAAAGGCAAATAGAATAGAGAAGGGACCACTATTTAAATGATTCTTGGAGGGCTCACTTGGGATGGTAGATGCCTGTTGAAAGTAGAATATAGACTAAACATGATGGCCACTTACTACATGCATTGCAAATCATAAAACCCCAAAGGAGATAGAGAGTAAAAGGGATTGTATTTGCCACAGAGGCAGGTGTGAGAGATTGTGTGGAGGTTGCGGGAGGGATACTGGGAACATTAGTGGTAGAGAATGTGCACTGGTGGATAGATGGGTACTCGATCATTTTACCACCAAATGTACTTTCGAAATGTAATCAAGTTTGCAAATTTGTAACTGAACCTCATGGTGATTCATTAAAATATAAAAATAAATAAATAAAAATAAAATAGAATAGAAGGAAACCAATCTTAAGGGAAATATATTTATACAAAAAGATAGATGGACAGACAAACAGACAGACACACAGATAGAGAGATATGCGCACAAGGTTAAATCTTAACAACATGTTACTAATCTCTCATAAAAATGCTCAATGGCTCCTGGGTGAAATAAAACCGTCTTGAAATACTTTCCTCTAAGAAACAATTTTTGGATAATTTTTAGCGAATTATTTATAACAGGCAATACAAAATTAATTATTTTGGCTCTGCATTAGTGAGGGGGGCCCCTGCCAGATCAATCCTCCAGCCCACGGATGTGGCCCTCGGGTCCGTAGGTGCAGGGAGGAATTGACCCAGTGAACACAAGACATAAGAGACATAATGCAGTTTAGAAGCAGAGAGAAAAAGGGACAGGACAGAGCAGATAGGAGAGCAGACAGGATCGGACAAGATAGGCGTTTATTCAGGGCAGCAGGGGCTTAAATACCTATCAGTACAGATAAAGCACAATTCAGTTACACAAAAAGGGTCATGTCCATAGTCCATATATGGTTAGTAAGGTAACAAAGTCTATATATTTTCACATATCAGGCATGAGGTAGTTACACAAAGGGACATTCAATATATGATTTACAAAGTTTATACCTTTCACATACCAGGTTAACCACTGTCAGTTACTTCTTGTTTTTACTGACAGTGATGACAGATGTTTTCTCAAGATAACCATACATAGCACAGGCATGTAGGCCCTTGGTCAGTTAAAGGGCCAGCTTCCCACACATTAGGGCAGGGTTTTAGGTTTGGGATGGAAACATTTGAAATATGGTGGGGAGAAGGTGTAATGGTGGTGTATTGGTGTTTGAATATTAAATGGACTCAAATATTGGGAACAACTTTTAAAAATAAAATTAAATTAAAAAATCTTTTTAAGAAATCAAAGCAACATTCTGAGTGTGGAAATCTATGAAGAGGAAAACAAAATCAAGAATATCTCAGAAGTTTCTGTATTCAATTATCAGGTGTTTAGAAAGAAAATTCAGCCTGGTCCACAGGCTCATGCTGAAAAGTGAATACTGAAAACCCCAAAAGTGCCATGTGGGGAGAAGGATCATGTGAGTCCAGCACTAAGCTAGAGGCTTAGGACTGTGATCATTAGAAAACGGTTGTCAAAAAATGAAAGTGTATAGAGCAGGACCACTTAAGATCAAGGTTGAATCAGTGCGGACTTATAATATTTAGAATCTAATAGTGGAATTTTCTGATATCCACAGTTCTCACACTTCCGTCTATAAACCACTAGGAATTTCATCTAGCACATAGCACTGTAGCACTATCCTCCCATTGTTCATCGATTTGCTCAAGCGGACCCAGTAACGTCTCCTTTGTGAGAGTTGTTGTTACTGTGTTTGGTATATTGATTACGGCACTGTAGCTTGCCTTGCTTTGATAAGGGGGCGAGATAATCTCGGTACCTTGTCAGACTCTCTGAGAGAGGCGGAGGCATCACACTCAGCTCGACCAGGCTGAATAAATATATTTACTATATTTCAATATAGTAATACCTCAGCAAGAGTCATAGTAAAGTATATAGGTATTTGGCTTGGTCAGGGCCTATCCAGGTTCAATCTAAGACATCCCATATTTTTCAACAAGCACTGCCAGGCATAATTACTGTGTCGAGCCAGGAGTAAGCTCTTAGAATTTTGGGGTGTCCCCGCAAATAGTAAGAATTTATGAAGTACCCACTGTATACAAGCCATTGTTTTAAGCATATTAGTAGGTACTAAGTTGATAATATTTTGTTAGAAATGCTCTAGCATCAAAGATATAAGATCAAAGAGATAGTATGTGGGAAATTGTCTGCCATGAAGGCAGTGGGAGGGTGAGAAAGGGTGCGGTTTCTGGGGAGACACTCTGAGAGTTGTGTGCTCGCGGGTTCTCTGGATGGCTCTATCTCAATGCCTGCGTTTGGTGCCCTAGAACTACTGTGTGTATCCTGTATATAGAAGGCTGTTTGCCAAGGGAAGACAAAGAAAGAGACCAGGGCCAGGCCAGTTGATCTTTGTAGCAGTTTATTACCAGGAAGTTTATTCCATAGAAGAAATTTATGTTATGGAGGGCCTAGGTCTCAAGCACATATTCTCCTTGCTAGTCTCCCCGTGGTCCATCTTGCACCCCTGCTCTCTGTCTCTGTCTCTGTCTCTGTCTCTGTCTCTGTCTCTGTCTCTCTCTCTCTCTCTCTCTCTCTCTCTCTCTCTCTCCAGCTTCCTGTCTCTCCAACTCCCTGGCAGTCTGGGCTGACACTCCACCCAGTCAGGTAGGCAAATCAACATAAGAAAGCCCTTCCTGATGGCCCACATAAAAGGTAATTCTAAAGCCCTTCCTGACAGCCCAAGGGCAAAATACCTCCTAAGGTGTTTTTCTCTTTTCCTCAGTCCAATAAAATATCAAGAAATTATCAACTATCAACTATTTCTGAGGCTCTGCAGAAAGGACAGAACAGTGTTATCCTACAGAATGTGCACTGGTGGAGGGATGAGTGTTTGAACATTATGTATTTGTAACTCAAACATGAAATCTTGTAACTCTCTCATAAAATAAATATTTTATTCATAAAATAAAATTTAAAAATTATAAAGACTCAAGAGAACTCTCCAAGAAAAGATAAGAAAATAAAGAAAATGTTATTCAAAATCAATTTGGAGTCCCATCCCTTCCACGCCCCAATGGAGCTAGCCCCAGCAGACAAAAACCTCCAGAACTTGAAAGCCATGATCATGGCTGCTATCCTCATGTGTGGAGAATCCTCATCTATGCGTGAATCTGCAGAAAAACTCAGGTGTGTGGGACTTCTGATTGAAAACTCCAGGCTCAATGAAATCAGAGAATTGGTGACCTCTCCCCAATTGCCCCCGTTTCCAGCAGCCTGGCAGTCACACCCACAACCACCTCTGGAGTCATATAATCTCATCAATGGCCTTGAGTCAGAGACTCAACAATAAATCTCTCAGAAGAGAGCACACAACAACACCATAGACATGCCCCTAGATCCCATGCCAGCCTGTTTTATTCAGGGCATTCCGGGGGGGGGGGGGGGCGGTTGAGGTCCAATGAAGCCAGTCCCAGCAGCCAAGAATGTCTTCTTTCCTCCTTCCTTCCTTCCTTCCTTCCTTCCTTCCTTCCTTCCTTCCTTCCTTCCTGCCTTCCTGCCTTCCTGCCTTCCTGCCTTCCTGCCTTCCTGCCTTCCTTCCTTTCTTTCTTTCTTTCTTTCTTTCTTTCTTTCTTTCTTTCTTTCTTTCTCTTTCTTTCCTTCCTTCCTTTCTTCCTTCCTTCCTTCCTTCCTTTCTACTTTCCATCATTCCTTCCTTCTTTCCATCTCTCTTTCCTTCCTTACATAGGTCTTTCTTTCTTTCTTTCTTTCTTTCTTTCTTTCTTTCTTTCTTTCTTTCTTTCTTTCTTTCTTTCTTTCTTTCTACCCTTCCTTCCTTCCTTCCTTCCTTCCTTCCTTCCTTCCTTCCTTTTCTTTCTCCTTCTCTCTCTTTCTTCTTCTCAGTCTTGATTTCTTTCTTCGTTTTGCTAATTAGGGATCAGCAAATATTTTCTATTTAAAAAACTACACATAGTCAATTGGTTACTCTTTGAGGATCTGTCTCTGTCTCTGCTCATCTCTGCAGTTGTAGTATGAAATTCGTCCCTGGCCACTTGGGTGATCCATTCCCAGCAAAGTTCCTGATTCTTTCTTTGCACTGACTCCTACTGGCTCATCTTTTTTATATTTATAAAATATATTTCTGCTCTAGTGCTAAGCAATAATGTAGGGCTTAATATATTAATATTCCATGTGACTGACCCTTGTTCTATCAGCACAACATATGGTCCAATGAGCACCACCAGGAGTCACTCCTGAGCACAGAGACAGGAGTACTTGAGTATCACTGGGGCTATCTTAAATCCTCTCTCTCTACTCACACACAAAAACACCCATACATAACACACACATACACACACAAACTTCCTGGGCTGGATTGATAGTACAGTGTGTACGGTGCTTGCCATGTATAAAGACAATTCTCTAGGGTTCAAGGGAACATACGTATTGGGATGGCAGGGATTGAATCCAGGTTGACCATCTGCAAGGCAAGTGCATTTACCACTGGATTATCACTTTGATCCAGATGACGACACTATGCTCAATTACAACTGACTTCAAGTATTTCTTGTGTTCTTTCTGATTCTTTTTATAGGTTCCCAAATATTCCATACTACCTGGGATTTTCTAAGAGATAGTATAATTTGTTGATCACAATCATTGGTTATTATATGTGTAAATTGTTTCTCATCTGCCAAATCCAATTGTCACTTTGAACCTCCATTCAGCAGCGGTCACTCACAGAGAATGAGACAAACACATAAGTACACAAACACGTTGATTGACCTAGCTTTAGGGACACCTGTGCAGCATTCAGTGATCTCATCGCAGGTCAGTACAATGCAATATTGCCCCCCCCCAAGCCCAGCAGATCCTAACAGGTGAGCCAATGTTGGAGTTGACAGAGACATCATGGGCAGTTAGGAAGTATATAAACATGCCACAGGGACCTGGAGAGCAGAGGCTACTGTAGTTCACAGAGAATCAGTAGGCATCAGTAAAATATAAAGTTGTTTGCGCAGGAGAGAGAATTCAGTGGGCAGGGTACCTCTCTTGCATCCAGTCTACCGAGATGCTCCAGGAGTGATTCCTGAGTGTTGAGCCAGGAACAAGCCCTGAGCATGGCTAGGTTAGCACCCAACATCGAAATAAATAAAAAATGGTGAAAGTTATTTATTCTAGTTTTGTCTATATTGTCCCCTAAATCTAAAAGACCCTACAAAGTATTAGTCTATGTTTGCCTGGCACAAGTTTAGAGCTGGCAGATACTGTGTCATCTATTCTATCCTTGCCTACTATTATTTTCTGGGTGCATGTTTGCTAGCAGATCAGCCTAAACTTAGGGGTTTTTGATAGGGGAAGTTTTCTCATAATAATACATTATTTCCTAATCTTAAAGTAAGTAACAATATATATTATAAAACATTAACATATCAATTAATATTATTGAACATTATACAAAATACACTAGTTGTACCTTATTGTTATTGGTTAACTACGCACTATAAATTATTACCTAGTACTTGTTTATTTCTTAATGAAATATATAAGCTCATCAGTATATAGGAGTACTTCCCTAACCTCAGAGTCTAAGGAAAGTGAAACTGTTATAACTGTCTTGTAAGATTTCATCTCTCTAGCCTGCTTAAGTCTACATCAGAGTCTATCCAATCCAGTCTTCTTCTTGGGAATCTGACGTCCCAATTGGCTAGCCTCTACCTTTCAACTGCCTGCTTTATGACATCATTCTCCAACCAAACCTACCAGCATCTGGTAGAATCTTGGGGCTCCGTGTAGTTGTTTTTAATCAAGTTTGGATCATCACGAGTGACCAGTGACCAATGACCAATCACCAGTGATCAGTCATTGGTACTGGACACTTGTGGACTCCCGCTTCAGTGTTCAGACATACTCTCATATCGACTCCTCTTCTCATTTACCTTTCCTTGATATTTCCTCTTTTCTGACCAGGTCAGGTAGGGAATAGTATTTTTCAAAGCTTTTTATGAGATTTCTTATCCCTAAACTTAGTAGTTAAGGAAAAGGAGCATGTAATAATAGAGGAAAGTATTCAACTAGAATATGGTAAGTCTTATTTTAGCTTGACATTCACATTTGCTGTGTGATTTTAGACAATGACTTCCTTTCTCTCAAATACAAAGTGTAATTCTTCATTTACTAAATTATATTTGATAGATATTTACGACCTCAAGTACATGTTTATATATGAGTGTTCACTCTCTGTGTTTCCTTTTCCTTTTAATAGTATTTTGACATGATATCCATGAAATAAAGTAAGTCAGAGACAATATTTTGACAGAAACAGAAAATAGAGTTTTGGTAGAAAACCTAATATACACCAGGATGTTATATCTGTAGCAGTCTCTCCACTTGTATTTATAATTTAGTATTTTAAATTTAGTGCTTTTCAAAAGTCAATATCATGTGTCTTTGGAATTTTCTTTCTAATCTCGATGATAAGAAAAACTGGATTGTGGGGAAGGTGTGGAGTGCTGAGTGGTAAGGGGGCAAGTCCTCAAAGGTAAGGAAGTTTAGGGTGATTTTCAACAAGCTTTGACCAACAGAAGCCAATAAGTAGAAGATGATATGAGGGAGAATAAAATAGGAAAGAAAGATTATGGAGGGAAATTATCAAGGAAAGAGATAGAGTTTGAGATAGAATGTTGCAGAGAACAAAATAGTTCAAATCAAAACA
Source organism: Sorex fumeus (assembly GCF_029834395.1). Taxonomy (NCBI): domain Eukaryota; kingdom Metazoa; phylum Chordata; class Mammalia; order Eulipotyphla; family Soricidae; genus Sorex; species Sorex fumeus. The sequence goes on from NW_026606098.1 coordinate 11,527,058, forward strand.
GAAAAAATATAGTTAAATATGATGAGAGCAAGTCAAAGCAGTTGACTTTAATCAATTCTAAGGACTAGGAAATATAATATGTCTCTAGTACAGTACCTAACTCTACTAGAGGAAAAACAGTATCAGAAAATCATGGTTGTTGTTTCTTTAATTATTGTCTCTAGAACACAGTTGGCACTTGGCAGTTTTGAATGTAAACACGTTTCAGAAATGATACTTGCTATAATTAATACATATTATTTAGGGGGATGTAAGATACATCACATTTAATGTTTTTATTACATTCTAGTTTGTAAGGTACATGTATGGTGTGACTGTTATAATAAAGAAGTTATATCTTCTAAGTTGAATCAGGTGAATTGATTCTTTTGTGTGGTAAGTAGGGTTCTGGTTAAGGCAACTTGTCATCTTCACAAAGTGTTTCTTTCTGGGCTAAAGTTATAGGTAGGGCATTTGCCTTGCACAGGGACAGGTCATTTGCCTTGCATGTGGCCGACCTGGGTTCGATTCTCAGCATCACGTATGGTTCCCTGAACACCACCAGGAGTAATTCCTGAGTGCATGAGCCAGGAAGAATTCCTGTGTAGTGCCAGATGTGACCAAATAAGAAAAAAAATTAGTTTCTTCCTAACCTAACAGCATTTTATAGCAGTCGACATTTGCTTTTAGATCCTAATAAGAAATAAAAAAGTCAAGTCTCAGATGTCTAAGTACACATTGATTTCAGGTTTGTGGAGTCTGAGTTTTCCTATATTAAAAACATTTAACTTGGATTTCGGTGATTGTTTCTGAAATTTTGGGAATGACATTTTCGTAGTTGGTTAAAGATACTTGTCATCTAGGTTTTAAAATTAAATCTGAAACTTTGTAACCCTTTTTTAAATGGTCTTTTCTGCTTCTTGTGTGATTTACTGTAATGGTATTCTCTATTTAATACCTGTTGTTTGATGGCTAATATTCAGAGGTATGAATGAGAAGAATAATGTCATTTCCTTGTAATTATTATATTTATTTTTGCTTTATTCTCCTTTAAAACATACACTGGCTAAGAAATGCAATCACATTTATTATATTTTCTGCTTGTTATGTCAGTTACTGGTAAATCTTCTGTTTTACGGACTGGTAAGCTATTCACTATTGCCTTTTTTGGCTAGTATTATTTGATAAAATAGAATTTCAATTTATTATCGTGTATATGACACAATTTCTTAATAAACTTTTGTACTGTTTTCTTTGTTGTGTTTGGGGACGACATACACTGTTGTTCAGGGCTAACCCAATCAATTACTGTACTATGCTGCTTGCTACGTAGACCAGATTTCATTAATTTCTACATACTTCTTTTTCAGTTCTGTGATACATATTTTTCATGATATTTCTTGGTCTCTATTCTTCTCACACGTAAGTCATGTGAAACATACAAATTTTATTTCTGTGTGCACATTATTCTTAATTAGATTTGTAAGTAACTCCTTTGCAGGAAAGCAACTTGAGAGTCAGAATTTAAACAACACTCTTCCTTCCAAAAGCACATCTTGAGAAAAACTAAACTACTCATTTTTGAGGGGGGAACAGAAACAAGGGTACAGTTGTGAACCTTTAATTCATCAAGTCGATTGAGTTATATGTGAGACGAAGGTAATAGATAGGAACTGTATAAGAAAAAGACAAACCTGAAGATTACAAGGGTAATAATTGTAACGACCCCACATGCCTATATGAATAGAAAGTATCTTCCTCCTAGTTTCTGACATTGTAGTGATCAAGGCAGAGTCCTGGAAAGAAAGTCCACATACTTAGGTTCCGTAACCTGGTAATACATAAGGGACAGCGAAATAGTGCAGGATAGGATAAGGCATTTGCCTTATAGGCAGCTAATCCAGTTGGATCTCTGTCACTGTATCCATTCTCCTGAGTACTAAAAGGGGTTACCTCCGAGTACAGAGCCAGGAATAGCCCAAGATCACTGCCAGATATTAATCCAAATCCACTCCATTCCAATCCCAATAAAAAAAAACCCGGAAAAGCTTGAACAAGTCTCAATGCCACTTCTGGGCCTCGGGTTTCTTTCTTTTACAATAAAATGTTAGTCATTCTCTTAGGACTTCCTAGTTCTAAAATGCTTCCATTCTAGGCAATAATGTAAAGTTCAACAGGAGAGCAAGCTACAGGTAGAGCTAGGACGAGGAGAATCTAGCTCCAAGGAACAAATCCATGTACCAATATCACCAGAGTCTTCTATAGCTCTGTGTTCACTTTGGGAGCGTGGTGTCAAATACACAAAGTGCAAAATATTCCAGCCTTTCAATCACCCAAAGTTGTTTGGACATTTGGTAACTTTCTTGACTGTTGGTTTAGAACCTTGTCTATACTAGAAACTTTAAGTGAATTTTGCTCCTCTCAAACGTTGTCAGAGGGGGCTGGAGTGATAGCACAGCAGGTAGGCAGTTTGCCGTGTATGCGGCCAACCGGGTTCCATTCCCAGCATCTTATATGGTCCCCTGAACACTGTCAGGATTAATACCTGAGTGCATGAACCAGCAGTAACCCCTGTGCATCGCTGGGTGTGACCCAAATAGAAAAAAAAGTTTTCAGAGGTTATCAGTCTCACAGATTTTTTTCATCACCCTTTTGTTTCTTACAGAAAATATTCAAACTCCATCTGTATTGGGAACTGCACATTCTCTACAGGTTACTCTTCTCGTGGTGAACAATGCAACTTCCCTAACAGGAAGTGTCTGCAACTACTCCAGCGTACCTACTCTAGCTGGTAGATGTGCTTGGCTCTACCATCAGATTCTGGCATCTCTTTCCAACCACTCATGGGTAGTGCCTATCTTGACCAACATTCTAGCACAACAATGCTGCCTGGAGTGTCTGGCCAGAGCCAGCTATCCACGTGGTCTGCTTCCAACCCAAGTGTTTTGGAGTGGGATATTGCAGAAAGTACTTAAAAGAAGTCTTACACGTGAGACTTTACTGTAACTAACCTTGACCAAAACACCACTGTCTCTTCCTTGTCTATGGCAGCTCTTGATGAGAAAACTTTAGATACCAACCACAAGGTGTCTCTGTACGCATTACTTTCTGCCAGTCTTGTTGAAAAGACACCGTCTCAGGTTCCAAATCAGTGTTATAGCCTGTCACTTCCCAACCAGGAAGGAAGCCAGGTGGTTTACTATCATCAGGGCACTCCAGGACCTCTCCTTTCTGAAGAAGACATCACGACATGGGTGGAAGATAAACAACTTCCCCAGCTCTTTGATTGCTTGGAAGACCTAGATCAATGTGTAGATCCACAGGGAATGAACACCACAGATACCATCACTTTGAATCAGGGCCAACAAAACTCAGGTTGCACTAACGGGACCTCCCACCCAACACGGAAGAACAAAAACCAGGCCTCTGAGCCTCTGGAGGGAGAACCCAAGGTCAAAATCCATTCCAAAGACCCAGAACACTTGCAAGGGGGAGCAGGGATTGTTTGTAATGCTGCAGCCTGTGATAGGTGTCCTGGGACCACAGCCATACCTAACAACAAACTTCAGAAAGCTGTGTCCAGCAGGATCAGCAAGATCAAGAGCCATGGGCAGGAGATGACAAAAAAGGCCTGAGCAAACTCCAAGAAAGTTGATGACAATAAGCAGACAGGGAACAAGGTGAAGGCAGAAAAGAAGTCCACTAATTCCAGGATGAAAAGCAAGTTAAATCAACCTGAGCTGTTCCAAGAGGCCTTTAAAAAGCCGCAGCTGCCTAGTCATGCACATTCTGGAGTTTGATGCACTGGGGAAGAAGAGCGATCCGAAGCCTGGATCCTCTTCCTACCGGGTCCAGAGTAGTTCAAAGAAGCCCAAATATTTCCAGCCCTCCTCAGCTGTCAAAGCACAGCCAGGTGCTACACGGGATGGAAAAGGTCTTGAAAAAACTCAGGTCAAAGCTCAGAAACCAAGCAGCAGTGCTGAAGAACGCTCGTTTCCATCCCAGTCTGAGCTGCCACCTCCGGGAAGGTCAAATTGGAACCTTTGCCTTTTCTTACCATGGAGAAGCTGCAAGCTCGACGTGTTCCTTGGAAACCAGTCTCTGGCTTCACATCGTCCTGCTGCAGCTTACCCTGCCAGGCATGGCTCGACCAACTCAGCTCGGACAACTGTCACCAATTCATTCCGGCCAGCGACTGCATATTTGTCACACCCTGCCATACCATCTCAGCCCATCTTGACCAGCTTTGCTGAGCTCTACTAGTCTGCCTATTTCTCAGCCTGCAAATTCTAGACCTGCTCCCTCCAAGACAACAGCTAGCACTTGTCTCCAGCGGGGCCCTCTTCCTGTCTCTGGAAGTGAGAGCCAGGTTCCACCCAAACGTCAGAGTCAGTTTTGACTCCAAGACTTTTGTTTCCAACCAATTCCATGGAGAAAGCACAATGTTCCTGAGCCAGTCATGTCAAAGCCCATCACAAAAGAACAGAGACCAGAGCATGAGGCTATGAAGAGGAAGGCTCAGAAGGAGCGTGAGAATGCTGCAAAATACTGCAAAAAAACTCTTTGGGGAAAGTGCAGTTTTTTATCGAGAGAGAAAAAGATATGGACATCTCTTGATTCCATGGCTATAAGTAGCTGGAATGGTTGGTGCTAATTTAATTACCAGATGGTTGCCTTAGACAAACACTTGACATGCCATACACATTTCATTTATACACTTTTCAAAAAAATAAATAGATGCATATAATTTAATAGATTAGTAATAAAATTTCTGAATGTTGAGAGCCTTTCCATTGTGGTCATCATTTGGAGGGTGTGAGGATTGAAGGATTCATAAGAAACAAATATAAGTTAGAGGGGGGATAAAAGGGGAAACAGACAAGAATCTATTAAAGAGAAACTTGTCTCAGGTTGTAAAGCCCATAAGAGGAGAAATTTTATGGGCATGATTAAGAGTTGTGGGGTGGATCAGAGAAATAGTATACATGATAGGGCATTGCAGAAGGCTGACCAAAGATTCATCCCTGGAATCCTATGTGGTCCCAGGGGTTTCACTAGATGTTATCCTTGAGCACAGAGCCAGGAGTAAACCCTGAGTACAGGCAAGTATGTTTCCATCGCCAGTCTCCTCCAAAAAAGAATGGGAGAAATGGCACAGTTTGGTTAAATATAAAAAAATGTAATAGGCTGAAGAAGGAGGATTAGTATAAGAAGATAACCTGTTGAAAATTAAAAATAGTTTCACAGAGGCTGTCTTTATGTTTCATGACCTCCGTTATTAAATAAAGAGATTTGAGACATGTCTCCAAAAGGTGTGGGTGGTCTATCCATAAGTGATCAGGCTGTGGGATGCTAACACATATACTGGGGTCAGAACCAACAGATGAACAGTCAACGGCCCTCAGAGTTATTCAGGGGTGACTATAAATTGTCACCAAGCAAAGATAACAGTTGTAGCAAGAAGCCTGAAAATAAGCAATTTGAACATGTAAAGATCAATCGCCATGTACTCAGGCCCATGGTTCATCCACCCTAGATGCACCATTTCACGTTATCTTCCCAACAATCCTCAGAGCCAGTATTACCGGGACACTAGAACATCGTGGTTCAACAATGAGGTGTACTACAAAGCAGTAATAATTAAAACAGCATGGTACTGGAACAAAGGCAGAACTGCAGACCAATGGAACAGGGTTGAATACACTGACATCTCCCCTCAATCATATGATCATCTAATCTTCGATAAAGGTGCAAGTAATGTGAAGTGGAGTAAGGAAAGCCTCTTTAATAAATTATGTTGGCATCATTGGACGGCTACATGCAAAAAAATAGGCTCAGAACTCTGCCTAACACCATGTACAAAAGTAAGATCAAAATGGATTAAAGACCTCAACATCAGACCAGAAACCATAAGGTACATTGAAAATAAAGTTGGCAAAACCCTCCATGATATTGAAGCTAATGGTATCTTCAAAGATGCCACGCCACTGGCCAAGCAAGTGAAAACAGAGATAGATAAATGGGACTATCTTAAACTAAGAAGCTTCTGCACCTCCAAAGAAACAGTGACCAAAATACAAAGACAGTCTACAGAATGGGAAAGGATATTCGCCGAATACACATCTGACAAGGGGTTGATATCCAGGATATACAAAATACTGGTTAAACTCCACAAGAAGAAAATAACCAACCCATCCAAAAATGGGGCAATGAAATGAACAGAAACTTTCTCAAAGAAGAAATCCGAATGGCAAAAAAGCACATGAGAAAATGCTCTACATCATTAATCATCAGAGAGATGCAGATCAAAACCACAATGAGATACCATCTCACACCTCAGAGACTGGCCCACATTCAAAAGAACAAAAGCAACCAATGCTGGCGTGGATGTGGCGAGAAAGGGACACTCCTTCACTGTTGGTGGGAATGTCCACTGGTTCAGCCCTTCTGGACAACAGTATGGACAATTCTCAAAAAATTAGAAATTGAGCTCCCATTTGACCCAGCAATACCACTCCTGGGAATATATCGTCAAAGGTGACATGCCACTGAACAAGCAAGTGGAAACAGAGATACACTAATGGAACTCTCTTAAACTAAGTAGCCTCTGCCTCAAAAGAATCAGTGAGCATAATACAAAGACAGTTTAGAGAATGATAAAGGATATTCACCCAATACCCATCTGATAAGGGTAAATATCAAGGGTATACAAGGCACTGGTTGAACTCTATAGTAAGATGACATCCATTCCATCAAAATGTGGGGTGATGAAATAAACAGAAACTTTCTCAGAGGAGAAGTTTGAATGGCCAAAAGGCACATGAAAAAATGCTCTTCATCACAAATCATCAGGGAGATGCAGATGAAAGCAAATAATACCACGTCAAACCACAGAAACTGGTACATATCCAAAAGAACAAAAGCAACCAGTGTTGGCATGGATGTGGGTCTAAGTGCACTCTCTTTCTCTGCTGGTGGGAATGCTGAGTGGCACAGACTTTTTGGAAAACAATATGGACGTTTCTCAAAAAAACTAGAAATTGAGCTCCCATTTGACCCCGCAATACTACTTCTGGGAATATATCCTGGAGATGCAAATAATTACACTAGAAATGACATCTTGTACACGCATTGCAGAACTCTGCAATAGTCAGAATCTGGAAAAAAATCCATGTGCCCGAGAACATATGACTGGTTAAAAACAGCTTTGGTATATCTACACAATGGAATACTATGCATCTTTTAGAAAAGGTGAAATAATGAAATTTGCATATATGTGCATCAATATAGAGAGAGTCATGCTAAGAGAAATCATTCAGAGAGAGAGGGTCGGACATAGAATGACTGTACTTATTTGTGGAATATAATGTGACAGTTGGGAGACTGACAGATAGAATAGAGAAGGGAGCACTAATTTTTAAGATCATTTCTCCTGCCCCTGCGCCTGGCTGTCCTCGCCAGGGCCCCTTGGAGGGGAGCGGGTTGAGTTTCCCTTCCCACCCCGACCAGGGCTTTGGCTGCCAAAGACCTCCAGAACCAGCCACCTCCATGCTGAGACCACACTCCACACGCATGAAGGTACCAGCAGAGGAACAAAGGCATGTGGGTCCCGGGGCTGAGATCTCCAAGCCCGCTTGGATCGGGGCTGAGCATCGTCCAACCAGATCCTCTAAATTCCAGTAGGCAGGGGTCACAACCACCAACTGGCCCCCTGGCGCCGTGTAATCCCATCAAGGGCCAAGATTCAGAGACTATAAAACCCAGCTCCCGGAAGTGCACAGTCGCGAATTATCTCATTCCTACTTTGGACAAACTGGCAGGCTACCGAATGTAACCTGCCCATATGGCAGAGTCTGGAAAACTCCCCGTGGCGTACCCAATACGCCAAGTACCAGTAACAATGATGGGTCTCATTCTCCTAACCCTGAAAGAGCCTTGATAATGGCCCTTTTTAAAAAATCTCAGGGCTGGGACGAAGTAGACATTACTGGGGCCTGCTCGAGGCAATGGACGAACAACAGGATGGTCGTGATTGTGATCGTGATCATTTCTTAAATTTAATCAAATAATTCCTATTACCTAACTATAGAAAGATAAACTGATTTCATAAATCCTCAAAAAAAGGCCAAAAAAGATCAAATACGAAGTGTTACAATCTTTCAATCATTTGAGCCTTTATTAACATTCAAGTACCGTTTGCAAGATATACAGGTTTTCCTAATCTTCTAGTTCAATGTTTTAAACCTAGGTTATTTCTGAATCTAACACAAAGTAACTCACTAAAGTTGGCCAAGTTTAAGTGAACTATTTCTAGCTATCAGCTTGACAGTTCTGTTGGTAGTTTAGGTTTGTATAATTGACATTACTTGTCACTAGGTAACAGAATAGAGTTCTGATCTTGAGTCTTTTATACTAAAATATGTACCTGTATGTCTTATGAAGTTACTAAAATATATGCAATTAACATGTATATTGTTTACTTTACTACTTTCATAAACTAGAAAGTACAACATTAGTTCTTTTAAGAGTAAAATTTAATTTTATAACTCTTGTTTTTTTAAATTTTCTGAAGTTTCTATAACCTTGCTCTGGCCTTATCTAAGCATTACAGGAATGCACAGGGTTGCCCCAGACCTAGGCACACAGGAGGCTTGTAGAGACTTGGTTCTTGATGGTTGCAGTTCCCAGAGAAACTGGTTCATACTAAATCCATCTGAAAGAACTAAGTTGAAAGCTTAATTTATAGACTCTATAATGACAGCATTGTCGTCACTACTAGATAAAAGAAATATAAACTCACGTTCAGTGCTTCTTTTACCATAGCTTCTCATCAGCTATGCTGTCATGGTTTTTAATATTTTTGGTATGTTGAGTAGGAGAGCTTATTGACCTCCTTATTAAGTTTAAGTTCACACTACCTGTGTGTAAAAGACCCACCAATCGTCACTGTCATATTCACTTGGGATGATAAATTTTAATAGATGATTATGTGTAACAAAGTATATTGTAAGCATTGCATTGTATATCTCAAAATGTTTCTCATAAATAAAACAAATGAAAGGAGCAAGATTAGAATAATTCAGGGTGGTCTAGTTTTTAAAGTCTAGTGAGGTTAAGTCTTAATACGTACATACAAAAATGTGAAAGCAACAAGGAACTATGGAAGAAAGAATAATGGGGGAATATAACTATAGTAAAGTACATACTGTGAATTGGTTAAAATGAACAATGCACATTTAATCAGTCATGTAGCTGACCTGTTGGCTAAATGCAGTTACTAGCTCCAAACACTGACTAGTAATCTTCCAAAACTGCTTTTAAATCAAGTTCTTAAATCTCAGCTATAAACAAAAGGACAAGTAACATTTAAACAATACTGCAGTTTATCAAAAGACAGATAAGAAATTTCAACTCTTATGTCTTTGACAGTTATAAAAAAATTGAAGTCCTGGCTAAGTTATAAACATGTTTATAATGCAACATTTGCATAATGAATAATGCTACTAATGATGTCTAGAAGATCAGGATAGTTTAAAAACAAAACAAAACATAAAAATACAGAGCCAATTATTTACTTGTAGAACATGTACATTTATGCCTAAATTTTAGCATTTACTGTACCACCATTAATTTAAAAAATCACATCCAAAATATAAGGCAAAACCACCTACGAATTGGCATATTAGTTTATTTCTCAGTTTTTGAAGATGTCCTTAATTTACTGATGTAGCAAACGAATATCAGCTCTGATTGCTATGCAAAAGAACAGAAGATAATCTGCTTGGTAATGAACATTAAAAGTTCAATTGCACACAGGCAACAAGCTATATATGAAAAGTTACTAACTGAACTATGGGTATTAAATACTTAAAAAAGTTAACAGTTTATTATAATTTATTTTATTTAACAATCTAGGAAATTCGCAGCCATCAGCCATTCCAGTGCAATTTCAGGTGCAATTGGGAATTCAGGAATCTTGGTGGAGCCGTTAGTGTAATGCACCTTGTAGGTGAAATACATGCATACTTTGGATAGCATATGTGAAGGGATCTCTCTAAAATTGGCTTTTTCGGTTTCATTTTCAGCAAATTGACCTGGGCCACTCAACATGGTTTTATTGTTCCTGATGTTAACGCATGTTTTCTTTCTACAATAAACTCATGGCCCATCAGAGGATATTAATTTGACACACATCGCATCAGGACCTTCACAGCCACCATAGGTTTTCTCTTCTCCATCCATTATGTTCTTAAGAAACTCTGCTTCACTCCTAGATGAAATTTAGGAGTTTCTTGTAAGCTCCGGAGCCACCACAGCAACTGCAGCCTCCACACCCGCGCCCGTGCCCCAAGGAGAAGGGACCACTATTTAAATGATTCTTGGAGGGCTCACTTGGAATGTTAGATTTCTGCTGAAAGTAGACTATAGAGCAACCATGATGGCCACTTGCGATATGCATTGCAAACCATAACACACAAAAGGAGAGAGAGAGTAAAAGGGAATGTGTTTGCCACAGAGGCAGGTGGGAGAGATTGTGTGGGGGAGGCAGGAGGGATACTGGGAACATTGGTGGTGGAGAATGGGCACTGGTAGAGAGATGCGTACTTGATCATTTTATGACCGAAACGTAATCATGAAAATTTACAAATCCGTAACTGAACCTCATGGTGATTCATTAAAAAATAAAAAAAAATAGAATAGAAGAAAACCAATCTAAGGGAAATATATTTATACAGAAAGATAGAAGGACAGACAGACAGATATGCACACAAGGCTAAACCTTAACAACATGTTACTTATCTGTTATATAAGTCCAAATGGCTCTTGGGTGAAATATAATGGCCTTGACATACTTTCCTCTAAGAAACAATTTCGGGATAATTTTTAGCGAATTATTCATAACAAGTAGTACAAAAGTAATTCTTTTGGCTCTGCATTAGGGAAGGATTTTAGGTTTGGGATGGAAACATTTGAAATATGGTGGTAGAAACTGTGAGGTTGGTGTATTGGTGTTTGAATATTAAATGCATCAAATATTGTGAACAACTGTATAAAAATTAAATTACATTCAAAATCTTTTTAGGAGATCAAAGCAACAATTCTGAGTGTGGAAAACTATGAAGAGGAAAACAAAATAAAGAAACTCAGAGCTTTCTGAATTCAATTATCAGGTGTTCACTAATAAAATTCAGCATGGTCCACAAGGGTCATGCCGAAAACTGAATGCTGAAATCCCCAAAGGTGCCATGTAGAGAGAAGGATCATGTGAGTCCAGCACTAAGCCAGAGGCTTAGGACTGTGTTCATTAGAAAACTGTTGGTGGTCAAAAAATGAAAGTGTATAGAGCAAGACAACTTTCGATCAAGGTTGAGTCAGTGCGGACTTACAATGTTGAGTATCGAATAGTGGAATACTCTGCTATTCATAGTTCTCACACTTCAGTCTATAAACCACTAGAATTTTCTTTTTTTATGTTCAAATATTATTTGGACTTTATTGTAGATACTATTTTCAAATACTTGAGATTTGTTCTCTAAATCAATAGAATTCACTCTTTTCTTCACTTCTCAAAGTAATGTCCAGATCTATATAGCATTAATTAATATATTCTCATGTTAACATTTTTGGTGCTGACTTATTTTTTATTTTTTATTTTAGTGGAACACCATGAGGTACACTTGTAGATTTACAAGATTTTATGCTTGGTTTTCGATTATACAATGATCAAGTACCCATCCCTCCACCAGTGCCCATTTTCCACCACCATGGATCCCAGTATCCCTCCCACACCCATCCCCCCATCCCACCCTGCCTCTGAAACCACTAGAATTTTCATCTTGCACATAGCTCCATATCACTGTCCTTCCATTGTTCATTGATTTGCTCAAGAGGGCCCAGTAACATCTCCCTTGTGAGACTTGTTACTGTGTTTGGCATATTGAATATGGCACGGTAGCTTGCTTGATTTGCTTTGCTGTGCGGGCGAGATACTCTCGGTGGCTTGCGGGGCTCTCTGAGAGGGGCAGAGGAATCGAACTCAGATCGGCCAGGCTGAGTCAATATATTTACTAAATTTAAATATAGTAATACCTCAGGCAGAGCCACAGTAAAGCAGATGGGTATTTGGCTTGGTCAGGGACTATTCAGGTTCTATCTAAGGCTTCCCATATTTTTCGACAAGCACTGCCAGGCATAATTACTGAGTTTCGAGCCAGAAGTCACCTCGGAGAATTTTGGGGTGCCCCCGCAAACAGTAAGACCTTATGAAGTACTCACTGTATACGAGCCACAATTTTAACCATATTAAGAGGCATTAGTTGATAATATTTTGTTAGAAATGCTCTAACATCAAAGATATAAGATCAAAGAGATAGTATGTGGGAAATTTTCTGCCATGAAGACAGGGGGAGGGCCAGAAAGGGGCGGTATAATGGGGAGAATGGTGGTGGGGAATATGCACTGGTGGAGGGATGGGTGTTTGAACATTGTATGTTTGTAACTCAAACATGAAAGCTTGTAACTGTATCTCATGGTGATTCAATAAAGTAAAATTTAAAAAATATATAGATTCAATCAAGAGAACTCTCAAAAAAAGAGTAGAGAAGAAAATAAAGAAAAAGCGATTCAAAATCACTATTTAGAGTCCCATCCCTTCTCCACCCCAATGGAGCTAGCCCCAGCAGACCAAAACCTCCAGAATTTAAAAGCCATGATGATGGCCGCTATCAGCAATTGTGGACTAGCCTCATCTATGAGTTATCTACAGAAAAACTCAGGTATGTGGGACTTCTGACTGAAAACTCCAGGTTCAATGAAATCAGAGTATGGTTGACTTCTCCCCAACTCACCCTGTTTTCAGCAGCTTGGCAGTCACACACAAAAACCACCTCTGGTGGCATATAATCTCATCAATGGCCTTAATCCAGAGACTCAACAATGAATCTCTCAGAAGAGAGCACAGAACAACTCACCATAGACATGCCCCTAGACCGCATGCAAGCCTGTTTTATTCAGGGCATCCCAGAGAGGAGTGGGGTGGTCAAAGTAGCCAGCCGCAGCAGCTGAAAATTTCTTCCTTCCTTCCTCCCTCCCTCCCTCCCTCCCTTCCTTCCTTCCTTCCTTCCTTCCTTCCTTCCTTCCTTCCTTCCTTCCTTCCTTTTTTCCTTCCTTTCTTTCTTTTTCATTTCATTTCATCATCCTGTTATTCGTCGATTGCCTCGAGCAGGCCCCAGTAACGTCTCTTTCTTTTTTTTTTTCCTTTTTTTCCCTTTATTTTATTTTATTTTTTTTTAAGTTGTAGATTTACAATTTTTTGTGCTTTGGTTTCAATTATACAATGATCAGATACCCATCCCTCCACCAGTGCCCATTTTCCACCACCATGGATAATATCCCTCCCACCCCCATCCCCCCATCCCCCCTGTCTCTGTGGCAGGGCAATCCCCTGTGTTCTCTCTCTCCTTTTGGGTGTTGTGGTCTGCAAAAGAGGCATTGAGTGGCAAACATGCTCAGTCCATAGTCTACTTTCGACATGCATCTCCCCTCCTGGGAGGATCCTCCAAACATCCTTTATTTGGTGCTCCCTTCTCTATCTGAACTGCCCTTTCCTCTAGGATACCCGGCTGGCCTCTAAGTTATGGAGTAATCCTCCTGGTGCTGATCTCAGCTATTCTTGGGTATTAATCTCATACTTTAGTAACGTCTCTTTCATCCTAGCCCTGAGATTATATTCAAGGCTCTTTAGGAGAATGAGACCCATCATTGTTACTGGCATTTGGCATAATTGGTACGCCACGGGGAGTTTGCCAGACTCTGCCCTGTGGGCAGGCTACATTCGATAGCCTGCAAGGTTGTCCAAAGTAGGAATGAGATAATAAGATGTCATAAAAAGATGTCCTGATAAGACGTCGCGCGGCTGCGAATGTGGCCGCGTGGTTCTGGGAGCTGGATTTTATATGGTCGGGGCGGGGAGGAAAGCTCAACCCACTCCCCTCCAAGGGGCCTGGGCGAGGAACAGCCAGGCGCGGGGCAGAAGACTGCACTGTTCTCGTCCGGGAGCTGGATTTTAGAGTCTCTGAGTCTTGGCCGTTGATGGGATTACACGGCGCCAGGGGGCCAGGTGGTGGGTGTGACCCCCGCCTACTGGAATTTGGAGGATCTGGGTGGAAGATGCTCGACTCCAATCCGAGTAGGCTTGGAGATCTCGGCCCCGGAACCCGCGTGGCTTTGTCCCTCTGCCAGTACCTTCATGAGTGCGGAGAGTGGATCAGCCACCACCATGCTGAGACCACTCTCCGCACACATGAAGGTACTGGCAGAGGGACAAAGCCACGCGGGTTCCCGGGCCGAGATCTCCAAGCCTACTCGGATTGGAGTCGAGCATCTTCCACCCAGATCCTCCAAATTCCAGTAGGCGGGGGTCACACCCACCACCTGGCCCCCGGCGCCGTGTAATCCCATCAATGGCCAAGACTCAGAGACTCTAAAATCCAGCTCCCGGACGAGAACAGTACAGTCTTCTGCCCCTGAGCCTGGCTGTTCCTCGCCCAGGCCCCTTGGAGGGGAGCGGGTTGAGCTTTCCTCCCCGCCCCGACCAGGGCTCCCGCAGCCGAAGACCTCCAGGACCAGCCACCACCATGCTGAGACCACTCTTACTTTCTTAATTTCCTTTTTCCTTTCTACTTTCCATCATTCCCTCCTTCCTTCCATCCCTGTTTCCTTCCTTACATATGCCTTATTTTATTCTTTCTTCTTTCTTTCTTTCTTTCTTTCTTTCTTTCTTTCTTTCTTTCTTTCTTTCTTTCTTTCGTTTTCTGTTTCTTTTTCTCTTTCTTCTCAGTCTTCCTTTCTTTCTTGGTTTTGCTAATTAGGGTCAGCAAATATTTTCTATTTAAAAAACTACACATAATCAATTGATTACTCTTTAAGGATCTCTCTCTATCTCTGCACATCTCTGCAGTTGTAGTATGAAATCAATCTCTGGTCACGTTGGTGATCCTTGCCCAGCAAAGTTGCTGATTCAGTCTTTGCACTCACCCCAACTGGCTCATCTTTTTTTCCCTTCTAAAATATATTTCTGCTCCAGCACTGAGGAATAATGTCGAGCTTAATATATGAATATTCCATGTGACTTACCCTGGTTCTATCTCCAGCATCACATATGGTCCCATGAACACCAGCAGGTGTCACTCCTGAGCACAGGGGCAGGAGTACCTGAGTATCACTGGGGCTGGCCCAAAACCTCTCTCTCCACACCCACAAAAACCACATACATAACACACACACACACACACACATACACACTTCCTGGGCTATCCGGATTGATAGTGCAGTGAGTAGGGGGGATGCCATGTGTGAAGACAATACTCAAGGTTTCAAGGGACCATACATATTGGGATGGCAGGGATTGAATCGAGGTCGACCATGTGCAAGGCAAGTGCGTTTCCCACTGGATTATCACTTTGATCCAGATGAGGACACTATTTTAAATGACATCTGCCTGCAGGTATTTCTTGTGTTCTTTCTGATTCTTTTTAGAGGTCCTCAATTATACCACACTACTTGGGATTTTCTAAGAGATGTTATAATTTGTTGATCATAATAATTGGTTACAATCTGTCTAAATTGTTTCTCATCTGCCAAATCCAATTGTCACTGTGAACCTCCAGTGAGCAGCGGTCACTCACAGAGAATGAGACTAACACAGAAGTAGACAAACACGTGGATTGGCCAAGCTTTCAGTCACATTTGCAGCATTCAGTGGTCTCATGGCAGGTCAATATAATGCAATATTGCTCCCCCAACCACAGCAGATCCCTACAGGTGAGCCATTGTTGGAGTTAACAGAGACATCAAGGAAAGTTAGGAAGTATATAAATGTGCCACAGGGACCTGGAGAGCAGAGGCTAGTGTTGTTCACAGAGAATCAGTAGGCATCTGTAAACTATAAAGTTGTTTGCGCAGGAGAGAGAATTCAGTGGGCAGGGTACTTCTCTTGAACCCAGTCTACTGAACTCCTCCACGAGTGATTCCTGAATGTGGAGCCAGGAGCAAGCCCTGAGCATGGCTAGGTGAGAACCCAAAATCAAAACAAATAAATAAAAGATTGTGAAAGTTGTTTATTCTAGTTTTGGCTATATTGTCCCCTAAAGCTAAAAGACCCTACAAACTATTAGTCTATGTTTGCCTGGCACAAGTTTACAGTTGGCAGATACTGTGTCATCTATTCTATCCTTGCCTACTATTCTTTTCTGGGTGCATGTTTGCTAGCGGAACACCCTAAAGTTAGGGGTTATTGTTAGGAGAAGATTTCTCATAATAATCCATCATTACATAACCGTAAAGTAAGTAATAATGTATATTATAAAGCATTTACATGTCAATTAATATTATTAAACATTATAGAGAATACACTAGTAGTAACTTAATGATATTGCTTAACTAGGCAATACAAATTATTACCTAGTAACTCTTGATTTATTAATGAAATTTGTAAGCTCATAGGTATAATAGGAGTATTTCCCTAACGTAAGAGTCGGAGGAAGGTGAAACTGTTATAACTGTCTTGTAAGATTCCATCTCTCTAGCCTGCTTAAGTCTACCTCTCACTCTATCCAATCCAGTCTTCTTCTTGGGAATCTGACGTCCCTATTGGCTAGCCTCTACATTCCAATTGCTGCTTTATGACATCATTCTCCCACCAAACCTACCAGCACCTGGCAGAATCTTGGGGCTCCCGTGTAGTTGTTTGTAAACGAGTTTGGAGCATCGCAAGTTACCAGTGACCAATGACCAATGGCCAGTGATCAGTAACTTTTACTGGACACTTGTGGACTCCCGCTTCAGTGTTCAGACCTACTCTCCTATCGTCTCCTCTTCTCATTTACCTTTCCTTGATATTTCCTTGTTTCTGATCATGTCAGGTAAGGAATTATATTTTTCAAAGCTTTTCATGAGATTTCTTATCCCTAAACTTAGCAGTTAAGGAAAAGCAGCATGTAATAATAGAGGAAAATATTCAACCAAAATATGATAAGTCTTATTTTAGCTTGACGTTCATCTTTGCTGTGTGATTTTAGACACTAACTTCCTTTTGCTCACATACAAAGTGTTTTTCTTCATTGATTACATTATATTTGATACATACTCACAACCACAAATATATGTTTATATATGAGTGTTCACTCTCTGCATTTCCTTTTCTTTTTAATAGTGATTTTGACGGGATATCCATGAAAAAAACTAAATCAGAGACAATATTTTGACAGAAACACAAAAGGTAGTTTTGGTAGAAAACCTAATATATACCAGGATGTTTAATCTGTAGCGGGCTCTCCACTTTTATTTCTAATTTAGTAATTTAAATTTAGTGCTATTCGAAAGTCATTATCATGTGTCTTTTAAGTTTTATACCTAAACTAGATGATAAGAAAAACTGGATTGTGGGGAAGGTGTGGAGTGCTGAGTGGTAGGGAGTCAAGTACTCAAAGGTAAGGAAGTTTAGGGTCATTTTCAACAAGAATTGACCAACAGAAGTCAAGAAGTAGAAGATGATATGAGGGAGAATAAAATAGGAAAGAAAGATTATGGAAGGAAATTATCAAGGAAGGAGAAACAGTTTCAGATAGAATGTTGGAGAGAATCAGATAATTCAAATCAAAACAGAAGGAATATAGTTAAATATACTGAGAGCCAGTCAAAGCAGTTTCCTTTAATCAATTTTAGGATAGAAAACATACTATGCCTCGAGTAGAGTACCAGTAGAAAAAACAGTCTATAGAAAACCATGGTTGTGATTTCTTTTCTTACTGTCTCTAGAACAGAGTTGGTAGTTGGCGGTTTTGAATGGAAACACCTTTTAGAAATGATACTTCCTATAAACAACTAATACTGGTTACCTAGGGGGATGGAAGATACATCATCTTTAATGTTTTTATTACATTCTAGTTTGTAAGGTACATGTATGGTCTCCCTGTTAAAATAAAGAAGTGATATCTTCTAAGTTGAATCAGGAGAATTGATTCTTTTGTGTGGTAAGTAAGGTCCAGGGTAAGGCAACGTGTCATCTTCACAAAGAGTTTCTTTCTGGGCTGGAGGAATACATTTGCCTTTCTCATGACCGACCCAGATTCGGTTCTCAGCATCCTGTATGGTTCCCTGAACCCCACCAGGAGTAATTCCTGAGTGCATGAGCCAGGAGGAACTCCTGTGTAGTGCCGGGTGTGACCAAAAAAGAAAAGAAAAAGTAGTTTCTTCCTAACTTGAAAGCATTTTGATAGCAATCGACATCTGCTTTTAGATCCTAAGAAAAAAGAGAAAAGTCAAGTCTCAGATGTCTACACATTGATTTCAGTTTTATGCAATCTGAGTTTTCCTACATTAAAGATAGTTAAGTTAGATTTTGATGATTGTTTCTGAAAATTTGGGAATGAAATTTTCCTGGATGATAAAGAGCCTTGTCATCTAGGTTTTAAAAATAAATTTGAAATTTTTGTGACCATTTTTTGAATGGTCTTTTCTGCTTTTTGTGTGATTGACTGAAACTGTATGCTCTATTTAATACCTGTTGTTTGATGGTAAATATTCAGAGACATGAATGAGAATAATCATGTCATTTCCTTGTAATTATTATATTTATTTCTCTTTATAGTCCTTTATTATATATACTGGATACCACATGCAATCACATTTATTATATTTTCTGCTTGTTATGTAAGTTACTGGTAAATCTTCTGTTTTATGGACTAGTAAGCTATACACTCAAAAATCACCTTCTATTGCCATTTTTGGCGAGTAGTTTCTATATTAAAATAGAATTTCATCTTCATATTGTATACATGACACAATTTCTTAATAAACTTATTGTGCTGTTTTTTTTGTTGTGTTTGGGGACGACATTCACTGTAGGTCAGGGCTTACTCTTGGGGGTACTCTAAATCAGTTACTGTACTATGCTGTTTGCCACGTAGCCCAGATTTCATTAATATGAATATACTTCATTTTCATTTCTGTGATACATATTTTTATAATTTCTTTCTTGATCTCTATACTTCTCCCATGTAAATCACGTGAAATAGACAAATTCTATTTCTATGTGCACATTATTCTTAATTAGAGTGGTAAGTAACTCCTTTGCAGGAAAGCAACTTGAGACTCAAAATTTAAACAACAGTTTTCCTTCCTAAAGCACATCTTGAGAAAAACTAAAGTACTCATTTTTGAGGGGTTTCAAAAACCAGGGTATGGTTGCTAACCTTCAAATTATCAAGTAGATTGAGTTATATGAGAGCTGTAGATAATAGATAGGAACTGCACAAGCAAAAGACAAAATCTGAAGATTACACTGGTAATAGTTGTAACGACCCAACATACCTATTTGAATGGAAAGTATCTTCCTCCTAGTTTCTGACATTGTAGTGATCAAGGCAGAGTCCTAGCAAGAAAATCCACATGCTTAGGTTCCGTAACCTGGTAATACATAGGGACAGTGAGATAGTACAGGATGGGATAAGGCATTTGCCTTGTAGGCAGACAATCCAGTTGGATTTCTGTCACTGCATCCAGTCTCCTGAGCACTACAAGGGGTCACTCAGAGTACAAAGCCAGGAATAGCCCAAGATCACTTTCAGGTATTGGTCCAAACTCCACCCCACCCCAATCCCAATAAAAATAATGGGAAAGCTTGAATAAGTCTCTAGGCCATCTCTGGGCCTCAGGTTCCTTTCTTCTCCAATAAAATGTTAGTCATTCTCATAGGACTTCCTAGTCATAAAATGCTACCGTTCTAGGCAATAACGTAGAGTTCAACAAAAGAGCAAGGTACAGTTATAGATAGGACAAGGAGTAACTAGCTGTAAGCAAAAAATCCATGTACCAACACCACCAGAGTCTTCTATAGCTCTGTATTCACTTTGGGAGCATGGTGCCCAATACAGAAAGTGGCAAAATATTCCAGCCTTTCAATCAAGCAAAGTTGTTTTGAATTTTGGTAACTTACTTGACTGTTGGTATTAGAAGCTTGTTTATACTTGAAACTTTAAGTGAATTTTGCTCCTCTCAAAGATGTCGGAGGGGGCTGGAATTATAGCACAGCGGGTAGCGCGTTTGCCTTGCATGCGGCCAACCGGGGTTCCATTCCCAGCATCCCATTTGGTACCCTGAGCACCGCCAGGAGTAATATCTGAGTGCATGAATCAGGAGTAAACCCTGTGCAAATCTGGGAGTGACCCAAAAGGAAAAAAACACGTTGCTGGAGATTATCTGTCTCACAGATTTTTTTTTATCACCCTCTTGTTCCTTACAGAAAATATTCAAACTCCATCTGTATTGGGAACTGCACATTCTCTGCAGTTTCCCCTTCCCGTGGTGAACAATGCAGCTTCCCTAACAGGAAGTGTCTGCAACTACTCCAGAGTATCTACTCCATCTGGTAGATCTGCTTGGTTCCTGCCCTCAGATTCTGGCATCTCTTTCCAACCACTCATGGGTATTGCCGATCTTGACCAATATTCTAGCACAACAATGCTTCCTGGAGTGTCTGGTCAGAGCCAGCTATCCACTTTTTCTGCTTCCTACCCAAGTGTTTTGGAGTGGGATATTGCAGGAAATACTGAAAGAAGTCTTACATGGGAGAATTTACTGTGACTATCCTTGACCAAGACACCACTGTCTCTTCCATGTCTATGGCAGCTCACTATGAGAAAACCTTAAATACCAACCACATGGTGTCTCTGTACCTGTCACTTTCTGCCAGTCTTGTTGAAAGGACACCATCTCAGGTACCTAATCAGCGTTTAAGCCTGTCGCTTCCCTACCAGGAAGGAAGCCAGGTGGTTTACTATCATCATGGCATTCCGGGACCTCTCCTTTCTGGAGAACCTGGTCCCTGCCTGCAATCCAATGGCTCTATGACATACAAAGGAGGTAGGGGCTCTGCCCTCCAAACTTACAGCAATGCATCCCCAGAAAATGTTATGGTTCTAAAGGAGGTCCAACCACCAAAGAACCGACCAACAGCCTCCACCTCTGAAGTCTACTACTCTGTTTCTGCTCCACCCATCATGGAATCATGTTATCGAGGTGAGTAAAACTGTGAGAAGGGAATTCTGGGATTCAAAAGTTGGGGTCAAATCTGCAACTGAGTAACTGTCCATAGACAGGAGGCATTTCAGTTCAATACACTGAGATTTTTAAATGTGTGAAATCTGAACTTAAATAAACTGAGTTTCAGTTTAGACTCCCCTCACTCATTTTATAGCACCTTATTTTCCCACTAGACATCAGAGCTTCTCATGCAGATTGGAAGGTATGACAGTATAAAGACCACCAAGGTTTCCTTAGAAGAAAACTTTAGTAGCATAACAAGAAATACTACATTTTCATAGTTGATCAGTCTGCCAGTATGACCAGAGTAACAATAAGCTCCATTTCTTAAATTACTGTTTTTGTGATTTCTGAAGACTTTTAAGAACACTTATTGTGGTGATACCACATTAACTTTCCTTTACTTTAACGTACAAGATTCTGAATATACAATATACTCAGAGATCCTGTCCAAAGTTATCAAACCTAGAATCTCTACTTGAGCACAAAAGTCATGAGGAAGTGGTGCTTCATTCCTTCTTTTACACCATGATATGAACTTCTAGGTGTTTTTTTTTGAGGAAAGTGAAGAAGTTGATTATATTATGCTAAGTTCTATATAGCATTTAATAGTTTACAAATCTCTAGCTTGAAATAAAAGCTTTAGTTTGGGGGAGGCAGAATGTGGGTCCCAGACAGCAGTGCTCAGCGCTTGCACCTCGATGTGTGCTCAGGGTTCACTTAGGAAGGTGCTTAGGCCCTCATATGTGGTGCTGAGGATCAAACTAAGGTCAGCTGTGCGCAGGGCAAGTGCTTTACCAACTGCGCTATTCCTCTGTTCCAAGTCTCTCATTTTTAAGTACAGTTTACACAGAAACTCTTTCAAATACGAAGAAAACAAAGGCACCACATGACCAACTGTAAGAACGACAACAGTTACCTCCAATCTTCAAACTCAGGGCCTTGTCCATGATCCTTAGAAGAGCCAGTAACAATGCCTTGCCCATTGCCAGAAGGTGCCCAATTGTGGCACCACGAGATGTTTGGAGGGAGTGTCTCATTTAAGGGGCACTGATTTCTTCCGTGGTTCCTTTGTAATGATGAATTCCCTGGGGATCGAGACTTCCCTGGCATTGCAACCTTCTGATCAGACTTTTTGTCTGACACCAACTTCGGAATTACCCATGTCTTGAAGTAGCAGATTTAAAATACTTGAGAGTAACCGAGCACCAGAGCTCCCGGATGTACCCATAATAGATTCGGTACAAAGTATCCTGGCACTACCACCACGTCCAACTCAGGAACAAACAGATAAGAATTGGGATGAGATGAACATTGGGCTTTCAAAGTCTCTGGACACCTACCGGATCCCAATAGAAAACCAAGACCCTCCACTATGCCCTTTAGAATTCCCTGATATCCACCAGCTCCTGGCCTGCATGGATCCTCTCTGCCAAGAGCAACAGCCTGGTACTGAAACTATTGGTCAGAAAAAGAATGGTCAGTGTTCAGAGGACAAAGAATCACTTAAAGGTGGGACTGAATCTGGTGGTATTTTTGCAGACATCACGACATGGGTGGAAGATAAACAACTTCCGCAGCATTTTGATTGCTTAAAAGACCTAGATCAATGCATAGATCGGCAGAGAATGAACACCACAGATACCATCACTCTGAATCAGGGCCGAGAAAACTCAGGTGGCACTAAGGGGACCTCCCACACAACACTGGAGTACAAAAACCAGGCCTCTGAGCTGCTGGAGGGAGAACCCAAGGCCAAAATCCATTCCAAAGACCCAGAAAGCTTGCTAGAGGGAGCAGGGTTTGTTTGTGATGCTGCAGGCAGTGATAGGTGTCCTGTGACCATGGTCAAACCCAACAGCAAACCTCAGAAATCTGCATCCCTCAGGATCAGCAAGACCAAGAGCCATGGGCAGAAGAAGACAAAAAAGGTCAGAGAAAACCCAAAGAAAGCTGATGACAATAAGCAGACAGGGAACAAGGTGAAGGCAGAAGAGAAGCCCACCGTTGCCAGGATGAAACGCAGGTTTAGTCAACCTTAGCTTGGCAAAGAGGCCCTTTAAAAGCCCCGCAGCTGCCTAGGAATGCACATGCTGGAGTATGTGTAAGAGTTTGATGCACTGGGGAAAAAGGGCGATCCAAAGCCTGAATCCTTTTTCTCCCAGGTCCTGGGGAGTCCAAAGAAGCCCAAAGACATCCAGCCCTCCTCAGCTGTCAAACCACAGCCAGGTGCTACACGGGATGGAAAAGGTCTTGAGAAAACTCAGGTCAAAGCTCAGAAACCAAGCCGCAGTGCTGAAGAACTCTCGACTCCTTCCCAGTCTGAAATGTGACCTCCTGGGAAGGTCAGATTGGTACCTTTGCCTTTTCTTACCATGGAGAAACCGCAAGCTCGATGTGTTCCTCAGAAACCACAGTCTCTGGCTTCACATCCTCCTGCTGCAGCTTACCCTGCCAGGACTGGCTCTACCAACTCAGCTAGGCCAATTGCCACCAATTCCTCCTGGCCAGAGACTGCATGTTTGTCACATCCTGCCAGACCAGCTCAGCCCATTTCGACCAACCCATCTCGACCAGCTTTTCTTAGCTCTACTACCTGGCCTATTTTTCAGCCTGCAACTTTTAGACCTGCTCCCTCCAAGACAACAGCTAGCACTTCTCTCCAGCAGGGCACTCTTCCTGTCTCTGGGACCGAGTGTCAGGTTCCACCCAAACGTCAGAGTCAGTTTTGACTCCAAGACTTTTGTTTCCACCAATTCCATGGAGAAAGCCCAATGTTCACAAGCAGTCATGTCAAAGACCATCACAAAAAAGCAGAGACTAGAGAGTGAGGCTATGAAGAGGAAGGCTCAGCAGGTGAGTGAGAACACTGCCAAATGCACCTCTTTGGGGAAAGTGAATTTTTTTTGAGAGAAAAAGATATGGACATCTCTCGATTCTATGGCTATAAGTAGCTGGAATGGTTGGTGCTACATTAGGTACCAGATGGTTGCCTTATACAAACACTTAAAAAGCCATACACATTTCATTTATTCTGATAGATTTTTTCAAAAATAAATAGATGCATATAAGTTAATAGATTAGTAATAAAATTTCTGAATGTTGAGAGGCTTTCCACTGTGGTGCTTATTTGGAGGGGGTGAGGGTTGAAGGATTCATGAGAGAGAAATAGAAGTTAGAGGGGGGACAATAGTGGAAACAGACAAGAATCTAAGAAATAGAAACTTGGCTCCGGGATTTTCAAGCACTTAAGAGGAGAAATTTTATGGTCCCCACGAAGAATTGGAGGGGGGCAGGGGGCAGGCAGTTAAATCATACACCTGCTAGGGCATTTGCAGGAGGCTGACCCAAGATTCATCCCTGGAATCCTATGTGGTCCCACGAGTTTCACTAGATGTTATCCTTGAGCACAGAATCAGGAGTAAGCCCTGAGCACAGGCAAGTATGCCTCCATTGCCAGTCTCCTCCAAAAAAGAATGGGGGAGGGGCTGGAGCAATAGGACAGTGGGTAGGGCGTTTGCCTTGCATGTGGCCAACACAGGTTTGATTCCCAGCATCCCATATGGTCCCCTGAGCACCGACAGGAGTGATTTCTGAGTGCAGAGCCAGAAGTAACCTCTGTGCTTCACCAGATGTGACCCAAAAAGCAAAAAAAAAAAAAGAATGGGAGAAATGGTCCTGTGAGGGGGGTTGGTTTAATATTAAAAAAATGGAATAGGCTGAAGAAGGAGGATTAGTATAACAAGATGACCTTAAGAAAAGGAAAAATAGTTTCACAGAGGCTGTCTTTATGTTTCATGACCTCCATTGTTAAAGACATTTGAAACATATCTCCAAAAGGTGTTGGTGGTCTATACAGAAATGATCAGGCTTTGGGATGCTAACACATAACTGGGTAAAAGAACCTACAGATGAACAGACAACGGCCCTCAGAGTTGTTCAGGGGTGACTGTAAATAGGGACCAACAGAGAGAATAGTTTTAGCAAGAAGTCCGAATATCAGCTCTTGGAACATGTAAAGATCTATTGCCATGTACTCAGGCCCGTGGTGCAGTCACCCTAGGTGCATCATTTCACTTGATCTTCCCAACAATACTCAGAGCCAGTATTACTGGGGCACTAGGCCAGCATGGTTCAACAATAAGATCTATATGACTAAGTCCTTGGGATTTGCAAACTCTCAAATTTGGCCAATGTGTCTTTCATACCACAGCGTCCTGACATTCCTGACTTGAGAGCTCAAAATATATTAGCTTCAGGGGACCTCTCAGGGGGTTTCCGCGGTGTCTGGTGCCTGCAGCAAGCTCCAAACTTCGATGTTAACAGGAAACTCACACAAAAACCAACTCTATAACTGGCGTTGGAGGTTGGGCCGTGGGAGAATCCGGATTGGGACATGTGCACTAGGTTATCACTCCCAGAGCAATTGGGACAGGCTTTTCTTGAGGCTTGGAGGATGGTGGTGGGAAGAGATGGTTCTAGGAGAGATATGGGGTGAAGAATGACAGGGAAGGAAATGGGGAAGGACTGGAACTGGGACACCAGAAGGGCATGATGGGAAAATTGGTGGGTTACATTAAAATGTTTTTTAGTGAAAAACTCTGTACCATCCATCAAAGGAACAACAAAAGTGGGAAAATAAAATAGGTAAAAATAACAGGTCATATACAAGGTCAGAGAGAGTTCAAAGAGGTGAAGTTCGTTCTGGAGCTCCTGCGGGATCTTGGGCAGATAGCTTGGTTCTCCCAGCATCACGTGGTGTGACCACAAATAAACCACCAAGTGTTAAATATGCAAAGAAAAAATAAACCAAAATCAAGCTGCAAACATTGAGAGTGATGACTCGTTTTTCTTTTGGGGGTGCAGTGGGAGAGACTTTGAAGTGAAGTGTTTTAAGTATTTCCTAAGGGGAAAAGAGTAAGAACACCTTGGCCAACCCAGGGATTAGTTGCCCAAAAGGGAGTGTCTGATGGCCTTCTATTGCTAACGGGAAAAACCTAAGGTGTATTGCATTTACATAATTTAGAGTTTGAAAAGAAGAAAAATCTAAAACAGCCCAACAGTTATTCCCAATTTTCCTAGGTGCTTCTTGGCAATGAGTAAAGGAGAGAGAACTTGTACCCTTTTAAAATACACACCTGCATAAGTAATTTTTTTTTATGGGATCCATCAATTAAGACAAATTTCAGTGGCATTTGCTATACTTGCTAGTTTTGCAAGTATTACCATTATTTTATCCATGGGCTGGGGCTATAGCACAGCAGGTTGGGCATTTTCCTTGCAAGTGGCCAACATGGGCAACCCAAGTTCGATTTCTCAGCCCCTCGGGGAGAGCCGCCAAGCTATGGAGAGTATCTCCCTCGCAGGGCAAACCCTGGCATGTTACCCATGATGTATTAGATATGCCAAACACAGTAACAATTGTCACAATGGAGATGTTACTAGGCGAGCTCCAGCAAATCAGTGAACAATGGAAGGACACTGACAGTCAGAGTGACCATTATTTTATGCATAACAGTTTCATCATTTCCAAAAACATCCTCTTCACTACCCACTGACCTCTCCATTCTCTCTCTCCTCTGGTTCCTGGCAACATTCCTCTTTTGTCTATATGAATTTTCTTTCTCTAACCCTTCACATGCATCGATCTTAAGATATGTGACCTTTTTGACAGCCGTTTTTAAACCCTGATGCTTTCAAAGTTCATCTCTGCTACAGTATGTCATTACTTCCTCTGACTGATATTCTGTTGTATGGATCTATCATATTGCATACATTTACACACTTTCTAAATGCACAGAGCCCTGGAGGTCTCATAAATTGGCTAAAAGAAATATAGATAGTGGTTGTACACATAGTTCAGAGGGTAGGTGATTGTCTTAAACACAGTAGGCCTGCTTGGCTCCCTGGTACTCCAAATTTCCCCTGAGCCCTGCCAGGAGTGACTTCTGAGCACTGAGCGAAGAGGAACCTCTGAGCACCATCAGGTGTGGCTACACACAAAAAAAATCAAAGCATTCACACACACACAAGATCTAGTCCCATTCCTGTCATTTTAGATGCTAACAATATCATGGTGTAGAATAGATAATGGCCATTCAAAGAAACCATCAACCCTGCAAATATTCCTTTGTTTAGTAAACCTTCATTGAATAGATGTTATGGCTGGCAATGGAGAGATCTGGTGTATTTTCAGGTGAGTCGATGGAATAACACTTGTTCTGACACAATGGAGGAAGTAGATGATGAAGATAGAGGAGTAGGTCATGTGACCTTTGAGGCCAGGATGTGAGTGTATTAACTACAAGACAAGCCTCGTGGATGTTATCAGAAGTTAACAGAAACTACAGGCTAAAGACCATCTAAAGAAGGCATATGTCCTGACTGACATCTTTTCCCCAGTGATCTGTATATGAAATTTCTGGCTTCCACCAGTTCGGATTTTTTCTTCTCACAGGTGATTGGATCCAGCAGGCACAGATATCCTAAACAAAACAGCACATCAATAACACAATAGACTGCAAATCCATACAGTGCTCCAGCAACAAATATTTGAAACCAGTACATATAAAACTTAAAAATATTTTTCTATTTCACTCTTAAATAAACACAGTACTTGATAATGGAATGTGTATAGCTATTGGGCATGTAGCAATATCTTGAACCTGGGACTTAAATTTAAATGGCCAGTGCGGTTACCTGTTCTGCATTAATTTTCAAACTATTTTGACTTTTTATTATAGTGACTTCTCCAGGAATGATTCCTGAGTGCAGAGCCAGGAGCAATCCCTGAGCATAAACAGCTGTGGCCCCCAAACTGACATAAATAAATAAACAGATCAGATATTGACAATTTCCTATCCTCTTTTTTAGCCATATTGTCCATAACTCAACCACCCCTATTCTCACAGCACACGCTCAGACTAGCCTCACACATGAATGAATCTCTTCCAATCTCTTATACTTTACAACACTGATAGATCAAATGTAAAACAACAGATTTGTTGAGGCTTAAAATAGAAGGCAAGTGGTTGGTGGGCATGTACTCCAGGTCAGTGTGTCCAGAAATCCAGCTCAGGGAACTGCAAGACTCCTCTTCCTTGGCCATTTACCACCCTCCGCCCCCCCCCCCCCAAGAGGCACTCAGGACAGAGGCGTTTCCCTGAAAATTTTAGGACTGCATCAGAAGTGGGACTTTATTCCAGTATGCAAGCTGAAATCAGTCAGAGAGAGAGGGACAGACATAGAATGACTGCACTCATTTGTGGAATATAAAGGAACATCAACCACCCAGGGATTGAATTGTGCACAGGAGACCCACCCTACCCAGATAAATACCCCACTGGCAGACTTCCACTCTCGACACTACTTCCACTACCCAGCCGTCGCCACACTCCAGGATGTTTCCCGGACCCGCGCGGCCGCTACATCATAAGACACTAAATACCCATCTTCCGGAATTGTCGCACCATATTTGATAGGGTTCAAATATGGTAACACCTACAAGGGTAATTAGAGGTCGCCCCAAAAGCCTCTATCCCTCTCAGAAAGACTGGCAAGTTACCGAGAGTATTCCGCCCGCACGGAAGAGCCTGGCAAGCTATCCGCTGTGTATTCGATATGCCAAAACCAGTAACTACAACTGGTCTCATTCACCTGACCCTGAAGGCTTCACCGACATGGCAGCACTGAGAAGGATGAGAAAGGAGAGGACGACAAAATCTCAAGGCCGACGTAGGCTGCCACAACGAAGGAAGACAAAA
The DNA here is from genome assembly GCF_029834395.1 of Sorex fumeus. Classification (NCBI taxonomy): domain Eukaryota; kingdom Metazoa; phylum Chordata; class Mammalia; order Eulipotyphla; family Soricidae; genus Sorex; species Sorex fumeus. Next base: position 11,555,902 of record NW_026606098.1, read on the forward strand.
ATGATCGTCTGTACTTTCAATGCACGTACGCTAGCATCAGATGCATCCATCGAGGACCTGATGGTACAAGCGCGAATGATCAAGTACGACATCATTGGTCTGACCGAGACAAGAAGGCACGAATCTCACCATGCTGTTTTCGACACTGGAGAAGAATTGTTCCTCGGAACATGCGATAAAAGAGGTGTTGGAGGCGTCGGTGTCCTTGTCAACACAAACTTGGCCAAGAGCATTGATTCATTTGAATGCCTAACAACCCGAATCGGACGTTTACATTTGAATAGATGTGGCTCACTGCCTGCAGTTTCTATCTTCGTTGTCTACGCACCAACATCTCATTATGATGAAAGAGAAATCGAGAAGTTCTACATGGAGCTAGAGAAGTTCTATAAAGAAGACAACACCTTCTACAAGATCATTGTGGGTGATTTTAATGCCAAGATAGGACCGAGAAGATCAGCTGAAGAACTTCACATCGGGACCCATGGCCTAGAATGGAACAGGGTGAGAGACTGTCTGAGTTCATCATGTCGACCAAGACCATTCATGGTAACTCACAGTTCCAGAAGGCAGAATCTAAACGATGGACATGGGAGTCTCCTGGTGGACGATTCCACAACGAAATAGACCACATCATATTCAATCGACGGTTTTGCCTGACTGATGTCGCTGTTGTCCCAAAATTTCGAACGGGATCGGACCACCGTCTCCTTCGTGCAAAATTCTACTTCACAGAGCAGGGAGAAAGGGCTGCAAAGTTCAAAAAGAGAACTCCCAGAATGACCACCAACTGGGAACTCTTTGGTACTATGGCACATCTCTTTGATTCCACTGTTCTTCCTGCATTACCATATGCCTCAGAGACCTGGGCCCTACGCAAACAAGATGAGAACGCCATTCAGGTCTCCCAAAGAAGAATAGAAAGAGCTATGCTTGGAATATCACGTTTCACTCAAATGAGAGAAAGAATCCAGAGTTCTGATATCCGTCGACGATCAAGGATCAGGGACGCTGTCTCATTTGCCAAGGTGTCGAAAATCAGATGGGCTGGTCACGTAATGAGATTTAAAGACGACCGCTGGACTAGAGCTGTTACCGAATGGATTCCACGGGATGTCAAAAGACCGCGTGGCCGCCCACCTTCCAGATGGTCAGACTTCTTCATGAAGATCATGAACAATCAGTTTGAGGCCCTTCATGTTCCCGGAGCGAATAGATGCCATTGGGCTACACTAGCACGCGACAGGGACAAATGGAGACATTACTGGTGCCCGCTCGAACAAATCGACGACTAACGGGTAGTTAAGTGATTAAGTGAAAGGAACAGGATGAGAGACTCACACCCAAAGATAATAAAGTTCAAATGGATCGCTCCAAGGCTTGGAAGAAGGTCTCACATGTTAGGGGAAAAGGCAGATGGAATAGAGAAGAGACCACTATTTACATGATTCTTGGAGGGCTCACTCGGGATGGTAGATGTCTGTTGAAAGTAGAATATAGACCAAATATGATGCCCAGTTACTACATGCACTGCAAACCATAAAACCCCAAAGGAGAGAGAGTAAAAGGGATTGTGTTTGCTACAGAGGTATGTGGGAGAGATTTTGTAGGGGTGGTGGGAGGGATACTGGAAATATTGCTGGTGGAGAATGGGCACTGGTGGAGAGATGGGTACTCGATCATTTTATGACTGAACCGTAATTAGAAAAGTTTGCAAATCTGTAACTGAACCTCATGGTGATTCATTAAAAAATAAAAAATAATAAAACAATAATAATAAAAATAATAATAAAATAGAAAACTAAAATAATAATAAAATAATAAAAAATAAAGTAGAATAGAAGGAAACCAATCATAAGGGAAATATATTTTTACAAAAACATAGATAGATGGACAGACAGAGAGAGAGACAGACAGACAGACAGATAGATGAATATGCACCCAAGGCTAAACCTTAACAACATGTTACTAATCTCCTATAGAAATGCTTAATGACTCCTGGGTGTAATATAACCGTCTTGACGCACTTTCCTCTAAGAAACAATTTTTGGATCATTTTAGCGAATTTTTCATAACAAGCAGTACAAAATTAATTATTTTGGCTCTGTTTTGGGGCAGTGTTTTAGGTTTGGGTTGGAAACATTTGAAATATGGTGGTGAGAAGGTGTAATGGTAGTGTATTGGTGTTTGAATATTAAATGCACTCAAATATTGTGAACAACTGTATAAAAATTAAATTAAATTAAAAAATCTTTTTAAGAGTTCAAAGCAACAAATCTGAATGTGGAAAACTATGAAGAGGGAAAAAAATCAAGAAAGTCTCAGATGTTTCTGTATTCAATTATCATGTGTTCAGAAATAGAATTCAGCATGGTCCACAAGGCTCCTGCTGAAAACTGAATGCTGAAAGCCCCAAAGGTGCCATGTGGAGAGAAGGATCATGTGAGTCCAGCACTAAGCCAGAGGCTAAGGACCGTGATCATTAGAAAGCAGTTGGTTGTCAAAAAGTGAAAGTGTATAGAGCAAGACCACTTAAGATCAAGGTTGAATCAGTGTGGGCTTATAATATTGAGTATCAAATAGTGGAATTTTCTGCTATTCACAGTTCTTACTCTTCAGTCTATAAACCAGTAGGAAATTTATCTTGCACATAGCACTGTAGCACTGTCCTCCCATTGTTCATCGATTTGCTCAAGCGGGCTCAGTAATATCTTCCTTGTGAGACTTGTTGTTACTGTGTTTGGCATATTGAATACGGCGTGGTAGCTTGCCTTACTTTGTGGGCAAGATACTCTTGGTAGCTTGCTGGGCTCTCTCAGAGGGGCAGAGGAATCAAACTCAGGTCGGCCAGGCTGAATAAATAAATTTACTATATTTAAATATAGTAATACTTCAGCCAGAGCAATAGTAAAGGAGATAGGTATTTGGCTTGGTCAGGGACCTATTCAGGTTCAATCTAAGGCATCCCATACTTTTCTACAAGCATTGCCAAGCATAATTACTGAGGGTCAAGCCAGGAGTAAGCTCTTAGAATTTGGGTGTGCCCCCACAAATAGTAAGACCTTATCAAGTACCCACAGTATATAAGCCATTGTTTTAAGCTTAGTAAGAGGAATTAAGTTGATAGTATTTTGTTAGAAATGGTCTAGCATCAAATATATAAGATCAAAGAGATAGTATGTTCAAAATTTTCTGCCAAGAAGGCTAGGGGAGGGCCAGAAAGAGGGGAGTTTCTGGGGAGACACGCTGAGGGTTTTGTGTTCATGGGCTCTCTGGATGGCTCTATCTCACAGCCCAGGATTGGTGACCTAGAGCCGCTGTGTGTGGCCTGGAGAGGGAACGCTGTTGGCCAAGGGCTGACGAAGGAAGAGACCAGGGCCAGACCTGTTGATTTTCTATGCAAAGGACTAAGGGAGAAGAAAAAAGCAATATTTGTCAATAGAAAACGCTGGAGCGATAGCACAGCGGGTAGGGCGTTCGCCTTACAAGCGGCCAACATGGCCGACCCGAGTTCGATTCCTCCGCCCCTCTCGGAGAGCCTGGCAAGCTACAGAGAGTATTCGATATGCCAAACACAGTAACAACAAAGTCTCCAATGGAGACGTTACTGGGCCCGCTCGAGCAAATCGACGATCAACGGGAAGGCCTTTACCTTACCTTTACCTAATAGAAAACAAAGAAAGTTACAAATGAAGACAGAGAAATGGGAGCACTGTGATGGGAGTAACCCAATATACCTAAACTACCTGAGATTACGCAGGAAAGACAAAGCAGTGTTATCCTACATCTGTCCTATTTTTTTTTTTTTTTACAAAAAAACCAAAATTTGAAACAGGAACAATTCCAAACAGAAGACAGTCTCATCAGTTGTAGTAAGATTTCAGTCCAACCCTGGACCCAGAGCACTGCTTGTAGTAAGCGTCCAATTGTCCTGCAATGTCCAGGGGTGATGAGAGTCACCAACGATGAGAGTCATTTAGTCCCATTCTGAAGAAATGACGCGTCTGGATCACAACTGAAGAGTTGTTTCTGTAACATGATCAGTAGTAGTTTCAGTAATGAGTCCCAGGGGAGCAGCTATTAGGAGTATGATAAATTCCAGGAAGCACTGGATCGATCAGGGAGCACTGGAACAAGAGCATCACAACTTTTGGCAGGAGTAATTCAGTAGGGGAATGCAGCCATTCTCCGGTCAGGTTCATTGGCAGTCATAGATGTACAACCTAGCTTATGTTTGAGAAAAACACATTTTTTAGTAATCAGAGGCTTTGACCATCAGGGTTTGGTCTCCGTGCATGTGAGTAGAGAAAAAGACAGCTCCAATAAAAATGGATATCCAAGAGAGAAATGAAAAAAGTGTTCCTGTTTAAAAGTCATTCATTTCTCCTCGGGAACCTGTGAATTCCATGGAAAGGGTAAAAGTAAAGTATTCTTAATTCAAAATACGGAGGCCTGGTGTTGTCCGATCCACAACCTGTAAAAACAGAGGTGTAAGGAATGCCTTCATGTGAACTTTTGATGTGTCACAGGAGCCAGAGGCCTTGCTGCAGGTCTTCTGAGGCTGGCTCCTCTTCTTTCCCTTGTGACTTCCAGTGGAAATTAGTTCGGAGATAGCTTGGGGCTGGAATGTGAAGGGTGTGTGAGTCTCTGCCAGTCTGAGGTCCAACTCAGGTGGATGAATTCGAGTTCTGATGAGACATAATGGGATCCAAAGTTTCCCAGTGGGGTTATCATCTGTTGAAACAAAAGCATAGACGTGTCCTTGAATGAGGACTTTCCCGGCTACATTCAAGTGGAATAATACCTCCTTTTTGGTCTTTGATTTAACATGTCATATATCCATTGAATAAGGAGAGGTGGTGGGCTTAAAGCCACAGTGTTGTCTTTAAAGTCAAACTGCCTAAGAGTAGCGCCTACAGTGCCTTGTGGAATTGGGCCCTTTATGGCAGAATTTAATTTGTAACAATACTGGGCAGGAAATCTCCAAGGCTGCGCTTCCTGTCACTATTGGCTGCAGGGATGATAATGATTGGAGCTCTGAAATTCCACACTGGGGAGAGGGGCTGCAGCTTGGAACATCCCCTGATATTGTGGGACCTGGGGCTGGCACCCTTGCAGGTTTCCAGAATTGGGGTCAACAGCTGCATCAAAATGTAAGCGACAATCTCTGGCCCAATGATTTCCTCTCTTACACCTGGACAGGGCCCGGGAGGTGCAAGTCTGGCTCTGCAGTCTCTGGCCCAGTGGTTTCCCTTCTTACACCTGGGACAGGACCCAAGAGGTGCTCTCACAGTATGTTTGGGGAGTGCCCTGCAGTCTTTACGAAAGTGGCCTGGTTTTCCACAATGAAAACATCTTTTCTGAGCTTGTCTCTGTACAAGCTTGTATAGGCTTCCAAAGCCTTCACCTGCATCTTCTATTTAACAGAACCAACATTCCTACATGCTTTCAAATACCCCACAATATCTTCCTTCTCTTTGATAGGGCACAGAATGGCCTGGCAATACTCATTAGCATTTTCAAAGGCCAATTGTTTAGTCAATAGTTGCTGAGTTTCCTTATGCTTAACCTGCATTTCAATGGCTTCCATCAACCTTCCTATGAAATTTGCATTAGGTTCTGAAGCCCTCTGGACCATCTTAGTAAAACTTCCCTTAAATTCTGCGTGTGCATCAGTCTTCTCCCATGCATGCAGGGCTATGTCATGGGCATGAGCAAAAACAGCACCAGGCAAGGTGACTTGCCTTTTTTGGGTCCTGCCATTTCCCTTCACCTATTAACATCTCCTAAGTCAGTTTAAACCCTGAAAATGTTCTTTCAGCATGGCCTAGGCCATGAGTCTTTGCCTTGGCCTCATCACAGAAACAAATCCTCCACTGTAGGTACTGAGAAGGGTTTAGGCATGTTTTAGCAACCATGTGAAAATCTTGAGGTACCCATTAAGCTTTTTGACCCCAGTCTGTAAGATACTCCCTACAGTACAGAGATGTAGGACCAGAGGAGGTAAAGGCCTTTTGGAAATGACTGAGAGAATCCATTCTTAACCTGTGATAAGACAGAGGCTGTTTCTTTTCAGCCTGAACTGGGCGATTGGGAGCAAGTCCCGAGCAGTCTGGAGGCCACTTTGCTGAGCTACTCTCGGAGTCATAATACGAGTAAGTGCAAGCAGACTCATAATCCGCATCGCTTTCATAGGATGTATTGGAAGTGGAGCTATATTCATCAGCCTGAGAAATATTTTCACTATGAAAACCCTTTCGACTTAGGTATGGGAGGAGCTGAGGCCGTATGATCCCTAATATTCTCCTCCTCCTCAACTGTGCTTTTCCAAAACAGGAGATTAGAATCAACAATCTCCCATGTATTCCAGAATTCCAGGGGATCTTAGTCCCTTCCTTAGATGCCTTATAGACATCTTTTTTAACTTTTTCCCAAATCTTGGTTTCTAGAGTCCCTTCATCCAGGAACCATGGGTTTGCCTCATAAACTACTTTAAGGCAGGACCGGAGCTGGTCTTGAAAATGTATAGTCCTGTGTTCCCTGTCATGCAGGAGAGACACTGAATCAAATCCATAAACATCTTGGCCTGTTGAGTATGGCTCCAGACACTTCGAAAGATCTTGGGAAGGCCCAGAATCTGTCCCATCTTAGTGGGGGAATTGCTGCTAGGATTCTAACTCCAGCAAACTAAAAAATCCTTTTCTCCCACTCACTTTCTAAAGTGGGGGTGCGCTGAACGCAATTCTTACCTTTTAGGTTGGTAGTTCGAGCCTGCCCAAGGGACGCCAGCTGTAAAAAAACTAAACATGCTGAGGGTTGTGTGTTTGCGGGCTCTTCGGATGGCTCTATCTCACAGCCTGCATTCAGAGCACTAGAGCCATTGTGTGTTGCCTGGATAGGGAACCCTGTTGGCCAAGGGCAGATGAAGGAAGAGACCAGGGCCAGGCCGGTTGATCTTTGTAGCAGTTTATTACAAGGAAGTTTATCCCATAGAAGAAATTTATGTTATGGAGGTCCTAGGTTCACTCAAGCACATGTTCTCCTTGCTAGTCTCTCTGTGGTCCATCTTGCAGCCCTGCTCTCTCTCTCCAGCTCCCTTCTCTCCCCAAATCCCTGGCAGTCTGGGCTGGTGCTCCACCCAGTCAGGTAGCCAGATCAACAGAAGAAAGCCCTTCCTGAGGGCCCACATAAAAGGTAATTCTAAAGCCCTTTGTGACTGCCCAAGCGCAAAATACCTCCTAAGGTGTTTTCTCTTTTCCTCAGTCAAATAAAATATCAACTATCAACTATTCCTGAGGCTATGCAGGAAGTACAGAACAGTGTTTTCCTACAGAATGTGCACTGGTGGAGGGATGGGAGTTTCAACATTATATTTTTGTGACTCAAACATGAAATCTTGTTACTCTATCTCAAGTTGATTCATAAAATAAAATTTAAAAAATATAAAGATTCAATCAAGAGAACTCTCAAAATAAAAAGGAAAGAAAATAAAGAAAATGTGATTCAAAATCTATTTGGAGACCCATTCCTTCCACGCCCCATGGAGCTAGCCCCAGCAGCCAAAAACCTACAGAACTTGAAAGCCATGATCATGGCCGCTATCAGCAATTGTGTACTAGCCTCATGTATGAGTCATCTGCAGAAAAACTTAGGTATGTGGGACTTCTGACTGAAAACTCCAGCTCAATGAAATCAGAGAATTGGTGATCTCTCCTGAACTCTCCCCGTTTCCAGCAGGTTGGCAGTCACACCCACAAAACACCTCTTGCGCCATATAATCTCATCAATGGTTGGGATCCAGAGACTCAAGAAAAAATATCTCAGAAGAGAGCACAGAACAATACACCATAGACATGCCCCTACACCCCATGCCAGCCTGTTTTGTTCAAGGCATCCCGGGGGGTGGGGTGGGTGAGGTCCAATGAAGCCAGCCCCAGCAGTCTTCCTTCCTTCCTTCCTTCCTTCCTTCCTTCCTTCCTTCCTTCCTTCCTTCCTGCCTTCCTTCCTGCCTTTCCTTCCTTCCTTCCTTCCTTCCTTCCTTCCTTCCTTCCTTCCTTCCTTCCTTCCAGCCTTCCTGCCTTCCTGCCTTCCTTCCCTCTTTCCTTCCTTACAGATGCCTTTTCCCCCTTTCTTTACTTCTTTCTTTCTTTCTTTCTTTCTTTCTTTCTTTCTTTCTTTCTTTCCTTCCTTCCTTCCTTCTTTCTTTCTTTCTTTCTTTCTTCTTCTTTCTATTCCTTTATTTCTCTCTCTGTTTCCTCCTCTCAGTCATCCTTTCATTCTTCCTTTTGCTAATTAGGGATCAGCAAATATTTTCTATTTAAAAAACTACACATAGTAAACTGTTCACTCTTTGAGGATCTGTCTCTGCCTCTGCTTATCTCTGCAGTTGTACTATGAAATCAGTCCCTGTCCACTTGTATGATCCTTCCCCAGCAAAGTTCCTGATTCTATCTTTGCACTGACGCCTACTGGCTCATCTTTTTTTCACTTCTAATAAATATTTCTGCTCCAGCACTAAGCAATAATGTAAGGATTAATATATGAATATTCCATGTAACTGACCTGGCTCAATCTCCAGCACCACATATGGTCCCATGAACACCACCAGGAGTCACTACTGAGACAGAGACAGGAGGACCTGAGTATCACTGGGGCTGGCCCAAAACCTCTCTTTCTCCACATGCACACAAACATACATACATAACACACACACACACACACACACACACACACACACTTCATGGGCTATCCGGATTGATAGTACAGTGAGTAGTGTGCTTGCCATATACGAAGAAATTCCTCAAGGGTGTCAAGGGATGATACGTATTGGGATGGCAGGGATTGAATCCAGGTCCACCATGTGCAAGGCAAGTACGTTTACCACTGGATTATCACTTGGATCCAGATGATGACACTATTTTAATTGACAACTGCCTTCAAGTATTTCTTGTGTTCTTTCTGATTCTTTTTAGAGGTCACCAATTATTCCCCACTACTTGGGGTTTTCTAATACATGGTACAATTTGTTGATCACAATAATTGTTTATAATCTGTTGAAATTATATCTCATCTGCCTTAATCCAATTGTCACTTTGAAGCTCCATTGAGCAGCGGTCTGTCACATAGAATGAGACAATCACAGAAGTAGACAAACACGTGGATTGATCAAGCTTTAGGGTCACCTCTGCAGCATTCAGTGATCTTATGGCAGGTCAATATAATGCAATATTGCTCCCCAACCCCAGCATATCCCAACAGTTGAGCCAATGTTGGAGTTGACAGAGACATCAAGGACAGTTAGGAAGTATATAAACGTGCCAAGAGAACTGGTGAGTAGAGGCTAGTGTAGTTCACATAGAATCAGTTGGCATCCGTAAAATATAAAGTTGTTTGCGCAAGAGAAATAATGCAGTGTACAAGGTACCTCTCTTTAACCCAGTCTACCGAGCTCCTCCAGGAGTGATTCCTGATTGTGGAACCAGGAGGAAGCCCTGATTGTGGCTAGGTGAGGACCCAAAATCAAAATAAAAAGGTAAAGGTAAAGGCCCTCCCGTTGATCGTCGATTTGCTCGAGCGGGTCCAGTAACATCTCCATTGGAGACTTTGTTGTTACTGTGTCTGGCATATCGAATACTCTCGGTAGCTTGCTGGGCTCTCTGAGAGGGGCGGAGGAATCGAACTCGGGTCGGCCATGTTGGCCGCTTGTAAGGCGAACGCCCTACCCGCTGTGTTATCACTCCAGCCCATAAAGGCCCTCCCGTTGATCGTCAATTTGCTCGAGCGGGCCCAGTAACGTCTCCATTAGAGACTTTGTTGTTACTGTGTTTGGCATATCGAATACTCTCGGTAGCTTGCCGGGCTCTCTGAGAGGGGCGGGGGAATCGAACTCGGGTCGGCCATGTTGGCCGCTTGTAAGGCGAACGCCCTACCACTGTGCTATCGTTCCAGCCAAAATCAAAATAAACAAATAAATAAAGATTGTGAAAGTTGTTTCTTCTATTTTTGGCTATATTGTCCCCTATATCTTAAAGACCCTACAAAGTATTAGTCTATGTTTGCCTGACACAAGTTTACACCTGGCAGATACTGTATGATCTATTCTATCTTTGCCTACTATTCTTTTCTGGGTACATGTTTTCTAATGGAACACCCTAAACCTAGTGTTTTTGTTATGGGAAGATTTCTCATAATAATTCATCATTTCCTACCCCTAAATTAAGTAATAATGTATATTATAAAGCATTAACATATCACTTAATATTATTAAACATTACACAAAATACACTAGTAGTAACTAAAGGTTATTGGTTAACTAGGCAATACAAATTATTACCTAGCAACTGTTGATTTATTAATGAAATATGTAAGCTCATCAGTATAATAGGAGTATTTCCAGAACCTAAGAGTCTGAGGAACTTGAAACTGTTATAACTGTTTTGTAAGATACCATCTCTCTAGCCTACTTAAGTCTACATCTCAGTCTATCCAATCCAGTCTTCTTCTTGGGAATCTGACGTCCCAATTGGCTAGCCTCTACCTTTCAGCTGTCTGCTTTATGACATCATTCTTCCACCAAACCTCCCAGCACCTGGTAGAATCTTGGAGCTCCCATGCACTTGTTTCTAAACAAGATTGGATCATCGCAAGTGACCAGTGACCAATGACCAATCACCAGTGATCAGTCATCAGTACTTGTGGACTCCCGCTTCAGTGTTCAGAAGTACTCTCATATCGTCTCCTCTTCTCATTTACCTTTCTTGATATTTCCTCGTTTCTGATCAGGTCAGGGAAGGAATAATATTTTTCAAAGCTTTTCATGAGATTTCTTATCCCTAAATTTAGCAGTTAAGAAAAAGCAGCATGCAATAACAGAGGAAAGTATTCAACCAGAATATGGTAAGCCATATTTTAGCTTGACGTTCACAATTGCTTTGTGATTTTAGACACTGACTTCCTTTCTCTCAAATACAAAGGGTATTTTTTCATTTATTAAATTATATTTGATACATACTCACAACCACAAATATATGTTTATATATGAGTGTTCACTCTCTGCGTTTCCTTTTCTTTTTAATAGTGATTTTGACATGATATCCATGAAAAAAAGTAAATCAGAGACAATTTTTTGACAGAAACAGAAAAGGTAGTTATGGTAGAAAACCTAATATCTACCTGGATGTTTTATCTGTAGCACACTGTCCACGTTTATTTATAATTTAGTAGTTTAAATATAGTGCTATTCAAAATTCATTATCATATTTCCTTTAAGTTTTCTACATAAACTAGCTGATAAGAAAAACTGGAATGTGGGGAAGGTGTGGAGTGCTGTGTGGTAGGGAGGCAAGTCCTCAAAGGTAAGGGAGTTTAGGGTCATTTTCAACAAGCGTTGACCAACAGAAGCCAAGAAGTAGAAGATGATATGAGGGAGAATAAAATAAGAAAGAAAGATTATGGAGGGAAATTATCAAGGAAGGATAAACAGTTTGAGATAGAATGTTATTCGTCGATTGCCTCGAGCAGGCCCCAGTAACGTCTTTTTCATCCTAGCCCTGAGATTATATTCAAGGCTCTTTAGGAGAATGAGACCCATCATTGTTATTGGTATTTGGCATATTTGGTACGCCACGGAAAGTTTGCCAGACTCTGCCCTGTGGGAAGGCTACATTCGATAGCCTGCAAGTTTGTCCAAAGAAGGAATGAGAGAATAAGATGTCATAAAAAGATGTCTTGATAAGATGATGGGCGGCCGCATTTGCGGCCGCGCGGTTCTGGGACCTAGATTTCATAGTCTCTGAGTCTTGGCCGCTGATGGGATAACACGACACCAGGGGGCCAGGTGGTGGGTGTGACCCCCGCCTACTGGAATTTGGAGGATCTGGGTGGAGGATGCTCGACTCGAATCCGAGTAGGCTTAGAGATCTCGGCCCCGGAACCCGCGTGGCTTTGTCCCTCTGCCAGTACCTTCATGTGTGCGGAGAGAGGTCTCGGCATGGTGGTGGCTGGTCCGGGAGGTCTTCGGCAGGCGGACCCCTGGTCGGGGCGGGGAGGAAAGCTCAAACCGCTCCCCTCCAAGGGAGCCGGTGAGGAAGAGCCAGACGCAGGGCCAGGAGACTGCACTGGTCTCGTCCAGGAGCTGGATTTTATAGTCTCTGAGTCATGGCCGCTGATGGGATAACACGGCGCCAGGGGGCAAGGTGGTGGGTGTTATCAGCGCCTATTGGAATTTGGAGGATCCGGGTGGAGGATGCTCGACTCCAATCCGAGTAGGCTTAGAGATCTCGGCCCCGGAACCAGCGTGGCTTTTTCCCTTTGCCAGTACCTTTATGTGTGCGGAGAGAGAGGTCTCGGCATGGTGGTGGTTGGTCCGGGAGGTCTTCGGCTGCTGGAGCCCTGGTCGGGGCGGGGAGGCAAGCTCAACCCACTCCCCTCCAGGGGACCCCGGTGAGGAACAGCCAGACGCTGGGGCAGGAGACAGCACTGGTCTCGTCAGGGAGCTGGATTTTATAATCTCTGAGTCTTGGCCGCTGATGGGATTACATGACGACAGGGGGTCAGGAGGTGGGTGTGACCCCCACCTACTGGAATTTGGAGGATCTGGGTGGAGGATGCTCGACTGCAATCCGAGTAGGCTTAGAGATCTCGGAACCGGAACCTGCATGGCTTTGTCCCTCTGCCAGTACCTTCATGTGTGCGGAGAGAGGTCTAGGCATGGTGGTGGCTGGTCCGGGAGGTCTTCGGCTGCCAGAGCCCTGGTCAGGACGGGGAGGAAAGCTCAACCCGCTCCCCTCCAAGGGAGCCGGTGAGGAAGAGCCAGACGCAGGGCCAGGAGACTGCACTGGTCTCGTCCGGGAGCTGGATTTTATACTCTCTGAGTCTTGGCAGTGATGGGATTACACGGTGCCAGGAGGCCAGGTGGTGGGTGTGACCCCCGCCTACTGGAATTTGGAGGATCTGGGTGGAGGATGCTCGACTGCAATCCGAGTAGGCTTAGAGATCTCGGCCCCGGAACCCGCGTGGCTTTGTCCCTCTGCCAGTACTTTCATGTGTGCGGAGAGAGGTCTCGGCATGGTGGTGGCTGGTGCGGGAGGTCTTAGGCTGTTGGAACCCTGGTCGGGGTGGGGAGGAAAGCTCAACCCGCTCCCCTCCAAGGGACCCCAGTGAGGAACAGCCAGACGTAGGGCCAGGAGACTGCACTGGTCTCGTCCGACGAGCTGGATTTTATAGTCTCTTGAGTCTTGGCGGCTGATGGGATTACATGGCGCCACGGGGCCAGGTGGTGGGTGTGACCCCCGGCTACTGGAATTTGGAGGATCTGGGTGGAGGATGCTCGACTCCAATCCGAGTAGGCTTAGAGATCTTGGCCCCGGAACACGCGAGGCTGTGTCCCTCTGCCAGTACCTTCATGTGTGGGTAGAGATGTCTCGGCATGGTGGTGGCTGGACCGGGAGGTCTTCGGATACCAGAGCCCTGGTCGGTGAGGGGAGGAAAGCTCAACCCGCTCCCGTCCAAGGGACCCCGGTGAGGAACAGCCAGATGCAGGGGCAGGAGAGTGCACGGGTCTGGTCCGGGAGCTGGATTTTATAGTCTCTGAGTCATGGCCGCTGATGGGATTACACGGCGCACGGGAGCCAGGTGGTGGGTGTGACCCCAGCCTACTGGAATTTGGAGGATCTGGGTGGAGGATGCTCGACTCCAATCCGAGTAGGCTTAGAGATCTCGGCCCCGGAACCCGCGTGGCTTTGTACCTCTGCCAGTACCGTCATGTGTGTGGAGAGAGGTCTCGGCATGGTGGTGGCTGGTCCGGGAGGTCTTCGGCTGTTGGAACCCTGGTCGGGGTGGGGAGGAAAGCTCAACCTGCTCCCCTCCAAGGGACCCCAGTGAGGAACAGCCAGACGTAGGGGCAGGAGACTGCACTGGTCTCATCCGGGAGCTGGATTTTATAGTCTCTTGAGTCTTGGCCGTTGATGGGATTACATGGCGCCAGTGGGCCAGGTGGTGGTTGTGACCCTCTACTACTTGGAATTTGGAGGATCTAGGTGGAGGATGCTCGACTCCAATCCGAGTAGGCTTAGAGATCTCGGCCCCGGAACCCGCGTGGCTTTGTCCCTCTGCCAGTACTTTCATGTGTGCGGAGAGAGGTCTCGGCATGGTGGTGCCTGGTCCGGGAGGTCTTAGGCTGCTGGAGCCCTGGTCGGGTTGAGGAGGAAAGTTCAACCCGCTCCCCTCCACGGGACCCCGGTGAGGAACAGCCAGAGGCAGGGGCAGGAGACACCACGGGTCTAGTCCGACGAGCTGGATTTTATAGTCTGAGTCTTGGACGCTGATGGGATTACACGGCGCCACGGGGCCAGGTGGTGGGTGTGACCCCCGCCTACTGGAATTTGGAGGATCTGGGTGGAGGATGCTCGACTCCAATCCGAGTAGGCTTAGAGATCTCGGCCCCGGAACCCGCGTGGCTTTGTCCATCTGCCAGTACTTTCACGTGTGCGGAGAGAGGTCTCGGCATGGTGGTCGCTGGTCGGGGAGGTCTTAGGCTGCCGGAGCCCTGGTCGGGTTGGGGAGGAAAGTTCAACCCGCTCCCCTCCAAGGGACCCCGGTGAGGAACAGCCAGAGGCAGGGGCAGGAGACTGCACTGGTCTAGTCCGACGAGCTGGATTTTATAGTCTCTTGAATCTTGGCGGCTGATGGGATTACACTGTGCCTCGGGGCCAGGTGGTGGGTGTGACCCCCGCCTACTGGAATTTGGAGGATCTGGGTGGAGGATGCTCGACTCCAATCCGAGTAGGCTTAGAGATCTTGGCCCCAGAACAAGCGAGGCTGTGTCCCTCTGCCAGTACCTTCATGTGTGCGGAGAGAGGTCTTGGCATGGTGGTTGATGGTCCGGGAGGTCTTCGGATACCGGAGCCCTGGTCGGTGAGGGGACAAAAGCTCAACCCGCTCACGTCCAAGGGACCCTGGTGAGGAATAGCCAGATGCAGGGGCAGGAGACTTCATTCGTCTCGTCCGGGAGCCGGATTTTATAGTATCTTGAGTCTTGGACGCTGATGGGATTGCACGGCGCCAGGAGGCCAGGAGGTGGGTGTGACCCCAGCCTACTGGAATTTGGAGGATCTGGGTGGAGGATGCTCGACTCCAATCCGAGTAGGCTTAGAGATCTCGTCCCCGGAACCCGCGTGGCTTTGTCCCTCTGCCAGTACTTTCATGTATGCGGAGAGAGGTCTCGGCATGGTGGTGGCTGGTCCGGGAGCTCTTAGGCTGCTGGAGCCCTGGTCGGGTTGGGGAGGAAAGTTCAACCCGCTCCCCTCCAAGGGACCCCGGTGAGGAACAGCCAGAGGCAGGGGCAGGAGACACCACGGGTCGCGTCCGGGAGCTGGATTTTATAGTCTGAGTCTTGGACGCTGATGGGATTACACGGCGCCACGGGGCCAGGTGGTGGGTGTGACCCCCGCCTACTGGAATTTGGAGGATCTGGGTGGAGAATGCTCGACTCCAATCCGAGTAGGCTTAGAGATCTCGGCCCCAGTACCCGCGTGGCTTTGTCCCTCTGCCAGTACTTTCACGTGTGCGGAGAGGTCTTTGCATGGTGGTGGCTGGTCCGGGAGGTCTTAGGCTGCCGGAGCCCTGGTCGGGTTGGGGAGGAAAGTTCAACCCGCTCCCCTCCAAGGGACCCCGTTGAGGAACAGCCTGACGCAAGGGCAGTAGACTGCACTGGTCTCGTCCGGGAGCTGGATTTTAAAGTCTCTGAGTCTTGGCCGCTGATGGGATTACACGGCGCCAGGGGGCAAGTTGGTGGGTGTGACCCCCGCCTACTGGAATTTGGAGGATCTGGGTGGAGGATGCTCGACTCCAATCCGAGTAGGCTTAGAGATCTCTGCCCCGGAACCCGCGTGGCTTTGTCCCTCTGCCAGTACTTTCATGTGTGCGGAGAGAGGTCTCTGCATGGTGGTGGCTGGTCCGGGAGATCTTCGGATACCGGAGCCCTGGTCGGTAAGGGGATGAAAGCTCAACCCGCTCCCGTCCAAGGGACCCCGGTGAGGAATAGCCAGATGCAGGGGCAGGAGACTTCATTCGTCTCGTCCGGGAGCCGGATTTTATTGTCTCTGAGTCTTGGCCGCTGATGGGATTACACGGCGCCAGGGGGCCAGGTGGTGGGTGTGACCCCCGCCTACTGGAATTTGGAGGATCTGGGTGGAGGATGCTCGACTCCAATCCGAGTAGGCTTACAGATCTCTGCCCCGGAACCCGCGTGGCTTTGTCCCTCTGCTAGTACCTTCATGTGTGCTGAGAGATGTGTCGGCATGGTTGTGGCTGGTCCGGGAGGTCTTAGGCTGCCTGAGCCCTGGTTGGGTTGGGGAGGAAAGTTCAACCCGCTCCCCTCCAAGGGACCCAGGTGAGGAACAGCCAGACGCAGGGGCAGGAAACTGCACTGGTCGCGTCCGACGAGCTGGATTTTATAGTCTCTTGAGTCTTGGCTGCTGATGGAATTACACTGTGCATCGGGGCCAGGTGGTGGGTATGACCCCCGCCTACTGGAATTTGGAGGATCTGGGTGGAGGATGCTCGACTCCAATCCAAGTAGGCTTAGAGATCTCGGCCCCGGAATCTGCGTGGCTTTTTCCCTCTGCCACTACCTTCATGTGTGCAGAGAGAGTTCTAGACATGGTGATGGCTGGTCTGGGAGGTCTTCGGCTGCCGGAGCCCTGGTCGGGGCGGAGAGGAAAGCTCAACTCGCTCCCCCCCAAGGGACCCCGGTGAGGAACAGCCAGACGCAGGGGCAGGAGACTGCACTGGTCTCATCCGGGAGCTGGATTTTACAGTCTCTTGAGTCTTGGCCGCTGATGGGATTACACGGCGCCAGTGGGCCAGGTGGTGGTTGTGACCCTCGCCTACTTGGAATTTGGAGGATCTGGGTGGAGGATGCTCGACTCCAATCCGAGTAGGCTTAGAGATCTCGGCCCAGGAACCCGCGTGGCATTGTCCCTCTGCCAGTATTTTCATGTGTGCGGAGAGAGGTCTCGGTATGGTGGTGCCTGGTCTGGGAGGTCTTCGGATACCGGAGCCCTGGTCGGTGAGGGGACGAAAGCTCAACCCGCTCCCCTCCAAGGGAGCCTGTGAGGAAGAGCCAGACGCAGGGGCAGGAGACCCCACGGGTCGCGTCCCGGAGCTGGATTTTATACTCTCTGAGTCTTGGCCGCTGATGGGATTACACGGCGCCAGGGGGCCAGGTGGTGGGTGTGACCCCCGCCTACTGGAATTTGGAGGATCTGGGTGGAGGATGCTCGACTCCAATCCGAGTAGGCGTAGAGATCTCGGCCCCGGAACAAGCGAGGCTGTGTCCCTCTGCCAGTACCTTAATGTGTGCGGAGAGAGGTCTCGGCATGGTGGTGCCTGGTCCGGGAGGTCTTCGGATACCGGACCTCTGGTCGGTGAGGGGAGGAAAGTTCAACCCGCTCCCGTCAAAGGGACCCTGGTGAGGAACAGCCAGACGCAGGGCAGGAGACACCACGGTCTCGTCCGGGAGCTGGATTTTATAGTCTGAGTCTTGGACGCTGATGGGATTACACGGCGCCACGGGGCCAGGTGGTGGGTGTGACCCGCGCCTACTGGAATTTGGAGGATCTGGGTGGAGGATGCTCGACTCCAATCCGAGTAGGCTTAGAGATCTCGGCCCCGGAATCTGCGTGGCTTTTTCCCTCTGCCAGTACCTTCATGTGTGCGGAGAGAGGTCTAGACATGTTGTTGGCTGGTCCGGGAGTTCTTCGGCTGCCGGAGCCCTGGTCGGGGCGGGGAGGAAAGCTCAACCCGCTCCCCTCCAAGGGGCCCCGGTGAGGAACAGCCAGACGCAGGGGCAGTAGACTGCACTCGTCTTGTCCGGGAGCCGGATTATATAGTCTCTGAGTCTTGGCCGCTGATGGGATTACACTGCGCCAGGGGACCAGTTGGTGGGTGTCACCCCCGCCTACTGGAATTTGGAGGATCTGGGTGGAGGATGCTCGACTCCAATCCGAGTAGGCTTAGAGATCTCGGCCCCGGAACCCGCGTGGCTTTGTCCCTCTGCCAGTACTTTCATGTATGCGGAGAGAGATCTCGGCATGGTGGTGGCTGGTCCGGGAGATCTTAGGCTGCTGGATCCCTGGTCGGGTTGGGGAGGAAAGTTCAACCCGCTCCCCTCCAAGGGACCCCGGTGAGGAACAGCCAGACGCAGGGGCAGGAGACTGCACTGGTCTCGTCCGACGAGCTGGATTTTATAGTCTCTAGTGTCTTGGCGGGTGATGGGATTACACGGCGCCACGGGGCCAGGTGGTGGGTGTGACCCCCGCCTACTGGAATTTGGAGGATCTGGGTGGAGGATGCTCGACTCCAATCCGAGTAGGCTTCGAGATTTCGGCCCCGGAACACGCGAGGCTGTGTCCCTCTGCCAGTACCTTCATGTGTGTGGAGAGAGGCCTCAGCATGGTGGTGCCTGGTCCGGGCGGTCATCGGATACCAAAGCCCTGGTCGGTGAGGGGAGGAAACCACAACCCGCTCCCGTCCAAGGGACCCTGGTGAGGAACAGCCAGAAGCAGGGGCAGGAGACCCCACGGGTCGCGTCCGGGAGCTGGATTTTATAGTCTGAGTCTTGGACGCTGATGGGATTACACGGTGCCACGGGGCCAGGTGGTGGGTGTGACCCCTGCCTACTGGAATTTGGAGGATCTGGGTGGAGGATGCTCGACTCCAATCCGAGTAGGCTTAGAGATCTCGGCCCCGGAACCCGCGTGGCTTTGTCCCTCTGCCAATACTTTCACGTGTGTGGAGAGAGGTCTCGGCATGGTGGTCGCTGGTCGGGGAGGTCTTAGGCTGCCGGAGTCCTGGTCGGGTTGGGGAGGAAAGTTCAACCCGCTCCCCTCCTAGGGACCCCGGTGAGGAACAGCCAGAGGCAGGGGCAGGAGACTGCACTGGTCTAGTCCGACGAGCTGGATTTTATAATCTCTTGAGTCTTGGCGGCTGATGGGATTACACTGTGCCTCGGGGCCAGGTGGTGGGTGTGACCCCCGCCTACTGGAATTTGGAGGATCTGGGTGGAGGATGCTCGACTCCAATCCGAGTAGGCTTAGAGATCTCGGCCCCAGAACAAGCGAGGCTGTGTCCCTCTGCCAGTACCTTCATGTGTGCGGAAAGAGGTCTCGGCATGGTGGTTGATGGTCAGGGAGGTCTTCGGATACCGGAGCCCTGGTCGGTGAGGGGATGAAAGCTCAACCCGCTCACGTCCAAGGGACCCTGGTGAGGAATAGCCAGATGCAGGGGCAGGAGACTTCATTCGTCTCGTCTGGGAGCCGGATTTTATAGTCTGTGAGTCTTGGACGCTGATGGGATTACACAGCGCCAGAGGGCCAGGTGGTGGGTGTGACCCCAGCTTACTGGAATTTGGAGGATCTGGGTGGAGGATGCTCGACTCCAATCCGAGTAGGCTTAGAGATCTCGGCCTCGGAATCCGCGTGGCTTTGTCCCTCTGCCAGTACCGTCATGTGTGCGGAGAGAGGTCTCAGCATGGTGGTGGCTGGTCCGGGAGGTCTTAGGCAGCCGGAGCCCTGGTCGGTTGGGGAGGAAAGTTCAACCCGCTCCCCTCCAAGGGACCCCGGTGAGGAACAGCCAGACGCAGGGGCAGTAGACTGCACAGGTCTCGTCCAGGAGCTGGATTTTAAAGTCTCTGATTCTTGGCCGCTGATGGGATTACACGGCGCCAGGGGGCCAGGTGGTGGGTGTGACCCCCGCCTACTGGAATTTGGAGGATCTGGGTGGAGGATGCTCGACTCAAATCCGAGTAGGCTTAGAGATCTCTGCCCAGGAACCCGCGTGGCTTTGTCCCTCTGCCAGTACTTTCATGTGTGCGGAGAGAGGTCTCGGCATGGTGGTGGCTGGTCCGGGTGGTCTTCGGATACCGGAGCCCTGGTCGGTGAGGGGAGGAAAGCTCAACCCGCTCCCGTCCAAGGGACCCCGGTGAGGAACAGCCAGATGCAGGGGCAGGAGACTGCACTCGTCTCATCCGGGAGCCGGATTTTATAGTGTCTGAGTCTTGGCCGCTGATGGGATTACACAGCGCCAGGGGGCCAGGTGGTGGGTGTGACCCCCGCCTACTGGAATTTGGAGGATCTGGGTGGAGGATGCTCGACTCCAATCTGAGTAGGCTTAGAGATCTCGGCCCCGGAACCTGCGTGGCTTTTTCCCTCTGCCAGTACCTTCATGTGTGCGGAGAGAGGTCTAGGAATGGTGGTGGCTGCTCCGGGAGGTCTTTGGCTGCTGGAGCCCTGGTCGGGGCGGGGAGGAAAGCTCAACCCGCTCCCCTCCAAGGGACCCCGGTGAGGAACAGCCAGACGCAGGGGCAGTAGACTGCACTCGTCTTGTCCGGGAGCCGGATTATATAGTCTCTGAGTCTTGGCCGCTGATGGGATTACACGGCGCCAGGGGACCAGTTGGTGGGTGTCACCCCCGCCTACTGGAATTTGGAGGATCTGGGTGGAGGATGCTCGACTCCAATCCTAGTAGGCTTAGAGATCTCGGCCCCGGAACCCGCGTGGCTTTGTCCCTCTGCCAGTACTTTCATGTATGCGGAGAGAGGTCTCGGCATGGTGGTGGCTGGTCCGGGAGAACTTAGGCTGCTGGAGCCCTGGTCGGGTTGGGGAGGAAAGTTCAACCCGCTCCCCTCCAAGGAACCCCGGTGAGGAACAGCCAGACGCAGGGGCAGGAGACTGCACTGGTATCGTCCGACGAGCTGGATTTTATAGTCTCTTGAGTCTTGGCGGCTGATGGGATTACACGGCGCCACGGGGCCAGGTGGTGGGTGTGACCCCCGCCTAATGGAATTTGGAGGATCTGGGTGGAGGATGCTCGACTCCAATCCGAGTAGGCTTCGAGATCTCGGCCCCGGAACACGCGAGGCTGTGTCCCTCTGCCAGTACCTTCATGTGTGTGGAGAGAGGCCTCAGCATGGTGGTGCCTGGTCCGGGCGGTCTTCGGATACCAAAGCCCTGATCGGTGAGGGGAGGAAACCTCAACCCGCTCCCGTCCAAGGTACCCCGGTGAGGAACAGCCAGACACAGGGGCAGGAGACCCCACGGGTCGCGTCCGGGAGCTGGATTTTATAGTCTGAGTCTTGGACGCTGATGGGATTACACGGCGCCACGGGGCCAGGTGGTGGGTGTGACCCCCGCCTACTGGAATTTGGAGGATCTGGGTGGAGGATGCTCGACTCCAATCTGAGTAGGCTTAGAGATCTCGGCCCCGGAACCTGCGTGGCTTTTTCCCTCTGCCAGTACCTTCATGTGTGCGGAGAAAGGTCTAGGCATGGTGGTGGCTGCTCCGGGAGGTCTTTGGCTGCTGGAGCCCTGGTCGGGGCGGGGAGGAAAGCTCAATCCGCTCCCCTCCAAGGGACCCCGGTGAGGAACAGCCAGACGCAGGGGCAGGAGACTGCACTGGTCTCGTCCGGGAGCTGGATTTTATAGTCTCTGTGTCTTGGCCGCTGATGGGATTAAAGGGCGCCAGGGGGACAGCTGATAGGTGTGACCCCCGCCTATTGGAATTTGGAGGATCTGGGTGGAGGATGCTCGACTCCAATCCGAGTAGGCTTAGATATGTCGGCCCCGGAACCCGCGTGGCTTTGTCCCTTTGCCAGTATCTTCATATGTGCGGAGAGAGGTCTAGGCATGGTGGTGGCTGATCTAGGAGGTCTTCGGCCGCCGGAGCCCTGGTTCGGGCCGGGAGGAAAGCTCAACCCACTCCCCTCCAAGGACTCCGGTGAGGAAGAGCAAGAAGCAGGGGCAGGAGACTGCACTGGTCTCATCCGTGAGCCGGATTTTATAGTCTCTTGAGTCTTGGCCGCTGATGGGATTATACGGCGCCAGTTGGCCAGGTGGTGGGTGTGACCCCGCCTACTTGGAATTTGGAGGATCTGGGTGGAGGATGCTCGACCCCAATCCGAGTAGGCTTAGAGATCTCGGCCCCGGAACCCGCGTAGCTTTGTCCCTCTGCCAGTACCTTCATGTGTGCGGAGAGAGAGTTCTCGGCATGGTGGTAGCTGGTCCGGGAGGTCTTCGGCTGGCGGAGCCCTGGTCGGGTTGGGGAGGAAAGTTCAACCCGCTCCCCTCTAGGGGACCCAGTGAGGAACAGTCAGACGCAGGGTCAGGAGACTGCACTCGTCTCTTCCGGGAGCTGGATTTTATATTCTCTGAGTCTTGGCCGCTGATGGGATTACATGGCGCCAGGGGGCCTGTTGGTGGGTGTGACCCCCGCCTACTGGAATTTGGAGGATCTGGGTGGAGGATGCTCGACTCCAATCCGAGTAGGCTTAGAGATCTCAGCCCCGGAACACGCGTGGGTTTGTCCCTCTGCCAGTACTTTCATGTGTGCGGAGAGAGGTCTCGGCATGGTGGTGGATGGTCCGGGAGGCCTTTGGCTGCCAGAGCCCTGGTCGGGGCGGGGAGGAAAGCTCAACCAGCTCCTCTACAAGGGAGCCGCTGAGGAAGAGCCAGACGCAGGGCCAGGAGACTGCACTGGTCTCGTCCGGGAGCTGGATTTTATACTCTCTGAGTCTTGGCCGCTGATAGGATTACACGGCGCTAGGTGGCCAGGTGGTGGGTGTGACCTCCGCCTACTGAAATTTGGAGGATCTGGGTGGAGGATGCTCGACTCCAATCCGAGTAGGCTTAGAGATCTCGGCCCCAGAAACCGCGTGGCTTTGTCCCTCTGCCAGTACCTTCATGTGTGCGGAGAGAGGTCTCGGCATGGTGGTGGCTGGTCCGGGAGTTCTTCGGCTGCCTGAGCCCTGGTCAGGGCGGGGAGGAAAGCTGAACCCGCTCCCTCCAAGGGACCCTGGTGAGGAAGAGCGACGCAGGGCCAGGAGACTGCACTGGTCTTTTCCGGGAGCTGGATTTCATAGTCTCTGAGTCTTGGCCGCTGATGGGATTACACGGCGCCTGGGGGTCAGGTGGTTGGTGTGACCCCTGACTATTGGAATTTGGAGGATCTGTTTGGAGGATGCTCGACTCCTATCCGAGTATGCTTAGAGATCACGGCCCGGGAAGCCGCGTGGCTTTGTCCCTCTGCCAGTACCTTTATGTGTGCGGAGAGAGCTCTCGACATGGTGGTGGCTGTTCTGGGAGGTCTTCGGTGCCGGAGCCCTATCGGGGCGGGGCGGGGAGGAAAGCTCAACCCGCTCCCCTCCAAGGGACCCAGGTGAGGAACAGCCAGACGCAGGGGCAGGAGACTGCTCTGTTCTCGTCCGGGAGCTGGATTTTATAGTCTCTGAGTCTTGGCCGCTGATGGGATTACACGGTGCCAGGGGGCCAGGTGGTTGGTGTGTCCCCCGCCTACTGAAATTTGGAGGATCTGGGTGGAGGATGCTCGACTCCAATCCGAGTAGGCTTAGAGATCTCGGCCCCGGAAACCGCGTGGCTTTGTCCCTCAGCCAGTACCTTCATGTGTGCGGAGAGAGGTCTCAGCATGGTGGTGCCTGGTCTGGGAGGTCTTCGGATACCGGAGCCCTGGTCGGTGAGGGGAGGAAAGCTCAACCCGCTCCCCTCCAAGGGAGCCGGAGAGGAAGAGCCAGACGCAGGGGCAGGAGACCCCACGGGTCGCGTCCCGGAGCTGGATTTTATACTCTCTGAGTCATGGCCGCTGATGGGATTACACGGCTCCAGGGGTCCAGGTGGTGAGTGTGACCCCCGACTACTGGAATTTGGAGGATTTGGGAGGAGGATGCTCGACTCCAATCCGAGTAGGCGTAGAGATCTCGGCCCCGGAACAAGCGAGGCTGTGTCCCTCTGCCAGTACCTTAATGTGTGCGGAGAGAGGTCTCGGCATGGTGGTGCCTGGTCCGGGAGGCCTTCAGATACCGGAGCCCTGGTCGGTGAGGGGAGGAAAGCTCAACCCGCTCCCGTCCAAGAGACCCCGGTGAGGAACAGCCAGACGCAAGGGCAGGAGACAGCACTGGTCTCATCCGGGAGCTGGATTTTATAGTCTTTTGACTCTTGGCCGCTGATGGGATTACACGGCGCCAGGGGGCCAGGTGGTGGGTGTGACACCCGCCTACTAGAATTTCGAGGATCTGGGTGGAGGATGCTCGACTCCAATCCGAGTAGGCTTAGAGATCTCGGCCCCAGGAACACGCGAGGCTGTGTCCCTCTGCCAGTACCTTCATGTGTGCGGAGAGAGGTCTCGGCATGGTGGTGCCTGGTCCGGGAGGTCTTCGGATACCGGAGCCCTGGTCGGTGAGGGGAGGAAAGCTCAACCCGCTCCCGTCAAAGGGACCCTGGTGAGGAACAGCCAGACGCAGGGCAGGAGACACCACGGGTCTCGTCCGGGAGCTGGATTTTATAGTCTCTTGAGTCTTGGCGGCTGATGGAATTACACTGTGCATCGGGGCCAGGTGGTGGGTATGACCCCCGCCTACTGGAATTTGGAGGATCTGGGTGGAGGATGCTCGACTCCAATCCAAGTAGGCTTAGAGATCTCTGCCCCGGAATCTGCGTGGCTTTTTCCCTCTGCCACTACCTTCATGTGTGCAGAGAGAGTTCTAGACATGGTGATGGCTGGTCTGGGAGGTCTTCGGCTGCCGGAGCCCTGGTCGGGGCGGAGAGGAAAGCTCAACTCGCTCCCCCCCAAGGGACCCCGGTGAGGAACAGCCAGACGCAGGGGCAGGAGACTGCACTGGTCTCATCCGGGAGCTGGATTTTACAGTCTCTTGAGTCTTGGCCGCTGATGGGATTACACGGCGCCAGTGGGCCAGGTGGTGGTTGTGACCCTCGCCTACTTGGAATTTGGAGGATCTGGGTGGAGGATGCTCGACTCCAATCCGAGTAGGCTTAGAGATCTCGGCCCAGGAACCCGCGTGGCATTGTCCCTCTGCCAGTATTTTCATGTGTGCGGAGAGAGGTCTCGGTATGGTGGTGCCTGGTCTGGGAGGTCTTCGGATACCGGAGCCCTGGTCGGTGAGGGGACGAAAGCTCAACCCGCTCCCCTCCAAGGGAGCCGGTGAGGAAGAGCCAGACGCAGGGGCAGGAGACCCCACGGGTCGCGTCCCGGAGCTGGATTTTATACTCTCTGAGTCTTGGCCGCTGATGGGATTACACGGCGCCAGGGGGCCAGGTGGTGGGTGTGACCCCCGCCTACTGGAATTTGGAGGATCTGGGTGGAGGATGCTCGACTCCAATCCGAGTAGGCGTAGAGATCTCGGCCCCGGAACAAGCGAGGCTGTGTCCCTCTGCCAGTACCTTAATGTGTGCGGAGAGAGGTCTCGGCATGGTGGTGCCTGGTCCGGGAGGTCTTCGGATACCGGACCTCTGGTCGGTGAGGGGAGGAAAGTTCAACCCGCTCCCGTCAAAGGGACCCTGGTGAGGAACAGCCAGACGCAGGGCAGGAGACACCACGGTCTCGTCCGGGAGCTGGATTTTATAGTCTGAGTCTTGGACGCTGATGGGATTACACGGCGCCACGGGGCCAGGTGGTGGGTGTGACCCGCGCCTACTGGAATTTGGAGGATCTGGGTGGAGGATGCTCGACTCCAATCCGAGTAGGCTTAGAGATCTCGGCCCCGGAATCTGCGTGGCTTTTTCCCTCTGCCAGTACCTTCATGTGTGCGGAGAGAGGTCTAGACATGTTGTTGGCTGGTCCGGGAGGTCTTCGGCTGCCGGAGCCCTGGTCGGGGCGGGGAGGAAAGCTCAACCCGCTCCCCTCCAAGGGGCCCCGGTGAGGAACAGCCAGACGCAGGGGCAGTAGACTGCACTCGTCTTGTCCGGGAGCCGGATTATATAGTCTCTGAGTCTTGGCCGCTAATGGGATTACACTGCGCCAGGGGACCAGTTGGTGGGTGTCACCCCCGCCTACTGGAATTTGGATGATCTGGGTGGAGGATGCTCGACTCCAATCCGAGTAGGCTTAGAGATCTCGGCCCCGGAACCCGCGTGGCTTTGTCCCTCTGCCAGTACTTTCATGTATGCGGAGAGAGGTCTCGGCATGGTGGTGGCTGGTCCGGGAGATCTTAGGCCGCTGGATCCCTGGTCGGGTTGGGGAGGAATGTTCAACCCGCTCCCCTCCAAGGGACCCCGGTGAGGAACAGCCAGACGCAGGGGCAGGAGACTGCACTGGTCTCGTCCGACGAGCTGGATTTTATAGTCTCTAGTGTCTTGGCGGGTGATGGGATTACACGGCGCCACGGGGCCAGGTGGTGGGTGTGACCCCCGCCTACTGGAATTTGGAGGATCTGGGTGGAGGATGCTCGACTCCAATCCGAGTAGGCTTCGAGATTTCGGCCCCGGAACACGCGAGGCTGTGTCCCTCTGCCAGTACCTTCATGTGTGTGGAGAGAGGCCTCAGCATGGTGGTGCCTGGTCCGGGCGGTCATCGGATACCAAAGCCCTGGTCGGTGAGGGGAGGAAACCACAACCCGCTCCCGTCCAAGGGACCCTGGTGAGGAACAGCCAGAAGCAGGGGCAGGAGACCCCACGGGTCGCGTCCGGAGCTGGATTTTATAGTCTGAGTCTTGGACGCTGATGGGATTACACGGTGCCACGGGGCCAGGTGGTGGGTGTGACCCATGCCTACTGGAATTTGGAGGATCTGGGTGGAGGATGCTCGACTCCAATCCGAGTAGGCTTAGAGATCGCGGCCCCGGACCCCGCGTGGCTTTGTCCCTCTGCCAATACTTTCACGTGTGCGGAGAGAGGTCTCGGCATGGTGGTCGCTGGTCGGGGAGGTCTTAGGCTGCCGGAGTCCTGGTCGGGTTGGGGAGGAAAGTTCAACCCGCTCCCCTCCTAGGGACCCCGGTGAGGAACAGCCAGAGGCAGGGGCAGGAGACTGCACTGGTCTAGTCCGACCAGCTGGATTTTATAATCTCTTGAGTCTTGGCGGCTGATGGGATTACACTGTGCCTCGGGGCCAGGTGGTGGGTGTGACCCCCGCCTACTGGAATTTGGAGGATCTGGGTGGAGGATGCTCGACTCAAATCCGAGTAGGCTTAGAGATCTCGGCCCCAGAACAAGCGAGGCTGTGTCCCTCTGCCAGTACCTTCATGTGTGCCGAGAGAGGTCTCGGCATGGTGGTTGATGGTCAGGGAGGTCTTCGGATACCGGAGCCCTGGTCGGTGAGGGGATGAAAGCTCAACCCGCTCACGTCCAAGGGACCCTGGTGAGGAATAGCCAGATGCAGGGGCAGGAGACTTCATTCGTCTCGTCTGGGAGCCGGATTTTATAGTCTGTGAGTCTTGGACGCTGATGGGATTACACGGCGCCAGGGGGCCAGGTGGTGGGTGTGACCCCAGCTTACTGGAATTTGGAGGATCTGGGTGGAGGATGCTCGACTCCAATCCAAGTAGGCTTAGAGATCTCGGCCTCGGAATCCGCGTGGCTTTGTCCCTCTGCCAGTACCGTCATGTGTGCGGAGAGAGGTCTCAGCATGGTGGTGGCTGGTCCGGGAGGTCTTAGGCAGCCGGAGCCCTGGTCGGTTGGGGAGGAAAGTTCAACCCGCTCCCCTCCAAGGGACCCCGGTGAGGAACAGCCAGACGCAGGGGCAGTAGACTGCACAGGTCTCGTCCAGGAGCTGGATTTTAAAGTCTCTGATTCTTGGCCGCTGATGGGATTACACGGCGCCAGGGGGCCAGGTGGTGGGTGTGACCCCCGCCTACTGGAATTTGGAGGATCTGGGTGGAGGATGCTCGACTCAAATCCGAGTAGGCTTAGAGATCTCTGCCCAGGAACCCGCGTGGCTTTGTCCCTCTGCCAGTACTTTCATGTGTGCGGAGAGAGGTCTCGGCATGGTGGTGGCTGGTCCGGGTGGTCTTCGGATACCGGAGCCCTGGTCGGTGAGGGGAGGAAAGCTCAACCCGCTCCCGTCCAAGGGACCCCGGTGAGGAACAGCCAGATGCAGGGGCAGGAGACTGCACTCGTCTCATCCGGGAGCCGGATTTTATAGTGTCTGAGTCTTGGCCGCTGATGGGATTACACAGCGCCAGGGGGCCAGGTGGTGGGTGTGACCCCCGCCTACTGGAATTTGGAGGATCTGGGTGGAGGATGCTCGACTCCAATCTGAGTAGGCTTAGAGATCTCGGCCCCGGAACCTGCGTGGCTTTTTGCCTCTGCCAGTACCTTCATGTGTGCGGAGAGAGGTCTAGGAATGGTGGTGGCTGCTCCGGGAGGTCTTTGGCTGCTGGAGCCCTGGTCGGGGCGGGGAGGAAAGCTCAATCCGGTCCCCTCCAAGGGACCCCGGTGAGGAACAGCCAGACGCAGGGGTAGGAGACTGCACTGGTCTCGTCCGGGAGCTGGATTTTATAGTCTCTGAGTCTTGGCCGCTGATGGGATTAAAGGGCGCCAGGGGGATAGCTGATAGGTGTGACCCCCGCCTATTGGAATTTGGAGGATCTGGGTGGAGGATGCTCGACTCCAATCCGAGTAGGCTTAGATATGTCGGCCCCGGAACCCGCGTGGCTTTGTCCCTTTGCCAGTATCTTCATATGTGCGGAGAGAGGTCTAGGCATGGTGGTGGCTGATCTAGGAGGTCTTCGGCTGCCGGAGCCCTGGTTCGGGCCGGGAGGAAAGCTCAACCCACTCCCCTCCAAGGACTCCGGTGAGGAAGAGCAAGAAGCAGGGGCAGGAGACTGCACTGGTCTCATCCGTGAGCCGGATTTTATAGTCTCTCGAGTCTTGGCCGCTGATGGGATTATACGGCGCCAGTGGGCCAGGTGGTGGGTGTGACCCCCGCCTACTTGGAATTTGGAGGATCTGGGTGGAGGATGCTCGACCCCAATCCGAGTAGGCTTAGAGATCTCGGCCCCGGAACCCGCGTAGCTTTGTCCCTCTGCCAGTACCTTCATGTGTGCGGAGAGAGAGTTCTCGGCATGGTGGTAGCTGGTCGGAGGTCTTCGGCTGGCGGAGCCCTGGTCGGGTTGGGGAGGAAAGTTCAACCCGCTCCCCTCTAGGGGACCCAGTGAGGAACAGTCAGACGCAGGGTCAGGAGACTGCACTCGTCTCTTCCGGGAGCTGGATTTTATAGTCTCTGAGTCTTGGCCGCTGATGGGATTACACGGCGCCTGGGGGTCAGGTGGTTGGTGTGACCCCTGACTATTGGAATTTGGAGGATCTGTTTGGAGGATGCTCGACTCCTATCCGAGTATGCTTAGAGATCACGGCCCGGGAAGCCGCGTGGCTTTGTCCCTCTGCCAGTACCTTTATGTGTGCGGAGAGAGCTCTCGACATGGTGGTGGCTGTTCTGGGAGGTCTTCGGTGCCGGAGCCCTATCGGGGCGGGGCGGGGAGGAAAGCTCAACCCGCTCCCCTCCAAGGGACCCAGGTGAGGAACAGCCAGACGCAGGGGCAGGAGACTGCTCTGTTCTCGTCCGGGAGCTGGATTTTATAGTCTCTGAGTCTTGGCCGCTGATGGGATTACACGGTGCCAAGGGGCCAGCTGGTTGCTGTGTCCCCCGACTACTGAAATTTGGAGGATCTGGGTGGAGGATGCTCGACTCCAATCCGAGTAGGCTTAGAGATCTCGGCCCCGGAATCCGCGTGGCTTTGTCCCTCAGCCAGTACCTTCATGTGTGCGGAGAGAGGTCTCGGCATGGTGGTGCCTGGTCTGGGAGGTCTTCGGATACCGGAGCCCTGGTCGGTGAGGGGAGGAAAGCTCAACCCGCTCCCCTCCAAGGGTGCCGGTGAGGAAGAGCCAGACGCAGGGGCAGGAGACCCCACGGGTCGCCTCCCGGAGCTGGATTTTATACTCTCTGAGTCATGGCCGCTGATGGGATTACACGGCTCCAGGGGGCCAGGTGGTGAGTGTGACCCCCGCCTACTGGAATTTGGAGGATCTGGGTGGAGGATGCTCGACTCCAATCCGAGTAGGCGTAGAGATCTCGGCCCCGGAACAAGCGAGGCTGTGTCCCTCTGCCAGTACCTTAATGTGTGCGGAGAGAGGTCTCGGCATGGTGGTGCCTCGTCCGGGAGGCCTTCAGATACCGGAGCCCTGGTCGGTGAGGGGAGGAAAGCTCAACCCGCTCCCGTCCAAGAGACCCCGGTGAGGAACAGCCAGACGCAAGGGCAGGAGACAGCACTGGTCTCATCCGGGAGCTGGATTTTATAGTCTTTTGACTCTTGGCCGCTGATGGGATTACACGGCGCCAGGGGGCCAGGTGGTGGGTGTGACCCCCGCCTACTAGAATTTCGAGGATCTGGGTGGAGGATGCTCGACTCCAATCCGAGTAGGCTTAGAGATCTCGGCCCCAGGAACACGCGAGGCTGTGTCCCTCTGCCAGTACCTTCATGTGTGCGGAGAGAGGTCTCGGCATGGTGGTGCCTGGTCCGGGAGGTCTTCGGATACCGGAGCCCTGGTCGGTGAGGGGAGGAAAGCTCAACCCGCTCCCGTCAAAGGGACCCTGGTGAGGAACAGCCAGACGCAGGGCAGGAGACACCACGGGTCTCGTCCTGGAGCTGGATTTTATAGTCTGAGTCTTGGACGCTGATGGGATTACACGGCGCCATGGGGCCAGGTGGTGGGTGTGACCCCCGCCTACTGGAATTTGGAGGATCTGGGTGGAGGATCCTCGACTCCAATCCGAGTAGGCTTAGAGATCTCGGCCCCGGAATCTGCGTGGCTTTTTCCCTCTGCCAGTACCTTCATGTGTGCGGAGAGAGGTCTAGACATGTTGATGGCTGGTCCGGGAGGTCTTTGGCTGCCGGAGCCCTGGTCGGGGCGGGGAGGAAAGATCAACCCGCTCCCCTCCAAGGGACCCCGGTGAGGAACAGCCAGACGCAGGGGCAGTAGACTGCACTCGTCTTGTCCGGGAGCCGGATTATATAGTCTCTGAGTCTTGGCCGCTGATGGGATTACACGGCGCCAGGGGACCAGTTGGTGGGTGTGACCCCCGCCTACTGGAATTTGGAGGATCTGGGTGGAGGATGCTCGACTCCAATCCTAGTAGGCTTAGAGATCTCGGCCCCGGAACCCGCGTGGCTTTATCCCTCTGCCAGTACTTTCATGTATGCGGAGAGAGGTCTCGGCATGGTGGTGGCTGGTCCGGGAGATCTTAGGCTGCTGGAGCCCTGGTCGGGTTGGGGAGGAAAGTTCAACCCGCTCCCCTCCAAGGAACCCCGGTGAGGAACAGCCAGACGCAGGGGCAGGAGACTGCACTGGTATCGTCCGACGAGCTGGATTTTATAGTCTCTTGAGTCTTGGCGGCTGATGGAATTACACGGCGCCACGGGGCCAGGTGGTGGGTGTGACCCCCGCCTAATGGAATTTGGAGGATCTGGGTGGAGGATGCTCGACTCCAATCCGAGTAGGCTTCGAGATCTCGGCCCCGGAACACGCGAGGCTGTGTCCCTCTGCCAGTACCTTCATGTGTGTGGAGAGAGGCCTCAGGATGGTGGTGCCTGGTCCGGGCGGTCTTCGGATACCAAAGCCCTGATCGGTGAGGGGAGGAAACCTCAACCCGCTCCCGTCCAAGGTACCCCGGTGAGGAACAGCCAGACACAGGGGCAGGAGACCCACGGGTCGCGTCCGGGAGCTGGATTTTATAGTCTGAGTCTTGGACGCTGATGGGATTACACGGCGCCACGGGGCCAGGTGGTGGGTGTGACCCCCGCCTACTGGAATTTGGAGGATCTGGGTGGAGGATGCTCGACTCCAATCTGAGTAGGCTTAGAGATCTCGGCCCCGGAACCTGCGTGGCTTTTTCCCTCTGCCAGTACCTTCATGTGTGCGGAGAAAGGTCTAGGCATGGTGGTGGCTGCTCCGGGAGGTCTTTGGCTGCTGGAGCCCTGGTCGGGGCGGGGAGGAAAGCTCAATCCGCTCCCCTCCAAGGGACCCCGGTGAGGAACAGCCAGACGCAGGGGCAGGAGACTGCACTGGTCTCGTCCGGGAGCTGGATTTTATAGTCTCTGAGTCTTGGCCGCTGATGGGATTAAAGGGCGCCAGGGGGACAGCTGATAGGTGTGACCCCCGCCTATTGGAATTTGGAGGATCTGGGTGGAGGATGCTCGACTCCAATCCGAGTAGGCTTAGATATGTCGGCCCCGGAACCCGCGTGGCTTTGTCCCTTTGCCAGTATCTTCATATGTGCGCAGAGAGGTCTAGGCATGGTGGTGGCTGATCTAGGAGGTCTTCGGCTGACGGAGCCCTGGTTCGGGCCGGGAGGAAAGCTCAACCCACTCCCCTCCAAGGACTCCGGTGAGGAACAGCCAGAAGCAGGGGCAGGAGACTGCACTGGTCTCATCCGTGAGCCGGATTTTATAGTCTCTTGAGTCTTGGCCGCTGATGGGATTATACGGCGCCAGTGGGCCAGGTGGTGGGTGTGACCCCCGCCTACTTGGAATTTGGAGGATCTGGGTGGAGGATGCTCGACCCCAATCCGAGTAGGCTTAGAGATCTCGGCCCCGGAACCCGCGTAGCTTTGTCCCCCTGCCAGTACCTTCATGTGTGCGGAGAGAGAGTTCTCGGCATGGTGGTAGCTGGTCCGGGAGGTCTTCGGCTGGCGGAGCCCTGGTCGGGTTGGGGAGGAAAGCTCAACCCGCTCCCCTCTAGGGGACCCAGTGAGGAACAGTCAGACGCAGGGGCAGGAGACTGCACTCGTCTCTTCCGGGAGCTGGATTTTATATTCTCTGAGTCTTGGCCGCTGATGGGATTACATGGCGCCAGGGGGCCTGTTGGTGGGTGTGACCCCCGCCTACTGGAATTTGGAGGATCTGGGTGGAGGATGCTCGACTCCAATCCGAGTAGGCTTAGAGATCTCAGCCCCGGAACACGCGTGGGTTTGTCCCTCTGCCAGTACTTTCATGTGTGCGGAGAGAGGTCTCGGCATGGTGGTGGATGGTCCGGGAGGCCTTCGGCTGCCAGAGCCCTGGTCGGGGCGGGGAGGAAAGCTCAACCAGCTCCTCTACAAGGGAGCCGGTGAGGAAGAGCCAGACGCAGGGCCAGGAGACTGCACTGGTCTCGTCCAGGAGCTGGATTTTATACTCTCTGAGTCTTGGCCGCTGATAGGATTACACGGCGCTAGGGGGCCAGGTGGTGGGTGTGACCTCCGCCTACTGAAATTTGGAGGATCTGGGTGGAGGATGCTCGACTCCAATCCGAGTAGGCTTAGAGATCTCGGCCCGGAAACCGCGTGGCTTTGTCCCTCTGCCAGTACCTTCATGTGTGCGGAGAGAGGTCTCGGCATGGTGGTGGCTGGTCCGGGAGGTCTTCGGCTGCCTGAGCCCTGGTCAGGGCGGGGAGGAAAGCTGAACCCGCTCCCTCCAAGGGACCCTGGTGAGGAAGAGCGACGCAGGGCCAGGAGACTGCACTGGTCTTTTCCGGGAGCTGGATTTTATAGTCTCTGAGTCTTGGCCGCTGATGGGATTACACGGCGCCTGGGGGTCAGGTGGTTGGTGTGACCCCTGATTATTGGAATTTGGAGGATCTGTTTGGAGGATGCTCGACTCCTATCCGAGTATGCTTAGAGATCTCGGCCCGGGTAACCGCATGGCTTTGTCCCTCTGCCAGTACCTTTATGTGTGCGGAGAGAGCTCTCGACATGGTGGTGGCTGTTCTGGGAGGTCTTCGGTGCCGGAGCCCTGGTCGGGGCGGGGCGGGGAGGAAAGCTCAACCCGCTCCCCTCCAAGGGACCCAGGTGAGGAACAGCCAGACGCAGGGGCAGGAGACTGCTCTGTTCTCGTCCGGGAGCTGGATTTTATAGTCTCTGAGTCTTGGCCGCTGATGGGATTACACAGCGCCAGGGGACCAGGTGGTGTGTATGACCCCCGCCTACTGGAATTTGGAGGATCTGGGTGGAGGATGCTCGACTCCAATCCGAGTAGGCTTAGAGATCTCGGACCCGGAACCCGCGTGGCTTTGTCCCTCTCCCAGTACATTCATGTGTGCGGAGAGTGGTCTCGGCATGTTGGTGGCTGGTCCAGGAGGTCTTCGGCTGCCTGAGCCCTGGTCGGGGCGGGGAGGAAAGCTCAACCCGCTCCCCTCCAAGGGACCCCGGTGAGGAACAGCCAGACGAAGGGGCAGTAGACTGCACTCGTCTTGTCCGGGAGCCGGATTTTATAGTCTCTGAGTCTTAGCCGCTGATGGGATTACACGGCGCCAGGAGGCCAGGTGGTGGGTGTGACCTCCGCCTACTGAAATTTGGAGGATCTGGGTGGAGGATGCTCGACTCCAATCCGAGTAGGCTTAGAGATCTCTGCCCCGGAAACCGTGTGGCTTTGTCCCTCTGCCAGTACCTTCATGTGTGCGGAGAGAGGTCTCGGCATGGTGGTGGCTGGTCCAGGAGGTCTTCGGCTGCCTGAGCCCTGGTCAGGGCGGGGAGGAAAGCTGAACCCACTCCCTCCAATGGACCCTGGTGAGGAAGAGCGACGCAGGGCCAGGAGACTGTACTGGTCTCGTCCGGGAGCTGGATTTTATAGTCTCTGAGTCTTGGCCGCTGATGGGATTACACGGTGCCTGGGGGTCAGGTGGTTGGTGTGACCCCTGACTATTGGAATTTGGAGGATCTGTTTGGAGGATGCTCGACTCCTATCCGAGTATGCTTAGAGATCTCGGCCCCGTAAGCCGCGTGGCTTTGTCCCTCTGCCAGTACCGTCATGTGTGCGGAGAGAGCTCTCGACATGGTGGTGGCTGTTCCGGGAGGTCTTCGGTGCCGGATCCCTGGTCGGGGCGGGGCGGGGAGGAAAGCTCAACCCGCTCTCCTCCAAGGGACCCAGGTGAGGAACAGCCAGACGCAGGGGCAGGAGACTGCTCTGTTCTCGTCCAGGAGCTGGATTTTATAGTCTCTGAGTCTTGGCCGCTGATGGGATTACACGGCGCCAGGGGGCCAGGTGGTGGGTGTGACCCCCGCCTACTGGAATTTGGAGGATCTGGGTGGAGGATGCTCGACTCCAATCCGAGTAGGCTTAGAGATCTCGGCCCCGAAACCCGCGTGGCTTTGTCCCTCTGCCAGTACTTTCATGTGTGCGGAGAGAGGTCTCGGTATGGTGGTGGCTGGTCCGGGAGGTCTTCTGATACCGGAGCCCTGGTCGGTGAGGGGAGGAATGCTCAACCCGCTCCCCTCCAAGGGAGCCCGTGAGGAAGAGCCAGACGCAGGTCCAGGAGACAGCACTGGTCTCGTCCGGTAGCTGGATTTTATACTCTCTGAGTCTTGGCCGCTGATGGGATTACACAGCGCCAGGGGACCAGGTGGTGTGTATGACCCCCGCCTACTGGAATTTGGAGGATCTGGGTGGAGGATGCTCGACTCCAATCCGAGTAGGCTTAGAGATCTCTGCCCCGGAACCCGCGTGGCTTTGTCCCTCTGCCAGTACTTTCATGTGTGCGGAGAGAGGTCTCGGCATGGTGGTGGCTGGTCCGGGAGGTCTTCGGATACCGGAGCCCTGGTCGGTGAGGGGAGGAAAGCTCAATCCGCTCCCGTCCAAGGGACCCCGGTGAGGAACAGCCAGATGCAGGGGCAGGAGACTGCACTCATCTCATCCGGGAGCCGGATTTTATAGTGTCTGAGTCTTGGCCGCTGATGGGGTTACACAGCGCCAGGGGGCCAGGTGGTGGGTGTGACCCCCGCCTACTGGAATTTGGAGGATCTGGGTGGAGGATGCTCGACTCCAATCCGAGTAGGCTTAGAGATCTCAGCCCCGGAACCCGCGCGGCTTTGTCCCTCTGCCAGTACTTTCATGTGTGCGGAGAGAGGTCTCGGCATGGTGGTGGCTGGTCCGGGAGGTCTTCGGATACCGGAGCCCTGGTCGTTGAGGGGAGGAAAGCTCAACCCGCTCCCGTCCAAGGGACCCCGGTGAGGAACAGCCAGATGCAGGGGCAGGAGACTGCACTCGTCTCATCCGGGAGCCGGATTTTATAGTGTCTGAGTATTGGCCGCTGATGGGATTACACAGCGCCAGGGGGCCAGGTGGTGGGTGTGACCCCCGCCTACTGGAATTTGGAGGATCTGGGTGGAGGATGCTCGACTCCAATCTGAGTAGGCTTAGAGATCTCGGCCCCGGTACCTGCGTGGCTTTTTCCCTCTGCCAGTACCTTCATGTGTGCGGAGAGAGGTCTAGGCATGGTGGTGGCTGCTCCGGGAGGTCTTTGGCTGCTGGAGCCCTGGTCGGTGAGGGGAGGAAAGCTCAATCCGCTCCCCTCCAAGGGACCCCCGTGAGGAACAGCCAGACGCAGGGGCAGGAGACTGCACTGGTCTCGTCCGGGAGCTGGATTTTATAGTCTCTGAGTCTTGGCCGCTGATGGGATTAAAGGGCGCCAGGGGGACAGCTGATATGTGTGACCCCCGCCTATTGGAATTTGGAGGATCTGGGTGGAGGATGCTCGACTCCAATTCGAGTAGGCTTAGATATGTCGGCCCCGGAACCCGCGTGGCTTTGTCCTTTTGCCAGTATCTTCATATGTGCGGAGAGAGGTCTAGGCATGGTGGTGGCTGATCTAGGAGGTCTTCGGCTGCCGGAGCCCTGGTTCGGGCCGGGAGGAAAGCTCAACCCACTCCCCTCGAAGGACTCCGATGAGGAACAGCCAGAAGCAGGGGCAGGAGACTGCACTGGTCTCATCCGTGAGCCGGATTTTATAGTCTCTTGAGTCTTGGCCGCTGATGGGATTATACGGCGCCAGTGGGCCAGGTGGTGGGTGTGACCCCCGCCTACTTGGAATTTGGAGGATCTGGGTGGAGGATGCTCGACCCCAATCCGAGTAGGCTTAGAGATCTCGGCCCCGGAACCCGCGTAGCTTTGTCCCTCTGCCAGTACCTTCATGTGTGCGGAGAGAGAGTTCTCGGCATGGTGGTAGCTGGTCCGGGAGGTCTTCGGCTGGCGGAGCCCTGGTCGGGTAGGGGAGGAAAGCTCAACCCGCTCCCCTCTAGGGGACCCAGTGAGGAACAGTCAGACGCAGGGGCAGGAGACTGCACTCGTCTCTTCCGGGAGCTGGATTTTATATTCTCTGAGTCTTGGCCGCTGATGGGATTACATGGCGCCAGGGGGCCTGTTGGTGGGTGTGACCCCCGCCTACTGGAATTTGGAGGATCTGGGTGGAGGATGCTCGACTCCAATCCGAGTAGGCTTAGAGATCTCAGCCCCGGAACACGCGTGGGTTTGTCCCTCTGCCAGTACCTTTATGTGTGCGGAGAGAGCTCTCGACATGGTGGTGGCTGTTCTGGGAGGTCTTCGGTGCCGGAGCCCTGGTCGGGGCGGGCGGGGAGGAAAGCTCAACCCGCTCCCCTCCAAGGGACCCAGGTGAGGAACAGCCAGACGCAGGGGCAGGAGACTGCTATGTTCTCGTCCGGGAGTTGGATTTTATAGTCTCTGAGTCTTGGCCGCTGATGGGATTACACAGCGCCAGGGGACCAGGTGGTGTGTATGACCCTCGCCTACTGGAATTTGGAGGATCTGGGTGGAGGATGCTCGACTCCAATCCGAGTAGGCTTAGAGATCTCGGACCGGGAACCCGCGTGGCTTTGTCCCTCTGCCAGTACCTTCATGTGTGCGGAGAGTGGTCTCGGCATGTTGGTGGCTGGTCCAGGAGGTCTTTGGCTGCCTGAGCCCTGGTCGGGGCGGGGAGGAAAGCTCAACCCGCTCCCCTCCAAGGGACCCCGGTGAGGAACAGCCAGACGCAGGGGCAGTAGACTGCACTCGTCTTGTCCGGGAGCCGGATTTTATAGTCTCTGAGTCTTGGCCGCTGATGGGATTACACGGCGCCAGGAGGCCAGGTGGTGGGTGTGACCTCCGCCTACTGAAATTTGGAGGATCTGGGTGGAGGATGCTCGACTCCAATCCGAGTAGGCTTAGAGATCTCGGCCCCGGAAACCGCGTGGCTTTGTCCCTCTGCCAGTACCTTCATGTGTGCGGAGAGAGGTCTCGGCATGG
Source organism: Sorex fumeus (assembly GCF_029834395.1). NCBI lineage: Eukaryota > Metazoa > Chordata > Mammalia > Eulipotyphla > Soricidae > Sorex > Sorex fumeus. The sequence continues at coordinate 11,593,748 of NW_026606098.1, forward strand.
TGGTGGCTGGTCCAGGAGGTCTTCGGCTGCCTGAGCCCTGGTCAGGGCGGGGAGGAAAGCTGAACCCACTCCCTCCAAGGGACCCTGGTGAGGAAGAGCGACGCAGGGGCAGGAGACTGCTCTGTTCTCGTCTAGGAGCTGGATTTTATAGTCTCTGAGTCTTGGCCGCTGATGGGATTACACGCCGCCAGGGGGCCAGGTGGTGGGTGTGACCCCCGCCTACTGGATTTTGGATGATCTGGGTGGAGGATGCTTGACTCCAATCCGAGTAGGCTTAGAGATCTCGGCCCTGGAACCTGCGTGGCTTTTTCCCTCTGCCAGTACCTTCATGTGTGCAGAGAGAGTTCTAGGCATGGTGGTGGCTGGTCCGGGAGGTCTTCGGATACCGGAGCCCTGGTCGGTGAGGGGAGGAATGCTCAACCCGCTCCCCTCCAAGGGAGCCCGTGAGGAAGAGCCAGACGAAGGCCCAGGAGACAGCACTGGTCTCATCCGGGAGCTGGATTTTATACTCTCTGAGTCTTGGCCGCTGATGGGATTACACAGCGCCAGGGGACCAGGTGGTGTGTATGACCCCCGCCTACTGGAATTTGGAGGATCTGGGTGGAGGATGCTCGACTCCAATCCGAGTAGGCTTAGAGATCTCGGCCCCAGGAACACGCGAGGCTGTGTCCCTCTGCCAGTACCTTCATGTGTGCGGAGAGAGGTCTCGGCATGTTGGTGGCTGGTCCGGGAGGTCTTCGGATACCGGAGCCTTGGACGGTGAGGGGAGGAAAGCTCAACCCTCTCCCGTCCAAGGGACCCCGGTGAGGAACAGCCAGATGAAGGGGCAGGAGACTGCACTCGTCTCATCCGGGAGCCGGATTTTATAGTGTCTGAGTCTTGGCCGCTGATGGGATTACACGGCGCCGGGGGGTCAGGTGGTTGGTGTGACCCCTGACTATTGGAATTTGGAGGATCTGTTTGGAGGATGCTCGACTCCTATCCGAGTATGCTTAGAGTTCTCGGCCCCGTAAGCCGCGTGGCTATGTCCCTCTGCCAGTACCGTCATGTGTGCGGAGAGAGCTCTCGACATGGTGGTGGCTGTTCCGGGAGGTCTTCGGTGCCGGATCCCTGGTCGGGGCGGGGCGGGGAGGAAAGCTCAACCCGCTCTCCTCCAAGGGACCCAGGTGAGGAACAGCCAGACGCAGGGGCAGGAGACTGCTCTGTTCTCGTCCAGGAGCTGGATTTTATAGTCTCTGAGTCTTGGCCGCTGATGGGATTACACGGCGCCAGGGGGCCAGGTGGTGGGAGTGACCCCCGCCTACTGGATTTTGGAGGATCTGGGTGGAGGATGCTTGACTCCAATCCGAGTAGGCTTAGAGATCTCGGCCCTGGAACCTGCGTGGCTTTTTCCCTCTGCCAGTACCTTCATGTGTGCAGAGAGAGGTCTAGGCATGGTGGTGGCTGGTCCGGGAGGTCTTCGGATACCGGAGCCCTGGTCGGTGAGGGGAGGAATGCTCAACCCGCTCCCCTCCAAGGGAGCCCGTGAGGAAGAGCCAGACGCAGGGCCAGGAGACTGCACTGGTCTCGTCCGGGAGCTGGATTTTATACTCTCTGAGTCTTGGCCGCTGATGGGATTACACAGCACCAGGGGACCAGGTGGTGTGTATGACCCCCGCCTACTGGAATTTGGAGGATCTGGGTGGAGGATGCTCGACTCCAATCCGAGTAGGCTTAGAGATCTCTGCCCCGGAACCCGCGTGGCTTTGTCCCTCTGCCAGTACCTTCATGTGTGCGGAGAGAGGTCTCGGCATGGTGGTGGCTGGTCCAGGAGGTCTTCGGCTGCCTGAGCCCTGGTCAGGGCGGGGAGGAAAGTTGAACCCGCTCCCTCCAAGGGACCCTGGTGAGGAAGAGCGACGCAGGGCCAGGAGACTGCACTGGTCTTTTCCGGGAGCTGGATTTTATAGTCTCTGAGTCTTGGCCGCTGATGGGATTACACGGCGCCTGGGGGTCAGGTGGTTGGTGTGACCCCTGACTATTGGAATTTGGAGGATCTGTTTGGAGGATGCTCGACTCCTATCCGAGTATGCTTAGAGATCACGGCCCGGGAAGCCGCGTGGCTTTGTCCCTCTGCCAGTACCTTTATGTGTGCGGAGAGAGCTCTCGACATGGTGGTGGCTGTTCTGGGAGGTCTTCGGTGCCGGAGCCCTGGCCGGGGCGGGGCGGGGAGGAAAGCTCAACCCGCTCCCCTCCAAGGGACCCAGGTGAGGAACAGCCAGATGCAGGGGCAGGAGACTGCTCTGTTCTCGTCTGGGAGCTGGATTTTATAGTCTCTGAGTCTTGGCCGCTGATGGGATTACACGGCGCCAGGGGGCCAGGTGGTGGGTGTGTCCCCCGCCTACTGAAATTTGGAGGATCTGGGTGGAGGATGCTCGATTCCAATCCGAGTAGGCTTAGAGATCTCGGCCCCGGAAACCGCGTGGCTTTGTCCCTCTGCCAGTACCTTCATGTGTGCGGAGAGAGGTCTCGGCATGGTGGTGCCTGGTCTCAGAGGTCTTCGGATACCGGAGCCCTGGTCGGTGAGGGGAGGAAAGCTCAACCCGCTCCCCTCCAAGGGAGCCGGTGAGGAAGAGCCAGACGCAGGGGCAGGAGACCCCACGGGTCGCGTTCCGGAGCTGGATTTTATACTCTCTGAGTCATGGCCGCTGATGGGATTACACGGCGCCAAGGGGCCAGGTGGTGGGTGTGACCCCCGCCTACTGGAATTTGGAGGATCTGGGTGGAGTAGGCTCGACTCCAATCCGAGTAGGCGTAGAGATCTCGGCCCCGGAACAAGCGAGGCTGTGTCCCTCTGCCAGTACCTTAATGTGTGCGGAGAGAGGTCTCGGCATGGTGGTGCCTGGTCCGGGAGGCCTTCGGATACCGGAGCCCTGGTCGGTGAGGGGAGGAAAGCTCAACCCGCTCCCGTCCAAGAGACCCCGGTGAGGAACAGCCAGACGCAAGGGCAGGAGACAGCACTGGTCTCGTCCGGGAGCTGGATTTTATAGTCTCTTGAGTCTTGGCCGATGATGGGATTACCCGGCGCCAGGGGGCCAGGTGGTGGGTGTGACCCCCGCCTACTGGAATTTGGAGGATCTGGGTGGAGGATGCTCGACTCCAATCCGAGTAGGCTTAGAGATCTCGGCCCCAGGAACATGCGAGGCTGTGTCCCTCTGCCAGTACCTTCATGTTTGCGGAGAGAGGTATCGGCATGGTGGTGCCTGGTCCGGGAGGTTTTCGGATACCGGAGCCCTGGTCGGTGAGGGGAGGAAAGCTCAACCCGCTCCTGTCAAAGGGACCCTGGTGAGGAACAGCCAGACGCAGGGCAGGAGACACCACGGGTCTCGTCCGGGAGCTGGATTTTATAGTCTGAGTCTTGGACGCTGATGGGATTACACGGCGCCATGGGGCCAGGTGGTGGGTGTGACCCCCGCCTACTGGAATTTGGAGGATCTGGGTGGAGGATGCTCGACTCCAATCCGAGTAGGCTTAGAGATCTCGGCCCCGGAAACCGCGTGGCTTTGTCCCTCTGCCAGTACCTTCATGTGTACGGAGAGAGGTCTCGGCATGGTGGTGCCCGGTCTCGGAGGTCTTGGGATACCGGAGCCCTGGTCGTTAAGGGGAGGAAAGCTCAACCCGCTCCCGTCCAAGAGACCCCGGTGAGGAACAGCCAGACGCAAGGGCAGGAGACAGCACTGGTCTCGTCCGGGAGCTGGATTTTATAGTCTCTTGAGTCTTGGCCGCTGATGGGATTACACGGCGCCATGGGGCCAGGTGGTGGGTGTTACCCCCGCCTCCTGGAATTTGGAGGATCTGGGTGGAGGATGCTCGACTCCAATCCGAGTAGGCTTAGAGATCTCGGCCCCAGGAACACGCGAGGCTGTGTCCCTCTGCCAGTACATTCATGTGTGCGGAGAGAGGTATCGGCATGGTGGTGCCTGGTCCGGGAGGTCTTCGGATACCGGAGCCCTGGTCGGTGAGGGGAGGAAAGCTCAACCCGCTCCCATCAAAGGGACCCTGGTGAGGAACAGCCAGACGCAGGGCAGGAGACACCACGGGTCTCGTCCGGGAGCTGGATTTTATAGTCTGAGTCTTGGACGATGATGGGATTACACGGCGCCAGGGGGCCAGGTGGTGGGTGTGACCCCAGCCTACTGGAATTTGGAGGATCTGGGTGGAGGATGCTCGACCCCAATCCGAGTAGGCTTAGAGATCTCGGCCCCAGAACCCGCGTGGCTTTGTCCCTCTGCCAGTACCGTCATGTGTGCGGAGAGAGATCTCAGCATGGTGGTGGCTGGTCCGGGAGGTCTTAGGCTGCCGGAGCCCTGGTCGGGTTGGGGAGGAAAGTTCAACCCGCTCCCCTCCAAGGGACCCCGGTGAGGAACAGCCAGACGCAGGGGCAGTAGACTGCACTGGTCTCGTCCAGGAGCTGGATTTTAAAGTCTCTGATTCTTGGCCGCTGATGGGATTACACGGCGCCAGGGGGCCAGATGGTGGGTGTGACCCCCGCCTACTGGAATTTGGAGGATCTGGGTGGAGGATGCTCGACTCCAATCCGAGTAGGCTTAGAGATCTCGGCCCCAGAAACCGCGTGGCTTTGTCCCTCTGCCAGTACTTTCATGTGTGCGGAGAGAGGTCTCGGCATGGTGGTGGCTGGTCCGGGAGGTCTTCGGATACCGGAGCCCTGGTCGGGGAGGGGAGGAAAGCTCAATCCGCTCCCGTCCAAGGGACCCCGGTGAGGAACAGCCAGATGCAGGGGCAGAAGACTGCACTCATCTCATCCGGGAGCCGGATTTTATAGTGTCTGAGTCTTGGCCGGTGATGGGATTACACAGCGCCAGGGGGCCAGGTGGTGGGTGTGACCCCCGCCTACTGGAATTTGGAGGATCTGGGTGGAGGATGCTCGACTCCAATCCGAGTAGGCTTAGAGATCTCACCCCGACACCCGCGTGGCTTTGTCCCTCTGCCAGTACTTTCATGTGTGCGGAGAGAGGTCTCGGCATGGTGGTGGCTGGTCCGGGAGGTCTTCGGATACCGGAGCCCTGGTCGGTGAGGGGAGGAATGCTCAACCCGCTCCCCTCCAAGGGAGCCCGTGAGGAAGAGCCACACGCAGGGCCAGGAGACAGCACTGGTCTCGTCCGGGAGCTGGATTTTATACTCTCTGAGTCTTGGCCGCTGATGGGATTACACAGCGCCAGGGGACCAGGTGGTGTGTATGACCGCCGCCTACTGGAATTTGGAGGATCTGGGTGGAGGATGCTCGACTCCAATCCGAGTAGGCTTAGAGATCTCTGCCCCGGAACCCGCGTGGCTTTGTCCCTCTGCCAGTACTTTCATGTGTGCGGAGAGAGGTCTCGGCATGGTGGTGGCTGGTCCGGGAGGTCTTCGGATACCGGAGCCTTGGTCGGTGAGGGGAGGAAAGCTCAACCCTCTCCCGTCCAAGGGACCCCGGTGAGGAACAGCCAGATGAAGGGGCAGGAGACTGCACTCGTCTCATCCGGGAGCCGGATTTTATAGTGTCTGAGTCTTGGCCGCTGATGGGATTACACGGCGCCGGGGGGTCAGGTGGTTGGTGTGACCCCTGACTATTGGAATTTGGAGGATCTGTTTGGAGGATGCTCGACTCCTATCCGAGTATGCTTAGAGTTCTCGGCCCCGTAAGCCGCGTGGCTATGTCCCTCTGCCAGTACCGTCATGTGTGCGGAGAGAGCTCTCGACATGGTGGTGGCTGTTCCGGGAGGTCTTCGGTGCCGGATCCCTGGTCGGGGCGGGGCGGGGAGGAAAGCTCAACCCGCTCTCCTCCAAGGGACCCAGGTGAGGAACAGCCAGACGCAGGGGCAGGAGACTGCTCTGTTCTCGTCCAGGAGCTGGATTTTATAGTCTCTGAGTCTTGGCCGCTGATGGGATTACACGGCGCCAGGGGGCCAGGTGGTGGGAGTGACCCCCGCCTACTGGATTTTGGAGGATCTGGGTGGAGGCTGCTTGACTCCAATCCGAGTAGGCTTAGAGATCTCGGCCCTGGAACCTGCGTGGCTTTTTCCCTCTGCCAGTACCTTCATGTGTGCAGAGAGAGGTCTAGGCATGGTGGTGGCTGGTCCGGGAGGTCTTCGGATACTGGAGCCCTGGTCGGTGAGGGGAGGAATGCTCAACCCGCTCCCCTCCAAGGGAGCCCGTGAGGAAGAGCCAGACGCAGGGGCAGGAGACTGCACTGGTCTCGTCCGGGAGCTGGATTTTATACTCTCTGAGTCTTGGCCGCTGATGGGATTACACAGCACCAGGGGACCAGGTGGTGTGTATGACCGCCGCCTACTGGAATTTGGAGGATCTGGGTGGAGGATGCTCGAATCCAATCCGAGTAGGCTTAGAGATCTCTGCCCCGGAACCCGCGTGGCTTTGTCCCTCTGCCAGTACTTTCATGTGTGCGGAGAGAGGTCTCGGCATGGTGGTGGCTGGTCCGGGAGGTCTTCGGATACCGGAGCCCTGGTCGGTGAGGGGAGGAAAGCTCAACCCGCTCCCGTCCAAGGGACCCCGGTGAGGAACAGCCAGATGCAGGGGCAGGAGACTGCACTCGTCTCATCCGGGAGCCGGATTTTATAGTGTCTGAGTCTTGGCCGCTGATGGGATTACACAGCGCCAGGGGGCCAGGTGGTGGGTGTGACCCCCGCCTACTCGAATTTGGAGGATCTGGGTGGAGGATGCTCGACTCCAATCTGAGTAGGCTTAGAGATCTCGGCCCCGGAACCTGCGTGGCTTTTTCCCTCTGCCAGTACCTTCATGTGTGCGGAGAGAGGTCTAGGCATGGTGGTGGCTGCTCCGGGAGGTCTTTGGCTGCTGGAGCCCTGGTCGGGGCGGGGAGGAAAGCTCAATCCGCTCCCTTCCAAGGGACCCCGGTGAGGAACAGCCAGACGCAGGGGCAGGAGACTGCACTGGTCTCGTCCGGGAGCTGGATTTTATAGTCTCTGAGTCTTGGCCGCTGATGGGATTAAAGGGCGCCAGGGGGACAGCTGATAGGTGTGACCCCCGCCTATTGGAATTTGGAGGATCTGGGTGGAGGATGCTCGACTCCAATCCGAGTAGGCTTAGATATGTCGGCCCCGGAACCCGCGTGGCTTTGTCCCTTTGCCAGTATCTTCATATGTGCGGAGAGAGGTCTAGGCATGGTGGTGGCTGATCTAGGAGGTCTTCGGCTGCCGGAGCCCTGGTTCGGGCCGGGAGGAAAGCTCAACCCACTCCCCTCCAAGGACTCCGGTGAGGAACAGCCAGAAGCAGGGGCAGGAGACTGCACTGGTCTCATCCGTGAGCCGGATTTTATAGTCTCTTGAGTCTTGGCCGCTGATGGGATTATACAGCGCCAGTGGGCCAGGTGGTGGGTGTGACCCCCGCCTACTTGGAATTTGGAGGATCTGGGTGGAGGATGCTCGACCCCAATCCGAGTAGGCTTAGAGATCTCGGCCCCGGAACCCGCGTAGCTTTGTCCCTCTGCCAGTACCTTCATGTGTGCGGAGAGAGAGTTCTCGGCATGGTGGTAGCTGGTCCGGGAGGTCTTCGGCTGGCGGAGCCCTGGTCGGGTTGGGGAGGAAAGCTCAACCCGCTCCCCTCTAGGGGACCCAGTGAGGAACAGTCAGACGCAGGGGCAGGAGACTGCACTCGTCTCTTCCGGGAGCTGGATTTTATATTCTCTGAGTCTTGGCCGCTGATGGGATTACATGGCGCCAGGGGGCCTGTTGGTGGGTGTGACCCCCGCCTACTGGAATTTGGAGGATCTGGGTGGAGGATGCTCGACTCCAATCCGAGTAGGCTTAGAGATCTCAGCCCCGGAACACGCGTGGGTTTGTCCCTCTGCCAGTACTTTCATGTGTGCGGAGAGAGGTCTCGGCATGGTGGTGGATGGTCCGGGAGGCCTTCGGCTGCCAGAGCCTTGGTCGGGGCGGAGAGGAAAGCTCAACCAGCTCCTCTACAAGGGAGCCGGTGAGGAAGAGCCAGACGCAGGGCCAGGAGACAGCACTGGTCTCGTCCGGGAGCTGGATTTTATACTCTCTGAGTCTTGGCCGCTGATAGGATTACACGGCGCTAGGGGGCCAGGTGGTGGGTGTGACCTCCGCCTACTGAAATTTGGAGGATCTGGGTGGAGGATGCTCGACTCCAATCCGAGTAGGCTTAGAGATCTCGGCCCCGGAAACCGCGTGGCTTTGTCCCTCTGCCAGTACCTTCATGTGTGCGGAGAGAGGTCTCGGAATGTTGGTGGCTGGTCCGGCAGATCTTCGGCTGCCTGAGCCCTGGTCAGGGCGGGGAGGAAAGCTGAACCCGCTCCCTCCAAGGGACCCTGGTGAGGAAGAGCGACGCAGGGCCAGGAGACTGCACTGGTCTTTTCCGGGAGCTGGATTTTATAGTCTCTGAGTCTTGGCCGCTGATGGGATTACACGGCGCCTGGGGGTCAGGTGGTTGGTGTGACCCCTGACTATTGGAATTTGGAGGATGTGTTTGGAGGATGCTCGACTCCTATCCGAGTATGCTTAGAGATCTCGGCCCGGGAAGCCGCGTGGCTTTGTCCCTCTGCCAGTACTTTATGTGTGCGGAGAGAGCTCTCGACATGGTGGTGGCTGTTCTGGGAGGTCTTCGGTGCCGGAGCCCTGGTCGGGGCGGGGCGGGGAGGAAAGCTCAACCCGCTCCCCTCCAAGGGACCCAGGTGAGGAACAGCCAGACGCAGGGGCAGGAGACTGCTCTGTTCTCGTCCGGGAGCTGGATTTTATAGTCTCTGAGTCTTGGCCGCTGATGGGATTACACAGCGCCAGGGGACCAGGTGGTGTGTATGACCCTCGCCTACTGGAATTTGGAGGATCTGGGTGGAGGATGCTCGACTCCAATCCGAGTAGGCTTAGAGATCTCGGCCCCGGAAACCGCGGGGCTTTGTCCCTCTGCCAGTACCTTCATGTGTGCGGAGAGAGGTCTCGGCATGGTGGTGGCTGGTCCAGGAGGTCTTCGGCTGCCTGAGCCCTGGTCAGGGCGGGGAGGAAAGCTGAACCCACTCCCTCCAAGGGACCCTGGTGAGGAAGAGCGACGCAGGGGCAGGAGACTGCTCTGTTCTCGTCTAGGAGCTGGATTTTATAGTCTCTGAGTCTTGGCCGCTGATGGGATTACACGGCGCCAGGGGGCCAGGTGGTGGGTGTGACCCCCGCCTACTGGATTTTGGATGATCTGGGTGGAGGATGCTTGACTCCAATCCGAGTAGGCTTAGAGATCTCGGCCCTGGAACCTGCGTGGCTTTTTCCCTCTGCCAGTACCTTCATGTGTGCAGAGAGAGGTCTAGGCATGGTGGTGGCTGGTCCGGGAGGTCTTCGGATACCGGAGCCCTGGTCGGTGAGGGGAGGAATGCTCAACCCGCTCCCCTCCAAGGGAGCCCGTGAGGAAGAGCCAGACGCAGGGCCAGGAGACAGCACTGGTCTCGTCCGGGAGCTGGATTTTATACTCTCTGAGTCTTGGCCGCTGATGGGATTACACAGCGCCAGGGGACCAGGTGGTGTGTATGACCCCCGCCTACTGGAATTTGGAGGATCTGGGTGGAGGATGCTCGACTCCAATCCGAGTAGGCTTAGAGATCTCTGCCCCGGAACCCGCGTGGCTTTGTCCCTCTGCCAGTGCTTTCATGTGTGCGGAGAGAGGTCTCGGCATGGTGATGGCTGGTCCGGGAGGTCTTCGGATACCGGAGCCCTGGTCGGTGAGGGGAGGAAAGCTCAACCCGCTCCCGTCCAAGGGACCCCGGTGAGGAACAGCCAGATGCAGGGGCAGGAGACTGCACTCGTCTCATCCGGGAGCCGGATTTTATAGTGTCTGAGTCTTGGCCGCTGATGGGATTACACGGCGCCTGGGGGTCAGGTGGTTGGTGTGACCCCTGACTATTGGAATTTGGAGGATCTGTTTGGAGGATGCTCGACTCCTATCCGAGTATGCTTAGAGTTCTCGGCCCCGTAAGCCGCGTGGCTATGTCCCTCTGCCAGTACCGTCATGTGTGCGGAGAGAGCTCTCGACATGGTGGTGGCTGTTCCGGGAGGTCTTCGGTGCCGGATCCCTGGTCGGGGCGGGGCGGGGAGGAAAGCTCAACCCGCTCTCCTCCAAGGGACCCAGGTGAGGAACAGCCAGACGCAGGGGCAGGAGACTGCTCTGTTCTCGTCCAGGAGCTGGATTTTATAGTCTCTGAGTCTTGGCCGCTGATGGGATTACACGGCGCCAGGGGGCCAGGTGGTGGGAGTGACCCCCGCCTACTGGATTTTGGAGGATCTTGGTGGAGGATGATTGACTCCAATCCGAGTAGGCTTAGAGATCTCGGCCCTGGAACCTGCGTGGCTTTTTCCCTCTGCCAGTACCTTCATGTGTGCAGAGAGAGGTCTAGGCATGGTGGTGGCTGGTCCGGGAGGTCTTCGGATACCGGAGCCCTGGTCGGTGAGGGGAGGAATGCTCAACCCGCTCCCCTCCAAGGGAGCCCGTGAGGAAGAGCCAGACGCAGGGCCAGGAGACAGCACTGGTCTCGTCCGGGAGCTGGATTTTATACTCTCTGAGTCTTGGCCGCTGATGGGATTACACAGCACCAGGGGACCAGGTGGTGTGTATGACCCCCGCCTACTGGAATTTGGAGGATCTGGGTGGAGGATGCTCGACTCCAATCCGAGTAGGCTTAGAGATCTCTGCCCCGGAACCCGCGTGGCTTTGTCCCTCTGCCAGTACTTTCATGTGTGCGGAGAGAGGTCTCGGCATGGTGGTGGCTGGTCCGGGAGGTCTTCGATACCGGAGCCCTGGTCGGTGAGGGGAGGAAAGCTCAACCCGCTCCCGTCCAAGGGACCCCGGTGAGGAACAGCCAGATGCAGGGGCAGGAGACTGCACTCGTCTCATCTGGGAGCCGGATTTTATAGTGTCTGAGTCTTGGCCGCTGATGGGATTACACAGCGCCAGGGGGCCAGGTGGTGGGTGTGACCCCCGCCTACTGGAATTTGGAGGATCTGGGTGGAGGATGCTCGACTCCAATCTGAGTAGGCTTAGAGATCTCGGCCCCGGAACCTGCGTGGCTTTTTCCCTCTGCCAGTACGTTCATGTGTGCGGAGAGAGGTCTAGGTATGGTGGTCGCTGCTCCGGGAGGTCTTTGGCTGCTGGAGCCCTGGTCGGGGCGGGGAGGAAAGCTCAATCCGCTCCCTTCCAAGGGACCCCGGTGAGGAACAGCCAGACGCAGGGGCAGGAGACTGCACTGGTCTCGTCCGGGAGCTGGATTTTATAGTCTCTTGAGTCTTGGCCGCTGATGGGATTATACGGCGCCAGTGGGCCAGGTGGTGGGTGTGACCCCCGCCTACTTGGAATTTGGAGGATCTGGGTGGAGGATGCTCGACCCCAATCCGAGTAGGCTTAGAGATCTCGGCCCCGGAACCCGAGTAGCTTTGTCCCTCTGCCAGTACCTTCATGTGTGCGGAGAGAGAGTTCTCGGCATGGTGGTAGCTGGTCCCGGAGGTCTTCGGCTGGCGGAGCCCTGATCGGGTTGGGGAGGAAAGCTCAACCCGCTCCCCTCTACGGGACCCAGTGAGGAACAGTCAGACGCAGGGGCAGGAGACTGCACTCGTCTCTTCCGGGAGCTGGATTTTATATTCTCTGAGTCTTGGCCGCTCATGGGATTACATGGCGCCAGGGGGCCTGTTGGTGGGTGTGACCCCCGCCTACTGGAATTTGGAGGATCTGGGTGGAGGATGCTCGACTCCAATCCGAGTAGGCTTAGAGATCTCAGCCCCGGAACACGCGTGGGTTTGTCCCTCTGTCAGTACTTTCATGTGTGCGGAGAGAGGTCTCGGCATGGTGGTGGATGGTCCGGGAGGCCTTTGGCTGCCAGAGCCCTGGTCGGGGCGGGGAGGAAAGCTCAACCAGCTCCTCTACAAGGGAGCCGCTGAGGAAGAGCCAGACGCAGGGCCAGGAGACTGCACTGGTCTCGTCCGGGAGCTGGATTTTATACTCTCTGAGTCTTGGCCGCTGATAGGATTACACGGCGCTAGGGGGCCAGGTGGTGGGTGTGACCTCCGCCTACTGAAATTTGGAGGATCTGGGTGGAGGATGCTCGACTCCAATCCGAGTAGGCTTAGAGATCTCGGCCCCGGAAACCGCGTGGCTTTGTCCCTCTGCCAGTACCTTCATGTGTGCGGAGAGAGGTCTCGGCATGGTGGTGGCTGGTCCGGGAGGTCTTCGGCTGCCTGAGCCCTGGTCAGGGCGGGGTGGAAAGCTGAACCCGCTCCCTCCAAGGGACCCTGGTGAGGAAGAGCGACGCAGGGCCAGGAGACTGCACTGGTCTTTTCCGGGAGCTGGATTTTATAGTCTCTGAGTCTTGGCCGCTGATGGGATTACACGGCGCCTGGGGGTCAGGTGGTTGGTGTGACCCCTGACTATTGGAATTTGGAGGATCTGTTTGGAGGATGCTCGACTCCTATCCGAGTATGCTTAGAGATCTCGGCCCGGGAAGCCGCGTGGCTTTGTCCCTCTGCCAGTACCTTTATGTGTGCGGAGAGAGCTCTCGACATGGTGGTGGCTGTTCTGGGAGGTCTTCGGTGCCGGATCCCTGGTCGGGGCGGGGCGGGGAGGAAAGCTCAACCCGCTCCCCTCAAAGGGACCCAGGTGAGGAACAGCCAGACACAGGGGCAGGAGACTGCTCTGTTCTCGTCCGGGAGCTTGATTTTATAGTCTCTGAGTCTTGGCCGCTGATGGGATTACTCAGCGCCAGGGGACCAGGTGGTGTGTATGACCCCCGCCTACTGGAATTTGGAGGATCTGGGTGGAGGATGCTCGACTCCAATCCGAGTAGGCTTAGAGATCTCGGACCCGGAACCCGCGTGGCTTTATCCCTCTCCCAGTACCTTCATGTGTGCGGAGAGTGGTCTCGGCATGTTGGTGGCTGGTCCAGGAGGTCTTCGGCTGCCTGAGCCCTGGTCGGGGCGGGGAGGAAAGCTCAACCCGCTCCCCTCCAAGGGACCCCGGTGAGGAACAGCCAGACGCAGGGGCAGTAGACTGCACTCGTCTTGTCCGGGAGCCGGATTTTATAGTCTCTGAGTCTTGGCCGCTGATGGGATTACACGGCGCCAGGAGGCCAGGTGGTGGGTGTGACCTCCGCCTACTGAAATTTGGAGGATCTGGGTGGAGGATGCTCGACTCCAATCCGAGTAGGCTTAGAGATCTCGGCCCCGGAAACCGCGTGGCTTTGTCCCTCTGCCAGTACCTTCATGTGTGCGGAGAGAGGTCTCGGCATGGTGGTGGCTGGTCCAGGAGGTCTTCGGCTGCCTGAGCCCTGGTCAGGGCGGGGAGGAAAGCTGAACCCACTCCCTCCAAGGGACCCTGGTGAGGAAGAGCGACGAAGGGCCATGAGACTGTACTGGTCTCGTCCGGGAGCTGGATTTTATAGTCTCTGAGTCTTGGCCGCTGATGGGATTACACGGCGCCTGGGGTTCAGGTGGTTGGTGTGACCCCTGACTATTGGAATTTGGAGGATCTGTTTGGAGGATGCTCGACTCCTATCCGAGTATGCTTAGAGATCTCGGCCCCGGAAGCCGCGTGGCTTTGTCCCTCTGCCAGTACCTTTATGTGTGCGGAGAGAGCTCTCGACATGGTGGTGGCTGTTCTGGGAGGTCTTCGGTGCCGGATCCCTGGTCGGGGCGGGGCGTGGAGGAAAGCTCAACCCGCTCTCCTCCAAGGGACCCAGGTGAGGAACAGCCAGACGCAGGGGCAGGAGACTGCTCTGTTCTCGTCCAGGAGCTGGATTTTATAGTCTCTGAGTCTTGGCCGCTGATGGGATTACACGGCGCCAGGGGGCCAGGTGTGGGTGTGACCCCCGCCTACTGGATTTTGGAGGATCTGGGTGGAGGATGCTTGACTCCAATCCGAGTAGGCTTAGAGATCTCGGCCCTGGAACCTGCGTGGCTTTTTCCCTCTGCCAGTACCTTCATGTGTGCAGAGAGAGGTCTAGGCATGGTGATGGCTGGTCCGGGAGGTCTTCGGCTGCCGGAGCCCTGTTCGGGGTGGGGAGGAAAGCTCAACCCTCTCCCCTCCAAGGGACCCCGGTGGGGAACAGCCAGACGCAGGGGCAGGAGACTGCACTGGTCTCGTCCAGGAGCCGGATTTTATAGTCTCTGAGTCTTGGCCGCTGATGGGATTACACGGCACCAGGGGACCAGGTCGTGGGTGTGACCCCCGCCTACTGGAATTTGGAGGATCTGGGTGGAGGATGTTCGACTCCATTCCGAGTAGGCTTAAAGATCTCGGCCCCAGAACCCGCATGGCTTTGGCCCTCTGCCAGTACTTTCATGTGTGTGGAGAGAGGTCTCGGCATGGTGGTGGCTGTTCCGGGAGGTCTTTGGATACCGGAGCCCTGGTTGGTGAGGGGAGGAAAGCTCAACCCGCTCCCGTCCAAGGGACCCCGGTGAGGACCAGCCAGAAACAGGGGCAGGAGACTGCACTCGTCTCGTCCGGGAGCCGGATTTTATAGTCTCTGAGTCTTGGCCGCTGGTGGGATTACACAGCTCCAGGGGGCCAGGTGGTGGGTGTGACCCCCGCCTACTGGAATTTGGAGGATCTGGGTGGAGGATTCTCGACTCCAATCTGAGTAGGCTTAGAGATCTCGGCCCCAGAACCTGCGTGGCTTTTTCCCTCTGCCAGTACGTTCATGTGTGCGGAGAGAGGTCTAGGCATGGTGGTGGCTGGTCCGGGAGGTCTTTGGCTGTCTGAGCCCTGGTCGGGGCGGGGAGGAAAGCTCATTCCGCTCCCCTCCAAGGGACCCCGGTGAGGAACAGCCAGACGCAGGGGCAGGAGACTGCACTGGTCTCGTCCGGGAGCTGAATTTTATAGTCTCTTGAGTCTTGGCTGCTGATGGGATTACACGGTGCCAGGGGCCAGGTGGTGGGTGTGACCCCCGCCTACTGGAATTTGGAGGATCTGGGTGGAGGATGCTCGACTCCAATCCGAGTAGGCTTAGAGATCTCTGCCCCGGAACCCGCGAGGCTGTGTCCCTCTGCCAGTACATTCATGTGTGCAGAAAGAGGTCTCGGCATGGTGGTGGCTGGTCCGGGAGGTCTTCGGCTGCCGGAGCCCTGGTCCGGGTAGGGAGGAAAGCTCAACCCGCTCCCCTGCAAGGGACCCCAGTGAGGAACAGCCAGACGCAGGGGAAGGAGACTGCACTGGTCTCGTCCAGGAGCTGGATTTTATAGTCTCTGAGTCTTGGCCGCTGATGGGATTAAAGGGCGCCAGGGGGACAGGTGATTGGTGTGACCCCCGCCTACTGGAATTTGGAGGATCTGGGTGGAGGATGCTCGACTCCAATCCGAGTAGGCTTAGAGATCTTGGCCCCGGAAACCGCGTGGCTTTGTCCCTCTGCCAGTACCTTCAGTAGCCCAGTCGAGGCCCGCCCCTGACCCCAGATGCGCCGCCTGTCCACCTATCCCCGCTGGAGGACAGCACGGAACCCGCTACGCGTCCAGGCATGGGACCCGCCCGCCCAGCTGTCCATCGCCCCCCCCCATGCATGTGGGTTGGAGGAGCCCACCTGAGGCCCGCCCCTGACCCCAGACGCGCCGCCCGCCCACTGATTCCCGCCGGAGAACAGCGCGAACCCTGCCGCGCGTCCAGCTCCGGATCCAGCCCGCCCAGTAGTTCATCGGCCTCCCCCATCTAGGTGGGTTGCAGGAACCAAGCCAGGCACGCCCCTGACCCCAGATATTCCGCCCGCCCACGGATCCCCGCCTGAGGACAGCGCGGACACTGCCACGCGTCCCGCTCAGGAACAGGCCCGCCAAGCAGTCCATCGGGCCCCCCATCCAGGTGGATTGGAAGAGCCCAGCCGAGGCCCTCCCCTCACCCTAGAACAGGCCGCCCGCCCACAGATCCCCACCAGAGAACAGCGCAGACACTGCCGCGTGTCCAGCTCCGGGACCGCCCGCCCAGCAGTCCATCAGCCTCCCCCATATTGGTGGGTTTGGGGAGCCCAGCCGAGGCCCGCCCATGACCCCAGATGCGCCGCCTGCTCACCGATCCCCGCCGGAGGACAGCACGGGCACCGCCGCGCGTCCCACTCCGGAACTGGCCCGCCAAGCAGTCCATTGGGCCCCCCATCCAGGTGGATTGGAGGATCCCAGCCGAGGCCCTCCCCTGACCCTAGACAGGCCGCCCACCGACTGATCCACGCCGTAGGACAGCATGGACCCCACCGCGCGTCCAGCTCCGGGACCGCCCGCCCAACAGTCCATCGTCCTCCCCCATCCTGGTGGGTTTGAGGAGCCCAGCCGAGGCCCGCACCTGACCCCAGATATGGTGCCCGCCCACCGATTTCCGCTGAAGAACAGTGCGAAATGCGCCGTGCGTCCAGCTCTGGGACCGGCCCGTCCAGCAGTCCATCGCCCCCCCATTCCAGGTGCGTTGGAGGAGCCCAGCCAATGCCCGCCCCTGACCCCAGACGCGCCGCCCGCCCACCGATCCCCGCCGGAGGACAGCGCGGACCCCACCACGCATCCAGCTCCGGAACCGGCCCGCCCAGCATTCCATCGCCCCGCCCCCATTCAGGAGGGTTGGAGGAGCCCAGCCGAGGGCTGCCCCTGACCCAAGATGCGCCGCCCGCCCACCGATTTCCGCCAGACACCACGTACCATGCCACCCGTCCAGCTCCGGGACCGGCCCGCCCAGCAGTCCATCGGCCCCCCCCCCCCCCATCCAGGAGAGTTGGAGGAGCACAGCAGAGGCCCGCCCCTGACCCCAGACGCGCAGCCCACACACCGATCCCCGCCGGAGAACAGTGAGGACCCCGCTGCGCGTCCACCTCTGGGACCGGCCTGCCCAGCAATCCATCGGCCCCCCCTTCGAGGTGGGTTGGAGGAGCCCAGTCCAGGCCCGCCCATAACCCAGACGCGCCGCCCGTCCACCGATCCCCACCGGAGGACAGTGCGGACCCCGCCGCGTGTGCATCTCCGGGACTGGCCCGTCCAGCAATCCATCGGTCCCCCTGATCCGGGTGGGTTGGAGGAGCTCAGCTGAGGCACGCCCCCGACCCCAGACGTGCCGCCCGCCCACCGATCCCCGCCAGAGGACAGCGTGGACCCCACCGCGCGTCCAGCTCTGGGACCGGCCCACCCAGCAATCCATCGACCCCCCCCCCAATGCAGGTGGATTGGAGGACCACAGCCGAGGCGCGCCCCTGACCCCAGAAGCGCCGCCTGCCCACGGATCCCGCCTGAGGACAGTGCGGACGCTGCCGCGCTTCCAGCTCTGGAACCGCCCTCCCAGCAGTCCATAAGCTCGCCCCATACAGGTGGGTTGGAGGAGCCCAGCTGAGGCCCGCCCCTGACCCCAGACGCACCGCCCGCCCACCGATCCCCACCGGAGGACAGCGTGGACCTCGCCGTGCGTCCAGCTCCGGGACCGGCCCGCCCAGCAGTCCATAGGCCCCCCCCCCCCATCAAGGTGGCTTCGAGGAGCCCAGCTGAGACCTGACCCTGACACCAGACGCGCCGCCCGACCACTGATCCCCGCCGTAGGACAGTGCGGACCTCGCCGCACATCCAGCTCCAGGACCGGCCCGCCCAGCAGTCTATTGGCCCCCCCCATCCCGGTGGGTTGGAGGAGCTCAGCCGAGGCCCGCCCCCGACCCCAGACGTGCCGCCCGCCCACCGATCCCCGCCGGAGGACAGCGCGGACCCTGCTGCGCGTCCAGCTCCGGGACAGCCCGCCCAGCAGTCCATCGGCCTCCCCCATCCTGGTGGGTTTGAGGAGCCCAGCCGAGGCCCGCACCTGACCCCAGATGTGAAGCCCACCCACCGATCTCCACTGAAGGACAGTGCGAACCCCGCCGCGCGTCCAGCTCCGGGACCGGCCCGCCCAGCAATCCATCGCCCCCCCAATCCAGGTGGGTTGGAGTAACCCAGCCGAGGCGGGCCACTGACCACAGACGCGCCGCCCACCCACCGATACCCGCTGGAGGACAGTGTGGACTCCGGACTGTGTCCAGCTCCGGGACCAGCCCGACCAGCAGTCCATCGGCCTCCCCCATCCAGGTGGGTTGCAGAAGCCAAGCCGAGGCACGCCCCTGACCCCAGATGCGCCGCCCGCCCACAGATCTCCGCCTGAGGACAGTGCGGGCACCGCCACGCGTCCCGCTCCAGTACTGGCCCGCCAAGCAGTCCATCGGGCCCCCCATCCAGGTGGGTTGGAGGAGCCCAGCCGACACCCTCCCCTGACCCTAGACAGGCCGCCCGCCCACAGATCCCCGCCAGAGAACAGCGCGGACACGGCCGTGCGTCCAGCTCCGGGACCGGCCCACCCAGCAGTCCATCGCCCCCCCCCCGATGCAGGTGGGTTGGAGGAGCACTGCCGAGGCGAGCCCCTGACCCCAGACGTGCCGCCCGCCCACCGATCCCCGCCGGAGGACAGCGCGGACCCCGCCACGCGTGCTGCTCCGGGACAGCCCGCCCAGCAATCCATCGCCCCCCCAATCCAGGTGGGTTGGAGTAACCCAGCCGAGGCGGGCCACTGACCACAGACGCGCCGCCCACCCACCAATACCGGCTGGAGGACAGTGTGGACTCCGGACTGCGTCCAGCTCCGGGACCTTCCCGACCAGCAGTCCATCGGCCTCCCCCATCCAGGTGGGTTGCAGAAGCCAAGCCGAGGCACGCCCCTGACCCCAGATGCGCCGCCCGCCCACAGATCTCCGCCTGAGGACAGTGCGGGCACCGCCACGCGTCCCGCTCCAGTACTGGCCCGCCAAGCAGTCCATCGGGCCCCCCATCCAGGTGGGTTGGAGGAGCCCAGCCGAGGCCCTCCACTGACCCTAGACAGGTCGCCCGCCCACGGATCCCCGCCAGAGAACAGCGTGGACCTCGCCTGCGTCCAGCTCCAGGACTGGCCCGCCCAGCAGTCCATCGCCCCCCCCATCCAGGTGGGTTGGAGGAGCCCAGCCCAGGCCCGCCCCTGACACCTGACGCGCCAACCGCCCACTGATTCCCATTGGAGGACAGAGTGGACCCCACCGCGCGTACAGCTCCGGGACCGGCCCTCCCAGCAGTCCATTGGCCCCCCCATCCAGATGGGTTGGAGGAGCGCAGCCGAGGCCCACCCCTGACCCCAGACGCGCAGCCCGTCCACCGATCCCCACCGGTGGACAGCGCGGACCCCGCTGCGCGTCCACCTCTGACTGGCCCGCCCAGCAATCCATCGGCGACCCCCTCCAGGTGGGTTGGAGGAGCCCAGCCCAGGCCCGCCCCTGACCCAGACGTGCCGCCCGTCCACCGATCCACGCTGGAGGACAGCGCGGATCCCGCCGCGCGTGCATCTCTGGGACCGGCCCACCCAGCAATCGATCGGCCCCCCGATCCAGGTGGGTTGGAGGAGCCCAGCCGAGGCCCGCCCCTGACCCCAGACGCGCAGCCCACCCACCGATCCCCGCCGGAGGACAGCGCGGATCCCGTCGCGCGTGCATCTCTGGGACCGGCCCGCCCAGCAATCCATCGGCCCCCCGATCCAGGAGGGTTGGAGGAGCCCAGCCGAGGCCCGCCCCTGACCCCAGACGCGCTGCCCGCCCACTGATCCCCGCCGGAGGACAGCGTGGACCTCGCCGCGCATCCAGCTCCGGGACCGGCCCGCCCAGCAGTCCATCAGCCCCCCCCATCAAGGTGGCTTTGAGGAGCCCAGCCGAGACCCGACCCTGACACCAGACGCACCGCCAGCCCACCGATCCCCGCTGTAGGACAGCGCGGACCTCGCCGCGCCTCCAGCTCCAGGACCGGCCCGCCCAGCAGTCCATTGCCCCCCCCATCCCGGTGGGTTGGAGGAGCTCAGCTGAGGCCCGGCCCCGACCCCAGACGTGCCGCCTGCCCACCGATCCCCGCCAGAGGACAGCGTGGACCCCGCTGAGTATCGAGCTCCGGGACCACACGCCCAGCAGTCCATCAGCTCCACCCATCCAGGTGGGTTGGAGGAGCCCAGCCGAGGTCCGCCCCTGACACCAGACGCACCGCCCGCTCACCGATACCCGCCGCAGGATAGCGTGGACCCCGCCACGCGTCCAACTCCGGGACCGGCCCGCCCAGCAGTCCATCGGCCCCCCAATCCAGGTGGGTTGCAGGAGCCCAGCCGAGGCCTGCCCCTGACCCCAGATGCGCCGCCCGCCCACCGATCCCCGCTGAAGGACAGCGCGGAACCCGCCCCGCGTCCAGGCATGGGACCGGCCCGCCCAGCAATCCATTGGCCCCCCATCCAGGTGGGTTGGAGGAGCCCAGCCGAGGCCCGCCCCTGACACCAGATGCGCTGCCCGCCCACTGTTCCCCGCCGGAAGACAGCGCGAACCCCGCCACGCGTCCATCTCGGGGACCGCCCGCCCAGCAGTCCATTGCCCCCACCTTCCAGGTGGGTTTGAGGAGCCCAGCTGAGGCCCAACCCTGACCCCAGACGCGCCGCTGCCAACCGATTCCCGCTGGAGGACAGCGCGGACCCCGCCACGCGTCCAGCTCGGGGACCGCCCGCCCAGCAGTCCATCGCCCCCCCCATCCAGGTGGGTTGGAGGAGCCCAGCCCAGGCCTGCCCAAGAGCCCAGATGCGCCGCCCGCCCACCGATCCCCGCCGGCGGACAGCGCGGTCCCCGCCGCGCGTCCAGCTCTGGGACCAGACGGCCCAGCAGTCCATCGGTCCCCCCATCCAGGTGGGTTGGAGGAGCCCAGCCGAGGCCCGCCACTCACCCCAGACACGTCAACCGCCCACCGATTCCCGCCGGTGGATAGAGCGGACTCCGCCGCGCATCCAGCTCCGGGACCAAGACGCCCAGCAGTCCATCGGCCTCCCCATCCAGGTGGGTTGGAGGAGCCCAGCCGAGGCCCTCCCCTGACCCCAGACGTGCCGCCCGCTCACCAATCCCCGCCGGAGGACAGTGCGGACACCGTCGCGCGTCCAGCTGCAGGACAGGAGCGCCCAGTAGTCCATCAGCCCCCCCATCCAGGTGGGTTGGAGGAGTGCAGCCGATTCCCGCCCTTGACGCCAGACGCGCCGCCCGCCCACCGATCCTCGCCGGAGGACAGTGTGGACCCTGCCTCACGTCCACCTCCAGGACCGGTCCTCCCAGCAGTCCATCAACCACCACCATCAAGGTGGCTTCAAGGAGCCCAGCCCAGTCCCGCCCCTGACCCCAGACGAGCCGCCCGCCCACCGATCCCTGATGGAGGACAGCGCGGACCCCGCCACGCGTCCAGCTCCGGGACCGGCCCGCCCAGCAGTCCATAGGCCCCCCCCATCCAGGTGGGTTGGAGGAGCCCAGCCGATGCCCGCCCCTGATCCCAGGCGTGCCGCCCGCCCACCGATCCCCGCCGAAGGACAGTGCGGACCTCGCCACGCGTCCAGCTCCGGAACTGCCCACCCAGCAGTCCATCAGCTCGCCCCATACTGGTGGGTTGGAAGAGCCCAGCCGAGGCCCGAACCCTGACCCCAGACGCGCCACCCGCACACCGTTCCCTGCTGGAGGACAGCGCGGACCCCGCCACCTGACCAGCTTCGGGACCGGCCCACCCAGCAGTCCAACGGCCCCCCCCATCCAGGTGGGTTGGAGGAGCCCAGCCGAGGCCCGCCCCTGATCCCAGATGCGCCGCCGCCCACCGATCCCCGCCGGAGCACAGCGCGGACCCCGCCGTGCGTGCAGCTCTGGGACCGCCCGCCCAGGTGTCCATCGGCTCGCCCCATCAAGTTGGTTTGGAGGAGCGCAGCCGAGGCCCGCTCCTGACCCCAGACGCTCCGCCCGCCCACCGAATCCCGCCGGAGGACAGCGCGGACCCTGCCGAGCGTCCAGCGCTGGGACCGGCCCGCCCTGCAGTCCATCGCCCCCCCCCATCCAGGTGGGTTGGAGTAGCCCAGACAATTCCCGCCCTTGACGCCAGACTCGCCGCCCAGCCACCGATCCCCGCCGGAGGACAGCGCGGACCCCGTCGCGCGTCCAGCTCCGGGATCGGCCCGCCCAGCAGTCCATCACCCCCGCCCCATTCAGGTGGTTTGGAGGAGCCCAGCCGAGGCCCGCCCCTGACCCCAGACGTGCCGCCCAGCCACCGATCTCCGCCAGCGGACAGCGTGGACCCCGCCTCGCGTCCAGCTCAGGGACCTGCCCGCCAAGCAGTCCATCGCCCCCCCCCGCCATTAGGTGGGTTGGAGGAGCCCAGCGAGGCCCGCCCCTGACCCCAGATGCGCCGCCCGGCCACTGATCCCCGCCGAAGGACAGTGTGGACCTCGCCACGCGTCCAGCGCTGGGACCGGCCCACCCTGCAGTCCATCGCCCCCCCCATCCAGGTGGGTTGGAGGAGCCCAGCCGACGCCCGCCCCTGACCCCAGACGTGCCGCCCGGCCACCGAACCCCGCCGAAGGACAGCGTGGACCCCGCTGCGCGTCCAGCTCCGGGACCCGCCCGCCCCGCAGTCCATCGGCCCCCACATCCAGGTGGGTTGGAGGAGCCCAGCCGAGGCCCGCCCCTGACCACAGACGCGCCACCCGTCCACCGATCTCCGCCGGAGGACAGCGCGGACCTCGCCGCGCGTCCACCTCAGGAACTGGCCCGCCCCGCAGTCCATCGGCCACCCCCATCCAGGTAGGTTTGAGGATCCCAGCCAAGGCCTGCCTCCGACCCCAGACGCGCCGCCCGCCCACCAATCCCTGCCGGAGGACAGCGCGGAATCCGCCGGGTGTCCAGCTCCGGGACCTGCCCGCCCAGTAGTCCATCGCGCCCCCCCCATGCAGGTGGGTTGAGGAGCCTAGCCGAGGCCCGCCCCGACCCCAGACGTGCCGCCCGCCCACCGAATCCCGCTGGAGGACAGCGCGGAGCCTGCCGCGCATCCAGGTCAAGGACCGGCCCGCCAAGCAGTTCATCGGCCACCCCCCATCCAGGTGGGTTGGAGGAGCCCTGCAGAGGCCCGCCCCTGACCCCAGTCGCACCACCCGTCCACCAATCACTGCCGGAGGACAGCGTGGACCCCACAGCGCGTCCAGCTCTGGGAATGGCCCGCCAGCAGTCCATCGCCCCCCCCATCCAGGTGGGTTGGAGTAGCCCAGACGATTCCCGCCCTTGACGCCAGACTCACCGCCCGACCACCGATCCCCGCCGGAGGACAGCGCGGACCCTGCCGCGCGTCCAGCTCCGGGACCGGCCCGCCCAGCAGTCCATCACCCCCACCCCATTCAGGTGGTTTGGAGGAGCCCTGCAGAGGCCCGCCCCTGACCCCAGACGTGCCGCCCAGCCACCGATCTCCGCCGGCGGACAGCGTGGACCCCGCCGCGCGTCCAGCTCAGGGACCTGCCCGCCAAGCAGTCCATCGCCCCCCCCATCCAGGTGGGTTGAAGGAGCCCAGCGAGGCCCGCCCCTGACCCCAGATGCGCCGCCCGGCCACCGATCCCCGCCGAAGGACAGCGCGGACCTCGCCATGCGTCCAGCTCAGGGACCGGCCCGCCAAGCAGTCCATCGCCCCCCCCCATCCAGGTGGTTTGGAGGAGCCCAGCCGAGGCCCGCCCCTGACCCCAGACGCGCCGCCCGGCCACCGATCCCCACCGAAGGACAGCGCAGACCCCGCTGCGCGTCCAGCTCCTGGACCTTCCCGCCCAGCAGTCCATCGGCCCCCCCATCCAGGTGGGTTGGAGGAGCCCAGCCGAGGCCCGCCCCTGACCCCAGACGCGCCGCCGCCCACCAATCCCCGCCGGAGGACAGCGCGGACCCCGCCGCGCGTGTAGCTCCGGGACCACATGCCCGGCTGTCCATCGGCTCGTCCCATCAAGTTGGTTTGGAGGAGCGCAGCCGAGGCCCGCTCCTGACACCAGACACTCCGCCCGCCCACCGATCTCCGCCGGAGGACAGTGCGGACCACGCCTCGCGTCCACCTCAGGGACCGGCCCGCCCCACAGTCCATCGCCCCCCCCATCCAGGTGGGTTGGAGGATCCCAGCCGAGGCCCGCCCCCGACCCCAGACACGCCGCCCGCCCACCGATCCCCACAGGAGGACAGCGCGAACCCCGCCGCGTGTCCAGCTCCGGGACCAGCCCGCCCAGCAGTCCATTGGCAGCCCCATCCAGGTGGGTTGGAGGAGCCCAGCCGAGGCCCGCCCCTGACCTTAGACACGCCACCCGCCCACCGATTCCCGCCGGAGGACAGCCGGACCCCACCGTGGGTCCTGCTCCGGGACTGGCCCGCCCAGCAGTCCATCGCCCCCCCCCCCCCATCCAGGTGGGTTGGAGGAGCACAGCCGAGGCCCGCCCCTGACCCCAGACGTGCCGCCCGGCCACCGATCCCCGCCGAAGGACAGCGCGGACCCCGCTGCGCGTCCAGCTCCGGGACCCGCCCGCCCCGCAGTCCATCGGCCCCCACATCCAGGTGGGTTGGAGGAGGCCAGCCGAGGCCTGACCCCGACCACAGACGCGCCGCCCGTCCACCGATCTCCGCTGGAGGACAGCACGGACCTCGCTGCGTGTCCACATCAGGGACCGGCCCGCCCCGCAGTCCATCGCCCCCCCCCCATCCAGGTGGGTTTGAGGATCCCAGCTGAGGCCTGCCTCCGACCCCAGATGCGCCGCCCGCCCACCGATCCCTGCCGGAGGACAGCGCGGAATCCGCCGGGTGTCCAGCTCCGGGACCTGCCCGCCCAGCAGTCCATCGCCCCCCCCCCCCCATGCAGGTGGGTTGGAGGAGCCTAGCCGAGGCCCGCCCCTGACCCCAGACGTGCCGCCCGCCCACCGAATCCCGCTGGAGGACAGCGCGGAGCCTGCCGCGCATCCAGCTCAGGGACCGGCCCGCCAAGCAGTTCATCGCCCCCCCCCCCCCATCCAGGTGGGTTGGCGGAGCCCTGCAGAGGCCCGCACCTGACCCCAGTCGCACCACCCGTCCACCGATCACCGCCGGATGACAGCATGGACCCCACCGCGCGTCCAGTCTGGGAACGGCCCGCCCAGCAGTCCATCGCCCCCCCATCCAGGTGGGTTGGAGTAGCCCAGATGATTCCCGCTCTTGACGCCAGACTCGCTGCCCGCCCACCGATCCCCGCCGGAGGACAGCGCGGACCCCGCCGCTCGTCCAGCTCAGGGACCTGCCCGCCAAGCAGTCCATCGCCCCCCCATCCAGGTGGGTTGGAGGAGCCCAGCCGAGGCTCGCCCCCGACCCCAGAACCACCGCCTGCCCACCAATCCCCGCCAGAGTACAGTGCGGACCCCGCCGCGCGTCCAACTCCGGGACCAGCCCACACATCATTCCATCGGCCCTCCCCATCCAGGTGGGTTGGAGGAGCCCAGCCGAGGCCCGCCCCTGACCCTAGACACGCCGCCCACCCACCGATCCCCGCCGGAGGACAGCCGGACCCCACCGTGGGTCCTGCTCCGGGACCGGCCCGCCCAGCAGTCCATCGGCCCCCCCCCCGTCCAGGTGGGTTGGAGGAGCCCAGCCGAGGCCCGCACTGACCCCAGACACTCCGCCCGCCCACCGATACCCACTGGAGGACAGCGCGGACCCCGCCGTGCATCCAGCTCTGGCACCGGCCAGCCAAGCAGTCCAGAAGCTTAGGAGCCCAAGCTCAAGGTACTAGTAAGGGGTGTCCCCTGAGAGCACTGGCTTGGCCAACTGCTGGCCCTCACCTGTGGCGGTGGCTAAAGAGCTCCCTGGCTCTCTTCTGTTCTCTCTGTTGTTGTTCTGAGGCCGTACCCAGCAGTACACAAGGGTTACTCTGGGCAGTCTCAGGGATTGAACCCTGATAAGGCAAGTGCCTCACCCCTGTGCTCTCTCTCCAGCCCCTCACTGGGTTTCCTTCCAAAGGACACGATTCAATTCATGGGGACGCCAGGCTCGTGATCGCATCACCCTCCTAGCACCATTCCCTCGATGATTTAACGGCAACTGAAGAATTTGGGATCGAGCATTCATGGAGTCGCTGAGCACATTGCTGGCTATTGAATCTCCACTTTGTTTTGTTGGAGCAGCTGGACCCCAAGGGACAAGCTGGGAGAGGGTTCTCTGGGTAGTGAGTCTGCCTGGCATCCACGAGACCTCGACTGGGACCCCAGTGCCGTGGCCTACACCAAGTGCATGCTGACAGTGCTCAAAACCCAGCCCTCTACACTCTTTCCAGCCAGCGCAGTGGAACACCAGCAACCAAGGGCTATAATCCCGGGGGGCATGGCCCAAGAGACAGACATTGCAGCAAGCCCTGTCAACATCACAAACAGAATGCACGGGAGTGCCACAAGGAAACAGGGTCGCTGGAATACCTATGCAAGCACCTCGCCTGTGCCCAACACCCCCCCACTCCCATCACAAAGAGAACAGGGGGCTAGGATAGATCGGGCAGCAGGAGGGCTCTGACTTTGCACACAGCCAACGGGTTTCAATCCCAGGCGCCCCAGAGGTCCCCCAAACATCCCCGAGTGCAGAGTCAGGAGGAACGTTTGAGCATTCCTAGCTGTGGTCCCAAAACAAAACAAAACGAAACAAATAGGAAGAGAAAATAAAAAATAAAAAGTAACAGACAGAAGGGGCAGTGGCAAAGCCACCACAGTATCTCGCCTGTATGGCAAAGCCAGGCAAGCTACCCACGACGTACTCGATATGCCAAACACAGTAACAACAAGTCTCAAAATGGAGACGTTACTGGGCCTGCTCAAGCAAATCGATGACCGGGAGGACAGCTAATAAATAATTTAGAAAGTGTTAGACATTTTCAGACTAATGACCTGAGCATTGCTAGGTGTGCCTAAGTATCTCAGCTGGAATGCAGTTCTCTGATGTATGCATTTGACAGTAATAAAGAGGAAACACACTTTAAGAATTCTTAAATTTAAGCCAGGACAGAGGGCTCCGTGGGTGTGGGCACATGTTTTGCATTGCCAAGCCCAGGGTCTATGACCACACCACCCTGAAGGCACCAATTTCATCTGTTCTCAGAAGCGAAGCCCAGGGTTCGAGTCCTGGCATCACGTGGCCCTCTGGGGCCACCGGGTGTGACTCAAATCTGGCCTCAAAATACTAACTGAGATATTCATTTATATTACTGGGTTGGGGGGGAGGTTTGTTTGTTTGTTTGCTTTCGTGGTCACACCCGACAATGCACAGGGATTACCCTGGCTTATGCACTCAGTAATTACTCCTGGCAGTGCTTGGGAGACCATATGGGATGCTGGGAATCGAACCCGGGTCAGCCACAAGCAAGACAAATGATCTACTTGCTGTGCTATCGCTCCAGCCCCTATTTTACCAGGTATTTTGTAGGCCTTCTAGGACTATGGATTTTGTGTTTTCTACCTATGTGAGGGTAATTTTTGAGGGCAAAACAAAATAACACATATCAAGCTCTAAGCTAAGTGTTCATTATAGAACCGTAACATGCTTTCACTCCCTGCTCTTCCAGTAGAATCTCCAGATTCTGACACTGCAATAACAGCAAGACACAGCTGGAGCTGTCCCCCTCACACACACTCCTGGGAAAGAGCCATTCGCTGCTGCCACAGAGGCACTAGACAGATCCCTTTGGGAAGCGCACCCTCGTCTGCAGCTGAAGTCGTCACATCCATTGCAGGAAATAACCGTTAGTGAGCTCCAGAGGGAAAAAGAAGAACCCCAATAAAATCTGAAATTCAAGTTCCAAATTGACATTTAGGCTCTGTCGTCACAAAGCCACAAGAGTCAGAAAAAGAAATTTTTTGCAGTTTCTCCCCATGCAAAACCAAACTTTCATCTGTGATTTCCAGGATGCACCTTTTTCCCTGAGACTTTCTCTCCAAAGTCTTTGCGAGCCTGCCTCATCCGTGAAGTAAGCGCCTCATTTACATACAAATCTTTGACTGATGGATCCAGAGGCCCCAGTCCACCACTCGCTCTGTGCACCTGGTATTGGTATTCTCAAATGAGAGGTCAAGAGCTTTTTCACTTCAGGCCGCAATTTTTCAATCACAGGGAAATCAGTTCCATTCAATTACCCCATGCTGTACGCTCCACAGATAAAATGTTTTGATTGCACAGGCAAAAGAATTGCGGATATCAGCTCTTGAGGGAATATTCTGAAAGAATATATATGTATATATACACACAATAAAGCCTATTTTATATATATATTTATATCTCTTTTTCATTTCCACCATCAAAAGCCCCCAGTACTGCTATCGCTTCATCTCTCACATTATGTGGTGAGGCTGCTTACCCACACTTGTGGGGTGCTATCTCTACTTTCCCTCCTTCTTTATTACGAGGAGAAGCTAGAGAGGTAGCTCAAGGGGGACCACACATGCCTAGAATGTGCGAGATCCTGAGTTAGGTACCCAGAGTTGTATGGCCTACCCCCAACTCCAGCGCCACTGCATGTGACTCTGACGGCTCCCCTGAGTACCAAACTGTCAGGTAGCGCCAGGAGGGATCCTGCCTGCCCTGCCCCCCACCCCAAACACTGCTATTTCAGGAAACACATCAGGGGCCACAGAGGTAGCACAGTGGGTAGGGCATATGCCTTACATGCAGCCAACTGGGTTGAATCCTTGGCATCCTGTGTAGGTTCCTGAACCTTGCCAGGAGTAGTACTGCAGCACCTCTGGGTGTAGCCCCCCCCCAAAAAAATCAGACAAAAATGAGGCCCCACGCAGGTAGTTCAGCAGGCTCATACTTTGCATGCGGGAGGCATGGGTTGGGTATCTGGCACCATATGAAAGGCCTAAATGTCCCCTGACCACCACTAGGGGTAACTACCCCCAGCACAGACAGAGCCAGGAGTCTTCCCTGAGCATCACCAGGTATGGTCAAAACATAACCCTAAAATTAAGGATTTGGGGCTATATAGGAAGGTGCTTGCCTGGCACACCACTGCCCTGTTCGAACCACCCCACGTGGTCCCCAAACCCCCAAGCACAGAGCCAGAAGTAAGCCCTGAGCACCACTAGCTATGGCCCCCAAAGGAAAATGAGAATACAGGGGATGAGGACAGCTTAACAGGCTTGGGTGCACCCTTGCATGCAGGAAGCCCTGGTTGAATCCTCAGTAGCCCCTGGTCCCTTAAAGGCTACTGCTAACGACACTCAAGCACAAAACCAGACACAGTCTTTGAGCACCATCGGACATGGACCCAAAAACCTAAAGCAAATACATGAAAATAAGTGAAATGAAAGGCACCGCTCTGTGGAAATTCTTTCCCGTTAGTACTGGAACCATGGTGTAAGCAGTAAGTTGTTGGAGCCGTATGTGGGCGGGGAGGGCACTTGCCTCACATGCGGCCAACCCAGTTTCCATCCTCAGCACTCCAGAGCCCTACCAAAAGAGATCCCTGAGCACAGAGTCAGGAGTCAGCCCTGGGCACCACCGGGTGTGACCCAAAAGAACAACAACAACAAAAAAAGGAAACAAAAACCAAGGAAAGCAGGAGCTGGGGTCCCCTTGCGTTGCTCCCTATGTCCAGGGTTCCTCCCCAGTGTTGGAATGGAGCAAAGGTGAGCAGGAGCCAGGCTGCTACTGGCTGGGTCAGGCACCCGTGGTCACAGGATCCCAGCCCCCGTTCCCCTGAGGCTGCCCGCAGGCACTCCCTGGTCCCAGAGAGCCACAAGTGTCGTGTTGGCAGCTGTGACCTGGGAGGTCCAACGCCAGCACAACAGTGCCTCCTGTCACACCAGCACAAAGAATGCCTCACTGCTTCATCGGCCAAGCACAGCAAAGCCTGGAAAGCTACCTGTGACGCAATCGATATGCCAAAGACAGTAACAACAAGTCTCACAATGGAGACGTTACTGGGCCTGCTCGAGCAAATCAATGAACAACGGGAGGACAGTGCGACAGCGCTACTGCTGAATTCACAACTAAGGGATCACTTGAGTGACTTTTTCTCTCTCCTGCCCATCTGATTCTGGAAACGGTCTGTCTGCGGAAGAGACTCCGGCACTGGCCAAGACACATGGTGCTGGTCGCCAATGTGAAGGGACTGGTCTGGCCCTGAGCCCGTGCTGCCCAGACCCCTGCCTCAACCAAGCACAACCTGGACAGGATGCCCCAGATTCCAATGTCCACTGCTAAAGCTGGTGTGCAGCCTAGAAACTTCCAGAGTCTCCAGGCCCCGAGTAGGTCTGAGATACAGCAGAAGAACTGTCACTAAGGGACCCCACAGAACTCACCCCTACTGCTGCACCCCTGCCACTTTTACCACCGATGGTCACCCCTCAGTGGCCACCACTCAGCTCCCAGCCAACAGAAGCACAGATGAGATGCTGGTCCTGGTTGGGAAGGGGAGCAGAGGGGAAGAGGGAGACTGCCCTCGGACAGCTGGCCGCTGAAGTGCCCAGGGGGCAGGAAGCAGAGGGCAGGGCTTGGGGTAGGGATGGGGAGACTGCCCTCATACGCCAGAGTGCTGCAGTGCACAGGGGGCGGGGGGCAGAGGGCGGGGTGGGGGTGAGAGGAGACAGCCCTCATACAGCTGAGGGTGACAGTGCACAGGTGTCTCTTACTCAACTCCTGGAGGAGAGACTCATGTCCCTGTGATTCGCAATCCACTACCCTCCCCGCTTTTAAACCCACTCTCCTCTTCTAAACTGGCTTCCTGGACGCATGGCAGGTCGCCAGGGAAGTGAGGATCAGACTAGTTTCGAGGGGCCCACAGCGATAGTATAGCGGGTAGGATGCTTGACGTGCACGTGACCAACCTGCGTTCCATCCCCTACATCACACAATGTCCCCCGAGTCCACCAGGAGTGATCCCTGAGCACGGAGGCTGAAGTAAGCAAGCCCTGAGCACCGCCAGGGATGACCCAAAAACAAAAGCAAGAAAGCAGTGTGAGACAAAGGTGCTGTCTGAGCCCACAGCCCCTCCTCCTCCTGGCTCCCCTTCTCCATCAGTGCTGAGTGTTCCACCCCACCCCTGTGGTCCATTTGGCACTCCCCACCCACATCTGCCCAGGACCTCCACCCTGCCGGGCTCCCTCCTGCACAGACTTCTGTTTCTTTGGAATGTTGCTCCTTCGCCCCATCTCTCGGCTTTGTCACTGTCACCAGAGAAAGCAGAAACCATCCAGGAGGCAGCTTGTGGGCGTTGTTGCCAACTGTGCACACCCTTGAGCCCGCCCTATCCTCCCAACCCCGATACACACACACACAAACACACACACACAAACACATACTGAAATGTCCTGGTTCCCTGGTGCCTAGCCTACATATCTCGGCCCAGGGCCTTGGCTGTGGAGATGCGGATTTCTTTGGTCTAGGATGTGGACACACCGCACAGTTTGAAAGCTCCCAGGGATTCTAACATGCAGTGAAGATGAAGAACCACACTGTACCCCCATAGACATTGCCAACACCCCATTTCTTTTTTATTCTCCTTTTATGGAACCTCAAAGAAGTCAATGTTCTGGCTCCTTTTGTAAGAAACACAAATCCATAGTGGATGTAGTGCTAGTCCAGTGGGGAGGCTGCTTCCCTTGCACTAGTCAACGTGAGTTCAACCCCCAGCATCTCATCTGCTGCCCTGAGCCACGTAGACTGATTCCTAAACACACAGCCAGGATTAACCCCCTGAGGATCGAACCAGGAAGAAATCCTGAGTAGCGCCAGCTGTGACCCAAAAATCCAAACCTACAAGCACACACACAGCCTTTGTCAACTTGGGGGCGCTGTTCTCCTTTGACAAATACTCTAAACTGGAACACAGGGGAGCGACTCCTTGGGAAGAAATCACACCACATGATTCTTACTGTGGGGTGGAACTGGGGGTAGGGGGAGATACAAATTTGGGTTTTTTAAAAATATTTTTTCACTGAAGCGAACTCCGGCACTACTGGCGTTTGGGGCTGGAGGATTCTTTGTTGTGGGTCAGTCTGTGCTGGGAAGGGAAGGGAAGGGAAGGGAAGGGAAGGGAAGGGAAGGGAAGGGGAGGGGAGGGGAGGGGAGGGGAGGGGAGGGGAGGGGAGGGGAGGGGAGGGGAGGGGAGGGAGATGCGGAACCGCTAGTCCCAGGACCTGGATTGGAGAGTGCACCACTGCCACCTGGTGGAAGAGGGGAGAGTTGCTGCAGGGGGTCACTCACTCAAGGGATTGGGTCATTCTAGCTTTGGACCATGGCTGGACTTGACAGAGACACTTCGCTTGTTGCAAGACACCCACACCGTCATCCTTCCCTACTAGAAAAAGGTACAATGGCAAGACGCACTGAAGTTTGTTATCCGCAAAGAGAAATAGGGTCAACTCGTATTATTCAACGGGAGGGACCCCAACACAGATGCAAACAAAAACTCCCAGCCGCGTGCGGTGCGCCCCTCAGCAACATCTCAGGCCTGGATTCCCTGCCTGGCCGCCAGCTCCCCTGATGCGCCCCAGTCTCCACTAAAGTCCGTTCCCATAGGGCCTCACCCACTCCATGACCCCCCAGAGGGTAGGGAGCCCGGGGAGGCTCGACTCTGCGGGCCCCCACGTCCAGGCACCTCGTGGCCCGTGCCCAAGCCCACGCGCCCTCTGCTCTGTGCGCCTGACGGTCGCATATGCGCACATGGTGGGGGGTGCGGGGAGGTTCCACCACGCAGGATCCCCGAGCCCCGAGTCCTACGTCACACGTCACGTCACTAAGAGTATCCCAGAAAGAACACTGGTTCCTAGGGACGCGCTGCACCTGCACCCTCCCGCCTGGACGCTAGTCGCCAACACGGGACTTGAATTCCTCCTATAGACCAGGCCCAGCTTGGTGCCCTGTGCCTGCGGCTGCCCGCTGGCTCTTGCGCCGCAGGCCCGCACCCACCCGCAGCTTGATCACCCCCTTTCTGACCCCTCCGCCCACGGTGATTGCCCCCACCTCTGAGGGGGTGGCAGAGACCTGCTGCAGCGGGAATTGGGACCCCAGGATATAAGAAGGGGACCAGGGGTCAGGGAAATGGGATGAACCAGAGTGAGGCAGGCCCAAGGGGGGCATGGCAGCCCAGGAGAGGGGGCGTGGCAGCCCCAGGACAGAACGAGGTGGACCCTAAACCATATCAGGACCCAGAGAGATCACAGAGGGTCCCGTGCAATTCCCTCTATGCTGCGGTCCCCTGAGTATCTCCGGGGACAGTGGCCGGTACTGCCCAAACCCTGCCCAAAATCCTAAGAGGGAATCCAAGGGACCCGACTTCAAGGACTCCCGTCTTAAACATGCCTATTCATTGGGCTCACCCTGCACTGCTCGGAGGATGCCAAGAGTGCGCAGAGGCGGCCGCAGAGCGTGAGGGCACAAAGTTCCTAGTGGGAAGGGGAAGGCCCAGCACGTGCAGGACCAACGGGTCGAAGCCTGACCCAGTACCAGGTGTGTGAGGCTCCCGGGGAAGATTCCAATTCAGTGGGACCCCTCGCCTGGGCGCTCTGTGCACGAGTCCAAGCCCACGCGCCCTCTGCTCTGTGCGCCTGACTGTACCATGCGCGCACATGGCAGGGGGGGCATGGGGAGGTTCCACTGCGCGGGACCCCCGAACCCAGAGTTCTGAGGCCACGCCCTACATCACTAAGGGTATCCAGGAAGGAACGCTGGTTCCTAGGGATGCGCTGCACTGGCACACTCCCGCTGGGACACTAGTCTTGGACGCTAGTCGGCAACACGGGAGGGGACGTGAATTCCTCCGTCAGACCAGACGCAGCAGCTTGGTTCCCAGCGCCTGGGGCTGCCCGCTGACTGTTCCGCGACAGACCCGCACCTGTCCGCAGCTCGATCACCCCCTTTGAGACCCTTCCGCCCACGGTGAGTGCCCAAGGGGGGGACAGAGACCTAGGGCTGCGGGGATGGGGGACCAGGGGTCAGGGAAACAGGGCCAGCCCGAGCGAGGGAGGCCCCAGGGGAGGGGGTGTGGCAGCCCCTGGACAGAAGGGGGGAAGCCAAGGGAGGATGGTGGGGAGCCACAAGGGAGGAGGGTGGGGAGCCCCTAGAAAAATGATGGGAATTCCCAAGGAGAATCGGGAACAGCGAGGGAGGAGGTTGAGAGTCCCCAGGGAGCAGTGCGAGGAGCACCTAGGGAGGAGGGTGAGAGCCACTAGGAAGGAGAGTGGGAATCCCCAGGGAGGAGGGCTGGGAGTTGCCAGGGAGGAGGGTTGGAGACCTGAGGCAGGAGGGAGGGGATCCCCTAGAGAAGGGTGGGAGTCCCCAGAGAGGAGGTTGGGAGTCCCTATGGAGGTGTCCAGGGAGCCCCTAGGCAGGAAGGAGGGATCTCCAGAGAGGAGGGTGAGAGACCAGAGGGAGGACTCCAAGGAGTCCCTAGGGAGGAGAGTGGGAGTCTCGAATGAGAAGGGAGGGAAACCCCAGGGTAGGTAGGTGAGAGTCCAGAGGGGAGAGTCCAAGGAGCCCCTAGGAAGGAGGATGAGAGTTCGAGGGAGGAGGGTGTGGAGCCCCTAGGAAGGAGGACGGGAGTCCAGAGGGAAGACACCAAGGAGTCTCTAGGGAGGAGGGTGGGAGTCCAAGAGGGGGGTAGAGAAGCCCCTATGGAGGAGGGTGGGAGTCCCCAGGGAGGAGGGTGGGAAATCCCAAGGGAGGAAGGTGGGAGTCCAGAGGGAGGAGTCCAGGGAGCCTGTAGGGAGGAGGATGGGAGTCCCCAGATAGGAGGTGTCTTCTGGGCTGACAGCACTAGACTTGCATGACCCGAACTCGCTCCCGGGCTCCAGAGATGGGCCCCCAGACCCACCAGGAGGGACCCCTGAGGAAGACCTGGAGTCAGCCCTGGGCACCATGGGGCGTGGCCCCAAAGTCGACCAAACAATAAAATGGTTTTTGTGTGACCCCTGGGGACCCCAAAGGTGGAGGAAGGGCACCAATGGCAGGGACGGAGTGTGCGCCTCTGGGCTGCCAGGGTCTGAGTGTGGCCTGTGATCTGCAGAGCCCTGACCCGGGATGACACGGAGACCGTGCAACATGTGGTTCTACCAGGACCTGGGGACGCCGCGACCAGCCCAGGCGCCATGCACACGGGGCTACGGTGGGCCCAGCTCTGTGGGGCATCCTCAGCCCCACGCCCCTTATCCCTACAATCCAGGGCCTTATGTCCACGGCCCGCCGACTTACTACCCATGGCCGGGGCCCAGTGGCCAGCCCACAGGGGCCTATGGACAGGGCTACTATGGCCAGCGGGCTCACCACCAGGGCCCCCACTTAGTTCTCTCTGACCAGCATGGATGGCCCGTTCGACAGGAGGAAGACTGGGGCGAGGCAGTGGTCTACTGTCCACGGAAAGCCCCCTGCTTCCAGAGGGGCACGCATCACTGTCAGGCACTG
The DNA here is from genome assembly GCF_029834395.1 of Sorex fumeus. Lineage (NCBI taxonomy): Eukaryota > Metazoa > Chordata > Mammalia > Eulipotyphla > Soricidae > Sorex > Sorex fumeus. The sequence goes on from NW_026606098.1 coordinate 11,628,996, forward strand.
CTAGGCCAGAAGACCCCTCATGGCTGGGCGGTGACCCCTGCCCCAGCCCAGAAGGGGGCCCCAGCGCCCCAGAAGGAGGCCCCTCCACCTCCACTCCCGGTGGCAGTGCCCGCCCCAGCTGCACCCGTAGTCATAGGGTGGCCACAAGCCCCTGACGATGGCCAGGTTGTGTCCACCAAGGACACGCAGGCTTGTCTCAGTGACGTGGAATCGATGGAAGTTGTGTCCTGCGGGAGCAGCATTCAGTCCATGGATGCGGAATCCCAAGGGGAACCACTCAGCGACATGGACGCTGAATCCCAAGGGGAACCACTCAGCGACATGGAGGTGGATCCACCCAGTGTCCCCATGACCCAACCACGCGCTGCGATGGCTGCACCCCAGGGCCAGGCGACCCGCGTCCAGGCCGCAGGCATATCGCAGCAGCGCTCGAAGAGGAAGAGAAACAACCGTGCGAAGCTGCAAGGCCCACAAAGTAAGAGACACCAGCCGGGCGCTGGACCGGGCCCAAATGGCACCCAGGGCGCCCCTGTGCCTGTGCCTGCCATGCAGCTCCCTTCGGCGCCGAAGCCTGTGCCCCCCAATGCTCTGGGACCAAATGGCACCCAAGGTGTCCCTGCACCCATGCCAGCCTTCCGATTCGCACCTCCGCGGCAGCTCGGGCCTCCCAACATGCCGGGGCTAAGTGGTCCCCAGGGCGGGCCAGTCTTCCACTTTGCACCCCCGAGGCAGCTTGTGCCTCCCAAGGCACCAGGACCACGCGGTACCCAGGGGGCACTTGTGCCTGCACCCGCCACCCAGATCCCACAGGTGTCACACCCTGTGCCCCGCTATGTGCCCGCACCCCAGCAGGGCTTGAAAAGTGGTGCCAACCAGCAGGGGTGGTACCAGCGGCCACTTGTGGCTCCTGCTACTCTGAAGCCTAGGCCCGCAGCCCAGCAGGGCTGAGCCAGTGGTGCCACCCGGCTGATGTGGTACCAGCAGCCACTTGTGGCTGCCCCCAACCAGGTACCACCTGCATGGCATCCTGTGCCCCCCTATGTGCCTGCACCCCCAAAGGGCTCGAAAAGGAGTGCCAGCCAACACGCACAGCACCAGAAGCCACTTATCAATCATGCCAACCAGGTCCCACCTGCGTGGCACCGTGTGCCCCCTCAAGTGACCCAGCAGGGCTCGAGCGGCGGTGCCACCCAGCTGGTGTGGCACCAGCGGTCACTTGTTGCCCCCTATGGGCAGCAGCGTCAGGGTGCCCCAGCCCGGAAGCTTAGGCGATAGGGGTCCCAGGGCTCAGGGGCTGCTGTCCTATGGGGCCCTTATGGCCCGAGGCCTCACGGTCAGACACCCCCACTCAGACACCCTGGGGCCCCCCAGTCTGAAAGGTTTCTCAGCACCTCCCATTACCATCCATATTGTTCCAGAAATGACTCCACATGACCATCTGGTACCTGTCCCTCTTGCCTACCATGGACATGTGCTTTGCCCAAAACCATCTGGGCACCCACCCTGCCCTCTCGACCCAACTCCCCGCTGCCCCACAGTTTTCCCCCCTGGTTAACTTTGGAACATTGGTCCTACAGTGTCACCAGAAGGGTGCTGGGACTGTCATCACCATAAGCTCAATAGCTAATGATACTCAGTTACCTTGGATCAACTGCTCTGTATGAGTCACACGATGAAATCTGTTCGCCTATAGTTTAATTTAGAAAATATGATAGCATATTGTTTGTTCTCTAATAAAGTTGTTGCAACGTGTGTGGAGCCTGCACTGTGCTTTTCTCTCCGAGCAGGTGAGCGGGCATTGCCCCGTCGGGGTGAAGGAGGGCAAGGAGGAGCCGGTTGCTCTGCAGTGCTCCCCATACTGAGTGCTGAGATGCTCAGCGCGTCTCCCCTCTCCTCCATGCTGAGGGCACTTGCCCATTGGTGGTACCCTCAGCTCCACTCAGCCCCGTCCCAGGCCAGGCCCCTCCCCCATCTTAAGCACCACTGTGCCCTCCAGCCAAGCAGCAGAATGGCTGAGGACCAGGGGGAGAGATGGGGCGGGGGGCTTGGTGGGGGCACCCGCATGGCAGAGACAGCCCTGGGCTCACTCCCCGTGAGCCCCAAATCCAAACACCTCCAACACTGGGATTGAGACATCGGGGGCGGGGCCAGAGCCTGAGGATAGTGGGCGGGCATTGGTCTGGCACAAGGCCCACCCGGGTTCCATCCCGTACCTGCCCCCAGCCCCCAGGAGTAACTCCCAAGAGAACAGTCAGAGGTGACCCTGAGCAACACCGGGGCTGGTGCCAAACTTGAAAGTACTTCGATCGACTCCTAGGGGAGGGGGTGGGAGGGATCAGTAGCTGTGTTAAAGCCTCTAGGCCGCAGGCAGCAGACCCCAGGGCCGCCCGCCTCTCCCCCAGGACTGCACAGATTATTGCTCACCGTCAGCAGCCCTCACTGCAGGGGCCGGGCTGTCTGGGACCCGGGAGCCAGATTCGGCGTGGAGAAATCAAACCCAGGGGCTGGGAGGGACTCAAGGGGGTGACTGAGCACGGCAAAGCCACGGCTCATCCTGACCCTGACGGAACCTGAGCGACACCTGCGGACGGGACACTTGCCTCCTCCTGAAGCGGCCGGCTCCTCTGGGACAAGTGGCCGATGGGCCATGGTCCTGCCCTCCGGGACCCGGGCAGAGACACGGCTCTGAGGTGGGGTCACACGGGAAGGGGCATGTGCTCAGACGTGGGCTCACACAAGTAGGGACAGGGGGGCTCTGAGGTGGGCTCACACACGGAGGGATATAGGGCTCTGAGGAAGGGTCACACAGGGAGAGACAGGGAACTCTGAGGAGTCAAACAAGTGGGGACATTGTGCTCTGACATACAGTCACAGGGGAGGGATTGGGGCTCTGAGGAGAGCTCACACAAGTAGTTTCTCGGACCTCTGGGGGGGTGTTACAGGGTTCTAGGGAGGGGTCACAAAATTAGGTGTACGCACCTCTGAGACTGGGTCACACAGGGAGCACCACAGGGCTCTCAAGTGGTAACGGGATGGACAGGAGGCTCTGAGGAAGGGTAACACAAGGAGGTACACATGCCTTTTAAGAGGGGTCACATAAGTAGGTACATGGGACTCTGTACATACTTATGACCACTCCTCATAAGAGTGGTCATAAAGGTATACAAAGCTGAGGGTCACAAAGGGATGGTTACGGGGGGACACAAAGGGACACAAAGGAGGGACACAAAGCAGAGGGTCACAAGATGGTCACGGCGTGTCACAGGGCTCTTAGGTGGGTCACACAAGTAGGGTCCAGCACTCAGAGGAGAGGTCACAGAGGGAGAGACAAGGGGTTCTGAGAACAGGTCACATAAGTAGAAATACGGGGCTCTCAGGTGTGGTGACAGGGGAGGGACCCAGAGCTCTGAAATAAGGTCACAGAGGACAAACCTGGGCTTCTGGGGAGGGGTCACACAAGGACAGTGATGGAGTCTGAGAAGAGGTCACATGGGCAAGGACACAGGCTCTGAGAAGGTGTCACACAGGCAGGGACATGGGACTCTGAGAAAGAGGGACAGGGGGCTTTCAACAGGGGTCAAACGGGCAGGGACAGGGGTTCGGAGGTGAGGTCACACAAGTATGGGCACGGGTCTCTGAAGAGGGGGCACATAGGGAGGGACATGGGTTCTGAAGTGGGGGTCACACAAGCAGGGACACAGGGCTCCAAGATGGAATCACTCGGCACGGAAAAGAAACTGGGGGAGGGGTCACACGAGGACATGATGAGTACATGGGGCTCTGAGGTTGGAGGGTTTTTGAGTAGAGTAAGAGGCTCTCAGTTGAAGTCACACAATCAGGGACTTGGGGCTCTTAGCAAGGGTCACACAAGCAGGAAGAGAGGGCTCTGGGGACAGGTCACAGGGCCAGGGTCAGGGGTTCTGAGGAAGGATCACACTAGCAGGGTTAACCGACTCAGTGGGGGTAAGTTTTTAGGGAAACAGGGCATCGAGGTAGCCTCACAGAACAGATCCATCGGACACTTGTGGGTCACACAAGTAGGAATGTGGCTCTCTGAGGTAGGGACACTCAAGCAGGGTACATGGCTCTGAACTCTGGTCGCACATGAAGGGTCATGGGAATCTGAGGTGTGGTCACACAGGCAGGGACATGGGCTTTAGAGATGGGCTCAAGTTTGGAGGGACACAGGGCTCTGAGGAAGGTTCACACACACTGGAACATAGGGCTCTGAGGTTGGATCACATGATTGGGGACTCATGATCTGTGGAGGGGGCACACAAGTAAGAACAAGGGTCTCTGAGGGGTGGTCACATGTGTGGGACATAGGCCACTGACATCAGCTCTGACACAGAGATCTAAGTTGAGATCACACAGGCAGGGACACAGAACACAGGGGAGGTTCCATATCTAGGATGTGGGACTCTAAGTGGGAGGTCACACAAGCAGGGACATGCGCTCTGATTACGGGCAAAGAGTAGGGTACATAGTTCTGAGGTAGGGTCTCTTATGTATGGGCAGGGACACAGGGCTCTCAGGTCAGTCAAAGTAGTGGAGATAGGGAACTCTGGGCTGGAGGGGGGGTTACAAAAGCAAGGCTCTGAGGTGTGGCGACACAAGCTGGGACAGGGCTCTGAGGAGATGTCACACAAGCAGGGACATGGGACACTACAGTGGATCATACGGGCCAGGCCTGGGTGTCAGGGGCCTCTGTTTCAAATCTGCTAAAGCATCAACATTTCTATCAAGACAGTAATATCAAGCTTTAGGACTGCTGCCCCCACTGACCCCTGTGCTGTTGGCAAACTGGGATGCATTCCTTTGGGATCTTCGGGAATTCGGATCTCTGCAGATGTTACTTGTTTTGGCATCTGGAATTCTGATCTCAGCAGATGTTATTTTTCTCTACCCTCTCTCAAACCGCCCCCCCCCAAATTTCCATAAAAATCTAGGGAAAATAATAAAATAAGAACGGGGAGGGAGGGGGCAAGTACCTTGGGCCTTATTCGTGTTTCTGGTCAAGGAATAAAGATTATAAAAATTAGCACCAATACAGCCATAGCAGATGCATCCTCAGGGGTCAGTTACGGGTCTGTTGTAGTTTTGTGTCTCTTGTGACACTATTGGGTCCAGGTGAGAGAGGAGAAAGAAAATGTTCCCTGCAAAAGGGGTGTGTGTGTGTGTGTGTGTGTGTGTGTGTGTGTGTGTGTGTGTGTAAGGGGCAAGGATTGGCAGCTGGGGGCTTCCCAGAGAGTCTTAGTTATTAATTGGGCAGTCTGGGGATGACATTCCCCTGGGGATGACATTCCCCTGGGGATGACACTCCCCTGGGGATGACAGCTTGTAGCAAAAGATCCCAGTTTCAGAAACGCGCCTATGTGTCTCTGTTTATATAAGTGAGTGTCTCTGTGTGTGTGTTGTCTGTGAATATGTCTTATTTTTGTGTGTCTAACTATATGTCTGTGCATATGGGTGTACTGTCGATGTGGGCAGTTTGTGTGGCTGAATGAATGTATATCTGTGTATAAATATCTGTGTGTATCTGCATGTGTCTGTGTGTCCAGATAAATATCTGTGTCTGTGTTCCTTTGTGTACGTCTGTAGGTCTTTGTACGTGTGTGTCTGTGTAAATGTATGTCTATGAGTTTCTGTATGTATCTGTGTCTCTCTTCACATATGCATCTGTGTCATTATGTCTGTGTGGGTGTCTGTGTGTCTGTGCATGAGTGTATGTCTGTGAATACATGTCTCATTGGATGTGGGACTGTACAGCTGTGTGTGTGCATACATGGGTGTGTTTCTGTGTGTAAGTCTGTATGTGCATCATGTGTCTTTGTGTGTCTATATGTCTATGGGTTCATGTGTCTCTGCTCCTATGTGTCTGTGTATGTTTGTGTCTCTGTACATCAGTGTGCACATACGTCCGCATATGTCTGTGTTATATATCTGTTTCTCTGTGTCTGTGTCTATGTCTCTCTGTATATGCGCATGTGAGTTTATGTAGACATCTTTGTTGTGTCTGTGCGTGTGTGGGTGTGTCTGTGTGTGACTGTGAATGTGTATATGTTTGTGCCTGTGTATGTCTGTGTGTCTCTGTGAATGTGTCTGTTTGTGCCAGTGTGTCTGTGTGTATTTGTGTGTGTGCGTATCTGCGTTGTGTATATACTGTGTGTGACTGTGTGTATTTGTCTATATGTGTGTGTCTGTTTATGTCTGTGTATGTCTAGGTGAGCATGTGTGTGTGCACTGTGTGTGTTTCTATATATGTCTGTATTGTTTCTCTGTGCTCATGTATTTTACGTGGAAGTCTGTGTCTCTGGATGTGTGTGGGGAATGTTTTTCTGTGTATATGTCTGTGTGACTACCTGTTTGTGTGTCTGTGTACATAAGTGTATGAGTCTGTGTGTGTGTCTGTGTGCACTTGTGTATTTGTAACTTTGAATGTCTAGAAGTATGTGTATTGATGTGTGTGTCTGAGTGTCTGAGATTCTGTATTTATGTCGGTGTAAGTGTATGTACGTGTCTGTGTGTGCATGTCTGTGTCTCTTTGTGTGCACGCGTGCTCAGGGTGTGTCTGAGGATGTCTGTGTCTCTGTGTGTGAGCGTGTCTGTATGTGACTGTGTCTGTGTCTATAACCAATTGTGTCTACCTTATGTCTATTCGTGTCTGTTTGGTTGTATGTCTGTGCATACATTTATGTGTGTCTATGTGTAATTGTGTCTGCGCATGTTATGTATATATTATGTGTCTCTTTGTATCTGTGTACATGTTTGATTGTGTTGTGTGTCTGTGTATGTCACTGTGTGTATATGTCTGTGTGTATATATGTCTTTATGTCTGTGTGCATGTGTATACGCCTGCTTGTGTCTTTGTGTTGCACTAGATGTGTCCTGTGTATGTTTGTGTATATATCTCTGTGTATATTGTGTGTATATGTGTGTCTATATGTGCATGTGTGAGCCTGTCTGTACATCTGTATGTCTTCGTGTGCACAGGTAGATCAGACTCTATATCTGTGTATGTATCTGTCTGCGTTTGTGTAAATCTTTGTTTGTGTGTCTTCGTGTATCTGTGTACATGTCTGAGTGTGTCTGTGTGTATATATGTATCTGTGTATATTTCTGTGTGCACATGTGTATATGTCGTTCAAGTCTGTCTGTGTGCATAGGGGTTTGTGACTGTTGTATCTCTGTGAATACAGTCCATGTCTCTACGTACGTGTGTTAGTGTATAAATCCTTTAGTGTCTGTGTGTGCATGTGTGTGACTATCTGTGTATGTCTCTGTGTGTCTGTGTGTCTACATACGTATGTGTCTTTGTATGTTTGCTGTCTGTGTGTTCTGGGTATATGTCTGTGTGTTTCTGTGTATGTGTATGTGTATGTATCTGTGTATATGTCTATGTGTATGATATGTGCATGTCTGAGTGTATGTTTGCCTGTGTTCATATGTTTAGTATATGTGTATGTCTATATGCATCTCTCCATATGTCTGTGTACCTCTGTGTGTGCACCTGTGTTTGTGTGTCTCTCAGTGTGTGAGTGTATTTCTGTGTGTATGTGTGTCTCTGCATGTCTTTGTATGTCTCCATTTATGTGTACGTGATTTGTGTCTGTGCATATATCTGTGTGTATCTCTGTGCGTCACTGTGTATACGTCTATGTGTCTCTGTATATGTATTTGTGTGGCAGTGTGTGCGTGTGTGTGTTGGTATTTGTGTGTATATGTGTCTGTGCATGTCGTTGTGTGTCTCCATTTATGTGTATGTGATTTGTGTCTGTGCATATATCTGTGTGTATCTCTGTGCATCAGTGTGTATACGTCTATGTGTTTGTGTGTCTGTGTTTATGTGTCTGTGTTTGCATTTATCTGTGCGTCTCTGTGTATACGATTCTGTCTCTATGTGCATGTGTGTATGCCTGTGTGTGCCAATAAATCTGTGTGTCCGTGTGCGCATGTGTGTTGACACATGTGTCCATGTATATTTTTATGTCTCTGAGTATGTATTCACATGCAAGTGTATTTGTGTGCATGTGTGTCTGTACATTTATGTGTGTATGTGTGTTTGTATATCTGTGTATATAAGTATGTCTATATGTCTGTGTGTCTCTATATATGTCCGTTTGTATCTCCACGTCTTTGTTTGTATATGTGTCTGTGCATATTTTTGTGTATGTCTATATGTCTGTGTCTGTGTACTTGCTTGTGGGTGTATGTATATGTCTGTTATATATGTGTGCATGTGTCGGTGCACACGTGTGTCTGTGTGCCTGCATGTGAACAGTGTTTGAGTCTGTGCATATGTCTGTGTGTCTGTATTTGCATTTGCATATATGTCCATGTGTGTCTGTGTGTGCATCTGTATATCTGTATTTGTGCATGTGTCTGTTTTTGCTTGTGGATGAGTGTCTGTATGTTTGTGTATGTCTGTGTCTGTATTTTCATTCTTGTGTATGTCTCCCTCTCTGTGTCTGCCTGTGGGTGTCTGTATTTATGTCTGTGTGTACGTCTCTGTGTATGTGTAAATGTCTCCGTGTATGTATGTCTGTGTGTCTGTGTGTCTGTGTTCATCTGAGTATATGTCTTTATGTCTATGTAGGTGCATATGTGTGCCTGTGTGTCTGTGTATACATATGTTTGTGTGTCTGTGTGTGTGCAAGTGAGACGCAGTCTGTTCCTCTGTTTGTAAGTGTGCTATTTGGGTATGCCTGCATCTGTGTTCATGTGTGTGTCTGTGTCTCTGTGTGTATGCATGTGCATGTGCCTGTGTATATGATTGTGTGTCGGTATGCGTCTGTCTTTGTGGGCATATGTGTTCATGTTTCTGCGTGTGTGGGTTTTTGTGTATACATCTGTGTAGATATATCTCTGTGTGCAGGTGGATCTGTGGGTGTATATTTTTTTCCTGTGACTGTGTGCATGTGTTTGTTTATATCTTTGTGTGCGTGTGTCTAGGTCTATGTGTTTGCATATGTGTACGTCTGTGTATATACCTGTGTGTAGCAATCTTTGTCTGTTAATATGCCAGTGTGCGTGTCTGTGTCTGCATGTGACAGTGTGTTGGGATACAGGTCTGTATGTGCCCGTGTGTCTATCTTTATGCTATGTTTGTCTTAATATCTGTGTTTATGTCCGTGCAACTGTGCATATGTACATGAGTTTTTGTGTGCTTGTGTATATGCATGTGTGTCTTTGTTTCTGTGTATATGTTTGTGTGTACATTGTGTCTCCTGTGTCGACATTTCTCTGTGTGCCTGTGTATATGTTTGTGTGTACATTGTGTATTCTATGTGAACATTTCTCTGTGTGTCTGTGCATATGTGTGTGTGCTCAAGAGTGTGCATGTGTCTCTGTATAAATCTGCATGTGTGGAATTGGTTGTGTGTTTGTGCATGTCTATTTTTGTCCAGGTGTGCAGGTGTGTGTCTGTGTGTCTGTCTATGATCATGTATGTGTCTGTGTATATGTGTGTTTCTTTGTATATGTCTATGTCTGTGTGTCTCTGTGTTTAGATGTGTGTCTGTGTCTGTATATGTCTGGGTAAGTGTGTGTATCCTGAACTGTGCGTCTGTGTATATGTGTGTATATGTGTGTCTGCGTGTGCATTTGTGTGTCTGTATGTCTGTTATGTGTATACATGCATATCTTTCTGTCCGTGTATGCATGTTTGTGTGTCTTTGTATATATCTCTGTCAGAGTGTGCCTGTGTACATGTCTGTTGTGCATGTTTCTTCCAAATATGTGTCTTTCTCTCTGCTCTGTGAATCTATGTGCACGTGTGTGTATCTGTGTCTATGTTTGTGTTAGTATGTTGTGTGCATTGGGTACGAGTCTCTGTATATATCTGTATCTCTGTGTTTCTTAGTGTATGTCTATGTCTCTGTCTCTGCTGTGTATGTCTCTGAGTGTCTGAATATGTCTGTGTCTCCTTGTGTGTATGTTTATATGTATCTGTGTGTATGCATGTGTGTCTGTGCATGTCAGTGTGTGTACATTTCAGTAAGTATATGTCTATGTGCTTATGTAAATACGTGTATATTTGTGTGTGCATGTGTGCACTTCTTTGTTGTGTATGTGTCTGGGTGTATACGTCTCTGCATCTCAGTGTCTATATCTGTACGTGTGTGTACGTGTGTCAGTGTGTGCATCTGTCTGTGTTTTTGTGCATTTGTGTGTCTGTGTATATATCTGTGTATGTGTGTGTATCTGCATGTCATGTGCTTCTATATATTGTAAACATCTGTTTCTCTATATGTGTGTCTGTGCCTGTGTTTATGTCTATGTTTGCATATCTGCATGTTTGTGTGTCTGTGTATATGAATGTGTGTATGTCTATGTATATATCTCTAACTATATGTCTGTATCTCTGTGTCTGTGATTGTTTCTGTGTGTGCCTGTATATGTCTGTGATTATATGTGTGTATATGTGTGCATGTATGTGCATCTATGTGTCTGAGTATGTCTGTGTATATCTCTCTGTGTCTATATTGGTCTGTCAATGTGTGTCTGTGTTCTATGCATAATCGGTGTCTCTGTATGTGTGTGTGTGAGTCTGTATGCCAATTCTGTGTGCTTATGTATATGTCTGTGTGCTTGTGTGTGTGTGTTGCGTGTATCTGTGTAGAAGCCTGTGTCTCTGTTATCATTGTATCTATATATTTTTCTGTGTCTTTGTGTCTGTGTATATGTCTGTGTGAGTCTGTGTCTGTATCTCCCTGTGATTATGTATGTGTCTTGGTATATGCCTGTATCTGTGTGTGCATTGGTTTGCCTGTGTATATATGTTTGTGTGTCTTTGTGTGTCTACCTATATGTCTGTGTGTCTATGTATCTCTAGATTTCTCACTGTGGCTATGTCTTTTGTGTCTGTGTGTGTGCATAAATATGTCTCTGTATATGTCTTTGAATCTATGTATAAATCTGTGTATCTATGTGTGAGTCTGTGTCTCTATTTCTGTGTCTCAGTGTGTGCTCATGTGTGTGATCCTGTGTGTATATGTCTATTGACTGTGCTTATGTATGTCTGCTGTTTTTGTAAACATGTGTATCTGTATGTTTGTGCACATCTCTCTGCATCTCCGTATGTGTCTGTGCATGTGTGTGTGTGTTTATAGATCTGTGTGTCTGAGTGTGAGACTCTTCATGTGCGTCTGTGTATATGTCTGTGTCTCTGTGTGTGACTGAGCATATGTATATGTCTGTGTTGTGTGTGTGTGTTTCTGTGTGCCTGTATCTGTCTATACATCTGTCTGTATGTATGTGTATGTCTGTGTGCACATCTCTATGTATGCATGTGTCTGTGTATATGTCTGGGTGTGCATGTGTGTCTGTTTACACAGGTAAGTGGATAATTACTGTGTTTGTATGTCTGTGTCTGAGTCTGTATGCCTTGTGTGTGCATGTGTTTCTGTCTGTATATATGCCTATATGTTTTGCAGTGTGTGCACGTAGGTGTGTGTTGGTGTCTATATCTGTGTGTGCGCAAGTGTGTCTGAATATGTCTGCGTGCATCTTCATGTCCGTCTGTGCATACATGCCATATATGTCGGTCTGTGAATGTCTCCATGTGTGCATATGGTTGTTGTCTGTGTGCATGTATCTGTGTGTTCCTGTTTATATGTCTGTGGGTCTCTATGTGTGTTTCTGTCTGCTTGTGTGCATTGTATGTCAGTGTTTGGCTGTATCTATCTGTGTGTATGTGTACATGCCTGTGCGTGTCTCTGTGTGTTTGCATATGCCTCTGAGTGCCTGTGTATATGCATGTGTATCTGTTTGCGTCTGTGTGTTTGTATATGTCTGACTGCGTGAGTATGTGTCTATATCTATGTGTGTGAATATATATGTTTGTGTCTCCATGGGCAAGCATGTGTTTGTATGTCTTCAGTGTGTCTGTGTGTGGCTGTGTGGCTATGTGTGCATATGTGTATATGTCTGTATATATGTCTTGGTATGTGTGTTTCTGTGTATAATCTGTGTGCGTATGTATTTCTCGATTGTGCACGTGTCTGTGTGTTTGCTTAATTCTCTCTGAATCTGTGTGTCCATAGTCTGTGTGTAAATTTTTGTGTTGGTGTGTGAACATGAGTGTTTCTCTGCATACGTGCATGCATCTCTGTATGTATCTCAGTGTGTGTATACTTGTCTGAGTCTGTGTGTGTCTCTGTATATTTCTGTATGTCTCTGTATGTACGGCTCTTTATGAGTCTGTGTGTGTATCTCTAACAACGGCCAGGATCCAGAGATCATCACACTCAGCTCCTGGGAGAGAACAAGGCAGAGTCTCCTACCCTATGCCTGACTGTCTCCACCAGGGCTCAACAGCTGAAGACCACCGAGGCCCAGCCAAGGCTATGCTGAGACCACTCTCCACACACTTGGATGAGCCTCACGCATAAAAGAACTGACAGAGGAACCCAGGTGTGTGGGACCCGGGGCTGAGATCGCCAAGCCTGCACAGTTTGGGACTGGACCTGCCAGTAAGTAGACAGTTACACCCACCAACTGCCGTGTAACTCCAACAACGGCCAGGATCCAGAGATCATCACACTCAGCTCCTGGGAGAGAACAAGGCAGAGTCTCCTACCCTATGCCTGACTGTCTCCACCAGGGCCCAACAGCTGAAGACCACCGAGGCCCAGCCAAGGCTATGCTGAGACCACTCTCCACACACTTGGATGAGCCTCACGCATAAAAGAACTGACAGAGGAACCCAGGTGTGTGGGACCCGGGGCTGAGATCTCCAAGCCTGCACAGTTTGGGACTGGACCTGCCAGTAACTAGACAGTTACACCCACCAACTGCCGTGTAACTCCAATAACGGCCAGGATCCAGAGATCATCACACTCAGCTCCTGGGAGAGAACAAGGCAGAGTCTCCCACCCTATGCCTGACTGTCTCCACCGCGCGACATCTTATCATCTCATTCCTAATTTGGTCAAACTGGCAGGCTACCAAATGTAACATGCCCACATGGCAGAGTCTGGCAAACTCCCCGTGGTATACCCAATATGCCAAATACCAGTAACAATGATGGGTCTCATTCTCCTAACCCTGAAAAAGCCTTGAATATGGCACTTTAAAAAAAAAAATCTCAGGGCTAGGATGAAGAAGACGTTACTGGCACCTGCTCGAGGCAATCGACGAACAACAGGGTGGTCGTGATCGTGATCGTGTGTATCTCTGCCGATGTGTGATGATGTGTGTGCTTTGGGTATGTGCCTATGTATCTGTGTATGCAATGGGTGTGCCTGTGTCTATATGTATGTGTCTATGTGTCCATGTGTTTGTGCATATGTACGTGGCTGTGTCTCTATGTGTGCATGTCGTTGTGTGCCTATGTATATGTCTGTGAGTCTGTATGCATCTGTGTGTCCATGCATATGAATGTGGGTATATCTCTGTGTACTGTGCGTCTGTCTGTGTATGTCTGTGTATCTGTATGTCTCGTTGTGTGTCTATGTCTGTGTCTGTGTATGCTTGCATGTTTTGGCATATGTGTGGTTCTGTACATATGTGTGTGTATGCATCTGTGTCTGTGTATGTCAGTGTGTGTGGATCTGTGTGTTGCTGTGTATATGTCTGTATTTGTATGTTTGTGTATCTGTGGCGCTGTAGACATATGTATGTGTGTGTGCATGAGTCTGTGTATATGTCTATATATGTACATATGTATGTAACTGTGTGTGACATTGCATATGTCTCTGTGTACATGAGTGCATGTCTGTGTGACTGCATATATATGTCTGTTTTGTCTGTATATATGTCTGTGTCCTACTGTATGTGTCTGTATGCATGTGTCCTGTATCTGTGGTGTGTCTTTGTATGTCTGTGTCTATATCTTTGTCTGTGTCCATGTATGTATCTCTGCATGTCGGTGTGTAAGTCTGACCTTGTCTTTGTGTGTCTAAGTGTTTATATGCCTATTGTCTGTATGCATTTGTGTGCCTATGTAAATGTCTTGGCGTGTATCTGTGTAAATATAAGCGCATCTGTGTGTATTTGTGTATATCTCTATGTTTGCAAATGTCTGAGGGTTTGTGTGTACACTTGAGTCTATGCACGTCTGTATTTATGTCTGTGTTCATGTTATATATCTGCATATATCTGTGTGTGTGTCTGTGTATCAGTGTATATATTATCTGTTGTCAGAGGTCTGCATCTACGTGTTTTTGTATGTCTCTGTTATGTTTGTGTGTGCATGTGTCTGTCTATGTCTATTTGTATTTGTGTGTGTGCATGTGACTGTGTGTCTGTATGTGTGTCTGTTGTGTCTCTGCATATGTCCCTCCGTGAATGTCTGTCTGCATGTATGTATAAATGTCTGTGTGTCTGTCTACATGTCTGTGTCTTGTGTATATGTCTGTTTAGGATTGCGTGATTGTGTCTATGTGTCTAAGTATATATGTCTACATCTGTATATGTGTACACTTCTGTATCTGTGTGCACATGTATACATGTCTGTGCGTCTATACACATGTAGCCTGTGTCTGTATACATGGGTGTCCACCGAAGTATCTTTTGTGTGTGTGCATGTGTCTGTTTTGTGTATGTCTTTGTGTGTTTGTATATGTCTGATGTATGTCTCTGTGTATGTGTTTGGTATGACTGCATCTGTCTATAAGTCTGTGTGTGCCTGTGTACAAGTGTGTGCATGTGTATATACTTTTCTCTATATGTCTGTGTCTGTATTCCTGTGTTGTATGTCTTCTCTGTGAATGTGTATGTCTCTGTGTGTTCATGTGTGTATCAGTGTACATGTTCATGTGCCTGTGTTTCTATATGTGCCAAAAAAAGTACCGTTTTAGGAATTGGATCTCATGTAGATCTATTTTTCCTCCACAGCCAGGAGAGATGTTCTATTTTACTGTGGTTCTACTCAAACCATTTAGTGTTCTTATCTTAGCAAATTAAAGTTCCAACACATTTAAGATATTAACAATCACCCAAAGCTTTGTGCCACCTAGTAAACTATTTTCACACCGAAGAGGACCTACCTTGAGATGTCAATCTGGCTAGGTTGATTCAGGCTCTGTTAGGAATGAAATAGGCAAGCAGGTAACAAAAACTCTTCTTTGGGTTTTGCATATATATGCATACACATATATACACACATATACGTATGTCTACATTACTTGGCCTTAGCATGGACCGTGTGCAGAGCAGGTGCTGACATTCCGAGTCCCTGCTCCATGTGGTGATCGCTGGTGTACTCACCTGGCCAGAGTCCCAGCCAAGGTCCCCACGTGGTGTTCACCTGGCCTTTCCCCAGGATGAATCTCAGGATGGTGCTGGAGGCCACCGAGCCCAGACCCTGGTGCCTGGCAGGCTGACGGGAGCAACGCCAAGCAAGGAAGCCAGCAGCTTCTGGAAGCCACAGAGAACAGTGTTAGTGAAGCAAGCCTCCTGGCCCAGGCCGCCACTCCCAGTCCAGCAAACAGCTGCTGTGACAGGGCTGGGCGCATCCCCTTCTGCTTGGGGTTAATCTCCCCCTGTACTGCTTTTGCATATGGATTTCCTGATGGAATACCCTGAGCACAGAGCCAGGAGTAAACCTCTGACACACAGCCCCCAAAGTCAAAAGAAACTTTAAAACTGGAGGGCTTCCAGAAAGTGCCCTGAGAAGGGAATCTGGTGGGGGCCGTCACTCACCAGCAGGTAGACAGGGGGACTCTGCCTGAGGCCAGGACCTGCACTGGCCCGGTCTTCGCTCCTTCTGTCTTCCAGGATTTGTGCACGCCATGGGGACCCAGCACCTGGAACATGAAGGAAAGGGCCCCGGATTGAGTGAGTGCAAGAGGAAGCCTCAGTTTCGGCTGCGAATGGCTGTATTTTAGCTATCTCTGCTCCACATACTTTTTAAAAATAGTTTTCTATGAAAAACACCCTGATTTGCCAAGTTGTTCATTATACATTTGTTTCAGCACCACCAGAACGACCTTCCCTCCACCAAGATCCTCAGTTTCCCTCCCCACGCAGAGCTGCTGAGAGAGCCTCTGTTTCTGCTCCAGCCTCAGGGAGCAGGCCCATGGTTGGGCAGGCTCATCCTACAGTTTTGACTTCCAGCAAAATTCCAGGCCTTTTTCAGATCAACAGGGAGTTAGCCACTGTCCATACAAATATTCTGCCCTAGAGCTTGGGCTCATGGAGGGCTGAGAAAATGGGCAATACCTAGGGCAAATAGCCAGACAGGCACCTGCCAAGAACCCACTTTCCATTTGAAAGGGTCTGCAGCAAACCCTGCTTACCCTGAAAGTCTGCAGCCCCTGTAAAACAAAGAGTGGTTTCCCTACATTCCTTCCCACTTGGAGACTTTCTTTTGTTTTCTCTGCTACTTTGTTTTCTTTGGTACTTATGCTTTACTTTGAAATTGTTTTAATTGAAATTTTGTGGTTTACCATACTATGAAAAATGTTGATGTATGCACATAATTTCAACACCACACAACACATCACCAGAGCAGTCCCTTCCTCTCTTTTTTCCCCCTTCCTAATATCTAATACAGGAGCCTATTAGCTAATAGGCTGATAAACTGAGGCTCGCTACTTTCCAACAATGAGTCTGAGCATCCTCAGGACTCCCAATTTCCATTCATGAAAATACTGGAAAGCTGGGACCCTCTGTCCTGCCTCATCTGCCTCACTGCCGCCCTAGGCACATTGAGAAATGGGGTTCCCTCTGGCTTATTCCAACCAGACTTTAAGAACTGGCAAATGGTAATGCTCAGAAAATGCTGAGAGCCAGTAGAATGATGCCTCTACCCCATTTTGACATAAAAAAAGTAACCCCCCTGAATAGGACAAAATAGATTCAATGCCCCTCCTTATTTACAGGTAGAATTAAACAGAATCGACCAGCCCCTCTCGTTTTCCTCTATGCCTTTTGACCTCAGGAGCCCGAAGTGCATTGCGCTTTCGGCTCTGCTTGGGACCTGCGTGGGATAGCGCCCGGGGTGGGATGCTGGGATGCTGCCCGGAGGCCTCCCCAGGGCATCCCGCCCCGCCCCCGCCCACCTCCCGGGCTCCGAGGTCACAGGCGCTGGGCAGGACCTGGACCCGGGGCCAAGCTGACAGTCGCACAGGCACCGTGCCAGCAGCCGGCGGGTGGGACACACTCACACTCCGGCAGGGGGCGCAGCCGCTCAGCGTTTCGCCCCGTGCCAGGGGCAATGCGAAAGCCGGCCGCAGAGAAGCACTTCCTGGCTCACCGGCCAGCGGGAACAACCACTTCCGGGGCGAGGTACAGGCGGGGCATACGGGCTCAGCCCGCTTTCCGAGGGGCAACCGAACCGAGGCCCTTCGGTTCCCGCATACAAATAAGGGCTGGGGCGAGTCTAGGACTAAGCGCTGGCTGGTCCCTTTTCAATCACCCGCGCGCCAGGGGTGTGGGTACGCTCGGTCCTGCAGCAGCAGCAGCGGAGCACCCAACGCCCTGGTGACCCGGCGCGCAGGGTGAACTCGTTACAAAGTCTCGCGGGCCGACCCCTCCTGGCCCCGCCCCCCGTCGCCACCCCTTTTCCCTTCTGGACCTATCCGAGGAGGCGCGCGGCACGGGAAGGCGGGGCCTCGCGGAGGGTCGGCCCGGCCCCGCCTTCCGCGCGCGGGCACGGAGGCCGGCCGCAAGGGGGCGGGGTACGGAAGCGATCCGAGCTCCTATTGGCCGGGCGAGCGCGGGGGCGGAGGGCGGGAGCGGAGCGCGGGAGCTGCGATGGGCGGGGCGCTCTTGAGTGGCGGCCCGGCGGCCCCGTACTAGGCCGCTTTCGTTGAGGAAAGGGACCCGGGGTAGGGCTTAAAGCGCGGCCCGGGTGGGCTCCGGGCCGTCGCTGGAAGGCGGCTAAGGCGCCCCCAGCCCCAGCGTCCCCAGCCCCGGTTCCCCTTGAACACGTCAGCCCGGCCCGGGAGTCCGCGACCCGGGCCGGGGGCTTAGGGCGCAGGCCCCAAAGGTTCCGCCCCGGACCCCGGGGCTCCGCAGACGGGCCGGCGGCCCCTGCACCCCGGGGAGCCCCAGGCAGCTGCTCTGGGCGCGCGGCTACAGTGACACACTGGCACCCAGTGGGGTGTGTGTGTGCGTGTGTGTGTGTGTGTCTGTGTGTGTGTGAAGAGTTCTGTATTGTTGCAGGATGGTAGCTTGCAGGACTGCGTGGTGAAGCACCCTGGGGAGAGGGGTGTGTGTATGCGTGTGCGCACGCATTCGTCTGTGCACAATGGAAAGTTCAGGATTGGGTGTCTGTGTGTATGTGTGCACGAATGCACAATGAAAAGAGTTCAGAATGGTTGCAGGATGGCAGTTGCAGAGTTGAATGGTGAAGCACCCCAAGGAGAGGGGTGTGTGTGTGTGTGTACGTGTGTGTACGTGCATGTACACGTATACACAATGGAAAGAGTTCAGGATTGTTGCAGGATGGCAGTTTGCAGGATTGCATGGTGAAGCATCCTGGGGAGAGGGTGTGTGTGTGTGCATGTGCGTGTGTACGCAATGGAAAGAGTTCCGAATTACTGCAGGATGGCACTTTGCAGGGTTGCATAGTGACGCACTCCGGGGAGAGTGGTGTGTGTGTGTGTGTGTGCACAATGGAAAGAGTTCAGGATTGTGTGTGTGTGTGTGTGTGCACGTATGCACAAAGGAAAGAGTTCAGGATGTTTGCAGGATTGCATGGTGCAGCGCCCTAGGGAGGTGTGTGTGTGTGTGTGTGTGTGCATGCACATATGCACAATGGAAAAAGTTCGGGCTGTTTGCAGGATTGTGTGATGCAGCACCCCAGGGAGAGGTGTGTATGTGTGTGTGTACACATGTCCACAATGGAAAGAGTTCAGGATTGGGGTGTGTGTGTGTGTCTGTGTGTGCATGTATGCAGAATGGAAAGATTTCAAGACTGTTTCAGGATGGCAGTTTGCAGGTTTGCATGGTACAGAGCCCCAGAGAGGTGTGTGTTTGTATGTGTGTGTGTATGCACAATGGAAAGAGTTCAGGAATGGTGTGTGTGCGTATGTGTGTGTGTGTGCACAATGGAAAGGGTTCAGGATTGTCCCGAGATGGCAGTTTGCAGGATTGCATGGTGAAGCGCCGTGGGGAGGGGGGTGTGTCTTTGTGTGTGTGTTTGTGTGTGCACGTATGCACAATGGAATGAGTTCAGGATTGCTGCAGATGGGCAGTTTGCAGGGTTGCATGGTGCAGCACCGCTGGAGGGTTATATTGATTATATAGATGCAGCCTCACCCCGGCCAGGCCTGGAGGTCAGGGACCACTGTTTCAAATATGCTAAAGCATCGACGTTGCTATCGAGACAGTAACATGGAGCTTTAGGACAGCGGCCTCCACCGACCCTGGTGCTGTTGGCAAACTGGGATGCATTCCATAGGGATCCTCGGGAATTTGGATCTCTGCAGATGTTACTTTTTTGGTATCTGGAATTGTGATCTCAGCAGATGTTATGTTTCTCTACCCTCTCTCCACCCCCCAAAGTTCCATAAAAATCTAGGGAAAATAATAAAATAAGAACGGGGGGGGGGGGCGGCGGCAAATACCTTGGGCCTTATCCGTGTTTCCAGTCAAGGAATAAAGATATATGATGTGTTGTTTGTGTGGTATCTGTGTGTCTGTGTATGTCTGTGTTAGACATGTGTGTCAGTGTCACTATGCATTTGGCTGTGTGTCTATATATCAGTTGTCACTCTGTGCATGTGGCTGTGTGTCTGTTTATCTATGTCTGTCTATATTTCTGTGTGTGTTCATGTGTCTGTGAGAATGTGTCAATGTATGTTTGTTTCTCTGTGTGTCTGTGTACATGTTTGTGTATGCGAGTATGTCCATGTGTCTGTAAATGACTGTGTGTGGATATGTGTGGTGCATGAGTGTGTTATTGTGTGTGTTTATCTCAGTGTGTCTTGTGATTATGCCTATTTATATATCTGTGGCTCTATGTGTCAGTATATATGTTAGTGTGCATTTTGATGGTATCTCTCTATATCTGTGTCTCTGTGTGCATGTATCAGTATATATGTCTGTGTTTCTGTGTGTCTGTGTGTATATTTCCCTGTGTGACTGTGTGTGCCCACATGTGGCTGTGTATGTCTCTCTATTCTCTGTGGGTCTACATGTTGAAATGTTTCTGTGTCTGACTGTGTGACTCTCAGTTTGTGTAAGTCTGTGTCTGCATGTTCATGTCTGTGTATATGTATGTCTCTGTGTGCATATGTTTGTGTCTGTGTGCATGTGTGTCAGTGTATGTGTCTGTGTGTACACACCTGTCTCTATGGTCATTTTTCTGTGTGTGGCTATAAATATGTCTGTGTGCCTGTGTATATGTCTGTGCTTGCATTTTTGTGTCTGTGTGTCTCCGTGTATCTATCTGTGTCTCTGTGTTGATATGTCTGTGTGTGGTATATGTCTGTTATCTATGTGTATACTTATAAATGTATGTTTGTGTTTACCTGTGTGTATTGTCTGCATATGTTTGTGCTGGACACATGTTTGTATTTTGTATACGGGTATATATCTGTGTTGACTGTCAATGTCTGTATTTGTGTACATGTGTGTGTGTCTTGAATATATGTGTTTCTGAGTGTCTGTGTATATATCTGAGTATGTGTGTTCACATGTGTTTCTGTGTACATGTCTGTCTCTGTGTGCATATTTTTCTTGCATCTGTGTGTGCATGTTTTTGTGTGTTTACATGTATATGTCTGCATTTCTATGTATAAATATCTGTGTATTTCTGTGTGTGGAGGTGTCTATGTATATCTATGAGAGTCTACGTGTGTATATTTCTTTTGTGTGTGCATGCTTACATGCCTGTGTTTCTCTGTTTCTATGTGAATGTGTCTGTGTATATGTATCTATGTGTATGCATTTGTGTATATGCAGGTGTATATTTGTGTGTGCATCTGTCTCTGTGTACATTGTATCTACCTGTGCATGCTGTATATATGTCTGTGTCATTGTGTGTGCAAGTGTGTCTACCTCTGTGAGTGTCTATATATTTGGGTGTCTGTGAGCATGTGTATCTATTGTATATGTCAGTGTATACGTATTTTGGTGTATGGATATGTGTGTAACTGTCATGTGTATGTCTATGTGTGCATGGGTGTCTCTATGTCTGTAAATATGTCTGTATTTGTGTGCATGTCTCTGTGTGTCTGCATGTGTGTTCATCTGTGTATATGTCTGTATGTGTATGTGTATCTATGTGTGCACCTATGTGTGTCTCTGGATGTTGATATATTTATAATTTTGTGTCTGTGAATACATCTTTTGTGTTTCTGTGTGTGCATTTGTGTGTCTGTGTGTGACTCTGCATATGTATGTGACTGCATATGTCTCTGTGTGTGGATGTGTGTGTTTCTGTCTACATATTTCTGTGTGTGAGCAAATGTGTCTGTGTATATGTCTGTATGTGTAGGTTTAATTGTGTGCTTCTGTGTGACTTTGTGTGTAAGCATGTCTGTTTACATATGTGTGTATATTTGTGTGTCTGTGTATATATCTGTGGGTGCATGTGTCTACATTTCTGTAGATATGTCTGTGTTTCTATGTGTGCATATGAGTTCATATGTATATATGTCTGTCTTTGTATACCTGCATGTGCGAATGTGTCTGTGTATATGTCTATGTGTTCATGTGTGTATCTGGAAACGTTCCCATGTGTTTGTGTACACATGTTGCATTTCTGTGCATGTGCATTTGTATATAAGTCTGTGTGTGTTGGTGTAACTGTATGCATGTGTTTATGTGTGTCTCTGTGTTTATGTGTGCCTCTCTGTGTGCCTGTGTTTGTATATAGGTCTGTGCGTTCACATGTGTCTCTGAATATGAGTGTGTGCATCAGTGTTTCTGAGTGTTTTTGTGTATATGACTGTGTTTCTGTGTATATGCATGGGTATGTGTCTTTGTATATGTCTTCTGTGTCTGTGTGTTCATGTGGGTACATGTTTGTGTATCTGTGTGTCTCTGTGTATATGCATGTGTATGTATCTGTGTAAATGTATCATGTGTGCATGTCTGAGTGTATATGCCTATGTGTCTGTGTGTTTATGTGTTTAGTGTATCTGTATGTCTGTGTGCATCTCTATGTCTCTATGTGTATCTCTGTGTACGGGTGTGTCTGTGTGAA
Source organism: Sorex fumeus (assembly GCF_029834395.1). Taxonomy (NCBI): domain Eukaryota; kingdom Metazoa; phylum Chordata; class Mammalia; order Eulipotyphla; family Soricidae; genus Sorex; species Sorex fumeus. Next base: position 11,651,098 of record NW_026606098.1, read on the forward strand.
TCTCTGTGTTTGTATGTCTGTGTTGCGGGTGTGCGTATGTGTATTTGTGTGTATATGTATGTTAATCTATATATGTCTGTGTGTCTCTGGTGCATGCTTGTGTCTATGTATGTCTCTGTGTATATATGCCTATGTTGTGTTGCACATGTGTGTGTATTTGAGAGTACATGTGTTGTTCAGTGTATATGTCTTATGTGGGTCTGTATGTTTGTGGGAGTCTATTTGCACGTTAGTGTGTCCATGTTTGTGTGAGTCTGTGTATATGTCCTGTGTGAGTGCATATTGGTTTGTGTGTGTCTGTGTATATGTCTATTTATATGTGTGTGTCTATGGACATACCTGTGTCTGTGTATCTGTTTGTGTCTCTGTTGTCTTTGTGTGTACATATTTGTGTGTCGGTTTATATGTTGTTGTGTCTGTATGTCTGTGTATCTACGTGTGTATCTGTGTCTCTATGACTGTTTTGTGTCTTGTGTATAAATGTGGGTGTATTTATGAGTAAACGTTTGTGTGAATACTTGTATATGTCTCTGTGTATATGGTTCTGTCTGTGTATACATCTGTGTGTGTCTGCATATCTATATGTCTCGATGTGTGCATTGTGTGTCCATATCCGTTTGTGTGTCTCTGTATATATTACTGTGTCTGTAGGTGCATGTGTTTTTCTGTATATGTTTCTGTGTGTCTCTTGTGTATATGTGGGTGTACCTGTGTATATGTGTCAGTGTGTATTTCTGTGTGCAAATCTGTATGTATATATGTTTGAATTGTGTGCAAGAGTATGTCTGCGTATATTTGTGTCTCTGTTGTGCATGTGTCCACCTTTATATATCTGATTGTGAATATGTGTGGTTCTGTGTGTGCATGTGTGTCTGACCATATGTGAGTATCCAGTGTATGTGTCTGTGTTCTGTATGTGCAGATGTATTTATGTGTCTCTGTGTATATCTGTGTGTGCATGTGTTTGTGTCTATATATTTGTCTTTATGCATATATGTGTTGTGTGTCTATGCTGTATGTTTGTGTGTATACACCTTTGTGTCTGTGTACATGCTGTGTTTCTGTATGTTTTATCTTCTGTGCGCATGTGTGTCCACATGTGTGTATATGCCTGTGTCTGTGTTGTGTATATGAGCATGTGTGTATCTGTGGGTATATATCTGTGTATTTATGTCTGTGTGAATGTGTGTCTGAGCATATGCCCACATATGTCTTTTGTGTGCTTGTGTCTGTGTATGTCTTTGTGTGTCTGTACAACACAGGATCACATTTACACAGACACACTGAGACACACAGATACGTACATAGTTAACACCAATACATGTACAGACATGTACACAGACATACACAGATACACACATGGATCCACATAGTCAACACAGACACACAGAGACATATACCCAGACACTCACATACACAGATATACACACTGACAAGCAAGTACACAGACACAGACATATAGACATACACAAAAACATGCACAGACATGTTCACATACACACAGAGACACACAGACACACTTGTGCAAACAGATACAACATGCACACAGACATATATGCAGTCACATGACACACATAGACATAAACACAGACACACGTGCATACAAACAGACTCACAGTTCTATACACACACCAACATATGGAGACACTCAGAGACACATATAGACACTCAGACATAATCACAGATGTACACAGACATGCACAGATAAATGTGCACACGTATAGATACACACAGACATAGACAGACACATACAAAGCCATGTACACCTACACACTTATACCCACAGAGACACATAGACATAGATATATAAAGAAACACACACACACAGATGTGCAAACTGACCGATACACAGACACAGCCAACATAATGCAGGGGGACACATACATACATAGACATAGACACAAACATACACACAGACATACACAGAGTCACGCACACACAGAGACATGTACACAGATACAGAAACAAAGATACATACATGTAGACATACATAGATATATTCACAGATGCACAGAGAGATAATAGGTAGACACACACAAGTACACACAGAAAATTGACATGTATAAACACAGACTCAGATACACCCAAACTGATATGCAGACAACCACATGCACATAAACACACAGATATATATATAGACACATATATACACAGAGACATCTACACAGATACACACAGATATACATGCACATACACAGACACACAGACATATACACACCCACATACTCAAATTGAGACATATACAGACATAGACAAAGACATACACAGACTTAGAAAAATAATCGACATACAATGACACACATTCATATACACAGACATATGCACAGATACACTGAGACATACTGATCTGTACATAGATGTACACATAGATACAAAGACATAATCACACAGACACAAAAATGAATACACATGCATACACATATGCACGTGCTGACACATACGGACATATATACAGAGTCACACAGGTACTCATGCACGCATATTTACACAGAAACTCATAGACACATACAGATGATCATGGACACACACAAATATGCAAGACACACATGTGGAGACACACAGACTTATACAACACAGACACACACAAGGAGACATAGACCCACACAGAGACGCCAACATTGATAAAGAGACACACATTCACACCGGACAGAGACATAAACAGACACTCTGACATACATACTGATATTGACATACATTGACACACAGACACGATCACAGAGAAACACACAATATATTCCCTGACACACAGATGTGCATACAGACAATACAGATTTATATGTACACATACAACACATACTCATATGCAGCACAGACATACTCAGACACACAAATAGACAAGCATGCGCAGATAGAAACATACAGACACATGCAGATGTACACAGACACACATGTGCACACAGACATATACTCAGAGATCCTGTCCAAAGTTATCAAACCTAGAACCACTACTTGAGCACAGAATTCATGATGAAGTGGTGCTTCATTCCTTCTCCAATTCCATGTATGAACTGCCGTTTTTTTTTTTGAGGAAAGTGAAGAAATTGACTATTTGTGTAGATGTCTTGAGTGTCTTTGTGCGCATGTATGTGGTGTCTGTATATCTGTATCTTGTGCTCATTTATGTATCTGTGTCTATGTCACTATGTATGCGTCTATGTGTGCATGAATGTGTATATGTCTGTATTTGTGTGTACATTGGGTATATGATTGTGTATGTCTGTTTTCATGTCTGTCTATAAGTCTCTTTTTGTCTCTGTATGTTGTTGGTGTATATGTGTTCATTTCTCTGTGGTGTGTGTCTTTTTGTGTGTATATGCCTGTTATTTTGTGTGCATGCTTGTATTTCTGTGTGTGTCTGGGAATATCTGCTTTGATTGTGTGGGTATATATATCTCTGTGTGTACAACTGCACGTGTGCCTATGTATCTCTGTATGTGTCTCTGTGTATATGTTTGTGTATGCATGTGTCTGTCTATACTTTCATCTGTGTGTTTTACTCTGTGTTTATATGTGTGTCTCTGTGTGCACATTTGTGTTTCTGGGTACATGTCTCTGTGTGTCACTGTGTGTCTCTGTATATCTATGTGTGTATCTGTGTGTCTGTGTATGCATGTCGGTGTGTATCTGTGTATATTTGTGTGTCTCTCTGTGTGTCTGCCGCTCTTTGTGTTCAGGTATGTGTGCATCTTGGTATATGTTTGTGTTACTGTGTGTACATGTGTATTTGTGTGAGTCTGTGTATATGTCTGTAGATTGTCTCTGTGTGTGCATATGTCTCTCTTTGTATACGTATGTGTATCTCTGTATGCACTGGGTTTGTGATTGTTTCTGTATGTCTGGGTATCCCTCTATGTGTGTCTTTGTATATGTTTGTGTGCACTGCTAAAGCTGGTGTGCAGCCTAGAAGCTTCCAGCATCTCTAGGCCCCGAGTAGGTCTGAGATACGGCAGAAGAACTGTCACTAAGGGACCCCACAGAAATCACCCCTACTGCTGCACCCCTGCCACTTTTACCACCGATGGTCACTCCTCAGTGTCAGAGTAAGCTCATTGCAACTGCTGTTGCCAATTGTATAACGTCTCACAACAAATTGTGAGATTTCTTGCTACCATTTTTGGCATATCAAATACATCACAGGAAGCTTGCCAGGCTTTGCCTTGTGGACTATATACTCTCGGTACCTTGCCGAGCTCTCCAAGAGGGGTGGAGGAATAGGATTCGTAAGGCAAACGCCCTACATGCTGCAGTAATTTTTACCAAGAAAAAAACCACCAAAGTGTGGCAGGAGAAACACGTAAAAGAATATGGTGCTTCCCTCGGTGAAAGCAATTAACCATCGGCCTCCCATATGAAACCATGATCACTGATGGAAACAATTTCTGAGGGTAGAGCCTGGAAGAACCTCTGGGAAACTACAGGTATGCCAACCTCACCAAAAAAAAAAACAACCAAAATAGTTGGAAAAGTAAATATTCATTTACAACGGCCAGTCACATGCTAGGACCAGACCCCAGGATTCCTTCTGACAGCTGCCTATGAAAACAATGAACTTCAATAGGGTCTCTCACAATTGCAGGCTGTGGAGCTGCCCCTCAAAGTGACCTGGCCGTTTTACATGTGCACTCTACACCAAAAGCTTCAGAACTGGGTTAGTCAGACCACAAGGGTTGGAATGGTCAAGACCTCTGCCTTCAGCAGGTCCGGCATCTCCACCCAAGAACCGCAGTCCCCAGGCTCAGCTCTGACCCAAGGCGATGCTGCCCCACTGCACAGTTGCAGGCAAAGATGTCCCCAAGGATCACACACTCACACCCGAGATCCCTGGGCTGAGCAAAGTTTCCCCCACTGCAACCACCAAAGATTCACATTCTCCTACAGCATCCGAAGCAAATCAGACCCCAGGAACTGGCTGGATATGGGTGGGGGAAGTGAAAAACAACCACAATAGTGCCCCCAAAGCTGGCGAATCCCCGTCGCTCACAGTACAGGGACTGGAGATGAGAGGTCCTCATGTCCTGCCACTAATTGGCCTCAGTGTCCCCGTTTGACGTTGAAGTATCACTTTGCCCTTTAAACACACGTCCATAGAGGGTCTGATCCACTTGACTTCATTTGGAAGTAAAGGTGCACATGGAAGACTCCCATCTGTGACATCATCCATTACCAAGGAGCCTTAAAGTGCCAGGTCCCAAATGTAGACAGATCAGTATGCCAGCCCAGGTGAAACGGTGCAGGGGGGATGGGCTCAGATAAAGGAGAAGAGAGGCCAGTGCTGGAGGGGTCGAACACAGAATTCAGGGCAGAGAGTTAAGGTGGAGTCCCTTGGTTCTGTACTCGTCAAACATGGAACCAATGCTTTCCCACACACTTTTATGATAAAAATAGAAGCAGATTGATTCATGGTAAAACAGGCAATGAGTTTCTCTGGGAAGTCATCAATCAAGATGAGGATGAAAACAGTGACTCTGAAGCCAGCCCTGAAGGTGCAGACAAACTGTCCTAGCAGTAACCTCGAGAGCTGGAGAGACACTGAACAGGACCAAAGGCTGAGAATTTCCGGGTGTGACCCAAATGATGGGAAAAATAAAGTTTAAAATATTAAAAAAAACTGTCTTCATTGCACTTCATTAAAGAACCATGCCAGGGCCATTTTCCTAAAATGAGACTTTCAAAAATATCTATACTTTATTCGTACACAACGTTAACCAGTACCTGAATAGAAGGGAGGCAGAGATGACATGGGGTATGGAGCTGGTAACACACGGCAGACATGGATTCCAACCACAGTACCACATAATGATCCTGAGTCCCCCAGGTATGGATGTCTGAGCTGAGAGCCAGGAGTATGGCTCAGCTGGGTGTGGCTCCAAAGAACAACAATCAGGAGGACTTGAACAAATATGTGTGGCTGTTTCTCTGTCATAATCCCCAAAACCCAAGGCTATCAAAGCCAAACCACAGGGGTTGGAGCAATAGTCCAAAGGGGAGGGCATTATCCTTGCATGGGGCCGAAACCGGTTCAATCCCTGCCATCCCATATGGTTCCCAAGCACCACCAGGAGTAATTCCTGACTGTAGAAGCAGGACTAAGCCCTGAGCATTTGCGAAACTAAAAGGAAAAATAAGTCAAGCCAGAGTCAGAGCAAAGACTGAGACAGTGGTGAGCTGTGTGTTTTCAAAAGGCTGGCAGTGCTCTATCTCTCTTGCCGCCCGTGTTCGGTGGTCTTGGGCTGCTTCCCCAACCCTGGGGGGGGGTCTGTCAGTGATAGGTAGGCAAAGGAAGTAACAAGGGCTAGGCTGATATTATCAATTGTAGTTTATTCACATCTCCACTTCTTCTCTCTCTCTCAAGCCTAAGCCCCCTGCGAGCTTACAGTCTAAGTTTATATGGCAGTCACCTAGGGTTGTGACACAAAGGTGGGTTGAACATTAACAAGTAAACCACGAGAGGTAAAACCATTCCTCCAGGAGATTAATTCAAGGCTAAAATCTCATCTAAAGAGATTACTCCAGATTACCTGGAGGTCTGCTCAAGGGCGGGATCCCAACAAGGATGTGTTCTTTCCTCAGCTAGTAATCCACTTAATATTTCTATAAATGCCATTATGCATGAGCACATTAAGAGATATAAACTTATAGTTTGGTTCTTCCTGAGGATTTCTTGCTATATACTCTGCAGTTCTCAGGCCAGACTAGTCTTCCAGGCACAAGAAGGGTCCTAGTTTCGTCGTTACAATTGGATCATGACAGCATTAGTCTATGACCATGTTCTCAACATGTAATTTAGTACCATGGTGATTAGGCCTGGCCCATTTCGATGCCAGGGTAGCTCACAGCTTGCCTTGGATCCATTCAGTACCTCGTCAGGATCCTGCTTTTGAGGTACTAGGAACTAAGGGCAACTGAGTCAAGAAAGCAGATGCCCAGAAGTAAATATTATTCGGAGCCAATCAACTCCCAAGTTACAAAGCATAATGTTAACTGTCTTCCTGTGTCCATACAAAAAGGACATTGCTTTAAGGTAAACAATGCAAAAGACAGAGAAAAGCAATATTTAACTTACAATGCAAGTTCAATGTACTAAAAGGATTTGATCTGACAGAATCTGTTTAAAGAAAAAGTTGATTAACTGGCTGTGTTAGGAGAGCACAGACAAGAGTCTACGGATAAAGAGAGGAATGGAAATGACCCGGGAGCACTGTGATGGGTGTAACCTGATAAACCTAAGCTTCCTGTGGCAAGGGAGAAAGGGCAAGCCAATACTATCCTACAGTGAGCCTTGACAGCCCTGAACTAAGGGGATTTTTTTTGCCTTTTTATTCACATTCCTCATGCCTTTCACCCAAAGATCCAAAAAGTACACATTAACATACACATGAAGCCCAAATGCCAGGAACCCCTGGCATAGACTTTCCCTTATAGACTGACATCACAGAAAGTTTGTTACACACTACCAGGATTATTTCCTTCCTGGCTACACTTTTGTAGAACCACATCCCATGGTCCAAACAAAATAGGCTTTAACAAAGAGGCCTGTTTTGACATTGAAAATTGTTATTAGGGGACTGAGTTATCTAATATGAATTTTTTATGTTTCCTAAGACTAAAAAGAACCACAAAGGTCTTACTACTTTCTTGACCTACATAAGATTTCACGCCAGTGTGAATTGTCCTATGTATAGTTAGGCCTTAGTGCAGATGGAAGGCCTTCCCACATTCCTTCCAAACATAAGGTTTCTCTCCAGTGTGAATTCTCATATGGCCAGTAAGATATGAGGAAATAACAAAAGCCTTCCCATATTCCTCACATACATAAGGCTTCTCTTCAATGTGAATTCTCATATGATCAGTAAGGCATGAGGACACAGGGAAGGCCTTCCCACATTCCTTACAAATATAAGGTTTCTCTCCAGTGTGAATTCTAGTAAGGTGTGAGGAATAAACCAAAGGCCTTCCCGCATTCCTTACATATATAAGGCCTCTCTTCAGTATGAGTTTGCGTATGCCCAGTGAGGGTTGAGGATCGAGTGAAGGCCTTTCCACGTGCCTTGTATTTATGACGTTTCACTCCAACTATGAATTTTCCTGTGTTTAGAAGTGTGCGAGGAGTAAGAAAAGCCGTCTCACATTGCTCACACACATATGTTTTCTCTCTAGTATGAATTCTCCAATGTTCTAAGCGGTCTGAGGGTTGAGTAAAGGCCTTTGCACAGTCCTTACATGTATGTGGTTTCCCTCCTGTGTGGATGTTCACATCATCACATCGGAGTGATGCTGGACTTAAACCTGTAGGATAACAACTGATTTGTCCTTTCTCCCTTGCCACAATGAGCTTAGTTTTATCAGGTTACACCCATCAGAGTGCTCTAGAGCCACTCCCGTTCCTTTGTTTATCTGTAACCTCTTCTCTATGCTCTCTTCCCCAACCAGTTAATCAGCTTTTCCTCCTAATCAGACTCTGTTAAATTGTAAGGTCAGATCCTTCTAGGACACTGAACTTGTATTGTAAATTAATGTTATCTTTCTCCTCTCCTTATGTCTCACGAACAGTTTATTTAATGTAATGTCCTTTTGGTATAAATACAGAAAGACAGTTAATATTGTTCTTTCTAAATTAGGATTTAATTGGCTTTGAATATTATTCACTCCAGGGCATCTGCTTTCTCAACTTAAGCCTCTGGTGGCCATAGTTCCTACCACTCCAAAAGCAGAGTCCCGACGAGGGGCTGAATGGACCCAGGGCATTCTGTGAGTTACGCTGACATCGAAATGGGCCAGGCCAATACACCACGATTATTAACTATAAGTTAAGAGTTTGATCATAAACAAATGCTGTCATGATCCAAAAGTAACGACAAGACTAGGACACTGCTAGGGATAGGAACGATTATCTGGCCTGAGCACTGTAGTCTGAGATCAAGATGGCCCTACGAGAGCAATTCTATAAACTTAAGACATTTCTCTCTGTATCCATGCAAAACGATTTATGTTTATATGTTTATTGGACAAGGAGAGGAGAAATATACCCAGGGGATTCTGCTCTTGGGTGGGTCGACATGCTAATGAGAATCTCTCCTAGAAGTGGCTTTCCCCAAGGGAAAGAATTCTACCCCTGTTGATTGTGAGCACCTATGTGTAATTATAACCCCAAACACCTATGTGTAATTGTAACCCCAAACACTCATGCTTTGGCATTCCCACTGGATCCCGAGTATGCCAGGAGGCATCCCCTAGGGAAGAGCCAGGAGTGACATGAAACAACACCGGATGTCGATCAAAAAATAAACAAAAAAGTAATTAAAAAAAAAGAATCCCCTCCACCCCCAACTTTGGAGGGAAACCGACCCTCCGACCCTTTAGCCCTGACACCATAATGAATGAAAGTGGCCCCACAAAAGGCCGGCCTGGAACTTTCCTGGCCAAACCCCCAGCCCCAGCCTGTGACCCCCCCCCATCCGGGTGTCCCTGAGGGAAGTAACAAAGAGGCGGCCAGCGCACGCCCCATCGACCTGGGGAAACTGAGGCACCATTACTCTTTCTCTTCGGTTGGGGGCCAGGGCCACAGGGCAGCAGGGAGGGCGCGGTCCTCGCAAACGACCCCACCAATCCCCCCAGCCCCCAGGAGGGACCCCTGAGCGCAGAGCCGGGAGTCAGCCCCGAGTCCCGCCGGGCGGGCCTGTGCCTCCTTGGGACCGCGCCCCTTCTGCAACTTCCGAAGTAAGAACCCTCCAGTCAAGCCCCCTTGTTCCCTAAAATAAGAGGAATAAAAGGAACAAACCTCTGGGCAGGGGCTGGGGCATCCCGGGGAGGGGCGGACGCCCCTGCTCGGCACGGAGCAACCCCCGTCACAAGGCAGAGACTGCGGAGGCTCCGGGTGCCCAGTGCGACGGCTTGGCGGCCAAAGAGGAAACCTGCCCGCCTGGACCCCCATCCGCCCCCGGCACCAGGTGCCGCACCCCCAACCCCCACGCTCTAACAATGGCAGCCAAATGGAGATTTCGAAGCTGCAAAGATCCCAGGGAAAGGCGGGGCTCCATGACATCACCCACACTTCCGGTCACTGTTTTAAAGGGCCAGACGCCAAATAGTCCTGAAAAGTTGTATTCCTCCCCCCCTCCTCCCCCGTTTCTGGTCTTGAATAAAGTCAGCAGGACATCTGTGGGGTCCGCAAGTACCAGATAGATGGAGTGAAGACATGGTCTATGAAGCTAAAGGTTTTATGCTTTCACTAAGGGAATGAAAGTCACAAAGATTTCCTTAAAACACCCAACCCTGGGTGTTACAGCACCACAACCCTAGCCCCCAAATAACACCACCAAAAACTGGTGCTCAGAAATCACTGGGTATTAATATTCAGATATCGTAATGTTTTGTGTTAACTTATCTGTTTTGGGGGACACCTTCTGTAGTGCCGAGGACTATGCATGACTGCTCAGGGATCACTCCACACTGGACTCAGGGAACCCTCTGGGGTTCTAACGTTGGAACCTGGGTCAGCTGCCTCCCAGACCTGATTTTTGTTTACATTTCACTGAACTTCAAATTGCTGGAGTAGCACCTACTATTCATGCATTCTGTTAACACTTAAGTGAGCTAGAAACTAAGTAAATCATACGCCCCAAATTAATAAAACTTATTTTGTGGGTGACCTAAAATGAGGCTCAGCAATGGTTGAATGGGAAAGTATTATATGTAATCAATATCCCCGTATATGTATTTGTGTGCATTCATGGCCATTGCTGTTCTCAAGCTACTCCTAAGCTCTGTGCTCAGCAACTCTTCAAACAGTGCTCAAGTTTGATAATGCACTGAATTCAACTGGGATCTAAAACAGAACAGGCACATTAATAGAAAGTCCCTTCTGTGCTCTGTAACTTAGTAGTCATTTAGGAGTTGAGTAGTGGGTGAATTATGCAGCAAACATTAAATTCTTCACATTTTGAACCAGTGCACAAGTAGAATTGTTCACTGGGTGTGCAGGAGAAAGTCTCATTTTTTTCAGATATGTTGACCTATTTTTCAGCTATGGGAAATTTAGTTAGTTAGCATCCCTAATTTTTCATCATCAACAGAGGTCGGAACTCCAGATTCTTTCTCTCATTTGAGTGAAACGTGATACTCCGAGCATAGCTCTTTCGATTCCTCTTTGGGAGACCTGAATAGCGTTCTCATCCTGTTTGCATAGGGCCCAAGTCTCTGAGGCTTATGTTAATGCAGGAAGAACAGTGGAATTGAAGAGATGTGCCCAGAGCAGGAGGTTCTTCGTGTGTGTGTTTTAATTTTGGGGTCACAACAGGCAGTAGTCAGGGTTTATTTGAACTTGGCACTCAAGGATAACGCCTGTTGTGGCTTGGGTGATCATTTGAATTCCAGGAACTGAACCTGGGTTAGCCTTGTGCAAGGCAAGAGCCCCCACCCACTGTACTACCACTCCAGCTCTTTCTAAATAAATTTCTTTCTAATGCAGCAGGAGTGACCCCTAAACAAATATCTCTTCCTCCTCAAAAAACCCAACTAGCTGGGATTTGTGTTTCAATATTAAATGTAATCAAATGTAGTAAACTACCTTATAAAATAGAAAAAAATAAAAAATAACTCCTTGTTTTTTCACACAATATTCACCCCAACAGCCGGGGTTGCATGGTCAGGGTCAGGGAGCTGATGAAGAATTCAAAGATGCTTTTCAACCTAAATCACACTGTCCTCCTGTTGTTCATCCACTTGCTTGAGCAGGCACCAATAATTTCTCACAACAAAATTGTGAGATTTCTTGCTACCGTTTTTTGCATATCAAATACATCACAGGAAGCTTGCCAGGCTTTGCTTTGCAGAGTAGATACTCTCAGTAGCATGTCGGGCTCTCCAAGAGGAGTGTAGGAATGGGAATGGAACTCGGGATCAGCTGTGTGTAAGGCAAACACCCTACATGCTGTACAGATTCTTTACCAAAAAAAAGACACCAAAGTGGGACTGGAGAGACACTTAAGAGAACTTGCTGCTTCCCTCAGTGAAAGCGATAAACCCTCGGCCTCCCATATGAAACCATGATCACCGATGGAAACAATTTCTGATGGTAGAGCCTGGAGTAACCTCTGGGGAACTACAGGTATGGCCACCCCCCCACAAAAAAACAAAATAGTTGGAAAAGTAAATATTCATTTACAACCCTGAGTCACGTGCTAGGACCAGGCCTCCAGGCTTCCTTCTGACGCTTCAACAGGGTCTCTCGCCATTGCAGGCTGTCAAGCTGCCCCTCAAAGTGACCAGGCTGTTTTACATGCACACTCTACACCAAAAGCTTCAGAACAGGGTCAGTCAGAACCCATCGTTGAGAGGGTTGGGATGGTCAAGACATCTGACCTCAGCAGGTCCAGCATCCCCACCCAAGACTCGCAGCCCCTATGCTCAACTCTGAACCCAGGTGACACTGCCCCATCACATAGCTGCAGGTAAAGATGCCCCCAAGGATCACACACTCACGCCGGAGACCTCTGTGCTGAGAAAAATCCCCACCACTGCAACCACCAAAGCTTCGCATCCTCCTAAAGCCTCTGAAGCAAGTCGGACCCCAGGAATTGACTGGATATGGGTGGGGGGAGTGAAAAACAACCTCAATAGTGCCCCTAAATCTGGCGCAGCCCCCTTGGTCACAGTACAGAAACTGGAGGTGAGAGGTCCTCATGTTCTGCCACTAGTTGGCCTTCAGTGTCCCCCTTCGATAGTGAAGTGTCATTTTGTCCTTTAAACGCGGGCCTGTAGGAGGCTGATCCACTTGACGTTGTTAGGAAGTAAACGTGCACATGGAAGATTCCCGTCTGTGACATCATGCATTACAAAGGAGCCTTAAAATTCCAGGTCCCAAGTGTAGACAGATCAGTATGCCAGCCCAGGTGAATGGTGCAGGGGGGATGGGCTCGGATAAAGGAGAAGAGAGGCCAGTGCTGGAGAGGTTGAACACAGAATTCAGGGCAGAGAGTTAAGGTGGAGTCCCTTGATTCTGTACTCGTCAAATATGGAACCAATGCTTTCCCACACACTTTCATCATAAAAACAGAAGCAGGTTGATTCGTGGTAAAACAGGCAAATGACTTTCTCTGGGAAGTCATCAATCAAGGTGAGGATGAAAGCAGTGACTGAAGCCAGCCCTGAAGATGAAGTCGAACTGTCCTAGCAGCAACCTAGAGAGCTGGAGAGACACTGAATAGGACCAAAGGCTGAGAATTTCTGGGTGTGGCCCCCCAAAAAAGCTGGGGAAAAACAAATTTTAAAATATTACAACAACAAATTGTCTTCATTGCACTTCATTAAAGAACCATGTCAGGGCCATTTTCCTAAGATGACACTTTCAAAAAAGCTATACTTTATACTTGCACAATACTAACCAATAGCTGAAAACAAGGTAGGCATAGATGACACAGCATAAGGAGTTGGTAACACAGGGCAGACCTGGAATTCAACCACAGTACCCCACAGTGATCCTGAGTCCCCCAGGTATGGATGCCTGAGCTGAGAGCCAGGGGTATGGCTCAGCTGGGTGTAGCTCCAAAGAACATAAATAAAGAGAACTTGAAGAGTGAAAGTGTGGCTGTTTCTCTGTCATAATCCCCCAAAACCCAGGGCTATCAAAGCCAAGCCACAGGGGCTGGAGCGATAGTCCAGAGGGGAGGGCATCTTCCTTGCATGGGGCTGAACCTGGTTCAATCCCTGCCATCCCAAATGATCCCCAAGCACCACCAGGAGTAATTCTTGACTCTAGAAGTAGGAGTAATCCCTGAGCATTGCTGGGTGTGAAACAAAAAGAAAAAATAAGTCAAGCCAGAGTCAGAGCAGAGAATGTGACAATGGTAAGCAGTATGTTTTCAAAAGGCCGGCAGATCTCTCTCTTGCCGCCCTTGTTTGGTGGTCTCGGGATGCTTCCCCCACCCGTGGGGAGGGCTGTCAGCGATAAGTAGGCAATGGAAGGAATGAGGGCTAGGCTGATCAGTATCAATTTTAGTTTATTCCCTTCTCCACTCCCATTCTGCTTCTCTCTCTTGAACCCGAGCCCCTTCTGAGCTTGCAGTCGTAGTTTATATAGCAGGCACGTAGGGTAGTGAAACAAAGGTGGATTGAACATTAACAAATAAACTATGAGAGGTAAAACCCATTCCTCCAGGATATTAACTCAAGGATAAAATCTCATCTAAAGAGATTACTCCAGATTACTAGGAGGTCCGCTCAAGGGCGGGATCCCAACAAGGTGTGTTCTTTCCTCAGCTAGTAATCCACTTAATATTTGTAGCAGTGCCATTCTGTATGAGCACAGTAAGAGATATAAACTTACAGTTTGGTTCTTCCTGAGGATATCTCACTATATTCTCCGCAGTCCTCAGGCCAGACCAGTCTTGCTAGTGACAGAAGGGTCCTAGTCTCGTCCTTACAATTGGATCATGACAGCATTAGTCTATGACCATGTTCTCAACATGTAATTTAGTACCATGGTGATTAGGCCTGGCCCATTTCGATGCCAGGGTAGCTTACAGCTTGTCCTTGGTCCATTCAATCCCTCGTCGGGATCCTGCTTTTGAGGTGCTAGGAACTAAGGGCAACTGAGTCAAGAAAGCAGATGCCCAGGAGTAAATATTATTCAGAGCCAGTCAACTCCCAAGTTACAAAGCATAATTTTAATTGTCTTCCTGTGCCCATACAGAAAGAACATTGCTTTAAGGTAAACCATGCAAAAGACAGAGAAAAGCGATATTTAACCTTCAATATAAGCTCAATACCTAAAAGTATTTGATCTGACAGGCTCTAATTAAGGAAAAAGTTGATTAACTGGCTGAGGAAGAGAGCACAGACAAGAGTCTATGGATAAACAGAGGAATGGAAGTGACCCAGGAGCACTATGATGGGTGTAACCCGATAAATGTAAGCTCCCTGTGGCAAGGGAGAAAGGACAAGCCAATGCTATCCTACAGTGAGCCTTGACAACTCTGAACCAAGGGTATTTTTTTGGCCTTTTTATTCACATTCCTCCTGGCTTTCACCAGAAGATCCAAAAAGTACGCATTCACATACACATAAAGTCCAAATGACGGGACCCCCTGGCATAGACTTTCCCTTATACACTGACATCACAGAAAGTTGGCGACACACTACCAGGATTATTTCCTTCTTGGCTACACTTTTGTAGCACCGCATCACATGGTCCAAACAAAATAGGCTTTATCAAAGGGGCCTGTCTTGACATTGAAAATTGTTATTAGGGGACTGAGTTATCTAATATGAATTTTATATATTTCCTAAGACTAAAAAGAAACACAAAGGCCTTACCACTTTCACACCAGTATGAATTGTCCTATGTATAATAAGGCCTGAGGGCAGATGGAAGACCTTCCCACATTTTTTACAAACATAAGGTTTCTCTCCAATGTGAATTCTCATATGACCAGTAAGGTTTAAGGAAATAACAAAGGCCTTCCCATATTCTTCACATACATAAGGCTTCTCTTCAATGTGAATTCTCATATGATCAGTAAGGTGTGAGGACACAGTGAAGGCCTTCCCACATTCCTTAAAAACATAAAGTTTATCTCCAGTGTGAATTCTCATATGACGAGTAAGGCCCGAGGAATAAAAAGAAGCCCTTCCTGCATATCTTACATACATAAGGCCTCTCTTCAGTGTGAGTATGCATATACCCAGTCAGGGTTGAGGATCGAGTGAAGGCCTTTCCACGTGCCTTATATTTGAGGTTTCTCTCCACTGTGAATTTTCCTGAGTCCAGAAGGGTGTGAGGAGTAAGCAAAGGCCATCCCACATTGCTCACACACATTTGGTTTCTCTCTAGTATGAATTCTCCAATGTTCTAAGAGGTCTGAGGGTCGAGTAAAGGCCTTTGCACAGTCCTTCATGTATGTGGTTTCCCTCCTGTGTGGATGTTCATATCATCACCTCGGAGTGATGCTGGACTCAAACCTGTAGGATAACAATTGATTTGTCCTTTCTCCCTTGCCACAATGAGCTTAGTTTTATCAGGTTACACCCATCAGAGTGCTCTCGAGCCATTCCCATTCCTTTGTTTATCTGTAACCTCTTCTCTATGCTCTCTTCCCCAACCAGTTAGTCAGCTTTTCCTCCTAATCAGACTCTGTTAATCTGTAAGGTCAGATCCTTCTAGGACACTGAACTTGTATTGTAAATTAATATTATCTTTCTACTCTCCCTATGTCTTACGAACAGTTTACTTTAACGTAATGTCCTTTTGGTATAAATACAGAAAGACAGTTAATATTGTTCTTTCTAACTTAGGATTTAATAGGCTTTGAATATTATTCACTCCCGGGCATCTGCTTTCTCGACTTAAGCCTCAGTTGCCCTTAGTTCCCAGCACCCCAAAAGCAGAGTCCCGACGAGGGACTGAATGGACCCAGGGCAAGCTGTGAGTTACACTGGCATCGAAAAGGGTCAGGCCAAACGCCACGATTATTAACTATAAGAGCTTGATCATAGACAAATGCTGTCATGATCCAAAAGTAACGACGAGACCAGGACCCTGCTTGGGGTAGGAAAGACTATCTGGCCTGAGCACTGTAGTCTGAGATCAAAATGGCCCTAGGAGAGCAATTCTATAAGATTAAGGTATTTCTTACTGTATCCATACAAAATGATTTATATTATGTATAATTACATGTTTTTTTGACAAGTAGAGGGGAAATATACCCAGGGGATTCTGATCTTGGGTGGATTGACCTGCTAATGAGAATCTTTCCTAGAAGCAGCTTTCCCCAAGGGAAAGAACTCTACCCCTATTGATTGTGACCACACCTAATTGTAATTGTTACCCCAACCCCTCATGCTGAGGGATATAATGAGACTCTAAGAGTGGGATGCAGATCAGGACCCAGACTCCAGAGCAAGAGGAGAAGGGAATCCAGATGCCAGAGCCAGAAGGAGGATGAAGGGTGATCGAGATGGAGAATGAAGTAGCATGGGGGAGGAATAGGCAGGAGGAGAATCAGAGGTGAATGGAGATTGGAATGGAATAAACTGTAACTGACTTCAACCAGCCTGGCCCTAGTTCCTTCCTTTGCCTGTCCATCACCATCGATCCCCTGCGGTGGGGGAACTGGCATGAAACTACCAAACGTGAGTGATGGGAGAGATAGACCACTGCTCTCTTTTTGAGTTTATACACAAACCATGCCCTTGCAACTCATGGACTGGCCGATGAGGAAGAATAATGTCAAAGCTAAGAAAATAAAGCGCAGAATTATTCCATGACAGACAATCTATGGGAGCAAAGGGCAACATTAATGCAGCACAGATGTCTGGACCCATGAACCCAAGGATATTGGGGTCAGCAGCGTGTTTCACACACACTCAGGGCACCCACACATTTCCCAGGGCCTGAGCCAGGGAGGGTTCTCAGACATTCACCTGCATGCATCCCCCTGCTCCCCGGCCTCAGAACTCCTCTTTCCAGCCAAGAGAATACCAAAAGCTTCACCCCCGAATGCCCTGAACCTCAGGGAGATGGAGCATGGATTAGTAACAAGGGAAAGGTGACAAATAAACCCCATGTGCGCCTATAAAAATGGAGTAAATTACTGAAAAGGCATAAACAGAATCTGCCCACCTGAAATGCTACAGATTTGTGGTTGTTCAATGCTAAGATCCGGGTCTTAAGAGTAAAATATGGGGCCACATAAGGGCCAACAGGGTTATGATCACATCACAATACATAGATTTTTTTTTTCTGGTTTGGGATCCTCATCTGGGAAGAGTCAAGGCTTCTTCCTGACTGTGTACTCAGAAATCACCTTTGGTGGTGCTTGAAGACAACATGGGATTGCGAGGATAGAACACATGTCCACAACTTGCAAGAGAAGCACTGTGCCCACTGTTCAGTCTCTCTAGACGCGTCACCACATGAAAGGTTCTCAGCCTGCTTGAAGTGATGTCCGAGTGCAGTAAACCCCAAAGCTTAATAATCCAAGGATGGCCAAAGACGATCAAGGTCCCCAATTGTATTAAAAGTAAACAAAAATAGATCCAGAGAGACAGCACAGCAGGTAGGCACTGGCCTTGCTCACGGTCCATAAAGGTTGGATACTGACATTCAATAGGGTCTTTCAAGCCATAAGTAGAGTCCAGAGGCAAACCCTGAGTTCTGACGAACTGAGAGCCACTGGAAGTGACCACTAGCACTGAAATAGAGCAGCACATGATGGGGTGAGGCCCTAAGAAATAAATGAACTCTGTTGGGAGTGATATTACAGCAGGTAGAACACAGACACTGCAAACACATACGGATTTGATCCCCAGCAGCACACATGGTCCCAGACCACGACTGGGATAAATACGTGAATACACAGCCAGGAATAATAACAAGTATTTGTAGGTGTAAGTTTAACCCCCAAACCAAATCAAAGCAAAACAAAATAACTGAAGTTGTGGGCCTGGTGCAACATTACCAGGAGTAAGGCAGCAACCTTTTAAGCTGCCAAGTGTGTTCACTCCTCAGCACATGGCCCCTGAGCACACCCAGGAGGGATCCTTCAGCACAGAGACAAGAGAATTCAGCTTGTGCCCCAAAGAAAAGCAAAAACCAAACAAATACGTAGAAGTTATGTGTAGCAGAAGTAATCAGAGAAGAGAACTCAGCAATAACAGGAATCAGAAACTACTTAGAGGGACCTGAGCGATGGTACAGCGCATGGGGAGCTTGCCAAGCATGGGACCAACCTGGGTCGATCCCCAACACTCCAGATTCATGACAACCCACAGAGAGTGACTTCTACAGAGAGATCTTAGAGTAAGCCCTGAGCATTGCCAGGTGAGCACCAAAAAGTAAACCAGGGAAGGAACTAGAGACAGCTACTGCACGGCTGTTCTGACCCATCACAGTCACAATTACTGTTGGACACACAGTAACAGCCCGACACAGGGAGCCCACATGGGTTTGTCAAGACAAGGTCGGCCCCGCACTGCTCTCACTAATAGCCTGAAGGTGCTGATAAGTCTCCAGCATCACATCCCTGTAGAGCTTTCTCTGAGAGGCAGCCAGACAGGTCTATTCCTCTGGGGTGAAGCTCACGGCCACATAGGGGAAGGTCACCATGTCCTGAGCCGGCATACAAATGTGGGCATGAGTCAGGGTCTGACCCCAACCAGTTCAGTGACTGTGAAGCCAGGACCCCAGGGCCATAGAGGGGATCAGGGTCTGTCCCCGTTGGAGGACCAAGACTTCACATGCACTCCTGACAGACGGGTCCCAACATCTCTCTAAGACAGCTGCATCTACTAAAATGTGAGAATGCTCAACTAGAAGGTTCCTGAAAGTGGTGGTCTTGTAACTGACCCCAGGAAATTCCAGTCACTGCTCCTATGAGTACTGCAGAGAGTAATCACTGAGCATGGAACCAGTGGGACCCAAATAAGTGAACCTGCTTTCAGCCCAAATCACTAAACATACAACCCCTGCACCCCACAACCCATGCTCTAGGGAGAAGGCCACACTCAACGTCCCGTCATTGACTGAAAGCTGTAGGATCTGATCAAGGTTCAGGGCACCCCAAATCCCTCTCAAAGTGTCTTAAGCCCAACAGCTCTGTCTCCCTTAAGCCCAACAACTCTGCTTGACCCAGAGATCCTTTGCTCTGTATCCCTGGGAATGGTGCATGCCCAGAACTGCAAACAAAGCAATGAGTGAAAGTGCAGTGTGACAGAGCAGATGAGGTTCTCCAGAGTGGGAAGAACAAAACAGGAGAAACACAGGTCCTGTTGCCCGAGTCCCTGTAGCTGCAAGGGCATAAACAGCGGCAGCACACCCAGGGACCCAGGATGCACATCAGGTGGGAATCAGAGCACAGAGAAAAGAGGAAGCCTGGAGAATCTTCCCAATAGCACAAAAATAAATACAAACTAAACAAATCAGCAGGATTGCGTAACAGGACAGTGGGTTGGGGACAGTGAGTAAGCCTGGTGATCCCCTCCATCGCGCAAGGTCCCCTCAACACTGCCAGGTGCAATGCCAGATGCAGAGCCAAAAGTATAATCCCCAGAATCACTGCACATGGCTCCCAAAACAAAACAAAATACTTAGACACCAGTCTTTGATTCCCAGCACCCCATATGGGCCCTGAGACAGGTCAGGAGTCATCCTTTAACACCAGTAATCTGTGAGCTGGGTGTGGTCCAAAAGCCAATACAACAAAACTGATTCAAATGTGTCCTCAGTGGAGAGCTGGGCACTCTGAAAAGGAGGCATATAGCGGGATCCTTCCTGAAACAACTCAGAGACAAAAATCCCTGGAAGTCAATTACTCCTGCCATTGCATTGTCTCATTTTGTCACTCTCCTCCTACCTGGGGCCAGTATGTATGATGGCATCTCACTATCTTCTCCTGCCTGTTTTTCCTGAAGACCAGAGACCTGGAGGAGAAGTCAGAGTTGTGAGTACGGGAGATGAGTAGAACCCCTCCCAGTGAGCACTGGAGAGGAGCAGAACCCCCCAGCTCTGACAGCCACACCCTCGGGCACTGGCTCACAGTCCCACCTGGGGGACACTGCCTGATGCTTCTATCTCCCCAGGAGAAGCAAAATGGGTTAGCATCTGTGCTGCCTCTCATGACAAAAGTTCTGAACATGGCTACAAGAGAGGAAAGTCAGCCAAGCCTTAGCCTGGGAACTCCTCCCAGAAGGTTCTCACAGGCCCAGACAGGAACCAACTCTGAAGCCAGGAAATTCTGTACATCAGCACCCCATGCAGGCCATCACAGGGCTGCGCCAGTGATAGAGGCACATTGTGGGCTATGGTTGCCTGGGGCAGCCCCTCTCCTTAAAAAAAAATAAAAAATAAAAAACAGGGGCTGGAGCAGTAGAATAGTGGGTAGGGCATTTGCTTTGCAAGTTGCCGACCTGGGTTTGATTCCCAGCATTCCATATGGTCCCCTAAACACCACAGGAATAATTCTTGAGTGCAGAACCAGGAGAAACCCCTTGCATCACCGGGTGTGATCCAACAGGCAAATAAATAAAATAAAATTCAGAAAAAAAAACTTTCTACACACAGACACACACTTGTACCCTCAGTACACACACACACACACACACAAACACACAAGTGTGCACATACGTACCCCTTTTACCCCCAGTACTCACCTCAATACCTAGGGGTCTGTGAGGGCTTTCCAACTTGATGCAGATATTCCTATTCCAACATAGAGAAACCTGTTAGGATTTTTGCCTTGATGACACCAATCCATCCTCTGCAACCCTAAGGCCCCCAGAATACTGCCAGGAATAATAGCTGAGGCCAGAGCCAGAGAAAGCCCTCAGGGTATCTCTGGGCATGCAAAAACCCGCATTACCCACAGCAAAAATAGGTCCAAAGGAAACTATCATTGGCAAACCCCAGCCACATGCAGATCCACTGGCCCGGCCTGACCTGACCCACGTGGGCAGCCAATGAAAAAGCCGGACGCCAACAGGGTCTCTTGCCATTGTGGGGCTGCAGATCTGTCCCTCAAAGTGAATCTGGAGATTCTACAGCAGTGAAACTGGGGGCAGCTGGGAGGGTCTTGAGGGCCATGGCCCTGCCCTTGGCAGGTCCTGCACCCCAAAGCCTGCAGCCTCCGTACTCAGCCCCACGCCCAGCCATGGCTGCACCAACGCAGAGCTGAAGGTGACCATGGCTGAAGCACCGCTGGGGATCACACACTCAGACCTGCGACCCCTGCATTCTGCCACAGCCCCCTATGCCCCACAAAGCTCCGTGGCCCCAAAAGACTCCATCATACCCCAGGAACCGCCTGGATATCTGGTAACACAAGAAAAACAACCGCAAAAGCAAACCCCCCAGATAGCGAGGCCTGACGCCTCACAGTGTGGAGACCAGGAGGCGCCTGGTGCTCACGGGAGGCCGCCCCTGCCCTGCAACAAGACAAAACACACCTTCACAGTCCTGTCTCCTCGCTTGTGCCTACCTTGTCCTTTACCCACGTGAACAATGACTCTCAGACCCGTTTCCAGGAAGAGAAGCACCAGGAAGGCCCACTGTGATGTCACTTTCCTTCCTGCAAACAGCCCTAAATGGCCAGACTACAGTGTTCAGAAAACCATTATCCCCACTCAGGTGAATCAGTTGTTTAAGGGAGGTGGATTCGCATAAAGGAGAGGAGAGGCAGCCGATAGAGTTGCTGGTCAGCATGGGTGCTCGGGGCTACTCAGGGTCAGGGACTGCTGCTGGAGTTGATCAGGGGACCTTGCAGTGCTGGGGACCAAGCCCGGGCACCCCACATATAAAGCATGTGCTTCAGCCCTTTGAGCCACGTCCAGATGTTGCCATCTGAAGAGTTGAAGAATCTGAAGCTCTAGTTAGAAATTTCCAGGCAACTGGGGCTGTAGAGACAGGATAGTGGGAAGGGTGCTTGTCATGCATACATATGACTCAGGGTTGATCCCCAGCACCCCAGAGGGTCCTCTGAGCACCACTAGGGATGATCCCTGAGAACAGAGGCAGAAGTAAGCCCTAAACATGACCAGGTGTGAATCTGACACAAAGTAAAACAGAATAAAATCTCCAGGCTGCCTCTTGTTCCCAAAGCCCACATCGTCTCATTTTCTTCTGTGTGAGCTTGTGCTTTCTGTTCAGGACATACATACAGAGCCTTGTCTATTACCAGCATCGCAACTGTGACCTCTGCATTGCTCGTGACCTTCAGTTCCACTTTACCCTGATGTGATAGTCTCAGCATAAAATCTTCAGTCTTCAATACAATCTCTAGCTGATCAAGAAAAAAGACACCCAGATCACCCCAAGCTCATTTTCAAATTCATCCTCTACACAGAGCCTCGGGGAACTCCACCAGCCCAGTTCCAGCAACACACACTTGTGTGCAGCGTTCACTAGTCTCCTGTTTGAGTCCCTGCCTTCTCTTTTTGCTTTTTAAGCCACAGAAGGATGTGCTCAGGGTTTACTCCTGGCTCTGGGCTTAGAGATAACTCCTGCTGTGGCTCCAGGAAGCCTTTGGGGTGTTGGCGAATGAGCTCATGTCGGCTGTGTGCAAGACAGGTGCTCTACCCCGCTATTCTACTGCTCTGGTCTGACCTCTTTTTTTTTTTCACTTTTTGGCCCAGTGAAGCACAGGGGTTACTCCTGGCTCTGCACTCATGTATTATTCCTGGCGATGCTTCGAGAATCACATTGGATGCTGGGAATCGAACCTGGGTGAGCTGTGGGCAAGGCAAATGCCCTACCAGCTGTACTATTCCCTGCCCCATTCTGAGTTGCCTAAGGCAAAAACGTCAACGTGGCCAACGCCTGTTCCTCTGGCCAGAGAGACGAGTCCTTAGTTTCCACCTGGAGATGGAAGTGGCAGAGCAAGCGCCCGGAGGACCCCTGCAGCCGCTCCCCCCTTCATAGCCCCCAGCCCTGCCATTGGGTTTGTACCTGGGTGGGTAGCTGCTGCCAGGTGGCGTCTGTGCTGTTGGTTACAGCAGCTGCCCCACCAGGGAGGGTGAACATACTCTGGTTCCAGGACCAGACAGAGTCTCTGGAGGCCAGGCATGCACTGGGGTTCGGAACAAAGACCTGAGGTGGGATGCGGGGTGAAATGCAGGATGGGCTCCAGATGGAAGTGTGAGACGTGAGAGGTGGGAACTGGAGGAGCGACCTGGTTGGATTTATTTTGTTTTGTTCTGGGGTCTCGTCTCCATGCACATATTGAAAGCCTATTTCAGGCTCTGCATTTAGGGACACAATCAAAAAGATTTAAAAAGAATACACTTTCTCTTCGGTTTGTTCTTATTTTCCTTGTTTCTGACACTTCCTGAATGACGTTCGCTCCTCAAGCTGATTTTTCCCGACTCCACCTCTTGTGTCAGCCCTGAGTGATGCTGGTGCGCCCTTCGCCCCTCGCCCTCCTCAGGCAAAACTCCCTTGTTTCCCTAAAAACAATTTATAAGACAAACCTCTCCACAGGGGCGCTTGGGGCATCCTGGGGAGGGGCCGCCACACCCCGTCCTGGGATGGAGCAACCTCGTGCTGCTCACAAGGCTGAGGCCGCGGAGGTTCGGGGCAGCCAGAGCGACCACTCAGCAGCCGGCGAGGAAACCGGCCATCGCGCCCCTGTTCCCCCTCGGCTCCCCCTTCCGTGCTCCCCTTAGGACAGCTGAAGCGGTTGAAGGAACTTTGGCCTGGAAGACCAAAGAGGAGGTGGGGAAGGAGAAAACAAGGCTACTTCCCGCCAATTTGCTCGGGTAAGTCATATATTCTCAGGGCCAGAGTTGCTTCCCACCAAATGGTACTTTCACCCAATTAACTCGGTTAAGTCATATACCCTTCATGGCCGAGCGACCAGGGTGAGAAATGTTTGACTAGGTGCTCTTTACAACCAGGGTGATAAATGAGAAATGGTGGGCAAGCTGCTTCTCACAATTCATTGTACCTACTAGGACTGTCCTCCCGTTGTTCATTGATTTGCTCAAGCAGGCGGAGTAATGTCTCAATAATGAGACTTGTTGTTACCGTATTGGCATATCAAATATATAACGGGTAGCTTGCCAGGCATTACCATGTGGGCGAGATACTCTTGGTAGCTTGCCAGGCTCTCTGAGAGTAGCTGAGGAATCAGAGTTAGATCGGCCTTCTGGGCCTCATGCAAGCCAAATGCCCCCCCTTCTGTTTTATGGCTCCAGCTCCTCTTTGATACATTTTACGGGTTCAAGCCACATTCAAGGCACTGGACTATTGGACTATTGCTTTTTATTTTTCTCTTTATTGTGAGGATTTTTCTGTTTTTGCTTTTTGGGTCACACCCAGCGATGCTCAGGGCTTATTCCTGGCTCTGCTCTCAGGAATTACTCCTGGAGGTGCTTGGGGGACCATATGGGATGCCGGAGATTGAACCCAGTTCGGCCGCGTGCAAGGCAAACGCCCTACCCTCTGTGCTATCGCTCCGGCCCCAGGATTTTTCTTTACTGAATCACCACGAGCTATTTACAAAGCTTTCATGACTAAGTTTCAGTCATTCAATGATTGAACATCCAGTCCTCCACCAGTGTATATTTTCCACCACCGAAGTCCCCAGTATCCCTCCCGCACCCCCACCCAACCCCACATGCTGCCTTTATGGCAGGCACTTTCTTTTTTATTCTTTCTCTACTTTGGGGCATTATGGTTTTCAATACAAATACGAAGAGG
Organism: Sorex fumeus; assembly: GCF_029834395.1. NCBI lineage: Eukaryota > Metazoa > Chordata > Mammalia > Eulipotyphla > Soricidae > Sorex > Sorex fumeus. The sequence continues at coordinate 11,676,284 of NW_026606098.1, forward strand.
TTATCATGTTTGGTTCTTTGTCTACTTTCAGCACACATCTCCCAACTCTTGGGCAGTACTCAGTGCTCAGTGCTCAGGGATCCCATCCCTAGCAATCCCTCCAACCATCATTGACCTAGTCACTGGACTCTTTCTTAAACTCCTTATTTCTCACTTTTCTAGAAATAAATAACAGTTTGAATTCAAACAAGTTAAAGGCTTTGTTTACCAAATCAGTGGGGGGTGTGCAAAGCAGGAAAAAGCCAGTTCAATTGAACTTGAGAATTGTAACATAAAAATGAACTAGGAGTGTTCATTATTAGGAGATTAAAGTGTTAGATCTGTAGTGTTTACAATAGGGTTCCCCAACCACCACCTGGAATAATTCTTGAGTGAGTAGAGGAGAATAACCCCTGAGCCTCACAGGGGTGGGACCCACAATTAAAACTGAACAAAACAACAAAATATATATTGAGAAATACATAACTTCTCTGTCGCTCCAGTAAAACACCTTCATCTTCCTGAGTTTTACATTGAGGGATAACCATAGAACATGTCCAGAGCTATGAGCTTCCTACAAACCACTTTCTATTTGCCTCAAAAGATTTCAAGATCAAAACGCAATCATGAAAGTTTGTAATTCTGTAACTGTATCTCATGGTGATTCATTAAAATCACTGTCACTGTAGTCCTATTGTTCATCGATTTGCTTGAGCGGGCACCAGGACCATCTCTATTGTGAGACATGATGTTACTGTTACTGGGCATAGTATGCGATGGAGAGTTTGGCAGGCTCTGCCATGTGGGCAGAATACTCTTGGTAGCTTGCCGGGCTCTCCAAGAGGGACAGAGGAATCAAACCCAGGTCAGTGGTGTGCAAGGCAAATGCCCTACCCACTGTGTTATTGCTCCAGCCCGTCAAAATATAATTTTTTAAAAAAAGTACATTATTGATCATCACAAAAGATCACCTTTCTCATAAAGATGAAAAAACAACAAAAAGATCTCCTTTTTTATAATGATAACAAAATGGAGAAAAATTATAACAATGTCAATCTAACACCAAAACAGCTTTTTAGCATAAGCATAAGTTGGCTATAAATATATCAAGTGACTCAATAGTCTAGATATAAAATTATCTACTAAAGATCAGTCACTGTATATTTAAGAAAAACTTTGGAGAGGCAGTCTTAGAGCAACTTTTAGTGGTTTCACAGTCAACCACCATTGGATTTAGCACTCATTAGATACCCATAGTCAATCTTTGGTAACTAACTCCACTAGCTGCTTATGTAGCTGTGTTATTTTCGACCTGAAGTACATTAGTCTGAAAAAGAATGGGGTGGGGGAGGAAACATAAAAAGGCATCAATATTTTGTCTGAAGAGTTTATTTTATAAGTCCAATGTGCTATCCATTGCGCAACAGTTGGAGCGATAGCACAGCGGTAGGGTGTTTGCCTTGCATGCAGCAAACATGGCCAACTCGAGTTCGATTCCTCCGCCCCTCTCGGAGAGCCCGGCAAGCTACCGAGAGTATCTCGCCCGCACGGCAGAGCCTGGTAAGTTCCCCGTGACGTACTCGATATGCCAAACACAGTAAACAACAAGTCTCATGATGGAGATGTTACTGGGCCTGCTGAGCAAATCGATGAACATTGGGAGGACCGTGATACCGTGACCATGATACCGAGTTTATTTTAATGACTAAACCACACCTAATCCAATATTTTATCTTACCAAAAGAGCCAGTGTGAAAGGTTGCATCACTTCCTATGAAGAGGAAGGACCTACTTAGTTCCTTTCATCATCTGCTCTTGACTTGATACAAGGCACATTCCTGATAGGGTCAGAAGCAGACACTGCCATAGAATGTCAGAGGAGAAAGTGTGTGCATGACAATTCTGATCTCTTCTCATCGAGGGGAAGGAGATGGTGTCAAAGGGTTCTATGATTGTATGGAATTTCATTTTTTTTTTGTCAGAAAGCCTCAGTTGCGGAAAGCAACGAATATGTGAGCCTTAGGAAATCTCATTAGACCAGTGATATTTGGTAACAGACAGAATCATATAGTGTAGAAAAGAAGTGTACTCTATTGTTTTCTACAAGTTCTGAATGATACATGCCTGATCATAAATTATGCAAAAAATCACTGCTGCACTTGATCTGTGTGGAAGTACAGAGCATATTCCATTGATATATGATTAGCCTCACAACTGGAGGTAACACTTTACTTTTTAAAATGTAAATCTTTGGGGGAAAATGGAGAGCTGGTTTCTGGGTGTTGACTTTCTCCCTCAACTCTTGTTGCTGCTTCTTTTTAGGGAAATAGTCAGGACCTTTAAATTGGTTGTCACTTGCATCGCCCAGCCACTATTAGAAACTTCATATTAGCTACATATTATTTTCCACTGTCAGTATCCATTCACTGAATTCTTGTTACATTTACCAACACTTTCACTGTAGAATTAAGCAAGTTCTGTCCCAAAAAATTGTAATTATGTATTCTTTCAGACACAGATGCATACCTCTGAACTATGTTGAATTTGTGCTTTAAGGAAGAATCTTAAAGTATTTATCTTAAAATTTTAAAAAACGGTATTGCTTTCACTGTGATCTGAAATATACAAAGTGAATCTGAATGTTTTTGTTAGCAGCTTTGTTTGAAGTTGACACGTAATAAATACAGAGACTTGAAGAAAAATAAAAAAATACAGGGACTTGAAGAAAAAAAATAGGGAAGAGAAACTGGTGGCTGGAGCCAGCCTCAGTACAGTTGGTGGCTGGAGCAGAAAGGTATCCTGGCTACTGGAGCATGAACCTTTGAGCCCGCCCCTAGAAACCGGTCCCCGAGGCTCTGGGCCTTAGCAACAGCCAATGAGAGAGAAGCAGGGCACAACGTGGACCAATAGGAGGCGTGTCTGTGGGAGTTTCCCGGCCCTGGGGCGGGGTCTGGCTCATTGCCTATTTTGCTATCCAAATGGTCGGTCTTGGACTCTGGGTCTTGGACTCAGGGTTGCGAGTTTAAGTGGGGAGGGGGCACCAAGTGGATACAGACCTGTGGCGGGCCGGCGACTATTTGGGCTGGCACTGTTTATTTTTTTAATTATTTTTTAATGATTTTTTTAATTTGGATCCCTTCTTTTGATTTTTTCCCTTTAATTGAACCACTGCGAGATGACCCTTATGAAACGGTGCATGATTAGGTTTCCTTCACACAGAGATCCAACACCCATCCCTCTGGGACCTGGAGCATTTTAGGGAACTGCACTGTGATCACGCGCTGTTTCAGCGGCTTGATTTGTCTGCAGTTCTTTGATGCAGTCCTCAGGAACCACATGCTGAGGGACAAATCCACTGTTGTGGGAGAACATCTTGGTGTCCAGAGCTGACCATTCCTCAGGGACTTTTGCATGCATGACCAGAGAGACTGTGAACTTGTACATAGTGACCTGTGTCATCACTACAGAGAAAAGCAAAGACAGGACTTCCAATGTACTATTTTCCTTTCCCTCTTTAAACTGAAAAGTGGGAGAAGAAAAACTTGGATTTTTGTCAGTTCCATCCAGCCTGAAATGGCCATCATGGAAGACTAATAACCCCAGATGAGCATATTTATAGCTGCCTTTGCAAAACAGCCAGAATACCCAACTCTCTTCTGTATTCTCCTTCTCCTCTTCAGTCGGGTGCCCTGATTCCAGCCTCAGCCCCATCTCAGATTTCGTTCCCACATCAGAAGGACCAGTGTCAAACCTTGAACGATGTAACAACACAAGGTTGAGCTTTCTAGACAGATGGAAAATTGAGTCATCGGATCTGTCTTACCCACAACTCAGAATGAATGTCCTCATGGGAAATAACCCACTTCAGTGGCCACTGCAGGATCATGGGGGAAAGTTCACTGGGACAAGGATCACGATTTTTTCTGTTTAGTTCTGTGGTTTTTCAAGGTTTGGTTTCTGTGCTATACAGCCAGTGATGCTCAAGGCTGACTTGGGTCTGCACTTAGGGATCACTCCTGGCTGGCTCAGGGTCCTCTATGGGTGCTGGGGATGGAACCCGGGTCAGCAATGTCCCAGGCAAGTGCCTTAGCATCTCTCTGTGGCTTCATGAAATCCTTGGAGTGGGGAAGAACTGCACTGGATTCAGGATGTGAAAAGGGGCCTTGTTCAAGGAAGGGAGTATTGACAACCAAGCTGTGGGCCTGAGGGGATGTATCTAGAAAATATTTGAAACATGTGAGGAGCTCTAGACCTCACGAACAAGAAGTTGAAGGAATGGGAGATGAGGTTTTAAAGATGGTTACTTCTGTTTTATCTATCTGACAAGAACACTGGCTACTTTGTTTCTAACCTTTTCAAAAGGAGTGACAGTATTCCTGCATGAGTGCAAAGGTGGTCATTTGGGTCTCGGTTCTAACAGAAAAAGTGGTTGATGTGGGTTTTGCTGTTTTCATGAATGTCTTAGATTCTTACCTTTCCGGTAACTGAGGAATACATAAGATAGTAACTTATGGCTTTGCTTTTTCAAAGAAAACCCTGAATGTTGCCTACGTCTATACACAGGAAACTTTAATCCTGAATGTTGCCTACATCTATACACAGGAAACTTTAATATGGGTCTCTGCCCTAGGAGATAGAGTGCTTACTTTAGGTCTTGCCTTTTCTGATCCAGTGCTAACGGTTTTTTTTTTCTTAAGAAAAGCACGAAGTGTCAGATCTGTGCCTGAACAAAAAGAATTGACTTTTTGGGTTCTGCTCTAATAAGATGTAAGTTTTAAATGTCCAGTGCTTCCCTTAGTCTCTTAGTGCTCGAATGGGATCCAACTCAGGTTGGCTGTGTGCCAGGCAACTGCCTTATCCACTGTACTGTCACTGTGGCCCCAGGAAGTAAGGATGGGGGTGCATGTCAGAGTTGAGAAACCTGTGCTCTCAAAAAAACCCCAGGACACCCCGGCTCCTGGCTCATTAGAGATCCAGAAACACTTGCTCCAGACCCCTGGAACTTGGCTACGTTCCCCCACAAACTAGTTTCCGATTTCCCAGTGTGCTCCTGCCAGTCATAAATTATTTTACTTACCTCAGATTTCCTCTTCATGCCTGCCGCCCTGAGTTCTGCAACTCCAGAGAGCATCTGACTCGCTGCCAGATAAACTTGCTCAGCTTCTGAGGGTCAACTTCTTAGTCCTGCCCTAGTCAGAGAACGCAGGGGCCCCAGGAAAACTCAGCACCCCCCTTTTTCAGCAGGAAGTCCATACAGAAGGTAGAACTTTGCTCTTGATCCTGAAGGGAATTGTGGGTACCAGCTGCCAGGGGTGGGGAGTGTGTGTGTGTGTGTATTTGTGTGTGTGTGTGTGTGTGTGTGTGTGTGTGTGTGTGTGGAATGCTGCCGTGGGAGAAGTTTGAAGAGACCAGGACAACTGATTGCTTTAATGGGTTGTTCTCAGTCTTGCTTCCTGTCACAACAGGTCATGGAGAGTTGGGAGGGGAGGGGGCAAAGTAGCAAATAATAGGAACACCCTGATCTCTTGAGCTGGGCAACACTCTATTTGCTCCTCACCCCTGGCCACAGAGACAACAGGGTAGCAAAGTTCCATGCCCATGTGCACGCGACTGTTAATAAAGATGAGGAAAGCTCAGGAGCTTGTGGGGACAGTCCCAGACAAGCCCAATTAAGAGAAGCAGCAGGGTCCAACAGGGAGGAAATAGGTGTCAGCTTCCAGACCAGCACAGGTTCCAGACCCAGGAGAGTGAACGGTGCAGAGACAAGACCAGGTCATCGTGCACTGGAGACGAGCAGATGGCAAGGGACAGGACCAGGCCATCATACACTGGAGGCGAGCAGACGACGAGGGACAGGACCAGGCCATTGTACACTGGAGGCGAGCAGACGGCGAGGGACAGGACCAGGCTATCGTACACTGGAGGCGAGCAGACGGCGAGGGACGGGACCAGCCATCGTACAATGGAGGCGAGTAGACGGCGAGGGACAGTACCAGGCCATCGTACTCAGGACTCGCCATCGTGGGACAGGACGAGTGACGTCATACATGGGCAGGAGGAGATGCTTGGACTTTGGGGCGGGCAATGTACAGTTTTGTTTTCCTTGACTGACTTAAATGTACAGTAAACTCACTTCTTAAGCCTTAGAATTTTGTGTGCAAGTGTTTCGTTCATTTGTCAAAATCCTACAGAATCAGGAACGCGTCCACTGTGGAGGTAACGGGACTCCCTAAGGTACAGACCTCACCAGAAAGTTCCTCCTCTGTAGAAGTGGGACAATACAGACTGGGGTAGTCTCCTGTCCTTTGTTCTCCCTTGTTCTGTGCTTCTGCTAGTGTACATCACCTTGGGTCTCTTTCCTAGATTCCTTAATCTACTTTGAGCACACATCTTCCATACAGAACGATCCCTCCAACCATCATTTACCTAGTGGTCCCTTCTCCAAACTCTAGCATATGAGGCTGACTTCCAAACCATGGAGCAATCCTCCTGACCCTTGTCTCTACTGTCCTTATATGTTATTTTTTATTCCACAATTGAGTGCAGTCATTCTACGTCTGTCCCTCTCTTTCTTACCTATTTCACCTAGCCCCATGATATTTTTAATCCTGGTCATTTAATATCTGTTCAAGTGGCCGGAGAGATTATATAGCGTGTCAGACACTTGTTTACACTCGACTGACCCAAGTCTGATCCCAGGAGCCTCATGTGGTTCCCGAGACGAGTCAGCCCTGAGCATAGATAGGTGGGAGCCCTCCTCCACACACAAAACCCCCATAAAATCCAAGTGAACTACTTACATTTCAGAACAGAAATGCCTCAATGTGGCCAGTGAGCACTGTTGGACAGAGAAGTAAAAAGATGAGCTGGGTGTGTGGTTAGTGTGCAGGACACACAGGCGAGGGTTCTGATGCCCTGAGCACCAGTGGATGTGTCTCCTCAAAACTTCAAGAAATCTGACTGTGGGGAGAAAGAAGGGAGGGAGAGGGAAGAAAAGTGTCTTCTGTAGAGGCAGGCTGGGTGGGGGATGACGGGAGGGAACCTGGGACACTGGTGCTGGGAAATGTACACTGCTGGAGGGATGGGCGTTGGAACACTGTATGACTGAAAATCTTAACGTGGACATCTTTGTAAGGATCTATCTCACAGGGATTCAATAATAAAATCTTTAAATAAATAAATAAAAGAAATATCCAGCCTATTACCTATAGCTCCAACGTCCGTTTTCGCCTACAGAATTTCAGGAGTCGTATTCATTGTTTAATGAAGACAAGCAGTGAAGTTAAACAGATTTTAATTGGAGGTTTTGAAGGGAAGGAGGTAGAGAAAGTTGGAGAGTGGAGAGTAACGCACTCAGGAGACATCCTGGGCTTCTCCAAGGGCAGAGAGAGCCCTACAGACACCCCAGTATCAGACAGGAAAGCATGAATGTCCACATCTCTAGAGGGGATATGTGGGCGACACATGTGCTCGCCCATGTGGGTACAAGCAGCACATGGGCTCAGGCAGCATTTGCGCACCATTCCTTTGTTCAAGGTGGCCTTTATAGGGTTTCTCCAGCCTGCACTCATGTGGGGTTTTAAGCTAGGTAAAAGTCCGTTGTTGGTAAGGAGGTTGCCTAGGGAGGTTGGGAGAGGTGATGGTCTTCTTTGAAATTTTTTCCCTGGTCTTTTATTTCTGCAGGAGCTTCTCTGGCCATAAGTGAGGGTCTGATCAGGCCTTAGTTTCCGTTTTCTGCAGGGTTGGCCTTCACAACCTTACAGCTATTCCCAGGAAATTTCCTGGCATTACCTTGGTAGAGAACCTTCCCTATCTGTCTGCCTGCCTACATAAATTCCTTCCAAACCATTAGGAGGTCCTGGATGTTAGGACTTCAACATAGGAAGTGTTGAAGGGGAGAAGGGCAGATAATTCAGCCCCGGCAATACTGTTACACAGCTTCTTTGCAATCACATTTTTAAATGAAGAGCTAGTATGGATATTGCCTGGCATATGATGGGCACTGGTTCATATCCCCATAACTACATACAGTGCTCTGAGCACCTTCCGTAGCAATTCCTGAGCACTGCTGGATGTGGCCCAGCTACTCTCCAAAACCACAGAAATAACATTGTATTTAGTAAGCATGGGATTTTTTTCTGAACATTGGAAAAAGATGACACAATTACTTTGAGAAAAGTCTTTTAAATCAGGGTCGTAGAGATAGTATAGCAGATAAGCACTTGCCTTGAACGCAGTCAATCCTGGGTTCGATCCTCAGCATCCCATGATCTCCCACGTATCGCCAGGAGTGATTCCTGAATGCAGAGGCAGGGATAACTCCTGAGCATCGCTGGATGCGACCCAAAAAGCTAAAAAAATGGTGGGGGCCAGAGAGATGGTAGCATAAGTAAGGCATTTGCTTTGACACAGCTGACATGGGTTGGAGAACCAGAACCCCATATGGTCCCCAAAGCACTGCCGTGTATGCCCTCTGAGCCTGGCCCCAGCAGGATTGATTCCGGAGTGCAAAGGCAGGAATAAGCCCTGAGTACTGCTGGCTTTGGCACCCACTCCAAAGATGGAAATACTAAGCACCCAGTGCTGCCCAGGTAGCTGATTACTGCCGGTGGTAGCAAGGAATCATGTGATACTGGAGGTGAGCTCAGAAAATCATCTACAGGCATAGAAAGCCTTGATCACAGAGATTGAATTGACACATCTGTCATTCATAAACCTGCTCACCCTGACATCGACCTTTCTGTTCAATTCACAAAACAGACTTGTTTTTTGGGGAGTTGAGGGTAAGGGTACACCCAGAAATACCCAGTGGTTACTTCTGGCTCTGAAGGCAGGATCACTCCGGGTGGACTTGGGAGGGGAAGCTGGGATCGTATCCCAGTCATCCTGTGCAAGGCAAATGCCCTCCAGTCCCTAAAATCTGAATTTCAATTTACCTTGAATGATTCATTCAATCTCCGGCAGCCTTTGGGATGAACAATGCCTCCATGATCTCTGAGATCCTCACAGCTTGCCCTTTGGCCATTTTTTTCCATTTCTGGGACCCACCCCTTTGAGGCTCAGGGGTTATTCCTGTCTACTCACTAAAGAATTATTCCAAGTGATGGTTGGGGAACCCTATTTTAAATACTGCAGATCTAACACTTTAATCTCTTAATAATGAACACTCCTAGTCATTCTTTATGTTACAATTCTCGAGTACAAATGAACTGGCATTTTCCTGCTTTGCACACCCCCCACTGATTTGGTAAAAAAAACCTTTAACTTGTTTGAATTCAAACTGTTATTTATTTCTAGAAAAGTGAGAAATAAGGAGCTTAAGAAAGAGTCCAGTGACTAGGTCAATGATGGTTGGAGGGATTGCTAGGGATGGGATCCCTGAGCACTGAGCACTGAGCACTGCCCAAGAGTTGGGAGATGTGTGCTGAAAGTAGACAAAGAACCAAACATGATAACCTCTTAGTATTTGTATTGAGAACCATAATGCCCCAAAGTAGAGAAAGAATAAAAAAGAAAGTGCCTGCCATACAGGCAGCATATGGGGTTGGGTGGGGGTGCGGGAGGGATACTGGGGACTTCGGTGGTGGAAAAATACACTGGTGGAGGGCTGGATGTTCAATCATTGAATGACTGAAACTTAGTCATGAAAGCTTTGTAAATAGCTCGTGGTGATTCAGTAAAGAAAAATCCTCACAATAAAGAGAAAAATAAAAAATGATAATTCAATGGGTATTAGTCCAGTGCCTTGCATGTGGCTTGAACCCGTAAAATATATCAAAGAGGGACTGGAGCCATAACACAGATGGGGGGGCATTTGGCTTGCATGAGACCTACAAGGCCGATCCAAGTTTGATTCCTCAGTCCTTCTCAGAGAGCCCCTCAAACTGCCGAGAGTATCTCGCCCAAACGGCAATGCCTGGCAAGCTACCCGTGATGTATTTGATATGCCAAACACAGTAACAAGTCTCACGATTGAGACGTTACTCGGCCTGCTTGAGCAAATCAATGAACAACGGGAGGACAGTCCTCGTAGGTACAATGAATTGTGAGAAGCAGTTTGCCCACCATTTCTCATTTATCACCCTGGTTGTAAAGAGCACCTAGCCAAACATTTCTCACCCTGGTCGATCGGCCATGAAGGGTATATGACATAAATGTGTTAATTGGATGAAAGTACAATTTGGTGGGAAGCAACTCTGGCCCTGAGGATATGACTTAACCGAGCAAATTGGCGTGAATTAGCCCCTGATGTTTACACAGACACAGGACTGGAGAGTTAGGAGTCAACACACCTGTATCTTGTGTCCTATGTCTGACTGATAACATGCCTTGACCTATAGGAATTCTTGCTGTCCTGATGTATGAGAATATTTCCTTGATATTTAAGTCTCATGTATTCTGGATCTGACTGAAAATATGTTTTCTTGAAGTATGACATTGATTTTGTTTTTACATTTTGGGTCACACCTGGCAATGCTCAGAGGTTACTCCTAGCTCATACACTCAGTAATTGCTCCTGGCGGTGCTCGGAGGACCCTATGGGATGCTGGGAATCGAACCTGTGTCGGCCATGTTGGCTGCGTGCAAAGTAAACACCCTACCCACTGTGCTATCGCTCCAGCCCCGAGATTGATTTTTTTATTATGGGAATATTTTCTTGATATACAAGTCTCATGTATCCTGGATCTGACTGACAATATGTTTTCTTGAAGTATGACATTGATTGTTTTCTTTTTCTCCCATGTTTGCATTTGGAATGCTTGAAGTTATAGTTACTTTTGGAAGTTTTTTTTTCTTTTCTCTGAGCTTGCTTCTGGGGCCTGCGAGCCCAGGATGGCTATATAAACCCTTGACTATAAGCACTCAGGGTTGAGCTCTGACCTGTGTGTTAGGATGCTTCAGCCCCAGCTAGGTGGATAATAAAATCTCCATGTGTGGTTTTCATTACTGCAGGACTCTTTGTCTGTCTGAATCCTCAGGGGTGATCTCCGATCCCAACACAGGTGAGTGTCTGCAGTCCCTCCCTGGCATGGATACTGCGCAGTGTGTGGTGCCCTGAACTTGTGTGAATTGTGCTGCCAACACCGGCTGCCTTGGGCTCCTGGATCCAAGTGAGTGTGTTGGGCTCATGCTGACCTTCCTTTTCCTAAACTGTCCATCTTGAAAACTTGCTTTGTTTCTTCACTTTGCTCCATTCTTCTTCATCTGTCATGTGCCCATGAGACTCGGAACCCTCCATGTCCCATGTCCCTCTGTCCCTTACCAGCCTGGCTGCACAGCCCGCAACGTCGGGGTGCCCTTTTCAGGAGCAGCAGAAACACCTCCCACCCTGCCCTCTCTGGCCCTACGCTTGTCTTTGCCCTCGGATCATTAGCATGGTTTTTGAGCACACTGAAAAAAGTACTTTTATTTTGTTGTGGGGCCTGGTGTTGCTGAGTTTTTTTTCCTGATGGTCATCAGGGGTTCCTTTGGGTGGTGCTAAGCGATCACTCCCTGTCACCCTGTGTGCCTATCTGCTGTTCTCACTCTGACTCACTAAGAGATTTACTTCAGCCTTAATACTTAAACATGAATGAGTGAGCCATTGTCAAAGCTGGTTTGGGTGGACCAACAGTACAGCGGCGATGGTGTTGATCTTACCCATGACCGACCATGGTTCGATCCCCAGCACTCCATGCTCCCCCAGATATCACTGGTTCTAGACAAATACAAAAGCCCAAAAATTACTTTGAGGGCTGTCAGGCTCCTCACGGTGTTCCTCCCAGAGGATCTTCCCTTTTCTGTGGGCCTGTTTTTTACTGTGAGAACCACAGAGATCCACCTGCTGGCCTATTCATCCAGGGTCTATAGGATTAATTCTTATCTGGCTTGCTGTGATCAATTTCAGAACTCAAACCACAGCTTCAGGATTTGGCATTGCTGCAGTTTCATTGAGAATGAGGTCATCAATATGAGGTAGCTGGCAAGATTCATAATAGAATAGACACATTTTTAGGCTGTTGGGATAGCTCAGTGGAGCAAGCATATGACTTCAACGGTGGAGGTCCAGGCTCCATCCCAACCACCACATCTATGGTCTCTCGACAACTTAGGAGGAAGTCCAGAGCCTGATGCTGGGAATGCAGGAACTTAGTCTCCCTAGACACTGAAATGAGTCAAATGGAAACTTAAAAAATTCTAGTATTTTTCATAATAGTGGAATACTGTGATTTTGCCTTCTCTAGAAAGTTGGCACAAGTCTTAATGGTGTCAAAGAACTGGTTTGTGGGCCCTAGTGATAGTGCAGTGGGAAGGGCACTTGCTTTGTATGAAGTGGAAACCTGGGCTCCATCCCCATCACCCATGTGGTCCCTGGCGCCCCACTATGACTCATCGCAGAGCACTTCTTCGTGTGCCCCTTCCCAAATTGATACAAAGAAGAAAACAAAAATAATAAAAAACTCACTGATCCTGAAAATAATGTGCTTGTTCTGAGATGTTTCACATGGCCCTCGTGGTCCATCTTGGCATGTCGTGTGCAGGCCTGCTCGGGTCACTAGCGCTGCACCCATTCTTCCACAAAGTCCCGAACAGTGATTTAAAGGCCCAGAGAGAAGATCGTTAGTGACTTCCTGGGAGGAACAAAGGACTCCTAATACCCAAATCTGAGAGATTTGGGGACATCAGTTCTGCAGACACCCTGGGCAACTGAGTAAAGGTTTGAACAAAGCATATACAAAGTGGTTCTTTGAAAAAAATCTCTGTAGCGGCTTATATGCTGCCCGGTCCTATGTGCTCCTTATGCCCAGGGGCCCAAGCACGTGGAGTGCCCCAGCACATGTGTCGCCCTCTTGAGATGTGTACTTTCATACTTCCATGTCTAATACTGGGATGTGTGTAGGGGCTCTCCCCAAAGGCGGAGAGGCCTGTGTTCTTTCTTGAACGCGTTACTCCCTCTCTCTGATTTTCTTCTCTTGCTCACTCACTTCCCTTCCACACCTTCAAAACCCACTCCAAATATAATCTGTTTTACTTGCCATAAAATCTCTGCAGTTGTCCACAGGTACTGTTGTGCTGCGGTCCACATCAAATATCACATGAGCCTCAAAGTTTTTGAGGTCATGACTGAAGGACACAAGGAGACGTCAACAAATAAATTTTGGAGGAGTGTATTCACAGCATCTGGAGGGCGGTCCTGTTAGGCAAGAGCATCAGCCTCCCAGCACAAGCACAGGTGAGGAAAAAACACATCCTACACATGTGTCATTTTCATAAGCACCCACAAAATTAATTAACTCATATGTCCCATATCCTGACACCTGTTAGGGTCCGAGCTCAGGACAGCCTCACCTGTCAAGGAAAACTCTGAGAGACCAAGTCCATGCAAAATCAAGAGGTTTACTCGAGCATGCTCCGGCTCACAGCATGACCGCAAACCGTCAGTGAAAGAGAGCCCCGAGCCTCTTCAAAGGGGGCTTTTTATAGGCCATCTTCCTGCGCATTTCAGAAAAACCCGCGCACAAATCACCCAATACATTTGAATTATCACATTAGATGCTGCACGCAGGCAGCCAGTCATTTTGCAACAAGCCATCAGCACCAGCCACTCTCTTCTGTACCTGTCACCAGGCCATCCCACCGGGCAGACAATTACGCCTTTTTGGGTTTTATGGCCCTATTAGGTGAATTCCAGGGCAAGAAAATACCTCATTAGGCCTTCTCTGACCTTGTGGCCTTATTAGGCGGATTCCATGGCAAGGAGATGCCTCATTAGGCCTTCTCCAGCCTTGTGGCCTTATCTGGCGAATTCTAGGAGCAAGGAGGAGATGGGGGTACCTGGTGTTGTCAACCTGCCGCAGCTGCAGGGCGGGATATGGGCTGGCACTTGCTTTGCTAGGGCCCACTTGTCATGGGGCTATCTTTCAACACCCAGTAAATTTACGTCGACATAAAGTGAAGCAAGCCGTGACATAGAAAATAATAAAACTGATTATACAAAGCAATCAAGTATTGATCATAAACCACACCACTCTTGTGCACCCTAAGCCATTGTTCCTATTTCACTCCATGATTGGCAGGTGCCCTTGTGAGGGATTGCAAGAAATTAAGTCTATAAATACAGATATCAACTCTTCAAACTAAAAAGTAAACTTCTAAATTAACTATGTTTTGTGTTTTACTATTAAACACTGTACTACTTTAGCACTGTCGTCCCATTGTCCCATTGTTCATTGATTTGCTCCAGCAGGCACCAGTAACGTCTCCATTGTGAGACTTGTTGTTGCTGTGTTTGGCATATCGAATGCGCCCCAGGGAGCTTGCCAGGCTCTGCCATGTGGGCGGGATACTCTTGGTAGCTTGCTAGTCTCTCTGAGAGGGATGGAGGAATCAAACCCGGGTGGGCTGCGTGCAAGGCAAATGCCCTACCCACTGTGCTATCGCCCCAGCCCTCCATTTTACTATATATTTTATTCATATTTTCCTCTAATAAACTAAAAATCATAGCTGAACAATAGGTCAACACGACTGAAAAAGTGACTTTCTCCTGCACACCCACTCTATAATTCTTCTTGAGCACTGGTTCAAATTTTGAAAGAATTTAATTTTTGCTGCATAATTCATCCACTACTAAACTAATCAATGACCACTCAGCTACGGAGCAAAGAAGGGACTTTCAGTTCATGTGGCTGATCTATTTCAGATCCCAGTTGAATTCATTGCATTGTCGACTTGAGCACTGTTTGAAGAGTTGCTGAGCACAGAGCTAAGAGTAGCTTGAGAACACCACTGGATATGAAGATATACAAACATATAGACAGGAATATTGACTACACATAGAATGCTTTCCATTCCTCAATTCCTGAGCGTCATTCTGGGTTACCCCAAGGCCCATTCTGGGCTTGTGATTGACTTAGTTTCATGCTCAACTGTTGTAACAGAATACAAGAACAGTTGGAGCTACTCCAGCAATTGGAAGTTTTGTGCAATTAAAAAATATCAGTCTGGGGTGTGGGGTGGGGTGTGTGAGGGATACTGGGATCTGCGGTGGTGGGAACCGGTCACTGGTGGAGAGATGGGTATTCAAAATAAATAAATAAATAAATAAATAAATTTAAAAAATAAAAATATTTAACATAAAAAAATAAAAAAAATCAGTCCAACTGGGAGTAGCTGCCCCAGGATCCATGGTTAGAACCCCAGAGGGTTCCCCAAGCCCAGTGTGGAGTGATCCCTGAGCAGTCAGGCAAAAGTCTAGAACATTACAGAATATGTCCCCCCAAAAATAAATAAATCAACACAAAACATGATATCTGAATATTAACGCGCAGTAATTTCTGAGCATTATTTTTTAGTGGTCTTGGTTGGGGGTCAGGGTTGGAGTACTGTACTGGTGGGTGTCTACATGGAAATCCTTGTGAATTTTATTCCCTTAGTGAAAATGTTAACATTTTGCCTCCATAGGCTATGTGTTCAGTCCCTCCCTCTCAATCTATCCGGTACGTGGTGAGCCCCCAATGTCCTGCTAGCAACCAAGCAGATGTCCTGCTAGAAATCCAAGACCAGAAACGGAAACAAAAATTGAACTTTGCCGACCAAAAAAAAAAAAAAAAAGGAAAGTCTGGATAGCAAAGAGGATATGTGGAGAGAGATTGACACTGGTGGTTGGATGCATGCTGCAAAATTGTATGTCTAAAACTCAACTAAGAATAACTTTGTAGGGGCTGGAGCGATAGCACAGTGGGTAGGGCATTTGCCTTGCACTCTCCAACTGAGGTTCAATTCCTAGTAAACCATATGGTCCCCTGAACACCATCAGGAGTGATTCCTGAGTGCAGAGCTAGGAGTAACCTGAGAGCATCGCCAGGCATGACCCAAAAAGAAAAAACAACCTTGTAAATCATGGTGTTTTAATAAAATTTTTTAAAAAGAAGAGATTGTGCGAACATTTAAAAGATTAAGAATACATATAAAAAGCTATAATAATGTCTAAGAGATTAAAGAAGCAAAAATCAATGATGAACAATATTTGAGTCAACATTAGTGTATTGATGGGGGATGGAAGTGACTGAAAATTAAAAAATCCTAAATTTTATATTTATTTGGGACAAATACCAAACTACTGATTCGAATTATAATTCGTAAGGTATTTAAGCTCTAGGAAACTTTTAGGTAATGACTAAAAGTGTAAAAATGTCTTATAGTCTCTAAATCAATGGAGAAAAAAATGTATATGAGGGAGGAAAATCTCTGTCTAAAAGAATGGGAGTGGGGAAGATGCTAGAATTTATTTTAAAATTAGAGAGGACCTGAGAGATAGTACAGTGGGTAAGGTGCTTGCCTTGCACACAGCCAACCAGAGTTCAATCCCAGGCATCCCGTGTGGTCCCCCAAGTATCACCAGGAGTACTTCCTAAGTGAAAAGTCAGGAGTAACCCCTGAACATTGCTAGGTGTGGCCCCAAAACAAAACAAAGAAATTAGAGTAAGGAAAAACAAATAGCAAAATTGGGTGGCAAAATAAATTCAAATATACGAGGAATCATGATAGATATGTCTTGAATTTAATGTTAAATTGTCAGAGCAGATAAAAACATACAAATTTAAGCTGCATGTGTTTTTTAAGTACCAAAAACACATAAAACAATAAGGGGGAAATGTTAGAAATAAATCTAAAGATATATAGTAATATCCACAAGAACGGTCACTGTCACTGTCACTATCCTCCCGTTGTTCATCGATTTGCTCAAGAGGGCCCAGTAACACTGTGAGACTTGTCACTGTGTTTGGCATATTGAATACGTCACGGGTAGCTTACCAGGCTTTACCATGCGGGAGAGATACTCTCGGTAGTTTGCTGGGCTCTCTGAGAGGGGCGGAGGAATCCAACTCGGGTCCATGTTGGCTGTGTGCAAGGCAAACGCCCTACACACTGTGGTATCGCTCCAGCCCACAAGAACGTCCATGAAAGTTTATTAATACAACACAAAACAGAATTTAAGATAATAAATAGCTCTGTAGCACTGTCCTCCGCTGTTCAACAAATAGTTCGAGCAGTCACCAGTAACAGCTCCATTGTGAGACTTATTGTTACTGTTTTTTGCATATTGAATACCTCACTGGTGGCTTGCCAGGCTTTGCCCTGTGAAGATAATAAATACAAAATGAAATTAGTATGATTGCTATATATTATTTAAAATTCAGACTTACCAGAAAGATTGAACAATTCCACCTTAAATGCACCTAATAAAGTAGTTTCAAAATATTTCAAGTATTTAAAATTCTTTTATTAAATCACCGTGAGAAAAACAAAGTTGTCCATGATTGAGTTTCAGTATTACAATGCTCAAACACCTGTCCTTTGACCCGTGTACACTTCTCAACACCAATGTCCTCAATTTTCCTCTTTCCAACCCCACCCCAAGTCTGCCTCTGCCACAGACAGACACTTTTCTTATGTGAAGAACTTAACACCATCGTCTTTGTGGGCAATTCTATCATCACTAATAGGTAAATCAAGAAATTAGTTAAAAGTGTTACAGCTCTTTTAGAATTTGTCTAGCAGTTTTTCTGGTTGCTACTCAAAGCCCACACTCACCCCCCCAAACGAAATGAGTTGTGATACAAAATATTTTAAAAAGCAATAAACTTGTTCGTTTATTTATTTTATTTTTAGAAGCGCCAGGAATCAAATCTGAGTCCTTACACATGCTTCATCACTGAGACATATCCTTGATTCGTAAAATAAGTTCAGTTGTACATACAATACACTGTCCGCCAACAGTGCACATTCTCTCAAGCTCACAGAGAATACTTACAATGACTGGCCAGAACTAATATTAATACCAACAAATTAAAATAAAAGCTGGTATCATATAGCCTGATTAAACATAGAACATAATTGTTATAGAGATAACACAAATTCCTGAAAGTTAAAAAATAAATTCCTATTTACTCATGAGTAAAAAAACTAAAATGGAAATTTGAGAGTACTTAGTTTCTATTTATTCACTTTTACCAGGAATTGTGGTTTGGGCCACACCCAGCTATGCTCTGATCTTATTCCTGGCTTTATGCTCAGAAATCACTTCTAGTGTGCTAGGATTTGGGAAGAAGGTTATTGGGCCTATCTGATGCCGGGGGAAAACTAGAAACACATGCAAGGCCTAACTTCCTAAAACACCTCTCTGACTCTGAAAGTTAGTTTTAAAAATACTGCATTTCAACATTAGCAAGATAAAGTTTATAAGCTACTTGAGGGAAATCTATAATTTTGAGTACACACATTTGTTTATCTAATGTCTGAAAATTCAGCAAGTAATTTATGTAATTAAAGAAAGTAATCAGGAAAAGAAGTAAAATAAACTAAAGTAAAATTTTTCAAAAGGTGATAATAAATGCAAAAGCATAAATTAATGACATAGAAAACAAATAAATAATTGGGATAAACTAAATAAAAATTGTTTAACATGAGTAATACATTTTCAACTACTAAAAAAATTTTGAAAAAAGAAAGCTCCACCGGTCCCCACAAAGGTACAAATAAAACAAGAATATAAATGAGACATGTTGGAATGGTCAATGGTCAACAGAGATTAAAATCTACTAAGGGATATAATGCACAAATGTAAATATATTTGAAAATTTACGTAAAACATGAAAATTTTTAGAGAATGCATTTATTGTAATTTTTTAAAAGAGAAAGAGGATATCCAAATGATCCTATATAAAGTTGAATTAGTGCCCATACATTTTTCATACAAAAAATAATAATAAGCTCTAGAGGATTTTCAGGTGAGTTTTACCAAATGTTCAAAAACAGATGATTCCAATCTTACATGAATTATTCATTGAATATAAAAAAAGAGCCACTCCCAATTCATTTTATGAAGTGATGACTATGTATATGTAAAATGTTAATGTTTCTCATTTTTTAAAAAAATTGTATGTTTATATGTTTCATTTTTAATTTCTTCCTCTATCTGGAACTGATTATATGTGTATATATACATATACATATATACGTATACATAGATTGATATAGATGTTGATATTGTCTTAGTACCATTTATTTAAGTGGGGGAGATGCAAAGAGATGAGAGAGATGCAAAGAGCCTCAACAATAAAGAAAAGGATCCCTCATGTGCCCGAAAAGACTAGAAAAGGTAGGCCTCAATAAAAAGATGATTCTTTGGGGATGAAAGGGAGTTTATCAAATGAAGAAAGTAGGCGAAATAAAACACAGAAGTCTTATTAGTAAAATCATGTTTATAAAGGTACTATCAGTAACATTCAACTGGAAGTATGTTTCTCAAAGGGAAAATATTTCTGGAGGAAAAAATAAATTACAGAGCACATTTATACATTCATTAGGAATCAATCTTTCTTTCCCTTTCCCTTTTTCTGACTTCTCCTTCAGTCTCTCTCTCTCTCTCTCTCTCTCTCTCTCTCTCCCCCACCCCAGCCTCTTTTCCTCTCCCTTTCCTTTCCTTTGCCTTCTGTCTCCTGGTTATTACGAGTGACATATTCCATTCAATGACAGCAAAAAGAACTCTACTCTTTCTGGTCAATGGAGAGGCTTTTCCATAAAACATAGCAAATACTTCAGCAGTGTGGGTAACTTGCTTTGGTTTGAAGCATGCTAAATTATTCTGTATCTTGGACAATGACATAATGCCATTAATGTGTGTGCCTGTGTCTATGAGATACTATTGTAACACTGTAACACTGTCCTGCCATTGTTCATCAATTTGCTCCAGTGGGCCCAGTAACGTCTCCATTTTGAGACTTGTTATGAGACACTATATAAATTCTTAATTTTACGAACTGAGAAGAGCAGTAATGATATTTTTCAATGAAAGCTATGTTTAGGCAACTCAGTGATTAAAAAATAAAATAAACAAATTGTTAGCTTGATATCCTTTATCTTTATTTTACAGTATTACGTTGATATATAACTCTTTTGTACAATGCGTTTATGAAATTTAAACCGATGCTCTCATTTACAGAGAAGCTCAAATGATCTGTCGGAAGATATAATGGTTTCTTGGTAACAGGTTTGATAGTGAAAGAATTTTCAGAGTGCTAAATTAATGATTAATATATTAACTATTCCATGCTTTTCTATTCAGATTTTTCCTTTAATGCATCAAATGGTCAATATAAACTGAACATTTAACATAAAAAAAAAGAAAGTACGAGTCAGGAGTATTTGGAGCCTGGCCCTTTAAGACTCTGACTGGAAGTGTCGGTGACGTCACGGAGCCCCGCCTTTCCCTGGGGTCTTTGGGGCGGCGGAATCTCCCGTCAGGCACCGGAGTCGTCGGAGCGTGAGCAGTCGGGGAGGGGCGGGAAGGGGCGACCAGGCGGACTAGGGGGTCCCGCCCAGTTCCTCCTCAGCCGCCTGAGAGAGCCGCTCCTCAGAGCCTCCTCCTCCGCAGGCTCGCTCTGGGCACCCTGAGCCTCCGCGGTCTCTGCCTTGTGAGCGGGGGTCCCTCTGTGCCGAGCGGGCGGCGGCCCCTCCCCGTTTATTCTGGATTTTATGGAACAGGGGGCTCTGCTGGAGGCGTCTCCCTGGGCAGCTGTGAAGGGGCGGTCCGGGAGGCGCTGAAGAAAAGTGGTTGAGGAAGACGCCTGGGGGCTAGTCTTGCAGGGGTCCCTGGCCTCCCACGCAGCCTCCTCCCCCAGGTAAGCCGTGGGAGGCGTTTGTTTCCTTCTTGTTTTCGAAACAATTTTCGTTCAGGGCTGACTCCTGGCTCTGCCCTCAGGGATCTCTCCTGGCGGTGCTGGGGGACCCACGGGGATGCTGGCTCGATCCTGGTCAGCAGCATACAAGGCAAGTGTCCCCTCCATGTACGTGCCTCCTGCCCGGTGGGGTGGGGGTGGGGGGCGATTCCTCACTCGCTTGGGTCCAATAGTATGCGGTAGAGCTTTTGACTTTCACATCCCCCCAACTCCAGTCGGTTCTGGGGTCCCACAGGAAGCTGTGAGAGAATGCAGAGCCTGGTGACAGAGGAGGTGGTGCATAAGGGATGTTTGGGGCCACAGGGGTCCTGCAATGGAGTGTGCAGTGTTAGCAGGAAGTCACCTCTGCTCTTTCAGTGCATGCCCTGAGCGCTCTCACGAAGGATAAATGATCACCATGGCTCCCTTGCCTTTATCGGTTTGTTTTAATTAACTTTTAGTAGGTTTTTGGGGGGCAGACCTGACTATACTCGGGTTGCTCCAAGTGGTGCTCAAGGAACCATATGGGATGGCAGTAGAGAAATATCGTTTTTCTCCAGTAAGACGAGCACCTCTGCAGCTGTACTATGTCTGCAGCCTCTTTGCACAGAAAAATTTTGATTTGTTATTTTTGAATTGTAGATTTTGGTTCAAAGCATTCAGAGCTCAGGACTTAGTCGAGGATCTGAGCTCAGTATCGTGATTGGCAGTGCTCAGGGGGGCCCTATCTGCTGTGGAGAATTGAATCTGGCTTAGCTGCTGGAAAGAAACACACCCTATCGACTGTACTATCTCTGCTAATCCTATGTAATTGTTTTCCACAGAAAAAGATTTTTTGGTTCACCTGTCAAGTTTTCAGCCTCGCTCTACCCACTGACCCTCTCTCCCAGACCAGGTGTGTGCCCTGCTGTTGGAATGAACTTCATTCGGAAAGGGGGTTTCCAGGGACCAGGTACACTAGGTCATACATGCCTCTCTCTGGAGGCTGTAGCAGTCCTAGAGCAGGAGGAACTCTGCCTTTTATTTTCTGGCTTCTTTTTCCTGCAAACTTGGAGATAGTCAGGGACTCTGCCCCTCTGTCTATGTGTCTCTGAGAGTCCAGGTCCCCCACCTTAAAGCACGTGCTCAGCCCTTTGAGCTACTCTCCCGGGGTCTATTCACTACTAGGGGAGCAGGTGAGATGGGATTTGGGGCCACACCTGCCAGTGCTTGAGGACTGCATCCTGCTGGAGTTTGTCCATGTTAGTTTTCTTTTGCGGATAGTTTTTGGTGTGGAGAATGGGGGCTCTAAATCCCTGGAGATACCCCGAGTGTTTAATCTGGCTCTGGATTTAGGTATTATTCCTGGAGTGCTGTCGCGGCGACCGGAATGTAGAGAAGTGATTGGTTTCAGCAAGACAAGCATCGTAGCAGTTTACAGTCTGTCCGAACAGCAATTTCTGCTTCCATATCAAGTTTCAGAGCTCTGTCTGGACCCCTGTCTATCAAGGTAAGCACATTGAGAAAAGGTTGTGCGCGTGTGTGTGTGTGTGTGTGTGTGTGTGTGTGTTGAAAGTTTGGTTTTCTTTATAGAGGATAGGGTCGGCCCCAGTTATAGAGCCACATTCTGCGCTATGGTTGCCGGGGGCAGTCCTCCTGCCAGCCTGCAGGTAGCGCTGATGCGTGTGAGCTGGCCTTGGAGTCAGCTCCTGGCTGGGCCTGTGAGCACCTTCTATGGGACCCATGGGGGAGACCCCAGGCCAAGGCAGCACTGAGTTTTCTCTCTTATAGCCAAGCCCAGACCTTCTGTTGGGAAAGGCAGCACTCATTTTCTTCTCCTGGGGAAACAGAAGCATCTGGCATTGTTCCCAAGGTGGTTCCATGAGCCAGTGCCCAAGGGTGTGGCTGGTCAGAGATGGGGAGTTGTGCTGCTCTCCAATGTTCTCAGCTCTGACTTCTCCAGGTTTCTGGTCCTCGGAAGAAACAGAGGCGGCAGAAGATGGTGACATGCCATCTGTCACACCAACCCCAGGTAGGAGGGGAGTAACAATATGAGGTGCTGCAGTGACAGGAGTGCTCAGGCTTCCTGGGCCAAATATGTCTGAGTTATTTCAGGAAGGATCCTGTGATGTGCCTCCTGGTGGGAGTGCCAGTCGCTGCTGTTGGAGGTGATGTTTGTGTCAGTTTTGTTGTATTTGGCTTTTGGACCACACCCAGCTCAAAGAGTACTTGTACCTCAGTGCTCAAGGATCCCTCCTGAGAGATCTCAGGGACCACCTGGGTTGCTGGGAGTCGTGGGTTTGTATCTGGGTATTTTGTTTTCTGTGATTCTGGGGATTATACTCTCGGCTCTGCACTCCGGCATTGTACCTGGCAGTGCTTAGGGAACCCTACGGGTTGGCGAGGATCACCAGCCCTACTCGCTGTCTGCAACCTGCTGTCCTGTTACACAATCCTGCTGCTTTATTTCTTTTTAGAGTTACTTTTGTCTCACAGGGGAGATGCATAGGACTTCCTCCTGACTCTGTTCTCTGGAGTCCTACCTGGTGTGTATCACGGGCCCCCTGGGGTCTGCTGGAGTCATTTGCTCCCTGGCAGCTACAGTGACTCGAGTCCAAGGACATGCTTATTACTCCTTATTTTGTCCTTCACGCTCAGAAGAGAGTCGCCTGCTCTGTCACACATTCTGCTTTCAGTTGCCGCTCTGTTTGCAGTTCTGGGCATGTGCCTGTCTAGAGAAATGGATCCAGAGAGCCAGAGAAATGGATCTCTGGGTCGGGCACAGCTGTTGGGCTCAAGACACTTTTGCCGCTTCGAGAGCCACTTGGAATGGCCCTGAACTGTGATGAGAGTCCTTCAGGCGTATATGTGCATATGTAGATGTCTGGACATTGATTGACCCTTTCTCCCTAGAACGTGGGCTATGGGGTGCAGGGGGCGTACGTTTAGTGTTTTAGGCTGAAAGCAGGGTCACCCATTTGGGTTCCAGTGGCTCCGTTCACAGTTGTTACTCTGCAGTGCTCATAGGAGCAGTGATTGGGATGCGTTATTCCTCCGACTGCTGCATCTGGCCTCAAGTTCAAATTCTTTGTTTTACATAGATTTGGCTTTGGAAATAACTCTTGCAAATACTCAGATTATCCCTGGCTGTGTATTCAGTTATTCATGCTATAGTCTGGGACCATGTGTGCTACTGGGGATCAAACCCGGATGTGTGTGCAGAGTCAGTGTCCTTTTGCTGTAATGTCTCTCCCACCACAGTTCATTTATTTCTTAGGGTCTCACCCCATCCCGCACTGCTCTGTTTTAGTCCACGGGATCACTTCCAGTGGTTCTTGGTTTATCACGTCTCAGAGATTGCCTGTGGACTGTGAGGGATCACAGCTGACGGCTTGAGGGACCCTATGGAATGTCAGAATCAAACCTTTATTGGTTGTGAGCAAGCCCAGTGCCCCACATGCTATGCTGTCTGTCTGGATCCTTTTTTGTTTACTTTTAAAAACAATTGTGGGCTTTGGCATTTTTGTTCATTTTTGCATTTACTGCAGTCAGGCATCACTTCAAGTGTGCTGATGATATACCATGTGCTGCTGGGTCTAGTGTGCCATTAGAGTGGGTAGGGTGATTGTCTTGGAAGCAGTGGACATGGGTTCTATTCCTGGCATCCTGTGTGGTCCCTGAGCACCAGCAGAGGTGATTCCTGAGTAGAGAGTCAGGAGTAAGCCTGTGAGCATCCCCAAATGAGGATCCCAAAACAGACAAAAACAAAAGTACAAAATGTGATGCCATCAACTCCTCTAGGCTGTGTGCATGATCGAGGCTATACTGTCTCTTGTATTTTCTTGGGACCCATATTACACTCTTAAACCAAAAGCTAGATCTTAGCTCTTGGATAACCACAGATCTGTGGCATTTCAGAAGTTCAGATTCTGTTTATGCCTTCCCTCTAATTTACTCTGTGCGGTAGGGCATTTGCCTTAGAAGTTGCCAATATGGCCGACCCGAGTTCTATTTCTCCACCCCTCTCGGAAAGCCCGGCAAGCTACCGAGAGTATCTCACCAGCACGGCAGAGCCTGGCAAGCTCCCCATGACGTATTCGATATGCCAGACACAGTAACAACAAAGTCTCCAATGGAGACGTTACTGGGCCTGCTCGAGCAAATCGATGAACAACGGGAGGGCCTTTACCTTTTATATAGACACACGAGGTTTTCTTGTCACCTTTTCCTTCTGACCAATCCATGCTCCATCTCTCTAGGGTTCAGGGCATTCTGAGTTAAAGCCTACTGTGATCTCCTAGCTGGAAGGAGGAGCCCTGAGACCCGTGAGCAAAGGCATGCATGCAGGGGAGTGTCTAAGGACCCTACCTGTCTCAGGCCATGGGCAGGGTGTGGGTGCCCTAAGGCAGCAGAGCTCTTGGTCTCTAGACACTTTTTCCACTTCGAAAGCCAATTGGGATGGCCCTGAACCATGACGAGAGTCCTACAGGCACATAGCTGCATGCATAGTCGGTGACTAGACATTGAGTGTCCCCTTCTCCTTCGAACATGGGCTGTGAGGTGCAGGGGGTGTATGTTTAGTGTATTGGGCTGAAAGCAGAGTCACTCATTTGGGTCCCACTGGTTCCATGCAGTTGTTACTCTGCAGTGCTTGTAGGAGCCCTGTGGTCAGGAGCAAGACCGCCATCTTTAGAAACCTTGTAGTACAGCATACTCAGATTTTATCAGATGCAGCTGTCTTAGAGAGATGTTGGGTTCTGTCAACCAGGAGTGTACATGGAGACTGCTCCCAAGGGAACAGAATCTGAGCCCCTCTAGGGCTCTGTGTTCTAGCCTTACAGCCCAGGGAACAGTGGAGAAATAGACCCTGACTCTTGCTGCCCAGTGTGTTGGCTCAGGACTTGGTGACCTTCCCCAATGTGATCGTGAGCTTCACCCCACAGGAGTGGATGTGCCTCTCAATGGAAGGGCTACAGGCACGTGATTCTGTAGACCTACCAGGACCTGTCAACCATTGGTGAGAGCAGTGTGGGGCCGACCGTGTCTGGAGTGAACCACGTGGGCTCCCTGTCCCAGGCTATGGCTGTATATCCAAGAGTAGCTGGGACTGTGATGGGCCAGCATGTCGGACAGTTGTGCAGTAGCTGTTCCTCTAGTTCCTTCCCTGGTTTTGTTTTTGGTGCTGACCTTTGATGTTTGGGGATTACTCTCAGTTTTGTGCATAGGAATCACTCTCTGTGGGATTACAGGAGTCTCTGGAGCGTTAGGGGTCTACCCAGGTTGGCCCTAGGCATGGAAAGCTCCCTTTGTGCTGTACTGTCGTTCAGGTCCCTCTAATTAGTTTGTGTCATTCCTGAGTTCGCTCCTCAGTTTAATTCTTATGCTACATATTACTTTTGTGTATTTGTCTTGGTTTTGATTTTGGTTTTATTTGGGGGCACAACGGCAATGCACTAATTGTGCTGAAGGATCACTCCTGGGATTGCCTGGGGCCTGTGGTGTGCTGAGTATTGGACCCATTTGCCAGCTTAAAAGGTTGCCGCCTTACCCCTCCTACTGTTGCATTTGTCCGTCAAGTTCAAATTCTTTGTTTTGCATTGATTTGGCTTTGTGGTTTCACCTTCCGGTTCTCAGATTATTCCTGGCTGTGTATTAAGTTACTCATGCTGTAATCTGGGACCATGTGTGCTGCTGGGGATCGAACCTGTATGTGTGTGCACCGTCTGTGTCCTAACGCTGTGATGTCTCTCCTATCACTGTTCATTTATTTCTTAGGGTCTCACCTCATCAGACACCACTCTATTTGAGTGCACGTGATCAATGTTTCTTGGTTCATCAAGTCTCAGGGTTTTCCTCTGGACTATGCAGTGATGGATCACAGCTGACTGCTGAGGGACCCAATGGAATATTGGAATCAAACCTCTGTTGGGTGTGAGCAAGGCCAGTGCCCCACATGCTGTGCTGTCTGTCTGGATCCTTTTCTGTTTACTTTTATAAACAATTGGAGGCTTTGGCCAACTTTGTCCATTTTTGGATTTGTTAAGCTTTTGGGTTTACTGCACTCAGGCATCACTTCAAGTGTGCTTATAACATACCAGGTGGTGCTGGGACTAGAGTGCCAGTTCAGTGGGTATGGTGATTGTCTTGCAAACAGTGGACATGAGTTCTATTCTTGGCATTCTATGTGGTCTCTGAGCACCAGCAGAGGTGAATCCTGAGTACACAGTCAGGAGGAAGCCTTGAGCATCCCCAGGTGAGGATCCCAAACCAGACAAAAATAAAAGTACAAATTGTGATACGATCAAACTCCTCTTGGCTGTGTGCATGATCAGAACTATACTATCGCTGGTATTTTCTGAGTCCCCATATTACATTCTTAAACTAAAAGCTAGATCTTAGCTCTTCAATAACCACAAATATGTGGCATTTCAGAAGTGCAGATTCTGTTCATGCCTTCCCAATAATTACTCTGTTTTTGTAGGGACACGTGGGGCTTACTTGGCACCTTTTCCTTCTGATCAATCCATGCTCCGTCTCTGTAGGGTTCAAGGCATTCTGAGTTGAAGCCTCCAGTGATCTCCTGGCTTGAAGGAGGAGCCCTGAGGCCAGTGAGGAAAGGCGTGGAAGCAGGTGAGTGTCTGAGGACCCTACCTGTCTACCTGGGTAGTGTGTGGGTGTCCTAATACATATGAAACAAGCTGGTGACTCTGGGGGCCTCGGGCTCCTGGATCTAGGTGTCTGTGCAGCACTCACACTGCCCTTCACTCCTCTGGACTCTCCATCTTGGAATGATCCTGTGTTTTACTTTCTTGGTTTGACATTATTTTTCTGCATTTGCCAGTCCATGACATTCATGCTCCTTGGTCCCCGAGCATCACTGAGATTGTTCAAAAAACAAAACCCAAAAAGCTTTTGTAGGATTTCCAAGCTTCTCACAGTGATCCCCCCAAGGGATTTTGTTTTGTTCTGGGATACTTTGGGGTATGACAACTGTAGAGTTGTCCTCCACCTGCACTGCCTCATTCAAGGATGTTCAATTGGACGTATTGTGTTTGGTTTCTGAACTCACAACAGGGCTTCAAGATTTGACCTTTCAGCAATTTGTTTTAGGGACACAGTTACTGAGTATGAGTGAGCTGGTAAGATTTGCAAATTGGAAATCAATATTATTATTTTTTCCTTTTTGGTTCACACCTGGCAATGCACAGGGGTTTCTCCTGGATCTGCACTCAGGAGTTACTCCTGGCGGTGCTCAGGGGACCATATTGGATGCTGGGAATCGAAACCGGGTTGGCCGCGTGCAAGGCAAATGCCCTATCCGCTGTGCTATCTCTCCAGCCCCCTGAAATCAATAGTATTGTTCTAATGAAGAAGTTCAGTGGAACAGCATGTTATTTTTAAGGTGCAGGCTGGCCATGGCCAGGAAGAAATCCAGAATCCAATTCTTGGTGGTAGAGGACCTTTAATGTGTATTCAAAAAATAAATACGAATACCACGGCACCTCTCGCCACCTGTGTTCACTGGTCACACACTGCTTTCTCCACCCTGAATGGCCACTGGCCATGGGTTCACAAAGGAGAAAACAAGGGCCTGGCTGGTTGGTATCAGTTACAGTTTATCCCAATCCCTCTCCATTCACTTTTGATTTTCCACTCTTCTCTCTCTTTTCTCCTTTTTACTCCTCTCCTGATTCTCCTGGATTCCTCCTGGATTCTTTCTTCCCTACTTTCCATGATACTCTTCTCCATTCTCTCTCATTCTCCCCTTGTATTCTCCTTCTAACATTCTCCTTGGTTCTTTACCCTCGCCCACTCTTCCAGCCTCCTCCTCTTGATTCTTCCTACTGTATTCTCCCCTGTTCTTCGCTCGGATTCCTCCCTGATCCCTCCTCCAACCTGCCCCCTGCCCACTGTTGCAGCCTTAGTTATATCCCAAGTCATAAACTTTGGAAACATCATAACATTCATACTACATAACTCGATTCCCTAATAAGACTTTACAATGTCAAAACAGGCCACCCTTAAAGCCTGTTTTGTTTGTACCAAAGTGTTAGGTGTGCTTCAGAAGTACAGTCAGGAAGGAAATGATCCTGGTAGTATGTGACAAGTTCATGTGATGACAGTCAGTAAGGGAAAGTCTATGTGAGTGTCCTGATATTTGGATTTTACGCGTATGTTAACGTGTAGTTTCTGGATCTTCTCGTGAAAGCCAGGAAGAATGTGTATAAATAAAAAGGAAAAGAGATGCTGTTCGTTCAAGGCTGTCAAGGCTCTCCACTGTTCCATTGTTTGCTCTGACTCGGACTTGACTGAGGATCCTACCTGTCTACCTGGGCAGTGTGTGGGTGTCCTAATACATATGCAACAAGCATTTTTTTTTCTTTTCGGTCACACCCAGACATGCTTAGGTGTTACTCTCACCTCCTCAGGAATTACTCCTACCTTGGGTACCATAGGAGAAGGTGCGATTGAACCCAGGCCAGACCTCGTACAAGGCAAAAACCGTCCCTGCTGGACTATCTCTTCAGCCCCTGTGGCTTGGCTTAGAGGCCCTGGGCTTTGGGGGATTATGGCACAGAAACAGACATACCATCTTTTTTAATTCATCCTGAATCATGTTCTGTCTGGGGAACCACAACCAGCTGAGCCCACTCCTAGCTCTAAGGAGTTTAGATATCTATACCTCAGGATCCTTATGGGGTACCTTATAGAATCCAGGTCTGTCGTGTGTGACCAGCTCCTTCCCTCCTGTGTCATCTCTGCCTCCCTTGTTTCAGTACTGATTAGTGTTGTGGAAGTATAAAGGATAAGTAATTTTTTGACTCATCTTAGCAAAATGGCACTGTTAAGGTTCTTTATTGGCATGAAATGAAGAGTTATTTTAATTTTTAAACTTTTTTTCATCATTTTGGGTCACACCAAGACATGCTAAGAGTTTACTCCTGGTGGTGCTCTGAGGCCCTGTTAAACCTTGTGGAAGACAAATATCCTACCTGCTGTCCTATCTCTTTGGCACCTATTGGAAACAGTTTAAATGAAATTTATTGTGCATAGAAAGACATTTGAAAGGATGGAATGGACCCCTTTTATCAAAGGTCTGACAGTGTTGGGAATATAGGTTAGTTCCTCAAGCTCCCCACATTCCAGCAGGCTGCTCCATTTACCTGTGAGTACTTACAAGTTTGGTCACAGTCATGCATCCCACCCATCAGTTCAATAATATCAGAGGAAAAAAATAAGTATTATAATTGGAATTAGCCAAGTCCAATTAATCTAGTTTTCACTAGAATGATGAATAGGATTCAGGTCTTTTGAAGGCCAAAAAATGCTTCATGGTGACCGGAATGCTTTGTTGCCCATTAATCTCCATGCTTAGTGTTGGAATATACTCTAGATTTTTATATGTATGTCCGTGTACATCATGATCACAACCATCCTGTTGTTCATCGATTGCCTCGAGCTAGCCCCAGTAACGTCTCCTTCGTCTTAGCCCAGATAATTTTTTTAAAAAGTGCCATATTCAAGGCTCTTTCAGGGTTAGGAGAATGAGACCCATCATTGTTACTGGTATTTGGCATATTGGGTACACCACGGGGAGTTTGCCGTACTCTGCCGTGTGGGCAGGTTACATATGGTAGCCTGCCAGTTTGTCCAAAGTAAGAATAAGATAATAAATATAAGTAAATGTACATAAATATAAGTAAATTTTATATATGTGTAATTTATATGATATATTATATATTATGTATAACACACAAATACTCTATATATCTTTGTTGTTGGTGCCCACCCGCACTACTGAGGGCTTACTCATGGATTTTCACGTCTTTGGTGCTCAGGGGTATATTTGGAATTCTGAGGATTGAACCCAGATATACCATATTCAAGGCAAGCGTCCACCTGCTCTTGTTCCATACTCTGGCATTGGAATTGTGTTTCTGAAACTGCCTTCTGTGGTTTTCCTAGTAGGCAAGTTTACACTGGTCGTGCATTTTCAGGAGGTAGTTTGTTGGCTGGTTGGACAGTATTATTGGACCGTGCTCTCTGATGTTCTAACCAGTCTTTTCTCTTTTCCAGTGTCTGTCCAGCTCTCTGAGCTTCGGCTAGGACATTTCCACTCTGCATTTCCAGGGCTGGCTTTGGAGTCACTGCTTTTGCCCCATCTTGATTAATTCGCCGGGAATCATAAGGTCAGGTGCTCTGAACCAACCTGCCTGAATTACCTTGAATTTACCCACATGTGCTTTTACTGATGAACTGTGTGAGGGCATAGGTTCAATGTTTGACTGACCAGTACAGGATCAGGGGTCTTCTCTTTATCCCCAGCCCCCCACTGTTGAGCAACCACTCCAGTAGCTGCCTCTCCAGTCCTTGATCAGTCCATCCCCCTTGCAGCATGGATTCACGTGGGTGGGCAAAAAGCGTCTCTCTGCATCTAGACCGTGGCCCTTTATGGCTCCGGGCATAAGCACAAGTTATGGCATAGATGGGCCCTTCAGAAACCCTTTCTATTCCAGTTGTGGTTGCCTGTTGCCATTGGTCTCGTGGCTAGAGGAGGAATTGGAGCCCCTCCATGACAGCATGACAGAGGGACTGTGAAGGCTGATTTTGTGACATGACAAGAGCTGCATCCCTGGAGCTCCTCGCACCTCCGTATATTCACACTGTGAGCAGTGGGGCCACACCATCTTTCTGGTCGGTTTCACGCTAGTTTTTTCCTCATTTCCCATACGCAGGCCGTTTCTGAGGTGCAGCAAAGACTTTCGGGGGACCCAGAGACTTTGGGCGGTGCAGTGGGTGCTGTGCGGTGGTGCTGGGGTCACAGGTGTGAGTGAGTTACCTTGGCCAAGATCACGTCCAACTCTGGAAAGGGTCAGAGGCTGGTTTGTGAAGCACTGCAGGACCTGCCGAAGGTGGGGCTTAGCCCTCCAGAACTTGTCAGCAAGGACTTCACTACACCCTACCCGGGAGTCTTTGGCCCTGGCATCACTTATGTAGACCTTCAGATTCACTTCGAAGGGTAGTTCCCAGACTCCCTACAGAGGAGACCAAGTTGTCCTCTGTCCTTTGATGGAGCGGGTCCACCATTGGCTTGGGACCTGCGGGTAGGTGGGGTTTACAAATGAAACTTTTTCATTATTATTGTTTTGGTTGGGCTGTGTACCATGTATGGAGATGCTCAGGGTTTACTTTTGGCCCTGCACTCAGGGATTCCTGCTGGTGGTACTCGGGGGCCAAATGGGATGCCGGGGATTGATATAGGTTGGCTGCATGCAAGGAAAGTTCCCTACCTGTTTTGCTGTCTCTAGCCCCAAATTTTGTGTTTTTTTGCCCAGATCAAGTATTTCTGCTTCCTAAGGACTAGCTGCAAAGCACCCCACACATGGAATCCCACCCTCACAAGGCGACCGTCAGCTGTTATGGTGAGTACTGGGGCTAAAGTTTTGGGGTTTTTATTTTGAAGAGAATACTTGGTTTCCGGGATGGGTGACGGTGTTGGGGAAGCTTTGCTGATGTGGAGGAAATAATTGACTTAGAAAGGGTCAGATCAATACTAGAGCAAGTCGGGTGCTTGCCTTGAAAGCGGACAACCCAGGTTCGATCTACGTCTGCTATTCCATATTGTCTCTGAGCCCCCCTAGGACTGAACCCTGATACCAGAGCTGCAATATTCACTGAGCACTGACAGTTGTGGTCCAAAATTGAAAACATGCACACAGACACACACACATGGACATAAACACACATAGAGGATGTGAGGGCAATGAAAGAGTCATTGTATTCAGGAGAAAACACGGATTTATGCAGCATACAAACAAGAAAAAAACAGGAAAAGGGGACTTAAGGATCCTCGTTAAATATTTGGCTCTAGAATATGTCTTTACATGAGTGTTGGATATTTACCTTAAGTGTTTTAGGCTTGATCATTGAATTGCGAATTTTCCTCCCCCCCTCCCGCCCCAAGAAGTGGTTTTATGAGCACTTCCGATCCCTTGAGTTTATATTTAACTCAAAAAGTCAAGTCTTCTGGTGATTTAGGACTTTATGTAGTCATTTATTTCCATTTCTATTTCCCCTATAACCTATATAATCTATAATCTATCATTATAGAGCAATGTTCTTTGGTTCAAAACAACAAAAAAGTTAATGGTAAACTCTTAATTTTTGTGAGTTATTTGACTCTGAAATATATTTACTGCTGGGCATTCATCATAATTACTTGACTCAGGCTTCAGTTGCCATAGTTTCTAACTCCAGAAAGCTGGATCCTATCGAGAATCTCTGGATGGACCTGGGGCAAGAAGCAAAGCTACCCTGGTTTCAAGATGGGACGGCCTAGAAGTCATAAAGCACCATCTTTTTTCCAAGCCATCAGGACCGAAATGACCTGATGCTGTGGAGTGTGGGAAGCGAAACTGGCCTGAGCACTCCATGTGGAATTTTTGATAAAATCCCAGCCAGCTTTTAACCTTAGCTCCTGAACCCCAGAGAAGTAAGTTTTGGAATGTTTATTTCTTACTGTGTATGTCGAAATAACTGCAAATATTACTAAAAAGTAAATTTTCTTGTTTGTATGTGCAAGCAGGGAAAGAGCAAAGCACACGATGCTTGTGCGAATTCGCCCTGAGAGAATTTCTCAGTATAGTTTCAGGCAGTACGTCTCCTTGAGATAATTCCCCCAAAAGAAATGCCTCTGTTGAAATGTTTGACCTCTGTAAATGATAAATCAGAATACATTCAGTCCTGGACCTCGAACCCCCTCAGATGTTCTATAATTTTGCTAATCAGTTCTGAATTAAAGGTCCACAGTTCACTGTCCATTGGCCATTAATTGTTGTGTTCTTTATGTCTTTGTTTCTCTGGAAAGACAGAGCACCAGACGTAATGTACCATGGGACCTACCAACTCAATATTATTCATTATCCATGGTTTAAAAGTAGACTCACTAGAAATTCCAGATGTCAGACACACATTATATGGTTCATAGTAAACACCCTGGATATTTGGATAATTTTGTGATACAACATTGTTTACATGTGTTGTTGTTCTTGTTTTTTGGCTTTTCGGGTCACACCTCGCAATGCACAGGAGTTACTCGTGGCTTTGCAGTCAGGAACTACTGTAGGCATTGCTCAGGGTACCATATGGGATGCCGGAGGATCGAACCTGGTCAGCCACATGCAAGGCACCTGCCTTAGCTGCTGTGCTATTGCTCCAGCCCTTTCGATGCTTTTCAGAGCTATTCCTGCACAACAGGAAAGAGTGCTGCATGAGACTCATGTGATGATTTGGGGTTACAGTAAATCATGACCAGGATGTGTCCAGGTCCAGTGGGTCACAGCTGGGATTGTATTAGAAGTTCCTCTAATACAGGGACTTCTGGCGAGGTGGGGTTAGGGCTGGTTGTACTCCTCTCCAGTGCTCATGGCTCAGGCCTTTGCATGGAGCCGCCTGCAGATCTTCAAGAAAAACAAAAGCAGGAGATAGTGACATGACCTCTGCCACACACCATCCTCAGGCAGGGGAGTGAAAAATGACGCAAGTGCAGTGACAGGAAGCACAAGCTTCCCAGGCAGATAGTTTCTGATTGTTTCAGGAAGGAGAAGGGGATGTGACTCCTGGCCTGATTAAATGACTCTCTGTTTGAGGCCACTGTTTTGTTTATTTTTTTTATTTGAATGGCCCATATTAGTGGTGTTGAAGTATCACTGCACTCGGGACTGGGGGACCATATGGGGTGCCAGGGTTCCAATGCTGATTAGAATTTTTTGAAGGTGTTGAAGGGGAGGGCCCATACCCAGTGATTCTCAGGTTATATCTGGCTCTGGACGCATCTGGCGGTGCTTGGGGAACCATAATGGACGGCGGGATCACCAGCCCTACCTGCTGTGTACAGACCCGCTGTCCTGTTACTCCACCCTGCTGCTTTGTTTTCTTTCACGTTTATTTTTGTGCCACAGCAGAGTTGCCTTGGGCTTCCTCTTGGCTCTGTGCTCCAGATTCACCCCTGATAGGCTTCAGGGGAACCCAGGTGTGCTGGTTAAGTATGGATCCTGATGGCTACAAATATCTCAGGCCCCAGGACCTGTGTTTCTCCTTTTTTGTCCTTCCCAATCTGAGAGCCTCACCTTCTCAGTCACATAGTCCCATGTTCACAAGATGTGTGTCCAGTTGTAGGCATGCGCCTGTTCCAGGGAGTTGGAGCAGAGAACCTTAGGATCGAATCACTTTTACCATCCTTGAGATGAATTTGGCATCTCCCTTATAAATGTAAGGACTGCGGGAACGCGTTCACTTACTCCTCCTTATTACACATAGTAATATTCATAATGGAAGGAAAACTTATATATGTGTGCAATGAAGGAAGCCCTACATTATGGTCTCAAGCCTTAGAATCCCAGGAACATTGATCTTAGAGACAGACTACATATATGAGGTCTGTAGGAAGGCCTTCACTCAAGCTTGGTGCTTTACTAGTAAAGTAAGTAAAGTAAAGCCCTCCCGTTGATCATCGATTTGCTCGAGCGGGCCCAGTAACGTCTCCATTGGAGACTTTGTTGTTACTGTGTCTGGCATATCGAATACTCTCAGTAGCTTGCCGGGGTGTTTTACTAACCACAGAAAAAAATCATACCCTAAAGATACCACGTAGATGTCTGACATGCGGGAAGGTCTTCACTCTACCCTGTAGCCTTATTATGCATTTGAAAAGTCAAAGTGGAGAAAAATCTTATATATGTAAATAGTGTGCAAGACATTCACTCAATCCATAACCCTTATTAGCCATATGAAAATGCATACTTGAGAGAATCTTATGTTTGTAAATGTAGCAAGGCCTTTGCATACCTCTCAAGTCTTTTAGACATCATAAAATGCACACTAGATGAGTTGATCCCTACAAAGTATCCCCTCGTTCAGAGGAGTGCCCCTCGGGAAAACAAGGTGTTTTTTTTTTGCACCAGTAGTTTTGGGGGTCGCAGAAGTGCAGCCAAGAAGGAAGCAATCCACGTAGCATGGGACAAGCTTCCAGTGACATCAGTACTATAAGGGAAAGTACTTCCTGTTTATAACCTGGGCTTAGGCTTTAGCAGTGTCTCAGCATTTGAACTTCACCTGTAGGTTAACTTGTAAATAATGGGTCTTGGTGATGGAAGTCAGGAGGAAGGTGACTAAAAAAATAAATAAATAAACATAAATAGGTTAAAAGTTCTTGAAGCAACAAAAAGCTTCAAAATTTCTTAGAGTTTTAAAAATCCTGCAATCAAATATAACAATGTTCCCTCAAATTATCTACATCTATTGATATTGCAAGTTTGTCGTCTCATCAATTTTAATCCTAGAATTTTATTAGCAGTTGGGGATTTTTCTCTTTGTTAAATTAAATGCATACATACAAAACCACCCATTCCTCTGGACAGCCAAGTTTCGCCATTGTTACAGTCATTGCTCTGATTCTGGCTTGGACCAGTGGCCCTGTTTTGAAGGGGTTTATGGCAGAGACAAACCATAAAGTTGCCGAGAATCATTTTAAATCTAAAATCAGGCAAATGTTTCTTCAGGACTTCCTGTGATTGCCTGGGCTACAACCTACAGTACTCTGGCCTTACTCCAGACTCTGAATTCAGGAATCACTGCTGCCAAGGTCAGAGGACATTAAGATATGCCTTGGGTAAGCTGATAACATGCTGTACTATCACTCTGTCCCCCCAAATAGAATATTTATAGTTGAAAAATAGAAACAGTTCATATCGTGGTCCTGTAAACAGCGTGGGTATAGGATTATTATACTATACAACACGCAAGACAAGATCGAGTGCTGGATGAAGCTCAAACAGATGTGCTGATTGGAGATTAGAGTAAATAAGCACGCAGAAGAGTCGGGGGCTAGGTCGACAGACCTGAGGCTCTGCCTTGTGCTTCTTTTGACCCAGAAGTGACCCTGGTCTCCAGGAGAGATCTCTCATGCTCGTGTCCCTATCCACCCTGCGAGAGGGTGGCTGAAGGTTTCTCCATGATGAGTTCCTTTGTCTGCCCCCATGGCATAGCCACTTACAGGGGTTTGTTCACTGGGTGTGGTAGGGGCAGCCCTGGTTGAGGCCTGCAAGGGGCACTAATACTCTTACACGCATGGGCTCAGAGTCAGTCCCTGGCCAGCCTTGTAGGAAACTTCCTGTTGGGAAGTGTTCCAGGGCTCAGTTTCCTCTCCTGTAGCCCGAGCCCAGTACTCCAGTCTGGTCAGACAGCCCAGATCCCAACTCATTTTGCGTCTGCAGGAGAGGAAGGATCTTCTGGCAGTGTCTTTCCCAGATGGGTCAGGGTTCTGGTGCTGGATAATTTCCACCGATCAGAGCATTTTCTGCTCCAGTGTTGGAACTTCTGGTCAAGGTTGGGAGATTGTGCTCCTCACTGGTGGTCACGGCTCTGACTTCTTTAGGTTTTGCATGGAGCTTATTTCAGATGCTCAGGAATTAGAGACAGGGGAAGATAGTGACACGCTGTCTGACTCAGTGTCCCCATGTCAGAGGAGAGTGACAGGATGACATGATGCAGTGACAGGAACAGACAGGCTTCCAGGTCCATCTGTTCCCAGCTATGTTAGGAGGGAGTCCTGCGATAGGGTTCCTGGCAGGGGTAACTGAACCCTGTTTCAGGCCACTTCCGTCCCTGTTTCTTTTGTTCTATTTACGTTGGATGGTGCTCAAGAAGTACTCCCAACTCAGTGCTCAGGGTCACACCTCTTTGACCTTGGGGATCGACTTGGGGATCTCGGAGATTGCATGCGATGCTGGTGATTCAAGTATAACCTCCTGGGTTTTGTTTTGTTTTGTTTTGTTTTAGGAGCTGATAGGTAGCCACACCCCATGATTCTTGGAATTATTCCTGGCTCTGCACTCCAACATTGCATCTCAGAGTTCTTGGTACACCATATGGACAGCAGGGATCGCCAGCCCTACCCGGTTTCCTGGACGCACGGTACTGTTACTCCATACTGCTGCTTTGTTATTTTTCATATTTGTTTCTGTGCCACAATGTAGATGCTCATGGCTTCCTCTTGGCTCTGTTCTCTGGATTCACCCCTGACGGTCATCAGGACCCAGGGTATGTAGGCTCTGTATGGGCCCTGGCATATGTCTCTGTGACTCTGTCCCCAGGACATGTGTTTCTCCTGTTTTGTCCTTCCCGCTCTGAAGAGTGTTGCCTGCTCAGTAACACAGTTTCATGTTCAGTTACTGCAGTGTGTGTGGTTCAGAGCATGTGTCTGTCCGTGGGAGAAAAGGATGCCTGGGGCCGTCAGTGCCATTGGGGTCACTTTTCCTGCCGAGAGATAATTTGGGAAGGCTTCAATACGGGAATTACAGGCACTTATGCATTCACATAGCTTGGAGTCACTCGCTGACATTGTTTGTCTTCGTCTCATCCCTGGAACATAAAACAGGGAATGTGGGATATGGCGTTGTGGGAGAGGGGGCGTCTCGTATTTGGTTCCAACCCAGTGTTGCTTTGTGTGGTCCTGTTGGGTTTCTGCTCAGGTGTTACCCTGTGCAGTGCTCATTGTATTTATCCCTGGAATGGCTACATGCAAGTCCAGAAACTGTCTCGATCCTGTCCAGAACCTGCAGGAACTTTCTAGAATAATGTTGTTGTAGCAGATCTGGCTCCCTGGGAGGGATTCCTGGGATCATTAGCAGAAATGGGGAAACAATTAACTTTCCTGAACTGAAAGTACCTGGTGAGAACTATGTTGTGTCTGGGCCTTTAAAACTCTGACCTGAAGTGTAGGTGAGGTCACAGAGCCCTGCCTTTCCCTGGGGACTTGCTGGTACAAATCCTGAAGCCTTTAGCCTTGACTTAGATGCTGTAGAATCTGCAGATTCATGTTCAGGGTCAGGGTTGCAGCACCCTAAGGGCAAGAGACTCTGTTGCAGACCATCCTATTCATTGGCGGTATTGATGGGACGGGGCCTTTTTGGAAGCGTGGTTCACGCAGCTGGGCGGTTTAGGCCCATGAAATTTTAATTTCAGGGTTTGTTTTAGTTGTTTTTATGTTTTTGGGGGGAATTGAGAGAGGATACACCCTACGATGCTCACTCCTGGCTCTGTGCTCACGAATCATTCCTGGTGGTGCTCTGGGATCTGGGATGCTGAGGCTTAATTGGGGTGAGGAGGGCAAGCATCTCACATGCTTTATTGTCTGTCTGATCCCAACTCTGATGTTTTTTCCAGATGAGGAATTTATACTCAAGTTCAGTTACAACAAATGTTCTATGCTTCATCTCTCCCTGACTGGGCGATCCCTGGATACTGGCTCTTGGTGGATGAGTGGAGCAGGTCAAGGGTTTATTTTTTCTTTTTCTTGAAGGAAGATGCTCCTATTGTGGGTAGAGGGAGCTTTGTTCAGGGGTCACTCCTGGCTTGCTGGGAAGAAATTTACTTCGAAAGGGCCAGAGATATGGTACAGCAAGTAGGGTGCTTTCGTTGCATGCAGCTAACACAGATTTGATCAGCTGCATCCCAGTAAACCTCAGACATTCCAGGACAGATCAATGAATGCAGAGCTAGGAGTACTCCTGACACTGTTGGTTCTGGCTCAGACAGACACACACACACACACACACACACACACACACACACACAGGAAATATCTGACAGCAGAGAAAGATGTGTGCTTCTGGAGCACACAAAGCTGGGAAACAGGGTTTTAAGGACCCACTGTTTGACTCTTGAAATCTTTTATGCTACAAATTGTCATCGTACATGGATTTTTTCCCCTCTGATTGGATAGAGTTTACTGTTTGTCGTTGCTGTATTTTTGGGGCACACCCTACAGTACTCAGGCCTTACTCCTGCTCTGACCTCAGGGATCACGGCTGTTGGGGTCCGTTGACAGTCGGGTGCCTGAGTAGAGGACTTGGTCAGTCCATTGCAAGCTGATCATACCTGCTGTGTCATCACCCAGTCCTCCAAGACAGGATATTTATTATAGTTCAATGGTAGACACACATCAAGTTCTTTAGTCAACGGCCTGCATAGTAAGATGATTTTGCTGTAAAACATGCTGTGTGTGTGGTTTTCAAGTATACTCCTGCACATCAGGATCGAGTGCTGGATGAGGTTCATGCCAGTGTGCTGATTCAGGGTAGCTGTATGTCAGCACCAGACGAACAAGGGTCCTGCGGGATGCGCTGGAGCCTTGATTTTAGCTGCGCAGGGTCCAGGAATGACCCTGATCCTCAGGAGAGAGCACCCAGTCTCGTGTCCCTGTCCTGCCCTGCGGGAGAGAGAATGAAGTTTTGTCCATGCTGAGAGCCTGTGGCTACTCCCATGGCAAAGCCACTTTCAGGCGTTTGGTCAGCTTGATTGTCGGCCTACAGGGGGTGCTGATGCCCTGCGCAACTGGGCTCAGAGTCAGCTCCTGGATGAGGCTGTGGCGACCTTCCTCTGGGGCCTAGGGAGGAGTCCCAGGGCTGAGTCAGACACTGAGCCCAGGGCTCCTCTCTCCACAGGCATCCCGGATCCCGAGCTGCTTTTCCTAAGTAGGAGAGGAAGGAGCATCGGGCAGTGTTTTCCCCAGGTGGGGGCTGGTAGGTGTGTATCCAGCTGCAGTGCAGGGATTTGCAGTCAGAACCCTGGGGGCTGTGACCCTCTTTGGTGCTGACGGCTTTGACTTTTCCCCCAGATCTTTGTACTGAGCCTCCTGCTAACAGATGCTGGAGACATGGTGACGCACCGTCTACAGGTGTGGGAGAAGGACACGATGACATACTGTAGTGACAGGAGCACATTTTCAGATGGGAGCCCTCAATGTGGCTGCTGACAGGGGTGCCCAACACTCTCCTGTTTTGAGGCCACGTTTGTGTCTATTTGTTTTGTTCTGTCTTTGGCGCCATGCCCAGAGGGTGCTCCATGAGTACCCCCAGCTCACTGCTCAAGGATGCCTGGGGCCGTCAGTGTCATTGGGGTCACTTTTCCTGCCCAGAGATAATTGGGGGCGGCTTCAATACAGGAACTACAGGCACTTATGCCCTCACATATCTCTGAGTCAGTCACTTGCTGACATTGTCTGTCTCCGTCTCATCCCTAGACCATGGAACAGGGAATGTGGGATATGGCATTGGGGGAGAGGGGGCGTCTGGAGTTTTGTTCCAACCCAGTGTTGCTTTTTGTGGTCCTGTTGGGTTCCTGCTCAGGTGTTACCCTGTGCCGTGCTCATTGGATTTATCCCTGGAATGGCTGCATGCAAGTCCAGAACCTGTCTCGAACCCGACCAGAACCTGCAGGAACTTTCTAGAATAATGCTGTTGTAGCAGATCTGGCTCCCTGTGAGGGATTCCTGGGATCATTAGCAGAGATGGGGAAACAATGAACTTTCCCCACCCTATGTGGTGTCTGGCCCTTTAAGACTCTGACCAGAAGTGTAGGTGAGGTCACAGAGCCCCGCCTTTCCCTGGGGTCTTTGTGGGCGGAGCCATCTCCACCCTGTTTGTTGCCTGGTGAGGTGCGGGGGTGGGGCGGGAAGGGGGCGGCCAGGGCGCGGGGGCGTCAGATAGGGCCAGTTTCCTCGCTGGCCATGGACTGAGAGTGAGTGGTCGGTCTGGGAGCAGCCCTGAGCCTCCGCCGTCTCCCCACCACGGGACGCCCCCAGCGCCCGCCTTTTCGAGGGGTTTGTCTGTCTGCTCATTTCTATTTTAGCGCATCGCATCAAGGGGAGGGTGTTTTTTTATTTTGGAGGCGCATGAGGAGGGGGCCTCGGTCCCGGGCAGGTGGGCTGCCAAGTAAGCTGGAAGGTTCGAGAGCGAAAGGCGTTCGGAAAGTGTCAGGAAGAACGGAAATCAGGACGACCAGAAGAGCAAGAGTTTCCTTCTCAGGTTTGTTTTTCATTGTGTGTCCTGGTCGCCCTGGCCCGGGCGGCCCCATGGGGTCGGGGACACGAGACCCTCGCCCTCCCCTCCAACCCATCGCTCTGGCCCCCAACCTGGAGAGGAACGTGTCGGAGCTCGAGGGAGCCCCAGCTTGCCCGCAAGTCTCATGGCCCTTGCGGGACCACCACAGCTTTGGCTCTGCGCCAGGGACCCTCGGAGCCCGGGGGTCTCACCAGGGGTGGGGCGTGGGGACATCTCGAGAATGGCCCTCGGCTGCCTACCTACATCCCCCACTTTCCAGGCCGACTGTCGTGTCTAGGCGGGTTGAGAAGGAGTCAGAGATAAGGGGTTTCCCTCGGCAAGGGGACCTGGGGGCTCATTCTTTGGCCTTTTGTGGGAGAGGGATGGGGCCTCACCTGGAGTCTTCAGGGGGGGTCTCCTGAACCTTCCCTGAGAAATCGGCCCTGGCATTGTTCGGTGTACCCCGTACCCTGGTGAGCAGCACCCCGCTGCCTGGTGGGGGGAGGAGGGCGCTGGGTGCGTTTCTCCTGGGCTTGGGGCTCAAGAACCTTGGGCCCAGCGTTTGCTTGTCACTTGTTGCTGGTTCAGCCATCAGGCTCGGAGGGCTTTTTCTTTTCCTTTCTTTTTTCCCCTTTGTTTTCTGTTTGCTTTTAGGTCCACGCCCTGTGATGCTCATGGGGTTATTTCTGGCTCTGCACTCTGATCACTCTGGGTGCTGTTCAGGGGACCCTATGAGATCAGGATCACGATCACGACCATCGGGTCGTTGGTCGATTGCCTCGAGCAGGCCCCAGTAACGTCTCCTTCATCCTAGCCCTGAGATGTTTTTAAAAAGTGATTAAAGGTTCTTTCAGGGTTAGGAGAATGAGACCCATCTTATGAGATGCTGGGCAATAAATCCAGGTTGTGTGCCTGCACGTCGGATGCTTCTGGTGCCATTTCTCCTACCCCAGTGTGCAGAGTTTGCAGAGGAGTCAGGGCTGAGGGCTGGCAGGAGGCGGGGTGGGGGAGCATCGGAGCTGGGCCAGAGAGGGTCCTTCAAACAAAAGTGCAGTCCTAGCAGGAAGTAGCTGAGGCACTTGGAGGCTGTGTCCCAAGGCCTCATACTGCATTCTAGGATCTCCATCGGCCACCGCACCTTTATTTATTTTTTTGAATTCTGTGGTTTGGGGGTACAGCTCGCAGTGTTCATGGGTTACTCCTCCTGCCTCTTCACTCAGGCCCCCAGGAAAACCCTTGGCCCTGACGCCTGTGTTACCAGCCTGGCTGCACAGCCTGTGGGATCGCGGTGCCTGCAAAACACCTTTTGCCTTTTTGAGTAAGTAGTGAATGAGTGAACCCATAACAAAGCTAGTTGGGGCCTGACTACTAGTACAGTGGGGACTTTCTTAATGTGCACTCGGCCGACCTGGTTCAGTAACCTGCGTCACATATGTGTCCCAAACGTCACTGAGTCTGGTCAGAAAGCAAAACCTGACCATCTTGTGTGCATTGCCATGGTATTCACACCCATGGTCCAATCAGATCTTTGGTTTGCTGTGGGCCTGTTTGGATTGTGAGAACCATAGCGATATTCTCCACCCACACTGCCTCATTCATTTCTTTCCACAAATTCTTACATCTTCGGTTGCGTTTCATTGCATAACTCAAACCGCAGATTCAGGTTTTGGCATCGCAGCAATTTGATTTGAGAATGGAGTCACTGAGTATGAGTCAGCTGGTAAAATTTCCACATTAGGGTCAGATAGTATGCTGGCAGGGGATCAAGTATGTGAGTTCGAAGGTGGATGACAAGGCACTGCAGAGAGGAAATCTAGAGTCTAATGCTTGTTGTAGAGGCCCTGCCTTAGCTTCACTGGGAGGTGAAATCACTGCTCAAAACCTTAAGAAATTCCTATTTTTTCTTTTGAACAAGAGTTTTATTTCTATTTCTTTCATTTGATCGAAACTGGTAATTGTTTCAAAATAACTAGCTTGGGGGTGGAGCGATAGATCAGTGGGTATAGACTTGGTTCTTACGCGACCGGCCCGGGTTTTATTCCTGGCGTCCCTTTTGGTCCCCTGGGGATCACCACGAGTCATTCCTCAGTGCCGAGACAGGAGTAACCCCTGTGCTTCACCAGGTGTGACCCAAAAAGCCAACAATGAAAAAAGAAAACCAGTTTGAGGGCACTAGTGTCAGTGCGGTGAGGATGAGAAAGGTTTGCATCCATTTGCTCCCCTACAGACCCTCCAGGAGTGATCCCTGAGCACAGCGTGGTGTGTCTCTAAAGAATACAAACTTCAAAATAAAAGAACCAAAAACAGTATTGATCCTGAGAGCCATCCATTTTGGTGAGATGTTTTCAATGGCTCCTGTGGCTCGTCGTGTCTGTAGGGATGCAGGGTTGCCTTCACTCCATGCATCAGACGCTCCACACTGAGCCAGGCTATGCCGTGCGGGCGAGATACTCTTGGGAGATTGCCGGGCTCTCCGAGAGGGGCGGAGGAATCGAACTCAGGTCGGCCATGTTGGCTGCGTGCAAGGCAAACGCCCTACCGCTGTGCTCTCTCTCTCTACCGCCTTCTGCAAAGGGAGTTATTTCCACGTGTGTCTGTTTATTGAGTTAAAAAAAATAAAACACTGAACATATGGGACTTTCCTAGTGCATTATTTACGAGGGACAAGGTCAGTGGCTCAGGCCTCCGTTAGTCTCGTGGCTAAAGTAAAAAGTGGCGGCCCCTCGTAGAAGGGCCAAATTTTTGGCAGGACACAAGCATCCTCCCGTTAGCATCCCAGAACTCTCCGTCTCCACGTTGTTAGTAGCGGGACCATTCGGACCTGGGAGGCGCTTTCATGCTTGCTTTCT
The DNA here is from genome assembly GCF_029834395.1 of Sorex fumeus. Classification (NCBI taxonomy): domain Eukaryota; kingdom Metazoa; phylum Chordata; class Mammalia; order Eulipotyphla; family Soricidae; genus Sorex; species Sorex fumeus. The sequence goes on from NW_026606098.1 coordinate 11,720,672, forward strand.
CACTGGGTTCCTGACATCCAAGCAGTTCCTGGGGTGCAGTAGAGGCTTCAGAGTGATGCGGAGCTTAGGGCGGTGCTGTGGGGTCTGTACACAGTGCAGGGCTCATGGGATTGAGTGTGTCCTTGTTGCATTTTGGCATGGGGCTGAGCACTGGGGCTACTGTCCTTGGGGGTGCGGAACCCACCAAGGGCTAGGGGCTCGAGTGGCCAACACTCCCAACATGGGACTTGCTGGTACAAATCCTGAAGCCTTTAGCCTTGACACAGATGCTAGAGAACCTGCAGATTCATGTTCAGGGTCAGGGCTGCAGCCCCCTAAGGGCAGGAGACTCTGTTGCAGACCGTCCTATTCATTGGCGGTTGTGATGGGGCGGGGCCTTTTTGGAAGCGTGGTTCACGCAGGTGGGCGGTTTAGGCCAATGAAATTTTTATTTCGGGGTTTGTTTTAGTTGTTTTTATGTTTTTGTGGGGAATGTGAGAGAGGACATACCCTAAGATGGTCACTCCTGGCTCTGTGCTCACGAATCATTCCTGGTGGTTCTCTGGGATCTGGGATGCTGAGGCTTGATTGGGGTGAGGAGGGCAAGCATGTGACCTGCTTTACTGTCTGTCTGATCCCAACATTGATGTTTTTTCCAGATGAGGAATTTAGACTCATCTTCAGTTACGAAAAATCCTCTATGCTTCATCTCTCCCTGACTGGGCATTCCCTGGATACTGGCTCTTGGGTTGAGTACAGCAGGTCAAGGATTTAATTTTTCTTCTTCATGAAGGAAGATGCTCTTATTGTGGGGAGAGGGAGCTTTGCTCAGGGGTCACTCCTGGCTTGCTGGGACGAAATTTACTTCGGAAGGGCCAGAGGTATGGTACAGCAAGTAGGGTGCTTGACTTGCATACAGCTAACACAGATTTGATCAGCTGCATCCCAGTAAACCTCAAACATTCCAGGACATATCCCTGAATGCGGAGCTAGGAGTACTCCTGACACTGTTTGTTCTGGCTCAGACACACACACACACACACACACACACACACACATACATACGAAACATCTGACAGCAGAGAAAGAAGTGTACTGAATCTGTTGCATGTATCGGAAACGCCCTGCCCACTGGTCTCTCTGTCTGGCCCCTGCTGGCAGTTCAAACCTTCTAATTTGCAGCCTGTGCGTCCAGTTCAGGGTCATATCGGAGTACCTATTTGTCAGCAGCCCTGTCATGGCTTCTACCAGCTGAACCTCATCCCTGCCCCTTCATTCCTGTCTGTGTCCTCACAAGGTTCAAAGAATTGATAAAATCTTAGAATTCCTGGGAGTGCATAGCCAGGAGTAATATGTGATTATGAAAAAAAGCTAACCAAATAGTATAATTTTACCTGATTCTGAAGGTTTTGGGGGCAGTCCTGAAACATGTTTTCTGAGTCCTACAGGGATACATGTCCTCACATGGTTTTGCATCACTTGCTGTATATCAAGGCTCCTTTTCTCATCCTTAGAACAGGGGATGGGGTGTAGGAGCCCATCAGGGTGATGTGGTTAACCTGGATCAGCACCTACACGGCAGATGCTTTTCCTGTTGCTATAGTGTACCTGGCCTGCAACTTCATTCATCATTATGGTTCTTTTTGTTGTTGTTCAGTTTTGACTTGATTCAGAGCCTACACCAATCAGTGTTCATGGATTACTCATGGCTGTGCATTCAGGAACTTGTCATGGCAGTGCTCCTGGCTTATATGGTTACCAGGGGTCAATCCCATCTGTCTGTGTCACCAGGTGCCTGCCCTGCTGGACTATCAGTCTAAACACGTGTTCATTAATTTTTTTAGGTCCTCACCCCATCAGGTGCTGTTGTATTTCCCATCAAGTGCTGTTGTATTTCGGTGCTTGAAGTCACTTCTAGTGCTTTTTTGGGGGACTTTAGAATTATTCAATTTCAGATGAAATGAAAACCAGGGACTTGTGTGTCACTAATAACTACCAATTTGGGGCATATGAGAAGTGGAGTTTCTGTTCAAGACTTTTCAGGAATTTGCCTGATTTTTTTGGAGATACATGGGGCAGTGTCTCCTGATCCCGTGCCTGGCTGGCCTCGCCGGGGCCCCTTGGAAGGGAGCGGGTTGAGTTTCCCTTCCCGCCCCGACCAGGACTCCTGCAGCCGAAGAACTCCAGAACCAGCCACCACATGCTGAGACCACTCTCCACACGCATGAAGGTACCAGCAAGGAAAAAGGCATGCGTGTCCCAGGGCTGAGATCTCCAAGTCTGCTCAGATCGGGGCTGAGCATCCTCCATGCAGATCCTCCAAATTCCAGTAGGCAGGGGTCACACCCACCAACTGGCTCCCTGGCGCCATGTAATCCCATCAACGGCCAAGACTCAGAGACTATAAAACCCAGCTCCCAGAAGCTCGCAGCCGCAGTCGCGGCCGCCCCACATCTTAATCTCTCATTGCTACTTTGGACAAACTGGCAGGCTACCGAATGTAATCTGCCCACACAGCAGAGTCTGGCAAACTCCCCATGGCGTACCCAATATGCCAAATACCAGTAACAAAGATTGGTCTCATTTTCCTAAACCTGAAGGAGCCTTGGATATAGCACTTTTTAAAAAATCTCAGGGCTAGGACGAAGGAGATGTTACTGTGGCCTGGTCGAGGCAATCGCCGAACAACATGGGGTTGGCCCGTGACATTTTTCTTGGCACTAATGATTACCCTGTTTTTGTGTGGACAGGGCTTTTCTGAGTGAAACCTGCTGTGATCTCATGGTTGGAAGGAGGAGCCCTGAGGCCGGGGAGGAGAGATGTGCATGCAGGTGAGTGTCGGAGGACCCTCCCTAGCTTGGGCCCTGGGCAGTGTGTGGTTGCCCTGAGTGTGAGTGAAATGCACTGCTGATCATGGGCCCATGATTTTTTTCCTGGCAGCTTTCAAAGGTTACTTTTGTTGGTACTCACTTGTATAAGATACTGTCAATTTCATGCAAGGAAAATGCCCTATCTGCTGCTCTCTGTAATACACTAAGAAATATCTTTTGGTTTTCTGTTTAAATAGTGATTGTATGAGTCTGTAACAATGCTGATTTGAGACAGAAAGATAGTACAGCAGAAAGGATAGTTGCCTTGCGTGTGGCAAACCCAGGTTGAATTCCTGGCATTCCTTATGGTCACGTTTCACTATGACCGCTTAAGAAACAACTCAGAAGCTATTTTGTGTATTCCCAATCTGCTCCCAGCATTCCGCACAATGGACCTCATTCAACTATGTTTCATTACCAATTTTTTTCATTTTGTTTTGTTTTGATTCCAGAAGATAAATTGCAGCTTCAGAGGTTTTCTGTCCAGCTTTTTGATTTGGGAAATGAGACACTGAATACAAGTGAGTTTTTAAAATACGCATGTTGAATAAAAATCTAATATTGGCAGGATATTTCAAAGGAACAAGAATGCGACTTGAAAAATGGCATTCTGACCAGTGCAGGGAGGAACTTTGGAGCCTAATGCTGGGAGTAGAGGGTCTGTAGTCTCACAAGGTGCTATAATCAGTCATTTTCAAATCAAGGAATGTAACTATTACTATTATGTTTATTATTTCTTGCTTTATCATTCACACACAGTCATGCTGATAAGTTACTTCTGGCTTGGCACTCAGGAATTATTCCTGGTAGTCATTGTTCACGTGTGTAAATGATAAAGTAGGACCCGTGTGGGGGAAGACTGTGAAGGCAGATTTTGTCTTGTTGCAGGACGGCTGGCCTCCCTTGAGCACCGGCACCTCCCAGTCTCCGCACTGTGAGATACGGTCCCCACCAGCTGGGGTGGGGTGCTTTTGTGCTTGATTTTCTTGTGTTCCCCAATATCCAGTTGGTTCCTGGGTTATGATGGAGTCTTTTGGGGCTCTGGAGCTTTGGGGGGCATAGGGGCGTGTGGTAGGATGCAGGAGTCGCAGGTGTGGGTGTGTGATCCTGGAGGGTGCTTTGGCCGCTGCCCCTTTAACTGCATGTTGGGGCAGCCGCAATTGGGTGCAGGGCTGATTGCGGGGGCTGTGGGCTTTGAGGTGCGGGTCCTGCTGAGGGCTCGGCCTTGGCCCTCTGGACCCTCCCATCTGACCCAGGTTGGGACCCGCCACAGTTTCCCTGCTGTAGAATCTCCAGATTCACTTTGAGGGGCAGAGCCTCAGGCCCCCTGGTAGCCTAGAGACCCTGTTGCCGTCTGGCTGTTTCATTGGCTGCCCTCATGGGTCAGCCCAGGGTGGTGGATCTGCAGGTGGCTGGGGTTTGCCAATAATAGTTTCCTTCAGCCTTTCAGCTCTTTCATTTTGGAACTCAGTCACCAAGTATGAGTGAGCTGGTAATATTTGCAGGTTTTGAATCAATATTGTTATGCCAATGAATAAGGTCAGTGGACCAGCACGTTATTTTTAAGATAGAGGGCTGGGCGTGGCCAGGAGGAAATCCAGAGTCTAATATTTGGAGTAGTCCTTACCTTCACTGAATGATGACATCACTGCTCAAAACCTGAAGAAATTTGTAATATGTTTCACATGAATGCCATGATTTTTTCATTTGATCGAAAGTATCTACAAATGGTAATAATTGAAAAGAGCTGATCTTTAAACTGCTCTATCCCCAAAGCTCCATATGGTTCCCAGAGACCCACCGGGAGTAATCCCTGGGTATTGCATGGTGTGCCCCTGCCCAGAAATGAAAACAAACTCAAAAACAGAAAAAGCCATTTATCCTGCACAGAATCCACCTGTGGTGAGATGTTTTCAATGGCCCCTGTGGTCAGTCTCAGCAGTGTGGGATGCATCGTTGCCTTCACAAATGCATCGCAGGCACCTCGCTGAGCTAGAACCGAACCCACGGTTTGGTGTCTTTTATTTTCTCTTGAAACTTGTGCATCAGTTTTCCACAGAGGGAGTTATTTGTTCATTGAGTTGAAAAAAAATTTAAACAAATTAATGACCCCCTCATTCATCAATTTTGCATGTGCGTCTTACAGAAACATTAGTTTATTCCCTGGTAATGCCATTCACATTTCGAGAATTGCGTTGGTGTGGTGCAAATGTTAGGAACCAACCTGCAGTTCTGAATGTCTTTTTCCATGGAGACTCTAAAGTCATAGGGCAATAATTGGAATCCTCTGCTCTTTGACAGGGAAGCAGCCAGCCTGAGTGGAATGTCTCTGATCCTGGGCACTGTGAAAATGTCTCGAGTGAGCATTTGTGTCCTCAGCCCCATGGGGATGCCAAAACACGCAGGATGGCCCCTGAGGGTGATCCAAATGGAGAGAGCGACCTCACTCTGAAGAAGCCCTCCTCTGGGAAAAGGTCCATACAGTCTGTTGTTCTCAGTCCACAGACACAAACTCCAATACTGGAACAGACCCTAGAATGTGGGAGAGGAGCACTGTTTGTAGTGAGTCCCTCACACCGGAAAGCCCATAAGCAAAGTCACCATGGACTGACCCTGTCTAAGAGTAAGCAGTGTGGGGGAGCTTCCTCGTGTTCCCAGGACTGTGATGTTCCCTTAGAAATCCACAGTGGACAGAATCCCCAGGAGTGTCAGCAGCAAGGGCATGGCTTGAGTCCAGCATCATCCCAATGTGCTGACATGAACATCCACACAGGAAGGAAACCACATACACATAAGGACTGTGCAAAGGCCTTCACTCGACCCTCTGACCCATTTAAACTTTGGAGAATTCATACGGGAGAGAAACCATATGTGTGTGAGCAATGTGGCAAGGTCTCTGCTTACTCCTCACACCTTTCTAGACACAGGAAAATTCACAGTGGAGAGAAACCTCATAAATATAAGGCATGTGAAAAGGCCTTCACTCGATCCTTGACCCCCACTGGGCATATGCAAACTCAAACTGAAGAGGAGCCTTATATGTGTAAGGAATGTGGGAATGCCTTTGGTATTCCTCCAGCCTTACTCGTCATGTGAGAATTCACACTGGAGAGAAACCTTATGTTTGTAAGGAATTTGGGAAGGCTTGCACTGTGTCCTCATGCCTTACTGATCATATGAGAATTCACTTTGGACAGAATCCTTATGTATATAAGAAATGTGGGAAGACCTTTGCGATTTCTTCAAACCTAACTGTTCATATGAGAATTCACACTGGAGAGAAACCTCATGTTTGTAAGGCATGTGTGGAAAGTCCTTCATTCTATCCTCAGCCCTTACTCGGCATATGAAACTCATAATGGAGAGAAATCTTATGTATGTAAGGTATGTGGGAAGGCCTTTGGTTATTCTTCAAGCCTTCCTAGTCGTATGAGAAATCACACTGGAGAGAAACCTTATGTTTGTAAGAAATGTGGGAAGGCCTATGTTTTTTCCTCAAAACTTACTGGTCATATTAGAATTCACACTGGAGAGAAACCTTATGTTTGTAAGGAATGTGGGAAGGCCTATGTTTTTTTCCGCAAACCTTACTGGTCATATTAGAACTTACACTGGAGAGAAACCTTATGTTTGTAAGGAATGTAGGAAGGCCTATGTTTTTTCCGCATACCTTACTGGTCATATTAGAATTTACACTGGAGAGAAACCTTATGTTTGTAAGGAATGTGGGAAGGTCTTCCATCTGCCCTCAGGCCTTACTACACATAGAGCAGTTCACACTGGAGTGAAATCTCATGTACGTCAAGAATGTGGGAAGGCCTTTGTGTTTCTTTGTAGTCTTAGGAAACATCATCAAATTCACATTAGATAATTCAGTCCCCTAATAACAATTTTCAACATCAAAACAGGCCCCTTCGATAAAGCCTGTTTTGTTTGGACCATGATATAAGGTGCTACAAAAGTGCAGCCAGGAAAGAAATAATCCTGGTGGTGTGTAACAAACTTTCTGTGATGTCAGATTTTCGTATCTTGTGAAAATCAGTAGGAATGTTTAAAGCTTTGTTTTTCCCATCTTTTTTTTTTTTCCCATCTTTTTGTTTCTTTGTGTAAGAATAAAGGATTGATATTTTTGAAAGTGTCATCTTAGGCAAATGGCCCCAGCAATGTTCTTTAATGGAGTGCAATGAAGACAGTTTATTTTTAATGTTTAAAACTTTGTTTTTCCCATATTTTTGGTTCTTACCCAGAAAACTTAGGGATTACTCCGGGTGGTGCTCTAGGACCCTGTTAAATATGGTGCAAGACAAAATTCCTACCTGCTATCCTATCTCATTGACCCCTATTGGAAACAGTTTAAATGAACGTTACTGAGTGTAGAAAGACATTTGAAAGGGTAGAAGGGGCCCTTGAATCAAATGTCTGACAAATGCTGGGAATATGGATCAGCTCCCCACATTCCAGCAGGCCGTTCTGTTTACCTGTGATTACTTACAAGGATGGTCATGTTCCTGGATCCCCCCCAATCAGTTCAATAATATTTCAGAAAAAAGTAAGTGTTGAATTTGGAATTAGCAAAGTCCCATCAATCTAGTAGTCACCAGAACGATCAAAAGGATTCTGATCTGCTTATAGGTCATAAAAGGCTCCAAACTGACCAATATGGTTTACTGCCCATTAACCTCCATTCTCAGGGTAGGAATATATGATGTTGATGGTGGTGCTCACCTGGCAGTGCTTAGGGCCTACTCCTGGCTTTACACTTTGATGGTGCTCAGGGGACTGTTTGGAATTCTGAGGGTTGAACCCAGATTGACCACATTTAAGGCAAGCACCCAAGCCTCTTTCCCCCTACTCTGGTTTTGAAATTGTGCTTCTGAAACTGCCTCCTGCAGTTTGCCTTGTAGTCAAGGGTCCACTGATTTGGTGTTTTCAAGGGGTAGTGCATTGACTGGACAGTGCTCTCCGATGTTCTTACCAGCCTCTACTCCTGTTCCAGTGTCTGTCCAGATCTCTGGGCTGCTGCTTGACCAGTTCCTCTGCATCTCCTGGGTTGGCTTGGCAGTCACTGGTTTCACCCCATCTTGATTCGTTCCTCAAAAAACTCAACATCTGGTGACTTGTACCAACCTTCCTGTTTTACCTTGAATGAACCCAGCTGTGTTTTTCCTTGTTGAACTGCTTGTGAAAGCATTGGGTCATTGTGTGACTGACCAGTAGAAGATCAAGGTTCTTCTCCTTATTTCCAGCTCCCCACTGTGTGACCCCATCATCTGCCTCTCGACACTTTTATCCAGTCTATCCCCCCTTCAGCCCTATTCACCTGGGTGGGCAAAAAGGGTCTCTGCCTCTGGTTCATGACACGTTAAGGCTCCGGATCCTGGCAGAAGTGGAATGACGTCACAGGCCAGCAACCTTCAGATGTCCTTTCTATTCCAGTTGTGGTTGCCTGCGTTAGGCCACCATTGGTGTCGTGGGCAGGGAAGGAAATGGAGGCCCTGCATGGAAGGGGGACTACGAAGGCTGATTTTTCTGTCAGGATGGGAGTGGTGGTCCATGAGCTCCCGGTGCCTCCACACTGTGAGCGGTGTGGGCTGTTCCAGTTTGGGGGTCCTTTCATGCTTGTTTTTCTCTTGTTTCTGATACCAGGTGGCTCTTGAGGCAAGGTGAATGCTTTAGGGGAACCCAGAGGCTTTACGGGATGCAGGGTTCGAGTGTGAGTGGGTGATCGTGAGGCTCCCCTTTGCCCACCATCGGCTCTTGCTCCACGATCTGTCAGTGGCGGGTGGTCGTGGGGCTGAGGGGTGGCCTGAGTGCGGGGCCTGCGGGACTTGCAGAGAGCACGGCCTGGCTTTCCCGTCCCTCCCTGCACGGAACTTCGCTTTGCCCTGATCCGGAGCCTTTGGTGCTGGCATCACATGTGTAAAACCTTCAGATTCACTTCAAGGGGCAGGACCTCAGACACCTGCACTAGCAGATCCAGTTGTCGTCTCTCCTTTGATTGATTGCCGTGATGTGGTGGGGCCACATGGTGGTTTGTTCCCTGCCAGAGGGTGGGGTTTTAAATGAAACTTTTTCAGTATTATTGTTTTGGTTTGCCTTGTGTACCACATCCGGAGATGCTTAGGTTTTACTTTTGGCTCTGAACCCTGGAATTCCTGATGGTGGTACTCAGTGACCATATGGGATGTGAGGATTGATCTGGGTTGGCTGCATGCAAGGCAAGTTCTCTGCCTGCTTCACTGTCTCTGATCCCAAATTTTTGTTTTTTTTTCTACATCAAGAATTTTTGCTTCCTAACTTCCAGTTGTAAAGCATGCCACACTTACGATTTCTCAAGTCTTTGTATTTATTGCAGAATTCATACAGGAAAGAAGCCTTATATAAGTAAATAATGTGGGGACGTCTTTATTGAATCCTCAGGCCTTACTAGGCATATGAGAATGAATAGTGGAGAGAAAATTTTATGTATGTAATGAATGTGAACAGGGCTTCATGGACCTTCAAGCTTTAGTAAACTTTGTAAAATTTATACTGGATGAGTTGATCCCCTATTAACGATCTGTAAGGTCAGAACAGGCCCTTACAGTTTAGCCAGATTCCTTTGGACAGGGGGGTCACAGGTGGTACAAAACTGCAGCCAAGAAGGAAATAATCCTCGTATCATGTGATGAGCTACCTGTGATGTCACTTCTGTAAGGAAAGTTTCTTGCTGAGTATCTCCCGCACCACAGCCTTGCCAGTGCCCTGGAATTTTTCCATCACATGTATGTTTAACTTGTACATAGTGGGTCTTTGTGATGGAGGCGATGAGGAAGGTGACTAAATAAAAACAGGTACAAAAATAGGCCCTCTGTGAAACTGTCACAGCTCATCACTATGTCATTGTCTACTCTCATTCCAACTTGGCCCAGAGGCCCTGGTTTTAGAGAATTATTACAGAGATGAATCACAAAGTTGCAGTGAAGACTGCAAAGTGGAAGACCAGGAAATCCTTTATTCTTCCAGTCTTTCTGTGTTAGGTTTTGGGGTGCCACAACCCCTCGGCTCAGGCTTTATTGTTGGTTCTTAGCTCAGGGATCCAGACTGGGGGTCACATATATCCTTATGGGGCTCAGAATCCAGGTCAGCCATGTGCAAGCAAGTACTTTGTCTTTGGTATCATTTCTACACTCCTTGTATTCATATTTTTTTAAATTTTACATTGCACTAAAGATTAATATTCACAAAAATTTTATCTTGTGAAAATATCCTGACAAGGATCTTTAAAGTGAGGATTGGAGACCATTGAAATGGACTTTGAAATTGTGGAAGGGGCCCCTTGACTCAAATGTTTTCCAGGTGGTAGGAACATGGGAGAGCCCCCTGCTTCCCCATCTCAACATGCATTCAGCTTTGATGACTAACTAATAAAGGGGGTCACATTCCAGGATCCCACCCACCTCACTTCATTAGTATTAGGAGAAAATAAACTTGGCTTTGGAAGCAGTTAAATCCCAACCATCACGTTTTCACCTGACTGATAATAATGATTTAGATTGTCGGAGAGCCCGGCGAGCTACCGAGAGTATCTCGCCCACACGGCAAAACCTGGCAAGCTACCCATGATATAATCGATCCGCCAAACACAGTAACAAGTCTCACGATGGAGACGTTACTGGGCCCATTCAGGAGATGAACAACGGGAGGACAGTGCTATAGATTTTCTGAAAGGCCTAGTAAGGCTACAAATTTAGCAGTATGCTTTGGTTACCTTTGCCTAAATATATGCCTCTATTCTTACCAATGTTGGATATCATGAGATTTCTTTATTGAACTATACTTCTTGGGATAGGGACATACCTGTCAGTTACTCCTGTTGCTCCTTGGGCCACCATTTGGCGTACAGGGATGGACTCCAGATGACCAATTTCAATGCAAGTGTCAAGCTTCTGCACTCTGCCTCCTGCTTCATGCTCTGGGTTGAAATTGTGTTTCTGAAATGGCCTCCTTGGTTTTCCTTGTAGATGAGTGTTCACTGCTTGTTGGAATATACTCTAGGTTTTTATATGTACATCACTATCACTATCATTCCATTGTTCATGGGTTTGCTCGAGCGGACACCAGTAACATCTCCATTCGTCCCTGTCACGTGCTAGTGTAGGCTGGTGACACATTGGGGGATCTTTCACGGTCAGGGAAATGACGATTGTCTTTGTTACTGTTTTTGGCATATTGAGTACATGGTAGTTTGCCAGGCTCTCCCGTGCGGGCAGGATACTCTCGGGAGCTTCCCGGGCTCTCCAAGAGGGATAGAAGCTTTTGGGGAAACCTCTAATCACATTTATAGCTGTTCCCAGTCAGGTATATATGTGGACAGGATACTCTCGATCGCCTGCCACCGGGTTCTCTGAGAGCCAGAACTAGGCAATAAGAGGTTGCGTGGCCCCATGCTTCCGGGAGTTTAGTTTTATAGTCTCTGGATTTTGGCCGTTGATGGGCTTACATGGCAGTTGGTGGGTGTAACTGTCTAGCCACTGGAAGATGGGGGATCTGGATGGAAGAGGCCCAGTCCCTAACCGAGCAATAGAGGTAAGAGTGGTGCCGGCCTTTTGAAAACACACAGTTCGCCACAGTCCCATTATTTGCTCTGACTCTGGCTTGACTAATTTTTCCTTTTTGTTTCACACCCAGCAATGCTCAGGGCTTACTCCTGCTTCTACTGTAAGGAAATACTCCTGGTGGTGCTTGAGGAACATATGGGATGGCAGGGATTGAGCCGGGTTCGGCGCCGTGCAAGGAAATTACCCTCCCCTTTGGACTGTCGCTCCAGCCCCTGTAGCTTGGCTTGGGTAGCCTTGTGTTTTGGGGGATTATGAAAGAGAAACAGCCACAAAGCTACACCCAGTTGAGCCCTACTCCTGGTTCTCAGCTTAGGCATCCAAACCTGGGAGACTCAGGATCATTATGGGGTATTGTGGTTGGAATCCAGGTCTACCGTATGTGACCAGCTCCTACCCCATGTGATTTATGCCACCCTTGTATTCAAGGGACTCTGCCTTAACTCTCTGCCCTGAATTCAGTGTTCGACCCCTCAAGCACTCGCCTCTCCTCTCCGTTATCCGAGCCCATCCCCCCTGCACCGATTCACCTGGGCTGGCATAATGGTCTTTCTACACTTGAGACTTGGCACTTTAAGTCTCCTTGATAATGTGTGATGTCACAGACAGGAATCTTCCATGTGCACCTTTTCTACTTCATGATGTCAAGTGGACCAGTCCTCCTACAGGCACATGTTTAAAAGACAAAATGATACTTCACTGTGGAAGGGGGACACTGAAGGCCAATTAGTGGCAGGATGTGAGGACCTCTCATCTCCAATTCCTGTACTGTGACCGATGGGGCTGCGCCAGCTTTGGGGACACTATTGTGGTTGTTTTTCACTTCTCCCATCCATATCCAGTCAGTTTCAGGGGCAGCTCCATGGCCCGCAATGGCGAGAGATACTGTTGAAGTTCATTGTGTTTATTGGCAGCCTTCAGAAGGAATCCTGGGGGCCTGGTCGTAGCGTGTGGCTGGGAGTTGTAAATGAACATTTACTTTTCTGACTATTTTAGTTTTTTTTTTTTTTTTTGGTGGGGTGGGCATACTTGTAGTTCCCCAGAGGTTATTCCAGGCTCTAACATCAGAAATTGTTTCCATCAATGATCACTGTTTCATATGGAAGGCCGAGGTTTGATCGCTTTCACTGAGGGAAGCACCATGTTCTCTTTAGTGTCTCTCCAACCGCATTTTAGTGTCTTTTTTTTTTTTTTGAAAAAGAATTTCTGCAGCAGGTAGGGCATTTGTCTTACACACAGCTGATCCTAGTTTGATTGCTTCACCCCTCTCGGAGAGCCCAACAAGCTACCAAGATAATCTAGCCCTCAAGGCACAGCCTAACAGGCTTCCTGTGATTTATTTGATATGCCAAAAGCAGTAACAAGAAGTCTCACAATTTGTTGTGAGACGTTACTGGTGCCTGTTCGAGCAAATCGATGAACAATGGGAGTACAGTGTAAGTTAGGTTGAAAAACATCTTTCAATTCTTCATCAGCTCCCTGACACTGACCATGTGACCCTGGATGTTGTGGTGAATATTGTGTGTAAAGGTTTTTTTTTTTTTAAACAAGGAGTTATGTTCTATTTTTTTTCTATTTTATAAGGTAGTTCACTATATTTGATTACATTTCATATTGAAGCACAAATCCCAGCTAATTGGGTTTTTTGAGGAGGAGGAAGAGATATTTGTTTAGGGATCACTCCTGCTGCATTAGAAAGAAATTTATTTAGAAAGAGCCAGAGTGGTAGTACAGCAGGTAGGGGGCTCTTACCATGCACAAGGCTAACCCAGGTTCAGTTTCTGGAATTCCAGCGGTTCCCTAAGCCACACCAAGTATGATCCTTGAGTGCCAAGTTAATATAAGCCCTGAGTACTGCCTGTTTTGACCCAAAAATCAAAGCACACACACACACAGATACACACTCATAATTTCGTGAGCAGAAAGAGACTAAAGGTTTGTTCATGCTTATTCCCTGTGGCTACTCCTTGGCAGAGCCACTTTGGGGACTGTGGCTGCTGTGGGCATCCCTGAAGTGCAGGGGTGCTTGATCAGAGGGGTTCCTGTCCTAGGAGGCAGCCCTTGGCTGGGCCCAGAAGGACCTTCCTTGGGATCAAGGAAGGAGTCCCGAATCTCAGGGCTGCAATATTCTCCCCTGTACAGTGAGCCCATAATTCCTGTCCTGACAGACAGCCTAAATCCCAGCCTGCTCTGCATCCCCTGGAGAGTAACGAGCATCTGACAGTGTCTCCCAGCTTGCCCTGGTACCCCAGAGTCCCTGTCAGCAGGACATTTCCCGGTCCAAGGCAGGAGCTTTCCAGGTCAGGGCTAGAGGTTCATCCTCTCTCTGCTCACAGCTATGACTACTATCCCAGGTCTTTGTTTTGGAGTCTACTGCTGATCCTTGGGAATAACAGGCAGGATAAGATCATGCTGAGGCTTGCTACTGGAGGTTGTTTGCATGGAATCTGAGTGAATTTTATTGTTTTCATGAAAACAAAGACTTTGTGCTGCATGTGCCATCTGTTCAGTCCCTCGCTCTCCATTTGTCCTGGGCCTGGTGAACCCCAGATGTCCTGGTCACCTGACTGAAGGCAAGAAACAGAAAATAAATTACAGTCCTAGCTCAGCAAGCCACGGAGAGTCCCTCTCCCGCGCAGCAAAGCCTGGCAAGCTACCAGCGGCGTGTTCAATATGCCAAACACAGTAACAACAAGTCTCACAATGGAGATATTACTGGGCCCGCTCGAGCAAATGGATGAAAAACAGGACAGTGTCAGTGACCAAAAAATATGTGGTCAGGAATGCTTGGAGCCTGGCTCTTTAAGGCTAGGACCAGAAATGCAGGTGGCTTCACAGAATGCAGGTCTTTCCATCCCTGCCCTCCACCCAAGGTGGCTTCACTCTCTGGGCAACAGTTACAATCAGCCACCATTGTTGCTGAGGATGAGGCACGGGGAAGGAGCAGGTATTGGGGTGCCCAGGGAGACTGCGAGCGTCCCTAAGGTCCTTTTGTTTCGCCAGCCACCCTGTGGTCGCTCTGAGTGCCCTAAACCGCTGTGGTCTCTGCATTGTGAGTGGTGGGGTCACTCGATGATAGTGTACAGGAATGGCGGCCCCTCACCCAGGACACACCGAGTGCTTCTGACGAAAGCTGTATCTTACTTATTAATTGAATTTTAGGAAACAGTCACTGTCACTGTCCTCCCATTGTTCATCGATTTGCTCGAGCGGGCCCAGTAACATCTCCTTTGTGACACTTGTTACTGTGTTTGGCATATCAGATATATCACGGGTAGCTTGTCTGGCTTTGCTGTGCAGGTGAGATACTCTTAGTTGCTTGCAGGGTTCTCTGAGAATGGCGGAGGAATCAAACCTGGGTCGGCTTCGTGCAAGTCAAATGTCCTACCCGCTGTGCTATTGATCAGAGGAGATTTTTCTGAAGATAACTTTTTTTTGTGTAAGGAGGACAGTGGCCTTGCATGTAGCTAACCTGGGTTCGAACCCCATGACCACATATGGTACCCGGAGCACGGCCAGATGTGATCACCCCAGAACCTGAAAAGGAAACTCCGAGTGGTCAGAAAAGCATGGAGTTAGGGAAGAAAATGAGCTTGGAGAGGAAAGGTGTGCTCGGAAAGTTTCTGAAACAAAATAACGGAACAAACGAGAAAGTAATTTCTTTTAAAATTATTATTTCTTAGCAAAAAGGAATTAAGGAAATAGTGGGTTCAAATTTGAATTCTTGAGCGTGTGTTAAATGAGAATTACTGAATATGCACTGTAAATCATTCTTTTAATGATGAAAACACTGGGCTATTAATGTCAGTGACTTCAATGGGCATAAGAAAATTTTAGCTAGAAAGTTCCAACTTAGCTTCTCAAAGACCTGGTTCCTATTTATAGACATAGTATAAGATGCCCACCCACCCCCGACCCCTGTTTTCAGTCACAGTGCACACAGTGCAGGATTTTCCCATTTTGGCTGCTTAGAGGTGGAGGCTGGGGATTATTTGGGGATTATCTCCAGAATAGCTTGTTGCTGGCCACCTTTCATTCCTTAGACTGAACCATTGGCTCCCTCAACTTGATCGATTTATTTCAGTTAATTCCGTTTTATTTGTTTTATTTATTTTTTTAGTGGGGGATACACCTTGCTATACTTGGTTACACGTGATGGTGCTCAGGGAACCATATGGGATGCCAGTAGTCAAATCTGGTTTTTCTGCTTGCAAGACAAGCACTTCTCCCGCTTTACTATGTCTCCAGACCCTTTACACAGAAAAATTTTGATTTATTATTGTCTTTTTGAATTGTCAATTTTGACTCACAGCACTCAGTGCTCTGTGCTAAGTTTAGCATCTGAGCTCAACATTGTTGCTGGCACTGCTTGGGGACCCTATCTGCTTTGGAGAACTGAATGTGTTTTAGCAGCTAGAAAGAAAAGCATCCTATGTACTGTCTCTGCTTACCCTATTTAATTTTTCTACAGAAAAAAGTATTTTTTTATCTGCCAAGTTTCTTAGCAGAGCCCTACCCATTGACCATCTCTCCCAGACAAGGTGCGGGTACACCTAGTAGGGCGCTTGCCTTGCACGTAGTTTGCCTGATTTCAATCCCCATCATTTCATAGGGTCCAATGAACACAGCCAGGTGTGGCGTAAAGCCCCCCCCCCCCAGAAAAAAGTCTCTCTCCAGAATTTATCATGACAATGGAGCATTCTTTGAACATCTTTTTGGGCTTTGTGAATATCTCTCCTGTCTGTTCTTTTTTTTTTTTTTTTGCTTCTTTTTTTTTTTTGATTAGACCCAGTGATGCACAGGGGTTACTCCTGACTCTGTACTCACAAATTAGTCCTGTTGGTGCTCGGTGACCATATGGGATACTGGGAATTGAACCCGGATTGGCCACTTGTAAGGCAAACACTACCTGCTGTGCTATCACTCCAGCTCCCTTTTTGCTACAAACTTGACGATAGTCAGGGGCTCTGCCCCTCTGTCCAGGTGTCCTTGAGATTCCATGTACCCCACCTTAAACCACATAATACACCATTTGAGCTCCTCTTTCTGGGTCTATCTCACTACAAGGGGAGCAGATGAGGTGTGATTTGGGGCCACATCTGACAGTGCCAAGAGGGCTGAAGCCTGCTCTCTGTTCATAGTACTGGTGGACATTGCGTACCAGGAAAGGCCCCCCTGGGCTTTCAGCTGGCTGACAATCCACCCCAGCCTGGTGTGCTTTCTCCTGCCCTCAGTTGATATGTTCATTGTAAGTTCTTGGTTGTGAACATTCTGTAATATTTTAACTATCGGTTTCCAAGCAGCAAGATAGAAAGAGACATGAACTTGATAATGCGAAAGCAGTAGGAGTTGTAATCCAGTATACTGGGGCCAACTATCTCACCCACGGAGTGGCCTCTTAATAGGGACACCGACGTCAGGTAGTAGTTTATATAGGGTTTGATTACCTAAGCAGTACATTTTGTATAGTTTCAGAAAAAACTTAGCTAGTTACCAAACAAAGTTGTTTTGGGATGTGTCTAGGCTAACAGTGGTGAGGCAGTAGTTAAAAATTTGTTTTCCATAATCATTCACAGTTACATATGCTCATTCTTTTAGGGTTAACAAAAGACAATTTCTGGGACATTTTGAGTAGGGGCATGATTGATTGAGCCCACTGGCAGGGCCCAGGAACTTTCCCAGGTGGGTTCAGGTTGGCTAGTTGCACATCGTTCCATTTCTAGGAAGCCGAGACTGTTTCAATTCCAGGAACTTGGGGCCTCACTGATTGTGCTGAGTTCTGCTGCCATAACAGGTGTCAGTTTTCCCCTTCCACAGCAAAACATTGTCTGTAGGGAAGTAGTTGGAGGCTCTGAGAAAAATTACATACTTTTCACCATTGAGATTTCTTTTGGGCCAAGTGTAATATTTCTTCTCCTTTTCCTTACACAAAATCACATACCAAGGGTGTAAAATCATATAGTCTGTTAAAGCCTTGCCTGTAAGCTCTGAGTCCTGCCTGGTGTGGCCCCCAAGCAAAGACAAAGTAAAGAACTGACTCTCGAGAATATACTGCTGGATTCCAAACATTTGCTGTTGGCACATAACTGCCTCTTTGCTTTTATTTGTGTGTAGGAAGGGTAGGGGATTTGGGATTTCTGCCAGACCCAGCAGTGCTCCAAGATCACTCCTTGGGAATTCAGGTTGTGACGTTAAGTCAGCCACAGGCATGAGAAGTGTCATGCCCACTGGTTTCTCTTTCTGTCCACTGCAAATCTTTAAAAATTCTTTGGAACTGCAGACTGTGCTGCTTACTGGCATCATACTGGGATCCACCGGGCACCATCACCCTGCCATGGCCTTTTCCGGCTGGACCTCATCTCTGCGTACTACCCCACCCACCCCCATCATGCCCATCTGTGTCCATTTCACAAGGCTGACGGGATTTATATAGAATTTGAATTGTTGGGGTCAGAGGTAGGCCAGGAGTGCAGGTCCTGGCCTTGTAAGCAACCTGCCATGGGTCAACCTCTGGCACAATGCAGGGTCCCCCAAACACCCTCATGAATAATCCCAAAGTTCTGCCACTTGTGGCCCTAAAACCCAAATCTGTCCTACCAAACCGGCTGGAGGGGGCTTTGACAAAATACATTTTTTTTTCATTTTCGTTTCGTATTTTATGAGTATGATACCCAGTGGGGTACCAGGGATTGAACCCAGGTCAGCTGTAGGCCAACACCCTAGCAGACTGTAGCTCTAGTCTATAAATTCATCTATTTTGGGTTGGAGGCTATGTCAGTTGTTGCTCAGCAATTACTCCTGGCTCTCTGTTCATTGATCCCCTCGTGCATGGCTTGGGAACTTGTGTGTCATGGACAGTGACCCTGGGTCGGCTGCATGCCAGGCAAGCACTCCGTGCTCTGTGCTATTTTTGGCCATCATACAACTGCTTTTACTCTGGGTAAAGTCAAGAAAGTTGTGAAATTGGATGTCTTTATTTCTCATTTGAACACAACTTTCTCTTACATTTGTGTGTTTTGGGACCAGTCAGCAGGTCTTTGGGCTTAGTCCTGAATGTGAGCTCAAGAATCACTCCTGGTGGGCTCAGGGAGACCTAAGAGATGTTGGGGGATCAAAGCAGAGTCAGCCATTTGCACAATAAATGCCCTCCCTGATGTGCTGTCACTTCTCACACCTAATTTTCATCTATAGCACTAGATTCCTGTTTAGATATTAGAATATTTTCAGAAAATGGACCCAAGTCACCTACTTGCCTTATCCTCACCATGAGTACCCCGGGTGCAAAGCCTCTCCTGAAGTGGAAGGAGCATATGACAGTGACTGCCCTGTGTGGGTCTGTGACCATGTATCTAAAGGTGAGGCCAGTGAGGACATTTTTGGCGCCAGGACATGGGCTTCCGTCCACTTAAGGTCCTGGGTTGTTCTCCTCTCTGATGCTCACAGCTCTGATTTGTCCTCCAGGTCGTTGGAGACAACTTCCTGCTATCCTGGGGAATTAGAAGCTTGGATCAATGCCAGTGACCCATCTGGCAGATCATCCCCATGTAGGAGGAGAGTGACAAGATGACAGAAAGCAGTGACAGGAGGAAACAGACTTCAGGGCCATCCATCTCTGATTTGGTTCGGGAAAGAGCCCTGGGTTGTCACTACTGATTGGAGTGCCCAATGCTCTGCTGTTTGACAACATTTTTGACCCTGTGTTTTTTTGAATTTGGGTTTTGGGGCCATACCCAGAGATGCTGAAGGTGTACTCGCAGCTCAGTGCTCAAGGATCCCTCCAGCCAAGTCTTGGGAACCCTTTGATATGCCAGAATAAGAGTCTGATTTGTTCAGGTTTGTTTTGTTTTGTGAAGTGAGGTGATGGGAGGGGCACACCCAGTGATTCTCCAGGGTCACTTCTGGTTCTGTATTCGATATTGTGCCTGGCATGGCTTGTTTGAGCAGATGGTATGATGGGGATCGCCTGCCCTACTCACTGTCCCTGGGCCCACTGTCCTTTATTCCATCCTGCTCCTTTGTTTCTTTTCATACTTATTTTTGTCCCACAGGGGAAGTGCTCATGACTTCCTCTTGGGTCAGTGTTCCACATAAACCCTCACCAGCTTTAGGGGCCTCTGGGATGTGCTGGCCCCATAATTGCCCCGAAGCCACAGTGACTCACGACCTAGGACAAGCATTTCCCCTTTTTCGTCCTTCCCGTTCTGGAGAGACTCGCCTGCTCAGTCACACAGTCTCATGTTCTCTCGCTGCTGTGTGTACAGTTCTGGGCATGTGCCAGTCCCAGGGAGCAAGAGCCAAGGATCTCTGGGGCCAGCAGAGGTCTTCCACATCGAGACACCTACCTGTTTTTAGAGGGATTTAGGGCAGCCCTGAACCCTTAGTTCAGACTCCTGTGGCACACATCCCCTTGCACAGCTTTGAGTCACTCACTGGACGTTGAGTGACCTGTTCGCCTCCCTAGAGATCATGGACTGTGACGTGCAGGGCTTGTGTGTTTAGTATTTTTGGCGTCACCCAGCATCACTTTTTGGGTCCCTCTGAGTCTGTGCACAAGTTCTCCTCTCTGCAATTCTCACTGGAACAGTGGTGCTGGGACTGACTCTGGGGTGTTTGTATTCAAGACTCGCGCTCCCAGCAACCTTCTAGTATAGCATCCTCCTATTTTACCTGATCAAACTGCCTTAGAGTGATCTCAGGGCCCATCTGCCCGAGCTATATATATAACGTGGTTTCATCTGAGGCTCTTTGCCCTGAGCCCCTGTATGGTCCTGATCGTCCCGTTCTCACTACTTAGAGCAAAGTGACAATGGGGCCTTAGTATTGCCCACCTGTGTACCTGACTGAGGATTTTGGACTTTCCCTGACATGGCCATAAGCCCCATGTCCAAGAGTCGACGTGCCTGAATGGCCACCTCTCAGAGAAAGCTCTACAGGAACATGATGCTGGAGACCTGCCAGAACCTGCAGGCTGTTTCTGAGGGCCCTGTGGGTCTAACTTGCCAGGAAAGATCCACAGAGGCACCTGCGAGTTCAGAAGAGACTGGATGCTTTTGGCCAAAATATATGACAACAGTGGAAACTGCTGTTTCTCTTGGTCCTCTATTTTTCCCTATTTTTGATATTTCTGTTATTGGGCCACAACTGGAGATACGCAGGACTTGTACTCCTGGCTCTGTACTCAGGGAACACTTTTGCCGGACTCTGGGCTCCAGATGGAATTCAGCAGAAAGACTCCAGTTGGACACATGCAAAGCAAGCGCCCTCCACCCTCCGCTCTACGCCCCGTATGGTTGCTCAGATTCCTCTCAACAGTTCCCTTCTATTGCTGAATTACTATAGTACTCTTCACTGGAGTGGTCATTTTGGGTTTTGATTGGGAGGCTGCATCCACATTTCTCTTGGCTCTGTCCTGAAGGATCACACCTGTCAGTGCTCAGGGGCCCATGAGGTTGCTGTACAAGTCTGGTGCCTTTCCCACTGTAGCACTGCACCAGCAGTTCAACTTCATTTATTATTTTGCTGTTTTGTTTCTGTTTGATTTGGGAACTACACCTGGTAGTAAGTACTCAGAACATTTGTGAATATTTAGGAATTTCTCCCTACAGTGCTCCGGAACTATATAGGATACAGGGATAAAATCCATATTTGTGTATCAGGTGTGTTGTGTGCCTGCCATGCTGTACTGTCTCAGTGATCACAGGTTCATTTTCTTTTCTATTTTTCCTTTTGGGTATTTTGCGTTATTCCTGGCTATGCTCAGTGATTGTTCCTGGCTCTGTCCTTAGGAATTACATCTTGTGGTTCTCAGGGGACCATATGGCATACCTAGGAGTGAACCCGGGTCAGCAACGTGCAAGGAAAACACCCTCCCTGCTGTATTATCACTCTGGGTCCAAGAAGTTCATTATTTTGGGCCTCACCCTGTCAGACGCTTCACTATTCCACTGTGTGGGTTTTCTTCTAATAATCCTTGGGTGTCAGCACCATGACTCAATATGTCTCTTAAACCTTGGTATTGTAACTCTTGATAGGCCCCAATCTGGGTATATGGAAAATGGACATTTTATTCATTTCTTTTCTGTATTTTTGAGGGTTTTATTAGGGTCGCAAGGGTGTTGACCTGTATCCTTCCCTTCTAACTAATCTGGGCATTCATTTCTGTGGGGTCAGGACGTACTGGGATGAAGCCTTTGTTAGTTGCTCAAACCTTTTGAATCACAGGGAAACTCATCCTGGAAAAAGGCCCTGTATATGTGAGAATTCTCTATTGTCAGCCTTACTGTGCATAGGAAAAATTTTTCTGGAGAGAAGCATTATATATGTCAGGAGTGTGGGAAGGGCTTCATTCACAACATCAGCCTTTACCAGGATAGGATATTCCATACTGGAGAGAAATCTTTTGTATATCAGGCATGTGGGAAAATGTTTGCTATTTCTTCAAGTCTTTGTAGTCATAGGAAATTACATACTGGGAAGAAACCTCATTTTTTTTTTTTGCATTTTGGGTCACGCCCGGCAATGCACAGGGGTTGTTCCTAGATCTGCACTCAGGAATTATCCCTGGCGGTGCTCAGGCGACCACATGAGATGCTGGGAATCTAACCCGGGTTGACCGCATACAAGGCAAGCACTCTACCTGCTTTGCTATTGCTACAGCCCCAGAGAAACCTTTTTTTTTGTATTGAATGTGGGAATGTCTTCTCTTAATCTGGGGGCCTTACTAAATCATGGAGAAAAAGTTCATCAATGTCTGTCATTTGGGAAGGCCTTCACTCTACCCTTAGGCCTTAAGACTAGTATGAGATTTTGTACT
This sequence comes from Sorex fumeus, assembly GCF_029834395.1. Classification (NCBI taxonomy): domain Eukaryota; kingdom Metazoa; phylum Chordata; class Mammalia; order Eulipotyphla; family Soricidae; genus Sorex; species Sorex fumeus. The sequence continues at coordinate 11,742,931 of NW_026606098.1, forward strand.
GAGAGAAGCCTTATATATTTAGTGTATGTGGGAAGGTCTTATTTGTTCCTCAGCCTTCACTAGGCATATGAAAATGCATACTGGAGAGAAACATTTTGTTTTTAAGGAATGGGAAGGCCTTTTCTCAGTCTCTATAGGTTGCTCAGCAAAGGAAGATCCATTGTGATGAGAATCCTCATGCATGTCATACATGTGGGAAGACCTTCAGTCTGTCTTCATATCTTACTGAACATATGAAAATTCAGAGTGGAGAGAAACCTCATCAGCATCAGGCATGAGGGAAGGCCTTCAATCTGTACTCAGGCTTTGATTTGCATCTGAGAATTCACACTGGAGAGAAGCCTTATTTGTGTAAGGAACAAGGAAAGGCCTTTCTTGAATCTCCATGCCTTACCAGACATGAAAATGCAGACCAGTGTGATATCTTATGTATGTTAAAAATGTGGGAAGGTCTTTGTGTTCCACTGAAGCCCTAGGAGATAATGTTAATTTCATACTGGATGAGTGATGCCCTAATACCAAACCCATTCAGTAATACATGGTTTGTTTGTATAAGGATGTGGGGGTGCCCAATGTGGAGATAAGAGGGAAATTATGTTGATATTGTGGGGTACCATTCCAATGATGTCAGCACATAAGGGAAAAATACTTCCTTGTTATCACTCGGGTGCAGCTATATCACTGTTCCAGAAATTGGACTTGATGTGTCTGTTAATCTGTAAATAATGGGTCTTGCTGATAGAAGCCAGGAAGCAGGTAATCAAATAAGAACTAAATAAACAGGTACGGAAACCTCCCTGCACTTCAGGCTGTAAAGTTTCACCACTGTTTCATTCTTTGCTCCAACTCTGGCTTGGTTCACAGGCCGTGGTTTGGTTTCCTGGGGCTAATGATAGATTACCCATGATGCCTCAGCAAATCCTTTGAAATTAGAAAAACTGGCAAGCATTCATTCTTTAGCCCCTCCTGTTGTGTTCTTGGGAGAATCACTGAGCTCTGCTCAGGCTGTTTTTCTGCCTCTAAGGTCAGTATTCCATGATTGGGGGGACTCAGGGAACCTTATGGGGTCCTGGGGTTGGTGTCATGTCAGCTGTGTGCAAGGAAGCACCTTATCAAGTTAGCAGACTGTCCTAGGCAAGTTTCTTTAATATGGTGGATAGAGATGTTATACAGAGTTTACTGGGCGTAGAAAGACATTTGCTGGTTCTTTGAGATGTGCAGAGGTCCCTGAATTAAATGGTGGGCACATGAGAGATTCACCAACATCTGCCCCCATCTCAATAGGTAATTCGACTTACCTGTGATTACTAGTAATAAAGGGCAGTCACATACCTGGGATCCACTGACCTCAATTCAGCAGTAGTAGGGGGTAGAAAAAGAAAGATCAAACTTTTGCTTGGAAGCAGTAAAATTCCAACAGTTTATATTGACCAGAATGCTCAACATCATTGAGATCTCTCCAAAATGCCAAGCAAGGCCACAAAATGGCCAGTCTAGTTTACTGCCTGTTAGCTTCATGTATATCTCCATTCTAGTGTTGGTCTCCACATGAAGCGTTTCATTTATTTAATTATATATTGTTGTTTGTGGGCACAACTGGCAATTCTTAATGGTCACTCGTGGTGGCGCTGAGTCCCATTTGGGATGCCAGGGATGGAACTCAGGTCGACACAAGTTCATGGCCAGTGCACTGTACTATCTCTCTGTGTTTTAATTTTTCTTAAACTGCCCCCTGGGTTTTGCTTCATGGCGAGAGTCCACTACTCATGCGTTATCAGGGGTAGAGTGGTGACTTAAAGTGCTCTCTGATGTTCTTACAAGCCTTTCCTCCTGTTCCAGTGTCTCTCCAGCTGTCTGGGCTGCTGCTAGGCCAGTTCCTCTCTGCATCTCCAGGGCTGGCTTCGAGTCATTGCTTTAACCCCATCTTGATTGATGACTTCCTGGAGAAACTCACTGTCCGGTGCCCCACCCGCTCCCTATCTGCCTGTTTTACTTTGAATGAACCCCCTTTGCTTTTTCCCTGACGGACTGTGTGTGAGAGCATTGGTTCATTGTTTGCTCAGTAGAAGACCAGGGGACTTCTCCTTACTCCCCGCGAGCCCCCAATGTATGATAAGCCACTCCAGCAGCTGCCTCTCCACCCCTTTATGCGAGGCCATCCCCCTTGTGCACCAATTTGTCTGGGTGGGCATAGTGCTTTTCTGCACATCTGGGCTCTGGCCCTTTAATGCTGCTTTCTGAAACGGAAGTGACATCACAGTGGGCTCTTCCTGGTTGCTTCTATTCCTGGAAACGTGGTGTGGGTAAAGGACAGAGTAGGGCCCCTGAGAAGAGGAGGGACTATGAAGCCAATATTGTGGGAGGCTGGGAACAGAATCCTTTGATCACCTGACACCTAATAATCTCCACAATGAGCTGCGTGGGGTCACTTTTGCGCTTGTTTTTCACTTATTCCCTCATATCCAGATGGTTCCTGAGGTGTGGCGGAGCTTTGTGGCGTGTAGTGGGGCCTGTTCTGGGGTCCAGGTGTCAAGGGTGTGAGTGTGTAATCCTGAGAGGCTCCTGTGGCCCCAATTGCCCCCAGATCTACTGTGGGACAAATTCGGGTTTTCATGGGGCTTAGTGCAGGGGGCTGCGGGCTTCGGGTCTTGGGGGTACGGGACCTGCCCAAGTGCGGGGTCTTGGCCGACCCTCCCCTCCCTACTGACCCCTGTTGGGACCTTGGCCCCTCTCTCGCTGCCTTCAAGTCTCCAGATTCACTTTGAGGGGCAGAGCGGCCGCTCCCCCAATGGCAAGAGACCCTGTTCCTGTCCTACTTTCACATTGGCTGCCCTGGTGGGACGGGGCCATCCCGAGCAGTGGATCCTTATGTGACTGGGGTTTGCTAATGTTAGTTTCCTTTGGGGGCTATTTTTGTTGTGGGTCATGGGGGCTGTTATGCCCTGTGATAGCCTGAGTGCTTAGCTCTGGACTCAGGCATTGTTTCTGGGTGCTCTGGGGGCCATCGGGATGCAGAGGATTCTCTGGTGTCAGCAAGGCGAGCACCCTACAGCTTTACAAGTCTGTCTGATTCCAGTGTTGGTGGTTTTGTACATCAGGAATTTCTGCTCTCACATCAACTTACGAAGCCTTCCGCATCTCTCCTTTCTCCCTGATCAGGTGTCCCAGGCTGTTGGGGTGAGAATTGCAGGTAAAGGTTGTGTTTTTTTTTTTTAAGCACGCAAGACCCTGGGTTTGTGTGTCCTACCAAGGATAGGTGGCTTGGAATTCCCGCCCTCCCAACACAGGATGTGCTGCTCCCTGACCTGGAGCCTTTGTCTTGGTCCTCACAAAGGTAGAACCTCAAAACTCTGATTGGCAGGACCCCAACCATAAAGCATGAGATTTAGTTATCTCCTGTGCTTTCATTGGTTGCCATGATGAGGGCGGCTACCGGCAGGTTGGTGGGTTTCCAAAATGAAACTCACTTTTTTTTTAAATTATCATGTTTTTTTTAATTTCTGTACTACATTGAAAATGCTCAGAGCTTCCTCCTGGCACTGTGGTCAGGAATTTCTGTGGGCCGACTTAGTGGACCCTATGGGATGCCAGGAATTTACCCGGGTCAACAGTGTGCAAGCAGCTTCCTACCCACTTTACTGTCTCTTGCTCTAACTTTCTTTCCTTTTTTCTTTTTCCCAGTAAAGAATATCTCCTTCTGGGTCTGTAGTGATACTATAATAAGTAAGGCATTTTTCTTGCATGTGGCCAACCCAGGTTTGATCCCTGGCATCCGATATAGTCCCCTGAGCAACTGCAGGAGTAATTTTGAGTGCAGAGCCAGGAGGAAACCCTGAGCATTTTCAGGTATGATCCAAAAAGAAAAAAAACAATATGTAGGAATGTGTGCTTCTTAAAGACAAGAAGCAAAGTACCCCCCTCATTTCATCTCTCCCTTTACCATGCTAGCCACGCTGTTGTTTTGAGTTGTACTGTAAATTAATACATTGGAAGGAAGATATTTGATGTTTGAGAGAGCTTGGGGATGAGTAAGAGCTTTGCCTTGGGCTCATTCCTGGTGTGCTAGAAATAATTTATTTAGAAATGGCCAGAGTACAGCAAGTCTGGGAGTTGCCTTGCAAGCAGCCAACCGAGGTTCTATGTATGTCTGGTACCTCGTATGGTCCCCGGACCACACCAGGACTGATCTCTTATCCCAGAGTTTGTAATAATCCCTGAGCACTGTTGTCTGTTGCCCAAAAACTAAGCCCATACACCATACTCAGAAGGAAACACACACACACACATACACACACAGACACACACCGGATGTGAGAGCAGAGAAAAAGAATAAGTATTCAGGATAAAACATGGAGTGTAAAACTTCTGCAGCATAAAATAAGTCAAAAATGTGATTTTAGCACCCAGTGTTCAATCCTTAAGTGTATCTCTGTAGAATTTGTCTTTGCAGATGAATTTATTTTTGGTTTTGTTTTCTTTGTTAGTTACCTTTTGTTGTTGCAGTATTTGAGGTCCACAACCTAAAGCGTTTATGTCTAACTCTTGGCTCTTAGCTCAGGGATCATTTCTGCCAAGGTCAGGAGCCCATCTGGGGTGCTCAGGTATCGAACCTGGGTCAGCCACGTGCAAGGCAAGCACCTTTTCTCCTATATCACCACCTAGGCCACAAGGTATCATATTCATCTTTAAAAAGTAGAATCACTCCAGCTGCCACAACTTTGAGACACAGCTCACATTCTGGTGTATAGTAAACATCCTGGATATTGGGTTAATTTTCCTATACAGCAAACTTTTTGCACTGTTTTCAGATAAATTACTGCATAACAGGAGTGAGTGCTAGATTCAGGCTCATGAAGATGTGTCTGTGGGGTTTAGGACTTTCTGGGGGAGAAACCTGTCATGATCTGGCTGGAAGGTGGAGCTCTGAGGCCAGGGAAGAGAAGTGTATGTGCAAGTGAGTTATTTATGTTATAAAATAAATGAGTGTGGTTGAGTTAGACGCATGAAGGAGGGAACAGGCTTTCCAGGCTGTTTGGAGACCATTTGCCTCTTATTCCATTCTGCACACACAACTGTTTCAGCCTCAATAAACTCCCCATTCCAATCTCACCCTGCCCCTCAATCTTGTCTCCTTCTGTCCCCTATGGTGGCCTCTCCTCCCTCCATCTTGCAGCCTAAGTCTCCTGCCCACCCTGCAAGCATTCCTGGTAGCAGCTTCACCCAGGTTAGGTAGCACAATGCACATGGGAAAACCCTTCCTTCCCAGGGTACCCTTCTAAGATAAGACAAAGACCACCTCCCCAATAATCAGTCTGTGTCGTTATCACAAGGTTCACAGGATTTATATAGAATTTGAATTTCTAAGGTCAGAGATAGGTCAGGAGAGCAGGCCCTGGCCATGGAAGCAGCCTGCCACAGTCCAATCCCGGGAAAGCAGAGTCCCCTAACACTGCCAAAGTTGTTTCCCTGCTGTCCCCAAAACCAAAACCTGACCTTACAAAGTTGCCTGGTGGGCTTTGACTAATATACAAGTTCTTCTTTTTATCCTTAGGCTTCTGGGTCATACCCTGTGGTTGCTGCTTCAAATACCCAGTTGGTGCTGGGGACTGACCCAGGTCAGCCATGTGTGAGGCTTATTAGCTATGCTACTATAGCTCCAGCCTCTAAATTTATTGCTTTATTTTTTGTTTTTTTTTGTTAAATATGTTGTAATATATGTATCTATAAAATATATGCATATATATATACTTATACACATTAGAATACACCTTTTTTTTCCCCCCTTTATTTTATTTTATTTTTTTTAAAGTTGTAGATTTACAATTTTTTGTGCTTTGGTTTCAATTATACAATGATCAGATACCCATCCCTCCACCAGTGCCCATTTTCCACCACCATGGATAATATCCCTCCCACCCCCATCCCCCCATCCTCCCGTCTCTGTGGCAGGGCAATCCCCTGTGTTCTCTCTCTCCTTTTGGGTGTTGTGGTCTGCAAAAGAGGCATTGAGTGGCAAACTACTTTATTTTTTGTTGTTGGCCACTCCTGGTCATGCTAATGGGTTACTTGTGACTCTGGTCATTGATCCCCCATGAAGATGTGGGGACCCTTTGGTCTGATGGGGATTGAAACTTGGTTGAAGTGTGTGCCAGGCAGCCACCAAATGATCTGTGCTATATCTGTTGCCATAAAAAAAGCTTTTACTCTGATTAAATTCCAGAAAGTTGTGATAGTAGGGGTTCTTGTTTCTACTAATTACCCAACTCACATTTCTTGAGCGTGTTTTTTTTTTGTTTTGTTTTGTTTTGGGACCCCATCCAACAGTAGTAAGCGTCTGGGCATCCTTCCCAGTCTACATTCGGGAATCACTTGGTGGGCTGTGGGGGCCCTATGGATGCAGGAAATCAAACCAGGGTAGCTGTGGGCAAGGCCAGTGCCCTCCTTCCCTGTGTTCCGTTTTCCGGCTCCCACACTTAGTTTTCATCAATTCGGCTAGATATGTCTGTTCAAATATTATAAAATTTTCAGTTAGAGAAAAAGGACAGCAGGTCAGCTACTTGCTTTTCCTTCCCTGAAAGTGATGGGCAGCCGGGATCCCAACCCACTTCTATGTCCCCTGGAGAGGAAGGAGCATCTGGCAACTGTGAGACGTACCTCGGGGTGGTCAGGGCCTTTCCAGCTTCAGTGCTGGGACTTCCAGTGACAGCTTTGTGTTGTGCTTCTCTCTGGTGCTCACGGCTATGAATTCTTTTCCAGGGGTTTCTAAGGAGCCTCCTGCTGATCCTTGGGCACTACAGAAGCTGCAGACAATGGTGATCCATCATGTGACGCACTGTCCCCAGGTGGGAGGAGAGTGATATGGTGACATGACACAGTGACAAGCACGTACAGGCTTCCACAGCCTTCTGTCTCTTGATTTTCAGGAAGGGGGTCTGGGATATAGTTTCTGACCCGAGTGCTCGTGTCTCTGCTATTTGAGACCACTTTGTCCTTGTTTGTTTTGTTGTATTTGAGTTTAGCCTCACCCAGCAGTGCTCAATGAGTTCTCCAAACTCAGTGCTCAATGATCAATCCTGCCAGGTCTCAGGGACCCTATCGGGCGCCATGGATTCATGACTAACTTCAGTTTCTTTTTGTTTTATGATGTTATATGGGAGGGTCACACTTAGTGATTACCTGGGGTTACTCAGACAAAAACGGCTCTGCTCATGACATCGCAGCTGGCAATGCCTGTGAGACCGTATGGACCCTGAAACCCCTGTTCTGTAACTAGATCTGCTGCTTTGTTTTCTGTTGTATTTATTGCATTCCACATTGGAGGTGCTCAGGTGTTCGTCTTGGCTGTGTGCTCTGGATACATCTCTGATGGGCATGGAGGCTACAAGAGCCACCTGACCCAGTATGTGCTCTGGCAGCTACAATGACTTTTGGTGCCAGGATGTGTTTCCCTCTTTTCTTTGTTTCTGCTCTAGAGAGCGCCACCTGCTGTGTGCATGGTTTGAGGCATGTGCCATTCCCAGGATGCAGAGAAGTTGGGATCTCTGGGACCACCAGAGAAGTTGGAGTTCAGGATACTTTTACATGGGGCCAGAGAGCTAGGACAGAAGTAGGCCATTTGCCTATCGCCCGGCTGATCCAGGGTCAATGACCTTCATCCCATATGGTTCCCGGAGCATCGCCAGTCATAAGTCCGGAGTGCAGAGCCAGGAGAAGCACCTGATCGTCACCAGGTGAGTATCAAACAAAGCTAAACAAGTAGCACAATTTTACCTGATTCTGCAGGGCTTGGGGGCAGTCCTGAAACATGATTTCTGAGTCCTACAGGGATATATGTGCTCAGGTATCTTTGCATCACTTGCTGTGTATAAGTCTCCCTTTCTCATCCTTAGAACAGGGGATGTGGGGGTAGGAGCCCATGAGGGTGATATGGGTTAACCTGGGTCAGCACCTGCAAGGCAGGTGCTTTACCCACTGTTTTAGTGTACCTGGCTTGCAGCTTCATTGATTATTATGTTTTGTTGTTGTTGTTCAGTTTTGATTTGGTTTGGGGCCTAAACCAAGCAGTGTTCATGGATTACTCATGGCTGTGCATTCAAGAATTTCTCATGGCAGCGCTCTTGGCCTATATGGTTACCAGGGGTCAAACCCATCTGTGTGTGTCACCAGGTGCCCGCCCTGCTGGACTGTCACTCTAAGCACGTGTTCATTTCTTTTTTAAGTCCTCACCCCATCAGGTGCTGTTGTATTTCAGTGCTTGGAGTCACTAACAGTGCTTTGTGGGGGTCTTCAGTATGACTCAATTTCAGATGAAATGAAAACCTGGAAACTAATGTCGCTAATAACTACCATTTTGGGGCATATCATGGGGTTGGCTTGTCACATTTTTCTTGGCAGTAATTCATACCCCCTCTGTGTGTGGGCAGGACTTTTCGGAGTGATACCTGCTGTGATCTAGTGGTTGGAAGGAGGAGCCCGGAGGCCGGAAAGGAGAGGCGTGCCTGCAGGTGAGTGTTGGAGGACCGTCCCTAGCTTGGGCTCTGGGCAGTGTGTGGTTGCCCTGAGTGTCTGTGAAACACCCTGCTGACTCTGGGGGCCTCGAGCTCATGGATGCATGCATCTGTGCCGCTCGTACGCTGATCTTCACTTCATGAACTGCCTGCCATGGAATGATCCAGCGTTTTTCTTTCTTGGCTTTGTTGTCATTACTCCTTATCTGTCAGGCATGTAGAACATTCATGGGATTCATAACCCTTGTTCCCCCATCTATGATTCACCAGTCAGTCGCAAACTTCCAATAATGCCTTTCCCTTTCAGAAGAATCTGGATGCCACTCTACCCTCTCTTTAATGCTTATTTTGCCCTGTTAACATTAGCATGTTTTTTCAGCATATGAGCGATTTTTTTTTTGGTATTTGTTTTGGGTCCATGATTTTTCAATCTTCACTCCAGGCAGTTTTCAGAGGTTACTTTTGTGGTCCTATTGTATCAGACCCTGTTAGCTTCTTGCAAGTACAATTTCCTGTCTGCTTCTCTCTAAAGCACTAAGAAATATCTTTAGCTTCTCTGTTTAAATAGTGAACGCATGATTCTGTAACAAAGATGATTTGAGACTGAGAGATAGTACAGCAGAAAGGATAGTTGCCTTGCACATGGCAGACCCAGGTTGAATCCCTGGCATCCCATGTGGTCTGCACATTTCACCATGACCGGTTAAAAACCAAAACTCAGAAGCTATTTAGTGTATTCCTAGTCTGCTCCCAGCGTTTCCGACAATGGACTTCATTCAGCTATGTTCCATTATTCTTCCATTTTGTTTTGTGTTTGATTTCAGAAAGTAACTTTCAGCTTTAACGGCTTTCCCTGCAACAATTTGATTTGAGAATTGAGACAACAAATACAAGTGAGTTGGTAAGATCTGCATATTGAATATGAATATTATGTTGGCAGGATAGTTCATTGGAACAAGTATGTGACTTGAAATGTGGTGTTCTGGCCACTGCAGAGAGGAATTTTGCAGCCTAATGCTGGGAGTAGAGGGTCTGTAGTCTCACTGGGTGCTAAAATCAGACATTTTAACATCAAAGGATATATCTGTTGTTATTATGTTTATTATTTCTATATCACTGAAACAAAGGCATGCTGACAGGTTACTTCTGGATCAGCACTCAGGAATTACTCCTGGTAGTTCTCAGGATATCATGTAGTATTCCAGGAATCAAACTTGGTCTGTCACAGCAATTTCAATGCTCTACCCATTATAGTAGCATTCTAGCCAGAATTCATACTATCTTTTATTTTGAAGAAATAGTGATTTTCATTGGATCAAATGTAAGCTTAAGACTTAATTGTTTGAGAGAACTTTTTTTTGCCACGAGTGATAGTGCGTTGGGAGCAGACTTGATTTCCAAAGGAATGGAAACCCGGGCTTCATCTCCGCACCCCAGCTGGTCCTCTACACTCACCGTCAGTGATCCCTGGAACTGCTTGGTGTGGCCCACCTCGAAATAAATGTAATCTACAAAACTGAAAAGAACCAGAAAAACTCTTTAATCCTGGAGTGGATTCACTTCTTGTGAGATGTTTTTAGTGGCCCCCGTCATCCATCTTGGCATTGTGGGGTTTCAGCCTTGACTGATCATATTGATCATGGGCCTCACACTTGGTTACAACCAAACCGAGACTCGGGTGTATTTTATTTTGCTTGAAACTACTTGTCCAGTGTTCTTCAGACAGCATTATGGCCATTTTATTCATCTGTTCATTGAGTTGTAAAATTAAAGAATTGATTGACTGTGAATCCTTCAAATTCTGTGCATCTTCCATGTAGAAACATAGGGTCATTCCACAGAAAAGCCATCCCTGTGTAAGGAGTTGCATTTCTTATCGTGAAAAGATTAGAAAATAATCTGAGGGGCCTCAGTTACTTTTGACAGGAAGACTCTTAAGGAATGGAGCAGTAATTGGAATCCTCCTCTGTATTCTACAAGGAAGCAGCCAGGCCCGGTGGATTGTCTCTGATCCTGCTCTCTGTGCCAGTGTCTCGAAGGAGCAATCACTTTGCAACCCCATGGGGATGCAAAGAGAGGTGGGATGTCTTCTAAGGGTGATCAGAATAGAGAGAGTAACCTCACCCTGAAGAAGCCCTCTCCTAGGAAAAGCTCCTCACATTCCGTTGTCCTCAGTTTTTGGACACAACTACCACGGGACTCTGGGTAGGCAGCACCGTTTATGAGTCCCTCATGCCGACAGATCCACAAGCAAAGTCACCATGGACAGACCCCATCCAAGACTAAAGAATGTGCAGGAGCGTTTCTGTGTCCTTGGCACCGGGATGTTTCCTTAGAAACCCAGTTTGGACAGAATCCCCAGGATTGTTACCAGGGAGAACAAACTTGGAGTCAGGTGTAATCCCATTTAGACAGTTTAAAGATCCAAACTGGAGAGAAACTCAAAGCTTATCCCTTTAATCTCCTCTCCTTTATGTGTATGGACTGTGGGAAGGCTTTCACTTTGCACAGAAATTTTTTGATTTATTATTTTTGAATTGTAGATTTTTGTTCACAGCATTCAGAGCTCAGAACTCAGTCTAGGATCTGAGCTCAACCCTATTCCTGGCAGTGCTCAGGGGGACCCTATCTGCTGTTGAGAATTGAATCTGCCTTAGCTGCCAGAAAGAAAAGCACCCTATCGACTGTACTATCTATGCTAATCCTGTGAAAGTTTTTTTCCACAGGAAATTGATTTTTTGGTTCACCTGTCAAGTTTTCAGCATAGCCCTACCCACTGACCATCTCTCCCAGACCAGGTGCATGCTCAACTGTTGGAATGAACTTCATTCGGAAAGGGGGTTTCCAGGGACCAGCTACAGTAGGTTATACGTGTCTCACTCTAGAGGCTGGTGAAGTCCTATAGCTAGGAGGAAGTCTGTCTTGCTACAAACTAGGCTTTGACCCTCTGCACCTTAGGGGTCTCTGGAGCATCTACAGTATGGGCCAAATCACCCTCAAATTTATCAGTAAACAAATATATAAAGGGCTAGAGTGATAAAACAGTTGGTAGGGTGCTTGCCATGCATGCAGCTTGCCTGGGTTCAGTCTCCAGCATTTCATAGGGTCCTCTGAACACTGAGAGGTGTGGTGCAAAATTCCCTCAGTAAGAAAGTCTCAATCCAGAAATTGTCTTGACGATGAACATCTTTGAAGTTCTATTTGGGGGTTTGTTAATATCTCTCCTACCTTTTATTTTCTGGTTTCTTCTTTTTGCTACAAACTTGGAGATGTTCAGGGACTCTCCCCCTCTGTCCATGTATCTCTTAGATTCCATGTCCCCCACCTTAAAGCATTTGCTCATCCCTTTGAGCTCCTCTCCTTGGGGTCTATTCACTAATAGGGGAGCAGGTGAGATGGGATTTGCGGCCTCCCCTGCCAGTGCTTGAGGACTGCATCCTGAACATTCTGGAATACTTCCAAAGGAAATGCCAACAGGAGGAAAAGGAGGAGACTGAAAAAATTAACAGATTTTTAACATTCAGATTTCTTTGAGGCTAAGTGTAGTTTTTCCTCCTCCTCTTTCTTATGCAAAATCACATACCCAAAGAGTGAAATCTTATAGTCTCTGAAAGCCTGACCTGTTTTCTTTCCATCCTGGATCTGGAGCCCCAAAACAAAGACAAACTAAAGAAACTTGAGATTCTTGAGAATATACTGCTAGATTTCACACCTCTGAATTTGGCAGATAACTTCGTCTGTGCTTTTATTTGGTTGTGTGTTTGGTGAGGGAGGGGGTATTGAGAATTTGTGCCGGACCCAGCAGTTCTCAGGAATCACTCCTTGGAGATTCAGGATGTGAAGTTGAGTCTGCTGCATACATGACAAGTGCCCTGCCCACTGTTTTCTCTTTCCAGCCCCTGCAACCTTTGAAATTCTGCCTGTTCTGCATACTGGCATGACACTGGGAGTTGCCAGGAACCAGCAGCCCTGCCATGAACTTTATCAGCTTGCCCTCATCCCTGGCCCTCTGATCCCTGGTAGATTTGGGGGGCTCTATGGGATATGGGGGATCAAACCAGAGTCAGTCACATGCATGACAAGTGCCCTCCCTGATGTACTGTCACTCTGGCTCCTGGACCTAACTTTTATCTCTCAGACTAGATTCCTGTGAAGCTATTTTAGTATCTTCAGTTAAGGTGAAACCAGGGAGTCTGAGAGATAGGAGAGCAGCTCAGCTATTTGCCTTGCCTTCACAGAGGGTAGCCCTGATGCCAACCCACTTCTGCATCCCCTGGAGAGGAAGGAGCATCTGACAGTGTCTCCTCTGGGAGGGTGTTGAGCTCGGGCCAAAAGATGAAGCCACTCAGGACTTTTCTGGTGCCAGAGCAGGAACTTTCCATTCGAGCCCTGTGCTCCTTCTCTCTGAATCTCACAGCTCAGATTTGTCCTCCAGGTCTTTGGACAGAGCTTCGTGCTGATCCTAGGGAAGTAGAAGTTGGAGACGATGGTTACACACGATCTGGAAGACCGTCCCCAGGTAGGAGGAGAGCGACAAGATGACAGAACGCAGTGACAGGAACACACAGGTGTGCAGGGCCGTATGTCTCTGAGTTGATTCTAGAAGGAGTCCTGGGTTGTGGCTACTGGTCAGAGTGCCCCACGATCTGATGTTGACTACATTTTTCTCCCTGTCTGTTTTGTTTAATTTGGATTCTGTGGCCATACCCAGGGATGCTTAAGGAGTACTTGCAGATCAGTGCTCAAGGATCGATCATGGAAAATCTTGGGAACGCTTTGATGTGGCAGAATAAGAGGCTGATTTGTTCAGGTTTGTTTTGTTTGGTGAGGTGAGGTGAGGTGATGGGGCAATCACACTCAATGATTCTCAGGTCACTTCTGGATCTATATTCAATGTTGCACCTGGCAGTTCTTGTTTGACCAGATGGTATTGTGGGGTCTGCCCACTCAACTTACTGTCCCCGGGCCTGCTGTCCTTTACTCCATCCTGCTGCTATGGTTCTTTTCTTTTTTTTTGTCCTATAGGGCAGTTGCTCATGACTTTCTCTTGGCTCTTTACTCCAGGTTCACTCCTACTGGCTTTGGGGGCCTCTGGGATGTGCTGGTACCATATGTGCCCTGGCAGCTACATTGATTCAGTCCCCAGGACATGCGTTTCCCCTATTTTACCCTTCTGCTGTGGAGAGCCTCGCCTGCTCAGTCACACAGTCCCTTGTTCAATCACAGCTGTGTGTGCAGTCACAGGCATGCTTCAGGAGCCAGAGCAAAGGATCTCTGGAGCCAGCAGAGATCTTCCAAGATCGAGACACCTCCCTGCTTTTAGTCGGATTTAGGGTGGCCCTGAAACCATAGTTCAGAGTCGCATGACACACATGTCCTTGCAGAACTTTCAGTCACTCACTGGAAATTGAATGTCCTGTTCTCATCCCTAGTGATCATGGTATGTGTCATGCAGGGCTTGTGTGCTCAGTATCTTTGGCCTCACCCAGCATCACTTTTTGGGTCCTGCTATGTCTCTGCTCAGGTGTTCCTCTCTGCAGTGCTCACCGGAACAGTGAGTGGTGCAGAGACTGACCTTGGGGTGTTTGTGTGCAAGACTCACACCCTTAGGAACCTTCTAGTGTAGAATCCTCATATTTTACCTGATTCAACTGCGTTAGAGTGGCCTCCGAGCCTGTCCACGCAGAGTTTTACATGCAGCGTGGTTTCTGCCGAGGCTCTTGACCCTGAGCCCCTGTATGGCCCTGAGCAGGGTAGCTATGGGCCCTTAGTATTTCCCCCCGCTGTATACCTGACTAAGAACATTCCTTAATGTGGGCGTGTGTGTATATATGTATGGAACATGGAAAGGCCTTTCCTTAATCTAGTCAGGAAAATATATACCAGTGTGAAATCTTATGAATGTCAAGAATGTGTGGAGGCCTTTCTGTTCCACTCAGACCATAGGATACAATGTTAAATTCATAGTGGATGACTGATACCCTAATACCAAACCCCCAGTAAGAAAAGGCCACTTCAGTAATACATGGTTTCTTTGTATAAGTAGGTGGGGGTGCCCAAATGTGGAGGTAAGAAGGAAATAATCCTGGTAGTGTGGGACACTCTTCCCGTGATGTCAGCACATAAAGGAAAGGTACTTCCTTGGTGTCAACCAGGTGCAGCTATGCCACTGTCCCTGAATTTGGACTTGATGTTTCTGTTAAATTATAAATAGTCTGACTTGATGATAGAAGCCAAGGGAAAGATGATTAAAGTTGAACTAAAAAAACAGGTACCAAATCCTGCCCTCACTTCAGTCTGTCAAGGGTCACCACCCTTTCATTCTTTGCTCTCACCCTGTTTTGGTTCACAGGCCCTGCTTTGGTTTGTGGAAGTTAATGACAGAGTTTAACCATGATGCTGCAGCAAATCCTTTGAAATTAGAAAAACAGACATACCCCCATTCTTCAAGCTCTCCTGTACTATGTCTTGGGAGACACACTGAGCTCTATTCAGGCTGTCCCCCTGCTTCTGAGTTTCAGCAGTCCAAGACTACGAGGGGGGGACTCAGGGAAAGTTATGAGGTCCTAGGGTTGGTGTCCATGTCAGCTGTGTTCAGGGAAGCACCTTATTTGCTGCAGCATCTTGCATTTTCTATATTCAGGTTCCCATTAGATTTGCAAAATCATTAAGGAAAAAAATTTCAGGAAGTATCAAGTTAGCAGAATGGCCTTGATAATTTTTTTAATAGGGTGGGTAAAGACACGTTATGCAGAACCATGCATAGAAAGACATTTGCTGGTTCTTTGAGGTTATCCAGAGGCCCCCGAATGAAATGTTTTACAAACGGTGCGAACATGAGAGATTGCCAACACCCCCCCCCCCATCTCAATGAGCAATTCGACTTAACTGCAATTACTAGTAATAAAGGGCAGTCACATATCTGGGATCCACTGACCTCAACTCAGCAGCAGTAGGGGGGAGAAAAAGAAAGGTCAAACTCCTGCTTGGAAGCAGTAAAATTGCAAAAATCTAAGATTCACCACAATGAAGACGTTACTGGGCCCACTTGAGCAAATGGAGTACAGTGCTACAGTTAAAAACTATTGAGATCTGTCCAAAATGCCAAGCAAGGCCACAAAATGACCAGTCTAGTTTACAGCCTGGTAGCTTTCTGTATGCCTCCATTCTTGGATGGGCCACATGCTGCATTTTATTCACTTAATTATATATTTCTGTTTGGGGCACACCTGGCAGTTCTCAAGGTCACTCCTGGTAGTGCTTGGGTCCCATTTGTGATGCCAGGGATGGAACTCAGGTCAACCAACTTCATGGCAGGTGCCAGCTCACTTGTACTACGTCTCTGAGTTTAAAATTATCTTCTGAAACTGCATCCTGGGTTTTCCTTGTAGGCGAGAGTCCACTACTCGTGTGTTATCAAGGGGTAGAGCGGTGACTGAAAGTGCTTTCTGATGTTCTTACCAGACTTTGCTCCTGTTCCAGCATCTCTCCAGCTGTCTGGGCTGCTGCTAGGCCAGTTCCTCTCTGCATCTCCACGGCTGGCTTGGAAGTCACTGCTTTCACCCCATCTTGATTGATGACTTCCCAGAGAAACTCGTTGCCCCATGCCCCACCCACTCCCTGTCTGCCTGTTTTACTTTGAATGAACCCCCTTTTCATTTTTTCTGATGGACTGTGTGTGAGAGCATTGGTTCATTGTTTGCCCAGGACAAGACCAGAGGACTTCTCCTTACTGCCTTCTATCCCTCCACTATGTGACCCGCAACTCCAGCAGCTGGCTCTACACCCCTTTATGCGAGCCCACCCCCCTTGTGTTACAGTTTCACCTGGATGGGTGTAATGGTTCTCTGCACATCTGGAGTCTGGCCCTTTAAGGCTGCTTGCGGGCATGGAAGTGACATCACCGTGGGGCCTTCCTGGTGCCTCTATTCCTGGATACAGGGTAAGAGAGTCATTGTGGGTAAAGGATAAAGTAGGGACCCTGTGAAGAAGCGGAACTCTGGTGATTATACTCTTGGTTCTGCACTCCAGCATTGTACCACGCAGTGCTTAGGGGACCGTAGGGTTGGCGGGTATCACCAGCCCCACTCGCTATCTCCAACCTGTTGTCCTGTTACACAATTCTGCAGCTTTGTTTCTTTTCATATTTATTTTTGTGCCACAAGGGAGATGCACAGGTCTTCCTCTTGGCTCTGTGCTCCGGATTTCTACCTGATGTGTATCACGGACCCCTGCGGTCTGCTGGCCACATTTGTACCCTGGCAGCTACAGTGACTCAGGTCCCAGGACATGCATTTTTCTTATTTTGTCCTTCACGCCTAGGAGAGAGTCGCCTGCTCTGTCATACATTCTACTTTGACTCGCTGCTCAATTTGCAGTTCTGGGCATGCGCTAGTCTAGGAGAGCTAGAGAAATGGATCTCTGGGTCCGGCAGAGCTGTTGGGCTCAAGACACTTTTGCCACTTCGAGAGCCATTTGGAATGGCCCTGAACTGTGATGAGAGTCCTACAGGCCTATATGTGCATATGCTGATGTCTGGCCATTGATTGTCCCCTTCTCCCTAGAACATGGGCTATGGGGTGCAGAGGGTGTATGTTTAGTGTTTTAGGCTGAAAGCAGGGTCAGTCATTTGGGTTCCAGTGGTTCTGTTCACAGTTGTTACTCTGCAGTGCTCATAGGAGCAGTGATTGGGATGCTTTATTCCTCTGACTGCTGCATCTGGCCTCAAGTTCAAATTCTTTTTTTTTTGTATTGATTTGTCTTTGAGGTTACCCGTGCAAATACTCAGATTATCCCTGGCTGTGTATTCAGTTTTTCATGCTGCAGTCTGGGATCATGTGTGCTGCTGGGGATCAAACCCATATGTGTGTGCAGCGTCTGTGTCCTTTCACTGTAATGTCTCTCCCACCACAGTTCATTTATTTCTTAGGGTCTCACCCCATATGGCACTGCTCTATTTTAGTCCTTGGGATCACTTCCAATGGTTCTTGGTTTATCAAGTCTCAGGGATTGCCTGTGGTCTGTGAGGGATCAAAGCTGATGGCTTGAGGGACCCTATGGAATGTCGAAATCAAACCTTTATTGGTTGTGAGCAAGCCCAGTTCCCCACATGCTATGCTGTCTGTCTGCATCCTTTTTTTGTTTCCTTTGAAAAACAATTGTGGGCTTTGGCCATTTGTGTTCATTTTTGGATTTACTTCAGTCAGGCATAACTTCAAGTGTGCTGATGATATACCATGTGGTGCTGGGACTAGCGTGCCAGTAGAGTGGGTAGGGTGATGGTCTTGGAAGCAGTGGACATGGGTTCTATTCCTGGCATCCTATATGGTCCCTGAGCACCAGCAGAGGTGACTCCTGAGTACAACCTCAGGAGGAAGCCTTGAACATCCCCAAATGAGGGTCCCAAAACAGACAAAAACTAAAGTACACATTGTGATGCGATCAAACTCCTCTAGGCTCTATGCAAGATCAGGGCTATACTATCCCTGGTAATTTCTGGGGCTGCATATTACACTCTTAAACTAAAAGCTATCGCTCCAGCTGCTGGAGCGATAGCACAGCGGGTAGGGCGTTCGCCTTACAAGCGGCCAACATGGCCGACCCGAGTTCGATTCCTCCGCCCCTCTCGGAGAGCCTGGCAAGCTACCGAGAGTATTCGATATGCCAGACACAGTAACAACAAAGTCTCCAATGGAGACGTTACTGGGCCCGCTCGAGCAAATCGACGATCAACGGGAGGGCCTTTACTTTACTTACTAAAACTAAAAGCTAGATCATAAATCTTGGATAACCACAGATCTGCGGCATTTCAGAAGTTCAGATTCTGTTGATGCCTTCCCACTAATTCACTCTGTGAGTGGTCGTCACAGGCTGTTTGGTTTGCAAATGAAAAATTTCTTTGGAGGCTATTTTTTTTGTTTTTGTGTTGGGGAGGGGATTAGGAGGGCATCTGTGCCTTTAGATAATCAGGGCTTACTCCTGGCTCTGGCTCTGGTGTTATTCCTGGTGTTGCTCTGAGGGCATAAGGGATGCCAAGGATCTGCGGAAGCAAGGCAAGCACCCTACCCATTTAGTGTCTGTCCAATTCCAGTATTGGTGTGTTTGTACATCAGGAAATTCTGCTCTCTCACATAAAGTTGAAAATTCCCCCAGACTTCTCTTTCTCATCTCTTCCTGATTAGGTGTCCTACGCTATTAGGGTGAGTGCTGTGAGTAAATGTATTTTTCTTTCTTTCTTTCTTTTTGAAGTATTTAAGTCCTTGGGTTTGTAGGTCCTGCTGAGGATGGAAGGTTTGGAGATCTTGATCCTCCCAACACAGGATATGCTGGTCCCTGTTCCTTTGACCTGGACATCACAAGGGTAGGACTGCAAGCTCTGATGGGCAGGGCCCCACCGCTAAAACATGAGATTTGGTTGTCGGCTGTCCTTTCATTGGTTGTCATTATGGGTTTGGCCACCTGGCAGGTTGGTGGGGTTTCAAAGCGAAACTCATTTTTTTATTATCATATTTTTATTTATGCACCACATTGAAAATGTTCAGCGTTCCTCCTAGCTCTGCACTCAGGAATTTCAGCGGGCTGACTTAGTGGACCCTAAGGTATGCCAGGGTTTGATCTGGGTTCACAGTGTGTAAGCAACTTCCTACCCGCTTTACTATCTCTTGCTCTATTTTTTTCCTTTTTCCAAGTCAAGAGACTCTCCTTCAGGGACCAAAGTGATAGTATAGCAGGTAAGGCATTTTTCTTGCACATGGCCAACCCAGGCTCAATTGTTGGCACCCCATATGGTCCCCTGAGCAACCTTAGGAGTAATTTCTGAGTGGAGAGCCAGGAGGAAACCCAGAGCATTGCCAGGTGTGACTCAAAAAGGAAAAAAATAACATGTAGGAATACGTGTTTTTTAAAATCAAGGAGCAAAACACCCTCCTCATTTAATCTCTCCCTTAGCAGGCTAGCCCCACTGTTGTTTTGAGTTGTGCTAGTAAAGTAAGATGCTTGAAGGAATATACTTGATTTGTAAGGGTGACTGTGGGTAAATAGGAGCTAGGGCTCACTCCTGGTGTGCTGGAAATGATTTATTTAGAAAGGGCCAGAGAACAGCAAGTAGGGTACTTGCCTTGCAAGCAGACAACCCAGGTTTAATGTGTGTGTGGCATCTCATATACTCCCTGAAACCCCACCAAGACTAATCTCTCATCCCAGAGCTAGGAATAATCCCTGAACATTGTTGATTATTGTCCCAAAACCAAACACACATCTATAAACAAACACACATATACCGTATGTGAGAGCAGAGAAAAAATAATAAATATTCAGGATAAATCATGGACTTCTTTAAAAAATGTTAGAGGGTGGCCAGGGGATGGCCCTAATGGCTCTTCCCCTGGCCACCCAGGTTCTGGGGGTTGAGCCGCCCCCCCCCCCCCAGTCGGGTTGGCCTGGGCCCTTGGGCAGATGGCGGAGGAATCGGAGGTCCAAGCCAGTTTACTGATTAGATGCCGTTTATTCTATTCTCATCCCTGTTCACTTCTCTCTCTCTCTCTCTCTCTCTCTCTCTCTCTCGCTCTATCGCTCTATCGCTCTCTCTCTAACGCTCTCTCTCTCTCCCCCTCTCTCCTCTCCCTCCTTCTCTCCCGAGTCGATCTGGAACCTTTTTCTCATTCTGGCTCTGACTTGGATCTTGATCCTGATCTTCTTCAACCCCCACCCCCACCCCCATCCACTTTTTTTTTCTATTAGTGAAACACCATGAGGTACAGTTGTAGATTTACAATTTTTTGTGCTTGGGTTTGATTATACAATGATCAGAAACCCATCCCTCCACCAGTGCCCATTTTCCACCACCATGGATAATATCCCCCCCACCCCCACCCCCCATCCCCCCCTGCGTCTGTGGCAGGGCAATCCCCTGTGTTCTCTTTCTCCTTTTGGGTGTCGTGGTCTGCAAAAGAGGCATTGAGTGGCAAACATGTTCAGTCCATAGTCCACTTTCGACATGCATCTCCCCTCCTGGGAGGATCCTCCAAACACCCTTTATTTGGTGTTCCCTTCTCTATCTGAGCTGCCCTTTCCTCTAGAATGCCCGACTGGCCACTAAGCTATGGAGTAATCCTCCTGGTGCTGATCTCAGCTATTCTTGGGTATTAATCTCATATTTTATTACTTTATATCCCCCAGATGAATGCAATCTTTCTATGTCTATCCCTCTCTTTCTGACTCATTTCGCATAGCATGATACTTTCCATGTTGTACCACTTGTATGTAAATTTCATGACTTCATCTTTTCTAAGAGCTACATAGTACTCCATTGTGTAGATGTACCAAAGTTTCTTTAACCAGTCATCTGTTCTTGGGCATTCAGGTTTCTTCCAGTTTCTGGCTATTGTAAAGAGTGCTGCAATGAACAAACAAGTGCAGATGTCACTTCGACTATACATTTTTGCCTCTCTGGGATATATTCCCAGGAGTGGTATTGCTGGGTCAAATGGGAGCTCAATTTCTAATTTTTTGAGAATCGTCCATACTGTTTTCCAGAAGGGCTGAACCAGTCAACATTCCCACCAACAGTGAAGGAGTGTCCCTTTGTAGCCACATCCGCGCCAGCATCGGTTGCTTTTGTTCTTTTGAATGTGAGGTGTGAGATGGTATCTCATTGTGGTTTTGATCTGCATCCCCCTGATGATTAATGATGTAGAGCATTGTCTCGTGCTTTTTTGCCATTCGGATTTCTTCTTTGAGAAAGTTTCTGTTCATTTCATTGCCCCATTTTTGGATGGGGTTGGATGTTTTCTTCTTGTGGAGTTTAACCAGTATTTTGTATATCCTGGATATCAACCCCTTGTCAGATGTGTATTCGGCGAATATCCTTTCCCATTCTGTAGACTTTCTTTGTATTTTGGTCACTGTTTCTTTTGAGGTGCAGAAGCTTGTCTCGCTCTGTCTCTATCGCTCTATCTCTCTCTATCACTCTCTCTCTTCTCCCTCCTTCTCTCCCGAGTCGATCTGGAACATCTTTCTCCTTCTGGCTCTGACTTGGATCTTGATCCTGATCTTCTCCAACCCCCACCCCCACCCACTTTTACAGTCTAGTTAAATCCCCAAACTATGAGGGGCTGGGCTTACACATAGGCAGTCCCAATCAACAGGGTTAAAGTTCTTCCCCTCAGGGGATGCTGCTTCTAGGACAGATTCTTTTTCAGGCGGACCACCCACCCAATGGTGGAATTGCATGGGTGTGTTTCTCTTCTCCTTGACCAACAAACATATAAGCATTCATAATATTAATCATTTTGTATGGACCCAGTAAGAGATGCATTAAACTTAAAGAATTGCTCTCCTGGGGTCATCTCGATCTCAGACTACAGTGCTCAGGCCAGATTGCTCTTTCCTATCCCTAGCAGGGTCCTAGTCTCATCCTTACTTTTGGATCATGACAACATTTGTGGCATTTTGGGCAGGCCCATTTCAATGCCAGGGTGGCACACAGCTTACCCCTTGCCCTGGTTCCATCCCATCCCTCGTCGAGACTGTACTTTGGGGGGCACTAGGAACTGAGGGCAACTGAGGCTTAAGTTGAGAAAGCAGATGCCCGGGAATGACAATTCGAAGCCAATTAAATCTCAAGTTACAAAAGCATAATATTGTCTTCTTGTGTCAATACAAAAGGGCATTGTTTTAAAGTAAACTATTCAAAAGACATAAGGAGAGGAAAAAGGCAGTATTAATTTATAAAGAGTTTCGTGTCCTAGAAAGATGTGTTCTTACAAATTAATAGAAACTGATATTAGGGAATAAACTGATTAACTGTTTGGGGAAGAGAGCATAGAGTAGTAGTTACAAATAAACAAAAATATGGGAGTGACTCGGGAACACTGGGATGGGTGTGACCCTATAAACCTAAGCTACCTGAGGAAGGACTAAACAGTGTTATCCTACAGACTTCTACAGCATAAAGTAAGTCCCAAAATGTGATTCAAGGGCCTTAAAAAAAGATTTCAATCCTTTAATTCTTTCACTGTAAAATATGTCTTTGCACATGAATTTAGTTTTGGTTTTGTTTTCTTCCTTAGTTGTCTTTTGTTGTTGCTGTATTTGGGGGACACACCCTGCTATGTTTATGTCTGACTCCTGGCTCAGAGCTCAGGGATCATTTCTCGCAAGGATCAGGATCCGATTTAGGGTGCTCAGATATTGAACCCGGGACAGCCAAGTTCAAGGATAGCACCTTTTCTACTAAATCAACACCTGGACCCCAAGGCATAATATTCATCTTTAAAAAGTAGAATCACTCCAGATGCTACAACTTTGAGACACAGTTCACATTCTGATGTATAGTATACACCCTGTACATTAGGATAATTTTTCTATACAGCAAAGTTTTTGCACTGTTTTCAAATATATTACTGCAAAACAGGAGTGAGTGCTGGATGAAGGCTCATGCAGTTGTGTCCGGGGGCATTAGGGCATTCCAGGGAGAACCTGTGGTGATCTGGCTGGAAGGAGGAGAAATGAGGACAGGGAACGGAGGGGTATGTGCAGGTGAGCTTTGTAAGTTCACAAAATAAATAAGTGAGCTGGAGTGTGCGCATGAAGGAGGGAACGGAGCTGCCAGGCCTGTTGGGGATCAGTTGCGTTTATTCCATTCTCCACACAGGACTGTTCTAGTCTCACTAAGCCCCCCATTCTAGTCTCACCCTGCCCCTTATTCCTGTCTCCTCCTTCCCTCCCATGCTAGTCTCTCCACACTTTCTTGCAGCTTAGTTTTTTGGCCCACCCTGCAAGCATTCCTGGGAGCAGCTTCATCCAGATGAGGTAGCACAGTCAACATAGGAAAGCCCTTCCTTCCCAGGGAAGCTCTTCTAAGATAAGACAAAGACCTCCTAGAGCCTGGAGATCTGCTCAAGGCAGAATATCACCTAGGGGTGTGTTTCTCCTTTCCTTAGTCCAACAACCATCTTAGATTTACTTACATAATCTTTCTCATCTATTCTTATGGAGAGTACCTCGCCTGCACGGCAGAGCCTGGCAAGCTCCCAGTGACGTATTCAATATGCCAAACACAGTCACAACAAAGTCTCCAATGGAGACGTTACTGGGCCCACTCGAGCAAATCGACGAACAACGAGAGGGCCTTTACCTTTACCTTTACCTTTACCTTACGGACACAAAGATGCATTAAATTTATAGGGTTTTTCTCCCTGGGACATCTGCTGTAGATCCCAGACTATAGTACTCAGGCCAGACTAGTATTTCCTAGCCCTAATAGGATCCTAACCCAGCTGTTATTCCTTGGATTATGACAGAATTTGTCTGTGACTCTTCACTTATAGTTAAGTATTATGGGCTTGTCCTGTCCCATTTCAGTGCCAGAGTATATCAAAGCTTGCTTTTTCTTGTCACTAACCCATGCCTCTGTGTGTGGGGGGTGTGGATGTAGGTGTGTGGGTGTGTGTGATGTTCAGGGCATTCTGGAGTGAAACATGTAGTGATCTCCTGGCTGGAAGTGGGAACTCTGAGACCAGGAATGAGAGGCGTTTGAAGTACCTACAGATGAGTTTCTGGGGACCCTCCCTAGGATGGACCCTGGGCAGTGTGTGGGTACCCTGAGTTCCTGTGAATTGTGCTACTGACTCCGGATATCTCGGACTCCTGGATCCAGGTACCTGTGCCGCGTTCATTCTACCCTTCTTTCACCCAAACTGTCTGTCATGAAAACTGTGCTTTGCTTTCGTCACTTCCCCCAGTTTTTTCATCTGCCATGTGTCCATGAAATTTGGGACCCTACGTGCCGCATCCCCCTCTGTCCTTCCCAGCCTGGCTCCACAGCCTGCAGTGTTAGAGTGTCCTTCTCAGGACCAGCAGAACCAACTCCCACCCTGCCCTCTCTGTCACTGCACTTGTTTCCTCTTGGATCATTTGGATGGGTTTTGAGCACTGTACCACTGTAGCACTGTTCTCCCATTGTTCATTGATTTGCTCGAGCAGGTTACAATAATGTCTCCATTTTGTGACCTGTTCTTACTATGATTGGCATATCGAATACATCATAGGTAGCTTGCAAAGCTTTGCCGTGTGGATGAGATATCCTCATGAGCTTGCAAGGCTCTATAGGAGGGGTGGAGGAATTGAACCCAAGTCAGCCAGGTTGGCCTTGGGCAAGGCAATCGCCCTAACCACTGGGCTATTGCTTCAGCCCGGTTTTTAAGCATCCTAGAAAAATATTTTTATTTTATTGTGGGGCCTGGTGTTACTGAGGAGTTACGTCTGGCGGTCCTCAGGGATTCCTTTGGGCAGTACTCAGTGATCAGCCCCTGTCACCCTTGTATCCCTACCTTCTGTCCCCTCTCTAACACACTAAGAGATTTTCTTCAGCCTTTATGTTTAAAAGTGAATGAGTGAGATCATAACAAAGCTGATTTGGGTGGAGTTGGAGTGATAGTACAGAGGGGAGGGTGTTGGTCTTACCCATGACCATCCATGGTTTGATCCCCAGCACCCCATAAGCTCCCCCCAATATCAGTAAATATCACCAGTTCTAGTCAAATACTGTGAGAAACAGCTAGCTCACCTTCTCTCACCCTGGTTGTAAAGATTGTGGGAGGTGGCTCTGGTCATGAAGGATTATTGGCTGAAAGTACCATTTGGTACCATTTGGTACCACAGGGAGCTGAAGGGTAGGGAGCCAATATGCCCACGTCCTGTATCCTGGGTCGGGCTGATAAGATTCTTTCTTGATGTGTGGGAATGCTTTTTTTTTTTTCTTGATATATGGGAATTGGGGCTATCTTATTAATTCGGAATCTTTTCTTAATTGGGAATGATTTCTTGATAGATTACTCATGTGTGCCTTTGTTTTTGAAATAACTGTCACTGTCCTCCCGTTGTTCATCGATTTTCTCGAGCGGGCCCAGTAACGTCTCCATTGTGATAATTATAATTATTACAGAGTTTGGCATATCGACTACATCATGGGTAGCTTGCCAGGCTTTTCCATGCGGGCGAGATACTCTTGGTAGCTTGCCGGGCTCTCCGAGAGTGGAGAAGGAATTGAACTCGGGTCAGCCATGTTGGCCGCTTTGCAAGGCAAACGCCCTACCCGCTCTGCTATCGCTCCAGCCCGTTTTTGAAATACTTGAAGTTATTTCTGCCTTTGGAATCGTGTTTCTTTGAAACCTGCCTCTGGGGCTCGTGTGCCCAATATGACTATATAAACCCTTGGCTGTAAGCACTCTGGGTCGAGCTCTGACCTGCTGAGTCAGGATATCTTTGTCCCAGCTACATGGACTAATAAAACCTCAATGTGTGGTTTGCATTCCCGGCTAGACTGTTTTGTCTCTACAATACGGAGGGGATGATCTTCCACTCCTAACAATACAAAAGCCCAAAAATTACTTTGAGGATTGTAACAAGTATCCTCCCAAAGGACCTACCCTTTGCTGTGGGCCTGTTGCACTGTGAGAACCACAGAGATCCACCTGCCTGGCATATTCACCCAGGGCCCATTCGATCAGTTTGTACCTTGCTTGCTGTGATCGATTTCAGAACTCAAACCACAGCTTAAAAAATTCGCAGTGCTGCAATATATTTCAGAATCAGGTCACCAAATACGCATTCCATGGAATACTGTGAGTTTGCCTTCTATAGAAAGTTAGTACACGTGTTAATTGTGCCAAAGTGCTGGTTTGCGGGACTAGTGATAGTGCAGTGGGACAGGCAGTTGTTTGGTATGGAGTGGAAACTGGGATCCATCCCCAATACCCCACAGGGTACCCAGTGCCCCACTAGGACTCATCCCCAAGCCCTGCTTGCTGTGCCCACTTCCAAAATAAATACAAATCACTTGACATCCCTATACTCAGTCAACACACCTGTATCTTGTGTCTTGTGTCTGACTGGTAAGATGTCTTGATGTATAGGAATTCCTTGCTGTCTTGATGTATGGGGATATTTTCTTGATATCTAAGTCTCATGTATCCTGCATCTGACTGACAGTATGTTTTCTTGAAGTATGACATTGATTTTTTTTGCCCATGTTTGCTTTTGGAATGTTTGAAGTTATATCTACCTTTGGAAGTTTTTTTTTCTACACTCTGAGCTTGTTCCTGGGGCCTGCGAGCCCAGGATGTCTATATAAACCCCTGGCTATAAGCACTTAGGGTTGAGCTCTGGCCTATGTGTTAGGATGCTTCGGCCCCAGCTAGCTAGATAATAAAATCTCCATGAGTGGTTTGATTCCCGCCGGACTCTTTGTCTCACTGAACACTGAGGGCTGATCACCGATTGCAACACAAGTCAGTGTCTACAGAACCTCCCTGGCATGGATACTGCGCAGTGTGTGGTGTCCTGAACGTGTGTGAATTGTGCTGCCGACCCCGGCTGCCTTGGGCTCCTAGATCCAGGTGAGTGTGTCGGGCTTATGCTGACCTTCCTTCTCCTAAACTGTCCATCTTGAAAACTTGCTTTGTTTCTTCACTTTGCTCCATTCTTCTTCATCTGTCATGTGCCCATGAGACTCGGAACCCTCCATGTCCCATCTCCCTCTGTCCCTTACCAGCCTGGCTGCACAGCCCGCAACGTCGGGGTGCCCTTTTCAGGAGCAGCAGAACCACCTCCCACCCACCCCCCATCTCTGTCCCTACACTTGTCTTTGCCTCGGATCATTAGCTTGGTTTTTGAGCAAACTGGAAAAAGTACTTTTATTTTGTTGTGGGGCCTGGTGTTGCAGAGGGTTTTTTCCTGATGGTCATCAGGGGTTCCTTTGGGTGGTGCTCAGCGATCTCTCCCTGTCACCCTGTGTGCCTACCTGCTGTTCTCACTCTGACTCACTAAGAGATTTTCTTCAGCCTTAATCCTTAAACGTGAATTATTGAGCCATTGACAAAGCTGGTTTTGGTGGAGCAACAGTACAGAGGGGATGGTGTTGTTCTTACCCATGACTGATCATGGTTTGATCCCCAGCACTCCATGCTCCCCCAGATATCACTGGTTCTAGACAAATACAAAAGCCCAAAAATTACTTTGAGGGCTGTCAGGGTCCTCACGGTGTTCCTCCCAGAGGATCTTCTCTTTTCTGTGGGCCGGTTTTTACTGAGAGAACCACAGAGATCCGCCTGCTGGCCTATTCATCCAGGGTCTATAGGATTAATTCTTATCTGGTTTGTTTTGATCAATTTCAGAACTCAAACCACAGCTTCAGGATTTGGCATTGTTGCAGTTTCATTTGAGAATGAGGTCATCAATATGAGTTAGCTGGCAAGATTCAGAATAGAATAGACACATTTTTAGGCTGTTGGGATAGCTCAGCGGAGCAAGCATATGACTTGAAAGGTGGAGGTCCAGGCTCCATCCCAACCACCACATCTATGGTCTCTTGACAACTCAGGAGGAAGTCCAGAGCCTGATGCTGGGAGTGCAGGGACTTAGTCTCCCTGGGCACTGAAATGAGTCAAATGGAAACTTAAAAAAAATTCTAGTATTTTTCATAATAGTGGAATACTGTGAGTTTGCCTTCTCTAGAAAGTTAGCACAAGTCTTAATGGTGTCAGAGAACTAGTTTGTGGGCCCTAGTGATAGTGCAAGGGGAAGGGCACTTGCTTTGTATGAAGTAGAAACCTGGGCTTCATCTCCATCACCCATATGGTCCCTGGCGCCCCACTACAGACATCGCAGAGCACTTGGTGGTGTGTGCCTTTCCAAATTGATACGAAGAAGAAAACAAAAAGAATAAAAAACTCACTGATTCTGAAAATAATGTGCTTCTTCTGAGATGTATATATGGCCCTTGTGATCCTTCTCGGCATGTGTTCGGGCGTGCTCGGGTCACTAGCGCTGCGTCCATCCTTCCATAGAGTATCGAACAGTGATTTACAGGCCCAGAGAGAAGATCGTTAGTGACTTCCTGGGAGGAAGAAAGAACTCCTGATACCCAAATCTGAGAAATTTGGGGACATCAGTTCTGCAGACACCCTGGGCAACTGAGTAAAGGTTTGAACAAAGCATATGCAAAGTGGTTCTTTGAAAAAAATCTCTGCTGCGGCGTATATGCAGACCGGTCCCATGTGCTCCTTATGCCCAGGGGGCCAAGCACATGGAGTGCCTCAGCACATGTGTCGCCCTCTTGAGATGTGTACTTTCATGCTTTCATGTCTAATACTGGGATGTGTTTAGGGGCTCTCCCCAAGGGTGGAGAGGCCTGTGTTCTTTCTTGAACGCGTTACTCCCTCTCTCTGATTTTATTCTCTTCCTCACTCACTTCCCCTCCACACCTTCAAAAGCCCCTCCAAATATAATCTGTTTCACTTTCCAAAAAATATCTGCAGTTGTCCACAGGTACTGTTTTGTTGCGGTCCACATCAAATACTACATGAGACTCAAAGATTTTGAGGTCATGACCAAAGGAGACATGGAGACGTCAACAAATAAATTTTGGAGGAGTGTATTCACAGCATCTGGAGGGCAGTCCTGCTAGGCAAGAGCATCAGCCTCCCAGCACAAGCACAGGTGAGGAAAAAACACATCCTACACACATGTCATTTTCATAAGCACCCACAAAATTAGTTAACTCATATGTCCCATATTCTGGCACCCAGTACATTTGCATAGCCATAGTGAAGCAAGCCTTGACATAGAAAATAATAAAACTGATTACACAAAGCAGTCAAGTATTGATCATAAACCACGTCACTCGTGTGGACCCTAAGCCATTGTTCCTATTTCACTCCATGTTTGGCAGGGTTGCCCTTGTGAAGGATTGCAAGAAATTAGTCTATTAATACAGATATCAAATCTTCAAACTGAAAAGTAAACCTCTAAATTAACTAAATTTTGTGTTTTACTATTAAACACTCTACTGCTTTAGCATTGTTGTCCCATTGTCTCGTTGTACAATGATTTGCTCCAGCAGGCACCTGTAACGTCTCCATTTTAGAATTGTTGTTACTGTGTTTGGCATATCGAATATGCCATGGGGACCTTTCCAGGCTCTGCCATGTCGGAAGGATACTCTTGGTAGCTTGCCGGTCTCTCTGAGAGGGATGGAGGAGTGAAACTCGGGCCGGCTGTGTGCAAGGCAAACAGCCTATCCACTGTGCTATCTCTCCAGCCCTCCATTTTACTACATATTTTATTCATATTTTCCTCTGACAAACAAAAAATCATAGCTGACCAATAGGTCAACGTGTCTAAAAAAGTGACTTTCTCCTGCACACCCACTCTATAATCCTTCTTGAGCACTGGTTCAAATTTTGAATAATTTAATTTTTGCTGCATAATTCATCCACTACTAAACTAATACATGACCAATCAGCTACAGAGAAAAGAAGGGACTTTCAATTCATGTGGCTGATCCATTTTAGATCCCAATTGAATTCAGTGCATTGTCGACAGGAGCACTGTTTGAAGAGTAGCTGAGCACAGAGCTAAGAGTAGCTTGAGAACACCAATGGATATTAAGATACACAAATACATATACAGGAATATTGACTCCACATAGAATACTTTTCCATTCCTCAATTCCTGAGCTTCTTTCTGGGTTACCTCAAGGCCCATTCTGGGCTTGTGATTGACTTAGTTTCATGCTCAACTGTTGTAACAGAATACATGAACAGTTGGAGCTACTCCAGCAATTGGAAGTTTTGTGCAATAAAAAATATCAGTCTGGGGTGGGGGGTAGGGGGTGGGAGCGATACTGGGATCCGCGGTGGTAGGAAATGGTCACTGGTAGAGGGATGGGTATTCAAAATAAATGAATTAAAAAGGTAAAGGTAAAGGCCCTCCCGTTGATCGTCGATTTGCTCGAGCGGGCCCAGTAACGTCTCCATTGGAGACTTTGTTGTTACTGTGTCTGGCATATCCAATACTCTCGGTAGCTTGCCGGGCTCTCCGAGAGGGGCGGAGGAATCGAACTCGGGTCGGCCATGTTGGCCGCTTGTAAGGCGAACGCCCTACCCGCTGTGCTATCGCAATTAAAAAAATAAAAATATTTAAAAGAAAAAAATTTAAAAAATAAAAATAAAATATAAAATAAAAAATATCAGTCCAACTGGGAGTAGCTGCCCAAGGATACATGAGGAGTCGGGACGGGGGCGGACTTGGGGGTCCTGCCCGTTTCCTCCTCAGCCGCCGAGAGCTCGCTCTGTGCGCCCTGACCCTCCGCTGTCTCCGCTTTGTGAACGGGGGTTGCTCCGTGCGGAGCAGGGCAACGGCCCCTCCCCCGGACACCCCAGCCCCCGCCCAGAGGTTTGTCCCTTTTATTCGTGTAATTTAGGGAACAGGGGGGCTCGGTTGGAGGGATCTCATTTGGAAGCTGTGAAGGGGCACGGGTCACGGGGAGGCGCTGCCCACCCGGGGGGCTCGGGGTTGACTCCCGGCTCTGCACTCAGGGGTCCCTCCTGGGGACTGGGGGGCTCGGGGGTTGTTCGCCAGGCCCACGCCCTCCCTGCTGCTCTGTGGCTCTGGCCCCCAACCGAAGAGAAAGAGTAAAGGTGCCTCAGTTTCCCCAGGTCGATAGTGCATGCTCCGGCCGCCTCTCCGTTACTTCCATCAGGGAGACCTGGAGACTCCGGTGGAGGGGGGGTGGTCACAGACTGCGGCTGGGGAGTTGGCGAGGAAAGTTCCAGACAGGCCTTTTGCGGGGCCACTGCCATTCATTATGGAGTCGGGGCTAAAGGGTCTGAGGGTCGGTTTCCCTCCAAAGTTGGGGGTGGAGGGGATTTTTTTAACTTACTTTTTTGTCTAATTTTTGATTGACTTCCCGTAGTGTTCTGTGTCACTCCTCTCTCTGCCCCCGGGGATCTGTCCTGGCATACTCGGGATCCCGTGGGAATGCCAAGGCTCAGTCCTGGCCAGCCTCATGCGAGGCAGATGCTCTCCCAGTGGACTGTCCTCTTCACTGGCTTGGGACTCAGATGTCTGGGCTGAGAGTTTGATTTTGCCCGGTTTCGTGCCCCTGCAGTAGAATTTTGGGATCATGGGAGATGTGGAACTGTAAGAGATCCTGGAGGAAGCAGGTGTAGCATCTGGACTGTGTTGGACCAGAGGGGTTGGTGCTACCAAGTGTGCAAACTTAGCAAGAAGCAGGCTGGTCACTTCTAGGATGTACCCCAAGCACTACCATAGTCTAGAATCACCACTGGCCACAACACCTTCATTGTTTTATTTTAAATAATGTCTAAAATCACCATTGGCCACAACACGTTCATTGCTTTTTTTTAAAATAACTTTTACTAAAGGCCCTCCCGTTGATCATCGATTTGCTCGAGCGGGCCCAGTAACGTCTCCATTGGAGACTTTGTTGTTACTGTGTCTGGCATATCGAATACTCTTGGTAGCTTGCTGGGCTCTCCGAGGGTGTGTGTGTGTGTGTGTGTGTGTGTGTGTGTGTGTGTGTGTGTGTGTGGAGAGAATACTTGCCCATGTTCAGCAGTTATTCCTACCTCTGCACTCAGGGATCACTCCTAGTGGTGCTCAGGAAAACATACAGGATGCCAGCAATCAAACCTGGGTTAGCCACGTGCAAGACAAGAACCTCAACTCTATTACTTTTATTTATGGGCCACAGCTGGCAGGTGCTCCGGGCTCACACTTCGATCTTAGTGCAGGCGTGGTTCCTGGCAATACTGGTGTGGGGACCCTAGGTGGTCCTGCAGATTGAACCCAGCTTAGCTGTTTGAACGTAAAGCCCCTTATCAACTGTACTATCTGTTAACTCTACATGATATTATTTTTCCTCAGAGTATTTCTCTATTGTCGATTTCCCCTGAATGGAGAGGCTGCCCTTTCTTTTCCAGTGAATACTTGCAGAAACGGGGTTTGCAAGGAACAGTTGTTTGATTACTCTGCCTCTGGGACATACTATTCATCTATTCAGTTAGATATATCTGTTTGAGTAGTGTAAATTTTTCAGATAGAGTGACCCAGTGGCCCTGAGAGATCGAATGGCTGGTCAGCTGCTTGCCTCGCCTTCCCTGAGAGCTAGGGGCTGCCTAGATCCCAGCCTCCTTCTCCTTTCCCTGGAGAGCAAGGAGCATCAGTGTCTCTCCTGGTGGGTCTGTGAGCTATGCCTAAGGGTGAGGCTGGTCAGCTTTCTGGCTCTCCAGTGCTGGGACTTCTGTCAGGGCCAGGACTTTGCTCCTCTCTGGTGCTCACAGCTCTGAGTTCTCTTCCAGGTGTTTCCTTGGAGCCTCCTGCTGACCCTTGGGAATTACGGAGGATGGAGACAGTGGAGACACGCGATCTGACTCACTGTGCCCAGGTGGGAGGAGAGTGATGTGCTCTCATGATGCGTTGACAGGCATAAACAGGCTTCCGGGGCCTTCTGTCTCTTGAGTTTCAGTAAGAAGCTTTGGTATGTGGTTCCTGGCCTGAGTGCCTGACTCTCTGCTGCTTGAGGCCACTTTCTCCATGTTTATTTGTTTTGTTGTATTTGGGTTTACCCACACAAAGCTGTGCTCAAGGATCACTCCTGAGAGTCCTCAGGGACCATTTGAGGTTCTTTGAATGCACGGCTGACATATTCAGTTTCTTTTGTTTTAGGAGGTAATGGCTGGGTCACACCCAGTACTTCCCAGGGGTTTCTCCTGGCTCTGCCCTCAACATTGCACCTGGCAGTGCTTGGGAGACCAGATGGAACAGTGGGGATTGACAGTCCTACCCGCTGTTCCTGGACCCACTGTCCTATTACTTCATCCTGCTATTTAGTATTCTATTTTATTTGTTGTATCCCACAGGGAGGTGCTCAGGGCTTCTTCTTGCTTCTGTGCTCTGGATTCACCCCTGACGGGCATCAGGGCCCCCACGGCCTGCTGCTCTGGGAGCCACAGTGACTCTGGGCATCAGGATATGTATTGGCCCTATTTTGTCCTTCTAGCTCTGGAGAGCATCACTTGCTCAGTCACACAGTGTTGTGCTGCTGTGCGTGCAGTTCCAGGCATGCACTGGTTCCAGGGAGACTGAGCAAAGGATCTCTGGGACTGCCAGAGATGTTGGAGGTCAGGATAATTTTACATTGGGCCAGAGAGCTAGTACAGAGGTAGGGAATTTGTTTCACACCTGGCTGGCTCAGGCTCTATCACACTTCATCCCAAGTGGTCCCCGATGACCATAAGTCATAAGTATGAAGTGCAGAGCCAGGAGGAAGACCTTATCATCACTGGGTCATAATCTAAAACGCCATTCAAAAAGGACACTTTTTTTTATCAGTGAAACAACATGAGGTACAGCTATAGACTTATAAATTTTTGCGCTTGGGTTTCAGTTATACAATGATCAAGTACCCATCCCTCCACCAGCGCCCATCCTCCACCACCACGGGTCCGAGCATCCCCCCTCCCCCCATCCCCCCGTCCCACCCTGCCTCTGTGGCAGGGCATTCCCCCTTGTTCTCTCTCTCTCTCTTCTTTTGGGTACTGTGTTTTGCAAGAGAGGCATTGAGTGGCAATAATGTTTGGTCTATAGACTACTTTTAGCATGCTTCTCCCACCCTGTGAGGGTCGAAAAGGACACTTTGACCTGGTTCTGCAGTTAGTTGAGACATCCCTGGACTGTGAGCTCTGAGTCCCATAGACACATAGGTACACATACATCTTTGAATTGTTTGCTGGAAATCGAGTATCCCCATCTCATCCCTAGAACAGGAGATGTGGGTGTACGGGGTGTGTGTGTGTGTGTGTGTCTGTGTGTCTATGTGTCTGTGTGTGTGTTTAACGTTTTGGGCAAACCCATTTTTGCATTTTGACCCTACTGGTTCAGTGCTCAGTTGTTACTCTCTTCACTTGTCACTGGACCAGTCGTTCAGGAGTGGCCTTGGGGTTTCTGGGTGTAAGACTGGCACCTCCAGAAAACTTCTAGTATAATGTCACAGTCAGTCACAGTCACAGTCCTCCCGTTGTTCATCGATTTGCTCCAGCGGGCCCAGTAACGTCTCCATCATGAGATTTGTTGTTACTGTGTTTGGCATATCGAGTATGTCATGGGTTGCTTGCCAAGCTCTGCCGTTAGGGCGAGATACTCTTGGTAACTTGCCGGGCTCTCCGAGAGGGATGGAGGAATCGAACTCGGGTCGGCCATGTTGGCTGCGTGAAAGGCAAACACCCTGCCGCTGTGCTATCGCTCCAGCCCAGAATAATGTCCTCACAGTTTATAGATCCAACTGCCTTCGAGTGATGTCTGGAGTGATTTCTCCATATAAGCCAGGAGAGCGCCTGCAGAGAAAGAAATTGAGGCTGTTTCCTCCCGAAGGAAAGCCCTTGAGCCCCATTAGCGCTTTGGGGGATCTCATCCTCACAGCCTGGGAATGGGTTGTAGATGGGCTGACCCCCAGTCCCCTTTGTGTTGGCTCAGGATACAATTACCTGTGCACGTGAGTGTCTGAGGACCTCCATTGCTTGTGCCCTGGGAAATGTGTGGGTGCCCTGAGCACATGTGAAATGTCCTGCTGAATGCGGGGGCTTAAGTTTCCTGAATGCAGCATCAGTGCTGCGCTCATGCTGCTCTTCAGTTCATGAATTGCCTGTCATGGGATGATCCTGAACTTTTCTCTCTTGGCTTTGTCGTCGTTATTCCGTATATGTCAGCCATGCAGATTAGTCATGGCATTTACAGCCCTTGGCCACCCATCCGTGCTTCACCAGCCTCTCTATACAGTCTCCAGTGATGATGTTCCCCTTCAGGAGCAGCTAGACCCACCTCTGCCCTCTCTTTCATTCTTAGTTTTGCCCTCAGATCATTGGCATATTTTGTCAGTATATTATCAGTTTGTTTGTTTTCTTTTGGGCCTGGGAATTTTCAGTATTTATCACTGGCAGTTCTCAGAGTTTACTTTTGGTAGTACTCCAAGATCAGCATGTCAGCTTCATGCAAGGCAAATGCCCTACCTGCTGTTCTCTCTAACACACTAAGAATATCTTTTGCCTTTCTGTTGAAATAGTCAATAAATTTGCCTCTAACCAAGGTAGTTTGAACTGGAGAGAGAGTAGAGCAGGGAGAATACTTGCCTTTCATACATCTGAACCAGGTTGAATCTTTTGTATTGTGTTTGGTTCCCCAGGTATCACCAGGTCTGGTTAAAAAGAAAACCCAAAAAGCTATTTTGGAGATTCCAAAGCTGCTCCCAGCATTCCCCCACAGTGGACCTCAGTCAACTATATTCCACTGCTAATTCTTCCATTGTGTGTTGTGTTTGATTTCAGAACTTTCCTCACAGCTTCAGGGTTTTTCATTGCAGCAATTTGATTTGGGAACTGGGTCACTGAATAGGACTGAGCTGATAAGAATTGCACATTGAATATAAATACTATGCAAGCGGCATCGTTCACTGGAACAAGAATGTGGCTTGAAAGGAGGAGGTCTGGCCACTGCAGGGAGGAATTTGCAGGCTAATGCTGGGAGTAGAGGGCCTGTAATTTCAGTGGTGCTAAAATCAGTCCTTTATAATCTGAAGATATTCCTATTATTATTATTTTATTATTTCTTATTTCTTATTTATTGTTTTATTTGACCGATGCTGTGTGAAACAAAAACTCCGTTGAAGAATGTAAATGATTGCTCAGAATGACTATGTAAACCACATTTTTCACCAGATATCTGATAATCATTTTGGGGTACTAAAATCAGTATTGAGTTAAAGCTAAATATTATCTAGGAAAATCTCAAAAATTTGTCTCCTATACTTAATTTTTGCAAATATGTTTGCTCAAAATAAAAAAAAAATTGTATCTCTCTGATTGTGATGTAGAAAACTTTTTTATTTGCCTTTTTGCTATCTGTCATTTTCAGAAGGTAATTGCTATTCATATCGCCTCCCCATTTTTGATAAGGTTGTATAGTTTTTATCTTGTAAAATTCTGCCAGTGCCTTACATATATTTGATATTAAGCCTTGATCAAATCATTGTTGGGTAACTATTTTTACCATTCTGTAGCTGTCTTTGTATTTGAGTCGTCTTTTCCTTTGAAGTGCGGAAACCTTTCAGTTTTATGTAGTGCCACTTGTTTATCTTTGCTTCCACTTGCATGATGAGTGGTGTTTCATCCTTGAAGATGTCTTTAGCTTCAACCTATGCAACGTTCTGCCTACATTTTTCTCTATGTAACTTATGAATTCGTGTCTTCCACTAAGGTCTTTAAGCTCTTTTTATTTTTGTGCATGGTGTTAGAAAGACGTCCTACGAAAAGAGGTTATTTTCTTACATGTAGCTGACCAGTTTTCTCAAGTCCACTTCATGATGAGGCTTTCCTTGTTCCATTCCCTATGTTTCACTCCTTCATTGAAGATTAACAGATCATATACCTGAAGGTCTGTCTCAGGATATTCAAATTATTGATCTAAGTGTTTATGTATATGCCAACATCATGCTGCTTTAATTATTTCTGCTTTGCATTACATTTTTAAGTTGTGGAAAGCAATGCCTCCCCTTCTTCTCCCCCCAAGTAATACTTCATTTACTTGTTGTGGAGAGGTGAGGAATATTTTTCCATATGAACTTCAGGAGTGTTTATCGCTTTCTTTTAAAAATGACATAGACATCTTTACAGGATTGTTGCTTATCTGTAACACTTTGGGGATTATTGCCATCTTGATGATATTAATCATCCTAATCCAAGTGCAATGGATATGTTTCCATTTCCTCATGTCCTCTTTTATTTCTCGAAGTAACTTTTATAATTATCTTTGTATAGGTCTTTTCACTATTTAGTTAGGCTGATTCAGAGGCACTCGTTTTTTCTGAGGCATAACTGCCAATTTGTTTTTAAAAATATCTTTTTTCTCTATTTCTTTACTTGTATATAAGAAATTCATAGACCTTTGCACATTGATTTTGCAGTCTGCCACTGTATAAATCTGTTGTTTCTAGGAACATTGTTTTAGAGTATTTAGGATTTTCTAGGTACAGTATCATGTTTTCTGCAAATATTAAGAATTTGAATTCTGTTCCTATCTAGATGTGCTCATATCTGTTTCTTCCCTACTTGCTGTGGAAAATGCTTCTAGTATTATATCAAATAAGAGTGAAGAGAGTGGCCAGTGTTGTTTTGTGACTGAACTAAGAGGGAACTCTTTTAGATTTTCCATTGAGAAGAAATCTTGCCCTGGGCTTTTAATTGATGGCTTGAAAATACTGAAGAAAATAATTTTTTTATTCTCATTTTGTTGAATTGTTTTTTAATGAATGAGTGCTGGATCTTATCAAATACATTGTCTTCTGTTAATCTGATTATGTTTTTCATTTTTTGTTTTATTGATTGGTGTACTATGTTGATTGATTTGTATATTTTAAACCAACATATGGACTGGAGGGATAGCACAGTTGCGTAGGGAGGTCCCCTGGCACCATCAGTGATCCCTGGCATGCTTGTTGTGGTCCACCTCAAAATAAATGCAAACTACAAACCAAAAATGAACAAAAATTCTCGTTGATCCTGGAGAGGATGCGTTTGTGGTGAGATGATTTCAGTGTCTCCCCACGGTCTGTCTGGCTGGTTAGGGTTGCAGCTTGCCTTAACGCATACATCACTGGCTCCACACGGTGCTAAAACCAAAACCAGGGCTGGGTGTATTTTATTTTGCTGGAAAGGACTAATTTTAACTTTTTGCAGGTGGTCATCTGTCCATTTTAGGTATATGCTTATTGAGTTGAAAAAAACAAAACAAATTAATGATCTTGCAGCCTTCAATTTTGAGTATGTACCCTGTAGAACCATTGGGTTGTTCAGTGGAACATCCATCCACGAGTTGGATTCCTTGTGGTGGAAATGTTGGAAACAACCTTCAGGCTTCAATTTCTTTTCACATGGAGACTCCTAATGAATGGAACAGTAATTAGAATCCTCCTTTGCATTGTACCGGGAAGCAGCCAGCACAAGTGGAATGTCTCTGAGTCTGCGCTCTGTGACAATGTTTTGATTTGGTAAT
Source organism: Sorex fumeus (assembly GCF_029834395.1). Taxonomy (NCBI): domain Eukaryota; kingdom Metazoa; phylum Chordata; class Mammalia; order Eulipotyphla; family Soricidae; genus Sorex; species Sorex fumeus. Next base: position 11,781,345 of record NW_026606098.1, read on the forward strand.
CCTGACTTCCGCCCCATGGGGATGAAAAGACAGCCTGGGTGTCTTTTGAGGGCGATCAAAATGGAGAGAATGACCTCACTCTGAAGAAGCCCTCCTCTGGGAAAAGGTCCTCACAGTGTGTTCTCCACAACTTTTGGACACAAACCCCTCCAATTCGGCAGCCTGAGGACTATGGGAGAGGGCCACTGTTTATAGTGATTCCCACACACTGAGAGTCCCATAATGAATGTCTCCATGGACAGAACCCATCCAAGAGTAAGGAATGTGGAGGAGCCTTCCCCTGCCCCGTGTCCTCCATACCAGGATGTTCGCTTAGAAACCCACAATGAACAGAGTCCCCAGGATTGTCACCATGGAGAACAAAGTTGGAGTCAGGTGTCATTGTAGTGTGATAGCCCAGAGATCCAAACTGGAGAAAAACCGTATATGTGTATGGAGTGTGGGAAGGCTTTCACTTCCCCCTCTAACAGTATTATACATAGGAGAGTTCAGACCTCAGAGCAACCTCATGTGTGTGAGCAATGTGGAGAGGCCTTTAGCCTGTCCTCACAACTTCGTGTCCATGGGGAAATTCATGTAGGATTGAAAACTTACTCATGTTAGGCCTGTGGGAAGATCTTTGCTCAGTACTCAAGCCTTTCTGGGCACAAGGAAAATCACACTGGAGAGAAACTGTATATCTGTAAGACATGTGGAAAGGCCTTCACTCATTTCTGAATCCCCAAAAAACCATATGAAAACTCATACTGCAGAGAAGGCTTGTGTATGTCAGGAGTGTGGGAAGAACTTTAGTAGATCCTTAGTGCTTACTGTACATAGGAGAATTCACACTGGACTGAAACCTCAAAAATTTAAGGTTTGTGGAAAGGCCTTCACTACACAGTCAGCCCTGACTGAGCATATGAGAACTCATAGTGAAGAGAAGCATTATCTGTGTCAGGAATGTGGGAAGGCCTCTAGCTCATCCTCAGTGCTCACAGTATATAGGAGAACTCATTTGGAAGAGAACCCTTATGTGCGTCATGAGTGTGGGAAGGCCTTTGAAACATTGTCAGTGCTCATTGTTCATAGAAGAATTCATTCGGGAGAGAAAACTCTTGTATGTCAGAAGTGTGGGAAGGTCTTTAGCAAATCCTCAGTATTTACTATTCATAGGAGAATTCATACTTGAGAGAAATGATCTAGTGTGGCTTGGTGCTCATTAGCTCCTGTGCGCCTCCATTCTTAGAGTTGCTACATCCTGGGATTTATTTATTGAAGTATGTTTTATGTAATTTATTGTACACTTGGCAACTCTTAGGAGTTTGTCCTGGCATTGTTCTGGATGCCAGAAATGGAACTCAGAGAAATCATGCCCAACAGAAGCAATAAGCCACAATACTAACCTCTGGCCCCATACTCTTGGTTGAAAACGTGTTTCTTTAGCTGCATCCTTGTGTTTCCTTGTAGGTGAGACTTATCTCCTCGCGTGTTTTCAAGGGGTACAGTGGTCACTGTACAGTGCTCTCTGATGTTCTTAGCAGCCTTTGGTCCTGCCCAGTGTCTCTCCAGTTCTCTAGGTTGTTGCTATGTCAGTTCCTTTGCATCTTCGGGCCTGGCTTCAGAGTCACTGCTTTCATTCTCACCTTGATTGATGACTTCCCAGAGAAACCCATTTTCCTCTTTTACCTTGAATCAACCTACTTCTGTTTTTATGATGAAAGTGTGTGTGAGAACATTGGATCCGTGTTTGATGAGTACAGGATCAAGGGACTCTGCCATAAGTCGCTGCTCTGAATTCTGTGACCAACCCCTCCAGCTCTTGCCTCTCCTCTCCTTTATCCCTCATCACCGATTCACCTGTGCTGACATAATGGTCTGTCTACACTTGGAACCCTGCACTTTGAGGCTCCTTGGGGATGGACGATGTCACAGATGGGAGCGTTCCATGTGCACTTTTACTTCCTAATGATGTCAAGTGGATCAGGCTTCTTTCAGGACAATTTGTTGCAGGACGTGAGGACCTCTCACCTCCAGTCCCTCTACTGTGACCAATGGGCTGTGACAGTTTTTGGGGTGATTTTGTGGTTGTTTTTCACTCCCCCATCTCTCATTGTTTCCTGGGGTCTGACTTGCTTCTAAGACTTTCGGAGAATGTGGGACTTTGGTGGTTGCAATGGGGAGGGGGGATTTTACGCAGCACAGGGGTCTCGAGTGTGAGTGTGTGATCCTTCGAGGTATTTTTGCCTCCAGCTCTGTGACGGGGCAGCGTTGCCTGGTTGCAGAGCTGAGAATGGAATCTGTGGGTCTTGGCTGGGGATACCAGACCTCTTGAGGGCAGAGGTCTTGACCATCCCAACCCTCTCATCCAGGGGTTGTGATGGACCTTATTCTGAAACTTTTGGTGTAGACATGCGTATGTAAAACTGCAAGAGAGCATTTTGAGGGCAGCTCCTCAGCCCCAATGGCGACAAACCCTATTGAAGCCCATCGTTTTCATTGGCAGCCACCAGGAGGAATCCTGGGGGCCTGGTCCTAGCATTTGGCTGGGTGTTGTAAATGAATATTTACTTTTCTGACTATTTTTGTTGTTTTCTTGGGTGGTTGCGCACACTTTTAGTTCCCCTACGGTTCCTCCAGGCTCTACCCTCAGAAATTGTTACCATCAGTGATCATGGTTTCATATGGGATGCTGAGGCTTGATCGTTTTCACTAAGGGAAGCACGTATTCTCTGAATTGTCTCTCCAGCCTCACTTTGGTGTCTTTCTCCTGCTAAAGAATTTTGGCTCCCTCAAGTTAAGTTGAAAAGCACCTCTCAATTCTTCATCATATCGCTGACCCTATCAGGAGACCCTGGCTGTTGGGGGGGAATACTGCATGTAAAGGTTTAAAAAAAAACAAGGGATTATTTTTTATTTTTTCTGTTTTATAAGATAGTTTACTACATTTGATTACATTTCATATTCAAACACCAATCCCACCTATTTGGGCTTTTTGAGGAGGAGGAGATATTTGTTTAGGGATCACAACTGCTGCATTAGAAAGAAATTTATTTAGAAAGAGCCAGAGTGGTAGTACTGTGGGGAGGGCTCTTACCTTACCAAGACCCAGGTTCAATTGCTGACATTAAAAGTCTCACAAAGATACACACACTTTTGTGAGTAGAATGAGGCTAAAGGTTTGAATGAGGCATGCCATCCTGGAGACATGACTCTTTCCCATGGCTTAGGTTTGTAAATGAATATTTACTTTTCAGAGAATTTTGGGCATTTTTGTGGGGGGGTGCATACCTATAGCTCAGAGGCTGCTCCAGGCTCTTGTATATACCCTCAGATATTATTTCCATCATTTTGTCAAAATAATTTTCATCCATCACATGAAGACATGTGAGGCTGTGTCCCCCTTTTCTTCCTATTCCTCCTCCACCTTCTCCAGCGCCTCTGGATCCTCCGAATCCTGCTCCTCCTCCACCTCCGGCGATGACCACATCCTCCTCTTCCGTCCTCGGGAAGGCACACTTGCAGCATGGCTCATCATCTCCAGTACTCCAGGGGTCTCTTCTTCCTCCTCCTCCTCCTCTTCCAACTCTTCTTCATAGAGCAGTTGCTCCCTCTTCCTCTTGTGGCCACCAACAATGGCCCAGGGGCCTCCGTAGGACTCTGATGGAGAGACCAGACTGAGTAGGTACGTGCAAGATAGCGCCCTCCAGGCTGGACTGTCGATAGCCCCTGCAACTTCGGAGGGTCAGCTATGGCACTTGCCTGCGGCCGCTTCATCACAGTGCCCAGGGCGTGCTGGAGTTCGAAAGAACTGCTGGTGTGTGTCTGTGTGTTGCTTTTTGGACCATGGTGGTGTTACCAGGGTGCCATCTTTGGGGCGCTCTAGGGGTGCGAGGTCCCTCCAGACACACCTCTCACTCGTGGCCTTGTGTTTTGCTCCTCCTTAGGTGCAGGCAGTGACGGACCATCTAGATAACCCCCAGCAGCCGAAAATGTGTGGATCTCAGGTGTGACTCCCTGCGGTGTACCAGCCCCTTGGTTCCGTGATGTAGAATAATTTATGTAGATTGTGCTGTATTTATATTTTGTTGTTTGGGGTTTTTTTTGTTTTTTTTGTTTTTGGTTTTGGTTCTCTGCCTGGCCTTACTTGTACTGTTGCTCTGGCCTCCTTTTAGGTGGTTCTTTTTTTCCTTTGTGTTTTGTTTTTCGGGCGCCACCTCTAGTGGTGCTTAGGGCTGACATCCTGACTCTGTGCTCAGAGTCTCTCCTTTGGGAACCAAGGGTAGTGTTGGGAGTCAAGTTCAGGTCAGCTGGGTGGGTGCAAGCAGCACTTTCCCCGCTGCCCTGTCCTGCCCGTGGAGTGGGGGTGCTGTTGGTGAAGGAGGAAGTGGGCATGGGAAAGCCAGTGTGAGGGCAGCTCAGCCCAAGTGTCTCCGTCACGGGTGTTTTCACATTCAGGGCTCATGCTGGCATCCGGGGAATGACTTGGAGGCTGGTTTGTTATTGCAGTAAGAAGAAATGGGAACTGCCCCCTGGAAAAAAATGCCTGTTGTCAATAAGAGCTACCTGTGGGCTTTGGCATCTTTGGATTTGGGAGATTTCTTGGGGCTCAGAACCTTAAAATTTGCTAGACCTGGGATGACTTCTCTGAGAACTGTTGGACCGTCTGGTCGGTACACAGAGCAGCCCAGGCCTGTGGTGTTCCTAGAACTAAGGTGTGTTTTCCTGGTACCCAGACAATCATTTAGACAGATGGTCACGTTTCCAGATTCACTCTGGTAATGAAAATCCAGGCCTATATACAAGAGTACAGGATGTTTGGAGGCCCTGTGATAATTTGCATTATGTTTGTCCCCATTTTTTAGCATTTTTTCACAGATCCCCCAGCTCATCAAGTGGTTCTCTGCAGGAGGTGGGAGGTGGCTATTCCCAGTTCCCAAGCCTTGCAGCTTGAAACTGGCCCCAGATGTGCCAGGGGCTACCGTGCTTCCCCCTTCGGTGCTCAGGCATCCGTGCAGTGATGGTGTTGAGGGTCATACTTAGGCCTTCCACGTGTTCAGCAACTGCTCTATCACTTAAGGTACCTCGTCGGCCCCTGTTAGCATCTTTTTCAACATATTATTTTGAAAAAACGACAGATTTTCAGGAAAGTTGCAAGGATTTGAGGGGGAAATATTCTCTTCCCCCCCCGCCTCCTTTTGGTTTTGGGGCCACATCGGATAGTGCTCAGAGTCCTCGCTCTGGGCTCAAGAGTGACCCCTGGTGGTCCTCGGAGGACCATGTTCAGTCAGGTGATTGATTGATTTTGCTCTTTGGGTCACACCTGATGATGCACAGGTGTTACTGCTTGCTCTGCACTCAGAAATGACTCCTGGCGGTGCTCAGGGGACCACCTGGGATGCTGGGTATCGAACTCGGGTGGGCCACGTGCAAGGCAAACGCCCTACCCGCTGTGCTGTCGCCCCGGCCCCTGCGGTCAGGTGATTTCAATCGGGCTGGGATGGATGCAAGTAACTCCTGCACTGCCTCTCCAGTCCCCTTTGCTTTTTCTCATCCCACACTTGCTTGATCATGGTCAGTCTGTGGGTATTTTTTGCTTTCTCCTTCAGTTATTTCAGAGCCGATGTGGTAAGTCAGGTCCTTTTATACTGGAGTGTTTCAGATCAGATTGCGTTTCCTGAGAGTAAGGATTCCGGTTCGTATTCATGGTACAGCTTCTTACGTTGTTGCAGTAGTTGAATCTGCAATTCATCTTCAAGGTTGCTTGCAGTCTTGGTAATTCTCTTTCTGTTTCTATTGTGGGTTTGGGGTAAGGATGCATACAGTGCTTCTTGAGTCCTGCAGTGCTGGGCATTCCCTGGGGTACCCTGAGAGTGGGGTCTAAGGGGCCTTTTTGGCTGCCCCTGTTGTGTGGGGGTCATGAAGTTGCAGGGATTGAGCTGAGTTGACCATAAGCAAGGCAGATTCTTTGACCCCATTAACATCTTTTCTCTGGCCGTGAGTGCTGTCTCTGGCCTCAGAATAAAAAAGTACATCTAGGGGGCCTCCCTTGCAGTGTTTTTGCTGTTGGATTTGGTTCATATTTTTCCTTTTTAGGCCCCACCATGGCTTGGGGGGAATCCAATGGGGTGCCAGGGGTTGAATTGGGGTCAGCACGTGCAAGGCAAGTGTACTGCTGGCCTGGTGCCTTCCTCTTGTGGGGCTTTAGTGCCTAGGGCTCTGACGGTTTGATGCTCAGGTGGGTGGGATGGTTCTCCTTGGTCCAGCAGTTCCGGGGCCTTCCGTCCTCGATTGCATTCTACCCTCTCGGCTCTCTCTGGGAGTAACTGTGTTTAGTCCTGTTGAAGGATCTTTCCTGACAAATGGGCATTTCTCTTGCAAACTTTCAGTTGGTAAAAGGCAGAATCCTTTCTCAGTGTCCTCACAGGCATTTCACAGACTGTTCAGGAGAACACAGGCCAGTTATTCACAGGAGCCTGTGGATCACGGCCTCTCGGGGTTCTTTGTGACTCGTGCACAGCAGATGCACAAATCAAGAGCCCTTCAACTGTGGCCGGGAGTATCCTCTCTGGGGGAAACGGGGGTGCACGGGGAGTACCACCTGCTCTGCTGCGGGTGTGGCGTGTTCTAGAAATGTGCATCGGGGAGTGTGGTTGAGGGCTGCTCTATCCTTCCCATTTCCTCCTGCGTGGGCATTTGTCTCAACTGTTGTAAGAGCAGGTCAGGCAGATTGGAATCTTCTGCAGTTGTGGTTTTGTCTGTGTTTTGAAGCTCACGCCACTTTTTTCTTCACACCTCTGTGGTCCTTGCCTGTGGCCAGAGCAGTGGGCAGAAAAGCCTTTTGGTGACAGAGCTGAACTCTGGTGCCTCCTGTGTTCTCCTGCAGTCCCCACTGTTCTCTCTTCCTGTTCTCTCTGTCAGTGTTTTGGGGTCACACCCACCTCAGTACTTCTGTTCATTCCTGGCAGTGCTGGAGGACCATGAGATGCCTGAGATCATGAGAGCATGGGCGTGTCGTGGCGCATATGTAATGGCATGGCAGATGCCTCACAGGCAGGGCATGGCCAAGGCTTTGTGGGACAGGAGCAGCCCGGGGCTCCATCTCCTCCTGTCTGTCCCCAGACCTCCAAGTGCCCAAGTCTGTCGCCGGGAGCCAGGGACAGATTCTGCCTTCGGAGGCACAGGCTGTGTGAGTGTGTGTGTGTGTGTGTGTGTGTGTGTGTGTGAGAGAGAGAGAGAGAGAGAGAGAGAGACTGGGGGGATGAGGGGCGGGGGGTTCCTAGCAAGGAAGGTGATGTCCCTTGGGAAGGGAAACAATTTGCTCCCTGGCTCCCTGTCTGTCCAGACCAGTTGGGAATAGCCTGCTGAGGCTGGAGAAAGGGGTTCTGTCCGGGGAATCCCCCCACAGTACTCCCACGGGGCCTGGGTCCCCAGAACTTCCAGCTGTTGGTCACAGATCATCTGGGGACAGGACTTGGGGGTGCATCCTGAGACTCTCCAGCTTGTCTCGGAGCTTCTGGATCCTGGGATTCCAGGACCACACACTGCAGCGATGGGGTACGGGTCTTCGGCTCCCTTGAGCCCTCTCCCTTCCCATCTCTCTTCTTCTGCTGCATCTCCGAAGTGTTCGGGGCCCCATTTCTCCGCACCCTGTCACATGAGGGCTGGACAGCCACATCCGGGTCTACAGGAGCCTGCCCTGTGGCCTACTGCCAGCCCTGCTGTCCCCCCTACCCTGGCTCCTCTTGGGGTTCACTCCGTGTCCATGCTGCTTGGCTGCTAGCTCTGTTCCCCGAGTCCCTCTGTCGCTACTCCGGGCTTTGCAAGAACCAGAGCCACATCCAGAGTTGCTCAGGGACCCAGGTGGCAGGGACCAAACTCGGGGCCTCTCACGTGTTACGTCCAGGCTCAGCCCACTTGGGGCTGCTTCTGTGACTCCTCAACACCCCATTAAGTGCCGGGATTGCTGCGCACAGGCAGCCACACCCCCTGGTCACGGGGTCTGTGTCAGAAGCACGGCTTTCCCACAGTTCCCAGGAGGCTCCCTGGCCTCCCCTCTCCTCCCAGGTGACCCAAAACGCTTGGGGATGGGGTCATCAGCTGTCAAGGTGGGATGGAGCTCTGATTCTGCCCATGTCTGCCCCTGACCACTTTTCCCCTAGGAAGAGCCTCAGACGTTAAGGAAAAGATTTATTTTAAATATCCCAGTTAAAACCCAAAAGACTTGAACATAAAACCAAAATTATCTTTATTGAAGAAACGAGACATAAACAAGAATAAGCATCACAAAACGAAAGCAACAGCATGTGAGCTGGCGATGTCAATTTAGGATGCCTTAAATATAAACTATGAGAACTATTTCTATGGCAAAGATTGTGAGACCGCCATTCACCAGCGGTCAGCACACAGGGCTCAGTGTCCCCCAGCAGGTCTAGCCAGACCTAACTGTTCCTGCCCCTCGCAGCCCCTTTTCTTCAAGCTGGGGCTAAGGTTCTCACCTTCCAGGACAGTGGACTCAGGCATTTGATCTGAAATTGGGGAAACTTTCCAGATCATGGAACATAAAAAAAGTGGATTTTTTTGTTGCCTTTTGCCAGACTCCTGAAGTGCGCCCAAGTCTTAACATAATATTCTAGGATATTCTGGATTTTTCTAGATTGTCCACATAGGAGGCTGAAATTGGGCAGAGTCCGGACTTTTTCCTACTTGGTACCTTGTAGCAGGTGGTCTGAAGGGGTTGGGGGACAGGTGTGTGGGTCTTCACCTGTAACCCAAGTGCCTGTAGGCTGCTTCTAGGTGAATTCCTCTCTCCCTTGGGCCAGTTTTCTGGTGTGTTGGGCATCCGATGACAGTCCTGGTGGCGATGCTCTGGGCACGGGCAGGCCCTGGACGGATGGAAATGATCATTGACAGTCTGAGGGCATGTGGAACTTCCCTCACCCTGAACCCAGCTCCCATCTCTGCTCCTAAAGCCGAGGGTGATCCCAGTGCCAGGAACAGGACCTCTGGGGGTCCGGCTGGAACCCCCCTCCAACTCTCCATCACCCCAGGGAAGCAGACGTGAGTGTGCTGGGGGCCAGCACTGGGCTCTGGTGGCTAAGGCAGGAGATGAGGTCTAGGCAGAGCACTCCCTTGGGCTTCCCTGACAGATTGGCTGTGGTCTGCACCCCAGGGCCCCACTTACCCCCTCATTCCGTGCCCCGCCTCCTGACCCGGATCTACAGCAGATTGGCGCGTTCTCGGCCCCACACCCACAGCTCAGGGTCGTAGGCCTGGATCTGCGAAGACAGATGGGGCCCATGTTGCTGGCTCGCTCGGCCTCTCCAGCCTGCGGACAGCCGCCCTCCATGCCCCCCAGCAGCCCTACCTGTTCGCACTCCTCCCGGGTCACCCAGGCTCTCCAGCCCATGGAGCGCAGCAGTTGGAGACAGAGCCGGTAGAACAGGGGCCGCTGCAGGCGGCTGTGGCCATACAGGAAGGCGAAGATGTTCTGCTTGGGTGCCTGGTAGTCCTCCTCCATATCGTTGGCCAGGTAGCTGTGGACAGCACACCGCCTGTGTTCACACCTACCTCCTTCCTTCAGGGAGCTGCGGCGGAGGGCCCCCAGGGATTGATGGAGGCTGATGGCGTCACAGCGTGGCTGTGTTGGGGCTCCCTGGGATCAGTACTCCCAGTGCCAGAAAGAAGTGAATGCGTCGGATCTGCCAGCTGAAGAGGCCAGAGCGGCTGAAGTAGGCGATGACCATGGCCAGCAGGTACTGGGGAGACACGGGGACAGGTCACCAGGGCTGGGCGGAGGGGAAGGAGATCCAAGAACTCGGGAAGCAGGACGAAGGGGAGGACTTTGTGGGTGTTTGCTGAATCAAGAGGAGAGGGACCCCACAGACACGACCCAGAGAGACTGGGGTGCCTGTGCCCCAGGAGTGGGCAGCGAAGAGCTGCATCAGTGACCGCACCTCCCCTATCCAGTGGCCCCCAAGTTTTACACTCACCCCCCCCAAAGAGCAAAAAGAGCAAAGGTACCCGGGCAGGGTGAGCTTGGTGGGTCCCCGGGACAGTCGCTTAGTGACCCCCAGCAGGTACCTTATCAGAGACCAACAGGTGCCGGTCCCAGGCCAGGAATCTTTTGATCACAGGGTCCTCTGTGGGAAGGCGGGGTTGTGAACCTCAAATTTACAGTCCTCCCCCAATATTCCCCACCGACGGGATGGCAACACAGGGCCCCTCACAGCCCCAGGTGAGAATAGGGGTGCGGGAGCCCCTTCCTTGGGTGGCTCAGCCCAGGCAGCCCGGCACTGCAGCCCCTGTCCGGGCAGGGGCCACCACCTTCCCCACCATGGGACACTGCATCCCTAATGACCACCTGTGTCCAGGTGGGAGACTCGGGCCCGGGGCTCCTACCCAGCAGCTTGCGGAAGACTTGGTGGTGCTCGGGGAGCACGGGGCTCTCCTGTCGCTGCCGCTTCCTGCGCAGCCCACATGGCTGCTCCTCGTCCTCCTGCTGTTCCTCGTCCTCCGACTCATCCCTCTTCCTCCGAACAGCACCCTGAGGCCGGGGGCTGGCCTGAAACCCACTGTGCTGAGCCTGGGTGGCTGCGTCCCCCTTTTCTTCCTCTTCCTCCTCCACCTTCTCCAGCGCCTCTGGATCCTCTGGCTCCTGCTCCGACTCTGATGGAGAGGCCAGACTGAGTCCCAGCAGTTCCTCACCTGCCCATGGACTCCCAGGCCCCCAAGCTTCTCTTTCTCCATCTCCTCCCACACATCTTATCATGGTTCACACCCCTGTGACCTTCAGTCTCTTCCTCAGGGGAGAATTTCTCCCTGGGGACACAGCGGGGCACCTCCATTTCCCTATTTCCCCCGTCCCGGCTCCCCTTCCTTGTCCTGGCTGTCAGTCCATACCCCAAGAGCCTGTTCTGTGCCGCTCCTTCCGACCTCTCAGTGTCTCCCCAACACTCCTGTCTGCGCAGCTCCCAGTCCCACCGGCCCCAACACCTACCTGAAGGTCCCGGCATCATTTCCTCCGGCGCCACCTCCAGGGGGTATCCCGAGGTGCTGGACTCAGGGCTCTGGGGCTCAGACCCAGGACTCTGCCTACGGCTGGCCATCCCAGGTCCACTCTCTCCCCCGATAGCTCAGGTTCTCCCTCAGTAACAGCAGTGCCTGCCGTCGAGGAGCTGAGCAGACGAGGCTTTGGGCTCTCAGCCAAAGGCTACTGTTGCTTACTTGAGCTTCAGGTTCTGGAGGCCTGGGATCTTCCAATCAGCACAGCCGGAAGCTCTGATGTCATCAGAACCCCCCTGCACCCCCACCAGCAACGAGTTTGAAAGAAAACCCTCAACTGCCAGGGGACTTCTCCAGAAGTCAGGGGGCAGTACATAGGTGGCCCTGGCCCCGGGCCAGACCCCAAACCAGTCTGCACGATTACATCCCTGTTTTCCACACTGTGTGCCACACTTCTCCCCTGGGGACATTGAGGAGAGGGGCCTGGGAGGAGGTTATAGGAGTTTGGAGTCAGTTGAAAGACAGAAACCCCCAAGAACCCACCCAGGGAAGACAGGCTTGGCCCTGTTGGTGCTTTTAAAGGTGCGTGCTGCTGGGGTTGAGCCATAGGCTGACCCGGCTTGATCCCCAGTATCCCATGTAGTACCCCTAGGACTAATTCCTGAGTGCAGAGCCAGAAATACATGTATGTGTGTTAGTGTGTGTGTTTGTGTGTGTCTCTGTGTGTGTTTGTGTGTGTGCTTATGCCTGTCTCGGGTCTGGGGTCTGTCCAGTCCCTCTCTCATGATACCATCTCATACAGAAGACCCTATTTTACTCCCAAAGAAATGTTTGTCTTGGAGCTGGAGCTGTGATACAGCTCATAGGGTGTTTGCCTTGCACACAATCAGGGTTTGATCACTGGCACCCCATAAGTCGTCTGAGCACTGCCAGAAGTGATTCCTAAGTAGAGAACCAGAAGTACACCCTGAAAAACGCTGGGTATGATCCTTGTTTCTCGTCTTTTGGCCGTGCTGGGGATCAAACCCAGGAGTTTCACACGCGCTAAAGAACTTGGCAGTGTACTAGCACAATTACTTATAATACTATCAAAGGCCAAATATCAAAGGCCCTCCCGTTGATCGTCGATTTGCTCGAGCGGGCCCAGTAACGTCTCCATTGGAGACTTTGTTGTTACTGTGTCTGGCATATCGAATACTCTCGGTAGCTTGCTGGGCTCTCCGAGAGGGGCGGAGGAATCGAACTCGGGTCGGCCATGTTGGCCGCTTGTAAGGCGAACGCCCTACCGCTGTGCTATCACTCCAGGAGTGATAGCACTTATAATACTATTTTTTTTTTAATTTTATACACCTCTACAAAAAGGATTTTGAAAATTTTTTTCGTTTTTGTCACACTTAGTGGTGCTCAGGACTTATTCCCGACTGTACTCGGGGATGCTCCTGGCAGGGCTTGGGGTACCATATGGGATGCAGGGTTCTAGGGATCCAACCTGGGTCAGTTTTGTGCAAGGAAGGTATCCTACCCACTACTGTACTATTTATCTGACTCTTCAAATGATAGTTTCTGGGGCTGGAGAGGTAGTGCAGTGGGTAAGGTTTCTGCCATACTGGTGGCCAATCCCAGTTTGATCCCTGGCATCCTGTATGCTCCCCAGAACACCACCAGGTATAATTTCTAAATGAAGAGCCAGGAATAGCATTGCTGGGTATGGCCCCCAAAGAAACAAACAACAACAACAAAACTGAATAAAAACAAATACAAACAAAGAGCAAAGGGCTGTGTACGGACTGGGCCTCCTCCGGTGGGTGCTGGGATGGTGCTGCAGACGATTCCAGAGACAGCTGCCGACTCATGAGAATTGGCAGAATTTCACGATTAGTTCTCCACGATTCTCAAATCTGCCCTATGCTTGTGATTGGGGTCGAGGAGATGGGACACTGCCTCCGTGTATGTGTGTGTGACACCGATAAGAGACGTCCACTCTAGGTGGCATTTCTGCAGTGGGCCTGGTGTGTGTATGTCCGGTTTTGAAATGTAGACTAGGATTCTGCCCAATTGTGTTCTGGACTAGAACCCACAGCCCTTGTACTGCAGCTCCCACCAAAACACTCGTGCAATGAATGTGTGTGTGTGTGTGTGTGTGTGTGTGTACGTGTGTACTAGGGTACTGAGTTCTTCATGTGCATCCTAGACCCCTCTCCGCCCTGCCCTGCAGGATTGGGACAGCTGCCTGCCAGGCTCTCGTTTCTCCTTCACATGTTAGGTGTCTTTTTTCGCCCGTCCATTCTTGTTTGGTGTTCAGGGCTTGCAACCCTTGGCTCTGCAAGCAAGGATCGCTCCTGTGGCGCTCAGGGGACCTTGTGGGGTGCCGGGGATGGAACCTGTGCCGAAGGCCAGCGCCTTCCCCTCGATGCTCGGGTTCGGCCCCCTCGGTCAGGCTTTCCCGGGCGTGGCGGCCCATTGCCTGCCTGGAAATGCAGTCCGGACCTGTGGCTCCCTGCGCGGCCCCGTGGGCGGTTTGCGAGGCGTGAGCTCGTGCAGGCGCACTGCCGCCGCGTGACCCGCTTCTGGTCAGCGCCCGGTTGCCGTTGGCCCACGTTGGCTGTGGCCTTCGGCGTTGCGGGCAGCGGGACAGGCTGGGTGGACCAGGCTTCGCGTGCGCCCAGCCGAGGCGCGAGCGTGGCCATCGGGTGCGAGCTGGAGCAGGCGGGGAGGCCCAGACACCGATCGCCTGCCGGGGCCGGCCCGATGCCTGCGGGGTAGCCAGGGTTTGCAACCCCGAGGCCGCGGCCGGGCCAGGGGCAGCGCGGCGAGGCCTCCCCGTGGGCTCCTGTCACTGTCCCTCCAGCTATGTGTCTCCGCGGAGGCGTGTCCAGCAGCACCTTTGTTCCGTGCCCCAGGACCCGCTGGCGTGGAGGGTCCGGGCTGCGGGTTGGGAACGGTGGGGCAGTGGGTGCACCCGCTGGTCCGCGTCCGGGCCTGCCCGAGGTCCCTGCGCTGCATGGCTGGTTGCTGAGCCAGGACGTTTGTCCAGTGGACCCAGCCGGGTGCCTTAATCCAAGTCACGCAGTTGCCATTGCTTGCATTTGGGGGAGCGCCTGTCTGCCTTCCCGTGCGTTCTAGACGGTAGGGAGATGCGGCGCTCAGGGGTTCCTGCTGGCTGTGCACTCGAGGATCATTCCTGGTGGATGCCAGGGATCCAGTCGGGGTAGGTGCGTGCAAGATAGCGCCCTCCCGGCTGGACTGTCGATAGCCCCTGCAACTTCGGAGGGTCAGCGATGGCACTTGCCTGCGGCCGCTTCATCGCGGTGCCCAGTGCGTGCTGGAGTTCGAAAGAACTGCTGGTGTGTGTCTGTGTGTTGCTTTTTGGCCCTTGGTGGTGTTCCCAGGGTGCCATCTTTGGGGCGCTCTAGGGGGTGCGAGGTCCCTCCAGACACACCTCTCACTCGTGGCCTTGTGTTTTGCTCCTCCTTAGGTGCAGCCAGTGACGGACCATCTAGATATTCCCCAGCAGCCGAAAATGAGTGGATCTCAGGTCTGTCTCCCTGCGGTGTACCAGCCCCTTGGTTCCGTGATGCAGAATAGGTTATGTGGATTGTGCTGCATTTATATTTTGTTGTTTTTTGTTTTTTTGTTTTGTTTTTTTTTTGGTTTTGGGTCTCTGCCTGGCCTTACTTATACTGTTGCTCTGGCCTCCTTTTAGGTGGTTCTTTTATTCCTTTGTGTTTTGTTTTTCGGGCGCCACCTCTGGTGGTGCTTAGGGCTGACATCCTGACTCTGTGCTCAGAGTCTCTCCTTTGGGAACCAAGGGTAGTGTTGGGAGTCAAGTTCAGGTCAGCTGGGTGTGTGCAAGCAGCACTTTCCCCGCTGCCCTGTCCTGCCCGTGAAGTGGGGGTGCTGTTGGTGAAGGAGGAAGTGGGCATGGTAAAGCCAGTGTGAGGGCAGCTCAGCCCAAGTGTCTCCGTGACGGGTGTTTCCACATTCAGGGCTCATGCTGGCATCTGGGGTGTGACTTGGAGGCTGGTTTGTTATTGCAGTAAGAAGAAATGGGAACTGCCCCCTGGAAAAAATGCCTGTTGTCAATAAGAGCTACCTGTGGGTTTTGGCATCTTTGGATTTGGGAGATTTCTTGGGGCTCAGAACCTTCAAAAACCTAGACCTGGGCTGACTTCTCTGAGAACTGTTGGACCGTCTGGTCGGTACACAGAGCAGCCCAGGCCTGTGGTGTTCCTAGAACTAGAGGTGTGTTTTCCTGGTACCCAGACAATCATTTAGACAGATGGACACGTTTCCAGATTCACTCTGGTAATGAAAATCCTGGCCTATATACAAGAGTACAGGATGTTTGGAGGCCCTGTGATAATTTGCATTACGTTTGTCCCCATTGTTTAGCATTTTTTCACAGATCCCCCAGCACATCAAGTGGTTCTCTGCAGGAGGTGGGAGGTGGCTATTCCCAGTGCCCAAGCCTTGCAGCTTGAAACTGGCCCCAGATGTGCCAGGGGCTACCGTGCTTCCCCCTTCGGTGCTCAGGCATCCGTGCAGTGATGGTGTTGAGGGTCATACTCAGGCCTTCCGCGTGTTCAGCAACTGCTCTATCACTTAAGGTACCTCGTCGGCCCCTGTTAGCATCTTTTTCAGCATATTATTTTGAAAAAGCGACAGATTTTCAGGAAAGTTGCAAGGATTTGAGGGGGAAATATTCTCTTTTCCCCCCCCTCCTTTTGGTTTTGGGGCCCCACCGGATAGTGCTCAGAGTCCTCGCTCTGGGCTCAAGAGTGACCCCTGGTGGTCCTCGGAGGACCATGTTCAGTCAGGTGATTGATTGATTTTGCTCTTTGGGTCGCACCTGATGATGCACAGGGGTTACTACTCGCTCTGCAGTCAGAAATGACTCCTGGCGGTGCTCAGGGGACCACCTGGGATGCTGGGTATCGAACTCGGGTGGGCCACGTGCAAGGCAAACGCCCTACCCGCTGTGCTGTCGCCCCAGCCCCTGCGGTCAGGTGATTTCAATCGGGCTGGGATGGATGAAAGTTAACTCCTGCACTGCCTCTCCAGTCCCCTTTGCTTTTTCTCATCCCACACTTGCTTGATCATGGTCAGTCTGTGGGTATTTTTTGCTTTCTCCTTCAGTTATTTCAGAGCCGATGTGGTAAGTCAGGTCCTTTTAGACTGGAGTGTTTCAGATCAGATTACGTTTCCTGAGAGTAAGGATTCCGGTTCGTATTCATGGTACAGCTTCTTACGTTGTTGCAGTAGTTGAATCTGCAATTCATCTTCAAGGTTGCTTGCAGTCTTGGTAATTCTCTTTCTGTTTCTCTTGTGGGTTTGGGGTAAGGATGCATACAGTGCTTCTTGAGTCCTGCAGTGCTGGGCATTCCCTGGGGTACCCTGAGAGTGGGGTCGAAGGGTCCTTTTTGGCGGCCCCTGTTGTGTGGGGGTCATGAAGTTGCAGGGATTGAGCTGAGTTGACCATAAGCAAGGCAGACTCTTTGACCCCATTAACATCTTTTCTCTGGCCGTGAGTGCTGTCTCTGGCCTCAGAATAAAAAAGTACGTCTAGGGGGCCTCCCTTGCAGTGTTTTTGCTGTTGGATTTGGTTCGTATTTTTCCTTTTTAGGCCCCACTATGGCTTGGGGGGAATCCAATGGGGTGCCAGGGGTTGAATTGGGGTCAGCACGTGCAAGGCAAGTGTTGTACCGCTGGCCTTGTGCCTTCCTCTTGTGGGGCTTTAGTGCCTAGGGCTCTGACAGTTTGATGCTCAGGTGGGTGGGATGGTTCTCCTTGGTCCAGCAGTTCCGGGGCCTTCCGTCCTCGATTGCATTCTACCCTCTCGGCTCTCTCTGGGAGTAACTGTGTTTAGTCCTGTTGAAGGATCTTTCCTGACAAATGGGCATTTCTCTTGCAAACTTTCAGTTGGTAAAAGGCAGAATCCTTTCTCAGTGTCCTCACAGGCATTTCACAGACTGTTCAGGAGAACACAGGCCAGTTATTCACAGGAGCCTGTGGATCACAGCCTCTCGGGGTTCTTTGTGACTCGTGCACAGCAGATGCACAAATCAAGAGCCCCTCAACTGTGGCCGGGAGTATCCTCTCTGGGGGAAACGGGGGTGCACGGGGAGTACCACGTGCTCTGCTGCGGGTGTGGCGTGTTCTACAAATGTGCATCGGGGAGTGTGGTTGAGGGCTGCTCTAGACTTCCCACTTCCTCCTGCGTGGGCACTTGTCTCAACTGTTGTAAGAGCAGGTCAGGCAGATTGGAATCTTCTGCAGTTGTGGTTTTGTCTGTGTTTTGAAGCTCACGCCACTTTTTTCTTCACAGCTCTGTGGTCCTTGCTGTGGCCAGAGCAGTGGGCAGAAAAGCCTTTTGGTGACAGAGCTGAACTCTGGTGCCTCCTGTGCTCTCCTGCAGTCCCCACTGTTCTCTCTTCCTGTTCTCTCTGTCAGTGTTTTGGGGTCACACCCACCTCAGTACTTCTGGTCATTCCTGGCAGTGCTGGAGGACCATGAGATGCCTGAGATCATGAGAGCATGGGTGTGTCCTGGCGCATATGTAATGACAAGGGAGATGCCTCACAGGCAGGGCATGGCCAAGGCTATGTGGGACAGGAGCAGCCCGGGGCTCCATCCCCTCCTGTCTGTCCCCAGACCTCCAAGTGCCCAAGTCTGTCGCCGGGAGCCAGGGACAGATTCTGCCTTCGGAGGCACAGGCTGTGTGTGTGTGTGTGTGTTTGTGTGTGTGTTTGTTAGAGAGAGAGAGAGAGAGAGAGAGAGAGAGAGAGACTGGGGGGATGAGGGGCGGGGGGTTCCTAGCAAGGAAGGTGATGTCCCTTGGGAAGGGAAACGATTTGCTCCCTGGCTCCCTGCCTGTCCAGACCAGTTGGGAATAGCCTGCTGAGGCTGGAGAAAGGGGTTCTGTCCGGGGAATCACCCCACAGCACTCCCACGTGGCCTGGGTCCCCAGACCTTCCAGCTGGTGGTCACAGATCATCTGGGGACAGGACTTGGGGGTGCATCCTGAGACTCTCCAGCTTGTCTCGGAGCTTCTGGGATCCTGGGTTTCCAGGACCACACACTGCAACGATGGGGTGCGGGTCTTCGGCTCCCTTGAGCCCTCTCCCTTCCCATGTCTCTTCTTCTGCTGCATCTCCGAAGTGTTCGGGGCCCCATTTCTCCCCACCCTGTCACATGAGGGCTGGACAGCCACATCCGGGTCTACAGGAGCCTGCCCTGTGGCCTACTGCCAGCCCTGCTCTCCCCCCTACCCTGGCTCCTCTTGGGGTTCACTCCGTGTCCATGCTGCTTGGCTGCTAGCTCTGTTCCCCGAGTCCCTCTGTCGCTACTCCGGGCTTTGCAAGAACCAGAGCCACATCCAGAGGTGCTCAGGGACCTCAAAGATTCAGGAGAGGTGATGTGCAAGTTCATTAACCCTCAAAGGAAGCAAAATTATTTTCTTCATAGCCCTCTGATAATCTCACTGTAATTCAAATAATTTTTTCTGAATTTTCAGGCTTGCTCTGAGGCTATTCCTATGTATATTCTCATTCCCTCTCCCCGAATCTGTCATGTTTTAATAATTGTGTTACAATATAATGTATTGAAATTTTGTAAAAATCAATCTTTACATTATACAAAAATATGAAAGGAGCATTTGACCTACCAAAATTAGCTAAGTATATAGATTATTACGGATTGTAAAGATTAAGAAAACTCCATATGACACCTTTGTATAGACTTGTGACTTCATCAGTTATTTTGTGAAAATCTTAGACTTACTTTTGTCTTGCAGAAAGCTGTGAGTTGATGCAGTGTTTCTCACATTACTTCCTAACATTTCCTTTTCCATGTCCTACCAGTTGACTCCCTACTTTTATGCAGTCACCCCATTTTCATAAATTTTCATGTGTGACTATTTTGGAATATCCAGGGGACCTATAAGGATTCATCTGGCCCATGTTTGAGGGGAACTGTCAAAGAGTACATATAGATTTTTTTTCTGGATGGCAGACAATTATTAAGCACCAGCTATTGATATGAATGTTTTACATATATATTCAGAAAGTTTTCCACTATAAGTGATGATTATATACAGATAATAGAGGATTTTTAGTACTATAGATTAAATAATTATAGACAATAAGGCAAGACTCTTCACCATATTCATTGCAACCAAAATCTTTATTATTAGACAGTGAGAAATGGCATATTGGGCTAAAAGTTACCTTTTCATAGCTTCTTCAGAGAACCATAGATGATGCTAGGAATCAAAACAGGGTTGGCTGCATGCAAAGTGACTTAACATCTGTACTATTTCTCTGACCATGAAATTTTGTTATTTGTTAGGTTTTAACTTTAATATTTTCATAGTATAACTTATTCTATTAACCAGAATCCTCCAGTATTAGAAATCTGTTGCTGTTAATTTTCTATGTTAATAAATCGATGGTTTTTTTAAATTTACTTTATTGTATTTTGGATAGCTCTGAGTTTTTATCCTCAGAAAAATTCTAAGAATATTAAATAATGTTCAAGAGATCAATACTTTTTAGAAATTTTGATAGTCTTTGTAGTGAAATACATCCCTTCCCGCCAAATAAGCACTTCTAGGAGTGATCCTTGAGCACAGAGCCAGGAGTAAGCCCCAACTACAGTCAAGTGTTACCACAAAAAAAACAAACAAAAAATCCTAATAAAGTAGAATTACCAGTAGTACTATTATTTGCTACCTTTTATAATTTTGCTAATTTATTAGGGTTTTGAAAAAATAACAAAGCAAACATTGCCAAAGAAAGAAATAAACATAAAATTGTCATGTTTTAATTGTGTTGTGAATTGTCAAATAATTTATGGCCATATAGATAGGGTTAGGGTTCATGTCTTTGCATATACCAGATCCATAATCTATCTCTGACACTACATAGAGTCTTAACCAGAGCAATTGTATCCCAGGAGACACCCAAGGATGACTGGTAATTTCCAACATTGCAGGAAATGAGCAAGTACCATATCCTCAGACCCTACCATTGAATGATAGTCCAGGTTGGCTGAGTATCATTGGGACTTGCTCCCTGACAACTCACCCCCAAACTTGGGAGGCCCCAAATCCTATAACAAGTTTAATAAAGATGTGCAAGATAATGGAATAAAATTCAGTAACATTCTTGTACACTATTAGGTACCAAATTAGAAACTATATTTTAAATGTGATATTTTATTCTTTGTATATGCTTGGCACCAAAATATTAATTAAACACAATAGTACTACATACTCATATATTTTAGCAATTTCTCAGACTCATTCTTATAAATAATTTTATATGAGTAAGGACATGTTCTGTACTCGTCATGATTTTATTTGATAGGTACATAAACCCCACTTATGCACTTAGAATAAAATGATTAGAGACTACAAAATCAACACAGAATTCAATGGCCTTTCTAACCACCAAGAATAAGTAATCTGAAAAATAAAGAGACAGATGATTTGTACACTGAAAGCTGTAATATGGTATTGTTGAATTTAATTTAAAAAGACATACATAAATAAAATTATCAGGCATAATGGGCTGAAGACTTATTAAGTTTCACATTAAGCTTAACAATAACTTTAGGGTGGTAGCCCCACACAAATTGATCTATTTATTAAATGCATTCCCTAGCAGAGTATCAATTATTTTTCAACAGAACAAAACCCAACATAATATTCACATGGAATCTAAAGAACACAAGGGTCAAACGTGAGGCTCAGTGGTGCCTTTCATGCTTAAAGCATGGCTCCAGTCCTTAGCACTACTCCGCCAAGAAGAAGACTTTGAAATCAAATTAGTTTTTAATCTTTAAAAAAATACAAGAACAAAGTAAGAAGAAACATGCTTCTGGATTTCAAGCTGTATTTCTAGGCCACAAATATAGCAAGAAACCAGTAGAATATTGTTTTATTTTATTTAACAATTTATTTCTATGATATTTCAATATATTATATTTACATGATTCATATTCTATTTTGTTTCAATGATTTCACCCTATTCAACAATTTATTTCAAGGATACTACCACAAAAACAGATAGAGGACAACAAAATAGAATAGAGAAACCGAGGACTAAACTCTTGAAAAGTCAATTGACTTTCAAAAAGGGTGAAAGAATGTACCATTTAGTGGACAAAGTGTTTTTTTTTAATTAATAATGTTGAAAACTGAGTATCCACATAGAAAAGAATGAACCCATACCCTTTCCTTTAAATTAACACAAGTCAACTTAAAATGGATCAAAGATCTAAATGCTTTTGTCTAAAACTGTTTAGAAGAATACAAAAGGGAAATATTTATGAAATTGGATTTAGATATTATTATTTGGATTTGACATCAAGAGTGCAGCAAACAAAATAAAAATACTGATAAACAGGTCATCAAAGTGAAAAACTATTATAATTTTGAACTATTCTCTTTTGGGCAGGGTATTGTTAGAGATTGAGCCCAGATCTTGTCCATGCAAACATATACTTTACCACCTTAGCCACATCCTTGATCTCAAAACTATTGTTTTAAGTCAGAAACTATCAAGCAATAAAGTGTAATCACCAACGTTGGTTTAGTATCTGGCACCCATATTGTTTCCTGAACTCTGCTACAGTGCTCCCTGAGTGCATAGCCAGGAGTAAGCACTGAGCACTGATGGTCCTTGTTCAAACCAAACCAAACCAAACCAAAACATTAACTGGAAAAGTTACACACACACACACACACACACACACACACACATACACATATGCCTGTGCGTGCACACACGGTTACTATTCTTCTATGATTAAACTTTCAGCTTATTATAGCAAGGATGGAACTAATGAGGCACAGTAACTCTGTACACCCATACTATCTACCTTAATACTATTGCAATCATCATATCTGTAGCACTGTCTTGTAGCACTGTCTTCACGTTGTTCATCAATTTGCTCCAGTGGAAGGCAGTAATGTCTCCAGTGTGAGACTTGTTACTGATTTTGGCATATCAAATACGCCACGGGGAGCTTGCCAGGCTCTGCTGTGAGGGTAGGATACTCTCAATAGCTTGCTGGGCTCTCTGAGAGAGATGGAGGAATTGAACCTGGTCAGCCACGTGCAAGGCAAACGCCCTACACGCTGTGCTATTGCTCCAGCACGTATAGTGTTAAACTGATTAACACTGCACTGCACTGTCCTCCTGTTGCTCATCGATTTGCTGGAGCAGGCACCAGTAACATCTCACAACAAATTGTGAGACTTGTTACAGTTCTTGGCATATATGTCATGGGTAGCTTGCCAGGCTTTGCTGTGCAGGCGAGATACTCTCGGTAGCTTGCCAGACTCTCCGAGAGGGGCGGAGGAAACGAACTTGGTCGTCGGCGTGCAAGGCAAATGCCCTACCCGCTGTGCTTTTCCTCCAGTCCTGATTAACATTAATATAGCTTAACTAAAGTTCAGTAATTCAATTTTATAGAGCTGTCTATAAGACAGGGAATTGGATATTAGTGTCGGTCTGGTAGAGACATAATTCTGAAACTAAAATACTTTTTTAATGTTCAGGCCATAGAACATAATTCATTGTTCTGTTTCTTCCTTTCTTTTTGTTTTTCAAGGCGAAGATGTTTCCCAAATACCCTGTGACTCCACTTTCATTTAAACACTTTATTAGGGGTTGAAAAGGAAGCTCAAAAAAGGTGGAATATAGATCTTATATGCATGAGATTCCAAGTTTGGTCCTTGGTATAACAAGACCCCTCTGTGGTCCATTGGGGTAGTCCTGATAACTCCTGACTTTTGCTGGACCTCAGCAATAATGCATCATTATCCAGAACACAGGACCTTCAAGACTGCATATCCTGGTTCAGTGTCATAGGGAGTGGTTACTCTTGTACAAATCTGGCCATTTGCAGAGTCTTTACTCAACAGACTCTATGCTTTTTGAGTATATTCCTTATTACACTCAGAATATGATAATTGTTCAACATCCTAGTTCAACATCAGGCTTAAAACTATTAGGAAACTGACCAGGAAAAAGAAAAAAAAAACAGAATGAAAACATGGTGCATGAGAGACTCATAGGAGGCTTTGAGAAACTGCAGTATTCCTAGAAACTAAGAGAGTGTGAGCATGTGCAAAAAAATACATGATATGGTCCTTATATATCATCAAATATCACTTGTTTTCAATCCTCTTGACATAGGATTGATATCATCTCACGTAATGACAAGTGAGGTGATATCTCACTGGTTGTTACTTGCAAGTCATATTGAACGTTTTATAAATGTGTAAGTAGGCTAACTGATGATTTTATGTAGAATATCTAGTAATGTCTTTAGTTATTTTTCTAATTAGTCAATGTTATTACTAGGAACTTGTGAATTATTTATGTAGTTTGAATATCAGGCCCTTGCAAGATCTCTCTCTCTCTCTCTCTCTCTCTCACTCTCTCTCACTCTCACTCTCACTTTCACTCTGTGTGTGTATGTTTGTGTGTGTGTGTAAACATTTTCTTTCAATATCTGGAGCTGCCTTCTTGTTTTGAAGATAGTAGTTTCACCGTGTAGGAGAGCTTTACATCTCTTATTTCTTTATTCTTGCTTTTGTTTCTTTAGTCTTGTCATTGAAGCTAAATATACAAACACCCTTCTGATTGTGAGATTCTGGAGTATTTTGTGGCTTCAAATCTAATATGTAAGTCATTATATTGCTTTGAATTAAAAGATTTTTGCATGGTATTAGACAGTAACCAAGTTTGAAAAATGTGCTCTCTGGTGATTTCTAATATCATTTATTGTTTTATGATTTCCTTTTTTAAATGGACATTCTTTGCTTATTTTTCACAGGTCAGATATTTGCATCAAAAATTGTAAATACCGTTTCCTCAATAAAAAGCTTTAAGTAGACAAATGGAAATTTAATAAATGATTCAGACATAATCTTACTGTGGCAAAGATTAAAAGGCAATTTAGTTGAGTAAGTACAGTCTTCTCAATTGTTAATAGTTCTAGAACAACTGGGAACCCAAATGCAAAAAATAATAAATCTTCATCTAACCTCAGATTCTATCCAGAAAAAGCTTCTCAAATTGGTTCCCAAATATAAATGCAAAATCTAGAACTCTGAAACTTTTATAGCTATAGAAACAGAATTTGTGACCATTAAGTAATGAGTTTTACACAAAACAAAAATCACGATGAATGAAAAGACTAAAACATGCATCACTTTAAAAAATGTGTTAGCAAGGGGGTTAGAGGGGCAAATATATAAATAAACTGTAGCAATTTTTCAGTGTGCTTGAAGAAAACTGAAATAAGCAGTACCATATTAAAACTTTAATTCCTTCATAGAGTTCTTTCTAAATCACAAGCCTTTAGACATTACACTAATATAAAGCGGGACCTTTGGGGATTATAATATTTCAAAGTAGGTTCATCAAGTTTGACAAATTGGCCTCCTGTGGCAGAGGAAGTTGACAATGTAGTAGTTATTTAGTAGGAGCAGAGATTATTCAAGAATTTCTGTACCTTCCTCTCAATTTTGTTGCAAACCTAAAATTTGTCTTTAAAATTCTAAATCTGTATTTTTATGGAGGATGTGAGGGACTCTACAAATAGTGCTCAGGAGACCCAGGGACCTTCCTAGTAATTCTTAGTCAACCAAATTGGCAATTCAATGCAAGGTCCCAAGAGTGCAGTGCTGCTCTGGTGGGCATTGCAGGGGTTTTACTCAGACCAACCTGGCAATTGCTATAGTTTATATTTTATATTTGCAGACCTTTAGGACTGCACCCGAAAAGCTCTGGGAGCCATGTGAAGCTGGGCATTGAACCTAGGTTGGAGGCATGGATTCTAACTGCTGTGCTATCTTTTGAGTGTTAGCACATAGATGATCTAATTAGGTTTTTCAATGCATTTAATCAAATGAGTAGTAAGTGATCTCTTATGCACTCTCATTGTTGAAAAATTCTCATGTGTGTGGCAAAATGGGGCTGGAGCGATAGCACAGCAGGTAGGGCATTTGCCTTGCACACAGCCAACAGGCTGACCCAAGTTCGATTCCTCCGCCCCTCTTGGAGAGCCCGGGAAGCTCCCAAGAGTGTCTCGCCCTCACGGCAAATCCTGGCAAGCTACCCATGATGTATTCGATATGCCAAACACAGTAACAACAAAGTCTCACAATGCGGACATTACTGGGCCCGCTTGAGAAGATCTATGAACAGTGGGAGGACAGTGACAGTGACTGTGTGGCAAAATGGATTTCAGTGTAATCCATTTTGGTGCAATACTCACCAAAATACAAATGACATAAAATATGAAGAGAAAAAACGCTCAACTATCTAGAAGGGCACCTGAGATTGAAGGATATTGGAGATCTTAAATCTTTACCATTACAAAGTATGGACGCTCTCAATGGATGTATAATTTCTGCTAATTGTTGTGCAATTCTCTGTCGACCAATGAGGCAAGACAATGTGGCTACTTTTAGGGCACTTTTCTGCCCTCTTCTGAACTGTGAGCCTGTTGCCAATAAAGCTCTCTCCTCACCAGGCCCTCCAGTAGTAGTGGAACTGGCTTAGCTGTGTACAAAGTAAACTCCTTCCTTGCTACCCTATTTTTATGGCTTCTAGGAAGACTTCTTTTCAGGCACTTTCAATGCTATTTTCTTTGAATTTATTTGTAATCATGTTCATATTTTATACACTTGACAACAGCTTAAGTAAATTTTACTGAAAATATAACTCAGAAATAGAAATGAAATAAACTGAAACAAAACAATATAAATTATTATTCTGTCAGGTTCAGATATGAAAGAGAAAAGATTTAACATTTATTAAATAGTTCTCTTAGAGCCATTATGAAAATTATTTCTAAAGAAATATGCTTATATAGTAGACATCAGATTTCCAATTCACTTGGAGCAAACAATTACATTTAGGGTTTTTGTTTATTTTTTTTTCCTAAAAAAAATTGGTTGGCCAAGCCCTCAGGGTTTACTCCTGACTCTACTCAGGGATCATTCCTGGCGACATTCAGGAGAGCACATGCAGTGACAAAGATCAAACTGGGGTCAGCTGCATTCAAAGAAAAGTGCTCTACCCTCTGAACTATCTTTCCATCCCCAAGAAGTTCTCACATTACTTTTATCCAAGGTCACACAGTCAAATATTGGAATCTAACGTTTTTTGACTCTAGTGCCATGAGGAAAGAGACTTCATGAATGAGCTGTTGCAATATACACTTTTAATACTATTTTTCGATAAATTGGGCCTTTCTTTGGGCTTTAATTGCACTAAGATGGAAATTTGTCTAATCATTCTTAATTTCTATTTAAGCTATTTGACACTCTGATTTTCATGAAAAGAGCCACCGTATGTTTTAGTTCTTATTAAAGTTGTTATGCTGCTAGTCATATGTCACATCACTGAATTGCTTCTCTATCTACTCACCCTTTTCTGGAGTGTGTTTTAGCAGTTTATAATTTGATTATTTCTCTCACCTTTGCTCCAGGGTTCTTTGACACTCAATCTCCTGTTCCTCCACTGGCTACTCTAATCTGTAAACTTCCTCTGGCTTCCTTCTTTGTAACTTTAATTTCTTCTTAGAGTCCTTTCTAAGTCACAAGCCTTTAGGCACTATCAGCCTGCTACAAGCAAGTACTTGCCTATGAGCATAAGAGGACAATTTAGAAAGAGACAATCTCTAATTAGAGAAAAATCTAACGGAAGGACAAGAGCTACTTTTCATTCTCTGGGTCCTAATTAATCTTAACTCAAAATGATGTCCACTCTTCAACCAATGGTTAAGGAGTTTCCTGTGTCCCTCTGGCCTTAATTAACCTTAGTTTCACATATCAAGGTGACACTTATTGAGAAGTGTCTGCGTTAGATGTATCAGTAAAAGGTAATCTGACAGTGACACTGATCCCCAAACGCTGACTAGTTCATATGGTAACAGACAAATTGACCCTAGAATTTCACATATCCAGGAAGTTTTAGCCTAGCATTGGTCATTGTTAGCTTTCTGCTCACTGACTTCAGAAAAAAGCATGGGTTTCAAATAAAAAACTTTGTGAAAGCAGCCAAAGGAACTGAAGTGTATAGCAGAGAGAGGCAGAAAAGAGAAATCTGTCTCCTGTCTGTAAAAGCATTCTGGAAATGTCACGAATGCTACATTCTGAGCCTTTATTAATAATAAGATGATTGTGTAAAGCAAGTGGGAAGGAAAAAGAAAATATTTGTGGACAAGTAGTAAAAGTCTAGTGAAACCAATAAAATGGTCCAGAGTGAGTAAGGCAGGTAGGCCGATTGCTTTGCAGAGTCAGTCTGGGTTCCCTGGCACCACATACGGTTCACTGAGAACTGCCAAGAGTGATCCCTGAGTGCTGAGCCAAAAGTTAACCCTGAATACTGTTTTATGTACCTCCTTCCCAAAACAAACAAACAAACAAGGGAAAGTATAATCAATCCTGCTAAATCCTAATTTTTAATTTCTTCGTTATTTTTAAGGTTTAAGGGCTAAATTCAGAAGTTTGTTTATTGTGTTTTTGTTTTTTAGTCACTGTGATTTTAAATACTGTAATGGCTTCATGCATACAATGTTCCAACTACACCCTCCATAGGAGTGTTTCCACCCTTACCCTTGTCTCTGGTTTCCTCTTCTCATCCCCCCACCCATCAGCCATCGCTCCACCTTGATAAACTCAGTACTAGTTCAGATCTACAGTTCCATAGTTCTGAGTTTACAGTTCTGCAGAGCAGTGTTGAACAGTGAGGAGATTGTTTTGTGATTGCAATATTTTGGAGTTATTTTTGAAGTGTCGATATGGTCACAAAATGGCTCATTTAATTTTTGGGCCATTTGTAAATGGGTATGAAAAGAACAGACAGAAAAGAATGGGCTGGAACAACAGTATAGCTGCTATGTGTAGAACAGTACAACAGTAGGGTGCTCACCTTGCATGTGGCTAACCTGGTTCAATTTCTAGCACCTCGTACGGACTCCCAAGAACCATCAGGTGTGATTCCTGGGCATAGAGACTAGAGTAAGCCCTGAACATTGCTGGGTGTGGCCCAGAAGCAAGAAAAAAAGAAAACTATAGTATAATGACTATTAAACATAATCTTATTTAAATAGTCCACTTATAAAGTAATACATTTGTCTGGAAAAATTCAAAACAGCATAAAAACTGCTTAGTCTCAGCATTTCCTTTTGCAACTTCTGAGTGTTGAATCAAAACTGTAAAGGTCTTCCAATTCTTAGGAGCATTTGTATTTTTATAATTTTAGTTTTTGACGTATTTGCTTTTGATTTTGAAAGGTGTTCTCTAGAAATAGAACAGGTGTCTGTTTCTTGTATTCTGATGCTCTGTTGATGCCACTCCATTTAATCTCAAGCTGTGAAAAAGTGTGTCCATGAGTGGCTGTGATGTACTCTCCCAATCGCTCTCCACTTCCAGATATTCTCTCATTTTTGTGACTCTTTATTTTGCACATGACACTGAGAATTGGATTCTGTAATCCTGAAAAAGTAAGTTGTGTTTTTATTCTAATAAGAAATTTACATAGTTAACATAGAGTTAACTTTCACAAGATTTGAAATGTCCTTACTCAAGGACATGATATGTTTCTGCATGTGAAGTCCATTAAAAATGTTTTTTCCAATTTATTTTCCAATATAGTATAGTCTTGTACACTGCCATAGACTTATCTAGGTTACATTGGTTTATAATAGAATAAATGTTTATATGGTTATATATTTAGGTGTACAATATTAACACATGTGTATAGTCAGTATCCTTTACCACTGTTCAGAGGAAGAGAATTTCAGCCCTCCCGCTTCCATCACACTTAGGTAACCATAACTCTATCCACAGGGTCTAAGAATGTATTTTCATTGGACAGTGTTCTGTCTTTTTTTACTTGATTTGCTTCTTTGCATACAAGCTATTAATGAGACCATCTGGTATTTGTCTCTTCCTTTCTGACTAACTCCACTTAAAATAACAAATTTAGTTTTATCCATGCTGTAGCAAAAAATAAGATGTCATCTGTATCTCACTGTGACTCAATAAAAACAAGTAAGACATCATCTTCTGCTATAATCCATTTGTTTTTGTATTGGAACCTCTCCTGACTGTGCTCTGAATTTACTCTTGGATTTATACTCAGGGATCACGCCTTGCAGGGCTCAGGGTGCAATTTGGGGCGACAGGAATTGTACCCAAGTAGGTTGCATGCAAAGCAAGTGGCCTACCTACTCGATATTTTCTCTCCATCCCCTGTTGTTATTAATTTTACAATACTTTCTATGATATATTCAAATTTTCTAATATAATTATTTTCATTCAACTTATATAAATGTTAAATATAACTGTGGGTTTTCTTAGAGTATTATTGCAGTATTTCCTATAGACTTGTTTGTTTTATATTCATTGCTGTCACTTTCTTTCCAGAAGTTTGATGTTTATTTTATTTTCCATTTGAGACAGATATGTCTTTTTTTAATGTAGAGGTACTGCTATTTATTCAGCCACTGATTAGGCTGATTGAGTTGTGCATAAACTCCACCTTACTTTCTTTCCCCATTTTTTATAATTGTATTTATTGAATCACCTTGAGAGCAGTTACAAAGTTTCCAGCTTTAAGTTTCGGTCATACAATGAAACACCCATCCCTTCACCAGTGCCCATTATCAACCACCAAAATCCCCAGTGTATCCCCATCCCTCACCCTCCCCCTACCTGTGGGGCAGATAACCTCCAAATTACTCTCTCTATACTTTGATTACATTCAACATTTTGACACCACATTCACCATTATTATTTGGGATTCTACCCCAACACTCAGATCTGCCGAAAAGGCAACAGTAGACAATTTGTTTTCTATTGCTGGTTATGAAGAGCATATGATGTAGCGTGGCTGCAGTAGTGGCTGCGTGATTTTGAAATTTCAAAATTTTAACAATTAAATTCAGAGGGATTTCTTACCAAAACCTGCTGGGTTCCGAGATTTGTTCCTGAGTCTCTGGGATCATGGCCATTAAGCGTCTTGTTCAGGAGCCAGAGAGTCCGTTCGTGGGTGGCAACTTGGGGTCTCGTTGGGATGGGGAGGAAAGGGCCAGCTCTACCACCATCCCATGAGGCCCCATGTGTCTCATCACTGAGGGCCCAAACCTGACTGGCCTCTGGAGGATGGCGGCCACCGGGCCACCAGGGGGAACAGGCCAAGGCACGAAACCTATTTCCACCTGGGGTGGCCCAGCACTGGTAATGTACTGCAGGGACTGGACGCATTTCTGCCAAAAGCCTTTGGGTTTCGAGATTTGTTTCTGAGTCTCTGGGATCGTGACTGTTAAGTAGCTTGATCAGGAGCCAGAGAGGCCATTCGTGGACGGTGACTTGGGGTCTCATTGGGACAGTGAGGAAAGGGCTGGCTCTACCCCCATCCCGTGAGGCCCCACGTGTCTCGTCACTGTGGGCCCAAACCTGACTGTTCATTGGCCTCTGGAAGATGTGGCCACTGAGCCGCCTAGGGGGAGCAGGCGGAGAGACAACACCCTTTCCCCCCAGGATGGCCCGGCAACAGTAACCTACTGCGCTTTCCGGACACATTTCTGCCAAAAGCTGCTGGTTTTGAGATTTGTTTCTGAGTCTCTGGGATCATGGCCGTTAAATAGCTTAATCAGGAGCCAGAGAGGCCATTCGTGGGCACTGGACACTTGTGGACTCCCGCTTCAGTGTTCAGACGTACTCTCACAGCGGCTCCTCTTCTCAATTACCTGTCCTTGATATTTCCTCTTTCCTGATTGATCATGTCAGCTAAGGAATAATATTTTTCAAAGCTTTTCATGAGATTTCTTATCCCTAAACTTAGGAGTTAAGGAAAAGCAGCATGTACTAATAGAGGAAAATATTCAACTAGAATATGGTAAGCCTTATTTTAGCTTGAGGTTCACATTTGCTGTGTGATTTTAGACAGTGACTTTCTTTTGCTCACAGACAAAGTGCTTTTCCTCATTGATTACATTATATTTTGTACATGATAAACAACCGCAAATATATGTTTATATATGAGTGTTCACTCTCTGTGTTTCTTTTTCCTTTTAATAGTGATTTCTACATGATATCCATGAAAAAAAGTAAATCAGAGACCATATTTTGACAGAAACAGAAAAGGTAGTTTTGGTAGAAAACCTAATATCTACCAGGATGTTTTATCTGTAGCGGTCTCTCCACTTGTATTTATAATTTAGTAGTTTAAATTTAGTGCTATTTCAAAGTCATTATCATGTGTCTTTTAAGGTTTTTTTTTAAGAAAGCAAACAACTCTGTTCTTACTGGGTCAAAAAGGACTTTCCACTCCTCCAGGGTCTAACCATTACAAAGTGATATACCTCAGTCTAAATGAACTGATCTTTTCTTTCAGATAACTTCAGGAACCCAACCAATTCATTGCCTGGGGCCCATTATAAACTACGGTAGCATGAGATTTCCCCCTTGCACAGGCAGGGTCTGCGCCCCTCTGTCAGCATGAAGCAGCTTCAGAAGATGGACCATCTACCACTTTCCCTTAATGATTTAAGGTGGTGATGATGTAGGCAGGTAGACAGGGAAGGCCTCCTCCCAAGGAAATGGCAAAAGCCAGCCCTGCAGCAGCTTGGGCCTGGCTGGGACTGGAACAGGTATCACTTAATGGGGGTTTATGTGCAGCAAAGAATGCTGCTTCTATGCTGATCACACAGGGGTGGTTCGTGACTCCATGGCCAAGCTACGGGAAGGCCTTGAACAGCGCTGAAGAGAAAGGGAGGCCACGGAGGGTTGGTGGAGTCATGGTTCATTCAGTCTCCCTGGCTAACCACCCTCCTCTCCACCCTGGCATGCCCTCTGTCAATCCTCCTGATCATGGTGACCACAGGACCCTGTATCCTAAACCGGCTGGTAAAAAGTGCATATATTCTGTCCAACTACTAGTCCTGAGGCAACAATACCAGGCGTTGCCACCTACTGAGGAGAGTTACTCTTCGGTATAGTAATCATGGAGGAAGATTCCTCAGTATGGAGCAGAGAAAGGGAGGAATGTGAGGAACAAGTCTAGATAGCTTTTTCAGATCCTCTTTACAGGAACCCGCAATGCAAAATAACTTGTTTTTCTGCCCCTGAGCAAGGAACTCTGAAACAGGTGCCCCGAGTTGCAAGTCATGAGAAGCGGGGGGCGGGGGGAAATCAGACCAGATAACCAGATCTCTTTCATAAGACTCATTTCACAAGACCCAGGACTGCCCTAAAAATCAGGGCGTTCCTAAGTACTGACGCAAATGCTGATCTTTAAACTATAGGCTAAGGAGTGATGTACTTTTAAATGGATTGATTAGGAAAGTATGTGTTGTTACAAATCTATTGACTATGAATTGCGTGGGCTCTGCTGTAATGGCCATTGGAGGCTTATATAAGATCTCCATTGGAGAAGCTCGGGGTCTTGCCCCCTGCTGGACCTGCGCGTCTGCATAGGTGGCTCGACCCTGGCTAGCCAGTCTTACAATAAACCCTGCTTGCTGTTCGCAGTCCCCGGAGTCTCTTTGTCAATAAAGGGAGATTTTGATTCACACCCTAACAACTTATAGAGTTCAACCACTAAATATTAATTCCCCTCTCATAGCTCACAAAACATAATTTTCTCCTAGTTTCCTTCTTCTCACCTTGGAGCTCCTCAATCTTTTGTTCAGCTTCTTTTACTTGACTGTTCAGAGCATCTATTAACTTTTTTTTTATTTTACTTATCATGTTTTTCATTTCTGTTATTTCTGTGATAGCTTTTCATTTTGACTCTCATACTTTCTTGCACTTTGGTGACTACTATGTTTTAGATGCCAGAGCTAGAAACTTATAGCACAGCCTGTAGGGCATTTGCTTTGCAAGCGGCCAACCTGGCCG
The DNA here is from genome assembly GCF_029834395.1 of Sorex fumeus. Classification (NCBI taxonomy): domain Eukaryota; kingdom Metazoa; phylum Chordata; class Mammalia; order Eulipotyphla; family Soricidae; genus Sorex; species Sorex fumeus. The sequence continues at coordinate 11,814,259 of NW_026606098.1, forward strand.
ACCCGAGTTCGATTCCTCTGCCCCTCTCAGAGAGCCTGGCAAGCTACCGAGAGTATCTTAACCAGCACGGCAAAGCCTGGCAAGCTACCCGTGACAGGTTCAACATGCCAAACACAGTAACAATTGTCACAATGGAGATGTTACTGGACCTGCTTGAGCAAATTGATGAACAATGGGAGGACAGTGACAGTGATAAATGATATAGGCAGTACATTCTATTATATTAAATGATTTGAATTTTCTTATTCATATAGGTTAAAATCATATAGAAATTAATTATTAGAAATTTGTTGATATATCTTCTGATAATTTCATTTGCCTTTCTTTAAGTTTTGTTGGAGCAAGAATATGAAATAAACTTGTTATGTACTTGCAAGTGGCCTGGCTGAGGGATGGCAGACACTGGTGGTAGGATTGCTGTTGTGACATTGTATGTCAGAAGCAATTCTATTATGAATAGTTTGGTACATATCAGTGTCTCTCCGTATATGTATATACACACATATATGCGTACACATATGTACACATATATGTATTCTTTCCTTGTTGTATGTGACAACTACAATTTCACACATTTTTTTCCAGGTGCAGAGAGTTTCCCATCATTAGGGACTGTGTACTTGTGCGCTTATAAAATTCACATAGAAATCTTTAGTAAGAATTTGGAAAGTGATTAGGGCAGGAGAGTGGAATTTTCTTGGTGGAACTGAAGTCCTCATAATTGCAGGAGAGAACTTGCTTCTCTGTGCCGTTCCATGACTGAACCTAACAAGAAGTCAAGGCAGCAGGACACAAGGCAGTAGAGCACTTCCACTAAAACCTCACCAAGAACTTGGACTTGTAGAACTGTGAGAAGCAAATGTTTGGTGTTGCATGAACTGTTTGTTCAGTCGGAGATGCTGAGACTGATATAGGCAGGTAGATAGGAAAAGGCCCTTGGCAATGAAACCTGGATTAACAAAGTTTCATGAAAGAATTCTAGGATGCATCCACCTTGTGGATACAGAAAACAAAGACCTGGTAAGACAATTGCAGACACTGAGGATATAGGGCCCCTCCCCATGAAGTTCCTCAAGCCCTCAGACCTCTCCCTTAATCTGATTAAAATGTGATCCAGTCCAAAGAAGACCATCACCACTCCCAAACTCCCTAGTAATATCCTTAGCAACGGGCCCAGGGGGCGGGGGCCGGGGAGGAGGTGGTTGGAGAAACCCTATACAGGCCACCTTGAACAAAGGAAGCGCCCCCATATGCTGCCTGAGCTCATGTGCTGCTTGCGCCCATGTGGCCATGCTCTCTCTTGAGTATGATACTCTCTCAATCTCTCCCCCTCCACACCCTAAAAATCCTCCAAATACAATCTATTTATTTCACTGCTTGTCTACTCCTGAAATTCCTTTCTGCAAGGCGAGTCAAGAACCCAGTAACCCTGGTTCCCAGGTGGCAGAGGCAGTAGGAGAGAAAGTGACTGTTTTTCTCCTCCCTGCTTCAAATAAATCACCCGTCGGGCCCACCGATATCAAGACAAGGAACACAAAAGAAATTTATGTCATGGAGGACCCTGTGACAAAGGAAGAGAGCCCCAAAATCTCCTTTATTAATCATGGTACATCTAAAGGGTGCAATACATTGATGTCCTCAAAAGGAGTTACAGAAAGAAAACTGAGGCAGCAAAACATACATTGTATCCTTGAGTCAGTAGGCAAGTAGTTTTGGAAAAAACTTTGGGAGGGACATTTTCCTGGTGGATAAAGATAATTGTCATCTAGGTTTTAAAAATAAATTGGAAATTTTTGTGACGATATTTTAAATGATATTTTCTGCTTCTTGTGTGATTTTCTGAACTTGTATACTCTATTTAATAACTGCTGTTTGATGACTAATATTCAGAGGTATGAATGAGAATAATGATGTCATTTCCTTGTGATTGTTCTTTAGAACATATACTGGCTACCAAATGCAATCACATTTATTAAATTTTCTGCTTGTTATGTCAGTTACTGGTAAATCTTCTGTTTTATGGACTGGTAAATTATACACTCAAAAATCACCTTCTGTTGCATTTTTTGATTAGTAGTTTTTGCTAAAATTGAATTTCATTTTCATATTGTACATATGACACAAATTATTAATAAACTATTGTACTGTTTTCTTTGTTGTGTTTGGGGACGACATTCACTGTTGGTCAGGGTTTTGTCTTGCAGCTGCTCTCATATTTTTCTCCCATATGTTTCAACAAGCACTGCCATGCATAATTACTGAGTGTCGAGCCAGGAGTCAACTCTGAGAATTTTGGGGTGCCTCCACAAACAATAAGATCTTATGAAGTACCCACTGTAAACAAGCCACAGTTTTAAGCATATTAAGAGGCATTAGTTAATAATATTTTGTTAGAAATGCTCTAGCATCAAAGATATAAGATCAGAGAGATAGTATGTGGGTAATTGTCTCCCATGAAGGCAAGGGGAGGGCCAGAAAGGGGCGGTATAATGGGGAGATTGGTGGTGGGGAATGTGCACTGGTGGAGGGATGGGTGTTTGAACATTGTATGTTTGTAACTCAAACATGAAAGCTTATAACTGTATCTCACGGTGATACAGTAAAATAAAATTTACAAAATATAAAGATTCAGTCAAGAGAACTCTCAAAAAAAAGAGAAGACAAGAGAATAAAGAAAAAGTGATTCAAAATAATTTAGAGTCCCATCCCTTCCCTGCCCCAATGGAGCTAGCCCCAGCAGACAAAAACCTCCAGAACTTGAAAGCCATGATCATGGCCACTATCTGCCATTGTGGACTAACCTCATCTATGAGTGATCTGCAGAAAAACTCAGGTATGCGGGACTTCTGACTGAAAACTCCAGGCTCAATGAAATCAGAGAATGGATGACCTCTCCCCAACTACCCCTGTTCTCAGCAGCTTGGCAGTCACAACCACAAACCACCTCTGGCGCCATATAATCTCATCAATGGCCTTGATCCAGAGACTCAACAAGGAATCTCTCAGAAGAGAGCACAGAACAATACACCATAGAAATGCCTCCAGAACCCATGCCAGCCTGTTTTATTCAGGGCATCCCAGAGGGGGGTGGGGTGGTCCAATGGAGCCAGCCCCCACCAGTCAAAAACTTCCTTCCTCCTTCCTTCCTTCCTTCCTTCCTTCCTTCCTTCCTTCCTTCCTTCCCTCCTTCCCTCCTTCCTTTTTTCCTTCCTTTCTTTATTCCCTTCTTCCTTTCTACTTTCCATCATTCCTTCCTTCCATCCCTGTTTCCTTCCTTACATATGCCTTCTTTCTTTCTTTTTTTCTTTCTTTCGTTCGTTCTTTTCCTTCCTTCCTTCCTTCCTTCCTTCCTTCCTTCCTTCCTTTCTTTCTTTCTTTCTTCTCTTTTTCTTTCTCTTTCTTTCTCTCTTTCTTCTTCTCAGTCTACTTTCTTTCTTCCTTTTGCTAATTAGGGATCAGCAAAAATTTTCTATTGAAAAAACTACACCTAGTCAATTAGTTATGCTTTGAGGATCTGTCTCTATCTCTTCACATCTCTGCAGTTGTAATATGAAATCCGTCCCTGGCCACGTGGGTGATTCTTCCCCAGCAAAGGTCCTGATTCTGTCTTTGCACTGAATCCTACTGGCTCATCTTTTTTTCACTTCTAAAACATATTTCTGCTCCAGCACTGAGGAATAATGTAGGGCTTAATATATTAATATTCCATGTGACTGACCCTGGTTCTATCACCAGCAACACATGTGGTCCCATGAGCACCACCAGGAGTCACTCCAGAGCACAGAGACAGGAATACCTGATTTGGCTACTCCAAATCCTCTCTCTACACACACACAAACACAAACACACATACATAAAACACACACACACTTTCTCGGCTATCCCGGTTGATAATACAGTGAGTAGGGTGCTTGCCATGTATGAAGGCAATCCTCAAGGGTTCAAGGGACCACACGTATTGGGATGGCAGGGATTGAATGGAGGTCGACCATGTGCAAGGCAAGGGTGTTTCCCACTGGATTATCACTTTGATCTAGATGACACAATTTTAAATGACAACTTATTTCAAGTATTTCTTGTGTTCTTTCTGATTCTTTTTAGATGTCCCCAATTACCCCACCGTACTTGGGATTTTCTAACAGATGGCATAATTTGTTGATCACAAGAATTGGTTACAATCTGTCTAAATTGTTTCTCATCTGCCAAATCCAGTGGTCACTTTGAACCTCTATTCAGCAGCTGTCACTCACAGAGAATGAGATAAACACAGAAGTAGACAAACACGTGGGTTGGCCAAGCTTTACGGTCACCTGTGCAGCATTCAGTGGTCTCATGGCAGGTAAATAAAATGCAATATTGCACCCCAACCCAAGCAGATCCCTACAGGTGAGCCATTGTTGGAGTTGACGGAGACATCAAGGACAGTTAGGAAGTATATAAACGTGCCACAGGGAGCTGGAGAGAAGAGGCTAGTGTATATCAGAGAGAATCAGTAGGAATCTGTAAACTATAAAGTTGTTTGTGCAGGAGAGAGAATTCATAGGGTAGGGTACCTCTCTTGCACCCAGTCTACCAAACTCCTCCAGGAGTCAATCCTGCATGTGGAGCCAGGAGCAAGCCCTGAGCATGGCTAGGTGAGGACCCCAAATCAAAATAAATAAATCAAAGATTGTGAAAGTTGTTTATTCTAGTTTTGTCTATATTGTCCCCTAAATCTAAAAGACCTTACAAAGTATTAGTCTATTTTTGCCTGGCACAAGTTTACAGCTGGCAGATACTGTGTCATCTAATCTATCCTTGCCTTCTCTTTTTTCTGGGTGCATGTTTGCTAGCGGAACACCCTAAACTTAGGGTTTTTTGTTTCGGGAACATTGCTCATAGTAATTCATCATTTCCTAACTCTAAAGTAAATAATAATGTACATTATAAAGCATTAACATATCACTTAATATTATTAAACACTAGTAGTAACTTAGTGTTGTTGGGTAACTAGACAATAAAAATTACTACCTAGTAACTGTTCATTTATTAATGAAATATGTAAGCTCATCAGTAGAATGGGAGTATTTCCCTAACCCAAGAGTCTGAAGAAAGTGAAACTGTTGTAACTGTCTTGTAAGATTCCATCTCTCTAGCCTGCTTAAGTCTACCTCTTAATCTATCCAATCCAGGCTTCTTCTGGGGAATCGGACCTCCCGATTGGCTAGCCTCTAACTTTCAATTGCCTGCTTTATGACATCATTCTCCCACCAAACCTACCAGCACGTTGTAGAATCTTGGGGCTCCCGTGCAGTTGTTTCTAAACAAGTTTGGATCATCGCGAGTGACCAGTGACCAATGACCAATCACCAGTGATCAGTCATCTGTACTGGACACTTGTGGACTATCGCTTCAGTGTTCAGACATACTCTTACATTGTCTCCTCTTCTCATTTACCTTCCTTTGATATTTCCTCGTTTCTGATCAAGTCAGGTAAGGAACAATATTTTCCAAAGCATTTCACGAGATTTCTTATCCCTAAACTTAGCAGTTAAGGAAAAGCAGCATGTAATAATAGAGGAAAGTATTCAATTAGAATATGGTAAGCCTTATTTTAGCTTGATGTTCACATTTGCTGTGTGATTTTAACATTGACTTCCTTTCGGTCACATACAAAGTGTTTTACTTCATTTTTTACATTAAATTTGATACATACTCACAACCGCAAATATATGTTTATATATGGCTGTTCACTCTCTGCACTTCCTTTTATTTTAAAATAGTGATTTTGACATTATATCCATCAAAAAAAGTAAATCAGAGACCATATTTTGACAGAAACAGAAAAGGCAGTTTTGGTAGAAAACCTCATATCTACCAGGATGTTTTATCTGTAGCAGTCTCTCTACATTTATTTATAATTTAGTAATTTAAATTTAGTGCTATTCAAAAGACATTATCATGTGTCTTTTAAGTTTTCTAACTAAATAGATGAAAAACTGGATTATGTGGAAGGTGTGGAGTGCTGAGTGGTAGAGAGGCAAGTCCTCAAATGTAAGGAAGTTTAGGGTCATTTTCAACAAGCTCTAATGTGCAGAGGCTAAGAAGTAGAAGATGATATGAGGGAGAATAAAATAGGAAAGAAAGATTATGGAGGGAAATTATCAAGGAAGAAGAAACAGCTTGAGATAGAATGTTGGAGAGAACAAGATAGTTCAAATCAAAAGAGAAGGGATATAGTTAAATATGCTGAGAGCCAGTCAAAGCAGTTGACTTTAATCAATTCTAGGACTAGAAAACATACTATGTCTCGAGTAGAGTACCAGTAGGAAAAAAGACCTATAGAAAACCATGGTTGTGGTTTCTTTTCTTATTGTCTCTAGAAAACAGTTGGCCCTTGGCAGTTTTGAATGGAAACACGTTTTAGAAATGATACTTCCTATAAATAACTAATACTGGTTACCTAGGGGGATGGAAGATGCATCATCGTCAATGTGTTTATTACATTCTAGTTTGTAAGGTACATGTATGGTCTGCCTGTTATAATAAAGAAGTGATATCTTCTAGGTTGAATCAGGAGAATTAATTCTTTTGTGTGGTAAGTAGGGTCCAGGTTAAAGGCAACTTGTCATCTTCACAAAGAGTTTCTTTCTGGGCTGGAGCGATAGGTAGGGCATTTGCCTTGCACGCGGACAGGTCATTTGCCTTGCATGTCGCCGACCCGGGTTCGATACTCAGCATCCTATATGGTTCCATGAATACCACCAGGAGGAATTCCTGAGTGCATGCTCCAGGAGGAACTCCTGTGCAGTGCCGGGTGTGACCAAAAAAGAAAAAAAAAAAACTAGTTCCTTTCTAACATGACCACATTTTGATAGCAGTCGACACCTGCTTTTAGATCCTACAAAGAAATAGAAAAGTCAAGTCTCAGATGTCTAAGTACACATTGATTTCAGTTTTGTGGAATTTGAGTTTTTCTACATTAAAATAGTTAAGTTGAATTTTGGTGACTGTTTCTGAAACTTTGGCAATGACAAGTTCCTGGTGGATAAAAATACTTGTCATCTAGGTTTTAAAAATAAATTTGAAATTTTTGTGACCATTTTTCAAAACTTTTCTGCTTCTTGTGTGATTTACTAAAATGGTATGCTCTGTTTAATACCTGTTGCTTGATGGTTAATATTCAGAGATATGAATGAGAATATTCATGTCATTTCCTTATAATTATTATATTTATTTCTGCTTCATATTCCTTTAGAACATATACTTGCTAAATGAAATCACATTTATTATATTTTCTACTTGTTATGTAAGTTACTGGTAAATCTTTTGTTTTATGGACCGGTAAGCTATACACTCAAAAATCACCTTCTATCGCCTTTTATGGCTAGCAGTTTCTGTTAACATAGAATTTCATCTTCATATCATACATGACACAATTTCTTAATAAACTTATTGTACTGTTTTCTTTGTTGTGTTTGGGGACGACATTCACTGTTGGTCAGGGCTTACTCTTGGGGCTGCTTTCAATCAGTTACTGTACTTTGCTGCTTGCCACATAGCCCAGATGTCATTCATACCTACATACTTCTTTTTCAGTTCTGTGATCCATATTTTTCATGATTTATTTCTTGATCTCTATACTTCTCCCATTTAAATCACGTGAAATAGACAAATTCTATTTATGTGTGCACATTACTCAGAATTAGGAAAAGCATGAGAAGGACTGGTAGTAGGTCCTCTTTAAATGTTTGAAAAAATTCGCTAGTGAATCCATCTGGACCTGGGCTCCAAAAGCACATCTTGAGAAAAACTAAAGTACTCATTTTTGAGGGGTGATCAAAAACCAGGGTATGGTTGGTACCCTTCAAATCATGAAGTAGATTGAGTTATATGTGAGCCGTAGATAATAGATAGGAACTGCACAAGAAAAAGACAAACCTGAAGATTACACTGCTAGTAGCTGTAACGACCCTACATGTCTATATGAATGGAAAATATCTTCCTCCTACTTTCTGACATTGCAGTGATCAAGGCAGAGTCCTAGCAAGAAAGTCAACATGCTTAGGTTCCGTAACCTGGTAATGCATAAGGGACAGCGAGATAGTACAGGAGGTGTTAAGGCATTTGTCTTTAGGCAGCCAATCCAGTTGGATCTCTGTCACTGCATCCAGTCTCCTGAGCACTACAAGGGGTCACTCCAGAGTTCAGAGCCAGGACTAGCCCAAGATCACTGCCGGACATTGGTCCAAACTCCGTCCCAACCCAATTCCAATAAAAATATTGGAAAAGATTGAACAAGTCTCTAGGCCATCTCTGGGCCTCGGGTTTCTTTCTTCTCCAATAAATTGTTAGTTATTTTCACAGAACTTCCTAATTGTAAAATGCTTTCATTCTAGGCAATAACGTAAAGTTCAATAGGAGAGCAAGCTACAGGTAGAGCTAGGACATGGAGTAACTAGCTGTAAGCAACAAATCCATGCACCAACATCACCAGAGTATTCTATAGCTCTGTATTCACTTTGGGAGCTTTGTGCCCAATACACAAAGTGCCAAAATGTACCAGTCATTCAACCACCCAAAGTTGTTCGGACTTTTGGTAACTTGACTCTTGGTTTTAGAAACTTGTCTATACTTGAAACTTTAAGTGAATTTTACTCCTCTCAAACATTGTCAGAGGGGGCTGGAGTGATCGCACAGCGGTTACGGCATTTGCCTTGCACACGGCCAACCCAGGTTCCATTCTCAGCATCCCATATGGTCCCCTGAGCACTTCCAGGAGTTCTTGAGTGCATGAACTAGGAGTAACCCCTGTGCATCACTGGATGTGACCCAAAAAGAAAAAAAAAGTTGTCGGAGATTATCAGTCTCACAGATATTTTTCATCACCCTCTTGTTCCTTACAGAAAATAACCAAAATTCGTCGGTATTGGGAACTGCACATACTCTGCAGCTTCCCCTTCCCATGGTGAACAATGTAGCTTCAATAACAGGACGTGTCTGCAACTACTCCAGCATACCTACTCCAGCTGGTAGATCTGCTTGGCTCCTGCCCTCAGATTCTGGCATCGCTTTCCAACCACTCATGGGTAGTGCCGATCTTGATCAACATTCTAGCGCAACAATGCTGCCTGGAATGTCTCTTCTATGTCTATGGCAGCTCGTTATGAGAAAACCTTAATACTAACCACATGGTGTCTTTGTACCCATCACTTTCTGCCAGTATAGTTCAAAGGACACCATCTCAGGTTCCAAATCAGAGTTATAGCCTGTCGCTTCCCTATCAGGAAGGAAGCCAGGTGGTTTAATACCATCAGGGCACTCCAGGACCTCTCTTTTCTGGAGAGGACATCACGATATTGGTGGAAGATAGACTTCCCCAGCTCTTTGATTGCTTGAAAGCCCTAGATCAATGTATAGATCCTCAGGAAATGAACACCACAGATACCATCACTCTGAATCTGGGCCGAGAAAACTCAGGTGGCACTAAGGGGACCTCCCACACAACACGGAAGAACAAAATCCAGGCCTTTGAGCCTCTGGAGGGAGAACCCAAGGCCAAAATACATTCCAAAGACTCAGAACACTTGCTAGGTGGAGAAGGGATTGTTTGTAATGCTGCAGCCAGTAACAGGTGTCCTGTGACCATGGGCATAACTAACAGCAAACCTCAGAAAGCTGCGTACAGCAGGATCAGCAAGACCAAGAGTCATGGGCAGGAGAAGACCAAAAAAAAGGCCAGATAAAAGTCCAAGAAACCTAATGATAATGATCAGACAGGGAACAAGGTGAAGGCAGAAGAGAAGCCCACCATTGCCAGGATGAAACGCAAGTGAAGTCATCCTGAGCTTGGCCAAGAGGCACTTAAAAAGCCCCGCAGCAGCCAGGACATGCACATGCTGAAGTCTGTGCAAGAGTTTGATGCTCTGGGGAAGAAGAGGGATCCAAAGCCTCAAACCTCTTCCTCCGAGGTCCTTGGTAGTTCAAAGAAGCCCAAAGATTTCCAGCCCTCCTCAGTTGTGAAACCATTGGCAGGTGCTATAATGGATGGAAAAAGTCTTGAGAAAACTCAGGTCAAAGCTCAGAAACCAAGCAGCAGTGCTAAAGAATGCTCGTCTCAATCCCATTCTGAGCTGCCACCTCCTGGGAAAGTCAAATTTGTACCTTTGCCTTTTCTTACCATGGAGAAGCCGCAAGCTCGATGTGTTCCTCATAAACCACAATCCCTGGCTTCACATCGTCCTGCTGCACCTTACCCTGCTAGGCCTGGCTCGACCAACTCAGCTTGGCCAACTGCCATCAGTTCATCCCAGCCAGCGACTGCATATTTATCACACCCTGCCAGACCAACTCAGCCCATTTCGACCAACCCATCTCGACCAGCTTTGCTGAGGTCTACTAGCCGGCCTATTTCTCAGCCTGCAACTTCTAGACCTGCTAACTGCAAACCAAAAGCTAGCAATTCTCTCCAGCAGGGCCCTCTTCCTGTCTCTGGCACCGAGCACCAGGCTCCACCCAAACGTCAAAGTGAGTTTCGACTCCAAGACTTCTGTTTCCAACCAATTCCATGGAGAAAGCCCAATGTTCCGGAGCCAGTCATGTCTAAGCCCATCACAAAAAAGCAGAGACCAGAGCGTGAGGCTATGAAGAGGAAGGCTCAGCAGGAGCGTGAGAATGCTGACAAATGCTTCTCTTTGGGAAAAGTGCAGTTTTTTATAGAGAGAAAAAGATATGGACATCTCTTAACTCTATGGCTATAAGTAGCTGGAATCGTTGGAGACATTTTAAGTACCAGATGTTTGCCTTAGCAAACACCTGAAATGCCATACACATTTCATATGTTCTGATACATTTTCAAAAGATAAATAGATGCATATAAGTTAATAGATTAGTAATAAAATTTCTGAATGTTGAGAGGCTTTCCATTGTGGTCATCATTAGGAGCGAGTGAGGATTGAAGGATTCATGAGAGAGAAATAGAAGTTTGAAGAGTTATAAAAGGGAAACAGACAAGAATCTATAAAAGAGAAACTTGGCTCAGGGTTGTAAAGCCCTTAAGAGGAGAAATTTTATGGGCCTGAAGAAGAGTTGGGGGGGTTGGGGCAGAGAAATAGTATACCTGATGGGGCATTGCAGGAGGCTGACCCAAGATTCATCCCTGGAATCTTATGTGGTAGAACGAGTTTCTCTAGATGTTACCCTTGAGCACAGAGCCAGGAGTCAGCCCTGAGTACAGGCAAGTATGTTTCCATCGCCAGTCTCCTCTAAAAAAGAATGGGAGAAATTGTACAGGGTTTGGTTTAATATTAAAAAATGGAATAGGTTGAAGAAGGAGGATTAGTATAATAAGATAACCCATTGAAAAGTAAAAATCGTTTCACAGAGGCTGTCTTTATGTTTCATGACCTTCGTTTTTAAATAAAGAGATTTGAGGCATATCTCCAAAACGTGTGGGTGGTCTATCCAGAAATGATCAGGCTGTGCGATGCTAACACATAGCCAAGGGAAAGAACCTACAGATGAACAGTAAATGGCCCTCAGAGTTATATAGGAGTGACTGTAAATAGGGAACAAGCAAAGAGAACAGTTGTAGCAAGGAGCCTGAATATCAGCTCTTGGAACATGTAACGATCAATCGCCATGTATTCAGGCCCATGGTTCAGCCACCCTAAATGTACCATTTCATTTCATCTTCCCAACAATTCTCAGAGCCAGTATTACCGGGGCACTAGGCCAGCGCGGTTCAACAAAGAGGTGCATATGACTAAGTGCTTTGGATTTGCAAACTCCCCAATGTGGCCAATGTGTCTTTCAGACTACAGCATCCTGGCATTATTGACTTGGGTGCTCAAAATGTATTAGCTTCAGGGGGCCTCTCGGGGGTTTTCCGCGGTGCCGGGTGACTGCAGCCTGCTCCAAATATCGATGCTGTCGGAAGCTCACACAAAAAACAATGCTATATCTGGCGTTGGAGTTTGGGTCGTGGGAGAATCCGGACTGGGACATGCACACTAGGTTACCACTCCCAGAGTGGTTGGAACTGGCTCTTCTTGAGGCTGGGAAGGCGGTGGTGGAAAGAGATGGTCCTAGGAGAGATATTGGTTGATGAATGAAAGGGAAGAAAATGGGGAAGGACTGGGACCAGGACACCAGATGGGCATGAAGGTAAAGTTGGTGGGTAACATTAAAATGTTTTTTAATGAATAACTGTATTACATTCATCAAAGTAGGAAAATAAAATATGTGAAAAATAACAGGTCACATGCAAAGTCAGAGAGAGCTCAAAGAGCGGAAGTTCGTTCTGGAGCTACTGCTGGCACTTGGGCAGACAGCCTGGTTCTCCCAACATCACATGCTGTGACCACAAAACAACCACCATGTGTTAAACATGCAAAGAAAAAAGAAACAAAAATCAAGCTGCAAACATTGAGAGTGGTGAATGGTTTTTCTTTTGGGGGCGGTGGAAGACTTTGAAGTGAAGAGTTGTAAGTATTTCCTAAGGGGATAAGAGTAAGAACACCTTGGCCAGCACAGGGATTAGAAGCCCAGAGGGGAGAGTCTGAGGGCTTTCGATTGCTAATTTGAAAAAAGGTAAAGGAGTACTGCATTTACATAATTTAGAGTTTGCAAAGAAGAAAAATCTAACGCAGCTCAACAGTCATTCCCAATTTTCCTAGGTGATTCTAGGCAATGAGTAAAGGAGAGAGAACTTGTATCCCTTTTAAAATACACACCTGCTTAAGCAATTTTTTAATGGGATCATTGATTTAAGACAAATTTCAGTGCCATTTGCTATACTTGCTAGTTTTGAAGCTATTGCCATTATTTTATCCATGGGCTGGTATAGCACAGCGGGAAGGGCATTTGCCTTGCAAGTGGCCAACATGGGCAACCCGAGTTCGATTCCTCCACCCCTCGTGGAGAACCTGGCAAGCAACCGAGAGTATCTCCCCTGCATGGCAAGCTTGGCACATATTCTGACGTAATCGATATGCCAAACACAGTAACAATTGCCACAATGGAGACATTATAGGGCCCGCTTGAGCAAATCAGTGAACAACAAAACGACATTGACAGTAAGAGTGACCTTTATTTTATCCATAACAGTTCCATCATTTCCAAAAACAGTCTCTTCACTACCCACTGACCTCTCCATTCTCTCCCTGCTCTGGTTCCTGGCAACACTCCTCTTTTTTCTATTTGAATTTTCTTTCGCTAAACCCTTCACATACATGGATCTTAACATATGTGACCTTTTTGGCAGCCGTTTTTAAACCCTGATGCTTTCAAAGTTCATCTCTGCTACAGTATGTCATTACTTCCTCTGACTGATATTCTGTTGTATGGATCTATAATATTAGAGAGGCTTCCACACATTATAAATTCTCAAAGCCTGGAGGTCTCATAAATTGGCTAAAAGAAATGTTGATAGTGGTTGTACACATAGTACAGAGGGTAGGGTGCTTGTCCTTAACACAGGAGGCCTGCTTGGCTCCCTGGCACTCCATATGTCCCCTGAGCCCTGCCAGGAGTGACTCCTGAGCACAGAGCCAAGAGGAACCTCTGAGCACCATCAGGTGTAGATACAACACACAAAAGAATAAGAGTATTCACACACACACACAAACATCTAGTCCCATTCGTGTAATTTAGATTCTAACAACATCATGGTGTAGAATAGATAATGGCCATTCAAAGAAACCATAAAACCTGCAAATATTCCTGTTTTTAAAAGCTTGATTGAATGGATTCTATGGCTGGCAATGCAAAGATCTGGTGTATTTTCAGGTGAATCAATGAAATAACATATGTTGTGACACAATGGAGGAAGTAGATAATGTAGATAGAGGAGAAAGTCATGTGACCTTCGAGGCCAGGATGTGAGTATATTAACTACCAGACAAGCCTCGGGGAAGTTATCAGAAGTTAACAGTAAATAGAGGCTAAAGACCTTCTAAAGAAGGCATATATCCGGGCTGACATCTTTTCCCCAGTGATCTGTATATGAAATTTCTGGCTTGTAGGAGTGCGTATTTTTTTCTTCTGATGTTTAAGCTAACAGGTAATTGGTTACAGCAATCACAGAACCCTAAACAAAACAGTACATCAATAACACAGTAGCCTATAAAACAATACAGTGCTCCAGCAAAAAATATCTGAACCCAGTACATATAAAACTTAAATATCTTTTTCTATTTCACTCTTAAATAAAAACAGCACTTGTTAAGGAACATGTGTAACTATTACACAAGTAGCAATATCATGAACCTGGGACTTAAATTAAAATTATCGGTGTTTTTCCCTGCTCCATATTAATTTTCAAACTATTTTGACTTTTTATTGTAGTAAAGTCTCCAGGAATGATTCCTGAGTGCAGAGCCAAGAGCAATACCTGAGCATAACCAAGTGTGGCCCCCAAACTGAAATAAATAAATAAATAGATCAGATATTGAATGTTTCCTATCTACTTTTTAGCCATATTGTCCATAACTCAATCACCTCTATTCTCACAGCCACTATACATATGCTCAGACTAGCCTCACCCATGAATGAATCTCTTCCAACCTCTTATACTTTATACCACTGATAGATCAAGAGTAGCACACCACATTTGTTGAGGTTTAAAATAGAAGGCAAGTGGTGGGTGGGTGTGCACTCCAGGGCAGTGTGCCCAGATATCCAACTCAGGGAACTGCAAGACTCCTCACTGTTGGCCATGTCCCCTTCCCCCAGAGGCACTCAGGACAAAGGCCTTCCCCAGCAAATTTTAGGACTGCATCAGAAGTGGGAAATAATTCCAGATCAGGTACCATTGTTGCCTAGTCCCCCAAAAGTAGAGAAGCGGCGGTGGGGATGGCCTTCAAGGCAGCAGCGCCTCATGTGGCTGCTCTAATTTTCCTCTTTCTCTACACTTTGGACTCAATTTTCAATCTGCATTACCTTATTTTGAGGAGAACAGCCTGGCTGTCACAAACACGTTATGCCAATAGTCCACTAGCCTATTTTGCTCTCAGCAAAGTATATGTGAATACAAGAAACTGACAAGTCTACATTAAAGAACGCATATCTGAAACTTCACTAGAGGACTCACAGAGGTCACAAAGGAGTAGCACCAAAGACAAAGCTAGTATTCTAGAAGGGGGTAAAGGTGACCACCATCGAAGAGCTCTTCCAGAATCCTTTCTCACTGGAGGAGCGGAACATTGAGAGTGAACCGGAGGGTCCCAACTCGAAAATACCTAAGGAGCACGAAGAAAAGTTGCAAATTCCCACCACGAGGAGTGGATGAAGAAAACAGCTCAGAAGCCTCAATACGGAATACCAGCAAATACAATCTCTCCGATAAAGAATTCAGAGATGAAATGTTGAGGATGTTTATTGAACTCAAAGAAACGATGGAACAGGCAGCCAGTAATTTAAAGGAAGCTATGGAAGAAATAGTGGAATGGACAGCCAATAAAATCAGGAAGCAATGAAAGCAGAAATAAGAAAGCGACAAACGTGTAATTAATAAAGGAGTCAGGAGATGAAATTAAAAACAGAGTGCACACACTCAACAGTAGAATGACCACCACTGAAAACAGAATCACTGAGCTTCAAGATGAGCTGCATAACACATACAGGCAACAGCATATAATGGGAAAGGACCTCAAAATAGCTCATGTGAATCAGAGACCTAGGGGATGAACTTCAGAAAAACGACATAAGAATCATCAAAGATTCAGAAGAATGTGGAGGCAACCCCAATGAAGTAGCAACTGTTAAGGACATCATTGCTGAGAATTTCCCAAAGCTGGAGAATGCAGACATCCAGATCCATGGAGCTTGAAGTGTACCTGCTAAAAGAGACCCCAATAAAGAGACTCCAATATATCATATTCAGAATGACGGATACCACAGATAGGACATAATACTGCAAGCAGAAAGGCCAAAGAAGGAAATCACATACAAAGGAGCATCCCTTAGATTTGCAGCAGACTTATTAAAGCAAACCATCCTAGCCCAAAGAAAATGGGGGGTTATAGTAAAAAAAATCAATGAAACGATTGCTTCAACAAGAATACTCTATCCTTCAATGAAATACACTGCAGCTATTAGAAAGGATGAATTCATGAAATTTACATAGAAGTAGTTCAACATAGTCAGTATCATGCTAGGTGAAAGAAATCAGAAAGAGAGGGACAGACATAGAAAGACTCCACTCATCTGGGGAATATTCAATAACAGAATGGGACAAAACACCCAAGAATAGCGAGATAATTACCAGGAGGTCTGTACCACAGTTTGGAACCAGGCAAAACTGGTCAGCTACATGCAAAAAAAGGGGGGGGGGGCGCTCAGACATCTACCTAAGACCATGACAAAAGTTAGATCAAAATAGATTAAAGAACCTCAGCAACAGATCTGAATCCATAAGTTCCATTAAAGAAAAGGTCAGCAAAATCCTCCACATTGTTGAAAATAAAATGATTGTCAGAGGTGTCATGCCACTGAACAAGCAAGTGGAAACAGTGATACACTAATGGGACTTTCTTAAACTACGTAGCCTCTGTGCCTCAAAAGAATCGGTGAGCAGAATACAAAGACAGTTTACAGAATGGGAAAGGATATTCACCCAATACCCATCTGATAAGGGGTGAATATCAAGGCTATACAAGGCACTGGTTGAACTCTCCAGTAAGAAAACTTCCATCCCCTCAGAAAGTGGGGTGATGAAATAAAAAGAAACTTTCTCAGAGGAGAAATCTGAATGACCAAAAGGCACATGAAAAAATGCTCTTCATCAGAAATCATCAGGAAGATGCAGATGAAAACAAAAAGATACCATGTCACACCACAGAAACTGGCACATATCCAAAAGAACAAAAGCAACCAGTGCTGGCATGAATGTGGATCAAAGGGCATTCTCTTTCTCTTCTGATGGGAATGCTGAATGGCACAGCCTTTTGGGAAAACAATATGGAACAAGGTTGTTTCTCATAAACATTGTCTTCGTAAGATTCAGCTGTAGTCCTACCTTTCCACACTCACGGTCAAAGTCGGCCAGCATTTGTGCTGCTTGGCTGATGTTTGGTGTTATTAAAACAATTTCATCAACAAAGCGGTGGTGTTGTAGTTGCCGACCCTCTATCTTCACTCCCATTCCTTCCCATTCCAGTCGTCGCATGATGTTCTCGAGGGGGTCACTGAAGAGTTTCGGTGAAATGGTATCACCCTGCTGAACCCCTCTCTTGAAATCAGTGATTACTTCTTTGTAGAATGGTGAAACGATGAAATGATGAAATTTACATATATGTGCATCAATATAGAGAGTGTCATGCTAAGAGAAATCAGAGAGAGAGAGAGACGGACAGACATAGGATGACTGCACTTATTTGTGGAATATAATGTAACAGTTGGGAGACTAACAGATGGAATAGAGTAGGGGCCACTATTTTTTTTAAGATCATTTCTTAAATTCATTCAAATAATTCCTAATGGAAAGATATCCTGATTTCATAAATCCTCAAATAAAAAGGCCAAAAAGATCATATACCAAGTGTTCCAATCTTTCAATCATTTGAGCCTTTATTAACATGCAAGTACCATTTTCAAGATTTACAGGTTTTGCCAATCTTATAGTCCAATGTTTTAAACCTAGAACTACTTTTGAATCTAAAACTAAGTAACTCACTAAAGTTAGACAAGGTTAAATAAACTATTTCTAGCTATCACCTTGACAGTTCTGATGGTAGTTTAGATTTTTATAATTGACATTACTTGTCACCAGGTAGCAGAATAGAGTTCTGATCTTGAGTCTTTTATACTAAAATATGTACCTGTATGTCTTATGCAGTTACTAAAATATATGCAATTAACATGAATATTGTTTACTTCACTACTTTCATATACTAGAAAGTACAACATTAGGTCTTTTAAGAGTAAAATTTAATTTTATAACTCTTGGTTGTTTTTAATTTTCTGAAGTTTCTATAACCTTGTTCTGGCCTCATCTAAGCATTACAGGAATGCACAGGGTTGCCTGAGACCTAGGCACGCAGGAGGTTTGTAGAGAATTGGTTCATGATAGTTGCAGTTCCCAGAGAAACTGGTCCATAATAAACTCATCTGGAAGAACTAAGTTGCAAGCTTAATTTATAGACTCTATAATGACAGCATTGTTGTCACTGCAAGATAAAAGAAATATAAACCCACGGTCAGTGCTTCTTTGACCATAGCATCTCATCAGCTATGCTGTCATAGAGATAAAAAGATAAAGGCCCTCCCGTTGATCGTCGATTTGCTCGAGCGGGCCTAGTAACGTCTCCATTGGAGACTTTGTTGTTACTGTGTCTGGCATATCAAATACTCCGGTAGCTTGCCGGGCTCTCAGAGAGGGGCGGAGGAATAGAACTCGGGTCGGCCATGTTGGCCGCTTGTAAGGTGAACGCCCTACCCGCTGTGCTATCGCTCCAGCTATGCTGTCATGGTTTTTAAAATTTTTGACATGTTTAGTAGGAGAGCTTATTGACCTCCTTATTAAGTTTAATTTCACACTACCTGTGGGTAAAAGTCCCACCAATCATCATTAAGCTCGGCCATAAAGGGTATATGACTTAACTGAGTTAATTGGGTGAAAGTACCATTTATTGGGAAGCAACTCTGGCCCTGAGGACATATGACTTAACCGAGCAAATTGGCGGGAAGTAGCCTCTGATGTTTACACAGACACAGGACTGGAGAGTTAGGAGTCAACACACCTGTATTTTGTATCCTATGTCTGACTGATAAGATGGCTGGATGTATAGGAATTCCTTTCTGTTTTGATGTATGGGGATATTTTCTTGATATCTAAGTCTCATGTATTCTGGATCTGACTGACAATATGTTTTCTTGAAGTATGACATTGATTTTTTTTTCCTTTTTGGGTCACACCTGGCGTTGCTCAGAGGTTACTCCTGTCTCATACACTCAGGAATTGCTCCTGGCGGTGCTTGGAGGACCATATGGGATGCTGGGAATCGAACCTGTGTCGGCCATGTTGGCTGCGTGCAAAGCAAACGCCCTACACACTGTGCTGTCACTCCAGCCCCGAGATTGATTTTTTTATTATGGGAATATTTTCTTGATATACAAGTCTCAAGTATCCTGGATCTGACTGACAATATGTTTTCTTGAAGTATGACATTGATTTTTTAAATTTTTTTTTGCCCATGTTTGCATTTGGAATGCTTGAAGTTATATCTACTTTTGGAAGTTTTTTTTTTTCTTTTCTCTGAGCTTGCTTCTGGGGCCTGCGAGCCCAGGATGGCTATATAAACCCTTGGCCATAAGCACTCAGGGTTGAGCTCTGACCTATGTGTTAGGATGCTTCAGCCCCAGCTAGCTGGATAATAAAATCTCCATGTGTGGTTTTCATTACTGCAGGACTCTTTGTCTGTCTGAATCCTCAGGGGTGATCTCCGATCCCAACACAGGTGAGTGTCTGCAGTCCCTCCCTGATATGGATACTGCGCAGTGTGTGGTGCCCTGAACATGTGTGAATTGTGCTGCTGACACCGGCTGCCTTGGGCTCCTGGATCCAAGTGAGTGTGTCGGGCTCACGCTGACCTTCCTTCTCCTAAACTGTCCATCTTGAAAACTTGCTTTGTTTCTTCACTTTGCTCCATTCTTCTTCATCTGTCATGTGTCCATGAGACTCGGAACCCTCCATGTCCCATCTCCCTCTGTCCCTTACCAGCCTGGCTGCACAGCCCGCAACGTCGGGGTGCCCTTTTCAGGAGCAGCAGAACCCCCTCCCACCCCACCATCTCTGTCCCTACACTTGTATTTGCCCTCGGATCATTAGCTTGGTTTTTGAGCAAACTGAAAAAAGTGCTTTGATTTTGTTGTGGGGCCTGGTGTTGCTGAGGTTTTTTCCTGACAGTCCTCAGGGGTTCCTTTGGGCGGTCCTCAGTGATCACTCCCTCTCACCCTGTGTGCCTACCTGCTGTTCTCACTCTGACTCACTAAGAGATTTACTTCAGCCTTAATCCTTAAACATGAATGAGTGAGCCATTGACAAAGCTGGTTTGGGTGGACCAACAGTACAGCGGGGATGGTGTTGATCTTATCCATGACCGACCATGGTTTGATCCCTAGCACTCCATGCTCCCCCAGATATCACTGGTTCTAGACAAATACAAAAGCCCAAACATTACTTTGAGGACTGTCAGATTCCTCATGGTGGTCCTCCAAGAGGATCTTCCCTTTTCTGTGGGCCTGTTTTTACTGAGAGAACCACAGAGATCCGCCTGCTGGCCTATTCATTCAGGGTCTATAGGATTAATTCTTATCTGGCTTGCTGTGTTCAATTTCAGAACTCAAACCACAGTTTCAGGATTTGACATTGCTGCAATTTCATTTGAGAATGAGGTCATGAAATATAAGTTAGCTGGCAAGATTCAGGATAGAATAGGCATATTTTTAGGCTCTTGGGGTAGCTCAGTGGAGCAAGTATATGACTTGAAAGGTGGAGATCCAGGCTCCATCCCAACCACCACATCTATGTCTCTCGACAACTCAGGAGGAAATACAGAGCCTGATGCTGGAAGTGGAGGGAATTAGTCTCCCTGGGCACTGAAATGAGTCCATTTGAAAGTTAAAAAAAATTCTAGTATTGTTCATAGTAGTGGAATACTGTGAGTTTGCCTTCTCTAGAAAGATAGTACAAGTCTTCATGGTGTCAAAGTACTGGTTTTTGGGCCCTAGTGATAGTGCAGTGGGAAGGGCACTTGTTTTGTATGAAGTGTTCACCTGGACTCCATCCCCATCACCCATATGGTCTCTGGCGCCCCACTACGACTCATCGCAGAGCACTTCTTTGTGTGCCCCTTCCCAAATTGATACAAACAAGAAAACAAAAATAATAAAAAACTCACTGATCCTGAAAATAATGTGCTTGTTCTGAGATGTTTCACATGGCCCTTGTGGTCCATCTTGGCATGTCGTGTCCGGGCCTGCTCGGGTCACATGCGCTGCATCCGTTCTTCCACAGAGTCCATGACAGTGATTTACAGGCACAGAGAGAAGATCGTTAGCGACTTCCTGGGAGGAACAAAGGATTCCTGATACTCAAATCTGAGAGATTTGGGGACATCGGTTTTGCTGACACCTTAGGCAACTGAGTAAAGGTTTGAACAAAGAATATGTAAAGTGGTTCTTTGAAAAAAATCTCTGCAACCGCATATATGCTGCCTGATCCCACATGCTCCTTATGCCCAGCGGGCCAAGCACATGGAGTGCCCCAGCACATGTGTCGCCCTCTTGAGATGTGAACTTTAATGCTTCCATGTCTAATACTGGGATGTGTGTAGGGGTCTCCCCAAGGCGGAGAGGCCTGTGTTCTTTCTTGAGCGCATTACTCCCTGTCTCTGATTTTCTTCTCTCCCTCACTCACTTCCTCTCCACACCTTCAAAAAGCCCTCCAAGTATAATCTGTTTTACTTCCAAAAAAAATATCTGCAACTGTCCACAGGTACTGTTGTGCTTCAGTCCACATCAAATACCACATGAGCCTCAAAGATTTTGAGGTCATGACCAAAGGAGACAAGGAGACGTCAACAAATAAATTTTGGAGGAGTGTATTCACAGCATCTGGAAGGTAGTCCTGCTAGGCAAGAGCATCAGCCTCCCAGCACAAGCACAGGTGAGGAAAAAACAGATCCTACACACGTGTTATTTTCATAAGCACCCACAAAATTAGTTAACTCATATGTCCCATATCCTGACACCTGTTAGGGTCTGAGCTCAGGACAGCCTTACCTGTCAAGGAAAACTTTGAGAGACCAAGTCCATGCAAAAGCAAGAGGTTTATTCGAGCATGCTCGGGCTCACAGCATGACCGCAAACCGTCAGTGACAGAGAGCCCCGAGCCTCTTCAAAGGGGGCTTTTTATAGGCCATCGTCCCGTGCATTTCAGAAAAGCCCGCGCACAAATCACCCAATACATTTGAATTATAACATTAGATGCTGCACTCAGGCAGCCAGTCATTTTGCAACAAGCCATCAGCACCAGCCACTCTCTTCTGTACCTGTTACCACGCCATCCCACCAGACAGTCAATTAGGCCTTTTTGGGTTTTATGGCCCTATTAGGTGAATTCCAGGGCAAGAAAATACCTCATTAGGCCTTCTCTGACCTTGTGGCCTTATTAGGCGGATTCCATGGCAAGGAGATGCCTCATTAGGTCTTCTCCAGCCTTATGACCTGCTCTGGCGATTCCAGGGGCAAGGAGGAGGTGGGGGTACCTGGTGTTGTCAGCCTGCCGCAGCTACAGGGCGGGATATGGGCTGGCACTTGCTTTGCTAGGGCCCACTTGTCATGGGGCTATCTTTAAACACCCAGTAAATTTACGTAGACATAAAGTGAAGCAAGCCTTGACATAGAAAATAATAAAACTGATTATACAAAGCAATCAAGTATTGATCATAAACCACGTCACTCGTGTGGACCCTAAGCCATTGTTCCTATTTCACTCCATGATTGGCAGGTGCCCTTGTGAGGCATTGCAAGACATTAAGTCTATAAATACAGATATCAACTCTTTAAACTAAAAAGTAAACTTCTAAATTAACTAAGTTTTGTGTTTTACTATTAAACACTGTACTACTTTAGCACTGTCGTCCCATTGTCCCATTGTTCATTGATTTGCTCCAGCAGGCACCAGTAACGTCTCCATTGTGAGACTTGTTGTTGCTGTGTTTGGCATATCGAATGCGCCCCAGGGAGCTTGCCAGGCTCTGCCATGTGGGCGGGATACTCTTTGTAGCTTGCTAGTCTCTCTGAGAGGGATGGAGGAATCAAACCCAGGTGGGCTGCGTGCAAGGCAAATGCCCTACCCACTGTGCTATCGCTCCAGCCCTCCATTTTACTATACATTTTATTCATATTTTCCTCTAATAAACTAAAAATCCTAGCTGAACAATAGGTCAACACGACTGAAAAAGTGACTTTCTCCTGCACACCCACTCTATAATTCTTCTTGAGCACTGGTTCAAATTTTGAAAGAATTTAATTGTTGCTGCATAATTCATCCACTACTAAACTAATCAATGACTACTCAGCTACAGAGCAAAGAAGGGACTTTCAATTCATGTGGCTGATCTATTTTAGATCCCAGTTGAATTCAGTGCATTGTCGACTTGAGCACTCTTTGAAGAGTTGCTGAGCACAGAGCTAAGAGTAGCTTGAGAACAGCACTGGATATGAAGATATACACACACATATACAGGAATATTGACTACACATAGAATGCTTTCCATTCCTCAATTCCTGAGCGTCATTCTGGGTTACCCTAAGACCCATTCTGGGCTTGTGATTGACTTAGTTTCATGCTCAACTGTTGTAACAGAATACATGAACTGTTGGAGCTACTCCAGAATTGGAAGTTTTGTGCAATAAAAAAATATCAGTCTGGGGTGGGGGGTGGGGGTGGGAGGGATACAGGGATCCGTGGTGGTGGGAACCGGTCACTGGTGGAGAGATGGGTATTCAAAATAAATAAATTAATTAAAAAAATAAAAATATTTAACATAAAAAATAAAAAATAAAAAAAATCACTCCAACTGGGAGTAGCTGCCCCAGGATCCATGGTTAGAACCCCAGAGGGTTCCCCGATCCCAGTGTGGAGTGATCCCTGAGCAGTCAGGCAAAAAGTCATCAACATTACAGAATATGTCCCCCCCAAAATTAAATAAATCAACACAAAACATGATATCTGAATAAAAACGCGCAGTGATTTCTGAGCATTATTTTTTGGTGGTTTGGTTGGTGGTCAGGTTGGAATACTGTACTGGTGGGTGTTTACATGGAAATCCTTGTGAATTTTATTCCCTTAGTGAAAAGGTAAACATTTTGTCTCCATAGGCTATGTGTTCAGCCCCTCCCTCTCAATCAATCCGGTATTTGGTGAGCCCCCGATGTCCTGCTAGAAACCAAGCAGATGTTCTGCTAGAAATCCAAGACCAGAAACGGAAAAAAAATTGAACTTTGCCGACCTGAAAGTAGGTGTCAGGACTATTTGGAGCCTGGCCCTTTAAGACTCTGACCGGAAGTGTCTGTGACGTCAGGGAGCCGCGCCTTTCCCTGGGGTCTTTGGGGCGGCGGAATCTCGCGGTCAGCCAGGGTGTCGGGGAGGGGCGGGAAGGGGCGACCTGGCGGACTTGGGGGTCCCGCCCGTTTCCTCCTCAGCCGCCAAGGGCTGCTCTGGGCGCCCTGAGCCTCCGCGGTCTCCGCCTTGTGAGCGGGGGTCGCTCCGTGCCGAGCGGGCGGCGGCCCCTTCCCCTGGACGCCCCGGCCCCCGCCCAGAGGTTTGTCCCTTTTATTCTTGTATTTTAGGGAACAGGGGGGCTCGGCTGGAGGGATATCATTTGGAAGCTGTGAAGGGGCGCGGGTCGCGGGGAGGCGCTGCCCGCCTGGCGGGGCTTGGGGCTGACTCCAGGCTCTCGCTCAGGGGTCCCTCCTGGGGGCTGGGGGGTCTTTCGCGAGGCCGGCGCCCTCCCTGCTGCCCTGTGGCTCAGGCCCCCAATGGAAGAGAAAGAGTAATGGTGCCTCAGTTTCCCCAGGTCGATGGGGCGTGCGCTGGGCACCTCTCCGTTACTTCCCTCAGAGACACCAGAGCCCCCGGGAACGGGGGGGGGGGGGGGTAGGGGGGTTACAGGCTGGCGCTGGGCATTTGGCGAGGAAAGTTCCAGGCCGGCATTTTGCGTCACCACTTTCATTCATTATGGGGTCAGGGTAAAGGGTCGGTTTCCCTCCAAAGTTGGGAGTGGAGGGGATTCTTTTTTGATAATTACATTGTTTTAATTACGTTTAATTACATTGTTTATTTTTTGATCAATATCCGGCAGTGTTCGGGTCACTCCTGGCTCTGTCCCCGGGGATCCCTCCTGGCATACTCGGGATCCCGTGGGAATGACAACGCTCAGTCCTGGACAGCCTCATGCGAGGCATATGCTCTCTCAGTGGACTACCCTCTTCACTGGCTTGGGACTCAGAAGTGTTGGGCTGCGAGTTTGATTTTCCCCGGTTCCATGCGCCTGCAGTAGAATTTTGGGATCCTGGGAGAAGTGGAGCTGTAAGAGACCCTGGCGAAGCAGGTATAGCATCTGGGCTGTGTTGGAACAGAGGGGTTGGTGCAACCAAGTGTGCAAACTTAGCAGGAAGCAGGCTGGTCACTTCTAGGATGTGCCCCAAGCACTACCATAGTCTAGAATCACCATTGGCCACAACACCTTCATTGCTTTTTTTTAAAATAATTTTTAGGGTTTTTTTTTTGTGTGTGGAGAGAATACTTGCCCATGTTCAGCTGTTATTCCTACCTCTGCACTCAGGGATCACTCCTAGTGGTGCTCAGGAAAACATATAGGATGCCAGCAATCAAACCTGGGTTAGCCACGTTCAAGACAAGAACCTCAACTCTATCACTTTTATTTATGGGCCCTAAGCTGGCAGGTGCTTTGGGCTCACACTTGGATCTTAGCGCAGGCTGGTTCCTGCAATACTGGTGTGGGGACCCTAGGTGGTCCTGAGAGAAACTGTATATCTGTAAGACGTGTGGAAAGGCCTTCACTCATTTCTGAATCCCAAAAAAACCATATGAATACTCATACTGGAGAGAAGGCTTATGTATGTCAGGAGCGTGGGAAGAACTTTAGCAGATTCTCAGTGCTTGCTGTACATAGGAGAATTCACACTGGAGAGAAACCTCATAAATGTAAGGTTTGTGGAAAGTCCTTCACTACACAGTCAGCCCTGACTGAGCATATGAGAACTCATAGTGACGAGAAGCATTATCTGTGTCAGAAGTGTGGAAAGGCCTTTAGCTCACTCTCAGTGCTCACTGTATATAGGAGAAATCACTTGGGAGAGAATTCTTCTGTGTGTCAAGAGTGTGGGGAGTCCTTTAACACAATGTCAGTGCTCATTTTACACAGGAGAATTCATTCGGAGAGAAACCTTCTGTATGTCAGAAGTGTGGGGAAGCCTTTAGCAAATCCTCAGTACTTCCTATTCATAGGGAAATTCACACTTGAGAGAAATGATCTGTTGTAGTTTGGTGCTCATGAGCTCCAGTGTGTCTCCATTCTTAGAGGTGTTACATACTGGGATTAATTTATTGAAGTATGTTTTACGTAATTTATTGCACACTTGGCAGCTCTTAGGAGTTTGTCCTGGTGTTGTTCTGGATGTCAGAAATGGAACTCAGAGAAAGCGTGTTCAACACAAGCAATAAGCCACAGTACAAACGTCTGGCCCCATACTCTTGGTTGAAAACGTGTTTCTCTAGCTGCATCCTGGTGTTTCCTTTTAGGTGAGAGTTCTCTACTCGCATGTTTTCAAGGGATACCGTGGTCACTGTACAGTGCTCTCTGATGTTCTTAGCAGCCTTTGGTCCTGTCCACTGTCTCTCCAGCTCTCTAGGTTGCTGCTAGGCCCGTTCCTCTGCATCTTCAGGGCTGGCTTCAGAGTCACTGCTTTCATCAACACCTTGATTGATGACTTCCCAGGGAAACTCATTTTCCTGTTTTACCTTGAATCAACTTGCTTCTGTTTTTTTTTGTAATGAAATTGTGTGTTAGAACATTGGTTCTATGTTTGACGTGTACAGCATCAAGGGACTCTGCTTTAACTTGCTGCCCTGAATTGTGTGACCGGCCCCACCAGCTCTTGCCTCTCTTCTCCTTTATCCTCCTTGCACTGATTCACCTGGGCTGATATAATGGTCTGTCTACACGTGGAACGTTGCACTTTAAAGCTCCTTGGTGATGGATGATGTCACAGATCGGAGTCTTCCATGTGCATGTTTACTTCCTAATGATGTCAAGAGGATCAGACCTCTTATGGGCACACATTTAAAGGACAAAGTGATACTTAACTGTCCAAGAGGACACCGAACACCAATTAGTGGCAGGACGTGAGGGCCTTTCACCTACAGTCCTTGTACTGTGACCAATGGGCCGTGCCAGCTTTTGGGGTGCTTTTGTGGTTGTTTTTTACTCACTCCATACATATCTCGTCGGTTCCTGGGTTTTTACTTGCTTCGGAGACTTTAGCAGGAGGCGGGGCTTTGGTGGTTGCAATGGGGGGGGGATTGTTACGTAGCACACGGATCTCGAGTGTGAGTGTGTGATCCTTGGGTGTATTTTCACCTCCAGCTCTGCGACGGGGCAGCGTTGCCTGGTTGTGGACCTGAGAATGGGGTCTGCCAGTCTTGGGTGGGGATACGGACCTCTTGAGGTCAGAGGTCTAGACCATCCCAACCCTCTCATCCTTGAGTTGTTTTGGGCCCTATTCTGAAACTTTTGGTGTAGACATGCATATGTAAAACTGTCAGAGCACTTTGAAGGGCAGCTCCTCAGCCCCCAATGGTGCGAGACCCTGTTGAAGCCCATCGTTTTCATTGGCAGCCACCAGGAGGAATCCTGGGGGCCTGGGTCTAGCATGTGGCGGCTGTTTGTAAATGGATTTTTTTTCTGACTATTTTGGTTGGTTTTTTTTTTGGGGGGGGGGCTGAGCACACTTGTATTTCCCCAGAGGTGCTTTTAGGCTCTACCCTCAGAAATTGTTTCCATCAGTGATCATGACTTCATATGGGATGCTGAGGGTTGATTGTTTTCACTAAGGGAAGCACGTATTCTCTTAATTGTCTCTCCAACCTCACTTTGGTGTCTTTTTTCTGCTAAAGAATTCCGGCACCCACAAGTTAGGTTGATAAGCATTTCTCAATTCTTCATCAGCTCCCTGACCCTGACCAGGCTACCCTGGCTGTTGGGGTGAATACTGCATGTAAAGGTTTTTTAACAAGGGGTTATTTTTATTTTTTCTATTTTATAAGGTAGTTTACTACATTTGATTACATTTCATATTCAAACACCAATCTTAGCTAGTTGGGTTTTTTGAAGGGATGGAGATATTTGTTTAGGGATCACTCCTGCTGCATTAAAAAGAAATTTATTTAGAAAGAGCCAGAGTGGTAGTACAGTGGGGAGGGCTCTGACCTTACATAAGGCCAACCCAGGTTCAATTCCTGCCATTCCAACTCTCACAACGATACTCACACTCTTGTGCGCAGAACGAGGCTAAAGGTTTGAATGAGGCAGGCCTTTCTGGGGATGTGGTCCTTTCCCATGGCTAGGGTTTGTAAATGAATATTTACTTTTCAGACAATTTTGGGTTTTTTTGGGGGGGCATACCTATATGTGCTTGTAATGGAGTTCTTTTTTAAGCAAGAAATTTGTTTTTTGGGGGGGTATGAGGAGATATTTATTCAGGGATCAATCCTAATGTGTTGGAATGAAATTTATTTAGAAAGGACTGGGGTGGTATTACTGTGGGGGTGGCACTTCCCATGCACAGGTTGAATTCCCAGACATTCCAGCAGTCCCCGAAGCCACACTAGGGGTGATCCCTCCGTACGGAAGTTGAAATCAGCCCTGAGCACTGCCTGTTGTGGCTCCTAATTGAAACACCACACACACAGACACAATAATTGTGTGAGGAAAAAGAGCCTTAAAGTTTGTCCTTCTGAGGCCCTGTGACTGCCCCCATGGTAGAACCACTTTGGGAGCTGTGGTCGCTGTGGGCAGCCTTAAAGCTCTGAGGGTGCTTAATCAAAGGGGCTCCTGGTCTAGGAGTCAGTCCCTGGCTGGGCCCATAAGACACTTTCTGTGGTGCCAAGGGTGGAATCCTGGTTCGGTTCTCAGTGCTGCAGTTTCCTGCTCTGTAGATGGAGGCAGCAGTTGTCCTGACAGACAGCCCCAATTCCAGACCTTTGTGCATTCCCAGGAGAGGAAAGAGCATCTGCTAGTGTCTCCGTGAGGGGCGGGGCGGTGATTTAGTGCCCAAGGGAGCCTACCATCAGGACCTTTCCAGGTCTAAGACAGGAACATTCGGGTTCAGGGCTAGAGGTCTGTACTTTCTCGTCTCACAGCTCTGACTACTCCAGCTCTTGGTTTGGATTCTAATGCTGAGCCATGAAATAATGGGCAGGACAAAGTGGTCCTGAGTCTTGGTCCCGGAGATTGCTGGCAAAAAAAGTCTTTGTGAATTTTAGTCCTTTAATAAAAACTTTGGAGATTCTAGCGGGGGAGTGCAGCTACTCGTATAGCCTCGACCAAAGACAGGCCTGTCTCTCTTCGGAGAAGGCCATCCTCTTCGAGCGCGCAGCTTTAGGAGGGGCGCCCATGGAGCGGTGAAAGAGGAAGGGGACACCCGCCTAGCCGAATCAACCCTGGTGATCAATGGGGTGACAGATGTCGCAGCCAGAGTGATCGCACATCTGTAGGGCATTTGCCTTGCATGCAGTCGGCCTGGCACAGCCGGCTTCGATTCCTCCGCCCCTCTAGGAATACCGAGAGTGTCTCACCCGCACGGAAAAGCCTGGCAAGCTACCCGTGACTATTCAATATGCCAAATATAGTAACAACAAGTCTCACGGTGGAGACTTTCCTGGGTCCGCTCTTGCAAATCAATGAATAATGGGAGGACCATGACTGGCACTGTGAATTAAAACTTTAATAAAGACTTTCTGCTGCATATGCCATCTGTTCAGTCCCTCACTGTCCATCTATCCTGGATCTGGCTGCCCCCAGATGCCCTGGTCACCTGATTGAGGAAAGAAACAAGCAAAAATAAAAAATACGTTCCTTACCAGAAAGTACCTGGCCCGGAAAACTCGGCGCCTGGCCCTTTAAGGCTGTGACTGGCCATGCCTGTGAGGTCATGGAACCCGGGTCTTTCCCTCCCGCCCTCCACTCCCAGTGGACCAGCTTTCCGGGCGGAAATTCCGCTCAGCCGCCATTGTTGGCAAAGGTGAGGGGTGGGGAAGGGGCAGGCATTGGGGTACCCATGGAAAGGGGGGGTGGGGGGGCGTCCCAGCAGGCCGGGCTGAGTGGTGGCTCTGGGCACCCTGAGCCCCCCGCGGCCTCCGCCTTGTGAGCGGCCTTCTGAGCGGAGGGGTCGCTTTGTGCCAGTCGGGGGTGGTGGTCAGTCCCTGGGTCGCCTCGGACCCCTGCCGAGAGGTTTGTCTGCCAAGTCAGTTGGTTTTTAGGAAACGAGGGAGGTTTCCCGAAGAAAAGTGATTTAGGAAGCCGCCTGGGAGCTCTAGTCTTGCAGGGGGTCACTGGCCTCCCACGCCTGTGGGAGGCGTTTGTTTCTTTCTTGTTTTCAAAACAATTTTTGTTCAGGGCTAACTCCTGGCTCTGCACTCAGGGATTGCTCCTGGTGGTGTTCGGGGGATCCAAGGGGATGCTGGCTCCAATCCTGGTCAGCAGCATACAAGGCAAATGTCCCCTCCATGTACTAGCCTCCTGCCCTGTGGGGGTGGGGGGGCGATTCCTGATACATATAAAACACGCTGCTGACTGTGGGGGCCTCGGGCTCCTGGATCTAGGTGTCTGTGCAGCACTTACACTGCCGTTCACTCCTCTGGACTCTCCATCTTGGAATGATCCTGTGTTTGCAAATTTGAAATCAATATTATTATTATTATTATTATTATTTTGCTTTTTGCTTCACGCTTGGCAATGCACAGGGGTTTCTCCTGGCTCTGCACTCAGGAGTTACTCCTGGCTGTGCTCAGGGGACCATATGGGATGCTGGAACTCGAACCCGGGTTGGCCGCGTGCAAGGTAAACGCCCTATCCGCTGTGCTATCTCTCCAGCCCCCTGAAATCAATATTATTATTCCAATGAAGAAGTTCAGTGGAACAGCATGTTAGTTTTAAGGTGCAGGCTGGCCATGGCCAGAAAGAAATCCAGAATCCAATTCTTGGAGGTAGAGGACCTTTAATGTGTATTCAAAAAAGAAATACTAATACCACGGCACCTCTCGCCACCTGTGTTCAGTGGTCGCACACTGCTTTCCCCACCCTGAATGGCCACTGGCCATGGGTTCACAAAGGAGAAAACAAGGGCCTGGCTGGTTGGTATCAGTTACAGTTTATCCCAATCCCATCTCCATTCACTTTTGATTTTCCACTATTCTCTCTCTTTTCTCCTTTATCGTCCTCTCCTGATTCTCCTGGATTCCTCCTGGATTCTTTCTTCCCTACTTTCCATGATACTCTTCTCCATTCTCTCTTACTCTCCCCTTGTATTCTCCTTCGAACATTATCCTTGGTTCTTTCCCCTCGCCCGCTCTTCCAGCCTCCTCCTCTTGATTCTTCCTCCTGTATTCTCCCCTGTTCTTGGCTCGGATTCCTCCCTGATCCCTCCTCCAACCTGCCTCCTGCCCACTGTTGCAGCTTTAGTTATATCCCAAGTCATAAGCCTTGGAAACATCATAAAATTCATACTACATAACTCGATTCCCTAATAAGAGTTTACAGTGTCAAAACAGGCCCCCTTGGTAAAGCCTGTTTTGTTTGTACCAGAGTGTTAGGTGTGCTTCAGAAGTACAGCCAGGAAGGAAACGATCCGGGTAGTGTGTGACAAGTTCCTGTGATGTCAGTCAATAAGGGAAAGTCTATGTGAGTGTCCAGATATTTGGATTTCACGCGTATGTTAACGTGTAGTTTCTGGATCTTCTGGTGAAAGCCAGGAAGACTGTGGATAAATAAAAAGGCAAAAGAGATGCTCCTCGCTTAGGGCTGTCAAGGCTCTCCACTGTCCCATTGTTTGCTCTGACTCGGACTTGACTATTTTTTTTTCCTTTTCGGTCACACCCAGACATGCTTAGGTGTTACTCCCGCCTCCTCAGGAATCACTCCTACCTTGGGGACCATAGGAGAAGGTGGCATTGAACCCAGGCCAGGCCTCGTACAAGGCAAAAACTGTCCCTACTGGACTATCTCTCCAGCCCCTGTGGCTTGGCTTAGAGGCCCTGGGCTTTGGGGGATTATGGCAGAGAAACAGACATACCATCTTTTTTCAATTCCTCCTGAATCATGTTCTGTCTGGGGAGCCACAACCAGCTGGGCCCACTCCTAGCTCTAAGGAGTTTAGGTATCTGTACCTCAGGATCCTTATGGGGTACCTTATAGAATCCAGGTCTGTCGTGTGTGACCAGCTCCCTCCCTCCTGTGTCATCTCTGCCTCCCTTGTTTCAGGTACTGATTAGCGTTGTGGAAGTATAAAGGATAAGTATTTTTTAGACTCATCTTAGCAAATTGGTACTGGCAAGGTTCTTTATTGGCGTGAAATGAAGAGTTATTTTAATTTTTAAACTTTTTTCGTCATTTTGGGCACACTGAGACATGCTAAGAGATCACTCCTGGTGGTACTCCGGCGCCGTTACACCTTGTGGAAGACAAATACCCTACCTGCTGTCCTATCTCTTTGGCACCTATTGGAAACAGTTTAAATGAACTTTATTGTGCGTAGAAAGACATTTGAAAGGATGGAAGGGACCCCTTGTATCAAAGGTCTGACAGTGTTGGGAATATGGGTTAGTTCCCCAAGCTCCCCACATCCCAGCACTCCCCAAGCCCCCCACATTCCAGCAGGCTGCTCCGTTTACCTGTGATTACTTGCAAGGTTGATCACAGTCATGCATCCCACCCATCAGTTCAATAATATCAGAGGAAAAAAATAAGTATTAAAATTGGAATTAGCAAAGTCCAATTAATCTAGTTTTCACTAGAGTGATGAAAAGAATTTTGACGGCCAAAAAATGCTTCATGGTGACCGGAATGCTTTGTTGTCCATTAATCTCCATGCTTAGTGTTGGAATATACTCTAGATTTTTATATGTACATCCATGTACATCATGATCACAACCATCCTGTTGTTCGTCAATTGCCTCGAGCAGGCCCCAGTAACGTCTCCTTCATCTTAGCCCAGATAATTTTTTAAAAAGTGCCATATTCAAGGCCCTTTCAGGATTAGGAGAATGAGACCCATCATTGTTACTGGTATTTGGCATATTGGGTACACCACGGGGAGTTTGCTATACTCTGCCTTGTGGGCAGGTTACATTTGGTAGCCTGCCAGTTTGTCCAAAGTAAGAATGAGATAATAAATATAAGTAAATGTACATAAATATAAGTAAATTTTATATATGTGTAATTTATATGATACATTATATTATGATGTATAACACACAAATACTCTATATATCTTTGTTGTTGGTGCACACCTGCACTTCTGAGGGCTTACTCATGGATTTTCACTTCTTTGGTGCTCAGGGGTATATTTGGAATTCTGAGGATTGAACCCAGATATACCATATGCAAGGCAAGCGTCCACCTGCCCTTGTTCCATACTCTGGCTTTGGAATTGTGTTTCTGAAACTGCTTTCTGTGGTTTTCCTAGTAGACAAGTTTACACTGGTCGTGCGTTTTCAAGAGGTAGTGTGTCGGCTGGTTGGACAGTATTATTGGACAGTGCTCTCTGATGTTCTAACCAGACTTTTCTCTTTTCCAGTGTCTGTCCAGCTCTCTGAGCTTTTGCTAGGACATTTCCACTCTGCATTTCCAGGGCTGGCTTTGGAGTCACTGCTTTTGCCCCATCTTGATTAATTCCCCGGGAAGCGCAAGGTCAGGTGCTTTGAACCAACCTGCCTGATTTACCTTGAATTTACCCACATGTGCTTTGCCTGATGAATTGTGTGAGGGGATCGGTTCAATGTTTGACTGACCAGTACAGGATCAGGGGTTTTCTCTTTATCCCCAGCCCCCCACTGTTGAGCAACCACTCCAGCAGCTGCCTCTCCAGTCCTTGATCAGTCCATCCCCCTTGCAGCGTGGATTCGCCTGGGTGAGCAAAGAGCGTCTCTCTGCATCTAGACCGTGGCTGATTTTGTGACATGACAAGAGCTGCGTCCCTGGAGCTCCTTGCACCACCGTATATTCACACTGTGAGCAGTAGGGCCACACCATCTTTCCGGTCGGTTTCACGCTTGTTTTTTCCTCATTCCCCATACCCAGGCCGTTTCTGAGGTGCAACAAAGGCTTTCGGGGGACCCAGAGATGTGGGCCTTGCAGTGGGGGCTGTGCGGTGGTGCTGGGGTCACAGGTGTGAGTGAGTTACCTTGGCCAAGATCGCGTCCAACTCGGGAAAGGTTCAGAGGCAGAAAGGGTCAGAGACTGGTTTGTTAAGCACTGCAGGAGCTGCTGAGGGTGGGGTTCAGCCCCCCAGAACTTGTCATCAAAGACTTCACTACGCCCTACCCGGGAGCCTTTGGCCCTGGCATCACTAATGTAGACCTTCAGATTCACTTCGAAGGGCAGTTCCCAGCCTCCCTACAGAGGAGACCAAGTTGTCCTCTGTCCTTTGATGGCGCGGGTCCACCCAGTGGCTTGGGACTTGCGGGTAGGTGGGGTTTACAAATGAAACCTTTTCATTATTATTGTTTTGGTTGGGCTGTGTACCATGTATGGAGATGGTCAGGGTTTACTTTTGGCTCTGCACTCAGGGATTCCTGCTGGTGGTACTCGGGGACCAAATGGGATGCCAGGGATTGATATGGGTTGGCTGGATGCAAGGAAAGTTCCCTACCTGTTTTGCTGTCTCTAGCCCAAATTTTCTGTTTTTTTCCTAGATCAAGTATTTCTGCTTCCTAAGGACTAGCTGCAAAGCACCCCACACATGGAATCCCACCCTCACTAGACAACCGTCAGCTGTTGTGGTGAGTACTGGGGCTAAAGTTTTGGGATTTTTATTTTGAAGAAAATAGTTGGTTTCCGGGATGGGTGATGGTGTTGGGGAAGCTTTGCTTATGTGGAGGAAATAATTCACTTAGAAAGGGTCAGATCAATACTAGAGCAAGTCAGGTGCTTGCCTTGCAAGTGGACAACCCAGGTTCGATCTACGTCTGCTATTCCATATTGTCTCTGAGACCCCTAGGACTGAACCCTGATACCAGAGCTGCAATATTCACTGAGCACTGACAGTTGTTGTCCAAAATTGAAACACATGCACACAGACACGCACAGACACGCACAGACACACACACAGACATAAACACACATAGAGGATGTGAGGACAATGAAAGAGTCATTGTATTCAGGAGAAAAACATGGATTTCTGCAGCATACAAACAAGAAAAAAAACAGAAAAAGGGGACTTAAGGATCCTTGTTAAATATTTCGCTCTAAAATATGTCTTTCCATGAGTGTTGGATATTTACCTTAAGTGTTTTAGGCTTGATCAATGAATTCCGAATTCCCCCCCCCCCCGCCCTGAGAAGTGGTTTTATGAGCACTTCCGATCCCCCGAGTTTATATTTAACTCAAAAGGTCAAGTCTTCCGGTGATTCAAAACTTTATCTATGTAGTCATTTATTTGCATTTCTATTCCTACTATAACCTATATAATCTATAATCTATCATTATAGAGCAATATTCTTTGGTTCAAAACAACAAAAAAGTTAATGGTAAACTCTTAATTTTTGTGAGTTATTTAACTCTGAAATATATTTACTGCTGGGCATTCATCATAATTACTTGACTCAGGCTTCAGTTGCCATAGTTTCTAACTCCAGAAAGCTGGATCCCATCGAGAATCTCTGGATGGACCTGGGACAAGCAGCAAAGGTACCCTGGCTTCAAGATGGGACGGTCTAGAAGTCATAAAGCACCAGTTTGTTTCCAAGCCATCAGGACCAAAATGACCTGACGCTGTGGGGTGTGGGAAGCGAAACTGGCCTGAGTACTCCATGTGGAATTTATGATAAAATCCCAGCCAGCTTTTAACCGTAGCTCCTGAACCCCAGAGAAGTAAGTTTTGGAATGGTTATTTCTTACTGTGTATGTCGAAATAACTGCAAATATTAATAAAAAGTAAATTTTCTTGTTTATATGTGCAAGCAGGGAAAGAGCAAACCACACGGATGCTTGTGCGAATTCGCCCTGAGAGAATTTCTCAGTGTAGTCTCAGGCAGTACGTCTCCTTGAGATAATTCCCCCAAAAGAAATGCCTGTTGAAATGCTTGACCTCTGTAAATGATAAATCAGAATACATTCAGTCCTGGACCTCGAACCCCCTCAGATGTTCTATAATTTTGCTAATCAGTTCTGAATTAAAGGTCCAGTTTTCACTGTCCATTGGCCATTAATTGTTGTGTTCTCTATGTCTTTGTTTCTCTGGAGAGACAGAGCACCAAACACAATGTACCATGGGACCTACCAACTCAATATTATTCATTATCCATGGTTTAAAAGTAGACTCACTCTAGAAATTCCGGATGTCAGACACACATAATATGGTTCATAGTAAACACTCTGGATATTTGGATAATTTTGTGATACAGCACTGTTTAGATGTGTTGTTGTTCTTGGTTTTTGGCTTTTCGGGTCACACCTCGCAAATAACAGGAGTTACTCGTGGCGTTGCAGGCAGGAACTACTGTTGGCATTGCTCAGGGTACCATATGGGATGCCGGAGGATCAAACCTGGTCAGCCATATGCAAGGCACATGCCTTAGCCGCTGTGCTATTGCTCCAGCCCTTTCCATGGTTTTCAGAGCTATTCCTGCACAACAGGAAAGAGTGCTGGATGAGACTCATGTGCTGATTTGGGATTACAGTAAATCATGACCAGGATGTGTCCAGGTCCAGTGGGTCAGAGCTGGGACAGCCTGGGGCTCATCTGATCCCATAATTGACCATGGTCCCTGGAAGAGAGTGCCCAGGTCCATGTCCCTGTCCACTAAGCAAGTGGGCAGCTGAAGTTTTTTCCATCCTGAGCCAGCCCCTGTGGCTGTTCACATGGCATAGCCAGTAATGGGACTGTGGTCACTGGGGCCTGCAGGAGCCCCCTCTACGTGGGAGCTCCTGTGCTCAGAGTTAGTCTCTGACCTTAGCGACCTTTCTGTGAGGTCCAGACTTTCAACTCAGAGCTCTATAACTTGGAGAATTCTGGCACGTTATAGATGCTGTGGTTGGAATCGAGGTCGCCCGTATTTACAAGCACTTTATCCTCTTTATCATCTCTCTGCATACATAGTATTCAGGATCTTTTATTAGACTTTCAGAAGGGTTAAAGATATATATTTTGAAAATGTTCATCTTTGGAAAATGGCCCTGGAAATATTCTTCAGTAGAGTGGATGGGAGACAGTTAGTTGTCTTTACTGTGAGTAGAGAAACGTGGACCAGTGTTTTGAAAGAATTGGAGGGTCTCCTTGAGTCAAATCTTTTACAAATGGTGGGGAGAGCACAAACCCACCCATGTCAGCAGGCAATTAGATTCAGCTGTGATTGTTGAACAGTAAGGGTGGTCACACACCTGGATCCCACCTCTTTCTCATTTCAGCAGTATTAGAGGTAAGGAAACCTGAAACATTTGCTTTTGGAAACATTAATATCCCAATCAGAATACTACAATTGCTCAGTGGTCATCAGAATGCTAAATATCATTTAGATAGGTCGAAAAGGCTAAGCAAGTCTTTCGAAAAACCAGTATGGTCTGCTGACTTTGATTCAGTTTATCCCTCCATTTAAAAATTGATCCTTATGCTGGGTTCTACTTCTTTAAAATATATTTTTTGTATATATACATATGTTTTTTTGATTTTTGGGTCACACCTGGTGTTGTACAGGGGTTAACCCTGGCTCATGCCTTCCGGAATTACTCCTGGCGGTTCTTGGGGGATCACATGGGGCGCTGAGAATCGAACTTGGGTCAGCTGCGTGCAAGGCAGATGCCCTACACAGTGTGCTCTCTCTCCAGTCCCTGCATAAAATATTTTTGATTTGGGGGTACATCTGGCACTTCTTGAGTGTTACTCCTGGTGGTGCTTGGGTCATCATTTGGAATGTCATAGCTGGAATTCAAGCTGACCTAATTCAGTGCAAGCGCTAAGCCACTGTACTGGTTTGAGTAAATAATATTCGAAGCCAATTAAATTCTAAGTTATAAAGCATAATATTAATTAATTGTCTTCCTGTATCCATACAAAAGGACATTGCATTAAGGTAAACTGCTCAAAGGACATAAGGAGAGGAGAAAGGCAATATTAACTTACAGTACAGCTTCAGTGTCTAAGAAGGATGAGACCTTACAAATTGGTTGGGGAAGAGAGCATAGAAGTGGTTACAGACTGATAAAGTAATGGGAGTGACTCGGGAGCACTGTGATGGGTACAATCTGATAAACCTAAGCTTCGTATACTCCAACATTCTGGGTTTGAAAACTTGTTTCTGAAGTAGGTCAAATCCCAATGCTTGTGTGTTCTCAGGGGTAGTGGGTTGATCCAAATTACTTTCAGGTATTCGTAGAAGCCTTTTACTCCTTTTTGCGTTTTTCTCTGCCTCTCTGGTGGCTGTTTTCTGATTTGTCCCAGTTCTCTGGAGGGCTGGCTTTGGAATCACTGCTTTCACCCCATCGTGATTTATCACTTTCCTGAGACTCTCATTGTCCATGTCCCACCTGTTCCCTACCTTCGTGTTTTACCTTGTATCAACTTGCTTGAATTTTTCCTAATGGCTTGTGTGTGAGAGCTTTGGTTGAATGTTTGAGTGACCGGTACAGCATCAGAGGACTTGTCCTTACCTCCAGCACTACCGTGCCTGACCAGCCACCCAGCATCTGCTTCTGCCTTTCTGTTCTCAGAATTTTTCTTTATTTTTTTCCCTGCTTGGATTGTTTCCATTTTGTTGTTGCTGTACTTCTGGGCTACACCCTACAGTGCTCGGGCCTTACTCCAGACTCTGAATTCAGGAATCACTGCTGCCAAGGTCAGAGGACATTAAGATATGCCTTGGGTAAGCTGATAACATATGCTGTACTATCACTCTGTCCCCCCAAATAGAATATTAATAGTTGAAAAATAGAAACAGTTCATATCGTGGTCCTGTAAAGAGCGTGAATATAGGATTATTATACTATACAACACGCAAGACAAGAGCAAGTGCTGGATGAAGCTCATGCAAATGTGCTGACTGGGGATTAGAGTAAAAGAGCACGCAGAAGAGTCGGGGGCTAGGTCGACAGACCTGAGGCTCTGCCTTGTGCTTCCCTTGACCCAGAAGTGACCCTGGTCTCCAGGAGATATCTCTCATGCTCGTGTCCCTATCCACCCTGCGAGAGGGTGGCTGAAGGTTTGTCCATGATGAGTTCCTTTGACTGCCCCCATGGCATAGCCACTTACAGGGCTTTGTTCACTGGATGTGGTGGGGGCAGCCCTGGTTGAGGCCTGCAGGGGCCACTAATACTCTTACACGCATGGGCTCAGAGTCAGTCCCTGGCCAGCCTTGTAGGAACCTTCCTGTAGGGAAGACTCCCAGGGCTCAGTTTCCTCTCCTGTAGCCTAAGCCCAGTACTCCAATCTGGTCAGACAGCCCGGATCCCAACTCACTTTGCATCTGCAGGAGAGGAAGGATCTTCTGACAGTGTCTTTCCCAGATGGGTCAGGGTTCTGGTGCTGGATAATTTCCACCCATCAGAGCATTTCCTGATCCAGTGTTGGTACTTCTGGTCAAGGTTGGGAGATTGTGCTCCACACTGGTGGTCAGGGCTCTGATTTCTTTAGGTTTTGCATGGAGCTTATTTCAGATGCTCAGGAATTAGAGACAGGGGAAGATAGTGACACGCTGTCTGACTCACTGTCCCCATGTCAGAGGAGAGTGACAGGATGGCATGATGCAGTGACAGGAACAGACAGGCTTCCAGGCCCATCTGTTTCAAGCTATGTTAGGAGGGAGCCCTGGGATAGGGTTCCTGGCAGGGGTGACTGACTGCTGTTTCAGGCCACTTTCGTCCCTGTTTGTTTTGTTCTATTTACATTGAATGGTGCTCAAGAAGTACTCCCAACTCAGTGCTCAGGGGTCACACCTGTTTGACCTTGGGGATCGGCTTGGGGAGCTCTGAGATTGCATACGATGCTGGTGATTCAAGAATAACCTCCTGGGTTTTGTTTTGTTTTGGGAGCTGATAGGTAGCCACACCCCGTGATTCTTGGGATTATTCCTGGTTCTGCACTCCAACATTGCACCTCAGAGTTCTTGGTGCAACATATGAACAGCAGTGATCGCCAGCCCTACCCGGGTTTCCTGGACCCACGGTACTGTTACTCCATCTTGCTGCTTTGTTTTTTTTCATATTTGTTTCTGTGCTACAGTGTAGATGCTCATGGCTTCCTCTTGGATCTATTCTCTGGATTCACCCCTGACGGTCATCAGGACCTAGGGTGTGCAGGCTCTGTATGGGCCTTGGCAACTACAGTGACTCTGTCCCCAGGACATGTGTTTCTCCTGTTTTGTCCTTCCCGCTCTGAAGAGTGTTGCCTGCTCAGTAACAGAGTTTCATGTTCACTTACTGCAGTGTGTGTAGTTCTGAGCATGTGTCTGTCCCTGGGAGAAAAGGATGCCTGGGGCCGTCAATGTCATTGGGGTCACTTTTCCTGCCCAGAGATAATTTGGGGCGGCTTCAATACAGGAACTACAGGCACTTATGCCCTCACATAGCTCTGAGTCACTCACTGACATTGTATGTCTCCGTCTCATCCCTAGAACATGGAACAGGGAATGTGGGATATGGCATTGGGGGAGAGGGGGCGGCTAGTGTTTTGTTCCAACCCAGTGTTGCTTTTTGTGGTCCTGTTGGGTTTCTGCTAAGGTGTTACCCTGTGCAGTGCTCATTGGATTTATCCCTGGAATGGCTCCATGCAAGTCCAGAACCTGTCTCGAACCTGTCCAGAACCTGCAGGAACTTTCTAGAATAATGTTGTTGTAGCATATCTGGCTCCGTGTGAGGGATTCCTGGGATCACTAGCAGAAATGGGGAAACAATTAACTTTCCCAACCCTGTGTGGTGTCTGGCCCTTTAAAACTCCGACCAGAAGTGTAGGTGAGGTCACAGAGCCCCGCCTTTCCCTGGGGTCTTTGTGGGCAGAGCAATATCCACCCTGTTTGTTGGCTTGTGAGGGGGGGGCGGGAAGGGGGCGGCCAGGGAGCGGGGACGTCCCATAGGGCCAGTTTCCTCGCTGGCCGTGGAGTGAGTGGTGTATCTGGGAGCAGCCCTGAGCCTCTGCCGGTCTCCCCACCGCGGGACGCCCCCAGCGCCCGCCTTTTCGAGAGCTTTGTCTGTCTACTCATTTCTATTTTAGCGCATCGCATCGCAGGAGTTTTTTATTTCGGAGGCGAGTGAGGAGGGGGTGTTGGTCCCAGGCAGGTGGGCTGACAAGTGAGGTGGAAGGTTCGAGAGCCAAAGTCCGTTTGGAAAGTGTCAGGAACAATGGAAATGAGTATGACCAGAAGAGAAAGAGTTTTCTTTTCATGTTTGTTTTTCATTGTGTGTCCTGGTCGCCATGGCCCGGGCGACCCCATGGGGTCGCGGGCACGAGACCCTCGCCCTCCCCCCCAAACCATCGCTCTGGCCCCCAACCGGAGAGGAACGTGCCGGAGCCCGAGGGAGCCCCAGCTTGCCCGCAAGTCTCATGGCCCTTGCGGGACCACCACAGCTTTGGCTCTGCAGCATGGACCCTCGGAGCCTGAGGGCCTCAGCAGGGTTGGGGCGTGGGGACATCTCGAGAATGGCTACGCCGCGGTTGCCTACCTACATCCCCCTCTTTCCAGGCCGACTTTCGTGTCTAGGCGGGTTGAAAAGGAGTCAGAGATAAGGGGTTTCCCTCGGCAAGGGGACCTGGGGGCCCATTCTTTGGCCTCTTGTGGGAGAGGGCTGGGGCCTCACCTGGCGTGTTCAGGGCTCTCTCCTGAACCTTCCCTCAGGAATCGACCCTGGCAGTGTTCGGTGTAACCCCGTACCCTGGTGAGCAGCGTGAAGGCGCATCAGCGCCCCGCTGCCTGGTGGGGGGAGGAAGGCGCTGGGTGCATTTCTCCTGTGCTTGGGGCTCAAGAACATTGGTCCCAGCGTTCGATTTTCACTTGTTCCTGGTTCAGCCATCAGGCTCGGAGGGCTTTTCCTTTTCCTTTCTTTTTTCCCCTTTGGTTTCTGTTTGCTTTTAGGTTCACGCCCTGTGATGCTCATGGGGTTATTTCTGGCTCTGCACTCTGATCACTCTGGGTGCTGTTCAGGGGACCCTATGAGATCACGATCACGACCATCCTGTCGTTCGTTGATTGCCTCGGGCAGGCCCCAGTAACGTCTCCTTCGTCCTATCCCTGAGATGTTTTTAAAAATTGATTAAAGGATCTTTCAGGGTTAGGAGAATGAGACCCATCTTATGAGATGCTGGGCAATAAATCCAGGTTGTCTGCCTGCAAGTCGGACGCTTCTGGTGCCATTTCTCCTACCACAGTGTGCAGAGTTTGAAGAGGAGTCAGGGCTGAGGGCTGGCAGGAGGGGGTATGGGGGAGCATCAGGGCTGGGCCAGAGAGGGTCCTTCAAACAAAAGTGCAGTCTTAGCAGGAAGTAGCCCAGGCACTTGGAGGCTGTGTCCCAAGGCCTCATACTGCATTCTAGGATCCCCATCGGCCACCGCACCTTTATTTATTTTATT
The DNA here is from genome assembly GCF_029834395.1 of Sorex fumeus. NCBI lineage: Eukaryota > Metazoa > Chordata > Mammalia > Eulipotyphla > Soricidae > Sorex > Sorex fumeus. The sequence goes on from NW_026606098.1 coordinate 11,856,598, forward strand.
GAATTATGTAGTTTGGGGGGGGTAGAGCTGGCAGTGTTCATGGGTTACTCCTCCTGCCTCTTCACTCAGGCCCCCAGGAAAACCCTTGGCCCTGATGCCTGTGTTAGCAGCCTGGCTGCACAGCCTGTGGTATCGCATTGCCTGCAAAATATCTTTTGCCTTTTTCCGTAAGTAGTGAATGAGTGAACCTACAACAAAGCTAGTTGGGGCCTGACTACTAGTACAGTGGGGACTTTCTTAATGTGCACTCGGCCGACCTGGTTCAGTAACCTGCATCAAAGGTGTGTCCCAAATGTCACTGAGTCTGGTCAGGAAGCAAAACCTGACCATCTTGTGTGGATTGCCATGGTACTCACACCCATGGTCCAATCAGATCTTCTGTTTGCCGTGGGCCTGTTTGGATTATGAGAACCATCGCGATGTTCTCCACCCACACTGCCTCATTCATTTCTTTCCACAAATTCTTACATCGTCTGTTGCATTTCATTGCATAACTCAAATTGCAGATTCAGGTTTTGGCATCGCAGCAATTTGATTTGAGAATGGAGTCACTGAGTATGAGGCAGCTGGTAAAATTTCCACATTAGGGACAGATACTATGCTGGCAGGGGATCAAGTATGTGATTTTGAAGGTGGATGACAGGGCACTGCAGAGAGGAAATCTAGAGCCTAATTCTTGGGGTAGAGGCCCTTAGCTTCACTGGGTGGTGAAATCACTGCTCAAAACCTAAAGAAATTTCTAATCTTTCCTTTGAACAAAATGTTTATTTCTATTACTTTCATTTGATCGAAACTGGTAATTGTTTCAAAATAACTAGTTTGGTGGTGGAGCGATAGATCAGTGGGTACAGACTTGGTTTTTGCGTGACCAGCCCGGGTTTTATTCCTGGCGTCCCTTTTGGTCCCCTGGGGACCACCATGAGTAATTCCTCGGTGCAGAGACAGGACAAACCACTGTGCCTCACCAGGTGTGACCCAAAAGCCAAAAATGAAAAAACCAGTTTGAGGGCACTAGTGTCAGTGTGGTGATGAGGAGAAAGGTTTGCATCCATTTGCTCCCCTACAGACCCTCCAGGAGTGATCCCTGAGCACTGCGTGTTGTGTCTCTAAAGAATACAAACTTCAAAATAAAAGGACCAAAAGAAGTATTGATCCTGAGAGCCGTCCATTTTGGTGAGATGTTTTCAATGGCCCCTGTGGCTCGTCGTGTCTGTAGGGATGCAGGGTTGCCTTCACTACATGCATCAGGCGCTCCACACTGAGCTCCACACTGAGCTTGAACTGAACCCTGACTCGAAACTATTTTCTTTTCTCTTGGAATGGCGTGTCAGCTTTCTGCTATCACTGTCGCTGTCCTCATCATTGTTCATCGATTTGCTCGAGCGGGCCCAATAACGTCTCCGTTGGAGACTTTGTTGTTACTGTGTATGGCATATCGAATACATCACGGGGAGCTTGCCAGGCTTTGCCGTGCAGGCAAGATACTCTCGGAAGCTTGCCAGGCTCTCCGAGAGGGGCGGAGGAATCGAACTCAGGTCGGCCATGTTGGCTGCGTGCAAGGCAAACCACCCTACCGCTGTGCTATCTCTCTACCGCTTTCTGCAAAGGGATTTATTTCCACGCGTGTCTGTTCATTGAGTCTAAAAAAAAATAAAACACTGAACATATGGGTCTTTCCTAGTGCATTATTTACGAGGGACAAGGTCAGTGGCTCAGGCCTCCATTAGTCTCGTGGATAAAGTAAAAAGTGGCAGCCCCTCGTAGAAGGGGTGCTCTGAGGGCCAATTTTGTGGCAGGACACAAGCATCCTCCCGTTAGCATCCCAGAACTCTCAGTCTCCACGTTGTTAGTAGCGGGACCCTTCGGACCTGGGAGGCGCCTTCGTGCTTGCTTTCTCACTGGGTTCCTGACATCCAGGCAGTTCCTGGGGTGCAGTAGAGGCTTCAGAGTGATGCGGAGCTTAGGGCGGTGCAGTGGGGTCTGTACACAGTGGAGGGGTTGAGGGATTGAGTGTGTACTTGTGGCATTTTGGCATGGGGCTGAGCACTGGGGCTACTGGCCTTGGGGGTACGGAACCCACCAAGGGCTAGGGGCTAGAGTGGCCAACACTCCCAACATGGGACTTGCTGGTACAAATCCTGAAGCCTTTCGCCTTGACATAGATGCTATAGAATCTGCAGATTCATGTTCAGGGTCAGGGCTGCAGCCCCCTAAAGGCAAGAGACTCTGTTGCAGACCGTCCTATTCATTGGCGGTTGTGATGGGGTGGGGCCTTTTTGGAAGCGTGGTTCACGCAGGTGGGCGGTTTAGGCCAATGAAATTTTAATTTCGGGGTTTGTTTCAGTTGTCTTTATGTTTTGGGGGGGAATGTGAGAGAGGACACACCCTAAGATGCTCACTCCTGGCTCTGTGCTCACGAATCATTCCTGGTGGTGCTCTGGGATCTGGGATGCTGAGGCTTGATTGGGGTGAGGAGGGCAAGCATCTTACCTGCTTTACTGTCTGTCTGATCCCAACATTGATGTTTTTTCCAGATGAGGAATTTATACTCAAGTTCAGTTACAAAAAATGCTCTATGCTTCATCTCTCCCTGACTGTGCGATCCCTGGATACTGGCTCTTGGGGTGAGTACAGCAGGTCAAGGGTTTAATTTTTCTTTTTCTTGAAGGAAGATGTACTTATTGTGGGGAGAGGGAGCTTTGCTCAGGGGTCACTCCTGGCTTGCTGGGAAGAAATTTACTTCGAAAGGGCCAGAGGTATGGTACAGCAAGTAGGGTGCTTGCCTTGCATGGAACTAACACAGATTTGATCAGCTGCATCCCAGTAAACCTCAAACATTCCAGGACAGATCCCTGAATGCAGAGCTAGGAGTACTCCTGAAACTGTTTGTTCTGGCTCAGACACACACACACACACACACACACACACACAGACATACACACACACATGAAATATCTGGCTCAGCACTAAGGAATTAATCCTGGTAGTCATTTTTCACGTGGGTAAATGATGAATTAGGGACCTGTGTTGGGGCAGGACTGTGAGGGCAGATTTTGTCTTCTTGCTAGACGGCTGGCCTCCCTCGAGCACTGGCGCCTCCCAGTCTCCACACTGTGAGATGCCGTCCCCACCAGCTGGGGGTGGGGCGCTTTTGTGCTTGATTTTCTTGTATTCCCCAATGTCCAGGTGGTTCCTGGGTTATAATGGAGTCTTTTGGGGTCATGGAGCTTTGTGGGGCATAGGGGTCTGTGGTTTGATGCAGGGGTCGCAGGTGTGAGTGTGTGGTCCTGGAGGGCGCTTCAGCCACTGTGCCTTTAACTCCATGTTGGGGCAGCCGCCAGTGGGTGCAGGGCTGAGTTGCGGGGGCTGTGGGCTTTGAGGTGCGGGTCCTGCTGAGGGCTTGGCCTTGGCCCTCTGGACCCTCCCAGCTGACCCAGGTTGGGACCTGCCACAGTTTCCCTGCTGTAGAATCTCCAGATTCACTTCGAGGGGCAGAGCTTCAAGCCCCATCATAGCCTAGAGACCCTGTTGCCGTCCAGCTTTTTCATTGGCTGCCTTTGTGTGTCAGCCAGGGTGGTGGATCTGCAGGTGGCTGGGGTTTGCCAATGATAGTTTCCTTCGGGCTTTCAGCTATTTCATTTTGAAACTCATTCACCAAGTATGAATGAGCTGGTAATATTGCAAGTTTTGAATCAATATTATTATGCCAATGAAGAAGGTCAGTGGACCAGCACGTTATTTTTAGGTGCTGGGCATGGCCAGGAACAAATCCAGAGTCTAATGCTTGGGGTAGTCCTTACCTTCACTGAATGATGACATCACTGCTCAAAACCTGAAGAAATTTGTAATATGTTTCACAGGAATGCTATGATTTTTTCATTTGACCGAAAGTATCTACAAATGGTAATAATTGAAAAGAGTTTTCTTTTCATGTTTGTTTTTCATTGTGTGTCCTGGTCGCCATGGCCCGGGCGACCCATGGGGGTCTATCCTTTAAACTGCTCTATCCCCAGAGCTCCATATGGTTCCCAGAGACCCACCTGGAGTAATCCCTGAGTATTGCATGGTGTGCCCCTGCCCAGAAATGAAAACAAACTCAAAAACAGAAAAAGCCATTTATCCTGCACGGAATCCACCTGTGGTGAGATGTTTTCAATGGCCCCTGTGGTCAGTCTCAGCAGTGTGGGATGCATTGTTGCCTTCACAAATGCCTCGCAGGCACCTCGCTGAGCTAGAACCGAACCCACGGTTTGGTGTCTTTTATTTTCTCTTGAAACTGGTGCATCAGTTTTCCGCAGAGGGAGTTATTTGTTCATTGAGTTGAAAAAAAATATTTAAACAACTTAATGACCCTCGTTCATCAATTTTGCATGTGTGTCTTACAGAAACATTAGTTTATTCCCTGGTAATGCCATTCACATTGCGTTGGTGTGGTGCAAATGTTAGGAACCAACCTGCAGTTCTGAATGTCTTTTTCCATGGAGACTCTAAAGTCATAGGGCGATGATTGGAATCCTCTGCTGTTCGACAGGGAAGCAGCCAGCCTGAGTGGAATGTCTCTGATCCTGCACACTGTGAAAATGTCTCGAGTGAGCATTTGTGCCCTCAGCACCATGGGGATGCCAGAACACGCAGGATGGCCCCTGAGGGTGATCAAAATGGAGAGAGCGCCCTCACTCTGAAGAAGCCCTCCCCTCGGAAAAGGTCCATACAGTCTGTTGTTCTCAGTCCACAGACACAAACTCCAATACTGGAGCAGACCCTAGAATGTGGGAGAGGAGCACTGTTTGTAGTGAGTCCCTCACACCGGAAAGCCCATAAGCAAAGTCACCATGGACTGACCCTGTCTAAGAGTAAGCAATGTGGGGGAGCTTCCTCGTGTTCCCAGGACTGTGATGTTCCTTTAGAAACCCACAGTGGACAGCAGCAAGGAGTGTCAGCAGCAAGGGCGTGGCTTGAGTCCAGTGTCATCCCAATGTGCTGACATGAACATCCACACAGGAAGGAAAACTAATACATGTAAGGACTGTGCAAAGGCCTTCACGCGACCCTCTGACCCCTTAAAACTTTGGAGAATTCATACGGGAGAGAAACCATATGTGTCTGAGCAATGTGGGACGGTCTCTGCTTACTCCTCACACCTTTCTAGACACAGGAAATTTCAGAGTGGAGAGAAACCTCATAAATATAAGGCATGTGAAAAGGCCTTCACTCGATCCTCGACCCCCACTGGGCATATGCAAACTCAAACTGAAGAGGAGCCTTATATGTGTAAGGAATGTGGGAATGCCTTTGGTATTCCTCCAGCCTTACTCGTCATGTGAGAATTCACACTGGAGAGAAACCTCATGTTTGTAAGGCATGTGGAAAGTCCTTCATTCTATCCTCAGCCCTTACTCGGAATATGAAATCTCATAATGGAGAGAAATCTTATGTATGTAAGGTATGTGGGAAGGCTTCTGGTTATTCCTCAAGCCTTACTAGTCATTTGAGAAATCACACTGGAAAGAAACCTTTTATTTGTAAGGAATGTGGGAAGGCCTTCCGTCTGCCCTCAGGCCTTACTACACATAGAGCAGTTCATATTGGAGTGAAATCTCATGTACGTCAAGAATGTGGGAAAGCCTTTGTGTTTCTTTGTAGTCTTAGGAAACATCATAAAATTCAAATTAGATAATTCAGTCCCCTAATAACAATTTTCAACATCAAAACAGGCTCCTTCGATAAAGCCTGTTTTGTTTGGACCATGATATAAGGTGCTACCAAAGTGCAGCCAGGAAAGAAATGATCCTGGTGGTGTGTAACAAACCTTCTGTGATGTCAGATTTTCGTATCTTGTGAAAGTCAGTAGGAATGTGAATAAAAAAGGCAAAAAAATCCCCTAGGCTCAGGGCTGTGAAGGCTCACCACTTTCTGAATCTTTGCTCTGATTCTGACTTAACTTATTTTTTCTTTTTGGTTCACACACAGCAATGCTCAGGGGTTACTCCTGCTTCTCCAGTCAGGAATTACTCCTGGTGGTGCATATGTGTTTGGCGGGGATTGAACCAGGGTCGGCCCCATGCAAGGAAAATGCCCTCCCCTCTGGACTATTGCTCCAACCCCTGTGGCTTAACTTTGAGGCTCTGGGTTTGGGGTATTAAGACAGAGAAACAGCCATACCTTCATTCTTCAGCTACTCCTGATTCATGTTCTTTGGAACTTCACCCAGCTGAGCCCTACTCCTGCCTCTCAGCTCAGGCATCCATACCTGGGGAACTCAGGATTCTTATGGGCTGCTGTGGTTGGAATCCAGGTCTGCCATGTGTGACCAGCTCCTTCCTCCATGTCATCTCTGCCTCCTTTGTATTCAGGTACTGGTTAGCATTGTGTAAGAATAAAGGATTGATATTTTTGAAAGTGTCATCTTATGCAAATGGCCCCAGCAATGTTCTTTATTGGAGTGCAATGAAGACAGTTTGTTTTTAATGTTTAAAACTTTGTTTTTCCCATATTTTTGGTTCTTACCCAGAAAACTTAGGGATTACTCCGGGTGGTGCTCTAGGACCCTGTTAAATATGGTGCAAGACAAAATTCCTACCTGCTATCCTATCTCATTGACCCCTATTGGAAACAGTTTAAATGAATGTTACTGAGTGTAGAAAGACGTTTGAAAGGGTAGAAGGGGCCCTTGAATCAAATGTCTGACAAATGCGGGGAATATGGACCAGCTCCCCAAATTCCAGCAGGCCGTTCTGTTTACCTGTGATTACTCACAAGGATGGTCATGTTCCTGAATACCCCCCTGCTTCCTCATCTCAACATGCATTCAGCTTTGATGACTAACTAATAAAGGGGGTCACATTCCAGGATCCCACCCACCTCACTTCAGTAGTGTTAGGACAAAACAAAACTTGCCTTTGGAAGGAGTTAAATCCAAACCATCATGTTTTCACCTGGCTGATAATAATGATTTTGATTGTCAGAGAGCCCGGCGAGCTACTGAGAGTATCTCGCCCACACGGCAAAACCTGGCAAGCTACCCATCCTATAATCGATCCGCCAAACACAGTCACAAGTCTCACAATGGAGACATTACTGGGCCCATTCAGGAGATGAACAACGGGAGGACAGTGCTATAGATTGTCTGAAAGGCCTAGTAGGGCTACAAATTTACCAGTATGCTTTGGTTACCTTTGGCTAAATATATGCCTCTGTTCTTAGGAATGTTGGATATCATGGGATTTGTTTATTGAACTATACTTCTGGGGGGAGGGACATACCTGTCAGTTACTCCTGTTGCTCCTTGGGCCACGATTTGGCGTACAGGGATGGACTCCAGATGACCAGTTTCAATGCAAGTGTCAAGTTTCTGCACTCTCCCTCCTGGTTCATGCTCTGGGTTGAAATTGCGTTTCTGAAACGGCCTCCTTGGTTTTCCTTGTAGATGAGTGTTCACTGCTCGCCTGTTGTCAAGCATAGAACATTGACTTGAAAGTGCTCTCTGATGTTCTTACCTGCCTTTGCTCCTGTTGCAGTGTCTCTTCAACTCTCTGGGCTTGTTGCTAGGCCAGTTCCTCTCTGCATCTCCAGGGCTGGCTTGGGAGTCACTGCTTTCACCCGATCTTGTTTGATGACTTCCCTGAGAAACTCATTGTCCCGTGCCGCACCTGCTCCCTATCTGCCTGTTTGACTTTGAATGAACCCGCTGTTCATTTATTCTGATGGACTGTGTGTGAGAGCATTGGCTCATTGTTTGCCCAGTACAAAACCAGGGGACTTCTCCGTACTGCCTTCTAGCCCTCCACTGTGTGACCGACCACTCTGGCAGCTGCCTCTCCACCCCTCTATGCGAGCCCATCCCTGTTGCGCCAGAGATTCACCTGGGTGGGCATAGTGGTTCTCTGCATTTCTGGATCCGGGCTCTTTAAGGCTGCTTGTGGGGATGGAAGTGACATCACAGTGGGGCCTTCCTGGTGCTTCTATTCCTGAAAATTGGGTCAGCGTCATTGTTCACGTGGATAAAGGACAGTTAGGGCCCCTGTGAGGAAGCGGGATTCGGAAGGCCAATTTTGTGGTAGAATGGGGCTGATCTCCTGTGAGTGCCTGGCGATTCCCATCTCAATACTGAGCTGCGGGTCTCCACCAGCTTGGGCGAAGGGGGGTTCTTTCATGCTTGTTTTTCACTTGTTCCCTCATATCCAGACAGTTACTGATGTGGGGCAGATATTTCAGGGGGTACATTGGGACTGTTCCAGGGTGCAGGGGAGGAGGGTGTGAATGACTGATACTGGGAGGCTTCTGCGGCCACTATGCCTCCAGCTCTGCGATAGGACAGCGGTCGATAGGTGTGGGGCTGAACGCGGGGCTGTGGGCCTTTGGGAAGAGGGAACTTCCGAGGGCGGGTCTTGACTGTGCTGACCCCCAGCTGACCTATGTTGGAACCTTGGCCCTAGTCTTGCTGCTGTAAAGTCTCCAGATACACTTTGAGGGGCAGAGTCGCAGCTCGCCCAATTCCAAGAGACGCTGTTCCTGTCCGTCTTTCTCATTGGCTTCCCTGGTGGGACGAGGCCTTCCCGAGCAGTGGATCCATTGGTGATTGGTGTTTTAGTTTCCTTTGGGGGCTATATTTGGTGTGGGGAATGGGGGGCTCTGCGTGCGTGAAGATACTATGAGAGCTTACTCTGGCTCCTGGCTCAGGGCTCAGATATTTTTCCTGGAGTACTCTGGGGGCCATAGGGATGCATGGGGATGCAGAAGATTGACTGGTATCAGCAAACAACGCATCCTACTAGCTTTACTGTCTGTCAGAACAGGAACTTCTGCTTCTTCATATCACATTGCAAATCCCTGTCCTTGACCCCTGTTTATAGAGGTGAATACTGGGGGTAAAGGGTGTGTGAGTTTGTTGGTAAGTGCATGTGTGTGTGTGTGTGTGTGTGTGTGTAGAAAGTGTGTTTTTTTAGAGGAAAGGGGCTTCCCCATTCTCGGCTATGGTTGTGGGGGGCAGCCCTTTTGCCAGCGCAGGGGGAGCTAATGCACGGGATCTGGCCTCTGATTCAGCCCCTGGCTGTGGCTGTGAGAACCTTCTGTGGGACGCAGGGAGGAGGCCCCAGGTCAAGGTAGGGCTGAATTTTCTCCCTTGTAGCCAAGCCCAGAGCTTGTGTCATGAAAGACAGCACAGATACCAACCCATTTTGCTTCTCTTGGGGAGACAGAAGCATCTGGTGTAATCCCCAAGGAGGGTCTGTGAGCCATTGCCCGAGACTGTGGCTTCTCAGGCCTGGGGGTTGTGCTACTCTCCAGTGCTCACCACTCTGACTTCTCCTCCAGGTCTCTGATCCTCATGAAAAACAGAGGCAGGAGAAGATATTGACATGCGAATAGAAACACCATCCCTAGGTAGGAGAAGAGTGACCAGATAAGGTGATGCAGTGACCTTATCACTTATCAAGGAGCGCTCAGCCTTCTTGTGCCAAATGTATCTGAGTTGTTTCAGGAAGGATCCTGCATTGTGCCTCCTTGTTGGAGGGCCTGACTCTGTATGATGCCATGTTTGTTTCAGTTTTGTTGTGTTTCCTTTTGAACCATGCCCATCGTAAAGAGTAATCATACTCTTCAGTGACCAAAATATATGTGGTCAGGAATACTTGGAGCCTGGCTCTTTAAGGCTAGGACCAGAAATGCAGGTGGCTTCACAGAATGCAGGTCTTTCCCTCCCTGCCCTCCACCCAAGGTGGCTTCACTCTCTGTGCAACAGTTACAATCAACCACCATTGTTGCTGAGTATGAGGCGCGGGGAAGGAGCAGGTATTGGGGTGCCCAGGGAGACAGCGAGTGTCCCCAAGGTCGTTTTGTTTTGCCAGCCACCCTGTGGTCGCTCTTAGTGCCCTAAACTGCTGAGGTCTCTGCATTTTGAGTGGTGGGGTCACTGCATGATAGTGTACGGGAATGGCGGCCCCTTATCCGGGACACACCGAGTGCTCCTGACGAAAGCTGTATCTTACTTATTGATTTTTAGGAAACAGTCACTGTCACTGTACTCCCAATGTTCATCGATTTGCTCGAGCGGGCCCAATAACATCTCCATTGTGACACTTGTTACTGTGTTTGGTATATCAAATATGTCACGGGTAGCTTGCCAGGCTTTGCTTTGCAAGTGAGATACTCTTAGTAGCTTGCCGGGTTCTCTGAGAATGGTGGAGGAATCAAACCTGGGTCGGCTGCGTACAAGTCAAATGTCCTACCCACTGTGCTATTGATCAGAGGAGATTTTTCTGAAGAAAGCTTTTTTTGTGTAAGGAGGACAATGGCCTTGCATGTAGCCAACCTGGGTTCAAACCCCAAGACCACATAGGGTACCCGGAGCACGGCCAGATGTGATCACCCCAGAACCTGAAAAGGAAACCCCGAGTGGTCAGAAAAGCATGGAGTTAGGGAATAAAATGAGCTTGGAGAGGAAAGGTCTGCTGGGAGAGTTTCTGAAACAAAATAACGGAACAAACGAGAAAGTAATTTCTTTTAAAATTATTGTTATTTCTTAGCAAGAAGGAATTAAGGAAATAGTGGGCTCAAATTTGAATTCTCGAACGTGTGTTAAATGAGAATTAGTGAATATGCACTGTAAATAATTCTTTTAATGATGAAAACACTGGGCTATTAATGTCAGTGACTTCAATGGGCATAAGAACATTTTAGCTAGAAAGTTCCAACTTAGCTTCTCAAAGACATGGTTCCTATTTATAGACATAGTACAAGATGCCGACCCCCGACCCCCGACCGCTGTTTTCAATCACAGTGCACACAGTGCAGGATTTTCCCATTTTGGCTACTTGGAGGTGGAGGCAGGGGATTTTTTGGGAATTATCTCCAGGACAGCTTGTTGCTGGCCACCTTTCATTCCTTACACTGAACCATTGGCTCCCTCGACTTGATCAATTTATTTCAGTTAATTCCATTTTAGTTGTTTTATTTATTTGTTTATTTTTTTAGTGTATCCTTGCTAAAAAATTGCTATTTTTTAGCAAGAATACACCTTGCTATACTTGGTTACACCTGATGGTGCTCAGGGAAATATATGGGATGCCAGTAGTCAAATCTGGTTTTTCTGCTTGCAAGACAAGCACTTCTCCCACTGTACTATTTCTCCAGACCCTTTACACAGAAAAATTTTGATTTATTATTGTCTTTTTGAATTGTAAATTTTGACTCACAGCACTCAGTGCTCTGTGCTAAGTTTAGCATTTGAGCTCAACATTGTTCCTGGCACTGCTTGTGGACCCTATCTGCTTTGGAGAACTGAATGTGGTTTAGCAGCTAGAAAGAAAAGCATCCTATGTACTGTCTCTGCTTACCCTATTTAATTTTTCTACAGAAAAAGATATTTTTTTTATCTACCAAGTTTCTTAGCAGAGCCCTACCCATTCACCATCTCTCCCAGACCAGGTGTGGGTACACCTAGTAGGGCGCTTGCCTTGCATGTAGTTTGCCTGATTTCAATCCCCATCATTTCATAGGGTCCAATGAACACAGCCAGGTGTGGCACAAAGCCCCCCCCAAAAAAAGTGTCACTCCAGAATTTGTCATGACAGTGACCGTTCTTTGACCATCTTTTTGGGCTTTGTGAATATCTCTCCTGTCTGTTCCTTTTTTTTTTTTCCTTTTTTTTTGGATTAGACCCAGCGATGCACAGGGGTTACTCCTGGCTCTGTACTCACAAATTAGTCCTGTTGGTGCTCAGTGACCATATGGGATACTGGGAATTGAACCCGGGTTGGCCACATGCAAGGCAAACTCGCTACCTCCTGTGCTATCACTCCAGCTCCCTGCCTATTCTTTTCTTGTTTTTCTTTTTGCTACAAACTTGACGATGGTCAGGGACTCTGGGCCTCTGTGCAGATGTCCTTAAGATTCCATGTACCCCACCTTAAACCACATGATCCGCCATTTGGGCTCCTCTTCCCGGGTCTATCTCATTACGAGGGGAGCAGATGAGGTGGGATTTGGGGCCACATCTGCTGTGCTGGAGGACTGCAGCCTGCTCTCTGCTCACAGTACTGGTGGACAGTGGGTACCAGGAAAGGCCCCCCCGGGCTTTCAGCTGGCTGACATCCACCCCAGCCTGGTGTGCTGTCTCCTGCCCTCATTTGATATGTTCTTTGTAAGTTCTTGGATGTCAACATTCTGGAACATTTCAACTATTAAGCCCGAAACTATGGGTTTCCAAGCAGCAAGACAGAAAGAGACACTAACTTGATAATGCAAAAGCAGTAGGAGTTGTAATCCAGTATACTGGGGCCAACTATCTCACCCACGGAGTGGCCTCTTGATAGGGACACTGACATCAGGTAGTACGGGTTGGATTACCTAAGCAGTACATTTTGTATAGTTTCAGAAAAAACTTAGCTAGTTACCAAACAAAGTTGTTTTGGCAAGTGTCTAGGCTAACAGTGGTGAGGCAGTAGTTAAAAAATTGTTTTCCATAATCATTCACGGTTACATAAGCTCATTCTTTTAGGGTTAATAAAAGACAATTTCTGGGACATTTTGACTAGGGGCATAATGATTGATTGAGCCCACTGGCAGGGCACAGGAACTTTCCCAGGTGAGTTCAGGTTGGCTAGTTGCATATTGTTCCATTTCTGGGAAGCCGAGACTGTTTCAATTCCAGGAACCTGGGGCCTCACTGATTATGCTGATTTCTGCCACCATAACAGGTGTAAGTTCTTCCCTTCCACAGCAAAACACTGTCTGTAGGGAAGTAGTTGGAGGCTCTGAGAAAAATTACAGACTTTTCACCATTAAGATTTCTCTTGGGCCAAGTGTAATATTTCTTCTCCTTTTCCTTACACAAAATCACATACCAAGGGCGTAAAATCATATAGTCTGTTAAAGCCTTGCCTGTAAGCTCTGAGTCCTGCCTGGTGTGGCCCCCAAGCAAAGACAAAGCAAAGAACTGACTCTTGAGAATATACTGCTGGATTCCAAACCTTTGCTGTTGGCACATAACTGCCTCTTTGCTTTTATTTGTGTGTAGGAAGGGTAGGGGATTTGGGAGTTCTGCCAGACCCAGCAGTGCTCCAAGATCACTCCTTGGGAGTTCAGGTTGTGACATTAAGTCAGCCACATACATGAGAAGTGTCATGCCCACTGGTTTCTCTTTCTGTCCCCTGCAAATCTTTAAAAATTCTTTGGAACTGCAGACTGTGCTGCTTACTGGCATCATACTGGGATCCACCAGGCACCATCACCCTGCCATGGCCTTTTCTGGCTGGACCTCACCTCTGTGTACTACCCCACCCACCCCCATCATGCCCATCTGTGTCCATTTCACAAGACTGACAGGATGTATATAGAATTTGAATTGCTGGGGTCAGAGGTAGGCCAGGAGTGCATGTCCTCGCCTTGTAAGCAGCCTGCCATGGGGCAACCTCTGGCACAATGCAGGGTCCCCCAAACACCCTCATGAATAATCCCAAAGTTCTGCCACTTGTGGCCCTAAAACCCAAATCTGTCCTACAAAACTGGCTGGAGGGGGCTTTGAGAAAATACATTTTTTTTCATTTTCATTTTTTATTTTATGCGTATGATACCCAGTGGGGTACCAGGGATTGAACCCAGGTCAGCTCTAGGCCAACACCCTAGCAGACTGTAGCTCTAGTCTATAAATTCATCTATTTTTGGTTGGAAGCTATGTCAGTCGTTGCTCAGCAATTACTCCTGACTCTGTGTTCACTGATCCCCTCGTGCATGGCTTGGGAACTTGTGTGTCGTGGGCAAAGACCCTGGGTCAGCTGCATGCCAGGCAAGCACTCCGTGCTCTGTGCTATCTTTTGGCCATCATAAAAATGCTTTTACTCTGGGTAAAGTCAATAAAGTTGTGAAATTGGATGTCTTTTTTCTCATTAGAACACAACTTTCTCTTACATTTGTGTGTTTTGGGACCAGTCAGCAGTTCTATGGGCTTAGTTCTGAATGTGAGCTCAAGAATCACTCCTGGTGGACTCAGGGAGACCGTATGAGATGCGGGGGATCAAAGCAGAGACAGCCACTTGCACAATACATGCTCTCCCTGATATGCTGTCGCTGCTCAGACCTAATTTTAATCTGTAGCAATAGATTCCTGTTTAGATTTCATTTCATTTCATCATTTCATCATCCTGTTAATCGTCGATTGCCTCGAGCAGGCCCCAGTAACGTCTCTTTCATCCTAGCCCTGAGATTATATTCAAGGCTATTTAGGAGAATGAGACCCATCATTGTTACTGGTATTTGGCATATTTGGTACGCCACGGGGAGTTTGCCAGACTCTGCCCTGTGGGCAGGCTACATTCGATAGCCTGCAAGTTTGTCCAAAGTAGGAATAAGACAATAAGATGTCATAAAAAAAAGTCCTGTTAAGATGTCACGCGGCCGCAAATGCGGCCGCGCGTTTCCGGGATCTGGATTTTATAGTCTCTGAGTCTTGGCCGCTGATGGGATTACACGGCGCCAGGGGGCCAGGTGGTGGTTGTGACCCCCGCCTACTGGAATTTGGAGGATCTGGGTGGAAGATGCTCGACTCCAATTCGAGTAGGCTTGGAGGTCTCGGCCCCGGAACCCGCGTGGCTTTGTCCCTCTGCCAGTACTTCATGTGTGCGGAGAGTGGTCTCAGCATGGTGGTGGCTGGTCCTGAAGGTCTTCGGCTGCCGTAGCCCTGGTCGGGGCGGGGAGGAAAGCTCAACCCGCTCCCCTCCAAGGGACTCCGGGAAGGAACACCCAGGCGCGGGGGCAGAGACTGCACTGTTCTCGTCCGGGATCTGGATTTTATAGTCTCTGAGTCTTGGCCGCTGATGGGATTACACGGCGCCAGGGGGCCAGGTGGTGGTTGTGACCCCCGCCTACTGGAATTTGGAGGATCTGGGTGGAAGATGCTCGACTCCAATTCGAGTAGGCTTGGAGGTCTCGGCCCCGGAACCCGCGTGGCTTTGTCCCTCTGCCAGTACCTTCATGTGTGCGGAGAGTGGTCTCAGCATGGTGGTGGCTGGTCCTGAAGGTCTTCGGCTGCCGTAGCCCTGGTCGGGGCGGGGAGGAAAGCTCAACCCGCTCCCCTCCAAGGGACTCCGGGAAGGAACACCCAGGCGCGGGGGCAGAGACTGCACTGTTCTCGTCCGGGATCTGGATTTTATAGTCTCTGAGTCTTGGCCGCTGATGGGATTACACGGCGCCAGGGGGCCAGGTGGTGGGTGTGACCCCCGCCTACTGGAATTTGGAGGATCTGGGTGGAAGATGCTCGACTCCAATTCAAGTAGGCTTGGAGGTCTCGGCCCCGGAACCCGCGTGGCTTTGTCCCTCTGCCAGTACCTTCATGTGTGCGGAGAGTGGTCTCAGCATGGTGGTGGCTGGTCACACTCACCACCTGGCCCCCTGGCGCCGTGTAATCCCATCAGCGGCCAAGACTCAGAGACTATAAAATCCAGATCCCGGACGAGAACAGTGCAGTCTCTGCCCCCGCGCCTGGGTGTTCCTTCCCGGAGTCCCTTGGAGGGGAGTGGGTTGAGCTTTCCTCCCCGTCCCGACCAGGGCTACGGCAGCCGAAGACCTCCAGGACCAGCCACCACCACCTGTTTAGATATTAGAGTATTTTCAGAGAATGGACCCAAGTCACCTACTTGCCTTACCTTCGCCATGAGTACCCTGGGTGCAAACCTTCTCCTGAAGTGTAAGGAGCATATGACAGTGTCTGCCCTGTGTGGGTCTGTGACCATGTATCAAAAGGTGAGGCCAGTGAGGACATTTTTGGCACCAGGACAGGGACTTCCGGCCTGTTAAGGCCCTGGGCTGTTCTCCTCTCTGATGCTCACAGCTCTGATTTGTCCTCCAGGTCGTTGGACACAACTTCCTGCTATCCTAGGGAATTAGAAGCTTGGGACAATGGCAGTGACCCATCTGGCAGACCATCCCCAGGTAGGAGGAGTGACAAGATGACAGAAAGCAGTGACAGGAGGACACAGACTTCAGGGCCATCCATCTCTGATTTGGTTCTGGAAGGAGCCCTGGGTTGTCACTACTGTTTGGAGTGCCCAATGCTCTGCTGTTTGACAACATTTTTGACCCTGTGTTTTTTTGTTGAATTTGGATTTGGGGGCCATACCCAGAGAGGCTGAAGGAGTACTCGCCGCTCAGTGCTCAAGGATCCCTCCTGCCAAGTCTTGGGAACCCTTTGATGTGCCAGAATAAGAGTCTGATTTGTTCCGGTTTGTTTTGTTTTGTGAAGTGAGGTGATGGGAGGGGCACACCCAGTGATTCTCAAGGGCTACTTCTGGTTCTGTATACGATATTGCGCCTGGCATGGCTTGTTTGACCAGATGGTATGGTGGGGATCTCCTGCCCTACTGTCCTTTATTCCATCTTGCTCCTGTGTTTCTTTTCATATTTGTTTTTGTCCCACAGTGGAAGTGCTCATGACTTCCTCTTGGGTCAGCGTTCCAGATGAACCCTCCCCAGCTTTAGGGGCCTCTGGGATGTGCTGGCCCCATAATCGCCCCATAGCTACAGTGACTCACAACCTAGGACAAGCATTTCCCCTTTTTCATCCTTCCCGTTCTGGAGAGACTCGCCTGCTCAGTCACACAGTCTCATGTTCTCTTGCTGCTGTGTGCACAGTTCTGGGCATGTGCCAGTCCCAGGGAGCCAGAGCCAAGGATCTCTGGGGCCAGCAGAGTTCTTCCACATTGAGACACCTACCTGTTTTGAGAGGGATTTAGGGCAGCCCTGAACCTTAAGTTCAGACTCCTGTGGCACACATCCCCTTGCACAGCTTTGAATCACTCACTGGACGTTGAGTGACCTGTTCTCCTCCCTAGTGATCATGGGCTGTGACGTCCAGGGCTTGTGTGTTTAGTATTTTTGGCCTCACCCAGCATCACTTTTTGGGTCCTTTTGAGTTTGTGCACAGGTTTTCCTCTCTGCAATCCTCACTGGAAAAGTGGTGCTAGGACTGACTCTGGGGTGTTCGTATGCAAGACTCGCGCTCCCAGGAACCTTCTAGAATAGCATTCTCCTATTTTACCTGATCAAACTGCCTTAGAGTGATCTCTGGGCCCATCCGCCTGAGCTATACATATAACGTGGTTTCATCTGAGGCTCTTTGCCCTGAGCCCCTGTATGGTCCTGATCGGCCCGTTCTCACTACTTAGAGCAAGGTGGCAACGGGGCCTTAGTATTGCCCACCTGTATACCTGACTCAGGACTTTCCCTGACACGGCCATAAGCCCCATGTCTAAGAGTGGACGTGCCTGAACGGCCGCCTCTCGGTAGCTTGCCGGGCTCTCTGAGAGGGGCGGAGGAATCGAACTCGGGTCGGCCATGTTGGCCGCTTGTAAGGCGAACGCCCTACCCGCTGTGCTATCGCTCCAGCCCAGATGGTGAACTATGCCTGGGCAGGGCTAAGCCAGAGGGAACTCTGGTGGAGGTCCGTAGCGGTCCTGACGTGCAAATCGGTCGTCCGACCTGGGTATAGGGGCGAAAGACTAATCGAACCATCCAGTAGCTGGTTCCCTCCGAAGTTTCCCTCAGGATAGCTGGCGCTCTCGCATGACCACCCATGCAGTTTTATCCGGTAAAGCGAATGAAAATTCAGAGTGGAGAGAAAGCTCATCAGCGTCAGGCATGAGGGAAGGCCTTCAATCTGTACTCAGGCTTTGCTTTGCATCTGAGAATTCACACTGGAGAGAAGCCTTATTGGTTTAAGGAACAAGGAAAGCCCTAGGAAAGCCCTAGGAGACAACGTTAATTTCATACTGGATGAGTGATGCCCTAATAGCAAACCCATTCGGTATTACATGGTTTGTTTGTATAAGGATGTGGGGGTTCCCAATGTGGAGATAAGAGGGAAATTATCCTGATAGTGCGGGATACCATTCCCATGATGTCAGCACATAAGGGAAAAATACTTCCTTGTTGTCATTCAGGTGCAGCTATATCACTGTTCCAGAAATTGGACTTGATGTGTCTGTTAATCTGTAAATAATGGGTCTTGGTGATAGAAGCCAGGAAGCAGATGATCAAATAAGAACTAAATATACAGGTACGAAAACCTCCCGCCCTTCAGGCTTTCAAGTTTCAAGACTGTTTGATTCTTTGCTCCAACTCTGCCATGGTTCACAGGCCCTGGTTTGGTTTGCTTGGGCTAATGATAGATTAACCATGATGCCTCAGCAAGTCCTTTGAAATTAGAAAAACTGGCAAGCATTCATTCTTTAGCCCCTCCTGTTGTGTTCTTGGGAGACTCACTGAGATCTGCTCAGGCCTTTATTCTGCCTCTAAGGTCAGTCCATGGTAGTCCATGATTGGGGGGACTCAGGGAAACTTATGGGGTCCTGGGGTTGGTGTCATGTCAGCTGTGTGCAAGGAAGTACCTTACCTGCTCCAGCATGTCTGCACACTCGATATTCAGATTTCCATTAGTTTTGTAAAACCATTAAAAAAATTTCAGGAAGTATCAAGTTAGCAGACCATCCTAGGCAAGTTTCCTTAATAGGTTGGATATAGACGTTATACAGACTTTACTGGGCATAGAAAGACATTTGCTGGTTCTTTGAAATGTACAGAGGACCCTGAATCAAATGGTGGGCACATGAGAGATTCACCAACATCTGCACCCATCTCAATAGGCAATTCGACTTAACTGTGATTACTAGTAATAAAGGGCAGTCACATACCTGGGATCCACTGACCTCAATTCAGCAGTAGTAAGGGCTAGAAAAAGAAAGATCAAACTTTTGCTTGGAAGCAGTAAAATTCCAACAATTTATATTGACCAGAATGCTCAACATCATTGAGATCTCTCCAAAATGCCAAGCAAGGCCACAAAATGGCCAGTCTAGTTTACTGCCTGTTAGCTTCATGTATATCTCCATTCTAGGGTTGGTCTCCACATGCTGCGTTTCATTTATTTACTTATATATTTTTGTTTGTGGGCACAACTGGTAATTCTTAACGGTCTCTCCTGGTGGTGCTGGGTCCCATTTGGGATGCCAGGGATGGAACTCAGGTCGACACAAGTTCATGGCAGGTGCCAGTGCACTGTACTATCTCTCTGTGTTTTAATTTTTCTTAAACTGCCCCCTGGGTTTTTCTTCTAGGCGAGAGTCCACTACTCATGCGTTATCAGGGCTAGAGCGGTGACTGAAAGTGCTCTCTGATGTTCTTACAAGCCTTTGCTCCTGTACCAGTGTCTCTCCAGCTGTCTGGGCTGGTGCTAGGCCAGTTCCTCTCTGCATCTCCAGTGCTGGCTTCGAGTCACTGCTTTCACCCCATCTTGATTGATGACTTCCTGGAGAAACTCACTGTCCAGTGCCCCACCCGCTCCCTATCTGCCTGTTTTACTTGGAGTGAACCCCCTTTGCTTTTTTCCTGATGGACTGTGTGTGAGAGCATTGGTTCATTGTCTGCTCAGTACAAGACCAGGGGACTTCTCCTTACTCCCCGCTAGCCCCCAATGTATGACAAGCCACTCCAGCAGCTGCCTCTCCACCCCTTTATGCGAGGCCATCCCCCTTGAGCCACCTATTTGTCTGGGTGGGCATAGTGCTTTTCTGCACATCTGGGCTCTGGCCCTTTAATGCTGCGTTCTGAACCAGAAGTGACATCACAGTGGGCTCTTCCTGGTGCTTCTGTTTCTGGAAATGTGGTGTGGGTAAAGGACAGAGTAGGGCCCCTGAGAAGCGGCGGGACTTTGAAGTCAATTTTGTGGGAGGCTGGGGACAGAATCCCGTGATCACCTGGCACCTACCAATCTCCACACTGAGCTGTGTGGGGGGCGCTTTTGTGCTTGTTTTTCACGTATTCCCTCATATACAGATGGTTCCTGAGGTGTGGCGGAGCTTTGTGGTGTGTAGTGGGGCCTGTACTGGGGTCCAGGTGTCAAGGGTGTGAGTGTGTAATCCTGAGAGGCTCCTGTGGTCCCGATTGCCCCCAGATCTGCAATGGGGCAGCAGCGGGTTTTCGTGGGGCTTAGTGCAGGGGGCTGCGGGCTTCGGGCCTTGGGGGTACGGGACCTTCCAAGTGCGGCGGTTTGGCCGACCCTCCCCTCCCTACTGACCCCTGTTGGGACCTTGGCCCCTCTCTCGCTGCCTTCAAGTCTCCAGATTCACTTTGAGGGGCAGAGCGGCCGCTCCCCCAATGGCAAGAGACCCTGTTCCTGTCCTACTTTCACATTGGCTGCCCTGGTGGGACGGGGCCATCCCGAGCAGTGAATCCTTATGTGACTGGGGTTTGCTAATGTTAGTTTCCTTTGGGGGCTATTTTTGTTGTGGGGCATGGGGGCTGTTATGCCCTGTGATAGCCCGAGTGCTTAGCTCCGGACTCAGGCATTGTTTCTGGGTGCTCTGGGGGCCATCGGGATGCAGAGGATTCTCTGGTGTCAGCGAGGCGAGCACCCTACAACTTTACAGTCTGTCTGATTCCAGTGTTGGTAGTTTTGTACATCAGGAATTTCTGCTCTCTCACATCAACTTACGAAGCCTCCCGCATCTCTCCTCTCTCCCTGATCAGGTGTCCCAGGCTGTTGGGGTGATAATTGCAGGTAAAGGTTGTGTTTTTATTTTTTTAAGCACGCAAGACCCTGGGTTTGTGGGTCCTACCAAGGATAGGTGGCTTGGAATTCCTGCCCTCCCAACACAGGATGTGCTGCTCCCTGATCTGGAGCCTTTGGCTTGGTCCTCACAAGGGCAGAACCTCAAAACTCTGATTGGCAGTACCCCAACCCTAAAGCATGAGACTTAGTTATCTCCTGTGCTTTCATTGGTTGCCATGATGAGGGCGGCTATCCGGCAGGTGGGTGGGGTTTCAAAATGAAACTCACTTTTTTTTTTAATTATCATGTTTTTAAATTTCTGTACTACATTGAAAATGCTCAAAGCTTCCTCCTGGCACTGTGCTCAGGAATTTCTGTGGGCCGACTTAGTGGACCCTATGGGATGCCAGGAATTTACCCGGGTTAACAGTATGCAAGCAGCTTCCTACCCACTTTACTGTCTCTTGCTCTAACTTTCTTTCCTTTTTTCTTTTTCCCAGTAAAGAATATCTCCTTCTGGGTCTGTAGTGATACTATAATAAGGAAGGCATTTTTCATGCACGTGGCCAACCCAGGTTTGATCCCTGGCATCCGATATAGTCCCCTGAGCAACTGCAGGAGTAATTTTGAGTGCAGAGCCAGGAGGAAACCCTGAGTATTGCCAGGTATGATCCAAAAAGAAAAAAAAAAGAATATGTAGGAATGTGTGCTTCTTAAATACAAGGAGCAAAGTACCCCCCTCATTTCATTTTTCCCTTTTCCATGCTAGCCACGCTGTTGTTTTGAGATGTACTATAAATTAAGATATTTGAAGGAAGATATTTGATGTTTGAGAGGGCTTGGGGATGAGTAGGAGCTTTGCCTAGGGCTCATTCCTGGTGTGCTAGAAATAATTTATTTAGAAAGGGCCAGAGTACAGCAAGTCTGGGAGTTGCCTTGCAAGCAGCCAACCCAGGTTCTATGTATGTCTGGTACCTCATATGGTCCCCGGACCCCACCAGGACTGATCTCTTATCCCAGAGCTTGTAATAATCCCTGAGCACTGTTGGCTGTTGCCCAAAAACTAAGCCCATACACCATACGCAGAAGGAAACACACACACACACACACACACACACACACACACCGGATGTGAGAGCAGAGAAAAAGAATAAGTATTCGGGATAAAACATGGAGTGTAAAACTTCTATAGCATAAAATAAGTCCCAAAAATGTGATTTTAGCACCCAGTGTTCAATCCTTTAAGTGTTTCTCTGTAGAATTTGTCTTTGCAGATGAATTTATTTTTGGTTTTGTTTACTTTGTTAGTTACCTTTTGTTGTTGCAGTATTTGAGGTCCACAACCTAAAGGGTTCATGTCTAACTCTTGGCTATTAACTCAGGGATCATTTCTGCCAAGGTCAGGAGCCCATCTGGGGTGCTGAGGTATAGAACCTGGGTCAGCCAAGTGCAAGGCAAGCACCTTTTCTCCTATATCACCACCTTGGCCACAAGGTATCATATTCATCTTTAAAAAGTAGAATCACTCCAGCTGCTACAACTTTGAGACACAGCTCACATTCTGGTGTATAGTAAACGTCCTGGATATTGGGTTAATTTTCCTATACAGCAAACTTTTTGCACTGTTTTAAGATAAATTACTGCACAGCAGGAGTGAGTGCTAGATGCAGGCTCATGGAGATGTGTCTGTGGGGTTTAGGACTTTCTGGGGGAGAAACCGATCATGATCTGGCTGGAAGGTGGAGCTCTGAGGCCAGGGAAGAGAAGTGTTTGTGCAAGTGAGTTATTTATGTTATAAAATAAATGAGTGTGGTTGAGTAGACGCATGAAGGAGGGAACAGGCTTGCCAGGCTGGTTGGAGACCATTTGCCACTTATTCCATTCTGCACACACAACTGTTTCAGCCTCACTATACTCCCCATTCCAGTCTCACCCTGCCCCTCAATCTTGTCTCCTTCTGTCCCCTATGGTGGTCTCTCCTCCCTCCATCTTGCAGCCTAAGTCTCCTGCCCACCCTGCAAGCATTCCTGTTAGCAGTTTCACCCGGGTGAGGTAGCACAATGAACATAGGAAAGCCCTTCCTTCCCAGGGTACCCTTCTAAGATAAGACAAAGACCTCCTCCCCAATAGTCAGTCTGTGTTGTTATCACAAGGAACACAGGATTTATCTAGAATTTGAATTTCTAGGGTCAGAGATAGGCCAGGAGTGCAGGCCCTGGCCATGGAAACAGCCTGCCACAGTCCAATCCCAGGAAAGCAGAGTCCCCTAGCACTGCCAACAGTTCTTTCCCTGCTGTCCCCCAAACCAAACCCTGACCCGACAAAGTTGCCTGGTGGGCTTTGACTAATATACACGTTCTTCTTTTTATCCTTTGGCTTCTGGGTCATACCCTGTGGTTGCTGCTTCAAATACCCAGTTGGTGCTGGGGACTGGCCCAGGTCAGCCATGTGTGAGGCTTATTAGCTATGCTACTATAGCGCCAGCCTCTAAATTTATTACTTTATTTTTTGTTGTTGGCCACTCCTGGTAATGCTAATGGGTTACTTGTGACTCTGCTCATTGATCCCCCATGAAGATGTGGGGACCCTTTGGTCTGATGGGGATTGAAACTTGGTTGAAGTGTGTGCCAGGCAGCCACCAAATGATCTGTGCTATCTCTGTTGCCATCAAAAAAAAGCTTTTACTCTGATTAAATTCCAGAAAGTTGTGATGGTAGAGGTTCTTATTTCTACTAAGTACCCAACTCACATTTCTTGAGCGTGTTCTTGTTTTGTTCTGGGACCCCATCCAACAGTAGTAAGAGTCTGGGCTTCCTTCACAGTCTGCATTCGGGAATCTCTTGGTGAGCTGTGGGGGCCCTATGGATGCAGGAAATCAAACCAGGATAGCTGTGGGCAAGGCCAGTGCCCTCTTTCCCTGTGTTCTGTTTTCCGGCTCCCACACTTAGTTTTCATCAATTCGGCTAGATATGTCTGTTCAAATATTATAAAATTTTCAGTTAGAGAAAAAGGACAGCAGGTCAGCTGCTTGCTTTTCCTTCCCTGAAAGTGATGGGCAGCTTGGATCCCAACCCACTTCTATGTCCCCTGGAGAGGAAGGAGCATCTGGCAACTGTGAGACGTACCTCGGGGTGGTCAGGGCCTTTCCAGCTTCAGTGCGGGGACTCCCGGTGACGGCTTTGGGTTGTGCTCCTCTCTGGTGTTCACGGCTATGACTTCTTTTCCAGGGGTTTCTACGGAGCCTCCTGCTGATCCTTGGGCACTACAGAAACTGCAGACAATGCTGATGCATCATGTGACGCACTGTCCCCAGGTGGGAGGAGAGTGATATGGTGACATGACACAGTGACAAGCACGTACTCGCGCTCGCCTGCACTCGCACCCCCTGCAACTGACCTCTCACCATTGCAAGGTCCAGGTGGCAACCCAGGGACAGACTTAAAGAAAAAGGCAGTCGGGGTCACTCCTTAGGGCGGGGGCGCTAAGGTCCCGTGGGAAGAAACAATCCCCCCTCCCTCCCGCCCACCGCTCCTCACTGATTTCAATTTGTTTCCGCAGAAGCCAGGAGGGCATTGCTACAACATGCAGCTCAAAAGGGTTTTTAATAATTTTTTTTTTTAAAAAGAATAAAAGAAAAGGACGGGGAGCAACTGTGACTAAGTCTTGCAGGTGAGGTCTGGGCAGGGCACAACGAGCCACATCCCTGGGCCCGCCCACAACCCCGAGCACTTGTTCCAGCAACAGAATCTGCTGGTGGACGGCGCCTCGAAGTGGCCTGGCCACAAGCTGCTGGCTGCCTGCTGTGACAGGCCACACACGCCCACCTCGACAGCCCCGCCCCATCCCCAACAGGACCTGCCCGCAGCCCCCGCACCCCTGGACCTTCGACCCCCCCCCCCCCGCCGCCTCCCCCAGGATTCTGCAGCATAGGTGAGGGGACCCGGTGGTCGCCTACCGTCCTGTGCGGCCCCTGTCGCTGGCCGACTGCCTGGGCCACCACCGCGGGAACCCGTGCAATGGGGCGCAGAGCGCCGGGGGGACCCCAAGACTCCCCTCCCTCCTCCCCTCCCCCGCGCAGAGCCCGGTCGCCCAGGCGGATGGACAGAGGAGCCGCGAGGGCTGGGAGCAAGACCAGAGAAGATGGGGTCGGGAGCAGCGGCTGCGTCGGGTGGTGGTGAGGACAGCGGGGACTGAGCGACCCTGAGAGGGCAGCGTGGCTTGGCGCAGCGGGGCGGGGCGTGAGGGTGGGAAAGGCGGAGTCGCGAAGCAGCAGAACTCTGTGGATTTAAACCCCTCGCGCGGCTGCATGTGCTTGCCAGGCGCGAGTCGCCCCCTCCCCCCGCGGCCCATGCTCAGTGTCCTCCTCCCCCAAGGGCCTCAGACAAGCCCAGATGCCCCCATGGTCCCGCCAGGGTCTCCTGCCGCGGGCACAACGCGTCCAGGCTAGAGGCTCGCGGTCCAGCGCCGCCTCCGAGCGGCCCAGGTGCTCTAGCCCATGGGCGTCCAGGCACAGGGGTCGAAGCAGCGGGCCCACAGCTCGCCTCCCGTCAGGGCAACGGACACACATACACACTCACAGCAGCTCTTGGGATGTGTTCTACGTTGGGCTGCTCTAGACAAGAGACAGAAGGAAGCATATACAAAGGCAGTTGCTACCTTTGAAAAGGGGTGGCACTAGTTTTAGAATTCTTTGCCCTGCCTTTCTGTGGCTGTGAAGCTTTCTTCCTTATCCCAACCCCCGTTCTTTAGGTTGGTTTGCAGTGTTCAGGGGTCACTCCTGGAGATCCTCAGAGGACCATATCCAAGTAGGAACCCTCCACACACAAGGAAAGCATCTTGCCCTGGACTAGCTCTTGGGCCCCCATCCGTCTTAAAGAGTTTCCAATTCATGCTTTAGAGCCAAGTGTCAGATTTCTTCAGCCTGATCCTAGCTGCCCCTAAGTGAGTATCTCACAGATAATTTTCACTTCTCAGGAGCTGATCTGTCCAAATGTGGGCAACCTAAAAGAGGCAACATTTCTAATGACATGGGAGCATAGAGCCTCGAAACATCCTCTTCAGCCTGCTCCTTAGAACTGCATTGGTGGAAACCACTTTCCAGATTGGTTGTGTATTTGAGGAGCTTTAGTGATGGGAAATCTTGGCTCTTTGTTTCTCTGGGTGGAGCAGGCTGGCACGTCAGCTGAGCCAGAGTCTCTTTCTTTCTGGCTTCCTTGTTTTTCGCACCATTTTCCTGCCCCTGTTTCAGACAGCTGACTCATCTCTTAGAGTGCTTAATATGCTCACGATGAACAGTCATTCTCTCGGCAAGAATCTTGTCCCTGACTTGTTGGTTTATTACAATCTTAGCACAAAATAGACTTCTCGACTCAAGAAGGCTATGTAATGGATCATGGAAAAAAGGACAAAACAAAGCACAGCGAGTAGGGTGTTTGCCTTGCACACAGCCAACATGGCCGACCCGAGTTCGATTCCTCTGCCCCTCTCGGAGAGCCCGGCAAGCTACCGAGAGTATCTCGCCCACATGGCAGAGCCTGGCAAGCTCCCCGGGACGTATGCGATATGCCAAACACAGTAACAACAAAGTCTCCCGTAGAGACGTTACTGGGCCCGCTCGAGCTCAAGCAAAATCAGACAAAGGCAAGAAATACGATTAACGACAATGAGGGAGCTGTGGACTAAGTTCTCATATTCCAAGCGATATCACTACTATAAGGAAGTCAGCAAAGAAGAGTACAGAGAATGTAACGTAAGTACTGCAAATGACTTGATTTGCAAAGCACATCGTATTCTCCAGTGAAAATTGAGAGACTGGTAACGTCACTTTCTCTTGGATGTGAACTATTTCCTTAAATTTCCGTCATGTTTGGCCCTTGACTTGTTGGTTTATGACAATGCCAGTAGCATGCTAGGTAACATTGTAGGTGCTCTCAGTTAAAAACTTTTGTGGCTGTCATCCTCCAGAGGCCATTGGACAGTCAGGCTTGGGCCTGCAGTGACGAAAACTTGTTGGGCCTCATGGGATGGGGGGGGGGGGGAAGCCGGGCCTGTCCTCCCCACCCTAACGAGACCCCAAGTCATCGCCCACGAACGGCCTCTCTGGCTCCTCATCAAGCTGCTCAACGGTCCTGATCCCAGAGACTCAGGAGCAGATCTCTAAACCCAGTGGCTTTTGTCAGAAATCACTCCAGATTTAAGTGTTAAAATTTCAGAATTTCAAAACCACATGGGCCTACTGCAGCCACATGACATCATATGTTATTCATAACCAGCAATAGAACAAATTATCTATTGTTGCCTTTTCAGCAGATCTGAGTGTTGGGGTAAAATTTCAAATAATGGTGGGTCTGGTATCGAAATAGTGAACGTGATCATAGAGAGTAATGTGGAAATCATCTGCCCCACAGGCAGGGGGAGGATGTGGTATGGGTGTATCCTGGGGTTGTTGGGGGTGGAGAATGGGCACTGGTGAAGGTACGGGTGTTTCATTGTATGACTGAGACTTAGACCCAAAAGCTTTGTAACTGCCCTCACGGTGATTCAATAAATAAAATTATACAAAATGGAAAAAAAAGTAAGGTGGAGTTCATGCACAATTCAGTAAGCTAATCAGTGGCTGAATAAATAGCAGTACTCCTACAAAAAAAAAACTTTTCTGGAGTAATTCTTTTTTGGGACAATGCCCATTCCCCTTATGCCTACGAGTTTACCTTTCTTGTGGATCTGCATGTATGTGGCCAAAGGAACAACCTCATGTTTTTGGGTTTTTTTTTTTACCTCATGTTTTCTTAAAGTTCTAGAGAACATAGAGCGGGTGCCCCTCCTCTTCCTCTTTGTGTTAATCTTTTTTGTGATTTACTGGAAGATGTTCTGGCCAAAAGGGACTTGTCTGTTACTTTGATGGGAAGAACCTATTTGTGGATGAATGTAGGTGAGAGAGACAGACAGACAGACAGAAAGAGACAGAGACAGAGAGAGACAGAGAGAAACAGAGAGAGAGAACAACCAATAAAAACCAAATATGCTTAATGCACTTTGTCCATCTTTTGAAGAAACTTGTGAGAAGATGATTTTGGATTTTGTTTTTGGTTTAGATTCTTTTTGTTTTATTTAGGGGCTACACACTCTAGTGCTCAGGGCTTTTCCCTGGCTCTGTCAGTTCTGAGTTCAGGGCTTACTCCTAGCACTGTGTTCAGGGATTGCTCCTGGTGGGGCTCAGGAAGCCATATAGGATGCTGGGGGTCAAGTCCAGCTTGGCTGTGTGCAAGGCAAATGCCCTGCCCACTGTACAAAACTGCAGCCCTCATACAAGGCTATTAAAGTTGTCCAGAGCTTTGGCTAGACTGGGTCTCAGTGTCTGGTACATTCTGTAACCAGAGGAGTGATGGGTCTTCTAAGGAAATCACAGTACTATGTATTCAGAAATTGAATGTTTGGAGAGGGACTACTTCAAGTGAGGCGAGGGGTCTTGAAGCATAAGCTTTATTAACATCATGAAAAATCAGCTTCTGGATTGGAAGAGTACTAAAGAGATCCTGTAGCGCCCCCCTTCCCCATATCTGCCTCAACAACGCTATTATGAAACGAATGCCATTTTCATTATTTGCATTCCAACTTTGGAAAAGGAAGTGTTTGGTGAGATCGCCAGTGTTTGGATGCTGGGTAACATAGGACACCAACTTCCATGCTCCAGACCTCTGAAGGAGGCTCCTCTGGTCAGGATAGACAGGGAATGAGGTCAGTCAGCATGCCAGGATTGTTGTAGAAAAACCTGGAAAGGCACAGAGAGGAAAAACAACTGAAAACTAATTGTTCTACAGCAGAGGGGCAATCATTCACATTCTGCTGAAGATTTTTTCAGTGTTTCCATCCTGAGATTTGTAGCTTCTTTTTTCATAACTATATTCAAGAGTACTTAGAGTCCACTCATTGTATAAATTTATAAGTAGATATTTCAAGAAAATATTCTTATGAAAAGAAATATATGGGGCTGGAAAGATAGTAGAGTGGGCAGAGCACTTTCCTTCCATGTGACTTACCCTGGACTGATCCCCTAAATCCCATATGGTTACCCAAGCACTGCTAGGAGTAATCCCCGAGTGCAGAGCCAGGAGAAACCCCTGAGCATCACCATGTGTGGACCTCAAACAAAAACAGAAACAAATTTTAAAAAATGAAGGAAGAGTGAAAGAAAAGAAAGAAGAAGAAATTAAGAAAGAAAAGAAGGGAAGGAGGAAAGAAAAGGGAAGGAGGAAAGAAGGAAGGAAGGAAGGAAGGAAGGGAGGGAGGGAGGGAGGGAAGGAAGGAGGAAGGGAGGGAAGGAAGGAAGGAAGGAACACTCGGACCCTCCTATGAAATGCGCTCCCTGAAAGGGCAGTATGGAGATTCCATAGAATGCTGTTGCTGCCACCTACAGGCCATATGCTAAAATGACAGAATGCTGCTTAAGATGATAGTGTTAAGGTGAGCTATTTAAGAGACTAATTCGTTTTTCCGTTCCTTGTGCTAAGTGATACAAGCCAGAGAGAAAAGGATATGAAAGAATCCATATTAGGGCATCAAATTTTTGCGTGCTTCAGCTAACTTGCAACATTGCTTTCTGTAAAACTGCTTGGCTGCTTTGCACCTGGGGGAGAGGGGACTTGGAAAGTGAACAGGGCATAACATCTTTCTAAACCAAGTGTGATAGGATTCAGGTGTATTTACTGTTCCTGAAATGTATTCTCTCACTAAAGCACCCTGCAGACTTGGGTAACTCAAATGAGGATGGTCAAGGGAGATTACCTAAGGCTTAATGATTCCAGCTATAACCTTGCTTGTGCTGACACTGGATGTGATGTACGTAAATGCTTATCTTTCAATCTATAGGCTAAGGAGTGAGGACACGAGTGCTGATCTTTCATGGTTCACAGCTGTATTATTTATGTTTCCATTTCTTTGAGATGTTCAAGTTATTCATTTAAATTGTAATTATTGCTGAGCATAACATTTCATCTCATTTTATAGTTTAGTTTCACCTGTATTGTTAAACCTAAATAGTTTCAATACCTTAATAGCATTTAACTGTATGGCACTGTTGTCCAAAGTCACTGCACCTTCACCACTGTCAAAGTGTCCAGGACCCTCCACCACAGTTCTTATACTACTTCGAGAATGATATTTCAAGTGACAAAATGGTATGCAGTACAGATTTAGTCTCTAACTTATCCCTAGCCTGATGATCCCAATTCTTATCCAAAAACTCCATTCGTTGAGTATACCCCTCGAGTCTGTGTCCCCGCACAAGATTTGATGTTTTCACCTGTTTGTAGGGTGATATTTGAATTGATTTTACTTTCCAATTTAGTGCTAGTCTTCAATTTGTTCATCTTTTGTTTCAGTTTCTTAAGTGAAGAGACTTCATGTTAGAATCTATTAGATTGACTTTTTTTAAACAAAATTCACATTTTATTTAGGTTGAAATAAACTATACAAAATTGATTTCCTTCAAAATTAACTGCAATATTTTCATATAATTCCCAGAAGCCCACAAAACAATAATTCTTGTGTCTTCTCCTAGTTTTACTTATAAATCAAGAGGAGGCAGTAGATAATAGTCATGGAGAACAGACTTGAAAGCAAAACAAATCAGTTGTCAGTATCCATGGCCTCTGATCCTATCTTGACCATGAAACACAAGTTCAAGATACACTTGCTAAAAGCTTCTGTAGGCTCAACAAAGGAATGCAAACAGCAACAACCAGTTATGGAACAACAATGGCAGACTCGTCTGTTTCTTTAAGTTCACTTGCTAAAGACAAAATCTACACTTAAAATCTACACTTTGGCAAGCTCAAGTTTCTCTGGTAATACTCTTAATTGTCCAGTACAGGTTTTGAGCAGTAACACTTAGAACTCTTATCAGTCAAAGGTCAGTTGTGAGCTTTAACGTAACATTTTAAAAATGAATTCCTCCCACACAACCTCCAATTTATTTCTTCAAGGAACTGGTAACTCCATACCCACATATCGCATCCACAGTGATAATGTTATGTCTAAAATAACTAAAAACAACTCTAGAGCCACTAGCAGACTTCACACTGAAATGTGATGTGACACTTTCAATGCTATATTTTAGAACAGTTCGGTCTCCAAAGCAGGAATTCAAACTGGAGCCACTTAAATAGGAGTATAAATGAACATACTCAATGGGAGACCTACTGGTCAAGGCAGTCAGTGACTGGGTGGCCTACATACAACATAGCTTTTCTGTAAGATGCTTTCAAATGAAAGATAAACCCTATTTTAAAATCTCTTCGGTGTTTCCAATGGTTTCTGAATTATCTGCAGGAAGCTCTGACTTAGTTGTGTAGAGTTTGATATATGTGTTCACCATTAAATCCAAATCATGTTTTATATCAAAATTTATATTAAGCAAAGCCCAGTTATTCGACCCCTGGTCTCTCAAAGTGTTGCTCAGGTAAGCTTTGAGACACTTCCGTCCATTTTCATAGCGTTCATTTTCTACTTTTACAAAATGTATCTATTACTTAGAGTTCTACAGGTCGTAGAGGTCTCAAAGTGTTTGGCACATAATCGATAATGTTTATTTAGTTGATCTGGTGTTTTACCATCTAAGTCTGCTGTTCTACAATTCTCCACCCATTTCTGGCACCTGGCCTGGTCCCGCGGGAACCTGAAGAAGGCCAGGTCGGACTGCGTGCTCAAGCGCATGCAGTTGGGGGGCACTCAGAAGTTCTTTATTATCGTGTGCCCGCCCGCCCGCCCGCCAGCCCAGCCGTCCCCTCCCCGCCTCCTCAGGGCAGCTCGCCCGCCCGTTATGGCCAGGAAGGGGAGCCTGGCCAGTTGGCTGGCTCCGCAGGGCCGCGCACCGGGGGAGGGACTGGGGGCTGGATTGACTGTTGATGCTTTAGCAATGCTTCACTTAACCAGCTGTTTAAGCACTTTCCAACTGATGGTGACTTATGTTGTCTTTCTTTGTCAGTTCTTGTTCAATGATGTAGTGACTTTTTTGGTACATAAATCTTTGAACATGTATCAGAAAATAATATAGACTACAGGGGCCAGAGCAATAGCAATAGCACAACAGGTAGGGAGTTGGCCTTGCAGGCAGCCAACCTGGGTTTGATCCCCAGCATCACATTTGGTCTCCCCAGCACCGCCAGGAGTAATTCCTGAGTGCAGAACCAAGAGTCACCCCTGAGCATCGCTGGGTGTGACCCAAAAAGCAAAAAATAAATAAATAAATAAAACTAAAAAAATCCCAAAACAAAAAATGTACACTACAATCCATGAGGGAAAATTGAATTGCTGAGACCTTTGAATTTTTATCCAGTTCTAACCCTT
This sequence comes from Sorex fumeus, assembly GCF_029834395.1. Lineage (NCBI taxonomy): Eukaryota > Metazoa > Chordata > Mammalia > Eulipotyphla > Soricidae > Sorex > Sorex fumeus. The sequence continues at coordinate 11,888,480 of NW_026606098.1, forward strand.
TCTTTTCCAAGAAACATAACATGTCTAGTTAAATGAAACATGAATTTGGATCATTACAGAAATATTATAAGCATTTAAAGTACTCTCACCACGAAACCAAATAGCGTGTTATCAGAATTCCTTCTTTGTCTGCAACTTACTATTTATCCTACCAATAATGATTTCTAATCACCACCAATCATGGCCAGAATGCTTGGTTTTCCACATCTGAGCAGCATTTTCCTCCTAAGTCAATGGATTTGGTAAGCTGTTTTTGCTTTGTTTTCTTTTGTTTGGCGACCACACCAGGAAGTGTTCAGGGGTACTCCTCGCTCTCTGCTCAGGGATCACTCCTTGCGGTGCTTGGGGAACGCTATGGGATGCTGAGGGTGAACTTAGGTTGGCTGCTGCAGGGCAGCTGCTGTGACTTTGGGGCGTGGCACTGCCACGTGTAATTCTTGAGCGCAGAGCCAGGAGTAACCCTTGAGCATAACCAGGTGTGACCCCCAAAACCCCAACAAAACCAAACCAATTTTTGACTTGAAGCAAGAAAAATGGAGGCTGGGAGTTCGTTCCGGGTCACGAGATGGCGCTGTGGGGCGTTTTCATCCCTCCCAGGCCCTTTTCTCTAAGAATTTTCCACCCTTGGGCTTGCTTCAGTGTTAGGCCTGGGGTAATTAGGATCAAGCAGGCAGCTTCGGGCGGTGCAGCAGTAGGTTAGCGGTTAGGACACTTTCCTTGCATTCACAGAACCGTTGTCTGTCACTTGGCTTCCCATATGGCCCTCGAGTCGTGCCCGGCGGCATTCCTGAGAGTGCCCTGAGCATCTTTTGGTGTGTCCCCAACCATAAACAAACAGGAAAATTAAAACAAAGCAGTCCTTGATGGCGAATTCCCTCCCTTGAGGGGTTCTGAGTTGTATCTTCGTCCATCGCCCACGTCCTTGTAGAAGAGGGTTGGGGAACGCTCAGATTGTGGGGTGATGGAGTGTGTGTTGTTCATAGCAGGAAACATCCAGAGGGCTCGTTCACAGACATCACAAAGTGGGTTCAGAACTGTTCTTGCTCAGAGCGAAGAAAAAAAATATATATATATAAAACTTTGCCTTGCTCGTTCCAGACAAGGATCAACCCCCTGCACCCCTCTTTGTATAGAGAACAAGCTGGGGAACCCACCTGAACCTCCCCAGGAGATTCAGCTATGTACCCCACAAAAGTCTGAAGGCGGGAATCGAACCCTGGTCACCCGCATGAAACACAAGTATCCGCATGGCTATCCAACTGCTGCCTGTCAAAGCTGCGTTTGACCCTTAATTACCCCATACTTAACACTGAAGCAAACCCAAGGGTGGAAAATTCTTAGAGACACGGTCCTGAGGAGGGTCGGAAACGCCCTCGCCTAGCGCCATCACGTGGCGGCTAGGCGGAACTACCGGGCGACTATTCCCAAGTTTAAGATTTCCAGCTCCTGCGTTGGAGCTCTAGTACCCGGGTAAGGCGTTTGCCCGGTACCTGGGTCCACCGGCTTCGATTCCCAGCATCCCATATGGTCCCCGGAGCACTGCTAGGACTTAACTCCTGAGTGCAAAGCCGTGAGGAACCCCTGTGCATTGCGGGTGTGACCCAAAAAGGGAAAAACAGAAAAGATTTTCTTTGCTTCAATGTTAATACGGGGTCATGAAGGATCAAAGGCCAAGGATCTAACAGTGAGCCACGAAGGCGCTGGTCTTGTATGGGGCGATCAACCCATAGGTTCCCCCAGCACAGTCAGGAGTGATTCCTGAGTGCAGGGGCAGGAATAACCCTCGAATGCCGCCCGTGTGGTCCGCGAAACACAAGCAAACAGAATGCGACTTTCGCGGCGCATTCCTTCACGCCGAACTTGGGGGTGCCGAGCTGAGTCTTGCTTCCAGCTCCTTCCTCTACGGAAAACCGCGAGGTGTGGGGATGACCGCGACAGGAACTGTTTGCGAACGGGCTTAGAGGGAGAGATTCTACTTCGGGCAAAGCACTGGCCAGGCTGCTGGGTTCATCCTGACACAGGGATCGCCCCATGCGAGTCAAACGCCCTTAATGTTCGGCTACCGCTGCACGGCCTGAGGCCGCCTTCTTGATTCTTTGTGACCCGCAGGTTAATATGGAAGCAAACCCAAGGGCTGGAAATCTTCAGGCAGGAAAGCCTGGCCACGGCTCTTCCGCCGATGCACCACGAGAGGGCGCTGTGGGGCGTTTCCTCCCCTCCCCAGGGACATTCCTCTAAGAAATGTCCAACCCTAGTCCCGACTTTCCTCCAGAACTAGACCTCCCAGGATCCTCAGAATTTCTGATTAATAAAACAAAAAAGAATTTCTGCACAATGGAGTTGCACCCTTGTCCCTCTCCTTAGTCCCCCGCACTGACTGGCCAAGCTAGTCTCTGGCTTTATTTACTGTGGGCTGTGGGTGGCCCCAACAGCTTCTTGGTGGGCTCAGGGGTATGATATGGTGCTGAGACAGAACCCAGGGTGAGCACAGTAGACGATTGTGCCATACCATAGTATGATCTCTCCAAATCAACCATTTTTACAGGTCTCCAGTCTATCACCCCCACACCCCTACGCTCCACTTTTCCAAGGGTGCCATCTTTCCCCATCGCAGAGAATTTGGGGCTTCCTGTATACATGAGAAGTCCCAAGTCTGTGAAGGATGGTGACAGAGGTTAGATTCAACTTCAGGATCTCCAAAAGTTTGGGGTGAGATTGCCTACCATCAGATAAATGGGAGTAGGTTAAAAAGAATTTTGATTAAAACAGTGATAATGAGCCAAAGACCAGGCAATCCCCTTCCCTGGAAATTCTAAATACACCACTCACTCTTCCAATAATTATTTTATTTGGGGGTTTGATGTGGGTTCGCGGGGTTCTGGGGACCCTTATAAGTACTTGCTATTAAAGTTAGCCATGAACTTCTGCTTATTTTAATTAAGTTTATTTTTTATGTTTTTTGCTTTACTCATTGAGGTGAACAAAAATGGTCTATAGCCACTTTGCTCTGCCTGTGATCCAGCCCTTTGGAAAGGTTTCCAGTTATAGTCAACCCCACACACCACCACCCCATATTCTGAGGGTGTCCCAACCCTCCTCTACAAGGAATAAGGGTCAGGGATACAGCAAGATACAGCTCAGAGTCCCCCAAGTTGGGGTGAGGGAATCCACCATCACGAACTGAGGCTGTGTCCATGTTATTTGACTTGTTCATAGTTTGGGGGTCACAAACCCAGAAACGCTCAGGGCTTCTCCTGGTTCTGCACTCAGGAATCGCTCCATCATGACGGTGGGACTGTATGGGGAGCCAAAGAAAGAACCAGGGCCTTGTGTCTGCAAGGCAGAGCCCTAACCGCTCTGCTCCTGCTGCAGCCGCCCAAGCTGCCTGCTTGATGACCCCATATTGAAGCAAAGGGCTGGAAATCAAGCATGGAAGAAGTCGGGCCGCGGTAGTTCAGCCTAACTGCCACAAGATGGCGGTGTGCCGCGTTTTTGCCCCTCCACAGACCCCTTTCTCTTAAGAATTTTCCTCCCTTGGGTTTCCTTCAGTGTTAAGTATGGGGTCATTAAGCACACAGCTTCCACAGGTGCAGCGATAGGAGAGTGTCGCGGGTGCTTGTCTTTCCCGCGGGTGACCAAGGTCCGATTCCCGCCTTCAGACTTTTGTGGGGTACATATCTGAATCTCCTCGGGGTGCCCGGGTGGGTTGCCCCAGCTTGGTCTCTGGACAAGAAGGGTTGCAGGGGTTGGAACCTGGTCTGGAAGAAGCAAAGCAAGGCTCTTTTCTTTTTTTGTTCTCTTCGCTCTGAGCAATAAAATTCTGAACCCACCTTCGATGTCTGCGGCTGTGCCCTTTGAATGTTTCCTACAAGGGACAACCCACACTCCACCCACATTGTGAGGGTGCCCCAACCCTCTTCTACAAAGATGTGGGGGATGGAGGAAGATCCAGCTCAGAATGAGGGAGTTCGCCATCAAGCATCTGAGACTGCTTTGTTTTCATTTTCTTGTTTGTTTGTTTATGGTTGGGGCCACACATGGATATGTTCAGGGGGTTCTCCTGACTCTGCACTCAAGAATCACTTCGGAATGGCTGTAGAACTGTATGGGGAATGTACGAAAGGATCTGGGTCCCATGCATGCAAACAAAGAGCCCTTAACCGCTCTGCTCCCGCTGCAACGGCCAAACTGCTTACTTGTTTCCTAATGACCCTATACCTAACACTGAAATCTGTAACTGGCTGTGATCCACTGGGCTGGAGCTATAGCACAGCAGGTAGGGCGTTTGCCTTGCGCGTGGCTGACCCGGGTTTGATTCCTCTGTCCCTCTTGGAGAGCCCCGCAAGCTACTGAGAGTATCCCGCCTTCACGGCCGAGCCTGGCAAGCTACCCGTAGCATATTTGATATACCAAAAAACAGAAACAACAAGTCTCACAATGGAGACGTTACCGGTGCCTGTTGGAGAAAATCTGTGAAGGGAAGACAGTGCTACAATGCTACCTAGCTTTGAAGCAAAGAAAAGGGCACGACGTCTCTTTTTTTACAGAAACTAAAACAAGGTATCATTTATTGTAGGATATACTGAAATATCATTTAAAGGTAAAGGCCCTCCCGTTGTTCGTCGATTTGCTCGAGCGGGCCCAGTAACGTCTCCATTGGAGACTTTGTTGTTACTGTGTTTGGCATATCGAATACGTCACAGGGAGCTTGCCAGGCTCTGCCGTGTGGGTGAGATACTCTCTGTAGCTTGCCGGGCTCTCCAAGAGGGGCGGAGGAATCGAACGCGGGTTGGCCATGTTTGCTGCGTGTAAGGCAAACGCCCTACCACTGTGCTATAATGTGAAATATCATTATAAAATATAATTAAGGCTCACATACACTCTTCTATTGATTTCTGTATATAACACAATGATTCAGTATTTGTGTACATTTTAAAATAATTTAGAGAGTAAGTCTAGTTAATGTATGTCACTACTTAATCACTTATCACTTAACTTCCCGTTAGTCGTCGATTTGCTCGAGCGGGCGCCAGTAACGTTTCCATTTGTCCCTGTCGCGTGCTAGTGTAGCCCAATGGCATCTCTTCGCTCCGGGAACATGGAGGGCCTCAAACCGATCGTTCATGATCTTGACAAAGAAGTCTGACCATCTGGTAGGTGGGCGGCCACGCGGTCTCTTGACATCCCGTGGAATCCAATCAGTAACAGCTCTAGTCCAACGGTCGCCTTTAAATCTCATTACGTGACCAGCCCATCTGATTTTCGACACCTTGGCATATGAGACAGCGTCCCTGATCCTTGATCGTCGACGGATGTCAGAACTCCGGATTCGTTCTCTCATTTGAGTGAAACGTGTTATTCCAAGCATAGCTCTTTCTATTCTTCTTTGGGAGATCTGAATGGCGTTCTCATCTTGTTTGCGTAGGGCCCAGGTCTCTGAGGCATATGTTAATGCAGGAAGAACAGTGGAATCAAAGAGATGTGCCCGGAGCCGGAGGTTCTTCGTCCTCTTAGCTATTTCTTCGACGTTCTTGAAGGCGTTCCAAGCCGCTCTCTTCCTCCTGCGCAGCTCGGGTGCCAGGTCATTTGTCATGTTGACCTCTCGACCTAGGTACACATAGCTGTTGCATTCGGAGATGGTCGTTCCATTGAGAGCGAATGGGGCGTCAGGAACAAGGCTGTTTCTCATAAACATTGTCTTCGTAAGATTCAGCTGTAGTCCTACCTTTCCACACTCACGGTCAAAGTCGGCCAGCATTTGTGCCGCTTGGCTGATGTTTGGTGTTATTAAAACAATGTCATCAGCAAAGCGGAGGTGGTGTAGTTGCCGACCATCTATCTTCACTCCCATTCCTTCCCATTCCAGTCGTCGCATGATGTTCTCGAGGGTGGCACTGAAGAGTTTTGGTGAAATGGTATCACCCTGCCGCACCCCTCTCTTGACATCAACGATCACTTCTTTGTAGAATGGTGAGATCCTGGTAGTGAATCCGCAATACAGCTCACGGAGGATCCTGATGTATTGGGCTTGAATGCCCTGATTGGCTAGGGCTTCAATGACCGTTTCCGTCTCAACAGAATCAAAGGCCTTCTTTAAATCAATGAACGTTAAGCAGAGCGGCATCTTGAACTCCCGAGAAACCTCAATGAGCTTGGTTACCGTGTGGATATGGTCGATGGTGCTGAATCCTTTGCGGAACCCTGCTTGCTCGCATAGTTGTCCTTCATCTAGTGTTCTGCCAATCTACATATAGTTAAATTCTTTTCTTGTGCTGAGAACATTTTTCTTTTTAATTTTTATTAGTGAAACACCATGAGGTACAGTTGTAGACTTACAAATTTTTGTGCTTGTGTTTTGATTATACCCTGATCAAGTACCCATTCCTCCACCAGTGCCCATTTTCCACCATTACGGATCCCTGCATCCCTCCCCACCATCCCCCCCACACACACCCCTCTTTGGCAGGGCATTCCCTTTTGTTCTCTCTCTCCTTTCGGGTGCTGTGGTTTTTAAAAGAGGCATTGAGTGGCAATCATGTTTGGTCTATAGTCTACTTTCCGCATGCTTCTCCCATCCTGGGTGGATCCTCCCAACACCCTTTATTTGGTGCTCCCTTCTCTATCTGAGCTGAGGGTTAGGAAATCTGAAGCCTGGGACAAGTCGGGCTGCAGTAGTTCCACCTAATCCCCACGTGATGGCGATGTGGGCGTTTCCATCTCTCCCTGGGCCCATTTCTCTAAGAATTTTAAATAGCAGAGGGTGAGCATTTAATAACATTTAATAATGGTCTTTTCTCTGGTTTTTTCCCCATTGTTTTTAAGTCCCTAGCACCTTTATATTTTTTCACCTTTAAAGCTTATTATAGTGGGAATTTGTTTCAGAATGAAACTTCTAAAACATCAGTCATTAAAAATTTTAAATTTTACAAAAAGATTTACAAAACGGGTATAATTTGGGGGGATTTCCTTTGCTTTCTGAATTCTGTACAACACGAGTTACACACTCAATATTGCGTGAAAAACCAGAAATCCTTCTCTTCTGTCACTCCTGCTCTAATGGGCACCCTAGTTTTCAAGCACAGACAGAGCATTACAGGCACAAATCAGCCTTACTCCCCCAGACAACAGTGGGAGAAATGTGTGGTGTAGGAATGATTCCCTTCCATTCTAACTGGGCTTCCAGCCTCTGAAGTATTTTCGCAAAGAAGGCAAACAAAGCGGTCCTGCACTAGACATTCCAGGGACCAGCCTGAAACCGATTTTGGAAAAAGGAGAAAGTGGTGCCCCTACTTCTGTCAGACCCAAAGCAGGCAGTCGGAGGCCTTTGTGGTGATTTCTGAGTTAGTTTTGAAGAAGGCTTTCTCCTGGAGTCTTCTTTTCACTTTCACTTAGGGAACACTTTAGTATGTCAGAAGAATTGTTTGTGCTTGAAACCAGGGTAATTTCCCATTTCTTTGTGGACTTTGTATGTATGAGTCACGTCTTGCAGTGGGGTTCGGAGATGCACTTGGAAGAATATGAGTTCTGAAAACTTGAGATTTTAAGCTGAGTCTTTTATCTATAGTCTCTTGTTTATGTTTTTTGTTTGTTACTTTTGTATTCCTGGAAATCAAACTCAGGCTCTCACACGTGCAAGGCAAATGCTCTGTTGCTGACCTACATCCTGACCGGTTTTAGACTTAAGTGTGACCTTCATATTATTACAAGAACGGGGGGATTTGATGGAGGGGAGATTGGGCCATACCTGCTGTGCTTCGGGCTTACTCTTGACTCTGAGCTCAGGGTGCACTCCTGGCAGTGCTTGGGGGATCATACGGGGTGCTGGGATTGGGACCTGAGTCAGCATGCAGGCCTGCTCTCCCATAGGTCCTGAAAACTCAAGAACATAAATCACAGTTTTCCCTCAAGTACCAAGATGGGAGGTTGTCAATTTCCCAACACTGTTTCTTTTTATATAGGGGTTGCTATCATTTGGATGCTTTCTACTCCATTTCTGAATGTCCTCCCTTCTGCTGACATAATCATATGCATCTCTGGAATTCAAGCGCTCCCTTTGGAAGGGACAGATTTAAATTTTTGTGACTTCTCTTTCATTACTTTTCATCTATTGGAAGTAACTTTTCTTGGATGATCTGATACTCACCCAGCACCAGATATTCTCATCCAGAATCCTGTAAGAACATTCTAATTTTTGCTTGAAATTTACACAAAGGGCATAGAAGGGAGAAGGGATGAAAGGGAAGTCTGAGCTGTGCGGGAAGAAAGCTGTGGGAAAAGAAAGAAGTCATAATTCCTGTTTCTTCTTTAAAACCAGAATTTCAGTCATCTGTTTTGGGGCACTCAGGTTTTTTCCAGATTCTGGCTATTGTAAAGAGTGCTGCAATGAACAAACAGGTGCAGATGTCACTTCGACTATACTTTTTTGCCTCTCTGAGATATAGTCCCAGGAGTGGTATTGCTGGGTCAAATGGGAGCTCAGTTTCTAATTTTTTGAGAATCGTCCATACTGTTTTCCAAAAGGGCTGAACCAGTCAGCTGAACCAGCAGTGAAGGAGGGTCCCTTTCTCGCCACATCCGCGCCAGCACTGATTGCTTTTGTTCTTTTGGATGTGGGCCAGTCTCTGTGGTGTGCAATGATATCTCATTGTGGTTTTGATCTGCATCTCTCTGATGATTAATGATGTAGAGCATTTTCTCATGTACCTTTTTTGCCATTCGATGTCTTCTTTGAGAAAGTGTCTGTTTATTTCATCTCCCCATTTTTTGATGGTGTTGGATGTTTTCTACTTGTGGACTTCAACTAGTACTTTATATATCCTTGATATCAACCCCTTGTCGGATGTGTATTGGGCGAATATCCTTTCCCTTTCTGTAGACTGTCTTTGTACTTTGGTCACTGTTTCTTTTGAAGTGCAGAAGCTTCTTAGTTTAAAATAGTCCCATTTGTCTATCTCTGTTTTCACTTGCTTGGCCAGTGATGTGACATCTTTGAAGATACCATTAGCTTCAATGTCATGGAGGGTTTTGCAACTTTGTCTTCAATGTACCTTATGGATTCAGGTCTGATGTTGAAGTCTTCAATCCATTTTGATCTTAATTTTGTACACGGTGTTAGGCAGAGATCTAAGCCCATTTTTTTGCATGTAGCCATCCAGTTTTGCCAGCACTATTTGTTAAAGAGGCTTTCCTTATTCCACTTCACATTTCTTGCTCCTTTATCAAAGATTAGATGATTAGATTAGTGATAGGAGAATCCTCCCAGGATGGGAGAAGCATGCTGAAAGTAGACTACAGATCGAACATGATTGTCAATCAATGCCTCTTTTGAAAACCAAAGCACTGAAAAGGAGAGAGAGAACAAAAGGAAATGCCCTGCCACAGAGGCAGGGTGGGGGGGAGGGGCAATGGGGGGGGAAGGGATACTGGGATCCATGGTGGTGGAAATTGGGCACTGGTGGAGGGATGGGTACTTGATCACTGTATAATTGAAACTCTATCACAAACATTTGTAAGTCTACAACTGTACCTCATGGTGTTTTACTAATAGAAATTTTTTAAAAATCAGAATTTCAGAAAGCAACAGTTAATTTTGAATATGCTAAAACAGTTGGCATGAGAGCAGATGTCAGAGCATTAAAAAGTGACAGGGGCAGAGAGAGATTGAGAGAGAGAGAGAGAGAGAGAGAGAGAGAGAAAGAGAGAGAGCTCTCCAGGGTGGATGCTCAGCTCAGCATGCAGCGACCCCAGACTTGATCTCCAGAACCTCATGTCTCCTTAGTGCCACCAGAAAGAGTCGGAGTTACAGCCCCTCTTCTTCTAAGTTCTTTTTTTCACCTTCTCCTCTTTCCTGTAAAACCCTTAGCAGCATGAGCACTGCTGCTCAGTTAACAAAATTCAGTTTACTTAGCTTTGCTACAGACCTTGATAAATCGCATAACCCCCTTCAGGTTTTTCTTGGTTTGATTTTTGCTTTGGGGCCACCCCCGGTGGTGCTCAGGGATTACTCCTGTCTCTGCACTCAGGAATCACTCCTGGCGGGGGCTCAGGGAACCATATGGGATGCTGGGGATTGAAGCCGATTGGCTGTGTGCAAGACAAGTGCCTTAGCCACTGTGTTCTTTCTCTTAGGCCCAAATTCAACTTTAACTTACCTAGAGTAAATGTTCTAATAGTGGGTCTCATTGCCCTGACCCTGAAAGAGCCTCCCATAAGGCACCGTTGGGAAGGAAGAGTAAGGAGAGGCTGGTAGAATCTCAGTGCTGGGACGAATGGAGACGTTACTGGGGCCCGCTCGAGCAAATCAATGAACAACAGGATGACAGTGACAGAGTAGATATCTTAGAGTGTTCATGGAGAAGATGTATCTAGGATTAGAGATGTGGAGGGGGCAAGGCACTTGCCATACCTGCTTCTAATCTCACTTCGGTTTCTGGCACCACATGTGGTCCCATGAGTACCTCTAGAAGGAAGCCCTGAGCGAAGGAATAAGGAGTAGGCCCTGAGCAGCTTCGGGTATAGCCCAATTCTCCCCCATCACAAAATGTTTTTAAAGATGATGATCAAAACTCCTTGGCCAGCAGAGGGGAGAAAAAGTTATAAAAACATCCTTAGCCTAGTAAAACATTTCTCAGTCAGGGTCCGACCTCAGATGAAAATAACATAAATGGTAGGCCATAGCGTAAGACCAAGGGGCCAACATATTGATGATGGGGGCTATACAAAATGGAAACGAGTCCATTGGAAAAACAACCCAGAATAACAATTTGATTAATTCAACAGTATTTATTACATGTTCAACGAGTGGCTCGAGAGAGGTGAAGAGGTTTGCTTCGTACACAGTTTTGTCCTTAGCACAGCATATCTTCATCACCAGGAGTGACCCCCGAGTACAGAACCAGGAGAGACCGCTACCCCCTCCTCTCCATGTTAACGGAGTGTTGGGTTGTGTAGGTTCTGAGGTTGCTGTGGTGAACAGGCAGGTGCGATTCCTGCTCTTCCAGAGCTTACCTTCTTTGAGAAAGCTTATCATTAGCATGGAATCAAAATGATGAAGGAGATGCTGATGAATTCACACAGGAAATCAAGAGGCGATGCCCAGGAGGGCCCTGTGTCAGCCTGGGATGTCAGGGAAGGCCTACAGCCTGGAGAGTGAGAATGCACCAGCCATGCTGGCAGCTGGTTCACGGGCTTTGAAGGAGATGGGATTTACTCAGTGCCAGAGGCCAGCGGCTAGTACTTTCTTGTGTCTTTTCACCTCTCTTGGCGTGTGTCTTAGAACCCCGATGACTGAGAACAGACTCAGGCCTGTGGCTCTCTATTCTCAATGTCCCTTTGAAGCCAACTTGCCAGTCATTTCAGTCACCTCCGGGAATTCACACTAAACACCCTGACTCAAGATCCTTTATATTAGGTGGGCACCCCAGCCTGGATATAGCACCACAGCAAACCCATTGACTGGACCCACTTTGAAATTTATGGAGTCCTTATGCTGCTGAACAGTGGCATAGGAATGCCCTGATCCTCCTTGCCCACGCTCACTTCACTCCAGACTGTCCCTTGTCCCTTCCCCAGCCCCCACCCACTTCCTCTGATGTAGTTCTTCCCACACTAGAAAGATGCTTGATTCAGCAAGTCCACATGACCTGTGGTGCACTGCATCCAAGTGTGTGCAGATGCCACAACAAAATGCGTGTAACCCCAGTGAATACCATAACCAACTGGGGGAGCACTGCAAATCCTGGTCATTACAACAGTGAAAAGGGAAGAGAAAGGGAAAATGAATGAACATTCACAGCATCAAGTAAGGCATAAGCACATCCATCCGCATAGTCCTAGACAGGGTCAGAACCAGCAATCTCATTGTTTTCCACCTTCACAGCTGTTCTTCTCACTGGCGTGTCTGCAGAGGAAGAATCTCACATGGAGTTGTCATCTGCCATCCCTTGGGACAGCAATAGCTTCCTCTGGAATGTGTCTTGTAGGACCTGCCCGCAGCTCTATTTCAGGTGGTCTAAGTACTTATGATTTTGGTTTTTTAGTCACATCTGGCAATGTTCAGGGCTTACTCCTGGCTACGCACTCAAGATTTACTCCTGGTACTGCTCATGAGACCATATGGGTTGCCCCAGGGATTGAACCTCATATTGCTCACGGAATAATCTAGCTCTGTGGTCTGGGATTACTCCCAGCAGTGCTGAGTGAACCATGCAGTGCAAGACTAAACCCAGACACAAAGCCTGCACTCCAGCTCTTCGTTCTATAGCCGTGTTTTGGGGGGCTTTCTTCATTTCTATTTTCGTCGGGGAAGCAGACTGGAAATACTCAGAGGTTACTCCTGGCTCTGTAACTCAGGAACAACTCTGAGCAGTTCCTTGGGGACCAAATGCTCTATCCACTGCACTATCACTCTAGACCCAAGGAAGGTCTTATTCTCAGAAATATGCACACAGGGTTATCGTGGCTAGTTTTTTATTCCAGCAAAGATTTGGTCCTAAGTATATAATGCGCTATGAACATTCATTCAATTGGTGGTGGGAACCATGACTTCAAACTTTGGCTTTTGATTTGAGGTCACACCTATTAGTTCTCAGGAGCTACTTCAGGTTTGGTGTGAAAGGTTGTTGCTGGCAGTGTTCATGGGACCACAGGGTACTGAGCATCTAACCAGGGACTTCAGTTTTCAAATCCTGTTTTCAAACTCTGGCTTTTGAGAACTATTCTTAGTTTCTTATTGGAGGAGTGGTGGTATCTCTCTCTCTCTCTCTCTCTGTCTCTCTCTGTCTTTCTCTCTCACTGTCTCTTTCTGTTGGGGCCGGACTAGATGGTGAAGATGAGTCCGTGTAGAAGAAACAAGCTCTGTACAGACTACATGCTCAGCTTAGAAAGAAAAAGAAGCTCTACCTGACCAGTTTGACTTCAAGATGTATATTACCTTTGCATTCAAGGAGAAGAAGAAAAAATCAGCAGGTTTTGAAGTGTCTGAGGTCAAACCAGTCATGACGAATAATTATAAGAAAATATCCTAAAAGGTGTGCGAGATTCCAGCTATTCCTTGGAAAGTTCCATAGAGCTTTTAAAGGAGGATGTGGTCCAGCTTCCTGCTCCTCGATACCAGTCTGTGAGAAGGGATGTCATTGACTGTACTCAGGAGATGTATTTCATTCTGTGGCCTTAGAATGTTATTGAAAAAAATTGTCTGTCTACTGTTTTCTAGGTGGAAGGAATCTGATGAGCCTTTTCGTCTCGTTCATGCCAAATTTGAGTTTCATCACTGTGACTATGAAAAACACTTTCTGCATGTACTGAGCCACAAGGACAAGACTGGAATTGTTGTCAACAATCCCAACCAGTCAGTGTTTCTCTTTATCGACCAACAGCATTTGCAGACTCCAAAAAATAAAGGTAATATCTTCAAGTTATGCAGCATCTGCCTCTACCTGCCACAGGAACAGCTCACCCACTGGGAGGTTGGCACCGTAAAGAAACACCTGCATCCTTCCAAGCCAGAATAGAGTCTGGGCCAGCACAGTGGAGAAGATCAGAGTGCAGCAGGAGATCTTGTCTTGTTTTCTTACCACTTTATTCTTTCAGAGATTAAAGAAAATGGACTCATGCACAGAACACTCTGCATTTTGAAACTTGTTCATCCTGATTTCTTTTTAAATCATTTGTATCTCAGAACTGAAAAAAATTAGCTGTCTTCTGCACAGACTGTGTGAAAGAAGACTTTGCATATTTGCTGCACTGTATCAGCATCTTGTTAAAAATGTCAAATGAAAGGACTATTGTACACCGAAATGCTTCAATGTATTTGAAAGCACAAGGTGATACTCTTTTTGACGGTCTTTCCATTTGAGCTGGTTTTTGCCTCTTTGACATCTGTCATCAGCATTTAGAGGGTAAGAAGTACATGTAGGAGAATAAATAATTTTTACAAATGCAATAGCTTTGCTATAATCACCGTTGATCCAGAACACTGTCAGATTCAATCTAATGACCAGAAGTAGTTGTTCTAAAAAGAAAATACAACCACGGAAAAGAAATCTTAAATGAAAAAAGCATCTCATTGCAGGTATTCTAGCCTCATTTTACTGGGCCAGGATTGTTTAAAGAAAAAAAAAAAACCAGACGAGTCCAAGTAGACTATCCCACTAACGGTCAGGAATACAGGGAACCATGAAAATGGGCGAGACAAGACGTGTGTGTCCAGATTGGTTTCAATGAGGCTCAACATCTCTTTCTTTAAGCTGCCCTAAGTAAAAAACCTAAATCTTAGTATAGCAGAAGAGTCAGTCTTTTCTCATAGACCAGATGACACCAGACCCACTTGACACCAGATGCTTGAGGTTGTAAATAACAGGCAAGAACATTTGGCTGTGTTTCTTTCCTGAGGGCTGAAACTAACTGGCTTGTGAACATAATCAAACAATGTATGTCATAATGCCCCCGCTTAGGGGACGTGGCTAGGGGCCAGTTGGTGGGGGCGGGAGGGGGAAAGCGCTGTTGCTCTGGCCTTTAAAGGTCAGCGGGAAGGCGGGTGGGGCAGGCCTGGCTGGGACTGCGGGCTCACGCTCCCCACCTCCCGGGTCTCACGCTGAGGCGGGCTCCGTGTCCTGCGTGCCTGTGCAGACTGCGTCACGGGCGTTGACCGCCGACCGCTGGTGGTGGCTCCTTGGAGACTGCCCGGCTCCTGCACGCCACCTCCGAGGCCCTGGGCTGCGCCCGCCATGCCAAAATGCTGCTCGGTGGCTTGTGCTTGGGGCCCACCTGGATGCTGAGCGTGTGGGCGGGCGCTCAGAGCAGGTGAGGGGCGGGCATGGGGGGGGGGTCCTTGCCAGCACGTGGGGCCCAGCTGGACGCTGAGCGTGTGGGCAGGCGGTGTGGGCAGGCGCGCTGAGCAGGTGAGGATTTGAAAGGATCCTATGTATTTCCCAGTTTCCTTCTGGGAATCAGAGCAAAAAGCTGTTTGCTAGTTCTTAGAATTGGAATAATCTGCAGAACTCAACACCGCCAGTTAATAATAGTGCCTAGATAGTCTGTGTGCTTTT
Source organism: Sorex fumeus (assembly GCF_029834395.1). Lineage (NCBI taxonomy): Eukaryota > Metazoa > Chordata > Mammalia > Eulipotyphla > Soricidae > Sorex > Sorex fumeus. Next base: position 11,903,527 of record NW_026606098.1, read on the forward strand.
CTGGAGGCAGTGTTTCTGAGTTGCCTCCTCCGTAAGACCTGAGCAATGCTGGGTGTGCCCCTTCCCCCCCTCAAAAAAAAAACCCACAACAGCAGTAATAATAATCTGATGTCAATTGTAGTCAAGGATATTTTCATCAGGCTTTTATATACTCGAGTTTTATTCTAGTTAAGTTTCTGAAAGGCCCTGCTGTAGAAAGACTTGGTAAAGCTTGCCTACTTGAGTCTACCACACGTTAAGGGTGTGCTTCTGTAGATCCCTTTTTAGGGTGATTCATTTGAGAAGCTTCACCCTCACCAGCAAACAGGTGTCTTAATTGGTAAAGGTCAGAAAAAGGCGTCTGATAGGTTGCGTTATAACGGTAACATTATTCAGCAAATTTTTGTGGGTCTTTGGTCACCCTTAAGAATGTCTTCGGGTGGCCTGAAATTCAGTGTTTGTCTAAGGATGATGACTTTCCTCATCTGAAAAATGTCTGAGCTCTCAGAGGGTTTAACTTGACAAGGGAGATGTCCTCGGTTCCGATGACAGCCCAGAGAAGTTCTAGCCTGTGATTCGGTTAATTCAGCAGTGGAGGAGGACCGTGTTAGATGAGTTCACGGTATGGACCCATGTTCAAATGCTCTGAAAAACATCGCATTGCTGTCTCAATGACAGCTCCCTGTCAGAGACCTCCACAACAAGCACTTGAGTTGCCTGAAGTGCCTCACAGCGCTGGGATAGTCCTTTAGGAACAGGAGCAGAGAGCTTTCATCAGCAAGCTGTGTGAAAGTAAAACAGACTTCACAAATGGCAGTGATTGCTAAATGTCCCCACATGGCTGTGACCATGACTTCAGGGAGTTGTGGCAGGTGTTATACTGAGGCCTTACAATGATGTCCTTGCTATTTCCTGTATGGTGGGAGTTTCCCTTCCTCTAGGAGTGGAGACGTGCCTTTGATTTGTGGTGTCTCCTTCTGAGTTCAGTTTTGGAAAGAAAAAAAATGACTCTAAAAGAACATATTTTTGCACACACACACCCCAACACTATTTCTTTGACTCCCCAAGTTCTAAAAACAATTATTTGAAAGAACCTTTTCAAATGAGTAAAAGGTCTGCTTCCTTTTCCAGTTCAGAAGATAAAGTAACATTGTCTACGTTATAAAGCATGATGGGGAAACATGAACGTCAAAGGAAAAGTTGGTGACTCCTTTCTGGATGTTGTGGCTGAAGATCATTTAAAGATTGATGATTTGGGTGAGTCTGGAAGATTCCTGAACTTTTATAAGTGAGCTATTGCAGTGGGTTCAAATTTTTTTCCAAGAATTTTAACTGACAACATGCTAAGCAAAGTATTAAAATTCAAGATGTGCAAGTACATTTCCATTGATAAAGAATGATAGTAATACAAGCTTAATGAACTGTAATTAAATGTAGAAAGTTAGATCTACTTAATCTCACATTTAGAAAACAACACATCAACAATGTTTTTTACACCACAGCTCTTTGTAACAGCAAAGGACTTGAAACAAGTACGTGCCCATCAATGGAGAACTGATGTAGTTCAGTCGTACAGCATTATACTATTGTTCTAAGGAGTATTTAGTAGAAGTATCAGTGGTTATCCATAGGTAGGCTGGGAACACGAGGGAGATTTTCTTGTAAAACTTTTTAACATTTTTCTCCAAGTGTAAGTAGGCTACCTATTTTCAAGTGTATTTAAAGAAAAGAAAAAGAACTTGAAGGCTAAGTCTTCCTGGATGATCTCATCGGTAGATCATCCAAGGTAAGGAATAGACAGTGTTCACTGAAAATAGACCCATAGACTCTGATGACAGAACTGAGATTACCAAGGGTGCAGGGCATAGGAGGGAAGGTTCCTGTGACCCAAGAGAGGCTGTCCTTGTGGTGGTGGGGATGGTGTGGTGATACACAGTGACTTAAATTCCATGTTTTTAGTTGCTTTCAGCTTTTCCGATGACTTGAAAAAAATATTGGAAGGAGTCGTTTCCAAACATTCGATATTGGTTGTCTCTTTTTAAACCTCTTCATTCCACTCTTCTTTCCTTTGGCCCTGAATGCATGGAAGTGGCCTGTCTCTGTGACCGCCGAGCTGTGCTAATTCACTTCTGCTCTTGAGCCTAGTGATTAGGGTGATTGGTCCTATCATCAGTCACAATTGTCCCTGATCCCCTAAGTAGCTTCCTACTTCCCTGAGGATAAAAGATACATGATTTGGTTCCCTTTGCTCTTCCTCCCTTCTCCTTTTCTCCTTTCTCTCTTCCCCTATCCCCCATTGCGGAGGGGGTGGGGTTTGTGTCACACCTGGCAGTATTCAAGGATTACTCCTGGATCTGTGCTCAGGGATCCTGCCCTGCAGTGTGTGGGGAATCCAGTACTGTGTGCAAAGCAAGTGCTTGCACCTCTGTACTACTCTCAGCCTCTCTCTTTCTCTCTTCGTTCTTTATTCACGCGTTGGCCACCTGCTTTTTCTCAAGCACTGCATTGAATTCAACCCACATTTCCACCTTTGGGACTTTCCATCAATTTGACATTTCTTTCTGCCTGGGTCATTTTCTCTCTCTGACCTGAAAATCCTGCAAGTGTTGCTTTTCATCTTTCTAGTCTCAATTTACATGCTCCTTTTGACATGGCACTTTTCCCAACGCCCTCGTATAAAATAGGATTTCTTACCCCTTTTTCTTGTTTAAAACGTCCAGGTCCTCTCTCATCCCATTGATGACCAGCTGTTTCTTTGTTTCTGTTTCTCTCTGCCAGTAGACTTCTTTGGAGAATAAAATAATCCTCATTTTACTTCACATTGTATATGGAGTGAAGTATGTATAAACCAAAAGGACAGGTGTAAATTTAGGATGCAGTGCACATTTTTAACATCGATTAAAAATGTGGGCAAGTTGTGGGCGGGATTAAAGATAAATTAAAATAGATTAAAAATGCGGGCAAGTTGTGGGTGGGACATTCAAAGTAAGAGAATGCCCTGGAACCCAGTGCATCGTTGCTGATCGGAAAAAATGCCCTGGTACCTGGATGCCAGAGCCATGCTTGTATGAGCTCATGGTCACTGGGATACTCTCTGGAAAAGGCTGGACGGGAGCACCTAGCCCATCTGGGACCTCCTGGTGATATCGGCTCTGTTTGGGGCCTGGAGCATTCTCCGGGAGCTATGGGGCCCTTCAGCTGGTTTTCTTCTTTGTTGCTGTGTGTTGTAAGATGGTGTTGGGGGCTAGTCGTGGGCATGACTTCCAGAATCAGAGGTTGCCTGGGAGCCGAGGCGGCCCCTTTGCAGTTCGGAAAAAAAGTCCTGGTACCCGCATGCCAGACCCATGCCTATAGGAGCTCATGGTCACCGGGATTCCCTATGGAGAAGGCAGGACGGCAGCACCTACTCCATCTGGGACCTCCCAGTGATATCTGCTCCGTTTGGGGCTTGAAGCATTCTCTGGGAGCTGTGGGTCCCTATACCGGGTTTTCTTCTTTTTTGCTGTGTGGTGTAAGATGGCCCTGGGGGGCGAGTTGTGGGCGTGACTTCTGGAAGCAGAGGTTGCCTGTGACCGGGGCAGCCCCATTGCAGTTCGGAAAAAATGTCCTGGTACCCGCATGCCAGAGCCATGCTTGTAGGAGCTCATGGCCACCGGGATTCCCTCTGGAGAATGCGGGACGGCAGCACCTAACCCATCTGGTACCTCAGGGTGATGTTGGCTCTGTTTGGGGCCTGGTTCATTGTCTGGGAGCTGTAGGCCCACCGCCGTTTTCTTCTTTCTTACTGTGTGCTGTACGATGGCGCTGGAGGGGCGAGTTGTGGGCACAACTTCCGGAATCAGAGGTTGCCTGTGACTGGGGTGGACCCATTGAAGTTCTGAAAAAATATCCTGGTACCAGTTTGCCAGAGCTATGCTTGTAGGAGCTCATGCTCACCGGGTTCCCTCTGGAGAAGTGGGACGGCAGCACCTACCGCATTGGGGACCTCCGAGTGATATTGGCTCTGTTTGTGCCTGGAGCATGCTCCGGGAGTTATGGGTCCCTCCAGCCAGTTTTCTTCTTTCTTGGTGTGTGCTGTAATATGGCCCTGGGGGCGAGTTATGGGCAGGGCATCCAAAATCAGAGCTTGTCCTGGAGCCGGGGTGCACCATTGCAGTTCGGAAAAATTGTCCTGGTACCTGCATGCCAAAGCCATATCTGTAGGAGCTCATGGTCACCGGAATTCCCTCTTGAGAAGGCGGGACTGCAGGACCTAGCTCATCTGGGACCTCCCAGTGATATCAGCTTTGTTTGGGCCCTGGAGCATTGTCTGGGTGCTCTGGGGACCTCCAGCCAGTTTTCTTCTTTGTTGCTGTGTGCTGTAAGATGGCACTGGGGGGCGAGATGTGGGTGTGACTTCATAATCAGAGATTGCCTGCAGCCAAGGTGGCCCCATTGCAGTTCAGAAAAAATGTCCTGGTACCAGCATGCCCAGGCTATGCCTGTAGAAGCTCATGATCACTGAGATTCTGTATGGAGAAGGCGTGACAGAAGCACCTAGCCCATCTGGGACCTCCGGGTGATATTGGCTCTGTTTTTGCCTGGAGCATTCTCCGGGAGCTGTGGGGCCCTCCACCGGTTTCCTTCTTTGTTGTTGTGTACATAAGATGGTGCTGGAGGGCGAGTTGTGGCATGACTTTTGAATCACAGGTTGCCTTGGCGCTGGGGCGGCCACATTGCCGTTCGGAAAAAATGTCCTGGTACCTGCATGCCAGACCCATGCTTGTAGGAGCTCATGGTCACCAAGATTCCCTCTGGAGAAGGCGGGACAGCAGCACCTATCGCATCTGTGACCGCCCAGGGATATTGGCTCTGTTTGGGTCGGGACCATTCACGGAATCTGTGGGACCCTCGAGCCGGTTTTCTTCTTTGTTGCTGTGTGGTGTAAGATGGAACTGGGTGACTAGGTGTGGGCGCGACTTCAGAATCAGTTTGCCTGTGAGCCAAGGCGGCCCTTTGCAGTTGGGAATAAAAGTCCTGGTACCCATATACCAGACCCATGCTTGTATGAGCTCATGGTCACTGGGATACCCTCTGGAGAAGGCAGGATGGGAGCACACAGCCCATCTGGGACCTACCAGTGACACTGGCTCTGTTTGTGGCCTAGAGCATTCTCCGGGAGCTGTAGGGACCTCCAGCCAGTTTTCTTCTTTGTTGCTGTGTGTTGTAAGATTGCGCTGTGAGCGAGTTGTGGGCATGATTTCTGGAATCAGAGGTTGTCTGGGAGCCGGACTGCCCCCTTTGAGATTCGGACAAAAAAGTCCTGGTACCCACATGGCTCTGGCATGAGGGTACCAAGACAGTTTTTCCGAACTCAATGGGTCCGGTCCGGCTCCCAGGAAACCTCTGATTCTGAAGTCATGCCCACATGATTTTGCTTTTTGGAGCTTGTGCTCACCGGGATTTTCTCTGAGAAGGCGGGACAGCAGCACCTACCCCTGCTGGGAACTTCCAGTGATATCGGCTCCATTTTTGGCCAGAAGCATTCTCCGGGAGCTGTGGGGCCCTCCAGCCAGTTTTCTTCTTTGTTTCTGTGTAGTGTAAGATGGTGCTGGGGGGCGAGTTGTGGGTTTGACTCAGGACTCAGTGGTTGCCTGGTTGCCGGGGCAGAACCATTGAGTTTGGAAAAAATGTCCTGGTACCAGTTTTCCAGAACCATACTTGTAGGAGCTTATGGTCACTGGGATCCCCTCTGGAGAAGGCAGGACGGCAGTACCTAGCCCAACTGGGACCTCCAGGTGATATCGCCTCTGGTTGGGCCCGGAGCATTTTCCGGGAGCTGTGTGACCCTCCCACCGGTTTTCTCCTTTGTTGCTTTTTGGTGTAAGCTGGTGCTGGGTGGCGAGTCCTGTGCGTGACTTATGGAATCAAAGGTTGCCTGGGAGCTGGGTCGGCCCCATTGTAGTTCGGATAAAATGTCCTTGTACCCACATGCCAGACACATGCTTGTATGGGCTCATGGTCACCGAAACTCCCTCTGGAGAAGGTGGGACAGCAGCACTACACCATCTGGGACCTCCAGGTGATATTGAATGTTTGAGCCCCGGAGAATTGTCTGGGAGCTCTGGGTCCCTCCAGCCGGTTTTCTTCTTTGTTGCTGTGTGGTGTAAGATGGCGCTGGGGGGCCCCTCGTGGTACTGACTTTCGGGATCAGAGGTTTTCTAGGAGTCGGAGCGAACCCATTGAGTTTGGAAAAAATATCCTGGTACTGAATGCCAGAGCCATGCTTCTATGAGCTCATGGTCACCGGAAATCCCTCTGGAAAAGGTGGGAAGGCAGCACCAACCACATCTGGGATCTCCCGGTGTTCTCAAATCTGTTTGAGGCCCGGAGGATTCTCCGGGAGATGTGGGCTCCTCCAGCTGGTTTTCTTCTTTGTTGCTGTGTGGTGTAATATGGCGCTGGGTGCGAGTCGTTGGCGTGAGTTCCAGAATCAGAGGTTGCCTGGGAGCCGGGGTGGCCCCTTCGCAGTTTGGAAAAAAAGTCCTGGTACCCGCATGCCATATCCATGTTTGTATGAGCTCATGGTCACTGGATACCCTCTGGAGAAGTTGGGACGGGAGCATCTAGCCCATCTGGGACCTCCTGGTGATATTGGCTCTGTTTGGGGCCTGGAGCATTCTCCTCCAGCCAGTTTTCTAGTTTGTTGCTGTGTGTTGTAAGATGGCATGGGGGCGAGTGGTGGGCATGACTTCCGGAATCAGAGGTTGCCTGGGAACCAGGGCGGCCCTTTTGCAGTTCGGGAAAAAAGTCCTGGTACCCACATGCCAGAGCCATGCTTTTTGGAGCTCATAATCACTGGGATATTCTCTGGAGAAGGCGGGACGGCAGCACCTACTTCTTCGGGGACCTCCCAGTGATATCAGCTCCATTTTCGGCCTGAAGCATTCTCCTGCAGTTTTGGGGTCCTCCAGCCGGTTTTCTTCTTTGTTGCTGTGTGTTGTAAATTGGCGCTGTGTGCGAGTTGTGGGCATGACTTCTGGAATCAGAGGTTGCCTGGGAGCTGGGCTGCCCCCTTTGCAGTTCGGATAAAAAGTCCTGGTACCCACATGGCTCTGGCATGATGGTAACAGGACATTTTTTCCGAACTCAATGGGTCCGGTCCGGCACCCAGGCAACCTCTGATTCTGAAATCATGCCCACATGATTTTGCTTTTTGGAGCTTGCACGCACCGGGATTTTCTCTGAGAAGGTGGACAGCAGCACCTAACCCTGCTGGGACCTTCCAGTGATATCGGCTCCATTTTCGGCCGGAAGCATTCTCCGGGAGCTGTGGGTCCCTCCAGCCAGTTTTCTTCTTTGTTGCTGTGTAGTGTAAGATGGCGCTGGGGGGCGAGTTGTGGGTTTGACTCAGGACTCAGAGATTGCCTGGTTGCCGGGGCGGACCCATTGAGTTTGGTAAACATGTCCTGGTACCAGTATGCCAGAGCCATACTTGAAGGAGCTTATGGTCACTGGGATACACTCTGGAGAAGGCAGGATGGCAGTACGTAGGCCATCTGGGACCTTCAGGTGATATCGCCTCTAGTTGGGCCCGGAGCATTTTCTGGGAGCTGTGTGGCCCTCCCACCGGTTTTCTTCTTTGTTGCTTTTTGGTGTAAGATGGCGCTGGGTGGCGGGTCGTGTGCGTGACTTATGGAATCAAAGGTTGCCTGGGAGCTGGGTCGGCTCCATTGTAGTTCGGATAAACTGTCCTCGTACCCACATGCCAGACACATGTTTGTATGAGCTCATGGTCACCAAAACTCCCTCTGTAGAAGGCGGGATGGCAGCACTTACTTCTTTGGGGACCTCCCAGTTATATCGGCTCCATTTTCGGCCTGAAGCATTCTCCTGCAGCTGTGGGGCCCTCCAGCCGGTTTTCTTCTTTGTTGCTGTGTGTTGTAAGTTTGCGCTGTGTGCGAGTTGTGGGCATGACTTCTGGAATCAGAGGTTGCCTGGGAGCTGGGCTGCCCCCTTTGCAGTTCGGATAAAAAGTCCTGGTACCCACATGGCTCTGACATGAGGGTACCAGGACATTTTTTCCGAACTCAGTGGGTCTGCCCCAGCTCCCAGGCAATCTCTGATTCTGAAAGCATGCCCACATAATTTTTCTTTTTGGAGCTGTGGTCACCGGGATTTTCTCTGAGAAGGAGGTACAGCATCACCTACCCCAGCTGAGACCTTCCAGTGATATCGGCTCCATTTTTGGCCGGAAGTATTCTACGGGAACTGTGGGGCCATCCAGCCAGTTTTCTTCTTTGTTGTTGTGTAGTGTAAGATGGCGCTGGGGGGCAAGTTGTGGGTTTGACTCAGGACTCAGAGGAAGCCTGTTTGCCGGGGCGGACCCATTGAGTTTGGAAAAAATGTCCTGGTACCAGTTTTCCAGAACCATACTTGTAGGAGCTTATGGTCACTGGGATCCCCTCTGGAGAAGGCAGGACGGCAGGACCTAGCCCATCTGGGACCTCCAGGTGATATCGACTCTGGTTGGGCCCGGAGCATTTTCTGGGAGCTGTGTGGCCCTCCCGCCGGTTTTCTCGTTTGTTGCTTTTTGGTGTAAGCTGGCGCTGGGTGGCGAGTCGTGTGAATGACTTATGGAATCAAAAGTTGCCTGGGAGCTGGGTCGGCCCCATTGTAGTTCGGATAAAATGTCCTGGTACCCACATGCCAGACACATGCTAGTATGAGCTCATTTTCACCGAAACTTTCTGTGGAGAAGGCGGGACGGCAGCCCCTACACCATCTGGGGCCTCCAGGTGATGTTGAATGTTTGAGGCCCGGAGCATTGTCTGGGAGCTGTGTGCTCCTCCAGCTGGTTTTCTTCTTTGTTGCTGTGTGGTGTAATATGGAGCTGGTTGCGAGTCGTTGGCGTGAGTTCCAAAATCAGAGGTTGCCTAGGAACTGGGGTGGCCCCTTCGCAGTTAGGAAAAAAGTCCTGGTACCCGCATGCCATATCCATGTTTGTACAAGCTCATGGTCACTGGATACGCTCTGGAAAAGGTGGGATGGGAACATCTATCCCATCTGGGCCCTCACGGTGATATCGGCTCTGTTTGGGGCCTGGAGCATTCTCCTGCAGCTGTGGGGCCCTCCAGCTGGTTTTCTAGTTTGTTGCTGTGTGTTGTAAGATGGCATGGGGGCGAGTTGTGGGCATGACTTCCGGAATCAGTGATTGCCTGGGAGCCAGGGCGGCCCTTTTGCAGTTCGGGGAAAATGTCCTGGTACCCACATGCCAGAGCCATGCTTTTTGGAGGTCATAATCACCGGGATTTTCACTGGAGAAGGCAGGACGGCAGCACCTACTTCTTCGGGGACCTCCCAGTGATATTAGCTCCATTTTCGGCCTGAAGCATTCTCCTGCAGCTGTGGGGCCCTCCAGCCGGTTTTCTTCTTTGTTGCTGTGTGTTGTAAATTGGCGCTGTGTGCGAGTTGTGGGCATGACTTCCGGAATCAGAGGTTGCCTGTGAGCCAGGGCGGCCCTTTTGCAGTTCGGGAAAAAGGTCCTGGTACCCACATGAAAGAGCCATGCTTTTTGGAGCTCATAATCACTGGGATTTTCTCTGGAGAAGGTGGGAGGTCAGCACCTAGTTTTTCGGGGACCTCCCAGTGATATCGGCTCCATTTTCGGCCTAAAGAATTTTCCTGCAGTTGTGGCGCCCTCCAGCCAGTTTTCTTCTTTGTTGCTGTGTGTTATCAATTGGCGCTGTGTGCGAGTTGTGGGCATGACTTCTGGAATGAGAGGTTGCCTGGGAGCCGGGCTGCCCCCTTTGCAGTACGGATAAAAAGTCCTCGTACCCACATGGCTCTGGCATGATGGTACCAGGACATTTTTTCCGAACTCAATGGGTCCGGTCCGGCTCCAGGCAACCTCTGATTCTGAAATCATGCCCATATGATTTTGCTTTTTGGAGCTTGTGCTCACTGGGATTTTCTCTGAGAAGGTGGACAGCAGCACCTAACCCTGCTGGGACCTTCCAGTGATATCGGCTCCATTTTCGGCCGGAAGCATTCTCCGGGAGCTGTAGGTCCCTCCAGCCAGTTTTCTTCTTTGTTGCTGTGTAGTGTAAGATGGCGCTGGGGGGCGAGTTGTGGGTTTGACTCAGGACTCAGAGGTTGTCTGGTTGCCGGGGCATACCCATTGAGTTTGGAAAAAATATTCTGGTACCAGTATGCCAGAGCCATACTTGTAGGAGCTTATGGTCACTGGCATACCCTCTGGAGAAGGCAGGATGGCAGTACGTAGCCCATCTGGGACCTTCAGGTGATATCGCCTCTAGTTGGGCCCGGAGCATTTTCCGGGAGCTGTGTGGCCCTCCCACCGGTTTTCTTCTTTGTTGCTTTTTGGTGTAAGATGGCGCTGAGTGGCGGGTCGTGTGCGTGACTTATGGAATCAAAGGTTGCCTGGGAGCTGGGTCGGCTCAATTGTAGTTCAGATAAAATGTCCTGGTACCCATGTCAGACACATCCTTGTATGAGCTTATGGTCACTGAAACTCCCTCTGGAGAAGGCGTGACGGCAGCACCTACACCATCTGGGACCTCCAGGTGATGTTGAATATTTGAGGCCCAGAGCATTGTCTGGGAGCTGTGTGCTCCTCCAGCCGGTTTTCTTCTTTGTTGCTATGTGGTATAATATGGCGCTGGGTGCGAGTCGTTGGCGTGAGTTCCAAAATCAGAGGTTGCCTAGGAACCGGGGTGGCCCCTTCGCAGTTTGGAAAAAAAGTCCTGGTACCCGCATGCCATATCCATGTTTGTACGAGCTCATGGTCACTGGTTACCCTCTGAAGAAGGTGGGACAGGAACATCTAGCCCATCTGGGACCTCCCGGTGATAGCGGCTCTGTTTGGGGCCTGGAGCATTCTACTGCAGCTGTGGGGCCCTCCAGCCGGTTTTCTACTTTGTTACTGTGTGTTGTAAGATGGTATAGGGGCGAGTTGTGGGCATGAATTCTGGAATCAGTGATTGCCTGGGAGCCAGGGCGGCCCTTTTGCAGTTCGGGGAAACTGCATGCCAGAGCCATGCTTTTTGGAGGTCATAATCACCGGGATTTTCTCTGGAGAAGGCGGGACGGCAGCACCTACTTCTTCGGGGACCTCCCAGTGATATCGGCTCCATTTTCGGCCTGAAGCATTCTCCTGCAGCTGTGGGGCCCTCCAGCCGGTTTTCTTCTTTGTTGCTGTGTGCTGTAAGTTTGCGCTGTGCGCGAGTTGTGGGCATGACTTCTGGAATCAGAGGTTGCCTGGGAGCCGGGCTGCCCCCTTTGCAGTTCGGATAAAAAGTCCTGGTACCCACATGGCTCTGGCATGAGGGTACCAGGACTTTTTTTCCAAACTCAATGGGTCTGCCCCAGCTCCCAGGCAACCTCTGATTCTGAAATCATGCCCACATAATTTTCCTTTTTGGAGCTTGTGCTCACCGGGATTTTCTCTGAGAAGGTGGACAGAAGCACCTACCCCTGCTGGGACCTTCCAGTGATATCGGCTTCATTTTCGGCCGGAAGCATTCTCCGGGAGCTGTGGGTCCCTCCATCCAGTTTTCTTCTTTGTTGCTGTGTAGTGTAAGATGGCGCTGCGGGGCGAGTTGTGGGTTTGACTCAGGATTCAGTGGTTGCCTGGTTGCCGGGACGGGCCCATTGAGTTTGGAAAAAATATTCTGGTACCAGTATGCCAGATCCATACTTGTAGGAGCTTATGGACACTAGGATACCCTCTGGAGAAGGCAGGATGGCATTACCTAGCCCATCTGGGACCTCCAGGTGATATTGCCTCTAGGTGGGCCCGGAACATTTTCCGGGAGTTGTGTGGCTCTCCCACCGGTTTCCTTCTTTGTTGCTTTTTGGTGTAAGATGGCGCTGGGTGGCACGTCGTGTGTGTGACCTATGGAATCAAAGGTTGCCTGGGAGCTGGGTCGGCCCCATTGTAGTTCGGAAAAATGTCCTGGTACCCACATGTCAGACACATGCTTGTATGAGCTCATGGTCACCAAAACTCCCTCTGGAGAAGGCGGCACCTACACCATCTGGGACCTCCAGGTGATATTGAATGTTTGAGGCCCGGAGCATTGTCTGGAAGCTGTGGGTCCCTCCAGCTAGTTGTTCTTCATTGCTGTGTGGTGTAAGATGGCGCTGGGGGCGCCTCGTGGTACTGACTTTCGAGATCAAAGGTTTTCTAGGAATCGGGGCGGACCCATTGAGTTTGGAAAAAATATCCTGGTACCGAATGCCAGAGCCATGCTTGTATGAGCTCATGGTCACCGGCAATTCCTCTGGAGAAGGCGGGAAGGCAGCATCAACCCCATCTGGGAGCTCCTGGTATTAAATCTGTTTGAGGCCAGGAGGATTCTCCGGGAGATGTGGGCTCCTCCACCCGGTTTTCTTCTTTGTTGCTGTGTGGTATAACATGGTGCTCGGTGCGAGTCGTTGGCGTGAGTTCCAAAATCATAGGTTGCCTGGGAGCTGTGGTGGCCCCTTTGTAGTTTGGAAAAAAAAGTCCTGGTACCCGCATGCCATATCCATGTTTGTACGAGCTTATGGTCACTGGATACCCTCTGGAGAAGTTGGAACGGGAGCATCTAGCCCATCTGGGACCTCCTGGTGATATCGGCTCTGTTTGGGGCCTGGAGCATTCTCCTGCAGCTGTGGGGCCCTCCAGCCGGTTTTCTAGTTTGTTGCTGTGTGTTGTAAGATGGTGCTGGGGGGCGACTTTTGGGTTTGACTCAGGGATCAGAGGTTGCCCAGAGCCAGGTCGGCCCCATTGCAGTTCTGAAGAAAAATCTTGGGACCCGCATGCCAGACCCATGCTTGTACGAAGTCATGGTCACTGGATACTCTCTGGAGAAGGTGGGATGGGAGCATCTAGTCCATCTGGGACCTACCGGTGATATTGGCTCTGTTTGGGGCCTGGAGCATACTCAGGGAGCTGTGGGACTCTCCAGCCGGTTTTCTTCTTTGTTGCTGTGTGCTGTAAATAGCGCTGGCGGTCGCATCGCATCGTTGACATGAGTTCCAAAATCAGAGGTTGCTTGGGAGCCGGGGCGGCCCCTTTGGAGTGTGGAAAAAACCTCCTTGTATCAGCATGCCACAGCCATGCTTTTAGGAGTTCATGGTCACTGGGATTCCATTTGGAGAAGGCCGGACGGCAATAACTACCTCATCTGGGGCCTCCCGGTGATATCGGTTCTGTTTGGGCCTGAAGCATTCCCCGGGAGCTGTTGAGCCTTCCAGCCGGTTTTCTTCTTTGTTAATGTGAGTTCTATGATGGCGCTGGGGCAAGTTGTGGGCGTGACTTTTAGAAACAGAGGTTGCCTGGGAGCCGTGCCTGCCCCTTTGCAGTTCGGAACAAAAGTCCTGGTACCCTCATGCCAGAGCCATGCATTTTGGAACTCATGGTCACCGTGATGCCATCTGGATAAGGTGGAACGGCAGCACCTACCCCATCTGGGACCTCCTGGTGATATCGGCTCTGTTTTTGGCCTGGAGAATTCTCCGGCAGCTGTGGGTCCCTATACCGGGATTTCTTCTCTCTTGGTGTGTGGTGTAAGATGGTGCTGGAGGGAGAGTTGTGGGCATGATTTCAGAATGAGAGGTTGCCTGGGAGCCGGGGCTGACCCATTCAGTTCGGAAAAAATGTCCTGGTACCCGTATGCCAGAGCCATACTTTTAGGAGCTCATGGTCACTGGGATTCCATCTGGAGAAGGCAGGACGGCAGCACCTAGCCTATCTGGGACCTCCAGCTGATATCGGTTCTGTTTGGGCCTGGAGCATTCTCCGGGAGCTGTGGTGCCCTCCAGCTGGTTTTCTTGTTTGTTGCTGTGTGGTAATTCTGTTATCTTACAGAAAACATTTTTTCTCCTAGTTATTGAGAAATACAAGTTTTCAGACAATAGGGAAAGAATATTTCTAAGTTTTATGATGACTAAGCCATAACTTCTTGAGAGTGAAATGAGAAAAGTGCACTGCTGATGACTCCAGACAGTAGTTCTGAGCATGCTGATATGGTCAGCATTTTCTGGTAGCCGAGAAAAACTGTTTAAAGTGTTTTCTTAGAAAGGTTTTTCCTATAGTTTGTTGCAGCAATCAACTGCCTTACACGTAGATGTTGTTTGACAAGAGGAATTGTCCAATAGAAATGAAAAGTAACTTATTGGGAGTCATTAGGAAAAAAGTCCATTTGACTTCTGCAGACAGTTTAAACAGATTGTTTGTAGGTATAGAAAGGTCCATTTGATAGGTGACTGGAGATATGTGTTTGAGCAACTTGACACTGTCAACATATTCTGGTGCACAAGAGAAATAATTTAGAGTCAGTGAATTCCATGGAAACCAGTGCGGACTGGAAGTTAGTTCCAAGAAGCAACTATGTTACATTTCAGATATTATGTGACACTTGGGAATCTTCAAGTGACCAAGAAACATAATAGTCGAAGTAGGTGTCTACAAGTCCATATAAATTTGATGGATGAATTTAGAGATAAATTCTGAGCAACTAAATTTGTTGATTATAGAAATAAATTCTGAGCCACTCAATTTAGTAGATGATTATAGAGACAAACTCTTTTTATTATTATTTTTCTTTATTTTTTGATAGACTGTAAGCAACTAATTCTGATGGATTGTTCTAGAGATAAATTCTGAGCAACTTGGTAAAACTTGATGGCTGAGAAAATAATTTCGAGTAGGTTGCCAAGTTTATCATCTCACACCAACGAAACAAGTCTAATCACAAGTCTATAGACTGTAGAAATGCTGCTGACCCTAAAAGAATCCAAATGGGATATAAAAGCCAGTCTTCAAATGGGACTAATTTAGGAGAAATCCATAAAAGAAGTAAGAAAGCACAAAGGCCAATAACGGTTCCAGGAGAAGACCTGATGGGCATGACGCTGGGGTGGTAGCGCACGTGGGAGCATGTTAAGTGCCTCTCACCTGCCGAAGGATGGACAGTGTTGGACTGATTTAGCCGGGTTTTATTTTTCTTTTTAGGTCACACCTGGCGATGCAGAGAGGTTATTACTGGCTCATGAATTCAGAAATTACTCCAGATGGCGCTCGGAAGATCATATGGGATGCTGGGAATCCAACCTGTTTCGGCTGCATGGAAGGCAAGCACCCTACCCGCTGTGCTATCGCTCCAGCCCATAGCCAGGTTTTTTTGAAGTGCGTGTTGTTGATGGTACACAAACCCACGGCAGTGGTGAGATGAGGCTTGACAACTCTTTCCATGTTTTGTGGGAGGCATTTCTTTTTCTTCCCAAAGTGTCCATCAGTTTTCTCCTTCAGACAGTCATAAAGAAGACACTTGGGTGGTATATTGGGAGTTTACTATAGTCTCTAGTTTAGGCTTGCTGTGAGTGTAAAGAGAGATAGTTAGAACTGGATGCATCCGTTCTTTTCAGTCTAAGTCACACAGGTCAGTGAACTCTCTGCTCTTTTTTAAGCAGGGTGAGGAGTCACAGTATGGTCAGTTGATTCTAAGGTCAATGTATCATCCTTGACCAGGATGGTCTGGTCCGTGAAGTTGTCAGGACACAGAGCGATCCACTTAGTTATATTGACTTGACGGGAGAAGTGTTCTCCCGGCGGGGAAAAATGGTTCCACATTGTATACCCTCACACCAAATGAACGAGGCTATCTGCTATCCAGGCAGATAAGACTGTAGATATGTCCTGGAATATAAAATAAACCGAATGGGCTATAAAGCAGTTTTCAAATCCCACCAAACGAGCCAAGAGGTGTGAAGCCTGCTTCTCACCACTACCGTGAGTTTGTGTACTAAGTAATGGTAGTAATAACAGTAAAGTAAAAACTTGTTGTTTTCTAAGGATAGGAGCTTCCAAAAATCTAGTTAATCAGTCCAGCACAGCCCCTCGTTTGGCAGGTGAGAGTCACTTCACGTCACTTGCTACCATCTCAGGAGTGCGCCCATCAGGTCTTTTCCTGGCACAGTTATTGCCCAGTGTGGTTTCTTACTTCTTTGACTTTTCCTTCCAATAATTCATGTTTGAGCAGTTAGAACAGTATGCTACTGGAACAATAATTCATGTTTGAGCAGTTAGAACAGTATGCTACTGGAACAAGGCAGAGCTGCAGATCATTGGATCAGGGTTGAATATCCTTACACACATCCTCACATATAGAATCGTCTAATCTATGATAAGCGAGCAAGGATATGAAGTGGAGCAATGAATGATGCTGGCAATTTTTTTTATGAATCGAGGAATATGCACAACAGAAAGAAATCACACTCCCAAATGTATTTGTACCTAGTGAGGGACCCACTAAATATGTAAAACCTACTAATAGGTTTTAAGGAGGACATTGCTAGCAACACAATAGTAGTTGGAGACTTCATTACCACCTTATCACCCCTCGATAGATCAACAAGAATAAAACTCACCAAGGAAACACTGTCTTTGAAGGAAGAAACAGAAGAGAGAGGGCTCATAGACTATGTAGGCTCTTACATTCCCAAAAGAGAGAATACACATTTTTTCCCAGTGAACACGGAACAGTTTTCACAAGAGCCCTTGTGCTGGGTCACAGAACATACCTCAACAGAATCAGGAAGATAGAAATTGTGTCAACTATCTTTTTCAGACCATAGTGCACTGAAGACAGAAGTTAATCATGCACAGAAGTGGAAAAGCAGATCAAACACCTGGAAATTGAACAGCTCAGTCTTGAACAACGAGTGGACATGAAGTGGTTAAGAAGGACATGAAGGAAGAAATCAAAAGATACCTGGAAACAAAGGAGGTTGAAGACACGAGTTACCAGAACCTGTGGGATGCAGCTAAAGCCGTTTTAAGGGGGAAACTTAAAGCTCTGCAAGCATTTCTCAGGAAGGAAGAAAGGGCTTATATAAATAGCTTGACTTCACAACTCAAGATCTTAGAAAAGGACCAACAGAAAGAGGCCAAGCCAGGCAGAAGGAAAGAAATAACAAAACTTGGAGCACAAATCAATGACATGGAAACCCAAGAAACAATCCGTAAGATCAATGAAACCAAGAACTGGTTCTCTGAGAAAATAAACAAGATTGATAAACCACTAGCAAGACTCACAAAGAAAAAGAGAGCAAGAACCCTAATAAAACGAATCAGAAATGAAAAGGGAGATAACACAACAAAAACAAAAGATCATCAGAGATGACTTTGAAAGTCTGTATGACACGAAGCAAGAGAACCTAGAAGAAATGGATAAATTCCTGGATTCCAATATTCTCCCAGGATTAAACAAGGGAGACTTGGAATACCTCAATAAACCTACTAGTATCAAGGGAATTGAAACAGTGATCAAAAATCTTCTTTAAAAAAAAAAACGGGGCTGGAGAGCTAGCACAGCGGGTAGGGCATTTGCCTTGCATGCAGCCAGCCTGGGTTCGATTCCCAGAATCCCATATGGTCCCCTGAGCACCGCCAGGAATAACGCCTGAGTGCAGAGCCAGGAGTAACCCCTGTGCATCACCAGGTGTGACTCAAAAAGCAAAAATAAATAGATAAATAAAAATAAAACAGAACAAAACAAAACAAAAAAGTCTTCCTAAAAACAAAAGCCCAGGTCCAGATGGATTCACTAGTGAATTCTTCCAAACTTTTACAGAGGACCTGTTACCAGTTCTTCTCAAGCTTTTCCTGGAAATGGAAGAAACAGGAAATCTCCCAAACAGTTTCTATGAGGCACATGTCTCTCTAATAGCTAAAGCAAACAAAGATACCAGTAAAAAAGAAAACTAAAGGCCAATTTTCCTGATGAACATGGGTGCGAAGATCCTCAACAAAATATTAGCACATAGAATCCAACATCTCATCAATAAGATCATACACAACGACCAAGTGGGATTTATTCCGGGGATGCAAGAATGGTTTAATATTCGAAAATTAATCAACAGAATCCACCATGTCAACAAAAGAAAACATAAAAACCATATGGTCATATCAGTAGATGTGGAGAAAGCATTTGGCAAGATCCAACCCCCATTAAGGATGAAAACTCTCACCAAAATGGGTTTTGAAGGAACTTTCCTCAATAGAGTCAAAGCCATCTACCACAAACCTATGGCAAGCCTAATCCTCAATGGGGAAAAGTAAGAGCCTTTCCTCTAAGATCAGGGACAAGACAAGGATGGCCACTCTCACCAATCCTGTTCAATTTAGTGCTGGAAGTATTTGCAATTGTGGTTAGGCAAGAAAAAGATATTAAGGGCATCCATATAGGAAAGGAAGAAATCAAGCTCTCACAGATGATTTGATACTATATTAAGAGATCCCCAAAGCCTCCACCAAGAAACTCCTAGAGACAATAGACTTGTCCAATAAAGTTGCAGCTTATAAAATCAATACCCCAAAATCCATGGCTCTCCTATATGCAAATAATGAAACAGAGGAAAATGACATGAAAAAATCAATCCCATTCACAATTATGCCCCAGAAAGTCAAGTGCCTCAGAATCAAATTAACTTGGGAGGTAAAGGACCTGTACAAAGAAAACTATAAAATACTGCTTCATAAGATAAAATGGGCTGGAGCGATAGCACAGCGGGTAGGGCATATGCCTCGCAAGGGACCAACATCGCCGACACGAGAGTTCAATTCCTCCGCTCCTCTCGGAGAGCCTGGCAGTATCCAGCCCACATGGCAAAGCCTGGCAAGCTACCCGTGACGTATTCGATATGCCAAACACAGTAACAACAAGTCTCTTGATGGAGACATTACTGGGCCTGCTCGAGCAAATCGATGAACAACGGGAGGACAATGACAGTGACATGAAATAAAAGAGGACATGAGGAAATGGAAAGATATCACCTTTTCATGGATCAGGAGGATGAGGATTAACATGGTCAGAATTGCAATTGTCCCCAAAGCATTGTACAAATTCAATGTGATCCCAATAAAGATACCCATGAATTCTTCAAAGAAATGGAGCAAACACTCCTGATGTTCATATGGAACAATAAGTCTCCACGAATAACTAAAGCATTTCTTCAGACAAAGATAATGGGAGGAATCACACTCCCCAATCTTAAACTCTACTACAAAGTGGTTATAATTAAAATGGCATGGTACTGGAACAAAGGCAGAACCGCAGACCAATGGAACAAGGTTTAATATCCTGACCCCCCCCAAATATATAATCATCTAATTTAAAAAAAAAATTTTATGAGTGAGACATCACGAGGTACAGTTGTAGACTTACAAATTTTTGTGCTTGGGTTTCAATTATACAATGATCAAATACCCATCCCTCCACCAGTTCCCATTTCCCACCACCACGGATCCCAGGACCCCTCCCACCCCCCACCCCCCAATCCCACCCTACCTCTGTGGCAGGGCATTCCCTTTTGTTCTCTCTCTTATTGCGTGTTGTGGTTTGCAAAAAAGGCGATGGGTGACAATCATGTTTGGTCTATGGTCTACTTTCAGCATGCTTCTCTCATCCTGGGAGGATCCTCTCAACACCCTTTTATAATCATCTAATCTTTGATAAGGGAGCAAGAAATGGGAGTTGGAGCAAGGAAAGCCTCTTTAACAAATGGTGCTGGCAAAACTGGATGGCCCCATGCAAAAAAATTGGCTCAGACCTCTACCTATCACCATGCACAAAAGTCAGATCCAAATGGATTAAAGACCTCAACATCAGACCAGAATCCATAAGGTACATTGAAGACAAGGTCGGCAAAACCCTCCAAGACATTAAAGCTAAAGTTATCTTCAAAGATGACACACTGCTAGGCAAGCAGGTGGAAACAGAGATAAACAGATGGAACTATCTTAAACTAAGAAACTTCTGCACCCCAAAGAAAAAGTGACCAAAATACAAATACAGTCTACATAATGGAAAAGTATATTCCCGCAATACCCATCCAATAAGGGGTTGATATCAAGAATCTACAAGTCACTGGTTGAATTTCACAAGAAAAAATCCTCTAACCCCATCAAAAAATGAGGTGATGAAATGAAAAGAAATATACTCAAAGTAGAAATCTGAATGGCTAAAAGGCACATGAGAAAATGCTCTACATCACTATTCATCAGAGAGATGCAGATCAAAACCACAATGAAATATCACCTCACACGACAGAGACAGGCCCACATCCAAAAAAACAAAAGCAACAGGTGCTGGCGCGGATGTGGCAAGAAAGGGACCCTCCTTCACTGCTGGTGGGAATGTAGATTGGTTCAGTCCTTTTGGAAAACAGTATGGATGATTCTCCAAAAATTAGAAATTGAGTTCCCATTTGACCCAGCAAAATCACTCCTGGGAATATATCCCAGAGAGGCAAAAAAGTATAGTCGAAGTGACATCTGCACTTGTTTGTTCATTGCAGCATTCTTTACAATACCAGAACCTGGGAAAAACCTGAGTGCCCGAGAGGAGATACTGGTTAAAGAAACTTTGGTACATCTACACAATGGAGTCCTATGTAGCTGTTAGAAAAGATGAAGTCATGAAATTTACATAGAAGTGGTACTACATGGAAAGTATCATGCTAAGCGAAATGAGTCAGAAAGAGAGGGATAGACATAGAAAGATTGCATTCATCTGGGGGATATAAAGTAACAAAATATGAGATTAATACCCAAGAATAGCTGAGATCAGCACCAGGAGAATTACTCCATAGCTTAGAGGCCAGCCGGGCATTCTAGGGGAAAGGGCAGCTCAGATAGAGAAGGGAGCACCAAATAAAGGGTGTTTGGAGGATCCTCCCAGGAGGGGAGATGCATGTCGAAAGTAGACTATGCACTGAACATGTTTGCCTCTCAATGCCTCTTTTGCAGACCACAACAAGCAAAAGGAGAGAGAGAGAACACAAGGGATTGCCCTGCCACAGAGGCAGGGGGGAATGGGGGGGATGGGGGTGGGAGGGATATTATCCATGGTGGTGGAAAATGGGCACTGGTGGAGGAATGGGTATTTGATCATTTTATAATTCAAACCCAAGCACAAAAAATTGTAAATCTACAAAATATATATATATATAATGCCCAACCAAAAAAAATAAAATAAAATAAAAAAAGAAATGGACTCGCATGGCAGACCTGTGTTGGATTTTGAAAATCGCCTCAACTGGCGGAGGGGTTTGTTCTTAGGCAGTCCCACCAGGCCTGTAACATCTCTCTCTAAGCATTGCTTTTCTGCATTTCCGGGTGACTTTTGGTTCAAACAGTCTCTCTGTGGTGGTGAAAGGGCTGAGTCACAGCTATGGCAGCAGAACTTTTTTTGATACAGTTCCTTCCAAGAGGGCCACTTTATCCTCAGGCTGTTTAGAGTGGGCTCGGAGAAGCTCCGCTGCTGCCTCATAGGGCTTGGAGCCCCTGGTGTGGTGGGCTCTGAAGGCTGGGCCCCCCGAATGCCTTCGGGGAGGTTGTGGTGTGTTTCAGGGACTGGTTCCGAGCACAGGCTCAGTATGCTTGACAAAGATCTGACTAGGGTTTCCCCTGAGGAATCCCTGGCGTGATCACCATGATGTGCGTTGGCAAAGGGCACGGCATGAGCCGCTGCGGAGGCCACCCGCGATTCCTGGGGAACGCTCTCCTTGAGACAGAGTTCTGTGGAGAGTGTGGGCTCCGAGGACTGCCCCTGACATCTGGCACCGTTTGGACTTTTCATTTTGAATTTTCCCGATGGGAGCTTAGAGTGGCTCTCCAGGGGAGGGTTTGAGAGTAAGACAGGATCACCATCAGGGGTGTCCTCTTCTCCATGATACCATGGCATAAGATATGGGTGTTCATTTTCCACACTATCATAGGACTTTTGCAAACAAGCTGTGGGAAAAAAATATCCAAGTTATTGTTAGTATTTTCTTACCACAAACACAGTGCATGTGCCTTAAAAACAGACATCTTCCATGGAATTTTCTTGTCATTTGCCTCCTACTCTCAAGGAGGATAGGTTCTGTCACAATCTTCCCAAATGTTAGTGTAGGAAAAGAACTTCTCAAGCACATGCTACATACATCCTTGTCATGAGGACATACCAAAATAACAAGAAATGGTAAAGATAAGTAAGGACTTGATGTCTGGTATACACCAACGTCTTGAACTGGGTTCAGATTTTTTTTTTTCCCCTTTATTTTATTTTATTTTTTTTAAAGTTGTAGATTTACAATTTTTTGTGCTTTGGTTTCAATTATACAATGATCAGATACCCATCCCTCCACCAGTGCCCATTTTCCACCACCATGGATAATATCCCTCCCACCCCCATCCCCCCATCCCCCCATCCCCCCGTCTCTGTGGCAGGGCAATCCCCTGTGTTCTCTCTCTCCTTTTGGGTGTTGTGGTCTGCAAAAGAGGCATTGAGTGGCGAACATGTTCAGTCCATAGTCTACTTTCGACATGCATCTCCCCTCCTGGGAGGATCCTCCAAACATCCTTTATTTGGTGCTCCCTTCTCTATCTGAGCTGCCCTTTCCTCTAGGATACCCGGCTGGCCTCTAAGTTATGGAGTAATACTCCTGGTGCTGATCTCAGCTATTCTTGGGTATTAATCTCATACTTTGTTACTTTATATCCCCCAGATGAATGCAATCTTTCTATGTCTATCCCTCTCTTTCTGACTCATTTCGCTTAGCATGATACTTTCCATATTGTACCACTTGTATGTAAATTTCATGACTTCATCTTTTCTAAGAGCTACATAGTACTCCATTGTGTAGATGTACCAAAGTTTCTTTAACCAGTCATCTGTTCTTGGGCATTCAGGTTTCTTCCAGTTTCTGGCTATTGTAAAGAGGGCTGCAATGAACAAACAAGTGCAGATGTCACTTCGACTATACATTTTTGCCTCTCTGGGATATATTCCCAGGAGTGGTATTGCTGGGTCAAATGGGAGCTCAATTTCTAATTTTTTGAGAATCGTCCATACTGTTTTCCAGAAGGGCTGAACCAGTGGACATTCCCACCAACAGTGAAGGAGTGTCCCTTTCTCGCCACATCCACGCCAGCATCGGTTGCTTTTGTTCTTTTGAATGTGGGCCAGTCTCTGAGGTGTGAGATGGTATCTCATTGTGGTTTTGATCTGCATCTCCCTGATGATTAATGATGTAGAGCATTTTCTCATGTGCTTTTTTGCCATTCGGATTTCTTCTTTGAGAAAGTTTCTGTTCATTTCATTGCCCCATTTTTGGATGGGGTTGGATGTTTTCTTCTTGTGGAGTTTAACCAGTATTTTGTATATCCTGGATATCAACCCCTTGTCAGATGTGTATTCGGTGAATATCCTTTCCCATTCTGTAGACTGTCTTTGTATTTTGGTCACTGTTTCTTTGGAGGTGCAGAAGCTTCTTAGTTTAAGATAGTCCCATTTATCTATCTCTGTTTTCACTTGCTCGGCCAGTGGCGTGGCATCTTTGAAGATACCATTAGCTTCAATGTCATGGAGGGTTTTGCCAACTTTATCTTCAATGTACCTTATGGTTTCTGGTCTGATGTTGAGGTCTTTAATCCATTTTGATCTTACTTTTGTACATGGTGTTAGGCAGAGTTCTGAGCCTATTTTTTTGCATGTAGCCGTCCAGTGATGCCAACACAATTTATTAAAGAGGCTTTCCTTACTCCACTTCACATTACTTGCACCTTTATCAAAGATTAGATGAGCATATGATTGAGGAGAAATGTCAGTGTATTCAACCCTGTTCCATTGGTCTGCAGTTCTGCCTTTGTTCCAGTACCATGCTGTTTTAATTATTACTGCTTTGTAGTACAGTTTGAAGTTCGGGAGGTTGATTCCTCCCATTTTCTTTTTCCCAAGAATTGCTTTAGCTATTCGTGGGGGCTTATTGTTCCATATAAATTTCAAGAGTGTTTGCTCCATTTCTTTGAAGAATGTCATGGGTATCCTTATAGGGATTGCATTGAATTTATACAATGCTTTCGGTAGTATTGCCATTTTGACAATGTTAAGTCTCCCGACCCATGAGCAGGGGATATCTTTCCATTTCCTCATGTCCTCTTTTATTTCCTGAAGTAGCGTTTTGTAGTTTTCTTTGTACAGGTCCTTTACTTCCTTAGTTAAGCTGATTCCTAGGTACTTGATTTTCTGGGGCACAATTGTGAATGGGATTGTTTTTTTCATGTTGCTTTCTTCTCTCTCACTGTTTGCGTATAGGAAAGCCATGGACTTTTGGGTATTGATTTTATAACCTGCAACTTTACTATACGAGTCTATTGTTTCTAAGAGTTTTTTGGTGGAAGTTATTGGGTTCTCTAAGTAGAGTATCATATCATCTGCGAATAGTGAGAGCTTGATTTCTTCCTTTCCTACCTGAATGCCCTTAATATCTTTTTCCTGCCTAATCGCTATTGCAAGTACTTCCAGTACTATATTGAACAGCAGTGGAGAGAGTGGGCATCCCTGTCTCGTCCCTGATCTTAGAGGGAAGGCTCTCAGTTTTTCCCCATTGAGGATGATGCTTGCTGTAGGCTTGTGGTAGATGGCTTTAATTATGTTGAGGAAGGTCCCCTCTATACCCATTTTGGCTAGGGTTTTCATCATAAAGGGGTGCTGGATCTTATCAAATGCTTTCTCTGCATCTATTGATATGATCATATGCTTTTTATCTTTTCTTTTGTTGATATGGTGGATTATGTTGATTGATTTCCGAATGTTGAACCATCCTTGCATCCCTGGGATGAATCCTACTTGGTCATGGTGTATGATCTTTTTGATGAGTAGTTGGATTCTATTTGCTAGTAGTTTGTTGAGGATCTTTGCATCTGTGTTCATCAGGGATATCGGCCTGTAATTCTCTTTCTTTGTGGTATCTCTGTCTGCTTTTGGTATCAGTGTGATATTTGCTTCGTAGAAACTGTTTGGAAGTGTTTTTGATATTTCAATTTCGTGGAAAAGCTTAAAGAGTATTGGGAGTAAGTCCTCTTTAAAGATTTGGAAGAATTCACTAGTGAATCCATCCGGGCCAGGACTTTTGTGCTTGGGGAGACTTTTTATTACCATTTCAATTTCCTTGATGGTGATAGGTCTGTTCAGGTATTCCAGGTCCTCTTGGTTCAGCCTTGGGAGTCTGTAGGAGTCTAGGAATTTATCCATTTCCTCGAGGTTTTGATGTTCCGTGGCATAAAGCTTCTCAAAGTACACCCTGAGGATCCTCTGAATTTCTGTGGTTTCTGTTGTAATGACCCCCTTTTCATTTCTGATTCGGTTTATTAGGGTTTTCTCTCTCCCTTTCTTTGTGAGTTTTGCTAGAGGCTTATCGATCTTGTTAATTTTCTCAAAGAACCAGCTCTTGGTTTCATTGATCTTTCGGATTGTTTTTTGGGTTTCCATCTCATTAATCTCTGCTCTGAGTTTTATTATTTCCTTTCTCCTGTTCGGGTTGTGCTCCTTTTTTTGGTCCTTCTCCAAGCTCTTAAGCTGTGAGGTTAGGTTACTTATGTGTGCTCGCTCCTCCTTCCTGAGGAATGCTTGTAGAGCTATAAACTTTCCTCTTAACACAGCCTTTGCTGTGTCCCATAAGTTTTGGTAACTCGTGTTCTCATTTTCATTCGTTTCTAGGAATCTTTTGATTTCCTCTTTGATTTCCTGTCTAATCCACTCGTTGTTCAATAGTGCACTGTTTAATTTCCAGGTGTTTGATTTAGTTTTCTGTTTTTGTGTGTGATTTACTTCTAATTTCAGCGCATTATGGTCTGAGAAGATTGTTGATACAATCTCTACCTTCTTAATTTTATGGAGGCATGTTTTGTGGCTCAGCATGTGGTCTATCTTGGAGAATGTTCCTTGTACGCTTGAGAAGAATGTGTATTCAGCTTTTTGTGGATGAAGTGTGGGTTCAGATTTTTAACATGGATCGCTGGTGGGGACTTACAACTCTAGGCTCAGAAAACTGTAACAACTACTATTTCTTTTTGTATGTCTTTTGTATACACACACACACACACACACCCATACACACCCATTCGGTTTTTGGGCCATACCGAGCAGTGTTCAGTGATCACTCCTGGCAGGCTCAGGGACCCAAAGGGGTTCCAAGAATTGAACCCAGGTCGTCCACGTGCAAGGCAAGTGCCTTACCTGTTGTACTACTGCTTCAGTCCCCATTAGTTAGATTTCTCTGTATTTTCTTGGTGCAGCTATGGCAGCTTGAAGACCATAGAACTAGTCATTGATAGAACAGGACTTCATATTCCAAACCTCCTTCCCCACAACAGCAATGATTTTTGTCTATTTTATGAATACCATCCCACCGTGTCCTTTTTTTGTAGAAGCCAAGCAGTGCTGGCCTGCCGTCTGAGAAACCAGACATTTCAAAATCAGGGTTATCAGCGTGCGAGCCCAAAGAGCAATCCCAGGTATCCTTTGAGCCTGAAAAGTCGTCTCTATTGGAGAGGAACTTGAAGGACTAGAAAAGGTGATCAGGGTGAGAGAAAACTTGCTGCTCAGCCCCTTTTAGCTGTGCTGGGGTGAGGAAGGCATTGCCAGGAATCCAACTCAGGGCCTCCCACATGCAAGCACCACTCAGTCATGGACACCAGCCATGATACTATTTTTTTAGTTTCAAGGACTCTATGCCAGGAATCACACAGCCAAAGACAAGCCTTACTTTGCCACTGGGACATTGACTACAACTTCAACCATAGCAACGTAAACACATTTGGTCCTAGTGTAACTTTATTTGAATAGAGGCTAAAATGACTCTAGTATCTCATGTTGCTGATGAGTTACTTGGATTCTGGGACCTCACCAAGTGAATCTGTGGACGTCCCCATGCCCTGACCTTTGCTGACAAGAAAGACCTGCCTTCTAAGAAATACCCCCTGTTCCAGTCAAGTGTCCATGTTCTCCCACCCCCAACCCCCTAGAGATCTTGTTTCTTTACAATACCTGGAATATTCTTTTTCCTATCATATGGTTTCGAAACTTCTCCAAAGAGGCAAATGATTACCTCTCCAAAAATTTGGAAACAATTCTCTATCATGAATTGAATGAGTTTGGACATCTGTTCAAAAAGGACAAAAAAGGAAGCACCTGTTTTTATACAGCCTTTCTTCGAGTCACCTTTAATACGTGAATCCTAAGAGAAATGTCTGCTTTCAAAGTCACAAAACACAAGGCATTTTTGGGGATGGAGGGTGTAGGACTTGGGCCACACCAGGCGGTATCTGGGCAACCATAGGAAGTGCTAGGTGTGGGGTTTGCCACATGCAAGTCAAGTGTCTTAACTCTCCATCTGAGTATGATATTTGGCGTATACATTAAAGAATCACTATTTGTGACCTGGATTTCATGCTAACGCTTTTCTGCCAATGGCTCTGACTTTAAAATGAGGACTGTTTTCAGTATCCTCTGTGTAGAGTATTTGAAGCGACAAAATCATACATCATGAAAATTGGTAAAGCATTCTTTGATAAGTATTGATGAAGTGTGTGAGTGTGGGCAGAGGCTGTGCTCATGGGGCCTCTTAAGGAGGAGGGAGTTTGTCTTCTGTCTCACAGCCTCTGCCAGTGAAGTTCATTCCCTTGAATTCCCTGATGTGGGAGGAGGTAAAGTTTCACCTGGGGCAGCAGCCCCTATGGAGATGGATACTGGAATCTTTGGTTTGTTGCCCCAGTGTCTGAGACAGTGGAACAGGAAGAATGGTGGAAGCAAGAACACTGTACATGAGTGTGGCTCCCAGTCACTAGAATATGAGTTTGAGATTACCATTACTTCAGATTTTTAGATTTGGCAATGGTGGACACTGCAAATCATTTTTCTAAGAGCATATACAGATATATATTTTTTTTCTGTACATAATGGGCTGAGAATTGAACCGTGACCTGTCCCACTTCAAAGTTCTTCTTCCCTTCATATAAGTCAGTTGCTTTCTCATCACTTTAAGACATAAGGACTTGCCTTCTTCAAGGGAAATGAGAAGTGACCCAATTGGGAGTACTTCTCTGTTGAATATGTTGATGCTGGCGTGTACTATCAGTGTTTCACACTTGAATGTGGCTTAACACAAATTACGGTACTGCCATCCATGTGTGAATAGATGAACAGGCTAGGATAACATGTTCAATGTAGTCTGTAAGGTATGGTATGTTACTTAAAGAAGACACCAGAACTACCCCAAATGCTATAGGAAATAAAACTCAGTTCCCTGGGGCATCAAAAGAAAAAAGAAATGCCATTACCTTTTCGTAAATCTCTGTTTCCACCTTCGGGGTATCTCTTGGTGGCCCCAAGATGCTAGGGGCTATGCATATAGCTAAGTTGAGAGCGTTCATCTTATTTAAAGAGGAATTTTGCTCAATGCAGTGTAGCACTCCAAAAAGATACCTCAGGACAGTGATGTTGTCTCTTGGAAGATGCTGTAAGAGTCTAAAGAAAGAATAAGGCACTTTAGAGAAGACATTTCATAGAAAGCTTGTATAGAGTAGGCACTTTTTCTGTCCATAGGGAACCAAAGAAAGTAAGAGCACAGTCAGATATGCAGAGTTTTAGTGAGTGTGATGGTGTGCAGAGTGAGCACTGCCTGTAGAGAGGTCAAATGAATAGGGCATTGGGTCTAGAAAGATGTAAAAGTGGTACTGAATGGTTTGTAAAACAGCGCTGCCTAAAATATTTGCCTGAAACCCAGAGACATTTCCGAACACTCTCAAGCTAACTATCCCACACACTTTCTGAGGAAATTAAACAACTAATGTGTTTTTTTTTTTTTTTGGCGGGAGTGGGGTAGTGCACCTGATGTTACTCAGCGATTCCTCGTAGCTCTTCATTCAGGAATCACTCTGGCAGGCTTGTGGGATCAAATGGGGTGGCGGGGATTGAACCCGGGTTGGCCACGTGCAAGTGTCCTACTGGCTTTACTAATACTCCAGCTCCCAACATGCTCCTTGAAATATCAAGTTGCTCCAGCAATGCAGAAATGCCAGTGTGTCTTTTGGTGTCCCAAGCACTTGGCCTCAGCTGTGTGCTTGGGACACATCCTTGCTCCATCCAGAGCTTAGCATTCTCCTTCACTCTCACACTATGTTTCCCACTGTCTGGACTGCAGCTCATAAGGGATTTCAAACAATTAGTCACTAAAAATGATTTTAACTGTTACCCAGAGAAACAGAGACATTATTGATAATCTTGAAAGTTTGTTATTTTTAGCCAGAATCTGCAGCCAGTGGGAAAATCAGGTGGGTGGTGCTGCGCCAAATGAAGCAGAGGCACTTAGGCTCAGTGCAGTGGTCTAATGGGTAGAGTCTGTAGGGAAAGGGTATAAAGGACACGGACGAGGAATCTAAAGACTGCTGAGGAAGTTCAGTAAGAAGGCAGCTATTGTCTAGGGTACTCTCTTTTGGTTCTCTGACTTTCAGGTCATCAGTCTTTGAACTATTTGAGGTTGTAGGATAAGATCTTTAAGACAAGCAACAAAGCATATAATCTGATGTTCATTCTGTCTGAACATCCCACAAAATCATAATGAAAGTAATAACCTCTTTGTTCCATGGCCTTGATTTCTGACCCTCTTAGGAGCTAGACCTCTTTTGTTAATAGAAGAACATAGTTTATCAACAGCAGTCTAGATAATTCACAAGTTCAAGGTTACTCCAGAAGGGCTTTAGGGCGGTTTTCTTCAAACAATTTTATGGACATGGAGAGTATCACATCAAATGAGTCAGAAAGAGAGTGACAGACATAGAATGACTGCACTCAGTTGTAGAATATAAAGTAAAATAATCGGATACCAACACCTAAGGAGAGTAGAGATAGGAGCCAAGGGGATCTCTGCGGGGAAGGCTTTTGAAGCTGTTCTCATGTGCTGAGGGAAGGCAGCTGGATAGAGAAGGGACCACTAAATCAATGATGGTTGGAGGGCTTGCTTGGGATGGTAGATGCGTGCTGAAAGTAGACCATCGCCCAAACATGATGGTCACCTGGTACTTGTATTGCAAAGAACAATACCCAGAAAGAGAGAGAAAGAGAGAATATGCCTGCCTCAGAGTTGGGGAGAGGGGAGCAAAAGGGTAGGTGTGGTCGGAGGGATCCTGGAAACATTGGTGATGGAGAATGGGCACAGGTGGAGGGATGTGTATTCAAGAACTGTATAACCAATAAGTAATCATGCAAGTTTGTAAGTCTGTAATTGTATCTCACTTTGATTCATTCAAATGAAACAAACTTTTTTAAATGTTATTCCAGAAAGGACTACTAAACTAGCGTTTGCAAAAATAAGTGATTGCATTTTCACAGGTGAAGGAAGTGTTGCTTTTTATTAGGGTAGACATATCTTTCTTTCTTTTTTTTTCTTTTGATTTTTGGGTCAGACCAACAATGCTTAGGGGTTACTCCTGGCTCTGCATTCAGGAATTACTCCTAGCAGTGCTTGGGTGACCATATGGAATGTGAAGAGTTGGACCCAGGTCAGCCGTGTGCAAGCCAAATGCCCTACCCACTGTGCTATCGCTCCAGTCGCTAGACATATCTTTCTTATTCTTTCATAATACAGAAAATGTTTAGGGTCAGGGGTGCAGAGTTCTGCTAGGAACTTCCCTTTGCAGCAGAACCATGTGTTCTCTGTGATTAAGATGGAGAGACTTTGCAACTCCCCTCTCCCTTGACTCTTAATAGTGAGCAGCCTTCTGCAGTGCCTCTCCAAGAAGATCCCACCCCTAGTTATGTCTTTTCTGGCATTGATGAGACAGTACTATAATTCCTAGTTTATCTGCTCAGACTTTAGAGTTCCTTGAGAGAAGAATCCAGATGTTGAGTTAGACATTTAAGGAGTTGTTTGGTGAAATACTTAACAAAATTAAGACCGCCAATGATAAGATTTGGTCTAGAGCATTAGCTCTGGATGTTATTGGTTTCAGTTCTTATCAGATTCTTAGAAAGGTAAAGAATTCCATGTGGTAGAATTACGTCTGAAATACCAATGACGGCAGCTAATCTACTCTCCTGGTTTGTTCTGTTTTTTTTTGGGGTCACATCCAATGGTGTTTGAGGATGCCAAATGGAATGGCAGGGATGGAACCTGGATCAGCTGTGTGCAAGGCAAGCTCCCTCCTGTTCCACTATCTTTCTTGCGCCTACTATTTCAAATGTGTTTTTTTTATTTTTGCTTTTTCTTTGGGGGGGTGTCACACCCGGCAATGCACAGGGGTCATTCCTGACTCTCCACTCAGGAATTACTCCTGGCGGTGCTCAGGGGACCATATGGGATGATGGGAATCGAACTCAGGTCAGCTGCGTGCAAGGCAAACGCCCTACCTGCTGTGCTATTGCTCCAGCCCCCTCAAATGTGCTTTTAATAGTCATCATTACTTTCCTAGGCAAGTTATACATTTCAGAAAGATTTTGAGACATGACAAAACTAGCGCACTTACAACTGGATAGTACGGATGCGCTCTTCAGGATTCGCTTCATCCATTATCGAAAGCCAAATTTCAAACATGTTTGATGACAATAGACTACCTGGAATACTCCTCAAAAAATCCTTATATAGAAGAAATTGAAATATTTAAGTCATTATTCAGGCTCCTAAGTATGGGGCAAAGAAGAAAAGCTTTGGGTGGGAAGATTCGTTAAATTTCTTTCTCCCTTCTCCGGGAAACAGAGTTCTTGGTCAACTCTGCACTAACATTCACTTTTACGAACACATGCTTTAGTTGAACTTTGACTCTCTTGTACCCCAAAACTAGAGGAGTCACTGAAGACTGAAGTCTATTGAAACTTCCACCTCCTTTTGTGTGCATGTAGCAATGTATACAACGGGCTAGTCTGGCCGTAAGTAAGCAGACAGCACCTTCCCTTGCCCTGTGGCTTACCCCCACCCCCATCCCGCCCACACACACAACTTTAGACCAGTAGCTCAGAGAAATAGATGCACTAACATGGTCTTTCTGAGGTTAGGCATGTGGTAACCAGCCCGCTACTTATTGTACTCCTATTTCCTCAGATGGGACAGGCACTAGCTGTGGTGCGAAGGCTAGTCTAGTGAAGAATACTAACTCCCTGCTACTTCCTATTCTTGGGGGAGACACTCCAGTTTCTCCCAGTGTTCTCCACATAAGTGCTCTCATAGATTTGGGGGAGAAATCATTCCAGGCTCTAAATAGATGCAGTTGATGGAAGCAGAGTATGACACCAGCAAAAGGTTATCCCAATCAACAGTCTTCATCAAGTTGAGCTTGCAAAGCTTGATCTCCAATCCTGGTCTCCAACACTGCCTGAGAAGTAGGCTGCCTTTTTGTAAGTTGATACAAGAGAAAGATAGATGCGACTCTAGACGTGGCAGTTTCAACTCTTGCTGAGAAACCAAATTATTGATTTTACTTACCTGAGCACAGGCAACTCAAAATTTATTATTTAGATGCCATGTTTGCAGGGCTAATGTTTGAGCTGGGGTGCCTGTTAGTTTAATGAGCAGATCCCAGAGCAATGATGGACTATTTTGAAAGTAAATAATGGTTTATTTATTTCTTTACTCCTCTCATATAGAGTAGGGGTCATTATGGGTCTGCTGCAATTTGTCATATAGTCAAATAGATATGAAGGACATATGGGAAGTTTAGCTAATTGTAGCTGAGATCTTATGGTCATTAGAAAGCCTCTTTGGGTTCGGAGGACTGGTCAGTTGTTCGAACTTGCCACAAGTGTGTGTGGGGCTGAGGGTAGGTAAGAGAGAGAAGTGACTGCTATGACAATAATAACCGGTAATGTAATGATCACTCTGGACAAGATCTGAGGATTAAAAGTAGGTAAGAAATATTCTTGATAACTTTTCAGTATGAATATTGCAAACCACAATGCCCAAAAGGATAGAGGGTGAGAGAGAGAGAGAGAGAGTGAGTTCAGAAAAGCACCTGCCAAAGAGGCAGCAAGGGGAGGGGGCAAGGGGTGTTGGGCAGGAACCTGGGGACTCTGGTGCTGGAAATGTACACTGCTGGAGGGATGGGTGTTGGAATATTGTATGACTGGAATTCAATTATGAACGGCTCTGTAATGCTCCAAAAATGAAAAAAAACTTAAAAACTTTAAAAAATAAACTGGAAGCTAGAATGTATTTATGACTGTTACAAAAACCCCTTGATGTCATGTTACCTATTAATAAATTGATTTCACAAGTAGGAACATGACTGACTCGGTCCTTTTTCTGATCGATTCTAACTTCTGGTTAGAATCAAGTTAGAATCTGGTTAGAAACCAAGATGTTTCTGGTAACTGCATGCAAACAGATAGCTGGGACTCACTTGAACAGACTTTCTACTATACTGATAGTTTTTTATTTTATTTTTGCACAAATCACTTGCAGTTAAACTCTTCTTAAGTTTTGTTGTGTATAACCTTAGGATTTTGTACAAAATTTAAGAATTCACATTCTAAACCTGGTGAAGAACAGTAAAATTAATTTTCAAGACATGTGGTTTAAATTCCTTAAAGATGAGAGAAAATCTGACATCTCAAAACAGAAAAAAAACCTTACAGTATCAGAGCTGGGTAAGCACAGCATGTATACCTTGGATTATATTTAGGATTGACAAGTCATCATATACTCTGGCCAAACCAGATGAGAGAACCTAATACCAATCTTCAGTTCTTTTGAGAGGTGCTTCATTGCAAACCTCTACTTCAGAGTTGTCAAGGAGCAGAGCCAGCTCACTTCCTATTCCTAAATTGCACTTGCTAGGGGTGGGCAGAGTGTGCCATTTCACCATACTTCCTGAGTTGGATGTTTATTCCAGGACCTTTCTCTCTCCTGGCTCTGGTGCATTCCAACCCTGCTGGGAGGTGGGAAGGTAAAACAGGTCTACAGAAGCTCCTGCTGAGTTCAAACCTAAAAGTTCAAAACTGCTAAAAGATGGCTCTGACTCTGCATTTTTTTTCTCTAGCTCAACTGTGGATCAAACTCTGGTACCCTAAGTCTAAGTGCGAGGAACGCCAACAAGGCCGACGTTGGGAGTTCTTTGAGAAAGGCAGTCCAGATTCTGTGGTTCTTCCTTCTCAACCTTTGCCTCTATTAGAAGGGATGTTAGCAGGCTAGAGAGGATGCTGTGTATGCAGGAGCCTCAGTTTCAATCACTGGCACCACAGGATTGTCCTGCATGGGATGGCATTAGTGGGGCGCAGCAAGAACCGTAAAGGTTCAAAAGAGTGGAGTTTTCAGTGGCTCCCCAACCCCAGCCCACCCCACTCACCCAAGCAATATCTCTTCCTTAGGCAAATGCTTCTTGTGGCAAACTTTAGTTTTCAAGTTTAGTGAGCTTCCTTTAGAAAATCTTGCCAGTGTTAAGAAGGTAGGAAGACTGTATGAAAGTTATTGTATTAGGATGTTTGTTTTGAGAATCATGCTATGAATACTTCTGTTATAGGCTTTTGGGCTGTGTGCAAGGCAAATGCTTTCCCTGCTGTGTTCGCTCTTAGACTTCCTGGTGGCTTTAAAAAAAACTCAATGCTGACCTGATAAAGTATGATTTCTTTCTTTCTTTTTTCTTTTTGGTTTTGGGCCACATGCAGCCTTGCCCAGGGCTTACACTTGACAGGACTTGGGGGACCAGCTAAACGTGCTTGGCATTGAATCCTGCTACGCTGTGTGTAAGACAAGAGCCCTAACAGTTGTATTATCTCTCTAGCTCCTGATGTTTATCTAAGAACCATTCAGGCTTGCAGTTTATTCTGAGCATGTTACGCGAGGGAATCCCATTGTATTTCTCCTGAGCAACACAGGACAGAGTGGATTAAGGGAGAACCTTTCGTACCTGGAAAACGGAGGCCACTACAAAAAGTGGCTCGCAATAAATCTGTACATCAGTGCCGGCATTTAATTTTTCTTTTAATTCTCTGCATGCCTTCACACTTGCGGATTGACGAAATATGCCTTCTGTCAAGGGCCCCCTCTCATAAAGGAGCCATAGTATGTTCTGTAGGGAGGAAAAGCAGAATGGTGCTTCATATCGGGGCATCACTAGGGAATTGCCAGGAAGACGAAAGCCTGTTGGAGTACACGGAGCTTAGGTTTATCAGGTTGCACCCATCACAGTGCTCCTGAGTCACTCCCATTACTTTGTCTGTCTGTAACCTCTTCTATGCTCTCTTCCCCAACCAATTTGTAAGGTCTCATCCTGCTTAGACACTGAAGCTGTACTGTAAGTTAATATTTCCTTTCTCCTCTCCTTATGTCTTTTGAGCAGTTTACTTTAATGCAATGTCCTTTTGTATAGATTCAGGAAGACAATTAATTAATATGCTCTGTAACTTAGGAATTGATTGGCTTTGAATATTATTCACTCCTGGGCATCTGCCTTCTCAACTTAAGCCTCAGTTGCCCTCACTTCCTAGCACCCCAAGGGCAGGGTCCCGACGTGGGACTGGATGGAACCAGGGCAAGTCAGTAAGTTATGTGCTACCCTGGCATCGCGATGGGCCAGGCTAAGGTGCCACGATTCTTAACTATAAGTTAAGAGGTTGATCATAGGCAAATGATGTCATGATCCAAAAGTAATGACGAGACTAGGGCCCTGCTGCTAGGAATAGGAAAGATATCTGGCCTGAGCACTGCAGTCTGAGATCGAGATGGCCCTAGAAGAGCAATTCTATAAGCTCAAAGTATTTCTTACTGTGTCCATACAAAATGATTAATATTATGTATGCTTATATGTTGGTTGGAGAAGGAGAGGAGAAACACGTCCTAGAAGCAATTTTCCTGTGTGTCCTGACTAGCTTGGATGAGACTGCTTTCTCCCCTTCAAACTGCCTTCAGTAAATGATTTCAGTATATTGAGGTAGTTTCTCTTATCTCACAGGAACCTAGCTGGCCTTAGGTATACAGATCCCAGGTGCTAAGCCAGGCCTGGTCTTTGGGATGTAGATGCCTGGCTCCAGGCTGGTTGATTTTGGAGATGTAGATTCCAAGCTCTAGCAGACTGGTCTTTGTTGTGCTAATCTAAGTGCTTATAGCTTATAAAAAGGTGAGGCCAGGATTACTGGCCAGCAGATGTAAAGAAACAATGTATGTTTTGCCTCAGTGTTCTTTCTGTAACTCCTTTTGATGACATCATTATATTGCACCCTTTAGAGGTACTATGATCTATATAAGGGAGATTTCAGGGCTCTCTGCGGGGGGGGGGGGGGACACGTGCACCAGAGAACCTGGGAAGATGGGGCTGAGGAAAGAAGCGGAGAGAACAAGTGTGCACATGCTTGAGGATTCCTGAGGCCTCCGTGACATACATCTCTTCCATGTAATAAATCGCTGCTAAGACCAACCAGCCTGGCCCTCGTTTCCTTCCTTCGCCTGACCATCGCCTTCGACCTCCCTGGAGTGGGGAAGCGGCCTGACCGCCGGCCTTTTTCTTTTTTGTGTGTTTACACAACTAGGGAACTGCCAGGAGGACGAAAGCCCATGTGTTTTCTGGTAGTTCATCATTCTATATATTCATGCTATTATAGTCAACATCCCACCAAGACATTTTACTACAGACGCTTGTTTTAAATGTCATCTGTTTGTTCGGCGAACCAATAGTCAAATTTCTCTGCTAACCTTTCTCCTCCTCAGTATTTTCCTGTTCCTTTCTAACACAGACTTCCCCATTCTCCTCCCTGATTCCAAATATAAAAATATTTCTGCCAAATTTCTCCACTTGCTTTTCTTTTTTCCGTTTCATATGTCATTCCACTTGTGTCGTGCCTGCTCGAGCAAATCGATGAACAATGGGAGGACAGTGCCACAGTGCCACAGACAGTGTGTGTTTACTTCCTGCTGCAAAAAACTCAACACTCTCCTCTGGTGGAAGCTTTCTCTACTACATTCCCTCGGAATACCGTTTGAATTTCTCTTTCCTGCTCTGTCCTCTGCTTGAAGGAAGAGACAAGCACCCATGGGACTCTGGAACCTAGTTATAGCAATACCTGATACTAGAACCCCAGCATTGTAATCTAAAGTAGGAAGAGAACTACTCCCTAAATTTGTGCTAAAAAGTGGCTCGACTAGTATTTCCTACGTTGCAATGGCACATACCATATTCATGTAAGGAGGAAACTCATGAACTGGAGCCTATCTTCTGAGCCACTCCATTGATGAATGGTAACCAAATGTGCCAAGAATCGAAATACTTATAAAACCCATGAAAGAGTCTTCTCCAAACTATTCTCTGCTTCTAATGTGAAACTGGCTTTCAGAATACTTTTTGAGTTCAAGGAACAGGGTGTGGAGATGTTGTGGATTCTCTATCTAAAAGGCAAATTCTAATTGATCTGAGCAGGCTTATGTGATGTTTACTAACACTAGTAGACCAGATGATCAAAACCTTTCTAGAATTCTGATAGAGTTCAATTGGGTTTTGTATCCTTTAAGTTACTGATGATGATACTGGCAGGCATGTGGTTATCTATCGTCCTTCTATTTGGGAAGAGTTTTCCATCAAAGCTCTCCTTTGACAGACTTCCCCTTCTTGTTTTTTTTTTTTTTAAATATCGGAGTAGGACTATTTACTCAGCCATTGATTAAGCTGATTGAATTGGGCATGAAGTCCACATTACTTTTTTTGCATTCAGAATGTTTATTTTATTTTATTATTTTATTTTTTTCTCCCTTTTTATTGATTCACCATGAGATAGTTACAAAACTTTCATGTTTGAACTTTGGTAATACAATCATCAAACACCCATCCTTTCACCAGTGCACATTTTTTCACCACCAAAATATCCTATATTCCCCTACCCCCTTCCCCAGCCAATGTGGCAGACAATTTCCTCCACTCTCTCTCTCTCTCTCTCTAATTTGGTTACATTCAATATTTTGACACCAGTCCCACCACCACTGAAACCTGCTGAAAAGGCAATGCTAGACAATTTGTTTTGTATTGCTTGTTATGAATAGAAAATAATGTCCAGGAAAATCTGTCTTGTTCGCTCCTGGGAGCTTTAGTTTATGGCCACTGTGTCTTGGCCATTGATGAGATTCCATGGCGCCTGGGGCAGTTAGTGTTACAGGACAAAACAGAACTCACAAGAATCGGTGTTGGTAAGTTGCCATTTTCGCAGATGTTTGGCAAAGAGATACCAAACAGTTTTCCTGTCGTAGAATCTGATCCATCATCCAACTGTGTGTTAGGCCTTCTCCAAAATGACCAGTTTAGAACAGATCTTTGTCGCAGAACATTTCTGTGGCCTGAGTTTAGGGAAGAAGATCAGTACGAGTTAGTTGAATTGACTTCACTTCATTGACACTTTCTATTCCAGGTGATGTTCAAAGAGAAAAAATGTTCTATACAAGTCTTTGTTTGCTAGCCTTTTCATCACTGAAACTAAAGTTTGGGTATTTCCCTATTTTGGAGAAATCAACCAAGTGTAGAGTTTTGGCACTGCATTTCTCAAAGTAAAGGACAGGCTTCCTTAGGTAACAGAAACAGTTGAATCCATCAAAAAAGAGATGCCAAGGTCAGCGCAAACATGCAGGGGAAGAACTTCATCACAAATGTCACGACCTAATGAAGTAGGTCAGTTCCTGTTGATCCCTGAGGCTCACACAGAGGAGTCAATGTGAACCTCAAACTGGGAATTCAATTTAGGTTAGAATCTCAAGAGCTACATTAGATCATTCCATTCCAGGTAGCTCTCAGCTCAATTCCAGATTTGTCTGGGAAAAAAAAACACCTCAGGGTTCTGATCCAAAAAGAGTCACTTTAAAATAAAAGTGACTTCAGCCCAGTTAAAAGATATGTTCTGATGGTTCAGCCCATTCAGAATTTTAGAATTCTTAGAACAACATCTCAAACTCACATCACTGATAAATAAGGAGGAGCACACCACATTGGATGGGATGGAAAGTACAAGGCAACCTATGCTTATGAACAAGATATCATGACTTAAGGCTTAACCTGTAAGAGCATGTTAGTAACCATTTCTACAAGGGCCTAAGGGCTCCATGATGAGCTACAATAATCTTCACATACTTTCTTCTACAGGAACATCTTTTGACGGTTTGTAGCAAATTATTGATAACAAGCCATAGAAAATCAATAACTCAGGCTCTGATCTAGGGGCAGGCTTGAGGGGTGGTTGGGACAATTGGAAAGAATGGTGGTGGGAAGGTACAATAGTGGTGGGATCGGTGTTAGAATATGTAATGTAACAAATTATCCCAAACCACTTTATTGAAAAGTAAATTAAAGACATAAATAAAGTCCAATACAACTCTCCCTACTTAAGTCACAGATAAAAATGTTGAGTAATCAGTCTTTTGTTTTTGCCAGTTCAACTTTGGTCAGTCTGTCTAGTTCATTTTATATATTCAAATATCTTCTCCTATCTGTCTTGCTGCCAGATACTAAATAAAGCTGTCTTGCTTTTAAAACTGTGACTGATGTGACTGAAAGTTTTCACAAAGTCTTGACTACTTCCTTGAAGTGGGGAAAAGAGTATTGTTTGTGGTAATTTATGTATTCAACCACCTGTGAGACAAGGTTTCTCAGAATAAATCTCAGTTGGAAAAAAAGCAAATGAAATATGGATGGTCTCAGCAGAGTTCCTGAGACATTTCCTAATATGCATATCTGTCTATTTGTATGTATCATTTGGCATGTGATGTTCAAGTTTCCTGAAAAGCACTGTTACCTCAAATTTTTTAGAGGCTCGAGAGATAGTACAGCAGGTAGGGCATTTGTCTTGCACACACATGGCCAACCCACATTCAGTACCTGAGGGCAGAGTCAGGAGTGGCCAAAAGAAATCAGGAAAATAGGGTGAGGGTGTGTGCAGTAGATATATAAGAGAGTTACTTCTGGGTCCCTCAGTCGGTTCACATTGACAAAAGACAACCATGGAAATTCAGCATGGACTTTTCACTATCCCAATGATTCTTTTGTTTGTATTGCAAATACAGACACCTGGTTTGTATTCATAACAGGAAAATTAAACCAGATCATTCTCCTTTTCAGACTAAAGACTTCAAAGCTCACACTTGGGACCCCCTCCATTTAATGCCACTTTATCATCTAGAGTTCTTTTTCTTGATGGCATAGGTAGGAGATGGCTATGTTTCTAGGGAATGCATGTTAGATGAATGGACCCAAAAGAGAGTTCTATGGAAATCACCTGACCCAGAATGCAGGTAGGGGATGACCCTCTCAAACTACCTTTTTTGAAGATGGGACTATTTTGAGAAACACACAGTGCAATGTCCCATGCTAGAAAGAAGGCACTGCACACCTGTATCGCTCAATGGAGCCTCCAACGCTGTAATGTGCCTACAGTTTAAGAGCAATGAATAATGTAGAAAGACAAGAATTTCCGTAATGACCACCTCCTAAAACTGTCTTTGCTTTAGGAAAATTCAACAACCATCTCATCCGACTGCAAGTGTGGATCTCGGTACTGTTTTCAGGAACGAAACCTTTGGCATCAAAACGCAGCAGGACTGTGCAGAGGAGCAGCTACTCACCATTTCTGGTCAATGCAGGAGTCCTGGGGGTGGGTTTCAAAATAAACTGGCATCTTGACCTTGGACGAAGGTGTGCTCTTGTGAAGAGTGGTGGCTGGATGAAAGTTATGTCCTCAGTCGTCGGTACCACGATGCCAAGGTTGCTTCTGACATGGCTCATTTGGATATTGTACGGTATCTCATGACCTACACAGAGAAAAACCACAATGGAGACTTACGGCTGAGTGGTCCTGGCGCTGGTGCTGCACACTGCAACGGGCTAGGATCTATTCCTGGCCCTCGGTCTACCCATCCCTAGGTCTACTCACAGAGGGACTCCGCCAAAGCCGTTTTAAGTGGGCAAGGGAAAGAAGGGCAAAGAAAGAGACAATGTTGCTTGGAATGCACGTTTCCTGTGTTGGCATAGAAATACAGTATTTCCAGGCAGTCCTGTTTCTCCTTTGATGTTAAGCTATACCAACTCTTCAGAAAATTCTTGGGATCTCTCGATCTCCAATCTATGATTTAGTAGACCTTACCTACTTACCATGTGGGGGTCAAACTAGCAAACCTTAATAGGTAGCCTAATCTTATAAGGAAAAAGAATTCAAGAACTGTATAGGAAAGACAAATGTGTAGGCGAAATTAAATAATACATACTGCTGACAGATTTTTTTTTAAAGTTTGGTAAACTAGTTCTGCTTTTGAGAATTGAAGAGAAAAATCCACACTATTCTTCCCAACTCTACTATTAGGTACTTGAGACTGCCACTCTGGAAATGCTTAATATTTAGTATTTATGCTTCATATTTAGTAGTTAAACTTTCTGGCCAATTCTGGCTCTCAGAAGTTAGGAAAACATATCCATCTTATCAAATTTTCAGAAACTCACCTACTAGAAGATATGGTGCTGCCAGTTTTCCAGTTTGAATCCACAATTGATAATCCCTTTCAGTGCCCTTGGAGACAAAATAGAAACCCCTCCTATTGCTAAATGAATAAAGCTATTTATATGCTTCCTACACACACACACACACACACACACAGAGGACAGTGTATTAATGCCAGTCAGGTTCCTGAGGGGGACTGAAGGGGGTTAAAGATTTTGCCTTTGTAAAGCGAACAGCACTGATTTCTACAACCTTTATGCAGTGCTTTTGTTAGGACCCAGGGTCTATTTTCATTTTCCCCTTAGTGATGACTAGGGGTGCATGACCTGCAATATCATCAGGACCTCTCTACTCCCAGTAGCAGACGAAAAAACCCACGACATCACATACATTTTTCAAAAAAGAAATGCCTTGGTTTTCTAAAGAGGTCATTTGTAGTGCCCTCACTTGTCTGTCCCTGTCTAGTTGTGTCTGAGAATATTGGATTTCATCTCCAACAAGCCCCTGCAAACACAAGCTCTTATCCATGGAGCCTCAGACATGCTATGTTTGTGTAGAGACCTGAATATGTTAGATGCTGCTGAGTAGCCTCAGCTGCTTCTTAGCAGATGGAGAATGACCATGAAGCTCTGAGAAAAAAGATATCTGGCACAATGTCTACACTCGTTTCATTTGGGACAAATCCCCTCTTGAGCGCAGAAAGGGCAAACCTTCTATATAGAGAAAAGGCTCAGTCCTGAGAAAAACTGAAACTATTCACTAACAGAATTATAATACAACAATATTCAAACTCAGAAATGAAAGGTATAAATTTAAGCCAACTTGGCTGTATCCTCTGATAGGATCAAGCAAACAATATCTTCAGTGACATTTGAACAGACAGGTAGTACTGAATATCCTTACCTTTCCCTTTGATGAAAAGATAGAAGATATTGGTTATGGAGAATTCCATCCTTTCCACCTCCCAATATATAATTTTTGCTTCTATCTATCCCCCCCCCAAATTATTACTGCAAATAAGAAGAACAGCTAATCAACCCCTTTGTTATCTTGTAGTGTTTGAAAACAAGAATGCCTAAGAACAGTAGAACCAAACAGCCTAAATTTCAAATGAATTTTAAAGCAATATTCATCAATCTTCTGAATTACATGTAGTAGGATGTTTCTAACGTCAAAGATTGATAACTGTGAAAATGAAAGCAAAATTAAGAACATGAGAATAGTTGAATCTCCCTTGTTTCCTCTTAAATCATTCACGTGCTTCCAACCTGTAATTATGATCTGTCTAATAATCAAAGCAGAGGGGCCAGAGAGATAGCACAGTGGTTTAGATGCTTGCCCAGATGCTCAGGTCATATTGCTACATTTTGTACACATGAAACATATTCATATTCAATGTAATAAATGAAATGTCCCATTCCAAATTTTGTTTGTCCCCTCCTTCTTCATTTGTTCTACAAGAAAACTTCAGGTGAGGGTCTATTAAACATGTAACAACACTGTCTAGGCACTTAGAAAGATACTCACTCAAGAACTAGTGGTGGAGCAGTGCTGTCTTTTATTTGCATCCTTCTGAAAGTCACTGCCTCTAACATAAGGATCAACTCTGTGGTGGCATTTCTATACTTGTAGGTTGGAGATGACTATTTTCCCAGCTCTTTCCTGTCACCCATCCTCAAACATTCCAATCTTTTCCAGTAATCAACAAAACAACCCCAAGAAACAAGAAACAAAAAACGCCACAGGGGAATATGTGGTGTGTATACTAATGCTCCTTAAATCCACCACAGGAAGCTTTTCTTTTGCATTTAGTAATTCATGATAGGCATCAGCCATTTCACCCGCTGCAGCGAGTGACTCCAGTAGCTATCTGGTCCTTACAGCTCTACTACACAGCAAATCCAGAAACATCCCCTTGATTGAGTAGGTGAGTGAGAACAACCAGAGGAGGAGACTGGGAAAGAATTCGGCAAGTATTGAACAAGTAGCAAGGGAGACAGGAGGTTGAAACTAGACTGAAAACCTAACCTGTATCAATGCACCTAACCGTGCATGTTTATAGCATATACAATATCAATATATTATCACTCAAATAATAGATAGCTTAATCTCTTTTTGATTTGCACATAATCCCAATGAGAGAATATTAAACAATCTTAAGGTAATATTAAAAGCTTCGTGTCCCTTTTTCTTTATCTTGAGGGATATTACTTGCATCTCTAGTAAGTCTTCTTGAAGAGATGATCTTAACAAGAATCTACGGTGTCAAAGTTTGTTCTTAATTCAAAGTACCTAGCAGAGAAACTTACTATTAATCCTAATTCTGAGAGGGAGGTTTTGATGACGTCGATGACATTCTCAGAGTTCTTAACATTCAAAATTTTGAACTACAGAAAAAAAAACAGGAAAAGAACTATAAAGACGTTGTCACAGATGAACAAATCATTGCCAAGTGATTATTCAAAGGCATATGTTGACTTCAGTTGCTGGTAAAACAGGTAAACAGAAAACAAATTTTTCTACAAATTATTTTTTGCCCATTGACTATGATACACTATAATACAGTATCAATATGGCTAATCCAATAAGGCTCTAAGAAGCAGAAAACTATTATTTTCAGAGGGAGTGTCTGGAACTCTCCCGGCACCACAGGGACATTGGTACTCTGCATCATTACTGTATTTGTATTTACATAGTACAGTGTGTAATTTAAGAACAAAACAAACAAAAAAAAAACCCCTGTATTCTCAGTACTATTCCCACCGGGTGTTGGTTCTACACCTGGTAGAAATTCAGCTTAGGTAAGATAAGAATAACAACTGGCTACAAAGACCTTCAGGTTAGAACTTTTAGGTCTCACTGGTTTTTGTTTTTAGGCACTTTCTACATATCTGGCACTGTTGGCTACTGAAAATTTCATATTTGAATTTCTTACGGAGGGGGGCATCTCAAAATCTCAGGTCTAGCAATTGAGAAGAAACTTTTAGAGACTTAAGAATCATTCCAAACGATGTCACCGAGCACAGACAAATAGTCTATGCTAAACTGTATTGAGAAATTAGGAGATTAGGATATTTATAGAGATGACTCAATTATAAAACATTGACTTTTACAATGTTTTTATCATAAAAATCTATCATTTTTCTCATAAAAATTTTATCATAAAAATCTATCCTATGCCGTAGCTTTCTTGTCTATGAGAAACAATTTTTTTTAATCGCAGCCAAAGCTGGCAGGCTTGTGTGGCCATAAAGTGCTAGGAATCAAATGCAGGGCTTTCTAAATGCTCAGTGTTTAAAGATAATTGTAAGATAAATGAGCAATTAGGGCCTTGTCCCTGCTGGTAGAAAGGAAGCAAACAGGCAGCATCAATGGAAACAAAGTATAAGAGCCAAAAGAATAAAAGAGCCTTTAGGCTAAGTGAAATCTACTCATGATTCTTCACTTTCCCATCACTGATTAAGAGAAGAGAGCACCAAATAAAGGGTGTTGTGAGGACCCTCCCAGGGTGGGAGAAGCATGCTAAAAGTAG
Source organism: Sorex fumeus (assembly GCF_029834395.1). Taxonomy (NCBI): domain Eukaryota; kingdom Metazoa; phylum Chordata; class Mammalia; order Eulipotyphla; family Soricidae; genus Sorex; species Sorex fumeus. Next base: position 11,948,296 of record NW_026606098.1, read on the forward strand.
TCTATAAACCAAACATGATTGCCACTCAATGCCTCTCTTGCAAAACACAGTACCCAAAAGAAGAGAGAGAGAACAAGGGGGAATGACCTGCCACAGAGGCAGGGTGGAACGGGGTTTAAGGGGTGGGGGGATTCTGGGACCCGTGGTGGTGGATGATGGGCACTGGTGGAGGGATGGGTACTTGATCATTGTATAACTGAAACCCAAGCACAAAATTTGTAAGTCTATAACTGTACCTCATGGTGTTTCACTAATAAAAAAAGGAAAAAAAAAGAAAAAAATATTTCTCTAGAAGCCAATTACGTGCTATGATATATTGTCTTTGGAGATGACTGAATTCAAATGCTTTTAGCCTTAAGACAGATTCTTATTTTCTCAGTACCCAACAGAGGACTAAACTTACCTAACTAACCAGTGCTTGTTTTCCCAGAATGGCAAAGTCGAGTTCTAAGTTGGACTCAACTTGAGCTTTCATTTCATGAGATGCTTCCACCTTTTTAAAGTCTGAAAACCATGTCAAGGAAACCCTCCTATATTCTCTCAATTCTATCCCCTAATTCTAGTTATCACTGACAAAGTGCCTGGTTTCTTTCTTTTTATTTTTGCAGTGCGGGCCTCTGGAACCCAGAGGCTTACACATTCTGACTCCCGGTCCATATCCCTGCCCCCCTGGAATCTCATGATTTCTAAAGTAATGTCTTTCTTAACACTGAGCACATAGATTCAAATGAGTAACTAGAAGCTGTGGATTTTTCCCAGCATGGCTTTCCTGTAGATAAAACAAAGGAAATTTTAGCAGTGGACAGAGCTCTTTGGTCAGTAAGTTAAACTAAGGAGAAAATCTCTATTCTTTTCCATCCAGTAGAAGCCAGTTGTCAGACTGAAAACCTACAGGCCAGGAGGAATAAAGCTCCTTTTGCATGCATTCCTGCTTTATGGGAATGACGACTTCTGGAAGCACGAATCCTTGAATGAAAACTCTCACCAAGAATCAACTCAGATGTGTGTTAGTTCTTGCATTCAATTCACCAGGTACCAATGGTACAGTCAACCAGACCACATTTCTTGTCTTCCAAAATAAGAGTGGGACATTCATCCTCCCCCCACCCCCAAAGCAACCATTTTCCACACACTGCAAAAGGTAGATAGGCTTGGTGGGTGGGCACGGACACATGGTGGAGGCTACAGTGTTAGAATGTTTTCTGTATGAAACTCTGACATTAGCAATGTCTTAAATTGCGGTGCCTGAGAGGAAAAAAATGGAAGTATTCAAAAAGTGCAAGAACTCTGACTGGTCTCCAATGACTGAATGTAACAGCAGCCACAGAAATGGAATGAAAATCTACAGAAAAATGTGCTTTCTTGGTGTGAGTTTTTGCTTGCTACAGGACAGACCTCTGTAGTCTCTTGCCATAAACATTTGAGTATTTCTCATAAGCAGTGCTGCCAAGTATTTAAGCCTGAACAGTGGCATAACTACTCCTTTGGGCTAAAACTTAACTGTTTTAATCTATTTTCACACCAAACTATTCTATATGACTTGGAGATGTGTTATTACAGCCTTTATATCAAGAAAATATTCCTAATCTTTCATTACGCGTCCTGTTCATAACCCCTGGGCACTTGTACTATATTTCAGTTCTTAAATCACCCATAATATCTGAGGATTAAAGTCTAAAATTATATTTGGTCATTGTGACGTAGCAGCACGCTAATCCCTTAAAAATGTCGTCTGTCCCACTCCATCTATTTTTAAATAATGAATAAACCAAGATTTTAAAAACGAATAAACAAACTAACAAACAAAAACACCCCAAACCGGAAAACCAACCAGTTCAAAAAATCTCGAACTTAAGCTTGGACAAGTTGGAAAAAAATTGTGCAAATGGCCATATTCCAACTGCTGCAACTGCTTTCCCAAGGATCCAGGGAAATGTGAGTGCCAGAGGGGGGAAAAGGATATCTGACAAGCAATATTCTTTCCTCATGGCAATATGAAATTCTGTGCTTACCAGGACTTTTGCTTCCTTCATTTGCTCTACAGTGTACATTTCCTATAGACAGTGACACCCTTCTCCCCAGGAAGCTCATTTTCCCACAATACTAGTTCTGGATGCCCAGCCTGCCATAGTGCATACACTGCCTGTCTCTCTTTAGATCGTTATGGCCCTTGGAATTGCGTTTCCTGGCTTAGAAAACACTTACTTTTGCGCAGTTATCAATATTCTTGGTGATTAACTTCAATGAAAGAACCTTCGGAAAATCTTTTTCCTTTTCAATGTCGATATATCTAATCAAATTCAACACGGAGTCAGTTTTCTTCTAATAATTTATTATCAGTTTATCTATTTGACTACTGTTTTCAGTATATGTATTTACTATTAAAAACTCACGGTAAGGTTCAGCAAAGTCAGATGACATTACGGGCTGAAAGAATTTTTGATAATTCTTAGGGCATCGGACATGGGAACAAAACAAGAGCAGGAGATCCGTTCATTCAAGTGAAATCTGAGAAGCATAATCATGTGAAGGCAGCTCCAGGTGATGGTTTCTCCTTCCTGTCTGCCTATCTTTTTCAGAAGCCCAGAATCTGGCTGATAAAGACAGGTGAGCCATACAATACTTGACAAGACAGAACCAAAACAATGGCCTTTTCCTTCTTGACTGGAGTCTAAATCTCAATTCTCCCAAGATAACTGGAAAGGGAGAGAGGGGAGGAGGAGCAAGGAGCTATGGGCCGAAGACATAAAAAGAATCCTTTGAGTCTGTCTGCTCCAAGGTACAGAGCATTCTTTCTTTTTGAGGTACTCAGCAGGAAACTTTCCATATTTGGAAAAGAAACTTTAACACAAGCTTTTGCAGAAAAGTTTCGCTCCAAGAGGAGGTTGGAAGTATGGAAATGGATGGCAGAGAGTACTATTTATGTCTAAAATGATCTAAGCAAACTTCAGTGTTCTCATCCCTAGAAAGTAAGACATTGGAGCTGGAGAGAGCACAGCGGGTAGGGCGTTTGCCTTGCATGCGTCCGACCCGGGTTCGATTCTCCGCATCCCAAGCACCGCCCAAGCACCGCCCAAGCACCGCCAGGAGTCATTCCGGAGTGCAAAGCCAGGAGAAATCCTGAGCATCGCAGGGTGTGACCCAAAAAGCAAAAAATAAACAAATAAAAAATAAATAAAAATAAGAAAGTAAGACATCCATGGAACATGAGAACATTATTTACACTAAGTAGTAGTCTACAGACTCCACCACTCATTTGGAGGACAAATGAAACATTTTTAGGAAGGAAAGGGGAAACATTTTGGATGGATCTCTGTAGAAAATAATTCAATGATTTAACTATCACTTAAAGATTAAAATATCTACTGTAAAATACCTTTGTAACATGATAAGCCAAATTTCCTTCTCATCTGCAGATCTGTAATCAATGAAAATGGGATAGAACAGTTAATCCCCTATTGAATTTGAAAATAAAAAGAATTCAAATGAAACAATAAACTCCTTCTACAAACCTATACTGAAGATTATCAATGGAGATGTGCTATTAACAGTTTGAAGCTCCTTATGGACTGTGTCCTATTGCCATCTTGGTCTCAGTCTGGAGAAGTTTCCTCTCAGGAAAAATTTTTCAGTCCTGTTTTTCCACCCCTCTTGGGAAGATTCAAGACAGGCCCACTTTGTGTGTGGGGGGGGGGGGGGCGGGGGCGATCACAACCGGCACTGCACAGGAGTTACTCCTGGCTCTGCACTCAGGAGTCACTCCCGGAGGTGCTTGGGGAACCATATGGGATGCTGGGAATCGAACCCGTTTGGTTGCATGGCAAGGCAAACGCCCTACCCGTTGTGCTATTGCTCCAGCCCCCAGGCCCACTTTTTTGACTTAGCTGCTCTTTGACAAGTGGCATTGTCCCAATGGGAAATAGCTCTAATAGTGGAGTAAGAATTTGATTTGGCATTTAAAAATTTTGCAAACTTTATGATCATGGTGAGAATGGCATAATAACGTGAAGCCTCATGCCGCTAGCTGTCAAACTGGCCACTTAGTTCAGTGTTTGGTAGCATCAAGTGCCAAATAAAAAGTATGCTTCAGAGCTGGAGCGATAGCACAGCAGGTAGGGCATGCCTTGCATGCAGCCAACATGGCCGGCCCAGGTTCGATTCCCAGCATCCCATATGGTCCCCGGGCACCGCCAGTAGTCATTCCTGAGTGCATGAGCCAGGAGTAACCCCTGAGTATCGCTGGGGTAACCCCTGAGTATCGCCGGGTGTGACCCAAAAAGCAAAAAAAAAAAAAAAAAAAGAAAAGGTACGCTTCACTGAAACTTCGAAAGATGAAAGCAGGTTGGAAAGACAGTTCAGAGGTTCATGATTGCCTTAGCAAGGCCCTCGGTTCAGTTTCCTGGCACCACATGTCATCTGTGACCACGGCCTGGTGGGTCAGCCCTGGTGTCTCCCAGAACTGCTGGGGCTGAGCACCCAGTCACTTGGCCGTCTGGCTGAGTATCACTGCGAGCAGCCCCTGGCTCACCTCCCCAAATAAAACCCGTGTGAAACTTGGCCCACTGAGGGGCAAGTAAATTGGATCTGAAATCTATTGTTAGAAAAACAAACTGATTTTTCATATAAAAAATCTGTGATTTAATTACACTCAAAGGAGACAATCTTCATCTGAATCATCTGGTTAAGTTCAATGAAAACTAAAATCACTATTGTTTTTTTTTCCTGAAGTCACTGTTACTTCCTTTGATTTTTCTTGGTGCAAAGTGGAGGGAATGGGACACCCAGCAGTGTCAGTGGATCATGCAGTGCTGGGGTCTGAACGTAGTCATATGTTGAAGTGTCTAAGGAACAAAGATCCCCCCAAGAAAAGGTTCTCTCAGATATTAGGAGAGGCTGCTTCCTAGGTACCAAAGATGTATATGTGCATATTTTTATCAGCATATACCTGCACCCATGTGTGGCCAGTGTCCAGAGTAACTGGGAAGAAACAACTGGGCGCAGAAGGAGATATTGTCAGCCACAGACTAGATAGACTAGTTGTCAGAAAATTTTGATATACTTTGAAGACATTACCAACTTATTCATCTTCCCCTCGTCCTCCTCCGCTCCCTCCTCCTCCACCACCTACTCCCTCTCCTCCTCCTGCTGTACTTCCTCCTCCTCCTTCTCCTCATGCTCCTCCTTCCCTTCTGAGAGTAGTTAGGGGGCCATATGCAATACTTTGATCTACTGGGGTATATCCAAGGTAAGCACCTTAATTCCTGTACTAGTTCTACAGCCCCAATCCCCAACTTCTCTGTCATTCTACCCCAAGGAAAACAAGTGCCCCGGTAAAAAAGAGAATTAGAAATTTACCAGTTTGGCAAACTGAAGGCTCAAAGTCAATTTTAATCTGATCTACAAGAACAGGTTTTTCTTGTGTTACTGAGTGTGTGGAATAAAGGTCTTATTAGGTATTGAAATATTTCTGATGAGTTTTGTAGATATATCATTTCATGTATTTCCTATATCTCTCAAACAGTGCTCCCGTTTTTACTATCCTTCTCTATGAAGCAAGTGCAGTGCCTTTTTCCTTGTAGGCACAGGTCTCAGGTTTGTGAATCAAGAGGACAAGTGGTGAGAGCCATCAGAACTACCTTGAAAGCCTTTTCTAAAGAGGAGATATCTTTTATCTCTATCCCAAGTCTAAGTCCATATTGATCGTTTACTCCTTGCCAAATTAGATTCAACGGAGAGGAAATTCCTCATCCATATGTCAGTTTTTTTCCAACTTTGTTAGTCATCATTAGTCTTTTCTGATTTGTTTCTTTATATTTGGACAATAGAGTGCCACTAGTTGGAGAGGCTGCTTCTTCAGCTGTCAGCCAGATTCCCCCATCCCATTTCTGATGTTCTTCACCTTTTCGTGTGCACTCAAGTTTTCCCTCTGGGATTTCACTTCCGGAAGAAAAGTTTCATCAGTATTTTTTTTTTGTCAAATAGGTTTAATGATAAAAAGTTCTTGCAGCTTTAGAAAAATATTCTACTATCCGGTTTTGAAGGTTATTTTTCCTGGCTGTGGTATTACAGGGTGAAAGATTTTTCTTTCAGTACTCTAGAGAGGGCATTCCACAGTATTCTGATGGCCACAGATTCTGATGACAAGTTCATTGTGATGGGAATGAGTGTTCCTTTCCATGGAGTACTTTTTTTTGGTCATATTTGATCTAAAGCAGTGTGTCAAATGTTTACTCTCCTTTTAGGAGTTCACAGAGCTAACTGAAACAACCTGGTTAAGTTCTACCAAAATTGGGAGGGTTTTAACCATTATTTCTTCAAATGTTTATTGCCTCCTATCCTTCCTCTCATCTTTCAGGAGTTCGAACCAGAAGTCTATTATGTCTTTTGGCAGTTTCCAACAAGTATCTGTTACTTAAATTTCTTTCTATTATTAGGCACTTTGTTTTGATGTTATCTTTAAATTCAGTGGGTATTTCCTCTTTTATTTTCATTCTACACTCAGCCTACACAGATGACTTTTTCCTTTTTAAAATGATAGAGTACATATTATTTATTTATTCATTTATATTATCAGATGAAAGAGGTTTTAAATACACAGAACTCAAAACATATTGTAAAGGACCCAAGAATTAGGAGTCCAACCACCAAAAACTAAGACATTGTAGTTTCAACTCTGAAAATCTCATTTGGATCTTTGAAATAAATGTTTTCTACTTTTGCTGAGATTTCTAATCTTTAAATTCATTTCATTTGGCTTTCACCAACGGAGCTACTAGCAATAACAACTGCTATCAAACTTTCTCACCTTGGCAGGCAGCAGTCTAGTTCTTTGACTTTTGTTTCCAAGGACTGTGAGTGTACCTTGTGAGGACAATGTCTAGTATATTGATAATTTTTTGGAGCTACCCTTTCCCTACTCTCCCTTGAAAGATTCCCCCCTCACATCCCAGTGGTGGCAGTGAACCTCTCTGCATTATGGTTCTTCCGTCCAGATGAGACTGGGTTTTTGTCAAGAATAGCCCCTGAGCTCCTTCAGTATGGCCCAAGATGCCGTACCTGAAGAAAAATGTAGTATGCATATAACAAACACTAAAACAAATGCTGGAATGAGTTGGGGTGTGCAACTGATCAAGAACACAGGCTTGAATTTGCATTGACTTATGAACCACAACCCTCATTCAGCACATTCAACATGAAAGCAGCAAGACTTTCTATACATCAATTCTCCAAGCCCATCCCAGCATTGGAATGAGTCCTGTAAATGTAACCTTGATTCCCTGAAAGAACCTTGCTTTTGATATTCATATCTTCCTAGTTCCCAAAGAAGAACATGATAGACAGTTTGGGTAACCCATTATTTTGTAGCATTACTTTTGTTCCTGTTACGAAAGCTGACTTCTAGTCCATTGAGCAGTACAGTTTGTCCAGTCTAATTATTTTTTAAGATGCTTCAGTGAAGTTCTATCTCAGTTCATTGAAAAGATCAACTTGAAAGTTCCACATCCAAAACTCAAGGGAAGGACATGCTGGTGGGAAAGTGCCAGGTTTGTGACCACTTGTGTCCTCTTATAAAGTCACTGGTGAAGACAAATGACTCCAAGAGTTCCCCGTATTCTCCCCTGAATTCACATTTTAAGAACTCTTTAGGAGAATCAAAGGCATACAAGTATTCTATGAGAGTGTGTCAAAAGAGTTGTTCCAGGTTACATGCACTATCAGAATGAAGTGCTTTATAGAATGAGGCTTTTCAAAGGGACCAGTATGGCAAGAATAGCTGGAAATGAACAGGCTGGACAAGAACTGAGTGCTCAAAGTAGGTAACAGGATATACCTGATACCTGATAACAGGATACACCTGTCAGTATGTGTGTTGTAATCCACAATGTCCAAAGGAGAGAGGGAGGGAGAGACAGGGAGAGAGGGAGGAAGGGAAAGAGAAGGAAAGAGAAAGGGGGACAGGGAAAGAGAGAGGGATGGAGAGAGGCCTGCCTCTATGGGGTGGGGTGGGTGGGAGGTGTTGGGAGGGAAACTGGGGACACTGGTGCTGGGACCAGTGTACACTATGGAGGGATGGGTCTGTATGGAGACCCACTGTGGAGGGTTGCTGTATGACTACAACTCAATCATGAACAACTTTGTAAGGGTCTATCTCATAGTGATTCAATTAAAATATCTTTGAAAAAATAAATTTGCTTCTAGTCTATCCTCAAAATGGTCTGAAAAATGGACATTCCTAGGAGCTAAGAACGGAAACACAGGGGAAACTACAGTTCTTACCTAAATGTTGCCACGAAGTTTACTATGGGCCATCCTAACACAAATGTTTTATCAGAATGACAGTTTCTCTCCTCAACTTCTTCGGTACATGTTGATATCCACAGATCAGACAGTCTTACTTTGTATTTAATTTGATAAGTGTTATTGTACCTGAAAAGATAAAACCAAATAGGACTTCCTGTTATGTGATTTCTTCAATGTGATGAGAGTTTCTGTACTTGTGATAAGAGCGTAGTTTCCAGATGTTAGGGGCAAACCAAAACCTTATCCTTATTTTCATTAGCATGAAGTAAAAGGTAAAGGTAAAGGCCCTCCCGTTGATCGTCGATTTGCTCGAGCGGGCCCAGTAACGTCTCCATTGGAGACTTTGTTGTTACTGTGTCTGGCATATCGAATACTCTCGGTAGCTTGCCGGGCTCTCCGAGAGGGGCGGAGGAATCGAACTTGGGTCGGCCATGTTGGCTGCTTGTAAGGCGAACGCCCTACCTGCTGTGCTACCGCTCCAGCATGAAGTAAGCACAGTAAATTTTAACATAGGCCAAATGTAATCCTTGAAATAGTTGATGCATCAGCCCACATGCTTGCACATTATGGTAGAGAAATGATGTAACATGGCAATTTGATTTTTCTAGATATTGAACAATATATTTGGATCAAAAACAGTTTTGAAAGTATGATTTGAAAGGAAATCAGTTTATTTTTAACATTCTTACATTTCAAGATGATTAAGTAGGTGAAAAACATATTTAAAGTCCCTTTTTTGGGGGGTACGGTGCCGCCAGCAGGTCAACCTGTAAATGTCTGGCAAGTGCATGATGGTGCCTGATGGTGCCTTCCTTTAGGCTTCCAGATACCCCAAAACTGCTGTTGTGCCTTTGGCCAGACCCCAACAACCTGGGGCCAAGTTTACCAAGAAATTCAACGGCCAAAAGTTAGGTATGTGGGAGACATACCCACAAACCACCTCATTCATTGGCCTTATTTTAGAGGCCCATAAATCTCAAACGAGATCCAAAGAGGCAATTAGGGCCTGTAGCGCAGAGGTAGGCAGGAACCTGTGCCACACTCAAGGCCCCTCTCCAAGAGCTCAGGCCGAGCCTCACGCATGAGTGAAGTCCTACAGAACCCAGGTAATGGGGAACTTTGTGACCTTGGTCTCTGGGCTCAGAGGGAACAGGAGCAGAGATCCTCTGCCCGGTTGCCCCAGTCTCAGGCCACCAAGGAGTCACAACCATAAGCCACCTCCTGCCGGTGCCAGATAATCTCATCACCGGCCACCGTCCAGATCACATGGCTGCTTCTCCCTAAAGGGAGCATGACATGCGCCCCCGATAACCATGCCACAGGACTCTGCACCAGGCTGTTTTCCATTCAGGGTCCCCCAGAGGGGGCGCGGGTGGAAGCCCTCCCTGCCCCACGAGACCCAGCTCTGGCAGCCAAAAACTTCCACAACCTATCCGACGCCATGCTCAAGGCTGCTCCCCACATGCTCAGGCGAACCTCACATATGACTAAATATATCCCTGGACTGTGCCACCATGAAAGCGGCCACAAAGCAAATTATAAAACACTCCCTACCCATTTTCCATAATTACCACACCACAGTCGATGGGATTCAGATAGTTGGCAGCAAATAATAGAGTGAAAAAAATATATCCACAGATCAGACAATCTGCATATATACATATTTTCAGAGATGTATACCAAAGCTCACACCACCCAAACTTTTACAATATATTAATGTTAATAATATCCTAAGAATATCTTAATGGCTCCTGCCAAAATAAAACAATCTTCACACTGTTTCCTATATGAGCACTTTTTTGTAAGCATGTTCAGCAGTTCTTCATAACAGACAATACAAAATATATTACTTCAGTTATGTTTTGTGACAGGGATTGGGGTTTGGGACGGAAACATCCCGAATTTGGTGGAGGGAAGGTGGAATGGTGGTGGGATTGGTGCTTGAAAATTGAATGTAATCAAACATTGTGAACTAACTTGTACAATTAAAAAAATTTTTTTAATAAAGAAGTAATGTGGAATTCATGCCCAATTCAGTGACCTTAACCAATGGCTGGATAAATAGCAGTGCTCCTACATTATAAAAATTAAATAAATAAAATTGAAAAATCATGTTTCTTTTTGGAGATTTGGTTCACATGGTGTTCTCTTCTATTTTGGCTATAATGAAAAACAAAAACTCACAGAGCATAAAAGCAGAGCCCAAGATGAAAGTGAAAGAGAAAAGAAGTCAGAAAGAATTAGATTGAAGTAGAGTCACCACAAGGAATCATCTCCGGGGGCTGAGAAAATGATCTACTTTAGGTCAGCAATGGAAGAGATTTCTAACAATATCTACGTCATCTTCCCCAACTCCAACTCCTTAGGACCACGGTCGTCAAACCTCCTTGTCAGGTCACCAAATTCGCTATGTCAGGAACACTCCTAAAGTAATTGAAACTTAAACAGGCAGGAGGAGAGAATGCCCAGAGAAATGTGACTTCCTATCGCTCAGAACCAGTGTAATGGTAATGCTGTTTTATAATATGAACAACAGTTTAGTGGTAATGCTGTTTTATAATATGAACTACATTGTGCATTCTACTTACTTGATTTTGGCGATAATAAGTATATCCTCATAGAGAAATAAATGGCGGTCCTGTTTCTGGATGCCTCTCTTCAATTCAACAGGACTACTCAGCAGTAATTCTCTCTGAGTGGTCAAGGTGGGTGAACAACCATAAGGTTCATCATGGAAAGTAGCACCCTGCCTGTAATTATCAAGCACCACAATCTTTAGTCAATCAATTAAATGGGTTTCAACAAAATCACAGTTTCTAGTGGCTATATTCAAGGGTCTTTATGTTTTCCAGTACAATGGTTCAGTGCACTAAATATTTCTAGTCAACTGCCACACAGAAGTTTTGAATAGTTCATTAGAAAAAAAATTCAAACAGAGCAAAGTTGAAATTTTATAAGACATGTATAGTCCAATTTAAATTCAACCACTCCAATGTTTTATCTTAGGTGTACAATGAGTTTCAACATATGCATTCACCTTTGAAGTCAGAACCCGGTCAGTACACAGAATGGCATATAGTCACTGCCAACATGTTCTCAGGTGTTACCTAAACTCTCTTGGGCTGGTGCGATAGCGCAGCGGCTAGGGCGTTTGCCTTGCACACAACCAACTGGGTTCGATCCTTCTGTCCATCTCAGAGAGCTCAGAAAGCGACCGAGAGTATCCTGCCCACACAGCAGAGCCTGGCAAGCTACCTGTGGGGTATTTGATATGCCAAACACAGTAACAACAAGTCTCACAATGGAGACGTTACTGGTGCCCACTCGAGCAAATCCATGAACAACGGGAGAAAAGTGCTTCAGTTCTACCTAAATCATTGAAGACGGATTGCTCCTGAGTTCTTTTTCTGGGTTCTCTTTTCAATGCAGGTGGAGATGTATTGGCTCAAAAGTCTTCTACTGCCAAACACAAATCTTTAGAGATTTTTTAAAATTGCCCAAACAAGCAGATCTTACCTGGTCTGCATATTCTATGTAACTACAACCAGCTTTGAGAACCACTGCCAATGGTTGTATCTATGGAGTATATGGTCTAGAGATCAAATTTGAAGCGAATTTTTTTTTAAATGACCAGTATCAAAGGGAAAAAAATGTTACCACATCGTCAATTACACATTTCATATGTATACACTCAGGCTATGTTAAAGGATAAGGTGGTTAGATGATATACCTACTAAGAGTTAATATATCGAACTTTTAGAGAAGGTAGATGATCTTACCATTTCAAGCAACAGAATGAGGAACAGCAAGAAGAACCTTCTGAAATGGTTTAAAAAAACACAAAGTTCAATTATTTCTTGATATGAAAATTAATGCTTAAATATATGAAAAGTTTAGTGTTCTTCGAACTATAAGAAGTATATAAACTCTAGATAGGGCAATCTAAGAAAGAAAATTCCCTTTTGATATATGTCCCACGTGCAGGACATACCGTGATTTATTAGAAGGGATTCCTGTGTCTTATTTGCTGTCTAGCATCCCGGTTTGCTTTTTCCTCTTTCCCACAATGGGTGGAGATATTCAAATGTCTCAGTCTATTCGATTTCTTCTAGAGTAGTGGTTTTCAACCATTAATCCACAAGCTGGTGCTGGTCTATGAAAATGTTACTGCTGCTTAACACCTGGCTTTCATTTTATATTAGATGTAAAAACTAGTACAGGGAATAGTCACGGTCACGGTCCTCCCGTTGTTCATCAATTTGCTCGAGCGGGCCCAGTAACGTCTCCATCATGAGACTTGTTGTTATTGGGTTTGGCATATAGAATACCTCACGGGGAGCTTGCCTGGCTCTCTGAGAGGGGCAGAGGAATGGAACCTGGCTCTACGGAGCCCGCTGCATGCAAGGCCAACGCCTTCCCGCTGTGCTTCAGTACTGGACAGGTCTGTCCCCGCTCCTCCCCCTCCTGGAATACTGCCTGCAGGCGGCCTCCCTGCCGCCCCCTCCCCCACCGATGGGGGTGGGGGAGAAATATAAAAGCGGCCAGGAGGGGGCAAAAAGGTGCAGGAAGGGGGAGGGGGAAGGGCTGCAGGAAGAACTAGAAAAAAAAAGGCTCAGGAAGGAAAGGGGGAAGGGGAGCGCCAGTTGTTGGCAGTCGCTCGAAAGACAGGGTCACCGGCCGGCCGGCCTGGAGATCCGAGTGCCAGAGGGACTGACAGACCCGACCGGACCCAGGCGAGGCGAGGCGAGGTCTGCGCAGGGATGGACCTCGAGCGGGAGGAGAGCACATGCGAAAGTGATGCCGATATAGAATGGGATCCAGGGAGGAAGAGGGAGAGGGGGAGGGAGAGAGGGAGAGAGGAAAGAGGGGGAGGAGAGAGAGAGAGAGACGGGATTTCGGTGATCAGTGGTGGTAGTGGTGGTGGAGGAAAATGGGCACTGGTGCACTGGTTGTAGGACTGAGATTTCAACCCGAAAGCTTTGTAACTGTTTCTCACGGTGATTCAAGAAGTAAATTGATATTTTAAAATAAAAAGATCCGGGTGGCTCAACTGGTCGACCTCGGGACGCAGCGGGGCCGGAGTCCCGGGTGGGGGCGCGGATGGGACGGATGGTGAGAGTTGCTGGAGTGGGGGGCGTGGGGGGGGACGGGAAGGGTGGTGGAGGATGGGAGGGGACTTTGCGAAGGGTGGTGGTGTGAAGAGGGGAGGGAGATAGCATAGCAGTAGGGTGTTTGCCTTGCACGCAGCCAACTACAGGGAATAGTACTATAAAAAAAGAGTTTTTATTTTTGCCTTAGTGGTCATGAAGGAATTCTATTTTCACCTGCCTGGAGGCGTCAAACACTCGAAAATCACTATGAATCATTTTGATTTGACATCTATATTTACATTTATGGATTATTTCAGTGACATAAAACATGACCTTTTGGGGAAAGCAGGGATGGCTGGCCGGAAATTGCTAACTTTAGGAAGAGAGTGAACTAAGTTTCACTCCTTGGAATTTGTTTACACAATATAGTTTTGGCACTAAAACCTGTCATGCCTTGGCTTTCCATAGGTGACTGGAGGGAAGCTGGGACTTATTTCCCTATGTCATTCAGGAACCATGCCCCATTTAGTGCCTTACCACCCGACTTTCCTGCATTTGATTTACCCATCCTCATCACAAAGGCAACTGAGAGACAGGCAAGAAAATTCACAACAGATCTCTCCTCTGAAACCATAGGAGAAGGGAGTGACATATTCAAAGCATTGAATGACTCTCCAGTCTAGAGCCTTCTATCTTGCAAAACTGTCAGACTTGAGGGAGGGATAAATACATTTTCAGACAATCAAGAGCTGGCAATATAAGCAGCATCTAACTACAAAAATACAGGTTACAGAAGATGCCGCCACGCAGGAGAACCAGGGAGAAAGGCGTGGCTTTTTAGAATCATAAAACCTCTCAAATGGCAATACTGAAGAAATATAAAAACAGAACAGACCAATTCCAAGCAAGGAAATTAAAACGGTCATTCCAAATCTCCCCAGGAGGAGACTCGTCTAGATAGGTTCATGGGTAAGTTCTAGCATACCTTTCAAAAAGATTGAATACTTAATATTCCTCAAACTTCTCAAATGTGAAATAAAGAGGACTAGGCAAATCTCTAGGAAAGCAAAATTACATGGATACTGAAAGCAGATAGAAATATGACCTGAAAAATTTTCAGATGAATATCACAATTGATCATCAATTTAAAAATCCATAACAAATCTTAGCAAACTGAATTCAACAACATACCAGTTGTAAGTACCAATACACCACAATTAACTGGGTCTCATGTAAGGAATGAAAAGAGTGTTCAATGGAAGCAAAGTAATGTCATATGCAATAAAATAAATTTTTTAACAATTTCCATTGATTATATGATATTGTGTATAACATTGATTGTATTGTTTGATACAGAGACATCTGTATGATTATACTACTGGATAAAAAAGCTTTTGATGAATCCAACACCCACTCATGATAAAAATCCTCAACACAGCAGGCATAGAAGCAAACTTCCTTAAGATAGTAACAACCATTGACAATAAACTACAGCCAGTATTTCACACAATGGTGAAAACCTAAAAGGCTTCCCTCTGACATCATACACAATGCAAGGATGCCACTTTCTCCACTGTTATTCAACATAGTATTGAAAGCCCCAGTAGTATTTAAGCTAGCAAAAAAAAATCAAAGAGATCCACCTGGAAGTCTAATTATCACTCTTTTCAGATGACATGGAAATATGCATAGAGGATCAATTTTTAACAGCTTTGTGAGTCATGGTGCCAAAGTAGAAGAATGCCATGCCTTTGCACAGATTTTATATTAAGTCAGCACAGCATTCACCATGTATCAAATGTATGCTCACTTCAAATAAGGGTAAATAACATTGACATGGACTTCCTTTTACAAAAGGGATACATAGCTTGAAGAAAATCACCTGAGTCCTTTGGAGATACAAACTACTAAGTTAAAATGTCATTTCACAGTTAGAAATAAATGGAACGAATAGCCAGTCAGTTCCTATACATTACAAAAGATTAAAAATGAAATGTGTACTGAAATAGGATGGAGCCCCAGTAGATTACATGACCATTTCAGAATATATTTAACTGATTTAGCTTATTCACTTCACATTTTTACAAATTTACTGACAGACTTAACCATAGTTAAAGGAAACAATTTATGATATTCATTGATAATCCAACTTTACCATCCACTGTGATGTTAGAGTCATGTTGTTCTTCTTGCCTGAAATTTATAAAAGTGCCTTAGGATCATGCATAACTATCAGATCTTAACATGCATTATAAGAAAAGATTTGTGTGAAACCAATCTGTAGAGCAGCATTAAAATGACTTTTCCTCCTATCTTTTGATTGCTCTTTCCAGAATGGGTCTTTTTTAGGTTTGGGGGCCACAGGTACACTCGACCTTTGGGCTATCCTATCTAATTTCTTTACAAATAAACTTCTTTTTTGTTCAGCGCTTGATAGGTGATGCTAAAGGACAACTCCCACCTCCCAGGGACTACTCTTAGAGGCTGCTCTTCCTGGTGCTTGGGGACAATGGGGTGCTGTGCTGGAGTTTGATCCCGAGCCTCCTGTATGCAAAAATGTGCTCAGTCCACTGAGCTCTCTCCAGCCCCTCTCTAAAGAAATTTTATCAAAAAGTGGGACCTATGTGTTTGTATCCAATGTGATAGAACATTCACTTCTGAATCAATTTCAAAGTAACTGATCACAAATATCACCTGGAAGGCCTTACAACTCATCTAAAGAAGAGGCCTTATCTTTTGCAAACCACAACACCCTATAGGAGAGAGAGAACAAAAGTGAATGAATGCCCTGGTGGGGGGTGGGAGGGATACTGGGATCCGTGGTGGTGGGAAATGGGCACTGGTGGAAGGATGGATCATTTTATAATTGAAACCCAAGCACAAAAATTTGTAAGTCTACAACTGTACCTCATGGTGTCTCACTAATAAAAATTAAAAAGAAAAAAAAAAGAAGAGGCCTTATTAGACAACTTCATGAGTCCTATTTTCTAATAGCAGGTGAAGAGTTCAGGTGCTGAAATGTTCAGGAAACATACATGAAATAACATGGCTAGTAACCAGTGTTGATTCAAAGCTTCCACTTACTGGACACCAGGATTTTCCTCTACATCAGGATGTTCCTCCACATTAGGTTGTTCCTGAACACCAGGCTGTTCCTCCACATTAGGTTGTTCCTGAACACCAGGCTGTTCCTCCACATTAGGTTGTTCCTGAACACCAGGCTGTTCCTCCACATTAGGTTGTTCCTGAACACCAGGCTGTTCCTCCACATTAGGTTGTTCCTGAACACCAGGATGTTCCTCCACATTAGGTTGTTCCTGAACACCAGGCTGTTCCTCCACATTAGGTTGTTCCTGAACACCAGGCTGTTCCTCCACATTAGGTTGTTCCTGAACACCAGGATGTTCCTCCACATTAGGTTGTTCCTGAACACCAGGATGTTCCTCCACATTAGGTTGTTCCTGAACACCAGGATGTTCCTCCACATTAGGTTGTTCCTGAACACCAGGATGTTCCTCCACATTAGGTTGTTCCTGAACACCAGGCTGTTCCTCGGGTGTCCCACCAATATTGAGAGATGCTGCAGTATCAGGTGTCTCTGGCATTTTTCCGTCCTGTTGAGAGGGAAAAAACCCATCAAAATAAAGGTTTTCAAACTGTTTTGACTTTGGAGGTCATACCTGGCGGTGCTAAGGAGTTACACCTGGCTCTGCACTCAGGAACTAGTCCTGGAGGTGCTCCAGGAAACCTATGAAATGCTGGGTATCGAACCCAGTGTGGGCATGTGCAAGGCTAATGTGCTAGTTGCTGTACCATCATCAGGTCCCCAGCTCCACAACTTTTGTGTTACCTTTGAAGGAGCTTATGATCCCATTATGTAGATGAAACAGTGACATCTGAAACAGTGTCACTATAAAGAGGTAATAGTTGTTTAGGGTCAGAGAGCAAGGAATTGTATGTGGAGTACACTAGGACGGGCCCAATAGCATAGCGGTAGGCCCGGGTTCGATTCCTTCGTCCCTCTCGGATAGCCCAGCAAATTACTCAGAGTATCCTGCCCGAACAGCAGAGCCTGTCAAGCTCGCTGTGGCGTATTCAATATGCCAAAAATAGTAACAGCAGTCTCACGATGGAGATGTTACTGGTGCCCGCTCGAGCAAAGCGGTGAACAACTGGAGGACAGTGCTCCAGTGCTACATTCCATGAACCAAACATCATCATAACAGTTGTCAGCTGATATAAAACTTGTTTGGACCCCTGTTGGAGCAGGGGCAGGAACAATTCCCTCTGAGTCATAGATTCCTCAGGGCAGGCTCTATACTACTTCACAGGCTTGAGAGGCTGCAATCCCGGCTTCCAGGAAGGACAGAATTTGAAGAAATCAAGTCAAGGAGGAAGAGAGTTAAAAGATGGAGACTGTATTCTTAAGGGATTTAAGGGACCTTTAAGTGTACATATGTTTATATTGGGAAATCCCACCTTCTCTGACATTATTCTTCCTTCCTTTTTATTTTGGCTTTAATGGAATCACTGTTCATAGTGCTGTACAGAATATTAACATTAGTGATAAATGTATTTCCTTCCGATGAAGTTATCCAAAGAATTAGTCTGTAAATTGAGGGCTTTTTCTATTATCAAAATTTTAATTGAGGCACCATGATTTACAAAGCTTTCTATATTAGGGTGTCGGGCATCCAATATCCCAACACCAATTCTACCACCAGTGTCATCTTCCCTTCTCCAGGTTCCCACAACCCCTTCCTCAGGCATGCATCCATTACAGACACGTTTAAGTTTGATCCCAATTTGGTTTCCAAGCCAATCAAACTATTGGCTCTGTGGTTTACATACAGGCAAACACCTCACCTCAACGCTGCTGATGTTCCCATGGCCTCTAAGTTACCCACGGACTGCCTTTTCTTACTCCTGGCTCTGTACTCTGGGGGCCATGTGATGCAAATTATCGAACCCCGCTCAGCTGCATGCAAGGCAAATGACTTCCATGTACTATCTCTCCTATTGAATATTTCTAAAGTCAAGTTTTTAAAATAAAATTACAGTGGGGAGAAAAGGTAACTGAACTTAAAAAAAAAGATACGATCCCATAGTAGGCAAAACCATCCATTGCATTAGGGTTTAGGTAAATTCTTGATAACACATCATTTAACTACTCCTCAGGAAAAGAAACAGAAATTTGAGGTGAGCTAAAAACTAATGAAATACAAAGCATAATCTATTTACTCCTTTGCTGCCACATGGGAACAAGGAGGAGGAAACTGGAAGAAGCGGTAAGAGAGAATCATGATTCCATTTACAAACTGCTGCTGTTCTACTAAGCAGTCATTTCTACCAGAAAAGAATACTTTAATAGCTGTTTTACCAGATGTCTCCTGAACAACAGAATTCCGTTTCAGAGACAAAACATCTATTCTGCCAAAGAGTAAATGAACAGAGCTCCCCATGAAAGATGAAACTCAAACTGTTTTCTTTTATACTTCAGCAACAACTCCATATGATGGTAATAAAGCCAGCTAATCGACAAAGTCTATTCCAACCAGTTGAACTCTATCTTTCAAAAGAGACTCACTCCCTGTGTCCAGTGCTTACTTGATTTATGATGCCTGTGTGATAGCGCTTTCTATTATGTAGCTTTTAGGCCTTCTTCTTAGAGAGCAGACATCAGTCCTTTAGAGACTTTTTCTCCCTTCCTTAGAAACAGTTCATTTAATAAACCATTTGTTAGTAGCCCTATCATTGCCTTGTACCCCCAGTGCCTGGCACAGACTTATCTATTCGATGTAGGGAGGTTTCCTGTGGATTTTAAATGTCACTTATGAATGCCTACCGAAATGTGGCAAATGCCCGCAAAATCTAATACCATTTGAGTCAAGACTGCATTGATAGATGCAACAAGTGGGTGCCTGGCTTTATATAAAATATGACTTGGCAAGAAAAGTATTAAGACATGCAACAACATGGGTGCATGATTATTTCTACAAAACTTCCAGAAGACATAAACCGACAGAAACTCAAGAGCAGGGTAGCATGTGCCTAGAGTTGGGGTTGGGCAGGGAAGGGAACCGAGATGATGGTCGAGAGTACGGTGTTGCCTTCTGGGATAATGACAATGTTCTGAAATTGCTATCATGGAGGCATGTTTATGTGTAGAGACTAAAGCCAACAGCCTGTATATTTGATACCCACGAATATTATGTCCTAGGAACTTTATCTCAGTCGAGCTCTTCAGACGAAATAAAGAACTAAATTACTAAACCACCAGGCTGTCTCACCAAACTGGTTCATGGCTGGAAGTGATCATTTTCTTTCTCCTTCTAACAATCAACTGATAATGGAAATGGTTTCTTTGCATTTTTTTCTAACATATTTCTGTACCAAATGGTTCAGCAGCTCTCAGTCTGAAACCCTCAAAAATGGGAGGCACATGCCTACCTGTCTAATTCAGCATTTCCAAGAGCAGATCCTCAAGATTTGGGTATCCACTTCCTGCATCTGAGAGTTGAAGGTGGTAACCAGGACACTTGGATCGGAATAGGAAGTTGTAAACAGGTGACCAAAGCAGAAAAGTTTCTTTCTTTTATTTCCTAGCATTCTGAAAACATGCTTGCCATAAATCCCTGGAAGGAGTCTCTCATTGGAATTTTTTAACTTCATGTTAATCACGAGACACTAATTGGAAAACCTGTCAGTGGCTCTGATGGTGGTGATTCTGGTTCTCATAGAGGTGAAAGGGAAAGAAACCTGTATCAAAAGTGGAGTATGGAAGTTGCAAGTCATATGATCTACAAATTGTTCAGTGTTTTATTCCAGTCCCATTTGAGTCACAAGGTGCTAAAGTCACTTTGAAAAAAAAATCTTTTGAAAGTTACTTTCAGATGCTTAAAATGATCATAGAATTGAAACGAAGACTTGGAGAAAAGTCTTGAAAGAAGTTTCAAGGATAAGGAAACTGTTGAATTTACAAATTCACTTCTTCAAACTGACTCCACCCACTGTGACTAAGAAACTCTTTCTTGTCTCCCTACACTCCTGAAGCGTATCTATGTGGGCACATACTCAAGCCACTGAATCTTAAAGACACTGTCTTCGCAAGGGAATGAGAAAATTCTTTGCAACTTTGTGTCATGCTTTATGGTTCTATCATCACAAGGAGGGTTTTGGTTGCTAGATGAGCAGATATTTCTGCTATAGTCAGTTGTTCTATCGTAAGGAGGATCTACTCACTCAGAATCATGTCATTCAGAAGTGGTTTGGGCCATTGATTCAAGCAAATATCTTCAGATGACTAAAGAATATGTTATTTTCTGAGGTTCAGAAATATATTTACATTTGACAAGCTTCCCTTTTCCCATGAGACAACAACTTAGAATCACAACAATAAACACAGGAATCTATATAATATTAGAGAAGTGTGGGCACCAGGCCAGATGACTCATGTCCCGAATTCGGAACTCTGGTTCTCCAGCTTGACTCCTCCAAATCCTTTCATTTCAGTAAAATGAAAAGTGTTCAACCTATAAGAAGGAATCCAATAAAGTGCCATCATGACACAAGTCCTTGGATACAGAAAGCACCTTGCTAGTGTAACAGCAGAGTAATGCTTTAGAAAGAAGAACATAACCTCTGGGTATGAATCAAGGAGGCAAGAATGTGCCTTAAGATTCTTTGTGCCTCTGCCTCCACCTACCAAACATGCTTCCGGAGAGTGTTGGACTCTGGAGAGTGTTGGAGCCATCCAGTTGATTGAACTTGTACTTTGGTGAGTTTGTCTGGTCACGATTCTCTTTGGACACTGACTTGAAGTAGGCAAGGTGAGGCCCCACAGATTCGTCCTTCATAATCCTCACACCATTTTTGAACTTTACTATGTTTTCCACATTGCTGCCCACATAGTTGGTATTTGCACACTATATACTCTCTGGCTCCCCAGTTGTATCCAGCTGCCTGCTGGACAAAGTGCTGACTCACCTAATGGTCCAGTAGCTCAGACTCAAGAGTCCTACCTCATTTCTCAAGTATGTGTGTGTGGGGGGGGGGAGGGGGTTAAGGGGTGGCGGTGGGCAGATGATGATCAACCCTCAAATCGTGATGGTAAAAGAATTTTCCCCAAATAGTGTATGAAATGAGAATGCAAAAGAGCTTAGGTTTATCCAACTTCTCCTAGGGGCTAGAAAGAAGCTGATACTCCTGGTGTACAAGGAGGAACAGAATAGTAAAACACTCTCTGAGGTGCAAATAGGGCCCAAAGAAACAGGGAAAGCCAAAGAGTAAGCTTCTGGGTTTCTGAAACGTAAGCAGATGTGAGCATACACATATTCCATATTTAGAATCCACTTTTCTAAGTGACCAGACATTCACCAACAGGGTTTACTTTTCAGTCATGCCACATGCCAGTGTCTATTGAAATTAGGTCAGGGCTGCTAAGTGCAGCACTGATATACCAGCCCTGATGGGGCTGTTTCTGCTGCCCATTGGAAGTTTCTCGTCTAAACTTCTCCTGAATACGGAAAATGAGACCGCAACAAAATGATCCAATGATCTGAGTTATATTGCCTTCAGGCCCCTTCACTGGCCACTGACAAAGGCAGTTTCCTCACCCCCTTTCCTGTCTCCCACACTGAGGCTGAGTCTTGAGGTAAGAAACCAAGGCTGGACATCAGCCCTATCCTAGGTAGCCTCAGGTGCCATGACCAAGCTGAGCTGTCATCCTGCAGGCTTCTAGTTTGTGTGGGACATGCAGCTCCCCTGCGATCAACTCCACTGAGACACTCAAACTAACAACCAGACAAAACTTACCCTCCACGTAATTTTTCAGGGAGTCTCAGTGTGGAGTATAATAGCAAACTAACAGAGAAAGGCTGTTAGACATTTGTTCGTCAGGGTCTAGAGGCAGGGAAATCCCAGGACAAGGTGCTGGAGGATGCAGTTCTTGGTGAGGGCTCTTCTTGGTTCCCAGGAAGGTGTCATCCTGGGTACCTTCAAGAGCTGACAGAGTGCGAAGCCATCCTTTTGCTGAAACATCAATACCATCACAAGAATGCCACTGTCACATCTCATCTCACTAAAATCTCTCCCCAAACCATTCCATCTGCAAATACCACTACAATGGGAATCAGAGCTTCACTCTACAACCAGGTTTATGCCAAATGTTCTCCTCAGAGAACTATGCACAGTAAGAAAATGTGCACTCAAGTCACTGCATACTCATCAAGTGTATGTACACAGAAGTGTGTATATAGGTATAACATATGGAATGCATTGTTTTAGACAAATACATACATATATGTCTACAGACTTAAACACATGTCTGTCTATATATATATGGATATGCGGATATGACACACATAAAAGTGTATATATAAAAAGATATGTAATTATATTTTACAGATGATAGATATTTTATAACAAATAAATTATACACATAGAATTTATTATGTTTTATTATGAAATGTAATATTTGCATATATATAATATATAGACACATAATGTACACATTTCTATTATTTATTTATATATTAATTATATATAAACATACATATTTTATATATATTTAAATGACATAATATTCTAAATGTTCATATTTACTTATACATTGAACTATAAATAATATATTATATTTTACATAAGAATATTTATACCATATAATAATTACATATTCTATATTTCAAATAAATCTATAAATACACACTTATTTGTGTATATGTAAACATATATGACATTTCTGTTTCTTTTTCTGACAGTAGTCTATTAAAGTTTAAGAGGCAGTAAGGTGAAACTGAGAGTTTTCAATTGCTGATACTTTCTAGGAAGATAAAGTTTTTATCTTCTGTATTTTGTTAAGTTGCAGCTGGGTCTGTGTGGCACAGGATGTCTGAACTTGGGAAAGAGCAACCACCACATCCTGAATGACAGCTAGAAAGGAAATGACTCAAGTGGAAGGTTTTCTTTCCTGCAAGTATCCCCTTCTGTGCCTTCTCCTGAATCTCACCTTTGGTCTTGCAGACTTTTCTTCAAGTCACAACACAGGAGACACAGCAGATGTTAATCAGTGATAAAACTGTATCTCAGCAGGCTTCACTTCAGAACCAAAAGCACAACTGTGCTATACAGGTAGCTGTGACTTGAGTCTTTACAATCTGAGACATATAATTGTCCCCCCCGCAACCCACAAAAACTCGGAGAAAGGAAGTTTCTAAATTGGCATTTCTAAAAGACAACTGTGCTGAATATGAATGAGAGCCATCACATTTAATCAAAAAATTATTGTTCTTATATGAATTTTAGAGCCACCAACTGATAGTTCAATTGCTATGTTTCTTTTATTTATTTATTTATTTTGCTTTTTGGGTCACACCCGGTGATACTCAGGAATTACTCCTGGCTCATGAACTCAGAAATTACTCCTGGCAGTGTTCAGGGGACTATATGGGATGCTGGGAATCGAACCCGTGTCGGCCATGTTGGCTGCGTGTAGGGCAAACATCCTGCCTGCTGTGCTATCGCTCCAGCCCCCCTCAATTGCTATGTTTCAATGAAATGTTGCGTTCACATTTTAAGTAAAAAAATAACTATGAAACGTTAATTTCCCCCTTACACTGAAGTCATGTAATCAAATGTTGACTGAATTGAGAGTGTTTCCAGTGGGTTCCACTGAGTTTCAGAGGATGGTTTTCTATGAGGAACTCACCTGTGGTGTAGGACCACCCACACAGAATTTGGGAAACTAGTCCTATGAGTCTGGAAACTAGCGCAAGCCTTCCAGCAACAAGCACTGCATTAAGCATAAGAAAGCAGGTCTGACTGAAAACGTCCTCAAATGCATGTGCCTTAGAAAAAATGTTGAAACTGACTGATACCCAGGGATAGGTTGGAAGGCCATGGAACAATGATTGTGTTTGCCCACAGGCTTCATGGTTCTTAGGCCTGAGCAACTTTCACCGAATTACACCTCTCCCTCAGCAGAGGTGAGATCTTGGCATTCCTATGGGTCTGGTTTGTGGGAGAATCCAGATAGGCACTGTTTACCGAATAAACATCAATTCAGTGTGGCATGTGGGGGATCAAGTCTCTGCATCCAAGGAAGGAAACTAGCTCTCTGGAGTCAAACCTCTCCAATGTGCTTTTCTCAGATGGTTACATCCAAAATTCAGAATCGTCTCTCTTGATATCTTATGTTTCGTAGCAAAATCAGCTCTAGTTAGGTTAGGAAAAGAAATGAAGTTGAGAAATCTGGGTTCAGACTCGGGCTCTGCTGTTCACCCCACACTGGCTCATTTCCTTCCGGTGTAAGAGCACGTTCTTGCCTATACCACATGGAACAGGTTTGTATTGTCCACATTCACTTCAAGAACTTTTCGGATTTCCTTTACCAAGATCATGGTGAATAAACTCATCTTTATTTGACCCATTTTGTAACCTTGTAACATTTGGTATTTCTTAAGAATGACTGCTTTAATTAGTAGTCTTATGGACTGATGTTCATAGGCTGGATATTCATAGTCTTATGGACTGATGTTCATAGTCTTATGGACTGATGTTCATGGGCTGGAGCGATAGCACAGCGGTAGGGCGTTTGCCTTGCACGCAGCCAACATGGCCGACCCGAGTTTGATTCCTCCGCCCCTCTCGGAGAGCCCGGCAAGCTCCCCAGAGTATCTTGTTTGTACGGCAGAGCCTGGCAAGCTCCTCATGACGTATTCGATATGTCAGACACAGTAACAAAAAAGTCTCCAATGGAGACGTTACTGGGCCCGCTCGAGCAAATCGATGATCAACGGGAGGGCCTTTTTACCTTGACTTACTGATGTTCAGAATACCTCAAATTCACATGCTTTCATTTCATGCTCACAGAGCTTTCATTTCCCATTGGATGGCAGTATGAAGATATGGACCCTTTGAGAAAGCGTTAGCATTAGCTTGGCATAAGGCACTCTGAAGAGTTGGATCCTCTGAGGAGACCAGTGGCCTCATCAAAAGAGCCCAATGATATCTCTCTTACCACCACCTCCATCTTCCTCTCCACTCTGCTTTCACCCATACTCTCTTCTATGGAAGAGAACAGCAAGAGGATGGCTCGAACTAGAAATTAGCTGGAATTCCAACCATACTTTTTCACCATCACTAGAACTAAGAGAAAAAATTGTTGCTAAAGTCACTCAACTTTTGGTGTTTTCGTCATGGTAAGGGAAGCTAAATTAAACAGTATTCAACGGATAATCAGGTAAATGTTCTTATACTCAACAAATGGAAATTCCTTTGTACTGTTTTATATCTACTTACACTTAGCAAGATCTACTTTATACAAAGTTTTCTTATAATTTATTCCTTCCTATCACTTTTGATATGTATCATCTACGGATTATGACCCCATTTTACAGGGAGGGAACCAATCAGAAGTTCAGAAGTCAGTGAACGGAGGAGTTTCTAGGAATGTGAACTACATTGGAGGCATGGGCAATGCCACTGGACAAGTAGACAGGATGGTTTTCATACAATTAGTGTTTGACTGAATGATTCTTGAAGTTCTATAGAATTACCTTGTCATAGAAGAAAAGATGTGATTGTGGTCAATGTAGCTTTTCAGTGCACTTTGTTCTGCACTGTATTTTAGTTTAGTATTTGACAACAGAAGACACTGTGACCAAAGGTTCTTTTCAGGATTACAGAGTAACAGAGCTAACATTGAAATCCAAATAAACTAATCGATTAGAGTGGTCTGGCCAGTACACCTCTGGTGGAAATCATTCATTAAGAAATACATTTTGGGGGCTAGAGAGGTTAGGTACTTGCCTCACATGTGGCCCTCTTCGATCCCTGGCACCACAGAGGGTGCCCAGAACACTGCCAGGAGTTATCCCTGAGCACAGAGTCCGGAGTATGCCCTGGGAGCTACAAGGTGTGGCCCCCAAAGACATCATACATCATTTCCCAAAATACTTGTAGATATATGAAACCCAAAGAAGTTATAAAACACAATTTACCCTTACTAATGGACTAATAGTTTATTTGGCTGCAACTGGCAATGTAAACAATGATGACACAAGGCTTAGTGCTGAGTAATTACCATTCTAACTCTTGTAGAGTTTTTTCCAAGTATATGTCATGACTCAATACAACCCCATACCCAAAAGTAAAGCTCTTACAGGAAAGCTGGCTCCAAGGCCTATTCTTCATGCTTTGCATGCTGGGGACCTGAGTAGGTATTGACACCACATGAGTCCCAGAGTGCCACCACCCCCAATACTCCCTTCTCACTCCCTCTCTACGCGTACCAAACAGGAAGTAGTCACTGAGTATCTCTAGATGGGACCCAAAATAAAATTAAAAAACGTATGACGAAACATTAAAGGAGACCAAGTCTGTTGAGTATTTGGGATACAGGGAGATTGTGAACCATAGTCATGTGATTTGTTTGGAAATAATCCCACAGCTAGACATGGGACTATGGGGGGTGTGTGATTCAACAGGTATGCCCATTCATACTAAAAACCAAGATACCTTCGTTGGAAAAACATTGTGAAAAGCAAAAGTTCTAGAACCTCACTCTCATAAACCCCAAGTGGGTAATAAAGTGTAGGAAGACCAGTTCACAGAACCTACTTCCTCTTTTCAAAAGGAAAAGACTGAAATGGTCAAGTGAAAATCCATTAGGGTGATGGGTAGGGCAAAGGGTGGAATCTCAGGACAATGGTTGTGATGACTACAAAGAATCTGGGGGGAGGGCAAAGAGTAACCCTTGATTTACTGTTTAAGTACCAATTGAGAAATGATCAAGCTCTTAGATGCTTTTCCTTTTGCTAGAATGCTGAATTACCCAGTGAAACAAGGAGACACATCTTGGATTCAAATTCTCTCTCTCTCTCTCTCTCTCTCTCTCTCTCTCTCTCTCTTTTTCTCTTAGTGATCTCCCTCTACCCCATCTCCCTCTCCCTCCCTTTCTCCCTGACAAGTGACCAGGAAGGACCCTAGGTGCTTTCAATATATACTGGAGTCCATTCCTCACCCACTTCACCTATGCTCACAGTGGGCTCTGGGGCAAGGTCGAGGTCCAAGGTCAGGAGTCAGTGAACACCTTCCCACTCGCCTCCACTCGCACTCCCCTACAACTGACCTCTCACCCTTGCACACTCCCGGTGGCAACCTGGTACAGACTTACAGAAAGAGGCAGTGGGGGTCACTCCTTAGGGCTGGGGCGCTAAGGTCCCGCGGGAAGAAACAGACCCCCTCCTCCCCCTGTTCCACACTGATTTCAATTTGTTTCTGCAGAAACCAGGAGGGCATTGGCAGGACACACAAATCAAAAGGCTTTTTAATTAAAAAAAAATAGAATAAAAGAAAAGGGCGGGGAGCAACTGTGACTACATCTTGGGGGTGAGGAGGGGCAGAGCAGAGAGAGCCACATCCCCTGGGCCCGCCCACAACCCCGAGCACTTGTTCGGGCAACAGGATCTGCTGGTGGGCATCGGCGCTGCGAAGTGGCCCAGCCACAAGCTGCTGGCCGCCTGCTGTGACAGGCCACCCATGCCCACCTCGACAGCCCCGCCCCGGCCCCAACTGGACCTGCCCGCAGCCCCCATACTCCCGGACCTTCGACCCCCACCGCCTCCCCCAGGATTCTGCAATAGGCGAGGGGACCCGGTGGTCTCCTACCGTCCTCTGCGGCCCCTGTCGCTGGCCAATGGCCTGGGCCACCACCACGGGGACCCGCGCCCAAGGGCGCCGAGCGCCGGGGGGTCCCCAATGGGGGGCCCCCCGGCCGAGCACGGGTGCCCGGGCGGACGGAGGGAGGAGCCGAGCGGGCTGGGCGGAAGATCAGAAAAGACCCGGTCACAGTCGGTAGCAGCAGCTGCGTCGAGCGGCGGCGAGGACAATGGGGACCGAGCGACCCGGAGAGGGCGGCGCGGCGGGGCGTGAGGGTGGGAAATGAGGGAACGTTCGGGGCTCGCGCCGCGGCCGGCCGAACTCCGGGGATTTAAACCCCGCAGCCGCAGGCGCGCGCAGGGCACGAGCCGCCCCCTCCCCCCGCGGCCCGTGCTCCGCGTCCTCCTGCCCTGGGGGCCTCGGGCGGGCCCAGATGCTCCCCGCGTTCCCGCCAGGCTCTCCTGCCACGGGCACAATGCGGCCAGGCTAGAGGCTCGCGACGCAGCGCGGCCTCCGAGCGGCCCAGGCGCTCTGATCCACTGGCGTCCGGGCGCAGGGGTTGGAGCAGCGGGCCCGCGGCTCGCCTCCCGTCGGGGCAATGCTCTGGCCTTTAAAGGTCAGCAGGAAGGCGGGAGGGGCAGGCCTGGCTGGGACCTTGGGCTGGCGCTCCCCACCTCCCGCATCTCGCGCTGGTGGCGCACTCGGTGTCCCGCGCGCCTGTGCGGCCTACGTCACGGGCGTTGACCGCCGACCGCTGGCGATGGCTCCTTGGAGACCGCCCGGAGCCTGAGCGCCACCTCCGAGGCCCTGGGCTGCGACCGCCATGCCAGGCTGCTGCTCCTTGGCCCGCGCGTGGGGCCCAGCTGGACGCTGAGCGTGTGTGGGGGCGCTCGGAGCAGGTGAGGGGCGGGCGTGGGGGGGTCCCTGCCAGCACGTGGGAACCAGCTGGACGCTGAGCGTGTGGGCGGGCACCCGGAGCAGGTAAGGCGCGGAAGAAAGAAAAAAGAACGAAAGAAAGAAAAAAGGGAATGAGGGAAGGATGGAGGGAGGGAGGTAAGGAAGGAAGAAAAAAGGATGAAGGAAGGAAGGAAGGACCTAACACTCAGACCCTCCTATGAAATGCGCGCCCTGAAAGGGCAGAATGCAGATTCCATAGCATGCTGTTGCTGCCACCTACAGGCCATATGTAAAAGGTCAGAATGCTGCTTGAGAGGATAGTGTTAAGGTGAGCTATTTAAGAGACCATTTCTTTTCTCGTTCCTTATGCTAAGTGATATAAGCCGGAGAGAAAAGGATAAACATCATATGACTCTTAAGTGTGTAAGATATTGCAAGTAAACACAGATGAACTAATGAAACAAAATCAGCTTTAGGACTCTGAGTAAAGTAGAGGCCCTCCCGTTGATCATCGATTTGCTCGAGTGGGCCCAGTAACGTCTCCATTGGAGACTTTGCTGTTACTGTGTCTGGCATATCGAATACTCTCGGTAGCTTGCCTGGCTCTCCGAGAGGGGCGGAGGAATCGAACTCGGGTCGGCCATGTTGGCTGCGTGCAAGGCAGACGCCCTACCCGCTGTGCTACCGCTCCAGCCCTAAAAAAAGGCTTTTTAATAAAAGGTTTTTGAAAAAAGAAAGAAAATGAAAGAAAAGGGCAGGAAGCAACTGTGACTACGTCTTGTGGGTGTGGACTGGGCAGGGCAGAGATAGCAACATCCCCCCCCCCACAACCACAAGCACTTGCTAGCGCCACTGGAGCCGCTGGTCGATGGCGCCGCCACATGGCCAGCCCACAAGCTGCTGGCGGGCTGCTGTGACAGGCCACACACGCCCACCTCGACAGCCCTGCCCCGCCCCGCCCCCAAGGGTCCTTGCCTGCAGCCTCCCGCATCCCCAGACCTAGACCCTGGCTGCCTCCCCCAGGATTCTGCAGCATAGGCGGGGGGATCCGGTGGTCGCCTCCCGTCCTCTGTGGGCCCTGTCGCTGGCCTGGGCCACCACCGCGGGGACCCGCGCCCAGGGGCGCCGGGGGGGGGGGTCCCGAAGTCCCCCCCCGCCCCCCCCACACCCCCGGTCGAACTCCCGGCGCCCGGGCGGACTAATGGAGGAGCCGAGCGGGCTGGGAGAAAGAGCAGAGAAGACGCGGTCGGCAGCAGCTGCGTCAGGCAGCAGCGAGGACAGCGGGGACCGAGCGACCCGGAGAGGGCGGCGCGGCGGGGCGTGAGGGTGGGGAAGGAGGGAACGTTCGGGAATGTTCGGGGGTCGCGGAGAGGCAGAACTCCGCGGATTTAAAGCTCTCAGGGGCTGGTTAGCAAGAGCTCAAGCCCCTCCTCACTCCCTCCCCCCCAGGGGGCCTCGGGCAGCCCCGCCAGGGTCTCCTGCTGCAGGCACATCTGGGCCAGGCCAGAGGCTCGTCGCCCCTAGCAGTCAGGCGTAGGGGTCGAAGCAGCAGGCCAGGCTCGCCTCCCCTCGGGGCAACAGACACACACCACACACAAAGGGAGCTCTTGGGGATGTATTCTACCTTGGGCTGCTGTAGACACAGAGACAGAAGAAAGCATATACAAAGGCAGTTGCTACCTTGGAAAAGGGGTGGCACTATGTTTACAATCCTTCGCCCTGACTTTCTGTGGCTATAAAGCTTTCCTCTATCCCAACCCCCATTCTTTTGGTTGGTTTTCAGTGTTCAGGGGTCACTCCTCGTGATCCTCAGAGGACCAAATACAGGTGCTGGGGGTCCAAGTACGAACCCTCCACGTGCAAGGAAAGCATCTTGCCCTGTACTAGCTCTTGGGCCCACATCCATCTTAAAGAGTTTCCAACTTATACTTCAGAGCAAAGCGTCAGATTGCTTCAGCCTGAGCCTAGCTGCCCTAAGTGAGTAGCTCTCAGATACTTTTCACTTCTCTGAAGCTGATCTATCCAAATATGGGCAACCTAAAGGAGGCAACATCTCTAATAGCACGGGAACACAGAGCCTTGAAGCATCCTCTTCAGCCTGCTACTTAGAACTGAACTGGCAAAAACCACTGTCCAGATTGGTTGTGTATTTGAGGAGCTTTAGTGATGGGAAATCTTTGCTTTTTGGTTCTCTGGGCGGAGCAGGCTGGCACTTCAGCTGAGCCCAAGTCCCTTTCTCTCTGGCTTCCTTCTTTTTGGGACAATTTTCCTTCCCGTTAGAGACAGTTGGCTAGTCTCTTCGAGTGCTCAATATGCTCACGAGGAACAGTCATTCTCTTGGCAAGAATCTTGTGCCTGACTTGTTGGTTTATGACAATCTTAGCACAAAATATACTTAGCAGAAAATATAAAATATCCAAAAGGTTAGAGAGCCAGAGAGGGCGAGAGAGAGAGAGAGAGAGAGAGAGAGAGAGAGAGAGAGAGAGAGAGAGTTCAGAAAAGCACCTACCAAAGAGGCAGCAAGGGGAGGGGGTAAGGGGTGTTGGGCAGGAACCTGGGGACTCTGGTGCTGGAAATGTACACTGCTGGAGGGATGGGTGCTAGAATATTGTATGACTGGAATTCAATTATGAACGGCTCTGTAATGCTCCAAAAATGAAAAAACTTAAAAATTTTAAAAAATAAACTGGAAGCTAGAATGTTTTTATGACTGTTACAAAAACCCCTTGATGTCATGTTACCTATTAATAAATTGATTTCACATGTAGGAACATGACTGACTCGGTCCTTTTTGTGATCGATTCTAACTTCTGGTTAGAATCAAGTTAGAATCTGGTTAGAAACCAAGATGTTTCTGGTAACTGCATGCAAACAGATAGCTGGGACTCACTTGAACAGACTTTGCACTATACTGATAGTTTTTTATTTTATTTTTGCACAAATCACTTGCAGTTAAACTCTTCTTAAGTTTTGTTGTGTATAACCTTAGGATTTTGTACAAAATTTAAGAATTCACATTCTAAACCTGGTGAAGAACAGTAAAATTAACTTTCAAGACATGTGGTTTAAATTCCTTAAAGATGAGAGAAAATCTGACATCTCAAAACAGAAAAAAAACCTTACAGTATCACAGCTGGGTAAGCACAGCATGTATACCTTGGATTATATTTAGGATTGACAAGTCATCATATACTCTGGCCAAACCAGATGAGAAAACCTAATACCAATCTTCAGTTCTTTTGAGAGGTGCTTCATTGCAAACCTCTACTTCAGAGTTGTCAAGGAGCAGAGCCGGCTCACTTCCTATTCCTAAATTGCACTCACTAGGGATGGGCAGAGTGTGCCATTTCACCATACTTCCTGAGTTGGATATGTTTATTCCAGGACCTTTCTCTCTCCTGGCTCTGGTGCATTCCAACCCTGCTGGGAGGTGGGAACGTAAAGCAGGTCTACAGAAGCTCCTGCTGAGTTCAAATCTAAAAGTTCAAAACTGCTAAAAGATGCCTCTGATTCTGCATTTTTCATCTCTAGCTCAACTGTGGATCAAACTCTGGTACCCTAAGTCTAAGTGCGAGGAACGCCAACAAGGCCGACGTTGGGAGTTCTTTGAGAAAGGCAGTCCAGATTCTGTGGTTCTTCCTTCCCAACCTTTGCCTCTATTAGAAGGGATGTTAGCAGGCTAGAGAGGATGCTGTGTACGCAGGAGCCTCAGTTTCAATCACTGGCACCACAGGATTGTCCTGCATGGGATGGCATTAATGGGGCGCAGCAAGAATCGTAAAGGTTCAAAAGAGTGGAGTTTTCAGTGGCTCCCCAACCCCAGCCCACCCCACTCACCCAAGCAATATCTCTTCCTTAGGCAAATGCTTCTTGTGGCAAACTTTAGTTTTCAAGTTTAATGAGCTTCCTTTAGAAAATCTTGCCAGCGTTAAGAAGGTAGGTAGACTGCGTGAAAGTTTTTGTATCAGGATGTTTGCTTTGAGAATCATGCTATGCATACTTCTGTTATAGGCTTTTGGGCTGTGTGCAAGGCAAATGCTTTCCCTGCTGTGTTCTCTCTTAGACTTCCTGGTGGCTTTAAAAAAACTCAATGCTGACCTGATAAAGTGTGATTTCTTTCTTTTTTTCTTTTTTCTTTTTGGTTTTGGGCCACATGCAGCCTTGCCCAGGGCTTACACTTGACAGGACGTGGGAGACCATCTAAATGTGATTGGGATTGAATCCTCCTAGGCTGAGTGTAAGGCAAGTGCCCTAATAGTTGTATTATCTCTCTAGCTCCTGATGTTTTTCTAGAACCCTTCAGGCTTACAGTTTATTCTGACATTGTTACGCGAGGGAATCCCATTGTATTTCTCCTGAGCAACACAGAACATAGTGAATTAAGGGAGAACCTTTCGTACCTGGAAAACGGAGGCCACCACAAAAAGTGGCTCGCCATAAATCTGTACATCAGTGCCGGCATTTAATTTTTCTTTTAATTCCCTGTACGCCTTCACACTTGCGGATTGATGAAATATGCCTTCTGTCAAGGGCCCCCTCTCATAAAGGAGCCGTAGTATGTTCTGTAGGGAGGAAAAGCAGAATGGTGCTTCATATCGGGGCATCACTAGGGAACTGCCAGGTGGACGAAAGCCCATGTGTTTTCTGGTAGTTCATCATTCTATATATTCATGCTATTATAGTCAACATCCCACCAAGACATTTTACTACAGACGCTTGTTTTAAGTGTCATCTGTTTGTTCGGCGAACCAATAGTCACTTAAAAGCCAAATTTCTCTGCTAACTTTTCTCCTCCTCAGTATTTTCCTGTTCCTTTCTAACACAGACTTCCCCATTCTCCTCCCTGATTCCAAATATAAAAATATTTCTGCCAAATTTCTCCACTTGCTTTTCTTTTTTCTGTTTCATATTTCATTCCACTTGTGCCGTGCCTGCTCGAGCAAATCGATGAACAATGGGAGGACAGTGCCACAGTGCCACAGACAGTGTGTGTTTACTTCCTGCTGCAAAAAGCTCAACACTCTCCTCTGGTGGAAGCTTTCTCTACTTCATTCCCTCGGAATACCGTTTGTATTTCTCTTTCCTGCTCTGTCCTCTGCTTGAAGGAAGAGACAAGCACCCATGGGACTCTGGAACCTAGTTATGGCAATACCTGATACTGGAACCCCAGCATTGTAATCTAAAGTAGGACGAGAACTACTCCCTAAATCTGTGCTAAAAAGTGGCTCGACTAGTGTTTCATACATTGCAATGGCACATACCATATTCATCTAAGGAGGAAACTCAAGTACTGGAGCCTATCTTCTGAGCTACTCTATTGATGAATGGTAACCAATTGTGCCAAGAATCAAAATACTTATAAAGCCCATGAAAGAGTCTTCTCCAAACTAGTCTCTGCTTCTAACGTGAAACTGACTTTCAGAATACTTTTTGAGTTCAAGGAACAGGGTGTGGAGAAGTTGTGGACTCTCTATTTAAAAGCAAATTCTAATTGATCTGAGCAGGCTTATGTGATGTTTCCTAACACTAGTAGACTAGATGACCAAAACCTTTCTAGAATTCTGCTAGAGGTCAATTGAGTTTTGTATCCTTTAAGTTACTGATGATGATATTGGCAGGCATGTGGTTATCTATTGTCCTTCTATTTGGGAAGAGTCTTCCATCAAAGCTACGTTAGATCATTCCAGGTAGCTCTCAGCTCAATTCCAGATTTGTTTGAAGAAAAAAAAAAAAAACTCAGGGTTCTGATCCAAAAAGAGTCACTTTAAAATAAAAGTGATTTCAGTCCAATTAGAATATGTTCTGGTGGATCAGCCCATTCAAAATTTTAGAATTCTTAGAGCAACCTCTCAAACTCACATCACTGATAAATAAGGAGGAGCACACCACATTGGATGGGATGGAAAGTACAAGGCAACCAATCTTTATGAACAAGATATCATGACTTAAGACTTAACCTGTAACAGCATGTTAATAATCTCTTCTACAAGGGCCTAAGGGCTCCATGATGAGCTATGATAATCTTCACACACTTTCTTCTACAGGAACATCTTTTGACTGTTTGTAGCAAATTATTGATAACAAGCCATAGAAAATCAATAACTCAGGCTCTGATCTAGGGGCAGGCTTCAGGGGTGGTTGGAAGAATTGGAAAGAATGGTGGTGGGAAGGTACAATAGCAGTGGGATCGTTGTTAGAATATGTAATGTAACAAATTATCCCAAACAACTTTATTGAAAAGTAAATTGAAAACATAAAAAAGTCCACTACAACTCTCCCTTCTTAAGTCACAGAAAAAAATGTTGAGTAATCAGCCTTTTGTTTTTGCCAATTCAACTGTTGGTCAGTCTGTCTAGTTCATTTTATATATTCAAATAACATCTGTCTTGCTGCTAGATACTAAATAAAGCTGTCTTGCTTTTAAAACTGTGACTGACGTGACTGAAAGTTTTCACAAAGTCTTGACTACTTCCTTGAAGTGGGGAAAAGAGTATTGTTTGTGGTAATTTATGTATTCAACCACCTGTGAGACAAGATTTCTCAGAATAAATCTCAGTTGGAAAAAAAGCAAATGAAATATGGATGGTCTCAGCAGAGTTCCTGAGACATTTCCTAATATGCATATCTGTCTATTTGTATGTATCATTTGGCATGTGATGTTCAAGTTTCCTGAAAAGCACTGTTACCTCAAATTTTTTAGAGGCTGGAGAGATCGTACAGCAGGTAGGGCTTTTGTCTTGCACACACATGGCCAACCCACATTCAGTACCTGAGGGCAGAGTCAGGAGTGGCCAAAAGAAATCAGGAAAATAGGGTGAGGGTGTGTGCAGTAGATATATAAGAGAGTTACTTCTGGGTCCCTCAGTCGGTTCACATTGACAAAAGACAACCATGGAAATTCAGCATGGACTTTTCACTATCCCAATGATTCTTTTGTTTTTATTGCAAATACAGACACCTGGTTTGTATTCATAACAGGAAAATTAAACCAGATCAATCTCCTTTTCAGACTAAAGACTTCAAAGCTCACACTTGGGACCCCCTCCATTTAATGTCACTTTATCATCTAGAGTTCTTTTTCTTGATGGCATAGGTAGGAGATGGCTATGTTTCTAGGGAATGCATGTTAGATGAATGGACCCAAAAGAGAGTTCTATGGAAATCATCTGACCCAGGATGCAGGTAGGGGATGACCCTTCCAAACTACCTCTTTTGAATATGGGACTATTTTGAGAAACACACAGTACAATGTCCCATGGTAGAAAGGCATTGCACACCTGCATCGCTCAATGGAGCCTCCAACGCCGTAATGTGCCTACAGTTTAAGAGCAATGAATAATGTAGAAAGACAAGAATTTCCGTAATGACCACCTCCTAAAATGGTCTTTGCTTTAGGATAATTCAAAAACCACCTCATCCGACTGCAAGTGTGGATCTCGGTACTGTTTTCAGGAACGAAACCTTTGGCATCAAAACGCAGCAGGACTGTGCAGAGGAGCAGCTACTCACCATTTTTGGTCAATGCAGGAGTCCTGGGGGTGGGTTTCAGAATAAACTGGCATCTTGACCTTGGATGAAGGTGTGCTCTTGTTAAGAGTGGTGGCTGGATGAAAGCTATGTCCTCAGTCGTCGGTACCACGATGCCAAGGTTGCTTCTGACATGGCTCATTTGGATATTGTATGGTATCTCGTGACCTACACAGAGAAAAACCACAATGGAGACTTAAGGCTGAGTGGTCCTGGCGCTGGTGCTGCACACTGCAACGGGATAGGATCTATTCCTAGCCCTCTGTCTACCCATCCCTAGGTCTACTCACAGAGGGACTCCGCCAAAGCCATTTTAAGTGGGCAAGGGAAAGAAGGGCAAAGAGAAAGACAATGTTGCTTGGAATGCACGTTTCCTGTGTTGGCATAGAAATACAGTATTTCCAGGCAGTCCTGTTTCTCCTTTGATGTTAAGCTATATCAACTCTTCAGAAAATTCTTGGGATCTCTCGATCTCCAATCTATGATTTAGTAGACCTTACCTACTTACAATGTGGGGGTCAAACTAGCAAACCTTAATGGGTAGCCTAATCTTATAAGGAAAAAGAATTCAAGATCTGTATAGGAAAGACAAATGTGTAGGCGAAAGTAAATAATACATACTGCTGACAGATTTTTTTTTAAAAGTTTGGTAAACTAGTTCTGCTTTTGGGAATTGAAGAGAAAAATCCACACTATTCTTCCCAACTCTACTATTAGGTACTTGAGACTGCCACTATGGAAATGCTTAATACTTAGTATTTATGCTTCATATTTAGTAGTTAAACTTTCTGGCCAATTCTGGCTCTCAGGAGTTAGGAAAACATATCCATCTTATCAAATTTTCAGAAACTTACCTACTAGAAGATATGGTGCTGCCAGTTTTCCAGTATGAATCCACAATTGATAATCCCTTTCAGTGCCCTTGGAGACAAAATAGAAATCCCTCCTATTGCTAAATGAATAAAGCTATTTCTATGCTTCCTACACACACACAAACACACACACACACAGAGGACAGGGTATTAATGCCAATCAGGTTCCTGAGGGGGATTGTAGGGGGTTAAATTTTTTGCCTTTGTAAAGCCAACAGCACTGATTTCTACAACCTTTCTGCAGTCCTTTTGATAGGACCCAGGGTCTATTTTCATTTTCCCCTTAGTGATGACTAGGGGTGCAAGACCTGCAATATCATCAGGACCTCTCTACTCCCAGTAGCAGACGAAAAAACCCACGACATCACATACAGTTTTCAATAAAGAAATGCCTTGGTTTTCTAAAGAGCTCATTTGAAGTGCCCTCACTCATCTCTCCCTGTCTAGTTGTGTCTGAGAATATTGGATTTCATCTCCAACAAGCCCCTGCAAACACAAGCTGTTATCCAGGGAGCCTCAGACATGCTATGTTTGTGTAGAGACCTGAATATGTTAGATGCTGCTGAGTAGCCTCAGCTGCTTCTTAGCAGATGGAGAATGACCATGAAGCTCTGAGAAAAAAGATATCTGGCACAACGTCTACACTCGTTTCATTTGGGACAAATCCCCTCTTGAGGCCAGAAAGGGGAAACGTTCTATCTAGAGAAAAGTCTCAGTCCTGATAAAAACTGAAACTGTTCACCAACAGAATTATAATACAACAACATTCAAACTCAGAAATGAAAGGTATAAATTTAAGCCAACTTGGCTGTATACTCTGATAGGATCAAGCAAACAATATCTTCAGTGACATTTGAACAGACAGGTAGTACTGAATATCCTTACTTTTCCCTTTGATGAAAAGATAGATAGTCCTTTGATGAAAAGATAGTCCTTTTGATGAAAAGATAGTCCTTTTCTTTTATTCATTTTTTAAAAAAATTTTTATTAAAAACCCTTTTGAGCTGTGTGTTGTAGCAATGCCCTCCTGGCTTCTGCGGAAAAAAATTGAAATCAGTGGGGAGTTGGGGGGCGGGGGGAGGGGGATTGTTTCTTCCCGCGGAACCTTAGCGCCCCCGCCCTAAGGAGTGACCCCGACTGCCTTTTTCTTTAAGTCTGTCCCTGGGTTGCCACCTGGACCTTGCAATGGTGAGAGGTCAGTAGCAGGGGAGTGCGAGTGGAGGCGAGCGCGAGTACGTGCTTGTCACTGTGTCATGTCACCATATCACTCTGCTCCCACCTGGGGACAGTGCGACACATGATACATCACCATTGTTTGCAGCTTCTGTAGTGCCCAAGGATCAGCAGGAGGCTCCGTAGAAACCCCTGGAAAAGAAGTCATAGCCGTGAACACCAGAGAGGAGCACAACCCAAAGCCGTCACCGGAAGTCCCCGCACTGAAGCTGGAAAGGCCCTGACCACCCCGAGGTACGTCTCAGAGTTGCCAGATGCTCCTTCCTCTACAGGGGACATAAAAGTGGGTTGTGATCTAAGCTGCCCATCACTTTCAGGGAAGGAAAAGCAAGCAGCTGACCTGCTGTCCTTTTTCTTTAACTGAAAATTTTATACTATTTGAACAGACATATCTAGCCGAATTGATGAAAACTAAGTGTGGGAGCCGGAAAACAGAACACAGGGAAAGAGGGAAAGAGGGCACTGGCCTTGCGCACAGCTATCCTGGTTTGATTTCCTGCATCCATAGGGCCCCCACAGCCCACCAAGAGATTCCCGAATGCAGACTGTGAAGGAAGCCCAGACTCTTACTACTGTTTGATGGGGTCCCAGAACAAAACAAGAACACGCTCAAGAAATGTGAGTTGGGTACTTAGTAGAAATAAGAACCTCTACCATCACAACTTTCTGGAATTTAATCAGAGTAAAAGCTTTTTTTTGATGGCAACAGAGATAGCAC
This sequence comes from Sorex fumeus, assembly GCF_029834395.1. Classification (NCBI taxonomy): domain Eukaryota; kingdom Metazoa; phylum Chordata; class Mammalia; order Eulipotyphla; family Soricidae; genus Sorex; species Sorex fumeus. The sequence continues at coordinate 11,987,592 of NW_026606098.1, forward strand.
AGATCATTTGGTGGCTGCCTGGCACACACTTCAACCAAGTTTCAATCCCCATCAGACCAAAGGGTCCCCACATCTTCATGGGGGATCAATGAGCAGAGTCACAAGTAACCCATTAGCATTACCAGGAGTGGCCAACAACAAAAAATAAAGTAATAAATTTAGAGGCTGGAGCTAAGTCTCATAGCTAATAAGCCTCACACATGGCTGACCTGGGTCAGTCCCCAGCACCAACTGGGTATTTGAAGCAGCAACCACAGGGTATGACCCAGAAGCCAAAGGATAAAAAGAAGAACTTGTATATTAGTCAAAGCCCACCAGGCAACTTTGTCGGGTCAGGGTTTGGTTTGGGGGACAGCAGGGAAAGAACTGTTGGCAGTGCTAGGGGACTCTGCTTTCCCGGGATTGGACTGTGGCAGGCTGCTTCCAATGGCCAGGGCCTGCACTCCTGGCCTATCTCTGACCCTAGAAATTCAAATTCTAGATAAATCCTGTGTACCTTGTGATAACGACACAGACTGACTATTCGGGAGGAGGTCTTTGTCTTATCTTAGAAGGGTACCCTGGGAAGGAAGGGCTTTCCTATGTTCATTGTGCTACCTCACCTGGGTGAAGCTGCTACCAGGAATGCTTGCAGGGTGGGCAGGAGACTTAGGCTGCAAGATGGAGGGAGGAGAGACCACCATAGGGGACAGAAGAAGACAAGATTGAGGGGCAGGGTGAGATTGGAATGGGGAGTGTAGTGAGGCTGAAACAGTTGAGTGTGCAGAATGGAATAAGTGGCAAATGGTCTCCAACCAGCCTGGCAAGCCTGTTCCCTCCTTCATGCATCTACTCAACCACACTCATTTATTTTATAACATAAATAACTCACTTGCTCATACACTTCTCTTCCCTGGCCTCAGAGCTCCACCTTCCAGCCAGATCATGACCGGTTTCTCCCCCAGAAAGTCCTAAACCCCACCGACACATCTTCATGAGCCTGCATCTAGCACTCACTCCTGTTGTGCAGTAATTTATCTGAAACAGTGCAAAAAGTTTGCTGTACAGGAAAATTAACCCAATATCCAGGATGTTTACTATACACCAGAATGTGAGCTGTGTCTCAAAGTTGTAGCAGCAGGAGTGATTCTACTTTTTAAAGATGAATATGATACCTTGTGGCCAAGGTGGTGATATAGGAAAAAAGATATAGGTGATATTGCCTTGCACGTGGCTGACCCAGGTTCGATACCTGAGCACCCCAGATGGGCTCCTGACCTTGGAATAAATGATCCCTAAGCTAAGAGCCAAGAGTTAGACATAAACGCTTTAGGTTGTGGACCACAAATACTGCAACAACAAAAGGTAACTAACAAAGTAAACAAAACCAAAAATAAATTCATCTGCAAAGACAAATTCTACAGAGAAACACTTAAAGGATTGAACACTGTGTGCTAAATCACATTTTTGGACTTATCCTGAATACTTATTCTTTTTCTCTGCTCTCACATCCGGTGTGTGTCTATGTGTCTGTGTTAGTCGACGACTAACGGGAAGTTAAATGATTAAGTGATTAAGTGATCTCTCCAGTATGCATTTTCATATGCCTAGTGAAGGCTGAGGAATGAATAAGACCTTCCCACATTCACTACATATATAAGGCTTCTCTGAGTACAAAATCTCATACTAGTCTTAAGGACTAAGGGTAGAGTGAAGGCCTTCCCAAATGACAGACATTGATGAACTTTTTCTCCACTATTTAGTAAGGCCCCCAGATTAAGAGAAGACATTCCCACATTCCATACAAAAAAAAGGGTTTCTCTGGGGCTGTAGCAATAGCAAATCAGGTAGGGTGCTTGCCTTGTATGTGGGCAACCCGGGTTCGATTCCCAGCATGTCATATGGTCACCTGAGCACTGCCAGGGATAATTCCTGAGTGCAGATCTAGGAGCAACCCCTGTGCATTGCCGGGTGTGACCCAAAACGCAAAAAAAAAATGAGGTTTCTTTCCAGTATGTATTTTCGTATGACTACAAAGACTTGAAGAAAGAGCAAACACTTTCCCACATGCCTGACATACAAAAGATTTCTCTACAGTATGGAATATCCTATACTGGTAAAGGTTGATGGTGTGAATGAAGCCCTTCCCACACTCCTGACATATATAATGCTTCTCTCCAGAAAAATTTTTCCTGTGCACAGTAAGGCTGACAATAGAGAATTCTCACATATACAGGGCCTTTTTCCAGGAGGAATTTCCCTGTGATTCAAAAGGTTTGAGCAACTAACAAAGGCTTCATCCCAGAACGTCCTGACCCCACAGAAATGAATGCCCAGATTAGTTAGAAGGAAAGGACACAGGTCAACACCCTTGTGATCCTAATAAAAACCTCAAAAATACGGAAAAGGAATGAACAAAATATCCATTTTCCTTATATCCAGATTGGTGCCTATCCAGAGTTATAATACCAAGGTTTAAGAGACATATTGAGTCATGCTGAAGACACCCAAGGATCATTAGAAGAAAATCCACACAGTGAAATAGTGCACCGTCTGACAGGGTGAGGCCCAAAATGACGAACTTCTTGGACGCAGAGTGATAATACAGCAGGGAGGGTGTTTTCCTTGCACGTTGCTGACCCGGGTTCACTCCTAGGTATGCCATATGGTCCCCTGAGAAACACAAGACGTAATTCCTAAGGACAGAGGCAGGAACAATCAATGAGCATAGCCAGAAATAACGCAAAATACCCAAAAGGAAAAATAGAAAAGAAAATGAACCTGTGACCACTGTGACAGTACAGCATGGCAGGCACACAACACACCTGATACACAAATATGGATTACATCCCTGTATCCTATATCGTTCCGGAGCACTGTAGGGAGAAATTCCTAAATATTCACGAATGTTCTGAGTACTACCAGGTGTAGTTCCCAAATCAAATAGAAATAAAACAACGAAATAATAAATGAAGTTGAAGTGCTGGTGCAGTACTACAGTGAGAAAGGCACCAGACTCAGACAGCAACCTCATGGGCCCCTGAGCACTGGCAGGTGTGATCCTTCAGGACAGAGCCAAGAGAAATGTGGATGCAGCCCCCCAATCAAACCCAAAAATGAACACACTCCAGTGAAGGGTACCATAGTAATTCAGCAATAGAAGGAAACTGTTGAGAGGAATCTGAGCGACCATACGGGGCAGAGGACGGAGGGCGCTTGCTTTGCATGTGTCCAACTGGAGTCTATCTGCTGAATTCCATTTGGAGTCCAGAGTCCACCAAAAGTGTTCCCTGAGTACAGAGCCCGGAGTACAAGTCCTGCGTATCTCCAGGTGTGGCCCAATAACAAATAACAAAAATAGGGTAAAAATAGAGGACCAAGAGAAACAGCAGTTCCCACTGTTGTCATACATTTTGGCCAAAAGAATCCAGTCTCTTCTGAACTCGCAGGTGCCTCTCTGGATTCCTGGCAAGTTAAACCCACAGGGCCCTCAGAAACAGCCTGCAGGTGCTGGCAGGTCTCCAGCATCATGTTCCTGTAGAGCTTCCTCTGAGAGGCGGCCGTTCAGGTACGTCCACTCAGGGACAGTGAGTGGGGCAGGCGATCCCCACCATACCATCTGCTCAAACAAGCCATGCCAGGCGCAATATCGAATACAGAACCATAAGTGACCCTGGAGAATCGCTGGGTGTTCCCCTCACATCACCTCACTTCACTTCACAAAACAAACCTGAACAAATCAGACTCTTATTCTGGCACATCAAAGGGCTCCCAAGACTTGGCAGGAGGGATCCTTGAGCACTGAGCTGCGAGTACAACTTCAGCATCTTGGGGTATAGCCCCAAAACCCAAATTCAACAAAAAAACACAGGGTCAAAAATGTTGTCAAACAGCAGAGCATTGGGCACTCCAATCAGTAGTGACAACCCAGGGCTCCTTCCAGAACCAAATCAGAGATGGATGACCCTGAAGTCTGTGTCCTCCTGTCACTGATTTCTGTCATCTTGTCACTCTCCTCCTACCTGGGGATGGTCTGCCAGGTGGGTCACTGCCATTGTCCCAAGCTTCTAATTCCCTAGAATAGCAGGGAGTTATGTCCAACGACCTGGAGGACAAATCAGAGCTGTGAGCATCAGAGAAGAGAACAGCCCAGGGCCTTAACAGGCCGGAAGTCCCTGTCCTGGCGACGAAAATGTCCTCACTGGCCTCGCCGTTAGAAACATGGTCACAGACCCACACAGGGCAGACACTGTCATATGGTCCATCAACTTCAGGAGAGGGTTTGCACCCAGGGTACTCATGATGAAGATAAGGCAAGTAGGTGACTTCGGTCCATTCTCTGAAAATACTCTAATATCTAAACAGGAATCTAGTGCTACAGATGAAAATTAGGTCTGAGCAGTGACAGCACATCAGTTAGGGCATTTATTGTGCAAGTGGCTGTCTCTGCTTTGATCCCCAACATCTCATAGGTCTCCCTGAGCCCACCAGGAGTGATTCTTGAGCTCACATTCAGGACTAAGCCCATAGAACTGCTGACTGGTCCCAAAACACACAAATGTAAGAGAAAGTTGTGTTCAAATGAGAAAAAGAGACATCCAATTTCACAACTTTCTCGACTTTACCCAGAGTAAAAGCATTTTTATGATGGCCAAAAAATAGCACAGAGCACGGGGTGCTTGCCTGGCATTCAACCGACCCAGCTTCATTGCCCACAACACACAAGTTCCCAAGCCATGCACGAGGGGATCAGTGAACACAGAGTAAGGAGTAATTGCTGAGCAACGACTGACATAGCCTCCAACCCAAAATAGATGAATTTATAGACTAGAGCTACAGTCTGCTAGGGTGTTGGCCTACAGCTGACCTGGGTTCAATCCCTGGCACCCCACTGGGTGTCATACGCAAAAAATACAAAACAAAAGTGAAAAAAAATGTATTTTGTCAAAGCCCCCTCCAGCCAGTTTTGTAGGACAGATTTGGGTTTTAGGGCCACAAGTGGCAGAACTTTGGGATTATTCATGAGGGTGTTTGGGGGACCCTGCATTTTGACAGAGGTTGCCCCATGGCAGGCTGCTTACAAGGCGAGGACATGCACTCCTGGCCTACCTCTGACCCCAGCAATTCAAATTCTATATAAATCCTGTCAGCCTTGTGAAATGGACACAGATGGGCATGATGGGGGTGGGTGGGGTAGTACGCAGAGATGAGGTCCAGCCGGAAAAGGCCATGGCAGGGTGATGGTGCCTGGTGGATCCCAGTATGATGCCAGTAAGCAGCACAGTCTGCAGTTCCAAAGAATTTTTAAAGGTTTGCAGGGGACAGAAAGAGAAACCAGTGGGCATGACACTTCTCATGCCTGTGGCTGACTTAACGTCACAACCTGAATTCCCAAGGTGTGATCTTGGAGTACTGCTGGGTCTGGCAGAAATCCCAAATCCCCTACCCTTCCTACACACAAATAAAAGCAAAGAGGCTGTTATGTGCCAACAGCAAAGGTTTGGAATCCAGCATTATATTCTCAAGAGTCAGTTCTTTACTTTGTCTTTGCTTGGGGGCCACACTAGGCAGGACTCAGAGCTTACAGGCAAGGCTTTAACAGACTATATGATTTTTCTCCCTTGGTATGTGATTTTGTGTAAGGAAAAGGAGAACAAATATTACACTTGGCCCAAAAGAAATCTTAATGGTGAAAAGTCTGTAATTTTTCTCAGAGCCTCCAACTACTTCCCTACAGACAGTGTTTTGCTGTGGAAGGGGAAAACTGACACCTGTTATGGTGGCAGAAATCAGCACAATCAGTGAGGCCCCAGGTTCCTGGAATTGAAACAGTCTCAGCTTCCCAGAAATGGAACAATGTGCAACTAGCCAAACTGAACCCACCTGGGAAAGTTCCTGGGCCCTGCCAGGGGGCTCAATCAATCATTATGCCCCTAGTCAAAATGTCCCAGAAATTGTCTTTTGTTAACCCTAAAAGAATGAGCTTATGTAACCGTGAATGATTATGGAAAACAAATTTTTAACTACTGCCTCACCACTGTTAGCCTAGACACTTGCCAAAACAATTTTGTTTGGTAACTAGCTAAGTTTTTTTTTCTGAAACTATACAAAATTTACTGCTTAGGTAATCAAACCCTATATAAACTACTACCTGACATCGGTGTCCCTATCAAGAGGCCACTCTGTGCGTGAGATAGTTGGCGCCAGTATACTGGATTACAACTCCTACTGCTTTCGCATTATCAAGTTAGTGTCTCTTTCTGTCTCGTTATTTGGAAACCCATAGTTTCGGGCTTAATAGTTGAAATATTCCAGAATGTTCACATCCAAGAACTTACAATGAACATATCAACTGAGGGCAGGAGACAGCACACCAGGCTGGGGTGGATGTCAGTCAGCTGAAAGCCCGGGGGGGCCTTTCCTGGTACCCACTGTCCACCAGTACTGTGAGCAGAGAACAGGCTGCAGTCCTCCAGCACTGGCAGATGTAGCCCCAAATCCCACCTCATCTGCTCCCCTCGTAGTGAGATAGACCCGGGAAAAGGAGCTCAAACGGCGGATCATGTGGTTTAAGGTGGGGTACATGGAATCTCAAGGACATCTGGACAGAGGGGCAGAGTCCCTGACCATCGTCAAGTTTGTAGCAAAAAGAAAAACAAGAAAATAGGCAAGGAGCTGGAGTGATAGCACAGCAGATGGAGTGTTTGCCTTGCACGTGGCCAACCCGGGTTCAATTCCCAGTATCCCATATGGTCATCGAGCACCAAGAGGACTAATTTGTGAATACAGAGCCAGGAGTAACCCCTGTGCATCGCTGGGTCTAATAAAAAAAAAAAGCAAAAAAAAAAAAAAACAGACAGGAAAGATATTCACAAAGCACAAAAAGATGTTCAAAGAATGCTCATTGTCATGACAAATTCTGGAGTGAGACTTTTTTCTGCGGGGGGCTTTGCGCCACACCTGGCTGTGTTCATTGGACCCTATGAAATGATGGGGATTGAAATCAGGCAAACTACATGCAAGGCAAGCGCCCTACTAGGTGTACCTGCACCTGGTCTGGGAGAGATGGTCAATGGGTAGGGCTCTGCTAAGAAACTTGGCAGATAAAAAAATATTATTTTCTGTAGAAAAATTAAATAGGGTAAGCAGAGACAGTACATAGGATGCTTTCCATTCTAGCTGCTAAATCACATTCAGTTCTCTAAAGCAGATAGGGTCCCCAAGCAGTGCCAGGAACAATGTTAAGATCAAATGCTAAACTTAGCACAGAGCACTGAGTGCTGTGAGTCAAAATTTACAATTCAAAATGACAATAATAAATCAAAATTTTTCTGTGCAAAGGGGCTGGAGACATAGTACAGCGGGAGAAGTGCTTCTCTTGAAAGCAGAAAAACCAGATTTGAATACTGGAATCCCATATTGTTCCCTGAGCACCATCAAGTGTAACCAAGTATACCAAGGTGTATACCCCACTAAAAAATAAATAAATAAATAAAACAGAATTAACTGAAATAAATTGATCAAGTCGAGGGAGCCAATGGTTCAGTCTAAGGAATGAAAGGTGGCCGGCAACAAGCTGTCCTGGACATAATCTCCAAATAATCCCCTGCCTCCACCTCCAAGCAGCCAAAATGGGAAAATCCTGCACTGTGTGCACTGTGATTGAAAACAGGGGTCCGGGGTGGGGTGGGGGGCAATCTTATACTATGTCTATAAATAGAAACCAGGTCTTTAAGAAGCTAAGTTGGAACTTTCGAGCTAAAATTTTCTTATGCCCATTGAAGTCACTGACATTAATAGCCCAGTATTTTCATCATTAAAAGAATGATTTAAAGTGCGTATTCACTAATTCTCATTTAACACACGCTCAAGAATTCAAATTTGAGCCCACTATTTCCTTAATTCCTTCTAAGAAATAACAATAATTTTAAAAGAAATTACTTTCTCATTTGTTCCATTATTTTGTTTCAGAAACTTTCCCAGCACACCTTTCCTCTCCAAGCTCATTTTCTTCCCTAACTCCATGCTTTTCTGACCACTCGGAGTTTCCTTTTCAGGTTCTGGGGTGATCACATCTGGCCGTGCTCCGGTTATCATATGTGGTCATGGGGTTCGAACCCAGGTTAGCTACATGCAAGGCCACTGTCCTCCTTACACAAAAAAAAAGCTTTCTTCAGAAAAATCTCCTCTGATCAATAGCACAGCGGGTAGGACATTTGACTTGCATGCAGCCGACCCAGGTTCGATTCCTCCACCATTCTTAGAGAACCCGGTAAGCTACTAAGAGTATCTCACCTGAAAAGCAAAGCCCGGCAAGTTACCAGTGACATATTTCATATGCCAAACACAGTAACAAGTGTCACAATGGAGATGTTACTGGGCCCGCTCGAGCAAATCAATGAACAATGGGAGGACAGTGACAGTGACTGTTTCCTAAAATTCAATTAATAAGTAAGATACAGCTTTCGTCAGGAGCACTCGGTGTGTCCTGGGTGAGGGGCCACCATTCCTGTACACTATCATCGAGTGACCCCACCACTCACTATGCAGAGACCACAGCAGTTTAGGGCACTCAGAGAGACCACAGGGTGGCTGGTGAAACAAAAGGACCTTAGGGACGCTCGCAGTCTCCCTGGGCACCCCAATACCTGCTCCTTCCCCGCGCCTCATCCTCAGCAACAATGGTGGCTGATTGTAACTGTTGCCCAGAGAGTGAAGCCACCTTGGGTGGAGGGCAGGGATGGAAAGACCTGCATTCTGTGAAGCCACCTGCATTTCTGGTCCTAGCCTTAAAGAGCCAGGCTCCAAGCATTCCTGACCACATATTTTTTGGTCACAGACACTGTCCTGTTTTTCATCGATTTGCTCGAGCGGGCCCAGTAACATCTCCATTGTGAGACTTGTTGTTACTGTGTTTGGCATATTGAACACGCCGCAGGTAGCTTGCCAGTCTTTGCTGCGCGGGAGAGGTACTCTCCGTGGCTTGCTGAGCTAGGACTGTAATTTATTTTCTGTTACTTCAGTCAGGTGACCAGGACATCTGGGGTTCACCAGGCCCAGGACAAATGGAGAGCGAGGGACTGAACAGATGGCACATGCAGCACAAAGTCTTTGTTTTCATGAAAACAATAAAATTCACTCAGATTCCATGCAAACAACCTCCAGTAGCAAGCCTCAGCATGATCTTATCCTGCCTGTTATTCCCAAGGATCAGCAGTAGACTCCAAAACAAAGACCTGGGATAGTAGTCATAGCTGTGAGCAGAGAGAGGATGAACCTCTAGCCCTGACCTGGAAAGCTCCTGCCTTGGACCGGGAAATGTCCTGCTGACAGGGACTCTGGGGTACCAGGGAAAGCTGGGAGACACTGTCAGATGCTCCGTACTCTCCAGAGGATGCAGAGCAGGCTGGGATTTGGGCTGTCTGTCAGGATAGGAGTGATGGGCTCACTGTACAGGGGAGGATATTGCAGCCCTGAGATTCGGGACTCCTTCCTGGATCCCAAGGAAGGTCCTTATGGGCCCAGCCAAGGGCTGCCTCCTAGGCCAGGAACCCCTCTGATCAAGCACCCCTGCGCTTCAGGGATGCCCACAGCAGCCACGGCCCCCAAAGTGGCTCTGTCAGGGAGTAGCCACAGGGAATAAGCATGAACAAACCTTTAGCCTCTTTCTGCTCACAAAATTACGAGTGTGTATCTGTGTGTGTGCGCGCTTTGATTTTTGGGTCAAAACAGGCAGTACTCAGGGCTTATATTAACTTGGCACTCAAGGATCATGCTTGGTGTGGCTTAGGGGACCGTTGGAATTACAGAAACTGAACCTGGGTTAGTCTTGTGCATGGTAAGAGCCCCCTACCTGCTGTAGTACCACTCTGGCTCTTTCTAAATAAATTTCTTTCTAATGCAGCAGGAGTGATCCCTAAACAAATATCTCTTCCTCCTCAAAAAGCCCAATTAGCTGGGATTTGTGCTTCAATATGAAATGTAATCAAATATAGTGAACTACCTTATAAAATAGAAAAAATAGAACATAAATCCTTGTTTAAGAAAACACCTTTACACACAACATTCACTCCAACAGCCAGGGTCACATGGTCAGGGTCAGGGAGGTGATGAAGAATTGAAAGATGTTTTCCAACCTAACTTACACTGTACTCCCGTTGTTCATCAATTTGCTCGAGCAGGCACCAATAACATCTCACAACAAATTGTGAGACTTCTTGTTACTGTTTTTGGTATATCAAATACATCACAGGAAGCCTGCTAGGCTGTGCCTTGGGGGCTAGATTCTCTTGGTAGCTTGCTGGGCTCTCTGAGAGGGGTGAAGGAATCAAACTAGGATCGGATGTGTGTAAGAAAATGCCCTACCTGCTGCAGAAATTCTTTATAAAAAAAAAAGGCACCAAAATGCGGCTGGAGAGACACTTAAGAGAATATAGTGAATCCCTCTGTGAGACTGAACAAACCTCGGCCCCCCATATGAAACAGTGATCATTGATGGAAACAATTTCTGATGGTAGAGCATGGAATAATCTCTGGGGAACTACAAGTATGCCCACCCCACCAAAAAAAAATTAAAATAGTCAGAAAAGTGAATATTCATTTACAACTCCCAGCCACATGCTACGACCAGACCCCCAGGATTCCTTCTGAAGGTTGCCAATGAACACAATGAACTTCAACAGTGTCTCTCGCCATTGTGGGGCATGGAGCTGCCCCTGAAACTGACTGGATATGGATGGGGGAAGTGAAAAACAACCAAAATAGTGCCCCCAAAGCTGGAACAGCCCCATCAGTCACAGTACAGGAATTGGAGATGAGAGGTCCTCACATCTTGCCACTAATTGGCCTTCAGTGTCCCCCCTCCACAGTGAAGTATCTTTTTGTCTTTTAAACATGTGCCTGTAGGAGGACTGATCCACTTGACATCATGAAGAAGTAAAAGTGCACATGGAAGATTCCCTTCTGTGACATCATACATTATCAAGGAGACTTAAAGTGCCAGGTCTCAAGTGTAGACAGACCATTATGCCAGCCCAGGTGAATCGGTGCTGATGGGATGGGCTCGGATAACGGAGAGGAGAGGCGAATGCTTGAGGGGTCGAACACTGAATTCAGGGCAGAGAGTTAAGGCAGAGTCCCTTGAATACAAGGGTGGCATAAATCACATGGGGTAAGGAGCTGGTCACACACGGTAGACCTGGATTCCAACCACAATACCCCATAATGATCCTGAGTCTCCCAGGTTTGGATGCCTGAGTAGGGATCAGCTGGGTGTAGCTTTGTGGCTGTTTCTCTTTTCTAATCCCCCAAAACACAGGGCTATCCAAGCCAAGCCACAGGGGCTGGAGCGATAGTCCAAAGGGGAGGGTAATTTCCTTGCACGGCGCCGAACCCGGCTCAATCCCTGCCATCCCATATGTTCCTCAAGCACCACCAGGAGTATTTCCTTACAGTAGAAGCAGGAGTAAGCCATGAGCACTGCTGGGTGTGAAACAAAAAGAAAAAATAAGTCAGGCCAGAGTCAGAGCAAAGAATGCGACAGTGGTGAGCTGTGTGTTTTCAAAAGGCCGGCACCACTCTTACCTCTATTGCTCGATTAGGGACTGGGCCTCTTCCACCCAGATCCCCCATCTTCCAGTGGCTAGACAGTTACACCCACCAACTGCCATGTAAGCCCATCACCGGCCAAAATCCAGAGACTATAAAACTAAGCTCCCGGAAGCATGGGGCCACGCAACCTCTTATTGTCAAGTTCTGGCTCTCAGAGAACCCGGTGGCAGGCGATCGAGAGTATCCTGTCCACGTATATACCTGACTGGGAACAGCTATAGATGTGATCAGAGGTTTCCCCAAAAGCCTCTATCCCTCTTGGAGAGCCCGGGAAGCTACCGAGAGTATCCTGCCCTCACGGGAGAGCCTGGCAAACTACCACGTACTCAATATGCCAAAAACAGTAACAAAGACGATCGCCATTTCCCTGACCGTGAAAGATCCCCCAATATGTCACCAGCCTACACTAGCACGTGACAGGGACGAATGGAGATGTTACAGGTGTCCGCTCGAGCAAACCCATGAACAATGGAATGATAGTGATAGTGATGTACATATAAAAACCTAGAGTATATTCCAACACTAAGAATGGAGGATAATGGGCAGTAAACCTTGGAGCCTTTTTTGGTCTTTAATCAAATCCGAATCCTTTTCATCATTCTGATGACTACTACATTGATGGGATATTGCTAATTCCAAATAAATACTTTATTTTTCTGATATTATTGAACTGATAGGTGGGATCCAGGAACGTGCACAACCTTCTGAGTAATCCTAGGTAAACGGAACAGCCTGATGGGATGGGGGAACCTGGGGAGTGCTGAGATCTGGGAAGCTTTGGGAACTGACCCATATTCCCAACATTTCTTAGATATTTGATTCCAGGGGCCCCTTCCAACCTTTCAAACGTCTTTCTATGAACAGTAAAGTTCATTTAAACTATGTACAGAAGGGACCAAACAGACAGGACAGCAGGTAGGAAATTTCTCTTGCATTACCTTTAACAGGGTCCCAGAGCAACACCAGGAGTAATCGCTGAGTATTTCTGGGTGTGACCCAAAAAGACGGTGATGCCCAGAACTTCAAACAGAGCAGCAAGTGAATGTGGGACCATGTGACAGAGCAGGCAAGGCTCTCCAGAGCAGAAAGGAGAAAGTAGGGAAAACACATGTCCTGGGACCTGAGTCACTATAGCGGTCAGGGCGAAAATGGGGCCAGCGCCCTCGGGGCACCTGTGATGTGAATCAGCTGGGAATCCAGAACAAAGAGCCAAGAAGGCCTGGGCACCTCCACTGTGGTACAAAAATAAACATGAAAGAAAACAAAGCAGCAGGATGGAGTAACAGAAGATAATGGCGGGATGGTGAACCCAAACTTCCCATATGGTCCCCCAACCACTGCCAGTTTCAATGCCAGAGTGCAGGGCCAAGAGTAATCCCAAGAATCACTGGATGTAGTCCTCCAAACAAAGCAAAGTATCCAGATGCCAGCTTTGACCCCAGCACCCGATATGCTCCCTGAGATCTGTCAGGAGTGATCCTTGAGAACTAAGGTATGAGTGCTCTTTAAGCTGGGCATGGTTCAAAAAGAAACACAACAAAACTGAAACAAACATGGCATCATACAGAGTCAGGCCCTCCAACAAGGAGGCACAATGCAGGATCCTTCCTGAAACAACTCAGAGACATTTGGCACAAGAAGACTAAGCGCTCCTTGATAAGTGAGAAGGTCACTGCATCACCTTATCTGGTCACTCTTCTCCTACCTATGGATGGTGTTTCTATTCACATGTCACTATCTTCTCCTACCTCTGTTTTTCCTGAGGATCAGAGACCTGGAGGAGAAGTCAGAGTGGTGAGCATTGGAGAGGAGCACAATCCCCAGCTCTGAGAAGCCACAGACTTGGGCAATGGCTCACAGACCCTCCTTGGGGATTACACCAGATGCTTCTGTCTCCCCAAGAGAAGCAAAATGGGTTGATATCTGTGCTGTCTTTCATGACACAAGCTCTGGGCTTGGCTACAAGGGAGAAAATTCAGCCCTACCTTGACCTGGGGCCTCGTCCCTGCGTCCCACAGAAGGTTCTCACAGCCACAGCCAGGGGCTGAATCAGAGGCCAGATCCCGTGCATTAGCTCCCCCTGCGCTGGCAAAAGGGCTGCCCCCCACAACCATAGCCGAGAATGGGGCAGCCCCTTTCCTCTAAAAAAAAACACACTTTCTACACACACACACACACACATGCACTTACCAACAAACTCACACACCCTTTACCCCCAGTACTCACCTCTATAAACAGGGGTCAAGGACAGGGATTTGCAACGTGATGTGAAGAAGCAGAAGTTCCTGTTCTGACAGACAGTAAAGCTAGTAGGGTGCGTTGTTTGCTGATAGCAGTCAATCCTCTGCATCCCCATGCATCCCTATGGCCCCCAGAGTACTCCAGGAAAAATATCTGAGCCCTGAGCCAGGAGTCAGAGTAAGATGTCATTGTATCTTCGCGCAAGAAGAGCCCCCCATCCCCCACACCAAATATAGCCCCCAAAGGAAACTAAAACAACAATCACCAATGGATCTACTGCTCGGGAAGGCCTCGTCCCACCAGGGAAGCCAATGAGAAAAGACGGGCAGGAACAGCGTCTCTTGGCTTTGGGCGAGCTGCGGCTCTGCCCCTCAAAGTGTATCTGGAGACTTTACAGCAGCAAGACTAGGGCCAAGGTTTCAACATACGTCAGCTGGGGGTCAGCACTGTGAAGACCGGCCCTCAGTAGTTCCCTCTTCCCAAAGGTCCACAGCCCTGCGTTCAGCCCCACACCTAACGACCGCTGTCCTATCGCAGACCTGGAGGCATAGTGGTACCAGAAGCCTCCCAGGATCAGTCATTCACACCCTCCTCCCCTGCACCCTGGAACAGTCCCAATGTACCCCCTGAAATATCTGCCCCACATCAGTAACTGTCTGGATATGAGGAAAGAAGTCAAAAACAAGCATGAAAGCGCACCCCCCCCACCCCCCGCCCAACCTGGTGGAGAGCCGCAGCTCAGTATGGAGATGGGAATCGCCAGGCACTCACAGGAGATCAGACCCGTTCTGCCACAAAATTGGCCTTCCGAATCCCGCTTCCTCATAGGGGCCCTAACTGTCCTTTACTCACGTGAACAATGACATTGACCCAATTTTCAGGAATAGAAGCACCAGGAAGGCCCCATTGTGATATCACTTCCATCCCCACAAGCAGCCTTTAAGAGCCCGGATCCAGAAGTGCAGAGAACCACTATGCCCACCCAGGTGAATCTGTGAGCAACAGGGATGGGCTCGCATAGAGGGGTGGAGAGGCAGCTGCCGGAGTGGCCGGTCACACAGTGGAGGGCTAGAAGGCAGTACGGAGAAGTCCCCTGGTTTTGTACTGGGCAAACAATGAGCCAATGCTCTCACACACAGTCCATCAGAATAAATGAACAGCGGGTTCATTCAAAGTCAAACAGGCAGATAGGGAGCAGGTGTGGCATGGAACAATGAGTTTCTCAGGGAAGTCATTAATCAAGACCGGGTGAAAGCAGTGACTCCCAAGCCAGCCCTGGAGATGCAGAGAGGAACTGGCCTAGCAGCAAGCCCAGAGAGTTGAAGAGACACTGCAACAGGAGCAAAGGCAGGTAAGAACATCAGAGAGCACTTTCAAGTCAATGTTCTATGCTTGACAACAGGCGAGCAGTGAACACTCATCTACAAGGAAAACCAAGGAGGCCGTTTCAGAAACGCAATTTCAACCCAGAGCATGAACCAGGAGGGAGAGTGCAGAAGCTTGACACTTGCATTGAAACTGGTCATCTGGAGTCCATCCCTGTACGCCAAATCATGGCCCAAGGAGCAACAGGAGTAACTGACAGGTATGTCCCTCCCCCCAGAAGTATAGTTCAATAAACAAATCCCATGATATCCAACATTCCTAAGAATAGAGGCATATATTTAACCAAAGGAACCAAAGCATACTGGTAAATTTGTAGCCCTACTAGGCTTTTCAGACAATCTCTAGCACCGGCCTCCCGTTGTTCATCTCCTGAATGGGCCCAGTAATATCTCCATTGTGAGACTTGTTGTGGCAGATCGATTATATCATGGGTAGCTTGCCAGGTTTTGCCCTGTGGGCGAGATACTCTCAGTAGCTCGCCGGGCTCTCCGACAATCGAAATCATTATCATCAGCCAGGTGAAAACATGATGGTTGGGATTTAACTCCTTCCAAAGGCAAGTTTTGTTTTGTCCTAACACTACTGAAATGAGGTGGGTGGGATCCTGGAATGTGACCCCCTTTATTAGTCAGTCATCAAAGCTGAATGCATGTTGAGATGGGGAAGCAGGGGGCTCTCCCATGTTCCTACCACCTGGAAAACAATTGAGTCAAGGCGCCCCTTCCACAATTTCAAAGTCCATTTCAATGGTCTCCAATCCTCACTATAAAGATCCTTGTCAGGATATTTTCACAAGTTAAAACTTTTTGTGAATATTAATCTTTAATGTAATGTAAAATTTAAAAAAATATAAATACAAGGAGTGTAGAAATGATACCGAAGACAAAGTACTTGCTTGCACATGGCTGACCTGGATTCTGAGCCCCATAAGTATATAAGTGACCCCCAGTCTGGATTCCTGAGCTAAGAACCAACAGTACAGCCTGAGTCCAGGGGGTGTGGCACCCCAAAACCTAGCACAGAAAGACTGGAAGAATAAAGGATTTCCTGATCTTCCACTTTGCAGTTTTCACTGCAGCTTTGTGATTCATCTCTGTCATAATTCTCTAAAACCAGGGCCTCTGGGCCAAGTTGGAGTGAGAGTAAACAATGACACAGTGATGAGCTGTGACAGTTCCACAGAGGGCCTATTTTTGTACCTGTTTTTATTTAGTCACCTTCCTCATGGCCTCCATCACAAAGACCCACTATGTACAAGCTAAACATACATGTGATGGAAAAATTCCAGGGCACTGGCATAGCTGTGGTGTGGGAGATACTCAGCAAGAAACTATCCTTACAGAAGTGACATCATAGGTAGCTCATCCTATGATACGAGGATGATTTCCTTCTTGGCTGTAGTTTTGTACCACCTATGACCACCCCCTGTCCAAAGGAATCTGGCTAAACCGATAGGGCCTGTTCTGACCTTATAGATGGTTAATAACGGATCAACTCATCCAGTATAAATTTTACAAAGTTTCCTAAAGCTTGAAGGTCCATGAAGCCCTGTTCACATTCATTACACACATAAAATTTTCTCTCCACTATTCATTCTCATATGCCTAGTAAGGCCTGAGGATTCAATAAAGACGTTCCCACATTATTTACTTATATAAGGCTTCTTTCCTGTATGAATTCTGCAATGAATACAAAGACTTGAGAAATCATAAGTGCGGGATGCTTTGCTACTGGAGATTAGGAAGCAAAAATTCTTGATGTAGAAAAAAACCAAAAAAGTTGCAATCAGTGACAGTGAAGCAGGCAGGGAACTTGTCTTGCATGCAGCCAACCCAGATCATTCCTCACATCCCATAAGGTCACTGAGTACCACCATCAGGAATTCCTGAGTTCAGAGCCAAAAGTAAACCCCAAGCATCTCCGGATGTGGTACACAAGGCAAACCAAAACAATAATGATGAAAAAGTTTCATTTAAAACCCCACCCTCCGGCAGGGAACAAACCACCATGTGGCCCCACCACATCATGGCAATCAATCAAAAGAGAGACTACAACTGGATCTGCTAGGGCAGGGGTCTTAGGCCCTGCCCCTTGAAGTGAATCTGAAGGTTTTACACATGTGATGCCTGAGCCAAAGGCACCGGATCAGGGAAGAGCGAAGTCCCATGCAGGGAGGGTCGGGACAGCCAGGTCCTGCTCTCTGCAAGTCCCGCAGGCCCTGCACTCAGGCCACCCCTCAGCCCCAAGCCCACCCGCCGCTGACAGATCGTGGAGCAAGAGGCAATGTTGGGCAAAGGGGAGCCTCACGATCACCCACTCACACTCAAACCCTGCACCCCCTAAAGCCTCTGGGTTCCCCTAAAGCATTCACCTTGCCTCAAGAATCAGCTGCTATCAGAAACAAGAGAAAAACAAGCATGAAAGGGCCCCCAAACTGGAACAGCCCACACCGCTCACAGTGTGGAGGCACCGGGAGCTCATGGACCACCACTCCCATCCTGACTAAAAAATCGGCCTTCGTAGTCCGCCTTCCACCCAGGGCCTCCATTTCCTTCCCTGTCCACGACACCAATGGTGGCCTAAAGCAGGCAACCACAACTGGAATAGAAAGGACATCTGAAGGTTGCCGGCCTGTGACGTCACTTCCACTTCTGCCAGGACCTGGAGCCTTAACGTGTCATGAACCAGAGGCAGAGACCCTTTTTGCCCATCCAGGTGAATCTGGCTGAAGGGCGGATAGACTGGAAAAAAGTGTCGAGAGGCAGATTCTGGGGTCACACATTGGGGGGCTGTAGATAAGGAGAAGAACCTTGATCTTCTACTGGTCAGTCAAACAATGACCCAATGCTTTCACACACAGTCCAACAAGGAAAAACGCAGCTGGGTTGATTCAAGGTAAAACAGGAAGGTTGGTACAAGTCACCGGATGTTGAGTTTCTTGAGGAACGAATCAAGATGGGGTGAAACCAGTGACGGCCAAGCCAGCCCAGGAGATGCAGAGGAACTGGCCAAGCAGCAGCCCAGAGAGCTGGACAGACACTGGAACAGGAGTAGAGGCTGGTAAGAACATCGGGAAACACTGTCCAGTCAATGCACTACCCCTTGGAAACACCAAACCAGTGGACCCTTGACTACAAGGAAAACTGCAGGAAGCAGTTTCAGAAGCACAATTTCAAAACCAGAGTAGGGGGCAAGAGGCTTGGGTGCTTGCCTTAAATGTGGTCAATCTGGGCTCAACCCTCAGAATTCCAAACGGTTCCCTGAACACCATCAAATTGTAAAGCCAGGAGTAGGCCCTGAGCACTGCCAGTTGTGCACCACCACCAATATCATATATTCCTACCCTGAGAATGGAGGTTAATGGGCAGTAAACCATATTGGTCACTTTGGAGCCTCGTATGACCAATAAGCAGATCAGAATCCTTTTGATCATTCTGGTGACTACTAGATTGATGGGACTTTGCTAATTCCAAATTCAACAATTACTTTTTTCTGAAGTATTATTGAACTGATTGGGGGGTATTCAGGAACATGACCATCCTTGTGAGTAATCACAGGTAAACAGAACGGCCTGCTGGAATATGGGGAGCTGGTCCATATTCCCAGCATTTGTAAGACATTTGATTCAAGGGCCCCTTCTACCCTTTCAAACGTCTTTCTACACTCAGTAACATTCATTTAAACTGTTTCCAATACGGGTCAATGAGATAGGATGGCAGGTAGGACTTTTGTCTTGCACCATATTTAATAGGGTCCCAGAGCACCACCCCGAGTAATCCCTAAATTTTCTGGGTAAGAACCAAAAAGATAGGAAAAACAAAGTTTGAAACATTAAAAACAAACTGTCTTCATTGCACTCCATTAAAAAACCTTGCTGGGTCCATTTGCCTAAGATGACACTTTCAAAAATATCAATTCTTTATTCTTACACAATGCTAACCAGTACCTGAATACAAGGGAGGCAGAGATGACATGGAGGAAGGAGCTGGTCACACATGGTAGACCTGGAGTCCAACCACAGCAGCCCATAAGAATCCTGAGTCCCCCAGGTATGGATGCCTGAGCTGAGAGGCAGGAGTAGGGCTCAGCTGGGTGAAGTTCCAAAGAACATGAATCAGGAGTAGCTGAAGAACGAAGGTATGGCTGTTTCTCTGTCTTAATACCCCAAACCCAGAGCCTCCAATTTAAGCCACAGCAGTTGGAGCAATAGTCCAGAGGGAGGGCATTTACCTTGCACTGGGCCGACACTGGTTCAATCCCCGCCAACCCATATGCACCAAGAGGAGTAATTCCTGACTGGAGAAGCAGGAGTAACCCCTGAGCATCGCTGTATGTGAACCAAAACAAAAAAATAAGTCAGAACCAGAGCAAAGATTCAGAAAGTGGTGAGCCTTCACAGCCCTGAGCCTAGGGGATTTTTTTGCCTTTTTTATTCACATTCCTACTGACTTTCACAAGATACGAAAATCTGACATCACAGAAAGTTTGTTACACACCACCAGGATCATTTCTTTCCTGGCTGCACTTTTGTAGCACCTTATATCATGGTCCAAACAAAACAGGCTTTATCGAAGGGGCCGGTTTTGATATTTAAAACTGTTATTAGGGGACTGAATTATCAAATGTGAATTTTATGTTTCCTAAGACTACAAAGAAACACAAAGGCCTTCCCACATTCTTGACATACATGAGATTTCACTCCAGTGTGAACTGCTCTATGTGTAGTAAGGCCTGAGGGCAGACGGAAGGACTTCCCACAGTCCTTACAAACATGTCTCTCACCAGTGTGAATTCTAATATGACCAGTAAGGTTTGAGGCAAAAACATAGGCCTTCCCACATTCCTTACGAACATAAGGTTTCTCTCCAGTGTGATTTCTCATATGACTAGGAAGGCTTGAGGAATAACCAAAGGCCTTCCCACATACCTTACATACATAAGATTTCTCTCCATTGTGAGATTTCATATTCCGAGTAAGGGCTGAGGATAGAATGAAGGACTTTCCACATGCCTTACAAACATGAGGTTTCTCTCCAGTGTGAATTCTCACATGACGAGTAAGGCTGGAGGAATACCAAAGGCATTCCCACATTCCTTACACATATAAGGCTTTTCTTCAGTTTGAGTTTGCATATGCCCAGTGGGGGTCGAGGATCGAGTGAAGGCCTTTTCACATGCCTTATATTTATGAGGTTTCTCTCCACTGTGAATTTTCCTGTGTCTAAAAACGTGTGAGGAGTAAGCAGAGACCTTCCCACATTGCTCACACACATATGGTTCCTCTCCCGTATGAATTCTCCAAAGTTTTAATGGGTTAGAGGGTCGAGTGAAGGCATTTGCACAGTCCTTATGTGTATGGGGTTTCCTTCCTGTGTGGATGTTCATGTCAGCACATTTGGATGACGCTGGACTCAAGCCACGCCCTTGCTGCCGACACTCCTGGGGATTCTGTCCACTGTGGATTTCTAAGGGAACAAACATCACAGTCCTGGGAACACGAGGAAGCTCCCCCACATTGCTTACTCTTAGACAGGGTCAGTCCATGGTGACTTTGCTTATGGGCTTTCCGGTGTGAGGAACTCACTACAAATAGTGCTCCTCTCCCACATTCTAGGAACTGCTCCAGTATTGGAGTTTGTGTCTGTGGTCTGAGAACAACAGACTGTATGGACCTTTTCCCAGGGGAGGGCTTCTTCAGAGTGAGGTCGCTCTCTCCATTTGGATCACCCTCAGGGGCCATCCTACCTGTTTTGGCATCCCCATGGGGCTGAGGGCACAAATGCTCACTCGAGACATTTTCACTGCGCAGGATCAGAGACATTCCACTCAGGCTGGCTGCTTCCCTGTCAAAGAGCAGAGGATTCCAATTATCACCCTATGACTTTAGAGTCTCCATGGAAAAAGACATTCAGAACTGCAGGTTGGTTCCTAACATTTGCACCACACAAACGCAATTCCCGAAATGTGAATTGCATTACCAGGGAATAAACTAATGTTTCTGTAAGATGCACATGCAAAATTGATGAACGAGGGGGAATTAATTTGTTTAAATTTTTTTTTCAACTCAATGAACAAATAACTCCCTCTGCGGAAAACTGATACACCAGTTTCAAGAGAAAATAAAAGACACCAAACCGTGGGTTCGGTTCTAGCTCAGCGAGGTGCCTGCGATGCATTTGTGAAGGCAACGATGCATCCCACACTGCTGAGACTGACCACAGGGGCCATTGAAAACATCTCACCACAGGTGGATTCCGTGCAGGATAAATGGCTTTTTCTGTTTTTGAGTTTGTTTTCATTTCTGGGCATGGGCACACCATACACTACCCAGGGATTACTCCCGGTGGGTCTCTGGGAACCATATGGAGCTCTGGGGATAGAGCAGTTTAAAGATCAGCTCTTTTCAATTATTACCATTTGCAGATACTTTCGATCAAATGAAAAAATCATGGCATTCCCGTGAAACATATTACAAATGTCTTCAGGTTTTGAGCAGTGCTGTCATCATTCAGTGAAGGTAAGGACTACCCCAAGCATTAGACTCTGGATTTTTCCTGGCCATGCCCAGCACCTTGAAAATAACGTGCTGGTCCACTGACCTTCTTCATTGGCATAATAATATTGACTCAAAATTTGCAAATATTACCAGCTCATTCATACTTGGTGACTGAGTTTCGAAATGAAATAGCTGAAAGGCCGAAGAAAACTATCATTGGCAAACCCCAGCCACCTGCAGATCTACCAGCCTGGGCTGATCCACGGAGGCAGCCAATGAAAAAGCCGGACGGCAACAGGGTCTCTAGGCTATGAATGGGCTTGAGGCTCTGCCCCTCGAAGTGAATCTGGAGATTCTACAGCAGGGAAACTGTGTCAGGTCCCAACCTGGGTCAGCTGGGAGGGTCCAGAGGGCCAAGGCCGAGCCCTCAGCAGAACCCAGACCTCAAAGCCCACAGCCACCGCACTCAGCCCTACACCCACCTGCGGCTGCCCCAACATGGACTTAAAGGGACAGTGGCCGAAGCGCCCCCATCATAACCCAGGAACGATCTGGATATTGGGGAATACAGGAAAATCAAGAACAAAAGCGCCCCACCCGAGGTGGTAGGGACTGCATCTCACAGTGCGGAGACTGGGAGGAGCCGGTACTCAAGGGAGGTCAGCCCTCCAGTAACAAGACAAAATCTGCCTTCACAGTCCTGTCCCCACACAGGTCCCTACTTTATCATTTACCCACGTGAACAAAGACTACCAGGAATAATTCCTGAGTTCTGAGCCAGATATTTCGTGTCTGTGTGTATGAGTGTGTGTGTGTGTCTCAGCCAGAACCAACAGTGTCAGGACTACTCTTGCTCTGCATTCAGGGATCTGTCCTGGAATGTCTGAGGCTTACAGGGATGCAGCTGATCAAATCTGTGTCAGCTGCATGCAAGGCAAACACCCTACTTGTTGTACCTTACCACTGGCACTTGCAAAGAAAATTTCTTCCCAGCAAGCCAGGAGTGACCCCCCTTGACTCCTTTTCAATCCGACTAGACACGAAAGTCGGCCTGGAACGTGGGGGATGTAGGTAGGCAGCCGGGGGCCATTCTCGAGATGTCCCCACGCCCCACCCCTGGTGAGGCCCCCGGGCTCCCAGGGTCCCTGGCGCAGAGCCAAAGCTGTAGTGGTCCAGCAAGGGCCATGAGACTTGCGGGCAAGCTGGGGCTCCCTCGGGCTCCGGCACGTTCCTCTCCGGTTGGCAGCCAGAGCGATGGGTTGGGGGGGAGGGCGAGGGTCTCGTGCCCCCGACCCCATGGGGCCGCCCTGGCCAGGGCCACCAGGACGCACAATGAGAAACAAACCTGAGAAGGAAACTCTTGCTCTTCTGGTGGTCCTGATTTCCGTTGTTCCTGACACTTTCCGAACGAACGACTTTCTCTCTCCAACCTTCCACCTTACTTGGCAGCCCACCTGCCCGGGACCGACGCCCCCTCCTCACGCGCCTCCAAAATAAAAAAAACTCCCCCCCCTCGATGCGATGCGCTAAAATAGAAATGAGTAGACAGACAAACCTTTCGAAAAGGCGGGCGCTGGGGGCGACCCTCGGTGGGGAAAGGGCAGAGGCTCAGGGCTGCTCCCAGAACGACCACTCACTCTCAGTCCGAGGCCAGCGAGGAAACTGGCCCTATCCGACGCCCCTGCGCCCTGGCCGCCCCCTTCCCGCCCCACCCCTGCTCCTCACCAGGCAACAAACAGGGTGGAGATTGCTCCGCCCACAAAGACCCCAGGGAAAGGCGGGGCTCTGTGACCTCACCAACACTTCTGGTCAGAGTCTTAAAGGGCCAGACACCACATAGGGTCGGGAAAGTTCATTGTTTCCCCATTTCTGATAATGATCCCAGGAGTCCCTCACAGGGAGCCAGATCTGCTACAACAGCATTATTCTAGAAAGTTCCTGCAGGTTCTGGTCGGGTTCGAGACAGGTTCTTGACTTGCATGCAGCCATTCCAGGGATAAATCCAATGAGCACGGCACAGGGTTACACCTGAGCAGAAACCCAACAGGACCACAAAAAGCAACACTGGGTTGGAACAAAACTCCAGACGCCCCTCTCCGCCAATGCCATATCCCACATTCCCTGTTCTATGTTCTAGGGATGAGACGGAGACTGACAATGTCAGCGAGTGACTGACTCAGAGCTATGTGAGGGCGTAAGTGCCTGTACTACTGAAATGAGGTGGGTGGGATCCTGGAATGTGACCCCCTTTATTAGTCATCAAAGCTGAATGCATGTTGAGATGGGGAAGCAGGGGGCTCTCCCATGTTCCTACCACCTGGAAAACATTTGATTCAAGGGGCCCATTCCACAATTTCAAAGTCCATTTCAATGGTCTCCAAACCTCACTATGAAGATCCTTGTCAGGATATTTTCACAAGTTAAAACTTTTTGTGAATATTAATCTTTCACTTCACTTAATCACTTAACTTCCCGTTAGTCGTCGATTTGCTCGAGCGGGCGCCAGTAACGTCTCCATTTGTCCCTGTCGCGTGCTAGTGTAGCCCAATGGCATCTCTTCGCTCCGGGAACATGGAGGGCCTCAAACCGATCGTTCATGACCTTGACAAAGAAGTCTGACCATCTGGTAGGTGGGCGGCCACGCGGTCTCTTGACATCCCGTGGAATCCAATCAGTAACAGCTCTAGTCCAACGGTCGTCTTTAAATCTCATTACGTGACCAGCCCATCTGATTTTCGACACCTTGGCAAATGAGACAGCGTCCCTGATCCTTGATTGTCGACGGATGTCAGAACTCCGGATTCGTTCTCTCATTTGAGTGAAACGTGATATTCCAAGCATAGCTCTTTCTATTCTTCTTTGGGAGACCTGAATGGCGTTCTCATCTTGTTTGCGTAGGGCCCAGGTCTCTGAGGCATATGTTAATGCAGGAAGAACAGTGGAATCAGAGAGATGTGCCCGGAGCCGGAGGTTCTTCGTCCTCTTAGCTATTTCTTCGACGTTCTTGAAGGCGTTCCAAGCCGCTCTCTTCCTCCTGCGCAGCTCGGGTGCCAGGTCATTTGTCATGTTGACCTCTCGACCTAGGTACACATAGCTGTTGCATTCGGAGATGGTCGTTCCATTGAGAGCGAATGGGGCGTCAGGAACAAGGCTATTTCTCATAAACATTGTCTTCGTAAGATTCAGCTGTAGTCCTACCTTTCCACACTCACGGTCAAAGTCGGCCAGCATTTGTGCCGCTTGGCTGATGTTTGGTGTTATTAAAACAATGTCATCAGCAAAGCGGAGGTGGTGTAGTTGCCGACCATCTATCTTCACTCCCATTCCTTCCCATTCCAGTCGTCGCATGATGTTCTCGAGGGTGGCACTGAAGAGTTTTGGTGAAATGGTATCACCCTGCCGCACCCCTCTCTTGACATCAACGATCACTTCTTTGTAGAATGGTGAGATCCTGGTAGTGAATCCGCAATACAGCTCACGGAGGATCCTGATGTATTGGGCTTGTATGCCCTGATTGGCTAGGGCTTCAATGACCGCTTCCGTCTCAACAGAATCAAAGGCCTTCTTTAAATCAATGAACGTTAAGCAGAGCGGCATCTTGAACTCCCGAGAAACCTCAATGAGTTTGGTTATCGTGTGGATATGGTCGATGGTGCTGAATCCTTTGCGGAACCCTGCTTGCTCACATGGTTGTCCTTCATCTAGTGTTCTGCCAATCCTATTCAGGATGACTCGAGTGAACAACTTGTAGATGACAGACAATAGGCAGATCGGGCGATAGTTGCCAATGTCATGGATGTCTCCCTTCTTGAACAGTAGTACGGTCCTGCTGGTTTTCCACTGAGATGGAACCTTGCATTCAGACAGGTAGCGAGTGAAGAGCCGAGCCAGTGTATTGATGAGTACTGACGGCAGGTTCTTCAGGTGTTCAGGTCTGACCTTGTCTGGGCCGGGTGCTGTTTGCTTCTTTACTGACGAAATGGCGTGTCGGATTTCGGAAGGGAGAACGTTGGGAACGACATACCCATCCTGTGGAATTTGGTATGTCGGCAAGTGGACATGGCTATCGAAGAGATTTGAGTAGAAGTCATGGATAATCTTCTCCATTGCCGTTCTGGAGGATGTGATGGATCCATCAGGACGTCGGAGGGCAGTCATCTTGGTCTTATAGTTGGCGAAGGACAGGCGGGCGTTACGAATACTTTTCCCGGCTTCTGCCGCATCTACCAGTACTTCTGCTCTTCTCTCTTTGAGGTCTTCCTTGATCGCATCTCTGCACTGCTTTGCAAGCTCGGACGTTAGCTTGCGGTTGCCTGAGGCATGCGCCAAACCACGCTGGCGAATTAGCTCAAGAGTTTTCGAAGATAGGCGACTTTTTGTGGCTATCTCTCTCTTGGCGTTCCTCGCACATTCATGGAGGTGCTGAACCAGTCGATCGTATTCCTCGTCAATGTTGTCAACAATGGCATCTTCCCATGTTGCCGCAATAGTACCAAATAGTACTACTTCCACTACCCAGCCGTCGCCACACTCCAGGACGCTTTCCGGAACCGCGCGGCAGCTCCGGCCGAGACCCACGCACAACTGAAGACCCACAGAACAAGGTAAGCGGAACTCTCTGAGACCTTGGACTCCAGGCTCGGCGGACCCAGGGACAGAGCTTCTCTGCTTGCTCCCACCACCACAGGTGACAAAGGGATTCTAATCAGGAGCCCCACCCTACCCTGCCCTGTCTGCTTCCATCAACCACCCAGGGATCGAATTGTGCACAGGAGACCCACCCTACCCAGATAAATACCCCACTGGCAGACTTCCACTCTCGACACTACTTCCACTACCCAGCCGTCCCCACACTCCAGGACGCTTTCCGGAACCGCGCGGCCGCTTGCGGCCGCGCGACACATCATAAGACACTAAATACCCGTCTTCTGGAATTGTCGTACCATATTTGATAGGGTTCAAATATGGTAACACCTACAAGGGTGATTAGAGGTCACCCCAAAAGCCTCTATACCTCTCGGAAAGACTGGCAAGCTACCGAGAGTATTCCGCCCACACGGAAGAGCCTGGCAAGCTATCCGCTGTGTATTCGATATGCCAAAACCAGTAACTACAACTGGTCTCATTCACCTGACCCTGAAGGCTTCACCGACATGGCAGCACTGAGAAGGATGAGAAAGGAGAGGCCGACAAAATCTCAAGGCCGACCTAGGCTGCCACAACGAAGGAAGACAAAAATGATCGTCTGTACTTTCAATGCACGTACGCTAGCATCAGATGCATCCATCGAGGACCTGATGGTACAAGCGCGAATGATCAAGTACGACATCATTGGTCTGACCGAGACAAGAAGACACGAATCTCACCATGCCGTTTTCGACACTGGAGAAGAATTGTTCCTCGGAACATGCGATAAAAGAGGTGTTGGAGGCGTCGGTGTCCTTATCAACACAAACTTGGCCAAGAGCATTGATTCATTCGAATGCCTAACAACCCGAATCGGACGTTTACATTTGAATAGATGTGGCTCACTGCCTGCAGTTTCTATCTTCGTTGTCTACGCACCAACATCTCATTATGATGAAAGAGAAATCGAGAAGTTCTACATGGAGCTAGAGAAGTTCTATAAAGAAGACCACACCTTCTACAAGATCATTGTGGGTGATTTTAATGCCAAGATAGGACCG
Source organism: Sorex fumeus (assembly GCF_029834395.1). NCBI lineage: Eukaryota > Metazoa > Chordata > Mammalia > Eulipotyphla > Soricidae > Sorex > Sorex fumeus. The sequence goes on from NW_026606098.1 coordinate 12,014,991, forward strand.
AGAAGATCAGCTGAAGAACTTCACATCGGAACCCATGGCCTAGAATGGAACGAACAGGGTGAGAGACTGTCTGAGTTCATCATGTCGACCAAGACCATTCATGGTAACTCACAGTTCCAGAAGGCAGAATCTAAACGATGGACATGGGAGTCTCCCGGTGGACGATTCCACAATGAAATAGACCACATCATATTCAATCGACGGTTTTGCCTGACTGATGTCGCTGTTGTCCCAAAATTTCGAACGGGATCGGACCACCGTCTCCTTCATGCAAAATTCTACTTCACAGAGCGGGGAGAAAGGGCTGCAAAGTTCAAAAAGAGAACTCCCAGAACGACCACCAACTGGGAATCTTTAATGTAATGTAAAATTTTAAAAAATATGAATACAAGGAGTGTAGAAATGATACGGAAGACAAAGTACTTGCTTGCACATGGCTGACCTGGATTCTGAGCCCCATAAGGATATATGTGACCCCCAGTCTGGAATCCTGAGCTAAGAACCAACAGTAAAGCCTGAGTCCAGGGGGTGTGGCACCCCAAAATCTAGCACAGAAAGACTGGAAGAATAAAGGATTTCCTGGTCTTCTACTTTGCAGTTTTCACTGCAGCATTGTGATTCATCTCTGTCATAATTCTCTAAAACCAGGGCCTCTGGGCCAAGTTGCAGTGAGAGTAAACAATGACACAGTGATGAGCTGTGACAGTTCCACAGAGCGCCTATTTTTGTACCTGTTTTTATTTAGTCACCTTCCTCATGGCCTCCATCACAAAGAACCACTATGTACAAGTTAAACATACATGTGATGGAAAAATTCCAGGGCACTGGCATGGCTGCGGTGTGGGAGATACTCAGCAAGAAACTTTCCTTACAGAAGTGACATCATAGGTAGCTCTTCATATGATACGAGGATGATTTCCTTCTTGGCTGTAGTTTTGTACCACCTATGACCACCCCCTGTCCAAAGGAATCTGGCTAAAATGATAGGGCCTGTTCTGACCTTATAGATGGTTAATACAGGATCAACTCATCCAATACAAATTTTCAAAGTTTACTAAAGCTTGAAGGTCCATGAAGCCCTGTTCACATTCATTACATACATAAAATTTTCTCTCCACTATTCATTCTCATATGCCTAGTAAGGCCTGAGGATTCAATAAAGATGTCCCCACATTATTTACTTATATAATAAGGCTTCTTTCCTGTATGAATTCTGCAATGAATACAAAGACTTGAGAAATCATAAGTGCGGGGTGCTTTGCAACTGGACCTTAGGAAGCAAAAATTCTTGATGTAGACAAAAACCAAAAAAGTTGCAATCAGAGACAGTGAAGCAGGCAGGGAACTTGTCTTGCATGCAGCCAACCCAGATCATTCCTCACATCCCATATGGTCACTGAGTACCACCATCAGGAATTCCTGAGTTCAGAGCCAAAAGTAAACCCTAAGCATCTCCGGATGTGGTACACAAGGAAAACCAAAACAATAATAATGAAAAAGTTTCATTTAAAACCCCACCCTCCGGCAGGGAACAAACCACCATGTGGCCCCACCACATCACGGCAATCAATCAAAAGAGAGACTACAACTGGATCTGCTAGGCAGGGGTCTTAGGCCCTGCCCCTTGATGTGAATCTGAAGGTTTTACACATGTGATGCCAACGCCAAAGGCTCCGGATCAGGGCAGAGAGAAGTCCCGTGCAGGGAGGGTCGGGACAGCCAGGTCCTGCTCTCTGCAAGTCCCGCAGGCCCCGCACTCAGGCCACCCCTCAGCCCCAAGCCCACCCGCCGCTGACAGATCGTGGAGCAAGAGGCAATGGTGGGCAAAGGGGTGCCTCACGATCACCCACTCATGCTCGAACCCTGCACCCCCTAAAGCCTCTGGGTTCCCCTAAAGTATTCACCTTGCCTCAAGAACCAGCTGCTATCAGAAACAAGAGTAAAACAAGCATGAAAGGGCCCCCAAACTGGAACAGCCCACACCGCTCACAGTGTGGAGGCACAGGGAGCTCATGGACCACCACTCCCATCCTGATAAAAAAATCGGCCTTCGTAGTCCGCCTTCCACCCAGGGCCTCCATTTTCTTCCCTGCCCATGACACCAATGGTGGCCTAATGCAGGCAACCACAACTGGAATAGAAAGGACATCTGAAGGTTGCCAGCCTGTGACATCACTTCCACTTCTGCCAGGATCTATAGCCTTAAAGTGTCATGAACCAGAGGTAGAGACCCTTTTTGCCCACCCAGGTGAATCTGGCTGAAGGGCGGATAGACTGGAAAAAAGTGCCGAGAGGCAGATTCTGGGGTCACACAGTGGGGGTGCTGTAGATAAGGAGAAGAACTTTGATCTTCTACTGACCAGTCAAACAATGACCCAATGCTTTCACACACAGTCCAACAAGGAAATATGCAGCTGGGTAGATTCAAGGTAAAATAGGAAGGTTGGTACAACTCATCGGATGTTGAGTTTCCTGAGGAACGAATCAAGATGGGGTGAAACCAGTGACGGCCAAGCCAGCCCAGGAGATGCTGAGGAACTGGCCAAGCAGCATCCCAGAGAGCTGGACAGACACTGGAATAGGAGTAGAGGCTGGTAAGAACATCGGGGAGCACTGTCCAGTCAATGCACTACCCCTTGAAAACACCAAACCAGTGGACCACTGACTACAAGGAAAACTGCAGGAGGCAGTTTCGGAAGCACAATTTCAGAGTTCGATTCTTCCGCCCCTCTCAGAGAGCCCGGCAAGCTCCCGAGAGTATCTTGACCGCACGGCATAGCCTGGCAAACTCCCCGTGATGTATTCTATACGCCATACACAGTAACAACAAAGTCACCAACGCAGACGTTACTGGGCCCGCTCGAGCAAATCCATGAACAATGATGAGGACAGTGACAGTGATAGCAGAAAGCTGACACGCCATTCCAAGAGAAAAGAAAATAAGATTCCAGTCAGGGTTCAGTTCAAGCTCAGTGTGGAGCTCAGTGTGGAGCGCCTGATGCATGTTTTATTTTTTTGTAAACTCAATAAACAGACACGAGTGGAAATATCTCCCTTTGCAGAAAGCGTTAGAGAGAGAGCACCGCGGTAGGGCGTTTGCCTTGCACGCAGCCAACATGGCCGACCTGAGTTCGATTCCTCCACCCCTCTCGGAGAGCCCGGCAAGCTACGGAGAGTATCTCGCCCGCACGGCGAAGCCTGGCAAGCTCCCCGTGATGTATTCGACATGCCACACACAATAACAACCAAGTCTCCAACGGGGGACCTTACTAGGCCAGCTCGAGCAAATCGATGAACCATGGGAGGACAGCGACAGTGATAGCAGAAAGCTGACACACCATTCCAAGAGAAAAGAAAATAGATTCCAGCCAGGGTTCAGTTCAAGCTCAGTGTGGAGCTCAGTGTGGAGCGCCTGATGCATGGAGTGAAGGCAACCCTGCATCCCTGCAGACACGACGAGCCACGGGGGCCATTGAAAACATCTCACCAAAATGGATGGCTCTCAGGATCGATCCTTTTTTTGGTCCTTTTATTTTGAAGTTTGTCTTCTTTAGAGACACACCAGGCAGTGCTCAGGGATCACTCCTGGAGGGTCTGTAGGGGAGCAAATGGATGCAAACCTTTCTCCTTCTCACTGCGCTGACACTAGTGCCCTCAAACTGGTTTTCTTTTTCAGTTTTGGCTTTTTGGGTCACACTTGGTGAAGCACAGGGGTTACTGCTGTCTCTGCACTGAGGAATTCCTCATGGTGGTCCTCAGGGGACCAAAAGGGACGCCAGGAATAAAACCCGGGCCGGTCGCGTAAAAACCAACTCTACACCCACTGATCTATCGCTCCCCCCCCAAAGCCCAAACTAGTTGTTTTCAAACAATTACCAGTTTCGATCAAATGGAAGAAATAGAAATAAACATTTTGTTCAAAGGAAAAAATAGAAATTTCTTTCGGTTTTGAGCAGTGATTTCACCACCCAGTGAAGCTCAGGAAGGGCCTCTACGCCAAGCATTAGGCTCTCGATTTCCTCTCTGCAGTGCCCTGTCATCCACCATCAAAATCACATCCTTGATCCCCTGCCAGCAGAATATCTGTCCCCAACGTGCAAATTTTACCAGCCGACTCACACCCAGAGACTCCACTCTCAAATCAAATGGCTGCAATGCCAAAACCTGAATCTGCAGTTTGAGTTATGCAATGAAACGCAACAGATGACTACGAATTTGTGGAAAGGAAGGAATGAGGCAGTGTGTTCAGACTTGCGGGCAAGCTGGGGCTCCCTCGGGCTCCGACACGTTCCTCTCCGGTTGGGGGCCGGAGCGATGGCTTGGAGGGGAGGGCGAGGGTCTCGTGCCCCCGACCCCATGGGGCCGCCCCGGCCAGGGCTACCAGGACGCACAATGAAAAACAAACCTGAAAAGAAAACTCTCTCTCTTCTGGTCGTCCTGATTTCCGTTGTTCCTGACCCTTTCCGAACGACTTTTGCTCCCGAACCTTCCACTTCACTTGTCAGCCCACCTGCCAGGCACCACCGACCCCCCCATTCCCTCACCCCCCCCCTAAATAAAAACCTCCCTGGATGCGATGCGCTAAGATAGACGGAAGGGAGAGACAAACCTCTCGAAAAGGCGGGCGCTGGGGGCATCCCGGGCTGGGCAGGCGGCGGAGGCTCAGAGCTCCCAGATGGACCACTCAGCGGCCAGGCCAGCGAGGAAACTGGCCCTATGGGACGCCCCCGCGCCCTGGCCGCCCCCTTCCCGGCCCACCCCCTCTCCTCACCAGGCAACAAACAGGGTGGAGATTGCTCCGCCCACAAAGACCCCAGGGAAAGGCGGGGCTCTGTGACCTCACCTACACTTCCGGTCAGGGTTTTAAAGGGCCAGACACCACATAGTCCCCACACAGCAACCTATAGGGCTTTTTACTACCTCTGGGCTGAGGAAACACTCCTGGCTGTGCCTACCTTTTACCTATAATAAATATCCTATCTTGGAGGACTGTGTGATGACACAGCAGGTATGAGCAGCTTGCAATTGCCTGACCAAGTCCTCTAGCCAGGCACCCGATTGTCGAGGGACCCCGACAGCTGTGATCCCTGAGGTCAGAGCAGGAGTAAGGCCTGAGTACTGTAGTGTGTGACCCCAAAATACAGCAATGACAAACAGTAAACTCTATCCAAATAGAGGGAAATAAATCCACGTACCCTGACAAATTGTAGCATAAAATAGTTCAAGAGTCAAACAGTGGGTCCTTAAAACCTATGCTGCAGGAGCACACTTCTATCTCTGCTGTCAGATATTCCGTGTGTGTGTGTCTGAGCCAGAACCAACAGTGTCAGGAGTACTCCTAGCTCTGCATTCAGGGATCTGTCCTGGAATGTCTGAGGTTTGCTGGGATGCAGCTGATCAAATCTGTGTTAGCTGCATGCAAGGCAAGCACCCTACTTGCTGCACCATACCTCTGGCCCTTTCAAAGTAAATTTCTTGCCAGCAAGCCAGGAGTGACCCCTGAGCAAAGTTCCCCCCCCCCCCAATGCGACAATAAGAACATCTTCCTTCAAGAGCAAGGAAAATTAAATCCTTGACCTGCTATACTCACCCCAAGAGCCAGTATCCAGGGATCGCCCAGTCAGGAAGAGATGAAGCATAGAGGATTTTTCATAACTGAAGATGAGTCTAAATTCCTCATCTGGAAAAAACATCAGGGTTGGAATTAGACAGACAGTAAAGCAGGCAAGATGCTTGCCCTCCTCGCCCCAATCAAGCTTCAGCATCCCAGATCCCAGAGCACCGCCAGGAATGATTCCTGAGCACTGAGCCAGGAGTGAGCATCTTAGGGTATGTCCTCTCTCACTCCCCCCACAAAACATAAAAAACAACTAAAACAAACCTCCAAATTAAAATTTCATTGGCCTAAACCTCCCACCTGCGTGAACCACGCTTCCAAAAAGGCCCCTCCCCATCCCAACCGCCAATGAATAGGACGGTCTGCAACAGAGTCTCTTGCCTTTAGGGGGCTGCAGCCCCGACCCCGAACATGAATCTGCAGATTCTATAGCATCTACGTCAAGGCTAAAGGCTTCAGGATTTGTACCGACAAGTCCCATGTTGGGAGTGTTGGCCACTCAAGCCCCTAGCCCTTGGGTGGGTTCCGCAACCCCAAGGCCTGTAGCCCCAGTGCTCAGCCCCATGCCAAAATGCAACAAGGGCACACTCAATCCCACAACCCCTGTACTGTGTACAGACCCCACTGCACCGCCCTAAGCTCCGCATCACTCTGAAGCCTCTACTGCACCCCAGGAACTGCCTGGATGTCAGGAATTCAGTGAGAAAGAAAGCACGAAAGCACCTCCCAGGTCCGAATGGTCCCGCTACTAACAATGTGGAGACTGAGAGTTCTGGGATGCTAACGGGAGGATGCTTGTGTCCTGCCACAAAACTGGCCTTCAGAGTACCCCTTCTACCAGGGGCCGCCACTTTTTACTGATCTTGTCCCTCATAAATAATGCACTAGGAAAGCCCCATATGTTCGGTGTTTTATTTTTTTGTAAACTCAATAAACAGACACGAGTGGAAATATCTCCCTTTGCAGAAAGCGTTAGAGAGAGAGCACCGCGGTAGGGCGTTTGCCTTGCACGCAGCCAACATGGCCGACCTGAGTTCAATTCCTCCACCCCTCTCGGAGAGCCCGGCAAGCTACGGAGAGTATCTCGCCCGCACGGCGAAGCCTGGCAAGCTCCCCGTGATGTATTCGACATGCCACACACAATAACAACCAAGTCTCCAACGGGGGACCTTACTAGGCCAGCTCGAGCAAATCGATGAACCATGGGAGGACAGCGACAGTGATAGCAGAAAGCTGACACACCATTCCAAGAGAAAAGAAAATAGATTCCAGCCAGGGTTCAGTTCAAGCTCAGTGTGGAGCTCAGTGTGGAGCACCTGATGCATGGAGTGAAGGCAACCCTGCATCCCTGCAGACACGACGAGCCACGGGGGCCAGTGAAAACATCTCACCAAAATGGATGGCTCTCAGGATCGATCCTTTTTTTGGTCCTTTTATTTTGAAGTTTGTCTTCTTTAGAGACACACCAGGCAGTGCTCAGGGATCACTCCTGGAGGGTCTGTAGGGGAGCAAATGGATGCAAACCTTTCTCCTTCTCACTGCGCTGACACTAGTGCCCTCAAACTGGTTTTCTTTTTCAGTTTTGGCTTTTTGGGTCACACCTGGTGAAGCACAGGGGTTACTGCTGTCTCTGCACTGAGGAATTCCTCATGGTGGTCCTCAGGGGACCAAAAGGGACGCCAGGAATAAAACCCGGGCCGGTCGCGTAAAAACCAAGTCTACACCCACTGATCTATCGCTCCCCCCCCAAAGCCCAAACTAGTTGTTTTCAAACAATTACCAGTTTCGATCAAATGGAAGAAATAGAAATAAACATTTTGTTCAAAGGAAAAAATAGAAATTTCTTTCGGTTTTGAGCAGTGATTTCACCACCCAGTGAAGCTCAGGAAGGGCCTCTACGCCAAGCATTAGGCTCTCGATTTCCTCTCTGCAGTGCCCTGTCATCCACCATCAAAATCACATCCTTGATCCCCTGCCAGCAGAATATCTGTCCCCAACGTGCAAATTTTACCAGCCGACTCACACCCAGTGACTCCACTCTCAAATCAAATGGCTGCAATGCCAAAACCTGAATCTGCAGTTTGAGTTATGCAATGAAACGCAACAGATGACTACGAATTTGTGGAAAGGAAGGAATGAGGCAGTGTGTTCAGACTTGCGGGCAAGCTGGGGCTCCCTCGGGCTCCGACACGTTCCTCTCCGGTTGGGGGCCGGAGCGATGGCTTGGAGGGGAGGGCGAGGGTCTCGTGCCCCCGACCCCATGGGGCCGCCCCGGCCAGGGCTACCAGGACGCACAATGAAAAACAAACCTGAAAAGAAAACTCTCTCTCTTCTGGTCGTCCTGATTTCCGTTGTTCCTGACCCTTTCCGAACGACTTTTGCTCCCGAACCTTCCACTTCACTTGTCAGCCCACCTGCCAGGCACCACCGACCCCCCCATTCCCTCACCCCCCCCCTAAATAAAAACCTCCCTGGATGCGATGCGCTAAGATAGACGGAAGGGAGAGACAAACCTCTCGAAAAGGCGGGCGCTGGGGGCATCCCGGGCTGGGCAGGCGGCGGAGGCTCAGAGCTCCCAGATGGACCACTCAGCGGCCAGGCCAGCGAGGAAACTGGCCCTATGGGACGCCCCCACGCCCTGGCTGCCCCCTTCCCGCCCCACCCCCGCTCCTCACCAGGCAACAAACAGGGTGGAGATTGCTCCGCCCACAAAGACCCCAGGGAAAGGCGGGGCTCTGTGACCTCACCTACACTTCCGGTCAGGGTTTTAAAGGGCCAGACACCACATAGTCCCCACACAGCAACCTATAGGGCTTTTTACTACCTCTGGGCTGAGGAAACACTCCTGGCTGTGCCTACCTTTTACCTATAATAAATATCCTATCTTGGAGGACTGTGTGATGACACAGCAGGTATGAGCAGCTTGCAATTGCCTGACCAAGTCCTCTAGCCAGGCACCCGATTGTCGAGGGACCCCGACAGCTGTGATCCCTGAGGTCAGAGCAGGAGTAAGGCCTGAGTACTGTAGTGTGTGACCCCAAAATACAGCAATGACAAACAGTAAACTCTATCCAAATAGAGGGAAATAAATCCACGTACCCTGACAAATTGTAGCATAAAATAGTTCAAGAGTCAAACAGTGGGTCCTTAAAACCTATGCTGCAGGAGCACACTTCTATCTCTGCTGTCAGATATTCCGTGTGTGTGTGTCTGAGCCAGAACCAACAGTGTCAGGAGTACTCCTAGCTCTGCATTCAGGGATCTGTCCTGGAATGTCTGAGGTTTGCTGGGATGCAGCTGATCAAATCTGTGTTAGCTGCATGCAAGGCAAGCACCCTACTTGCTGCACCATACCTCTGGCCCTTTCAAAGTAAATTTCTTGCCAGCAAGCCAGGAGTGACCCCTGAGCAAAGTTCCCCCCCCCCCCAATGCGACAATAAGAACATCTTCCTTCAAGAGCAAGGAAAATTAAATCCTTGACCTGCAATACTCACCCCAAGAGCCAGTATCCAGGGATCGCACAGTCAGGAAGAGATGAAGCATAGAGGATTTTTCATAACTGAAGATGAGTCTAAATTCCTCATCTGGAAAAAAACATCAGCGTTGGAATTAGACAGACAGTAAAGCAGGCAAGATGCTTGCCCTCCTCGCCCCAATCAAGCTTCAGCATCCCAGATCCCAGAGCACCGCCAGGAATGATTCCTGAGCACTGAGCCAGGAGTGAGCATCTTAGGGTATGTCCTCTCTCACTCCCCCCACAAAACATAAAAAAACAACTAAAACAAACCCCCAAATTAAAATTTCATTGGCCTAAACCTCCCACCTGCGTGAACCACGCTTCCAAAAAGGCCCCTCCCCATCCCAACCGCCAATGAATAGGACGGTCTGCAACAGAGTCTCTTGCCTTTAGGGGGCTGCATCCCCGACCCTGAACATGAATCTGCAGATTCTATAGCATCTACGTCAAGGCTAAAGGCTTCAGGATTTGTACCGACAAGTCCCATGTTGGGAGTGTTGGCCACTCAAGCCCCTAGCCCTTGGGTGGGTTCCGCAACCCCAAGGCCTGTAGCCCCAGTGCTCAGCCCCATGCCAAAATGCAACAAGGGCACACTCAATCCCACAACCCCTGTACTGTGTACAGACCCCACTGCACCGCCCTAAGCTCCGCATCACTCTGAAGCCTCTACTGCACCCCAGGAACTGCCTGGATGTCAGGAATTCAGTGAGAAAGAAAGCACGAAAGCACCTCCCAGGTCCGAATGGTCCCGCTACTAACAATGTGGAGACTGAGAGTTCTGGGATGCTAACGGGAGGATGCTTGTGTCCTGCCACAAAACTGGCCTTCAGAGTACCCCTTCTACCAGGGGCCGCCACTTTTTACTGATCTTGTCCCTCATAAATAATGCACTAGGAAAGCCCCATATGTTCGGTGTTTTATTTTTTTGTAAACTCAATAAACAGACACGAGTGGAAATATCTCCCTTTGCAGAAAGCGTTAGAGAGAGAGCACCGCGGTAGGGCGTTTGCCTTGCACGCAGCCAACATGGCCGACCTGAGTTCAATTCCTCCACCCCTCTCGGAGAGCCCGGCAAGCTACGGAGAGTATCTCGCCCGCACGGCGAAGCCTGGCAAGCTCCCCGTGATGTATTCGACATGCCACACACAATAACAACCAAGTCTCCAACGGGGGACCTTACTAGGCCAGCTCGAGCAAATCGATGAACCATGGGAGGACAGCGACAGTGATAGCAGAAAGCTGACACACCATTCCAAGAGAAAAGAAAATAGATTCCAGCCAGGGTTCAGTTCAAGCTCAGTGTGGAGCTCAGTGTGGAGCGCCTGATGCATGGAGTGAAGGCAACCCTGCATCCCTGCAGACACGACGAGCCACGGGGGCCATTGAAAACATCTCACCAAAATGGATGGCTCTCAGGATCGATCCTTTTTTTGGTCCTTTTATTTTGAAGTTTGTCTTCTTTAGAGACACACCAGGCAGTGCTCAGGGATCACTCCTGGAGGGTCTGTAGGGGAGCAAATGGATGCAAACCTTTCTCCTTCTCACTGCGCTGACACTAGTGCCCTCAAACTGGTTTTCTTTTTCAGTTTTGGCTTTTTGGGTCACACCTGGTGAAGCACAGGGGTTACTGCTGTCTCTGCACTGAGGAATTCCTCATGGTGGTCCTCAGGGGACCAAAAGGGACGCCAGGAATAAAACCCGGGCCGGTCGCGTAAAAACCAAGTCTACACCCACTGATCTATCGCTCCCCCCCCCAAAGCCCAAACTAGTTGTTTTCAAACAATTACCAGTTTCGATCAAATGGAAGAAATAGAAATAAACATTTTGTTCAAAGGAAAAAATAGAAATTTCTTTCGGTTTTGAGCAGTGATTTCACCACCCAGTGAAGCTCAGGAAGGGCCTCTACGCCAAGCATTAGGCTCTAGATTTCCTCTCTGCAGTGCCCTGTCATCCACCATCAAAATCACATCCTTGATCCCCTGCCAGCAGAATATCTGTCCCCAACGTGCAAATTTTACCAGCCGACTCACACCCAGTGACTCCACTCTCAAATCAAATGGCTGCAATGCCAAAACCTGAATCTGCAGTTTGAGTTATGCAATGAAACGCAACAGATGACTACGAATTTGTGGAAAGAAAGGAATGAGGCAGTGTGTTCAGACTTGCGGGCAAGCTGGGGCTCCCTCGGGCTCCGACACGTTCCTCTCCGGTTGGGGGCCGGAGCGATGGCTTGGAGGGGAGGGCGAGGGTCTCGTGCCCCCGACCCCATGGGGCCGCCCCGGCCAGGGCTACCAGGACGCACAATGAAAAACAAACCTGAAAAGAAAACTCTCTCTCTTCTGGTCGTCCTGATTTCCGTTGTTCCTGACCCTTTCCGAACGACTTTTGCTCCCGAACCTTCCACTTCACTTGTCAGCCCACCTGCCAGGCACCACCGACCCCCCCATTCCCTCACCCCCCCCTAAATAAAAACCTCCCTGGATGCGATGCGCTAAGATAGACGGAAGGGAGAGACAAACCTCTCGAAAAGGCGGGCGCTGGGGGCATCCCGGGCTGGGCAGGCGGCGGAGGCTCAGAGCTCCCAGATGGACCACTCAGCGGCCAGGCCAGCGAGGAAACTGGCCCTATGGGACGCCCCCACGCCCTGGCCGCCCCCTTCCCGCCCCACCCCCGCTCCTCACCAGGCAACAAACAGGGTGGAGATTGCTCCGCCCACAAAGACCCCAGGGAAAGGCGGGGCTCTGTGACCTCACCTACACTTCCGGTCAGGGTTTTAAAGGGCCAGACACCACATAGTCCCCACACAGCAACCTATAGGGCTTTTTACTACCTCTGGGCTGAGGAAACACTCCTGGCTGTGCCTACCTTTTACCTATAATAAATATCCTATCTTGGAGGACTGTGTGATGACACAGCAGGTATGAGCAGCTTGCAATTGCCTGACCAAGTCCTCTAGCCAGGCACCCGATTGTCGAGGGACCCCGACAGCTGTGATCCCTGAGGTCAGAGCAGGAGTAAGGCCTGAGTACTGTAGTGTGTGACCCCAAAATACAGCAATGACAAACAGTAAACTCTATCCAAATAGAGGGAAATAAATCCACGTACCCTGACAAATTGTAGCATAAAATAGTTCAAGAGTCAAACAGTGGGTCCTTAAAACCTATGCTGCAGGAGCACACTTCTATCTCTGCTGTCAGATATTCCGTGTGTGTGTGTCTGAGCCAGAACCAACAGTGTCAGGAGTACTCCTAGCTCTGCATTCAGGGATCTGTCCTGGAATGTCTGAGGTTTGCTGGGATGCAGCTGATCAAATCTGTGTTAGCTGCATGCAAGGCAAGCACCCTACTTGCTGCACCATACCTCTGGCCCTTTCAAAGTAAATTTCTTGCCAGCAAGCCAGGAGTGACCCCTGAGCAAAGTTTCCCCCCCCCCCCCCAATGCGACAATAAGAACATCTTCCTTCAAGAGCAAGGAAAATTAAATCCTTGACCTGCTATACTCACCCCAAGAGCCAGTATCCAGGGATCGCCCAGTCAGGAAGAGATGAAGCATAGAGGATTTTTCATAACTGAAGATGAGTCTAAATTCCTCATCTGGAAAAAAACATCAGCGTTGGAATTAGACAGACAGTAAAGCAGGCAAGATGCTTGCCCTCCTCGCCCCAATCAAGCTTCAGCATCCCAGATCCCAGAGCATCGCCAGGAATGATTCCTGAGCACTGAGCCAGGAGTGAGCATCTTAGGGTATGTCCTCTCTCACTCCCCCCACAAAACATAAAAAAACAACTAAAACAAACCCCCAAATTAAAATTTCATTGGCCTAAACCTCCCACCTGCGTGAACCACGCTTCCAAAAAGGCCCCTCCCCATCCCAACCGCCAATGAATAGGACGGTCTGCAACAGAGTCTCTTGCCTTTAGGGGGCTGCAGCCCCGACCCTGAACATGAATCTGCAGATTCTATAGCATCTACGTCAAGGCTAAAGGCTTCAGGATTTGTACCGACAAGTCCCATGTTGGGAGTGTTGGCCACTCAAGCCCCTAGCCCTTGGGTGGGTTCCGCAACCCCAAGGCCTGTAGCCCCAGTGCTCAGCCCCATGCCAAAATGCAACAAGGGCACACTCAATCCCACAACCCCTGTACTGTGTACAGACCCCACTGCACCGCCCTAAGCTCCGCATCATTCTGAAGCCTCTACTGCACCCCAGGAACTGCCTGGATGTCAGGAATTCAGTGAGAAAGAAAGCACGAAAGCACCTCCCAGGTCCGAATGGTCCCGCTACTAACAATGTGGAGACTGAGAGTTCTGGGATGCTAACGGGAGGATGCTTGTGTCCTGCCACAAAACTGGCCTTCAGAGTACCCCTTCTACCAGGGGCCGCCACTTTTTACTGATCTTGTCCCTCATAAATAATGCACTAGGAAAGCCCCATATGTTCGGTGTTTTATTTTTTTGTAAACTCAATAAACAGACACGAGTGGAAATATCTCCCTTTGCAGAAAGCGTTAGAGAGAGAGCACCGCGGTAGGGCGTTTGCCTTGCACGCAGCCAACATGGCCGACCTGAGTTCGATTCCTCCACCCCTCTCGGAGAGCCCGGCAAGCTACGGAGAGTATCTCGCCCGCACGGCGAAGCCTGGCAAGCTCCCCGTGATGTATTCGACATGCCACACACAATAACAACCAAGTCTCCAACGGGGGACCTTACTAGGCCAGCTCGAGCAAATCGATGAACCATGGGAGGACAGCGACAGTGATAGCAGAAAGCTGACACACCATTCCAAGAGAAAAGAAAATAGATTCCAGCCAGGGTTCAGTTCAAGCTCAGTGTGGAGCTCAGTGTGGAGCGCCTGATGCATGGAGTGAAGGCAACCCTGCATCCCTGCAGACACGACGAGCCACGGGGGCCATTGAAAACATCTCACCAAAATGGATGGCTCTCAGGATCGATCCTTTTTTTGGTCCTTTTATTTTGAAGTTTGTCTTCTTTAGAGACACACCAGGCAGTGCTCAGGGATCACTCCTGGAGGGTCTGTAGGGGAGCAAATGGATGCAAACCTTTCTCCTTCTCACTGCGCTGACACTAGTGCCCTCAAACTGGTTTTCTTTTTCAGTTTTGGCTTTTTGGGTCACACCTGGTGAAGCACAGGGGTTACTGCTGTCTCTGCACTGAGGAATTCCTCATGGTGGTCCTCAGGGGACCAAAAGGGACGCCAGGAATAAAACCCGGGCCGGTCGCGTAAAAACCAAGTCTACACCCACTGATCTATCGCTCCCCCCCCAAAGCCCAAACTAGTTGTTTTCAAACAATTACCAGTTTCGATCAAATGGAAGAAATAGAAATAAACATTTTGTTCAAAGGAAAAAATAGAAATTTCTTTCGGTTTTGAGCAGTGATTTCACCACCCAGTGAAGCTCAGGAAGGGCCTCTACGCCAAGCATTAGGCTCTCGATTTCCTCTCTGCAGTGCCCTGTCATCCACCATCAAAATCACATCCTTGATCCCCTGCCAGCAGAATATCTGTCCCCAACGTGCAAATTTTACCAGCCGACTCACACCCAGTGACTCCACTCTCAAATCAAATGGCTGCAATGCCAAAACCTGAATCTGCAGTTTGAGTTATGCAATGAAACGCAACAGATGACTACGAATTTGTGGAAAGGAAGGAATGAGGCAGTGTGTTCAGACTTGCGGGCAAGCTGGGGCTCCCTCGGGCTCCGACACGTTCCTCTCCGGTTGGGGGCCGGAGCGATGGCTTGGAGGGGAGGGCGAGGGTCTCGTGCCCCCGACCCCATGGGGCCGCCCCGGCCAGGGCTACCAGGACGCACAATGAAAAACAAACCTGAAAAGAAAACTCTCTCTCTTCTGGTCGTCCTGATTTCCGTTGTTCCTGACCCTTTCCGAACGACTTTTGCTCCCGAACCTTCCACTTCACTTGTCAGCCCACCTGCCAGGCACCACCGACCCCCCCATTCCCTCACCCCCCCCCTAAATAAAAACCTCCCTGGATGCCATGCGCTAAGATAGACGGAAGGGAGAGACAAACCTCTCGAAAAGGCGGGCGCTGGGGGCATCCCGGGCTGGGCAGGCGGCGGAGGCTCAGAGCTCCCAGATGGACCACTCAGCGGCCAGGCCAGCGAGGAAACTGGCCCTATGGGACGCCCCCACGCCCTGGCCGCCCCCTTCCCGCCCCACCCCCGCTCCTCACCAGGCAACAAACAGGGTGGAGATTGCTCCGCCCACAAAGACCCCAGGGAAAGGCGGGGCTCTGTGACCTCACCTACACTTCCGGTCAGGGTTTTAAAGGGCCAGACACCACATAGTCCCCACACAGCAACCTATAGGGCTTTTTACTACCTCTGGGCTGAGGAAACACTCCTGGCTGTGCCTACCTTTTACCTATAATAAATATCCTATCTTGGAGGACTGTGTGATGACACAGCAGGTATGAGCAGCTTGCAATTGCCTGACCAAGTCCTCTAGCCAGGCACCCGATTGTCGAGGGACCCCGACAGCTGTGATCCCTGAGGTCAGAGCAGGAGTAAGGCCTGAGTACTGTAGTGTGTGACCCCAAAATACAGCAATGACAAACAGTAAACTCTATCCAAATAGAGGGAAATAAATCCACGTACCCTGACAAATTGTAGCATAAAATAGTTCAAGAGTCAAACAGTGGGTCCTTAAAACCTATGCTGCAGGAGCACACTTCTATCTCTGCTGTCAGATATTCCGTGTGTGTGTGTCTGAGCCAGAACCAACAGTGTCAGGAGTACTCCTAGCTCTGCATTCAGGGATCTGTCCTGGAATGTCTGAGGTTTGCTGGGATGCAGCTGATCAAATCTGTGTTAGCTGCATGCAAGGCAAGCACCCTACTTGCTGCACCATACCTCTGGCCCTTTCAAAGTAAATTTCTTGCCAGTAAGCCAGGAGTGACCCCTGAGCAAAGTTTCCCCCCCCCCCAATGCGACAATAAGAACATCTTCCTTCAAGAGCAAGGAAAATTAAATCCTTGACCTGTTATACTCACCCCAAGAGCCAGTATCCAGGGATCGCCCAGTCAGGAAGAGATGAAGCATAGAGGATTTTTCATAACTGAAGATGAGTCTAAATTCCTCATCTGGAAAAAAACATCAGCGTTGGAATTAGACAGACAGTAAAGCAGGCAAGATGCTTGCCCTCCTCGCCCCAATCAAGCTTCAGCATCCCAGATCCCAGAGCACCGCCAGGAATGATTCCTGAGCACTGAGCCAGGAGTGAGCATCTTAGGGTATGTCCTCTCTCACTCCCCCCACAAAACATAAAAAAACAACTAAAACAAACCCCCAAATTAAAATTTCATTGGCCTAAACCTCCCACCTGCGTGAACCACGCTTCCAAAAAGGCCCCTCCCCATCCCAACCGCCAATGAATTGGACGGTCTGCAACAGAGTCTCTTGCCTTTAGGGGGCTGCAGCCCCGACCCCGAACATGAATCTGCAGATTCTATAGCATCTACGTCAAGGCTAAAGGCTTCAGGATTTGTACCGACAAGTCCCATGTTGGGAGTGTTGGCCACTCAAGCCCCTAGCCCTTGGGTGGGTTCCGCAACCCCAAGGCCTGTAGCCCCAGTGCTCAGCCCCATGCCAAAATGCAACAAGGGCACACTCAATCCCACAACCCCTGTACTGTGTACAGACCCCACTGCACCGCCCTAAGCTCCGCATCACTCTGAAGCCTCTACTGCACCCCAGGAACTGCCTGGATGTCAGGAATTCAGTGAGAAAGAAAGCACGAAAGCACCTCCCAGGTCCGAATGGTCCCGCTACTAACAATGTGGAGACTGAGAGTTCTGGGATGCTAACGGGAGGATGCTTGTGTCCTGCCACAAAACTGGCCTTCAGAGTACCCCTTCTACCAGGGGCCGCCACTTTTTACTGATCTTGTCCCTCATAAATAATGCACTAGGAAAGCCCCATATGTTCGGTGTTTTATTTTTTTGTAAACTCAATAAACAGACACGAGTGGAAATATCTCCCTTTGCAGAAAGCGTTAGAGAGAGACCACCGCGGTAGGGCGTTTGCCTTGCACGCAGCCAACATGGCCGACCTGAGTTCGATTCCTCCACCCCTCTCGGAGAGCCCGGCAAGCTACGGAGAGTATCTCGCCCGCACGGCGAAGCCTGGCAAGCTCCCCGTGATGTATTTGACATGCCACACACAATAACAACCAAGTCTCCAACGGGGGACCTTACTAGGCCAGCTCGAGCAAATCGATGAACCATGGGAGGACAGCGACAGTGATAGCAGAAAGCTGACACACCATTCCAAGAGAAAAGAAAATAGATTCCAGTCAGGGTTCAGTTCAAGCTCAGTGTGGAGCTCAGTGTGGAGCGCCCGATGCATGGAGTGAAGGCAACCCTGCATCCCTGCAGACACGACGAGCCACGGGGGCCATTGAAAACATCTCACCAAAATGGATGGCTCTCAGGATCGATCCTTTTTTTGGTCCTTTTATTTTGAAGTTTGTCTTCTTTAGAGACACACCAGGCAGTGCTCAGGGATCACTCCTGGAGGGTCTGTAGGGGAGCAAATGGATGCAAACCTTTCTCCTTCTCACTGCGCTGACAATAGTGCCCTCAAACTGGTTTTCTTTTTCAGTTTTGGCTTTTTGGGTCACACCTGGTGAAGCACAGGGGTTACTGCTGTCTCTGCACTGAGGAATTCCTCATGGTGGTCCTCAGGGGACCAAAAGGGACGCCAGGAATAAAACCCGGGCCGGTCGCGTAAAAACCAAGTCTACACCCACTGATCTATCGCTCCCCCCCCCAAAGCCCAAACTAGTTGTTTTCAAACAATTACCAGTTTCGATCAAATGGAAGAAATAGAAATAAACATTTTGTTCAAAGGAAAAAATAGAAATTTCTTTCGGTTTTGAGCAGTGATTTCACCACCCAGTGAAGCTCAGGAAGGGCCTCTACGCCAAGCATTAGGCTCTAGATTTCCTCTCTGCAGTGCCCTGTCATCCACCATCAAAATCACATCCTTGATCCCCTGCCAGCAGAATATCTGTCCCCAACGTGCAAATTTTACCAGCCGACTCACACCCAGTGACTCCACTCTCAAATCAAATGGCTGCAATGCCAAAACCTGAATCTGCAGTTTGAGTTATGCAATGAAACGCAACAGATGACTACGAATTTGTGGAAAGAAAGGAATGAGGCAGTGTGTTCAGACTTGCGGGCAAGCTGGGGCTCCCTCGGGCTCCGACACGTTCCTCTCCGGTTGGGGGCCGGAGCGATGGCTTGGAGGGGAGGGCGAGGGTCTCGTGCCCCCGACCCCATGGGGCCGCCCCGGCCAGGGCTACCAGGACGCACAATGAAAAACAAACCTGAAAAGAAAACTCTCTCTCTTCTGGTCGTCCTGATTTCCGTTGTTCCTGACCCTTTCCGAACGACTTTTGCTCCCGAACCTTCCACTTCACTTGTCAGCCCACCTGCCAGGCACCACCGACCCCCCCATTCCCTCACCCCCCCCTAAATAAAAACCTCCCTGGATGCGATGCGCTAAGATAGACGGAAGGGAGAGACAAACCTCTCGAAAAGGCGGGCGCTGGGGGCATCCCGGGCTGGGCAGGCGGCGGAGGCTCAGAGCTCCCAGATGGACCACTCAGCGGCCAGGCCAGCGAGGAAACTGGCCCTATGGGACGCCCCCACGCCCTGGCCGCCCCCTTCCCGCCCCACCCCCGCTCCTCACCAGGCAACAAACAGGGTGGAGATTGCTCCGCCCACAAAGACCCCAGGGAAAGGCGGGGCTCTGTGACCTCACCTACACTTCCGGTCAGGGTTTTAAAGGGCCAGACACCACATAGTCCCCACACAGCAACCTATAGGGCTTTTTACTACCTCTGGGCTGAGGAAACACTCCTGGCTGTGCCTACCTTTTACCTATAATAAATATCCTATCTTGGAGGACTGTGTGATGACACAGCAGGTATGAGCAGCTTGCAATTGCCTGACCAAGTCCTCTAGCCAGGCACCCGATTGTCGAGGGACCCCGACAGCTGTGATCCCTGAGGTCAGAGCAGGAGTAAGGCCTGAGTACTGTAGTGTGTGACCCCAAAATACAGCAATGACAAACAGTAAACTCTATCCAAATAGAGGGAAATAAATCCACGTACCCTGACAAATTGTAGCATAAAATAGTTCAAGAGTCAAACAGTGGGTCCTTAAAACCTATGCTGCAGGAGCACACTTCTATCTCTGCTGTCAGATATTCCGTGTGTGTGTGTCTGAGCCAGAACCAACAGTGTCAGGAGTACTCCTAGCTCTGCATTCAGGGATCTGTCCTGGAATGTCTGAGGTTTGCTGGGATGCAGCTGATCAAATCTGTGTTAGCTGCATGCAAGGCAAGCACCCTACTTGCTGCACCATACCTCTGGCCCTTTCAAAGTAAATTTCTTGCCAGCAAGCCAGGAGTGACCCCTGAGCAAAGTTCCCCCCCCCCAATGCGACAATAAGAACATCTTCCTTCCTGAGCAAGGAAAATTAAATCCTTGACCTGCTATACTCACCCCAAGAGCCAGTATCCAGGGATCGCCCAGTCAGGAAGAGATGAAGCATAGAGGATTTTTCATAACTGAAGATGAGTCTAAATTCCTCATCTGGAAAAAAACATCAGCGTTGGAATTAGACAGACAGTAAAGCAGGCAAGATGCTTGCCCTCCTCGCCCCAATCAAGCTTCAGCATCCCAGATCCCAGAGCACCGCCAGGAATGATTCCTGAGCACTGAGCCAGGAGTGAGCATCTTAGGGTATGTCCTCTCTCACTCCCCCCACAAAACATAAAAAAACCAACTAAAACAAACCCCCAAATTAAAATTTCATTGGCCTAAACCTCCCACCTGCGTGAACCACGCTTCCAAAAAGGCCCCTCCCCATCACAACCGCCAATGAATAGGACGGTCTGCAACAGAGTCTCTTGCCTTTAGGGGGCTGCAGCCCCGACCCTGAACATGAATCTGCAGATTCTATAGCATCTACGTCAAGGCTAAAGGCTTCAGGATTTGTACCGACAAGTCCCATGTTGGGAGTGTTGGCCACTCAAGCCCCTAGCCCTTGGGTGGGTTCCGCAACCCCAAGGCCTGTAGCCCCAGTGCTCAGCCCCATGCCAAAATGCAACAAAGGCACACTCAATCCCACAACCCCTGTACTGTGTACAGACCCCACTGCACCGCCCTAAGCTCCGCATCACTCTGAAGCCTCTACTGCACCCCAGGAACTGCCTGGATGTCAGGAATTCAGTGAGAAAGAAAGCACGAAAGCACCTCCCAGGTCCGAATGGTCCCGCTACTAACAATGTGGAGACTGAGAGTTCTGGGATGCTAACGGGAGGATGCTTGTGTCCTGCCACAAAACTGGCCTTCAGAGTACCCCTTCTACCAGGGGCCGCCACTTTTTACTGATCTTGTCCCTCATAAATAATGCACTAGGAAAGCCCCATATGTTCGGTGTTTTATTTTTTTGTAAACTCAATAAACAGACACGAGTGGAAATATCTCCCTTTGCAGAAAGCGTTAGAGAGAGAGCACCGCGGTAGGGCGTTTGCCTTGCACGCAGCCAACATGGCCGACCTGAGTTCGATTCCTCCACCCCTCTCGGAGAGCCCGGCAAGCTACGGAGAGTATCTCGCCCGCACGGCGAAGCCTGGCAAGCTCCCCGTGATGTATTCGACATGCCACACACAATAACAACCAAGTCTCCAACGGGGGACCTTACTAGGCCAGCTCGAGCAAATCGATGAACCATGGGAGGACAGCGACAGTGATAGCAGAAAGCTGACACACCATTCCAAGAGAAAAGAAAATAGATTCCAGTCAGGGTTCAGTTCAAGCTCAGTGTGGAGCTCAGTGTGGAGCGCCCGATGCATGGAGTGAAGGCAACCCTGCATCCCTGCAGACACGACGAGCCACGGGGGCCATTGAAAACATCTCACCAAAATGGATGGCTCTCAGGATCGATCCTTTTTTTGGTCCTTTTATTTTGAAGTTTGTCTTCTTTAGAGACACACCAGGCAGTGCTCAGGGATCACTCCTGGAGGGTCTGTAGGGGAGCAAATGGATGCAAACCTTTCTCCTTCTCACTGCGCTGACAATAGTGCCCTCAAACTGGTTTTCTTTTTCAGTTTTGGCTTTTTGGGTCACACCTGGTGAAGCACAGGGGTTACTGCTGTCTCTGCACTGAGGAATTCCTCATGGTGGTCCTCAGGGGACCAAAAGGGACGCCAGGAATAAAACCCGGGCCGGTCGCGTAAAAACCAAGTCTACACCCACTGATCTATCGCTCCCCCCCCCAAAGCCCAAACTAGTTGTTTTCAAACAATTACCAGTTTCGATCAAATGGAAGAAATAGAAATAAACATTTTGTTCAAAGGAAAAAATAGAAATTTCTTTCGGTTTTGAGCAGTGATTTCACCACCCAGTGAAGCTCAGGAAGGGCCTCTACGCCAAGCATTAGGCTCTAGATTTCCTCTCTGCAGTGCCCTGTCATCCACCATCAAAATCACATCCTTGATCCCCTGCCAGCAGAATATCTGTCCCCAACGTGCAAATTTTACCAGCCGACTCACACCCAGTGACTCCACTCTCAAATCAAATGGCTGCAATGCCAAAACCTGAATCTGCAGTTTGAGTTATGCAATGAAACGCAACAGATGACTACGAATTTGTGGAAAGAAAGGAATGAGGCAGTGTGTTCAGACTTGCGGGCAAGCTGGGGCTCCCTCGGGCTCCGACACGTTCCTCTCCGGTTGGGGGCCGGAGCGATGGCTTGGAGGGGAGGGCGAGGGTCTCGTGCCCCCGACCCCATGGGGCCGCCCCGGCCAGGGCTACCAGGACGCACAATGAAAAACAAACCTGAAAAGAAAACTCTCTCTCTTCTGGTCGTCCTGATTTCCGTTGTTCCTGACCCTTTCCGAACGACTTTTGCTCCCGAAGCTTCCACTTCACTTGTCAGCCCACCTGCCAGGCACCACCGACCCCCCCATTCCCTCACCCCCCCCTAAATAAAAACCTCCCTGGATGCGATGCGCTAAGATAGACGGAAGGGAGAGACAAACCTCTCGAAAAGGCGGGCGCTGGGGGCATCCCGGGCTGGGCAGGCGGCGGAGGCTCAGAGCTCCCAGATGGACCACTCAGCGGCCAGGCCAGCGAGGAAACTGGCCCTATGGGACGCCCCCACGCCCTGGCCGCCCCCTTCCCGCCCCACCCCCGCTCCTCACCAGGCAACAAACAGGGTGGAGATTGCTCCGCCCACAAAGACCCCAGGGAAAGGCGGGGCTCTGTGACCTCACCTACACTTCCGGTCAGGGTTTTAAAGGGCCAGACACCACATAGTCCCCACACAGCAACCTATAGGGCTTTTTACTACCTCTGGGCTGAGGAAACACTCCTGGCTGTGCCTACCTTTTACCTATAATAAATATCCTATCTTGGAGGACTGTGTGATGACACAGCAGGTATGAGCAGCTTGCAATTGCCTGACCAAGTCCTCTAGCCAGGCACCCGATTGTCGAGGGACCCCGACAGCTGTGATCCCTGAGGTCAGAGCAGGAGTAAGGCCTGAGTACTGTAGTGTGTGACCCCAAAATACAGCAATGACAAACAGTAAACTCTATCCAAATAGAGGGAAATAAATCCACGTACCCTGACAAATTGTAGCATAAAATAGTTCAAGAGTCAAACAGTGGGTCCTTAAAACCTATGCTGCAGGAGCACACTTCTATCTCTGCTGTCAGATATTCCGTGTGTGTGTGTCTGAGCCAGAACCAACAGTGTCAGGAGTACTCCTAGCTCTGCATTCAGGGATCTGTCCTGGAATGTCTGAGGTTTGCTGGGATGCAGCTGATCAAATCTGTGTTAGCTGCATGCAAGGCAAGCACCCTACTTGCTGCACCATACCTCTGGCCCTTTCAAAGTAAATTTCTTGCCAGCAAGCCAGGAGTGACCCCTGAGCAAAGTTCCCCCCCCCCAATGCGACAATAAGAACATCTTCCTTCCTGAGCAAGGAAAATTAAATCCTTGACCTGCTATACTCACCCCAAGAGCCAGTATCCAGGGATCGCCCAGTCAGGAAGAGATGAAGCATAGAGGATTTTTCATAACTGAAGATGAGTCTAAATTCCTCATCTGGAAAAAAACATCAGCGTTGGAATTAGACAGACAGTAAAGCAGGCAAGATGCTTGCCCTCCTCGCCCCAATCAAGCTTCAGCATCCCAGATCCCAGAGCACCGCCAGGAATGATTCCTGAGCACTGAGCCAGGAGTGAGCATCTTAGGGTATGTCCTCTCTCACTCCCCCCACAAAACATAAAAAAAACAACTAAAACAAACCCCCAAATTAAAATTTCATTGGCCTAAACCTCCCACCTGCGTGAACCACGCTTCCAAAAAGGCCCCTCCCCATCACAACCGCCAATGAATAGGACGGTCTGCAACAGAGTCTCTTGCCTTTAGGGGGCTGCAGCCCCGACCCTGAACATGAATCTGCAGATTCTATAGCATCTACGTCAAGGCTAAAGGCTTCAGGATTTGTACCGACAAGTCCCATGTTGGGAGTGTTGGCCACTCAAGCCCCTAGCCCTTGGGTGCGTTCCGCAACCCCAAGGCCTGTAGCCCCAGTGCTCAGCCCCATGCCAAAATGCAACAAAGGCACACTCAATCCCACAACCCCTGTACTGTGTACAGACCCCACTGCACCGCCCTAAGCTCCGCATCACTCTGAAGCCTCTACTGCACCCCAGGAACTGCCTGGATGTCAGGAATTCAGTGAGAAAGAAAGCACGAAAGCACCTCCCAGGTCCGAATGGTCCCGCTACTAACAATGTGGAGACTGAGAGTTCTGGGATGCTAACGGGAGGATGCTTGTGTCCTGCCACAAAACTGGCCTTCAGAGTACCCCTTCTACCAGGGGCCGCCACTTTTTACTGATCTTGTCCCTCATAAATAATGCACTAGGAAAGCCCCATATGTTCGGTGTTTTATTTTTTTGTAAACTCAATAAACAGACACGAGTGGAAATATCTCCCTTTGCAGAAAGCGTTAGAGAGAGAGCACCGCGGTAGGGCGTTTGCCTTGCACGCAGCCAACATGGCCGACCTGAGTTCGATTCCTCCACCCCTCTCGGAGAGCCCGGCAAGCTACGGAGAGTATCTCGCCCGCACGGCGAAGCCTGGCAAGCTCCCCGTGATGTATTCGACATGCCACACACAATAACAACCAAGTCTCCAACGGGGGACCTTACTAGGCCAGCTCGAGCAAATCGATGAACCATGGGAGGACAGCGACAGTGATAGCAGAAAGCTGACACACCATTCCAAGAGAAAAGAAAATAGATTCCAGTCAGGGTTCAGTTCAAGCTCAGTGTGGAGCTCAGTGTGGAGCGCCCGATGCATGGAGTGAAGGCAACCCTGCATCCCTGCAGACACGACGAGCCACGGGGGCCATTGAAAACATCTCACCAAAATGGATGGCTCTCAGGATCGATCCTTTTTTTGGTCCTTTTATTTTGAAGTTTGTCTTCTTTAGAGACACACCAGGCAGTGCTCAGGGATCACTCCTGGAGGGTCTGTAGGGGAGCAAATGGATGCAAACCTTTCTCCTTCTCACTGCGCTGACAATAGTGCCCTCAAACTGGTTTTCTTTTTCAGTTTTGGCTTTTTGGGTCACACCTGGTGAAGCACAGGGGTTACTGCTGTCTCTGCACTGAGGAATTCCTCATGGTGGTCCTCAGGGGACCAAAAGGGACGCCAGGAATAAAACCCGGGCCGGTCGCGTAAAAACCAAGTCTACACCCACTGATCTATCGCTCCCCCCCCAAAGCCCAAACTAGTTGTTTTCAAACAATTACCACTTTCGATCAAATGGAAGAAATAGAAATAAACATTTTGTTCAAAGGAAAAAATAGAAATTTCTTTCGGTTTTGAGCAGTGATTTCACCACCCAGTGAAGCTCAGGAAGGGCCTCTACGCCAAGCATTAGGCTCTCGATTTCCTCTCTGCAGTGCCCTGTCATCCACCATCAAAATCACATCCTTGATCCCCTGCCAGCAGAATATCTGTCCCCAACGTGCAAATTTTACCAGCCGACTCACACCCAGTGACTCCACTCTCAAATCAAATGGCTGCAATGCCAAAACCTGAATCTGCAGTTTGAGTTATGCAATGAAACGCAACAGATGACTAAGAATTTGTGGAAAGAAATGAATGAGGCAGTGTGTTCAGACTTGCGGGCAAGCTGGGGCTCCCTCGGGCTCCGACACGTTCCTCTCCGGTTGGGGGCCAGAGCGATGGCTTGGAGGGGAGGGCGAGGGTCTCGTGCCCCCGACCCCATGGGGCCGCCCCGGCCAGGGCTACCAGGACGCACAATGAAAAACAAACCTGAAAAGAAAACTCTCTCTCTTCTGGTCGTCCTGATTTCCGTTGTTCCTGACCCTTTCCGAACGACTTTTGCTCCCGAACCTTCCACTTCACTTGTCAGCCCACCTGCCAGGCACCACCGACCCCCCCCATTCCCTCACCCCCCCCTCCCCGCACGCGCCTCCTAAATAAAAACCTCCCTGGATGCGATGCGCTAAGATAGACGGAAGGGAGAGACAAACCTCTCGAAAAGGCGGGCGCTGGGGGCATCCCGGGCTGGGCAGGCGGCGGAGGCTCAGAGCTCCCAGATGGACCACTCAGCGGCCAGGCCAGCGAGGAAACTGGCCCTATGGGACGCCCCCACGCCCTGGCCGCCCCCTTCCCGCCCCACCCCCGCTCCTCACCAGGCAACAAACAGGGTGGAGATTGCTCCGCCCACAAAGACCCCAGGGAAAGGCGGGGCTCTGTGACCTCACCTACACTTCCGGTCAGGGTTTTAAAGGGCCAGACACCACATAGTCCCCACACAGCAACCTATAGGGCTTTTTACTACCTCTGGGCTGAGGAAACACTCCTGGCTGTGCCTACCTTTTACCTATAATAAATATCCTATCTTGGAGGACTGTGTGATGACACAGCAGGTATGAGCAGCTTGCAATTGCCTGACCAAGTCCTCTAGCCAGGCACCCGATTGTCGAGGGACCCCGACAGCTGTGATCCCTGAGGTCAGAGCAGGAGTAAGGCCTGAGTACTGTAGTGTGTGACCCCAAAATACAGCAATGACAAACAGTAAACTCTATCCAAATAGAGGGAAATAAATCCACGTACCCTGACAAATTGTAGCATAAAATAGTTCAAGAGTCAAACAGTGGGTCCTTAAAACCTATGCTGCAGGAGCACACTTCTATCTCTGCTGTCAGATATTCCGTGTGTGTGTGTCTGAGCCAGAACCAACAGTGTCAGGAGTACTCCTAGCTCTGCATTCAGGGATCTGTTCTGGAATGTCTGAGGTTTGCTGGGATGCAGCTGATCAAATCTGTGTTAGCTGCATGCAAGGCAAGCACCCTACTTGCTGCACCATACCTCTGGCCCTTTCAAAGTAAATTTCTTGCCAGCAAGCCAGGAGTGACCCCTGAGCAAAGTTCCCCCCCCCCCAATGCGACAATAAGAACATCTTCCTTCCTGAGCAAGGAAAATTAAATCCTTGACCTGCTATACTCACCCCAAGAGCCAGTATCCAGGGATCGCCCAGTCAGGAAGAGATGAAGCATAGAGGATTTTTCATAACTGAAGATGAGTCTAAATTCCTCATCTGGAAAAAAACATCAGCGTTGGAATTAGACAGTAAAGCAGGCAAGATGCTTGCCCTCCTCGCCCCAATCAAGCTTCAGCATCCCAGATCCCAGAGCACCGCCAGGAATGATTCCTGAGCACTGAGCCAGGAGTGAGCATCTTAGGGTATGTCCTCTCTCACTCCCCCCACAAAACATAAAAAAACCAACTAAAACAAACCCCCAAATTAAAATTTCATTGGCCTAAACCTCCCACCTGCGTGAACCACGCTTCCAAAAAGGCCCCTCCCCATCACAACCGCCAATGAATAGGACGGTCTGCAACAGAGTCTCTTGCCTTTAGGGGGCTGCAGCCCCGACCCTGAACATGAATCTGCAGATTCTATAGCATCTACGTCAAGGCTAAAGGCTTCAGGATTTGTACCGACAAGTCCCATGTTGGGAGTGTTGGCCACTCAAGCCCCTAGCCCTTGGGTGGGTTCCGCAACCCCAAGGCCTGTAGCCCCAGTGCTCAGCCCCATGCCAAAATGCAACAAAGGCACACTCAATCCCACAACCCCTGTACTGTGTACAGACCCCACTGCACCGCCCTAAGCTCCGCATCACTCTGAAGCCTCTACTGCACCCCAGGAACTGCCTGGATGTCAGGAATTCAGTGAGAAAGAAAGCACGAAAGCACCTCCCAGGTCCGAATGGTCCCGCTACTAACAATGTGGAGACTGAGAGTTCTGGGATGCTAACGGGAGGATGCTTGTGTCCTGCCACAAAACTGGCCTTCAGAGTACCCCTTCTACCAGGGGCCGCCACTTTTTACTGATCTTGTCCCTCATAAATAATGCACTAGGAAAGCCCCATATGTTCGGTGTTTTATTTTTTTGTAAACTCAATAAACAGACACGAGTGGAAATATCTCCCTTTGCAGAAAGCGTTAGAGAGAGAGCACCGCGGTAGGGCGTTTGCCTTGCACGCAGCCAACATGGCCGACCTGAGTTCGATTCCTCCACCCCTCTCGGAGAGCCCGGCAAGCTACGGAGAGTATCTCGCCCGCACGGCGAAGCCTGGCAAGCTCCCCGTGATGTATTCGACATGCCACACACAATAACAACCAAGTCTCCAACGGGGGACCTTACTAGGCCAGCTCGAGCAAATCGATGAACCATGGGAGGACAGCGACAGTGATAGCAGAAAGCTGACACACCATTCCAAGAGAAAAGAAAATAGATTCCAGTCAGGGTTCAGTTCAAGCTCAGTGTGGAGCTCAGTGTGGAGCGCCCGATGCATGGAGTGAAGGCAACCCTGCATCCCTGCAGACACGACGAGCCACGGGGGCCATTGAAAACATCTCACCAAAATGGATGGCTCTCAGGATCGATCCTTTTTTTGGTCCTTTTATTTTGAAGTTTGTCTTCTTTAGAGACACACCAGGCAGTGCTCAGGGATCACTCCTGGAGGGTCTGTAGGGGAGCAAATGGATGCAAACCTTTCTCCTTCTCACTGCGCTGACACTAGTGCCCTCAAACTGGTTTTCTTTTTCAGTTTTGGCTTTTTGGGTCACACCTGGTGAAGCACAGGGGTTACTGCTGTCTCTGCACTGAGGAATTCCTCATGGTGGTCCTCAGGGGACCAAAAGGGACGCCAGGAATAAAACCCGGGCCGGTCGCGTAAAAACCAAGTCTACACCCACTGATCTATCGCTCCCCCCCCAAAGCCCAAACTAGTTGTTTTCAAACAATTACCACTTTCGATCAAATGGAAGAAATAGAAATAAACATTTTGTTCAAAGGAAAAAATAGAAATTTCTTTCGGTTTTGAGCAGTGATTTCACCACCCAGTGAAGCTCAGGAAGGGCCTCTACGCCAAGCATTAGGCTCTAGATTTCCTCTCTGCAGTGCCCTGTCATCCACCATCAAAATCACATCCTTGATCCCCTGCCAGCAGAATATCTGTCCCCAACGTGCAAATTTTACCAGCCGACTCACACCCAGTGACTCCACTCTCAAATCAAATGGCTGCAATGCCAAAACCTGAATCTGCAGTTTGAGTTATGCAATGAAACGCAACAGATGACTACGAATTTGTGGAAAGAAAGGAATGAGGCAGTGTGTTCAGACTTGCGGGCAAGCTGGGGCTCCCTCGGGCTCCGACACGTTCCTCTCCGGTTGGGGGCCGGAGCGATGGCTTGGAGGGGAGGGCGAGGGTCTCCTGCCCCCGACCCCATGGGGCCGCCCCGGCCAGGGCTACCAGGACGCACAATGAAAAACAAACCTGAAAAGAAAACTCTCTCTCTTCTGGTCGTCCTGATTTCCGTTGTTCCTGACCCTTTCCGAACGACTTTTGCTCCCGAAGCTTCCACTTCACTTGTCAGCCCACCTGCCAGGCACCACCGACCCCCCCCATTCCCTCACCCCCCCCCTCCCCGCACGCGCCTCCTAAATAAAAACCTCCCTGGATGCGATGCGCTAAGATAGACGGAAGGGAGAGACAAACCTCTCGAAAAGGCGGGCGCTGGGGGCATCCCGGGCTGGGCAGGCGGCGGAGGCTCAGAGCTCCCAGATGGACCACTCAGCGGCCAGGCCAGCGAGGAAACTGGCCCTATGGGACGCCCCCACGCCCTGGCCGCCCCCTTCCCGCCCCACCCCCGCTCCTCACCAGGCAACAAACAGGGTGGAGATTGCTCCGCCCACAAAGACCCCAGGGAAAGGCGGGGCTCTGTGACCTCACCTACACTTCCGGTCAGGGTTTTAAAGGGCCAGACACCACATAGTCCCCACACAGCAACCTATAGGGCTTTTTACTACCTCTGGGCTGAGGAAACACTCCTGGCTGTGCCTACCTTTTACCTATAATAAATATCCTATCTTGGAGGACTGTGTGATGACACAGCAGGTATGAGCAGCTTGCAATTGCCTGACCAAGTCCTCTAGCCAGGCACCCGATTGTCGAGGGACCCCGACAGCTGTGATCCCTGAGGTCAGAGCAGGAGTAAGGCCTGAGTACTGTAGTGTGTGACCCCAAAATACAGCAATGACAAACAGTAAACTCTATCCAAATAGAGGGAAATAAATCCACGTACCCTGACAAACTGTAGCATAAAATAGTTCAAGAGTCAAACAGTGGGTCCTTAAAACCTATGCTGCAGGAGCACACTTCTATCTCTGCTGTCAGATATTCCGTGTGTGTGTGTCTGAGCCAGAACCAACAGTGTCAGGAGTACTCCTAGCTCTGCATTCAGGGATCTGTCCTGGAATGTCTGAGGTTTGCTGGGATGCAGCTGATCAAATCTCTGTTAGCTGCATGCAAGGCAAGCACCCTACTTGCTGCACCATACCTCTGGCCCTTTCAAAGTAAATTTCTTGCCAGCAAGCCAGGAGTGACCCCTGAGCAAAGTTCCCCCCCCCCAATGCGACAATAAGAACATCTTCCTTCCTGAGCAAGGAAAATTAAATCCTTGACCTGCTATACTCATCCCAAGAGCCAGTATCCAGGGATCGCCCAGTCAGGAAGAGATGAAGCATAGAGGATTTTTCATAACTGAAGATGAGTCTAAATTCCTCATCTGGAAAAAAACATCAGCGTTGGAATTAGACAGACAGTAAAGCAGGCAAGATGCTTGCCCTCCTCGCCCCAATCAAGCTTCAGCATCCCAGATCCCAGAGCACCGCCAGGAATGATTCCTGAGCACTGAGCCAGGAGTGAGCATCTTAGGGTATGTCCTCTCTCACTCCCCCCACAAAACATAAAAAAAACCAACTAAAACAAACCCCCAAATTAAAATTTCATTGGCCTAAACCTCCCACCTGCGTGAACCACGCTTCCAAAAAGGCCCCTCCCCATCACAACCGCCAATGAATAGGACGGTCTGCAACAGAGTCTCTTGCCTTTAGGGGGCTGCAGCCCCGACCCTGAACATGAATCTGCAGATTCTATAGCATCTACGTCAAGGCTAAAGGCTTCAGGATTTGTACCGACAAGTCCCATGTTGGGAGTGTTGGCCACTCAAGCCCCTAGCCCTTGGGTGGGTTCCGCAACCCCAAGGCCTGTAGCCCCAGTGCTCAGCCCCATGCCAAAATGCAACAAGGGCACACTCAATCCCACAACCCCTGTACTGTGTACAGACCCCACTGCACCGCCCTAAGCTCCGCATCACTCTGAAGCCTCTACTGCACCCCAGGAACTGCCTGGATGTCAGGAATTCAGTGAGAAAGAAAGCACGAAAGCACCTCCCAGGTCCGAATGGTCCCGCTACTAACAATGTGGAGACTGAGAGTTCTGGGATGCTAACGGGAGGATGCTTGTGTCCTGCCACAAAACTGGCCTTCAGAGTACCCCTTCTACCAGGGGCCGCCACTTTTTACTGATCTTGTCCCTCATAAATAATGCACTAGGAAAGCCCCATATGTTCGGTGTTTTATTTTTTTGTAAACTCAATAAACAGACACGAGTGGAAATATCTCCCTTTGCAGAAAGCGTTAGAGAGAGACCACCGCGGTAGGGCGTTTGCCTTGCACGCAGCCAACATGGCCGACCTGAGTTCGATTCCTCCACCCCTCTCGGAGAGCCCGGCAAGCTACGGAGAGTATCTCGCCCGCACGGCGAAGCCTGGCAAGCTCCCCGTGATGTATTCGACATGCCACACACAATAACAACCAAGTCTCCAACGGGGGACCTTACTAGGCCAGCTCGAGCAAATCGATGAACCATGGGAGGACAGCGACAGTGATAGCAGAAAGCTGACACACCATTCCAAGAGAAAAGAAAATAGATTCCAGTCAGGGTTCAGTTCAAGCTCAGTGTGGAGCTCAGTGTGGAGCGCCCGATGCATGGAGTGAAGGCAACCCTGCATCCCTGCAGACACGACGAGCCACGGGGGCCATTGAAAACATCTCACCAAAATGGATGGCTCTCAGGATCGATCCTTTTTTTGGTCCTTTTATTTTGAAGTTTGTCTTCTTTAGAGACACACCAGGCAGTGCTCAGGGATCACTCCTGGAGGGTCTGTAGGGGAGCAAATGGATGCAAACCTTTCTCCTTCTCACTGCGCTGACACTGGTGCCCTCAAACTGGTTTTCTTTTTCAGTTTTGGCTTTTCGGGTCACACCTGGTGAAGCACAGGGGTTACTGCTGTCTCTGCACTGAGGAATTCCTCACGGTGGTCCTCAGGGGACCAAAAGGGACGCCAGGAATAAAACCCGGGCCGGTCGCGTAAAAACCAAGTCTACACCCACTGATCTATCGCTCCCCCCCCAAAGCCCAAACTAGTTGTTTTCAAACAATTACCAGTTTCGATCAAATGGAAGAAATAGAAATAAACATTTTGTTCAAAGGAAAAAATAGAAATTTCTTTCGGTTTTGAGCAGTGATTTCACCACCCAGTGAAGCTCAGGAAGGGCCTCTACGCCAAGCATTAGGCTCTAGATTTCCTCTCTGCAGTGCCCTGTCATCCACCATCAAAATCACATCCTTGATCCCCTGCCAGCAGAATATCTGTCCCCAACGTGCAAATTTTACCAGCCGACTCACACCCAGTGACTCCACTCTCAAATCAAATGGCTGCAATGCCAAAACCTGAATCTGCAGTTTGAGTTATGCAATGAAACGCAACAGATGACTACGAATTTGTGGAAAGAAAGGAATGAGGCAGTGTGTTCAGACTTGCGGGCAAGCTGGGGCTCCCTCGGGCTCCGACACGTTCCTCTCCGGTTGGGGGCCGGAGCGATGGCTTGGAGGGGAGGGCGAGGGTCTCGTGCACCCGACCCCATGGGGCCGCCCCGGCCAGGGCTACCAGGACGCACAATGAAAAACAAACCTGAAAAGAAAACTCTCTCTCTTCTGGTCGTCCTGATTTCCGTTGTTCCTGACCCTTTCCGAACGACTTTTGCTCCCGAACCTTCCACTTCACTTGTCAGCCCACCTGCCAGGCACCACCGACCCCCCCCCATACCCTCACCCCCCCCCTCCCCGCACGCGCCTCCTAAATAAAAACCTCCCTGGATGCGATGCGCTAAGATAGACGGAAGGGAGAGACAAACCTCTCGAAAAGGCGGGCGCTGGGGGCATCCCGGGCTGGGCAGGCGGCGGAGGCTCAGAGCTCCCAGATGGACCACTCAGCGGCCAGGCCAGCGAGGAAACTGGCCCTATGGGACGCCCCCACGCCCTGGCCGCCCCCTTCCCGCCCCACCCCCGCTCCTCACCAGGCAACAAACAGGGTGGAGATTGCTCCGCCCACAAAGACCCCAGGGAAAGGCGGGGCTCTGTGACCTCACCTACACTTCCGGTCAGGGTTTTAAAGGGCCAGACACCACATAGTCCCCACACAGCAACCTATAGGGCTTTTTACTAACTCTCGGCTGAGGAAACACTCCTGGCTGTGCCTACCTTTTACCTATAATAAATATCCTATCTTGGAGGACTGTGTGATGACACAGCAGGTATGAGGAGCTTGCAATTGCCTGACCAAGTCCTCTAGCCAGGCACCCGATTGTCGAGGGACCCCGACAGCTGTGATCCCTGAGGTCAGAGCTGGAGTAAGGCCTGAGTACTGTAGTGTGTGACCCCAAAATACAGCAATGACAAACAGTAAACTCTATCCAAATAGAGGGAAATAAATCCACGTACCCTGACAAATTGTAGCATAAAATAGTTCAAGAGTCAAACAGTGGGTCCTTAAAACCTATGCTGCAGGAGCACACTTCTATCTCTGCTGTCAGATATTCCGTGTGTGTGTGTCTGAGCCAGAACCAACAGTGTCAGGAGTACTCCTAGCTCTGCATTCAGGGATCTGTCCTGGAATGTCTGAGGTTTGCTGGGATGCAGCTGATCAAATCTCTGTTAGCTGCATGCAAGGCAAGCACCCTACTTGCTGCACCATACCTCTGGCCCTTTCAAAGTAAATTTCTTGCCAGCAAGCCAGGAGTGACCCCTGAGCAAAGTTCCCCCCCCCCCAATGCGACAATAAGAACATCTTCCTTCAAGAGCAAGGAAAATTAAATCCTTGACCTGCTATACTCACCCCAAGAGCCAGTATCCAGGGATCGCCCAGTCAGGAAGAGATGAAGCATAGAGGATTTTTCATAACTGAAGATGAGTCTAAATTCCTCATCTGGAAAAAAACATCAGCGTTGGAATTAGACAGACAGTAAAGCAGGCAAGATGCTTGCCCTCCTCGCCCCAATCAAGCTTCAGCATCCCAGATCCCAGAGCACCGCCAGGAATGATTCCTGAGCACTAAGCCAGGAGTGAGCATCTTAGGGTATGTCCTCTCTCACTCCCCCCACAAAACATAAAAAAACCAACTAAAACAAACCCCCAAATTAAAATTTCATTGGCCTAAACCTCCCACCTGCGTGAACCACGCTTCCAAAAAGGCCCCTCCCCATCACAACCGCCAATGAATAGGACGGTCTGCAACAGAGTCTCTTGCCTTTAGGGGGCTGCAGCCCCGACCCTGAACATGAATCTGCAGATTCTATAGCATCTACGTCAAGGCTAAAGGTTTCAGGATTTGTACCGACAAGTCCCATGTTGGGAGTGTTGGCCACTCAAGCCCCTAGCCCTTGGGTGGGTTCCGCAACCCCAAGGCCTGTAGCCCCAGTGCTCAGCCCCATGCCAAAATGCAACAAGGGCACACTCAATCCCACAACCCCTGTACTGTGTACAGACCCCACTGCACCGCCCTAAGCTCCGCATCACTCTGAAGCCTCTACTGCACCCCAGGAACTGCCTAGATGTCAGGAATTCAGTGAGAAAGAAAGCACGAAAGCACCTCCCAGGTCCGAATGGTCCCGCTACTAACAATGTGGAGACTGAGAGTTCTGGGATGCTAACGGGAGGATGCTTGTGTCCTGCCACAAAACTGGCCTTCAGAGTACCCCTTCTACCAGGGGCCGCCACTTTTTACTGATCTTGTCCCTCATAAATAATGCACTAGGAAAGCCCCATATGTTCGGTGTTTTATTTTTTTGTAAACTCAATAAACAGACACGAGTGGAAATATCTCCCTTTGCAGAAAGCGTTAGAGAGAGAGCACCGCGGTAGGGCGTTTGCCTTGCACGCAGCCAACATGGCCGACCTGAGTTCGATTCCTCCACCCCTCTCGGAGAGCCCGGCAAGCTACGGAGAGTATCTCGCCCGCACGGCGAAGCCTGGCAAGCTCCCCGTGATGTATTCGACATGCCACACACAATAACAACCAAGTCTCCAACGGGGGACCTTACTAGGCCAGCTCGAGCAAATCGATGAACCATGGGAGGACAGCGACAGTGATAGCAGAAAGCTGACACACCATTCCAAGAGAAAAGAAAATAGATTCCAGTCAGGGTTCAGTTCA
The DNA here is from genome assembly GCF_029834395.1 of Sorex fumeus. Classification (NCBI taxonomy): domain Eukaryota; kingdom Metazoa; phylum Chordata; class Mammalia; order Eulipotyphla; family Soricidae; genus Sorex; species Sorex fumeus. The sequence goes on from NW_026606098.1 coordinate 12,050,130, forward strand.
AGCTCAGTGTGGAGCTCAGTGTGGAGCGCCCGATGCATGGAGTGAAGGCAACCCTGCATCCCTGCAGACACGACGAGCCACGGGGGCCATTGAAAACATCTCACCAAAATGGATGGCTCTCAGGATCGATCCTTTTTTTGGTCCTTTTATTTTGAAGTTTGTCTTCTTTAGAGACACACCAGGCAGTGCTCAGGGATCACTCCTGGAGGGTCTGTAGGGGAGCAAATGGATGCAAACCTTTCTCCTTCTCACTGCGCTGACACTAGTGCCCTCAAACTGGTTTTCTTTTTCAGTTTTGGCTTTTTGGGTCACACCTGGTGAAGCACAGGGGTTACTGCTGTCTCTGCACTGAGGAATTCCTCATGGTGGTCCTCAGGGGACCAAAAGGGACGCCAGGAATAAAACCCGGGCCGGTCGCGTAAAAACCAAGTCTACACCCACTGATCTATTGCTCCCCCCCCAAAGCCCAAACTAGTTGTTTTCAAACAATTACCAGTTTCGATCAAATGGAAGAAATAGAAATAAACATTTTGTTCAAAGGAAAAAATAGAAATTTCTTTCGGTTTTGAGCAGTGATTTCACCACCCAGTGAAGCTCAGGAAGGGCCTCTACGCCAAGCATTAGGCTCTAGATTTCCTCTCTGCAGTGCCCTGTCATCCACCATCAAAATCACATCCTTGATCCCCTGCCAGCAGAATATCTGTCCCCAACGTGCAAATTTTACCAGCCGACTCACACCCAGTGACTCCACTCTCAAATCAAATGGCTGCAATGCCAAAACCTGAATCTGCAGTTTGAGTTATGCAATGAAACGCAACAGATGACTACGAATTTGTGGAAAGAAAGGAATGAGGCAGTGTGTTCAGACTTGCGGGCAAGCTGGGGCTCCCTCGGGCTCCGACACGTTCCTCTCCGGTTGGGGGCCGGAGCGATGGCTTGGAGGGGAGGGCGAGGGTCTCGTGCCCCCGACCCCATGGGGCCGCCCCGGCCAGGGCTACCAGGACGCACAATGAAAAACAAACCTGAAAAGAAAACTCTCTCTCTTCTGGTCGTCCTGATTTCCGTTGTTCCTGACCCTTTCCGAACGACTTTTGCTCCCGAAGCTTCCACTTCACTTGTCAGCCCACCTGCCAGGCACCACCGACCCCCCCCCATACCCTCACCCCCCCCCCTCCCCGCACGCGCCTCCTAAATAAAAACCTCCCTGGATGCGATGCGCTAAGATAGACGGAAGGGAGAGACAAACCTCTCGAAAAGGCGGGCGCTGGGGGCATCCCGGGCTGGGCAGGCGGCGGAGGCTCAGAGCTCCCAGATGGACCACTCAGCGGCCAGGCCAGCGAGGAAACTGGCCCTATGGGACGCCCCCACGCCCTGGCCGCCCCCTTCCCGCCCCACCCCCGCTCCTCACCAGGCAACAAACAGGGTGGAGATTGCTCCGCCCACAAAGACCCCAGGGAAAGGCGGGGCTCTGTGACCTCACCTACACTTCCGGTCAGGGTTTTAAAGGGCCAGACACCACATAGTCCCCACACAGCAACCTATAGGGCTTTTTACTACCTCTGGGCTGAGGAAACACTCCTGGCTGTGCCTACCTTTTACCTATAATAAATATCCTATCTTGGAGGACTGTGTGATGACACAGCAGGTATGAGCAGCTTGCAATTGCCTGACCAAGTCCTCTAGCCAGGCACCCGATTGTCGAGGGACCCCGACAGCTGTGATCCCTGAGGTCAGAGCAGGAGTAAGGCCTGAGTACTGTAGTGTGTGACCCCAAAATACAGCAATGACAAACAGTAAACTCTATCCAAATAGAGGGAAATAAATCCACGTACCCTGACAAACTGTAGCATAAAATAGTTCAAGAGTCAAACAGTGGGTCCTTAAAACCTATGCTGCAGGAGCACACTTCTATCTCTGCTGTCAGATATTCCGTGTGTGTGTGTCTGAGCCAGAACCAACAGTGTCAGGAGTACTCCTAGCTCTGCATTCAGGGATCTGTCCTGGAATGTCTGAGGTTTGCTGGGATGCAGCTGATCAAATCTGTGTTAGCTGCATGCAAGGCAAGCACCCTACTTGCTGCACCATACCTCTGGCCCTTTCAAAGTAAATTTCTTGCCAGCAAGCCAGGAGTGACCCCTGAGCAAAGTCCCCCCCCCCCAATGCGACAATAAGAACATCTTCCTTCCTGAGCAAGGAAAATTAAATCCTTGACCTGCTATACTCACCCCAAGAGCCAGTATCCAGGGATCGCCCAGTCAGGAAGAGATGAAGCATAGAGGATTTTTCATAACTGAAGATGAGTCTAAATTCCTCATCTGGAAAAAAACATCAGCGTTGGAATTAGACAGACAGTAAAGCAGGCAAGATGCTTGCCCTCCTCGCCCCAATCAAGCTTCAGCATCCCAGATCCCAGAGCACCGCCAGGAATGATTCCTGAGCACTGAGCCAGGAGTGAGCATCTTAGGGTATGTCCTCTCTCACTCCCCCCACAAAACATAAAAAAACCAACTAAAACAAACCCCCAAATTAAAATTTCATTGGCCTAAACCTCCCACCTGCGTGAACCACGCTTCCAAAAAGGCCCCTCCCCATCACAACCGCCAATGAATAGGACGGTCTGCAACAGAGTCTCTTGCCTTTAGGGGGCTACAGCCCCGACCCTGAACATGAATCTGCAGATTCTATAGCATCTACGTCAAGGCTAAAGGCTTCAGGATTTGTACCGACAAGTCCCATGTTGGGAGTGTTGGCCACTCAAGCCCCTAGCCCTTGGGTGGGTTCCGCAACCCCAAGGCCTGTAGCCCCAGTGCTCAGCCCCATGCCAAAATGCAACAAGGGCACACTCAATCCCACAACCCCTGTACTGTGTACAGACCCCACTGCACCGCCCTAAGCTCCGCATCACTCTGAAGCCTCTACTGCACCCCAGGAACTGCCTGGATGTCAGGAATTCAGTGAGAAAGAAAGCACGAAAGCACCTCCCAGGTCCGAATGGTCCCGCTACTAACAATGTGGAGACTGAGAGTTCTGGGATGCTAACGGGAGGATGCTTGTGTCCTGCCACAAAACTGGCCTTCAGAGTACCCCTTCTACCAGGGGCCGCCACTTTTTACTGATCTTGTCCCTCATAAATAATGCACTAGGAAAGCCCCATATGTTCGGTGTTTTATTTTTTTGTAAACTCAATAAACAGACACGAGTGGAAATATCTCCCTTTGCAGAAAGCGTTAGAGAGAGAGCACCGCGGTAGGGCGTTTGCCTTGCACGCAGCCAACATGGCCGACCTGAGTTCGATTCCTCCACCCCTCTCGGAGAGCCCGGCAAGCTACGGAGAGTATCTCGCCCGCACGGCGAAGCCTGGCAAGCTCCCCGTGATGTATTCGACATGCCACACACAATAACAACCAAGTCTCCAACGGGGGACCTTACTAGGCCAGCTCGAGCAAATCGATGAACCATGGGAGGACAGCGACAGTGATAGCAGAAAGCTGACACACCATTCCAAGAGAAAAGAAAATAGATTCCAGTCAGGGTTCAGTTCAAGCTCAGTGTGGAGCTCAGTGTGGAGCGCCCGATGCATGGAGTGAAGGCAACCCTGCATCCCTGCAGACACGACGAGCCACGGGGGCCATTGAAAACATCTCACCAAAATGGATGGCTCTCAGGATCGATCCTTTTTTTGGTCCTTTTATTTTGAAGTTTGTCTTCTTTAGAGACACACCAGGCAGTGCTCAGGGATCACTCCTGGAGGGTCTGTAGGGGAGCAAATGGATGCAAACCTTTCTCCTTCTCACTGCGCTGACACTAGTGCCCTCAAACTGGTTTTCTTTTTCAGTTTTGGCTTTTTGGATCACACCTGGTGAAGCACAGGGGTTACTGCTGTCTCTGCACTGAGGAATTCCTCATGGTGGTCCTCAGGGGACCAAAACGGACGCTAGGAACAAAACCCGGGCCGGTCGCGTAAAAACCAAGTCTACACCCACTGATCTATCGCTCCCCCCCCAAAGCCCAAACTAGTTGTTTTCAAACAATTACCAGTTTCGATCAAATGGAAGAAATAGAAATAAACATTTTGTTCAAAGGAAAAAATAGAAATTTCTTTCGGTTTTGAGCAGGGATTTCACCACCCAGTGAAGCTCAGGAAGGGCCTCTACGCCAAGCATTAGGCTCTAGATTTCCTCTCTGCAGTGCCCTGTCATCCACCATCAAAATCACATCCTTGATCCCCTGCCAGCAGAATATCTGTCCCCAACGTGCAAATTTTACCAGCCGACTCACACCCAGTGACTCCACTCTCAAATCAAATGGCTGCAATGCCAAAACCTGAATCTGCAGTTTGAGTTATGCAATGAAACGCAACAGATGACTACGAATTTGTGGAAAGAAAGGAATGAGGCAGTGTGTTCAGACTTGCGGGCAAGCTGGGGCTCCCTCGGGCTCCGACACGTTCCTCTCCGGTTGGGGGCCGGAGCGATGGGTTGGAGGGGAGGGCGAGGGTCTCGTGCCCCCGACCCCATGGGGCCGCCCCGGCCAGGGCTACCAGGACGCACAATGAAAAACAAACCTGAAAAGAAAACTCTCTCTCTTCTGGTCGTCCTGATTTCCGTTGTTCCTGACCCTTTCCGAACGACTTTTGCTCCCGAACCTTCCACTTCACTTGTCAGCCCACCTGCCAGGCACCACCGACCCCCCCCATTCCCTCACCCCCCCCCTCCCCGCACGCGCCTCCTAAATAAAAACCTCCCTGGATGCGATGCGCTAAGATAGACGGAAGGGAGAGACAAACCTCTCGAAAAGGCGGGCGCTGGGGGCATCCCGGGCTGGGCAGGCGGCGGAGGCTCAGAGCTCCCAGATGGACCACTCAGCGGCCAGGCCAGCGAGGAAACTGGCCCTATGGGACGCCCCCACGCCCTGGCCGCCCCCTTCCCGCCCCACCCCCGCTCCTCACCAGGCAACAAACAGGGTGGAGATTGCTCCGCCCACAAAGACCCCAGGGAAAGGCGGGGCTCTGTGACCTCACCTACACTTCCGGTCAGGGTTTTAAAGGGCCAGACACCACATAGTCCCCACACAGCAACCTATAGGGCTTTTTACTACCTCTGGGCTGAGGAAACACTCCTTGCTGTGCCTACCTTTTACCTATAATAAATATCCTATCTTGGAGGACTGTGTGATGACACAGCAGGTATGAGCAGCTTGCAATTGCCTGACCAAGTCCTCTAGCCAGGCACCCGATTGTCGAGGGACCCCGACAGCTGTGATCCCTGAGGTCAGAGCAGGAGTAAGGCCTGAGTACTGTAGTGTGTGACCCCAAAATACAGCAATGACAAACAGTAAACTCTATCCAAATAGAGGGAAATAAATCCACGTACCCTGACAAACTGTAGCATAAAATAGTTCAAGAGTCAAACAGTGGGTCCTTAAAACCTATGCTGCAGGAGCACACTTCTATCTCTGCTGTCAGATATTCCGTGTGTGTGTGTCTGAGCCAGAACCAACAGTGTCAGGAGTACTCCTAGCTCTGCATTCAGGGATCTGTCCTGGAATGTCTGAGGTTTGCTGGGATGCAGCTGATCAAATCTGTGTTAGCTGCATGCAAGGCAAGCACCCTACTTGCTGCACCATACCTCTGGCCCTTTCAAAGTAAATTTCTAGCCAGCAAGCCAGGAGTGACCCCTGAGCAAAGTTCCCCCCCCCAATGCGACAATAAGAACATCTTCCTTCAAGAGCAAGGAAAATTAAATCCTTGACCTGCTATACTCACCCCAAGAGCCAGTATCCAGGGATCGCCCAGTCAGGAAGAGATGAAGCATAGAGGATTTTTCATAACTGAAGATGAGTCTAAATTCCTCATCTGGAAAAAAACATCAGCGTTGGAATTAGACAGACAGTAAAGCAGGCAAGATGCTTGCCCTCCTCGCCCCAATCAAGCTTCAGCATCCCAGATCCCAGAGCACCGCCAGGAATGATTCCTGAGCACTGAGCCAGGAGTGAGCATCTTAGGGTATGTCCTCTCTCACTCCCCCCACAAAACATAAAAAAACCAACTAAAACAAACCCCCAAATTAAAAGTTCATTGGCCTAAACCTCCCACCTGCGTGAACCACGCTTCCAAAAAGGCCCCTCCCCATCACAACCGCCAATGAATAGGACGGTCTGCAACAAAGTCTCTTGCCTTTAGGGGGCTGCAGCCCCGACCCTGAACATGAATCTGCAGATTCTATAGCATCTACGTCAAGGCTAAAGGCTTCAGGATTTGTACCGACAAGTCCCATGTTGGGAGTGTTGGCCACTCAAGCCCCTAGCCCTTGGGTGGGTTCCGCAACCCCAAGGCCTGTAGCCCCAGTGCTCAGCCCCATGCCAAAATGCAACAAGGGCACACTCAATCCCACAACCCCTGTACTGTGTACAGACCCCACTGCACCGCCCTAAGCTCCGCATCACTCTGAAGCCTCTACTGCACCCCAGGAACTGCCTAGATGTCAGGAATTCAGTGAGAAAGAAAGCACGAAAGCACCTCCCAGGTCCGAATGGTCCCGCTACTAACAATGTGGAGACTGAGAGTTCTGGGATGCTAACGGGAGGATGCTTGTGTCCTGCCACAAAACTGGCCTTCAGAGTACCCCTTCTACCAGGGGCCGCCACTTTTTACTGATCTTGTCCCTCATAAATAATGCACTAGGAAAGCCCCATATGTTCGGTGTTTTATTTTTTTGTAAACTCAATAAACAGACACGAGTGGAAATATCTCCCTTTGCAGAAAGCGTTAGAGAGAGAGCACCGCGGTAGGGCGTTTACCTTGCACACAGCCAACATGGCCGACCTGAGTTCGATTCCTCCACCCCTCTCGGAGAGCCCGGCAAGCTACGGAGAGTATCTCGCCCGCACGGCGAAGCCTGGCAAGCTCCCCGTGATGTATTCGACATGCCACACACAATAACAACCAAGTCTCCAACGGGGGACCTTACTAGGCCAGCTCGAGCAAATCGATGAACCATGGGAGGACAGCGACAGTGATAGCAGAAAGCTGACACACCATTCCAAGAGAAAAGAAAATAGATTCCAGTCAGGGTTCAGTTCAAGCTCAGTGTGGAGCTCAGTGTGGAGCGCCCGATGCATGGAGTGAAGGCAACCCTGCATCCCTGCAGACACAACGAGCCACGGGGGCCATTGAAAACATCTCACCAAAATGGATGGCTCTCAGGATCGATCCTTTTTTTGGTCCTTTTATTTTGAAGTTTGTCTTCTTTAGAGACACACCAGGCAGTGCTCAGGGATCACTCCTGGAGGGTCTGTAGGGGAGCAAATGGATGCAAACCTTTCTCCTTCTCACTGCGCTGACACTAGTGCCCTCAAACTGGTTTTCTTTTTCAGTTTTGGCTTTTTGGGTCACACCTGGTGAAGCACAGGGGTTACTGCTGTCTCTGCACTGAGGAATTCCTCATGGTGGTCCTCAGGGGACCAAAAGGGACGCCAGGAATAAAACCCGGGCCGGTCGCGTAAAAACCAAGTCTACACCCACTGATCTATCGCTCCCCCCCCAAAGCCCAAACTAGTTGTTTTCAAACAATTACCAGTTTCGATCAAATGGAAGAAATAGAAATAAACATTTTGTTCAAAGGAAAAAATAGAAATTTCTTTCGGTTTTGAGCAGGGATTTCACCACCCAGTGAAGCTCAGGAAGGGCCTCTACGCCAAGCATTAGGCTCTAGATTTCCTCTCTGCAGTGCCCTGTCATCCACCATCAAAATCACATCCTTGATCCCCTGCCAGCAGAATATCTGTCCCCAACGTGCAAATTTTACCAGCCGACTCACACCCAGTGACTCCACTCTCAAATCAAATGGCTGCAATGCCAAAACCTGAATCTGCAGTTTGAGTTATGCAATGAAACGCAACAGATGACTACGAATTTGTGGAAAGAAAGGAATGAGGCAGTGTGTTCAGACTTGCGGGCAAGCTGGGGCTCCCTCGGGCTCCGACACGTTCCTCTCCGGTTGGGGGCCGGAGCGATGGCTTGGAGGGGAGGGCGAGGGTCTCGTGCCCCCGACCCCATGGGGCCGCCCCGGCCAGGGCTACCAGGACGCACAATGAAAAACAAACCTGAAAAGAAAACTCTCTCTCTTCTGGTCGTCCTGATTTCCGTTGTTCCTGACCCTTTCCGAACGACTTTTGCTCCCGAACCTTCCACTTCACTTGTCAGCCCACCTGCCAGGCACCACCGACACCCCATTCCCTCACCCCCCCCTCCCCGCACGCGCCTCCTAAATAAAAACCTCCCTGGATGCGATGCGCTAAGATAGACGGAAGGGAGAGACAAACCTCTCGAAAAGGCGGGCGCTGGGGGCATCCCGGGCTGGGCAGGCGGCGGAGGCTCAGAGCTCCCAGATGGACCACTCAGCGGCCAGGCCAGCGAGGAAACTGGCCCTATGGGACGCCCCCACGCCCTGGCCGCCCCTTTCCCGCCCCACCCCCGCTCCTCACCAGGCAACAAACAGGGTGGAGATTGCTCCGCCCACAAAGACCCCAGGGAAAGGCGGGGCTCTGTGACCTCACCTACACTTCCGGTCAGGGTTTTAAAGGGCCAGACACCACATAGTCCCCACACAGCAACCTATGGGGCTTTTTACTACCTCTGGGCTGAGGAAACACTCCTGGCTGTGCCTACCTTTTACCTATAATAAATATCCTATCTTGGAGGACTGTGTGATGACACAGCAGGTATGAGGAGCTTGCAATTGCCTGACCAAGTCCTCTAGCCAGGCACCCGATTGTCGAGGGACCCCGACAGCTGTGATCCCTGAGGTCAGAGCAGGAGTAAGGCCTGAGTACTGTAGTGTGTGACCCCAAAATACAGCAATGACAAACAGTAAACTCTATCCAAATAGAGGGAAATAAATCCACGTACCCTGACAAATTGTAGCATAAAATAGTTCAAGAGTCAAACAGTGGGTCCTTAAAACCTATGCTGCAGGAGCACACTTCTATCTCTGCTGTCAGATATTCCGTGTGTGTGTGTCTGAGCCAGAACCAACAGTGTCAGGAGTACTCCTAGCTCTGCATTCAGGGATCTGTCCTGGAATGTCTGAGGTTTGCTGGGATGCAGCTGATCAAATCTGTGTTAGCTGCATGCAAGGCAAGCACCCTACTTGCTGCACCATACCTCTGGCCCTTTCAAAGTAAATTTCTTGCCAGCAAGCCAGGAGTGACCCCTGAGCAAAGTTCCCCCCCCCCCAATGCGACAATAAGAACATCTTCCTTCCTGAGCAAGGAAAATTAAATCCTTGACCTGCTATACTCACCCCAAGAGCCAGTATCCAGGGATCGCCCAGTCAGGAAGAGATGAAGCATAGAGGATTTTTCATAACTGAAGATGAGTCTAAATTCCTCATCTGGAAAAAAACATCAGCGTTGGAATTAGACAGACAGTAAAGCAGGCAAGATGCTTGCCCTCCTCGCCCCAATCAAGCTTCAGCATCCCAGATCCCAGAGCACCGCCAGGAATGATTCCTGAGCACTGAGCCAGGAGTGAGCATCTTAGGGTATGTCCTCTCTCACTCCCCCCACAAAACATAAAAAAAACCAACTAAAACAAACCCCCAAATTAAAATTTCATTGGCCTAAACCTCCCACCTGCGTGAACCACGCTTCCAAAAAGGCCCCTCCCCATCACAACCGCCAATGAATAGGACGGTCTGCAACAGAGTCTCTTGCCTTTAGGGGGCTGCAGCCCCGACCCTGAACATGAATCTGCAGATTCTATAGCATCTACGTCAAGGCTAAAGGCTTCAGGATTTGTACCGACAAGTCCCATGTTGGGAGTGTTGGCCACTCAAGCCCCTAGCCCTTGGGTGGGTTCCGCAACCCCAAGGCCTGTAGCCCCAGTGCTCAGCCCCATGCCAAAATGCAACAAGGGCACACTCAATCCCACAACCCCTGTACTGTGTACAGACCCCACTGCACTGCCCTAAGCTCCGCATCACTCTGAAGCCTCTACTGCACCCCAGGAACTGCCTGGATGTCAGGAATTCAGTGAGAAAGAAAGCACGAAAGCACCTCCCAGGTCCGAATGGTCCCGCTACTAACAATGTGGAGACTGAGAGTTCTGGGATGCTAACGGGAGGATGCTTGTGTCCTGCCACAAAACTGGCCTTCAGAGTACCCCTTCTACCAGGGGCCGCCACTTTTTACTGATCTTGTCCCTCATAAATAATGCACTAGGAAAGCCCCATATGTTCGGTGTTTTATTTTTTTGTAAACTCAATAAACAGACACGAGTGGAAATATCTCCCTTTGCAGAAAGCGTTAGAGAGAGAGCACCGCGGTAGGGCGTTTGCCTTGCACGCAGCCAACATGGCCGACCTGAGTTCGATTCCTCCACCCCTCTCGGAGAGCCCGGCAAGCTACGGAGAATATCTCGCCCGCACGGCGAAGCCTGGCAAGCTCCCCGTGATGTATTCGACATGCCACACACAATAACAACCAAGTCTCCAATGGGGGACCTTACTAGGCCAGCTCGAGCAAATCGATGAACCATGGGAGGACAGCGACAGTGATAGCAGAAAGCTGACACACCATTCCAAGAGAAAAGAAAATAGATTCCAGTCAGGGTTCAGTTCAAGCTCAGTGTGGAGCTCAGTATGGAGCGCCCGATGCATGGAGTGAAGGCAACCCTGCATCCCTGCAGACACGACGAGCCACGGGGGCCATTGAAAACATCTCACCAAAATGGATGGCTCTCAGGATCGATCCTTTTTTTGGTCCTTTTATTTTGAAGTTTGTCTTCTTAAGAGACACACCAGGCAGTGCTCAGGGATCACTCCTGGAGGGTCTGTAGGGGAGCAAATGGATGCAAACCTTTCTCCTTCTCACTGCGCTGACACTGGTGCCCTCAAACTGGTTTTCTTTTTCAGTTTTGGCTTTTCGGGTCACACCTGGTGAAGCACAGGGGTTACTGCTGTCTCTGCACTGAGGAATTCCTCATGGTGGTCCTCAGGGGACCAAAAGGGACGCCAGGAATAAAACCCGGGCCGGTCGCGTAAAAACCAAGTCTACACCCACTGATCTATCGCTCCCCCCCCAAAACCCAAACTAGTTGTTTTCAAACAATTACCAGTTTCGATCAAATGGAAGAAATAGAAATAAACATTTTGTTCAAAGGAAAAAATAGAAATTTCTTTCGGTTTTGAGCAGTGATTTCACCACCCAGTGAAGCTCAGGAAGGGCCTCTACGCCAAGCATTAGGCTCTAGATTTCCTCTCTGCAGTGCCCTGTCATCCACCATCAAAATCACATCCTTGATCCCCTGCCAGCAGAATATCTGTCCCCAACGTGCAAATTTTACCAGCCGACTCACACCCAGTGACTCCACTCTCAAATCAAATGGCTGCAATGCCAAAACCTGAATCTGCAGTTTGAGTTATGCAATGAAACGCAACAGATGACTACGAATTTGTGGAAAGAAAGGAATGAGGCAGTGTGTTCAGACTTGCGGGCAAGCTGGGGCTCCCTCGGGCTCCGACACGTTCCTCTCCGGTTGGGGGCCGGAGCGATGGCTTGGAGGGGAGGGCGAGGGTCTCGTGCCCCCGACCCCATGGGGCCGCCCCGGCCAGGGCTACCAGGACGCACAATGAAAAACAAACCTGAAAAGAAAACTCTCTCTCTTCTGGTCGTCCTGATTTCCGTTGTTCCTGACCCTTTCCGAACGACTTTTGCTCCCGAACCTTCCACTTCACTTGTCAGCCCACCTGCCAGGCACCACCGACCCCCCCATTCCCTCACCGCCGCCCCCGCACGCGCCTCCTAAATAAAAACCTCCAAAATGCGATGCGCTAAGATAGACGGAAGGGAGAGACAAACCTCTCGAAAAGGCGGGCACTGGGGGCATCCCGGGCTGGGCAGGCGGCGGAGGCTCAGAGCTCCCAGATGGACCACTCAGCGGCCAGGCCAGCGAGGAAACTGGCCCTATGGGACGCCCCCACGCCCTGGCCGCCCCCTTCCCGCCCCACCCCCGCTCCTCACCAGGCAACAAACAGGGTGGAGATTGCTCCGCCCACAAAGACCCCAGGGAAAGGCGGGGCTCTGTGACCTCACCTACACTTCCGGTCAGGGTTTTAAAGGGCCAGACACCACATAGTCCCCACACAGCAACCTATAGGGCTTTTTACTACCTCTGGGCTGAGGAAACACTCCTGGCTGTGCCTACCTTTTACCTATAATAAATATCCTATCTTGGAGGACTGTGTGATGACACAGCAGGTATGAGCAGCTTGCAATTGCCTGACCAAGTCCTCTAGCCAGGCACCCGATTGTCGAGGGACCCCGACAGCTGTGATCCCTGAGGTCAGAGCAGGAGTAAGGCCTGAGTACTGTAGTGTGTGACCCCAAAATACAGCAGTGACAAACAGTAAACTCTATCCAAATAGAGGGAAATAAATCCACGTACCCTGACAAATTGTAGCATAAAATAGTTCAAGAGTCAAACAGTGGGTCCTTAAAACCCTGTTTCCCAGCTTTGTATGCTGCAGGAGCACACTTCTATCTCTGCTGTCAGATATTCCGTGTGTGTGTGTCTGAGCCAGAACCAACAGTGTCAGGAGTACTCCTAGCTCTGCATTCAGGGATCTGTCCTGGAATGTCTGAGGTTTGCTGGGATGCAGCTGATCAAATCTGTGTTAGCTGCATGCAAGGCAAGCACCCTACTTGCTGCACCATACCTCTGGCCCTTTCAAAGTAAATTTCTTGCCAGCAAGCCAGGAGTGACCCCTGAGCAAAGTTCCCCCCCCCCCATGCGACAATAAGAACATCTTCCTGCAAGAGCAAGAAAAATTAAATCCTTGACCTGCTATACTCACCCCAAGAGCCAGTATCCAGGGATCGCCCAGTCAGGAAGAGATGAAGCATAGAGGATTTTTCATAACTGAAGATGAGTCTAAATTCCTCATCTGGAAAAAACATCAGCGTTGGAATTAGACAGACAGTAAAGCAGGCAAGATGCTTGCCCTCCTCGCCCCAATCAAGCTTCAGCATCCCAGATCCCAGAGCACCGCCAGGAATGATTCCTGAGCACTGAGCCAGGAGTGAGCATCTTAGGGTATGTCCTCTCTCACTCCCCCCACAAAACATAAAAAAACAACTAAAACAAACCCCCAAATTAAAATTTCATTGGCCTAAACCTCCCACCTGCGTGAACCACGCTTCCAAAAAGGCCCCTCCCCATCACAATCGCCAATGAATAGGACGGTCTGCAACAGAGTCTCTTGCCTTAGGGGGCTGCAGCCCCGACCCTGAACATGAATCTGCAGATTCTATAGCATCTACGTCAAGGCTAAAGGCTTCAGGATTTGTACCGACAAGTCCCATGTTGGGAGTGTTGGCCACTCAAGCCCCTAGCCCTTGGGTGGGTTCCGCAACCCCAAGGCCTGTAGCCCCAGTGCTCAGCCCCATGCCAAAATGCAACAAGGGCACACTCAATCCCACAACCCCTGTACTGTGTACAGACCCCACTGCACCGCCCTAAGCTCCGCATCACTCTGAAGCCACTACTGCACCCCAGGAACTGCCTGGATGTCAGGAATTCAGTGAGAAAGAAAGCACGAAAGCACCTCCCAGGTCCGAATGGTCCCGCTACTAACAATGTGGAGACTGAGAGTTCTGGGATGCTAACGGGAGGATGCTTGTGTCCTGCCACAAAACTGGCCTTCAGAGTACCCCTTCTACCAGGGGCCGCCACTTTTTACTGATCTTGTCCGACATAAATAATGCACTAGTAAAGCCCCATATGTTCGGTGTTTTATTTTTTTGTAAACTCAATAAACAGACACGAGTGGAAATATCTCCCTTTGCAGAAAGCGTTAGAGAGAGAGCACCGAGGTAGGGCGTTTGCCTTGCACGCAGCCAACATGGCCGACCTGAGTTCGATTCCTCCACCCCTCTCGGAGAGCCCGGCAAGCTACGGAGAGTATCTCGCCCGCACGGCAAAGCCTGGCAGGCTCCCCGTGATGTATTCGACATGCCACACACAATAACAATCAAGTCTCCAACGGGGGACCTTACTAGGCCTGCTCGAGCAAATTGATGAACCATGGGAGGACAGCGACAGTGATAGCAGAAAGCTGACACACCATTCCAAGAGAAAAGAAAATAGATTCCAGTCAGGGTTCAGTTCAAGCTCAGTGTGGAGCTCAGTGTGGAGCGCCTGATGCATGGAGTGAAGGCAACCCTGCATCCCTGCAGACACGACGAGCCACGGGGGCCATTGAAAACATCTCACCAAAATGGATTTCTCTCAGGATCGATCCTTTTTTTGGTCCTTTTATTTTGAAGTTTGTCTTCTTTAGAGACACACCAGGCAGTGCTCAGGGATCACTCCTGGAGGGTCTGTAGGGGAGCAAATGGATGCAAACCTTTCTCCTTCTCACTGCGCTGACACTAGTGCCCTCAAACTGGTTTTCTTTTTCAGTTTTCGCTTTTTGGGTCACACCTGGTGAAGCACAGGGGTTACTGCTGTCTCTGCACTGAGGAATTCCTCATGGTGGTCCTCAGGGGACCAAAACGGACGCCAGGAATAAAACCCGGGCCGGTCGCGTAAAAACCAAGTCTACACCCACTGATCTATTGCTCCCCCCCAAAAGCCCAAACTAGTTGTTTTCAAATACTTACCAGCTTCGATCAAATGGAAGATATAGAAATAAACATTTTATTCAAAGGAAAAAGTAGAAATTTCTTTCGGTTTTGAGCAGTGATTTCACCACCCAGGGAAGCTCAGGAAGGGCCTCTACGCCAAGCATTAGGCTCTAGATTTCCTCTCTGCAGTGCCCTGTCATCCACCATTAAAATCACATCCTTGATCCCCTGCCAGCAGAATATCTGTCCCCAACGTGCAAATTTTACCAGCTGACTCACACCCAGTGACTCCACTCTCAAATCAAATGGCTGCAATGCCAAAACCTGAATCTGCAGTTTGAGTTATGCAATGAAACGCAACAGATGACTACGAATTTGTGGAAAGAAATGAATGAGGCAGTGTGTTCAGACTTGCGGGGAAGCTGGGGCTCCCTCGGGCTCCGACACGTTCCTCTCCGGTTGGGGGCCAGAGCGATGGGTTGTGGGGGAGGGCGAGGTTCTCGTGCCCCCAACCCATGGGGCCTCCCGGGCCAGGGCGACCAGGACACACAATCAAAAGCAAACCTGAGAAGGAAACTCTTGCTCTTCTGTTCGTCCTTATTTCCTTTCTTCCTGACCCTTTCCGAAAGACTTTCGCACTCAAACCTTCCACGACACTTATCAGCCCACCTGCCCGGGACCACCGCCCCCCCCCCCCACGCGCCTCCAAAATAAAAAACCCCACTCCCCTCATGCACTAAAATAGAAATGTGTAGACAGACAAACCTCTCGAAAATGCGGGCGCTGGCGGCATCCCGGGCTGGGGAGCCGGCGGAGGCTCAGAGCTCCCAGATGGACCACTCTAGGCCGGCCCGGGAGAAAACTGTCCCTATGGAATGCCCCCACGCCCTGGGCGGGGCGGCCCCTTCCAGCCCCACCCCTGTTCCTCACAAGCCAACAAACAGTGTTGAGATTCCTCTGCCCACAAAGACCCCATGGAAAGGCGGGGCTCTGTGACCTCACCTACACTTCCGGTCAGAGTTTTAAAGGGCCAGACACCACAGAGTCCTGACCAGGTGCTCTCAACTAGGGAAGGCTAATTGTTTCCCTATTTCAGGTCTTGGATCAGATAGTAGGACGTGGAGGGGGGTGGTGTCACCAGGTACCAGATGGATGGAGTGAACACATGGTCTATGGAGCCAAAGATTTTCTGTTTTCACTAGGGCAATGAAAGTCACAAAGATTTCCTGGCAAACACCCACCAGTAAGCGCCCCGCACCTGATCCCTAAACTTCACCACCAAAATAAAAACAATGCTGAGAAATCACTGGACGTTACTATTCAGATCTCATAATTTTTGTTGTTGATTTATCCATTGTTCGGGGGCACATTCTGTAGTGCTCAGCACTTTTGCCTGACTGCTCAGGGATCATCCACAGTGGGCAAGGGGAACCCTCCAGGGATCTAATCAAGGAACCTGGCTCAGGTACTTCCGAGCTGGACTATCCGAACATCCTCAGCAGAACCCACAAACCCAAGGCCTTAAATACTTCAAAAAAAAATAAATAAAAACACCTTTACCAACAGAACGCACCGTAAAATCCTGGGACACCTACTCAGGGAGAGATGAGAAGTCTGGGGGACTTTGCAACTTGATGTGAGAACAGAATTTCATGATGTACAAAAATCCCAACACTGGAATCTGACAGACAGTAAAGGGGTAGGGTGTTGCCTTGCTTCCACGATCAACCCTTGATATCCAGAATGGAGCCAAGAGCACCGCCAGGAATAATACCTGAGCCAGAGCCATGAGTAAACCCTGATGACCCAGATGCACGGATGGGCTACTCGCCCCCCCCAAATAAAAAACAACAAAAAC
Organism: Sorex fumeus; assembly: GCF_029834395.1. Lineage (NCBI taxonomy): Eukaryota > Metazoa > Chordata > Mammalia > Eulipotyphla > Soricidae > Sorex > Sorex fumeus. The sequence continues at coordinate 12,066,613 of NW_026606098.1, forward strand.
TAGCCCAGAAAGTAAATTTTCATTTGTAAACCCAAACCACCTCTCATGACCACACTCTCAGGATGTCCCTGGACATCATGGTAACTGAGAAATACAGGACCGAAAGCAACAAGATCCCTTGTCCTTGGGGAGCTGCCCCCCTGCCTCTCAAAATAAATCTGCCTTCTATTTTTTGGTTGGAGGCCACACAGCTTAGGCGAATCGGTTATTCCTGCCACTGCACTTAGGAATCAGTCTTCGTGGTGCTCACAGGATGGAATCTGGGTTGCAACGTCGATAGACAAGGCTCAAAGTGCTTTGATATATATGTCCCTCACCCCAAGGCCAGCAGCCCCCTCGATCAGCTCTGCTCCCACCGGCTGGGGCCCATTTCGGACCTGGCGGTGATTGTGGCTGCAGAGTCCCCCACCAGGATCACACGGACCCCCAGGACCCATGCACCCCAGAACAACACCCACCATACTCCACAAAGTCCGGGTCCTCCTAAAGCCTCCGCTGCTCCTCAGGAACTGCCTGGATATTGGGGAACAAGTGAAAAACAAGCAGAAAAGTGGCCCTCAAGCTGGCGCGGCCCTACCACTTACAGTACTGAGATGGGGACGCGTGGGGCGCTCACGGGAGGCCTCATGTCCTCACAAAATTGGCCTTCACAGTGAGCTTTCCACAAGAGAGCCTACTTTGTCCTTTACCCATGTGATCAATGACTGCTGGAACCCTTGTCGAGGATACCAGCAACTAGAGATCCTGAGTTCACTCTGAGTGCAGAGTTTGGAGTAAACCCAAGCTCTCAACCAAGGGCAAGGATGTCAAGCCCCACAAGTTTACATTGAGGTAAAAACAAAAGGGAAGATGGAGGGTTGCAGGCCGTACACAGGGTGGGGCTCTCTTCCTGCCCATGGTCAATCCAGGTTCGATCTCTGACAACCCCATATGCCCCCCATCAGCCAGGCATGATTCCGGAGTGCAGAGCCCAGGAAGAAACCCTGAGTACTGCTGGTTTGGCCCAAAACAAATTAAAAAAATAACTTTATAGAATCCAATGCAGGCTGGGCAATAATGCACAGGATTGGGGAACATGCGTAGCACGCAGAACCTCTGACCTGATGCTGGACACCACCTGGCCTCCCAAGATCACTTGCAGTGACCCAAGCACTGAGCACAACAGCGGCTGAGCTGTAAAACTCTAAGAAAGAAATGATCTTAGAGACTTGAATGACAGCACAGTGGACACGGCATTTGCCTTGCAGGCAAACCAATGGGGTCTGAATCCCAGCATTCAATATGGTCCTCGAGCACTGCCAGAAGTAATTCCTACGTGCAGAGCCAGGAGTAACCCCTGAACACCACTGAGTGTGACCCAAAAGCCAAAAACCTAAAGGAACACAATTTAAAAGCACTGTAGCACTGTCCTCCCATTGTTCATCGATTTTCTCGACCGGGCACTAGTAACATCTCCACTGTAAGACTTCTTATTACTGTTTTTGGCATACTGACTACATCACTGGTAGATTGCCAGGGGTTTACATGCGGGTGGTATACTCTTGGTGGCTTGCCGGGCTTTCCCAGATGGGCAGAGGAATCGAACCCAGGTCGGCTGCGTGCAAGGCAAACGCCCTAAACTCTATGCTATCACTCTGGCCCAAAATTTAAAAATTACAAATAAAAGGTAATGAAAATGCCGAGTGTAACCTTGAAACAATACCAAGAGAAGAAGCAAAACACTCAAGTGTACAAAGAGAAGTAAATTTATTTGATTTGTTTTGGGTCACACACAGCAATGTATAGGATGTTTTATTAGCTCTGAGCTGAGGAAACACTCCTGGCTGTGCCTGAGGACCATACTGTAAGCCAGGGACTGAATCAGAAGTGATTCCTGAGTCACCCATGACCATCACAAGCTGGGCCACAAAATGAAACAATCAGAGCAAAAAAAATTGAGTTGAACTCATAAGAAATAAAGCCAGGGACTCCAGAGATACTCGAACAGGTTGGGACTTGCCTGTACACGGCACACACTTAGCAGTATGACCTCTATCCATTCCTCCGGGTGAAGCTCAAAGCCACCTCAAGGAAGGTCACTGTGTCCTGAGCCAACATACACAAGGGACAGGAGCGAGGCCATCGTACAGCATACTATGGGGTGTTAGGATGAGACACTCGTCGCCCTCGAGGAGCTCAGAGCCTCTCGTTCTCCCCATTCCAGTCTGGAGGAACCAGCTTCCAACCACCTTGTGGCCTAACGATCCCAGGAATCCCTCACAGGGAGCCAGATCTGCTACAACAACATTATTCTAGAAAGTCCCTGCAGGTTCTGGACAGGTTCGAGGCAGGTTCTGGACTTGCATGTAGCCATTCCAGGGATAAATCCAATGAGCACTACAGAGGGGAAAACCTGAGCAGAAACACAACAGGACCACAAAAAGCAACACTGGGTTGGAACAAAACACCAGACGCCCCCTCTCCCCCAATGCCATATCCCACATTCCCTGTTCCATGTTCTAGGAATGAGACGGAGACAGACAATGTCAGCAAGTGACTGACTCAGAGCTATGTGAGGGCATAAGTGTCTGTTGTTCCTGTATTGAAGCCGCCCCCAATTATCTCTTGGCAGGAAAAGTGACCCCAATGACACTGACGGCCCCAGGCATCCTTGAGCAGTGAGCTGGGGGTACTCATGGAGCACCATCTGGGCATGGCGCCAAAGACAGAACAGAACAAATAGACACAAACGTGGCCTCAAACAGGAGAGTGTTGGGCACCCCTGTCAGCAGCCACATTGAGGGCTCCCTTCTGAAAATGTGCTCCTGTCACTACAGTATGTCATTGTGTCCTTCTCCCACACCTGCAGACGGTGCGTCACCATGTCTCCAGCATCTGTTAGCAGGAGGCTCATTACAAAGACCTGGGGGAAAAGTCAAAGCCGTCAGCACCAAAGAGGGTCCCAGCCCCCAGGGTTCTGACTGCAAATCCCTGCACTGGACCTGGATACACAACTACCAGCCCCCACCTGGGGAAAACACTGCCCGATGCTCCTTCCTCTCCTACTTAGGAAAAGCAGTTCGGGATCCGGGATGCCTGTGGAGAGAGGAGCCCTGGGCTCAGTGTCTGACTCAGCCCTAGGACTCCTCACTAGACCCCATAGGAAGGTCGCCACAGCCTCATCCAGGAGCTGACTCTGAGCCCAGTTCTGCAGGGCATCAGCACCCCGGGTAGGCCGATATCAAGGTGAACAAACGCCTGAAAGTGGCCTTGCCATGGGAGTAGCCACAGGCTCTCAGCATGGACAAAACTTCATTCTCTCTCCGGCAGGGCAGGACAGGGACATGCGACTGGGTGCTCTCTCCTGAGGACCAGGGTCATTCCTGGACCCTGCGCAGCTAAAATCAAGGCTCCGGCACATCCCGCAGGACCCTTGTTCATCTGGTGCTCAAATACAGCTACCCTGAATCAGCACACTGGCATGAACCTCATCAAGCACTCGCTCCTGATGTGCAGGAATATATTTGAAAACCACACACTCAGCATGTTTTACAGCAAAATCATCTTACTATGCAGGCCGTTGACTAAAGTACATGATGTGTGTCTACCGTGGAACTGTAATAAATATCCTATCTTGGAGGACTGGGTGATGACACAGCAGGTATGATCAGCTTGCAATGGGCTGACCAAGTCCAGATGCGTCCAGAGCCAGAAATAACCTGAGAATCACTGGGTATTATAGAACATCTGAGGGGGTTTGAGGTCCAGGACTGAATGTATTCTGATTTATCATTTACAGAGGTCAAGCATTTCAACAGAGGCATTTCTTTTGGGGAAATAATCTCAAGGAGACCGACTACCCAAGACTATACTGAGAAATTCTCTCAAGGTGAATTCGCACAAGCATCCGTGTGCTTTGCTATTTCCCTGCTTGCACATATAAAGAATAAAATTTACTTTTTAGTAATATTTGCAGTTATTTCGACATACACAGTAAGAAATAAACATTCCAAAACTTACTTCTCTCAGGTTCAGGAGCTAAGGTTAAAAGCTGGCTGGGATTTTATCAAAAATTCCACATGGAGTGCTCAGGCCAGTTTCGCTTCCCACACCCCACAGCGTCAGGTCATTTGGTCCTGATGGCTTGGAAAAAAGATAGTGCTTTATGACTTCTAGGCCGTCCCATCTTGAAACCAGGGTAGCTTTGCTTCTTGCCCCAGGTCCATCCAGAGATTCTCGATAGGATCCAGCTTTCTGGAGTTAGAAACTATGGCAACTGAAGCCTGAGTCAAGTAATTATGATGAATGCCCAGCAGTAAATATATTTCAGAGTCAAATAACTCACAAAAATTAAGAGTTTACCATTAACTTTTTTGTTGTTTTGAACCAAAGAACATTGCTCTATAATGATAGATTATAGATTATATAGGTTATAGGGGAAATAGAAATGGAAATAAATGACTACATAAAGTCCTGAATCACCAGAAGACTTGACTTTTTGAGTTAAATATAAACTCAAGGGATCGGAAGTGCTCATAAAACCACTTCTTGGGGCGGGAGGGGGGGAGGAAAATTCGCAATTCATTGATCAAGCCTAAAACACTTAAGGTAAATATCCAACACTCATGTAAAGACATATTCTAGAGCCAAATATTTAACGAGGATCCTTAAGTCCCCTTTTCCTGTTTTTTTCTTGTTTGTATGCTGCAGAAATCCGTGTTTTCTCCTGAATACAATGACTCTCTCATTGCCCTCACATCCTCTATGTGTGTTTATGTCCATGTGTGTGTGTCTGTGTGCATGTGTTTCAGTTTTGGACCACAACTGTCAGTGCTCAGTGAATATTGCAGCTCTGGTATCAGGGTTCAGTCCTAGGGGGGCTCAGAGACAATATGGAATAGCAGACGTAGATCAAACCTGGGTTGTCCGCTTGCAAGGCAAGCACTCGACTTGATCTAGTATTGATCTGACCCTTTCTAAGTCAATTATTTCCTCCACATCAGCCAAGCTTCCCCAACACCATCACCCATCCTGGAAACCAATTATTCTCTTCAAAATAAAAACCCCAAAACTTTAGCCCCAGTACTCACCACAACAGCTGACGGTCGTCTAGTGAGGGTGGGATTTCATGTGTGGGGTGCTTTGCAGCTAGTCCTTAGGAAGCAGAAATACTTGATCTAGGAAAAAACAGAAAATTTGGGGCTAGAGACAGCAAAACAGGTACGGAACTTTCCATGCATGCAGCCAACCCATATCAATCCCCGGCATCCCATTTGGCCCTCAACTACCACCAGCAGGAATTCCTGAGTGCAGGGCCAAAAGTAAACCCTGAGCATCTCCATACATGGTACACAGCCCAACCAAAACAATAATAATGAAAAAGTTTCATTTGTAAACCCCACCTACCCGCAGATCCCAAGCCAACGGTGGACCCGCTCCATCAAAGGACAGAGGACAACTAGGTCTCCTCTGTAGGGAGGCTGGGAACTACCCTTCGAAGTGAATCTGAAGGTCTACATAAGTGATGCCAGGGCCAAAGGCTCCCGGGTAGGGTGTAGTGACGTCTTTGCTGACAAGTTCTGGAGGGCTAAGCCCCACCTTCGGCAGGTCCTGCAGTGCTTCACAAACCAGCCTCTGACCCTTTCCACCTCTGACCCTTTCCAGAGTTGGACGCGATCTTGGCCAAGGTAACTCACTCACACCTGTGACCCCAGCACCACCGCACAGCCCCCACTGCACCGCCCAAAGTCTCTGGGTCCCCCGATGGTCTTTGCTGCACCTCAGAAACGGCCTGGGTATGGGGAATGAGGAAAAAACTAGTGTGAAACCGACCGGAAAGATGGTGTGGCCCCACTGCTCACAGTGTGAATATACGGAGGTGCGAGGAGCTCCAGAGACGCAGCTCTTGTCATGTCACAAAATCAGCCTTCACAGTCCCTCTGTCATGCCGTCATGGAGGGGCTCCAATTCCTCCTCTAGCCACGAGACCAATGGCAACGGGCAACCACAACTAGAATAGAAAGGGTTTCTGAAGGGCCCATCTATGGCATAACTTGTGCTTATGCCCGGAGACTTAAAGGGCCACGGTCTAGATGCAGAGAGACGCTTTTTGCCCACCCACGTGAATCCATGCTGCAAGGGGGATGGACTGATCAAGGACTGGAGAGGTAGCTGCTGGAGTGGTTGCTCACCATTGGGAGGCTGGGGATAAAGAGAAGACCCCTGATCCTGTACTGGTCAGTCAAACATTGAACCGATGCCTTCACACAGTTCATCAGGCAAAGCACATGTGGGTAAATTCAAGGTAAATCAGGCAGGTTGGTTCATAGCACCTGACCTTACGATTCCCGGCGAATTATTCAAGATGGGGCAAAAGCAGTGACTCCAAAGCCAGCCCTGGAAATGCAGAATGGAAATGCCCTAGCAGAAGCTCAGAGAGCTGGACAGACACTGGAAAAGAGAAAAGACTGGTTAGAACATCAGAGCGCACGGTCCAATAATACTGTCCAACCAGCCAACACACTACCTCTTGAAAACGCACGACCAGTGTAAACTTGCCTACTAGGAAAACCACAGAAGGCAGTTTCAGAAACACAATTCCAAAGCCAGAGTATGGAACAAGAGCAGGTGGACGCTTGCCTTGCATATGGTATATCTGGGTTCAATCCTCAGAATTCCAAATATACCCCTGAGCACCAAAGACGTGAAAATCCATGAGTAAGCCCTCAGCAGAGCGGGTGTGCACCAACAACAAAGATATATAGAGTATTTGTGTGTTATACATAATATATAATATATCATATAAATTACACATATATAAAATTTACTTATATTTATGTACATTTACTTATATTTATTATCTCATTCTTACTTTGGACAAACTGGCAGGCTACCAAATGTAACCTGCCCACAAGGCAGAGTATAGCAAACTCCCCGTGGTGTACCCAATACGCCAAATACCAGTAACAATGATGGATCTCATTCTCCTAACCCTGAAAGAGCCTTGAATATGGCACTTTTTAAAAAAATTATCTGGGCTAAGACGAAGGAGACGTTCCTGGGGCTAGCTCGAGGCAATCGATGAACAACAGGATGGTTGTGATCATGATGTACACGGACATACATATAAACATCTAGAGTATATTCCAACACTAAGCATGGAGATTAATGGGCAACAAAGCATTCCGGTCACCATGAAGCATTTTTTGGCCTTCAAAAGACCTGAATCCTATTCATCATTCTAGTGAAAACTAGATTAATTGGACTTGGCTAATTCCAATTATAATACTTATTTTTTTCTCTGATATTATTGAACTGATGGGTGGGATGCATGACTGTGACCAAACTTGCAAGTAATCACAGGTAAACAGAGCAGCCTTCTGGAATGTGGGGTGCTTGGGAAGTGCTGGGATGTGGGGAGCTTGGAGAACTAACCTATATTCACAACACTGTCAGACCTTTGATACAAGGGGTCCCTTCCATCCTTTCAAATGTCTTTCTACGCACAATAAATTTCATTTAAACTGTTTCCAATAGGTGCCAAAGAGATAGGACAGCAGGTACGATATTTGTCTTCCACAAGGTTTAACAGGGCCTCAGAGCACCACCAGGAGTAATCTCTTAGCATGTCTTGGTGTGACCCAAAATGATGAAAAAAAGTTTAAAAATTAAAATAACTCTTCATTTCATGCCAATAAAGAACCTTGCCAGTGCCATTTTGCTAAGATGAGTCAAAAAATTACTTATCCTTTATACTTCCACAACGCTAATCAGTACGTGGAACATGGGAGGGAGAGATGACACAGGAGGGAAGGAGCTGCTCACACACGACAGACCTGGATTCTATAAGGTACCCCATAAGGATCCTGAGGTACAGATATCTAAACTCCTTAGAGCTAGGAGTGGGCTCAGCTGGTTGTGGTTCCCCAGACAGAACATGATTCAGGATGAATTAAAAAAGATGGTATGTCTGTTTCTGTGCCATAATCCCCCCAAAGCCCAGGGCCTCTAAGCCAAGCCACAGAGATAGTCCAGCAGGGATGGTTTTTGCCTTGTACGAGGTCTGGCCTGGGTTCAAACCCACCTTCTCGTATGGTCCCCAATGTAGGAGTAATTCCTGGGGAGGTGGGAGTAACACCTAAGCATGTCTGGGTGTGACCGAAAAGAAAAAAAATGCTTGTTTCATATGTATTAGGACACCCATACACTGCCCAGGTAGACAGGTAAGATCCTAAGTCAAGTCCGAGTCAGCAAACAATGGGGCAGTGGACAGCCTTGACAGCTCTGAGCGAGCAGCATCTCTTTTGCCTTTTTATTTATACACATTCTTCCTGGCTTTCACCAGAAGATCCAGAAACTACAAGTTAACATAGGCGTAAAATTCAAATATCTGGACACTCACATAGACTTTCCCTTACTGACTGACATCACATGAACTTGTCACACACTACCAGGATCATTTCCTTCCTGACTGTACTTCTGAAGCACACCTAAAACTCTGGTACAAACAAAACAGGCTTTAAGGGTGGCCTGTATTGACATTGTAAAGTCTTATTAGGGAATCGAGTTATGTAGTATGAATGTTATGATATTTCCAAGGCTTAAGACTTGGGATATAACTAAGGTTGCAACAGTGGACAGGGGGCAGGTTGGAGGAGGGATCAGGGAGGAATCCGAGCAAAGAACAGGGGAGAATACGGGAGGAAGAATCAAGAGGAGGAGGCTGGAAGAGTGGGCGAGGGGAAAGAACCAAGGATAATGTTAGAAGGAGAATACAAGGGGAGAATAAGAGAGAATGGAGAAGAGTATCATGGAAAGTAGGGAACAAAGAATCCAGGAGGAATCCAGGAGAATCAGGAGAGGAGTATAAAGGAGAAAAGAGAGAGAAGAGTGGAAAATCAAAAGTGAATGGAGAGGGATTGGGATAAACTGTAACTGATACCAACCAGCCAGGCCCTTGTTTTCTCCTTTGTGAACCCATGGCCAGTGGCCATTCAGGGTGGAGAAAGCAGTGTGTGACCAGTGAACACAGGTGGCGAGAGGTGCCGTGGAATTCGTATTTATTTTTTGAATACATACTAAAGGTCCTCTAGCCCAAAGAATTGGAATCTGGATTTCTTACTGGCCATGGCCAGCCTGCACCTTAAAAATAATATGCTGTTCCACTGAACTTCTTCATTGGAACAATACTATTGATTTCAGGGGGCTGGAGAGATAGCACAGCGGATAGGGCATTTGCCTTGCACGCGGCCAACCCGGGTTCGATTCCCAGCATCCCATATTGTCCCCTGAGCACCGCCAGGAGTAACCCCCGAGTGCAGATCCAGGAGAAACCCCTGTGCATTGCCAGGCGTGAACCAAAAAGGAAAAAAAATAATAATATTGATTTCAAATTTGCAAATCTTACCAGCTCACTCATACTCAGTAACTGTGTCCCTAAAACAAATTGCTGAAAGGTCAAATCTTGAAGCCCTGTTGTGAGTTCTGAAACCAAACACAATACGTCCAATTGAACATCCTTGAATGAGGCAGTGTAGGTGGAGGACAACTCTACAGTTGTCATACCCCAAAGCATCCCAGAACAAAAGGAAATCCCTTGGGGGGATCACTGTGAGAAGCTTGGAAATTCTACAAAAGCTTTTTGGGTTTTGTTTTTTGAACAATCTCAGTGATGCTCGGGGACCAAGGAGCGTGAATGTCATGGACTGGCAAATGCAGAAAAATAATGTCAAACCAAGAAAGTAAAACACAGGATCATTCCAAGATGGAGAGTCCAGAGGTGTGAAGGGCAGTGTGAGTGCTGCAAAGACACCTAGATCCAGGAGCCCGAGGCCCCCACAGTCACCAGCGTGTTTCATATGTATTAGGACACCCACACACTACCCAGGTAGACAGGTAGGGTCCTCAGACACTCACCTGCTTCCACGCCTTTAATCACTGGCCTCAGGGCTCCTCCTTCAAGCCAGGAGATGACTGGAGGCTTCAACTCAGAATGCCTTGAACCCTACAGAGACGGAGCATGGATTGGTCAGAAGGAAAAGGTGCCAAGTAAGCCCCGCGTGTCTCTACAAAAAAACAGAGTAAATTAGTGGGAAGGCATGAACAGAATCTGCACTTCTGAAATGCCACATATTTGTGGTTATCGAAGAGCTAAGATCTAGCTTTTAGTTTAAGAGTGTAATATGGGGCCTCAGAAAATACCAGCGATAGTATATTTCTGATCTTGCACACAGCCAAGAGGAGTTTGATCGTATCACAATTTGTACTTTTGTTTTTGTCTGGTTTGGGATGCTCACCTGGGGATGTTCAAGGCTTCCTCCTGACTGTGTACTCAGGATTCACCTCTGCTGGTGCTCAAGGACCACATAGAATGCCAAGAATAGAACCCATGTCCACTGTTTGCAAGACAATCACCATACCCACTGAACTGGCACTCTAGTCCCAGCACCACCTGGTATGTTATCAGCACACTTGAAGTGATGCCTGAGTGCAGTAAACCCAAAAGCTTAACAAATCCAAAAATGGACAAAGTTGGCCAAAGCCTCCAATTGTTTATAAAAGTAAACAGAAAAGGATCCAGACAGACAGCACAGCATGTGGGGCACTGGCCTTGCTCACACCCAACAGAGGTTTGATTCCAATATTCCATTGGGTCCCTCAGCAGTCAGCTGTGATCCATCACTGCATAGTCCAGAGGAAAACCCTGAGATTTGATGAACCAAGAAACATTGATCCCGTGCACTCAAATAGAGCGGTGTCTGATGAGGTGAGACCCTAAGAAATAAATGAACAGTGGTAGGAGAGACATCACAGCGTTAGGACACAAACGGTGCACACACATACAGGTTCGATCCCCAGCAGCACACATGGTCCCAGATTACAGCATGAGTAACTTAATACACAGCCAGGAATAATCTGAGAACCGGAAGGTGAAACCCCAAAGCCAAATCAATGCAAAACAAAGAATTTGAACTTGACGGACAAATGCAACATTAGGAGGGGTAAGGCGGCAACCTTTTAAGCTGGCAAATGGGTCCAATACTCAGCACACCATAGGCCCCGAGCAATCCCAGGAGTGATCCATCAGCACAATTAGGAGCATTGCCGTTGTGCCTCCAAATAAAACCAAAATCAAAACCAAAACAAATACACAGAAGTAATATGTAGCATAAGAATTAAACTGAGAAGCGAACTCAGGAATGACACAAACTAATTAGAGGGACCTGAACGACAGTACAGCACAAAGGGAGCTTGCCATGCCTGGGGCCAACCTGGGTAGACCCCTAACGCTCCAGAGACTCCTGCAATCCCACAGAGAGTGATTCCTATGCACAAAACTGAGAGTAATCCCCAAACGTCAAAGGTGAGCACCAAAAACAAAACCAGGGAAGGAACTAGAGGAACAGCTACTGCACAATTGTCCAACATCCTGGTCCATCACAGTCCCAGCTACTGTTGGATACACAGCCATAGCCTGGGACAGGGAGCCCACGTGGTTCTCTCCAGACACGGTCGGCCCCACACTGCTCTCACCAACGGTTGACAGGTCCTGGTAGGTCTACAGAATCATGTGCCTGTAGCCCTTCCATTGAGAGGCACATCCACTCCTGTGGGGTGATGCTCACGGTCACATCCGGGAAGGTCACCAAGTCCTGAGCCAACACACTGGGCAGCAAGAGTCAGGGTCTATTTCTACTCTGTTCCCTGGGCTGCAAGGATAGAACACAGAGCCCTAGAGGGGCTCAGATTCTGTTCCCTTGGGAGCAGTCTCCATGTACACTCCTGGTTGACAGAACCCAACATCTCTCTAAGACAGCTGCATCTGATAAAATCTGAGTATGATCTACTACAAGGTTTCTAAAGGTGGTGGTCTTGCTCCTGACCCCAGGGCATCCCAATCACTGCTCCTACAAGCACTGCAGAGTAACAACTGCATGGAACCAGTGGTACCCAAATGAGTGACTCTGCTTTCAGCCCAATACACTAAACATACACCCCCTGCACCTCACAGCCCATGTTCGAAAGAGAAGGGGACACGCAATGTCTAGTCACTGACTATGCATGCAGATATGTGCCTGTAGGACTCTCGTCATGGTTCAGGGCCATCCCAATTGGCTTTCGAAGTGGAAAAAGTGTCTAGAGACCAAGAGCTCTGCTGCCTTAGGGCACCCACACCCTGCCCATGGCCTGAGACAGGTAGGGTCCTTAGACACTCCCCTGCATGCATGCCTTTGCTCACGGGTCTCAGGGCTCCTCCTTCCAGCTAGGCGATCACAGTAGGCTTTAACTCAGAATGCCCTGAACCCTAGAGAGATGGGGCATGGATTGGTCAGAAGGAAAAGGTGACAAGAAAACCTCGTGTGTCTATATAAAAGGTAAAGGCCCTCCCGTTGTTCATCGATTTGCTCGAGCAGGCCCAGTAACGTCTCCATTGGAGACGTTGTTGTTACTGTGTCTGGCATACTGAATACGTCACGGGGAGCTTGCCAGGCTCTGCCGTGCTGGTGAGATACTCTCGGTAGCTTGCCGGTCTTTCCGAGAGGGATGGAGAAATAGTGGCCATGTGGGCCACTTCTAAGGCAAATGCCCTACCGCACAGAGTAAATTAGAGGGAAGGCATAAACAGAATCTGTACTTCTGAAAAGCCACAGATCTGTGGTTATACAAGAGCTAAGATCTAGCTTTTGGTTTAAGAGTGTAATATGGGTCCCAAGAAAATACAAGAGACAGTATAGCCTCGATCATGCACACAGCCTAGAGGAGTTTGATGGCATCACATTTTGTACTTTTGTTTTTGTCTGTTTTGGGATCCTCATTTGGGATGCTCACAGGCTTACTCCTGACTCTCTACTCAGGAATCACCTCTGCTGGTGCTCAGGGACCACACAGGATGCCAGGAATAGAACCCATGTCCACTGCTTCCAAGACAATCACCCTACCCACTCTACTGGCACACTAGACCCAGCAGCACATGGTATATCATCAGCACACTTGAAGTGATACCTGACTGCAGTAAATGCAAAAATGAACAAAAATGGCCAAAGCCCACAATTGTTTTTAAAAGTAAACAAAAAAGGATCCAGACAGACAGCATAGCATGTGGGACACTGGGCTTGCTCACAACCAATAAAGGTTTGACTCTGACATTCCATAGGGTCCCTCAAGCCGTCAGCTGTGATCCCTCACAGTCCACAGGCAATCTCTGAGACTTGATAAACCAAGAACCATTGAAAGTGATCCCGTGGACTAAAACAGAGCAGTGCCGGATGGGGTGAGACCCGAAGAAATAAATCAACTCTGGTGGGAGAGACATTACAGCAAAAGGACACTGACTCTGCACACACATCCGGGTTTGATCCCCAGTAGCACACATGGTCCCAGAATATAGCATGAATAACTGAATACACAGCCAGGGATAATCTGAGTATTTGCAAGGGTTATTTCCAAAGCCAAATCTATGTAAAACAAAGAATTTGAACTTGAGGCCAGATGCAGCAGTCGGAGGAATAAAGCATCCCAATCACTGCTCCTATGAGCACTGCAGAGTAACAACTGTGAACGGAGCCACTGGAACCCAAATGGGTGACCCTACTTTCAGCCTAAAACACTATACGTACACCCCCTGCACCCCATAGCCCACGTTCTAGGGAGAAAGGGTCAATCAATGTCCAGACATCTACATATGCACATATACGCCTGCAGGACTCTCATCACAGTTCAGGGCCATTCCAAGTGGCTCTCGAAGCGGCAAAAGTGTCTTGAGCCCAACAGCTGTGCCCGACCCAGAGATCCATTTCTCTGGCTCTCCTAGACCAGCACATGCCCAGAACTGCAAACAGAGCAGCGAGTAAAAGCAGAATGTGTTCCAGAGCAGCGACTCTCTCCTGAGCGTGAAGGACAAAATAAGGAGTAATAAGCATGTCCTTGGACTTGAGTCACTGTAGCTGCCAGGGAGCAAATGACTCCAGCAGACCCCAGGGGCCCCGTGATACACACCAGGTAGGAATCCAGAGAACAGAGTCAAGAGGAAGTCCTATGCATCTCCCCTGTGAGACAAAAGTAACTCTAAAAAGAAATAAAGGAGCAGGATTGTGTAACAGGACAGCAGGTTGCAGACAGCGAGTAGGGCTGGTGATCCTCGCCAACCCATAGGGTTCCCTAAGCACTGCCAGTTACAATGCCGGAGTGCAGAGCCGAGAGTATAATCCCCAGAATCACAGAAAACAAAATACCCAGATACAAACCCAGGACTCCCAGCAACCCACGTGGTCCCTGAGATCTGTCAGGAGTGATCCTTGAGCACTGAGGTACAAGTACTCTTTGAGCTGGGTGTGATCCAAAAGCCAAATACAACAAAACTGACACAAACATCACCTCCAACAGCAGCGACTGGCACTCCCACCAGGAGGCACATCACAGGATCCTTCCTGAAATAACTCAGACATATTTGGCCCAGGAAGCCTGAGCACTCCTGTCACTGCAGCACCTCATATTGTTACTCCCCTCCTACCTGGGGTTGGTGTGACAGATGGCATGTCACCATCTTCTGCCGCCTCTGTTTCTTCCGAGGACCAGAAACCTGGAGAAGTCAGAGCTGAGAACATTGGAGAGCAGCACAACTCCCCATCTCTGACCAGCCACACCCTTGGGCACTGGCTCATGGAACCACCTTGGGAACAATGCCAGATGCTTCTGTTTCCCCAGGAGAAGAAAATGAGTGCTGACGTTCCCAACAGAAGGTCTGGGCTTGGCTATGAGAGAGAAAACTCAGCGCTGCCTTGGCCTGGGGTCTCCCCCATGGGTCCCATAGAAGGTGCTCACAGGCCCAGCCAGGAGCTGACTCCAAGGCCAGCTCACACGCATCAGCGCCACCTGCAGGCCGGCAGGAGGACTGCCCCCCGCAACCATAGCGCAGAATGTGGCTCTATAACTGGGGCCGACCCTCTCCTCTATAAAGAAAACCAAACTTTGAACACACATACACACACACACATGCACAGAACCTTTTCTCAGTGTGCTTACCTTGATAGACAGGGGTCTAGACAGAGCTCTGCAACTTGATATGAAAGCAGAAATTGCTGTACGGACAGACTGTAAACTGCTACGATGCTTGTCTTGCTGACACCAATCACTTCTCTACATTCCGGTCGCCGCCACAGCACTCCAGGAATAATACCTAAATCTAGAGCCAGATTAAACACTCGGGGTATCTCCAGGGATTTAGAGCCCCCATTCTCCACACCAAAAACTATCCGCAAAAGAAAACTAACATGAACAAACTCCAGCAGGATGCAGTCCTCAAGCACTGGCAGGTGTGGCCCCAAATCCCATCTCACCTGCTCCCCTAGTAGTGAATAGACCCCGGGAGAGTAGCTCAAAGGGTTGAGCACGTGCTTTAAGGTGGGGGACATGGACTCTCAGAGACACATAGACAGAGGGGCAGAGTCCCTGACCATCTCCAAGTTTGTAGCAAAAAGAAGCCAGAAAATAAAAGACAGACTTCCTCCTGCTCTAGGACTGCACCAGCCTCCAGAGTGAGGCATGTACGACTTAGTGTACCTGGTCCCTGGAAACCCCCTTTCCGAATGAAGTTCATTCCAACAGCAGGGCACACACCTGGTCTGGGAGAGAGGGTCAGTGGGTAGAGCGAGGCTGAAAACTTGACAGGTGAACCAAAAAATCTTTTTCTGTGGAAAACAATTACATAGGATTAGCAGAGATAGTACAGTCGATAGGGTGTGTTTCTTTCCAGCAGCTAAGCCAGATTCAATTCTCCACAGCAGTTAGGGCCCCCCTGAGCACTGCCAATCACGATACTGAGCTCAGATCCTCGACTAAGTCCTGAGCTCTGAATGCTTTGAACCAAAATCTACAATTCAAAAATAACAAATCAAAATTTTTCTGTGCAAAGAGGCTGCAGACATAGTACAGCTGCAGAGGTGCTCGTCTTACTGGAGAAAAACGATATTTCTCTACTGCCATCCCATATGGTTCCTTGAGCACCACTTGGAGCAACCCGAGTATAGTCAGGTCTGCCCCCCAAAAACCTACTAAAAGTTAATTAAAACAAACCGATAAAGGCAAGGGAGCCATGGTGATCATTTATCCTTCGTGAGAGCGCTCAGGGCATGCACTGAAAGAGCAGAGGTGACTTCCTGCTAACACTGCACACTCCATTGCAGGACCCCTGTGGCCCCAAACAGCCCTTAGGCACCACCTCCTCTGTCACCAGGCTCTGCATTCTCTCAAAGCTTCCTATGGGACCCCCAGAACCGACTGGAGTTGGGGGGATGTGAAAGTCAAAAGCTCTACCGCATACTATTGGACCCAAGCGAGTGAGGAATCGCCCCCCAACCCCACCCCACCGGGCAGGAGGCACGTACATGGAGGGGACACTTGCCTTGTATGCTGCTGACCAGGATCGAGCCAGCATCCCCGTGGGTCCCCCAGCACCGCCAGGAGAGATCCCTGAGGGCAGAGCCAGGAGTCAGCCCTGAACGAAAATTGTTTCGAAAACAAGAACGAAACAAACGCCTCCCACGGCTTACCTGGGGGAGGAGGCTGCGTGGGAGGCCAGGGACCCCTGCAAGACTAGCCCCCAGGCGTCTTCCTCAACCACTTTTCTTCAGCGCCTCCCGGACCGCCCCTTCACAGCTGCCCAGGGAGACGCCTCCAGCCCAGCCCCCTGTTCCATAAAATGCAGAATAAACGGGACAAACCTCTGGGCGGGGGCTGGGCGTCCAGGGGAGGGGCCACCGCCCGCTCGGCACAGAGCGACCCCTGCTCACAAGGCGGAGACCGCGGAGGCTCAGGGTGCCCAGAGCGAGCCTGCGGAGGAGGAGGCTCTGAGGAGCGGCTCTCTCAGGCAGCTGAGGAGGAACTGGGCGGGACCCCCTAGTCCGCCTGGTCGCCCCTTCCCGCCCCTCCCCGACTGCTCACGCTCCGACGACTCCGGTGCCTGGCGGGAGATCCTGCCGCCCCAAAGACCCCAGGGAAAGGCGGGGCTCCGTGACGTCACCGACACTTCCGGTCAGAGTCTTAAAGGGCCAGGCTCCAAATACTCCTGACTCGTCCTTTCTTTTTTTTTTATGTTAAATGTTCAGTTTATATTGACCATTTGATGCATTAAAGGAAAAATCTGAATAGAAAAGCATGGAATAGTTAATATATTAATCATTAATTTAGCACTCTGAAAATTCTTTCACTATCAAACCTGTTACCAAGAAACCATTATATCTTCCGACAGATCATTTGAGCTTCTCTGTAAATGAGAGCATGGGTTTAAATTTCATAAATGCATTGTACAAAAGAGTTATATATCAACTTAATACTGTAAAATAAAGATAAAGGATATCAAGCTAACAATTTGTTTATTTTATTTTTTAATCACTGAGTTGCCTAAACATAGCTTTCATTGAAAAATATCATTACTGCTCTTCTCAGTTCGTAAAATTAAGAATTTATGTAGTGTCTCATAACAAGTCTCAAAATGGAGACGTTACTGGGCCCACTGGAGCAAATTGATGAACAATGGCAGGACAGTGTTACAGTGTTACAATAGTATCTCATAGACACAGGCACACACATTAATGGCATTATGTCATTGTCCAAGATACAGAATAATTTAGCATGCTTCAAACCAAAGCAAGTTACCCACACTGCTGAAGTGTTTGCTATGTTTTATGGAAAAGCCTCTCCATTGACCAGAAAGAGTAGAATTCTTTTTGCTGTCATTGAATGGAATATGTCACTCGTAATAACCAGGAGACAGAAGGCAAAGGAAAGGAAAGGGAGAGGAAAAGAGGCTGGGGGTGGGGAGAGAGAGAGAGAGAGAGATAGAGAGAGAGAGAGAGAGACTGAAGGAGAAGTCAGAAAAAGGGAAAGGGAAAGAAAGATTGATTCCTAATGAATGTATAAGTGTGCTCTGTAATTTATTTTTTCCTCCAGAAATATTTTCCCTTTGAGAAACATACTTCCAGTTGAATGTTACTGATAGTACCTTTATAAACATGATTTTACTAATAAGACTTCTGTGTTTTATTTCGCCTATTTTCTTCATTTGATAAACTCCCTTTCATCCCCAAAGAATCATCTTTTTATTGACGCCTACCTTTTCTAGTCTTTTCGGTCACATGAGGGCTCCTTTTCTTTATTGTTGAGGCTCTTTGCATCTCTCTCATCTCTTTGCATCTCCCCCACTTAAATAAATGGTACTAAGACAATATCAACATCTATATCAATCTATGTATACATATATATATATATATGTATATATACACATATAATCAGTTCCAGATAGAGGAAGAAATTAAAAATGAAACATATAAACATACAATTTTTTTAAAAAATGAGAAGCATTAACATTTTACATATACATAGTCATCACTTCATAAAATGAATTGGGAGTGGCTCTTTTTTTATATTCAATGAATAATTCATGTAAGATTGGAATCATCTGTTTTTGAACATTTGGTAAAACTCACCTGAAAATCCTCTAGAGCCTATTATTATTTTTTGTATGAAAAATGTATGGGCACTAATTCAACTTTATATAGGATCATTTGGATATCCTCTTTCTCTTTTAAAAAATTACAATAAATGCATTCTCTAAAAATTTTCATGTTTTACGTAAATTTTCAAAAATATTTACATTTGTGCATTATATCCCTTAGTAGATTTTAATCTCTGTTGACCATTGACCATTTCAATATGTCTCATTTATATTCTTGTTTTATTTGTACCTTTGGGGGAACCGGTGGAGCTTTCTTTTTTCAAATTTTTTTTTAGTAGTTGGAAGAAATAGCTAAGAGGACGAAGAACCTCCGGCTCCGGGCACATCTCTTTGATTCCACTGTTCTTCCTGCATTAACATATGCCTCAGAGACCTGGGCCCTACGCAAACAAGATGAGAACGCCATTCAGGTCTCCCAAAGAATAATAGAAAGAATAGAAAGAGCTATGCTTGGAATATCACGTTCCACTCAAATGAGAGAACGAATCCGGAGTTCTGACATCCGTCGACGATCAAGGATCAGGGACGCTGTCTCATTTGCCAAGGTGTCGAAAATCAGATGGGCTGGTCACGTAATGAGATTTAAAGACGACCGTTGGACTAGAGCTGTTACTGATTGGATTCCACGGGATGTCAAGAGACCGCGTGGCCGCCCACCTACCAGATGGTCAGACTTCTTCCTGAAGATCATGAACGATCGGTTTGAGGCCCTTCATGTTCCCAGAGCGAACAGATGCCATTGGGCTACACTAGCACGCAACAGGGACAAATGGAGACGTTACTGGCGCCCGCTCGAGCAAATCGACGACTAACGGGAAGTTAAGTGATTAAGTGATTTTTTAGTAGTCGGAAATGTATTACTCATGTTAAACAATTTTTTTATTTGGTTTATCCCAATTATTTATTTGTTTTCTATATCATTAATTTATGCTTTTGCATTTATTATCACCTTTTGAAAAATTTTACTTTAGTTTATTTTACTTCTTTTCCTGATTACTTTCTTTAATTACATAAATTACTTGCTGAATTTTCAGACATTAGAAAAACAAATGTATGTACTCAAAATTATAGATTTCCCTCAAGCAGCTTATAAACTTTATCTTACCAATGTTGAAATTCAGTATTTTAAAAACTAACTTTCAGAGTCAGAGAGGTGTTTTAGGAAGTTAGGCCTTGCATGTGTTTCTAGTTTTCCCCCGGCATCAGATAGGCCCAATAACCTTCTTCCCAAATCCTAGCACACTAGAAGTGATTTCTGAGCATAAAGCCAGGAATAAGATCTGAGCATAGCTGGGTGTGGCCCAAACCACAATTCCTGGTAAAAGTGAATAAATAGAAACTAAGTACTCTCAAATTTCCATTTTAGTTTCTTTTACTCATGAGTAAATAGAAATTTATTTTTTACTTTCAGGAATTTGTGTTATCTCTATAACAATTATGTTCTATGTTTAATCAGGCTATATGATACCAGCTTTTATTTTAATTTGTTGGTACTAATATTAGTTCTGGCCAGTCATTGTAAGTATTCTCTGTGAGCTTGAGAGAATGTGCATTCTACACTGTTGGCGGACAGTGTATTGTATGTACAACTGAACTTATTTTACGAATCAAGGATATGTCTCAGTGATAAAGCATGTGTAAGGACTCAGATTTGATTCCTGGCGCTTCTAAAAATAAAATAAATAAACGAACAAGTTTATTGCTTTTTAAAATATTTTGTATCACAACTCATTTCGTTTGGGGGGTGAGTGTGGGCTTTCCAGTAGCAACCAGAAAAACTGCTAGACAAATTCTAAAAGAGCTGTAACACTTTTAACTAATTTCTTGATTTACCTATTAGTGATGATAGAATTGCCCACAAAGACGATGGTGTTAAGTTCTTCACATAAAAAAAGTGTCTGTCTGTGGCAGAGGCAGACTTGGGGTGGGGTTGGAAAGAGGAAAATTGAGGACATTGGTGTTGAGAAGTGTACACGGGTCAAAGGACAGGTGTTTGAGCATTGTAATACTGAAACTCAATCATGGACAACTTTGTTTTTCTCACGGTGATTTAATAAAAGAATTTTAAATACTTGAAATATTTTGAAACTACTTTATTAGGTGCATTTAAGTTGGAATTGTTAAATCTTTCTGGTAAGTCTGAATTTTAAATAATATATAGCAATCATACTAATTTCATTTTGTATTTATTATCTTCACAGGGCAAAGCCTGGCAAGCCACCAGTGAGGTATTCAATATGCAAAAAACAGTAACAACAAGTCTCACAATGGAGCTGTTACTGGTGACTGCTCGAACTATTTGTTGAACAGCGGAGGACAGTGCTACAGAGCTATTTATTATCTTAAATTCTGTTTTGTGTTGTATTAATAAACTTTCATTGACGTTCTTGTGGGCTGGAGCGATACCACAGTGTGTAGGGCGTTTGCCTTGCACACAGCCAACATGGACCCGAGTTGGATTCCTCCGCCCCTCTCAGAGAGCCCGGCAAACTACCGAGAGTATCTCTCCCACATGGTAAAGCCTGGTAAGCTACCCGTGACGTATTCAATATGCCAAACACAGTGACAAGTCTCACAGTGTTACTGGGCCCTCTTGAGCAAATCGATGAACAACGGGAGGACAGTGACAGTGACAGTGACCGTTCTTGTGGATATTACTATATATCTTTAGATTTATTGCTAACATTTCCCCCTTATTGTTTTATGTGTTTTTGTACTTAAAAAACACATGCAGCTTAAATTTGTATGTTTTTATCTGCTCTGACAATTTCACATTAAATTCAAGACATATCTATCATGATTCCTCATATATTTGAATTTATTTTGCCACCCAATTTTGCTATTTGTTTTTTCTTACTCTAATTTCTTTGTTTGGTTTTGGGGCCACACCTAGCAATGTTCAGGGGTTACTCCTGGCTTTTCACTTAGGAAGTACTCCTGGTGATACTTGGGGGACCACACGGGATGCCTGGGATTGAACTCTGGTTGGCTGTGTGCAAGGCAAGCACCTTACCCACTGTACTATCTCTCAGGTCCTCTCTAATTTTAAAATAAATTCTGGCATCTTCCCCACTCCTATTCTTTTAGACAGAGATTTTCCTCCCTCATATACATTTTTTCTCCATTGATTTAGAGACTATAAGACATTTTTAAACTTTTAGTCATTACCTAAAAGTTTCCTAGAGCTTAAATACCTTACGAATTATAATTCGGATCAGTAGTTTGGTATTTGTCCCAAATAAATATAAAATTTAGGATTTTTTAATTTTCAGTCAATTCCATCCCCCATCAATACACTAATGTTGACTCAAATATTGTTTATCATTGATTTTTGCTTCTTTAATCTCTTAGAAATTATTATAGCTTTTTATATGTATTGTTAACCTATTAAATGTTCGCACAATCTCTTCTTTTTTAAAAATTTTATTAAAACACCATGAATTACAAGGTTGTTTTTTTCTTTTTGGGTCATGCCTGGCGATGCTCTCAGGTTACTCCTAGCTCTGCACTCAGGAATCACTCCTGGCCGTGTTCAGGGGACCATATGGGATACTAGGAATTGAACCTCAGTTGGAGAGTGCAAGGCAAATGCCCTACCCACTGTGCTATCGCTCCAGCCCCTACAAAGTTATTCTTAGTTGAGTCTTAGACATACAATTTTGCAGCATGCATCCAACCACCAGTGTCAATCTCTCTCCACATATCCTCTTTGCTATCCAGACTTTCTTTTTTTTTTTTTTTTTGGTAGAGAAAGTTCAATTTTTGTTTCCGTTTCTGGTCTTGGATTTCTAGCAGGACATCTGCTTGGTTGCTAGCAGGACATTGGGGGCTCACCACGTACCAGATAGATTGAGAGGGAGGGGCTGAACACATAGCCTATGGAGGCAAAATGTTTACATTTTCACTAAGGGAATAAAATTCACAAGGATTTCCATGTAAACACCCACCAGTACAGTACTCCAACCCTGACCCCCAACCAAGACCACCAAAAAATAACGCTCAGAAATTACTGCGCGTTAATATTCAGATATCATGTTTTGTGTTTATTTATTTTTGGGGGGACATATTCTGTAATGTTCTAGACTTTTGCCTGACTGCTCAGGGGAACAGGGCTCGGGGAACCCTCTGGGGTTCTAACCATGGATCCTGGGGCAGCTACTCCCAGTTCGACTAATTTTTTTTATTTTATATTTTTTATTTTTTATGTTAAGTATTTTTATTTTTTAAATTTATTTATTTATTTATTTTGAATACCCATCTCTCCACCAGTGACCGGTTCCCACCACCGTGGATCCCAGTATGCCTCCCACCCCCCACCCCCCACCCCAGACTGATATTTTTTAATTGCACAAAACTTCCAATTGCTGGAGTAGCTCCAACTGTTCATGTATTCTGTTACAACAGTTGAGCATGAAACTAAGTCAATCAAAAGCCCAGAATGGGCCTTGGGGTAACCCAGAATGATGCTCAGGAATTGAGGAATGGAAAGCATTCTATGTGTAGTCAATATTCCTGTCTATGTGTTTGTATATCTTCATATCCAGTGGTGTTCTCAAGCTACTCTTAGCTCTGTGCTCATCAACTCTTCAAACAGTGCTCAAGTCGACAATGCACTGAATTCAACTGGGATCTAAAATAGATCAGCCACATGAATTGAAAGTCCCTTCTTCGCTCTGTAGCTGAGTGGTCATTGATTAGTTTAGTAGTGGATGAATTATGCAGCAAAAATTAAATTCTTTCAAAATTTGAACCAGTGCTCAAGAAGAATTATAGAGTGGGTGTGCAGGAGAAAGTCACTTTTTCAGTTGTGTTGACCTATTGTTCAGCTATGAGTTTTAGTTTATTAGAGGAAAATATGAATAAAATGTATAGTAAAATGGAGGGCTGGAGCAATAGCACAGTGGGTAGGGCATTTGCCTTGCACGCAGCCCACCCGGGTGTGATTCCTCCATCCCTCTCAGAGAGACTAGCAAGCTACCAAGAGTATCCCACCCACATGGCAGAGCCTGGCAAGCTCCCTGGGGCGCATTCGATATGCCAAACACAGCAACAACAAGTCTCACAATGGAGACGTTACTGGTGCCTGCTGGAGCAAATCAATGAACAGTGGGACAATGGGACGACAGTGCTAAAGTAGTACAGTGTTTAATAGTAAAACACAAAACTTAGTTATTTTAGAAGTTTACTTTTTAGTTTGAAGAGTTGATATCTGTATTTATAGACTTAATTTCTTGCAATCCCTCACAAGGGCACCTGCCAATCATGGAGTGAAATAGGAACAATGGCTTAGGGTGCACAAGAATGGTGTGGTTTATGATCAATACTTGATTGCTTTGTATAATCAGTTTTATTATTTTCTATGTCAAGGCTTGCTTCACTTTATGTCGACGTAAATTTACTGGGTGTTGAAAGATAGCCCCATGACAAGTGGGCCCTAGCAAAGCAAGTCCCAGCCCATATCCCCCCTGCAGCTGCGGCAGGTTGACAACACCAGGTACCCCCATCTCCTCCTTGCCCCTGGAATTCGCCAGGTAAGGCCACAAGGCTGGAAAAGGCCTAATGAGGCATCTCCTTGCCATGGAATCCGCCTAATAAGGCCACAAGTTCAGAGAAGGCCTAATGAGGTATTTTCTTGCCCTGGAATTCACCTAATAGGGCCATAAAACCCGAAAAGGCGTAATTGACTGCCCGGTGGGATGGCCTGGTGACAGGTACAGAAGAGAGTGGCTGGTGCTGATGGCTTGTTGCAAAATGACTGGCTGCCTGCGTGCAGTATCTAATGTGATAATTCAAATGTATTGGGTGATTTGTGCGTGGGCATTTCTGAAATGCGCGGGAAGATGGCCTATAAAAAGCCCCCTTTGAAGAGGCTCGGGGCTCTCTGTCACTGATGGTTTGCGGTCATGCTGTGAGCCCAAGCATGCTCAAATAAACCTCTTGCTTTTGCATGGACTTGGTCTCTCAGAGTTCTCCTTGACAGGTGAGGCTGTCATGATCTCGGACCCTAACAGGTGTCAGGATATGGGACATATGAGTTAACTAATTTTGTGGGTGCTTATGAAAATGACACGTGTGTAGGATGTGTTTTTTCCTCGCCTGTGCTTGTGGTGGGAGGCTGATGCTCTTGCCTAGCAGGACTGCCCTCCAGATGCTGTGAATACACTCCTCCAAAATTTATTTGTTGACGTCTCCTTGTCTCCTTGGTTCATGACCTCAAAAACTTTGAGGCTCATGTGATATTTGATGTGGACTGAAGCACAACAGTACCTGTGGACAGCTGCAGAGATTTTTTGGCAAGTAAAACAGATTATATTTGGAGGGGCTTTTGAAGGTGTTGAGGGGAAGTGAGTGAGGAAGAGAAGAAAATCAGAGAGAGGGAGTAACGCGTTCAAGAAAGAACACAGGCCTCTCCGCCCTTGGGGAGAACCCCTACACACATCCCAGTATTAGACATGGAAGTATGAAAGTACACATCTCAAGAGGGCGACACATGTGCTGGGGTACTCCACGTGCTTGTGCCCCTGGGCATAAGGAGCACATAAGACCGGGCAGCATATAAGTCGCTACAGAGATTTTTTTCAAAGAACCACTTTGTATATGCTTTGTTCAAACCTTTACTCAGTTGCCCAGGGTGTCTGAAGAACTGATGTCCCCAAATCTCTCAGATTTGGGTATTAGGAGTCCTTTGTTCCTCCCAGGAAGTCACTAACGATCTTCTCTCTGGGCCTTTAAATCACTGTTCGGGACTTTGTGGAAGAATGGACGCAGTGCTAGTGACCCGAGCAGGCCTGCACACGACATGCCGAGATGGACCACAAGGGTCATGTGAAAGATCTCAGAACAAGCACATCATTTTCAGGATCAGTGAGTTTTTTATTGTTTTTGTTTTCTTCTTTGTATCAATTTGGGAAGGGGCACACGAAGAAGTGCTCTGCGATGATTCGTAGTGGGGCGCCAGGAACCACATGGGTGATGGGGATGGAACCCAGATTTCCACTTCATACAAAGCAAGTGCCCTTCCACTGCACTATCACTAGGGCCCACAAACCAGTTCTCTGACACCATTAAGACTTGTGCTAACTTTCTAGAGAAGGCACACTCACAGTATTCCACTATTATGAAAAATACTAGAATTTTTTAAGTTTTCATTTGACTCATTTCAGTGTCTAGGGAGATTAAGTTCCTGCATTCCCAGCATCAGGCTCTGGACTTCCTCCTAAGTTGTCGAGAGACCATAGATGTGGTGGTTGGGATGGAGCCTGGACCTCCACCGTTGAAGTCATATGCTTGCTCCACTGAGCTATCCCAACAGCCTAAAAATATGTCTATTCTATTATGAATCTTGCCAGCTACCTCATATTGATGACCTCATTCTCAATGAAACTGCAGCAATGCCAAATCCTGAAGCTGTGGTTTGAGTTCTGAAATTGATCACAGCAAGCCAGATAATAATTAATCCTATAGACCCTGGATGAATAGGCCAGCAGGCGGATCTCTGTGGTTCTCTCAGTAAAAACAGGCCCACAGAAAAGAGAAGATCCTCTGGGAGGAACACCGTGAGGAGCCTGACAGCCCTCATAGTAATTTGTGGGCTTTTGTATTTGTCTAGAACCAGTGATATCTGGGGGAGCATGGAGTGCTGGGGATCAAACCATGATCAGTCATGGGTAAGAACAACACCATCCCCTCTGTACTGTTGCTCCACCAAAACCAGCTTTGTCAATGGCTCAATAATTCACGTTTAAGGATTAAGGCTGAAGAAAATCTCTTAGTGAGTCAGAGTGAGAACAGCAGGTAGGCACACAGGGTGACAGGGAGAGATCGCTGAGCACCACCCAAAGGAACCCCTGATGACCATCAGGAAAAAACCCTCTGCAACACCAGGCCCCACAACAAAATAAAAGTACTTTTTCCAGTTTGCTCAAAAACCAAGCTAATGATCCGAGGCAAAGACAAGTGTAGGGACAGAGATTGGGGGGGGGGGAGGTGGTTCTGCTGCTCCTGAAAAGGGCACCCCGACGTTGCGGGCTGTGCAGCCAGGCTGGTAAGTGACAGAGGGAGATGGGACATGGAGGGTTCCGAGTCTCATGGGCACATGACAGATGAAGAAGAATGGAGCAAAGTGAAGAAACAAAGCAAGTTTTCAAGATGCACAGTTTCGGAGAAGGAAGGTCAGCGTAAGCCCGACACACTCACCTGGATCCAGGAGCCCAAGGCAGCCGGGGTCGGCAGCACAATTCACACAAGTTCAGGGCACCACACACTGCGCAGTATCCATGCCAGGGAGGGACCAGAGACACTCACCTGTGTTGGGATCGGAGATCACCCCTGAGGATTCAGACAAAGAGTCCGGCGGGAATGCAAACCACACATCGAGATTTTATTATCCAGCTAGCTGGGCCCTCCCGTTGGTCGTCGATTTGCTCGAGCGGGCCCAGTAACGTCTCCATTGGAGACTTTGTTGTTACTGTGTCTGGCATATCGAATACTCTCGGTAGCTTGCCGGGCTCTCCGAGAGGGGCGGAGGAATCGAACTCGGGGCTGAAGCATCCTAACACATAGGTCAGAGCTCAACCCTGAGTGCTTATAGTCAAGGGTTTATATAGCCATCCTGGGCTCTCAGGCCCCAGAAGCAAGCTCAAAGAAAAGAAAAAAAAACTTCCAAAAGTAGATATAACTTCAAGCATTCCAAATACAAACATGGGAGAAAAAAAAATCAATGTCATACTTCAAGAAAACATATTGTCAGTCAGATCCAGGATACATGAGACTTGTATATCAAGAAAATATTCCCATAATAAAAAAAATAAATCTTGGGGCTGGAGCGATGGCACATTGGGTAGGGCGTTTACTTTGCACTCAGCCAACATGGCCGACACAGGTTCGATTCCCAGCATCCCATATGGTCTTCCAAGCACCGCCAGGAGCAATTACTGAGTGTATGAGCCAGGAGTAACCTCTGAGCATCGCCAGGTGTGACCCAAAATGTAAAAAGACTATCAATGTCATACTTCAAGAAAACATATTTTCAGTCAGATCCAGAATACATGAGACTTAAATATCAAGGAAATATTCTCATACATCAAGACAGCAAGAATTCCTATAGGTCAAGGCATGTTATCAGTCAGACATAGGACACAAGATACAGGTGTGTTGACTCCTAACTCTCCAGTCCTGTGTCTGTGTAAACATCAGGGGCTATTTCACGCCAATTTGCTCCGTTAAGTCATATCCTCAGGGCCAGAGTTGCTTCCCACCAAATTGTACTTTCATCCAATTAACTCGTTTATGTCATATACCCTTCATGGCCGATCGACCAGGGTGAGAAATGTTTGGCTAGGTGCTCTTTACAACCAGGGTGACAAATGAGAAATGGTGGGCAAGCTGCTTCTCACAATTCATTGTACCTACGAGGACTGTCCTCCCATTGTTCATTGATTTGCTCAAGCAGGCCGAGTAATGTCTCAATCGTGAGACTTGTTACTGTGTTTGGCATATCAAATACATCACGGGTAGCTTGCCAGGCATTGCCGTGTGGGCGAGATACACTCGGCAGCTTGTGGGGCTCTCTGAGAGGGGCTGAGGAATCAAACTTAGATCAGCCTTGTGGGTCTCATGCAAGCCAAATGGCCCCCTCTGTGTTATGGCTCCAGTCCCTCTTTGATACATTTTACGGGTTCAAGCCACATGCAAGGCACTGGACTAATACCCATTGGATTATCGTTTTTTATTTTTCTCTTTATTGTGAGGATTTTCCTTTACTGAATCACCATGAGCTATTTACAAAGCTTTCATGGCTAAGTTTCAGTCATTCAATGATTGAACATCCAGCCCTCCACCAGTGTATTTTTCCACCACCGAAGTCCCCAGTATCCCTCTTGCACCCCCACCCAACCCCACATGCTGCCTGTATGGAAGGCACTTTCTTTTTCATTCTTTCTCTACTTTGGGGCATTATGGTTTTCAATACAAATACGAAGAGGTTATCATGTTTGGTTCTTTGTCTACTTTCAGCACACATCTCCCAACTCTTGGGCAGTGCTCAGTGCTCAGTGCTCAGGGATACCATCCCTAGCAATCCCTCCAACCATCATTGATCTAGTCACTGGACTCTTTCTTAAGCTCCTTATTTCTCACTTTTCTAGAAATAAATAACAGTTTGAATTCAAACAAGTTAAAGGCTTTGTTTACCAAATCAGTTGGGGGTGTGCAAAGCAGGAAAAAGTCAGTTCATTTGTACTTGAGAATTGTAACATAAAGAATGACTAGGAGTGTTCATTATTAAGAGATTAAAGTGTTAGATCTGCAGTATTTACAATAGGGTTCCCCAACCACCACTTGGAATAATTCTTGAGTGAGTAGACCAGAATAACCCCTCAGCCTCAAAGGGGTGGGATCCAGAAATGGAAAAAAATGGCCAAAGGGCAAGCTGTGAGGATCTCAGAGATGATGGAGGCATTGTTCATCCCAAAGGCTGCCGGAGATTGAATGAATCATTCAAGGTAAATTGAAATTCCGATTTTAGGGACTGGAGGGCATTTGCCTTGCACAGGATGACTGGGATACGATCCCAGCTTCCCCTCCCAAGTCCACCCGGAGTGATCCTGCCTTCAGAGCCACTGGGCATTTCTGGCTGTACCCTTACCCTCAACTCCCCAAAAAACAAGTCTGTTTTGTGAATTGAACAGAAAGGTCGATGTCAGGGTGAGCAGGTTTATGAATGACAGATGTGTCAATTCAATCTCTGTGATCAAGGCTTTCTATGCCTGTAGATGATTTTCTGAGCTCACCTCCAGTATCACATGGTTCCTTGCTACCACCGGCAGTAATCAGCTACCTGGGCAGCACTGGGTGCTTAGTATTTCCATCTTTGGAGTGGGTGCCAAAGCCAGCAGTACTCAGGGCTTATTCCTGCCTTTGCACTCCGGAATCAATCCTGCTGGGGCCAGGCTCAGAGGGCATACACGGCAGTGCTTTGGGGACCATATGGGGTTCTGGGTCTCCAACCCATGTCAGCTGTGTCAAAGCAAATGCCTTACTTTTGCTACCATCTCTCTGGCCCCCACCATTTTTTTAGCTTTTTGGGTCGCATCCAGCGATGCTCAGGAGTTATTTCTGCCTCTGCATTCAGGAATCACTCCTGGCGATGCGTGGGAGATCATGGGATGCTGAGGTTCGAACCCAGGATTGACTGGGTGCAAAGCAAGTGCTTATCTGCTGTACTATCTCTACTACCCTGATTTAAAAGACTTTTCTCAAAGTAATTGTGTCATCTTTTTCCAATGTCCAGAAAAAAATCCCATGCTTACTAAATACAATGTTATTTCTGTGGTTTTGGAGAGTGGCTGGGCCACATCCAGCGGTGCTCAGGAATTGCTACAGAAGGTGCTCAGAGCACTGTATGTAGTTATGGGGATATGAACCAGTGCCCACCATATGCCAGGCAATATCCATACTAGCTCTTCATTTAAAAATGTGATTGCAAAGAAGCTGTGTAACAGTACTCCCGGGGCTGAATTATCTGCCCTTCTCCCCTTCAACACTTCCTATGTTGAAGTCCTAACATCCAGGACCTCCTAATGGTTTGGAAGGAATTTATGTAGGCAGGCAGACAGATAGGGAAGGTTCTCTACCAAGGTAATGCCAGTAAATTTCCCGGGAATAGCTGTAAGTTTGTGAAGGCCAACCCTGCAGAAAACGGAAACTAAGGCCTGATCAGACCCTCACTTATGGCCAGAGAAGCTCCTGCAGAAATAAAAGGCCAGGGAAAAAATTTCAAAGAAGACCATCACCTCTCCCAACGTCCCTAGGCAACCTCCTTACCAACAACGGACTTTTACCTAGCTTAAAACCCCACATGAGTGCAGGCTGGAGAAACCCTATAAAGGCCACCTTGAACAAAGGAATGGCGCGCAAATGCTGCCTGAGCCCATGTGCTGCTTGTACCCACATGGGTGAGCACATGTGTCGCCCACATATCCCCTCTAGAGATGTGGACATTCATGCTTTCCTGTCTGATACTGGGGTGTCTGTAGTGCTCTCTCTGCCCTTGGAGAAGCCCAGGATGCCTCCTGATTGTGTTACTCTCCACTCTCCAACTTTCTCTCCCTCCTTCCCTTCAAAACCTCCAATTAAAATCTGTTCAACTTCACTGCTTGTCTTCATTAAACAATGAATACGACTCCTGAAATTCTTTTTTGAGAGTCGAGACAAGACCCCAGTAATCTGTAGGTAAAAACGGATGTTGGAGCTATAGGTAATAGGCTGGATATTTCTTTTATTTATTTATTTATTTAAAGATTTTATTATTGAAACCCTGTGAGATAGACCCTTACAAAGATGTCCACGTTAAGATTTTCAGTCATACAGTGTTCCAACGCCCATCCCTCCACCAGTGTACATTTCCCAGCACCAGTGTGCCAGGTTACCTACCGTCATCCCCCACCCAGCCTGCCTCTACAGAAGACACTTTTCTTCCCTCTCCCTCCCTTCTTTCCTCCCCACAGTCAGCAGATTTCTTGAAGTTTTGAGGAGACACATCCACTGGTGCTCAGGGCATCAGAACCCTCGCCTGTGTGTCCTGCACACTGACCACACACCCAGTCCATCTTTTTACTTCTCTGTCCAACAGTGCTCACTGACCACATTGAGGCATTTCTGTTCTGAAATGTAAGTAGTTCACTTGGATTTTATGGGGGTTTTGATGTCCCTTCGGAACATCTGAGTACATGTCCCCATATCTGGCCTAACCACAAGGTCATAACAGGGTGCAGGTGGGAGTTACATTATCTATTCTGAGCCAGCTTTTGCAACTCTAGCTTTTACAGCTTTTAGTGTTTTCTGGTTAACTCTTTCCTACCACTTAACTCTTTCATGACTATTAGCCTGGGTGGCCCTTACAGATCCTCTCAGAATGGGAGAAGCATGCTGAAAATAGACTATAG
Organism: Sorex fumeus; assembly: GCF_029834395.1. Classification (NCBI taxonomy): domain Eukaryota; kingdom Metazoa; phylum Chordata; class Mammalia; order Eulipotyphla; family Soricidae; genus Sorex; species Sorex fumeus. Next base: position 12,098,047 of record NW_026606098.1, read on the forward strand.
ACCAAATATGATTGCTACTCAATGCCTCTTTTGCAAACCACAACACCCAAAAGGAGAGAGAGAAAACAAAATGGAATGCCCTGCCACAGAGGCAGGGTGGGATGGGGGGGATAGGGGGTGGGAGGGATACTGGGACCCGTAGTGGTGCAAAATGGGCACTGGTGGAGGGATGGGTACTTGATCATTGTATAACTGAAACCCAAGCACAAAAATTTTGTATGTCTACAACTGTACCTCATGGTGTTAAACTAATAAAAATTTTAAAAAAAGAAAATTCAGGATTAGCTGGTAACAGGTGTAAAGGTATAAAGTGGTGGGAGTTGAGGATGAAGAGGAGATGGGAGGATTAAAGTCACAGGAATTGGGCCGGAGTGATAGTGCAGTGAGTTGGCGATTGGCCTTGCGTGTGGCTGTCCTGGATTGGAACCCCAGCATCCCAGATGGTCTCCCAAGCATTTCTGAATGCAGAGGCTGGAGTTACCCCTGAGTATCTTTGCGCGCGGTCTAAAAGCAAATCAAAAATATTGAAAAAATAATAAAATCACAAGAATTCCTGAAACATGGACTGGGCTCAAATCAGCTTTGCCCAAAAGGTGAGAGAGAGAGAGAGAGAGAGACAGAGACAGAGAAACAGAAATCGACAGAAACAGAGAAGAAAAGTGCCTGCCATAGATGGGGGTGGGCAATGGGAAACTAGGGAACCGGTGGTCGAAAATGTACACTGGGGAAAGAAAGATGGCGGCTGCACGGGAGCCTTGTGGACAGCAGTTTTGAGCCGGGGGTGGGAGCGGCAGGGACCTCATGGGAAGGGGGGCATAATGGGCCGTCCTTCACGCCTGACCGAGGTCGCCAGCTGCCCCCCACGAGCGGCTCTCCGGCACGGCCACGACTCCAGAGCACAGAAACCAATCTCTTAACTATCTAACTTTTAATAGAAATTCTTCCAGGGTTAATAAGTAAAATAGCAGAAATCAATAGCAGCCGCGCGACATCATTTTATTCTTAAACCAAGTTGTAGAAAGCAAATCATTTCACAACGCTGATTCAGGATGTCTGATTGGGGGAGGGGTCGTAAACTCTATACAATAACTGTGCATCTTCTATCAAAGCAATGTATCTAGTCAAAGTAGATAGAGTATTAACTAGAACTCATCTGCCTCACAGGAATTGGGAGGGGTGGGAGGTGGGGTTCTATTGGGGTTCGCGGTTAAAAATAAGTATTGGTAAAGGGAAATGTGTTTGATATTTACATGACTGAGACCTAAACCCGAAAGCTCTGTAACTTTTCCCACAGTGATTCAATAAAGAAAGAAATTATAAAAAAAAAGAAAATGTACACTGGTGAAGGGGCAGGTGTTGGGACATTTTATGACCGAAATCCAATCATAAACAACTTTGTCACTGTATTTCACTGGGATTCAATTAAAACAAATTTTTAAAAATAATAACCATAAAAGGGGTTGGTCCAATTTTTTAACCCTTTCTTGTTCTCTGGTTGCACTCAGAGGCTACTTCCAGCCCTGTGCTCTAGGAGAGTCACTCCTGACAGTTAGTGGGGGACCAGGCATTGCAGGGATCCAACCTGGGTCTCTGGCATGCAGAGCACTCACTCGGCTCTTATCTAATTTCTTAACATGCAAACTGGTGGGCCTGCTCAGAGGGAAGCACGGGAGCATGTGGGTGCTGGAGGACTCTTCCGGCTGCTGGAATATCTCCAGGATTGGGGTGGTGGAGCCCCGCAGCCGCTTCCCATAGAGAGTAAACAATCTCTCAGAAACAAAGAGTGGCAAATGCACGTTCACATTTGCATGGAGGAATCTAGGAAAGAGACCCAACGTGATGAACACTAGCAGAAGCACAGAACAAGGGAGAACAAAGGACAGGAGACTACCCCAGTCTGTGTTGTCCCACTTCTACAGAGGAGGAACTTTCTGGTGAGGTCTGTACCTTAGGGAGTCCCGTTACCTCCACAGTGGACGCGTTCCTGATTCTGTAGGATTTTGACAAATGAATGAACCACTTCCACACAAAATTCTAAGGCTTAAGAAGTGAGTTTACTGTACATTCAAGTCAGTCAAGGAAAACAAAACTGTACATCGCCCACCCCAAAGTCCAAGCATCTCCTCCTGCCCATTTATGACGTCACTCGTCCTGTCCCACGATGGCGAGTCCTGAGTACGATGGCCTGGTCCTGTCCCTCGCCGTCTGCTCACCTCCAGTGTACGATGGTCTGGTCCTGTCCCTCGCCGTCTCCTCGCCTCCAGTGCATGATGACCTTGTCTTGTCTCTGCACCGTTCACTCTCCTGGGTCTGGAACCTGTGCTGGCCTGGAAGCTGTCACCTATTTCCTCCCTGTTGGACCCTGCTGCTTATCTTATTGGGCTTGTCTGGGACTGTCCCCGACAAGCTCCTGAGCTTTCCTCATCTTTATTAACAGTCGCGTGCACATGGGCATGGAACTTTGCTACCCTGTTCTCTCTGTGGCCAGGGGTGAGGAGCAAATAGAGTGTTGCCCAGCTCGAGAGATCGGGGGTGTTCCTGTTATTTGCTGCTTTGCCCCCTCCCCTCCCAGCTCTCCATGACCTGTTGTGACAGGAAGCAAGACTGAGAACAACCCATTAAAGCAATCAGTTGTCCTGGTCTCTTCAAACTTCTCCCACGGCAGCATTCCTTCCACACACACACACACACACACGCACACACACACACTCCCCACCCCTGTCAGCTGGTACCCACAATTCCCTTCAGGATCAAGAGCAAAGTTCTATCTTCTGTATGGACTTCCTGCTGAAAAAGGGGGCTGCTGAGTTTTCCTGGGGCCCCTGCGTTCTCTGACTAGGGCAGGACTAAGAAGTTGACCCTCAGAAGCTGAGCAAGTTTATCTGGCAGCCAATCAGATGCTCTCTGGAGTTGCAGAACTCAGGGCGACAGGCATGAAGAGGAAATCTGAGGTCACGGTCACGGTCACGATCCTCCCGTTGTTCATCGATTTGCTCGAGCGGGCCCAGTAACGTCTCCATCATGAGACTCGTTACTGTGTTTGACATATCGAATACGTCATGGGTAGCTTGTCAGGCTCTGCCGTGCGGGTGAGATACTCTCGGTAGCTTGCCGGACTCTCCGAGAGGGGCGGAGGAATCGAACTCTGGTCGGCCATTGTTAGCCATTTGTAAGGCAAATGCCCTACCGCTGTGCTATCGCTCCATAATTTATGACTGGCAGGAGCACACTGGGAAACCGGAAACTATTGTGTGGGGGAACGTAGCCAAGTTCCAGGGGTCTGGAGCAAGTGTTTCTGGACCTCTAATGAGCCAGGAGCCGGGGTGTCCTGGGGTTTTTTCGAGAGCACAGGTTTCTCAACTCTGACATGCACCCCCAACCTTAGTTCCTGGGGCCACAGTGACAGTACAGTGGATAAGGCAGTTGCCTGGCACACAGCCAACCTGAGTTGGATTCCACTCGAGCACTAAGAGACTAAGGGAAGCACTGGACATTTAAAACTTACATCTTATTAGAGAAGAACCCAAAAAGCCAATGCTTTTTGTTCAGGCACAGATCTGACACTTCGTGCTTTTCTTAAGAGAAAAAAAAAACCGTTAGCACTGGATCAGAAAAGTAAGCACTCTATCTCCTAGGGCAGAGACCCATATTAAAGTTTCCTGTGTATAGATGTAGGCAACATTCAGGATTAAAGTTTCCTGTGTATAGACGTAGGCAATATTCAGGGTTTTCTTTGAAAAAGCAAAGCCATAAGTTACTATCTTATGTATTCCTCAGTTAACGGAAAGGTAAGAATCTAAGACATTCATGAAAACAGCAAAACCCACATCAACCACTTTTTCTGTTAGAACCGAGACCCAAAGGACCACCTTTGCACTCATGCAGGAATACTGTCACTCCTTTTGAAAAGGTTAGAAACAAAGTAGCCAGTGTTCTTGTCAGAGAGATAAAACAGAAGTAACCATCTTTAAAACCTCATCTCCCATTCCTTCAACTTCTTGTTCGTGAGGTCTAGAGCTCCTCACATGTTTCAAATATTTTCTAGATCCATCCCCTCAGGCCCACAGCTTGGTTGTCAATACTCCCTTCCTTGAACAAGGCCCCTTTTCACATCCTGAATCCAGTGCAGTTCTTCCCCACTCCAAGGATTTCATGAAGCCACAGAGAGATGCTAAGGCACTTGCCTGGAACATTGCTGACCCGGGTTCCATCCCCAGCACCCATAGAGGACCCTGAGCCAGCCAGGAGTGATCCCTAAGTGCAGACCCAAGTCAGCCTTGAGCATCACTGGCTGTATAGTGCAGAAACCAAACCTTGAAAAACCACAGAACTAAACAGAAAAAATCGTGATCCTTGTCCCAGTGAACTTTCCCCCATGATCCTGCAGTGGTCACTGAAGTGGGTTATTTCCCATGAGGACATTCATTCTGAGTTGTGGGTAAGAAAGATCCGATGACTCATTTTCCCATCTGTCTAGAGAGTTCAACTTTGTGTTGTTACATCGTTCAAGGTTTGACACTGGGCCTTCTGATGTGGGAACGAGATCTGAGATGGGGCTGAGGCTGGGATCAGGGCACCTGACTGAAGAGGAGAAGGTCACACCCGGCGATGCTCAGGGGTTACTCCTGGCTCATACAATCAGGAATTGGTCCTGGCAGTGCTCGGGGGGCCATATGGGATGCTGGGAATCGAACCTGTGTTGGCCATGTTTGCTGCATGCAAAGCAAACGCCCTACACACTGAGCTATCTCTCCAGCCCCGAGATTGATTTTTTTTATTATGGGAATAATTTCTTGATATACAAGTCTCATGTATCCTGGATCTGACGGACAATATATTTTCTTGAAGCATGACGTTGATTATTTTTTTTTCTCCCATGTTTGCATTTTGAATGCTTGAAGTTATATCTACTTTTGGAAGTTTTTTTTTCTTTTCTCTGAGCTTGCTTCTGGGGCCTGAGAGCCCAGGATGGCTATATAAACCCTTGACTATAAGCACTCAGTGTTGAGCTCTGACCTATGTGTTATGATGCTTCAGCCCCAGCTAGGTGGATAATAAAATCTCGATCTGTGGTTTGCATTTCCGCTGGACTCATTGTCTCTCTGAATCTTCAGGGGTGATCCCGGATCCCAACAAAGGTGAGTGTCTGCAGTCCCTCACTGGCAGGGATACTGCGCAGTGTGTGGTGCCCTGAACTTGTGTGAATTGTGCTGCCGACACCGTCTGCCTTGGGCTCCTGGATCCAGTTCAGTGTGTCAGGCTCACGCTGACTGTCATTGTCCTAAACTGTCCATCGTGAAAACTTGCTTTGTTTCTTCATTTTGCTCCATTCTTCTTCATCTGTCATGTGTCCATGAGACTCAGAACCCTCCATGTTCCATCTCCCTCTGTCGCTGGCTGCACAGCCGGCAACGTCAGGGTGCCCTTTTCAGGAGCAGCAGAACCACCTCCCACCCCACCATCTCTGTCCTACACTTGTCTTTGCCTCGGATCATTAGCTTGGTTTTTGAGCAAACTGAAAAAAAGTACTTTTATTTTGTTGTGGGGCCTGGTGTTGCTGAGGTTTTTTCCTGACGGTCATCAGGGGTTCCTTTGTGCGGTGCTCAGTGATCACTCCCTGTCACCCTGTGTACCTACCTGCTGTTCTCACCCTGACTCACTAAGAGATTTACTTCAGCCTTCATACTTAAACATGAATGAGTGAGCCATTGTCAAAGCTGGTTTGGGTGGACCAACAGTACAGCGGCGATGGTGTTGATCTTACCCATGACCGACCATGGTTTGATCCCCAGCACTCCATGCTCCCCCAGATATCACTGGTTCTAGACAAATACAAAGGCCCAAAAATTACTTTGAGGACTCTCAGGTTCCTCATGGTGTTCCTTCAAGAGGATCTTCCCCTTTCTGTGGGCCTGTTTTTACTGTGAGAACCACAGAGATCCACCTGCTGGCCTATTCATCCAGGGTCTATAGGATTAATTCTTATCTGGCTTGCTGTGTTCAATTTCAGAACTCAAACCACAGCTTCAGGAGTTGTCATTGCTGCAATTTCATTTGAGAATGAAGTCATGAAATATGTGTTAGCTGGCAAGATTCAGAATAGAAAAGGCATATTTTTAGGCTCAGTGTAGCAAGCATATGACTTCAACGGTGGAGATCCAGGCTCCATCCCAATCACCACATCTATGTCTCTCGACAACTCAGGAGGAAATCCAGAGCCTGATGCTGGAAGTGGAGGAAATTAGTCTCCCTGGGCACTGAAATGAGTCCATTTGAAACTTAAAAAAATTCTAGTATTGTTGATACTAGTGGAATACTGTGAGTTTGCCCTCTCTAGAATGATAGTACAAGCCTTCATGGTGTCAAAGTACTGGTTTTTGGGCCCTAGTGATAGTGCAGTGGAAAGTACATTTGTTTTGTATGAAGTGTTCACCTGAACTCCATCCCCATCACCCATATGGTCCCTGGTGCCCCACTATGACTCATCGCAGAACACTTCTTCGTGTGCCCCTTCCCAAATTGATACACACAAGAAAACAAAAAGAAGAAAAAACTCACTGATCCTGAAAATAATGTGCTTGTTCTGAAACGTTTCACATTGTCCTTGTGGTCCATCTCGGCATGTCGTGTCCGGGCCTGCTCAGGACACATGCACTGCATCCTTTCTTCCACAGAGTCCCGGACAGTGATTTACAGGCACAGAGAGAAGATTGTTAGCAACTTCCTGAGAGGAACAAAGGATTCCTGATACTCAAATCTGAGAGATTTGGGGACATCGGTTTTGCAGACACCCTGGGCAACTGAGTAAAGGTTTGAACAAAGAATATGCAAAGTGGTTCTTTGAAAAAAATCTCTGCAGCGATGTATATGCTGCCTGATCCCACTTGCTCCTTATCCCCAGGGGGCCAAGCACATGGAGTGCCCCAGCACATGTGTCGCCCTCTTGAGATGTGTACTTTCATACTTCCATGTCTAATACTGGGATGTGTGTAGGGGCTCTCCCCAAGGGCGGAGAGGCCTGTGTTCTTTCTTGAACGCGTTACTCCCTCTCTCTGATTTTCTTCTCTTCCTCACTCACTTCCCCTCCACACCTTCAAAAAGCTCTCCAAGTATAATCTGTTTTACTTCCAAAAAAATTATCTGCAGCTCTCCACAGGTACTGTTGTGCTTCAGTCCACATCAAATACCACATGAGCCTCAAAGGTTTTGAGGTCATGACCAAAGGAGACAAGGAGACGTCAACAAATAAATTTTGGAGGAGTGTATTCACAGCATCTGGAAGGCAGTCCTGCTAGGCAAGAGCATCAGCCTCCCACCACAAGCACAGGTGAGGAGAAAACACATCCTACACACATGTCATTTTCATAAGCACCCACAAAATTAGTTAACTCATATGTCCCATATCCTGACACCTGTTAGGGTCCGAGATCAGGACAGCTTCACCTGTCAAGGAAAATTCTGAGAGACCAAGTCCATGCAAAAGCAAGAGGTTTATTTGAGCATGCTTGGGCTCACAGCATGACCGCAAACCATCAGTGACAGAGAGCCCCGAGCCTCTTCAAAGGGGGCATATCCTTGATTCGTAAAATAAATTCAGTTGTACATACAATACATATCCTTGATTCGTAAAATAAATTCAGTTGTACATACAATACACTGTCCTCCAACAGTGTAGAATGCACATTCTCTCAAGCTCACAGAGAATACTTACAATGACTGGCCAGAACTAATATTAATACCAACAAATTACAATAAAAGCTGGTATCATATAGCCTGATTAAACATAGAACGTAATTGTTATAGAGACAACACAAATTCCTGAAAGTTAAATAATAAATTTCTATTTACTCATGAGTAAAAGAAACTAAAATGGAAATTTGAGAGTACTTAGTTTCTATTTATTCACTTTTACCAGGAATTGTGGTTTGGGCCACACACAGCTATGCTCAGATCTTATTCCTGGCTTTATGCTCAGAAATCACTTCTAGTGTGCTAGGATTTGGGAAGAAGGTTATTGGGCTTATCTGATGCCGGGGGAAAACTAGAAACACATGCAAGGCCTAACTTCCTAAAACACCTCTCTGACTCTGAAAGTTAGTTTTTTAAAATACTGCATTTCAACATTAGTAAGATAAAGTTTATAAGCTACTTGAGGGAAATCTATAATTTTGAGTACATACATTTGTTTTTCTAATGTCTGAAAATTCAGCAAGTAAATTTATGTAATTAAAGAAAGTGATCAGGAAAAGAAGTAAAATAAAGTAAAGTAAAATTTTTCAAAAGGTGATAATAAATGCAAAAGCATAAATTCATGATATAGAAAACAAATAAATAATTGGGATAAACCAAATAAAAAATTGTTTAACATGAGTAATACATTTTCAACTACTAAAAAAATTTGAACAAAGAAAGCTCCACCGGTCCCCCCAAAGGTACAAATAAAACAAGAATACAAATGAGACATGTTGGAATGGTCAATGGTCAACAGAGATTAAAATCTACTAAGGGATATAATGCACAAATGTAAATATATTTGAAAATTTAGGTAAAACATGTAAATTCTTAGAGAATGCATTTATTGTAATTTTTTAAAAGAGAAAGAGGATATCCAAATGATCCTATATAAAATTGAATTAGTGCCCATACATTTTTCATACAAAAAATAATAATAAGCTCTAGAGGATTTTCAGGTGAGTTTTACCAAATGTTCAAAAACAGATGATTCCAATCTTACATGAATTATTCATTGAATATTAAGAAAGAGCCACTCCCAATTCATTTTATGAAGTGATGACTATGTATATGTAAAATGTTAATGCTTCTCATTTTTTAAAAAAATTATGTTTATATCTTTCATTTTTAATTTCTTCCTCTATCTGGAACTGATTATATGTGTACATATACATATATACGTATACATAGATTGATATAGATGTTGATATTGTCTTAGTACCATTTATTTAAGTGGGGGAGATGCAAAGAGATGAGAGAGATGCAAAGAGCCTCAACAATAAAGAAAAGGAGCCCTCATGTGCCCGAAAATACTAGAAAAGGTAGGCTTCAATAAAAAGATGATTCTTTGGGGATGAAAGGGAGTTTATCAAATGAAGAAAGTAGGAGAAATAAAACACAGAAGTCGTATTTGTAAAATCATTTTTATAAAGGTATTATCAGTAAAATTCAACTGGAAGTATGTTTCTCAAAGGGAAAATATTGCTGGAGGAAAAAATAAATGACAGAGCACATTTATGCATTCATTAGGAATCAATCTTTCTTTCCTTTTCCCTTTCTCTGTCTTCTCCTTCAGTCTCTCTCTCTCTCTCTCTCTCTTTCTCTCTCTCTCTATCTCTCTACCCACCCCCAGCCTCTTTTCCTCTCCCTTTCCTTTCCTTTGCCTTCTGTCTCCTGGTTATTACGAGTGACATATTCCATTCAATGACAGCAAAAAGAACTCTACTCTTTCTGGTCAATGGAGAGGCTTTTCCATAAAACATAGCAAATACTTCAGTAGTGTGGGTAACCTGCTTTGGTTTGAAGCATGCTAAATTATTCTGTATCTTAGACAATGACATAATGCCATTAATGTGTGTGCCTGTGTCTACGAGATATTATTGTAACACCGTAACACTGTCCTGCCATTGTTCATCAATTTGCTCCAGTGGGCCCAGTAACGTCTCCATTTTGAGACTTGTTATGAGACACTATATAAATTCTTAATTTTACGAACTGAGAAGAGCAGTAATGATATTTTTCAATGAAAGCTATGTTTAGGCAACTCAGTGATTAAAAAATAAAATAAACAAATTGTTAGCTTGATATCCTTTATCTTTATTTTACAGTATTAAGTTGATATATAACTCTTTTGTACAATGCATTTATGAAATTTAAACCCATGCTCTCATTTACAGAGAAGCTCAAATGATCTGTCGGAAGATATAATGGTTTCTTGGTAACAGGTTTGATAGTGAAAGAATTTTCAGAGTGCTAAATTAATGATTAATATATTAACTATTCCAAGCTTTTCTATTCAGATTTTTCCTTTAATGCATCAAATGGTCAATATAAACTGAACATTTAACATAAAAAAAAAAAGAAAGGACGAGTCAGGAGTATTTGGAGCCTGGACCTTTAAGACTCTGACCGGAAGTGTCGGTGACGTCACGGAGCCCCGCCTTTCCCTGGGGTCTTTGGGGCGGCAGGATCTCCCGCCAGGCACCGGAGTCGTCGGAGCGTGAGCAGTCGGGGAGGGGCGGGAAGGGGCGACCAGGCGGACTAGGGGGTCCCGCCCAGTTCCTCCTCAGCCGCCTGAGAGAGCCGCTCCTCAGAGCCTCCTCCTCCGCAGGCTCGCTCTGGGCACCCTGAGCCTCCGCGGTCTCCGCCTTGTGAGCGGGGGTCGCTCTGTGCCGAGCGGGCGGTGGCCCCTCCCCTGGACGCCCAGCCCCCGCCCAGAGGTTTGTCCCGTTTATTCTGCATTTTATGGAACAGGGGGCTCGGCTGCAGGCGTCTCCCTCGGCAGCTGTGAAGGGGCGGTCCGGGAGGCGCTGAAGAAAAGTGGTTGAGGAAGACGCCTGGGGGCTAGTCTTGCAGGGGTCCCTGGCCTCCCATGCAGCCTCCTCCCCCAGGTAAGCCGTGGGAGGCGTTTGTTTCGTTCTTGTTTTCGAAACAATTTTCGTTCAGGGCTGACTCCTGGCTCTGCCCTCAGGGATCTCTCCTGGCGGTGCTGGGGGACCCACAGGGATGCTGGCTCGATCCTGGTCAGCAGCATACAAGGCAAGTGTCCCCTCCATGTACGTGCCTCCTGCCCGGTGGGGTGGGGGTGGGGGGGCGATTCCTCACTCGCTTGGGTCCAATAGTATGCGGTAGAGCTTTTGACTTTCACATCCCCCCAACTCCAGTCGGTTCTGGGGTCCCACAGGAAGCTGTGAGAGAATGCAGAGCCTGGTGACAGAGGAGGTGGTGCATAAGGGATGTTTGGGGCCACAGGGGTCCTGCAATGGAGTGTGCAGTGTTAGCATGAAGTCACCTCTGCTCTTTCAGTGCATGCCCTGAGCGCTCTCAGGAAGGATAAATGATCACCATGGCTCCCTTGCCTTTATCGGTTTGTTTTAATTAACTTTTAGTGGTTTTTGGGCGAATTAGCTCAAGAGTTTTCGAAGATAGGCGACTTTTTGTGGCTATCTCTCTCTTGGCGTTCCTCGCACAATCATGGAGGTGCTGAACCAGTCGATCGTATTCCTCGTCAATGTTGTCAACAATGGCATCTTCCCATGTTGCTGCAATAGTACCAAAGAGTTCCCAGTTGGTGGTCGTTCTGGGAGTTCTCTTTTTGAACTTTGCAGCCCTTTCTCCCCGCTCTGTGAAGTAGAATTTTGCACGAAGGAGACGGTGGTCTGATCCCGTTCGAAATTTTGGGACAACAGCGACATCAGTCAGGCAAAACCGTCGATTGAATATGATGTGGTCTATTTCGTTGTGCAATCGTCCACCGGGAGACTCCCATGTCCATCGTTTAGATTCTGCCTTCTGGAACTGTGAGTTACCATGAATGGTCTTGGTCGACATGATGAACTCAGACAGTCTCTCACCCTGTTCGTTCCATTCTAGGCCATGGGTTCCGATGTGAAGTTCTTCAGCTGATCTTCTCGGTCCTATCTTGGCATTAAAATCACCCACAATGATCTTGTAGAAGGTGTGGTCTTCTTTATAGAACTTCTCTAGCTCCATGTAGAACTTCTCGATTTCTCTTTCATCATAATGAGATGTTGGTGCGTAGAGCTAATTCGCCAGCGTGGTTTGGCACATGCCTCAGGCAACTGCAAGCTAACGTCTGAGCTCGCAAAGCAGTGCAGAGATGCGATCAAGGAAGACCTCAAAGAGAGAAGAGCAGAAGTACTGGTAGATGCGGCAGAAGCCGGGAAAAGTATTCGTAAGGCCCGCCTGTCCTTCGCCAACTATAAGACCAAGATGACTGCCCTCCGACGTCCTGATGGATCCATCACATCCTCCAGAACGGCAATGGAGAAGATTATCCATGACTTCTACTCAAATCTCTTCGATAGCCATGTCCACTTGCCGACATACCAAATTCCACAGGATGGGTATGTCGTTCCCAACGTTCTCCCTTCCGAAATCCGACACGCCATTTCGTCAGTAAAGAAGCAAACAGCACCCGGCCCAGACAAGGTCAGACCTGAACACCTGAAGAACCTGCCGTCAGTACTCATCAATACACTGGCTTGGCTCTTCACTCGCTACCTGTCTGAATGCAAGGTTCCATCTCAATGGAAAACCAGCAGGACCATACTACTGTTCAAGAAGGGAGACATCCATGACATTGGCAACTATCGCCCGATCTGCCTATTGTCTGTCATCTACAAGTTGTTCACTCGAGTCATCCTGAATAGGATTGGCAGAACACTAGATGAAGGACAACCATGTGAGCAAGCAGGGTCCCGCAAAGGATTCAGCACCATCGACCATATCCACACGATAACCAAGCTCATTGAGGTTTCTCGGGAGTTCAAGATGCCGCTCTGCTTAACGTTCATTGATTTAAAGAAGGCCTTTGATTCTGTTGAGATGGAAGCGGTCATTGAAGCCCTAGCCAATCAGGGCATTCACGCCCAATACATCAGGATCCTCCGTGAGCTGTATTGCGGATTCACTACCAGGATCTCACCATTCTACAAAGAAGTGATCGTTGATGTCAAGAGAGGGGTGCGGCAGGGTGATACCATTTCACCAAAACTCTTCAGTGCCACCCTCGAGAACGTCATGCGACGACTGGAATGGGAAGGAATGGGAGTGAAGATAGATGGTCGGCAACTACACCACCTCCGCTTTGCTGATGACATTGTTTTAATAACACCAAACATCAGCCAAGCGGCACAAATGCTGGCCAACTTTGACCGTGAGTGTGGAAAGGTAGGACTACAGCTGAATCTTACGAAGACAATGTTTATGAGAAACAGCCTTGTTCCTGATGCCCCATTCGCTCTCAATGGAACGACCATCTCCGAATGCAACAGCTATGTGTACCTAGGTCGAGAGGTCAACATGACAAATGACCTGGCACCCGAGCTGCGCAGGAGGAAGAGAGCGGCTTGGAACGCCTTCAAGAACGTCGAAGAAATAGCTAAGAGGACGAAGAACCTCCGGCTCCGGGCACATCTCTTTGATTCTACTGTTCTTCCTGCATTAACATATGCCTCAGAGACTGGGCCCTACGCAAACAAGATGAGAACGCCATTCAGGTCTCCCAAAGAAGAATAGAAAGAGCTATGCTTGGAATATCACGTTTCACTCAAATGAGAGAACGAATCCGGAGTTCTGACATCCGTCGACAATCAAGGATCAGGGAAGCTGTCTCGTTTGCCAAGGTGTCGAAAATCAGATGGGCTGGTCACGTAATGAGATTTAAAGACGACCGTTGGACTAGAGCTGTTACTGATTGGATTCCACGGGATGTCAAAAGACCACGTGGCCACCCACCTACCAGATGGTCAGACTTCTTGGTGAAGATCATGAACGATCGGTTTGAGGCCCTTCATGTTCCCGGAGCAAACAGATGCCATTGGGCTACACTAGCACGCGACAGGGACAAATGGAGACGTTACTGGCGCCCGCTCGAGCAAATCGACGACTAACGGGAAGTTAAGTGATTTTTTTTAAGGTTTTTGGGGGGCAGACCTGACTATACTCGGGTTGCTCCAAGTGGTGCTCAAGGAACCACATGGGATGGCAGTAGTGAAATATCGTTTTTCTCCAGTAAGACGAGCACCTCTGCAGCTGTACTATGTCTGCAGCCTCTTTGCACAGAAAAATTTTGATTTGTTATTTTTGAATTGTAGATTTTGGTTCAAAGCATTCAGAGCTCAGGACTTAGTCGAGGATCTGAGCTCAGTATCGTGATTGGCAGTGCTCAGGGGGGCCCTATCTGCTGTGGAGAATTGAATCTGGCTTAGCTGCTGGAAAGAAACACACCCTATCGACTGTACTATCTCTGCTAATCCTATGTAATTGTTTTCCACAGAAAAAGATTTTTTGGTTCACCTGTCAAGTTTTCAGCCTCGCTCTACCCACTGACCCTCTCTCCCAGACCAGGTGTGTGCCCTGCTGTTGGAATGAACTTCATTCGGAAAGGGGGTTTCCAGGGACCAGGTACACTAGGTCATACATGCCTCACTCTGGAGGCTGGTGCAGTCCAAGAGCAGGAGGAAGTCTGCCTTTTATTTTCTGGCTTCTTTTTGCTACAAACTTGGAGATGGTCAGGGACTCTGCCCCTCTGTCTATGTGTCTCTGAGAGTCCATGTCCCCCACCTTAAAGCATGTGCTCAGCCCTTTGAGCTACTCTCCCGGGGTCTATTCACTACTAGGGGAGCAGGTGAGATGGGATTTGGGGCCACACCTGCCAGTGAAATCAATAGTATTGTTCCAATGAAGAAGTTCAGTGGAACAGCATGTTATTTTTAAGGTGCAGGCTGGCCATGGCCAGTAAGAAATCCAGAATCCAATTCTTGGGGGTAGAGGACCTTTATTATGTATTCAAAAAATAAATACGAATACCACGGAACCTCTCGCCACCTGTGTTCACTGGTCACACACTGCTTTTTCCACCCTGAATGGCCACTGGCCATGGGTTCATAAAGGAGAAAACAAGGGCCTGGCTGGTTGGTATCAGTTACAGTTTATCCCAATCCCTCTCCATTCACTTTTGATTTTCCACTCTTCTCTCTCTTTTCTCCTTTTTACTCCTCTCCTGATTCTCCTGGATTCCTCCTGGATTCTTTCTTCCCTACTTTCCATGATACTCTTCTCCATTCTCTCTTATTCTCCCCTTGTATTCTCCTTCTAACATTCTCCTTGGTTCTTTCCCCTCGCCCACTCTTCCAGCCTCCTCCTCTTGATTCTTCCTCCTGTATTCTCCCCTGTTCTTTGCTCGGATTCCTCCCTGATCCCTCCTCCAACCTGCCCCCTGCCCACTGTTGCAGCCTTAGTTATATCCCAAGTCATAAACCTTGGAGACATCATAACATTCATACTACATAACTCGATTCCCTAATAAGACTTTACAGTGTCAAAACAGGCCCCCCTTAAAGCCTGTTTTGTTTGTACCAGAGTGTTAGGTGTGCTTCAGAAGTACAGTCAGGAAGGAAATGATCCTGGTAGTGTGTGACAAGTTCATGTGATGTCAGTCAGTAAGGGAAAGTCTATGTGAGTGTCCAGATATTTGGATTTTACGCGTATGTTAACTTGTAGTTTCTGGATCTTCTGGTGAAAGCCAGGAAGAATGTGTATAAATAAAAAGGCAAAAGAGATGCTGCTCGCTCAGGGCTGTCAAGGCTCTCCACTGTCCCATTGTTTGCTCTGACTCGGACTTGACTGAGGATCCTACCTGTCTACCTGGGCAGTGTGTGGGTGTCCTAATACATATGAAACAATCATTTTTTTTTCGGTCACACCCAGACATGCTTAGGTGTTACTCTCACCTCCTCAGGAATTACTCCTACCTTGGGGACCATAGGAGAAGGTGGGATTGAACCCAGACCAGACCTCGTACAAGGCAAAAACCGTCCCTGCTGGACTATCTCTCCAGCCCCTGTGGCTTGGCTTAGAGGCCCTGGGCTTTGGGGGATTATGGCACAGAAACAGACATACCATCTTTTTTAATTCATCCTGAACCATGTTCTGTCTGGGGAACCACAACCAGCTGAGCCCATTCCTAGCTCTAAGGAGTTTAGATATCTGTACCTCAGGATCCTTATGGGGTACCTTATAGAATCCAGGTCTGTTGTGTGTGGCCAGCTCCTTCCCTCCTGTGTCATCTCTGCCTCCCTTGTTTCCGTACTGATTAGTGTTGTGGAAGTATAAAGGATAAGTAATTTTTTGACTCATCTTAGCAAAATGGCACTGGCAAGGTTCTTTATTGGTGTGAAATGAAGAGTTATTTTAATTTTTAAACTTTTTTTCATCATTTTGGGTCACACTAAGACATGCTAAGAGATTACTCCTGGTGGTGCTCTGAGGCCCTGTTAAACCTTGTGGAAGACAAATATCCTACCTGCTGTCCTATCTCTTTGGCACCTATTGGAAACAGTTTAAATGAAATTTATTGTGTGTAGAAAGACATTTGAATGGATGGAATGGACCCCTTGTATCAAAGGTCTGACAGTGTTGGGAATATAGGTTAGTTCCTCAAGCTCCCCACATTCCAGCAGGCTGCTCTGTTTACCTGTGATTACTTGCAAGTTTGGTCACAGTCATGCATCCCACCCATCAGTTCAATAATATCAGAGGAAAAAAATAAGTATTATAATTGGAATTAGCCAAGTCCAATTAATCTAGTTTTCACTAGAATGATGAATAGGATTCAGGTCTTTTGAAGGCCAAAAAATGCTTCATGGTGACCGGAATGCTTTGTTGCCCATTAATCTCCATGCTTAGTATTGGAATATACTCTAGATTTTTATATGTATGTCCGTGTACATCATGATCACAATCATCCTGTTGTTCATCGATTGCCTCGAGCTAACCCCAGTAACGTCTCCTTCGTCTTAGCCCAGATAATTTTTTTTAAAAAGTGCCATATTCAAGGCTCTTTCAGGGTTAGGAGAATGAGACCCATCATTGTTACTGGTATTTGGCATATTGGGTACACCACGGGGAGTTTGCCGTACTCTTCCGTGTGGGCAGGTTACCTTCCAGGTAACCTTCCAGTTTGTCCAAAGTAAGAATAAGATAATAAATATAAGTAAATGTACATAAATATAAGTAAATTTTATATATGTGTAATTTATATGATATATTATATATTATGTATAACACACAAATACTCTATATATCTTTGTTGTTGGTGCACACCCGCACTGCTGTGGGCTTACTCATGGATTTTCACGTCTTTGGTGCTCAGGGGTATATTTGGAATTCTGAGGATTGAACCCAGATATACCATATGCAAGGCAAGCGTCCACCTGCTCTTGTTCCATACTCTGGCTTTGGAATTGTGTTTCTGAAACTGCCTTCTGTGGTTTTCCTAGTAGGCAAGTTTACACTGGTCGTGCGTTTTCAGGAGGTAGTGTGTTGGCTGGTTGGACAGTATTATTGGACCGTGCTCTCTGATGTTCTAACCAGTCTTTTCTCTTTTCCAGTGTCTGTCCAGCTCTCTGAGCTTCGGCTAGGACATTTCCACTCTGCATTTCCAGGGCTGGCTTTGGAGTCACTGCTTTTGCCCCATCTTGATTAATTTGCCGGGAATCGTAAGGTCAGGTGCTCTGAACCAACCTGCCTGATTTACCTTGAATATACCCACATGTGCTTTGCCTGATGAAGTGTGTGAGTGCATCGGTTCAATGTTTGACTGACCAGTACAGGATCAGGGGTCTTCTCTTTATCCCCAGCCCCCCACTGTTGAGCAACCACTCCAGCAGCTGCCTCTCCAGTCCTTGATCAGTCCATCCCCCTTGCAGCATGGATTCACGTGGGTGGGCAAAAAGCGTCTCTCCGCATCTAGACCGTGGCCCTTTAAGGCTCCAGGCATAAGCACAAGTTATGTCATAGATGGGCCCTTCAGAAACCCTTTCTATTCTAGTTGTGGTTGCCCGTTGCCATTGGTCTTGTGCCTAGAGGAGGAATTGGAGCCCCTCCATGACGGCATGACAGAGGGGCTGTGAAGGCTGATTTTGTGACATGACAAGAGCTGCGTCCCTGGAGCTCCTCGCACCTCCGTATATTCACATTGTGAGCAGTGGGGCCACACCATCTTGCTGGTCGGTTTCACACTAGTTTTTTCCTCATTCCCCATACCCAGGCCGTTTCTGAGGTGCAGCAAAGACCTTCGGGGGACCCAGAGACTTTGGGCGGTGCAGTGGGGGCTGTGCGGTGGTGCTGGGGTCACAGGTGTGAGTGAGTTACCTTGGCCAAGATCGCGTCCAACTCTGGAAAGGGTCAGAGGCGGAAAGGGTCAGAGGCTGGTTTCTGAAGCACTGCAGGACCTGCCGAGGGTGGGGCTTAGCCCTCCAGAACTTGTCAGCAAAGACTTCACTACACCCTACCCGGGAGCCTTTGGCCCTGGCATCACTTATGTAGACCTTCAGATTCACTTCGAAGGGTAGTTCCCAGACTCCCTACAGAGGAGACCAAGTTGTCCTCTGTCCTTTGATGGAGCGGGTCCACCATTGGCTTGGGACCTGCGGGTAGGTGGGGTTTACAAATGAAACTTTTTCATTATTATTGTTTTGGTTGGGCTGTGTACCATGTATGGAGTTGCTCAGGGTTTACTTTTGGCCCTGCACTCAGGGATTCCTGCTGGTGGTACTCGGGGGCCAAATGGGATGCCGGGGATTGATATAGGTTGGCTGCATGCAAGGAAAGTTCCCTACCTGTTTTGCTGTCTCTAGCCCCAAATTTTGTGTTTTTTTCCCAGATCAAGTATTTCTGCTTCCTAAGGACTAGCTGCAAAGCACCCCACACATGGAATCCCACCCTCACTTGCCGAACGTCAGCTGTTGTGGTGAGTACTGGGGTTAAAGTTTTGGGGTTTTTATTTTGAAGAGAATAGTTGGTTTCCGGGATGGGTGATGGTGTTGGGCAAGCTTTGCTGATGTGGAGGAAATAATTGACTTAGAAAGGGTCAGATCAATACTAGAGCAAGTCGGGTGCTTGCCTTGCAAGCGGACAACCCAGGTTCGATCTACGTCTGCTATTCCATATTGTCTCTGAGCCCACCTAGGACTGAACCCTGATACCAGAGCTGCAATATTCACTGAGCACTGACAGTTGTGGTCCAAAATTGAAACACATACACACAGACACACACACATGGACATAAACACACATAGCGGATGTGAGGGCAATGAAAGAGTCATTGTATTCAGGAGAAAACACGGATTTCTGCAGCATACAAACAAGAAAAAAACAGGAAAAGGGGACTTAAGGATCCTCGTTAAATATTTGGCTCTAGAATATGTCTTTACATGAGTGTTGGATATTTACCTTAAGTGTTTTAGGCTTGATCAATGAATTGCGAATTTTCCTCCCCCCCTCCCGCCCCAAGAAGTGGTTTTATGAGCACTTCCGATCCCTTGAGTTTATATTTAACTCAAAAAGTCAAGTCTTCTGGTGATTCAGGACTTTATGTAGTCATTTATTTGCATTTCTATTTCCCCTATAAACTATATAATCTATAATCTATCATTATAGAGCAATGTTCTTTGGTTCAAAACAACAAAAAAGTTAATGGTAAACTCTTAATTTTTGTGAGTTATTTGACTCTGAAATATATTTACTGCTGGGCATTCATCATAATTACTTGACTCAGGCTTCAGTTGCCATAGTTTCTAACTCCAGAAAGCTGGATCCTATTGAGAATCTCTGGATGGACCTGGGGCAAGGAGCAAAGCTACCCTGGTTTCAAGATGGGACGGCCTAAAAGTCATAAAGCACCATCTTTTTTCCAAGCCACCAGGACCGAAATGACCTGACGCTGTGGGGTGTGGGAAGCGAAACTGGCCTGAGCACTCCATGTGGAATTTTTGATAAAATCCCAGCCAGCTTTTAACCTTAGCTCCTGAACCCCAAAGAAGTAAGTTTTGGAATGTTTATTTCTTACTGTGTATGTCGAAATAACTGCAAATATTAATAAAAAGTAAATTTTCTTGTTTATATGTGCAAGCAGGGAAAGAGCAAACCACAAGGATGCTTGTGCGAATTCGCCCTGAGAGAATTTCTCAGTATAGTCTCAGGCAGTACGTCTCCTTGAGATAATTCCCCCAAAAGAAATGCCTCTGTTGAAATGCTTGACCTCTGTAAATGATAAATCAGAATACATTCAGTCCTGGACCTCGAATCCCCTCAGATGTTCTATAATTTTGCTAATCAGTTCTGAATTAAAGGTCCACAGTTCACTGTCCATTGGCCATTAATTGTTGTGTTCGCTATGTCTTTGTTTCTCTGGAGAGACAGAGCACCAAACACAATGTACCATGGGACCTACCAACTCAATATTATTCATTATCCATGGTTTAAAAGGAGACTCACTCTAGAAATTCCAGATGTCAGACACACATTATATGGTTCATAGTAAACACCCTGGATATTTGGATAATTTTGTGCTACAACATTGTTTACATGTGTTGTTGTTCTTGTTTTTTGGCTTTTCGGGTCACACCTCACAATGCACGGGAGTTACTCGTGGTTTTGCAGTCAGGAACTACTGTTGGCATTGCTCAGGGTACCATATGGGATGCCGGAGGATCGAACCTGGTCAGCCACATGCAAGGCACATGCCTTAGCCACTGTGCTATTGCTCCAGCCCTTTCGATGGTTTTCAGAGCTATTCCTGCACAACAGGAAAGAGTGCTGGATGAGACTCATGTGCTGATTTGGGGTTACAGTAAATCATGACCAGGATGTGTCCAGGTCCAGTGGGTCACAGCTGGGATTGTATTAGAAGTCCCTCTAATACAGGGACTTCTGGCGAGGTGGGGTTAGGGCTGGTTGTACTCCTCTCCAGTGCTCATGGCTCAGGCCTTTGCATGGAGCCGCCTGCAGATCTTCAAGAAAAAAAAAAGCAGGAGATAGTGATATGACCTCTGCCACACACCATCCTCAGGCAGGAGAGTGAAAAATGACGCAAGTGCAGTGACAGGAAGCACAAGCTTCCCAGGCAGATAGTTTCTGATTGTTTCAGGAAGGAGAAGGGGATGTGACTCCTGGCCTGATTAAATGACTCTATGTTTGAGGCCACTGTTTTGTTTATTTTGTTGATTTGAATGGGCCATATTAGTGGTATTGAAGTATCACTGCTCTCGGGACTGGGGGACCATATGGGGTGCCAGGGGTCCAATGCTGATTAGAATTTTTTGAAGGTGTGGAAGGGGAGGGCACATACCCAGTGATTCTCAGGTTATTTCTGGCTCTGGACGCATCTGGCGGTGCTTGGGGAACCATAATGGACGGCGGGATCACCAGACCTACCTGCTGTGTACGGACCCGCTGTCCTCTTACTCCACCCTGCTGCTTTGTTTTCTTTCACGTTTATTTTTGTGCCACAGCAGAGTTGCCTTGGGCTTCCTCTTGGCTCTGTGCTCCAGATTCACCCCTGATAGACTTCAGGGGAACCCAGGTGTGCTGGTTATGTATGTACCCTGATGGCTACAAATATCTCAGGCCCCAGGACCTGTGTTTCTTTTTTTTGTCCTTCCCACTCTGAGAGCCTCACCTTCTCAGTCACATAGTCACATGTTCACAAGATGTGTGACCAGTTGTGGGCATGAGCCTGTTCCAGGGAGTTGGAGAAGAGAACCTTAGGATCGAATCACTTTTACCATCCTTGAGATGAATTTGGGCTGTCCCTTATAAATGTAAGGACTGCGGGGACGCGTTCACTTACTCCTCCTTATTACACATAGTAATATTCATAATGGAAGGAAAACATATATGTGTGCAATGAAGGAAGCCCTACATTATGGCCTCAAGCCTTAGAATCCCAGGAACATTGATCTTAGAGACAGACTACATATATAAGGTCTGTAGGAAGGCCTTCACTCAAGCTTGGTGTTTTACAAACCACAGAAAAAAATCATACCCTAAAGATACCACGTAGATGTCTGACATGCGGGAAGGTCTTCACTCTACCCTGTAGCCTTATTATGCATTTGAAAAGTCAAAGTGGAGAAAAATCTTATATATGTAAATAGTGTGCAAGACATTCACTCAATCCATAACCCTTATTAGCCATATGAAAATGCATACTTGAGAGAATCTTATGTTTGTAAATGTGGCAGGGCCTTTGCATACCTCTCAAGACTTTTAGACATCCTAAAATGCACACTAGATGAGTTGATCCCTACAATGTATCCCCACGTTCAGAGGAGTGCCCCTCGGGAAAACAAGGTGTTTTTTTTTTGCACCAGTAGTTTTGGGGGCCGCAGAAGTGCAGCCAAGAAGGAAGCAATCCACGTAGCATGGGACAAGCTTCCAGTGACATCAGTACTATAAGGGAAAGTACTTCCTGTTTATAACCTGGGCTTAGGCTTTAGCAGTGTCTCAGCATTTGAACTTCACCTGTACGTTAACTTGTAAATAATGGGTCTTGGTGATGGAAGTCAGGAGGTAGGTGACTAAAAAATAAATAAATAAATAAACATAAATAGGTTAAAAGTTCTTGAAGCAACAAAAAGCTTCAAAATTTCTTAGAGTTTTAAAAATCCTACAATCAAATATAACAATGTTCCCTCAAATTATCTACATCTATTGATATTGCAAGTTTGTCGTCTCATCAATTTTAATCCTAGAATTTTATTAGCAGTTGGGGATTTTTCTCTTCGTTAAATTAAATGCATACATACAAAACCACCCATTCCTCTGGACAGCCAAGTTTCGCCATTGTTACAGTCATTGCTCTGATTCTGTCTTGGTCCAGTGGCCCTGTTTTGAAGGGGTTTATGGCAGAGACAAACCATAAAGTTGCCGAGAATCATTTTAAATTCAAAATCAGGCAAACGTTTCTTCAGGACTTCCTGTGATTGCCTGGGCTACAACCTACAGTGCTCTGGCCTTACTCCAGACTCTGAATTCAGGAATCACTGCTGCCAAGGTCAGAGGACATTAAGATATGCCTCGGGTAAGCTGATAACATCCTGTACTATCACTCTGTCCCCCCCAAATAGAATATTTATAGTTGAAAAATAGAAACAGTTCATATCGTGGTCCTGTAAACAGCGTGGGTATAGGATTATTATACTATACAACACGCAAGACAAGATCGAGTGCTGGATGAAGCTCATACAGATGTGCTGACTGGGGATTTGAGTAAAAGAGCACGCAGAAGAGTCGGGGGCTAGGTCGACAGACCTGAGGCTCTGCCTTGTGCTTCCCTTGACCCAGAAGTGACCCTGGTCTCCAGGAGATATCTCTCATGCTCGTGTCCCTATCCACCCTGCGAGAGGGTGGCTGAAGGTTTGTCCATGATGAGTTCCTTTTTCTGCCCCCATGGCATAGCCACTTACAGGGGTTTGTTCACTGGGTGTGGTGGGGGCAGCCCTGGTTGAGGCCTGCAGGGGGCACTAATACTCCTACACGCATGGGCTCAGGGTCAGTCCCTGGCCAGCCTTGTAGGAAACTTCCTGTTGGGAAGTGTTCCAGGGCTCAGTTTCCTCTCCTGTAGCCCGAGCCCATTACTCCAGTCTGGTCAGACAGCCCAGATCCCAACTCATTTTGCATCTGCAGGAGAGGAAGGATCTTCTGGCAGTGTCTTTCCCAGATGGGTCAGGGTTCTGGTGCTGGATAATTTCCACCGATCAGAGCATTTTCTGCTCCAGTGTTGAAACTTCTGGTCAAGGTTGGGAGATTGTGCTCCTCACTGGTGGTCACGGCTCTGACTTCTTTAGGTTTTGCATGGAGCTTATTTCAGATGCTCAGGAATTAGAGACAGGGGAAGATAGTGACACGCTGTCTGACTCACTGTCCCCATGTCAGAGGAGAGTGACAGGATGGCATGATGCAGTGACAGGAACAGACAGGCTTCCAGGTCCATCTGTTCCCAGCTATGTTAGGAGGGAGTCCTGCGATAGGGTTCCTGGCAGGGGTAACTGAATCCTGTTTCAGGCCACTTCCGTCCCTGTTTCTTTTGTTCTATTTACGTTGGATGGTGCTCAAGAAGTACTCCCAACTCAGTGCTCAGGGTCACACCGGTTTGACCTTGGGGATCGACTTGGGGATCTCGGAGATTGCATGCGATGCTGGTGATTCAAGAATAACCTCTTGGGTTTTGTTTTGTTTTGTTTTAGGAGCCTGGAGTCCAAGGTCTCAGAGAGTTCCACTTACCTTGTTCTGTGGGTCTTCAGTTGTGCGTGGGTCTCGGCCGGAGCTGCCACGTGGGTCCGGAAAGCGTCCTGGAGTGTGGCGACGGCTGGGTAGTGGAAGTAGTGTCCTTGGACTCCAGGCTCGGCGGACCCAGGGACAGAGCTTCTCTGCTTGCTCCCACCACCACAGGTGACAAAGGGATTCTAATCAGGAGCCCCACCCTACCCTGTCCTGTCTGCTTCCATCAACCACCCAGGGATCGAATTGTGCACAGGAGACCCACCCTACCCAGATAAATACCCCACTGGCAGATTTCCACTCTCGACACTACTTCCACTACCCAGCCGTCGCCACACTCCAGGACGCTTTCCGGACCCGCGCGGCCGCAAGCGGCCGCGCGACACATCATAAGGCACTAAATACCCATCTTCTGGAATTGTCGTACCATATTTGATAGGGTTCAAATATGGTAACACCTACAAGGGTGATTAGAGGCCACCCCAAAAGCCTCTATACCTCTCGGAAAGACTGGCAAGCTACCGAGAGTATTCCGCCCGCACGGAAGAGCCTGGCAAGCTATCCGCTGTGTATTCGATATGCCAAAACCAGTAACTACAACTGGTCTCATTCACCTGACCCTGAAGGCTTCACCGACATGGCAGCACTGAGAAGGATGAGAAAGGAGAGGCCGACAAAATCTCAAGGCCGACCTAGGCTGCCACAACGAAGGAAGACAAAAATGATCGTCTGTACTTTCAATGCACGTACGCTAGCATCAGATGCATCCATCGAGGACCTGATGGTACAAGCGCGAATGATCAAGTATGACATCATTGGTCTGACCGAGACAAGAAGGCACGAATCTCACCATGCTGTTTTCGACACCGGAGAAGAATTGATCCTCGGAACATGCGATAAAAGAGGTGTTGGAGGCGTCGGTGTCCTTGTCAACACAAACTTGGCCAAGAGCATTGATTCATTCGAATGCCTAACAACCCGAATCGGACGTTTACATTTGAATAGATGTGGCTCACTGCCTGCAGTTTCTATCTTCGTTGTCTACGCACCAACATCTCATTATGATGAAAGAGAAATCGAGAAGTTCTACATGGAGCTAGAGAAGTTCTATAAAGAAGACCACACCTTCTACAAGATCATTGTGGGTGATTTTAATGCCAAGATAGGACCGAGAAGATCAGCTGAAGAACTTCACATCGGAACCCATGGCCTAGAATGGAACGAACAGGGTGAGAGACTGTCTGAGTTCATCATGTCGACCAAGACCATTCATGGTAACTCACAGTTCCAGAAGGCAGAATCTAAACGATGGACATGGGAGTCTCCCGGTGGACGATTCCACAACGAAATAGACCACATCATATTCAATCGACGGTTTTGCCTGACTGATGTCGCTGTTGTCCCAAAATTTCGAACGGGATCGGACCACCGTCTCCTTCGTGCAAAATTCTACTTCACAGAGCGGGGAGAAAGGGCTGCAAAGTTCAAAAAGAGAACTCCCAGAATGACCACCAACTGGGAACTCTTTGGTACTATTGCGGCAACATGGGAAGATGCCATTGTTGACAACATTGACGAGGAATACGATCGACTGGTTCAGCACCTCCATGAATGTGCGAGGAATGCCAAGAGAGAGATAGCCACAAAAAGTCGCCTATCTTCGAAAACTCTTGAGCTTATTCGCCAGCGTGGTTTGGCGCATGCCTCAGGCAACCGCAAGCTAACGTCCGAGCTTGCAAAGCAGTGCAGAGATGCGATCAAAGAAGACCTCAAAGAGAGAAGAGCAGAAGTACTGATAGATGCGGCAGAAGCTGGGAAAAGTATTCGTAACGCCCGCCTGTCCTTCGCCAACTATAAGACCAAGATGACTGCCCTCCGACGTCCTGATGGATCCATCACATCCTCCAGAACGGCAATGGAGAAGATTATCCATGACTTCTACTCAAATCTCTTCGATAGCCATGTCCACTTGCCGACATACCAAATTCCACAGGATGGGTATGTCGTTCCTAACGTTCTCCCTTCCGAAATCCGACACGCCATTTCGTTGGTAAAGAAGCAAACAGCACCCGGCCCAGACAAGGTCAGACCTGAACACCTGAAGAACCTGCCGTCAGTACTCATCAATACACTGGCTCGGCTCTTCACTCGCTACCTGTCTGAATGCAAGGTTCCGTCCCAATGGAAAACCAGCAGGACCGTACTACTGTTCAAGAAGGGAGACATCCATGACATTGGCAACTATCGCCCGATCTGCCTATTGTCTGTCATCTACAAGCTGTTCACTCGAGTCATCCTGAATAGGATTGGCAGAACACTAGATGAAGGACAACCATGCGAGCAAGCAGGGTTCCGCAAAGGATTCAGCACCATCGACCATATCCACACGGTAACCAAGCTCATTGAGGTTTCTCGGGAGTTCAAGATGCCGCTCTGCTTAACGTTCATTGATTTAAAGAAGGCCTTTGATTCTGTTGAGACGGAAGCGGTCATTGAAGCCCTAGCCAATCAGGGCATTCAAGCCCAATACATCAGGATCCTCCGTGAGCTGTATTGCGGATTCACTACCAGGATCTCACCATTCTACAAAGAAGTGATCGTTGATGTCAAGAGAGGGGTGCGGCAGGGTGATACCATTTCACCGAAACTCTTCAGTGCCACCCTCGAGAACATCATGCGACGACTGGAATGGGAAGGAATGGGAGTGAAGATAGATGGTCGGCAACTACACCACCTCCGCTTTGCTGATGACATTGTTTTAATAACACCAAACATCAGCCAAGCGGCACAAATGCTGGCCAACTTTGACCGTGAGTGTGGAAAGGTAGGACTACAGCTGAATCTTACGAAGACAATGTTTATGAGAAACAGCCTTGTTCCTGACGCCCCATTCGCTCTCAACGGAACGACCATCTCCGAATGCAACAGCTATGTGTACCTAGGTCGAGAGGTCAACATGACAAATGACCTGGCACCCGAGCTGCGCAGGAGGAAGAGAGCGGCTTGGAACGCCTTCAAGAACGTCGAAGAAATAGCTAAGAGGACGAAGAACCTCCGGCTCCGGGCACATCTCTTTGATTCCACTGTTCTTCCTGCATTAACATATGCCTCAGAGACCTGGGCCCTACGCAAACAAGATGAGAACGCCATTCAGGTCTCCCAAAGAAGAATAGAAAGAGCTATGCTTGGAATAACACGTTTCACTCAAATGAGAGAACGAATCCGGAGTTCTGACATCCGTCGACGATCAAGGATCAGGGACGCTGTCTCATATGCCAAGGTGTCGAAAATCAGATGGGCTGGTCACGTAATGAGATTTAAAGATGACCGTTGGACTAGAGCTGTTACTGATTGGATTCCACGGGATGTCAAGAGACCGCGTGGCCGCCCACCTACCAGATGGTCAGACTTCTTTGTCAAGATCATGAACGATCGGTTTGAGGCCCTCCATGTTCCCGGAGCGAAGAGATGCCATTGGGCTACACTAGCACGCAACAGGGACAAATGGAGACGTTACTGGCGCCCGCTCGAGCAAATCGACGACTAACGGGAAGTTAAGTGATTAAGTGTGATTAAGTGTTTTAGGAGCTGATAGGTAGCCGCACCCCATGATTCTTGGGATTATTCCTGGCTCTGCACTCCAACATTGCACCTCAGAGTTCTTGGTGAACCATATGGACAGCAGGGATCGCCAGCCCTACCCGGTTTCCTGGACCCACGGTACTGTTACTCCATCCTGCTACTTTGTTATTTTTCATTTTTGTTTCTCTGCCACAGTGTAGATGCTCATGGCTTCCTCTTGGCTCTGTTCTCTAGATTCACCCCTGACGGTCATCAGGACCCAGGGTATGTAGGCTCTGTATGGGCCCTGGCATATGTCTCTGTGACTCTGTCCCCAGGACATGTGTTTCTCCTGTTTTGTCCTTCCCGCTCTGAAGAGTGTTGCCTGCTCAGTAACACAGTTTCATGTTCAGTTACTGCAGTGTGTGTGGTTCAGAGCATGTGTCTGTCCGTGGGAGAAAAGGATGCCTGGGGCCATCAGTGCCATTGGGGTCACTTTTCCTGCCCAGAGGTAATTTGGGGAGGCTTCAATACTGGAACTACAGGCACTTATGCCCTCACATAGCTTGGAGTCACTCACTGACATTGTTTGTCTCTGTCTCATCCCTGGAACATGAAACAGGGAATGTGGGATACGGCCTTGTGGGAGAGGGGGCGTCTAGTGTTTGGTTCCAACCCAGTGTTGCTTTGTGTGGTCCTGTTGGGTTTCTGCTCAGGTGTTACCCTGTGCAGTGTTCATTGTATTTATCCCTGGAAGGTCTACATGCAAGTCCAGAACCTGTCTCGAACCTGTCCAGAACCTGCAGGAACTTTCTAGAATAATGTTGTTGTAGCAGATCTGGCTCCCTGGGAGGGATTCCTGGGATCATTAGCAGAAATGGGGAAACAATTAACTTTCCCGACCTGAAAGTACCTGGTGAGAACTATGTGGTGTCTGGCCCTTTAAAACTCTGACCTGAAGTGTAGGTGAGGTCACAGAGCCCTGCCTTTCCCTGGGGACTTGCTGGTACAAATCCTGAAGCCTTTAGCCTTGACACAGATGCTGTAGAATCTGCAGATTCATGATCAGGCTCAGGGCTGCAGCACCCTAAGGGCAAGAGACTCTGTTCCAGACCATCCTATTCATTGGCGGTTGTGATGGGACGGGGCCTTTTTGGAAGCATGGTTCACGCAGGTGGGCGGTTTAGGCCCATGAAATTTTAATTTTGGGGTTTGTTTTAGTTGTTTTTATGTTTTGCGGGGGAATGTGAGAGAGGACACACCCTAAGATGCTCACTCCTGGCTCTGTGCTCACAAATCATTCCTGGTGGTGCTCTGGGATTTGGGATGCTGAGGCTTGATTGGGGTGAGGATGGCAAGCATCTTACCTGCTTTACTGTCTGTCTGATCCCAACATTGATGTTTTTTTCCAGATGAGGAATTTAGACTCATCTTCAGTTACGAAAAATCCTCTATGCTTCATCTCTCCCTGACTGGGCGATCCCTGGATACTGGCTCTTGGGGTGAGTACAGCAGGTCAAGGGTTTAATTTTTCTCTTTCTTGAAGGAAGATGCTCTTTTTGTGGGGAGAGGGAGCTTTGCTCAGGGGTCACTCCTGGCTTGCTGGGAAGAAATTTACTTCGAGAGGGCCAGAGGTATGGTACAGAAGTAGGGTGCTTGCCTTGCATGCAGCTAACACAGATTTGATCAGCAGCATCCCAATAAACCACAAACATTCCAGGACAGATCCCTGGATGCAGAGCTAGGAGTACTCCTGACACTGTTGGTTCTGGCTCAGACAGACACACACACACAGACACACACACACACACACACAGGAAATATCTGAAAGCAGAGAAAGAAGTGTGCTCCTGCAGCACACAAAGCTGGGAACCAAGGTTTTAAGGACCCACTGTTTGACTCTTGAAATATTTTGTGCTACAATTTGTCATCATACGTGGATTTTTTCCCTCTGTTTGGATAGAGTTTACTGTTTGTCGTTGCTGTACTTTGGGGGCACACCCTACAGCACTCAGGCCTTTCTTCTGCTCTGACCTCAGGGATCACAGCTGTTGGGGTCCCTCGACAGTCGGGTGCCTGAGTAGAGGACTTGGTCAGCCCATTGCAAGCTGATCATCCATACCTGCTGTGTCATCACCCAGTCCTCCAAGGTAGGATATTTATTATAGTTCAAAGGTAGACACACATCACGGTCTTTAGTCAACGGCCTGCATTGTAAGATGATTTTGCTGTAAAACATGCTGTGTGTGTGGTTTTCAAGTATATTGCTGCACAGCAGGAGCGAGTGCTGGATGAGGTTCATGCCAGTGTGCTGATTCAGGGTAGCTGTATTTCAGCACCAGACGAACAAGGGTCCTGCGGGATGTGCTGGAGCCTTGAATTTAGCTGCCCAGGGTCCAGGAATGACCCTGGTCCTCAGGAGAGAGCACCCAGTCGCATGGCCCTGTCCTGCCCTGCGGGGGAGAGAATGAAGTTTTGTCCATGCAGAGAGCCTGTGGCTACTCCCATGGCAAAGCCACTTTCAGGCGTTTGGTCAGCTTGATGTCGGCCTACAGGTGGTGCTGATGCCCTGCGCAACTGGGCTCAGAGTCAGCTCCTGGATGAGGCTGTGGCGACCTTCCTATGGGGTCTAGCAAAGAGTCCCAGGGCTGAGTCAGACACTGAGCCCAGGGCTCCTCTCTCCACAGGCATCCCGGATCCCGAGCTGCTTTTCCTAAGTAGTAGAGGAAGGAGCATCGGGCAGTGTTTTCCCCAGGTGGGGGCTGGTAGGTGTGTATCCAGCTCCAGTGCAGGGATTTGCAGTCAGAACCCTGGGGGCTGGGACCCGCTTTGGTGCTGACGGCTTTGACCTTTCCCCCAGGTCTTTGTCCTGAGCCTCCTGCTAACAGATGCTGGAGACATGGTGACGCACCGTCTGCAGGTATGGGAGAATGACACGATGACATACTGTAGTGACAGGAGCACATTTTCAGAAGGGAGCCCTCAATGTGGCTGCTGACAGGGGTGCCCAACACTCTCCTGTTTGAGGCCACGTTTGTGTCTGTTTGTTCTGTTCTGTCTTTGGCGCCATGCCCAGAGGGTGCTCCATGAGTACCCCCAGCTCACTGCTCAAGGATGCCTGGGGCCGTCAGTGTCATTGGGGTCACTTTTCCTGCCCAGAGATAATTGGGGGCGGCTTCAATACAGGAACTACAGGCACTTTATGCCCTCACATAGCTCTGAGTCAGTCACTTGCTGACATTGTCTGTCTCCGTCTCATCCGTAGAACATGGAACGGGGAATGTGGGATATGGCATTGGGGGAGAGGGGGCGTCTGGAGTTTTGTTCCAACCCAGTGTTGCTTTTTGTGGTCCTGTTGGGTTCCTGCTCAGGTGTTACCCTGTGCCGTGCTCATTGGATTTATCCCTGGAATGGCTGCATGCAAGTCGAGAACCTGTCTCGAACCCGACCAGAACCTGCAGGAACTTTCTAGAATAATGCTGTTGTAGCAGATCTGGCTCCCTGTGAGGGACTCCTGGGATCATTATCAGAAATGGGGAAACAATGAACTTTCCCGACCCTATGTGGTGTCTGGCCCTTTAAGACTCTGACCAGAAGTGTTGGTGAGGTCACAGAGCCCCGCCTCTCCCTGGGGTCTTTGTGGGCGGAGCAATCTCCACCCTGTTTGTTGCCTGGTGAGGAGCGGGGGTGGGGCGGGAAGGGGGCGGCCAGGGCGCAGGGGCTTCGGATAGGGCCAGTTTCCTCGCTGGCCTTGGACTGAGAGTGAGTGGTCGATCTGGGAGCAGCCCTGAGCCTCCGCCGTCTCCCCACCGCGGGACGCCCCCAGTGCCCGCCTTTTGGAGAGGTTTGTCTGTCTACTCATTTCTATTGTAGCGCATCGCATAGAGGGGAGGGAGTTTTTTATTTCGGAGGCGCGTGAGGAGGGGGCGTAGGTCCCAGGCAGTTGGGCTGCCAAGTAAGGTGGAAGGTTGGAGAGAGAAAGTCGTTCGGTCGGAAAGTGTCAGGAACAACGGAAATCAGGACCACCAGAAGAGCAAGAGTTTCCTTCTCAGGTTTGTTTCACATTGTGCGTCCTGGTGGCCCTGGCCAGGGCGGCCCCATGGGGTCGGGGGCACGAGACCCTCGCCCTCCCCCCCAAGCCATCGCTCTGGCCCCCAACTGGAGAGGAACGTGCTGGAGCCCGAGGGAGCCCCAGCTTGCCCGCAAGTCTCATGGCCCTTGCGGGACCACCACAGCTTTGGCTCTGCGCCAGGGACCCTCGAAGCCCGGGGGCCTCACCAGGGGTGGGGCGTGGGGACATCTCGAGAATGGCCCCCAGCTGCCTACCCACATCCCCCACGTTCCAGGCCGACTTTCGTGTCTAGGCGGGTTGAAAAGGAGTCAGAGATAAGGGGTTTCCCTCGGCAAGGGAACCCGGGGGGCTCATTCTTTGGCCTTTGGTGCGAGAGGGCTGGGGCCTCACCTGGCGTGTTCAGGGGGGTCTCCTGAACCTTCCCTCAGGAATCGGCCCTGGCAGTGTTCGGTGTACCTCGTACCCTGGTGAGCAGCGTGAAGGCGCAGCAGCAGCACCCCGCTGCCTGGTGGGGGGAGGAAGGCGCTGGGTGCATTTCTCCTGTGCTTGGGGCTCAAGAACATTGGGCCCAGCGTTTGCTTGTCACTTGTTGCTGGTTCAGCCATGAGGCTCGGAGGGCTTTTTCTTTTCATTTCTTTTTTCCCCTTTGTATTTTGTTTGCTTTTAGGTCCACGCCCTGTGATGCTCATGGGGTTATTTCTGGCTCTGCACTCTGACCGCTCTGGGTGCTGTCCAGGGGACCCTATGAGATCAGGATCACGATCACGACCATCCTGTAGTTCGTCGATTGCCTCGAGCAGGCCCCTTCGTCCTAGCCCTGAGATGTTCTTAAAAATTGATTAAAGGATCTTTCAGGGTTAGGAGAATGAGACCCATCTTATGAGATGCTGGGGAATAAATCCAGGTTGTCCGCCTGCAAGTCGGACGCATCTGGCGCCATTTCTCCTACCCCAGTGTGCTGAGTTTGAAGAGGAGTCAGGGCTGAGGGCTGGCAGGAGGGGGGATGGGGGAGCATCAGGGCTGGGCCAGAGAGCGTCCTTCAAACAAAAGTGCAGTCTTAGCAGGAAGTAGCCGAGGCACTTCGAGGCTGTGTCCCAAGGCCTCATGCTGCATTCTAGGATCACCACTGGCCACCGCACCTTTATTTGTTTTATTGAATTATGTAGTTTGTGGGTACAGCTGGCAGTGTTGATGAGTTACTCCTCCTGCCTCTTCACTCAGGCCCCCAGGAAAACTCCTGGCCCTGACGCCTGTGTTTCCAGCCTGGCTGCACAACCTGTGGTATGGCGGTGCCTGCAAAATAGCTTTTGCCTTTTACAGTAAGTAGTGAATGAGTGAACCTACAACAAAGCTAGTTGGGGCCTGACTGCTAGTACGGTGGGGACTTTCTTAATGTGCACTCGGCCGACCTGGTTCAGTCACGTGTCCCAAACGTCACCGAGTCTGGTCAGAAAGCAAAACCTGACCATCTTGTGTGCATTGCCATGGAACTCACACCCATGGTCAAATCAGATCTTCTGTTTGCTCTGGGCCTGTTTGGATTGTGAGAACCATCGCGATGTTGTCCTGCCCTGAGAACACACTGCCTCATTCATTTCTTTCCACAAATTCTTAGTCTTCTGTTGCGTTTCATTGCATAACTGAAACTGCAGATTCAGGTTTTGACATTGCAGCAATTTGATTTGAGAGTGGAGTCACTGGGTATGAGTCA
Organism: Sorex fumeus; assembly: GCF_029834395.1. Classification (NCBI taxonomy): domain Eukaryota; kingdom Metazoa; phylum Chordata; class Mammalia; order Eulipotyphla; family Soricidae; genus Sorex; species Sorex fumeus. The sequence goes on from NW_026606098.1 coordinate 12,131,211, forward strand.
GCTGGTAAAATTTACACATTGGGGACAGATATTATGCTGGAGGGGATCAAGGATGTGATTTTGATGGTGGATGACAGGGCACTGCAGAGAAGAAATCTAGAGCCTAATGCTTGGCGTAGAGGCCCTTGCTTCGCTTCCCTGGGTGGTGAAATCACTGCTCAAAACCGAAAGAAATTTCTACTTTTTCCTTTGAACAAAATGTTTATTTCTATTTCTTCCATTTGATCGAAACTGGTAATCGCTTCAAAACAACTAGTTTGGGGTTTGGGGGGGGTGGAGCGATAGTTCACTTGGTGTAGACTTGGTTTTTACGCGACCGGCCCGGGTTTTATTCCTGGCGTCCCTTTTGGTCCCCTGAGGACCACCATGAGTAATTCCTAAGTGCAGAGACAGGAGTAACCCCTGTGCTTCACAAGGTGTGACCCAAAAAGCCAAAACTGAAAAAGAAAACCAGTTTGAGGGCACTAGTGTCAGCGCACTGAGAAGGAGAAAGGTTTGCATCCATTTGCTCCCCTACAGACCCTCCAGGAGTGATCCCTGAGCACTGCTTGGTGTGTCTCTAAAGAAGACAAACTTCAAAATAAAAGGACCAAAAAAAGGATCGATCCTGAGAGCCATCCATTTTGGTGAGATGTTTTCAATGGCCCCCGTGGCTCGTTGTGTCTGCAGGGATGCAGGGTTGCCTTCACTCCATGCATCAGGCGCTCCACACTGAGCTCCACGCTGAGCTTGAACTGAACCCTGACTGGAATCTATTTTATTTTCTCTTGGAATGGTGTGTCAGCTTTCTGCTGTCACTGTCGCTGTCCTCCCATGGTTCATCGATTTGCTCGAGCGGGCCCAGTAAGGTCCCCCGTTGGAGACTTGGTTGTTATTGTGTGTGGCATGTCGAATACATCACGGGGAGCTTGCCAGGCTTTGCCGTGCGGGCGAGATACTCTCGGGAGCTTGCCGGGCTCTCCGAGAGGGGCGGAAGAATCGAACTCAGGTCGGCCATGTTGGCTGCGTGCAAGGCAAACGCCCTACCGCTGTGCTCTCTCTCTCTCTACCGCCTTCTGCAAAGGGAGTTATTTCCACGTGTGTCTGTTTGAGTTAAAAAAAACACTGAACATATGGGGCTTTTGTAGTGCATTATTAACGAGGGACAAGGTCAGTGGCTCAGGCCTCCGTTAGTCTCGTGGATAAAGTAAAAAGTGGCGGCCCCTCGTAGAAGGGGTACTCTGAGGGCCAATTTTGTGGCAGGACACAAGCATCCTCCCGTTAGCATCCCAGAACTCTCAGTCTCCACGTTGTTAGTAGCGGGACCATTCGTACCTGGGAGGTGCTTTCGTGCTTGCTCTCTCACTGGGTTCCTGACATCCAGGCAGTTCCTGGGGTGCAGTAGAGGCTTCAGAGTGATGCGGAGCTTAGGGCGGTGCAGTGGGGTCTGTACACAGTACAGGGGTTGTGGGATTGAGTGTGTCCTTGTTGCATTTTGACATGGGGCTGAGCACTGGGGCTACAGGCCTTGGGGTTGCGGAACCCACCAAGGGCTAGGGGCTTGAGTGGCCAACACTCTCAACATGGGACTTGCCGGTACAAATCCTGAAGCCTTTAGCCTTGACGTAGATGCTATAGAATCTGCAGATTCATGTTCAGGTTCGGGGCTGCAGCCCCATAAAGGCAAGAGACTCTGTTGCAGACCGTCCTATTCATTGGCGGTTGTGATGGGGCGGGGCCTTTTTGGAAGTGTGGTTCACGCAGGTGGGCAGTTTCGGCCAATGGAATTTTAATTTGGGGGTTTGTTTTAGTTTTTTATGTTTTTTGGGGGAATGTTAGAGAGGACCCACCCTACGATGTTCACGCCTGGCTCAGTGCTCAGGAATCATTCCTGGTGGTGCTCTGGGATCTGGGATGCTTAGGCTTGATTTGGGTGAGGAGGGTAAGCATCTTATCTGCTTTACTGTCGGTCTTATCCCAACATTGATGTTTTTTTCCAGATGAGGAATTTAGACTCATGTTCAGTTACGAAAAATCCTCTATGCTTCATCTCTCCCTGACTGGGCGATTTCAGGATACTGGCTCTTGGGGTGAGTACAGCAGGTCAAGGGTTTAATTTTTCTTTTTTTTTTTGAAGGAATATGTTCTTATTGTGACGGCGGGGGGGGGGGGCGGAGGAGCTTTGCTCAGGGGTCACTCCTGGCTTGCTGGGAAGAAATTTACGTTGAAAGGTCCAGAGGTATCATACAGCAAGTAGGTTGATTGCCTTGCATGCAGCTAACAGAGATTTGACCAGCAGCATCCCAGTAAACCTTAAATATTCCAGGATAGATCCCTGAATGCAGAACTAGGAGTTCTCCTGACACTGTTGGTTTTGGCTCAGACACACACACACAAACACACACACGAAATATCTGACAGCAGAGAAAGAAGTATGCTGAGTCTGTTGCATGCATGGGAAACGTCTCTTTTGTTTCACCAGCCACCCTGTGGTCGCTCTGACTGCCCTAAACCGCTGTGGTCTCTGCATTGTGAGTGGTGGGGTCACTCGATGATAGTGTACAGGAATGGCGGCCCCTCACCCGGGACACACCGAGTGCTCCTGACGAAAGCTGTGTCTTACTTATTAATTGATTTTTAGGAAACAGTCACTGTCACTGTCCTCCCATTGTTATTGATTTGCTTGAGCGGGCCCAGTAACATCTCCATTGTGACACTTGTTACTGTGTTTGGCATATGAAATATGTCACTGGTAACTTGCTGGGCTTTGATTTTCAGGTGAGATACTCTTAGTAGCTTACTGGGTTCTCTAAGCATGGTGTAGGAATCGAACCTGGGTTGGCTGCATACAAGTCAAATGTCCTACCCGCTGTGCTATTGATCAGAGGAGATTTTTCTGAAGATAGCTTTTTTTTTTTTGTGTAAGGAGGACAGTGGCCTTGCATGTAGCCAACCTTGGTTCGAACGTCATGACCACATAGGATACTGGGAGCACGGCCAGATGTGATCACCGCAGAACTTGAAAAGGAAACCCCAAGTGGTCAGAAAAGCATGGAGTTAGGGAAGAAAATGAGCTTGAAGAGGAAAGGTGTGCTGAGAAAGTTTCTGAAACAATGGAACAAACGAGAAAGTAATTTCTTTTAAAATTATTGTTATTTCTTAGCAAGAAGGAATTAAGGAAATAGTGAGCTCAAATTTGAATTCTCGACCGTGTGTTAAATGAGAGTTAGTGAATACGCTCTGTAAATTATTCTTTTAATGATGAAAATACTGGGCTATTAATGTCAGTGACTTCAATGGGCATAAGAAAATTTTAGCTAGAATGTTCCAACTTAGCTTCTCAAAGACCTGGTTACTATTTATAGACATAGTATAAGATGCCCCCCCCCACCCCGACCCCTGTTTTCAGTCACAGTGCACACAGTGCAGGATTTTCCCATTTTGGCTGCTTAGAGGTGGAGGCAGGGGATCTTTTGGGGATTATCTCCAGAATAGCTTGTTGCTGGCCACCTTTCATTCCTTAGACTGAACCATTGGCTCCCTCAACTTGATCGATTTATTTCAGTTAATTCCGTTTTAGTTGTTTTATTTATTTTTTTAGTGGGGGATACACCTTGCTATACTTGGTTACACGTGATGGTGCTCAGGGAACCATATGGGATGCCAGTAGTCAAATCTGTTTTTTCTGCTTGCAAGACAAGCACTTCTCCCGCTGTACTATGTCTCCATCCCCATTGCACAGAAAAATTTTGATTTATTATTGTCTTTTTATATTGTCAATTTTGACTCACAGCACTCAGTGCTCTGTGCTAAGTTTAGCATCTGAGCTCAACATTGTTGCTGGCACTGCTTGGGTACCCTAACTGCTTTGGAGAACTGAATGTGTTTTAGCAGCTAGAAAGAAAAGCATCTTATGTACTGTCTCTGCTTACCCTATTTAATTTTTCTACAGAAAAAAATATTTTTTTATCTGACAAGTTTCTTAGCAGAGCCCTACCCATTGACCATCTCTCCCAGACAAGGTGCGGGTACACCTAGTAGGGCGCTTGCCTTGCACGTAGTTTGCCTGATTTCAATCCCCATCATTTCATAGGGTCCAATGAACACAGCCAGGTGTGGCGCAAAGCCCCCCACAGAAAAAAGTCTCACTCCAGAATTTGTCATGACAATGGAGCATTCTTTGAACATCTTTTTGGGCTTTGTGAATATCACTCCTGTCTGTTCTCTTTTTGTTTTTTGCTTCTTTTTGATTTTTTTGATTAGACCCAGCGATGCACAGGGGTTACTCCTGACTCTGTACTCACAAATTAGTCCTGTTGGTGCTCGGTGACCATATGGGATACTGGGAATTGAACCCGGATTGTCCACTTGTAAGGCAAACACTACCTGCTGTGCTATCACTCCAGCTCCCTTTTGGCTACAAACTTGACGATGGTCAGGGACTCTGCCCCTCTGTCCAGATGTCCTTGAGATTCCATGTACCCCACCTTAAACCACATGATACACCATTTGAGCTCCTCTTTCTGGGTCTATCTCACCATAAGTGGAGCAGATGAGGTGGGATTTGGGGCCACATCTGACAGTGCCAAGAGGGCTGCAGCCTGCTCTCTGTTCATAGTACTGGTGGACATTGGGTACCAGGAAAGGCCCCCCTGGGCTTTCAGCTGGCTGACAATCCACCCCAGCCTGGTGTGCTTTCTCCTGCCCTCAGTTGATATGTTCATTGTAAGTTCTTGGTTGTGAACATTCTGGAATATTTTAACTATTAAGCCCGAAGCTATCGGTTTCCAAGCAGCAAGATAGAAAGAGACATGAACTTGATAATGCGAAGGCAGTAGGAGTTGTAATCCAGTATACTGGAGCCAACTATCTTGGCCTCTTGATAGGGACACCGACGTCAGGTAGCAGTTTATATAGGGTTTGATTACATAAGCAGTGCATTTTGTATAGTTTCAGAAAAAACTTAGCTAGTCAGTTGTATTGGGATGTGTCTAGGCTAACAGTGGTGAGGCAGTAGTTAAAAATTTGTTTTCCATAATCATTCATGGATACATAAGCTCTTTCTTTTAGGGTTAATAAAAGACAATTTCTGGGACATTTTGACTAGGGCCATAATGATTGATTGAGCCCACTGGCAGCGCACAGGAACTTTCCCAGGTGGGTTCAGGTTGGCTAGTTGCACACTGTTCCATTTCTGGGAAGCCGAGACTGTTTCAATTCCAGGAACTTGGGGCCTCACTGATTTTGCTGAGTTCTGCCGCCATAACAGGTGTCAGTTTTCCCCTTCCACAGCAAAACACTGACTGCAGGGAAGTAGTTGGAGGTTCTGAGAAAAATTACAGACTTTTCACCATTGAGATTTCTTTTAGGCCAAGTGTAATATTTCTTCTCCTTTTCTTTACACAAAATCACATACCAAGGGCGTAAAATCATATAGTCTGTTAAAGCCTTGCTTGTGAGCTCTGAGTCCTGCCTGGTGTGGCCCCCAAGCAAAGACAAAGTAAAGAACTGACTCTCGAGAATATACTGCTGGATTCCTAACCTTTGCTGTAGCCACGTAACTGCCTCTTTGCTTTTATTTGTGTGTAGGAAGGGTAGGGGATTTGGGATTTCTGCCAGACCCAGCGGTGTACCTGCCCCTTGGTTCTGTGATGCAGAATAGGTTATGTGGATTGTGCTGCATTTATATTTTGTTTTTATTTTTTCTTGGTTTTGGGTCTCTGCCTGGCCTTACTTGTACTGTTGCTCTGGCCTCCTTTTAGGTGGTTCTTTTTTTCCTTTTTGTTTTGTTTTTCGGGCGCCACCTCTGGTGGTGCTTAGGGCTGACATCCTGACTCTGTCTGTGCTCAGAGTCTCTCCTTTGGGAACCAAGGGTAGTGTTGGGAGTCAAGTTCAGGTCAGCTGGGTGGGTGCAAGCAGCACTTTCCCCACTGCCCAGTCCTGCCCGTGGAGTGGGGGTGCTGTTGGTGAAGGAGGGAGTGGGCATGGGAAAGCCATTGTGAGGGCAGCTCAGCCCAAGTGTCTCCGTCACGGGTGTTTCCACATTCAGGGCTCATGCTGGCATCCGGGTGTCACTTGGAGGCTGGTTTTTTATTGCAGTAAGAAGAAATGGGAACTGCCCCCTGGAAAAAAATGCCTGTTGTCAATAAGAGCTACCTGTGGGTTTTGGCATCTTTGGATTTGGGAGATTTCTTGGGGCTCAGAACCTTAAAATTGATAGACCTGGGCTGACTTCTCTGAGAATTGTTGGACCGTCTGGTCGGTACACAGAGCAGCCCAGGCCTGTGGTGTTACTAGAACTAAGGTGTGTTTTCCTGGTACCCAGACAATCATTTAGACAGATGGACACGTTTCCAGATTCACTCTGGTAATGAAAATCCAGTCCTATGTACAAGAGTACAGGATGTTTGGAGGCCCTGTGATAATTTGCATTACATTTGTCCCCATTTTTTAGCATTTTTTCACAGATCCCCCAACACATCAAGTGGTTCTCTGCAGGAGGTGGGAGGTGGCTATTCCCAGTGCCCAAGCCTTGCAGCTTGAAACTGGCCCCAGATGTGCCAGGGGCTACCGTGGTTCCCCCTTCGGTGCTCAGGCATCCGTGCAGTGATGGTGTTGAGGGTCATACTCAGGCCTTCCGCGTGTTCAGCAACTGCTCTATCACTTAAGGTACCTCGTCGGCCCCTGTTAGCATCTTTTTCAACATATTATTTTGAAAACACGACAGATTTTCAGGAAAGTTGCAAGGATTTGAGGGGGAAATATTCTCTTCCCCCCCCCCCCCTTTTGGTCTTGGGGCCACACCGGATAGTGCTCAGAGTCCTCACTCTGGGCTCAAGAGTGACCCCTGGTGGTCCTCGGAGGACCATATTCAGTCAGGTGATTGATTGATTTTGCTCTTTGGGTCACACCTGATGATGCACAGGGGGTACTCCTCGCTCTGCACTCAGAAATGACTCCTGGCGGTGCTCAGGGGACCACCTGGGATGCTGGGTATCGAACTCGGGTGGGCCACGTGCAAGGCAAACGCCCTACCCGCTTTGCTGTCGCCCCAGCCCCTGCGGTCAGGTGATTTCAGTCGGGCTGGGATGGATGCAGGTTAACTCCTCCACTGCCTCTCCAGTCCCCTTTGCTTTCTCTCATCCCACACTTGCTTGATCATGGTCAGTCTGTGAGTATTTTTTGCTTTCTCCTTCAGTTATTTCAGAGCCGATGTGGTGAGTCAGGTCCTTTTAGACCGGAGTGTTTCAGATCAGATCAGATCAGAGTGTTTCCTGAGAGTAAGGATTCCGGTTCGTATTCATGGTACAGCTTCTTACGTTGTTGCAGTAGTTGAATCTGCAATTCATCTTCAAGGTTGCTTGCGGTCTTGGTAATTCTCTTTCTGTTTCTCTTGTGGGTTTGGAGTAAGGATGCATACAGTGCTTCTTGAGTCCTGCAGTGCTGGGCATTCCCTGGGGTACCCTGATAGTGGGGTCGAAGGGGCCTTTTTGGCTGCCCCTGTTGTGTGGGGGTCATGCAGTTGCAGGGATTGAGCTGAGTTGACCATAAGCAAGGCAGACTCTTTGACCCCATTAACATCTTTTCTCTGGCCATGAGTGCTGTCTCTGGCCTCAGAATAAAAAAGTACGTCTAGGGGGCCTCCCTTGCAGTGTTTTTGCTGTTGGTTTTGGTTCGTATTTTTCCTTTTTAGGCCCCACCATGGCTTGGGGGGGGAATCCAATGGGGTGCCAGGGGTTGAATTGGGGTCAGCACGTGCAAGGCAAGTGTTGTACCGCTGGCCTGGTGCCTTCCTCTTGTGGGGCTTTAGTTAGTGCCTAGGGCTCTGACGGTTTGATGCTCAGGTTGGTGGGATGGTTCTCCTTGGTCCAGCAGTTCCGGGGCCTTCCGTCCTCGATTGCATTCTACCCTCTCGGCTCTCTCTGGGACTAACTGTGTTTAGTCCTGTTGAAGGATCTTTCCTGACAAATGGGCAATTCTCTTGCAAACTTTCAGTTGGTAAAAGGCAGAATCCTTTCTCAGTGTCCTCACAGGCATTTCACAGACTGTTCAGGAGAACACAGGCCAGTTATTCACAGGAGCCTGTGGATCACGGCCTCTCGGGGTTCTTTGTGACTCGTGCACAGCAGATGGACAAATCAAGAGCCCCTCAACTGTGGCTGGGAGTATCCTCTCTGGGGGAAAGGGGGGTGCACGGGGAGTACCACCTGCTCTGCTGCGGGTGTGGCGTGTTCTAGAAATGTGCATCGGGGAGTGTGGTTGAGGGCTGCTCTAGCCTTCCCATTTCCTCCTGCGTGGGCACTTGTCTCAACTGTTGTAAGAGCAGGTCAGGCAGATTGGAATCTTCTGCAGTTGTGGTTTTGTCTGTGTTTTGAAGCTCACACCACTTTTTTCTTCACACCTCTGTGGTCCTTGCCTGTGGCCAGAGCAGTGGGCAGAAAAGCCTTTTGGTGACAGAGGTGAACTCTGGTGCCTCCTGTGCTCTCCTGCAGTCCCCACTGTTCTCTCTTCCTGTTCTCTCTGTCAGTGTTTTGGGGTCACACCCACCTCAGTGCTTCTGGTCATTCCTGGCAGTGCTGGAGGACCATGAGATGCCTGAGATCATGAGAGCATGGGCGTGTCGTGGCGAATATGTAATGGCAAGGCAGATGCCTCACAGGCAGGGCATGGCCAAGGCTATGTGGGACAGGAGCAGCCCGGGGCTCCATCTCCTCCTGTCTGTCCCCAGACCTCCAAGTGCCCAAGTCTGTCGCCGGGAGGCAGGGACAGATTCTGCCTTCGGAGGCACAGGCTGTGTGTGTGTGTGTGTGTGAGAGAGAGAGAGAGAGAGAGAGAGAGAGAGAGAGAGAGAGAGAGAGAGAGACTGGGGGGATGAGGGGCGGGGCGTTCCTAGCAAGGAAGGTGAAGTCCCTTGGGAAGGGAAACGATTTGCTCCCTGGCTCCCTGCCTGTCCAGACCAGTTGGGAATAGCCTGCTGAGGCTGGAGAAAGGGGTTCTGTCCGGGGAATCACCCCACAGCACTCCCACGGGGCCTGCGTGCCCAGACCTTCCAACTGGTGGTCACAGATCATCTGGGGACAGGACTTGGGGGTGTATCCTGAGACTCTCCCGCTTGTCTCGGAGCTTCTGGGATCCTGGGATTCCATGACCACACACTGCAGCGATGGGGTGCGGGTCTTCAGCTCCCTTGAGCCCTCTCCCTTCCCATCTCTCTTCTTCTGCTGCATCTCCGAAGTGTTCGGGGCCTCATTTCTCCCCACCCTGTCACATGAGGGCTGGACAGCCACATCTGGGTCTACAGGAGCCTGCCCTGTGGCCTACTGCCAGCCCTGCTGTCCCCCCTACCCTGGCTCCTCTTGGGGTTCAGTCCGTGTCCATGCTGCTTGGCTGCTAGCTCTGTTCCCCGAGTCCCTCTGTCGCTACTCCGGGCTTTGCAAGAACCAGAGCCACATCCAGAGGTGCTCAGGGACCCAGGTGGCAGGGACCAAACTCGGGGCCTCTCACGTGTTACGTCCAGGCTCAGCCCACTTGGGGCTGCTTCTGTGACTCCTCAACACCCCATTAAGTGCCGGGATTGCTGTGCACAGGCAGCCACACCACCTGGTCACGGGGTCTGTGTCAGAAGCACGACTTTCCCACAGTTCACAGGAGGCTCCCTGGCCTCCGCTCTCCTCCCAGGTGACCCAAAACGCTTGGGGATGGGGTCATCAGCTGTCAAGGTGGGATGGAGCTCTGATTCTGCCCATGTCTGCCCCTGACCACTTTTCCCCTAGGAAGAGCCTCAGACGTTAAGGAAAAGATTTATTTTAAATATCCCAGTTAAAACTCAAAAGACTTGAACATAAAACCAAAATTATCTTTATTGAAGAAACGAGACATAAACAAGAATAAGCATCACAAAACGAAAGCAACAGCATGTGAGCTGGCGATGTCAATTTAGGATGCCTTAAATATAAACTATGAGAACTATTTCTATGGCAAAGATTGTGAGACCGCCATTAACCAGCGGTCAGCACACAGGGCTCAGTGTCCCCCAGCAGGTCTAGCCAGACCCAACTGTTCCTGCCCCTCGCAGCCCCTTTTCTTCAAGCTGGGGCTAAGGTTCTCACCTTCCAGGACAGTGGACTCAAGCATTTGATCTGAAATTGGGGAAACTTTCCAGATCATGGAACATAAAAGAAAGTGGATTTTTTTGTTGCCTTTTGCCAGACTCCTGAAGTGCGCCCAAGTCTTAACATAATATTCTAGGATATTCTGGATTTTTCTAGATTGTCCACATAGGAGGCTGAAATTGGGCAGAGTCCGGACTTTTTCCTCCTTGGTACCTTGTAGCAGGTGGTCTGAAGGGGTTGGGGGACAGGTGTGTGGGTCTTCACCTATAACCCAAGTGCCTGTAGGCTGCTTCTAGGTGAATTCCTCTCTCCCTTGGGCCAGTTTTCTGGTGTGTTGGGCATCCGATGACAGTCCTGGTGGCGATGCTCTGGGCACGGGCAGGCCCTGGACGGATGGAAAGGATCATTGACAGTCTGAGGGCATGTGGAACTTCCCTCACCCTGAACCCAGCTCCCATCTCTGCTCCTAAAGCGTCTTGGCCTTGACCCGAGAGTGATCCCAGTGCCAGGAACAGGACCTCTGGGGGTCCGGCTGGAACCCCCCTCCAACTCTCCATCACCCCAGGGAAGCAGACGTGAGTGTGCTGGGGGCCAGCACTGGGCTCTGGTGGCTAAGGCAGGAGATGAGGTCTAGGCAGAGCACTCCCTTGGGCTTCCCTGACAGATTGGCTGTGGTCTGCACCCCAGGGCCCCACTTACCCCCTCATTCCGTGCCCCGCCTCCTGGCCCGGATCTACAGCAGATTGGCGCGGTCTCGGCCCCACACCCACAGCTCAGGGTCGTAGGCCTGGATCTGCGAAGACAGATGGGGCCCATGTTGCTGACTCGCTCGGCCTCTCCAGCCTGCGGACAGCCCCCTCCATGCCCCCCAGCAGCCCTACCTGTTCGCACTCCTCCCGGGTCACCCAGGCTCTCCAGCTCATGGAGCGCAGCAGTTGGAGACGGAGCCGGTAGAACAGGGGCCGCTGCAGGCGGCTGTGGCCATACAGGAAGGCGAAGATGTTCTGCTTGGGTGCCTGGTAGTCCTCCTCCATATCGTTGGCCAGGTAGCTGTGGACAGCACACCGCCTGTGTTCACACCTACCTCCTTCCTTCAGGGAACTGCGGCGGAGGGCCCCCAGGGATTGATGGAGGCTGTGTTGGGGCTCTCTGGGATCAGTACTCACAGTGCCAGAAAGAAGTGAATGCGTCGGATCTGCCAGCTGAAGAGGCCAGAGCGGCTGAAGTAGGCGATGACCATGGCCAGCAGGTACTGGGGAGACACGGGGATAGGTCACCAGGGCTGGGCGGAGGGGAAGGAGATCCAAGAACTCGGGAAGCAGGACGAAGGGGAGGACTTTGTGGGTGTTTGCTGAATCAAGAGGAGAGGGACCCCACAGACACGACCCAGAGAGACTGGGGTGCCTGTGCCCCAGGAGTGGGCAGCGAAGAGCTGCATCAGTGACCGCACCGCCCCTTTCCAGTGGCCCCCAAGTTTTACACTCACCCCCCCCCCGAAAGAGCAAAAAGAGCAAAGGTACCCAGGCAGGTTGAGCTTGGTGGGTCCCCGGGACAGTCGCTTAGTGACCCCCAGCAGGTACCTTATCAGAGACCAACAGGTGCCGGTCCCAGGCCAGGAATCTTTTGATCACAGGGTCCTCTGTGGGAAGGCGGGGTTGTGAACCTCAAAGTCACAGCCCGCCCCCAATATTCCCCACCGTTGGGCCGGCCACACTGGGCCCCGCACAGCCCCAGGTGGGAATAGGGGTGCGGGAGCCCCTTCCTTGGGTGACTCAGCCCAGGCAGCCCGGCACTGCAGCCCCTGTTCGGGCAGGGGCCACCTCTTCCCCACCATGGGACACTGCATCCCTAACGACCGCCTGTGTCCGGGTGGGAGACTCGGGCCCGAGGCTCCTACCCAGCAGCTTGCGGAAGACTTGGTGGTGCTCGGGGAGCACGGGGCTCTCCTGTCGCTGCCGCTTCCTGTGCAGCCCACATGGCTGCTCCTCGTCCTCCTGCTGTTCCTCGTCCTCCGACTCATCCCTCTTCCTCCGAACAGCACCCTGAGGCCGGGGGCTGACGTGAAGCCCACTGTGCTGAGCCTGGGAGGCTGCGTCCCCCTTTTCTTCCTCTTCCTCCTCCACCTTCTCCAGCGCCTCTGGATCCTCCGACTCCTGCTCCTCCTCTACCTCTGGCGATGACCACATCCTCCTTTTCCGGCCTCGGGAAGGCACACCTGCAGCATGGCTCATCATCTCCAGTACTCCAGGGGTCTCCTCTTCCTCCTCCTCCTCCTCCTCTTCCTCCTCCTCCTCCTCTTCCAACTCCTCTTCATAGAGCAGTTGCTCCCTCTTCCTCTTGCGGCAACCAACAATGGCCCAGGGGCCTCCGTAGGACTCTGACGGAGAGGCCAGACCCAGTCCCAGCAAGTCCTCTGTGGGAAGACGGGGTTGTGAACCTCAAAATCACAGCCCGCCCCCAATATTCCCCACCGTCGGGATGGCAACACTGGGCCCCTCACAGCCCCAGGTGGGAGTAGGGGTGCAGTAGCCCCTTCCTTGGGTGGCTCAGCCAAGGCAGCCCGGCAGTGCAGCCCCTGTCTGGGCAGGGGCCACCTCTTCCCCACCACGGGACACTGCATCCCTAACGACCTCCTGTGTCCAGGTGGGAGACTCGGGCCCGGGGCTCCTACCCAGCAGCTTGCGGAAGACTTGGTGGTGCTCGGGGAGCACGGGGCTCTCCTGTCGCTGCCGCTTCCTGTGCAGCCCACATGGCTGCTCCTCGTCCTCCTGCTGTTCCTCGTCCTCCGACTCATCCCTCTTCCTCAGAACAGCACTCTGAGGCCGCGGGCTGGCCTGAAGCCCATTGTGCTGAGCCTGGGAGGCTGCGTCCCCCTTTTCTTCCTCTTCCTCCTCCACCTTCTCCAGCGACTCTGGATCCTCCGGCTCCTGCTCCGACTCTGACGGAGAGGCCAGAGTGAGTCCCAGCAATTCCTCACCTGCCCATGGACTCCCAGGCCCCCAAGCTTCTCTTTCTCCATCTCCTCCCACACATCTTATCATGGTTCACACCCCTGTGACCTTCAGTCTCTTCCTCAGGGTAGAATTTCTCCCTGGGGACACAGAGGGGCACCTCCATTTCCCTATTTCCCCCATCCCGGCTCCCCTTCCTTGTCCTGGCTGTCAGTCCATACCCCAATAGCCTGTTCTGTGCCGCTCCTTCCGACCTCTCAGTGTCTCCCCAACACTCCTGTCTGCGCAGCTCCCAGTCCCGCTGGCCCCAACACCTACCTGAAGGTCCCGGCATCATTTCCTCCGGCGCCACCTCCAGGGGGTATCCCGAGGTGCTGGACTCAGGGCTCTGGGGCTCAGAACCAGGACTCTGCCTACGGCTGGCCATCCCAGGTCCACTGTCTCCCCCGATAGCTCAGGTTCTCCCTCAATAACAGCAGTGCCTGCCGTCGAGGAGCTGAGCAGACGAGGCTTTGGGCTCTCAAGCCAAAGGCTACTGTTGCCTACTTGAGCTTCAGGTTCTGGAGGTCTGGGATCTTCCAATCAGCACAGCCGGAAGCTCTGATGTCATCAGAACCCCCCTGCACCCCCACCAGCAACGAGTTTGAAAGAAAACCCTCAACTGCCAGGGGGCTTCTCCAGAAGTCAGGGGGCAGTACATAGGTGGCCCTGGCCCCGGGCCAGTCCCCAAACCAGTCTGCAGGATTACATCCCTGTTTTCCACACTGTGTGCCACACTTCTCTCCTGGGGACATTGATGAGAGGGGCCTGGGAGGAGGTTATAGGAGTTTGGAGTCAGTTGAACGACAGAAACCCCCAAGAACCCACCCGGGGAAGACAGGCTTGGCCCTGTTGGTGCTTTTAAAGGTGCGTGCTGCTGGGGTTGAGCCATAGGCTGACCCGGCTTGAGCCCCAGTATCCCATTTAGTACCCCTAGGACTAATTCCTGAGTGCAGAGCCAGAAATACATGTGTGTGTATGTGTGTGTGTGTGTGTGTGTGTGTGTGTGTGTCTTTATGCCTGTCTCAGGTCTGGGGTCTGTCCAGTCCCCGTCTCATGATACCATCTCATACAGAAGACCGTATTTTACTCCCAAAGAAATGTTTGTCTTGGAGCTGGAGCTGTGATACCGCTCATAGGGTGTTTGCCTTGCACACAATCAGGGTTTGATCACTGGCACCCCATAAGTCCTCTGAGCACTGCCAGAAGTGATTCCTAAGTAGAGAACCAGAAGTACACCCTGAAAAACGCTGGGTGTGATCCTTGTTTCTCGTCTTTTGGCCGTGCTGGGGATCAAACCCAGGAGTTTCACACGCGCTAAATAACTTGGCAGTGTACTAGCACAGTTACTTATAATACTAATTTTTTAATTTTATACACCTCTACAAAAAGGATTTTGAAATTTTTTTTCGTTTTTGTCACACTTAGTGGTGCTCAGGACTTATTCCTGACTGCACTCAGGGATGCTCCTGGCAGGGCTTGGGGTACCATATGGGATGCAGGGTTCTAGGGATCCAACCTGGGTCAGTTTTGTGCAAGGAAGGTATCCTACCCACTACTGTACTATTTATCTGACTCTTCAAATGATAGTTTCTGGGGCTGGAGAGGTAGTGCAGTGGGTAAGGTTCCTGCCATACTGGTGGCCAATCCGAGTTTGATCCCTGGCATCCTGTATGCTCCCCAGAACACCACCAGGTATAATTTCTAAATGAAGAGCCAGGAATAGCATTGCTAGTATGGCCCCCAAAGAAACAAACAACAACAAAACTGAATAAAAACAAATACAAACAAAGAGCAAAGGGCTGTGTACTGACTGGGCCTCCGCCTGTGGGTGCTGGGATGGTGCTGCACACGATTCCAAAGACAGCTGCCGACTCATGAGAATTGGCAGAATTTCACGATTAGTTCTCCACGATTCTCAAATCGGCCCTATGCTTGTGATTGGGGGCGAGGAGATGGGACACTGCCTCCGTGTATGTGTGTGTGACACAGATAAGAGACGTCCACTCTAGGTGGCATTTCTGCAGTGGGCCTGGTGTGTGTATGTCCGGTTTTGAAATGTAGACTAGGATTCTGCCCAATTGTGTTCTGGACTAGAACCCACAGCCCTTGTACTGCAGCTCCCACCAAAACACTGGTGCAATGAATGTGTGTGTGTGTACGTGTGTACCAGTGTACTGAGTTCTTCATGTGCATCCTAGACCCCTCTCCGCCCTGCCCTGCAGGATTGGGACAGCTGCCTGCCAGGCTCTCATTTCTCCTTCACATGTTAGGTGGCTTTTTTCGCCCGTCCATTCTTGTTTGGTGTTCAGGGCTTGCAACCCTTGGCTCTGCAAGCAAGGATCACTCCTGTGGCACTCAGGGGACGTTGTGGGGTGCCGGGGATGGAACCTGTGCCGAAGGCCAGCGCCTTCCCCTCGGTGGTCGTGCTCAGCCCCCTGGGTCAGGCTTTCCCGGTGCCTGCTGGGAAATGCAGTCCGGGCATGCGGCTCCCTGCACGGCCCCGTGGGCAGTTTCCGAGGCATGGGCTCACGCAAGAGCACTGCTGCCGCGCGACCCGCTTCTGTTCAGCGCCCGGTTGCCGTTGGCCCGCGCTGCGGCCTCTGGCTTCTCGTGCGCCCGACCAAGACACTAGCGCGGCCATCGGGTGCGAGCTGGAGCAGGCGCGGAGGCCCAGACACCATCACCCGCCCGAGCTAGCCCGATGCCTGTGGGGTAGGTCACGGTTTGCAACCCCGAGGTCGCGCCCGGCATGGGGCAGTGCAGCGAGGCCTCCCCGTGGGCTGGTTTCACCGTCCCTCCGGCTCCGTGTCTCCGCAGAGGCGTGTCCAGCAGCACCTTTGTTCCGTGCCCCGGGACCCCGTGGCACGGAGTGTCCGGGCTCCGTGTCGGGAACGGAGGGGCAGTGGGTGCACCCGCTGGTCCGCGTCTGGGCCCCCCTGAGGTCCCTTCGCTGTATCGCTGGTTGCTGAGCCAGGACGTTTGTTCAGTGGACCCAGCCGGGTGCCTTAAGCCAAGTCATTTATAAATATATTTATATTTATTTAGATTTATAAGGCCTTCCCGTTGATCATCGATTTGCTCGAGCGGGCCCAGTAACGTCTCCATTGGAGACTTTGTTCTTACTGTGTCTGGCATATCAAATACGTCACGGGGAGATTGCCAGGCTCTGCCGTGCTGGCGAGATACTCTTGGTAGCTTTCCGGGCTCTCTGAGAGGGGCGGAGGAATCGAACTCGGGTGGCCATGTTGGCTGCGTGTAAGGCAAACGCCCTACCGCTGTGCTATTTGAAAACAGTCCAAAAATTTTGCTGTATAGAAAAATTATCCTAATGTACAGTGTGTTTACTATACATCAGGATATGAACTGTGTCTCAGAGTTGTAGCATCTGGAGTGATTCTACTTTTTAAAGATGAATATTATGCCTTGGGGTCCAGGTGTTGATTTAGTAGAAAAGGTGCTATCCTTGAACTTGGCTGTCCCGGGTTCAATATCTTAGCACCCCAAATCGGATCCTGACCCTTGCGAGAAATGATCCCTGAGCTCTAGGCCAGGAGTCAGCCATAAACATAGGAGGGCGTGTCCCCCAAATACAGCAACAACAAAAGACAACTAAGGAAGAAAACAAAACCAAAACTAAATTCATGTGCAAAGACATATTTTACAGTGAAAGAATTAAAGGATTGAAATCCTTTTTTAAGGCCCTTGAATCACATTTTGGGACTTACTTTATGCTGTAGAAGTCTGTAGGATAACACTGTTTAGTCCTTCCTCAGGTAGCTTAGGTTTATAGGGTCACACCCATCCCAGTGCTCCTGAGTCACCCCCATACTTTTGTTTATTTGTAACTACTACTCTATGCTCTCTTCCCCAAACAGTTAATCAGTTTATTCCCTAATATCAGTTTCTATTAATTTGTAAGAACAGATCTTTCTGGGACACGAAACTCTTTATTACTTTAAAACAATGCCCTTTTGTATTGACACAAGAAGACGATATTATGCTTTTTTAACTTGGGATTTAATTGGCTTCAAATAGTATTCATTCCCGGGCATCTGCTTTCTCAACTTATGCCTCAGTTGCCCTCAGTTCCTAGTGCCCCCAAAAGTACAGTCTCAACGAGGGACGGGATGGAACCAGGGCAAGTGGTAAGCTGTTTGCCACCCTGGCATTGCGATGGGCCTGGCCAAAATGCCACAAATGTTGTCATGATCCAAAAGTAAGGACGAGACTAGGACCCTGCTAGTGATAGGAAAGAGCAATCTGGCCTGAGCACTGTAGTCTGAGATCGAGATGACCCCAGGAGAGCAATTCTATAAGTTTAATGCATCTCTTACTGGGTCCATACAAAATGATTAATATTATGAATGCTTATATGTTTGTTGGTCAAGGAGAGCAGAAACACACCCATGGGATTCCACCCTTGGGTGGGTGGTCCTCCTGAAATAGAATCTGTCCTAGAAGCAGCATCCCCTGAGGGGAGGAACTTTAACCCTATTGATTGGGACCACCTATGTGTAAGCCCAGCCCCTCATGGTTTGGGGATTTAACTAGACTGTAAAAATGGGTGGGGGTGGGGGTTGGAAATGATCAGGATCAAAATCCAAGTCAGAGCCAGAAGGAGAAAGAGGTTCCAGATCGACTCGGGAGAGAAGGAGGGAGAAGAGAGAGGGGGAGAAAGAGAGAGAGAGAGAGCGATAGAGAGAGAGCAATAGAGCGAGAGAGAGAGAGAGAGAAGTGAACAGGGATGAGAATGGAATAAACGGCATCTAATCAGTAAACTGGCTTGGAACTCCGATTCCTCCGCCATCTGTCCAAGGGCCCAGGCCACCCCAACTGGGGTGGGGCGGCCCGAGACCCAGAACCTGGGTGGCCAGGGGAAGAGTTGTTAGGGTCATCCCTTGGCCACCCTCTAAGTTTGTTTTTTTTTTTATAGAAGTCCATGATTTATCCTGAATACTTATTTTTTCTCTGCTTTCACATACGGTTTGTTTATGTGTATTTGTTTATATATGTGTGTTTGGTTTTGGGACAATAATCAACAGTGTTCAGGGATTATTCCTAGCTCTGGGATGAGAGATTAGTTCTGGTGGGGTTTTGGGAGCATATGAGATGCCAGACACACATAAAACCTGGGTTGTCTGCTTGCAAGGCAAGTACCCTACTTGCTGTTCTCTGGCCCTTTCTAAATAAATCAGTTCCAGCACACCAGGAGTGAGCCCTAGCTCCTATTTACCCCCAATCACCCTTACAAATCAAGTATATTCCTTCAAGCATCTTACTTTATTAGCACAACTCAAAACAACAGTGGGGCTAGCCTGCTAAGGGAGAGATTAAATGAGGAGGGTGCTTTACTCCTTGATTTTAAAAAACACGTATTCCTACATGTTATTTTTTTCCTTTTTGAGCCACACCTGGCAATGCTCTGGGTTTCCTCCTGGCTCTCCACTCAGAAATTACTCCTAAGGTTGCTCAGGTGACCATATGGGGTGCCAACAATTGAGCCTGGGTTGGCCATGTGCAAGAAAAATGCCTTACCTGCTGTACTATCACTATGGTCCCTGAAGGAGAGTCTTTTGACTTGGAAAAAGGAAAAAAATAGAGCAAGAGATAGTAAAGCGGGTAGGAAGTTACTTACACACTGTGAACCCGGATCAAACCCTGGCATCCCTTAGGGTCCACTAAGTCAGCCCGCAGAAATTCCTGAGTGCACAGCTAGGAGGAACGCTGAACATTTTCAATGTGGTGCAGAAATGAAAATAAGATAATAAAATTGAGTTTCGCTTTGAAACCCCACCAACCTGCCAGGTGGCCAAACCCAAAATGACAACCAATGAAAGGACAGGCGACAACTAAATCTCATGTTTTAGCGGTGGGGCCCTGCCCATCAGAGCTTGGAGCCCTAACCTTGTGATGTCCAGGTCAAAGGAACAGGGACCAGCATGTCCTTGTTGGGAGGGTCAGGATCTCCAAACCTTCCATACTCGGCAGGACCTACAAACCCAAGGACTTAAATACTTCAAAAAGAAAGAAAGAAAGAAAGAAAGAAAACTACATTTACTCACAGCACTCACCCTAATAGCCTAGGACACCTAATCAGGGAGAGATGAGAAAGAGAAGTCTGGGGGACTTTGCAACTTGATGTGAGAGAGCAGAATTTCCTGATGTACAAAAACACCAACACTGGAATTGGACAGACACTAAATGGGTAGGGTGCTTGCCTTGCTTCCACAGATCCTTGGCATCCCTTATGGCGCCCTCAGAGCAACACCAGGAATAACACCAGAGCCAGAGCCAGGAATAAGCCCTGATTATCTAAAGGCACAGATGCCCTCCTAATCCCCTCCCCCACCACGAAAACACAAAAAAATAGCCCCCAAGGAAAATTTTCATTTGCAAACCAAACAGCCTGTGACGACCACTCACAGAGTGAATTAGTGGGAAGGCATCAGCAGAATCTGAACTTCTGAAATGCCACAGATCTGTGGTTATCCAAGAGTTATGATCTAGCTTTTAGTTTAAGAGTGTAATATGCGGCCCCAGAAATTACCAGGGATAGTATAGCCCTGATCTTGCACAGAGCCAAGAGGAAGACCTGTGCATCTCCCTTGTGGCACAGAAATAAATATGAAAAGAAACAAAGGAGCAGAATTGTGTAACAGGACAACAGGTTGGAGATAGCGAGTAGGGCTGGTGATACCCGCCAACCCTAGGGTCCCCTAAGCACTGCGTGGTACAATGCTGGAGTGCAGAGTTAAGAGTATAATCACCAGAATCACTGGGTTTAGCACTCCAAAGGAAACAAAATACCCAGATACAGGCCCACGAACCCCAGCAACCCATATGGTCCCTGAGATCTGTCAGGAGTGATTCCTTGAGCACTGAGGTACAAGTGTTCTTTGAGCTGAGTGTGGTCCAAAAACCAAATACAACAAAACTGACACATCATCTCAAACAGCAGAGAGCCTGATACTACGACCTGGACGCACATCACAGGATCCTTCCTGAAACGACTCAGAGACTTTTGGCCCAGGATGCGTGAGCATTCCTGTCACTACATCACCTCATATTGTTACTCTCCTCCTACCTGGGGATGGTGTGACATTTGGCATGTCACCATCTTCTCCCGCCTCTGTTTTTCCCGAGGTCCAGATACCTGAAGGACAAGTCAGAGCTATGAGCACTGGAGAGGAACAAAAGCCCCCAGCTCTGACCAGTCACACTCTTGGGCACTGGCTGATAGACCCGCCCTGGGGACAATGCCTGATGCTTCCGTCTCCCCAAGAGAAGCAAAATGGGTTGGCATCTGTGCTGCCGTTCCAAACAGAAGGTATGGGCTTGGCTAGAAGAGAGAAGTCAGCCCAGCCTTGGACTGGGGACTCCTCCCTGGGTCCCTGAGAAGGTTCACATAGGCCCAGCCATGGGGTGACTCCAAGGCCAGGAGCTCACAGGCATCAGCACCACCTGCAGGCTGGCAGGAGGGCTGCCCTCGGCAACCATAGCCCAGAATGTGG
The DNA here is from genome assembly GCF_029834395.1 of Sorex fumeus. Taxonomy (NCBI): domain Eukaryota; kingdom Metazoa; phylum Chordata; class Mammalia; order Eulipotyphla; family Soricidae; genus Sorex; species Sorex fumeus. The sequence continues at coordinate 12,151,806 of NW_026606098.1, forward strand.
CTCTATCACTGGGGCAGGACACACAATGAAAAACAAACCTGAGAAGGAAACTCTTGCTCTTCTGGTCGTCCTGATTTCCGTTGTTCCTGACACTTTCCGAACGACCTTCGCTCTCAAACCTTCCACCTCACTTGTCAGCCCACCTGCCCGGGACCGACGCCCCCTCCTCACGCGCCTCCCAAATAAAAAACTCCCTCCCCTCCATGCGATCCGCTAAAATAGAAATGAGTAGACAGAAACCTCTCGAAAAGGCGGCAGAAGATGGTGACATGCCATCTGTCACACCAACCCCAGGTAGGAGGGGAGTAACAATATAAGGTGATGCAGTGACAGGAGTGCTCAGGCTTCCTGGGCCAAATATGTCTGAGTTATTTCAGGAAGGATCCTGTGATGTGCCTCCTGGTGGGAGTGCCCATCTCTGCTGTTGGAGGTGATGTTTGTGTCAGTTTTGTTGAATTTGGCTTTTGGACCACACCCATCTCAAAGAGTACTTGTACCTCAGTGCTCAAGGATCCCTCCTGAGAGATCTCAGGGACCACCTGGGTTGCTGGGAGTCGTGGGTTTGTATCTGGGTATTTTGTTTTCTGTGATTCTGGGGATTATACTCTCGGCTCTGCACTCCGGCATTGTACCTGGTAGTGCTTAGGGAACCCTATGGGTTGGCGAGGATCACCACCCCTACTCGCTGTCTGCAACCTGCTGTCCTGTTACACAATCCTGCTGCTTTATTTCTTTTTAGAGTTACTTTTGTCTCACAGGGGAGATGCATAGGACTTCCTCTTGACTCTGTTCTCTGGATTCCTACATGGTGTGTATCACGGGCCCCCTGGGGTCTGCTGGAGTAATTTGCTCCCTGGCAGCTACAGTGACTCAAGTCCAAGGACATGCTTATTACTCCTAATTTTGTCCTTCACGCTCAGAAGAGAGTCGCCTGCTCTGTCACACATTCTGCTTTCAGTCGCCACTCTGTTGGCAGTTGTGGGCATATGCTGGTCTAGGAGAGCCAGAGAAATGGATCTCTGGGTCGGGCACAGCTGTTGGGTTCAAGACACTTTTGCCGCTTCGAGAGCCACTTGGAATGGCCCTGAACTGTGATGAGAGTCCTTCAGGCGTATATGTGCATATGTAGATGTCTGGACATTGAGTGACCCTTTCTCCCTAGAACGTGGGATATGGGGTGCAGGGGGCATACGTTTAGTGTTTTAGGCTGAAAGCAGGGTCACCCATTTGGGTTCCAGTGGCTCCGTTCACAGTTGTTACTCTGCAGTGCTCATAGGAGCAGTGATTGGGATGCTTTATTCCTCCGACTGCTGCATCTGGCCTCAAGTTCAAATTCTTTGTTTTACATAGATTTGGCTTTGGAAATAACCCTTGCAAATACTCAGATTATCCCTGGCTGTGTATTCAGTTATTCATGCTATAGTCTGGGACCATGTGTGCTACTGGGGATCAAACCCGGATGTGTGTGCAGAGTCAGTGTCCTTTTGCTGTAATGTCTCTCCCACCACAGTTCATTTATTTCTTTGGGTCTCACCCCATCCGGCACTGCTCTGTTTTAGTCCATGGGATCACTTCCAATGGTTCTTGGTTTATCAGATCTCAGAGATTGCCTGTGGACTGTGAGGGATCACAGCTGACGGCTTGAGGGACCCTATGGAATGTCAGAATCAAACCTTTATTGGTTGTGAGCAAGCCAAGTGCCCCACATGCTATGCTGTCTGTCTGGATCCTTTTTTGTTTACTTTTAAAAACAATTGTGGGCTTTGGCATTTTTGTTCATTTTTGCATTTACTGCAGTCAGGCATCACTTCAAGTGTGCTGATGATATACCATGTGCTGCTGGGTCTAGTGTGCCAGTAGAGTGGGTAGGGTGATTGTCTTGGAAGCAGTGGACATGGGTTCTATTCCTGGCATCCTGTGTGGTCCCTGAGCACCAGCAGAGGTGATTCCTGAGTAGAGAGTCAGGAGTAAGCCTGTGAGCATCCCCAAATGAGGATCCCAAAACAGACAAAAACAAAAGTACAAAATGTGATGCCATCAAACTCCTCTAGGCTGTGTGCATGATCGAGGCTATACTGTCTCTTGTATTTTCTTGGGACCCATATTACACTCTTAAACCAAAAGCTAGATCTTAGCTCTTGGATAACCACAGATCTGTGGCATTTCAGAAGTTCAGATTCTGTTTATGCCTTCCCTCTAATTTACTCTGTGCGGTAGGGCATTTGCCTTAAAAGTGGCCAACATGGCCGACCCGAGTTCTATTTCTCCACCCCTCTCGGAAAGCCCGGCAAGCTACCGAGAGTATCTCGCCAGCACGGCAGAGCCTGGCAAGCTCCCCGTGACATATTCGATATGCCAGACACAGTAACAACAAAGACTCTAATGGAGATGTTACTGGGCCTGCTCGCGCAAATCGATGAACAACGGGAGGGCCTTTACCTTTTATATAGACACACGAGGTTTTCTTGTCACCTTTTCCTTCTGACCAATCCATGCTCCGTCTCTCTAGGGTTCAGGGCATTCTGAGTTAAAGCCTACTGTGATCGCCTAGCTGGAAGGAGGAGCCCTGAGACCCGTGAGCAAAGGCATGCATGCAGGGGAGTGTCTAAGGACCCTACCTGTCTCAGGCCATGGGCAGGGTGTGGGTGCCCTAAGGCAGCAGAGCTCTTGGTCTCTAGACACTTTTTCCACTTCGAAAGCCAATTGGGATGGCCCTGAACCATGACGAGAGTCCTACAGGCACATATCTGCATGCATAGTCAGTGACTAGACATTGTGTGTCCCCTTCTCTTTTGAACATGGGCTGTGAGGTGCAGGGGGTGTATGTTTAGTGTATTGGGCTGAAAGCAGAGTCACTCATTTGGGTCCCACTTGTTCCATGCAGTTGTTACTCTGCAGTGCTTGTAGGAGCAGTGATTGGGATGCCCTGGGGTCAGGAGCAAGACCACCACCTTTAGAAACCTTGTAGTAGATCATACTCAGATTTTATCAGATGCAGCTGTCTTAGAGAGATGTTGGGTTCTGTCAACCAGGAGTGTACATGGAGACTGCTCCCAAGGGAACAGAATCTGAGCCCCTCTAGGGCTCTGTGTTCTATCCTTGCAGCCCAGGGAACAGAGTAGAAATAGACCCTGACTCTTGCTGCCCAGTGTGTTGGCTCAGGACTTGGTGACCTTCCCGGATGTGACCGTGAGCATCACCCCACAGGAGTGGATGTGCCTCTCAATGGAAGGGCTACAGGCACATGATTCTGTAGACCTACCAGGACCTGTCAACCGTTGGTGAGAGCAGTGTGGGGCCGACCGTGTCTGGAGAGAACCACGTGGGCTCCCTGTCCCAGGCTATGGCTGTGTATCCAACAGTAGCTGGGACTGTGATGGGCCAGGATGTTGGACAATTGTGCAGTAGCTGTTCCTCTAGTTCCTTCCCTGGTTTTGTTTTTGGTGCTCACCTTTGACGTTTGGGGATTACTCTCAGTTTTGTGCATAGGAATCACTCTCTGTGGGATTGCAGGAGTCTCTGGAGCATTAGGGGTCTACCCAGGTTGGCCCCAGGCATGGCAAGCTCCCTTTGTGCTGTACTGTCGTTCAGGTCCCTCTAATTAGTTTGTGTCATTCCTGAGTTCGCTTCTCAGTTTAATTCTTATGCTACATATTACTTCTGTGTATTTGTTTTGGTTTTGATTTTGGGTTTATTTGGGGGCACAACGGCAATGCTCCTAATTGTGCTGATGGATCACTCCTGGGATTGCTCGGGGCCTATGGTGTGCTGAGTATTGGACCCATTTGCCAGCTTAAAAGGTTGCCGCCTTACCCCTCCTAATGTTGCATTTGTCCGTCAAGTTCAAATTCTTTGTTTTGCATTGATTTGGCTTTGGGGTTTCACCTTCCGGTTCTCAGATTATTCCTGGCTGTGTATTAAGTTACTCATGCTGTAATCTGGGACCATGTGTGCTGCTGGGGATCGAACCTGTATGTGTGTGCACCGTTTGTGTCCTAACGCTGTGATGTCTCTCCTACCACTGTTCATTTATTTCTTAGGGTCTCACCTCATCAGACACCGCTCTATTTGAGTGCACGGGATCAATGTTTCTTGGTTCATCAAATGTCAGGGTTTTCCTCTGGACTATGCAGTGATGGATCACAGCTGACTGCTGAGGGACCCAATGGAATATTGGAATCAAACCTCTGTTGGGTGTGAGCAAGGCCAGTGCCCCACATGCTGTGCTGTCTGTCTGGATCCTTTTCTGTTTACTTTTATAAACAATTAGAGGCTTTGGCCAACTTTGTCCATTTTTGGATTTGTTAAGCTTTTGGGTTTACTGCACTCAGGCATCACTTCAAGTGTGCTGATAACATACCAGGTGGTGCTGGGACTAGAGTGCCAGTTCAGTGGGTATGGTGATTGTCTTGCAAACAGTGGACATGGGTTCTATTCTTGGCATTCTATGTGGTCCTTGAGCACCAGCAGAGGTGAATCCTGAGTACACAGTCAGGAAGAAGCCTTGAACATCCCCAGGTGAGCATCCCAAACCAGACAAAAACAAAAGTACAAATTGTGATACGATCAAACTCCTCTTGGCTGTGTGCAAGATCAGAAATATACTATTGCTGGTATTTTCTGAGGCCCCATATTACACTCTTAAACTAAAAGCTAGATCTTAGCTCTTCGATAACCACAAATATGTGGCATTTCAGAAGTGCAGATTCTGTTCATGCCTTCCCACTAATTTACTCTGTTTTTTTGTAGAGACACGCGGGGCTTACTTGGCACCTTTTCCTTCTGACCAATCCATGCTCCGTCTCTGTAGGGTTCAAGGCATTCTGAGTTGAAGCCTCCAGTCATCTCCTGGCTTGAAGGAGGAGCCCTGAGGCCAGTGATTAAAGGCGTGGAAGCAGGTGAGTGTCTGAGGACCCTACCTGTCTACCTGGGTAGTGTGTGGGTGTCCTAATACATATGAAACACGCTGGTGACTGTGGGGGCCTCGGGCTCCTGGATCTAGGTGTCTTTGCAGCACTCACACTGCCCTTCACACCTCTGGACTCTCCATCTTGGAATGATCCTGTGTTTTACTTTCTTGGTTTGACATTATTTTTCTGCATTTGCCAGTCCATGACATTCACGCTCCTTGGTCCCCGAGCATCACTGAGATTGTTCAAAAAACAAAACCCAAAAAGCTTTTGTAGAATTTCCAAGCTTCTCACAGTGATCCCCCCAAGGGATTTCCTTTTGTTCTGGGATGCTTTGGGGTATGACAACTGTAGAGTTGTCCTCCACCTACACTGCCTCATTCAAGGATGTTCAATTGGACGTATTGTGTTTGGTTTCAGAACTCACAACAGGGCTTCAAGATTTGACCTTTCAGCAATTTGTTTTAGGGACACAGTTACTGAGTATGAGTGAGCTGGTAAGATTTGCAAATTTGAAATCAATATTATTGTTTTTTTTTCCTTTTTGGTTCACGCCTGGCAATGCACAGGGGTTTCTCCTGGATCTGCACTCGGGGGTTACTCCTGGCGGTGCTCAGGGGACAATATGGGATGCTGGGAATCGAACCCGGGTTGGCCGCGTGCAAGGCAAATGCCCTATCCGCTGTGCTATCTCTCCAGCCCCCTGAAATCAATAGTATTGTTCCAATGAAGAAGTTCAGTGGAACAGCATATTATTTTTAAGGTGCAGGCTGGCCATGGCCAGTAAGAAATCCAGATTCCAATTCTTTGGGCTAGAGGACCTTTAGTATGTATTCAAAAAATAAATACGAATTCCACGGCACCTCTCGCCACCTGTGTTCACTGGTCACACACTGCTTTCTCCACCCTGAATGGCCACTGGCCATGGGTTCACAAAGGAGAAAACAAGGGCCTGGCTGGTTGGTATCAGTTACAGTTTATCCCAATCCCTCTCCATTCACTTTTGATTTTCCACTCTTCTCTCTCTTTTCTCCTTTATACTCCTCTCCTGATTCTCCTGGATTCCTCCTGGATTCTTTGTTCCCTACTTTCCATGATACTCTTCTCCATTCTCTCTTATTCTCCCCTTGTATTCTCCTTCTAACATTCTCCTTGGTTCTTTCCCCTCGCCCACTCTTCCAGCCTCCTCCTCTTGATTCTTCCTCCCGTATTCTCCCCTGTTCTTCGCTCGGATTCCTCCCTGATCCCTCCTCCAACCTGCCCCCTGTCCACTGTTGCAACCTTAGTTATATCCCAAGTCTTAAGCCTTGGAAACATCATAACATTCATACTACATAACTCGATTCCCTAATAAGACTTTACAATGTCAAAACAGGCCACCCTTAAAGCCTGTTTTGTTTGTACCAGAGTTTTAGGTGTGCTTCAGAAGTACAGTCAGGAAGGAAATGATCCTGGTAGTGTGTGACAAGTTCATGTGATGTCAGTCAGTAAGGGAAAGTCTATGTGAGTGTCCAGATATTTGAATTTTACGCGTATGTTAACTTGTAGTTTCTGGATCTTCTGGTGAAAGCCAGGAATAATGTGTATAAATAAAAAGGCAAAAGAGATGCTGCTCGCTCAGAGCTGTCAAGGCTGTCCACTGCCCCATTGTTTGCTGACTCGGACTTGACTTAGGATCATACCTGTCTACCTGGGCAGTGTGTGGGTGTCCTAATACATATGAAACAAGCATTTTTTTTCTTTTCGGTCACACCCAGACATGCTTAGGTGTTACTCCCACCTCCCCAGGAATTACTCCTACCTTGGGGACCATAGGAGAAGGTGGGTTTGAACCCAGGCCAGACCTCGTACAAGGCAAAAACCATCCCTGCTGGACTATCTCTGTGGCTTGGCTTAGCGGCCCTGGGCTTTGGTTGATTATGGCACAGAAACAGACATACCATCTTTTTTAATTCATCCTGAATCATGTTCTGTCTGGGGAACCACAACCAGCTGAGCCCACTCCTAGCTCTAAGGAGTTTTGATATCTGTACCTCAGGATCCTTATGGGGTACCTTATAGAATCCAGGTCTGTCGTGTGTGACCAGCTCCTTCCCTCCTGTGTCATCTCTCCCTCCCATGTTTCACGTACTGATTAGCGTTGTGGAAGTATAAAGGATAAGTAATTTTTTGACTCATCTTAGCAAAATGGCACTGGCAAGGTTCTTTATTGGCGTGAAATGAAGAGTTATTTTAATTTTTAAACTTTTTTTCATCATTTTGGGTCACACCAAGACATGCTAAGAGATAACTCCTAGTGGTGCTCTGAGGCCCTGTTAAACCTTGTGGAAGACAAATATCCTACCTGCTGTCCTATCTCTTTGGCACCTATTGGAAACAGTTTAAATGAAATTTATTGTGCGTAGATAGACATTTGAAAGGATGGAAGGGACCCCTTGTATCAAAGGTCTGACAGTGTTGTGAATATAGGTTAGTTCTCCAAGCTCCCCACATCCCAGCACTTCCCAAGCACCCCACATTCCAGAAGGCTGCTCTGTTTACCTGTGATTACTTGCATGTTTGGTCACAGTCATGCATCCCACCCATCAGTTCAATAATATCAGAGAAAAAAAATAAGTATTATAATTGGAGTTAGCCAAGTCCAATTAATCTAGTTTTCACTAGAATGATGAATAGGATTCAGGTCTTTTGAAGGCCAAAAAATGCTTCATGGTGACCGGAATGCTTTGTTGCCCATTAATCTCCATGCTTAGTGTTGGAATATACTCTAGATTTTTATATGTATGTCCGTGTACATCATGATCACAACCATCCTGTTGTTCATCGATTGCCTCGAGCTAGCCCGAGGAACGTCTCCTTCGTCTTAACCCAGAAAATTTTTTTAAAAAGTGCCACATTCAAGGCTCTTTCAGGGTTAGGAGAATGAGACCCATCATTGTTACTGGTATTTGGCGTATTGGGTACACCACGGGGAGTTTGCTATACTCTGCCTTGTGGGCAGGTTACATTTGGTAGCCTGCCAGTTTGTCAAAAGTAAGAATGAGATAATAAATATAAGTAAATGTACATAAATATAAGTAAATTTTATATATGTGTAATTTATATGATATATTATATATTATGTATAACACACAAATACTCTATATATCTTTGTTGTTGGTGCACACCCGCTCTGCTGAGGGCTTACTCATGGATTATCACGTCTTTGGTGCTCAGGTGTATATTTGGAATTCTGAGGATTGAACCCAGATATACCATATGCAAGGCAAGCGTCCACCTGCTCTTGTTCCATACTCTGGCTTTGGAATTGTGTTTCTGAAACTGCCTTCTGTGGTTTTCCTAGTAGGCAAGTTTACACTGGTCGTGCGTTTTCAAGAGGTAGTGTGTTGGCTGGTTGGACAGTATTATTGGACCATGCGCTCTGATGTTCTAACCAGTCTTTTCTCTTTTCCAGTGTCTGTCCAGCTCTCTGAGCTTCTGCTAGGGCATTTCCATTCTGCATTTCCAGGGCTGGCTTTGGAGTCACTGCTTTTGCCCCATCTTGATTAATTCGCTGGGAATCGTAAGGTCAGGTGCTCTGAACCAACCTGCCTGATTTACCTTGAATTTACCCACATGTGCTTTTCCTGATGAACTGTGTGAGGGCATCGGTTCAATGTTTGACTGACCAGTACAGGATCAGGGGTCTTCTCTTTATCCCCAGCCTCCCAATGGTGAGCAACCACTCCAGCAGCTACCTCTCCAGTCCTTGATCAGTCCATCCCCCTTGCAGCATGGATTCACGTGGGTGGGCAAAAAGCGTCTCTCTGCATCTAGACCGTGGCCCTTTAAGTCTCCGGGCATAAGCACAAGTTATGTCATAGATGGGCCCTTCAGAAACCCTTTCTATTCTAGTTGTGGTTGCCCGTTGCCATTGGTCTCGTGGCTAGAGGAGGAATTGGAGCCCCTCCATGACGGCATGACAGAGGGGCTGTGAAGGCTGATTTTGTGACATGACAAGCGCTGCGTCCCTGGAGCTCCTCGCACCTCCATATATTCACATTGTGAGCAGTGGGGCACACCATCTTTCCGGTCGGTTTCACACTAGTTTTTTCCTCATTCCCCATACCCAGGCCGTTTCTGAGGTGCAGCAAAGACCATCGGGGGACCCAGAGACTTTGGGCGGTGCAGTGGGGGCTGTGCGGTGGTGCTGGGGTCACAGGTGTGAGTGAGTTACCTTGGCCAAGATCGCGTCCAACTCTGGAAAGGGTCAGAGGCGGAAAGGGTCAGAGGCTGGTTTCTGAAGCACTGCAGGACCTGTCGAGGGTGGGGCTTAGCCCTCCAGAACTTGTCAGCAAAGACGTCACTACACACTACCCGGGAGCCTTTGGCCCTGGCATCACTTATGTAGACCTTCAGATTCACTTCGAAGGGTAGTTCCCAGCCTCCCTACAGAGGAGACCAAGTTGTCCTCTGTCCTTTGATGGAGCGGGTCCACCATTGGCTTGGGACCTGCGGGTAGGTGGGGTTTACAAATGAAACTTTTTCATTATTATTGTTTTGGTTGGGCTGTGTACCATGTATGGAGATGCTCAGGGTTTACTTTTGGCCCTGCACTCAGGGATTCCTGCTGGTGGTAATTGAGGGCCAAATGGCATGCCGGGGATTGATATGGGTTGGCTGCATGCAAGGAAAGTTCCGTACCTGTTTTGCTGTCTCTAGCCCCAAATTTTCTGTTTTTTCCTAGATCAAGTATTTCTGCTTCCTAAGGACTAGCTGCAAAGCACCCCACACATGAAATCCCACCCTCACTAGACGACCGTCAGCTGTTGTGGTGAGTACTGGGGCTAAAGTTTTGGGGTTTTTATTTTGAAGAGAATAATTGGTTTCCAGGATGGGTGATGGTGTTGGGGAAGCTTTGCTGATGTGGAGGAAATAATTGACTTAGAAAGGGTCAGATCAATACTAGATCAAGTCGGGTGCTTGCCTTGCAAGCGGACAACCCAGGTTTGATCTACGTCTGCTATTCCATATTGTCTCTGAGACCCCCTAGGACTGAACCCTGATACCAGAGCTGCAATATTCCCTGAGCACTGACAGTTGTGGTCCAAAAGTGAAACACATGCACACAGACACACACACATGGACATAAACACACATATAGGATGTGAGGGCAATGAAAGAGTCATTTTATTCAGGAGAAAACACGGATTTCTGCAGCATACAAACAAGAAAAAAACAGGAAAAGGGGACTTAAGGATCCTCGTTAAATATTTCGCTCTAGAATATGTCTTTACATGAGTGTTGGATATTTACCTTAAGTGTTTTAGGCTTGATCAATGAATTGCGAATTTCCCCCCCCCCCCCGCCCCAAGAAGTGGTTTTATGAGCACTTCCGATCCCCTGAGTTTATATTTAACTCAAAAAGTCAAGTCTTCTGGTGATTCAGGACTTTATATAGTCATTTATTTGCATTTCTATTTCCCCTATAACCTATATAATCTATAATCTATCATTATAGAGCAATGTTCTTTAGTTCAAAATAACAAAAAAGTTAATGGTAAACTCTTAATTTTTGTGAGTTATTTGACTCTGAAATATATTTACTGCTGGGCATTCATCATAATTACTTGACTCAGGCTTCAGTTGCCATAGTTTCTAACTCCAGAAAGCTGGATCCTATCGAGAATCTCTGGATGGACCTGGGGCAAGAAGCAAAGCTACCCTGGTTTCAAGATGGGACGGCCTAGAAGTCATAAAGTACCATCTTTTTTCCAAGCCATCAGGACCAAATGACCTGACGCTGTGGGGTGAGGGAAGCGAAACTGGCCTGAGCACTCCATGTGGAATTTTTGATAAAATCCCAGCCAGCTTTTAACCTTAGCTCCTGAACCTGAGAGAAGTAAGTTTTGGAATGTTTATTTCTTACTGTGTATGTCGAAATAACTGCAAATATTACTAAAAAGTAAATTTTCTTCTTTATATGTGCAAGCAGGGAAATAGCAAAGCACACGGATGCTTGTGCGAATTCACCTTGAGAGAATTTCTCAGTATAGTCTTGGGTAGTCGGTCTCCTTGAGATTATTTCCCCAAAAGAAATGCCTCTGTTGAAATGCTTGACCTCTGTAAATGATAAATCAGAATACATTCAGTCCTGGACCTCAAACCCCCTCAGATGTTCTATAATTTTGCTAATCAGTTCTGAATTAAAGGTCCACAGTTCACTGTCCATTGGCCATTAATTGTTGTGTTCGCTATGTCTTTGTTTCTCTGGAGAGACAGTGTACCAGACGCAATGTACCATGGGACCTACCAACTCAATATTATTCATTATCCATGGTTTAAAAGGAGACTCACTCTAGAAATTCCAGATGTCAGACACACATTATATGGTTCATAGTAAACACCCTGGATATTTGGATAATTTTGTGCTACAACATTGTTTACATGTGTTGTTGTTCTTGTTTTTTGGCTTTTTGGGTCACACCTCACAATGCACAGGAGTTACTCGTGGCTTTGCAGTCAGGAACTACTGTTGGCATTGCTCAGGGTACCATATGGGATGCCGGAGGATCGAACCTGGTCAGCCACATGCAAGGCACATGCCTTAGCCACTGTGCTATTGCTCCAGCCCTTTCCATGGTTTACAGAGCTATTCCTGCACAACAGGAAAGAGTGCTGGATGAGACTCATGTGCTGATTTGGGGTTACAGTAAATCATGACCAGGATGTATCCAGGTCCAGTGGGTCACAGCTGGGATTGTATTAGAAGTCCCTCTAATACAGGGACTTCTGACGAGGTGGGGTGAGGGCTGGTTGTACTCCTCTCCAGTGCTCATGGCTCAGGCCTTTGCATGGAGCCGCCTGCAGATCTTCAAGAAAAACAAAAGCAGGAGATAGTGACATGACCTCTGCCACACACCATCCTCAGGTAGGAGAGTGAAAAATGACTCAAGTGCAGTGACAGGAAGCACAAGCTTCCCAGGCAGATAGTTTCTGATTGTTTCAGGAAGGAGAAGGGAATGTGACTCCTGGCCTGATTAAATGACTCTCTGTTTGAGGCCACTGTTTTGTTTATTTTGTTGATTTGAATGGGCCATATTAGTGGTGTTGAAGTATCACTGCTCTCGGGACTGGGGGACCATATGAGGTGCCAGGGGTCCAATGCTGATTAGAATTTTTTTGAAGGTGTTGAAGGGGAGGGCCCATACCCAGTGATTCTCAGGTTATTTCTGGCTCTGGACGCATCTGGACTTGGTCAGCCCATTGCAAGCTGATCATACCTGCTGTGTCATCACCCAGTCCTCCAAGATAGGATATTTATTACAGTTCAACGGTAGACACACATCATGTACTTTAGTCAACGGCCTGCATAGTAAGATGATTTTGCTGTAAAACATGCTGAGTGTGTGGTTTTCAAATATATTCCTGCACATCAGGAGCGAGTGCTTGATGAGGTTCATGCCAGTGTGCTGATTCAGGGTAGCTGTATTTGAGCACCAGATGAACAAGGGTCCTGCGGGATGTGCCGGAGCCTTGATTTTAGCTGCGCAGGGTCCAGGAATGACCCTGGTCCTCAGGAGAGAGCACCCAGTCGCATGTCCCTGTCCTGCCCTGCGGGAGAGAGAATGAAGTTTTGTCCATGCTGAGAGCCTGTGGCTACTCCCATGGCAAGGCCACTTTCAGGCGTTTGGTCACCTTGATATCGGCCTACACGGGGTGCTGATGCCCTGCAGAACTGGGCTCAGAGTCAGCTCCTGGATGAGGCTGTGGCGACCTTCCTATGGGGTCTAGTGAGGAGTCCTAGGGCTGAGTCAGACACTGAGCCCAGGGCTCCTCTCTCCACAGGCATCCCGGATCCCGAACTGCTTTTCCTAAGTAGGAGAGGAAGGAGCATCGGGCAGTGTTTTCCCCAGGTGGGGGCTGGTAGTTGTGTATCCAGGTCCAGTGCAGGGATTTGCAGTCAGAACCCTGGGGGCTGGGACCCTCTTTGGTGCTGACGGCTTTGACTTTTCCCCCAAGTCTTTGTAATGAGCCTCCTGCTAACAGATGCTGGAGACATGGTGACGCACCGTCTGCAGGTGTGGGAGAAGGACACGATGACATACTGTAGTGACAGGAGCACATTTTCAGAAGGGAGCCCTCAATGTGGCTGCTGACAGGGGTGCCCAACACTCTCCTGTTTGAGGCCACGTTTGTGTCTGTTTGTTCTGTTCTGTCTTTGGCGCCATGCCCAGAGGGTGCTCCATGAGTACCCCCAGCTCACTGCTCAAGGATGCCTGGGGCCGTCAGTGTCATTGGGGTCACTTTTCCTGCCCAGAGATAATTGGGGGCGGCTTCAATACAGGAACTACAGGCACTTTATGCCCTCACATAGCTCTGAGTCAGTCACTTGCTGACATTGTCTGTCTCCGTCTCATTCCTAGAACATGGAACAGGGAATGTGGGATATGGCATTGGGGGAGAGGGGGCGTCTGGTGTTTTTTACCAACCCAGTGTTGCTTTGTGTGGTTCTGTTGTGTTTCTGCTCAGGTTTTCCCCTCTGTAGTGCTCATTGGATTTATCCCTGGAATGGCTACATGCAAGTCCAGAACCTGCCTCGAACCTGTCCAGAACCTGCTGGGACTTTCTAGAATAATGTTGTTGTAGCAGATCTGGCTCCCTGTGAGGGATTCCTGGGATCGTTAGGCCACAAGATGGTTGGAAGCTGGTTCCTCCAGACTGGAATGGGGAGGACGAGAGGCTCTGAGCTCCTCGAGGGTGACGAGTATCTCATCCTAACACCCCATAGTATGCTGTACGATGGCCTCGCTCCTGTCCCTTGTGTATGTTGGCTCAGGACACAGTGACCTTCCTTGAGGTGGCTTTGAGCTTCACCCGGAGGAATGGATAGAGGTCATACTGCTAAGTGCGTGCCGTGTACAGGCAAGTCCCAACCTGTTCGAGTATCTCTGGAGTCCCTGGCTTTATTTCTTATGAGTTCAACTCATTTTTTTTTTTGCTCTGATTGTTTCATTTTGTGGCCCAGCTTGTGATGGTCATGGGTGACTCAGGAATCACTTCTGATTCAGTCCCTGGCTTACAGTATGGTCCTCAGGCACAGCCAGGAGTGTTTCCTCAGCTCAGAGCTAATAAAAAATCCTATACATTGCTGTGTGTGACCCAAAACAAATCAAATAAATTTACTTCTCTTTGTACACTTGAGTGTTTTGCTTCTTCTCTTGGTATTGTTTCAAGGTTACACTCGGCATTTTCATTACCTTTTATTTGTAATTTTTAAATTTTGGGCCAGAGTGATAGCATAGAGTTTAGGGCGTTTGCCTTGCATGCAGCCGACCTGGGTTCGATTCCTCTGCCCATCTGGGAAAGCCCGGCAAGCCACCAAGAGTATACCACCCGCATGTAAACCCCTGGCAATCTACCAGTGATGTAGTCAGTATGCCAAAAACAGTAATAAGAAGTCTTACAGTGGAGATGTTACTAGTGCCCGGTCGAGAAAATCGATGAACAATGGGAGGACAGTGCTACAGTGCTTTTAAATTGTGTTCCTTCAGGTTTTTGGCTTTTGGGTCACACTCAGTGGTGTTCAGGGGTTACTCCTGGCTCTGCACGTAGGAATTACTTCTGGCAGTGCTCGAGGACCATATTGAATGCTGGGATTCAAACCCCATTGGTTTGCCTGCAAGGCAAATGCCGTGTCCACTGTGCTGTCATTCAAGTCTCTAAGATCATTTCTTTCTTAGAGTTTTACAGCTCAGCCGCTGTTGTGCTCAGTGCTTGGGTCACTGCAAGTGATCTTGGGAGGCCAGGTGGTGTCCAGCATCAGGTCAGAGGTTCTGCGTGCTACGCATGTTCCCCAATCCTGTGCATTATTGCCCAGCCTGCATTGGATTCTATAAAGTTATTTTTTTAATTTGTTTTGGGCCAAACCAGCAGTACTCAGGGTTTCTTCCTGGGCTCTGCACTCCGGAATCATGCCTGGCTGATGGGGGGCATATGGGGTTGTCAGAGATCGAACCTGGATTGACCATGGGCAGGAAGAGAGCCCCACCCTGTGTACGGCCTGCAACCCTCCATCTTCCCTTTTGTTTTTACCTCAATGTAAACTTGTGGGGCTTGACATCCTTGCCCTTGGTTGAGAGCTTGGGTTTACTCCAAACTCTGCACTCAGAGTGAACTCAGGATCTCTAGTTGCTGGTATCCTCGACAAGGGTTCCAGCAGTCATTGATCACATGGGTAAAGGACAAAGTAGGCTCTCTTGTGGAAAGCTCACTGTGAAGGCCAATTTTGTGAGGACATGAGGCCTCCCGTGAGCGCCCCACGCGTCCCCATCTCAGTACTGTAAGTGGTAGGGCCGCGCCAGCTTGAGGGCCACTTTTCTGCTTGTTTTTCACTTGTTCCCCAATATCCAGGCAGTTCCTGAGGAGCAGCGGAGGCTTTAGGAGGACCCGGACTTTGTGGAGTATGGTGGGTGTTGTTCTGGGGTGCATGGGTCCTGGGGGTCCGTGTGATCCTGGTGGGGGACTCTGCAGCCACATTCACCGCCAGGTCCGAAATGGGCCCCAGCCGGTGGGAGCAGAGCTGATCGAGGGGGCTGCTGGCCTTGGGGTGAGGGACATATATATCAAAGCACTTTGAGCCTTGTCTATCGACGTTGCAACCCAGATTCCATCCTGTGAGCACCACGAAGACTGATTCCTAAGTGCAGTGGCAGGAATAACCGATTCGCCTAAGCTGTGTGGCCTCCAACCAAAAAATAGAAGGCAGATTTATTTTGAGAGGCAGGGGGGCAGCTCCCCAAGGACAAGGGATCTTGTTGCTTTCGGTCCTGTATTTCTCAGTTACCATGATGTCCAGGGACATCCTGAGAGTGTGGTCATGAGAGGTGGTTTGGGTTTACAAATGAAAATTTACTTTCTGGGCTAGTTTTTGTTGTTTTTTATTTGGGGGGGGCGAGTAGCCCATCCGTGCATCTGGGTCATCAGGGTTTACTCATGGCTCTGGCTCAGGTATTATTCCTGGCGGTGCTCTTGGCTCCATTCTGGATATCAAGGGTTGATCGTGGAAGCAAGGCAACACCCTACCCCTTTACTGTCTGTCAGATTCCAGTGTTGGGATTTTTGTACATCATGAAATTCTGTTCTCACATCAAGTTGCAAAGTCCCCCAGACTTCTCATCTCTCCCTGAGTAGGTGTCCCAGGATTTTACGGTGCGTTCTGTTGGTAAAGGTGTTTTTATTTATTTTTTTTTGAAGTATTTAAGGCCTTGGGTTTGTGGGTTCTGCTGAGGATGTTCGGATAGTCCAGCTCGGAAGTACCTGAGCCAGGTTCCTTGATTAGATCCCTGGAGGGTTCCCCTTGCCCACTGTGGATGATCCCTGAGCAGTCAGGCAAAAGTGCTGAGCACTACAGAATGTGCCCCCGAACAATGGATAAATCAACACCAAAAATTATGAGATCTGAATAGTAACGTCCAGTGATTTCTCAGCATTGTTTTTATTTTGGTGGTGAAGTTTAGGGATCAGGTGCGGGGCGCTTACTGGTGGGTGTTTGCCAGGAAATCTTTGTGACTTTCATTGCCCTAGTGAAAACAGAAAATCTTTGGCTCCATAGACCATGTGTTCACTCCATCCATCTGGTACCTGGTGACACCACCCCCCTCCACGTCCTACTATCTGATCCAAGACCTGAAATAGGGAAACAATTAGCCTTCCCTAGTTGAGAGCACCTGGTCAGGACTCTGTGGTGTCTGGCCCTTTAAAACTCTGACCGGAAGTGTAGGTGAGGTCACAGAGCCCCGCCTTTCCATGGGGTCTTTGTGGGCAGAGGAATCTCAACACTGTTTGTTGGCTTGTGAGGAACAGGGGTGGGGCTGGAAGGGGCCGCCCCGCCCAGGGCGTGGGGGCATTCCATAGGGACAGTTTTCTCCCGGGCCGGCCTAGAGTGGTCCATCTGGGAGCTCTGAGCCTCCACCGGCTCCCCAGCCCGGGATGCCGCCAGCGCCCGCATTTTCGAGAGGTTTGTCTGTCTACACATTTCTATTTTAGTGCATGAGGGGAGTGGGGTTTTTTATTTTGGAGGCGCGTGGGGGGGGGGGGCGGTGGTCCCGGGCAGGTGGGCTGATAAGTGTCGTGGAAGGTTTGAGTGCGAAAGTCTTTCGGAAAGGGTCAGGAAGAAAGGAAATAAGGACGAACAGAAGAGCAAGAGTTTCCTTCTCAGGTTTGCTTTTGATTGTGTGTCCTGGTCGCCCTGGCCCGGGAGGCCCCATGGGTTGGGGGCACGAGAACCTCGCCCTCCCCCACAACCCATCGCTCTGGCCCCCAACCGGAGAGGAACGTGTCGGAGCCCGAGGGAGCCCCAGCTTCCCCGCAAGTCTGAACACACTGCCTCATTCATTTCTTTCCACAAATTCGTAGTCATCTGTTGCGTTTCATTGCATAACTCAAACTGCAGATTCAGGTTTTGGCATTGCAGCCATTTGATTTGAGAGTGGAGTCACTGGGTGTGAGTCAGCTGGTAAAATTTGCACGTTGGGGACAGGTATTCTGCTTGCAGGGGATCAAGGATGTGATTTTAATGGTGGATGACAGGGCACTGCAGAGAGGAAATCTAGAGCCTAATGCTTGGCGTAGAGGCCCTTCCTGAGCTTCCCTGGGTGGTGAAATCACTGCTCAAAACCGAAAGAAATTTCTATTTTTTCCTTTGAATAAAATGTTTATTTCTATTTCTTCCATTTGATCGAAACTGGTAATTGTTTGAAAACAACTAGTTTGGGCTTTGTGGGGGGAGCGATAGATCAGTGGGTGTATACTTGGTTTTTATGCGACCGGCCCGGGTTTTATTCCTGGCGTCCCTTTTGGTCCCCTGAGGACCACCATGAGGAATTCCTCAGTGCAGAGACAGCAGTAACCCCTGTGCTTCACCAGGTGTGACCCAAAAAGCCAAAACTGAAAAAGAAAACCAGTTTGAGGGCACTAGTGTCAGCGCAGTGAGAAGGAGAAAGGTTTGCATCCATTTGCTCCCTTACAGACCCTCCAGGAGTGATCCCTGAGCACTGCCTGGTGTGTCTCTAAAGAAGACAAACTTCAAAATAAAAGGACCAAAAAAAGGATCGATCCTGAGGGCCATCCATTTTTGGTGAGATGTTTTCAATGGCCCCCGTGGCTCGTCGTGTCTGCAGGGATGCAGGGTTGCCTTCACTCCATGCATCAGGCGCTCCACACTGAGCTCCACACTGAGCTTGAACTGAACCCTGACTGGAATCTATTTTCTTTTCTCTTGGAATGGTGTGTCAGCTTTCTGCTATCACTGTCGCTGTCCTCCCATGGTTCATCGATTTGCTCGAGCTGGCCTAGTAAGGTCCCCCGTTGGAGACTTGGTTGTTATTGTGTGTGGCATGTCGAATACATCACGGGGAGCTTGCCAGGCTTTGCCGTGCGGGCGAGATACTCTCCGTAGCTTGCCGGGCTCTCCGAGAGGGGTGGAGGAATCGAACTCACATCCGCCATGTTGGCTGCGTGCAAGGCAAACGCCCTACCTCGGTGCTCTCTCTCTAACGCTTTCTGCAAAGGGAGATATTTCCACTCGTGTCTGTTTATTGAGTTTACAAAAAAATAAAACACCGAACATATGGGGCTTTCCTAGTGCATTATTTATGAGGGATAAGATCAGTAAAAATTGGCGGCCCCTGGTAGAAGGGGTACTCTGAAGGCCAGTTTTGTGGCAGGACACAAGCATCCTCCCGTTAGCATCCCAGAACTCTCAGTCTCCACATTGTTAGTAGCGGGACCATTCGGACCTGGGAGGTGCTTTCGTGCTTTCTTTCTCACTGAATTCCTGACATCCAGGCAGTTCCTGGGGTGCAGTAGTGGCTTCAGAGTGATGCGGAGCTTAGGGCGGTGCAGTGGGGTCTGTACACAGTACAGGGGTTGTGGGATTGAGTGTGCCCTTGTTGCATTTTGGCATGGGGCTGAGCACTGGGGCTACAGGCCTTGGGGTTGCGGAACCCACCCAAGGGCTAGGGGCTTGAGTGGCCAACACTCCCAACATGGGACTTGTCGGTACAAATCCTGAAGCCTTTAGCCTTGACGTAGATGCTATAGAATCTGCAGATTCATGTTCAGGGTCGGGGCTGCAGCCCCCTAAAGGCAAGAGACTCTGTTGCAGACCGTCCTATTCATTGGCGGTTGTGATGGGGAGGGGCCTTTTTGGAAGCGTGGTTCACGCAGGTGGGAGGTTTAGGCCAATGAAATTTTAATTTGGGGGTTTGTTTTAGTTGTTTTTTTATGTTTTGTGGGGGGAGTGAGAGAGGACATACCCTAAGATGCTCACTCCTGGCTCAGTGCTCAGGAATCATTCCTGGCGGTGCTCTGGGATCTGGGATGCTGAAGCTTGATTGGGGCGAGGAGGGCAAGCATCTTGCCTGCTTTACTGTCTGTCTAATTCCAACGCTGATGTTTTTTCCAGATGAGGAATTTAGACTCATCTTCAGTTATGAAAAATCCTCTATGCTTCATCTCTTCCTGACTGGGCGATCCCTGGATACTGGCTCTTGGGGTGAGTATAGCAGGTCAAGGATTTAATTTTTCTTGCTCTTGCAGGAAGATGTTCTTATTGTCGCATTGGGGGGGGGGGAACTTTGCTCAGGGGTCACTCCTGGCTTGCTGGCAAGAAATTTACTTTGAAAGGGCCAGAGGTATGGTGCAGCAAGTAGGGTGCTTGCCTTGCATGCAGCTAACACAGATTTGATCAGCTGCATCCCAGCAAACCTCAGACATTCCAGGACAGATCCCTGAATGCAGAGCTAGGAGTACTCCTGACACTGTTGGTTCTGGCTCAGACACACACACACGGAATATCTGAGAGCAGAGATAGAAGTGTGCTCCTGCAGCATACAAAGCTGGGAAACAGGGTTTTAAGGACCCACTGTTTGACTCTTGAACTATTTTATGCTACAATTTGTCAGGGTACGTGGATTTATTTCCCTCTATTTGGATAGAGTTTACTGTTTGTCACTGCTGTATTTTGGGGTCACACACTACAGTACTCAGGCCTTACTCCTGCTCTGACCTCAGGGATCACAGCTGTCGGGGTCCCTCGACAATCGGGTGCCTGGCTAGAGCACTTGGTCAGCCAATTGCAAGCTGCTCATACCTGCTGTGTCATCACACAGTCCTCCAAGATAGGATATTTATTATAGGTAAAAGGTAGGCACAGCCAGGAGTGTTTCCTCAGCCCAGAGGTAGTAAAAAGCCCTATAGGTTGCTGTGTGGGGACTATGTGGTGTCTGGCCCTTTAAAACCCTGACCGGAAGTGTAGGTGAGGTCACAGAGCCCCGCCTTTCCCTGGGGTCTTTGTGGGCGGAGCAATCTCCACCCTGTTTGTTGCCTGGTGAGGAGCGGGGGTGGGGCGGGAAGGGGGCGGCCAGGGCGTGGGGGCGTCCCATAGGGCCAGTTTCCTCGCTGGCCTGGCCGCTGAGTGGTCCATCTGGGAGCTCTGAGCCTCCGCCGCCTGCCCAGCCCGGGATGCCCCCAGCGCCCGCCTTTTCGAGAGGTTTGTCTCTCCCTTCCGTCTATCTTAGCGCATCGCATCCAGGGAGGTTTTTATTTAGGAGGCGCGTGGGGGGGGTGAGGGAATGGGGGGGGTCGGTGGTGCCTGGCAGGTGGGCTGACAAGTGAAGTGGAAGGTTCGGGAGCAAAAGTCGTTCGGAAAGGGTCGGGAACAACGGAAATCAGGACGACCAGAAGAGAGAGAGTTTTCTTTTCAGGTTTGTTTTTCATTGTGCGTCCTGGTAGCCCTGGCCCGGGCGGCCCCATGGGGTCGGGGGCACGAGACCCTCGCCCTCCCCTCCAACCCATCGCTCTGGCCCCCAACCGGAGAGGAACGTGTCGGAGCCCGAGGGAGCCCCAGCTTGCCCGCAAGTCTGAACACACTGCCTCATTCATTTCTTTCCACAAATTCTTAGTCATCTGTTGCGTTTCATTGCATAACTCAAACTGCAGATTCAGGTTTTGGCATTGCAGCCATTTGATTTGAGAGTGGAGTCACTGGGTGTGAGTCAGCTGGTAAAATTTGCACGTTGGGGACAGGTATTCTGCTTGCAGGGGATCAAGGATGTGATTTTAATGGTGGATGACAGGGCACTGCAGAGAGGAAATCTAGAGCCTAATGCTTGGCGTAGAGGCCCTTCCTGAGCTTCCCTGGGTGGTGAAATCACTGCTCAAAACCGAAAGAAATTTCTATTTTTTCCTTTGAATAAAATGTTTATTTCTATTTCTTCCATTTGATCGAAACTGGTAATTGTTTGAAAACAACTAGTTTGGGCTTTGTGGGGGGAGCGATAGATCAGTGGGTGTATACTTGGTTTTTATGCGACCGGCCCGGGTTTTATTCCTGGCGTCCCTTTTGGTCCCCTGAGGACCACCATGAGGAATTCCTCAGTGCAGAGACAGCAGTAACCCCTGTGCTTCACCAGGTGTGACCCAAAAAGCCAAAACTGAAAAAGAAAACCAGTTTGAGGGCACTAGTGTCAGCGCAGTGAGAAGGAGAAAGGTTTGCATCCATTTGCTCCCTTACAGACCCTCCAGGAGTGATCCCTGAGCACTGCCTGGTGTGTCTCTAAAGAAGACAAACTTCAAAATAAAAGGACCAAAAAAAGGATCGATCCTGAGGGCCATCCATTTTTGGTGAGATGTTTTCAATGGCCCCCGTGGCTCGTCGTGTCTGCAGGGATGCAGGGTTGCCTTCACTCCATGCATCAGGCGCTCCACACTGAGCTCCACACTGAGCTTGAACTGAACCCTGACTGGAATCTATTTTCTTTTCTCTTGGAATGGTGTGTCAGCTTTCTGCTATCACTGTCGCTGTCCTCCCATGGTTCATCGATTTGCTCGAGCTGGCCTAGTAAGGTCCCCCGTTGGAGACTTGGTTGTTATTGTGTGTGGCATGTCGAATACATCACGGGGAGCTTGCCAGGCTTTGCCGTGCGGGCGAGATACTCTCCGTAGCTTGCCGGGCTCTCCGAGAGGGGTGGAGGAATCGAACTCACATCCGCCATGTTGGCTGCGTGCAAGGCAAACGCCCTACCTCGGTGCTCTCTCTCTAACGCTTTCTGCAAAGGGAGATATTTCCACTCGTGTCTGTTTATTGAGTTTACAAAAAAATAAAACACCGAACATATGGGGCTTTCCTAGTGCATTATTTATGAGGGATAAGATCAGTAAAAATTGGCGGCCCCTGGTAGAAGGGGTACTCTGAAGGCCAGTTTTGTGGCAGGACACAAGCATCCTCCCGTTAGCATCCCAGAACTCTCAGTCTCCACATTGTTAGTAGCGGGACCATTCGGACCTGGGAGGTGCTTTCGTGCTTTCTTTCTCACTGAATTCCTGACATCCAGGCAGTTCCTGGGGTGCAGTAGTGGCTTCAGAGTGATGCGGAGCTTAGGGCGGTGCAGTGGGGTCTGTACACAGTACAGGGGTTGTGGGATTGAGTGTGCCCTTGTTGCATTTTGGCATGGGGCTGAGCACTGGGGCTACAGGCCTTGGGGTTGCGGAACCCACCCAAGGGCTAGGGGCTTGAGTGGCCAACACTCCCAACATGGAACTTGTCGGTACAAATCCTGAAGCCTTTAGCCTTGACGTAGATGCTATAGAATCTGCAGATTCATGTTCAGGGTCGGGGCTGCAGCCCCCTAAAGGCAAGAGACTCTGTTGCAGACCGTCCTATTCATTGGCGGTTGTGATGGGGAGGGGCCTTTTTGGAAGCGTGGTTCACGCAGGTGGGAGGTTTAGGCCAATGAAATTTTAATTTGGGGGTTTGTTTTAGTTGTTTTTTTATGTTTTGTGGGGGGAGTGAGAGAGGACATACCCTAAGATGCTCACTCCTGGCTCAGTGCTCAGGAATCATTCCTGGCGGTGCTCTGGGATCTGGGATGCTGAAGCTTGATTGGGGCGAGGAGGGCAAGCATCTTGCCTGCTTTACTGTCTGTCTAATTCCAACGCTGATGTTTTTTCCAGATGAGGAATTTAGACTCATCTTCAGTTATGAAAAATCCTCTATGCTTCATCTCTTCCTGACTGGGCGATCCCTGGATACTGGCTCTTGGGGTGAGTATAGCAGGTCAAGGATTTAATTTTTCTTGCTCTTGCAGGAAGATGTTCTTATTGTCGCATTGGGGGGGGGGGAACTTTGCTCAGGGGTCACTCCTGGCTTGCTGGCAAGAAATTTACTTTGAAAGGGCCAGAGGTATGGTGCAGCAAGTAGGGTGCTTGCCTTGCATGCAGCTAACACAGATTTGATCAGCTGCATCCCAGCAAACCTCAGACATTCCAGGACAGATCCCTGAATGCAGAGCTAGGAGTACTCCTGACACTGTTGGTTCTGGCTCAGACACACACACACGGAATATCTGAGAGCAGAGATAGAAGTGTGCTCCTGCAGCATACAAAGCTGGGAAACAGGGTTTTAAGGACCCACTGTTTGACTCTTGAACTATTTTATGCTACAATTTGTCAGGGTACGTGGATTTATTTCCCTCTATTTGGATAGAGTTTACTGTTTGTCACTGCTGTATTTTGGGGTCACACACTACAGTACTCAGGCCTTACTCCTGCTCTGACCTCAGGGATCACAGCTGTCGGGGTCCCTCGACAATCGGGTGCCTGGCTAGAGCACTTGGTCAGCCAATTGCAAGCTGCTCATACCTGCTGTGTCATCACACAGTCCTCCAAGATAGGATATTTATTATAGGTAAAAGGTAGGCACAGCCAGGAGTGTTTCCTCAGCCCAGAGGTAGTAAAAAGCCCTATAGGTTGCTGTGTGGGGACTATGTGGTGTCTGGCCCTTTAAAACCCTGACCGGAAGTGTAGGTGAGGTCACAGAGCCCCGCCTTTCCCTGGGGTCTTTGTGGGCGGAGCAATCTCCACCCTGTTTGTTGCCTGGTGAGGAGCGGGGGTGGGGCGGGAAGGGGGCGGCCAGGGCGTGGGGGCGTCCCATAGGGCCAGTTTCCTCGCTGGCCTGGCCGCTGAGTGGTCCATCTGGGAGCTCTGAGCCTCCGCCGCCTGCCCAGCCCGGGATGCCCCCAGCGCCCGCCTTTTCGAGAGGTTTGTCTCTCCCTTCCGTCTATCTTAGCGCATCGCATCCAGGGAGGTTTTTATTTAGGAGGCGCGTGCGGGGGCGGGGGTGAGGGAATGGGGGGGTCGGTGGTGCCTGGCAGGTGGGCTGACAAGTGAAGTGGAAGGTTCGGGAGCAAAAGTCGTTCGGAAAGGGTCGGGAACAACGGAAATCAGGACGACCAGAAGAGAGAGAGTTTTCTTTTCAGGTTTGTTTTTCATTGTGCGTCCTGGTAGCCCTGGCCGGGGCGGCCCCATGGGGTCGGGGGCACGAGACCCTCGCCCTCCCCTCCAACCCATCGCTCTGGCCCCCAACCGGAGAGGAACGTGTCGGAGCCCGAGGGAGCCCCAGCTTGCCCGCAAGTCTGAACACACTGCCTCATTCATTTCTTTCCACAAATTCTTAGTCATCTGTTGCGTTTCATTGCATAACTCAAACTGCAGATTCAGGTTTTGGCATTGCAGCCATTTGATTTGAGAGTGGAGTCACTGGGTGTGAGTCAGCTGGTAAAATTTGCACGTTGGGGACAGGTATTCTGCTTGCAGGGGATCAAGGATGTGATTTTAATGGTGGATGACAGGGCACTGCAGAGAGGAAATCTAGAGCCTAATGCTTGGCGTAGAGGCCCTTCCTGAGCTTCCCTGGGTGGTGAAATCACTGCTCAAAACCGAAAGAAATTTCTATTTTTTCCTTTGAATAAAATGTTTATTTCTATTGCTTCCATTTGATCGAAACTGGTAATTGTTTGAAAACAACTAGTTTGGGCTTTGTGGGGGGAGCGATAGATCAGTGGGTGTATACTTGGTTTTTATGCGACCGGCCCGGGTTTTATTCCTGGCGTCCCTTTTGGTCCCCTGAGGACCACCATGAGGAATTCCTCAGTGCAGAGACAGCAGTAACCCCTGTGCTTCACCAGGTGTGACCCAAAAAGCCAAAACTGAAAAAGAAAACCAGTTTGAGGGCACTAGTGTCAGCGCAGTGAGAAGGAGAAAGGTTTGCATCCATTTGCTCCCTTACAGACCCTCCAGGAGTGATCCCTGAGCACTGCCTGGTGTGTCTCTAAAGAAGACAAACTTCAAAATAAAAGGACCAAAAAAAGGATCGATCCTGAGGGCCATCCATTTTTGGTGAGATGTTTTCAATGGCCCCCGTGGCTCGTCGTGTCTGCAGGGATGCAGGGTTGCCTTCACTCCATGCATCAGGCGCTCCACACTGAGCTCCACTCTGAGCTTGAACTGAACCCTGACTGGAATCTATTTTCTTTTCTCTTGGAATGGTGTGTCAGCTTTCTGCTATCACTGTCGCTGTCCTCCCATGGTTCATCGATTTGCTCGAGCTGGCCTAGTAAGGTCCCCCGTTGGAGACTTGGTTGTTATTGTGTGTGGCATGTCGAATACATCACGGGGAGCTTGCCAGGCTTTGCCGTGCGGGCGAGATACTCTCCGTAGCTTGCCGGGCTCTCCGAGAGGGGTGGAGGAATCGAACTCAGATCCGCCATGTTGGCTGCGTGCAAGGCAAACGCCCTACCTCGGTGCTCTCTCTCTAACGCTTTCTGCAAAGGGAGATATTTCCACTCGTGTCTGTTTATTGAGTTTACAAAAAAATAAAACACCGAACATATGGGGCTTTCCTAGTGCATTATTTATGAGGGACAAGATCAGTAAAAAGTGGCGGCCCCTGGTAGAAGGGGTACTCTGAAGGCCAGTTTTGTGGCAGGACACAAGCATCCTCCCGTTAGCATCCCAGAACTCTCAGTCTCCACATTGTTAGTAGCGGGACCATTCGGACCTGGGAGGTGCTTTCGTGCTTTCTTTCTCACTGAATTCCTGACATCCAGGCAGTTCCTGGGGTGCAGTAGTGGCTTCAGAGTGATGCGGAGCTTAGGGCGGTGCAGTGGGGTCTGTACACAGTACAGGGGTTGTGGGATTGAGTGTGCCCTTGTTGCATTTTGGCATGGGGCTGAGCACTGGGGCTACAGGCCTTGGGGTTGCGGAACCCACCCAAGGGCTAGGGGCTTGAGTGGCCAACACTCCCAACATGGAACTTGTCGGTACAAATCCTGAAGCCTTTAGCCTTGACGTAGATGCTATAGAATCTGCAGATTCATGTTCAGGGTCGGGGCTGCAGCCCCCTAAAGGCAAGAGACTCTGTTGCAGACCGTCCTATTCATTGGCGGTTGTGATGGGGAGGGGCCTTTTTGGAAGCGTGGTTCACGCAGGTGGGAGGTTTAGGCCAATGAAATTTTAATTTGGGGGTTTGTTTTAGTTGTTTTTTTATGTTTTGTGGGGGGAGTGAGAGAGGACATACCCTAAGATGCTCACTCCTGGCTCAGTGCTCAGGAATCATTCCTGGCGGTGCTCTGGGATCTGGGATGCTGAAGCTTGATTGGGGCGAGGAGGGCAAGCATCTTGCCTGCTTTACTGTCTGTCTAATTCCAACGCTGATGTTTTTTCCAGATGAGGAATTTAGACTCATCTTCAGTTATGAAAAATCCTCTATGCTTCATCTCTTCCTGACTGGGCGATCCCTGGATACTGGCTCTTGGGGTGAGTATAGCAGGTCAAGGATTTAATTTTTCTTGCTCTTGCAGGAAGATGTTCTTATTGTCGCATTGGGGGGGGGGAACTTTGCTCAGGGGTCACTCCTGGCTTGCTGGCAAGAAATTTACTTTGAAAGGGCCAGAGGTATGGTGCAGCAAGTAGGGTGCTTGCCTTGCATGCAGCTAACACAGATTTGATCAGCTGCATCCCAGCAAACCTCAGACATTCCAGGACAGATCCCTGAATGCAGAGCTAGGAGTACTCCTGACACTGTTGGTTCTGGCTCAGACACACACACACGGAATATCTGAGAGCAGAGATAGAAGTGTGCTCCTGCAGCATACAAAGCTGGGAAACAGGGTTTTAAGGACCCACTGTTTGACTCTTGAACTATTTTATGCTACAATTTGTCAGGGTACGTGGATTTATTTCCCTCTATTTGGATAGAGTTTACTGTTTGTCACTGCTGTATTTTGGGGTCACACACTACAGTACTCAGGCCTTACTCCTGCTCTGACCTCAGGGATCACAGCTGTCGGGGTCCCTCGACAATCGGGTGCCTGGCTAGAGCACTTGGTCAGCCAATTGCAAGCTGCTCATACCTGCTGTGTCATCACACAGTCCTCCAAGATAGGATATTTATTATAGGTAAAAGGTAGGCACAGCCAGGAGTGTTTCCTCAGCCCAGAGGTAGTAAAAAGCCCTATAGGTTGCTGTGTGGGGACTATGTGGTGTCTGGCCCTTTAAAACCCTGACCGGAAGTGTAGGTGAGGTCACAGAGCCCCGCCTTTCCCTGGGGTCTTTGTGGGCGGAGCAATCTCCACCCTGTTTGTTGCCTGGTGAGGAGCGGGGGTGGGGCGGGAAGGGGGCGGCCAGGGCGTGGGGGCGTCCCATAGGGCCAGTTTCCTCGCTGGCCTGGCCGCTGAGTGGTCCATCTGGGAGCTCTGAGCCTCCGCCGCCTGCCCAGCCCGGGATGCCCCCAGCGCCCGCCTTTTCGAGAGGTTTGTCTCTCCCTTCCGTCTATCTTAGCGCATCGCATCCAGGGAGGTTTTTATTTAGGAGGCGCGTGGGGGGGGTGAGGGAATGGGGGGGTCGGTGGTGCCTGGCAGGTGGGCTGACAAGTGAAGTGGAAGGTTCGGGAGCAAAAGTCGTTCGGAAAGGGTCGGGAACAACGGAAATCAGGACGACCAGAAGAGAGAGAGTTTTCTTTTCAGGTTTGTTTTTCATTGTGCGTCCTGGTAGCCCTGGCCGGGGCGGCCCCATGGGGTCGGGGGCACGAGACCCTCGCCCTCCCCTCCAACCCATCGCTCTGGCCCCCAACCGGAGAGGAACGTGTCGGAGCCCGAGGGAGCCCCAGCTTGCCCGCAAGTCTGAACACACTGCCTCATTCATTTCTTTCCACAAATTCTTAGTCATCTGTTGCGTTTCATTGCATAACTCAAACTGCAGATTCAGGTTTTGGCATTGCAGCCATTTGATTTGAGAGTGGAGTCACTGGGTGTGAGTCAGCTGGTAAAATTTGCACGTTGGGGACAGATATTCTGCTTGCAGGGGATCAAGGATGTGATTTTAATGGTGGATGACAGGGTGATCCTAATGGAGAGAGTGACCTCACTTTGAAGAAGCCCTTCCCTGGGAAAAGGTCCATACAGTCTGTTGTTCTCAGTCCAGAGACACAAACTCCAATACTGTAGCAGACCCTAGAATGTGGGAGAGGAGCACTGTTTGTAGTGAGTCCCTCACACCGGAAAGCCCATAAGCAAAGTCACCATGGACTGACCCTGTCTAAGAGAAAGCATGTGGGGGAGCTTCCTCGTGTTCCCAGGACTGTGATGTTCCCTTAGAAATCCACAGTGGACAGAATCCCCAGGAGTGTCAGCAGCAAGGGCGTGGCTCGAGTCCAGCGTCCTCCTAATATGCTGACATGAACATCCACACAGGAAGGAAACCACATACACATAAGGACTGTGCAAAGGCCTTCACTCGACCCTCTGACCCATTAAAACTTTGGAGAATTCATACGGGAGAGAAACCATATGTGTGTGCGCAATGTGGGAAGGTCTCTGCTTACTCCTCACACCTTTCAAGACACAGGAAAATTCACAGTGGAGAGAAACCTCATAAATATAAGGCATGTGAAAAGGCCTTCACTCCATCCTCGACCCCCACTGGGCATATGCAAACTCAAACTGAAGAGGAGCCTTATATGTGTAAGGAATGTGGGAATGCCTTTGGTATTCCTCCAGCCTTACTCGTCATGTGAGAATTCACACTGGAGAGAAACCTTACGTTTGTAAGGAATGTGGGAAGGCTTGCACTGTGTCCTCATGCCTTACTGATCATATGAGAATTCACTTTGGAAAGAATCCTTATGTATGTAAGAAATGTGGGAAGGCCTTTGCTATTTCTTCAAACCTAACTGTTCATATGAGAATTCATATGAGAGTTCCCGGTGCCTCCACACTGTGAGCGGTGTGGGCTGTTCCAGTTTGGGGGCCCTTACATGCTTGTTTTTCTCTTTTTTCTGATATCAGCTGGTTCTTGAGGCAAGGTGAATGCTTTAGTGGAACCCAGAGGCTTTAGGGGGTGCAGGGTTCGAGTGTGAGTGGGTGATCCTGTGGCTCCCCTTTGCCCACCATCGCCTCTTGCTCCACGATCTGTCAGTGGCGAGTGGGCGTGGGGCTGAGGGGTGGCCTGAGTGCGGGGCCTACGGGACTTGCATAGAGCACGGCCTGGCTATCCCGACCCTCCCTGCACAGGACTTCGCTTTGCCCTGATCCGGAGCCTTTGGCGCAGGCATCACATGTGTAAAACCTTCAGATTCACTTCAAGGGGCAGGGCCTAAGACCCCTGCACTAGCACATCCAGTTGTAGTCTCTCTTTTGATTGATTGCCTTGATGTGGTGGGGCCACATGGTGGTTTGTTCCCTGCCGGAGGGTAGGGTTTTAAATGAAACTTTTTCATTATTATTGTTTTGTTTTGCCTTGTGTACCACATTCGGATATGCTTAGGGTTTACTTTTGGCTCTGAACCCAGGAATTCCTGATGGTGGTACTCAGTGACCATATGGGATGTGAGGAATTATCTGGCTTGGCTGCATGCAAGGCAAGTTCCCTGCCTGCTGCACTGTCTCTGATCGCAACTTTTTGGGGTTTTTTCTACATCAAGAATTTTTGCTTCCTAAGGTCCAGTTGCAAAGCATGCCACACTTACGATTTCTCAAGTCTTTGTATTTATTGCAGAATTCATACAGGAAAGAAGCCTTATATAAGTAAATAATGTGGGAACGTCTTTATTGAATCCTCAGGCCTTACTAGGCATATGAGAATGAATAGTGGAGAGAAAATTTTATGTATGTACTGAATGTGAACAGGGCTTCATGGACCTTCAAGCTTTAGTAAACTTTGTAAAATTTATACTGGATGAGTTGATCCCCTATTAACGATCTGTAAGGTCAGAACAGGCCCTTTCAGTTTAGCCAGATTCCGTTGGACGGGGGGGTCACAGGTGGTACAAAACTGCAGCCAAGAAGGAAATCATCCTCGTATTATATGATGAGCTACTTATGATGTCACTTCTGTAAGGAAAGTTTCTTGCTGAATATCTCCCGCACCACAGCCATGCCAGTGCCCTGGAATTTTTCCATCACATATATGTTTAACTTGTACATAGTGGGTCTTTGTGATGGAGGCCATGAGGAAGGTGACTAAATAAAAACAGGTACAAAAATAGGCCCTCTGTGGAAATGTCACAGCTCATCTCTATGTCATTGTCTACTCTCATTCCAACTTGGCCCAGAGGCCCTGGTTTTAGAGAATTATGACAGAGATGAATCACAAAGTTGCAGTGAAAATTGCAAAGTGGAAGACGAGGAAATCCTTTATTTTTCCAGTCTTTCTGTGTTAGGTTTTGGGGTGCCACACCCCCTCGGTTCAGGCTTTACTGATGGTTCCTAGCTCAGGATTCCAGACTGGGGGTCACATATATCCTTATGGGGCTCAGAATCCAGGTCAGCCATGTGCAAGCAAGTACTTTGTCTTCGGTATCATTTCTACACTCCTTGTATTCATATATTTTTTTAATTTTACATTGCACTAAAGATTAATGTTCACAAAAAGTTTTATCTTGTGAAAATATCCTGACAAGGATCTTTAAAGTGAGGATTGGAGACCATTGAAATGGACTTTGAAATTGTGGAAGGGGCCCCTTGACTCAAATGTTTTCCAGGTGGTAGGAACAAGGGAGAACCCCCTGCTTCCCCATCTCAACATATATTCAGCTTTGATGACTAATAAAGGGGGTCATATTCCAGGATCCCACCCACCTCACTTCAGTAGTATTAGGACAAAACAAAACTTGGCTTTGGAAGCAGTTAAATCCCAACCATCACGTTTTCACCTGGCTGATAATAATGATTTCGATTGTCGGAGAGCCCGGCGAGCTACTGAGAGTATCTTGCGCACACGGCAAAACCTGGCAAGCTACCTATGATATAATCGATCTGCCAAACACAATAACAAGTCTCACGATGGAAACGTTACTGGGCCCATTCAGGAGATGAACAACAGGAGGACAGTGCTATAGATTTTCTGAAAGGCCTAGTAAGGCTACAAATTTAGCAGTATGCTTTGGTTACCTTTGCCTAAATATATGCCTCTATTCTTAGCAATGTTGGATATCATGAGATTTGTTTATTGAACTATACTTCTTGGGGTAGGGACGTACCTATCAGTTACTCCTGTTGCTCCTTGGGCCACCATTTGGTGTACAGGGATGGAATCGAGATGATCAATTTCAATGCAAGTATCAAGCTTCGGCACACTCCCTCCTGCTTCATGCTCTGGGTTGAAATTGCGTTTCTCAAATGGCCTCCTTGGTTTTCCTTGCAGATGAGTGTTCACTGCTTGCCTGTTGTCAAGCATAGAGCATTGACTGAAAGTGCTCTCTGATGTTCTTACCGGCCGTTGCTCCTGTTCCAGCGTCTCTTCAACTCCCTGGGCTTGCTGCTAGGCCAGTTTCTCTCTGCATCTCCAGGGCTGGTTTGGGAGTCACTGCTTTCACCCGACCTTGATTGATGAGTTCCCGGAGAAACTCATTGTTCCGTGCCACACCTGCTCCATATCCGCCTGTTTTACATTGAATGAACCCGCTGTTCATTTATTCTGATGGACTGTGTGTGAGAGCATTGGCTCATTGTTTGCCCAGTACAAAACCAGGGGACTTCTCCGTACTGCCTTCTAGTCCTCCACTGTGTGACCAGCCACTCCGAAAGCTGCCTCTCCACCCCTCTATGCAAGCCCATCCCCGTTGCACCAGAGATTCACCTGGGTGGGCATAGTGGTTCTCTGCACTTCTGGATCCGGGCTCTTTAAGTATGCTTGTGGGGATGGAAGTGACATCACAGTGGGGCCTTCCTGGTGCTTCTATTCCTGTACATTGTGTCAGAGTCATTGTTCATGTGGGTAAAGGACAGTTAGGGCCCCTGTGAGGAAGCGGGTCTCGGAAGGCCAATTTTGTGGCAGAACGGGGCTGATCTCCTGTGAGTGCCTGGCGATTCCAATCTCCATACTGAGCTGCGGGTCTCCACCAGCTTGGGGGGTGGGTGCTTTCATGCTTGTTTTTCACTTGTTCCCTGATATCCAGACAGTTACTGATGTGGGGCAGATATTTGAGGGGGTACATTGGGACTGTTCCAGAGTGCAGGGGAGGAGGGTGTGAATGAGTGATCCTGGGAGGCTTCTGGTGCCACTATGCCTCCAGCTCTGCGATAGGACAGCGGTCGATAGTTGTGGGGCTGAACGCGGGGCTGTGGGCCTTTTGGAAGAGGGAACTGCCAAGTGCGGGTCTTGACTGTGCTGACCCCCAGCTGACCTATGTTGAAACCTTGGCCCTAGTCTTGCTGCTGTAAAGTCTCCAGCTACACTTTGAGGGGCAGAGCCGCAGCTCGCCCAATGCCAAGAGACACTGTTCCTGTCCATCTTTCTCATTGGCTTCCCTGGTGGGACGAGGCCTTACCGAGCAGTGGATCCATTGGTGATTGGTGTTTTAGTTTCCTTCGGGGGCTATATTTGGTGTGGGGAATGGGGGGCTCTGCTAGAGCGAAGATACAATGACAGCTTACTCTGACTCCTGGCTCAGGGCTCAGATATTTTTCCTGGAGTACTCTGGGGGCCATAGGGATGCATGGGGATGCAGAGGATTGACTGGTATCAGCAAACAACGCATCCTACTAGCTTTACTGTCTGTCGGAACAGGAACTTCTGCTTCTTCACATCACGCTGCAAATACCTGTCTAGACCCCTGTTTATAGAGGTGAGTACTGGGGGGTAAAGGGTGTGTGAGTTTGTTGGTAAGTGCGTTCGTGTGTGCGTGTGTGTGTGTGTGTGTTTGTGTGTGTAGAAAGTGTTTTTTTTTTTTAGAGGAAAGGGGCTGCCCCATTCTCGGCTGTGGTTGTGGGGGGCAGTGATTTTGCCAGCGCAGGGGGTGCTAAAGCACGGGATCTGGCCTCTGATTCAGTCGCTGGCTGTGGCTGTGAGAACCTTCTGTGGACCCAGGAAGGAGGCCCCAGGTCACGGTAGGGCAAAATTTTCTCCCTTGTAGCCACGCCCAGAGCTTATGTCATGAAAGACAGCACAGATGCCAACCCATTTTGCTTCTCTCGGGGAGACAGAAGTATCTGGTGTAATCCCCAAGAGGATCTGTGAGCCGTTGCCCGAGACTCTGGCTTCTTAGGGATGGGGGTTGTGCTCTCCAGTGCTCACCACTCTGACTTCTCCTCCAGGTCTCTGATCCTCAGGAAAAACAGGCAGGAGAAGATAGTGACATGCCAGTAGAAACACCATCCCTAGGTAGGAGGAGAGTGACAAGATAAGGAGATGCAGTGACCTACTCACCAAGGAGCTCTCAGTCTTCTTGTGCCAAATGTCTCTGAGTTGTTTCAGGAAGGATCCTGCCTTGTGCCTCCTTGTTGGAGGGCCTGACACTTTCTATATGATGCCATGTTTGTTTCAGTTTAGTTGTGTTTCCTTTCGAACCATACCCAGCTTAAAGAGCACTCATACCTTACTTCTCAAGGATCACTCCTGACCGATCTCAGGGAGCATTTAGGGTGCTGGGGTCAAAGCTGGCATCTCGATACTTTGCTTTGTTTGGAGGACTACATCCAGTGATTCTTGGGATTACTATTGGCCCTGCACTCTGGCATTGCAACTGGCAGTGGTTGGGGGACCATATGGGAAGTTTGGGTTCACCATCCCACTATTCTCTTCTGTTACTCCATCCTGCTGCTTTGTTTTCTTTCATGTTTATTTTTGTGCCACAGTGGAGGTGCCCAGGCCTTCTTGGCTCTTTGTTCTGGATTCCCAGCTGATTCACAACACAGGTGCCCCGAGGGCGCTGGCCCCATTTTTGCCCTGGAAGCTATAGTGACTAAGGTCCCAGGACATGTGTTTTCCCTACTTTGCCCTTTCTGCTCTGGAGAGACTTGTCTGCTCTATCACACAGTTCCACATTCACTTGCTGCTCTGTTTGAAGTTCTGGGCATCACCGTCTTTTTTGGGTCACACCCAGAAATACTCAGCGATTACTCCTGGTGTTGTTCTGGGACCCTGTTAAAGGTAATGCAAGAGAAATTTCCTACCTGCTGTCCTGTCTGTTTGGTACCTTCTGTACACAGTTTAAATGAACTTTACTGTTCATAGAAAGACGTTTGAAAGGTTGGAAGGGGCCCCTTGAATCTAATATCTAACAAACGTTGGGAATATGGGTCAGTTCCCAAATCTTCCCACATCCCAGCACTCCCCAGGATCCCCACATCCCATCAGGCTGTTCCGTTTACCTAGGATTACTCAGAAGGTTATGCACGTTCCTGGATCCCACCCATCAGTTCAATAATATCAGAAAAAAAGGTAAGTATTGTATTTGGAATTAGCAATATCCCATCAACCTAGTAGTCATCAGAATGATAAAAAGTATTCGGATTTGATTAAAGACCAAAAAAGCCTCCAAGGTTTACTGCCCATTATCCTCCACTCTTAGTGTTGGAATATACTCTAGGTTTTTATATGTACATCACTATCACTATCATTCCATTGTTCATGGGTTTACTCGAGTGGACACCAGTAACATCTCCATTCCTCCCTGTCACGTGCTAGTGTAGGCTGGTGACACATTGGGGGATCTTTCACGGTCAGGGAATTGACGATCATCTTTGTTACTGTTTTTGGCATATTGAGTACATGGTAGTTTGCCAGGCTCTCCCGTACGGGCAGGATACTCTCGGTAGCTTCCCGGGCTCTCCAAGAGGGATAGAAGCTTTTGGGGAAACCTCTAATCACATTTATAGCTGTTCCCAGTCAGGTATATATGTGGACAGGATACTCTCGATAGCCTGCCACCAGCTTCTCTGAGAGCCAGAACTAGACAATAAGAGGTTGCGTGGCCCCATGCTTCCGGGAGCTTAGTTTTATAGTCTCTGGATTTTGGCCGTTGATGGGCTTACATGGCAGTTGGTGGGTGTAACTGTCTAACCACTGGAAGATGGGGGATCTGGATAGAAGAGGCCCAGTCCCTAACCGAGCAATAGAGGTAAGAGTGGTGCCGGCCTTTTGAAAACACACAGCTCACCACAGTCCCATTCTTTGCTCTGACTCTGGCCTGACTTATTTTTTCTTTTTGTTTCACACCCAGCAGTGCTCATGGCTTACTCCTGCTTCTACTGTAAGGAAATATTCCTGGGGGTGCTTGAGGAACATATGGGATGGCAGGGATTGAGCCAGGTTCAGCGCCGTGCAAGGAAATTACCCTCCCCTTTGGACTATTGCTCCAGCCCCTGTGGCTTGGCTTGGATAGCCCTGTGTTTTAGGGGATTATAAAAGAGAAACAGCCACAAAGCTACAACCAGTTGAGCCCTACTCCTGGCTCTCAGCTTAGGCATCCAAACCTGGGAGACTCAGGATCATTATGGGGTATTGTGTTTGGAATCCAGGTCTACCGTGTGTGACCAACTCCTACCCCATGTGATTTATGCCACCCTTGTATTCAAGGGACTCTGCCTTAACTGTCTGCCCTGAGTTCAGTGTTTGACCCCTCAAGCACTCCCCTCTCCTCTCCGTTATCCGAGCCCATCCCCCCTGCACCGATTCACCTGGGCTGGCATAGTGGTCTGTCTACACTTGAGACCTGGCACTTTAAGTCTCCTTGATAATGTGTGATGTCACAGACGGGAATCTTCCATGTGCACTTTTACTTCTTCATGATGTCAAGTGGGTCAGTCCTCCTACAGGCACATGTTTAAAAGACAAAAAGATACTTCACTGTGGAAGGGGGACACTGAAGGCCAATTAGTGGCAGGATGTGAGGACCTCTCATCTCCAATTCCTGTACTGTGACCGATGGGGCTGCGCCAGCTTTGGGGGCACTATTGTGGTTGTTTATCACTTCCCCCATCCATATCCAGTCAGTTTCAGGGGCAGCTCCATGGCCCGCAATCGCGAGAGATACTGTTGAAGTTCATTGTGTTTATTGGCAGCCTTCAGAAGGAATCCTGGGGGCCTGGTCGTAGCGCGTGGCTGGGAGTTGTAAATGAATATTTACTTTTCTGACTATTTTAGTTTTTTTTTTTTTGGTGGGGTGGGCATACTTGTAGTTCCCCAGAGGTTATTCCAGGCTCTACCATCAGACATTGTTTCCATCAATGATCACTGTTTCATATGGGAGGCCGAGGTTTGATCGCTTTCACTGAGGGAAGCACCATGTTCTCTTTAGTGTCTCTCCAACCGCATTTTGTTGTTTTTTTTTTTTTTGATAAAGAATTTCTGCAGCAGGTAGGGCATTTGTCTTACACACAGCTGATCCTAGTTTGATTCCTTTACCCCTCTCGAAGAACCTAGCAAGCTACCAAGATAATCTAGCCCTCAAGGCACAGCCTAACAGGCTTCCTGTGATGTATTTGATATGCCAAAAACAGTAACAAGAAGTCTCACAATTTGTTGTGAGACGTTACTGGTGCCTGTTCGAGCAAATCGATGAACAACGGGAGTACAGTGTAAGTTAGGTTGAAAAACATCTTTCAATTCTTCATCAGC
This sequence comes from Sorex fumeus, assembly GCF_029834395.1. Taxonomy (NCBI): domain Eukaryota; kingdom Metazoa; phylum Chordata; class Mammalia; order Eulipotyphla; family Soricidae; genus Sorex; species Sorex fumeus. Next base: position 12,188,432 of record NW_026606098.1, read on the forward strand.
TCCCTGACACTGACCATGCAACCCTGGCTGTTGGAGTGAATATTGTGTGTAAAGGTTTTTTTTTTTTAATTAAGGATTTATGTTTTATTTTTTCTATTTTATAAGGTAGTTCACTATATTTGATTACATTTCATATTGAAGCACAAATCCCAGCTAATTGATTTTTTGAGGAGGAAGAGATATTTGTTTAAGGATCACTCCTGCTGCATTAGAAAGAAATTCATTTAGAAAGAGCCAGAGTGGTAGTACAGCAGGTAGGGGGCTCTTACCATGCACAAGGCTAACCCAGGTTCAGTTTCTGGAATTCCAGCGATCCCCTAAGCCACACCAAGCATAATCCTTGAGTGCCAAGTTAATATAAGCCCTGAGTACTGCCTGTTTTGACCCAAAAATCAAAGCAAACACAGATACACACTCATAATTTTGTGAGCAGAAAGAGGCTAAAGGTTTGTTCATGCTTATTCCCTGTGGCTACTCCCTGGCAGAGCCACTTTGGGGGCTGTGACTGCTGTGGGCATCCCTGAAGCGCAGGGGTGCTTGATCAGAGGGGTTCCTGGCCTAGGAGACAGCCCTTCGCTGGACCCATAAGGACCTTCCTTGGGATCCAGGAAGGAGTCCCGAATCTCAAGGCTGCAATATCCTCCCCTGTACAGTGAGCCCATCACTCCTATCCTGACAGACAGCCCAAATCCCAACCTGCTCTGTATCCCCTGGAGAGTAAGTAGCATCTGACAGTGTCTCCCAGCTTGCCCTGGTACCCCAGAGTCCCTGTCAGCAGGACATTTCCCGGTCCAAGGCAGGAGCTTTCCAGGTCAGGGCTAGAGGTTCATCCTCTCTCTGCTCACAGCTATGACTACTATCCCAGGTCTTTGTTTTGGAGTCTACTGCTGATCCTTGGGAATAACAGGCAGGATAAGATCAGGCTGAGGCTTGCTACTGGAGGTTGTTTGCATGGAATCTGAGTGAATTTTATTGTTTTCATGAAAACAAAGACTTTGTGCTGCATGTGCCATCTGTTCAGTCCCTCGCTCTCCATTTGTCCTGGGCCTGGTGAACTCCAGATGTCCTGATCACCTGACTGAAGGCAAGAAACAGAAAATAAATTACAGTCGTAGCTCAGCAAGCCACCGAGAGTATCTCTCCCGCGCAGCAAAGCCTGGCAAGCTACCTGCGGCGTGTTCAATATGCCAAACACAGTAACAACAAGTCTCACAATGGAGATGTTACTGGACCCGCTCGAGCAAAAGGATGAAAAACAGGACAGTGTCAGTGACCAAAAAATATGTGGTCAGGAATGCTTGGAGCCTGGCTCTTTAAAGCTAGGACCAGAAATGCAGGTGGCTTCACAGAATGCAGGTCTTTCCATCCCTGCCCTCCACCCAAGGTGGCTTCACTCTCTGGGCAACAGTTACAATCAGCCACCATTGTTGCTGAGGATGAGGCGCGGGGAAGGAGCAGGTATTGGAGTGGCCAGGGAGACTGCGAGCGTCCCTAAGGTCCTTTTGTTTCGCCAGCCACCCTGTGGTCGCTCTGAGTGCCCTAAACCGCTGTGGTCTCTGCATTGTGAGTGGTGGGGTCACTCGATGATAGTGTACAGGAATGTCGGCCCCTCACCCAGGACACACTGAGTGCTCCTGACGAAAGCTGTATCTTACTTATTAATTGATTTTTAGGAACAGTCTGTCACTATCCTCCCATTGTTCATCGATTTGCTTGAGCGGGCCCAGTAACATCTCCTTTGTGACACTTGTTACTGTGTTTGGCATATCAAGTATGTCACGGGTAGCTTGTTGGGCTTTGCTTTGCAGGTGAGATACTCTTAGTTACTTGCAGGGTTCTCTGAGAATGGCGGAGGAATCTAACCTGGGTTGGCTGCGTGCAAGTCAAATGCCCTACCCACTGTGCTATTGATCAGAGGAGATTTTTCTGAAGATAGCTTTTTTTGTGTGTAAGGACAGTGGCCTTGCATGTAGCTAACCTGGGTTTGAACCTCATGACCACATATGGTACCCGGAGCACGGCCAGATGTGATCACCCCAGAACCTGAAAAGGAAACTCCGAGTGGTCAGAAAAACATGGAGTTAGGGAAGAAAATGAGCTTGGAGAGGAAAGGTGTGCTGGGAAAGTTTCTGAAACAAAATAACGTATCAAACGAGAAAGTAATTTCTTTTAAAATTATTATTTCTTAGCAAGAAGGAATTAAGGAAATAGTGGGCTCAAATTTGAATTCTCGAGCGTGTGTTAAATGAGAATTAGTGACTATGCACTGTAAATCATTCTTTTAATGATGAAAACACTGGGCTATTAATGTCAGTGACTTCAATGGGCATAAGAAAATTTTAGCTAGAAAGTTCCAACTTAGCTTCTCAAAGACCTGGTTCCTATTTATAGACATAGTATAAGATGCCCCCTCCCACCCCTGACCCCAGTTTTCAGTCACAGTGCAGGATTTTCCCATTTTGGCTGCTTAGAGGTGGAGGCAGGGGATTTTTTTGGGATTATCTCCAGAATAGCTTGTTGCTGGCCAACTTTCATTCCTTAGACTGAACCATTGGCTCCCTCAACTTGATCGATTTATTTCAGTTAATTCCGTTTTAGTTGTTTTATTTATTTTTTTAGTGGGGGATACACCTTACTATACTTGGTTACACCTGATGGTGCTCAGGGAACCATATGGGATGCCAGTAGTCAAATCTGGTTTTTCTGCTTGCAAGACAAGCACTTCTCCCGCTGTACTATGTCTCCAGCCCATTGCACAGAAAAATTTTGATTTATTATTGTCTTTTTGAATTGTAAATTTTGACTCACAGCACTCAGTGCTCTGTGCTAAGTTTAGCATCTGAGCTCAACATTGTTTCTGGCACTGCTTTGGGACCCTAACTGCTTTGGAGAACTGAATGTGTTTTAGCAGCTAGAAAGAAAAGCATCCTATGTACTGTCTCTGCTTACCCTATTTAATTTTTCTACAGAAAAAGTATTTTTTTATCTGCCAAGTTTCTTAGCAGAGCCCTACCCATTGACCATCTCTCCCAGACAAGGTGCGGGTACACCTAGTAGGGCGCTTGCCTTGCACGTAGTTTGTCTGATTTCAATCCCCATCATTTCATAGGGTCCAATGAACACAGCCAGGTGTGGCGCAAAGGCCCCCGCAGAAAAAAGTCTCACTCCAGAATTTGTCATGACAATGGAGCATTCTTTGAACATCTTTTTGGGCTTTGTGAATATCACTCCTGTCTGTTCTCTTTTTTTTTTTTGCTTCTTTTTGATTTTTTGATTAGACCCAGCGATGCATAGGGGTTACTCCTGACTCTGTATTCACAAATTAGTCCTGTTGGTGCTCGGTGACCATATGGGATACTGGGAATTGAACCCGGATTGGCCACTTGTAAGGCAAACACTACCTGCTGTGCTATCACTCCAGCTCCCTTTTTGCTACAAACTTGACGATGGTCAGGGACTCTGCCCCTCTGTCCAGATGTCCTTGAGATTCCATGTACCCCACCTTAAACCACATGATACACCATTTGAGCTCCTCTTTCCGGGTCTATCTCACTACAAGGGGAGCAGATGAGGTGGGATTTGGGGCCACATCTGACAGTGCCAAGAGGGCCGCAGCCTGCTCTCTGTTCATAGTACTGGTGGACATTGGGTACCAGGAAAGGCCCCCCTGGGCTTTCAGCTGGCTGACAATCCACCCCAGCCTGGTGTGCTTTCTCCTGCCCTCAGTTGATATGTTCATTGTAAGTTCTTGGTTGTGAGCATTCTGGAATATTTTAACTATTAAGCCCGAAGCTATCGGTTTCCAAGCAGCAAGATAGAAAGAGACATGAACTTGATAATGCGAAGGCAGTAGGAGTTGTAATCCAGTATACTGGAGCCAACTATCTTGGCCTCTTGATAGGGACACCGACGTCAGGTAGCAGTTTATATAGGGTTTGATTACTAAGCAGTACATTTTGTATAGTTTCAGAAAAAAACTTAGCTAGTTACCAAACAAAGTTGTTTTGGGATGTGTCTAGGCTAACAGTGGTGAGGCAGTAGTTAAAAATTTGTTTTCCATAATCATTCACGGTTACATAAGCTCTTTCTTTTAGGGTTAACAAAAGAAAATTTCTGGGACATTTTGACTAGGGGCATAATGATTGATTGAGCCCACTGGCAGGGCACAGGAACTTTCCCAGGTGGGTTCAGGTTGGCTAGTTGCACACTGTTCCATTTCTGGGAAGCCGAGACTGTTTCAATTCCAGGAACTTGGGGCCTCACTGATTGTGCTGATTTCTGCCGCCATAACAGGTGTCAGTTTTCCCCTTCCACAGCAAAACACTGACTGTAGGGAAGTAGTTGGAGGTTCTGAGAAAAATTACAAACTTTTCACCATTGAGATTTCTTTTGGGCCAAGTGTAATATTTCTTCTCCCTTTCCTTACACAAAATCACATACCAAGGGCGTAAAATCATATAGTCTGTTAAAGCCTTGCCTGTAAGCTCTGAGTCCTGCCTTGTGTGGCCCCCAAGCAAAGACAAAGTAAAGAACTGACTCTCGAGAATATACTGCTGGATTCCAAACTTTGCTGTTGGCACATAACTGCCTCTTTGCTTTTATTTGTGTGTAGGAAGGGTAGGGGATTTGGGATTTCTGCCAGACCCAGCGTTGTACCTGCCCCTTGGTTCCGTGATGCAGAATAGGTTATGTGGATTGTGCTGCATTTATATTTTGTTGTTTTTTTTTTTGGTTTTGGGTCTCTGCCTGGCCTTACTTGTACTGTTGCTCTGGCCTCCTTTTAGGTGGTTCTTTTTTTCCTTTGTGTTTTGTTTTTCGGGCGCCACCTCTGTTTGTGCTTAGGGCTGACATCCTGACTCTGTCTGTGCTCAGAGTCTCTCCTTTGGGAACCAAGGGTAGTGTTGGGAGTCAAGTTCAGGTCAGCTGGGTGGGTGCAAGCAGCACTTTCCCCGCTGCCCTGTCCTGCCCGTGTAGTGGGGGTGCTGTTGGTGAAGGAGGGAGTGGGCATGGGAAAGCCAGTGTGAGGGCAGCTCAGCCCAAGTGTCTCCGTCACGGGTGTTTCCACATTCAGGGCTCATGCTGGCATCCGGGGAGTGACTTGGAGGCTGGTTTGTTATTGCAGTAAGAAGAAATGGGAACTGCCCCCTGGAAAAAATGCCTGTTGTCAATAAGAGCTACCTGTGGGTTTTGGCATCTTTGGATTTGGGAGATTTCTTGGGGCTCAGAACCTTAAAAATTGCTAGACCTGGGCTGACTTCTCTGAGAACTGTTGGACCGTCTGGTCAGTACACAGAGCAGCCCAGGCCTGTGGTGTTCCTAGAACTAAAGTGTGTTTTCCTGGTACCCAGACAATCATTTAGACAGATGGACACGTTTCCAGATTCACTCTGGTAATGAAAATCCAGGCCTATATACAAGAGGACAGGATGTTTGGAGGCCCTGTGATAATTTGCATTACATTTGTCCCCATTTTGTAGCATTTTTTCACAGATCCCCCAGCACATCAAGTGGTTCTCTGCAGGAGGTGGGAGGTGGCTATTCCCAGTGCCCAAGCCTTGCAGCTTGAAACTGGCCCCAGATGTGCCAGGGGCTACCGTGGTTCCCCCTTCGGTGCTCAGGAATCCGTGCAGTGATGGTGTTGAGGGTCATACTCAGGCCTTCCGTGTGTTCAGCAACTGCTCTATCACTTAAGGTACCTCGCCGGCCCCTGTTAGCATCTTTTTCAACATATTATTTTGAAAACACGACAGATTTTCAGGAAAGTTGCAAGGATTTGAGGGGGAAATATTCTCTTTTATCCCCCCTCCTTTTGGCTTTGGGGCCACACCGGATAGTGCTCAGAGTCCTTGCTCTGGGCTCAAGAGTGACCCCTGGTGGTCCTCGGAGGACAATGTTCAGTCAGGTGATTGATTGATTTTCCTCTGTGGGTTACACCTGTTGATGCGCAGGGGTTACTGCTCGCTCTGCACTCAGAAATGGCTCCTGGCGGTGCTCAGGGGACCACCTGGAATGCTGGGTATCGAACTCGGGTGGGCCACGTGCAAGGCAAACGCCCTACCCGCTGTGCTGTCACCCCAGCCCCTGCGGTCAGGTGATTTCAGTCGGGCTGGGATGGATGCAAGTTAACTCCTGCACTGCCTCTCCAGTCCCCTTTGCTTTTTCTCATCCCACACTTGCTTGATCATGGTCAGTCTGTGAGTATTTTTTGCTTTCTCCTTCAGTTATTTCAGAGCCGATGTGGTAAGTCAGGTCCTTTTAGACTGGAGTGTTTCAGATCAGATTGCGTTTCCTGAGGGTAAGGATTCCGGTTCGTATTCATGGTACAGCTTCTTACGTTGTTGCAGTAGTTGAATCTGCAATTCATCTTCAAGGGTGCTTGCAGTCTTGGTAATTCTCTTTCTGTTTCTCTTGTGGGTTTGGGGTAAGGATGCATACAGTGCTTCTTGAGTCCTGCAGTGCTGGGCATTCCCTGGGGTACCCTGAGAGTGGGGTCGAAGGGGCCTTTTTGGCTGCCCCTGTTGTGTGGGGGTCATGAAGTTGCAGGGATTGAGCTGAGTTGACCATAAGCAAGGCAGACTCTTTGACCCCATTAACATCTTTTCTCTGGCCGTGAGTGCTGTCTCTGGCCTCAGAATAAAAAAGTACGTCTAGGGGGCCTCCCTTCCCTTGCAGTGTTTTTGCTGTTGCTTTTGGTTCGTATTTTTCCTTTTTAGGCCCGACCATGGCTTGGGGGGAATCCAATGGGGTGCCAGGGGTTGAATTGGGGTCAGCACGTGCAAGGCAAGTGTTGTACCGCTGGCCTCGTGCCTTCCTCTTGTGGTGCTTTAGTTAGTGCCTAGGGCTCTGACGCTTTGATGCTCAGGTGGGTGGCATGGTTCTCCTTGGTCCAGCAGTTCCGGGGCCTTCCGTCCTCGATTGCATTCTACCCTCTCGGCTCTCTCTGGGAGTAACTGTGTTTAGTCCTGTTAAAGGATCTTTCCTGACAAATGGGCATTTCTCTTGCAAACTTTCAGTTGGTAAAAGGCAGAATCCTTTCTCAGTGTCCTCACAGGCATTTCACAGACTGTTCAGGAGAACACAGGCCAGTTATTCACAGGAGCCTGTGGATCACGGCCTCTCAGGTTTCTTTGTGACTCGTGCACAGCAGATGCACAAATAAAGAGCCCCTCAACCGTGGCCGGGAGTATCCTCTCTGGGGGAAAGAGGGGTGCACGGGGAGTACCACCTGCTCTGCTGGCGTGTTCTAGAAATGTGCATCGGGGAGTGTGGTTGAGGGCTGCTCTAGCCTTCCCATTTCCTCCTGCGTGGGCACTTGTCTCAACTGTTGTAAGAGCAGGTCAGGCAGATTGTAATCTTCTGCAGTTGTGGTTTTGTCTGTGTTTTGAAGCTCACGCCACTTTTTTCTTCACACCTCTGTGGTCCTTGCCTGTGGCCAGAGCAGTGGGCAGAAAAGCCTTTTGGTGACACAGGTGAACTCTGGTGCCTCCTGTGCTGTCCTGCAGTCCCCACTGTTCTCTCTTCCTGTTCTCTCTGTCAGTGTTTTGGGGTCACACCCACCTCAGTACTTCTGGTCATTCCTGGCAGTGCTGGAGGACCATGAGATGCCTGAGATCATGAGAGCATGGCCGTGTCGTGGAGCATATGTAATGGCAAGGCAGATGCCTCACAGGCAGGGCATGGCCAAGGCTATGTGGGACAGGAGCAGCCCGGGGCTCCATCTCCTCCTGTATGTCCCCAGACCTCCAAGTGCCCAAGTCTGTCGCTGGGAGCCAGGGACAGATTCTGCCTTCGGAGGCACAGACTGTGTGTGTGTGTGTGTGAGAGTGAGAGAGAGAGAGAGAGAGAGAGAGAGAGAGAGAGACTGGGGATGGGGGCGGGGGTTCCTAATAAGGAAGGTGATGTCCCTTGGGAAGGGAAAGTATTTGCTCCCTGGCTCCCTGCCTGTCCAGACCAGTTGGGAATAGCCTGCTGAGGCTGGAGAAAGGGGTTCTGTCCGGGCAATCACCCCACAGCACTCCCACGGGGCCTGGGTCCCCAGACCTTCCAGCTGGTGGTCACAGATCATCTGGGGACAGGACTTGGGGGTGCATCCTGAGACTCTCCAGCTTGTCTGGCGGCTTCTGGGATCCTGGGATTCCAGGACCGCACACTGCAGCGATGGGGTGCGGGTCTTCGGCTCCCTTGAGCCCTCTCCCTTCCCATGTCTCTTCTTCTGCTGCATCTCCGAAGTGTTCGGGGCCCCATTTCTCCCCACCCTGTCACATGAGGGCTGGACAGCCACATCTGGGTCTACAGGAGCCTGCCCTGTGGCCTACTGCCAGCCCTGCTGTCCCCCCTACCCTGGCTCCTCTTGGGGTTCACTCCGTGCCCATGCTGCTTGGCTGCTAGCTCTGTTCCCCGAGTCCCTCTGTCGCTACTCCAGGCTTTGCAAGAACCAGAGTCACATCCAGAGGTGCTCAGGGACCAGGTGGCAGGGACCAAACTCGGGGCCTCTCACGTGTTACGTCCAGGCTCAGCCCACTTGGGGCTGCTTCTGTGACTCCTCAACACCCCATGAAGTGCCGGGATCGCTGCGCACAGGCAGCCACACCCCCTGGTCACGGGGTCTGTGTCAGAAGCACGGCTTTCCCACAGTTCCCAGGAGGCTACCTGGCCTCCCCTCTGCTCCCAGGTGACCCCAAAAGCGTGGAGATGGGGTCATCAGCTGTCAAGGTGGGATGGAGCTCTGATTCTGCCCATGTCTGCCCCTGACCACTTTTCCCCTAGGAAGAGCCTCAAACGTTAAGGAAAAGATTTATTTTAAATATCCCAGTTAAATCTCAAAAGACTTGAACATAATGCCAAAATTATCTTTATCGAAGAAACGAGACATAAACAAGAATAAGCATCAGAAATCTAAAGCAACAGCATGTGAGCTGGCGATGTGAATTTAGGATGCCTTAAATTTAAACTATGAGAACTATTTCTGTGGCAAACATTGTGAGACCGCCATTAACCAGCGGTCAGCACACAGGGCTCAGTGTCCCCCAGCAGGTCTAGCCAGACCCAACTGTTCCTGCCCCTCGCAGCCCCTTTTCTTCAAGCTGGGGCTAAGGTTCTCACCTTCGAGGACAGTTGATTCAGGCATTTGATCTGAAATTGGGGAAACTTTCCAGATCATGGAACATAAAAGAAAGTGGATTTTTTTGTTGCCTTTTGCCAGACTCCTGAAGTGCGCCCAAGTCTTAACATAATATTCTAGGATATTCTGGATTTTTCTAGATTGTCCACATAGGAGGCTGAAACTGGGCAGAGTCCGGACTTTTTCCTCCTTGGTACCTTGTAGCAGGTGGTCTGAAAGGGTTGGGGGACAGGTGTGTGGGTCTTCACCTGTAACCCAAGTGCCTGTAGGCTGCTTCTAGGTGAATTCCTCTCTCCCATGGGCCAGTTTTCTGGTGTCTTGGGCATCCGATGACAGTCCTGGTGGCGATGCTCTGGGCACGGGCAGGCCCTGGACGGATGGAAATGATCATTGACAGTCTGAGGGCATGTGGAACTTCCCTCACCCTGAACCCAGCTCCCATCTCTGCTCCTAAAGCCTCTTGGCCTTGACCCGAAGGTGATCCCAGTGCCAGGAACAGGACCTCTGGGGGTCCGGCTGGAACCCCCCTCCAACTCTCCATCACCCCAGGGAAGCAGACGTGAGTATGCTGGGGGCCAGCACTGGGCTCTGGTGGCTAAGGCAGGAGATGAGGTCTAGGCAGAGCACTTCCTTGGGCTTCCCTGACAGATTGGCTGTGGTCTGCACCCCAGGGCCCCAGTTACCCCCTCATTCCGTGCCCCGCCTCCTGGCCCGGATCTACAGCAGATTGGCGCGGTCTCGGCCCCACACCCACAGCTCAGGGTCGTAGGCCTGGATCTGCGAAGACAGATGGGGCCCATGTTGCTAACTCGCTCGGCCTCTCCAGCCTGCGGACAGCCCCCCTCCATGCCCGCCAGCAGCCCTACCTGTTCGCACTCCTCCCGGGTCACCCAGGCTCTCCAGCCCATGGAGCGCAGCAGTTGGAGACGGAGCCGGTAGAACAGGGGCCGCTGCAGGCGGCTGTGGCCATACAGGAAGGCGAAGATGTTCTGCTTGGGTGCCTGGTAGTCCTCCTCCATATCGTTGGCCAGGTAGCTGTGGACAGCACACCGCCTGTCTTCACACTTACCTCCTTCCTTCAGGGAGCTGCGGCGGAGGGCCCCCAGGGATTGATGGAGGCTGATGGCGTCACAGCATGGCTGTGTCGGGGCTCCCTGGGATCAGTACTCACAGTGCCAGAAAGAAGTGAATGCGTCGGATCTGCCAGCTGAAGAGGCAAGAGCGGCTGAAGTAGGCGATGACCATGGCCAGCATGTACTGGGGAGACACGGGGACAGGTCACCAGGGCTGGGCGGAGGGGAAGGAGATCCAAGAACTCGGGAAGCAGGACGAAGGGGAGGACTTTGTGGGTGTTTCCTGAATCAAGAGGTGAGGGACCCCACAGACACGACCCAGAGAGACTGGGGTGCCTGTGCCCCAGGAGTGGGCAGCGAAGAGCTGCATCAGTGACCGCACCTCCCCTATCCAGTGGCCCCCAAGTTTTACACTCACCCCCCCCAAGGAGCAAAATGAGCAAAGGTACCCGTGCAGGGGGAGCTTGGTGGGTCCCCGGGACAGTCGCTTAGTGACCCCCAGCAGGTACCTTATCAGAGACCAACAGGTGCCTGTCCCAGGCCAGGAATCTTTTGTTCAGATTGTCCTCTGTGGGAAGGCGAGGTTGTGAACCTCAAAGTCACAGCCCGCCCCCAATATTGCCCACCGTCGGGACGGCAACACTGGGCCCCTCACAGCCCCAGGTGGGAGTAGGGGTGCGGGAGCCCCTTCCTTGGGTGACCCAGCCCAGGCAGCCCGGCACTGCAGCCCCTGTCCGGGCCGGGGCCACCTCTTCCCCACCATAGGACACTGCATCCCTAAGGACCGCCTGTGTCCAGGTGGGAGACTCGGGCCCGGGGCTCCTACCCAGCAGCTTGCGGAAGACTTGGTGGTGCTCGGGGAGCACGGGGCTCTCCCGTCGCTGCCGCTTCCTGCGCAGCCCACATGGCTGCTCCTCGTCCTCCTGCTGTTCCTCGTCCTCCGACTCATCCCTCTTCCTCCAAACAGCACCCTGAGGCCAGGGGCTGGCCTGAAGCCCACTGTGCTGAGCCTGGGAGGCTGCGTCCCCCTTTTCTTCCTCTTCCTCCTCCCCCTTCTCCAGCGCCTCTGGATCCTCCGGCTCCTGCTCCGACTCTGACGGAGAGGCTAGACTGAGTCCCAGCAATTCCTCAGCTGCCCATGGACTCCTAGGCCCCCAAGCTTCTCTTTCTCCATCTCCTCGCACACATCTTATCATTGTTCACACCCCTGTGACGTTCAGTCTCTTCCTCAGGGGAGAATTTCTCCCTGGGGACACAGAGGGGCACCTCCATTTCCCTATTTCCCCCATCCCGGCTCCCCTTCCTTGTCCTGGCTGTCAGTCCATACCCCAAGAGCCTATTCTGTGCCGCTCCTTCCGACCTCTCAGTGTCTCCCCAACACTCCTGTCTGCGCAGCTCCCAGTCGCACCGGCCCCAACACCTACCTGAAGGTCCTGGCATTATTTCCTCCGGCGCCACCTCCAGGGGGTATCCCGAGGTGCTGGACTCAGGGCTCTGGGGCTCAGACCCAGGACTCTGCCTACGGCTGGCCTTCCCAGGTCCACTCTCTCCCCCGATAGCTCAGGTTCTCCCTCAGTAACAGCAGTGCCTGCCGTCGAGGAGCTGAGCAGACGAGGCTTTGGGCTCTCAGCCAAAGGCTACTGTTGCTTACTTGAGCTTCAGGTTCTGGAGGTCTGGGATCTTCCAATCAGCACAGCCGGAAGTTCTGATGTCATCAGAACACCCCTGCACCCCCACCAGCAACGAGTTTGAAAGAAAACCCTCAACTGCCAGGGGGCTTCTCCAGAAGTCAGGGGGCAGTACATAGGTGGCCCTGGCCCCGGGCCAGACCCCAAACCAGTCTGCAGGATTACATCCCTGTTTTCCACACTGTGTGCCACACTTCTCCCCTGGGGACATTGAGCAGAGGGGCCTGGGAGGAGGTTATAGGAGTTTGGAATCAGTTGAACGACAGAAACCCCCAAGAACCCACCCGGGGAAGACAGGCTTGGCCCTGTTGGTGCTTTTAAAGGTGCGTGCTGCTGGGTTTGAGCCATAGGCTGATCCGGCTTGATCCCCAGTATCCCCTTTAGTACCCCTAGGACTAATTCCTGAGTGCAAACCCAGAAATACATGTGTGTGTGTGTGTGTGTGTGTGTGTGTGTGTGTTTGTGTGTTTATGCCTGTCTCGGGTCTGGGGTCTGTCCAGTCCCCCTCTCATGATACCATCTCATACAGAAGACCATATTTTACTCCCAAAGAAATGTTTGTCTTGGAGCTGGAGCTGTGATACCGCTCATAGGGTGTTTGCCTTGCACACAATCAGGGTTTGATCACTGGCACCCCATAAGTCCTCTGAGCACTGCCAGAAGTGATTCCTAAGTAGAGAACCAGAAGTACACCCTGAAAAACGCTGGGTATGATCCTTGTTTCTCGTCTTTTGCCCATGCTGGGGATCAAACCCAGGAGTTTCACACGCGCTAAAGAACTTGGCAGTGTACTAGCACCATTACTTATAATACTAATTTTTTAATTTTATACACCTCTACAACAAGGATTTTGAAATTTTTTTCGTTTTTGTCACACTTAGTGGTGCTCAGGACTTATTCCTGACTGCACACAGGGATGCTCCTGGCAGGACTTGGGGTACCATATGGGATTTAGGGTTCTAGGGATCCAACCTGGGTCAGGTTTGTGCAAGGAAGGTATCCTACCCACTATTGTACTATTTATCTGACTCTTCAAATGATAAGTTTCTGGGGATGGAGAGGTAGTGCAGTGGGTAAGGTTCCTGCCATACTGGTGGCCAATCCCAGTTTGATCCCTGGCATCCTGTATGCCCCCCAGAACACCACCAGGTATAATTTCTAAATGAAGAGCCAGGAATAGCATTGCTGGGTATGGTCCCCAAAGAAACAAACAACAGCAACAAAACTGAATAAAAACAAATACAAACAAAGAGCAAAGGGCTGTGTACGGACTGGGCCTCCTCCGGTGGGTGCTGGGATGGTGCTGCAGACGATTCCAGAGACAGCTGCCGACTCATGAGAATTGGCAGAATTTCACGATTAGTTCTCCACGATTCTCAAATCTGCCCTATGCTTGTGATTGGGGGCGAGGAGATGGGACACTGCCTCCGTGTATGTGTGTGTGACACAGATAAGAGACGTCCACTCTAGGTGGCATTTCTGCAGTGGGCCTGGTGTGTGTATGTCCGGTTTTGAAATGCAGACTAGGATTCTGCCCAATTGTGTTCTGGACTAGAACCCACAGCCCTTGTACTGCAGCTCCCACCAAAACACTCGTGCAATGAATCTGTGTGTGTACGTGTGTACTAGTGTACTGAGTTCTTCATGTGCATCCTACACCCCTCTCTGCCCTACCCTGCAGGATTGGGACAGCTGGCTGCCAGGCTCTCATTTCTCCTTCACATGTTAGGTGGCTTTTTTCGCCCGTCCATTCTTGTTTGGTGTTCAGGGCTTGCAACCCTTGGCTCTGCAAGCAAGGATCGCTCCTGTGGCGCTCAGGGGACCTTGTGGGGTGCCGGGGATGGAACCTGTGCCAAAGGCCAGTGCCTTCCCCTCGATGCTCGGGCTCGGCCCCCTGGGTCAGGCTTTCCCGGGCGTGGCGGCCCGTTGCCTGCCTGGAAATGCAGTCAGGGCCTGTGGCTCCCTGCGCGGCCTCGGAGGACCATGTTCAGTCAGGTGATTGATTGATTTTGCTCTTTGAGTCACACCTGATGATGCACAGGGGTTACTGCTCGCTCTGCACTCAGAAATGGCTCCTGGCGGTGCTCAGGGGACCACCTGGGATGCTGGGTATCGAACTCGGGTGGGCCACGTGCAAGGCAAACGCCCTACCCGCTGTGCTATCACCCCAGCCCCTGCGGTCAGGTGATTTCAGTTGGGCTGGGATGGATGCAAGTTAACTCCTGCACTGCCTCTCCAGTCCCCTTTGCTTTTTCTCATCCCACACTTGCTTGATCATGGTCAGTCTGTGAGTATTTTTTTCTGTCTCCTTCAGTTATTTCAGGGCCGATGTGTTAAGTTAGGTCCTTTTAGACTGGAGTGTTTCAGATCAGATTGCGTTTCCTGAGGGTAAGGATTCCGGTTCGTATTCATGGTACAGCTTCTTACGTTGTTGCAGTAGTTGAATCTGCAATTCATCTTCAAGGGTGCTTGCAGTCTTGGTAATTCTCTTTCTGTTCCTCTTGTGGGTTTGGGGTAAGGATGCATACAGTGCTTCTTGAGTCCTGCAGTGCTGGGCATTCCCTGGGGTACCCTGAGAGTGGGGTCGAAGGGGCCTTTTTGGCTGCCCCTGTTGTGTGGGGGTCATGAAGTTGCAGGGATTGAGCTGAGTTGACCATAAGCAAGGCAGACTCTTTGACCCCATTAACATCTTTTCTCTGGCCGTGAGTGCTGTCTCTGGCCTCAGAATAAAAAAGTACGTCTAGGGGGCCTCCCTTCCCTTGCAGTGTTTTTGCTGTTGCTTTTGGTTCGTATTTTTCCTTTTTAGGCCCGACCATGGCTTGGGGGGAATCCAATGGGGTGCCAGGGGTTGAATTGGGGTCAGCACGTGCAAGGCAAGTGTTGTACCGCTGGCCTCGTGCCTTCCTCTTGTGGTGCTTTAGTTAGTGCCTAGGGCTCTGACGCTTTGATGCTCAGGTGGGTGGCATGGTTCTCCTTGGTCCAGCAGTTCCGGGGCCTTCCGTCCTCGATTGCATTCTACCCTCTCGGCTCTCTGGGAGTAACTGTGTTTAGTCCTGTTAAAGGATCTTTCCTGACAAATGGGCATTTCTCTTGCAAACTTTCAGTTGGTAAAAGGCAGAATCCTTTCTCAGTGTCCTCACAGGCATTTCACAGACTGTTCAGGAGAACACAGGCCAGTTATTCACAGGAGCCTGTGGATCACGGCCTCTCAGGGTTCTTTGTGACTCATGCACAGCAGATGCACAAATCAAGAGCCCCTCAACTGTGGCCGGGAGTATCCTCTCTGGGGGAAAGAGGGGTGCACGGGGAGTACCACCTGCTCTGCTGCGAGTGTGGCATGTTCTAGAAATGTGCATCGGGGAGTGTGGTTGACGGCTGCTCTAGCCTTCCCATTTCCTCCTGCGTGGGCACTTGTCTCAACTGTTGTAAGAGCAGGTCAGGCAGATTGGAATCTTCTGCAGTTGTGGTTTTGTCTGTGTTTTGAAGCTCACGCCACTTTTTTCTTCACACCTCTGTGGTCCTTGCCTGTGGCCAGAGCAGTGGGCAGAAAAGCCTTTTGGTGACACAGGTGAACTCTGGTGCCTCCTGTGCTGTCCTGCAGTCCCCACTGTTCTCTCTTCCTGTTCTCTCTGTCAGTGTTTTGGGGTCGCACCCACCTCAGTACTTCTGGTCATTCCTGGCAGTGCTGGAGGACCATGAGATGCCTGAGATCATAAGAGCATGGCCGTGTCGTGGCGCATATGTAATGGCAAGGCAGATGCCTCACAGGCAGGGCATGGCCAAGGCTATGTGGGACAGGAGCAGCCCGGGGCTCCATCTCCTCCTGTCTGTCCCCAGACCTCCAAGTGCCAAGTCTGTCGCCGGGTGCCAGGGACAGATTCTACCTTCGGAGGCACAGGCTGTGTGTGTGTGTGTGTGAGAGAGAGAGAGAGAGAGAGAGAGAGAGAGAGAGAGAGAGAGAGAGAGAGAGAGAGAGAGAGAGAGAGACTGGGGGGATGAGGGGCGGGGAGTTCCTAGCAAGGAAGGTGATGTCCCTTGGGAAGGGAAACGATTTGCTCCCTGGCTCCCTGCTTGTCCAGACCAGTTGGGAATAGCCTGCTGAGGCTGGAGAAAGGGGTTCTGTCCGGGGAATCACCCCACAGCACTCCCACGGGGCCTGGGTCCCCAGACCTTCCAGCTGGTGGTCACAGATCATCTGGGGACAGGACTTGGGGGTGCATCCTGAGACTCTCCAGCTTGTCTGGCGGCTTCTGGGATCCTGGGATTCCAGGACCGCACACTGCAGCGATGGGGTGCGGGTCTTCGGCTCCCTTGAGCCCTCTCCCTTCCCATGTCTCTTCTTCTGCTGCATCTCCGAAGTGTTCGGGGCCCCATTTCTCCCCACCCTGTCACATGAGGGCTGGACAGCCACATCCGGGTCTACAGGAGCCTGCCCTGTGGCCTACTGCCAGCCCTGCTGTCCCCCCTACCCTGGCTCCTCTTGGGGTTCACTCCGTTCCATGCTGCTTGGCTGCTAGCTCTGTTCCCCGAGTCCCTCTGTCGCTACTCCGGGCTTTGCAAGAACCAGAGCCACATCCAGAGGTGCTCAGGGACCTCAAATATTCAGGAGAGGTGATGTGCAAGTTCATTAACCCTCAAAGGAAGCAAAATTATTTTCTTCATAGCCCTCTGATAATCTCACTGTAATTCAAATAATTTGTTCTGAACTTTCAGGCTTGCTCTGAGGCTATTCCTATGTATATTCTCATCCCCCCTCCCCGATTCTGTCATGTTCTCATTATTGTGTTACAAAATAATGTATTGAAATTTTGTAAAAATCAATCTTCACATTATACAAAAATATGAAAGCAGCATTTGAGGTACCAAAATTAGCTAAGTATATAGAATATTACGGATCGTAAAGATTAAGAGAACTCCATATGACACCTTTGTATAGACTTGTGACTTCATCAGTTATTTTGTGAAAATCTTAGACTTACTTTTGTCTTGCAGAAAGCTGTGAGTTGATGCAGTGTTTCTCACATTACTTCCTAACATTTCCTTTTCCATGTCCTACCAGTTGACTCCCTACTTTTATGCAGTCACCCCATTTTCATAAATTTTCATGTGTGACTATTTTGGAATATCCAGGGGACCTATAAGGATTCATATGGCCCCTGTTTGAGGGGAACTGTCAAAGAGTACATATAGATTTTTTTTCTGGATGGCAGACAATTATTAAGCACCAGCTATTGATATGAATATTTTACATATATATTCAGAAAGTTTTCCACTATAAGTGATGATTATATACAGATAATAGAGAATCTTTTAGTACTATAGATTAAATTATTATAGACAATAAGGCAAGACTCTTCACCATATTCATTGCAACCAAAATCTTTATTATTAGACAGTGAGAAATGGCATATTGGGCTAAAAGTTACCTTTTCATAGCTTCTACAGGGAACCATAGATGATGCTAGGAATCAAAACAGGGTTGGCTGCATGCAAAGTGACTTAACATCTGTACTATTTCTCTGACCATGAAATTTTGTTATTTGTTAGGTTTTAACTTTAATATTTTCATAGTATAACTTATTCTATTAACCAGAATCCTCCAGTATTAGAAATCTGTTGCTGTTAATTTTCTATGTTAATAAAACGATGGTTTTTTTTTTAATTTACTTTATTGTATTTTGGATAGCTCTGAGTTTTTATCCTCAGAAAAATTCTAAGAATAGTAAATAATGTTCAAGAGATCAATACTTTTTAGAAATTTTGATAGTCTTTGTAGGGCAAGACATCCCTTCCCGCCAAATAAGCACTTCTAGGAGTGTTCCTTGAGCACAGAGCCAGGAGTAAGCCCCAACTACAGTCAAGTGTTACCACAAAACAAACAAACAAAAAATCCTAATAAAGTAGAATTACCAGTAGTACTATTATTTGCTACCTTTTATAATTTTGCTAATTTATTAGGGTTATGAAAAAAATAACAAAGCAAACATTGCCAAAGAAAGAAATAAACATAAAATTGTCATGTTTTAATTGTGTTGTGAAATAATTTATGGCCATATAGATAGAGTTAGGGTTCATGTCTTTGCATATACCAGATCCAGAATCTATCTCTGACACTACATAGAGTCTTAACCAGAGCAAGTGTAGCCCAGGAGACACCCAAGGATGACTGGTAATTTCCAACATTGCAGGAAATGAGCAAGTACCATATCCTCAGACCCTACCATTGAATGATAGTCCAGGTTGGCTGAGTATCATTGGGACTTGCTCCCTGACAACTCACCCCCAAACTTGGGAGGCCCCAAAACCTATAACAAGTTTAATAAAGATGTGCAAGATAATGGAATAAAATTCAGTAACATTCTTGTACACTATTAGGTACCAAATTAGAAACTATATTTTAAATGTGATATTTTATTGTTTGTATATGCTTGGCACCAAAATATTAATTAAACACAATAGTACTACATACTCATATATTTTAGCAATTTCTCAGACTCATTCTTATAAATAATTTTATATGAGTAAGGACATGTTCTGTACTCGTCATGATTTGATTTGATAGGTACATAAACCCCACTTATGCCCTTAGAATAAAATGATTAGAGACAACAAAATCAACACAGAATTCAATGGCCTTTCTAAACACCAAGAATAAGTAATCTGAAAAAAAGAGACAGATGATTTGTACACTGAAAGCTGTAATATGGTATTGTTGAATTTAATTTAAAAAGACATACATAAATAAAATTATCAGGCATAATGGGCTGAAGACTTATTAAGATTCACATTAAGCTTAACAATAACTTTAGGGTGGTAGCCCCACACAAATTCATCTATATATTAAATGCATTCCCTAGCAGAGTATCAATTATTGTTCAACAGAACAAAACCCAACATAATATTCACATGGAATCTAAAGAACACAAGGGTCAAATGTGAGGCTCAGTGGTGCCTTTCATGCTTAAAGCATGGCTCCAGTCCTTAGCACTACTCCGCCAAGAAGAAGACTTTGAAATCAAATTAGTTTTTAATCTTTAAAAAAATACAAGAACAAAGTAAGAAGAAACATGCTTCTGGATTTCAAGCTGTATTTCTAGGCCACAAATATAGCAAGAAACCAGTAGAATGTTTTATTTTATTTAACAATTTATTTCTATGACATTTCAATATATTATATTTACATGATTCATATTCTATTTTGTTTCAATGATTTCACCCTATTCAACAATTTATTTCAAGGATACTACCACAAAAACAGATAGAGGACAACAAAATAGAATAGAGAAACCGAGGACTAAACTCTTGTAAAGTCAATTGACTTTCAAAAAGGGTGAAAGAATGTACCATTTAGTGGACAAAGTGTTTTTTTTTTAATTAATAATGTTGAAAACTGAGTATCCACATAGAAAAGAATGAACCCATGCCCTTTCCTTTAAATTAACACAAGTCAACTTAAAATGGATCAAAGATCTAAATGCTTTTGTCTAAAACTGTTTAGAAGAATACAAAAGGGAAATATTTATGAAATTGGATTTAGATATTATTATTTGGATTTGACATCAAGAGTGCAGCAAACAAAATAAAAATACTGATAAACAGGTCATCAAAGTGAAAAACTATTATAATTTTGAACTATTCTCTTTTGGGCAGGGTATTGTTAGAGATTGAGCCCAGATCTTGTCCATGCAAACATATACTTTACCACCTTAGCCACATCCTTGATCTCAAAACTATTGTTTTAAGTCAGAAACTATCAAGCAATAAAGTGTAATCACCAACGTTGGTTTAGTATCTGGCACCCATATTGTTTCCTGAACTCTGCTACAGTGCTCCCTGAGTGCAAAGCCAGGAGTAAGCACTGAGCACTGATGGTCCTTGTTCAAACCAAACCAAACCAAACCAAAACATTAACTGGAAAAGTTACACACACACACACACACACACACACACACACACACACACACACACATATATATGCCTGCGCGTGCACACACGGTTACTATTCTTCTATGATTAAACTTTCAGCTTATTATAGCAAGGATGGAACTAATGAGGCACAGTAACTCTGTACACCCATACTATCTACCTTAATACTATTGCAATCATCATATCTGTAGCACTGTCTTGTAGCACTGTCTTCACGTTGTTCATCAATTTGCTCCAGTGGACAGCAGTAACGTCTCCACTGTGAGACTTGTTACTGTTTTTGGCATATCAAATACGCCACGGGGAGCTTGCCAGGCTCTGCTGTGAGGGTAGGATACTCTCAATAGCTTGCTGGGCTCTCTGAGAGAGATGGAGGAATTGAACCTGGTCAGCCACGTGCAAGGCAAACGCCCTACACGCTGTGCTATCGCTCCAGCACGTATAGTGTTAAACTGATTAACACTGCACTGCACTGTCCTCCTGTTGCTCATCGATTTGCTGGAGCAGGCACCAGTAACATCTCACAACAAATTGTGAGACTTGTTACAGTTCTTGGCATATATGTCATGGGTAGCTTGCCAGGCTTTGCTGTGCAGGCGAGATACTCTCGGTAGCTTGCCAGACTCTCCGAGAGGGGCGGAGGAAACGAACTTGGGTCGTCGGCGTGCAAGGCAAATGCCCTACCCGCTGTGCTTTTCCTCCAGTCCTGATTAACATTAATATAGCTTAACTAAAGTTCAGTAATTCAATTTTATAGAGCTGTCTATAAGACAGGGAATTGGATATTAGTGTCGGTCTGGTAGAGACATAATTCTGAAACTAAAATACTTTTTTAATGTTCAGGCCATAGAACATAAGTCATTGTTTTGTTTCTTCCTTTCTTTTTGTTTTTCAAGGCGAAGATGTTTCCCAAATACCCTGTGACTCCACTTTCATTTAAACACTTTATTAGGGGTTGAAAAGGAAGCTCAAAAAAGGTGGAATATAGATCTTATATGCATGAGATTCCAAGTTTGGTCCTTGGTATAACAAGACCCCTCTGTGGTCCATTGGGGTAGTCCTGATAACTCCTGACTTTTGCTGGACCTCAGCAATAATGCATCATTATCCAGAACACAGGACCTTCAAGACTGTATATCCTGGTTCAGTGTCATAGGGAGTGGTTACTCTTGGACAAATCTGGCCATTTGCAGAGTCTTTACTCAACAGACTCTATGCTTTTTGAGTATATTCCTTATTATACTCAGAATATGATAATTGTTCAACATCCTAGTTCAACATCAGGCTTAAAACTATTAGGAAACTGACCAGGAAAAAGAAAAAAAAAAACAGAAGGAAAACATGGTGTATGAGAGACTCATAGGAGGCTTTGAGAAACTGCAGTATTCCTAGAAACTAAGAGAGTGTGAGCATGTGCAAAAAATACATGATATGGTCCTTATATATCATCAAATATCACTTGTTTTCAATCCTCTTGACATAGGATTGATATCATCTCACGTAATGACAAGTGAGGTGATATCTCACTGGTTGTTACTTGCAAGTCATATTGAACGTTTTATAAATGTGTAAGTAGGCTAACTGATGATTTTATGTAGAATATCTAGTAATGTCTTTGCTTATTTTTCTAATTAGTCAATGTTATTACTAGGAACTTGTGAATTATTTATGTAGTTTGAGTATCAGGCCTTGCAAGATCTCTCTCTCTCTCTCTCTCTCTCTCTCTCTCACTCTCACTCTCACTCTCAATCTGTGTGTATATTTGTGTGTGTGTGTACACATTTTCGTTCAATATCTGGAGCTGCCTTCTTGTTTTGAAGATAGTAGTTTCACCGTGTAGGAGAGCTTTACATCTCCTATTTCTTTATTCTTGCTTTTGTTTCTTTAGTCTTGTCATTGAAGCTAAATATACAAAGACCCCTCTGATTGTGAGATTCTGGAGTATTTTGTGGCTTCAAATCTAATATGTAAGTCATTATATTGCTTTGAATTAAAAGATTTTTGCATGGTATTAGACAGTGACCAAGTTTGAAAAATGTGCTCTCTGGTGATTTCTAATATCATTTATTGTTTTATGATTTCCTTTTTTAAATGTACATTCTTTGCTTATTTTTTCACAGGTCAGATATTTGCATCAAACATTGTAAATACCGTTTCCTCAATAAAAAGCTTTAAGTAGACAAGTGGAAATTTAATAAATGATTCAGACATAATCTTACTGTAGCAAAGATTAAAAGGCAATTTAGTTGAGTAAGTACAGTCTTCTCAATTGTTAATAGTTCTAGAACAACTGGGAACCCAAATGCAAAAAATAATAAATCTTCATCTAACCTCAGATTCTATCCAGAAAAAGCTTCTCAAATTGGTTCCCAAATATAAATGCAAAATCTAGAACTCTGAAACTTTTATAGCTATAGAAACAGAATTTGTGACCATTAAGTAATGAGTTTTACACAAAACAAAAATCACGGTGAATGAAAAGACTAAAACATGCATCACTTTAAAAAATGTGTTAGCAAGGGGGTTAGAGGGACAAATATATAAATAAACTGTAGCAATTTTTCAGTGTGCTTGAAGAAAACTGAAATAAGCAGTACCATATTAAAACTTTAATTCCTTCATAGAGTCCTTTCTAAATCACAAGCCTTTAGACATTACACTAATATAAAGCGGGACCTTTGGGGATTATAATATTTCAAAGTAGGTTCATCAAGTTTGACAAATTGGCCTCCTGTGGCAGAGGAAGTTGACAATGTAGTAGTTATTTAGTAGGAGCAGAGATTATTCAAGAATTTCTGTACCTTCCTCTCAATTTTGTTGCAAACCTAAAATTTGTCTTTAAAATTCTAAATCTGTATTTTTATGGAGGATGTGAGGGACTCTACAAATAGTGCTCAGGAGACCCAGGGACCTTCCTAGTAATTCTTAGTCAACCAAATTGGCAATTCAATGCAAGGTCCCAAGAATGCAGTGCTGCTCTGGTGGGCATTGCAGGGGTTTTACTCAGACCAACCTGGCAATTTCTATAGTTTATATTTTATATTTGGAGACCTTTAGGACTGCACCCGAAAAGCTCTGGGAGCCATGTGAAGCTGGGCTTTGAACCTAGGTTGGAGGCATGGATTCTAACTGCTGTGCTATCTTTTGAGTGTTAGCACATAGATGATCTAATTAGGTTTTTCAATGCATTTAATCAAATGAGTAGTAAGTGATCTCTTATGCACTCTCATTGTTGAAAAATTCTCATGTGTGTGGCAAAATGGGGCTGGAGCGATAGCACAGCAGGTAGGGCATTTGCCTTGCACACAGCCAACAGGCTGACCCAAGTTCGATTCCTCCGCCCCTCTTGGAGAGCCCGGCAAGCTCCCAAGAGTGTCTCGCCCTCACGGCAAATCCTGGCAAGCTACCCATGATGTATTCGATATGCCAAACACAGTAACAACAAAGTCTCACAATGCGGACATTACTGGGCCCGCTCGAGAAGATCTATGAACAGTGGGAGGACAGTGACAGTGACAGTGTGGCAAAATGGATTTCAGTGTAATCCATTTTGGTGCAATACTCACCAAAATACAAATGACATAAAATATGAAGAGAAAAAACGCTCAACTATCTAGAAGGGCACCTGAGATTGAAGGATATTGGAGATCTTAAATCTTTACCATTACAAAGTATGGACGCTCTCAATGGATGTATAATTTCTGCTAATTGTTGTGCAATTCTCTGTCTACCAATGAGGCAAGACAATGTGGCTACTTTTAGGGCACTTTTCTGCCCTCTTCTGAACTGTGAGCCTATTGCCAATAAAGCTCTCTCCTCACCAGGCCCTCCAGTAGTAGTGGA
This sequence comes from Sorex fumeus, assembly GCF_029834395.1. Lineage (NCBI taxonomy): Eukaryota > Metazoa > Chordata > Mammalia > Eulipotyphla > Soricidae > Sorex > Sorex fumeus. The sequence goes on from NW_026606098.1 coordinate 12,212,083, forward strand.
ACTGGCTCAGCTGTGTACAAAGTAAACTCCTTCCTTGCTACCCTATTTTTATGGCTTCTAGGAAGACTTCTTTTCAGGCACTTTCAATGCTATTTTCTTTGAATTTATTTGTAATCATGTTCATATTTTATACACTTGACAACAGCTTAAGTAAATTTTACTGAAAATATAACTCAGAAATAGAAATGAAATAAACTGAGACAAAACAATATAAATTATTATTCTGTCAGGTTCAGATATGAAAGAGAAAAGATTTAACATTTATTAAATAGTTCTCTTAGAGCCATTATGAAAATTATTTCTAAAGAAATATGCTTATATAGTAGACATCAGATTTCCAATTCACTTGGAGCAAACAATTACATTTAGGGTTTTTGTTTATTTTTTTTTCCTAAAAAAATTGGTTGGCCAAGCCCTCAGGGTTTACTCCTGACTCTACTCAGGGATCATTCCTGGCGACATTCAGGAGAGCACATGCAGTGACAAAGATCAAACTGGGGTCAGCTGCATTCAAAGAAAAGTGCTCTACCCTCTGTACTATCTTTCCATCCCCAAGAAGTTCTCACATTACTTTTATCCAAGGTCACACAGTCAAATATTGGAATCTAACGTTTTTTGACTCTAGTGCCATGAGGAAAGAGACTTCATGAATGAGCTGTTGCAATATACACTTTTAATACTATTTTTCGATAAATTGGGCCTTTCTTTGGGCTTTAATTGCACTAAGATGGAAATTTGTCTAATCATTCTTAATTTCTATTTAAGCTATTTGACACTCTGATTTTCATGAAAAGAGCCACCGTATGTTTTAGTTCTTATTAAAGTTGTTATGCTGCTAGTCATATGTCACATCACTGAATTGCTTCTCTATCTACTCACCCTTTTCTGGAGTGTGTTTTAGCAGTTTATCATTTGATTATTTCTCTCACCTTTGCTCCAGGGTTCTTTGACACTCAATCTCCTGTTCCTCCACTGGCTACTCTAATCTGTAAACTTCCTCTGGCTTCCTTCTTTGTAACTTTAATTTCTTCTTAGAGTCCTTTCTAAGTCACAAGCCTTTAGGCACTATCAGCCTGCTACAAGCAAGTACTTGCCTATGAGCATAAGAGGACAATTTAGAAAGAGACAATCTCTAATTAGAGAAAAATCTAACGGAAGGACAAGAGCTACTTTTCATTCTCTGGGTCCTAATTAATCTTAACTCAAAATGATGTCCACTCTTCAACCAATGGTTAAGGAGTTTCCTGTGTCCCTCTGGCCTTAATTAACCTTAGTTTCACATATCAAGGTGACACTTATTGAGAAGTGTCTGCGTTAGATGTATCAGTAAAAGGTAATCTGACAGTGACACTGATCCCCAAACACTGACTAGTTCATATGGTAACAGACAAATTGACCCTAGAATTTCACATATCCAGGAAGTTTTAGCCTAGCATTGGTCATTGTTAGCTTTCTGCCCACTGACTTCAGAAAAAAGCATGGGTTTCAAATAAAAAACTTTGTGAAAGCAGCCAAAGGAACTGAAGTGTATAGCAGAGAGAGGCAGAAAAGAGAAATCTGTCTCCTGTCTGTAAAAGCATTCTGGAAATGTCACGAATGCTACATTCTGAGCCTTTATTAATAATAAGATGATTGTGTAAAGCAAGTGGGAAGGAAAAAAAAAAGATTTGTGGACAAGTAGTAAAAGTCTAGTGAAACCAATAAAATGGTCCAGAGTGAGTAGGGAAGGTAGGCCGATTGCTTTGCAGAGTCAGTCTGGGTTCCCTGGCACCACATATGGTTCACTGAGAACTGCCAAGAGTGATCCCTGAGTGCTGAGCCAAAAGTTAACCCTGAATACTGTTTTATGTACCTCCTTCCCAAAACAAACAAACAAACAAGGGAAAGTATAATCAATCCTGCTAAATCCTAATTTTTAATTTCTTCGTTATTTTTAAGGTTTCAGGGCTAAATTCAGAAGTATGTTTATTGTGTTTTTGTTTTCTAGTCACTGTGATTTTAAATACTGTAATGGCTTCATGCATACAATGTTCCAACTACACCCTCCATAGGAGTGTTTCCACCCTTCCCCTTGTCTCTGGTTTCCTCTTCTCATCCCCCCACCCATCAGCCATCGCTCCACCTTGGTAAACTCAGTACTAGTTCAGATCTACAGTTCCATAGTTCTGAGTTTACAGTTCTGCAGAGCAGTGTTGAACAGTGAGGAGATTGTTTTGTGATTGCAATATTTTGGAGTTATTTTTGAAGTGTCGATATGGTCACAAAATGGCTCATTTAATTTTTGGGCCATTTGTAAATGGGTCTGAAAAGAACAGACAGAAAAGAATGGGCTGGAACAACAGTATAGCTGCTATGTGTAGAACAGTACAACAGTAGGGTGCTCACCTTGCATGTGGCTAACCTGGTTCAATTTCTAGCACCTCGTACGGACTCCCAAGAACCATCAAGTGTGATTCCTGGGCATAGAGACTAGAGTAAGCCCTGAACATTGCTGCGTGTGGCCCAGAAGCAAGAAAAGAAAAAGAAAACTATAGTATAATGACTATTAAACATAATCTTATTTAAATAGTCCACTTATAAAGTAATACATTTGTCTGGAAAAATTCAAAACAGCATAAAAACTGCTTAGTCTCAGCATTTCCTTTTGCAACTTCTGAGTGTTGAATCAAAACTGTAAAGGTCTTCCAATTCTTAGGAGCATTTGTATTTTTATAATTTTAGATTTTGACGTATTTGCTTTTGATTTTGAAAGGTGTTCTCTAGAAATAGAACAGGTGTCTGTTTCTTGTATTCTGATGCTCTGTTGATGCCACTCCATTTAATCTCAAGCTGTGAAAAAGTGTGTCCATGAGTGGCTGTGATGTACTCTCCCAATCGCTCTCCACTTCCAGATATTCTCTCATTTTTGTGACTCTTTATTTTGCACATGACACTGAGAATTGGATTCTGTAATCCTGAAAAAGTAAGTTGTGTTTTTATTCTAATAAGAAATTTATACAGTTAACATAGAGTTAACTTTCACAAGATGTGAAATGTCCTTACTCAAGGACATGATATGTTTCTGCATGTGAAATCCATTAAAATGTTTTTTCCAATTTATTTTCCAATATAGTATAGTCTTGTACACCTCCATAGACTTATCTAGGTTACATTGGTTTATAATAGAATAAATGTTTATATGGTTATATATTTAGGTGTACAATATTAACACATGTGTATAGTCAGTATCCTTTACCACTGTTCAGAGGAAGAGAATTTCAGCCCTCCCGCTTCCATCACACTTAGGTAACCATAACTCTATCCACAGGGTCTAAGAATGTATTTTCATTGGACAGTGTTCTGTCGTTTTTTTACTTGATTTGCTTCTTTGCATACAAGCTATTAATGAGACCATCTGGTATTTGTCTCTTCCTTTCTGACTAACTCCACTTAAAATAACAAATTCAGTTTTATCCATGCTGTAGCAAAAAATAAGATGTCATCTGTATCTCACTGTGACTCAATAAAAACAAGTAAGACATCATCTTCTGCTATTATCCATTTGTTTTTGTATTGGAACCTCACCTGACTGTGCTCTGAATTTACTCTTCGATTTATACTCAGGGATCACGCCTTGCAGGGCTCAGGGTGCAATTTGGGGCGACAGGAATTGTACCCAAGTAGGTTGCATGCAAAGCAAGTGGCCTACTTACTCGATATTTTCTCTCCATCCCCTGTTGTTATTAATTTTACAATACTTTCTATGATATATTCAAATTTTCTAATATAATTATTTTCATTCAACTTATATAAATGTTAAATATACCCGTGGGTTTTCTTAGAGTATTATTGCAGCATTTCCTATAGACTTGTTTGTTTTATATTCATTGCTGTCACTTTCTTTCCAGAAGTTTGATGTTTATTTTATTTTCCATTTGAGAAAGATATGTCTTTTTTTTTAATGTAGAGGTACTGCTATTTATTCAGCCACTGATTAGGCTGATTGAGTTGTGCATAAACTCCACCTTACTTTTTTTCCCCATTTTTTATAATTGTATTTATTGAATCACCTTGAGAGCAGTTACAAAGTTTCCAGCTTTAAGTTTCGGTCATACAATGAAACACCCATCCCTTCACCAGTGCCCATTATCCACCACCAAAATCCCCAGTGTATACCCATCCCTCACCCTCACCCTACCTATGGGGCAGATAACCTCCAAATTACTCTCTCTATACTTTGATTACATTCAACATTTCGACACCACATTCACCATTATTATTTGGGATTCTACCCCAACACTCAGATCTGCCGAAAAGGCAACAGTAGACAATTTGTTTTCTATTGCTGGTTATGAATAGCATATGATGTAGCATGGCTGCAGTAGTGGCTGCGTGATTTTGAAATTTCAAAATTTTAACAATTAAATCCAGAGGGATTTCTTACCAAAAGCTGCTGGGTTCCAAGATTTGTTCCTGAGTCTCTGGGATCATGGCCATTAAGCGTCTTGTTCAGGAGCCAGAGAGTCCGTTCGTGGGTGGCAACTTGGGGTCTCGTTGGGATGGGGAGGAAAGGGCCAGCTCTACCACCATCCCATGAGGTCCCATGTGTCTCATCACTGAGGGCCCAAACCTGACTGGCCTCTGGAGGATGGCGGCCACCGGGCCACCAGGGGGAACAGGCCAAGGCACGAAACCTATTTCCACCTGGGGTGGCCCAGCACTGGTAATGTACTGCAGGGACTGGACGCATTTCTGACAAAAGCCTTTGGGTTTCGAGATTTGTTTCTGAGTCTCTGGGATCGTGGCTGTTAAGTAGCTTGATCAGGAGCCAGAGACGGTGGCTTGGGGTCTCATTGGGACAGTGAGGAAAGGGCTGGCTCTACCCCCATCCCGTGAGGCCCCACGTGTCTCGTCACTGTGGGCCCAAACCTGACTGTCCATTGGCCTCTGGAAGATGTGGCCACTGAGCCGCCTAGGGGGAGCAGGCGGAGAGACAATACCCTTTCCCCCCAGGATGGCCCGGCAACAGTAACCTACTGCGCGGTCCGGACACATTTCTGCCAAAAGCTGCTGGTTTTGAGATTTGTTTCTGAGTCTCTGGGATCATGGCCGTTAAATAGCTTAATCAGGAGCCAGAGAGGCCATTCGTGGGCACTGGACACTTGTGGACTCCCGCTTCAGTGTTCAGACGTACTCTCACAGCGGCTCCTCTTCTCAATTACCTTTCCTTGATATTTCCTCTTTCCTGATTGATCATGTCAGCTAGGGAATAATATTTTTCAAAGCTTTTCATGAGATTTCTTATCCCTAAACTTAGGAGTTAAGGAAAAGCAGCATGTACTAATAGAGGAAAATATTCAACTAGAATATGGTAAGCCTTATTTTAGCTTGAGGTTCACATTTGCTGTGTGATTTTAGACAGTGACTTTCTTTTGCTCACAGACAAAGTGCTTTTCCTCATTGATTACATTATATTTTGTACATGATAAACAACTGCAAATATATGTTTATATATGAGTGTTCACTCTCTGTGTTTCTTTTTCCTTTTAATAGTGATTTCTACATGATATCCATGAAAAAAAGTAAATCAGAGACCATATTTTGACAGAAACAGAAAAGGTAGTTTTGGTAGAAAACCTAATATCTACCAGGATGTTTTATCTGTAGCGGTCTCTCCACTTGTATTTATAATTTAGTAGTTTAAATTTAGTGCTATTTAAAAGTCATTATCATGTGTCTTTTAAGTTTTTTTTTTTTTTAAGAAAGCAAACAACTCTGTTCTTACTGGGTCAAAAAGGACTTTCCACTCCTCCAGGGTCTAACCATTACAAAGTGATATACCTCAGTCTAAGTGAACTGATCTTTTCTTTCAGATAACTTCAGGAACCCAACCAATTCATTGCCTGAGGCCCATTATAAACTACGGTAGCATGAGATTTCCCCCTTGCACAGGCAGGGTCTGCGCCCCTCTGTCAGCATGAAGCAGCTTCAGAAGATGGACCATCTACCACTTTCCCTTAATGATTTAAGGTGGTGATGATGTAGGCAGGTAGACAGGGAAGGCCTCCTCCCAAGGAAATGGCAAAAGCCAGCCCTGCAGCAGCTTGGGCCTGGCTGGGACTGGAACAGGTATCGCTTAATGGGGGTTTATGTGCAGCAAAGAATGCTGCTTCTATGCTGATCACACAGGGGTGGTTCGTGACTCCATGGCCAAGCTACGGGAAGGCCTTGAACAGTGCTGAAGAGAAAGGGAGGCCAGGGAGGGTTGGTGGAGTCATGGTTCATTCAGTCTCCCTGACTAACCACCCTCCTCTCCACCCTGGCATGCCCTCTGTCAATCCTCCTGATCATGGTGACCACAGGACCCTGTATCCTAAACCGGCTGGTGACCTCTGGTAAAAAGTGCATACATTCTGTCCAACTCCTAGTCCTGAGGCAACAATACCAGGCGTTGCCACCTACTGAGGAGAGTTACTCTTCGGTATAGTAATCATGGAGGAAGATTCCTCAGTATGGAGCAGAGAAAGGGAGGAATGTGAGGAACAAGTCTAGATAGCTTTTTCAGATCCTCTTTACAGGAACCTGCAATGCAAAATAACTTGTTTTTCTGCCCCTGAGCAAGGAACTCTGAAACAGGTGCCCCGAGTTGCAAGTCATGAGAAGCGGGGGGCGGGGGGAAATCAGACCAGATAACCAGATCTCTTTCATAAGACTCATTTCACAAGACCCAGGACTGCCCTAAAAATCAGGGCGTTCCTAAGTACTGACGCAAATGCTGATCTTTAAACTATAGGCTAAGGAGTGATGTATTTTAAATGGATTGATTAGGAAAGTATGTGTTGTTACAAATATACTGACTATGAATTCCGTGGGCTCTGCTGTAATGGCCATTGGAGGCTTATATAAGATCTCCATTGGAGAAGCTCGGGGTCTTGCCCCCTGCTGGACCTGCGCGTCTGCATAGGTGGCTCGACCCTGGCTAGCCAGTCTTACAATAAAACCTGCTTGCTGTTCGCAGTCTCCGGAGTCTCTTTGTCAATAAAGGGAGATTTTGATTCACACCCTAACAACTTATAGAGTTCAAACACTAAATATTAATTCCCCTCTCATAGCTCACAAAACATAATTTTCTCCTAGTTTCCTTCTTCTCATCTTGGAGCTCCTCAATCTTTTGTTCAGCTTCTTTTATTTGACTGTTCAGAGCATCTATTACCTTTTTTTAATTTTACTTATCATGTTTTTCATTTCTGTTATTTCTGTGATAGCTTTTCATTTTGACTCTCATACTTTCTTTCGCTTTGCTGACTACTATGTTTTAGATGCCAGAGCTAGAAACTTATAGCACAGCCTGTAGGGCATTTGCTTTGCAAGCGGCCAATCTGGCCGACCCGAGTTCGATTCCTCTGCCCCTCTCAGAGAGCCCGGCAAGCTACTGAGAGTATCTTAACCAGCACGGCAAAGCCTGGCAAGCTACCCGTGACATATTCAACATGCCAAACACAGTAACAATTGTCACAATGGAGATGTTACTAGACCTGCTTGAGCAAATTGATGAACAATGGGAGGACAGTGACAGTGACAGTGATAAATGATATAGGCAGTACATTCTATTATATTAAATGATTTGAATTTTCTTATTCATATAGGTTAAAATCATATAGAAATTATTAGAAATTTGTTGATATATCTTCTGATAATTTCATTTGCCTTTCTTTAAGTTTTGTTGGAGCAAGAATATGAAATAAACTTGTTATGTACTTGCAAGGGGCCTGACTGAGGGATGGCAGACACTGATGGTAGGATTGCTGTTGTGACATTGTATGTCAGAAGCAATTCTATTATGAATAGTTTGGTACATATCAGTGTCTCTCCGTATATGTATATACACACATATATGCGTACACATATGTACACATATATGTATTCTTTCCTTGTTGTATGTGACAACTACAATTTCACACATTTTTTTCCAGGTGCAGAGAGTTTCCCATCATTAGGGACTGTGTACTTGTGCGCTTATAAAATTCACATAGAAATCTTTAGTAAGAATTTGGAAAGTGATTAGGGCAGGAGAGTGGAATTTTCTTGGTGGAACTGAAGTCCTCATAATTGCAGGAGAGAACTTGCTTCTCTGTGCCGTTCCATGACTGAACCTAACAAGAAGTCAAGGCAGCAGGACACAAGGCAGTAGAGCACTTCCACTAAAACCTCACCAAGAACTTGGACTTGTAGAACTGTGAGAAGCAAATGTTTGGTGTTGCATGAACTGTTTGTTCAGTCGGAGATGCTGAGACTGATATAGGCAGGTAGATAGGAAAAGGCCCTTGGCAATGAAACCTGGATTAACAAAGTTTCATGAAAGAATTCTAGGATGCATCCACCTTGTGGATACAGAAAACAAAGACCTGGTAAGACAATTGCAGACACTGAGGATATAGGGCCCCTCCCCATGAAGTTCCTCAAACCCTCAGACCTCTCCCTTAATCTGATTAAAATGTGATCCAGTCCAAAGAAGACCATCACCACTCCCAAACTCCCTAGTAATATCCTTAGCAACGGGCCCAGGGGGCGGGGGCTGGGGAGGAGGTGTTTGGAGAAACCCTATACAGGCCACCTTGAACAAAGGAAGCGCCCCCATATGCTGCCTGAGCTCATGTGCTGCTTGCGCCCATGTGGCCATGCTCTCTCTTGAGTATGATACTCTCTCAATCTCTCCCCCTCCACACCCTAAAAATCCTCCAAATACAATCTATTTATTTCACTGCTTGTCTACTCCTGAAATTCCTTTCTGCAAGGCGAGTCAAGAACCCAGTAACCCTCGTTCCCAGGTGGCAGAGGCAGTAGGAGAGAAAGTGACTGTTTTTCTCCTCCCTGCTTCAAATAAATCACCCGTCGGGCCCACCGATATCAAGACAAGGAACACAAAAGAAATTTATGTCATGGAGGACCCTGTGACAAAGGAAGAGAGCCCCAAAATCTCCTTTATTAATCATGGTACATCTAAAGGGTGCAATACATTGATGTCCTCAAAAGGAGTTACAGAAAGAAAACTGAGGCAGCAAAACATACATTGTATCCTAGAGTCAGTAGGCCAGTAGTTTTGGAAAAAACTTTGGGAGGGACATTTTCCTGGTGGATAAAGATAATTGTCATCTAGGTTTTAAAAACAAATTGGAAATTTTTGTGACGATATTTTAAATGATATTTTCTGATTCTTGTGTGATTTTCTGAAATTGTATACTCTATTTAATAACTGCTGTTTGATGACTAATATTCAGAGGTATGAATGAGAATAATGATGTCATTTCCTTGTGATTGTTCTTTAGAACATATACTGGCTACCAAATGCAATCACATTTATTAAATTTTCTGCTTGTTATGTCAGTTACTGGTAAATCTTCTGTTTTATGGACTGGTAAATTATACACTCAAAAATCACCTTCTGTTGCATTTTTTGGTTAGTAGTTTTTGCTAAAATAGAATTTCATTTTCATATTGTACATATGACACAAATTATTAATAAACTATTGTACTGTTTTCTTTGTTGTGTTTGGGGACGACATTCACTGTTGGTCAGGGTTTTCTCTTGCAGCTGCTCTCATATTTTTCTCCCATATGTTTCAACAAGCACTGCCATGCATAATTACTGAGTGTCGAGCCAGGAGTCAACTCTGAGAATTTTGGGGTGCCTCCACAAACAATAAGATCTTATGAAGTACCCACTGTAAGCAAGCCACAGTTTTAAGCATATTAAGAGGCATTAGTTAATAATATTTTGTTAGAAATGCTCTAGCATCAAAGATATAAGATCAAAGAGATAGTATGTGGGTAATTGTCTCCCATGAAGGCAAGGGGAGGGCCAGAAAGGGGCGGTATAATGGGGAGATTGGTGGTGGGGAATGTGCACTGGTGGAGGGATGGGTGTTTGAACATTGTATGTTTGTAACTCAAACATGAAAGCTTATAACTGTATCTCACGGTGATACAGTAAAATAAAATTTACAAAATATAAAGATTCAGTCAAGAGAACTCTCAAAAAAAAGAGAAGACAAGAGAATAAAGAAAAAGTGATTCAAAATAATTTAGAGTCCCATCCCTTCCCTGCCCCAATGGAGCTAGCCCCAGCAGACAAAAACCTCCAGAACTTGAAAGCCATGATCATGGCCACTATCTGCCATTGTGGACTAACCTCATCTATGAGTGATCTGCAGAAAAACTCAGGTATGCGGGACTTCTGACTGAAAACTCCAGGCTCAATGAAATCAGAGAATGGATGACCTCTCCCCAACTACCCCTGTTCTCAGCAGCTTGGCAGTCACAACCTCAAACCACCTCTGGCGCCATATAATCTCATCAATGGCCTTGATCCAGAGACTCAACAAGGAATCTCTCAGAAGAGAGCACAGAACAATACACCATAGAAATGCCCCCAGAACCCATGCCAGTCTGTTTTATTCAGGGCATCCCAGAGGGGGGTGGGGTGGTCCAATGGAGCCAGCCCCCACCAGTCAAAAACTTCCTTCCTTCCTTCCTTCCTTCCTTCCTTCCTTCCTTCCTTCCTTCCTTCCTTTTTTCCTTCCTTTCTTTATTCCCTTCTTCCTTTCTACTTTCCATCATTCCTTGCTTCCATCCCTGTTTCCTTCCTTACATATGCCTTCTTTCTTTCTTTTTTTCTTTCTTTCGTTCTTTCTTTTCCTTCCTTCCTTCCTTTACTTCTTTCTTTCTCTTTGTCTTTCTTTCTCTTTCTCTCTTTCTTCTTCTCAGTCTACTTTCTTTCTTCCTTTTGCTAATTAGGGATCAGCAAAAATTTTCTATTGAAAAAACTACACCTAGTCAATTAGTTATGCTTTGAGGATCTGTATCTCTTCTCATCTCTGCAGTTGTAATATGAAATCCGTCCCTGGCCACGTGGGTGATTCTTCCCCAGCAAAGGTCCTGATTCTGTCTTTGCACTGAATCCTACTGGCTCATCTTTTTTTCACTTCTAAAATATATTTCTGCTCCAGCACTGAGGAATAATGTAGGGCTTAATATATTAATATTCCATGTGACTGACCCTGGTTCTATCACCAGCAACACATAGTCCCATGAGCACCACCAGGAGTCACTCCAGAGCACAGAGACAGGAATACCTGAGTATCACTGGGGCTACTCCAAATCCTCTCTACACACACAAACACAAACACACATACATAAAACACACACAAACACACACACTTTCTCGGCTATCCCGGTTGATAGTAAAGTGAGTAGAGTGCTTGCCATGTATGAAGGCAATCCTCAAGGGTTCAAGGGACCACAAGTATTGGGATGGCAGGGATTGAATGGAGGTTGACCATGTGCAAGGCAAGGGTGTTTCCCACTGGATTATCACTTTGATCCGGATGACACAATTTTAAATGACAACTTATTTCAAGTATTTCTTGTGTTCTTTCTGATTCTTTTTAGATGTCCCCAATTACCCCACCGTACTTGGGATTTTCTAACAGATGGCATAATTTGTTGATCACAAGAATTGGTTACAATCTGTCTAAATTGTTTCTCATCTGCCAAATCCAGTGGTCACTTTGAACCTCTATTCAGCAGCTGTCACTCACAGAGAATGAGAGAAACACAGAAGTAGACAAACATGTGGGTTGGCCAAGCTTTAGGGTCACCTGTGCAGCATTCAGTGGTCTCATGGCAGGTAAATAAAATGCAATATTGCACCCCAACCGAAGCAGATCCCTACAGGTGAGCCATTGTTGGAGTGGACGGAGACATCAGGACAGTTAGGAAGTATATAAACGTGCCACAGGGAGCTGGAGAGAAGAGGCTAGTGTAGATCAGAGAGATTCAGTAGGAATCTGTAAACTATAAAGTTGTTTGTGCAGGAGAGAGAATTCATAGGGTAGGGTACCTCTCTTGCACCCAGTCTACCAAACTCCTCCAGGAGTCAATCCTGTGTGTGGAGCCAGGAGCAAGCCCTGAGCATGGCTAGGTGAGGACCCAAAATCAAAATAAATAAATCAAAGATTGTGAAAGTTGTTTATTCTAGTTTTGTCTATATTGTCCCCTAAATCTAAAAGACCTTACAAAGTATTAGTCTATTTTTGCCTGGCACAAGTTTACAGCTGGCAGATACTGTGTTATCTAATCTATCCTTGCCTTCTCTTTTTTCTGGGTGCATGTTTGCTAGCGGAACACCCTAAACTTAGGGTTTTTTGTTTCGGGAACATTGCTCATAGTAATTCATCATTTCCTAACTCTAAAGTAAATAATAATGTACATTATAAAGCATTAACATATCACTTAATATTATTAAACACTAGTAGTAACTTAGTGTTGTTGGGTAACTAGACAATAAAAATTACTACCTAGTAACTGTTCATTTATTAATGAAATATGTAAGTCATCAGTAGAATGGGAGTATTTCCCTAACCCAAGAGTCTGAAGAAAGTGAAACTGTTGTAACTGTCTTGTAAGATTCCATCTCTCTAGCCTGCTTAAGTCTACCTCTTAATCTATCCAATCCAGTCTTCTTCTGGGGAATCGGACCTCCCGATTGGCTAGCCTCTAACTTTCAATTGCCTGCTTTATGACATCATTCTCCCACCAAACCTACCAGCACGTTGTAGAATCTTGGGGCTCCCGTGCAGTTGTTTCTAAACAAGTTTGGATCATCGCGAGTGACCAGTGACCAATGATCAATCACCAGTGATCAGTCATCTGTACTGGACACTTGTGGACTATCGCTTCAGTGTTCCGACATACTCTTACATTGTCTCCTCTTCTCATTTACCTTCCTTTGATATTTCCTCGTTTCTGATCAAGTCAGGTAAGGAACAATATTTTCCAAAGCATTTCACGAGATTTCTTATCCCTAAACTTAGCAGTTAAGGAAAAGCAGCATGTAATAATAGAGGAAAATATTCGATTAGAATATGGTAAGCCTTATTTTAGCTTAATGTTCACATTTGCTGTGTGATTTTAACATTGACTTCCTTTCGGTCACATACAAAGTGTTTTACTTCATTTTTTACATTAAATTTGATACATACTCACAACCGCAAATATATGTTTATATATGGCTGTTCACTCTCTGCACTTCCTTTTATTTTAAAATAGTGATTTTGACATTATATCCATCAAAAAAAGTAAATCAGAGACCATATTTTGACAGAAACAGAAAAGGCAGTTTTGGTAGAAAACCTAATATCTACCAGGATGTTTTATCTGTAGCAGTCTCTCCACATTTATTTATAATTTAGTAATTTAAATTTAGTGCTATTCAAAAGACATTATCATGTGTCTTTTAAGTTTTCTAACTAAACTAGGTGAAAAACTGGATTATGTGGAAGGTGTGGAGTGCTGAGTGGTAGAGAGGCAAGTCCTCAAATGTAAGGAAGTTTAGGGTCATTTTCAACAAGCTTTAATGTGCAGAGGCCAAGAAGTAGAAGATGATATGAGGGAGAATAAAATAGGAAAGAAAGATTATGGAGGGAAATTATCAAGGAAGAAGAAACAGCTTGAGATAGAATGTTGGAGAGAACAAGATAGTTCAAATCAAAAGAGAAGGGATATAGTTAAATATGCTAAGAGCCTGTCAAAGCAGTTGACTTTAATCAATTCTAGGACTAGAAAACATACTATGTCTCAAGTAGAGTACCAGTAGGAAAAAAGACCTATAGAAAACCATGGTTGTGGTTTCTTTTCTTATTATCTCTAGAACACAGTTGGCCCTTGGCAGTTTTGAATAGAAACACGTTTTAAAAATGATACTTCCTATAAATAACTAATACTGGTTACCTAGGGGGATGGAAGATGCATCATCGTCAATGTGTTTATTACATTCTAGTTTGTAAGGTACATGTATAGTCTGCCTGTTATAATAAAGAAGTGATATCTTCTAGGTTGAATCAGGAGAATTAATTCTTTTGTGTGGTAAGTAGGGTCCAGGTTAAAGGCAACTTGTCATCTTCACAAAGAGTTTCTTTCTGGGCTGGAGCAATAGGTAGGGCATTTGCCTTGCACGCGGACAGGTCATTTGCCTTGCATGTCGCTGACCCGGGTTCGATACTCAGCATCCTATATGGTTCCATGAATACCACCAGGAGTAATTCCTGAGTGCATGTTCCAGGAGGAACTCCTGTGCAGTGCCGGGTGTGACCAAAAAAGAAAAAAAACTAGTTCCTTTCTAACATGACCATATTTTGATAGCAGTCGACATCTGCTTTTAGATCCTACAAAGAAATAGAAAAGTCAAGTCTCAGATGTCTAAATACACATTGATTTCAGTTTTGTGGAATTTGAGTTTTTCTACATTAAAATAGTTAAGTTGAATTTTGGTGACTGTTTCTGAAACTTTGGCAATGACATGTTCCTGGTGGATAAAAATACTTGTCATCTAGGTTTTAAAAATAAATTTGAAATTTTTGTGACCATTTTTCAAAACTTTTCTGCTTCTTGTGTGATTTACTAAATGGTATGCTCTGTTTAATACCTGTTGCTTGATGGTTAATATTCAGAGATATGAATGAGAATATTCATGTCATTTCCTTATAATTATTATATTTATTTTTGCTTCATATTCCTTTAGAACATATACTTGCTAAATGAAATCACATTTATTATATTTTCTACTTGTTATGTAAGTTACTGGTAAATCTTTTGTTTTATGGACCGGTAAGCTATACACTCAAAAATCACCTTCTATTGCCTTTTATGGCTAGCAGTTTCTGTTAACATAGAATTTCATCTTCATATCATACATGACACAATTTCTTAATAAACTTACTGTACTGTTTTCTTTGTTGTGTTTGGGGACGGCATTCACTGTTGGTCAGGTCTTACTCTTGGGGCTGCTTTCAATCAGTTACTGTACTATGCTGCTTGCCACATAGCCCAGATGTCATTCATACCTACATACTTCTTTTTCAGTTCTGTGATCCATATTTTTAATGATTTATTTCTTGATCTCTATACTTCTCCCATTTAAATCACGTGAAATAGACAAATTCTATTTATGTGTGCACATTACTCAGAATCAGGAAAAGCATGAGAAGGACTGGTAGTAGGTCCTCTTTAAATGTTTGGAAAAATTCGCTAGTGAATACATCTGGACCTGGGCTCCAAAAGCACATCTTGAGAAAAACTAAAGTACTCATTTTTGAGGGGTGATCAAAAACCAGGGTACGGTTGGTACCCTTCAAATCATGAAGTAGATTGAGTTATATGTGAGCCGTAGATAATAGATAGGAACTGCACAAGAAAAAGACAAACCTGAAGATTACACTGCTAGTAGCTGTAGCGACCCCACATGCCTATATGAATGGAAAATATCTTCCTCCTACTTTCTGACATTGCAGTGATCAAGGCAGAGTCCTAGCAAGAAAGTCAACATGCTTAGGTTCCGTAACCTGGTAATGCATAAGGGACAGCGAGATAGTACAGGAGGGGATAAGGCATTTGTCTTTAGGCAGCCAATCAAGTTGGATCTCTGTCACTGCATCCAGTCTCCTGAGCACTACAAGGGGTCACTCCAGAGTTCAGAGCCAGGACTAGCCCAAGATCACTGCCGAACATTGGTCCAAATTCCGACCCACCCCAATTCCAATAAAAATATTGGAAAAGATTGAACAAGTCTCTAGGCCATCTCTGGGCCTCGGGTTTCTTTCTTCTCCAATAAATTGTTAGTTATTTTCACAGAACTTCCTAATTGTAAAATGCTTTCATTCTAGGCAATAACGTAAAGTTCAATAGGAGAGCAAGCTACAGGTAGAGCTAGGACATGGAGTAACTAGCTGTAAGCAACAAATCCATGCACCAACATCACCAGAGTATTCTATAGCTCTGTATTCAGTTTGGGAGCATTGTGCCCAATACACAAAGTGCCAAAATGTGCCAGTCATTCAACCACCCAAAGTTGTTCGGACTTTTGGTAACTTGACTCTTGGTTTTAGAAACTAGTCTATACTTGAAACTTTAAGTGAATTTTACTCCTCTCAATCGTTGTCAGAGGGGGCTGGAGTGATCGCACAGCAGTTACGGCATTTGCCTTGCACACGGCCAACCCGGGTTCCATTCTCAGCAACCCATATGGTCCCTTTAGCACTTCCAGGAGTTCTTGAGTGCATGAACTAGGAGTAACCCCTGTGCATCGCTGGGTGTGACCCCCAAAAAAAAAAAAGTTGTCAGAGATTATCAGTCTCACAGATATTTTTCATCACCCTCTTGTTCCTTACAGAAAATAACCAAAATTCGTCGGTATTGGGAACTGCACATACTCTGCAGCTTCCCCTTCCCATGGTGAACAATGTAGCTTCAATAACAGGAAGTGTCTGCAACTACTCCAGCATACCTACTCCAGCTGGTAGATCTGCTTGGCTCCTGCCCTCAGATTCTGGCATCGCTTTCCAACCACTCATGGGTAGTGCCGATCTTGACCAACATTCTAGCGCAACAATGCTGCCTGGAATGTCTCTTCTATGTCTATGGCAGCTCGTTATGAGAAAACCTTAATACCAACCACATGGTGTCTTTGTACCCATCACTTTCTGCCAGTATAGTTCAAAGGACACCATCTCAGGTTCCAAATCAGAGTTATAGCCTGTCGCTTCCCTATCAGGAAGGAAGCCAGGTGGTTTAATACCATCAGGGCAGTCCAGGACCTCTCTTTTCTGGAGAGGACATCACGATATTGGTGGAAGATAGACTTCCCCAGCTCTTTGATTGCTTGGAAGCCCTAGATCAATGTATAGATCCGCAGGAAATGAACACCACAGATACCATCACTCTGAATCTGGGCCGAGAAAACTCAGGTGGCACTAAGGGGACCTCCCACACAACACGGAAGAACAAAATCCAGGCCTTTGAGCCTCTGGAGGGAGAACCCAAGGCCAAAATACATTCCAAAGACTCAGAACACTTGCTAGGTGGAGAAGGGATTGTTTGTAATGCTGCAGCCAGTAACAGGTGTCCTGTGACCATGGGCATAACTAACAGCAAACCTCAGAAAGCTGCGTACAGCAGGATCAGCAAGACCAAGAGTCATGGGCAGGAGAAGACAAAAAAAAAGGCCAGAGAAAACTCCAAGAAACCTAATGATAATGATCAGACAGGGAACAAGGTGAAGGCAGATGTGAAGCCCACCATTGCCAGGATGAAATGCAAGTTAAGTCATCCTGAGCTTGGCCAAGAGGCACTTAAAAAGCCAGGCAGCAGCCAGGGCATGCACATGCTGAAGTCTGTGCAAGAGTTTGATGCACTGGGGAAGAAGAGGGATCCAAAGCCTCAAACCTCTTCCTCCGAGGTCCTTGGTAGTTCAAAGAAGCCCAAAGATTTCCAGCCCTCCTCAGTTGTGAAACCATTGGCAGGTGCTATAAGGGATGGAAAAAGTCTTGAGAAAACTCAGGTCAAAGCTCAGAAACCAAGGAGCAGTGCTAAAGAATGCTCGTCTCAATCCCATTCTGAGCTGCCACCTCCTGGGAAAGTCAAATTTGTACCTTTGCCTTTTCTTACCATGGAGAAGCCCCAAGCTCAATGTGTTCCTCATAAACCACAATCCCTGGCTTCACATCGTCCTGCTGCACCTTACCCTGCTAGGCCTGGCTCGACCAACTCAGCTTGGCCAACTGCCATCAGTTCATCCCAGCCAGCGACTGCATATTTGTCACACCCTGCCAGACCAACTCAGCCCATTTCGACCAACCCATCTCGACCAGCTTTGCTGAGGTCTACTAGCCGGCCTATTTCTCAGCCTGCAACTTCTAGACCTGCTAACTGCAAAACAAAATCTAGCAATTCTCTCCAGCAGGGCCCTCTTCCTGTCTCTGGCACCGAGCGCCAGACTCCACCCAAACGTCAAAGTGAGTTTCGACTCCAAGACTTCTGTTTCCAACCAATTCCATGGAGAAAGCCCAATGTTCCGGAGCCAGTCATGTCTAAGCCCATCACAAAAAAAGCAGAGACCAGAGCGTGAGGCTATGAAGAGGAAGGCTCAGCAGGAGCGTGAGAATGCTGACAAATGCTTCTCTTTGGGAAAAGTGCAGTTTTTTATAGAGAGAGAAAAAGATATGGACATCTCTTAACTCTATGGCTATAAGTAGCTGGAATCGTTGGAGACATTTTAAGTACCAGATGTTTGCCTTAGCAAACACCTGAAATGCCTTACACATTTCATATATTCTGATACATTTTCAAAAGATAAATAGATGCATATAAGTTAATAGATTAGTAATAAAATTTCTGAATGTTGAGAGGCTTTCCATTGTGGTCATCATTAGGAGCGAGTGAGGACTGAAGGATTCATGAGAGATAAATAGAAGTTTGAGGAGTGATAAAAGGGAAACAGACAAGAATCTATAAAAGAGAAACTTGGCTCAGGGTTGTAAAGCCCTTAAGAGGAGAAATTTTATGGGCCTGAAGAAGAGTTGGGGGGGTTGGGGCAGAGAAATAGTATACCTGATGGGGCATTGCAGGAGGCTGACCCACGATTCATCCCTGGAATCCTATGTGGTAGAACGAGTTTCTCTAGATGTTACCTTTGAGCACAGAGCCAGGAGTCAGCCCTGAGTACAGGCAAGTATGTTTCCATCACCAGTCTCCTCTAAAAAAGAATGGGAGAAATTGTACAGTTAGAGGGTTTGGTTTAATATAAAAAATGGAATAGGTTGAAGAAGGAGGATTAGTATAATAAGATAACCCATTGAAAAGTAAAAATATTTTCACAGAGGCTGTCTTTATGTTTCATGACCTTCGTTTTTAAATAAAGAGATTTGAGGCATATCTCCAAAAGGTGTGGGTGGTCTATCCAGAAATGATCAGGCTGTGCGATGCTAACACATAGCCAAGGGAAAGAACCTACAGATGAACAGTAAATGGCCCTCAGAGTTATATAGGAGTGACTGTAAATAGGGAACAAGCAAAGAGAACAGTTGTAGCAAGGAGCCTGAATATCAGCTCTTGGAACATGTAACGATCAATCGCCATGTATTCAGGCCCATGGTTCAGCCACCCTAAATGTACCATTTCACTTCATTTTCCCAACAATTCTCAGAGCCAGTATTACCGGGGCACTAGGCCAGCGCGGTTCAACAATGAGGTGTATATGACTAAGTGCTTTGGATTTGCAAACTTCCCCAATGTGGCCAATGTGTCTTTCAGACTACAGCATCCTGGCATTATTGACTTGGGTGCTCAAAATGTATTAGCTTCAGGGGGCCTCTCGGGGGTTTTCCGCGGTGCCGGGTGACTGCAGCCTGCTCCAAATATCGATGTTGTCGGAAGCTCACACAAAAAACAATGCTATATCTGGCGTTGGAGTTTGGGTCGTGGGAGAATCCGGACTGGGACATGCACACTAGGTTACCACTCCCAGAGTGGTTGGAACTGGCTCTTCTTGAGGCTGGGAAGGCGGTGGTGGAAAGAGATGGTCCTAGGAGAGATATTGGTTGATGAATGAAAGGGAAGAAAATGGGGAAGGACTGGGACCAGGACACCAGATGGGCATGAAGGTAAAGTTGGTGGGTAACATTAAAATGTTTTTTAATGAATAACTGTATTACATTCATCAAAGTAGGAAAATAAAATATGTGAAAAATAACAGGTCACATGCAAAGTCAGAGAGAGCTCAAAGAGCGGAAGTTCGTTCTGGAGCTACTGCTGGCACTTGGGCAGACAGCCTGGTTCTCCCAACATCACGTGCTGTGACACAAAACAACCACCATGTGTTAAACATGCAAAGAAAAAAGAAACAAAAATCAAGCTGCAAACATTGAGAGTGGTGAATGGTTTTTCTTTTGGGGGCAGTGGAAGAGACTTTGAAGTGAAGAGTTGTAAGTATTTCCTAAGGAGAAAAGAGTAAGAACACCTTGGCCAGCACAGGGATTAGAAGCCCAGAGGGGAGAGTCTGAAGGCCTTCAATTGCTAATGTGAAAAAAGGTAAGGAGTACTGCATTTACATAATTTAGAGTTTGCAAAGAAGAAAAATCTAACGCAGCTCAACAGTCATTCCCAATTTTCCTAGGTGATTCTAGGCAATGAGTAAAGGAGAGAGCACTTGTACCCCTTTTAAAATACACACCTGCTTAAGCAATTTTTTAATGGGATCATTCATTTAAGACAAATTTCAGTGCCATTTGCTATACTTGCTAGTTTTGAAGCTATTGCCATTGTTTTATCCATGGGCTGGTATAGCACAGCGGGAAGGGCATTTGCCTTGCAAGTGGCCAGCATGGGCAACCCAAGTTCGATTCCTCCACCCCTTGTAGAGAACCTGGCAAGCTACCGAGAGTATCTCCCCTGCATGGCAAGCTTGGCACGTATTCTGACGTAATCGATATGCCAAACACAGTAACAATTGCCACAATGGAGACATTACAGGGCCCGCTTGAGCAAATCAGTGAACAACGAAACGACATTGACAGTAAGAGTGACCTTTATTTTATCCATAACAGTTCCGTCATTTCCAAAAACAGTCTCTTCACTACCCACTGACCTCTCCATTCTCTCCCTGCTCTGGTTCCTGGCAACACTCCTCTTTTTTCTATTTGAATTTTCTTTCGCTAAACCCTTCACATACATGGATCTTAACATATGTGACCTTTTTGGCAGCCGTTTTTAAACCCTGATGCTTTCAAAGTTCATCTCTGCTACAGTATGTCATTACTTCCTCTGACTGATATTCTGTTGTATGGATCTATAATATTAGAGAGGCTTCCACACGTTATAAATTCTCAAAGCCTGGAGGTCTCATAAATTGGCTAAAAGAAATGTTGATAGGTGTTGTACACATAGTACAGAGGGTAGGGTGCTTGTCCTTAACACAGGAGGCCTGCTTGGCTCCCTGGCACTCCATATGTCCCCAGAGCCCTGCCATGAGTGACTCCTGAGCACAGAGCCAAGAGGAACCTCTGAGCACCATCAGGTGTAGATACAACACACAAAAAAATAAGAGTACTCACACACACACACAAAGATCTAGTCCCATTCGTGTAATTTTAGATGCTAACAACATCATGGTGTAGAATAGGTAATGGCCATTCAAAGAAACCATAAACCCTGCAAATATTCCTCTGTTTTTAAAACCTTGATTGAATGGATTCTATGGCTGGCAATGCAAAGATCTGTTGTATTTTCAGGTGAATCAATGAAATAACATATGTTGTGACACAATGGAGGAAGTAGATAATGAAGATAGAGGAGAAAGTCATGTGACCTTCGAGGCCAGGATGTGAGTATATGAACTACCAGACAAGCCTCGGGGAAGTTATCAGAAGTTAACAGAAAATAGAGGCTAAAGACCTTCTAAAGAAGGCATATATCCGGGCTGACATCTTTTCCCCAGTGATCTGTATATGAAATTTCTGGCTTGTAGGAGTGCGTATTTTTTTCTTCTGATGTTTAAGCTAACAGGTAATTGGTTACAGCAATCACAGAACCCTAAACAAAACAGTACATCAATAACACAGTAGCCTATAAAACAATACAGTGCTCCAGCAAAAAATATCTGAACCCAGTACATATAAAACTTAAATATCTTTTTCTATTTCACTCTTAAATAGAAACAGCACTTGTTAAGGAACATGTGTAACTATTACACAAGTAGCAATATCATGAACCTGGGACTTAAATTAAAATTATCGGTGTTTTTCCCTGCTCCATATTAATTTTCAAACTATTTTGACTTTTTATTGTAGTAAAGTCTCCAGGAATGATTCCTGAGTGCAGAGCCAAGAGTAATACCTGAGCATAACCAAGTGTGGCCCCCAAACTGAAATAAATAAATAAATAAATAGATCAGATATTGAATGTTTCCTATCCACTTTTTAGCCATATTGTCCATAACTCAATCACCTCTATTCTCACAGCCACTATACATATGCTCAGACTAGCCTCACCCATGAATGAATCTCTTCCAACCTCTTATACTTTACACCACTGATAGATCAAGAGTAGCACACCACATTTGTTGAGGTTTAAAATAGAAGGCAAGTGGTGGGTGGGTGTGCACTCCAGGGCAGTGTGCCCAGATATCCAGCTCAGGGAACTGCAAGACTCCTCACTGTTGGCCATCCCCCCTTCCCCCAGAGGCACTCAGGACAAAGGCCTTCCCCAGCAAATTTTAGGACTGCATCAGAAGTGGGAAATAATTCCAGATCAGGTACCATTGTTGCCTAGTCCCCCAAAAGTAGAGCAGCGGCGGTGGGGATGGCCTTCAAGGCAGCAGCGCCTCATGTGGCTGCTCTAATTTTCCTCTTTCTCTACACTTTGGACTCAATTTTCAATCTGCATTACCTTATTTTGAGGAGAACAGCCTGGCTGTCACAAACACGTTATGCCAATAGTCCACTAGCCTATTTTGCTCTCAGCAAAGTATATGTGAATACAAGAAACTGACAAGTCTACATTAAAGAACGCATATCTGAAACTTCACTAGAGGACTCACAGAGGTCACAAAGGAGTAGCACCAAAGACAAAGCTAGAATTCTAGAAGGGGGTAAAGGTGACCACCATCGAAGAGCTCTTCCAGAATCCTTTCTCACTGGAGGAGCGGAACATTGAGAGTGAACCGGAGGGTCCCAACTCGAAAATACCTAAGGAGCACGAAGAAAAGTTGCAAATTCCCACCACGAGGAGTGAATGAAGAAAACAGCTCAGAAGCCTCAATACGGAATACCAGCAAATACAATCTCTCCAATAAAGAATTCAGAGATGAAATGTTGAGGATGTTTATTGAACTCAAAGAAACGATGGAACAGGCAGCCAGTAATTTAAAGGAAGCTATGAAAGAAATAGTGGAATGGACAGCCAATAAAATCAGGAAGCAATGAAAGCAGAAATAAGAAAGCGACAAACATGTGTAATTAATAAAGGAGTCAGGAGATGAAATTAAAAACAGAGTGCACACACTCAACAGTAGAATAACCACCACTGAAAACAGAATCACTGAGCTTCAAGATGAGCTGCATAACCCATACAGGCAACAGCATATAATGGGAAAGGACCTCAAAATAG
This sequence comes from Sorex fumeus, assembly GCF_029834395.1. Classification (NCBI taxonomy): domain Eukaryota; kingdom Metazoa; phylum Chordata; class Mammalia; order Eulipotyphla; family Soricidae; genus Sorex; species Sorex fumeus. Next base: position 12,235,057 of record NW_026606098.1, read on the forward strand.
CTCATGTGAATCAGAGACCTAGGGGATGAACTTCAGAAAAACGACATAAGAATCATCAAAGATTCAGAAGAATGTGGAGGCAACCCCAATGAAGTAGCAACTGTTAAGGACATCATTGCTGAGAATTTCCCAAAGCTGGAGAATGCAGACATCCAGATCCATGGAGCTTGAAGTGTACCTGCTAAAAGAAACCCCAATAAAGAGACTCCAATATATCATATTCAGAATGACGGATACCACATATAGGACATAATACTGCAAGCAGAAAGGCCAAAGAAGGAAATCACATACAAAGGAGCATCCCTTAGATTTGCAGCAGACTTATTAAAGGAAACCATCCTAGCCCAAAGAAAATGGGGGGTTATAGTAAAAAAAATCAATGAAACGATTGCTTCAACAAGAATACTCTATCCTTCAATGAAATACACTGCAGCTGTTAGAAAGGATGAATTCATGAAAGTTACATAGAAGTAGTTCAACATAGTCAGTATCATGCTAGGTGAAAGGAGTCAGAAAGAGAGGGACAGACATAGAAAGACTCCACTCATCTGGGGAATATTAAATAACAGAATGGGACAAAACACCCAAGAATAGCGAGATAATTACCAGGAGGTCTGTACCACGGTTTGGAACCCGGCAAAACTGGTCAGCTACATGCAAAAAAAGGAGGGGGGGCTCAGACATCTACCTAAGACCGTGACAAAAGTTAGATCAAAATAGATTAAAGAACCTCAGCAACAGATCTAAATCCATAAGTTCCATTAAAGAGAAGGTCAGCAAAATCCTCCACGTTGTTGAAAATAAAATGATTGTCAGAGGTGACATGCCACTGAACAAGCAAGTGGAAACAGTGATACACTAATGGGACTTTCTTAAACTACGTAGCCTCTGTGCCTCAAAAGAATCGGTGAGCAGAATACAAAGACAGTTTACAGAATGGGAAAGGATATTCACCCAATACCCATCTGATAAGGGGTGAATATCAAGGCTATACAAGGCACTGGTTGAACTCTCCAGTAAGAAAACTTCCATCCCCTCAGAAAGTGGGGCGATGAAATAAAAAGAAACTTTCTCAGAGGAGAAATCTGAATGACCAAAAGGCACATGAAAAAATGCTCTTCATCAGAAATCATCAGGAAGATGCAGATGAAAACAAAAAGATACCATGTCACACCACAGAAACTGGCACATGTCCAAAAGAACAAAAGCAACCAGTGCTGGCATGAATGTGGATCAAAGGGCACTCTCTTTCTCTTCTGATGGGAATGCTGAATGGCACAGCCTTTTGGGAAAACAATATGGAACAAGGTTGTTTCTCATAAACATTGTCTTCGTAAGATTCAGCTGTAGTCCTACCTTTCCACACTCACGGTCAAAGTCGGCCAGCATTTGTGCTGCTTGGCTGATGTTTGGTGTTATTAAAACAATTTCATCAACAAAGCGGTGGTGTTGTAGTTGTCGACCCTCTATCTTCACTCCCATTCCTTCCCATTCCAGTCGTCGCATGATGTTCTCGAGGGTGGCACTGAAGAGTTTCGGTGAAATGGTATCACCCTTCTGAACCCTTCTCTTGAAATCAGTGATTACTTCTTTGTAGAATGGTGAAACGATGAAATGATGAAATTTACATATATGTGCATCAATATAGAGAGTGTCATGCTAAGAGAAATCAGAGAGAGAGAGAGACGGACAGACATAGGATGACTACACTTATTTGTGGAATATAATGTAACAGTTGGGAGACTAACAGATGGAATAGAGTAGGGGCCACTATTTTTTTAAGATCATTTCTTAAATTCATTCAAATAATTCCTATTACCTAACTATGGAAAGATATCCTGATTTCATAAATCCTCAAATAAAAAGGCCAAAAAGATCAAATACCAAGTGTTCCAATCTTTCAATCATTTGAGCCTTTATTAACATGCAAGTACCATTTGCAAGATTTACAGGTTTTGCCAATCTTGTAGTCCAATGTTTTAAACCTAGAACTACTTTTGAATCTAAAACTAAGTAACTCACTAAAGTTGGACAAGGTTAAATAAACTATTTCTAGCTATCACCTTGACAGTTCTGATGGTAGTTTAGATTTTTATAATTGACATTACTTGTCACCAGGTAGCAGAATAGAGTTCTGATCTTGGGTCTTTTATACTAAAATATGTACCTGTATGTCTTATGCAGTTACTAAAATATATGCAATTAACATGAATATTGTTTACTTCACTACTTTCATATACTAGAAAGTACAACATTAGGTCTTTTAAGAGTAAAATTTAATTTTTTAACTCTTGGTTGTTTTTAATTTTCTGAAGTTTCTATAACCTTGTTCTGGCCTCATCTAAGCATTACAGGAATGCACAGGGTTGGCTGAGACCTAGGCACGCAGGAGGTTTGTAGAGAATTGGTTCGTGATAGTTGCAGTTCCCAGAGAAACTGGTCCATAATAAACTTATCTGGAAGAACTAAGTTGCAAGCTTAATTTATAGAGTCTATAATGACAGCATTGTTGTCACTACAAGATAAAAGAAATATAAACCCACGGTCAGTGCTTCTTTCACCATAGCTTCTCATCAGCTATGCTGTCATAGAGATAAAGAGATAAAGGCCCTCCCGTTGATCGTCGATTTGCTCGAGCGGGCCTAGTAACGTCTCCATTGGAGACTTTGTTGTTACTGTGTCTGGCATATCAAATACTCTCGGTAGCTTGCCGGGCTCTCAGAGAGGGGCGGAGGAATAGAACTCGGGTCGGCCATGTTGGCCGCTTGTAAGGTGAACGCCCTACCCGCTATGCTATCGCTCCAGCTATGCTGTCATGTTTTTTAAAATTTTTGACATGTTTAGTAGGAGAGCTTATTGACCTCCTTATTAAGTTTAAGTTCACACTACCTGTGGGTAAAAGTCCCACCAATCATCATTAAGCTCGGCCATAAAGGGTATATGACTTAACTGAGTTAATTGGGTGAAAGTACCATTTATTGGGAAGCAACTCTGGCCCTGAGGACATATGACTTAACCGAGCAAATTGGCGGGAAGTAGCCTCTGATGTTTACACAGACACAGGACTGGAGAGTTAGGTGTCAACACACCTGTATTTTGTATCCTATGTCTGACTGATAAGATGGCTGGATGTATAGGAATTCCTTTCTGTCTTGATGTATGGGGATATTTTCTTGATATCTAAGTCTCATGTATTCTGGATCTGACTGACAATATGTTTTCTTGAAGTATGACATTGATTTTTTTTTCCTTTTTGGGTTACACCTGGCGTTGCTCAGAGGTTACTCCTGTCTCATACACTCAGGAATTGCTCCTGGTGGTGCTCGGAGGACCATATGGGATGCTGGGAATCGAACCTGTGTCGGCCATGTTGGCTGCGTGGAAAGCAAACGCCCTACACACTGTGCTGTCGCTCCAGCCCGAGATTGATTTTTTTATTATGGGAATATTTTCTTGATATCCAAGTCGCAAGTATCCTGGATCTGACTGACAATATGTTTTCTTGAAGTAAGACATTGATTTTTTTTATTTTTTATTTTTTGCCCATGTTTGCATTTGGAATGCTTGAAGTTATATCTACTTTTGAAAGTTTTTTTTTTCTTTTCTCTGAGCTTGCTTCTGGGGCCTGCGAGCCCAGGATGGCTATATAAACCCTTGACTATAAGCACTCAGGGTTGAGCTCTGACCTATGTGTTAGGATGCTTCAGCCTCAGCTAGCTGGATAATAAAATCTCCATGTGTGGTTTTCATTACTGCAGGACTCTTTGTCTGTCTGAATCCTCAGGGGTGATCTCCGATCCCAACACAGGTGAGTGTCTGCAGTCCCTCCCTGGCATGGATACTGCGCAGTGTGTGGTGCCCTGAACTTGTGTGAATTGTGCTGCCGACCCCGGCTGCCTTGGGCTCCTGGATCCAAGTGAGTGTGTCGGGCTCACGCTGACCTTCCTTCTCCTAAACTGTCCATCTTGAAAACTTGCTTTGTTTCTTCACTTTGCTCCATTCTTCTTCATCTGTCATGTGTCCATGAGACTCGGAACCCTCCATGTCCCATCTCCCTCTGTCCCTTACCAGCCTGGCTGCACCGCCCGCAACGTCAGGGTGCCCTTTTCAGGAGCAGCAGAACCCCCTCCCACCCCACCATCTCTGTCCCTACGCTTGTCTTTGCCCTCGGATCATTAGCTTGGTTTTTGAGCAAACTGAAAAAAGTGCTTTGATTTTGTTGTGGGGCCTGGTGTTGCTGAGGTTTTGTCCTGACGGTCCACAGGGGTTCCTTTGGGCGGTCCTCAGTGATCACTCCCTCTCACCCTGTGTGCCTACCTGCTGTTCTCACTCTGACTCACTAAGAGATTTACTTCAGCCTTAATCTTTAAACATGAATGAGTGAGCTATTGACAAAGCTGGTTTGGGTGGACCAACAGTACAGCGGGGATGGTGTTGATCTTATCCATGACCGACCATGGTTTGATCCCTAGCACTCCATGCTCCCCCAGATAACACTGGTTCTAGACAAATACAAAAGCCCAAACATTACTTTGAGGACTGTCAGATTCCTCACGGTGTTCCTCCCAGAGGATCTTCCCTTTTCTGTGGGCCTGTTTTTACTGAGAGAACCACAGAGATCCGCCTGCTGGCCTATTCATCCAGGGTCTATAGGATTAATTCTTATCTGGCTTGCTGTGTTCAATTTCAGAACTCAAACCACAGCTTCAGGATTTGTCATTGCTGCAATTTCATTTGAGAATGAGGTCATGAAATATGAGTTAGCTGGCAAGATTCAGGATAGAATAGGCATATTTTTAGGCTCTTGGGGTAGCTCAGTGGAGCAAGCATATGACTTGAAAGGTGGAGATCCAGGCTCCATCCCAACCACCACATCTATGTCTCTCGACAACTCAGGAGGAAATACAGAGCCTGATGCTGGAAGTGGAGGGAATTAGTCTCCCTGGGCACTGAAATGAGTCCATTTGAAAGTTAAAAAAAAATCTAGTATTGTTCATAGTAGTGGAATACTGTGAGTTTGCCTTCTCTAGAAAGATAGTACAAGTCTTCATGGTGTCAAAGTACTGGTTTTTGGGCCCTAGTGATAGTGCAGTGGGAAGGGCACTTGTTTTGTATGACGTGTTCACCTGGACTCCATCCCCATCACCCATATGGTCTCTGGCGCCCCACTACGACTCATCGCAGAGCACTTCTTTGTGTGCCCCTTCCCAAATTGATACAAACAAGAAAACAAAAATAATAAAAAACTCACTGATCCTGAAAATAATGTGCTTGTTCTGAGATGTTTCACATGGCCCTTGTGGTCCACCTTGGCATGTCGTGTCCGGGCCTGCTCGGGTCACATGCACTGCAACCGTTCTTCCACAGAGTCCGTGACAGTGATTTACAGGCACAGAGAGAAGATCCTTAGCGACTTCCTGGGAGGAACAAAGGATTCCTGATACTCAAATCTGAGAGATTTGGGGACATCGGTTTTGCAGACACCTTAGGCAACTGAGTAAAGGTTTGAACAAAGAATATATAAAGTGGTTCTTTGAAAAAAATCTCTGCAACCGCATATATGCTGCCTGATCCCACGTGCTCCTTATGCCCAGCGGGCCAAGCACATGGAGTGCCCCAGCACATGTGTCGCCCTCTTGAGATGTGAACTTTAATGCTTCCATGTCTAATACTGGGATGTGTGTAGGGGTCTTTCCAAGGCGGAGAGGCCTGTGTTCTTTCTTGAGCGCATTACTCCCTGTCTCTGATTTTCTTCTCTCCCGCACTCACTTCCTCTCCACACCTTCAAAAAGCCCTCCAAGTATAATCTGTTTTACTTCCAAAAAAAATATCTGCAACTGTCCACAGGTACTGTTGTGCTTCAGTCCACATCAAATACCACATGAGCCTCAAAGATTTTGAGGTCATGACCAAAGGAGACAAGGAGACGTCAACAAATAAATTTTGGAGGAGTGTATTCACAGCATCTGGAAGGTAGTCCTGCTAGGCAAGAGCATCAGCCTCCCAGCACAAGCACAGGTGAGGAAAAAACACATCCTACACACGTGTTATTTTCATAAGCACCCACAAAATTAGTTAACTCATATGTCCCATATCCTGACACCTGTTAGGGTCTGAGCTCAGGACAGCCTTACCTGTCAAGGAAAACTTTGAGAGACCAAGTCCATGCAAAAGCAAGAGGTTTATTCGAGCATGCTCGGGCTCACAGCATGACCGCAAACCGTCAGTGACAGAGAGCCCCGAGCCTCTTCAAAGGGGGCTTTTTATAGGCCATCGTCCCGTGCATTTCAGAAAAGCCCGCGCACAAATCACCCAATACATTTGAATTATCACATTAGATGCTGCACTCAGGCAGCCAGTCATTTTGCAACAAGCCATCAGCACCAGCCACTCTCTTCTGTACCTGTTACCAGGCCATCACACCAGGCAGTCAATTAGGCCTTTTCGGGTTTTATGGCCCTATTAGGTGTATTCCAGGGCAAGAAAATACCTCATTAGGCCTTCTCTGACCTTGTGGCCTTATTAGGCGGATTCCATGGCAAGGAGATGCCTCATTAGGTCTTCTCCAGCCTTATGACCTGATCTGGCGATTCCAGGGGCAAGGAGGAGGTGGGGGTACCTGGTGTTGTCAGCCTGCCGCAGCTGCAGGGCGGGATATGGGCTGGCACTTGCTTTGCTAGGGCCCACTTGTCATGGGGCTATCTTTAAACACCCAGTAAATTTACGTAGACATAAAGTGAAGCAAGCCGTGACATAGAAAATAATAAAACTGATTATACAAAGCAATCAAGTATTGATCATAAACCACGTCACTCGTGTGGACCCTAAGCCATTGTTCCTATTTCACTCCATGATCGGCAGGTGCCCTTGTGAGGCATTGCAAGCCATTAAGTCTATAAATACAGATATCAACTCTTTAAACTAAAAAGTAAACTTCTAAATTAACTAAGTTTTGTGTTTTACTATTAAACACTGTACTAATTTAGCACTGTCGTCCCATTGTCCCATTGTTCATTGATTTGCTCCAGCAGGCACCAGTAACGTCTCCATTGTGAGACTTGTTGTTGCTGTGTTTGGCATATCGAATGCGCCCCAGGGAGCTTGCCAGGCTCTGCCATGTGGGCGGGATACTCTTTGTAGCTTGCTAGTCTCTCTGAGAGGGATGGAGGAATCAAACCCGGGTGGGCTGCGTGCAAGGCAAATGCCTTATCCACTGTGCTATCGCTCCAGCCCTCCATTTTACTATACATTTTATTCATATTTTCCTCTAATAAACTAAAAATCCTAGCTGAACAATAGGTCAACACGACTGAAAAAGTGACTTTCTCCTGCACACCCACTCTATAATTCTTCTTGAGCACTGGTTCAAATTTTGAAAGAATTTAATTTTTGCTGCATAATTCATCCACTACTAAACTAATCAATGACTACTCAGCTACAGAGCAAAGAAGGGACTTTCAATTCATGTGGCTGATCTATTTTAGATTCCAGTTGAATTCAGTGCATTGTCGACTTGAGCACTATTTGAAGAGTTGCTGAGCACAGAGCTAAGAGTAGCTTGAGAACAGCACTGGATATGAAGATATACACACACATATACAGGAATATTGACTACACATAGAATGCTTTCCATTCCTCAATTCCTGAGCGTCATTCTGGGTTACCCCAAGGCCCATTCTGGGCTTGTGATTGACTTAGTTTCATGCTCAACTGTTGTAACAGAATACATGAACTGTTGGAGCTACTCCAGAATTGGAAGTTTTGTGCAATAAAAAAAATCAGTCTGGGGTGGGGGGTGGGGGGTGGGAGGGATACAGGGATCCGTGGTGGTGGGAACCGGTCACTGGTGGAGAGATGGGTATTCAAAATAAATAAATTAATTAAAAAAATAAAAATATTTAACATAAAAAATAAAAAATAAAAAAAATCACTCCAACTGGGAGTAGCTGCCCCAGGATCCATGGTTAGAACCCCAGAGGGTTCCCCGATCCCAGTGTGGAGTGATCCCTGAGCAGTCAGGCAAAAAGTCATCAACATTACAGAATATGCCCCCCCAAAATTAAATAAATCAACACAAAACATGATATCTGAATAATAATGCGCAGTGATTTCTGAGCATTATTTTTTGGTGGTTTGGTTGGGGGTCAGGTTGGAGTACTGTACTGGTGGGTGTTTACATGGAAATCCTTGTGAATTTTATTCCCTTAGTGAAAAGGTAAACATTTTGTCTCCATAGGCTATGTGTTCAGCCCCTCCCTCTCAATCTATCCGGTACATGGTGAGCCCCCGATGTCCTGCTAGAAACCAAGCAGATGTTCTGCTAGAGATCCAAGACCAGAAATGGAAAAAAAATTGAACTTTGCCCACCTGAAAGTAGGTGTCAGGACTATTTGGAGCCTGGCCCTTTAAGACTCTGACCGGAAGTGTCGGTGACGTCACAGAGCCGCGCCTTTCCCTGGGGTCTTTGGGGCGGCGGAATCTCACGGTCAGCCGGGGTCCTCGGAGCGTGAGGAGTCGGGGAGGGGCGGGAAGGGGCGACCGGGCGGACTTGAGGGTCCTGCCCGTTTCCTCCGCAGCCGCCAAGGGCTGCTCTGGGCGCCCTGAGCCTCCGCGGTCTCCGCCTTGTGAGCGGGGGTCGCTCCGTGCCGAGCGGGCGGCGGCCCCTCCCCCGGACGCCCCGGCCCCCGCCCAGAGGTTTGTCCCTTTTATTCTTGTATTTTAGGGAACAGGGGGGCTCGGCTGGAGGGATCTCATTTGGAAGCTGTGAAGGGGCGCGGGTCCCGGGGAGGCGCTGCCCGCCTGGCGGGGCTTGGGGCTGACTCCAGGCTCTCGCTCAGGGGTCCCTCCTGGGGGCTGGGGGGTCGTTCGCGAGGCCCGCGCCCTCCCTGCTGCCCTGTGGCTCTGGCCCCCAATGGAAGAGAAAGAGTAATGGTGCCTCAGTTTCCCCAGGTCGATGGGGCGTGCGCTGGGCACCTCTCCGTTACTTCCCTCAGAGACACCGGAGCCCCCGGGAACTGGGGGGGGGTAGGGGGGGTTACAGGCTGGCGCTGGGGATTTGGCGAGGAAAGTTCCAGGCCGGCATTTTGCGTCACCACTTTCATTCATTATGGGGTCAGGGTAAAGGGTCGGTTTCCCTCCAAAGTTGGGAGTGGAGGGGATTCTTTTTTGATAATTACATTGTTTTAATTACGTTTAATTACATTGTTTATTTTTTGATCAACATCCGGCAGTGTTCGGGTCACTCCTGGCTCTGTCCCCGGGGATCCCTCCTGGCATACTCGGGATCCCGTGGGAATGACAACGCTCAGTCCTGGACAGCCTCATGCGAGGCATATGCTCTCTCAGTGGACTACCCTCTTCACTGGCTTGGGACTCAGAAGTGTTGGGCTGCGAGTTTGATTTTCCCCGGTTCCATGCGCCTGCAGTAGAATTTTGGGATCCTGGGAGAAGTGGAGCTGTAAGAGACCCTGGCGAAGCAGGTATAGCATCTGGGCTGTGTTGGAACAGAGGGGTTGGTGCAACCAAGTGTGCAAACTTAGCAGGAAGCAGGCTGGTCACTTCTAGGATGTGCCCCAAGCACTACCATAGTCTAGAATCACCATTGGCCACAACACCTTCATTGCTTTTTTTTTAAATAATTTTTAGGGTTTTTTTTTTTGTGTGTGGAGAGAATACTTGCCCATGTTCAGCTGTTATTCCTACCTCTGCACTCAGGGATCACTCTTAGTGGTGCTCAGGAAAACATATAGATGCCAGCAATCAAACCTGGGTTAGCCACGTGCAAGACAAGAACCTCAACTCTATCACTTTTATTTATGGGCCACAGCTGGCAGGTGCTTTGGGCTCACACTTGGATCTTAGCGCAGGCTGGTTCCTGCAATACTGGTGTGGGGACCCTAGGTGGTCCTGAGAGAAACTGTATATCTGTAAGACATGTGGAAAGGCCTTCACTCATTTCTGAATCCCAAAAAAACCATATGAATACTCATACTGGAGAGAAGGCTTATGTATGTCAGGAGCGTGGGAAGAACTTTAGCAGATTCTCAGTGCTTGCTGTACATAGGAGAATTCACACTGGAGAGAAACCTCATAAATGTAAGGTTTGTGGAAAGTCCTTCACTACACAGTCAGCCCTGACTGAGCATATGAGAACTCATAGTGACGAGAAGCATTATCTGTGTCAGAAATGTGGAAAGGCCTTTAGCTCACTCTCAGTGCTCACTGTATATAGGAGAAATCACTTGGGAGAGAATTCTTCTGTGTGTGAAGAGTGTGGGGAGTCCTTTAACACAATGTCAGTGCTCATTTTACACAGGAGAATTCATTCGGAGAGAAACCTTCTGTATGTCAGAAGTGTGGGGAAGCCTTTAGCAAATCCTCAGTACTTCCTATTCATAGGGAAATTCACACTTGAGAGAAATGATCTGTTGTAGTTTGGTGCTCATGAGCTCCAGTGTGTCTCCATTCTTAGAGGTGTTACATACTGGGATTAATTTATTGAAGTATGTTTTACGTAATTTATTGCACACTTGGCAGCTCTTAGGAGTTTGTCCTGGTGTTGTTCTGAATGTCAGAAATGGAACTCAGAGAAAGCGTGTTCAACACAAGCAATAAGCCACAGTACAAACGTCTGGCCCCATACTCTTGGTTGAAAACGTGTTTCTCTAGCTGCATCCTGGTGTTTCCTTTTAGGTGAGAGTTCTCTACTCGCATGTTTTCAAGGGATACCGTGGTCACTGTACAGTGCTCTCTGATGTTCTTAGCAGCCTTTGGTCCTGTCCACTGTCTCTCCAGCTCTCTAGGTTGCTGCTAGGCCCGTTCCTCTGCATCTTCAGGGCTGGCTTCAGAGTCACTGCTTTCATCAACACCTTGATTGATGACTTCCCAGGGAAACTCATTTTCCTGTTTTACCTTGAATCCACTTGCTTCTGTTTTTTTTTTGTAATGAAATTGTGTGTTAGAACATTGGTTCTATGTTTGACGTGTACAGCATCAAGGGACTCTGCTTTAACTTGCTGCCCTGAATTGTGTGACCGGCCCCACCAGCTCTTGCCTCTCTTCTCCTTTATCCTCCTTGCACTGATTCACCTGGGCTGATATAATGGTCTGTCTACACGTGGAACGTTGCACTTTAAAGCTCCTTGGTGATGGATGATGTCACAGATCGGAGTCTTCCATGTGCATGTTTACTTCCTAATGATGTCAAGAGGATCAGACCTCTTATGGGCACACATTTAAAGGACAAAGTGATACTTAACTGTCCAAGAGGACACCGAACACCAATTAGTGACAGGACGTGAGGGCCTTTCACCTACAGTCCTTGTACTGTGACCAATGGGCCGTGCCAGCTTTTGGGGTGCTTTTGTGGTTGTTTTTTACTCACTCCGTACATATCTCGTCGGTTCCTGGGTTTTTACTTGCTTCGGAGACTTTAGCAGGAGGCGGGGCTTTGGTGGTTGCAATGGGGGGGATTGTTACGTAGCACACGGATCTCGAGTGTGAGTGTGTGATCCTTGGGTGTATTTTCACCTCCAGCTCTGCGACGGGGCAGCGTTGCCTGGTTGTGGACCTGAGAATGGGGTCTGCCAGTCTTGGGTGGGGATACGGACCTCTTGAGGTCAGAGGTCTAGACCATCCCAACCCTCTCATCCTTGGGTTGTTTTGGGCCCTATTCTGAAACTTTTGGTGTAGACATGCATATGTAAAACTGTCAGAGCACTTTGAAGGGCAGCTCCTCAGCCCCCAATGGTGCGAGACCCTGTTGAAGCCCATCGTTTTCATTGGCAGCCACCAGGAGGAATCCTGGGGGCCTGGGCCTAGCATGTGGCGGCGGGTTGTAAATGGATTTTTTTTCTGACTATTTTGGTTGGTTTTTTTTTTGGGGGGGGGGGCTGAGCACACTTGTATGTCCCCAGAGGTGCTTTTAGGCTCTACCCTCAGAAATTGTTTCCATCAGTGATCATGACTTCATATGGGATGCTGAGGGTTGATTGTTTTCACTAAGGGAAGCACGTATTCTCTTAATTGTCTCTCCAACCTCACTTTGGTGTCTTTTTTCTGCTAAAGAATTCCGGCACCCACAAGTTAGGTTGATAAGCATTTCTCAATTCTTCATCAGCTCCCTGACCCTGACCAGGCTACCCTGGCTGTTGGGGTGAATACTGCATGTAAAGGTTTTTTAACAAGGGGTTATTTTATTTTTTCTATTTTATAAGGTAGTATACTACATTTGATTACATTTCATATTCAAACACCAATCTTAGCTAGTTGGGTTTTTTGAAGGGATGGAGATATTTGTTTAGGGATCACTCCTGCTGCATTAAAAAGAAATTTATTTAGAAAGAGCCAGAGTGGTAGTACAGTGGGGAGGGCTCTGACCTTACACAAGGCCAACCCAGGTTCAATTCCTGCCATTCCAACTCTCACAACGATACACACACTCTTGTGAGCAGAACGAGGCTAAAGGTTTGAATGAGGCAGGCCTTTCTGGGGATGTGGTCCTTTCCCATGGCTAGGGTTTGTAAATGATTATTTACTTTTCAGACAATTTTGGGTTTTTTTGGGGGGGCATACCTATATGTGCTTGTAATGGAGTTCTTTTTTAAGCAAGATATTTGTTTTTTGGGGGGGGTATGAGGAGATATTTATTCAGGGATCAATCCTAATGTGTTGGAATGAAATTTATTTAGAAAGGACTGGGGTGGTATTACTGTGGGGGTGGCACTTCCCATGCACAGGTTGAATTCCCAGACATTCCAGCAGTCCCCGAAGCCACACTAGGGGTGATCCCTCCGTACGGAAGTTGAAATCAGCCCTGAGCACTGCCTGTTGTGGCTCCCAATTGAAACACCACACACACAGACACAATAATTGTGTGAGGAAAAAGTGCCTTAAAGTTTGTCCTTCTAAGGCCCTGTGACTGCCCCCATGGTAGAACCACTTTGGGAGCTGTGGTCGCTGTGGGCGGCCTTAAAGCTCAGAGGGTGCTTAATCAAAGGGGCTCCTGGTCTAGGAGTCAGTCCCTGGCTGGGCCCATAAGACACTTTCTGTGGTGCCAAGGGTGGAATCCTGGTTCGGGTCTCAGGGCTGCAGTTTCCTGCTCTGTAGATGGAGGCAGCAGTTGTCCTGACAGACAGCCCCAATTCCAGACCTTTGTGCATTCCCAGGAGAGGAAAGAGCATCTGCTAGTGTCTCCGTGAGGGGCGGGGCGGTGATTTGGTGCCCAAGGGAGCCTACCATCAGGACCTTTCCAGGTCTAAGACAGGAACATTCGGGTTCAGGGCTAGAGGTCTGTACTTTCTCGTCTCACAGCTCTGACTACTCCAGCTCTTGGTTTGGATTCTAATGCTGAGCCATGAAATAATGGGCAGGACAAAGTGGTCCTGAGTCTTGGTCCCGGAGATTGCTGGCAAAAAAAGTCTTTGTGAATTTTAGTCCTTTAATAAAAACTTTGGAGATTCTAGCGGGGGAGTGCAGCTACTCGTATAGCCTCGACCAAAGACAGGCCTGTCTCTCTTCGGAGAAGGCCATCCTCTTCGAGCGCGCAGCTTTAGGAGGGGCGCCCATGGAGCGATGAAAGAGGAAGGGGACACCCGCCTAGCCGAATCAACCCTGGTGATCAATGGGGTGACAGATGTCGCAGCCAGAGTGATCGCACATCTGTAGGGCATTTGCCTTGCATGCAGTCGGCCTGGCACAGCCGGCTTCGATTCCTCCACCCCTCTAGGAATACCGAGAGTGTCTCACCCGCACGGAAAAGCCTGGCAAGCTACCCGTGACTATTCAATATGCCAAATATAGTAACAACAAATCTCACAGTGGAGACTTTCCTGGGTCCGCTCTTGCAAATCAATGAATAATGGGAGGACCATGACTGGCACTGTGAATTAAAACTTTAATAAAGACTTTCTGCTGCATATGCCATCTGTTCAGTCCCTCACTGTCCATCTATCCTGGATCTGGCTGCCCCCAGATGCCCTGGTCACCTGATTGAGGAAAGAAACAAGCAAAAATAAAAAATACGTTCCTTACCAGAAAGTACCTGGCCCGGAAAACTCGGCGCCTGGCCCTTTAAGGCTGTGACTGGCCATGCCTGTGAGGTCATGGAACCCGGGTCTTTCCCTCCCGCCCTCCACCCCCAGTGGACCAGCTTTCCGGGCGGAAATTCCGCTCCGCCGCCATTGTTGGCAAAGGTGAGGGGTGGGGAAGGGGCAGGCATTGGGGTACCCACGGAAAGGGGGGGTGGGGGGGCGTCCCGGCAGGCCGGGCTGAGTGGTGGCTCTGGGCGCCCTGAGCCCCCCGCGGCCTCCGCCTTGTGAGCGGCCTTCTGAGCGGAGGGGTCGCTTTGTGCCAGTCGGGGGTGGTGGTCAGTCCCTGGGTCGCCTCGGACCCCTGCCGAGAGGTTTGTCTGCCAAGTCAGTTGGTTTTTAGGAAACGAGGGAGGTTTCCCGAAGAAAAGTGATTTAGGAAGCCGCCTGGGAGCACTAGTCTTGCAGGGGGTCACTGGCCTCCCACGCCTGTGGGAGGCGTTTGTTTCTTTCTTGTTTTCAAAACAATTTTTGTTCAGGGCTAACTCCTGGCTCTGCACTCAGGGATTGCTCCTGATGGTGCTCGGGGGATCCGAGGGGATGCTGGCTCCAATCCTGGTCAGCAGCATACAAGGCAAATGTCCCCTCCATGTACTAGCCTCCTGCCCTGTGGTGGTGGTGGGGGTGGCGATTCCTGATACATATGAAACACGCTGCTGACTGTGGGGGCCTCGGGCTCCTGGATCTAGGTGTCTGTGCAGCACTTACACTGCCGTTCACTCCTCTGGACTCTCCATCTTGGAATGATCCTGTGTTTGCAAATTTGAAATCAATATTATTATTATTATTATTATTATTTTGCTTTTTGCTTCACGCTTGGCAATGCACAGGGGTTTCTCCTGGCTCTGCACTCGGGAGTTACTCCTGGCTGTGCTCAGGGGACCATATGGGATGCTGGAACTCGAACCCGGGTTGGCCGCGTGCAAGGTAAACGCCCTATCCGCTGTGCTATCTCTCCAGCCCCCTGAAATCAATATTATTATTCCAATGAAGAAGTTCAGTGGAACAGCATGTTAGTTTTAAGGTGCAGGCCTGGCCATGGCCAGAAAGAAATCCAGAATCCAATTCTTGGAGGTAGAGGACCTTTAATGTGTATTCAAAAAAGAAATACTAATACCACGGCACCTCTCGCCACCTGTGTTCAGTGGTCGCACACTGCTTTCCCCACCCTGAATGGCCACTGGCCATGGGTTCACAAAGGAGAAAACAAGGGCCTGGCTGGTTGGTATCAGTTACAGTTTATCCCAATCCCATCTCCATTCACTTTTGATTTTCCACTATTCTCTCTCTTTTCTCCTTTATCCTCCTCTCCTGATTCTCCTGGATTCCTCCTGGATTCTTTCTTCCCTACTTTCCATGATACTCTTCTCCATTCTCTCTTACTCTCCCCTTGTATTCTCCTCCGAACATTATCCTTGGTTCTTTCCCCTCGCCCGCTCTTCCAGCCTCCTCCTCTTGATTCTTCCTCCTGTATTCTCCCCTGTTCTTGGCTCGGATTCCTCCCTGATCCCTCCTCCAACCTGCCTCCTGCCCACTGTTGCAGCTTTAGTTATATCCCAAGTCATAAGCCTTGGAAACATCATAAAATTCATACTACATAACTCGATTCCCTAATAAGAGTTTACAGTGTCAAAACAGGCCCCCTTGGTAAAGCCTGTTTTGTTTGTACCAGAGTGTTAGGTGTGCTTCAGAAGTACAGCCAGGAAGGAAATGATCCGGGTAGTGTGTGACAAGTTCCTGTGATGTCAGTCAATAAGGGAAAGTCTGTGTGAGTGTCCAGATATTTGGATTTCACGCGTATGTTAACGTGTAGTTTCTGGATCTTCTGGTGAAAGCCAGGAAGAATGTGGATAAATAAAAAGGCAAAAGAGATGCTCCTCGCTTAGGGCTGTCAAGGCTCTCCACTGTCCCATTGTTTGCTCTGACTCGGACTTGACTATTTTTTTTTCCTTTTCGGTCACACCCAGACATGCTTAGGTGTTACTCCCGCCTCCTGAGGAATTACTCCTACCTTGGGGACCATAGGAGAAGGTGGCATTGAACCCAGGCCAGGCCTCGTACAAGGCAAAAACTGTCCCTACTGGACTATCTCTCCAGCCCCTGTGGCTTGGCTTAGAGGCCCTGGGCTTTGGGGGATTATGGCAGAGAAACAGACATACCATCTCTTTTCAATTCCTCCTGAATAATGTTCTGTCTGGGGAGCCACAACCAGCTGGGCCCATTCCTAGCTCTAAGGAGTTTAGGTATCTGTACCTCAGGATCCTTATGGGGTACCTTATAGAATCCAGGTCTGTCGTGTGTGACCAGCTCCCTCCCTCCTGTGTCATCTCTGCCTCCCTTGTTTCAGGTACTGATTAGCGTTGTGGAAGTATAACGGATAAGTATTTTTTAGACTCATCTTAGCAAATTGGTACTGGCAAGGTTCTTTATTGGCGTGAAATGAAGAGTTATTTTAATTTTTAAACTTCTTTTCGTCATTTTGGGTCACACTGAGACATGCTAAGAGATCACTCCTGGTGGTGCTCCGGCGCAGTTACACCTTGTGGAAGACAAATACCCTACCTGCTGTCCTATCTCTTTGGCACCTATTGGAAACAGTTTAAATGAACTTTATTGTGCGTAGAAAGACATTTGAAAGGATGGAAGGGACCCCTTGTATCAAAGGTCTGACAGTGTTGGGAATATGGGTTAGTTCCCCAAGCTCCCCACATCCCAGCACTCCCCAAGCCCCCCACATTCCAGCAGGCTGCTCCGTTTACCTGTGATTACTTGCAAGGTTGATCACAGTCATGCATCCCACCCATCAGTTCAATAGTATCAGAGGAAAAAAATAAGTATTAAAATTGGAATTAGCAAAGTCCAATTAATCTAGTTTTCACTAGAGTGATGAAAAGAATTTTGACGGCCAAAAAATGCTTCATGGTGACCGGAATGCTTTGTTGTCCATTAATCTCCATGCTTAGTGTTGGAATATACTCTAGATTTTTATATGTACATCCGTGTACATCATGATCACAACCATCCAGTTGTTCGTCAATTGCCTCGAGCAGGCCCCAGTAACGTCTCCTTCGTCTTAGCCCAGATAATTTTTTAAAAAGTGCCATATTCAAGGCCCTTTCAGGATTAGGAGAATGAGACCCATCATTGTTACTGGTATTTGGGATATTGGGTACACCACGGGGAGTTTGCTATACTCTGCCTTGTGGGCAGGTTACATTTGGTACCCTGCCAGTTTGTCCAAAGTAAGAATGAGATAATAAATATAAGTAAATGTACATAAATATAAGTAAATTTTATATATGTGTAATTTATATGATATATTATATTATGATGTATAACACACAAATACTCTATATATCTTTGTTGTTGGTGCACACCTGCACTTCTGAGGGCTTACTCATGGATTTTCACTTCTTTGGTGCTCAGGGGTATATTTGGAATTCTGAGGATTGAACCCAGATATACCATATGCAAGACAAGCGTCCACCTGCTCTTGTTCCATACTTTGGCTTTGGAATTGTGTTTCTGAAACTGCCTTCTGTGGTTTTCCTAGTAGGCAAGTTTACACTGGTCGTGCGTTTTCAAGAGGTAGTGTGTCGGCTGGTTGGACAGTATTATTGGACAGTGCTCTCTGATGTTCTAACCAGACTTTTCTCTTTTCCAGTGTCTGTCCAGCTCTCTGAGCTTCTGCTAGGACATTTCCACTCTGCATTTCCAGGGCTGGCTTTGGAGTCACTGCTTTTGCCCCATCTTGATTAATTCCCCGGGAAGCACAAGGTCAGGTGCTTTGAACCAACCTGCCTGATTTACCTTGAATTTACCCACATGTGCTTTGCCTGATGAACTGTGTGAGGGGATCGGTTCAATGTTTGACTGGCCAGTACAGGATCAGGGGTCTTCTCTTTATCCCCAGCCCCCCACTGTTGAGCAACCACTCCAGCAGCTGCCTCTCCAGTCCTTGATCAGTCCATCCCCCTTGCAGCGTGGATTCGCCTGGATGAGCAAAGAGTGTCTCTCTGCATCTAGACCGTGGCTGATTTTATGACATGACAAGAGCTGCGTCCCTGAAGCTCCTTGCACCACTGTATATTCACACTGTGAGCAGTAGGGCCACACCATCTTTCCGGTCGGTTTCACGCTTGTTTTTTCCTCATTCCCCATACCCGGCTGTTTCTGAGGTGCAACAAAGGCTTTCGGGAGACCCAGAGATGTTGGGCCTTGCAGTAGGGGCTGTGCGGTGGTGCTGGGGTCACAGGTGTGAGTGAGTTACCTTGGCCAAGATCGCGTCCAACTCGGGAAAGGTTCAGAGGCGGAAAGGGTCAGAGACTGGTTTGTGAAGCACTGCAGGAGCTGCCGAGGGTGGGGCTCAGCCCCCCAGAACTTGTCATCAAAGACTTCACTACGCCCTACCCGGGAGCCTTTGGCCCTGGCATCACTAATGTAGACCTTCAGATTCACTTCGAAGGGCAGTTCCCAGCCTCCCTACAGAGGAGACCAAGTTGTCCTCTGTCCTTTGATGGCACGGGTCCACCCAGTGGCTTGGGACCTGCGGGTAGGTAAAGTAAAGTAAAGTAAAGGCCCTCCCGTTGATCATCGATTTGCTCGAGCGGGCCCAGTAACGTCTCCATTGGAGACTTTGTTGTTACTGTGTCTGGCATATTGAATACTCTCGGTAGCTTGCCGGGCTCTCCGAGAGGGGCGGAGGAATCGAACTCGGGTCGGCCATGTTGGCTGCGTGCAAGGCAAACGCCCTACCCGCTGTGCTATCGCTCCAGCCCCCGATTTGCTCGAGCGGGCCCAGTAACGTCTCCATTGGAGACTTTGTTGTTACTGTGTCTGGCATATCGAATACTCTCGGTAGCTTGCCGTGGGGTTTACAAATGAAACTTTTTCATTATTATTGTTTTGGTTGGGCTGTGTACCATGTATGGAGATATGCAGGGTTTACTTTTGGCTCTGTACTCAGGGATTCCTGCTGGTGGTACTCGGGGACCAAATGGGATGCCAGGGATTGATATGGGTTGGCTGCATGCAAGGAAAGTTCCCTACCTGTTTTGCTGTCTCTAGCCACAAATTTTGTGTTTTTTTCCTAGATCAAGTATTTCTGCTTCCTAAGGACTAGCTGCAAAGCACCCCACACATGGAATCCCACCCTCACTTGCCGAACGTCAGCTGTTGTGGTGAGTACTGGGGCTAAAGTTTTGGGGTTTTTATTTTGAAGAAAATAGTTGGTTTCCGGGATGGGTGATGGTGTTGGGGAAGCTTTGCTTATGTGGAGGAAATAATTGACTTAGAAAGGGTCAGATCAATACTAGAGCAAGTCAGGTGCTTGCCTTGCAAGTGGACAACCCAGGTTCGATCTACGTCTGCTATTCCATATTGTCTCTGAGACCCCTAGGACTGAACCCTGATACCAGAGCTGCAATATTCACTGAGCACTGACAGTTGTTGTCCAAAATTGAAACACATGCACACAGACACACACAGACACACACACACACAGACATAAACACACATAGAGGATGTGAGGGCAATGAAAGAGTCATTGTATTCAGGAGAAAAACATGGATTTCTGCAGCATACAAACAAGAAAAAAAAAGAAAAAGGGGACTTAAGGATCCTTGTTAAATATTTCGCTCTAAAATATGTCTTTACATGAGTGTTGGATATTTACCTTAAGTGTTCCCCCCCCCCCCCCGCCCTGAGAAGTGGTTTTATGAGCACTTCCGATCCCCCGAGTTTATATTTAACTCAAAAGGTCAAGTCTTCCAGTGATTCAAAACTTTATCTATGTAGTCATTTATTTGCATTTCTATTCCCCCTATAACCTATATAATCTATAATCTATCATTATAGAGCAATATTCTTTGGTTCAAAACAACAAAAAAAAGTTAATGGTAAACTCTTAATTTTTGTGAGTTATTTAACTCTGAAATATATTTACTGCTGGGCATTCATCATAATTACTTGACTCAGGCTTCAGTTGCCATAGTTTCTAACTCCAGAAAGCTGGATCCCATCGAGAATCTCTGGATGGACCTGGGGCAAGCAGCAAAGGTACCCTGGCTTCAAGATGGGACGGTCTAGAAGTCATAAAGCACCAGCTTGTTTCCAAGCCATCAGAACCAAAATGACCTGACGCAGTGGGGTGTGGGAAGCGAAACTGGCCTGAGCACTCCATGTGGAATTTATGATAAAATCCCAGTCAGCTTTTAACCGTAGCTCCTGAACCCCAGAGAAGTAAGTTTTGGAATGTTTATTTCTTACTGTGTATGTCGAAATAACTGCAAATATTAATAAAAAGTAAATTTTCTTGTTTATATGTGCAAGCAGGGAATGAGCAAACCACACGGATGCTTGTGCGAATTCGCCCTGAGAGAATTTCTCAGTGTAGTCTCAGGCAGTACGTCTCCTTGAGATAATTCCCCCAAAAGAAATGCCTCTGTTGAAATGCTTGACCTCTGTCAGTGATAAATCAGAATACATTCAGTCCTGGACCTCGAATCCCCTCAGATGTTCTATAATTTTGCTAATCAGTTCAGAATTAAAGGTCCACTTTTCACTGTCCATTGGCCATTAATTGTTGTGTTCTCTATGTCTTTGTTTCTCTGGAGAGACAGAGCACCAAACACAATGTACCATGGGACCTACCAACTCAATATTATTCATTATCCATGGTTTAAAAGTAGACTCACTCTAGAAATTCCGGATGTCAGACACACATAATATGGTTCATAGTAAACACCCTGGATATTTGGATAATTTTGTGATACAGCACTGTTTAGATGTGTTGTTGTTCTTGGTTTTTGGCTTTTCGGGTCACACCTCGCAATGCACAGGAGTTACTCGTGGCCTTGCAGGCAGGAACTACTGTTGGCATTGCTCAGGGTACCATATGGGATGCCGGAGGATCAAACCTGGTCAGCCATATGCAAGGCACATGCCTTAGCCGCTGTGCTATTGCTCCAGCCCTTTCCATGGTTTTCAGAGCTATTCCTGCACAACAGGAAAGAGTGCTGGATGAGACTCATGTGCTGATTTGGGATTACAGTAAATCATGACCAGGATGTGTCCAGGTCCAGTGGGTCAGAGCTGGGACAGCCTGGGGCTCATCTGATCCCATAATTAACCATGGTCCCTGGAAGAGAGTGCCCAGGTCCATGTCCCTGTCCAGTAAGCAAGTGGGAAGCTGAAGTTTTTTCCATCCTGAGCCCCTGTGGCTGTTCACATGGTATAGCCAGTAATGGGACTGTGGTCACTGGGGCCTGCAGGAGCCCCCTCTACGTGGGAGCTCCTGTGCTCAGAGTTAGTCTCTGACCTTAGCGACCTTTCTGTGAGGTCCAGGGTGGAGTTCCGGGGCTCAGGCAGGGCTGTGGTTTCCTCCCCTGTAGGCCTCAAGCGCTCCTGACCTGGCAAGCAGCCGGGTCACAACCCACTACTCTGTCCCCTTAGAGGCAGGAACATCTGGCAGTTTCTCACGGCGGATGGTACTATGAAACTGTGTCCAAACATCTGACTGGTCACTACAGTTCTGGCTCTAATGCAGGGACTTCTGGTCAGGTGGGGTTAGGGCTGGTTGTGCTCCTCTCTAGTGCTCATGGCTCAGGCCTTTGCATGGAGCCACCTGCAGATCTTCAAGAAAAACAAAAGCAGAAGATAGGGACATGACCTCTGCCACACACCATCCTCAGGCAGGAGAGTGAAAATGACGCAAGTACAGTGACAGGAAGCACAAGCTTCCCAGGCAGATAGTTTCTGATTGTTTCAGTAAGGAGAAGGGGATGTGACTCCTGGCCTGATTAAATGGCTCTCTGTTTGAGGTCACTGTTTTGTTTATTTTATTGATTTGAATGGGCCATATTAGTGGTGCTGAAATATCACTGTTTTCGGGAATGGGGGACCATATGAGGTGCCAGGGGTCCAATGCTGATTAGAATTTTTTTGAAGGTGTTGAAGGGGAGGGCCCATACCAGTGATTCTCAGGTTATTTCTGGCTCTGTACGCATCTGGCAGTGCTTGAGGAACCATAATGGATGACGGGATCGCCAGCCCTACCTGCTGTGTACGGACCCGCTGTCCTGTTACTCCAACCTGCTGCTTTGTTTTCTTTCATGTTTATTTTTGTGCCACAGCGGAGTTGCCTTGGGCTTCCTCTTGGCTCTGTGCTCCAGATTCACCCCTGATAGGCTTCAGGGGAACCCAGGTGTGCTGGTTATGTATGTACCCTGATGGCTACAAATGTCTCAGGGCCCAGGACCTGTGTTTCTCCTTTTTTGTCTTTCCCACTCTGAGAGCCTCACCTTCTCAGTCACATAGTCCCATGTTCACATGATGTTGTATGTCCAGTTCTGGGCATGCGCCTGTTCCAGGGAGTTGGAGCAGAGAACCTTAGGATTGAATCACTTTTACCATCCTTGAGATGAATTTGGGGTCTCCCTTATAAATGTAAGGACTGTGGGTATGCGTTCACTTACTCCTCCTTATTACACATAGTAATATTCATAACGGAAGGAAAATTTACATATGTGTGCAATGAAGGAAGCCCTACATTATGGCCTCAAGCCTTAGAATCCCAGGAACATTGATCTTGGAGACAGACTACATATATAAGGTCTGTGGGAAGGCCTTCACTCAAACTTGGTGTTTTACGAAGCACAGAAAAAAATCATACCATAAAGATACCACATAGATGTCTGACATGCGGGAAGGTCTTCACTCTACCCTGTAGCCTTATTATGCATTTGAGAAGTCAAAGTGGAGAAAAATCTTATATATGTAAATAGTGTGCAAGACATTCACTCAATCCATAACCCTTATTAGCCATATGAAAATGCATACTTGAGAGAATCTTATGTTTGTAAATGTGGCAAGGCCTTTGCATACCTCTCAAGCCTTTTAGACATCCTAAAATGCACACTAGATGAGTTGATCCCTACAAAGTATCCCCAGGTTCAGAGCAGTGCCCCTCGGGAAAACAAGGTGTTTTTTTTTGCACCAGGAGTTTTGGGGGCCGCAGAAGTGCAGCCAAGAAGGAAGCAATCCACGTAGCATGAGACAAGCTTCCAGTGACATCAGTACTATAAGGGAAAGTACTTCCTGTTTATAACCTGGGCTTCGGCTTTAGCAGTGTCTTAGCATTTGAACTTCACCTGTACGTTAACTTGTAAATAATGGGTCTTGGTGATGGAAGTCAGGAAGAAGGTGATTAAAAAATAAATAAATAAATAAATAAACATAAATAGGTTAAAAGTTCTTGAAGCAACAAAAAGCTTCAAAATTTCTTAGAGTCTTAAAAATCCTGCCATCAAATATAACAATGTTCACTCAAATTTTCTACATCTATTGGTATTGCAAGTTTGTTGTCTCATCAATTTTAATCCTAGAATTTTATTAGCGTTTGGGGATTTTTCTCTTTGGTAAATTAAATGCATACATACAAAACCACCCATACCTCTGGACAGCCACAGTTCGCCACGTTACAGTCATTGCTCTGATTCTGGCTTGGCCCAGTGGCCCTGTTTTGAAGGGGTTTATGGCAGAGACAAACCATAAAGTTGTCGAGAATCATTTTAATTCTAAAATCAGGCAAAAGTTTCTTCAGGCCTTCCTGTGTTTGCCTGAGGGAGCTGTGGTCAGTCCATACTCCTGACTTTCAGCTCAGAGCTCCATGACTTGGAGAATTCTGGCACGTTATAGATGCTGTGGTTGGAATCGAGGTCGCCCGTATTTACAAGCACTTTATCCTCTTTATCATCTCTCTGCATACATAGTATTCAGGATCTTTTATTAGACTTTCAGAAGGGTTAAAGATATATATTTTGAAAATGTTCATCTTTGGAAAATGGCCCTGGAAATATTCTTCAGTAGAGTGGATGGGAGACAGTTAGTTGTCTTTACTGTGAGTAGAGAAACGTGGACCAGTGTTTTGAAAGAATTGGAGGGTCTCCTTGAGTCAAATCTTTTACAAATGGTGGGGAGAGCACAAACCCACCCATGTCAGCAGGCAATTAGATTCAGCTGTGATTGTTGAACAGTAAGGGTGGTCACACACCTGGATCCCACCTCTTTCTCATTTCAGCAGTATTAGAGGTAAGGAAACCTGAAACATTTGCTTTTGGAAACATTAATATCCCAATCAGAATACTACCATTGCTCAGTGGTCATCAGAATGCTAAATATCATTTAGATAGGTCGAAAAGGCTAAGCAAGTCTTTCGAAAAACCAGTATGGTCTGCTGACTTTGATTCAGTTTATCCCTCCATTTAAAAATTGATCCTTATGCTGGGTTCTACTTCTTTAAAATATATTTTTTGTATATATACATATGTTTTTTTGATTTTTGGGTCACACCTGGTGTTGTACAGGGGTTAACCCTGGCTCATGCCCTCCGGAATTACTCCTGGCGGTTCTTGGGGGATCACATGGGGCGCTGAGAATCGAACTTGGGTCAGCTGCGTGCAAGGCAGATGCCCTACACAGTGTGTTCTCTCTCCAGTCCCTGCATAAAATATTTTTGATTTGGGGGTACATCTGGCACTTCTTGAGTGTTACTCCCGGTGGTGCTTGGGTCATCATTTGGAATGTCATAGCTGGAATTCAAGCTGAC
Source organism: Sorex fumeus (assembly GCF_029834395.1). Lineage (NCBI taxonomy): Eukaryota > Metazoa > Chordata > Mammalia > Eulipotyphla > Soricidae > Sorex > Sorex fumeus. The sequence continues at coordinate 12,259,750 of NW_026606098.1, forward strand.
CTAATTCAGTGCAAGCGCTAAGCCACTGTACTGGTTTGAGTAAATAATATTCGAAGCCAATTAAATTCTAAGTTATAAAGCATAATATTAATTAATTGTCTTCCTGTATCCATACAAAAGGACATTGCAGTAAGGTAAACTGCTCAAAGGACATAAGGAGAGGAGAAAGGCAATATTAACTTACAGTACAGCTTCAGTGTCTAAGAAGGATGAGACCTTATGAATTGGTTGGGGAAGAGAGCATAGAAGTGGTTACAGACTGATAAAGTAATGGGAGTGACTCGGGAGCACTGTGATGGGTACAATCTGATAAACCTAAGCTTCGTATACTCCAACATTCTGGGTTTGAAAACTTGTTTCTGAAGTAGGTGAAATCCCAATGTTTGTGTGTTATCAGGGGTAGTGGGTTGATCCAAATTACTTTCAGGTATTCGTAGAAGCCTTTTACTCCTTTTTGCGTTTTTCTCTGCCTCTCTGGTGGCTGTTTTCTGATTTGTCCCAGTTCTCTGGAGGGCTGGCTTTGGAATCACTGCTTTCACCCCATCGTGATTTATCACTTTCCTGAGACTCTCATTGTCCATGTCCCACCTGTTCCCTACCTTCGTGTTTTACCTTGTATCAACTTGCTTGAATTTTTCCTAATGGCTTGTGTGTGAGAGCTTTGGTTGAATGTTTGAGTGACCGGTACAGCATCAGAGGACTTGTCCTTACCTCCAGCACTACCGTGCCTGACCAGCCACCCAGCATCTGCTTCTGCCTTTCTGTTCTCAGAATTTTTCTTTATTTTTTTCCCTGCTTGGATTGTTTCCATTTTGTTGTTGCTGTACTTCTGGGCTACACCCTACAGTGCTCGGGCCTTACTCCAGACTCTGAATTCAGGAATCACTGCTGCCAAGGTCAGAGGACATTAAGATATGCCTTGGGTAAGCTGATAACATATGCTGTACTATCACTCTGTCCCCCCAAATAGAATATTAATAGTTGAAAAATAGAAACAGTTCATATCGTGGTCCTGTAAAGAGCGTGAATATAAGATTATCATACTATACAACACGCAAGACAAGAGCAAGTGCTGGATGAAGCTCATGCAAATGTGCTGACTGGGGATTAGAGTAAAAGAGCACGCAGAAGAGTCGGGGGCTAGGTCGACAGACCTGAGGCTCTGCCTTGTGCTTCCCTTGACCCAGAAGTGACCCTGGTCTCCAGGAGAGATCTCTCATGCTCGTGTCCCTATCTACCCTGCGAGAGGGTGGCTGAAGGTTTGTCCATGATGAATTCCTTTGTCTGCCCCCATGGCATAGCCACTTACAGGGCTTTGTTCACTGGGTGTGGTGGGGGCAGCCCTGGTTGAGGCCTGCAGGGGCCACTAATACTCTTACACGCATGGGCTCAGAGTCAGTCCCTGGCCAGCCTTGTAGGAACCTTCCTGTAGGGAAGACTCCCAGGGCTCAGTTTCCTCTCCTGTAGCCTAAGCCCAGTACTCCAATCTGGTCAGACAGCCCGGATCCCAACGCACTTTGCATCTGCAGGAGAGGAAGGATCTTCTGACAGTGTCTTTCCCAGATGGGTCAGGGTTCTGGTGCTGGATAATTTCCACCGATCAGAGCATTTCCTGCTCCAGTGTTGGTACTTCTGGTCAAGGTTGGGAGATTGTGCTCCACACTGGTGGTCACGGCTCTGACTTCTTTAGGATTTGCATGGAGCTTATTTCAGATGCTCAGGAATTAGAGACAGGGGAAGATAGTGACACGCTGTCTGACTCACTGTCCCCATGTCAGAGGAGAGTGACTGGATGGCATGATGCAGTGACAGGAACAGACAGGCTTCCAGGCCCATCTGTTTCAAGCTATGTTAGGAGGGAGCCCTGGGATAGGGTTCCTGGCAGGGGTGACTGACTGCTGTTTCAGGCCACTTCCGTCCCTGTTTGTTTTGTTCTATTTACATTGAATGGTGCTCAAGAAGTACTCCCAACTCAGTGCTCAGGGGTCACACCAGTTTGACCTTGGGGATCGGCTTGGGGAGCTCTGAGATTGCATACGATGCTGGTGATTCAAGAATAACCTCCTGGATTTTGTTTTGTTTTGTTTTGGGAGCTGATAGGTAGCCACACCCCATGATTCTTGGGATTATTCCTGGCTCTGCACTCCAACATTGCACCTCAGAGTTCTTGGTGCAACATATGAACAGCAGAGATCGCCAGCCCTACTCGGGTTTCCTGGACCCACGGTACTGTTACTCCATCTTGCTGCTTTGTTTTTTTCATATTTGTTTCTGTGCTACAGTGTAGATGCTCATGGCTTCCTCTTGGCTCTGTTCTCTGGATTCACCCCTGACGGACATCAGGACCCAGGGTGTGCAGGCTCTGTATGGGCCTTGGCAACTACAGTGACTCTGTCCCCAGGACATGTGTTTCTCCTGTTTTGTCCTTCCCGCTCTGAAGAGTGTTGCCTGCTCAGTAACAGAGTTTCATGTTCACTTACTGCAGTGTGTGTAGTTCTGAGCATGTGTCTGTCCCTGGGAGAAAAGGATGCCTGGGGCCGTCAATGTCATTGGGGTCACTTTTCCTGCCCAGAGATAATTTGGGGCGGCTTCAATACAGGAATTACAGGCACTTATGCCCTCACATAGCTCTGAGTCACTCGCTGACATTGTCTGTCTCCGTCTCATCCCTAATACATGGAACGGGGAATGTGGGATATGGCATTGGGGGAGAGGGGGCAGCTAGTGTTTTGTTCCAACCCAGTGTTGCTTTTTGTGGTCCTGTTGGGTTTCTGCTCAGGTGTTACCCTGTGCCGTGCTCATTGGATTTATCCCTGGAATGGCTCCATGCAAGTCCAGAACCTGTCGCGAACCTGTCCAGAACCTGCAGGAACTTTCTAGAATAATGTTGTTGTAGCAGATCTGGCTCCGTGTGAGGGATTCCTGGGATCACTAGCAGAAATGGGGAAACAATTAACTTTCCCAACCCTGTGTGGTGTCTGGCCCTTTAAAACTCCGACCAGAAGTGTAGGTGAGGTCACAGAGCCCCGCCTTTCCCTGGGGTCTTTGTGGGCGGAGCAATATCCACCCTGTTTGTTGGCTTGTGAGGAGGTGGGGGGCGGGAAGGGGGCGGCCAGGGAGCGGGGACGTCCCATAGGGCCAGTTTCCTCTCTGGCCATGGAGTGAGTGGTGTATCTGGGAGCAGCCCTGAGCCTCCGCCGGTCTCCCCACCGCGGGACGCCCCCAGCGCCCGCCTTTTCGAGAGCTTTGTCTGTCTACTCATTTCTATTTTAGCGCATCGCATGGCAGGAGTTTTTTATTTCGGAGGCGAGTGAGGAGGGGGCGTCGGTCCCGGGCAGGTGGGCTGACAAGTGAGGTGGAAGGTTCGAGAGCCAAAGTCCGTTCGGAAAGTGTCAGGAACAACAGAAATGAGGACGACCAGAAGAGAAAGAGTTTTCTTTTCAAGTTTGTTTTTCATTGTGTGTCCTAGTCGCTATGGCCCGGGCGACCCCATGGGGTCGCGGGCACGAGACCCTCGCCCTCCCCCCCAACCCATCGCTCTGGCCCCCAACCGGAGAGGAATGTGCCAGAGCCCGAGGGAGCCCCAGCTTGCCCGCAAGTCTCATGGCCCTTGTGGGACCACCACAGCTTTGGCTCTGCAGCAGGGACCCTCGGAGCCCGGGGGCCTCAGCAGGATTGGGGCGTGGGGACATCTCGAGAATGGCTACGCCCCGGTTGCCTACCTATATCCCCCTCTTTCCAGGCCGACTTTCGTATCTAGGCGGGTTGAAAAGGAGTCAGAGATCAGGGGTTTCCCTCGGCAAGGGGACCTGGGGGCCCATTCTTTGGCCTTTTGTGGGAGAGGGCTGGGGCCTCTCCTGGCTTGTTCAGGGCTCTCTCCTGAACCTTCCCTCAGGAAACGACCCAGGCAGTGTTCGGTGTAACCCCGTACCCTGGTGAGCAGCGTGAAGGCGCATCAGCGCCCCACTACCTGGTGGGGGGAGGAGGGCGCTGGGTGCGTTTCTCCTGTGCTTGGGGCTCAAGAACATTGGGCCCAGCGTTCGATTTTCACTTGTTCCTGGTTCAGCCATCAGGCTCGGAGGGCTTTTCCTTTTCCTTTTCCTTTCTTTTTTCCCCTTTGGTTTCTGTTTGCTTTTAGGTCCATGCCCTGTGATGCTCTTGGGGTTATTTCTGGCTCTGCACTCTGATCACTGTGGGTGCTGTTCAGGGAACCCTATGAGATCAAGATCACGACCATCCTGTCGTTCTTAACAACTTAATGACCCCTCGTTCATCAATTTTGCATGTGTGTCTTACAGAAACATTAGTTTATTCCCTGGTAATGCCATTCACATTGCGTTGGTGTGGTGCAAATGTTATTAACCAACCTGCAGTTCTGAATGTCTTTTTCCATGGAGACTCTAAAGTCATAGGGCGATGATTGGAATCCTCTGCTGTTCGACAGGGAAGCAGCCAGCCTGAGTGGAATGTCTCTGATCCTGCACACTGTGAAAATGTCTCGAGTGGGCATTTGTGCCCTCAGCCCCATGGGGATGCCAAAACACACAGGATGGCCCCTGAGGGTGATCCAAATGGAGAGAGCAACCTCACTCTGAAGAAGCCCTCCCCTGGGAAAAGGTCCATACAGTCTGTTGTTCTCAGTCCACAGACACAAACTCCAATACTGTAGCAGACCCTAGAATGTGGGAGAGGAGCACTGTTTGTAGTGAGTCCCTCACACCGGAAAGCCCATAAGCAAAGTCACCATGGACTGACCCTGTCTAAGAGTAAGCAATGTGGGGGAGCTTCCTCGTGTTCCCAGGACTGTGATGTTCCTTTAGAAACCCACAGTGGACAGAATCCCCAGGAGTGTCAGCAGCAAGGGCGTGGCTTGAGTCCAGTGTCATCCCAATGTGCTGACATGAACATCCGCACAGGAAGGAAAACTAATACATGTAAGGACTGTGCAAAGGCCTTCACGCGACCCTCTGACCCCTTAAAACTTTTGGAGAATTCATACGGGAGAGAAACCATATGTGTCTGAGCAATGTCGGACGGTCTCTGCTTACTCCTCACACCTTTCTAGACACAGGAAAATTCACAGTGGAGAGAAACCTCATAAATATAAGGCATGTGAAAAGGCCTTCACTCGATCCTCGACCCCCACTGGGCATATGCAAACTCAAACTGAAGAGAAGCCTTATATGTGTAAGGAATGTGGGAATGCCTTTGGTATTCCTCCAGCCTTACTCGTCATGTGAGAATTCACACTGGAGAGAAACCTCATGTTTGTAAGGCATGTGGAAAGTCCTTCATTCTATCCTCAGCCCTTACTCGGAATATGAAATCTCATAATGGAGAGAAATCTTATGTATGTAAGGTATGTGGGAAGGCCTTTGGTTATTCCTCAAGCCTTACTAGTCATTTGAGAAATCACACTGGACAGAAACCTTATATTTGTAAGGAATGTGGGAAGGTCTTCCGTCTGCCCTCAGGCCTTACTACACATAGAGCAGTTCATATTGGAGTGAAATCTCATGTGCGTCAAGAATGTGGGAAGGCCTTTGTGTTTCTTTGTAGTCTTAGGAAACATCATAAAATTCACATTAGATAATTCAGTCCCCTAATAACAATTTTTAACATCAAAACAGGCTCCTTCAATAAAGTCTGTTTTGTTTGGACCATGATATAAGGTGCTACAAAAGTGCAGCCAGGAAAGAAATGATCTTGGTGGTGTGTAACAAACCTTCTGTGATGTCAGATTTTCGTATCTTGTGAAAGTCAGTAGGAATGTGAATAAAAAAGGCAAAAAAATCCCCTAGGCTCAGGGCTGTGAAGGCTCACCACTTTCTGAATCTTTGCTCTGATTCTGACTTAACTTATTTTTCTTTTTGGTTCACACACAGCGATGCTCAGGGGTTACTCCTGCTACTCCAGTCAGGAATTACTCCTGGTGGTGCATATGTGTTGGCGGGGATTGAACCAGGGTCGGCCCCATGCAAGGAAAATGCCCTCCCCTCTGGACTATTGCTCCAACCCCTGTGGCTTAACTTGGAGGCTCTGGGTTTGGGGTATTAACACAGAGAAACAGCCATACCTTCGTTCTTCAGCTACTCCTGATTCATGTTCTTTGGAACTTCACCCAGCTGAGCCCTACTCCTGCCTCTCAGCTCAGGCATCCATACCTGGGGAACTCAGGATTCGTATGGGCTGCTGTGGTTGGAATCCAGGTCTGCCATGTGTGACCAGCTCCTTCCTCCATGTCATCTCTGCCTCCCTTGTATTCAGGTACTGGTTAGCATTGTGTAAGAATAAAGGATTGATATTTTTGAAAGTGTCATCTTAGGCAAATGGCCCCAGCAATGTTCTTTAATGGAGTGCAATGAAGACAGTTTATTTTTAATGTTTAAAACTTTGTTTTTCCCATATTTTTTGTTCTTACCCAGAAAACTTAGGGATTACTCCGGGTGGTGCTCTAGGACCCTGTTAAATATGGTGCAAGACAAAATTCCTACCTGCTATCCTATCTCATTGACCCCTATTGGAAACAGTTTAAATGAACGTTACTGAGTGTAGAAAGACATTTGAAAGGGTAGAAGGGGCCCTTGAATCAAATGTCTGACAAATGCTGGGAATATGGATCAGCTCCCCACATTCCAGCAGGCCGTTCTGTTTACCTGTGATTACTTACAAGGATGGTCATGTTCCTGGATCCCCCCCAATCAGTTCAATAATATTTCAGAAAAAAGTAAGTGTTGAATTTGGAATTAGCAAAGTCCCATCAATCTAGTAGTCACCAGAACGATCAAAAGGATTCTGATCTGCTTATAGGTCATAAAAGGCTCCAAACTGACCAATATGGTTTACTGCCCATTAACCTCCATTCTCAGGGTAGGAATATATGATGTTGGTGGTGGTGCTCACCTGGCAGTGCTTAGGGCCTACTCCTGGCTTTACACTTTGATGGTGCTCAGGGGACTGTTTGGAATTCTGAGGGTTGAACCCAGATTGACCACATTTAAGGCAAGCACCCAAGCCTCTTTCCCCCTACTCTGGTTTTGAAATTGTGCTTCTGAAACTGCCTCCTGCAGTTTGCCTTGTAGTCAAGGGTCCACTGATTTGGTGTTTTCAAGGGGTAGTGCATTGACTGGACAGTGCTCTCCGATGTTCTTACCAGCCTCTACTCCTGTTCCAGTGTCTGTCCAGCTCTCTGGGCTGCTGCATGACCAGTTCCTCTGCATCTCCTGGGTTGGCTTGGCAGTCACTGGTTTCACCCCATCTTGATTCGTTCCTCAAAAAGCTCAACATCTGGTGACTTGTACCAACCTTCCTGTTTTACCTTGAATGAACCCAGCTGTGTTTTTCCTTGTTGAACTGCTTGTGAAAGCATTGGGTCATTGTGTGACTGACCAGTAGAAGATCAAGGTTCTTCTCCTTATTTCCAGCTCCCCACTGTGTGACCCCATCATCTGCCTCTCGACACTTTTATCCAGTCTATCCCCCCTTCAGCCCTATTCACCTGGGTGGGCAAAAAGGGTCTCTGCCTCTGGTTCATGACACGTTAAGGCTCCGGATCCTGGCAGAAGTGGAATGACGTCACAGGCCAGCAACCTTCAGATGTCCTTTCTATTCCAGTTGTGGTTGCCTGCGTTAGGCCACCATTGGTGTCGTGGGCAGGGAAGGAAATGGAGGCCCTGCGTGGAAGGGGGACTACGAAGGCCGATTTTTCTGTCAGGATGGGAGTGGTGGTCCATGAGCTCCCGGTGCCTCCACACTGTGAGCGGTGTGGGCTGTTCCAGTTTGGGGGCCCTTTCATGCTTGTTTTTCTCTTGTTTCTGATACCAGGTGGCTCTTGAGGCAAGGTGAATGCTTTAGGGGAACCCAGAGGCTTTAGGGGATGCAGGGTTCGAGTGTGAGTGGGTGATCGTGAGGCTCCCCTTTGCCCACCATCGGCTCTTGCTCCACGATCTGTCAGTGGCGGGTGGTCGTGGGGCTGAGGGGTGGCCTGAGTGCGGGGCCTGCGGGACTTGCAGAGAGCACGGCCTGGCTTTCCCGACCCTCCCTGCACGGGACTTCGCTCTGCCCTGATCCGGAGCCTTTGGCGCTGGCATCACATGTGTAAAACCTTCAGATTCACTTCAAGGGGCAGGGCCTCAGACCCCTGCACTAGCAGATCCAGTTATCGTCTCTCCTTTGATTGATTGCCGTGATGTGGTGGGGCCACATGGTGGTTTGTTCCCTGCCGGAGGGTGGGGTTTTAAATGAAACTTTTTCAGTAATATTGTTTTGGTTTGCCCTGTGTACCACATCTGGAGATGCTTAGGGTTTAGTTTTGGCTCTGAACTCAGGAATTCCTGATGGTGGTACTCAGTGACCATATGGGATGTGAGGATTGATCTGGGTTGGCTGCATGCAAGGCAAGTTCCCTGCCTGCTTCACTGTCTCTGATCCCAACCTTTTTGGTTTTGTTTCTACATCAAGAATTTTTGCTTCCTAAGTTCCAGTTGCAAAGCATCCCGTACTTACGATTTCTCAAGTCTTTGTATTCATTGCAGAATTCATACAGGAAAGAAGCCCTATATAACTAAATAATGTGGGACCGTCTTTATTGGATCCGCAGGCCTTACTAGGCATATGAGAATGAATAGTGGAGAGAAAATTTTATGTAATGAATGTGAACAGGGCTTCATGGACCTTCAAGCTTTAGTAAACTTTGTAAAATTTATACTGGATGAGTTGATCCCCTATAAACCATCTATAAGGTCAGAACAGGCCCTATCAGTTTAGCCAGATTCCTTTGGACAGGGGCGGTCATAGGTGGTACAAAACTGCAGCCAAGAAGGAAATCATCCTCGTATCATATGATGAGCTACCTATGATGTCACTTCTGTAAGGAAAGTTTCTTGCTGAGTATCCGCCGCACCACAGCCATGCCAGTGCCCTGGAATGTTTCCATCACATGAATGTTTAACTTGTACATAGTGGGTCTTTGTGATGGAGGCCATGAGGAAGGTGACTAAATAAAAACAGGTACAAAAATAGGCCCTCTGTGGAATGGTCACAGCTCATCACTGTGTCATTGTTTACTCTCACTCCAACTTGGCCCAGAGGCCCTGGTTTTAGAGAATTATGACAGAGATGAATCACAAAGCTGCAGTGAAAACTGCAAAGTGGAAGACCAGGAAATCCTTTATTCTTCCAGTCTTTCTGTGCTAGGTTTTGGGGTGCCACACCCCCTGGACTCAGGCTTTACTGTTGGTTCTTAGCTCAGGGATCCAGACTGGGGGTCACATATATCCTTATGGGGCTCAGAATCCAGGTCAGCCATGTGCAAGCAAGTACTTTGTCTTCGGTATCATTTGTACACTCCTTGTATTCATATTTTTTAAAATTTTACATTGCACTAAAGATTAATATTCACAAAAAGTTTTATCTTGTGAAAATATCCTGACAAAGATCTTTATAGTGAGGATTGGAGACCATTGAAATGGACTTTGAAATTGTGGAAGGGGCCCCTTGACTCAAATGTTTTCCAGGTGGTAGGAACATGGGAGAGCCCCCTGCTTCCCCATCTCAACATGCATTCAGCTTTGATGACTAACTAATAAAGGGGGTCACATTCCAGGATCCCACCCACCTCACTTCAGTAGTGTTAGGACAAAACAAAACTTGCCTTTGGAAGGAGTTAAATCCCAACCATGATGTTTTCACCTGGCTGATAATAATGATTTCGATTGTCAGAGAGCCCGGTGAGCTACTGAGAGTATCTTGCCCACACGGCAAAACCTGGCAAGCTACACATCCTATAATCGATCCGCTAAACACAGTAACAAGCCTCACAATGGAGACATTACTGGGCCCATTCAGGAGATGAACAACGGGAGGACAGTGCTATAGATTGTCTGAAAGGCCTAGTAGGGCTACAAATTTACCAGTATGCTTTGGTTACCTTTGGCTAAATATATGCCTCTGTTCTTAGGAATGTTGGATATCATGGGATTTGTTTATTGAACTATACTTCTGGGGGGAGGGACATACCTGTCAGTTACTCCTGTTGCTCCTTGGGCCATGATTTGGCGTACAGGGATGGACTCCAGATGACCAGTTTCAATGCAAGTGTCAAGCTTCTGCACTCTCCCTCCTGGTTCATGCTCTGGGTTGAAATTGCATTTCTGAAACGGCCTCCTTGGTTTTCCTTGTAGATGAGTGTTCACTGCTCGCCTGTTGTCAAGCATAGAACATTGACTTGAAAGTGCTCTCTGATGTTCTTACCTGCCTTTGCTGCTGTTGCAGTGTCTCTTCAACTCTCTGGGCTTGCTGCTAGGCCAGTTTCTCTCTGCATCTCCAGGGCTGGCTTGGGAGTCACTGCTTTCACCCGATCTTGTTTGATGACTTCCCTGAGAAACTCACTGTCCCGTGCCGCACCTGCTCCCTATCTGCCTGTTTGACTTTGAATGAACCCGCTGTTCATTTATTATGATGGACTGTGTGAGAGCATTGGCTCATTTTTTGCCCGGTACAAAACCAGGGGACTTCTCCATACTGCCTTCTAGCCCTCCACTTTGTGACCGGCCACTCCGACAGCTGCCTTTCCACCCCTCTATGCGAGCCCATCCCTGTTGCGCCAGAGATTCACCTGGGTGGGCATAGTGGTTCTCTGCACTTCTGGATCCGGGCTCTTTATGGCTGCTTGTGGGGATGGAAGTGACATCACAATGGGGCCTTCCTGGTGCTTCTATTCCTGAAAATTGGGTCAACGTCATTGTTCACATGGATAAAGGACAGTTAGGGCCCCTGTGAGGAAGCGGGATTCGGAAGGCCAATTTTGTGGTAGAACGGGGCTGATCTCCTGTGAGTGCCTGGCGATTCCCATCTCAATACTGAGCTGTGGGTCTCCACAAGCTTGGGCGCAGGGGGGCGCTTTCATGCTTGTTTTTCACTTGTTCCCTCATATCCAGACAGTTACTGATGTGGGGCAGATATTTCAGGGGGTACATTGGGACTGTTCCAGGGTGCAGGGGAGGAGGGTGTGAATGACTGATACTGGGAGGCTTCTGCGGCCACTATGCCTCTAGCTCTGCGATAGGGCAGCGGCCCTTGGGTGTGGGGCTGAACGCGGGGCTGAGGGCCTTTGGGAAGAGGGAACTTCCGAGGGCGGGTCTTGACTGTGCTGACCCCCAGCTGACCTATGTTGGAACCTTGGCCCTAGGCTTGCTGCTGTAAAGTCTCCAGATACACTTTGAGGGGCAGAGCCGCAGCTCGCCCAATTCCAAGAGACGCTGTTCCTGTCCGTCTTTCTCATTGGCTTCCCTGATGGGACGAGGCCTTCCCGAGCAGTAGATCCATTGGTGATTGGTGTTTTAGTTTCCTTTGGGGGCTATACTTGGTGTGGGGAATGGGGGGCTCTGCTTGCACGAAGATACAATGAGAGCTTACTCTGGCTCCTGGCTCAGGGCTCAGATATTTTTCCTGGAGTACTCTGGGGGCCATAGGGATGCATGGGGATGCAGAGGGTTGACTGGTATCAGCAAACAACGCATCCTACTAGCTTTACTGTCTGTCAGAACAGGAACTTTTGCTTCTTCACATCACATTGCAAATCCCTGTCCTTGACCCCTGTTTATAGAGGTGAATACTGGGGGTAAAGGGTGTGTGAGTTTGTTGGTAAGTGCATGTGTGTGTGTAGAAAGTGTGTTTTTTTTTTTTAGAGGAAAGGGGCTGCCCCATTCTCGGCTATGTTTGTCGGGGGAAGCCCTTTTGCCAGCACAGGGGGCGCTAATGCACGGGATCTGGCCTCTGATTCAGCCCCTGGCTGTGGCTGTGAGAACCTTCTGTGGGACCCAGGGAGGAGGCCCCAGGTCAAGGTAGGGCTGAGTTTTCTCCCTTGTAGCCAAGCCCAGAGCCTGTGTCATGAAAGACAGCACAGATACCAACCCATTTTGCTTCTCTTGGGGAGACAGAAGCATCTGGTGTAATCCCCAAGGAGGGTCTGTGAGCCATTGCCCGAGACTGTGGCTTCTCAGGCCTGGGGGTTGTGCTACTCTCCAGTGCTCACCACTCTGACTTCTCCTCCAGGTCTCTGATCCTCATGAAAAACAGAGGCAGAAGAAGATAGTGACATGCGAATAGAAACACCATCCCTAGGTAGGAGGAGAGTGACAAGATAAGGTGATGCAGTGACCTTCTCACTTATCAAGGAGCGCTCAGCCTTCTTGTGCCAAATGTCTCTGAGTTGTTTCAGGAAGGATCCTGCATTGTGCCTCCTTGTTGGAGGGCCGGACTCTGTATGATGCCATGTTTGTTTCAGTTTTGTTGTGTTTCCTTTTGAACCATGCCCATCGTAAAGAGTACTCATACTCTTCAGTGACCAAAATATATGTGGTCAGGAATACTTGGAGGCTGGCTCTTTAAGGCTAGGACCAGAAATGCAGGTGGCTTCACAGAATGCAGGTCTTTCCATCCCTGCCCTCCACCCAAGGTGGCTTCACTCTCTGGGCAACAGTTACAATCAACCACCATTGTTGCTGAGTATGAGGCGCGGGGAAGGAGCAGGTATTGGGGTGCCCAGGGAGACAGCGAGCGTCCCCAAGGTCCTTTTGTTTCGCCAGCCACCCTGTGGTCGCTCTGAGTGCCCTAAACTGCTGAGGTCTCTACATTTTGAGTGGTGGGGTCACTCGATGATAGTGTACAGGAATGGCGGCCCCTCACCCGGGACACACAGAGTGCTCCTGACGAAAGCTGTATCTTACTTAATAATTGATTTTTAGGAAACAGTCACTGTCACTGTACTCCCATTGTTCATCGATTTGCTCGAGCGGGCCCAGTAACATCTCCTTTGTGACACTTGTTACTGTGTTTGGCATATCAGATATATCACGGGTAGCTTTTCTGGCTTTGCTGTGCAGGTGAGATACTCTTAGTTGCTTGCAGGGTTCTCTGAGAATGGCAGAGGAATCAAACCTGGGTCGGCTGCATACAAGTCAAATGTCCTACCCGCTGTGCTATTGATCAGAGGAGATTTTTCTGAAGAAAGCTTTTTTTGTGTAAGGAGGACAGTGGCCTTGCATGTAGCCAACCTGGGTTCGAACCCCATGACCACATAGGGTACCCGGAGCATGGCCAGATGTGATCACCCCAGAACCTGAAAAGGAAACCCCAAGTGGTCAGAAAAGCATGGAGTTAGGGAATAAAATGAGCTTGGAGAGGAAAGGTCTGCTGGGAGAGTTTCTGAAACAAAATAACGGAACAAACGAGAAAGTAATTTCTTTTAAAATTATTGTTATTTCTTAGCAAGAAGGAATTAAGGAAATAGTGGGCTCAAATTTGAATTCTCGAACGTGTGTTAAATGAGAATTAGTGAATACGCACTGTAAATCATTCTTTTAATGATGAAAACACTGGGCTATTAATGTCAGTGACTTCAATGGGCATAAGAACATTTTAGCTAGAAAGTTCCAGCTTAGCTTCTCAAAGACCTGGTTCCTATTTATAGACATAGTACAAGATGCCAACGCCCGACCCCCGACTCCTGTTTTCAATCACAGTGCACACAGTGCAGGATTTTCCCATTTTGCTTCTTGGAGGTGGAGGCAGGGGATTTTTTGGGGATTATCTCCAGGACAGCTTGTTGCTGGCCACCTTTCATTCCTTACACTGAACCATTGGCTCCCTCGACTTGATCAGTTTATTTCAGTTAATTCCATTTTAGTTGTTTTATTTATTTATTTATTTTTTAGTGTATCCTTGCTAAAAAAAAATTGCTATTTTTTAGCAAGGATACACCTTGCTATACTTGGTTACACCTGATGGTGTTCAGGGAACCATATGGGATGCCAGTAGTCAAATCTGGTTTTTCTGCTTGCAAGACAAGCACTTCTCCCACTGTACTATATCTCCAGACCCTTTACACAGAAAAATTTTGATTTATTATTGTCTTTTTGAATTGTAAATTTTGACTCACAGCACTCAGTGCTCTGTGCTAAGATTAGCATTTGAGCTCAACATTGTTCCTGGCACTGCTTGCGGACCCTATCTGCTTTGGAGAACTGAATGTGGTTTAGCAGCTAGAAAGAAAAGCATCCTATGTACTGTCTCTGCTTACCCTATTTAATTTTTCTACAGAAAAAGATATTTTTTGTATCTACCAAGTTTCTTAGCAGAGCCCTACCCATTGACCATCTCTCCCAGACCAGGTGTGGGTACACCTAGTAGGGCGCTTGCCTTGCATGTAGTTTGCCTGATTTCAATCCCCATCATTTCATAGGGTCCAATGAACACAGCCAGGTGTGGCACAAAGCCCCCCCAAAAAAAAGTGTCACTCCAAAATTTGTCATGACAGTGACCGTTCTTTGACCATCTTTTTGGGCTTTGTGAATATCTCTCCTGTCTGTTCCTTTTTTTTTTTTTTTTGCTTTTTTTTTTTTGGATTAGACCCAGCGATGCACAGGGGTTACTCCTGGCTCTGTACTCACAAATTAGTCCTGTTGGTGCTCGGTGACCATATGGGATACTGGGAATTGAACCCGGGTTGGCCACGTGCAAGGCAAACTCGCTACCTCCTGTGCTATCACTCCAGCTCCCTGCCTATTCTTTTCTTGTTTTTCTTTTTGCTACAAACTTGAGGATGGTCAGGGCCTCTGGGCCTCTGTCCAGATGTCCTTAAGATTCCATGTACCCCACCTTAACCAGATGATCCGCCATTTGGGCTCCTCTTCCCGGGTCTATCTCACTACGAGGGGAGCAGATGAGGTGGGATTTGGGGCCACATCTGCCAGTGCTGGAGGGCTGCAGCCTGCTCTCTGCTCACAGTACTGGTGGACAGTGGGTACCAGGAAAGGCCCCCCCGGGCTTTCAGCTGGCTGACATCCACCCCAGCCTGGTGTGCTGTCTCCTGCCCTCAGTTGATATGTTCTTTGTAAGTTCTTGGATGTCAACATTCTGGAACATTTTAACTATTAAGCACGAAACTATGGGTTTCCAAGCAGCAAGACAGAAAGAGACACTAACTTGATAATGCGAAAGCAGTAGGAGTTGTAATCCAGTATACTGGGGCCAACTATCTCACTCACGGAGTGGCCTCTTGATAGGGACACTGACATCAGGTAGTACGGGTTGGATTACCTAAGCAGTACATTTTGTATAGTTTCAGAAAAAACTTAGCTAGTTACCAAACAAAGTTGTTTTGGCAAGTGTCTAGGCTAACAGTGGTGAGGCAGTAGTTAAAAAATTGTTTTCCATAATCATTCACGGTTACATAAGCTCATTCTTTTAGGGTTAATAAAAGACAATTTCTGGGACATTTTGACTAGGGGCATAATGATTGATTGAGCCCACTGGCAGGGCACAGGAACTTTCCCAGGTGGGTTCAGGTTGGCTAGTTGCATATTGTTCCATTTCTGGGAAGCCGAGACTGTTTCAATTCCAGGAACCTGGGGCCAGACTGATTGTGCTGATTTCTGCCACCATAACAGGTGTAAGTTCTTCCCTTCCACAGCAAAACACTGTCTGTAGGGAAGTAGTTGGAGGCTCTGAGAAAAATTACAGACTTTTCACCATTAAGATTTCTCTTGGGCCAAGTGTAATATTTCTTCTCCTTTTCCTTACACAAAATCACATACCAAGGGAGTAAAATCATATAGTCTGTTAAAGCCTTGCCTGTAAGCTCTGAGTCCTGCCTGGTGTGGCCCCCAAGCAAAGACAAAGTAAAGAACTGACTCTCGAGAATATACTGCTGATTTCCAAACCTTTGCTGTTGGCACATAACTGCCTCTTTGCTTTTATTTGTGTGTAGGAAGGGTAGGGGATTTGGGATTTCTGCCAGACCCAGCAGTGCTCCAAGATCACTCCTTGGGAGTTCAGGTTGTGACATTAAGTCAGCCACATGCATGAGAAGTGTCATGCCCACTGGTTTCTCTTTCTGTCCCCTGCAAATCTTTAAAAATTCTTTGGAACTGCAGACTGTGCTGCTTACTGGCATCATACTGGGATCCACCAGGCACCATCACCCTGCCATGTCCTTTTCTGGCTGGACCTCACCTCTGTGTACTACCCCACCCACCCCCATCATGCCCATCTGTGTCCATTTCACAAGGCTGACAGGATTTATATAGAATTTGAATTGCTGGGGTCAGAGGTAGGCCAGGAGTGCATGTCCTCGCCTTGTAAGCAGCCTGACATGGGGCAACCTCTGGCACAATGCAGGGTCCCCCAAACACCCTCATGAATAATCCCAAAGTTCTGCCACTTGTGGCCCTAAAACCCAAATCTGTCCTACAAAACTGGCTGGAGGGGGCTTTGAGAAAATACATTTTTTTCATTTTCGTTTTTTATTTTATGCATATGATACCCAGTGGGGTACCAGGGATTGAACCCCGGTCAGCTCTAGGCCAACACCCTAGCAGACTGTAGCTCTAGTCTATAAATTCATCTATTTTTGGTTGGAAGCTATGTCAGTCGTTGCTCAGCAATTACTCCTGACTCTGTGTTCACTGATTCCCTCGTGCATGGCTTGGGAACTTGTGTGTCGTGGGCAAAGACCCTGGGTCAGCTGCATGCCAGGCAAGCACTCCGTGCTCTGTGCTATCTTTTGACCATCATAAAAATGCTTTTACTCTGGGTAAAGTCAATAAAGTTGTGAAATTGGATGTCTTTTTTCTCATTAGAACACAACTTTCTCTTACATTTGTGTGTTTTGGGACCAGTCAGCAGTTCTATGGGCTTAGTTCTGAATGTGAGCTCAAGAATCACTCCTGGTGGACTCAGGGAGACCGTATGAGATGCGGGGGATCAAAGCAGAGTCAGCCAAGTGCACAATACATGCTCTCCCTGATATGCTGTCGCTGCTCAGACCTAATTTTAATCTGTAGCACTAGATTCCTGTTTAGATATTAGAGTATTTTCAGAGAATGGACCCAAGTCACCTACTTGCCTTACCTTCGCCATGAGTACCCCGGGTGCAAACCCTCTCCTGAAGTGTAAGGAGCATATGACAGTGTCTGCCCTGTGTGGGTCTGTGACCATGTATCAAAAGGTGAGGCCAGTGAGGACATTTTTGGCACCAGGACAGGGACTTCCGGCCTGTTACGGCCCTGGGCTGTTCTCCTCTCTGATGCTCACAGCTCTGATTTGTCCTCCAGGTCGTTGGACACAACTTCCTGCTATCCTAGGGAATTAGAAGCTTGGGACAATGGCAGTGACCCATCTGGCAGACCATCCCCAGGTAGGAGGAGTGACAAGATGACAGAAAGCAGTGACAAGAGGACACAGACTTCAGGGCCATCCATCTCTGATTTGGTTCTGGAAGGAGCCCTGGGTTGTCACTACTGTTTGGAGTGCCCAATGCTCTGCTGTTTGACAACATTTTTGACCCTGTGTTTTTTTGTTGAATTTGGATTTGGGGGCCATACCCAGAGATGCTGAAGGAGTACTCGCCGCTCAGTGCTCAAGGATCCCTCCTGCCAAGTCTTGGGAACCCTTTGATGTGCCAGAATAAGAGTCTGATTTGTTCCGGTTTGTTTTGTTTTGTGAAGTGAGGTGATGGGAGGGGCACACCCAGTGATTCTCAAGGGCTACTTCTGGTTCTGTATACGATATTGCACCTGGCATGGCTTGTTTGACCAGATGGTATGGTGGGGATCGCCTGCCCTACTCACTGTCCCTGGGCCCACTGTCCTTTATTCCATCTTGCTCCTGTGTTTCTTTTCATATTTGTTTTTGTCCAACAGTGGAAGTGCTCATGACTTCCTCTTGGGTCAGTGTTCCAGATGAACCCTCCCCAGCTTTAGGGGCCTCTGGGATGTGCTGGCCCCATAATCGCCCCGTAGCTACAGTGACTCACAACCTAGGACAAGCATTTCCCCTTTTTCATCCTTCCCGTTCTGGAGAGACTCGCCTGCTCAGTCACACAGTCTCATGTTCTCTCGCTGCTGTGTGCACAGTTCTGGGCATGTGCCACTCCCAGGGAGCCAGAGCCAAGGATCTCTGGGGCCAGCAGAGGTCTTCCACATTGAGACACCTACCTGTTTTGAGAGGGATTTAGGGCAGCCCTGAACCTTAAGTTCAGACTCCTGTGGCACACATCCCCTTGCACAGCTTTGAATCACTCACTGGACGTTGAGTGACCTGTTCTCCTCCGTAGTGATCATGGGCTGTGACGTCCAGGGCTTGTGTGTTTAGTATTTTTGGCCTCACCCAGCATCACTTTTTGGGTCCTTCTGAGTCTGTGCACAAGTTCTCCTCTCTGCAATTCTCACTGGAACAGTGGTGCTGGGACTGACTCTGGGGTGTTCGTATGCAAGACTCGCGCTCCCAGGAACCTTCTAGAATAGCATCCTCCTATTTTACCTGATCAAACTGCCTTAGAGTGATCTCTGGTCCCATCCGCCCGAGCTATACATATAACGTGGTTTCATCTGAGGCTCTTTGCCCTGAGCCCCTGTATGGTCCTGATCGGCCCGTTCTCACTACTTAGAGCAAGGTGGCAACGGGGCCTTAGTATTGCCCACCTGTATACCTGACTCAGAA
This sequence comes from Sorex fumeus, assembly GCF_029834395.1. Lineage (NCBI taxonomy): Eukaryota > Metazoa > Chordata > Mammalia > Eulipotyphla > Soricidae > Sorex > Sorex fumeus. The sequence goes on from NW_026606098.1 coordinate 12,278,251, forward strand.
CTTTCCCTGACACGGCCATAAGCCCCATGTCTAAGAGTGGACGTGCCTGAACAGCCGCCTCTTGGTAGCTTGCCGGGCTCTCCGAGAGGGGCGGAGGAATCGAACTCGGGTCAGCCATGTTGGCCGCTTGTAAGGCGAACGCCCTACCCGCTGTGCTATCGCTCCAGCCCAGATGGTGAACTATGCCTGGGCAGGGCTAAGCCAGAGGAAACTCTGGTGGAGGTCCGGAGCGGTCCTGACGTGCAAATCGGTCGTCCGACCTGGGTATTGGGGCGAAAGACTAATCGAACCATCCAGTAGGTGGTTCCCTCCGAAGTTTCCCTCAGGATAGCTGGCGCTCTCGCATGACCACCCATGCAGTTTTATCCGGTAAAGCGAATGAAAATTCAGAGTGGAGAGAAACCTCATCAGCGTCAGGCATGAGGGAAGGCCTTCAATCTGTACTCAGGCTTTGCTTTGCATCTGAGAATTCACACTGGAGAGAAGCCTTATTGGTTTAAGGAACAAGGAAAGCCCTAGGAGACAACGTTAATTTCATACTGGATGAGTGATGCCCTAATAGCAAACCCATTCAGTATTACATGGTTTGTTTGTATAAGGATGTGGGGGTTCCCAATGTGGAGATAAGAGGGAAATTATCCTGATAGTGCGGGATACCATTCCCATGATGTCAGCACATAAGGGAAAAATACTTCCTTGTTATCATTCAGGTGCAGCTATATCACTGTTCCAGAAATTGGACTTGATGTGTCTGTTAATCTGTAAATAATGGGTCTTGGTGATAGAAGCCAGGAAGCAGATGATCAAATAAGAACTAAATATACAGGTACGAAAACCTCTCGCACTTCAGGCTTTCAAGTTTCAAGACTGTTTGATTCTTTGCTCCAACTCTGGCATGGTTCACAGGCCCTGGTTTGGTTTGCTTGGGCTAATGATAGTTTAACCATGATGCCTCAGCAAGTCCTTTGAAATTAGAAAAACTGGCAAGCATTCATTCTTTAGCCCCTCCTGTTGTGTTCTTGGGAGACTCACTGAGCTCTGCTCAGGCCTTTATTCTGCCTCTAAGGTCAGTAGTCCATGATTGGGGGGACTCAGGGAAACTTATGGGGTCCTGGGGTTGGTGTCATGTCAGCTGTGTGCAAGGAAGTACCTTACCTGCTCCAGCATGTCTGCACACTCGATATTCAGATTTCCATTAGTTTTGTAAAACCATTAAAAAAATTTCAGGAAGTATCAAGTTAGCAGACCATCCTAGGCAAGTTTCCTTAATAGGTTGGATATAGACGTTATACAGACTTTACTGGGCATAGAAAGATATTTGCTGGTTCTTTGAAATGTACAGAGGACCCTGAAATAAATGGTGGGCACATGAGAGATTCACCAACATCTGCACCCATCTCAATAGGCAATTCGACTTAACTGTGATTACTAGTAATAAAGGGCAGTCACATACCTGGGATCCACTGACCTCAATTCAGCAGTAGTAAGGGCTAGAAAAAGAAAGATCAAACTTTTGCTTGGAAGCAGTAAAATTCCAACAATTTATATTGACCAGAATGCTCAACATCATTGAGATCTCTCCAAAATGCCAAGCAAGGCCACACAATGGCCAGTCTAGTTTACTGCCTGTTAGCCTCATGTATATCTCCATTCTAGGGTTGGTCTCCACATGCTGCGTTTCATTTATTTATTTATATATTTTTGTTTGTGGGCACAACTGGTAATTCTTAACGGTCTCTCCTGGTGGTGCTGGGTCCCATTTGGGATGCCAGGGATGGAACTCAGGTCGACACAAGTTCATGGCAGGTGCCAGTGCACTGTACTATCTCTCTGTGTTTTAATTTTTCTTAAACTGCCCCCTGGGTTTTTCTTCTAGGCGAGAGTCCACTACTCATGCGTTATCAGGGCTAGAGCGGTGACTGAAAGTGCTCTCTGATGTTCTTACAAGCCTTTGCTCCTGTACCAGTATCTCTCCAGCTGTCTGGGCTGGTGCTAGGCCAGTTCCTCTCTGCATCTCCAGTGCTGGCTTCGAGTCACTGCTTTCACCCCATCTTGATTGATGACTTCCTGGAGAAACTCACTGTCCAGTGCCCCACCCGCTCCCTATCTGCCTGTTTTACTTGGAGTGAACCCCCTTTGCTTTTTTCCTGACGGACTGTGTGTAAGAGCATTGGTTCATTGTCTGCTCAGTACAAGACCAGGGTACTTCTCCTTACTCCCCGCTAGCCCCCAATGTATGACAAGCCACTCCAGCAGCTGCCTCTCCACCCCTTTATGCGAGGCCATCCCCCTTGAGCCACCTATTTGTCTGGGTGGGCATAGTGCTTTTCTGCACATCTGGGCTCTGGCCCTTTAATGCTGCGTTCTGAACCGGAAGTGACATCACAGTGGGCTCTTCCTGGTGCTTCTGTTTCTGGAAATGTGGTGTGGGTAAAGGACAGAGTAGGGCCCCTGAGAAGCGGCGGGACTTTGAAGCCAATTTTGTGGGAGGCTGGGGACAGAATCCCGTGATCACCTGGCACCTACCAATCTCCACACTGAGCTGCGTGGGGGGCGCTTTTGTGCTTGTTTTTCACGTATTCCCTCATATCCAGATGGTTCCTGAGGTGTGGCGGAGCTTTGTGGCGTGTAGTGGGGCCTATACTGGGGTCCAGGTGTCAAGGGTGTGAGTGTGTAATCCTGAGAGGCTCCTGTGGTCCCGATTGCCCCCAGATCTGCAATGGGGCAGCATCGGGTTTTCGTGGGGCTTAGTGCAGGGTGCTGCGGGCTTCGGGCCATGGGGGTACGGGACCTTGGCCGACCCTCCCCTCCCTATTGACCCCTGTTGGGACCTTGGCCCCTCTCTCGCTGCCTTCAAGTCTCCAGATTCACTTTGAGGGGCAGAGCGGCCGCTCCCCCAATGGCAAGAGACCCTGTTCCTGTCCTACTTTCACATTGGCTGCCCTGGTGGGACGGGGCCATCCCTAGCAGTGGATCCTTATGTGACTGGGGTTTGCTAATGTTAGTTTCCTTTGGGGGCTATTTTTGTTGTGGGGCATGGGGGCTGTTATGCCCTGTGATAGCCCGAGTGCTTAGCTACGGACTCAGGCATTGTTTCTGGGTGCTCTGGGGGCCATCGGGATGCAGAGGATTCTCTGGTGTCAGCGAGGCGAGCACCCTACAACTTTACAGTCTGTCTGATTCCAGTGTTGGTGGTTTTGTACATCAGGAATTTCTGCTCTCTCACATCAACTTACGAAGCCTCCCGCATCTCTCCTCTCTCCCTGATCAGGTGTCCCAGGCTGTTGGGGTGATAATTGCAGGTAAAGGTTGTGTTTTTATTTTTTTTAAGCACGCAAGACCCTGGGTTTGTGGGTCCTACCAAGGATAGGTGGCTTGGAATTCCTGCCCTCCCAACACAGGATGTGCTGCTCCCTGACCTGGAGCCTTTGGCTTGGTCCTCACAAGGGTAGAACCTCAAAACTCTGATTGGCAGGACCCCAACCCTAAAGCATGAGACTTAGTTATCTCCTGTGCTTTCATTGGTTGCCATGATGAGGGCGGCTATCCGGCAGGTGGGTGGGGTTTCAAAATGAAACTCGCTTTTTTTTTAATTATCATGTTTTTAAATTTCTGTACTACATTGAAAATGCTCAAAGCTTCCTCCTGGCACTGTGCTCAGGAATTTCTGTGGGCCGACTTAGTGGACCCTATGGGATGCCAGGAATTTACCCGGGTTAACAGTATGCAAGCAGCTTCCTACCCACTTTACTGTCTCTTGCTCTAACTTTCTTTCCTTTTTTCTTTTTCCCAGTAAAGAATATCTCCTTCTGGGTCTGTAGTGATACTATAATAAGGAAGGCATTTTTCATGCACGTGGCCAACCCAGGTTTGATCCCTGGCATCCGATATAGTCCCCTGAGCAACTGCAGGAGTAATTTTGAGTGCAGAGCCAGGAGGAAACCCTGAGCATTGCCAGTTATGATCCAAAAAGAAAAAAAAAGAATATGTAGGAATGTGTGCTTCTTAAATACAAGGAGCAAAGTACCCCCCTCATTTCATTTTTCCCTTTTCCATGCTAGCCATGCTGTTGTTTTGAGATGTACTATAAATTAAGATATTTGAAGGAAGATATTTGATGTTTGAGAGGGCTTGGGGATGAGTAGGAGCTTTGCCTAGGGCTCATTCCTGGTGTGCTAGAAATAATTTATTTAGAAAGGGCCAGAGTACAGCAATTCTGGGAGTTGCCTTGCAAGCAGCCAACCCAGGTTCTATGTATGTCTGGTACCTCGTATGGTCCCCGGACCCCACCAAGACTTATCTCTTATCCCAGAGCTTGTAATAATCCCTGAGCACTGTTGGCTGTTGCCCAAAAACTAAGCCCATACACCATACGCAGAAGGAAACACACACACACACACAGAGACACACACATACACACACCGGATGTGAGAGCAGAGAAAAAGAATAAGTATTCGGGATAAAACATGGAGTGTAAAACTTCTATAGCATAAAATAAGTCCCAAAAATGTGATTTTAGCACCCAGTGTTCAATCCTTTAAGTGTTTCTCTGTAGAATTTGTCTTTGCAGATGAATTTATTTTTGGTTTTGTTTTCTTTGTTAGTTACCTTTTGTTGTTGCAGTATTTGAGATCCACAACCTAAAGGGTTCATGTCTAACTCTTGGCTATTAACTCAGGGATCATTTCTGCCAAGGTCAGGAGCCCATCTGGGGTGCTGAGGTATAGAACCTGGGTCAGCCAAGTGCAAGGCAAGCACCTTTTCTCCTATATCACCACCTTGGCCACAAGATATCATATTCATCTTTAAAAAGTAGAATCACTCCAGCTGCTACAACTTTGAGACACAGCTCACATTCTGGTGTATAGTAAACGTCCTGGATATTGGGTTAATTTTCCTATACAGCAAACTTTTTGCACTGTTTTAAGATAAATTACTGCACAACAGGAGTGAGTGCTAGATGCAGGCTCATGAAGATGTGTCTGTGGGGTTTAGGACTTTCTGGGGGAGAAACCGGTCATGATCTGGCTGGAAGGTGGAGCTCTGAGGCCAGGGAAGAGACATGTATATGCGAGTGAGATATTTATGTTATAAAATAAATGAGTGTGGTTGAGTAGACGCATGAAGGAGGGAACAGGCTTGCCAGGCTGGTTGGAGACCATTTGCCACTTATTCCATTCTGCACGCACAACTGTTTCAGCCTCACTATACTCCCCATTCCAGTCTCACCCTGCCGCTCAATCTTGTCTCCTTCTGTCCCCTATGGTGGTCTCTCCTCCCTCCATCTTGCAGCCTAAGTCTCCTGCCCACCCTGCAAGCGTTCCTGGTAGCAGTTTCACCCAGGTGAGGTAGCACAATGAACATAGGAAAGCCCTTCCTTCCCAGGGTACCCTTCTAAGATAAGACAAAGACCTCCTCCCCAATAGTCAGTCTGTGTTGTTATCACAAGGTACACAGGATTTATCTAGAATTTGAATTTCTAGGGTCAGAGATAGGCCAGGAGTGCAGGCCCTGGCCATGGAAGCAGCCTGCCACAGTCCAATCCCGGGAAAGCAGAGTCCCCTAGCACTGCCAAAAGTTCTTTCCCTGCTGTCCCCCAAACCAAACCCTGACCCGACAAAGTTGCCTGGTGGGCTTTGACTAATATACAAGTTCTTCTTTTTATCCTTTGGCTTCTGGGTCATAGCCTGTGGTTGCTGCTTCAAATACCCAGTTGGTGCTGGGGACTGACCCAGGTCAGCCATGTGTGAGGCTTATTAGCTATGCTACTATAGCTCCAGCCTCTAAATTTATTGCTTTATTTTTTGTTGTTGGCCACTCCTGGTAATGCTAATGGGTTACTTGTGACTCTGCTCATTGATCCCCCATGAAGATGTGGGGACCCTTTGGTCTGATGGGGATTGAAACTTGGTTGAAGTGTGTGCCAGGCAGCCACCAAATGATCTGTGCTATCTCTGTTGCCATCAAAAAAAAGCTTTTACTCTGATTAAATTCCAGAAAGTTGTGATGGTAGAGGTTCTTATTTCTACTAAGTACCCAACTCACATTTCTTGAGCGTGTTCTTGTTTTGTTCTGGGACCCCATCCAACAGTAGTAAGAGTCTGGGCTTCCTTCACATTCTGCATTCGGGAATCTCTTGGTGGGCTGTGGGGGCCCTATAGATGCAGGAAATCAAACCAGGATAGCTGTGCGCAAGGCCAGTGCCCTCTTTCCCTCTTTCCCTGTGTTCTGTTTGCCGGCTCCCACACTTAGTTTTCATCAATTCGGCTAGATATGTCTGCTCAAATAGTATAAAATTTTCAGTTAAAGAAAAAGGACAGCAGGTCAGCTGCTTGCTTTTCCTTCCCTGAAAGTGATGGGCAGCTTAGATCACAACCCACTTTTATGTCCCCTGGAGAGGAAGGAGCATCTGGCAACTCTGAGACGTACCTCGGGGTGGTCAGGGCCTTTCCAGCTTCAGTGCGGGGACTTCCGGTGACGGCTTTGGGTTGTGCTCCTCTCTGGTGTTCACGGCTATGACTTCTTTTCCAGGGGTTTCTACGGAGCCTCCTGCTGATCCTTGGGCACTACAGAAACTGCAGACAATGGTGATGCATCATGTGACGCACTATCCCCAGGTGGGAGGAGAGTGATATGGTGACATGACACAGTGACAAGCACGTACTCGTGCTCGCCTGCACTCGCACCCCCCTGCTACTGACCTCTCACCATTGCAAGGTCCAGGTGGCAACCCAGGGACAGACTTAAAGAAAAAGGCAGTCGGCTAAGGTCCCGGGGAAGAAACAATGCCCCCTCCCCCCCGCCCACCGCTCCTCACCGATTTCAATTTGTTTCCGCAGAAACCAGGAGGGCATTGCTACAACATGCAGCTCAAAAGGGTTTTTAATAATTTTTTTTTAAAAAAGAATAAAAGAAAAGGATGGGGAGCAACAGTGACTAAGTCTTGCAGGTGAGGACCGGGCAGGGCACAACGAGCCACATCCCTGGGCCCGCCCACAAACCCGAGCACTTGTTCCGGCAACAGGATCTGCTGGTGGACGGCGCCTGAAGTGGCCTGGCCACAAGCTGCTGGCTGCCTGCTGTGACAGGCCACACACGCCCACCTCGACAGCCCCGCCCCATCCCCAACAGGACCTGCCTGCAGCCCCCGCACCCCTGGACCTTCGACCCCCCCTCCCGCCGCCTCCCCCAGGATTCTGCAGCATAGGCGAGGGGACCCGGTGGTCGCCTACCGTCCTGTGCGGCCCCTGTCGCTGGCCGACTGACTGGGCCACCACCGCGGGAACCCGTGCCATGGGGCGCAGAGCGCCGGGGGGACCCCAAGATCCCCCTCCCTCCTCTCCTCCCCCGAGCAGAGCCTGGTCGCCCAGGTGGATGTACAGAGGAGCCGAGAGGGCTGGGAGCAAGACCAGAGAAGATAGGGTCGGGAGCAGCGGCTGCGTCGGGTGGTGGCGAGGACAGCGGGGACTGAGCGACCCTGAGAGGGCAGCGTGGCTTGGCGCAGCGGGGCGGGGCGTGAGGGTGGGAAAGGCGGGGTCGCGAAGCAGCAGAACTCTGTGGATTTAAACCCCTCGCACGGCTGCATGTGCTTGCCGGGCGCGAGTCGCCCCCTCCCCCCGCGGCCCATGCTCAGTGTCCTCCTCTCCTAAGGGCCTCAGGCAAGCCCAGATGCCCCCATGGTCCCGCCAGGGTCTCCTGCCGCGGGCACAACGCATCCAGGCTAGAGGCTCGCGGTCCAGCGCCGCCTCCGAGCGGCCCAGGTGCTCTAGCCCATGGGCGTCCAGGCACAGGGATCGAAGCAGCGGGCCCGCAGCTCGCCTCCCGTCAGGGCAACAGACACACACACACACACACACACAGCAGCTCTTGGGATGTGTTCTACGTTGGGCTGCTCTAGACAAGAGACAGAAGGAAGCATATACAAAGGCAGTTGCTACCTTTGAAAAGGGGTGGCACTAGTTTTAGAATTCTTTGCCCTGCCTTTCTGTGGCTGTGAAGCTTTCTTCCTTATCCCAACCCCCGTTCTTTAGGTTGGTTTGCAGTGTTCAGGGGTCACTCCTGGAGATCCTCAGAGGACCATATCCAAGTAGGAACCCTCCACACACAAGGAAAGCATCTTGCCCTGGACTAGCTCTTGGGCCCCCATCCGTCTTAAAGAGTTTCCAATTCATGCTTTAGAGACAAGTGTCAGATTTCTTCAGCCTGATCCTAGCTGCCCCTAAGTGAGTATCTCACAGATAATTTTCACTTCTCAGGAGCTGATCTGTCCAAATGTGGGCAACCTAAAAGAGGCAACATTTCTAATGACATGGGAGCATAGAGCCTCGAAACATCCTCTTCAGCCTGCTCCTTAGAACTGCATTGGTGGAAACCACTTTCCAGATTGGTTGTGTATTTGAGGAGCTTTAGTGATGGGAAATCTTGGCTCTTTGTTTCTCTGGGTGGAGCAGGCTGGCACGTCAGCTGAGCCAGAGTCTCTTTCTTTCTGGCTTCCTTGTTTTTCGCACCATTTTCCTGCCCCTGTTTCAGACAGCTGACTCATCTCTTAGAGTGCTTAATATGCTCACGATGAACAGTCATTCTCTCGGCAAGAATCTTGTCCCTGACTTGTTGGTTTATTACAATCTTAGCACAAAATAGACTTCTCGACTCAAGAAGGCTATGTAATGGATCATGGAAAAAAGGACAAAACAAAGCACAGCGAGTAGGGTGTTTGCCTTGCACACAGCCAACATGGCCGACACAAGTTCGATTCCTCTGCCCCTCTCGGAGAGCCCGGCAAGCTACCGAGAGTATCTCGCCCGCATGGCAGAGCCTGGCAAGCTCCCCGGGACGTATGCGATATGCCAAACACAGTAACAACAAAGTCTCCAGTAGAGACGTTACTGGGCCCGCTCGAGCTCAAGCAAAATCAGACAAAGGCAAGAAATACGATTAACGACAATGAGGGAGCTGTGGACTAAGTTCTCATATTCCAAGCGATATCACTACTATAAGGAAGTCAGCAAAGAAGAGTACAGAGAATGTAACGTAAGTGCTGCAAATGACTTGATTTGCAAAACACATCGTATTCTCCAGTGAAAATTGAGAGACTGGTAACGTCACTTTCTCTTGGATGTGAACTATTTCCTTAACTTTCCGTCATGTTTGGCCCTTGACTTGTTGGTTTATGACAATGCCAGTAGCATGCTAGGTAACATTGTAGGTGCTCTCAGTTAAAAACTTTTGTGGCTGTCATCCTCCAGAGGCCATTGGACAGTCAGGCTTGGGCCTGCAGAAAACTTGTTGGGCCTCACGGGATGGGGGGGGGGGGGGAAACCGGGCCTGTCCTCCCCACCCTAACGAGACCCCAAGTCATCGCCCACGAACGGCCTCTCTGGCTCCTCATCAAGCTGCTCAACGGTCCTGATCCCAGAGACTCAGGAGCAGATCTCTAAACCCAGTGGCTTTTGGCAGAAATCACTCCAGATTTAAGTGTTAAAATTTCGGAATTTCAAAACCACATGGGCCTACTGCAGCCACATGACATCATATGTTATTCATAACCAGCAATAGAACAAATTATCTATTGTTGCCTTTTCAGCAGATCTGAGTGTTGGGGTAAAATTTCAAATAATGGTGGGTCTGGTATCGAAATAGTGAATGTGATCATAGAGAGTAATGTGGAAATCATCTGCCCCACAGGCAGGGGGAGGGTGTGGTATGGGGGTATACTGGGGTTGTTGGGGGTGGAGAATGGGCACTGGTGAAGGTACGGGTGTTTCATTGTATGACTGAGACTTAGACCCAAAAGCTTTGTAACTGCTCTCACGGTGATTCAATAAATAAAATTATACAAAATGGAAAAAAAAGTAAGGTGGAGTTCATGCACAATTCAATCAGCTAATCAGTGGCTGAATAAATAGCAGTACTCCTACAAAAAAAAAAAAAAACTTTTCTGGAGTAATTCTTTTTTGGGACAATGCCCATTCCCCTTATGTCTACGAGTTTACCTTTCTTGTGGATCTGCATGTATGTGGCCAAAGGAACAACCTCAAGTTTTTGGGGGTTTTTTTAACCTCATGTTTTCTTAAAGGTCTAGAGAACATAGAGCGGGTGCCCCTCCTCTTCCTCTTTGTGTTAATCTTTTTTGTGATTTACTGGAAGATGTTCTGGCCAAAAGGGACTTGTCTGTTACTTTGATGGGAAGAACCTATTTGTGGATGAATGTAGGTGAGAGAGACAGACAGAAAGAGACAGAGACAGAGAGAGACAGAGAGAAACAGAGATAGAGAACAACCAATAAAAAGCAAATATGCTTAATGCACTTTGTCCATCTTTTGAAGAAACTTGTGAGAAGATGATTTTGGATTTTGTTTTTGTTTTAGATTCTTTTTGTTTTATTTAGGGGCTACACTCTGTAGTGCTCAGGGCTTTTACCTGGCTCTGTCAGTTCTGAGTTCAGGGCTTACTCCTAGCACTGTGTTCAGGGATTGCTCCTGGTGGGGCTCAGGAAGCCATATGGGATGCTGGGGGTCAAGTCCAGCTTGGCTGTGTGCAAGGCAAATGCCCTGCCCACTGTACAAAACTGCAGCCCTCATACAAGGCTATTAAAGTTGTCCAGAGCTTTGGCTAGACTGGGTCTCAGTGTCTGGTACATTCTGTAACCAGAGGAGTGATGGGTCTTCTAAGGAAATCACAGTACTGTGTATTCAGAAATTGAATGTTTGGAGAGGGACTACTTCAAGTGAGGCGAGGGGTCTTGAAGCATAAGCTTTATTAACATCATGAAAAATCAGCTTCTGGATTGGAAGAGTACTAAAGAGATCCTGTAGCGCCCCCCTTCCCCATATCTGCCTCAACAACGCTATTATGAAACGAATGCCATTTTCATTATTTGCATTCCAACTTTGGAAAAGGAAGTGTTTGGTGAGATCGCCAGTGTTTGGATGCTGGGTAACATAGGACACCAACTTCCATGCTCCAGACCTCTGAAGGAGGCTCCTCTGGTCAGGATAGGCAGGGAATGAGGTCAGCATGCCAGGATTTTTGTAGAAAAACCTGGAAAGGCACAGAGAGGAAAACCAACTGAAAACCAATTGTTCTACAGCAGAGGGGCAATCATTCACATTCTGCTGAAGATTTTTTCAGTGTTTCCATCCTGAGATTTGTAGCTTCTTTTTTCATAACTATATTCAAGAGTACTTAGAGTCCACTCAAGTATAAATTTGTATAAATTTATAAGTAGATATTTCAAGAAAATATTCTTATGAAAAGAAATATATGGGGCTGGAAAGATAGTAGAGTGGGCAGAGCACTTTCCTTCCATGTGACTTACCCTGGACTCCCTAAATCCCATATGGTTACCCAAGCACTGCTAGGAGTAATCCCCGAGTGCAGAGTCAGGAGTAACACCTGAGCATCACCATGTGTGGACCTCAAACAAAAACAGAAACAAATTTTAAAAAATGAAGGAAGAGTGAAAGAAAGAAAAGAAAGAAGAAATTAAGAAAGAAAAGAAGGGAAGGAGGAAAGAAAAGGGAAGGAGGAAAGAAGGAAGGAAGGAAGGAAGGAAGGAAGGAAGGGAGGGAGGGAGGGAGGGAGGGAAGGAGGAAGGGAGGGAAGGAAGGAAGGAAGGAAGGGAGGGAGGGAGGGAGGGAGGGAGGGAGGGAGGAAGGGAGGGAAGGAAGGAAGGAAGGAACACTCGGACCCTCCTATGAAATGCGCTCCCTGAAAGGGCAGTATGGAGATTCCATAGAATGCTGTTGCTGCCACCTACAGGCCATATGCTAAAATGACAGAATGCTGCTTAAGATGATAGTGTTAAGGTGAGCTATTTAAGAGACTAATTCGTTTTTCCGTTCCTTGTGCTAAGTGATACAAGCCAGAGAGAAAAGGATATGAAAGAATCCATATTAGGGCATCAAATTTTTGCGTGCTTCAGCTAACTTGCAACATTGCTTTCTGTAAAACTGCTTGGCTGCTTTGCACCTGGGGGAGAGGGGACTTGGAAAGTGAACAGGGCATAACATCTTTCTAAACCAAGTGTGATAGGATTCAGGTGTATTTACTGTTCCTGAAATGTATTCTCTCACTAAAGCACCCTGCAGACTTGGGTAACTCAAATGAGGATGGTCAAGGGAGATTACCTAAGGCTTAATGATTCCAGCTATAACCTTGCTTGTGCTGACACTGGATGTGATGTACGTAAATGCTTATCTTTCAATCTATAGGCTAAGGAGTGAGGACACGAGTGCTGATCTTTCATGGTTCACAGCTGTATTATTTATGTTTCCATTTCTTTGAGATGTTCAAGTTATTCATTTAAATTGTAATTATTGCTGAGCATAACATTTCATCTCATTTTATAGTTTAGTTTCACCTGTATTGTTAAACCTAAATAGTTTCAATACCTTAATAGCATTTAACTGTATGGCACTGTTGTCCAAAGTCACTGCACCTTCACCACTGTCAAAGTGTCCAGGACCCTCCACCACAGTTCTTATATTACTTCTAGAATGATATTTCAAGTGACAAAATGGTATGTAGTACAGATTTAGTCTCTAACTTATCCCTAGCCTGATGATCCCAATTCTTATCCAAAAACTCCATTCGTTGAGTATACCCCTCGAGTCTGTGTCCCCGCACAAGATTTGATGTTTTCACCTGTTTGTAGGGTGATATTTGAATTGATTTTACTTTCCAATTTAGTGCTAGTCTTCAATTTGTTCATCTTTTGTTTCAGTTTCTTAAGTGAAGAGACTTCATGTTAGAATCTATTAGATTGACTTTTTAAAAACAAAATTCACATTTTATTTAGGTTGAAATAAACTATACAAAATTGATTTCCTTCACCAAAATTAACTGCAATATTTTCATTTAATTCCCAGAAGCCCACAAAACAATAATTCTTGTGTCTTCTCCTAGTTTTACTTATAAATCAAGAGGAGGCAGTAGATAATAGTCATGGAGAACAGACTTGAAAGCAAAACAAATCAGTTGTCAGTATCCATGGCCTCTGATCCTATCTTGACCATGAAACACAAGTTCAAGATACACTTGCTAAAAGCTTCTGTAGGCTCAACAAAGGAATGCAAACAGCAACAACCAGTTATGGAACAACAATGGCAGACTCGTCTGTTTCTTTAAGTTCACTTGCTAAAGACAAAATCTTCACTTAAAATCTACACTTTGGCAAGCTCAAGTTTCTCTGGTAATACTCTTAATTGTCCAGTACAGGTTTTGAGCAGTAACACTTAGAACTCTTATCAGTCAAAGGTCAGTTGTGAGCTTTAACGTAACATTTTAAAAATGAATTCCTCCCACACAACCTCCAATTTATTTCTTCAAGGAACTGGTAACTCCATACCCACATATCGCATCCACAGTGATAATGTTATGTCTAAAATAACTAAAAACAACTCTAGAGCCACTAGCAGACTTCACACTGAAATGTGATGTGACACTTTCAATGCTATATTTTAGAACAGTTCGGTCTCCAAAGCAGGAATTCAAACTGGAGCCACTTAAATAGGAGTACAAATGAACATACTCAATGGGAGACCTACTGGTCAAGACAGTCAGTGACTGGGTGGCCTACATACAACATAGCTTTTCTGTAAGATGCTTTCAAATGGAAGATAAACCCTATTTTAAAATCTCTTCGGTGTTTCCAATGGTTTCTGAATTATCTGCAGGAAGCTCTGACTTAGTTGTGTAGAGTTTGATATATGTGTTCACCATTAAATCCAAATCATGTTTTATATCAAAATTTATATTAAGCAAAGCCCAGTTATTCGACCCCTGGTCTCTCAAAGTGTTGCTCAGGTAAGCTTTGAGACACTTCCGTCCATTTTCATAGCGTTCATTTTCTACTTTTGCAAAATGTATCTATTACTTAGAGTTCTACAGGTCGTAGAGGTCTCAAAGTGTTTGGCACATAATCGATAATGTTTATTTAGTTGATCTGGTGTTTTACCATCTAAGTCTGCTGTTCTACAATTCTCCACCCATTTCTGGCACCTGGCCTGGTCCCGCGGGAACCTGAAGAAGGCCAGGTCGGACTGCGTGCTCAAGCGCATGCAGTTGGGGGGCACTCAGAAGTTCTTTATTATCGTGTGCCCGCCCGCCCACCCGCCAGCCCAGCCGTCCCCTCCCCGCCTCCTCAGGGCAGCTCGCCCGCCCGTTATGGCCAGGAAGGGGAGCCTGGCCAGTTGGCTGGCTCCGCAGGGCCGCGCACTGGGGGAGGGACGGGGGGCTGGATTGACTGTTGATGCTTTAGCAATGCTTCACTTAACCAGCTGTTTAAGCACTTTCCAACTGATGGTGACTTATGTTGTCTTTCTTTGTCAGTTCTTGTTCAATGATGTAGTGACTTTTTTGGTACATAAATCTTTGAACATGTATCAGAAAATAATATAGACTACAGGGGCCGGAGCAATAGCAATAGCACAACAGGTAGGGAGTTGGCCTTGCAGGCGGCCAACCTGGGTTTGATCCCCAGCATCACATTTGGTCTCCCCTGCACCGCCAGGAGTAATTCCTGAGTGCAGAACCAGGAGTCACCCCTGAGCATCGCTGGGTGTGACCCAAAAAGCAAAAAATAAATAAATAAAACTAAAAAAATCCCAAAACAAAAAATGTACACTACAATCCATGAGGGAAAATTGAATTGCTGAGACCTTTGAATTTTTATCCAGTTCTAACCCTTTCTTTTCCAAGAAACATAACATGTCTAGTTAAATGAAACATGAATTTGGATCATTACAGAAATATTATAAGCATTTAAAGTACTCTCACCACGAAACCAAATAGCGTGTTATCAGAATTCCTTCTCTGTCTGCAACTTACTATTTATCCTACCAATAATGATTTCTAATCACCACCAATCATGGCCAGAATGCTTGGTTTTCCACATCTGAGCAGCATTTTCCTCCTAAGTCAATGGATTTGGTAAGCTGTTTTTGCTTTGTTTTCTTTTGTTTGGCGACCACACCAGGAAGTGTTCAGGGGTACTCCTCGCTCTGTGCTCAGGGATCACTCCTTGCGGTGCTTGGGGAACGCTATGGGATGCTGAGGGTGAACCTAGGTTGGCTGCTGCAGGGCAGCTGCTGTGACTTTGGGGCGTGGCACTGCCACGTGTAATTCTTGAGCGCAGAGCCAGGAGTAACCCTTGAGCATAACCAGGTGTGACTCCCAAAACCCAAACAAAACCAAACCAATTTTTGACTTCAAGCAAGAAAAATGGAGGCTGGGAGTTCGTTCCGGGTCACGAGATGGCGCTGTGGGGCGTTTTCATCCCTCCCAGGCCCTTTTCTCTAAGAATTTTCCACCCTTGGGCTTGCTTCAGTGTTAGGCCTGGGGTAATTAGGATCAAGCAGGCAGCTTCGGGCGGTGCAGCAGTAGGTTAGCGGTTAGGACACTTTCCTTGCATTCACAGAACCGTTGTCTGTCACTTGGCTTCCCATATGGCCCTCGAGTCGTGCCCGGCGGCATTCCTGAGAGTGCCCTGAGCATCTTTTGGTGTGTCCCCAACCATAAACAATCAAACAGGAAAATTAAAACAAAGCAGTCCTTGATGGCGAATTCCCTCCCTTGAGGGATTCTGAGTTGTATCTTCGTCCATCGCCCACGTCCTTGTAGAAGAGGGTTGGGGAACCCTCAGATTGTGGGGTGATGGAGTGTGTGTTGCTCATAGCAGGAAACATCCAGAGGGCTCGTTCACAGACATCACAAAGTGGGTTCAGAACTGTTCTTGCTCAGAGCGAAGAAAAAAAAAAATATATATATATATATAAAACTTTGCCTTGCTCGTTCCAGACAAGGATCAACCCCCTGCACCCCTCTTTGTCTAGAGAACAAGCTGGGGAACCCACCTGAACCTCCCCAGGAGATTCAGCTATGTACCCCACAAAAGTCTGAAGGTGGGAATCGAACCCTGTTCACCCGCATGAAACACAAGTATCCGCATGGCTATCCAACTGCTGCCTGTCAAAGCTGCGTTTGACCCTTAATTACCCCATACTTAACACTGAAGCAAACCCAAGGGTGGAAAATTCTTAGAGACACGGTCCTGAGGAGGGACGGAAACGCCCTCGCCTAGCGCCATCACGTGGCGGCTAGGCGGAACTACCGGGGCGGCTATTCCCAAGTTTAAGATTTCCAGCTCCTGCGTTGGAGCTCTAGTACCCGGGTAAGGCGTTTGCCCGGTACCTGGGTCCACCGGCTTCGATTCCCAGCATCCCATATGGTCCCCGGAGCACTGCCAGGACTTAACTCCTGAGTGCAAAGCCGTGAGGAACCCCTGTGCATTGCGGGTGTGACCCAAAAAGGGAAAAACAGAAAAAATTTTCTTTGCTTCAGTGTTAATACGGGGTCATGAAGGATCAAAGGTCAAGGATCTAACAGTGAGCCACGAAGGCGCTGGTCTTGTATGGGGCGATCAACCCATAGGTTCCCCCAGCACAGTCAGGAGTGATTCCTGAGTGCAGGGGCAGGAATAACCCTCGAATACCGCCCGTGTGGTCCGCAAAACACAAGCAAACAGAATGCGACTTTCGCGGCGCATTCCTTCACGCCGAACTTGGGGGTGCCGAGCTGAGTCTTGCTTCCAGCTCCTTCCTCTACGGAAAACCGCGAGGTGTGGGGATGACCGCGACAGGAACTGTTTGCGAACGGGCTTAGAGGGAGAGATTCTACTTCGGGCAAAGCACTGGCCAGGCTGCTGGGTTCATCCTGACACAGGGATCGCCCCATGCGAGTCAAACGCCCTCAATGTTCGGCTACCGCTGCACGGCCTGAGGCCGCCTTCTTGATTCTTTGTGACCCGCAGGTTAATATGGAAGCAAACCCAAGGGCTGGAAATCTTCAGGCAGGAAAGCCTGGCCACGGCTCTTCCGCCGATGCACCACGAGAGGGCGCTGTGGGGCGTTTCCTCCCCTCCCCAGGGACATTCCTCTAAGAAATGTCCAACCCTAGTCCCGACTTTCCTCCAGAACTAGACCTCCCAGGATCCTCAGAATTTCTGATTAATAAAACAAAAAAGAATTTCTGCACAGTGGAGTTGCACCCTTGTCCCTCTCCTTAGTCCCCCGCACTGACTGGCCAAGCTAGTCTCTGGCTTTATTTACTGTGGGCTGTGGGTGGCCCCAACAGCTTCTTGGTGGGCTCAGGGGTATGATATGGTGCTGAGACAGAACCCAGGGTGAGCACAGTAGACGATTGTGCCATACCATAGTATGATCTCTCCAAATCAACCATTTTTACAGGTCTCCAGTCTATCACCCCCACACCCCTACGCTCCACTTTTCCAAGGGTGCCATCTTTCCCTATCGCAGAGAATTTGGGGCTTCCTATATACATGAGAAGTCCCAAGTCTGTGAAGGATGGTGACAGAGGTTAGATTCAACTTCAGGATCTCCAAAAGTTTGGGGTGAGATTGCCTACCATCAGAGAAATGGGAGTAGGTTAAAAAGAATTTTGATTAAAACAGTGATAATGAGCCAAAGACCAGGCAACCTCCTTCCCTGGAAATTCTAAATACACCACTCACTCTTCCAAGAATTATTTTATTTGGGGGTTTGATGTGGGTTCGCGGGGTTCTGGGGACCCTTATAAGTGCTTGCTATTAAAGTTAGCCATGAACTTCTGCTTATTTTAATTAAGTTTATTTTTTATGTGTTTTGCTTTACTCATTGAGGTGAACAAAAAATGGTCTATACCCACTTTGCTCTGCCTTTGATCCAGCCCTTTGGAAAGGTTTCCAATTATAGTCAACCCCACACACCACCACCCCATGTTCTGAGGGTGTCCCAACCCTCCTCTACAAGGAATAAGGGTCAGGGATACAGCAAGATACAGCTCAGAGTCCCCCAAGTTGGGGTGAGGGAATCCACCATCACGAACTGAGGCTGTGTCCATGTTATTTGACTTGTTCATAGTTTGGGGGTCACAAACCCAGAAACGCTCAGGGCTTCTCCTGGTTCTGCACTCAGGAATCGCTCCATCATGACGGTGGGACTGTATGGGGAGCCAAAGAAAGAACCAGGGCCTTGTGTCTGCAAGGCAGAGCCCTAACCGCTCTGCTCCTGCTGCAGCCGCCCAAGCTGCCTGCTTGATGACCCCATATTGAAGCAAAGGGCTGGAAATCAAGCATGGAAGAAGTCGGGCCGCGGTAGTTCAGCCTAACTGCCACGAGATGGCGGTGTGCCGCGTTTTTGCCCCTCCACAGACCCCTTTCTCTTAAGAATTTTCCTCCCTTGGGTTTCCTTCAGTGTTAAGTATGGGGTCATTAAGCACACAGCTTCCACAGGTGCAGCGATAGGAGAGTGTCGCGGGTGCTTGTCTTTCCCGCGGGTGACCAAGGTCCGATTCCCGCCTTCAGACTTTTGTGGGGTACATATCTGAATCTCCTCGGGGTGCCCGGGTGGGTTGCCCCAGCTTGGTCTCTGGACAAGAAGGGTTGCAGGGGTTGGAACCTGGTCTGGAAGAAGCAAAGCAAGGCTCTTTTCTTTTTTTGTTCTCTTCGCTCTGAGCAATAAAATTCTGAACCCACCTTCGATGTCTGCGGCTGTGCCCTTTGAATGTTTCCTACAAGGGACAACCCACACTCCACCCACATTGTGAGGGTGCCCCAACCCTCTTCTATAAAGATGTGGGGGATGGAGGAAGATCCAGCTCAGAATGAGGGAGTTCGCCATCAAGCATCTGAGACTGCTTTGTTTTCATTTTCTTGTTTGTTTGTTTATGGTTGGGGCCACACATGGATATGTTCAGGGGGTTCTCCTGACTCTGCACTCAAGAATCACTTCGGAATGGCTGTAGAACTGTATGGGGAATGTACGAAAGGATCTGGGTCCCATGCATGCAAACAAAGAGCCCTTAACCGCTCTGCTCCCGCTGCAACGGCCAAACTGCTTACTTGTTTCCTAATGACCCTATACCTAACACTGAAATCTGTAACTGGCTGTGATCCACTGGGCTGGAGCTATAGCACAGCAGGTAGGGCGTTTGCCTTGCGCGTGGCTGACCCGGGTTTGATTCCTCTGTCCCTCTTGGAGAGCCCCGCAAGCTACTGAGAGTATCCCGCCTTCACGGCCGAGCCTGGCAAGCTACCCATAGCATATTTGATATACCAAAAAACAGAAACAACAAGTCTCACAATGGAGACGTTACCGGTGCCTGTTGGAGAAAATCTGTGAAGGGAGGACAGTGCTACAATGCTACCTAGCTTTGAAGCAAAGAAAAGGGCACGACGTCTCTTTTTTTACAGAAACTAAAACAAGGTATCATTTATTGTAGGATATACTGAAATATCATTTAAAGGTAAAGGCCCTCCCGTTGTTCGTCGATTTGCTCGAGCGGGCCCAGTAACGTCTCCATTGGAGACTTTGTTGTTACTGTGTTTGGCATATCGAATACGTCACAGGGAGCTTGCCAGGCTCTGCCGTGTGGGTGAGATACTCTCGGTAGCTTGCCGGGCTCTCCAAGAGGGGCGGAGGAATCGAACGTGGGTTGGCCATGTTTGCTGCGTGCAAGGCAAACGCCCTACCACTGTGCTATAATGTGAAATATCATTATAAAATATAATTAAGGCTCACATACACTTTTCTATTGATTTCTGTATATAACACAATGATTCAGTATTTGTGTACATTTTAAAATAATTTAGAGAGTAAGTCTAGTTAATGTATGTCACTACATATAGTTAAATTCTTTTCTTGTGCTGAGAACATTTTTCTTTTTAATTTTTATTAGTGAAACACCATGAGGTACAGTTGTAGACTTACAAATTTTTGTGCTTGTGTTTTGATTATACCCTGATCAAGTACCCATCCCTCCACCAGTGCCCATTTTCCACCATTACGGATCCCTGCATCCCTCCCCACCATCCCCCCCACACACACACCTCTTTGGCAGGGCATTCCCTTTTGTTCTCTCTCTCCTTTCGGGTGCTGTGGTTTTTAAAAGAGGCATTGAGTGGAAATCATGTTTGGTCTATAGTCTACTTTCTGCATGCTTCTCCCATCCTGGGTGGATCCTCCCAACACCCTTTATTTGGTGCTCCCTTCTCTATCTGAGCTGAGGGTTAGGAAATCTGAAGCCTGGGACAAGTCGGGCTGCAGTAGTTCCACCTAATCCCCACGTGATGGCGATGTGGGCGTTTCCATCTCTCCCTGGGCCCATTTCTCTAAGAATTTTAAATAGCAGAGGGTGAGCATTTAATAACATTTAATAATGGTCTTTTCTCTGGTTTTTTTCCCCATTGTTTTTAAGTCCCTAGCACCTTTATATTTTTTCACCTTTAAAGCTTGTTATAGTGGGAATTTGTTTCAGAATGAAACTTCTAAAACATCAGTCATTAAAAATTTTAAATTTTACGAAAAGATTTACAAAACGGGTATAATTTGGGGGAATTTCCTTTGCTTTCTGAATTCTGTACAACACGAGTTACACACTCAATATTGCGTGAAAAACCAGAAATCCTTCTCCTCTGTCACTCCTGCTCTAATGGGCACCCTAGTTTTCAAGCACAGACAGAGCATTACAGGCACAAATCACCCTTACTCCCCCAGACAACAGTGGGAGAAATGTGTGGTGTAGGAATGATTCCCTTCCATTCTAACTGGGCTTCCAGCCTCTGAAGTATTGTCGCAAAGAAGGCAAACAAAGCAGTCCTGCACTAGACATTCCAGGGACCAGCCTGAAACCGATTTTGGAAAAAGGAGAAAGTGGTGCCCCTACTTCTGTCAGACCCAAAGCAGGCAGTCGGAGGCCTTTGTGGTGATTTCTGAGTTAGTTTTGAAGAAGGCTTTCTCCTGGAGTCTTCTTTTCACTTTCACTTAGGGAACACTTTAGTATGTCAGAAGAATTGTTTGTGCTTGAAACCAGGGTAATTTCCCATTTCTTTGTGGACTTTGTATGTATGAGTCACGTCTTGCAGTGGGGTTCGGAGATGCACTTGGAAGAATATGAGTTCTGAAAACTTGAGATTTTAAGCTGAGTCTTTTATCTATAGTCTCTTGCTTATGTTTTTTGTTTGTTACTTTTGTATTCCTGGAAATCAAACTCAGGCTCTCACACATGCAAGGCAAATGCTCTGTTGCTGACCTACATCCTGACCGGTTTTAGACTTAAGTGTGACCTTCATATTATTACAAGAACGGGGGGATTTGATGGAGGGGAGATTGGGCCATACCTGCTGTGCTTCGGGCTTACTCTTGACTCTGAGCTCAGGGTGCACTCCTGGCAGTGCTTGGGGGATCATACGGGGTGCTGGGATTGGGACCTGAGTCAGCATGCAGGCCTGCTCTCCCATAGGTCCTGAAAACTCAAGAACATAAATCACAGTTTTCCCTCAAGTACCAAGATGGGAGGTTGTCAATTTCCCAACACTGTTTCTTTTTATATAGGGGTTGCTATCATTTGGATGCTTTCTACTCCATTTCTGAATGTCCTCCCTTCTGCTGACATAATCATATGCATCTCTGGAATTCAAGCGCTCCCTTTGGAAGGGACAGATTTAAATTTTTGTGACTTCTCTTTCATTACTTTTCATCTATTGGAAGTAACTTTTCTTGGATGATCTGATACTCACCCAGCACCAGATATTCTCATCCAGAATCCTGTAAGAACATTCTAATTTTTGCTTGAAATTTACACAAAGGGCATAGAAGGGAGAAGGGATGAAAGGGAAGTCTGAGCTGTGCGGGAAGAAAGCTGTGGGAAAAGAAAGAAGTCATAATTCCTGTTTCTTCTTTAAAACCAGAATTTCAGTCATCTGTTTTGGGGCACTCAGGTTTTTTCCAGATTCTGGCTATTGTAAAGAGTGCTGCAATGAACAAACAGGTGCAGATGTCACTTCGACTATACTTTTTTGCCTCTCTGAGATATAGTCCCAGGAGTGGTATTGCTGGGTCAAATGGGAGCTCAGTTTCTAATTTTTTGAGAATCGTCCATACTGTTTTCCAAAAGGGCTGAACCAGTCAGCTGAACCAGCAGTGAAGGAGGGTCCCTTTCTCGCCACATCCGCGCCAGCACTGATTGCTTTTGTTCTTTTGGATGTGGGCCAGTCTCTGTGGTGTGCAATGATATCTCATTGTGGTTTTGATCTGCATCTCTCTGATGATTAATGATGTAGAGCATTTTCTCATGTACCTTTTTTGCCATTCGATGTCTTCTTTGAGAAAGTGTCTGTTTATTTCATCTCCCCATTTTTTGATGGTGTTGGATGTTTTCTACTTGTGGACTTCAACTAGTACTTTATATATCCTTGATATCAACCCCTTGTTGGATGTGTATTGGGCAAATATCCTTTCCCTTTCTGTAGACTGTCTTTGTACTTTGGTCACTGTTTCTTTTGAAGTGCAGAAGCTTCTTAGTTTAAAATAGTCCCATTTGTCTATCTCTGTTTTCACTTGCTTGGCCAGTGATGTGACATCTTTGAAGATACCATTAGCTTCAATGTCATGGAGGGTTTTGCAACTTTGTCTTCAATGTACCTTATGGATTCAGGTCTGATGTTGAAGTCTTCAATCCATTTTGATCTTAATTTTGTACACGGTGTTAGGCAGGATCTAAGTCCATTTTTTTTGCATGTAGCCATCCAGTTTTGCCAGCACTATTTGTTAAAGAGGCTTTCCTTATTCCACTTCACATTTCTTGCTCCTTTATCAAAGATTAGATGATTAGATTAGTGATAGGAGAATCCTCCCAGGATGGGAGAAGCATGCTGAAAGTAGACTATAGATCGAACATGATTGTCACTCAATGCGTCTTTTGAAAACCACAGCACTGAAAAGGAGAGAGAGAACAAAAGGAAATGCCCTGCCACAGAGGCAGGGTGGGGGGGAGGGGCAATGGGGGGGGGAAGGGATACTGGGATCCATGGTGGTGGAAATTGGGCACTGGTGGAGGGATGGGTACTTGATCACTGTATAATTGAAACTCAATCACAAACATTTGTAAGTCTACAACTGTACCTCATGGTGTTTTACTAATAGAAATTTTTTAAAAATCAGAATTTCAGAAAGCAACAGTTAATTTTGAATATGCTAAAACAGCTGGCATGAGAGCAGATGTCAGAGCATTAAAAAGTGCCAGGGGCAGAGAGAGATTGAGAGAGAGAGAGAGAGAGAGAGAGAGAGAGAGAGAGAGAGAGAGAGAGAGCTCTCCAGGGTGGATGCTCAGCTCAGCATGCAGCAACCCCAGACTTGATCTCCAGAACCTCATGTCTCCTTAGTGCCACCAGAAAGAGTCGGAGTTACAGCCCCTCTTCTTCTAAGTTCTTTTTTTCACCTTCTCCTCTTTCCTGTAAAACCCTTAGCAGCATGAGCACTGCTGCTCAGTTAACAAAATTCAGTTTACTCAGCTTTGCTACAGACTTTGATAAATCGCATAACCCCCTTCAGGTTTTTCTTGGTTTGATTTTTGCTTTGGGGCCACCCCCGGTGGTGCTCAGGGATTACTCCTGTCTCTGCACTCAGGAATCACTCCTGGCGGGGGCTCAGGGAACCATATGGGATGCTGGGGATTGAAGCCGATTGGCTGTGTGCAAGACAAGTGCCTTAGCCACTGTGTTCTTTCTCTTAGGCCCAAATTCAACTTTAACTTACCTAGAGTAAATGTTCTAATAGTGGGTCTCATTGCCCTGACCCTGAAAGAGCCTCCCATAAGGCACCGTTGGGAAGGACGAGTAAGGAGAGGCTGATACACTCTCAGGGCTGGGACGAATGGAGACGTTACTGGGGCCCGCTCGAGCAAATCAATGAACAACAGGATGACAGTGACAGAGTAGATATCTTAGAGTGTTCATGGAGAAGATGTATCTAGGATTAGAGATGTGGAGGGGGCAAGGCACTTGCCATACCTGCTTCTAATCTCACTTCGGTTTCTGGCACCACATGTGGTCCCATGAGTACCTCTAGAAGGAAGCCCTGAGCGAAGGAATAAGGAGTAGGCCCTGAGCAGCTTCGGGTATAGCCCAATTCTCCCCCATCACAAAATGTTTTTAAAGATGATGATCAAAACTCCTTGGCCAGCAGAGGGGAGAAAAAGTTATAAAAACATCCTTAGCCTAGTAAAACATTTCTCAGTCAGGGTCCGACCTCAGATGAAAATAACATAAATGGTAAGACCAAGGGGCCAACATATTGATGATGGGGGCTATACAAAATGGAAACGAGTCCATTGGAAAAACAACCCAGAATAACAATTTGATTAATTCAACAGTATTTATTACATGTTCAACGAGTGGCTCGAGAGAGGTGAAGAGGTTTGCTTCGCACACAGTTTTGTCCTTAGCACAGCATATCTTCATCACCAGGAGTGACCCCCGAGTACAGAACCAGGAGGGACCGCTACCCCCTCCTCTCCATGTTAACGGAGTGTTGGGTTGTGTAGGTTCTGAGGTTGCTGTGGTGAACAGGCAGGTGCGATTCCTGCTCTTCCAGAGCTTACCTTCTGTGAGAAAGCTTATCATTAGCATGGAATCAAAATGATGAAGGAGATGCTGATGAATTCACACAGGAAATCAAGAGGCGATGCCCAGGAGGGCCCTGTGTCAGCCTGGGATGTCAGGGAAGGCCTACAGCCTGGAGAGTGAGAATGCACCAGCCATGCTGGCAGCTGGTTCACGGGCTTTGAAGGAGATGGGATTTACTCAGTGCCAGAGGCCAGCGGCCAGTACTTTCTTGTGTCTTTTCACCTCTCTTGGCGTGTGTCTTAGAACCCCGATGACTGAGAACAGACTCAGGCCTGCGGCTCTCTATTCTCAATGACCCTTTGAAGCCAACTTGCCAGTCATTTCAGTCACCTCCGGGAATTCACACTAAACACCCTGACTCAAGATCCTTTATATTAGGTGGGCACCCCAGCCTGGATATAGCACCACAGCAAACCCATTGACTGGATCCACTTTGAAATTTATGGAGTCCTTATGCTGCTGAACAGTGGCATAGGAGTGCCCTGATCCTCCTTGCCCACGCTCACTTCACTCCAGACTGTCCCTTGTCCCTTCCCCAGCCCCCACCCACTTCCTCTGATGTAGTTCTTCCCACACTAGAAAGATGCTTGATTCAGCAATTCCACATGACCTGTGGTGCACTGCATCCAAGTGTGTGCAGATGCCACAACAAAATGCGTGTAACCCCAGTGAATACCATAACCAACTGTGGGAGCACTGCAAATCCTGGTCATTACAACAGTGAAAAGGGAAGAGAAAGGGAAAATGAATGAACATTAACAGCATCAAGTAAGGCATAAGCACATCCATCCGCATAGTCCTAGACAGGGTCAGAACCAGCAATCTCATTGTTTTCCACCTTCACAGCTGTTCTTCTCACTGGCGTGGCTGCAGAGGAAGAATCTCACATGGAGTTGTCATCTGCCATCCCTTGGGACAGCAATAGCTTCCTCTGGAATGTGTCTTGTAGGACCTGCCCGCAGCTCTATTTCAGGTGGTCTAAGTACTTATGATTTTGTTTTTTTAGTCACATCTGGCAATGTTCAGGGCTTACTCCTGGCTACGCACTCAAGATTTACTCCTGGTACTGCTCATGAGACCATATGGGTTGCCCCAGGGATTGAACCTCATATTGTTCACGGACTAATCTAGCTCTGTGGTCTGGGATTACTCCCGGCAGTGCTGAGTGAACCATGCAGTGCAAGACTAAACCCAGACACAAAGCCTGCACTCCAGCTCTTCGTTCTATAGCCGTGTTTTGGGGGGCTTTCTTCATTTCTATTTTCGTCGGGGAAGCAGACTGGAAATGCTCAGAGGTTACTCCTGGCTCTGTAACTCAGGAACAACTCTGAGCAGTTCCTTGGGGACCAAATGCTCTATCCACTGCACTGTCACTCTAGACCCAAGGAAGGTCTTATTCTCAGAAATATGCACACAGGGTTATCGTGGCTAGTTTTTTATTCCAGCAAAGATTTGGTCCTAAGTATATAATGCGCTGTGAACATTCATTCAATTGGTGGTGGGAACCATGACTTCAAACGTTGGCTTTTGATTTGAGGTCACACCTATTAGTTCTCAGGAGCTACTTCAGGTTTGGTGTGAAAGGTTGTTGCTGGCAGTGTTCATGGGACCACAGGGTACTGAGCATCTAACCAGGGACTTCCGTTTTCAAATCCTGTTTTCAAACTCTGGCTTTTGAGAACTATTCCTAGTTTCTTATTGGAGGAGTGGCGGTATCTTTCTCTCTGTCTCTCTCTGTCTTTCTCTCTCACTGTCTCTTTCTGTTGGGGCCGGACTAGATGGTGAAGATGAGTCCGTGTAGAAGAAACAAGCTCTGTACAGACTACATGCTCAGCTTAGAAAGAAAAAGAAGCTCTAGCTGACCAGTTTGACTTCAAGATGTATATTACCTTTGCATTCAAGGAGAAGAAGAAAAAAATCAGCAGGTTTTGAAGTGTCTGAGGTCAAACCAGTCATGACGAATAATTATAAGAAAATATCCTAAAAGGTGTGCGGGATTCCAGCTATTCCTTGGAAAGTTCCATAGAGCTTTTAAAGGAGGATGTGGTCCAGCTTCCTGCTCCTCGATACCAGTCTGTGAGAAGGGATGTCATTGACTGTACTCAGGAGATGTATTTCATTCTGTGGCCTTAGAATGTTATTGAAAAAAATTGTCTGTCTACTGTTTTCTAGTTGGAAGGAATCTGATGAGCCTTTTCGTCTCATTCATGCCAAATTTGAGTTTCATCACTGTGACTATGAAAAACACTTTCTGCATGTACTGAGCCACAAGGACAAGACTGGAATTGTTGTCAACAATCCCAACCAGTCAGTGTTTCTCTTTATCGACCAACAGCATTTGCAGACTCCAAAAAATAAAGGTAATATCTTCAAGTTATGCAGCATCTGCCTCTACCTGCCAGAGGAACAGCTCACCCACTGGGAGGTTGGCACCGTAAAGAAACACCTGCATCCTTCCAAGCCAGAATAGAGTCTGGGCCAGCACAGTGGAGAAGATCAGAGTGCAGCAGGAGATCTTGTCTTGTTTTCTTACCACTTTATTCTTTCAGAGATTAAAGAAAATGGACTCATGCACAGAACACTCTGCATTTTGAAACTTGTTCATCCTGATTTCTTTTTAAATCATTTGTATCTCAGAACTGAAAAAAATTAGCTGTCTTCTTCACAGACTGTGTGAAAGAAGACTTTGCATATTTGCTGCACTGTATCAGCATCTTGTTAAAAATGTCAAATGAAAGGACTATTGTACACCGAAATGCTTCAATGTATTTGAAAGCACAAGGTGATACTCTTTTTGACGGTCTTTCCATTTGAGCTGGTTTTTGCCTCTTTGACATCTGTCATCAGCATTTAGAGGGTAAGAAGTACATGTAGGAGAATAAATAATTTTTACAAATGCAATAGCTTTGCTATAATTACCGTTGATCCAGAACACTGTCAGATTCAATCTAATGACCAGAAGTAGTTGTTCTAAAAAGAAAATTCAACCACGGAAAAGAAATCTTAAATGAAAAAAGCATCTCATTGCAGGTATTCTAGCCTCATTTTAGTGGGCCAGGTTTGTTTAAAAAAAAAAAAACCAGACGAGTCCATGTAGACTATCCCACTAACGGTCAGGAATACAGGGAACCATGAAAATGGGCGAGACAAGACGTGTGTGTCCAGATTGGTTTCAATGAGGCTCAACATCTCTTTCTTTAAGCTGCCTTAAGTAAAAAACCTAAATCTTAGTATAGCAGAAGAGTCAGTCTTTTCTCATAGACCAGATGACACCAGACCCACTTGACACCAGATGCTTGAGGTTGTAAATAACAGGCCAGAACATTTGGCTGTGTTTCTTTCCTGAGGGCTGAAACTAACTGGCTTGTGAACATAATCAAACAATGTATGTCATAATGCCCCCGCTTAGGGGGCGTGGCTAGGGGCCAGTTGGTGGGGGCGGGAGGGGGAAAGCGCTGTTGCTCTGGCCTTTAAAGGTCAGCGGGAAGGCGGGTGGGGCAGGCCTGGCTGGGACTGCGGGCTCACGCTCCCCACCTCCCAGGTCTCACGCTGAGGCGGGCTCCGTGTCCTGCGTGCCTGTGCGGACTGCGTCACGGGCGTTGACCGCCGACCGCTGGTGGTGGCTCCTTGGAGACTGCCCGGCTCCTGCACGCCACCTCCGAGGCCCTGGGCTGCGCCCGCCATGCCAAGCTGCTGCTAGGTGGCCTGTGCTTGGGGCCCAGCTGGATGCTGAGCGTGTGGGCGGGCGCTCAGAGCAGGTGAGGGGCGGGCATGGGGGTGGGGGTCCTTGCCAGCCCGTGGGGCCCAGCTGGACGCTGAGCGTGTGGGCAGGCGGTGTGGGCAGGCGCGCTGAGCAGGTGAGGATTTGAAAGGATCCTATGTATTTCCCAGTTTCCTTCTGGGAATCAGAGCAAAAAGCTGTTTGCTAGTTCTTAGAATTGGAATAATCTGCAGAACTCAACACCGCCAGTTAATAATAGTGCCTAGATAGTCTGTGTGCTTTTCTGGAGGCAGTGTTTCTGAGTTGCCTCCTCCGTAAGACCTGAGCAATGCTGGGTGTGCCCCTTCCCCCCCTCAAAAAAAAAAAACCCACAACAGCAGTAATAATAATCTGATGTCAATTGTAGTCAAGGATATTTTCATCAGGCTTTTATATACTCGAGTTTTATTCTAGTTAAGTTTCTGAAAGGCCCTGCTGTAGAAAGGCTTGGTAAAGCTTGCCTACTTGAGTCTACCACACGTTAAGGGTGTGCTTCTGTAGATCCCTTTTTAGGGTGATTCATTTGAGAAGCTTGACCCTCACCAGCAAACAGGTGTCTTAATTGGTAAAGGTCAGAAAAAGGCGTCTGGTAGGTTGCGTTATAACGGTAACATTATTCAGCAAATTTTTGTGGGTCTTTGGTCACCCTTAAGAATGTCTTCGGGTGGCCTGAAATTCAGTGTTTGTCTAAGGATGATGACTTTCCTCATCTGAAAAATGTCTGAGCTCTCAGAGGGTTTAACTTGACAAGGGAGATGTCCTCGGTTCCGATGACAGCCCAGAGAAGTTCTAGCCTGTGATTCGGTTAATTCAGCAGTGGAGGAGGACCGTGTTAGATGAGTTCACGGTATGGACCCATGTTCAAATGCTCTGAAAAACATCGCATTGCTGTCTCAATGACAGCTCCCTGTCAGAGACCTCCACAACAAGCACTTGAGTTGCCTGAAGTGCCTCACAGCGCTGGGATAGTCCTTTAGGAACAGGAGCAGAGAGCTTTCATCAGCAAGCTGTGTGAAAGTAAAACAGACTTCACAAATGGCAGTGATTGCTAAATGTCCCCACATGGCTGTGACCATGACTTCAGGGAGTTGTGGCAGGTGTTATACTGAGGCCTTACAATGATGTCCTTGCTATTTCCTGTATGGTGGGAGTTTCCCTTCCTCTAGGAGTGGAGACGTGCCTTTGATTTGTGGTGTCTCCTTCTGAGTTCAGTTTTGGAAAGAAAAAAAATGACTCTAAAAGAACATATTTTTGCACACACACACCCCAACACTATTTCTTTGACTCCCCAAGTTCTAAAAACAATTATTTGAAAGAACCTTTTCAAATGAGTAAAAGGTCTGCTTCCTTTTCCAGTTCAGAAGATAAAGTAACATTGTCTACGTTATAAAGCATGATGGGGAAACATGAATGTCAAAGGAAAAGTTGGTGACTCCTTTCTGGATGTTGTGGCTGAAGATCATTTAAAGATTGATGATTTGGGTGAGTCTGGAAGATTCCTGAACTTTTATAAGTGAGCTATTGCAGTGGGTTCAAATTTTTTTCCAAGAATTTTAACTGACAACATGCTAAGCAAAGTATTAAAATTCAAGATGTGCAAGTACATTTCCATTGATAAAGAATGATAGTAATACAAGCTTAATGAACTGTAATTAAATGTAGAAAGTTAGATCTACTTAATCTCACATTTAGAAAACAACACATCAACAATGTTTTTTACACCACAGCTCTTTGTAACAGCAAAGGACTTGAAACAAGTACGTGCCCATCAATGGAGAACTGATGTAGTTCAGTCGTACAGCATTATACTATTGTTCTAAGGAGTATTTAGTAGAAGTATCAGTGGTTATCCATAGGTAGGCTGGGAACACGAGGGAGATTTTCTTGTAAAACTTTTTAACATTTTTCTCCAAGTGTAAGTAGGCTACCTATTTTCAAGTGTATTTAAAGAAAAGAAAAAGAACTTGAAGGCTAAGTCTTCCTGGATGATCTCATCGGTAGATCATCCAAGGTAAGGAATAGACAGTGTTCACTGAAAATAGACCCATAGACTCTGATGACAGAACTGAGATTACCAAGGGTGCAGGGCATAGGAGGGAAGGTTCCTGTGACCCGAGAGAGGCTGTCCTTGTGGTGGTGGGGATGGTGACTTAAATTCCATGTTTTTAGTTGCTTTCAGCTTTTCCGATGACTTGAAAAAAATATTGGAAGGAGTCGTTTCCAAACATTCGATATTGGTTGTCTCTTTTTAAACCTCTTCATTTCACTCTTCTTTCCTTTGGCCCTGAATGCATGGAAGTGGCCGTCTCTGTGACCGCCGAGCTGTGCTAATTCACTTCTGCTCTTGAGCCTAGTGATTAGGGTGATTGGTCCTATCATCAGTCACAATTGTCCCTGATCCCCTAAGTAGCTTCCTACTTCCCTGAGGATAAAAGACACATGATTTGGTTCCCTTTGCTCTTCCTCCCTTCTCCTTTTCTCCTTTCTCTCTTCCCCTGTCCCCCATTGCGGAGGGGGTGGGGTTTGTGTCACACCTGGCAGTATTCAAGGATTACTCCTGGATCTGTGCTCAGGGATCCTGCCCTGCAGTGTGTGGGGAATCCAGTACTGTGTGCAAAGCAAGTGCTTGCACCTCTGTACTACTCTCAGCCTCTCTCTTTCTCTCTTCATTCTTTATTCACGCGTTGGCCACCTGCTTTTTCTCAAGCACTGCATTGAATTCAACCCACATTTCCACCTTTGGGACTTTCCATCAATTTGACATTTCTTTCTGCCTGGGTCATTTTCTCTCTCTGACCTGAAAATCCTGCAAGTGTTGCTTTTCATCTTTCTAGTCTCAATTTACATGCTCCTTTTGACATGGCACTTTTCCCAACGCCCTCGTATAAAATAGGGTTTCTTACCCCTTTTTCTTGTTTAAAACATCCAGGTCCTCTCTCATCCCATTGATGACCAGCTGTTTCTTTGTTTCTGTTTCTCTCTGCCAGTAGACTTCATTGGAGAATAAAATAATCCTCATTTTACTTCACATTGTATATGGAGTGAAGTATGTATAAACCAAAAGGACAGGTGTAAATTTAGGATGCAGTGCGCATTTTTAACATCGATTAAAAATGTGGGCAAGTTGTGGGCGGGATTAAAGATAAATTAAAATAGATTAAAAATGCGGCAAGTTGTGGGCGGGACATTCAAAGTAAGAGAATGCCCTGGAACCCAGTGCATCGTTGCTGATCGGAAAAAATGCCCTGGTACCCGGATGCCAGAGCCATGCTTGTATGAGCTCATGGTCACTGGGATACTCTCTGGAAAAGGCTGGACGGGAGCACCTAGCCCATCTGGGACCTCCTGGTGATATCGGCTCTGTTTGGGGCCTGGAGCATTCTCCGGGAGCTATGGGGCCCTCCAGCTGGTTTTCTTCTTTGTTGCTGTGTGTTGTAAGATGGCGTTGGGGGCTAGTCGTGGGCATGACTTCCGGAATCAGAGATTGCCTGGGAGCCGAGGCGGCCCCTTTGCAGTTCGGAAAAAAAGTCCTGGTACCCGCATGCCAGACCCATGCCTGTAGGAGCTCATGGTCACCGGGATTCCCTATGGAGAAGGCAGGACGGCAGCACCTACTCCATCTGGGACCTCCCAGTGATATCTGCTCCGTTTGGGGCTTGAAGCATTCTCTGGGAGCTGTGGGTCCCTATGCCGGGTTTTCTTCTTTTTTGCTGTGTGGTGTAAGATGGCTCTGGGGGGCGAGTTGTGGGCGTGACTTCTGGAAGCAGAGGTTGCCTGTGACCGGGGCAGCCCCATTGCAGTTCGGAAAAAATGTCCTGGTACCCGCATGCCAGAGCCATGCTTGTAGGAGCTCATGGCCACCGGGATTCCCTCTGGAGAATGCGGGACGGCAGCACCTACCCCATCTGGTACCTCAGGGTGATGTTGGCTCTGTTTGGGGCCTGGTTCTTTGTCTGGGAGCTGTAGGCCCACCGCCGTTTTCTTCTTTCTTACTGTGTGCTGTAAGATGGCGCTGGGGGGGCGAGTTGTGGGCACAACTTCCAGAATCAGAGGTTGCCTGTGACTGGGGTGGCCCCATTGAAGTTCTGAAAAAATATCCTGGTACCAGGTTGCCAGAGCTATGCTTGTAGGAGCTCATGCTCACCGGGTTCCCTCTGGAGAAGTGGGACGGCAGCACCTACCGCATTGGGGACCTCCGAGTGATATTGGCTCTGTTTGTGCCTGGAGCATGCTCCGGGAGTTATGGGTCCCTCCAGCCAGTTTTCTTCTTTCTTGGTGTGTGCTGTAATATGGCCCTGGGGGCGAGTTGTGGGCAGGGCATCCAAAATCAGAGCTTGCCCTGGAGCCGGGGTGCATCATTGCAGTTCGGAAAAATTGTCCTGGTACCTGCATGCCAGAGCCATATCTGTAGGAGCTCATGGTCACCGGGATTCCCTCTTGAGAAGGCGGGACTGTAGGACCTAGCTCATCTGGGACCTCCCAGTGATATCAGCTTTGTTTGGGCCCTGGAGCATTGTCTTGGAGCTCTGGGGACCTCCAGCTAGTTTTCTTCTTTGTTGCTGTGTGCTGTAAGATGACACTGGGGGGCGAGATGTGGGTGTGACTTCATAATCAGAGGTTGCCTGCAGCCAAGACGGCCCCATTGCAGTTCAGAAAAAATGTCCTGGTACCAGCATGCCCAGGCTATGCCTGTAGAAGCTCATGGTCACCGAGATTCCGTATGGAGAAGGCGTGACGGAAGCACCTAGCCCATCTGGGACCTCCGGGTGATATTGGCTCTGTTTTTGCCTGGAGCATTCTCCGGGAGCTGTGGGGCCCTCCACCGGTTTCCTTCTTTGTTGTTGTGTGCATAAGATGGTGCTGGAGGGCGAGTTGTGGCATGACTTTTGAATCACAGGTTGCCTTGGCGCCGGGGCGGCCATATTGCCGTTCTTAAAAAATGTCCTGGTACCTGCATGCCAGACCCATGCTTGTAGGAGCTCATGGTCACCGAGATTCCCTCTGGAAAAGGCGGGACGGCAGCACCTAGCGCATCTGGGACCGCCCAGGGATATCGGCTCTGTTTGGGTCGGGACCATTCACGGGATCTGTGGAACCCTCGAGCCGGTTTTCTTCTTTGTTGCTGTGTGGTGTAAGATGGCACTGGGGGACTAGGTGTCGGCGCGACTTCAGAATCAGGTTGCCTGTGAGCCAAGGCGGCCCTTTGCAGTTGGGAATAAAAGTCCTGGTACCCATATAACAGACCCATGCTTGTATGAGCTCATGGTCACTGGGATACCCTCTGGAGAAGGCAGGATGGGAGCACACAGCCCATCTGGGAACTACCAGTGACACTGGCTCTGTTTGTGGCCTAGAGCATTCTCCGGGAGCTGTAGGGACCTCCAGCCAGTTTTCTTCTTTGTTGCTGTGTGTTATAAGATTGCGCTGTGAGCGAGTTGTGGGCATGACTTCTGGAATCAGAGGTTGTCTGGGAGCCGGACTGCCCCCTTTGAGATTCGGACAAAAAAGTCCTGGTACCCACATGGCTCTGGCATGAGGGTACCAGGACAGTTTTTCCGAACTCCATGGGTCCAGTCCGGCTAACAGGCAACCTCTGATTCTGAAGTCATGCCCACATGATTTTGCTTTTTGGAGCTCGTGGTCACCGGGATTTTCTCTGAGAAGGCGGGACAGCAGCACCTACCCCTGCTGGGAACTTCCAGTGATATCGGCTCCATTTTTGGCCAGAAGCATTCTACGGGAGCTGTGGGGCCCTCCAGCCAGTTTTCTTCTTTGTTTCTTTGTAGTGTAATATGGTGCTGGGGGGCGAGTTGTGGGTTTGACTCAGGACTCAGTGGTTGCCTGGTTGCCGGGGCAGAACCATTGAGTTTGGAAAAAATGTCCTGGTACCAGTTTTCCAGAACCATACTTGTAGGAGCTTATGGTCACTGGGATACCCTCTGGAGAAGGCAGGATGGCAGTACCTAGCCCAACTGGGACCTTCAGTTGATATCGCCTCTGGTTGGGCCCGGAGCATTTTCCTGGAGCTGTGTGTCCCTCCCACCGGTTTTCTCCTTTGTTGCTTTTTGGTGTAAGCTGGCGCTGGGTGGAGAGTCCTGTGCGTGACTTATGGAATCAAAGGTTTCCTGGGAGCTGGGTCGGCCCCATTGTAGTTCGGATAAAATGTCCTGGTACCCACATGCCAGACACATGCTTGTATGAGCTCATGGTCACCGAAACTCCCTCTGGAGAAGGTGGGACAGCAGCACTACACCATCTGGGACCTCCAGGTGATATAGAATGTTTGAGCCCCATAGAATTGTCTGGGAGCTCTGGGTCCCTCCAGCCGGTTTTCTTCTTTGTTGCTGTGTGGTGTAAGATGGTGCTGGGGGGCGCCTCGTGGTACTGACTTTCGGGATCAGAGGTTTTCTAGGAGTCGGAGCGAACCCATTGAGTTTGGAAAAAATATCCTGGTACTGAATGCCAGAGCCATGCTTCTATGAGCTCATGGTCACCGGAAATCCCTCTGGAAAAGGTGGGAAGGCAGCATCAACCACATCTGGGATCTCCCGGTGTTATCAAATCTGTTTGAGGCCCGGAGGATTCTCCGGGAGATGTGGGCTCCTCCAGCCGGTTTTCTTCTTTGTTGCTGTGTGGTGTAATATGGCGCTGGGTGCGAGTCGTTGGCGTGAGTTCCAGAATCAGAGGTTGCCTGGGAGCCGGGGTGGCCCCTTCGCAGTTTGGAAAAAAAGTCCTGGTACCCGCATGCCATATCCATGTTTATATGAGCTCATGGTCACTGGATACCCTCTGGAGAAGGTGGGGCGGGAGCATCTAGCCCATCTGGGACCTCCTGGTGATATTGGCTCTGTTTGGGGCCTGGAGCATTCTCCTCCAGCCAGTTTTCTAGTTTGTTGCTGTGTGTTGTAAGATGGCATGGGGGCGAGTTGTGGGCATGACTTCCGGAATCAGAGGTTGCCTGGGAACAAGGGTGGCCCTTTTGCAGTTCGGGAAAAAAGTCCTGGTACCCACATGCCAGAGCCATGCTTTTTGGAGCTCATAATCACTGGGATATTCTCTGGAGAAGGCGGGACGGCAGTACCTACTTCTTCGGGGACCTCCCAGTGATATCCGCTCCATTTTCGGCCAGAAGCATTCTCCTGCAGCTGTGGGGCCCTCCAGCCGGTTTTCTTCTTTGTTGCTGTGTGTTGTAAATTGGCGCTGTGTGTGAGTTGTGGGCATGACTTCTGGAATCAGAGGTTGCCTGGGAGCTGGGCTGCCCCCTTTGCAGTTCGGATAAAAAGCCCTGGTACCCACATGGCTCTGGCATGATGGTACCAGGACATTTTTTCCGAACTCAATGGGTCCGGTCCGGCTTCCAGGCAACCTCTGATTCTGAAATCATGCCCACATGATTTTGCTTTATGGAGCTTGCGCGCACCGGAATTTTCTCTGAGAAGGTGGACAGCAGCACCTAACCCTGCTGGGACCTTCCAGTGATATCGGCTCCATTTTCGGCCGGAAGCATTCTCCGGGAGCTGTGGGTCCCTCCAGCCAGTTTTCTTCTTTGTTGCTGTGTAGTGTAAGATGGCGCTGGGGGGCGAGTTGTGGGTTTGACTCAGGACTCAGAGGTTGCCTGGTTGCCGGGGCGGACCCATTGAGTTTGGAAAAAATGTCCTGGTACCAGTATGCCAGAGCCATACTTGAAGGAGCTTATGGTCACTGGGATACACTCTGGAGAAGGCAGGATGGCAGTACGTAGCCCATCTGGGACCTTCAGGTGACATCGCCTCTAGTTGGGCCCGGAGCATTTTCCGGGAGCTGTGTGGCCCTCCCACCGGTTTTCTTCTTTGTTGCTTTTTGGTGTAAGATGGCGCTGGGTGGCGGGTCGTGTGCGTGACTTATGGAATCAAAGGTTGCCTGGGAGCTGGGTCGGCTCCATTGTAGTTCGGATAAACTGTCCTCGTACCCACATGCCAGACACATGCTTGTATGAGCTCATGGTCACCAAAACTCCCTCTATAGAAGGCGGGATGGCAGCACTTACTTCTTTGGAGACCTCCCAGTGATATCGGCTCCATTTTCGGCCTGAAGCATTCTCCTGCAGCTGTGGGGCCCTCCAGCCGGTTTTCTTCTTTGTTGCTGTGTGTTGTAAGTTTGCGCTGTGTGCGAGTTGTGGGCATGACTTCTGGAATCAGAGGTTGCCTGGGAGCTGGCTGCCCCCTCTGCAGTTCGGATAAAAAGCCCTGGTACCCACATGACTCTGACATGAGGGTACCAGGACATTTTTTCCGAACTCAGTGGGTCTGCCCCAGCTCCCAGGCAATCTCTGATTCTGAAATCATGCCCACATAATTTTGCTTTTTGGAGCTGTGGTCACCGGGATTTTCTCTGAGAAGGAGGGACAGCATCACCTACCCCAGCTGAGACCTTCCAGTGATATCGGCTCCATTTTTGGCCGGAAGTATTCTAAGGGAACTGTGGGGCCATCCAGCTAGGTTTCTTCTTTGTTGCTGTGTAGTGTAAGATGGCGCTGGGGGGCAGGTTGTGGGTTTGACTCAGGACTCAGAGGAAGCCTGTTTGCCGGGGCGGACCCATTGAGTTTGGAAAAAATGTCCTGGTACCAGTTTTCCAGAACCATACTTGTAGGAGCTTATGGTCACTGGGATGCCCTCTGGAGAAGGCAGGACAGCAGGACCTAGCCCATCTGGGACCTCCAGGTGATATCGACTCTGGTTGGGCCCGGAGCATTTTCTGGGAGCTGTGTGGCCCTCCTGCCGGTTTTCTCGTTTGTTGCTTTTCTGTGTAAGCTGGCGCTGGGTGGCGAGTCGTGTGAATGACGTATGGAATCAAAAGTTGCCTGGGAGCTGGGTCGGCCCCATTGTAGTTCGGATAAAATGTCCTGGTACCCACATGCCAGACACATGCTAGTATGAGCTCATGGTCACCGAAACTTTCTCTGGAGAAGGCGGGACGGGAGCCCCTACACCATCTGGGGCCTCCAGGTGATGTTGAATATTTGAGGCCCGGAGCATTGTCTGGGAGCTGTGTGCTCCTCCAGCTGGTTTTCTTCTTTGTTGCTGTGTGCTGTAATATGGCGCTGGTTGTGAGTCGTTGGCGTGAGTTCCAAAATCAGAGGTTGCCTAGGAACCGGGGTGGCCCCTTCGCAGTTTGGAAAAAAAGTCCTGGTACCCGCATGCCATATCCAAGTTTGTACGAGCTCATGGTCACTGGATACGCTCTGGAAAAGGTGGGATGGGAACATCTATCCCATCTGGGCCCTCACGGTGATATCGGCTCTGTTTGGGGCCTGGAGCATTCTCCTGCAGCTGTGGGGCCCTCCAGCTGGTTTTCTAGTTTGTTGCTGTGTGTTGTAAGATGGCATGGGGGCGAGTTGTTGGCATGACTTCTGGAATCAGTGATTGCCTGGGAGCCAGGGCGGCCCTTTTGCAGTTCGGGGAAAATGTCCTGGTACCCACATGCCAGAGCCATGCTTTTTGGAGGTCATAATCACCGGGATTTTCACTGGAGAAGGCAGGACGGCAGCACCTACTTCTTCGGGGACCTCCCAGTGATATCAGCTCCATTTTCGGCCTGAAGCATTCTCCTGCAGCTGAGGGGCCCTCCAGCCGGTTTTCTTCTTTGTTGCTGTGTGTTGTATATTGGCGCTGTGTGCGAGTTGTGGGCATGACTTCTGGAATCAGAGGTTGCCTGGGAGCCGGGCTGCTCCCTTTGCAGTTCGGATAAAAAGTCCTGGTACCCACATGGCTCTGGCATGATGGTACCAGGACATTTTTTCCGAACTCAATGGGTCCGGTCCGGCTCCCAGGCAACCTCTGATTCTGAAATCATGCCCATATGATTTTGCTTTTTGGAGCTTGTGCTCACTGGGATTTTCTCTGAGAAGGTGGACAGCAGCACCTACCCCTGCTGGGACCTTCCAGTGATATTGGCTCCATTTTCGGCCGGAAGCATTCTCCGGGAGCTGTGGGTCCCTCCAGCCAGTTTTCTTCTTTGTTGCTGTGTAGTGTAAGATGGCGCTGGGGGGCGAGTTGTGGGTTTGACTCAGGACTCAGTGGTTGCCTGCTTGCAGGGATGGACCCATTGAGTTTGGAAAAAATATTCTGGTACCAGTATGCCAGATCCATACTTGTAGGAGCTTATGGTCACTGGGATACACTCTGGAGAAGGCAGGATGGCAGTACCTAGCCTATCTGGGACCTCCAGGTGATATTGCCTCTAGTTGGGCCCGGAGCATTTTCCGGGAGCTGTGTGGCCCTCCCACCGGTTTTCTTCTTTGTTGCTTTTTGGTGTAAGATGGCGCTGAGTGGCGGGTCGTGTGCGTGACTTATGGAATCAAAGGTTGCCTGGGAGCTGGGTCCGCTCCATTGTCGTTCAGATAAAATGTCCTGGTACCCATATGTCAGACACATCCTTGTATGAGCTCATGGTCACTGAAACTCCCTCTGGAGAAGGCGGGACGGCAGCACGTACACCATCTGGGACCTCCAGATGATGTTGAATATTTGAGGCCCAGAGCATTGTCTGGGAGCTATGTGCTCCTCCAGCCGGTTTTTTTCTTTGTTGCTGTGTGGTGTAATATGGCGCCGGGTGCGAGTCGTTGGCGTGAGTTCCAAAATCAGAGGTTGCCTAGGAACCGGGGTGGCCCCTTCGCAGTTTGGAAAAAAAGTCCTGGTACCCGCATGCCATATCCATGTTTGTACGAGCTCATGGTCACTGGATACCCTCTGAAGAAGGTGGGATGGGAACATCTAGCCCATCTGGGACCTCCCGGTGATAGCGGCTCTGTTTGGGGCCTGGAACATTCTACTGCAGCTGTGAGGCTCTCCAGCCGGTTTTCTACTTTGTTACTGTGTGTTGTAAGGTGGTATGGGGGCGGGTTGTGGGCATGACTTCCGGAATCAGTGATTGCCTGGGAGCCAGGGCGGCCCTTTTGCAGTTCGGGAAAAAAGTCCTGGTACCCCCATGAAAGAGCCATGCTTTTTGGGGGTCATAATCACCGGGATTTTCTCTGGAGAAGGCGGGACGGCAGCACCTAGTTCTTCGGGGACCTCCCAGTGATATCAGCTCCATTTTCGGCCTGAAGCATTCTCCTGCAGCTGTGGGGCCCTCCAGCCGGTTTTCTTCTTTGTTGCTGTGTGTTGTAAATTGGCGCTGTGTGCGAGTTGTGGGCATGACTTCCGGAATGAGAGGTTGCCTGGAAGCCAGGGCGGCCCTTTTGCAGTTCGGGAAAAAAGTCCTGGTACCCCCATGAAAGAGCCATGCTTTTTGGAGCTCATAATCACTGGGATTTTCTCTGGAGAAGGTGGGACGGCAGCACCTAGTTCTTCGGGGACCTCCCAGTGATATCGGCTCCATTTTCGGCCTGAAGAATTTTCCTGCAGTTGTGGGGCCCTCCAGCCAGTTTTCTTCTTTGTTGCTGTGTGTTGTAAATTGGTGCTGTGTGGGAGTTGTGGGCATGACTTCTGGAATTAGAGGTTGCCTGGGAGCCGGGCTGCCCCCTTTGCAGTACGGATAAAAAGTCCTGGTACCCACATGGCTCTGGCATGATGGTACCAGGACATTTTTTCCGAACTCAATGGGTCCGGTCCGGCTCCCAGGCAACCTCTGATTCTGAAATCATGCCCATATGATTTTGCTTTTTGGAGCTTGTGCTCACTGGGATTTTCTCTGAGAAGGTGGACAGCAGCACCTACCCCTGCTGGGACCTTCCAGTGATATTGGCTCCATTTTCGGCCGGAAGCATTCTCCGGGAGCTGTGGGTCCCTCCAGCCAGTTTTCTTCTTTGTTGCTGTGTAGTGTAAGATGGCGCTGGGGGGCGAGTTGTGGGTTTGACTCAGGACTCAGAGGTTGTCTGGTTGCCGGGGCAGACCCATTGAGTTTGGAAAAAATGTCCTGGTACCAGTATGCCAGAGCCATACTTGTAGGAGCTTATGGTCACTGGCATACCCTCTGGAGAAGGCAGGATGGCAGTACGTAGCCCATCTGGGACCTTCAGGTGATATCGCCTCTAGTTGAGCCCGGAGCATTTTCTGGGAGCTGTGTGGCCCTCCCACAGGTTTTCTTCTTTGTTGCTTTTTGGTGTAAGATGGCGCTGAGTGGCAGGTCGTGTGCGTGACTTATGGAATCAAAGGTTGCCTGGGAGCTGGGTCGGCTCCATTGTAGTTCAGATAAAATGTCCCGGTACCCATACGTCAGACACATCCTTGTATGAGCTCATGGTCACTGAAACTCCCTCTGGAGAAGGCGGGACGGCAGCACCTACACCATCTGGGACCTCCAGGTGATGTTGAATATTTGAGGCCCAGAGCATTCTCTGGGAGCTGTGTGCTCCTCCACCCGGTTTTCTTTTTTGTTGATGTGGGGTGTAATATGGCGCTGGGTGCGAGTCGTTGGCGTGAGTTCCAAAATCAGAGATTGCCTAGGAACCGGGGTAGCCCCTTCGCAGTTTGGAAAAAAAGTCCTGGTACCCGCATGCCATATCCATGTTTGTACGAGCTCATGGTCACTGGATACCCTCTGAAGAAGGTGGGACGGGAACATCTAGCCCATCTGGGACCTCCCGGTGATATTGGCTCTGTTTGGGGCCTGGAGCATTCTCCTCCAGCCAGTTTTCTAGTTTGTTGCTGTGTGTTGTAAGATGGCATGGGGGCGAGTTGTGGGCATGACTTCCGGAATCAGAGGTTGCCTGGGAACAAGGGCGGCCCTTTTGCAGTTCGGGAAAAGAGTCCTGGTACCCCCATGAAAGAGCCATGCTTTTTGGAGCTCTTAATCACTGGGATTTTCTCTGGAGAAGGTGGGACGGCAGCACCTAGTTCTTCGGGGACCTCCCAGTGATATCGGCTCCATTTTCGGCCTGAAGAATTTTCCTGCAGTTGTGGGGCCCTCCAGCCAGTTTTCTTCTTTGTTGCTGTGTGTTGTAAATTGGTGCTGTGTGCGAGTTGTGGGAATGACTTCTGGAATCAGAGGTTGCCTGGGAGCCGGGCTGCCCCCTTTGCAGTACGGATAAAAAGTCCTGGTACCCACATGGCTCTGGCATGATGGTACCAGGACATTTTTTCCGAACTCAATGGGTCCGGTCCGGCTCCCAGGCAACCTCTGATTCTGAAATCATGCCCATATGATTTTGCTTTTTGGAGCTTGTGCTCACTGGGATTTTCTCTGAGAAGGTGGACAGCAGCACCTACCCCTGCTGGGACCTTCCAGTGATATCGGCTCCATTTTCGGCCGGAAGCATTCTCCGGGAGCTGTGGGTCCCTCCAGCCAGTTTTCTTCTTTGTTGCTGTGTAGTGTAAGATGGCGCTGGGGGGCGAGTTGTGGGTTTGACTCAGGACTCAGAGGTTGTCTGGTTGCCGGGGCGGACCCATTGAGTTTGGAAAAAATGTCCTGGTACCAGTATGCCAGAGCCATACTTGTAGGAGCTTATGGTCACTGGCATACCCTCTGGAGAAGGCAGGATGGCAGTACGTAGCCCATCTGGGACCTTCAGGTGATATTGCCTCTAGTTGGGCCCGGAGCATTTTCCGGGAGCTGTGTGGCCCTCCCACAGGTTTTCTTCTTTGTTGCTTTTTGGTGTAAGTTGGCGCTGAGTGGCGCGTCGTGTGCGTGACTTATGGAATCAAAGGTTGCCTGGGAGCTGGGTCGGCTCCATTGTAGTTCAGATAAAATGTCCTGGTACCCATATGTCTGACACATCCTTGTGTGAGCTCATGGTCACTGAAACTCCCTCTGGAGAAGGCGGGATGGCAGCACCTACACCATCGGGGACCTCCAGGTGATGTTGAATATTTGAGGCCCAGAGCATTGTCTGGGAGCTGTGTGCTCCTCCACCCGGTTTTCTTTTTTGTTGATGTGTGGTGTAATATGGAGCTGGGTGCGAGTCGTTGGCGTGAGTTTCAAAATCAGAGGTTGCCTAAGAACCGGGGTAGCCCCTTCGCAGTTTGGAAAAAAAGTCCTGGTACCCGCATGCCATATCCATGTTTATACGAGCTCATGGTCACTGGATACCCTCTGCAGAATATGGGACGGGAACATCTAGCCCATCTGGGACCTCCCGGTGATAGCGGCTCTGTTTGGGGCCTGGAGCATTCTCCTGCAGCTGTGGGGCCCTCCTGCCGGTTTTCTACTTTGTTACTGTGTGTTGTAAGATGGTATGGGGGCGAGTTGTGGGCATGACTTCCGGAATCAGTGATTGCCTGGGAGCCAGGGCGGCCCTTTTGCAGTTCGGGAAAAAAGTCCTGGTACCCCCATGAAAGAGCCATGCTTTTTGGGGGTCATAATCACCGGGATTTTCTCTGGAGAAGGCGGGACGGCAGCACCTACTTCTTCGGGGACCTCCCAGTGATATCAGCTCAATTTTCGGCCTGAAGCATTCTCCTGCAGCTGTGTGGCCCTCCAGCCGGTTTTCTTCTTTGTTGCTGTGTGTTGTAAATTGGCGCTGTGTGCGAGTTGTGGGCATGACTTCCGGAATCAGAGGTTGCCTGGGAGCCAGGGCGGCCCTTTTGCAGTTCGGGGAAAAAGTTCTGGTACCCACATGCCAGAGCCATACTTTTTGGAGGTCATAATCACCGGGATTTTCTCTGGAGAAGGCGGGACGGCAGCACCTACTTCTTCGGGGACTTCCCAGTGATATCAGCTCCATTTTCGGCCTCAAGCATTCTCCTGCAGCTGTGGGGCCCTCCAACCGGTTTTCTTCTTTGTTGCTGTGTGTTGTAAGTTTGCGCTGTGTGCGAGTTGTGGGCATGACTTCTGGAATCAGATGTTCCCTGGGAGCCGGGCTGCCCCCTTTGCAGTTCGGATAAAAAGTCCTGGTACCCACATGGCTCTGGCATGAGGGTACCAGGACTTTTTTTCCAAACTCAATGGGTCTGCCCCAGCTCCCAGGCAACCTCTGATTCTGAAATCATGCCCACATAATTTTGCTTTTTGGAGCTTGTGCTCACCGGAATTTTCTCTGAGAAGGTGGACAGCAGCACCTAACCCTGCTGGGACCTTCCAGTGATATCGGCTCCATTTTCGGCCGGAAGCATTCTCCGGGAGCTGTGGGTCCCTCCAGCCAGTTTTCTTCTTTGTTGCTGTGTAGTGTAAGATGGCGCTGCGGGGCGAGTTGTGGGTTTGACTCAGGATTCAGTGGTTGCCTGGTTGCCGGGACGGACCCATTGAGTTTGGAAAAAATATTCTGGTACCAGTATTCCAGATCCATACTTGTAGGAGCTTATGGTCACTGGCATACCCTCTGGAGAAGGCAGGATGGCATTACCTAGCCCATCTGGGACCTCCAGGTGATATTGCCTCTAGGTGGGCCCGGAACATTTTCCGAGAGTTGTGTGGCTCTCCCACCGATTTTCTTCTTTGTTGCTTTTTGGTGTAAGATGGCGCTGGGTGGCACGTCGTGTGCGTTACCTATGGAATCAAAGGTTGCCTGGGAGCTGGGTCGGCCCCATTGTAGTTAGGATAAAATGTCCTGGTACCCACATGTCAGACACATGCTTGTATGAGCTCATGGTCACCGAAACTCCCTCTGGAGAAGGCGGCACCTACACCATCTGGGACCTCCAGGTGATATTGAATAGGTGATATTGAATGTTTGAGGCCCGGAGCATTGTCTGGAAGGTGTGGGTCCCTCCAGCCAGTTGCTTCTTCATTGCTGTGTGGTGTAAGATGGCGCTGGGGGGCGCCTCGTGGTACTGACTTTCGAGATCAAAGGTTTTCTAGGAATCGGGGCGAACCCATTGAGTTTGGAAAAAATTTCCTGGTACCGAATGCCAGAGCCATGCTTGTATGAGTTCATGGTCACCGGAAATCCCTCTGGAGAAGGCGGGAAGGCAGCATCAACCCCATCTGGGAGCTCCTGGTATTATCAAATCTGTTTGAGGCCCGGAGGATTCTCCGGGAGATGTGGGCTCCTCCACCCGGTTTTCTTCTTTGTTGCTGTGTGGTATAACATGGTGCTCAGTGCGAGTTGTTGGCGTGAGTTCCAAAATCATAGGTTG
Organism: Sorex fumeus; assembly: GCF_029834395.1. NCBI lineage: Eukaryota > Metazoa > Chordata > Mammalia > Eulipotyphla > Soricidae > Sorex > Sorex fumeus. The sequence continues at coordinate 12,322,463 of NW_026606098.1, forward strand.
CCTGGGAGCTGTGGTGGCCCCTTCGTATTTTGGAAAAAAAAGTCCTGGTACCCGCATGCCATATCCATGTTTGTACGAGCTTATGGTCACTGGATACCCTCTGGAGAAGGTGGAACGGGAGCATCTAGCCCATCTGGGACCTCCCGGTGACATCGGCTCTGTTTGGGGCTTGGAGCATTCTCCTGCAGCTGTGGGGCCCTCCAGCCGGTTTTCTAGTTTGTTGCTGTGTGTTGTAAGATGGTGCTGGGGGGCGACTTTTGGGTTTGACTCAGGGATCAGAGGTTGCCTCAGAGCCAGGTCGGCCCCATTGCAGTTCTGAAGAAAAATCTTGGGACCCGCATGCCAGACCCATGCTTGTACGAAGTCATGGTCACTGGATACTCTCTGGAGAAGGTGGGATGGGAGCATCTAGTCCATCTGGGACCTACCGGTGATATCGGCTCTGTTTGGGGCCTGGAGCATACTCAGGGAGCTGTGGAACTCTCCAGCCGGTTTTCTTCTTTGTTGCTGTGTGCTGTAAATAGCGCTGGCGGTCGCATCGTTGACATGAGTTCCAAAATCAGAGGTTGCTTGGGAGCCGGGGCGGCCCCTTTGGAGTGTGGAAAAAACCTCCTTGTATCAGCATGCCACAGCCATGCTTTTAGGAGTTCATGGTCACTGGGATTCCATTTGGAGAAGGCCGGATGGCAATAACTACCTCATCTGGGGCCTCCCGGTGATATCGGTTCTGTTTGGGCCTGGAGCATTCCCCGGGAGCTGTTGAGCCTTCCAGCCGGTTTTCTTCTTTGTTGATGTGAGTTCTATGATGGCGCTGGGGCAAGTTGTGGGCGTGACTTTTAGAAACAGAGGTTGCCTGGGAGCCGTGCCTGCCCCTTTGCAGTTCGGAACAAAAGTCCTGGTACCCTCATGCCAGAGCCATGCATTTTGGAACTCATGGTCACCGTGATGCCATCTGGATAAGGTGGAACGGCAGCACCTACCCCATCTGGGACCTCCTGGTGATATCGGCTCTGTTTTTGGCCTGGAGAATTCTCCGGCAGCTGTGGGTCCCTATACCGGGATTTCTTCTCTCTTGGTGTGTGGTGTAAGATGGTGCTGGAGGGCGAGTTGTGGGCATGATTTCAGAATGAGAGGTTGTCTGGGAGCCGGGGCTGACCCATTCAGTTCGGAAAAAATGTCCTGGTACCCGTATGCCAGAGCTATACTTTTAGGAGCTCATGGTCACTGGGATTCCATCTGGAGAAGGCAGGACGGCAGCACCTAGCCTATTTGGGACCTCCAGCTGATATCGGTTCTGTTTGGGCCTGGAGCATTCTCCGGGAGCTGTGGTGCCCTCCAGCTGGTTTTCTTGTTTGTTGCTGTGTGGTAATTCTGTTATCTTACAGAAAACATTTTTTCTCCTAGTTATTGAGAAATACAAGTTTTCAGACAATAGAGAAAGAATATTTCTAAGTTTTATGATGACTAAGCCATAACTTCTTGAGAGTGAAATGAGAAAAGTGCACTGCTGATGACTCCAGACAGTAGTTCTGAGCATGCTGATATGGTCAGCATTTTCTGGTAGCCGAGAAAAACTGTTTAAAGTGTTTTCTTAGAAAGGTTTTTCCTATAGTTTGTTGCAGCAATCAACTGCCTTACACGTAGATGTTGTTTGACAAGAGGAATTGTCCAATAGAAATGAAAAGTAACTTATTGGGAGTCATTAGGAAAAAAGTCCATTTGACTTCTGCAGACAGTTTAAACAGATTGTTTGTAGGTATAGAAAGGTCCATTTGATAGGTGACTGGAGATATGTGTTTGAGCAACTTGACACTGTCAACATATTCTGGTGCACAAGAGAAATAATTTAGAGTCAGTGAATTCCATGGAAACCAGTGCGGACTGGAAGTTAGTTCCAAGAAGCAACTATGTTACATTTCAGATATTATGTGACACTTGGAAATCTTCAAGTGACCAAGAAACATAATAGTCGAAGTAGGTGTCTACAAGTCCATATAAATTTGATGGATGAATTTAGAGATAAATTCTGAGCAACTAAATTTGTTGATTATAGAAATAAATTCTGAGCCACTCAATTTAGTAGATGATTATAGAGACAAACTCTTTTTATTATTATTTTTCTTTATTTTTTGATAGACTGTAAGCAACTAATTCTGATGGATTGTTCTAGAGATAAATTCTGAGCAACTTGGTAAAACTTGATGGCTGAGAAAATAATTTCGAGTAGGTTGCCAAGTTTATCATCTCACACCAACGAAACAAGTCTAATCACAAGTCTATAGACTGTAGAAATGCTGCTGACCCTAAAAGAATCCAAATGGGATATAAAAGCCAGTCTTCAAATGGGACTAATTTAGGAGAAATCCATAAAAGAAGTAAGAAAGCACAATGGCCAATAACGGTTCCAGGAGAAGACCTGATGGGCATGACGCTGGGGTGGTAGCGCACGTGGGAGCATGTTAAGTTCCTCTCACCTGCCGAAGGATGGACAGTGTTGGACTGATTTAGCCGGGTTTTATTTTTCTTTTTAGGTCACACCTGGCGATGCAGAGAGGTTATTACTGGCTCATGAATTCAGAAATTACTCCAGATGGCGCTCGGAAGATCATATGGGATGCTGGGAATCCAACCTGTTTCGGCTGCATGGAAGGCAAGCACCCTACCCGCTGTGCTATCGCTCCAGCCCATAGCCAGGTTTTTTTGAAGTGCGTGTTGTTGATGGTACACAAACCCACGGCAGTGGTGAGATGAGGCTTGACAACTCTTTCCATGTTTTGTGGGAGGCATTTCTTTTTCTTCCCAAAGTGTCCATCAGTTTTCTCCTTCAGACAGTCATAAAGAAGACACTTGGGTAGTATATTGGGAGTTTACTATAGTCTCTAGTTTAGGCTTGCTGTGAGTGTAAAGAGAGATAGTTAGAACTGGATGCATCCGTTCTTTTCAGTCTAAGTCACACAGGTCAGTGAACTCTCTGCTCTTTTTTAAGCAGGGTGAGGAGTCACAGTATGGTCAGTTGATTCTAAGGTCAATGTATCATCCTTGACCAGGATGGTCTGGTCCGTGAAGTTGTCAGGACACAGAGCGATCCACTTAGTTATATTGACTTGACGGGAGAAGTGTTCTCCCGGCGGGGAAAAATGGTTCCACATTGTATACCCTCACACCAAATGAACGAGGCTATCTGCTATCCAGGCAGATAAGACTGTAGATATGTCCTGGAATATAAGATAAACCGAATGGGCTATAAAGCAGTTTTCAAATCCCACCAAACGAGCCAAGAGGTGTGAAGCCTGCTTCTCACCACTACCGTGATTTTGTGTACTAAGTAATGGTAGTAATAACAGTAAAGTAAAAACTTGTTGTTTTCTAAGGATAGGAGCTTCCAAAAATCTAGTTAATCAGTCCAGCACAGCCCCTCGTTTGGCAGGTGAGAGTCACTTCACGTCACTTGCTACCATCTCAGGAATGCGCCCATCAGGTCTTTTCCTGGCACAGTTATTGCCCAGTGTGGTTTCTTACTTCTTTGACTTTTCCTCCCAATAATTCATGTTTGAGCAGTTAGAACAGTATGCTACTGGAACAAGGCAGAGCTGCAGATCATTGGATCAGGGTTGAATATCCTTACACACATCCTCACATATAGAATCGTCTAATCTTTGATAAGCGAGCATGAGATATGAAGTGGAGCAAGGAAAGCCTCTTCAATGAATGATGCTGGCAATTTTTTTTTATGAATCGAGGGATATGCACAACAGAAAGAAATCCCACTCCCAAATGTATTTGTACCTAGTGAGGGACCCACTAAATATGTAAAACCTACTAATAGGTTTTAAGGAGGACATTGCTAGCAACACAATAGTAGTTGGAGACTTCATTACCACCTTATCACCCCTCGATAGATCAACAAGAATAAAACTCACCAAGGAAACACTGTCTTTGAAGGAAGAAACAGAAGAGAGAGGGCTCATAGACTATGTAGGCTCTTACATTCCCAAAAGAGAGAATACACATTTTTTCCCAGTGAACACGGAACAGTTTTCACAAGAGCCCTTGTGCTGGGTCACAGAACATACCTCAACAGAATCAGGAAGATAGAAATTGTGTCAACTATCTTTTTCAGACCATAGTGCACTGAAGACAGAAGTTAATCATGCACAGAAGTGGAAAAGCAGATCAAACACCTGGAAATTGAACAGCTCAGTCTTGAACAACGAGTGGACATGAAGTGGTTAAGAAGGACATGAAGGAAGAAATCAAAAGATACCTGGAAACAAAGGAGGTTGAAGACACGAGTTACCAGAACCTGTGGGATGCAGCTAAAGCCGTTTTAAGGGGGAAACTTAAAGCTCTGCAAGTATTTCTCAGGAAGGAAGAAAGGGCTTATATAAATAGCTTGACTTCACAACTCAAGATCTTAGAAAAGGACCAACAGAAAGAGGCCAAGCCAGGCAGAAGGAAAGAAATAACAAAACTTGGAGCACAAATCAATGACATGGAAACCCAAGAAACAATCCGTAAGATCAATGAAACCAAGAGCTGGTTCTCTGAGAAAATAAACAAGATTGATAAACCACTAGCAAGACTCACAAAGAAAAAGAGAGCAAGAACCCTAATAAAACGAATCAGAAATGAAAAGGGAGATAACACAACAAAAACAAAAGATCATCAGAGATGACTTTGAAAGTCTGTATGGCACGAAGCAAGAGAACCTAGAAGAAATGGATAAATTCCTGGATTCCAATATTCTCCCAGGATTAAACAAGGGAGACTCGGAATACCTCAAGAAACCTATTAGTATCAAGGGAATTGAAACAGTGATCAAAAATCTTCTTTAAAAAAAAAACGGGGCTGGAGAGCTAGCACAACGGGTAGGGCATTTGCCTTGAATGCAGCCAGCCTGGGTTCGATTCCCAGAATCCCATATGGTCCCCTGAGCACCGCCAGGAATAACGCCTGAGTGCAGAGCCAGGAGTAACCCCTGTGCATCGCCAGGTGTGACTCAAAAAGCAAAAATAAATAGATAAATAAAAATAAAACAGAACAAAGCAAAACAAAAAAGTCTTCCTAAAAACAAAAGCCCAGGTCCAGATGGATTCACTAGTGAATTCTTCCAAACTTTTACAGAGGACCTGTTACCAGTTCTTCTCAAGCTTTTCCTGGAAATGGAAGAAACAGGAAATCTCCCAAACAGTTTCTATGAGGCACATGTCTCTCTAATAGCTAAAGCAAACAAAGATACCAGTAAAAAAGAAAACTAAAGGCCAATTTTCCTGATGAACATGGGTGCGAAGATCCTCAACAAAATATTAGCACATAGAATCCAACATCTCATCAATAAGATCATACACAACGACCAAGTGGGATTTATTCCGGGGATGCAAGAATGGTTTAATATTCAAAAATTAATCAACAGAATCCACCATGTCAACAAAAGAAAACATAAAAACCATATGGTCATATCAGTAGATGTGGAGAAAGCATTTGGCAAGATCCAACCCCCATTAAGGATGAAAACTCTCACCAAAATGGGTTTTGAAGGAACTTTCCTCAATAGAGTCAAAGCCATCTACCACAAACCTATGGCAAGCATAATCCTCAATGGGGAAAACTAAGAGCCTTTCCTCTAAGATCAGGGACAAGACAAGGATGGCCACTCTCACCAATCCTGTTCAATTTAGTGCTGGAAGTATTTGCAATTGTGGTTAGGCAAGAAAAAGACATTAAGGGCATCCATATAGGAAAGGAAGAAATCAAGCTCTCACAGATGATTTGATACTATATTAAGAGATCCCCAAAGCCTCCACCAAGAAACTCCTAGAGACAATAGACTTGTCCAATAAAGTTGCAGCTTATAAAATCAATACCCCAAAATCCATGGCTCTCCTATATGCAAATAATGAAACAGAGGAAAATGACATGAAAAAATCAATCCCATTCACAATTATGCCCCAGAAAGTCAAGTGCCTCGGAATCAAATTAACTTGGGAGGTAAAGGACCTGTACAAAGAAAACTATAAAATACTGCTTCATAAGATAAAATGGGCTGGAGCGATAGCACAGTGGGTAGGGCATATGCCTCGCAAGGGACCAACATGGCCGACACGAGTTCAATTCCTCCGCTCCTCTCGGAGAGCGTGGCAGTATCTAGCCCACATGGCAAAGCCTGGCAAGCTACCCGTGACGTATTCGATATGCCAAACACAGTAACAACAAGTCTCTTGATGGAGACATTACTGGGCCTGCTCGAGCAAATCGATGAACAACGGGAGGACAATGACAGTGACATGAAATAAAAGAGGACATGAGGAAATGGAAAGATATCACCTTTTCACGGATCAGGAGGATGAGGATTAACATGGTCAGAATTGCAATTGTCCCCAAAGCATTGTACAAATTCAATGTGATCCCAATAAAGATACCCATGAATTCTTCAAAGAAATGGAGCAAACACTCCTGATGTTCATATGGAACAATAAGTCTCCACGAATAACTAAAGCATTTCTTCAGACAAAGATAATGGGAGGAATCACACTCCCCAATCTTAAACTCTACTACAAAGTGGTTATAATTAAAATGGCATGGTACTGGAACAAAGGCAGAACCGCAGACCAATGGAACAAGGTTTAATATCCTGACCCCCCCAAATATATAATCATCTAATTTTTTAAAAAAATTTTTATGAGTGAGACATCACGAGGTACAGTTGTAGACTTACAAATTTTTGTGCTTGGGTTTCAATTATACAATGATCAAATACCCATCCCTCCACCAGTTCCCATTTCCCACCACCACGGATCCCAGGACCCCTCCCACCCCCCACCCCCCAATCCCACCCTACCTCTGTGGCAGGGCATTCCCTTTTGTTCTCTCTCTTATTGCGTGTTGTGGTTTGCAAAAAAGGCGATGGGTGACAATCATGTTTGGTCTATGGTCTACTTTCAGCATGCTTCTCTCATCCTGGGAGGATCCTCTCAACACCCTTTTATAATCATCTAATCTTTGATAAGGGAGCAAGAAATGGGAGTTGGAGCAAGGAAAGCCTCTTTAACAAATGGTGCTGGCAAAACTGGATGGCCCCATGCAAAAAAATTGGCTCAGACCTCTACCTATCACCATGCACAAAAGTCAGATCCAAATGGATTAAAGACCTCAACATCAGACCAGAATCCATAAGGTACATTGAAGACAAGGTCGGCAAAACCCTCCAAGACATTAAAGCTAAAGGTATCTTCAAAGATGACACACTGCTAGGCAAGCAGGTGGAAACAGAGATAAACAGATGGAACTATCTTAAACTAAGAAACTTCTGCACCCCAAAGAAAAAGTGACCAAAATACAAATACAGTCTACATAATGGAAAAGTATATTCCCACAATACCCATCCAATAAGGGGTTGATATCAAGAATCTACAAGTCACTGGTTGAATTTCACAAGAAAAAATCCTCTAACCCCATCAAAAAATGAGGTGATGAAATGAAAAGAAATATACTCAAAGTAGAAATCTGAATGGCTAAAAGGCACATGAGAAAATGCTCTACATCACTATTCATCAGAGAGATGCAGATCAAAACCACAATGAAATATCACCTCACACGACAGAGACAGGCCCACATCCAAAAAAACAAAAGCAACAGGTGCTGGCGCGGATGTGGCAAGAAAGGGACCCTCCTTCACTGCTGGTGGGAATGTAGATTGGTTCAGTCCTTTTGGAAAACAGTATGGATGATTCTCCAAAAATTAGAAATTGAGTTCCCATTTGACCCAGCAAAATCACTCCTGGGAATATATCCCAGAGAGGCAAAAAAGTATAGTCGAAGTGACATCTGCACTTGTTTGTTCATTGCAGCACTCTTTACAATACCAGAACCTGGAAAAAACCTGAGTGCCCGAGAGGAGATACTGGTTAAAGAAACTTTGGTACATCTACACAATGGAGTCCTATGTAGCTGTTAGAAAAGATGAAGTCATGAAATTTACATAGAAGTGATACTACATGGAAAGTATCATGCTAAGCGAAATGAGTCAGAAAGAGAGGGATAGACATAGAAAGATTGCATTCATCTGGGGGATATAAAGTAACAAAATATGAGATTAATACCCAAGAATAGCTGAGATCAGCACCAGGAGAATTACTCCATAGCTTAGAGGCCAGCCGGGCATTCTAGGGGAAAGGGCAGCTCAGATAGAGAAGGGAGCACCAAATAAAGGGTGTTTGGAGGATCCTCCCAGGAGGGGAGATGCATGTCGAAAGTAGACTATGCACTGAACATGTTTGCCTCTCAATGCCTCTTTTGCAGACCACAACAAGCAAAAGGAGAGAGAGAGAACACAAGGGATTGCCCTGCCACAGAGGCAGGGGGGAATGGGGGGGATGGGGGTGGGAGGGATATTATCCATGGTGGTGGAAAATGGGCACTGGTGGAGGAATGGGTATTTGATCATTTTATAATTCAAACCCAAGCACAAAAAATTGTAAATCTACAAAATATATATATATATAATGCCCAACCAAAAAAAATAAAATAAAATAAAAAAAGAAATGGACTCGCATGGCAGACCTGTGTTGGATTTTGAAAATCGCCTCAACTGGCGGAGGGGTTTGTTCTTAGGCAGTCCCACCAGGCCTGTAACATCTCTCTCTAAGCATTGCTTTTCTGCATTTCCGGGTGACTTTTGGTTCAAACAGTCTCTCTGTGGTGGTGAAAGGGCTGAGTCACAGCTATGGCAGCAGAACTTTTTTTGATACAGTTCCTTCCAAGAGGGCCACTTTATCCTCAGGCTGTTTAGAGTGGGCTCGGAGAAGCTCCGCTGCTGCCTCATAGGGCTTGGAGCCCCTGGTGTGGTGGGCTCTGAAGGCTGGGCCCCCCGAATGCCTTCGGGGAGGTTGTGGTGTGTTTCAGGGACTGGTTCCGAGCACAGGCTCAGTCTGCTTGACAAAGATCTGACTAGGGTTTCCCCTGAGGAATCCCTGGCGTGATCACCATGATGTGCGTTGGCAAAGGGCACGGCATGAGCCGCTGCGGAGGCCACCCGCGATTCCTGGGGAACACTCTCCTTGAGACAGAGTTCTGTGGAGAGTGTGGGCTCCGAGGACTGCCCCTGACATCTGGCACCGTTTGGACTTTTCATTTTGAATTTTCCCGATGGGAGCTTAGAGTGGCTCTCCAGGGGAGGGTTTGAGAGTAAGACAGGATCACCATCAGGGGTGTCCTCTTCTCCATGATACCATGGCATAAGATATGGGTGTTCATTTTCCACACTATCATAGGACTTTTGCAAACAAGCTGTGGGAAAAAAATATCCAAGTTATTGTTAGTATTTTCTTACCACAAACACAGTGCATGTGCCTTAAAAACAGACATCTTCCATGGAATTTTCTTGTCATTTGCCTCCTACTCTCAAGGAGGATAGGTTCTGTCACAATCTTCCCAAATGTTAGTGTAGGAAAAGAACTTCTCAAGCACATGCTACATACATCCTTGTCATGAGGACATACCAAAATAACAAGAAATGGTAAAGATAAGTAAGGACTTGATGTCTGGTATACACCAACGTCTTGAACTGGGTTCAGATTTTTAACATGGATCGCTGGTGGGGACTTACAACTCTAGGCTCAGAAAACTGTTTTCTAACAACTACTATTTCTCTTTTGTATGTCTTTTGTATACACACACACACACACACACACACACACACACACCCATACACACCCATTCGGTTTTTGGGCCATACCGAGCAGTGTTCAGTGATCACTCCTGGCAGGCTCAGGGACCCAAAGGGGTTCCAAGAATTGAACCCAGGTCGTCCACGTGCAAGGCAAGTGCCTTACCTGTTGTACTACTGCTTCAGTCCCCATTAGTTAGATTTCTCTGTATTTTCTTGGTGCAGCTATGGCAGCTTGAAGACCATAGAACTAGTCATTGATAGAACAGGACTTCATATTCCAAACCTCCTTCCCCACAACAGCAATGATTTTTGTCTATTTTATGAATACCATCCCACCGTGTCCTTTTTTTGTAGAAGCCAAGCAGTGCTGGCCTGCCGTCTGAGAAACCAGACATTTCAAAATCAGGGTTATCAGCGTGCGAGCCCAAAGAGCAATCCCAGGTATCCTTTGAGCCTGAAAAGTCGTCTCTATTGGAGAGGTACTTGAAGGACTAGAAAAGGTGATCAGGGTGAGAGAAAACTTGCTGCTCAGCCCCTTTTAGCTGTGCTGGGGTGAGGAAGGCATTGCCAGGAATCCAACTCAGGGCCTCCAACATGCAAGCACCACTCAGTCATGGACACCAGCCATGATACTATTTTTTTAGTTTCAAGGACTCTATGCCAGGAATCACACAGCCAAAGACAAGCCTTACTTTGCCACTGGGACATTGACTACAACTTCAACCATAGCAACGTAAACACATTTGGTCCTAGTGTAACTTTATTTGAATAGAGGCTAAAATGACTCTAGTATCTCATGTTGCTGATGAGTTACTTGGATTCTGGGACCTCACCAAGTGAATCTGTGGACGTCCCCATGCCCTGACCTTTGCTGACAAGAAAGACCTGCCTTCTAAGAAATACCCCCTGTTCCAGTCAAGTGTCCATGTTCTCCCACCCCCCAACCCCCTAGAGATCTTGTTTCTTTACAATACCTGGAATATTCTTTTTCCTATCATATGGTTTCGAAACTTCTCCAAAGAGGCAAATGATTACCTCTCCAAAAATTTGGAAACAATTCTCTATCATGAATTGAATGAGTTTGGACATCTGTTCAAAAAGGACAAAAAAGGAAGCACCTGTTTTTATACAGCCTTTCTTCGAGTCACCTGTAATACGTGAATCCTAAGAGAAATGTCTGCTTTCAAAGTCACAAAACACAAGGCATTTTTGGGGATGGAGGGTGTAGGACTTGGGCCACACCAGGCGGTATCTGGGCAACCATAGGAAGTGCTAGGTGTGGGGTTTGCCACATGCAAGTCAAGTGTCTTAACTCTCCATCTGAGTATGTTATTTGGCGTATACATTAAAGAATCACTATTTGTGACCTGGAGTTCATGCTAACACTTTTCTGCCAATGGCTCTGACTTTAAAATGAGGACTGTTTTCAGTATCCTCTGTGTAGAGTATTTGAAGCGACAAAATCATACATCATGAAAATTGGTAAAGCATTCTTTGATAAGTATTGATGACGTGTGTGAGTGTGGGCAGAGGCTGTGCTCATGGGGCCTCTTAAGGAGGAGGGAGTTTGTCTTCTGTCTCACAGCCTCTGCCAGTGAAGTTCATTCCCTTGAATTCCCTGATGTGGGAGGAGGTAAAGTTTCACCTGGGGCAGCAGCCCCTATGGAGATGGATACTGGAATCTTTGGTTTGTTGCCCCAGTGTCTGAGACAGTGGAACAGGAAGAATGGTGGAAGCAAGAACACTGTACATGAGTGTGGCTCCCAGTCACTAGAATATGAGTTTGAGATTACCATTACTTCAGATTTTTAGATTTGGCAATGGTGGACACTGCAAATCATTTTTCTAAGAGCATATACAGATATATATATATATATTTTCTGTACATAATGGGCTGAGAATTGAACCGTGACCTGTCCCACTTCAAAGTTCTTCTTCCCTTCATATAAGTCAGTTGCTTTCTCATCACTTGAAGACATAAGGACTTGCCTTCTTCAAGGGAAATGAGAAGTGACCCAATTGGGAGTACTTCTCTGTTGAATATGTTGATGCTGGCGTGTACTATCAGTGTTTCACACTTGAATGTGGCTTAACACAAATTACGGTACTGCCATCCATGTGTGAATAGATGAACAGGCTAGGATAACATGTTCAATGTAGTCTGTAAGGTATGTTATGTTACTTAAAGAAGACACCAGAACTACCCCAAATGCTATAGGAAATAAAACTCAGTTCCCTGGGGCATCAAAAGAAAAAAGAAATGCCATTACCTTTTCGTAAATCTCTGTTTCCACCTTCGGGGTATCTCTTGGTGGCCCCAAGATGCTAGGGGCTATGCATATAGCTAAGTTGAGAGCGTTCATCTTATTTAAAGAGGAATTTTGCTCAATGCAGTGTAGCACTCCAAAAAGATACCTCAGGACAGTGATGTTGTCTCTTGGAAGATGCTGTAAGAGTCTAAAGAAAGAATAAGGCACTTTAGAGAAGACATTTCATAGAAAGCTTGTATAGAGTAGGCACTTTTTCTGTCCATAGGGAACCAAAGAAAGTAAGAGCACAGTCAGATATGCAGAGTTTTAGTGAGTGTGATGGTGTGCAGAGTGAGCACTGCCTGTAGAGAGGTCAAATGAATAGGGCATTGGGTCTAGAAAGATGTAAAAGTGGTACTGAATGGTTTGTAAAACAGCGCTGCCTAAAATATTTGCCTGAAACCCAGAGACATTTCCGAACACTCTCAAGCTAACTATCCCACACACTTTCTGAGGAAATTAAACAACTAATGTGTTTTTTTTTTGGCGGGAGTGGGGTAGTGCACCTGATGTTACTCAGCGATTCCTCGTAGCTCTTCATTCAGGAATCACTCTGGCAGGCTTGTGGGATCAAATGGGGTGGTGGGGATTGAACCCGGGTTGGCCACGTGCAAGTGTCCTACTGGCTTTACTAATACTCCAGCTCCCAACATGCTCCTTGAAATATCAAGTTGCTCCAGCAATGCAGAAATGCCAGTGTATCTTTTGGTGTGTGCTTGGGACACATCCTTGCTCCATCCAGAGCTTAGCATTCTCCTTCACTCTCACACTATGTTTCCCACTGTCTGGACTGCAGCTCATAAGGGATTTCAAACAATTAGTCACTAAAAATGATTTTAACTGTTACCCAGAGAAACAGAGACATTATTGATAATCTTGAAAGTTTGTTATTTTTAGCCAGAATCTGCAGCCAGTGGGAAAATCAGGTGGGTGGTGCTGCGCCAAATGAAGCAGAGGCACTTAGGCTCAGTGCAGTGGTCTAATGGGTAGAGTCTGTAGGGAAAGGGTATAAAGGACACGGACGAGGAATCTAAAGATTGCTGAGGAAGTTCAGTAAGAAGGCAGCTATTGTCTAGGGTACTCTCTTTTGGTTCTCTGACTTTCAGGTCATCAGTCTTTGAACTATTTGAGGTTGTAGGATAAGATCTTTAAGACAAGCAACAAAGCATATAATCTGATGTTCATTCTGTCTGAACATCCCACAAAATCATAATGAAAGTAATAACCTCTTTGTTCCATGGCCTTGATTTCTGACCCTCTTAGGAGCTAGACCTCTTTTGTTAATAGAAGAACATAGTTTATCAACAGCAGTCTAGATAATTCACAAGTTCAAGGTTACTCCAGAAGGGCTTTAGGGCGGTTTTCTTCAAACAATTTTATGGACATGGAGAGTATCACATCAAATGAGTCAGAAAGAGAGTGACAGACATAGAATGACTGCACTCAGTTGTAGAATATAAAGTAAAATAATCGGAGACCAACACCTAAGGAGAGTAGAGATAGGAGCCAAGGGGATCTCTGCGGGGAAGGCTTTTGAAGCTGTTCTCATGTGCTGAGGGAAGGCAGCTGGATAGAGAAGGGACCACTAAATCAATGATGGTTGGAGGGCTTGCTTGGGATGGTAGATGCGTGCTGAAAGTAGACCATCGCCCAAACATGATGGTCACCTGGTACTTGTATTGCAAAGAACAATACCCAGAAAGAGAGAGAAAGAGAGAATATGCCTGCCTCAGAGTTGGGGAGAGGGGAGCAAAAGGGTAGGTGTGGTCGGAGGGATCCTGGAAACATTGGTGATGGAGAATGGGCACAGGTGGAGGGATGTGTATTCAAGAATTGTATAACCAATAAGTAATCATGCAAGTTTGTAAGTCTGTAATTGTATCTCACTTTGATTCATTCAAATGAAACAAACTTTTTTAAATGTTATTCCAGAAAGGACTACTAAACTAGCGTTTGCAAAAATAAGTGATTGCATTTTCACAGGTGAAGGAAGTGTTGCTTTTTATTAGGGTAGACATATCTTTCTTTCTTTTTTTTTCTTTTGATTTTTGGGTCAGACCAACAATGCTTAGGGGTTACTCCTGGCTCTGCATTCAGGAATTACTCCTAGCAGTGCTTGGGTGACCATATGGGATGTGAAGAGTTGAACCCAGGTCAGCCGTGTGCAAGCCAAATGCCCTACCCACTGTGCTATCGCTCCAGTCCCTAGACATATCTTTCTTATTCTCTCATAATACAGAAAATGTTTAGGGTCAGGGGTGCAGAGTTCTGCTAGGAACTTCCCTTTGCAGCAGAACCATGTGTTCTCTGTGATTAAGATGGAGAGACTTTGCAACTCCCCTCTCCCTTGACTCTTAATAGTGAGCAGCCTTCTGCAGTGCCTCTCCAAGAAGATCCCACCCCTAGTTATGTCTTTTCTGGCATTGATGAGACAGTACTATAATTCCTAGTTTATCTGCTCAGACTTTAGAGTTCCTTGAGAGAAGAATCCAGATGTTGAGTTAGACATTTAAGGAGTTGTTTGGTGAAATACTTAACAAAATTAAGACCGCCAATGATAAGATTTGGTCTAGAGCATTAGCTCTGGATGTTATTGGTTTCAGTTCTTATCAGATTCTTAGAAAGGTAAAGAATTCCATGTGGTAGAATTACGTCTGAAATACCAATGACGGCAGCTAATCTACTCTCCTGGTTTGTTCTGTTTTTTTTGGGTCACGTCCAATGGTGTTTGAGGATGCCAAATGGAATGGCAGGGATGGAACCTGGATCAGCTGTGTGCAAGGCAAGCTCCCTCCTGTTCCACTATCTTTCTTGCGCCTACTATTTCAAATGTGTTTTTTTTATTTTTGCTTTTTCTTTGGGGGGGTGTCACACCCGGCAATGCACAGGGGTCATTCCTGACTCTCCACTCAGGAATTACTCCTGGCGGTGCTCAGGGGACCATATGGGATGATGGGAATCGAACTCAGGTCAGCTGCGTGCAAGGCAAACGCCCTACCTGCTGTGCTATTGCTCCAGCCCCCTCAAATGTGCTTTTAATAGTCATCATTACTTTCCTAGGCAAGTTATACATTTCAGAAAGATTTTGAGACATGACAAAACTAGCGCACTTACAACTGGATAGTACGGATACGCTCTTCAGGATTCGCTTCATCCATTATCGAAAGCCAAATTTCAAACATGTTTGATGACAATAGACTACCTGGAATACTCCTCAAAAAATCCTTATATAGAAGAAATTGAAATATTTAAGTCATTATTCAGGCTCCTAAGTATGGGGCAAAGAAGAAAAGCTTTGGGTGGGAAGATTCGTTAAATTTCTTTCTCCCTTCTCCGGGAAACAGAGTTCTTGGTCAACTCTGCACTAACATTCACTTTTACGAACACATGCTTTAGTTTAACTTTGACTCTCTTGTACCCCAAAACTAGAGGAGTCACTGAAGACTGAAGTCTATTGAAACTTCCACCTCCTTTTGTGTGCATGTAGCAATGTATACAACGGGCTAGTCTGGCCGTAAGTAAGCAGACAGCACCTTCCCTTGCCCTGTGGCTTACCCCCACCCCCATCCCGCCCACACACACAACTTTAGACCAGTAGCTCAGAGAAATAGATGCACTAACATGGTCTTTCTGAGGTTAGGCATGTGGTAACCAGCCCGCTACTTATTGTACTCCTATTTCCTCAGATGGGACAGGCACTAGCTGTGGTGCGAAGGCTAGTCTAGTGAAGAATACTAACTCCCTGCTACTTCCTATTCTTGGGGGAGACACTCCAGTTTCTCCCAGTGTTCTCCACATAAGTGCTCTCATAGATTTGGGGGAGAAATCATTCCAGGCTCTAAATAGATGCGGTTGATGGAAGCAGAGTATGACACCAGCAAAAGGTTATCCCAATCAACAGTCTTCATCAAGTTGAGCTTGCAAAGCTTGATCTCCAATCCTGGTCTCCAACACTGCCTGAGAAGTAGGCTGCCTTTTTGTAAGTTGATACAAGAGAAAGATAGATGCGACTCTAGACGTGGCAGTTCCAACTCTTGCTGAGAAACCAAATTATTGATTTTACTTACCTGAGCACAGGCAACTCAAAATTTATTATTTAGATGCCATGTTTGCAGGGCTAATGTTTGAGCTGGGGTGCCTGTTAGTTTAATGAGCAGATCCCAGAGCAATGATGGACTATTTTGAAAGTAAATAATGGTTTATTTATTTCTTTACTCCTCTCATATAGAGTAGGGGTCATTATGGGTCTGCTGCAATTTGTCATATAGTCAAATAGATATGAAGGACATATGGGAAGTTTAGCTAATTGTAGCTGAGATCTTATGGTCATTAGAAAGCCTCTTTGGGTTCGGAGGACTGGTCAGTTGTTCGAACTTGCCACAAGTGTGTGTGGGGCTGAGGGTAGGTAAGAGAGAGAAGTGACTGCTATGACAATAATAACCGGTAATGTAATGATCACTCTGGACAAGATCTGAGGATTAAAAGTAGGTAAGAAATATTCTTGATAACTTTTCAGTATGAATATTGCAAACCACAATGCCCAAAAGGATAGAGGGTGAGAGAGAGAGAGAGAGAGAGAGAGTGAGTTCAGAAAAGCACCTGCCAAAGAGGCAGCAAGGGGAGGGGGTAAGGGGTGTTGGGCAGGAACCTGGGGACTCTGGTGCTGGAAATGTACACTGCTGGAGGGATGGGTGTTGGAATATTGTATGACTGGAATTCAATTATGAACGGCTCTGTAATGCTCCAAAAATGAAAAAAACTTAAAAACTTTAAAAAATAAACTGGAAGCTAGAATGTATTTATGACTGTTACAAAAACCCCTTGATGTCATGTTACCTATTAATAAATTGATTTCACAAGTAGGAACATGACTGACTCGGTCCTTTTTCTGATCGATTCTAACTTCTGGTTAGAATCAAGTTAGAATCTGGTTAGAAACCAAGATGTTTCTGGTAACTGCATGCAAACAGATAGCTGGGACTCACTTGAACAGACTTTCTACTATACTGATAGTTTTTTATTTTATTTTTGCACAAATCACTTGCAGTTAAACTCTTCTTAAGTTTTGTTGTGTATAACCTTAGGATTTTGTACAAAATTTAAGAATTCACATTCTAAACCTGGTGAAGAACAGTAAAATTAATTTTCAAGACATGTGGTTTAAATTCCTTAAAGATGAGAGAAAATCTGACATCTCAAAACAGAAAAAAAACCTTACAGTATCAGAGCTGGGTAAGCACAGCATGTATACCTTGGATTATATTTAGGATTGACAAGTCATCATATACTCTGGCCAAACCAGATGAGAGAACCTAATACCAATCTTCAGTTCTTTTGAGAGGTGCTTCATTGCAAACCTCTACTTCAGAGTTGTCAAGGAGCAGAGCCGGCTCACTTCCTATTCCTAAATTGCACTCGCTAGGGGTGGGCAGAGTGTGCCATTTCACCATACTTCCTGAGTTGGATGTTTGTTCCAGGACCTTTCTCTCTCCTGGCTCTGGTGCATTCCAACCCTGCTGGGAGGTGGGAAGGTAAAACAGGTCTACAGAAGCTCCTGCTGAGTTCAAACCTAAAAGTTCAAAACTGCTAAAAGATGGCTCTGACTCTGCATTTTTTATCTCTAGCTCAACTGTGGATCAAACTCTGGTACCCTAAGTCTAAGTGCGAGGAACGCCAACAAGGCCGACGTTGGGAGTTCTTTGAGAAAGGCAGTCCAGATTCTGTGGTTCTTCCTTCTCAACCTTTGCCTCTATTAGAAGGGATGTTAGCAGGCTAGAGAGGATGCTGTGTATGCAGGAGCCTCAGTTTCAATCACTGGCACCACAGGATTGTCCTGCATGGGATGGCATTAGTGGGGCGCAGCAAGAACAGTAAAGGCTCAAAAGAGTGGAGTTTTCAGTGGCTCCCCAACCCCAGCCCACCCCACTCACCCAAGCAATATCTCTTCCTTAGGCAAATGCTTCTTGTGGCAAACTTTAGTTTTCAAGTTTAGTGAGCTTCCTTTAGAAAATCTTGCCAGTGTTAAGAAGGTAGGAAGACTGTATGAAAGTTATTGTATTAGGATGTTTGTTTTGAGAATCATGCTATGAATACTTCTGTTATAGGCTTTTGGGCTGTGTGCAAGGCAAATGCTTTCCCTGCTGTGTTCGCTCTTAGACTTCCTGGTGGCTTTAAAAAAAACTCAATGCTGACCTGATAAAGTATGATTTCTTTCTTTCTTTTTTCTTTTTGGTTTTGGGCCACATGCAGCCTTGCCCAGGGCTTACACTTGACAGGACTTGGGGGACCAGCTAAACGTGCTTGGGATTGAATCCTGCTACGCTGTGTGTACGACAAGTGCCCTAACAGTTGTATTATCTCTCTAGCTCCTGATGTTTATCTAAGAACCATTCAGGCTTACAGTTTATTCTGAGCATGTTACGCGAGGGAATCCCATTGTATTTCTCCTGAGCAACACAGGACAGAGTGGATTAAGGGAGAACCTTTCGTACCTGGAAAACGGAGGCCACTACAAAAAGTGGCTCGCAATAAATCTGTACATCAGTGCCGGCATTTAATTTTTCTTTTAATTCTCTGCATGCCTTCACACTTGCGGATTGACGAAATATGCCTTCTGTCAAGGGCCCCCTCTCATAAAGGAGCCATAGTATGTTCTGTAGGGAGGAAAAGCAGAATGGTGCTTCATATCGGGGCATCACTAGGGAATTGCCAGGAAGACGAAAGCCTGTTGGAGTACACGGAGCTTAGGTTTATCAGGTTGCACCCATCACAGTGCTCCTGAGTCACTCCCATTACTTTGTCTGTCTGTAACCTCTTCTATGCTCTCTTCCCCAACCAATTTGTAAGGTCTCATCCTGCTTAGACACTGAAGCTGTACTGTAAGTTAATATTTCCTTTCTCCTCTCCTTATGTCTTTTGAGCAGTTTACTTTAATGCAATGTCCTTTTGTATAGATTCAGGAAGACAATTAATTAATATGCTCTGAACTTAGGAATTGATTGGCTTTGAATATTATTCACTCCTGGGCATCTGCCTTCTCAACTTAAGCCTCAGTTGCCCTCACTTCCTAGCACCCCAAGGGCAGGGTCCCGACGTGGGACTGGATGGAACCAGGGCAAGTCGGTAAGTTATGTGCTACCCTGGCATCACGATGGGCCAGGCCAAGGTGCCACGATTCTTAACTATAAGTTAAGAGGTTGATCATAGGCAAATGATGTCATGATCCAAAAGTAATGACGAGACTAGGGCCCTGCTGCTAGGAATAGGAAAGATATCTGGCCTGAGCACTGCAGTCTGAGATCGAGATGGCCCTAGGAGAGCAATTCTATAAGCTCAAAGTATTTCTTACTGTGTCCATACAAAATGATTAATATTATGTATGCTTATATGTTGGTTGGACAAGGAGAGGAGAAACACGTCCTAGAAGCAATTTTCCTGTGTGTCCTGACTAGCTTGGATGAGACTGCTTTCTCCCCTTCAAACTGCCTTCAGTGAATGATTTCAGTATATTGAGGTAGTTTCTCTTATCTCACAGGAACCTAGCTGGCCTTAGGTATACAGATCCCAGGTGCTAAGCCAGGCCTGGTCTTTGGGATGTAGATGCCTGGCTCCAGGCTGGTTGATTTTGGAGATGTAGATTCCAAGCTCTAGCATACTGGTCTTTGTTGTGCTAATCTAAGTGCTTATAGCTTATAAAAAGGTGAGGCCAGGATTACTGGCCAGCAGATGTAAAGAAACAATGTATGTTTTGCCTCAGTGTTCTTTCTGTAACTCCTTTTGATGACATCATTATATTGCACCCTTTAGAGGTACTATGATCTATATAAGGGAGATTTCAGGGCTCTCTGCGGGGGGGGGGGGGGAACACGTGCACCAGAGAACCTGGGAAGATGGGGCTGAGGAAAGAAGCGGAGAGAACAAGTGTGCACATGCTTGAGGATTCCTGAGGCCTCCGTGACATACATCTCTTCCATGTAATAAATCGCTGCTAAGACCAACCAGCCTGGCCCTCGTTTCCTTCCTTCGCCTGACCATCGCCTTCGACCTCCCTGGAGTGGGGAAGCGGCCTGACCGCCGGCCTTTTTCTTTTTTGTGTGTTTACACAACTAGGGAACTGCCAGGAGGACGAAAGCCCATGTGTTTTCTGGTAGTTCATCATTCTATATATTCATGCTATTATAGTCAACATCCCACCAAGACATTTTACTACAGACGCTTGTTTTAAATGTCATCTGTTTGTTCGGCGAACCAATAGTCAAATTTCTCTGCTAACCTTTCTCCTCCTCAGTATTTTCCTGTTCCTTTCTAACACAGACTTCCCCATTCTCCTCCCTGATTCCAAATATAAAAATATTTCTGCCAAATTTCTCCACTTGCTTTTCTTTTTTCCGTTTCATATGTCATTCCACTTGTGTCGTGCCTGCTCGAGCAAATCGATGAACAATGGGAGGACAGTGCCACAGTGCCACAGACAGTGTGTGTTTACTTCCTGCTGCAAAAAACTCAACACTCTCCTCTGGTGGAAGCTTTCTCTACTACATTCCCTCGGAATACCGTTTGAATTTCTCTTTCCTGCTCTGTCCTCTGCTTGAAGGAAGAGACAAGCACCCATGGGACTCTGGAACCTAGTTATAGCAATACCTGATACTAGAACCCCAGCATTGTAATCTAAAGTAGGAAGAGAACTACTCCCTAAATTTGTGCTAAAAAGTGGCTCGACTAGTATTTCCTACGTTGCAATGGCACATACCATATTCATGTAAGGAGGAAACTCATGAACTGGAGCCTATCTTCTGAGCCACTCCATTGATGAATGGTAACCAAATGTGCCAAGAATCGAAATACTTATAAAACCCATGAAAGAGTCTTCTCCAAACTATTCTCTGCTTCTAATGTGAAACTGGCTTTCAGAATACTTTTTGAGTTCAAGGAACAGGGTGTGGAGATGTTGTGGATTCTCTATCTAAAAGGCAAATTCTAATTGATCTGAGCAGGCTTATGTGATGTTTACTAACACTAGTAGACCAGATGATCAAAACCTTTCTAGAATTCTGATAGAGTTCAATTGGGTTTTGTATCCTTTAAGTTACTGATGATGATACTGGCAGGCATGTGGTTATCTATCGTCCTTCTATTTGGGAAGAGTTTTCCATCAAAGCTCTCCTTTGACAGACTTCCCCTTCTTGTTTTTTTTTTTTTTTAAATATCGGAGTAGGACTATTTACTCAGCCATTGATTAAGCTGATTGAATTGGGCATGAAGTCCACATTACTTTTTTTGCATTCAGAATGTTTATTTTATTTTATTATTTTATTTTTTTCTCCCTTTTTATTGATTCACCATGAGATAGTTACAAAACTTTCATGTTTGAACTTTGGTAATACAATCATCAAACACCCATCCTTTCACCAGTGCACATTTTTTCACCACCAAAATATCCTATATTCCCCTACCCCCTTCCCCAGCCAATGTGGCAGACAATTTCCTCCACTCTCTCTCTCTCTCTCTAATTTGGTTACATTCAATATTTTGACACCAGTCCCACCACCACTGAAACCTGCCGAAAAGGCAATGCTAGACAATTTGTTTTGTATTGCTTGTTATGAATAGAAAATAATGTCCAGGAAAATCTGTCTTGTTCGCTCCTGGGAGCTTTAGTTTATGGCCACTGTGTCTTGGCCATTGATGAGATTCCATGGCGCCTGGGGCAGTTAGTGTTACAGGACAAAACAGAACTCACAAGAATCGGTGTTGGTAAGTTGCCATTTTCGCAGATGTTTGGCAAAGAGATACCAAACAGTTTTCCTGTCGTAGAATCTGATCCATCATCCAACTGTGTGTTAGGCCTTCTCCAAAATGACCAGTTTAGAACAGATCTTTGTCGCAGAACATTTCTGTGGCCTGAGTTTAGGGAAGAAGATCAGTACGAGTTAGTTGAATTGACTTCACTTCATTGACACTTTCTATTCCAGGTGATGTTCAAAGAGAAAAAATGTTCTATACAAGTCTTTGTTTGCTAGCCTTTTCATCACTGAAACTAAAGTTTGGGTATTTCCCTATTTTGGAGAAATCAACCAAGTGTAGAGTTTTGGCACTGCATTTCTCAAAGTAAAGGACAGGCTTCCTTAGGTAACAGAAACAGTTGAATCCATCAAAAAAGAGATGCCAAGGTCAGCGCAAACATGCAGGGGAAGAACTTCATCGCAAATGTCACGACCTAACGAAGTAGGTCAGTTCCTGTTGATCCCTGAGGCTCACACAGAGGAGTCAATGTGAACCTCAAACTGGGAATTCAATTTAGGTTAGAATCTCAAGAGCTACATTAGATCATTCCATTCCAGGTAGCTCTCAGCTCAATTCCAGATTTGTCTGGGAAAAAAAAAAAACACCTCAGGGTTCTGATCCAAAAAGAGTCACTTTAAAATAAAAGTGACTTCAGCCCAGTTAAAAGATATGTTCTGATGGTTCAGCCCATTCAGAATTTTAGAATTCTTAGAACAACATCTCAAACTCACATCACTGATAAATAAGGAGGAGCACACCACATTGGATGGGATGGAAAGTACAAGGCAACCTATGCTTATGAACAAGATATCATGACTTAAGGCTTAACCTGTAAGAGCATGTTAGTAACCATTTCTACAAGGGCCTAAGGGCTCCATGATGAGCTACAATAATCTTCACATACTTTCTTCTACAGGAACATCTTTTGACCGTTTGTAGCAAATTATTGATAACAAGCCATAGAAAATCAATAACTCAGGCTCTGATCTAGGGGCAGGCTTGAGGGGTGGTTGGGACAATTGGAAAGAATGGTGGTGGGAAGGTACAATAGTGGTGGGATCGGTGTTAGAATATGTAATGTAACAAATTATCCCAAACCACTTTATTGAAAAGTAAATTAAAGACATAAATAAAGTCCAATACAACTCTCCCTACTTAAGTCACAGATAAAAATGTTGAGTATTCAGTCTTTTGTTTTTGCCAGTTCAACTGTTGGTCAGTCTGTCTAGTTCATTTTATATATTCAAATAACTTCTCCTATCTGTCTTGCTGCCAGATACTAAATAAAGCTGTCTTGCTTTTAAAACTGTGACTGATGTGACTGAAAGTTTTCACAAAGTCTTGACTACTTCCTTGAAGTGGGGAAAAGAGTATTGTTTGTGGTAATTTATGTATTCAACCACCTGTGAGACAAGGTTTCTCAGAATAAATCTCAGTTGGAAAAAAAGCAAATGAAATATGGATGGTCTCAGCAGAGTTCCTGAGACATTTCCTAATATGCATATCTGTCTATTTGTATGTATCATTTGGCATGTGATGTTCAAGTTTCCTGAAAAGCACTGTTACCTCAAATTTTTTAGAGGCTGGAGAGATCGTACAGCAGGTAGGGCTTTTGTCTTGCACACACATGGCCAACCCACATTCAGTACCTGAGGGCAGAGTCAGGAGTGGCCAAAAGAAATCAGGAAAATAGGGTGAGGGTGTGTGCAGTAGATATATAAGAGAGTTACTTCTGGGTCCCTCAGTCGGTTCACATTGACAAAAGACAACCATGGAAATTCAGCATGGACTTTTCACTATCCCAATGATTCTTTTGTTTTTATTGCAAATACAGACACCTGGTTTGTATTCATAACAGGAAAATTAAACCAGATCAATCTCCTTTTCAGACTAAAGACTTCAAAGCTCACACTTGGGACCCCCTCCATTTAATGTCACTTTATCATCTAGAGTTCTTTTTCTTGATGGCATAGGTAGGAGATGGCTATGTTTCTAGGGAATGCATGTTAGATGAATGGACCCAAAAGAGAGTTCTATGGAAATCATCTGACCCAGAATGCAGGTAGGGGATGACCCTCTCAAACTACCTTTTGTGAAGATGGGACTATTTTGAGAAACACACAGTGCAATGTCTCATGCTAGAAAGAAGGCACTGCACACCTGTATCGCTCAATGGAGCCTCCAACGCTGTAATGTGCCTACAGTTTAAGAGCAATGAATAATGTAGAAAGACAAGAATTTCCGTAATGACCACCTCCTAAAACTGTCTTTGCTTTAGGAAAATTCAACAACCATCTCATCCGACTGCAAGTGTGGATCTCGGTACTGTTTTCAGGAACGAAACCTTTGGCATCAAAACGCAGCAGGACTGTGCAGAGGAGCAGCTACTCACCATTTCTGGTCAATGCAGGAGTCCTGGGGGTGGGTTTCAAAATAAACTGGCATCTTGACCTTGGACGAAGGTGTGCTCTTGTGAAGAGTGGTGGCTGGATGAAAGTTATGTCCTCAGTCGTCGGTACCACGATGCCAAGGTTGCTTCTGACATGGCTCATTTGGATATTGTACGGTATCTCATGACCTACACAGAGAAAAACCACAATGGAGACTTACGGCTGAGTGGTCCTGGCGCTGGTGCTGCACACTGCAACGGGCTAGGATCTATTCCTGGCCCTCGGTCTACCCACAGAGGGACTCCGCCAAAGCCGTTTTAAGTGGGCAAGGGAAAGAAGGGCAAAGAAAGAGACAATGTTGCTTGGAATGCACGTTTCCTGTGTTGGCATAGAAATACAGTATTTCCAGGCAGTCCTGTTTCTCCTTTGATGTTAAGCTATACCAACTCTTCAGAAAATTCTTGGGATCTCTCGATCTCCAATCTATGATTTAGTAGACCTTACCTACTTACCATGTGGGGGTCAAACTAGCAAACCTTAATAGGTAGCCTAATCTTATAAGGAAAAAGAATTCAAGAACTGTATAGGAAAGACAAATGTGTAGGCGAAATTAAATAATACATACTGCTGACAGATTTTTTTTTAAAGTTTGGTAAACTAGTTCTGCTTTTGAGAATTGAAGAGAAAAATCCACACTATTCTTCCCAACTCTACTATTAGGTACTTGTGACTGCCACTCTGGAAATGCTTAATATTTAGTAGTTAAACTTTCTGGCCAATTCTGGCTCTCAGAAGTTAGGAAAACATATCCATCTTATCAAATTTTCAGAAACTCACCTACTAGAAGATATGGTGCTGCCAGTTTTCCAGTTTGAATCCACAATTGATAATCCCTTTCAGTGCCCTTGGAGACAAAATAGAAACCCCTCCTATTGCTAAATGAATAAAGCTATTTATATGCTTCCTACACACACACACACACACACACACACACACACACACACAGAGGACAGTGTATTAATGCCAGTTAGGTTCCTGAGGGGGACTGAAGGGGGTTAAAGATTTTGCCTTTGTAAAGCGAACAGCACTGATTTCTACAACCTTTATGCAGTGCTTTTGTTAGGACCCAGGGTCTATTTTCATTTTCCCCTTAGTGATGACTAGGGGTGCATGACCTGCAATATCATCAGGACCTCTCTACTCCCAGTAGCAGACGAAAAAACCCACGACATCACATACATTTTTCAATAAAGAAATGCCTTGGTTTTCTAAAGAGGTCATTTGTAGTGCCCTCACTTGTCTGTCCCTGTCTAGTTGTGTCTGAGAATATTGGATTTCATCTCCAACAAGCCCCTGCAAACACAAGCTCTTATCCATGGAGCCTCAGACATGCTATGTTTGTGTAGAGACCTGAATATGTTAGATGCTGCTGAGTAGCCTCAGCTGCTTCTTAGCAGATGGAGAATGACCATGAAGCTCTGAGAAAAAAGATATCTGGCACAATGTCTACACTCGTTTCATTTGGGACAAATCCCCTCTTGAGCGCAGAAAGGGCAAACCTTCTATATAGAGAAAAGGCTCAGTCCTGATAATAACTGAAACTATTCACTAACAGAATTATAATACAACAATATTCAAACTCAGAAATGAAAGGTATAAATTTAAGCCAACTTGGCTGTATCCTCTGATAGGATCAAGCAAACAGTATCTTCAGTGACATTTGAACAGACAGGTAGTACTGAATATCCTTACCTTTCCCTTTGATGAAAAGATAGAAGATATTGGTTATGGAGAATTCCATCCTTTCCACCTCCCAATATATAATTTTTGCTTCTATCTATCCCCCCCAAATTATTACTGCAAATAAGAAGAACAGCTAATCAACCCCTTTGTTATCTTGTAGTGTTTGAAAACAAGAATGCCTAAGAACAGTAGAACCAAATAGCCTAAATTTCAAATGAATTTTAAAGCAATATTCATCAATCTTCTGAATTACATGTAGTAGGATGTTTCTAACGTCAAAGATTGATAACTGTGAAAATGAAAGCAAAATTAAGAACATGAGAATAGTTGAATCTCCCTTGTTTCCTCTTAAATCATTCACGTGCTTCCAACCTGTAATTATGATCTGTCTAATAATCAAAGCAGAGGGGCCAGAGAGATAGCACAGTGGTTTAGATGCTTGCCCAGATGCTCAGGTCATATTGCTACATTTTGTACACATGAAACATATTCATATTCAATGTAATAAATGAAATGTCCCATTCCAAATTTTGTTTGTCCCCTCCTTCTTCATTTGTTCTACAAGAAAACTTCAGGTGAGGGTCTATTAAACATGTAACAACACTGTCTAGGCACTTAGAAAGATACTCACTCAAGAACTAGTGGTGGAGCAGTGCTGTCTTTTATTTGCATCCTTCTGAAAGTCACTGCCTCTAACATAAGGATCAACTCTGTGGTGGCATTTCTATACTTGTAGGTTGGAGATGACTATTTTCCCAGCTCTTTCCTGTCACCCATCCTCAAACATTCCAATCTTTTCCAGTAATCAACAAAACAACCCCAAGAAACAAGAAACAAAAAACGCCACAGGGGAATATGTGGTGTGTATACTAATGCTCCTTAAATTCACCACAGGAAGCTTTTCTTTTGCATTTAGTAATTCATGATAGGCATCAGCCATTTCACCCGCTGCAGCGAGTGACTCCAGTAGCTATCTGGTCCTTACAGCTCTACTACACAGCAAATCCAGAAACATCCCCTTGATTGAGTAGGTGAGTGAGAACAACCAGAGGAGGAGACTGGGAAAGAATTTGGCAAGTATTGAACAAGTAGCAAGGGAGACAGGAGGTTGAAACTAGACTGAAAACCTAACCTGTATCAATGCACCTAACCGTGCATGTTTATAGCATATACAATATCAATATATTATCACTCAAATAATAGATAGCTTAATCTCTTTTTGATTTGCACATAATCCCAATGAGAGAATATTAAACAATCTTAAGGTAATATTAAAAGCTTCATGTCCCTTTTTCTTTATCTTGAGGGATATTACTTGCATCTCTAGTAAGTCTTCTTGAAGAGATGATCTTAACAAGAATCTACGGTGTCAAAGTTTGTTCTTAATTCAAAGTACCTAGCAGAGAAACTTACTATTAATCCTAATTCTGAGAGGGAGGTCTTGATGACGTCGATGACATTCTCAGAGTTCTTAACATTCAAAATTTTGAACTACAGAAAAAAAAAAACAGGAAAAGAACTATAAAGACGTTGTCACAGATGAACAAATCATTGCCAAGTGATTATTCAAAGGCATATGTTGACTTCAGTTGCTGGTAAAACAGGTAAACAGAAAACAAATTTTTCTACAAATTATTTTTTGCCCATTGACTATGATACACTATAATACAGTATCAATATGGCTAACCCAATAAGGCTCTAAGAAGCAGAAAACTATTATTTTCAGAGGGAGTGTCTGGAACACACTCTCCCGGCACCACAGGGACATTGGTACTCTGCATCATTACTGTATTTGTATTTACATAGTGCAGTGTGTAATTTAAGAACAAAACAAACAAACAAAAAAAACCCTGTATTCTCAGTACTATTCCCACCGGGTGTTGGTTCTACACCTGGTAGAAATTCAGCTTAGGTAAGATAAGAATAACAACTGGCTACAAAGACCTTCAGGTTAGAACTTTTAGGTCTCACTGGTTTTTGTTTTTAGGCACTTTCTACATATCTGGCACTGTTGGCTACTGAAAATTTCATATTTGAATTTCTTACGGAGGGGGGCATCTCAAAATCTCAGGTCTAGCAATTGAGAAGAAACTTTTAGAGACTTAAGAATCATTCCAAACGATGTCACCGAGCACAGACAAATAGTCTATGCTAAACTGTATTGAGAAATTAGGAGATTAGGATATTTATAGAGATGACTCAATTATAAAACATTGACTTTTACAATGTTTTTATCATAAAAATCTATCATTTTTCTCATAAAAATTTTATCATAAAAATCTATCCTATGCCGTAGCTTTCTTGTCTATGAGAAACAATTTTTTTTAATCGCAGCCAAAGCTGGCAGGCTTGTGTGGCCATAAAGTGCTAGGAATCAAATGCAGGGCTTTCTAAATGCTCAGTGTTTAAAGATAATTGTAAGATAAATGAGCAATTAGGGCCTTGTCCCTGCTGGTAGAAAGGAAGCAAACAGGCAGCATCAATGGAAACAAAGTATAAGAGCCAAAAGAATAAAAGAGCCTTTAGGCTAAGTGAAATCTACTCATGATTCTTCACTTTCCCATCACTGATTAAGAGAAGAGAGCACCAAATAAAGGATGTTGTGAGGACCCTCCCAGGGTGGGAGAAGCATGCTAAAAGTAGTCTATAAACCAAACATGATTGCCACTCAATGCCTCTCTTGCAAAACACAGTACCCAAAAGAAGAGAGAGAGAACAAGGGGGAATGACCTGCCACAGAGGCAGGGTGGAACGGGGTTTAAGGGGTGGGGGGATTCTGGGACCCGTGGTGGTGGATGATGGGCACTGGTGGAGGGATGGGTACTTGATCATTGTATAACTGAAACCCAAGCACAAAATTTGTAAGTCTATAACTGTACCTCATGGTGTTTCACTAATAAAAAAAGGGAAAAAAAAAGAAAAAAATATTTCTCTAGAAGCCAATTACGTGCTATGATATATTGTCTTTGGAGATGACTGAATTCAAATGCTTTTAGCCTTAAGACAGACTCTTATTTTCTCAGTACCCAACAGAGGACTAAACTTACCTAACTAACCAGTGCTTGTTTTCCCAGAATGGCAAAGTCGAGTTCTAAGTTGGACTCAACTTGAGCTTTCATTTCATGAGATGCTTCCACCTTTTTAAAGTCTGAAAACCATGTCAAGGAAACCCTCCTATATTCTCTCAATTCTATCCCCTAATTCTAGTTATCACTGACAAAGTGCCTGGTTTCTTTCTTTTTATTTTTGCAGTGCGGGCCTCTGGAACCCAGAGGCTTACACATTCTGACTCCCGGTCCATATCCCTGCCCCCCTGGAATCTCATGATTTCTAAAGTAATGTCTTTCTTAACACTGAGCACATAGATTCAAATGAGTAACTAGAAGCTGTGGATTTTTCCCAGCATGGCTTTCCTGTAGATAAAACAAAGGAAATTTTAGCAGTGGACAGAGCTCTTTGGTCAGTAAGTTAAACTAAGGAGAAAATCTCTATTCTTTTCCATCCAGTAGAAGCCAGTTGTCAGACTGAAAACCTACAGGCCAGGAGGAATAAAGCTCCTTTTGCATGCATTCCTGCTTTATGGGAATGACGACTTCTGGAAGCACGAATCCTTGAATGAAAACTCTCACCAAGAATCAACTCAGATGTGTGTTAGTTCTTGCATTCAATTCACCAGGTACCAATGGTACAGTCAACCGGACCACATTTCTTGTCTTCCAAAATAAGAGTGGGACATTCATCCTCCCCCCACCCCCAAAGCAACCATTTTCCACACACTGCAAAAGGTAGATAGGCTTGGTGGGTGGGCACGGACACATGGTGGAGGCTACAGTGTTAGAATGTTTTCTGTATGAAACTCTGACATTAGCAATGTCTTAAATTGCGGTGCCTGAGAGGAAAAAAATGGAAGTATTCAAAAAGTGCAAGAACTCTGACTGGTCTCCAATGACTGAATGTAACAGCAGCCACAGAAATGGAATGAAAATCTACAGAAAAATGTGCTTTCTTGGTGTGAGTTTTTGCTTGCTACAGGACAGACCTCTGTTGTCTCTTGCCATAAACATTTGAGTATTTCTCATAAGCAGTGCTGCCAAGTATTTAAGCCTGAAAGTGGCATAACTACTCCTTTGGGCTAAAACTTAACTGTTTTAATCTATTTTCACACCAAACTATTCTATATGACTTGGAGATGTGTTATTACAGCCTTTATATCAAGAAAATATTCCTAATCTTTCATTACGCGTCCTGTTCATAACCCCTGGGCACTTGTACAAATATTTCAGTTCTTAAATCACCCATAATATCTGAGGATTAAAGTCTAAAATTATATTTGGTCATTGTGACGTAGCAGCACGCTAATCCCTTAAAAATGTCGTCTGTCCCACTCCATCTATTTTTAAATAATGAATAAACCAAGATTTTAAAAACGAATAAACAAACTAACAAACAAAAACACCCCAAACCGGAAAACCAACCAGTTCAAAAAATCTCGAACTTAAGCTTGGACAAGTTGGAAAAAAATTGTGCAAATGGCCATATTCCAACTGCTGCAACTGCTTTCCCAAGGATCCAGGGAAATGTGAGTGCCAGAGGGGGGAAAAGGATATCTGACAAGCAATATTCTTTCCTCATGGCAATATGAAATTCTGTGCTTACCAGGACTTTTGCTTCCTTCATTTGCTCTACAGTGTACATTTCCTATAGACAGTGACACCCTTCTCCTCAGGAAGCTCATTTTCCCACAATACTAGTTCTGGATGCCCAGCCTGCCATAGTGCATACACTGCCTGTCTCTCTTTAGATCGTTATGGCCCTTGGAATTGCGTTTCCTGGCTTAGAAAACACTTACTTTTGCGCAGTTATCAATATTCTTGGTGATTAACTTCAATGAAAGAACCTTCGGAAAATCTTTTTCCTTTTCAATGTCGATATATCTAATCAAATTCAACACGGAGTCAGTTTTCTTCTAATAATTTATTATCAGTTTATCTATTTGACTACTGTTTTCAGTATATGTATTTACTATTAAAAACTCACGGTAAGGTTCAGCAAAGTCAGATGACATTACGGGCTGAGAGAATTTTTGATAATTCTTAGGGCATCGGACATGGGAACAAAACAAGAGCAGGAGATCCGTTCATTCAAGTGAAATCTGAGAAGCATAATCATGTGAAGGCAGCTCCAGGTGATGGTTTCTCCTTCCTGTCTGCCTATCTTTTTCAGAAGCCCAGAATCTGGCTTATAAAGACAGGTGAGCCATACAATACTTGACAAGACAGAACCAAAACAATGGCCTTTTCCTTCTTGACTGGAGTCTAAATCTCAATTCTCCCAAGATAACTGGAAAGGGAGAGAGGGGAGGAGGAGCAAGGAGCTATGGGCCGAAGACATAAAAAGAATCCTTTGAGTCTGTCTGCTCCAAGGTACAGAGCATTCTTTCTTTTTGAGGTACTCAGCAGGAAACTTTCCATATTTGGAAAAGAAACTTTAACACAAGCTTTTGCAGAAAAGTTTCGCTCCAAGAGGAGGTTGGAAGTATGGAAATGGATGGCAGAGAGTACTATTTATGTCTAAAATGATCTAAGCAAACTTCAGTGTT
Organism: Sorex fumeus; assembly: GCF_029834395.1. Lineage (NCBI taxonomy): Eukaryota > Metazoa > Chordata > Mammalia > Eulipotyphla > Soricidae > Sorex > Sorex fumeus. Next base: position 12,353,954 of record NW_026606098.1, read on the forward strand.
CTCATCCCTAGAAAGTAAGACATTGGAGCTGGAGAGAGCACAGCGGGTAGGGCGTTTGCCTTGCATGCGTCCGACCCGGGTTCGATTCTCCGCATCCCATATAGTCCCCCAAGCACCGCCAGGAGTCATTCCGGAGTGCAAAGCCAGGAGAAATCCTGAGCATCGCAGGGTGTGACCCAAAAAGCAAAAAATAAACAAATAAAAAATAAATAAAAATAAGAAAGTAAGACATCCATGGAACATGAGAACATTATTTACACTAAGTAGTAGTCTACAGACTCCACCGCTCATTTGGAGGACAAATGAAACATTTTTAGGAAGGAAAGGGGAAACATTTTGGATGGATCTCTGTAGAAAATAATTCAATGATTTAACTATCACTTAAAGATTAAAATGTCTACTGTAAAATACCTTTGCAACATGATAAGCCAAATTTCCTTCTCATCTGCAGATCTGTAATCAATGAAAATGGGATAGAACAGTTAATCCCCTATTGAATTTGAAAATAAAAAGAATTCAAATGAAACGATAAACTCCTTCTACAAACCTATACTGAAGATTATCAATGGAGATGTGCTATTAACAGTTTGAAGCTCCTTATGGACTGTGTCCTATTGCCATCTTGGTCTCAGTCTGGAGAAGTTTCCTCTCAGGAAAAATTTTTCAGTCCTGTTTTTCCACCCCTCTTGGGAAGATTCAAGACAGGCCCACTTTGTGTGTGGGGGGGGGGGCGGGGGCGATCACAACCGGCACTGCACAGGAGTTACTCCTGGCTCTGCACTCAGGAGTCACTCCCGGAGGTGCTTGGGGAACCATATGGGATGCTGGGAATCGAACCCGTTTGGTTGCGTGGCAAGGCAAACGCCCTACCCGCTGTGCTATTGCTCCAGCCCCCAGGCCCACTTTTTTGACTTAGCTGCTCTTTGACAAGTGGCATTGTCCCAATGGGAAATAGCTCTAATAGTGGAGTAAGAATTTGATTTGTCATTTAAAAATTTTGCAAACTTTATGATCATGGTGAGAATGGCATAATAACGTGAAGCCTCATGCCGCTAGCTGTCAAACTGGCCACTTAGTTCAGTGTTTGGTAGCATCAAGTGCCAAATAAAATGTATGCTTCAGAGCTGGAGCGATAGCACAGCAGGTAGGGCATGCCTTGCATGCAGCCAACATGGCCGACCCAGGTTCGATTTCCAGCATCCCATATGGTCCCCGGGCACCGCCAGTAGTCATTCCTGAGTGCATGAGCCAGGAGTAACCCCTGAGTATCGCTGGGGTAACCCCTGAGTATCGCCGGGTGTGACCCAAAAAGCAAAAAAAAAAAAAAAAAAAAGAAAAGGTACGCTTCACTGAAACTTCGAAAGATGAAAGCAGGTTGGAAAGACAGTTCAGAGGTTCATGATTGCCTTAGCAAGGCCCTCGGTTCAGTTTCCTGGCACCACATGTCATCTGTGACCACGGCCTGGTGGGTCAGCCCTGGTGTCTCCCAGAACTGCTGGGGCTGAGCACCCAGTCACTTGGCCGTCTGGCTGAGTATCACTGCGAGCAGCCCCTGGCTCACCTCCCCAAATAAAACCTGTGTGAAACTTGGCCCACTGAGGGGCAAGTAAATTGGATCTGAAATCTATTGTTAGAAAAACAAACTGATTTTTCATATAAAAAATCTGTGATTTAATTACACTCAAAGGAGACAATCTTCATCTGAATCATCTGGTTAAGTTCAATGAAAACTAAAATCACTATTGTTTTTTTTTTTCCTGAAGTCACTGTTACTTCCTTTGATTTTTCTTGGTGCAAAGTGGAGGGAATGGGACACCCAGCAGTGTCAGTGGATCATGCAGTGCTGGGGTCTGAACGTAGTCATATGTTGAAGTGTCTAAGGAACAAAGATCCCCCCAAGAAAAGGTTCTCTCAGATATTAGGAGAGGCTGCTTCCTAGGTACCAAAGATGTATATGTGCATATTTTTATCAGCATATACCTGCACCCATGTGTGGCCAGTGTCCAGAGTAACTGGGAAGAAACAACTGGGCGCAGAAGGAGATATTGTCAGCCACAGACTAGATAGACTAGTTGTCAGAAAATTTTGATATACTTTGAAGACATTACCAACTTATTCATCTTCCCCTCGTCCTCCTCCGCTCCCTCCTCCTCCACCACCTACTCCCTCTCCTCCTCCTGCTGTACTTCCTCCTCCTCCTTCTCCTCATGCTCCTCCTTCTCTTCTGAGAGTAGTTAGGGGGCCATATGCAATACTTTGATCTACTGGGGTATATCCAAGGTAAGCACCTTAATTCCTGTACTAGTTCTACAGCCCCAATCCCCAACTTCTCTGTCATTCTACCCCAAGGGAAACAAGTGCCCCGGTAAAAAAGAGAATTAGAAATTTACCAGTTTGGCAAACTGAAGGCTCAAAGTCAATTTTAATCTGATCTACAAGAACAGGTTTTTCTTGTGTTACTGAGTGTGTGGAATAAAGGTCTTATTAGGTATTGAAATATTTCTGATGAGTTTTGTAGATATATCATTTCATGTATTTCCTATATCTCTCAAACAGTGCTCCCGTTTTTACTATCCTTCTCTATGAAGCAAGTGCAGTGCCTTTTTCCTTGTAGGCACAGGTCTCAGGTTTGTGAATCAAGAGGACAAGTGGTGAGAGCCATCAGAACTACCTTGAAAGCCTTTTCTAAAGAGGAGATATCTTTTATCTCTATCCCAAGTCTAAGTCCATATTGATCGTTTACTCCTTGCCAAATTAGATTCAACGGAGAGGAAATTCCTCATCCATATGTCAGTTTTTTTCCAACTTTGTTAGTCATCATTAGTCTTTTCTGATTTGTTTCTTTATATTTGGACAATAGAGTGCCACTAGTTGGAGAGGCTGCTTCTTCAGCTGTCAGCCAGATTCCCCCATCCCATTTCTGATGTTCCTCACCTTTTCGTGTGCACTCAAGTTTTCCCTCTGGGATTTCACTTCCGGAAGAAAAGTTTCATCAGTATTTTTTTTTTTTTGTCAAATAGGTTTAATGATAAAAAGTTCTTGCAGCTTTAGAAAAATATTCTACTATCCGGTTTTGAAGGTTATTTTTCCTGGCTGTGGTATTACAGGGTGAAAGATTTTTCTTTCAGTACTCTAGAGAGGGCATTCCACAGTATTCTGATGGCCACAGATTCTGATGACAAGTTCATTGTGATGGGAATGAGTGTTCCTTTCCATGGAGTACGTTTTTTTTGGTCATATTTGATCTAAAGCAGTGTGTCAAATGTTTACTCTCCTTTTAGGAGTTCACAGAGCTAACTGAAACAACCTGGTTAAGTTCTACCAAAATTGGGAGGGTTTTAACCATTATTTCTTCAAATGTTTATTGCCTCCTATCCTTCCTCTCATCTTTCAGGAGTTTGAACCAGAAGTCTATTATGTCTTTTGGCAGTTTCCAACAAGTATCTGTTACTTAAATTTCTTTCTATTATTAGGCACTTTGTTTTGATGTTATCTTTAAATTCAGTGGGTATTTCCTCTTTTATTTTCATTCTACACTCAGCCTACACAGATGACTTTTTCCTTTTTAAAATGATAGAGTACATATTATTTATTTATTTATTCATTTATATTATCAGATGAAAGAGGTTTTAAATACACAGAACTCAAAACATATTGTAAAGGACCCAAGGATTAGGAGTCCAACCACCAAAAACTAAGACATTGTAGTTTCAACTCTGAAAATCTCATTTGGATCTTTGAAATAAATGTTTTCTACTTTTGCTGAGATTTCTAATCTTTAAATTCATTTCATTTGGCTTTCACCAACGGAGCTACTAGCAATAACAACTGCTATCAACCTTTCTCACCTTGGCAGGCAGCAGTCTAGTTCTTTGACTTTTGTTTCCAAGGACTGTGAGTGTACCTTGTGAGGACAATGTCTAGTATATAGATAATTTTTTGGAGCTACCCTTTCCCTACTCTCCCTTGAAAGATTCCCCCCTCACATCCCAGTGGTGGCAGTGAACCTCTCTGCATTATGGTTCTTCCGTCCAGATGAGACTGGGTTTTTGTCAAGAATAGCCCCTGAGCTCCTTCAGTATGGCCCAAGATGCCGTACCTGAAGAAAAATGTAGTATGCATATAACAAACACTAAAACAAATGCTGGAATGAGTTGGGGTGTGCAACTGATCAAGAACACAGGCTTGAATTTGCATTGACTTATGAACCACAACCCTCATTCAGCACATTCAACATGAAAGCAGCAAGACTTTCTATACATCAATTCTCCAAGCCCATCCCAGCATTGGAATGAGTCCTGTAAATGTAACCTTGATTCCCTGAAAGAACCTTGCTTTTGATATTCACATCTTCCTAGTTCCCAAAGAAGAACATGATAGACAGTTTGGGTAACCCATTATTTTGTAGCATTACTTTTGTTCCTGTTACGAAAGCTGACTTCTAGTCCATTGAGCAGTACAGTTTGTCCAGTCTAATTATTTTTTAAGATGCTTCAGTGAAGTTCTATCTCAGTTCATTGAAAAGATCAACTTGAAAGTTCCACATCCAAAACTCAAGGGAAGGACATGCTGGTGGGAAAGTGCCAGGTTTGTGACCACTTGTGTCCTCTTATAAAGTCACTGGTGAAGACAAATGACTCCAAGAGTTCCCCGTATTCTCCCCTGAATTCACATTGTAAGAACTCTTTAGGAGAATCAAAGGAATACAAGTATTCTATGATAGTGTGTCAAAAGAGTTGTTCCAGGTTACATGCACTATCAGAATGAAGTGCTTTATAGAATGAGGCTTTTCAAAGGGACCAGTATGGCAAGAATAGCTGGAAATGAGCAGGCTGGACAAGAACTGAGTGCTCAAAGTAGGTAACAGGATATACCTGATACCTGATAACAGGATACACCTGTCAGTATGTGTGTTGTAATCCACAATGTCCAAAGGAGAGAGGGAGGGAGAGACAGGGAGAGAGGGAGGAAGGGAAAGAGAAGGAAAGAGAAAGGGGGACAGGGAAAGAGAGAGGGATGGAGAGAGGCCTGCCTCTATGGGGTGGGGTGGGTGGGAGGTGTTGGGAGGGAAACTGGGGACACTGGTGCTGGGACCAGTGTACACTATGGAGGGATGGGTCTGTATGGAGACCCACTGTGGAGGGTTGCTGTATGACTACAACTCAATCATGAACAACTTTGTAAGGGTCTATCTCATAGTGATTCAATTAAAATATCTTTGAAAAAATAAATTTGCTTCTAGTCTATCCTCAAAATGGTCTGAAAAATGGACATTCCTAGGAGCTAAGAACGGAAACACAGGGGAAACTACAGTTCTTACCTAAATGTTGCCACGAAGTTTACTATGGGCCATCCTAACACAAATGTTTTATCAGAATGACAGTTTCTCTCCTCAACTTCTTCGGTACATGTTGATATCCACAGATCAGACAGTCTTACTTTGTATTTAATTTGATAAGTGTTATTGTACCTGAAAAGATAAAACCAAATAGGACTTCCTGTTATGTGATTTCTTCAATGTGATGAGAGTTTCTGTACTTGTGATAAGAGCGTAGTTTCCAGATGTTAGGGGCAAACCAAAACCTTATCCTTATTTTCATTAGCATGAAGTAAAAGGTAAAGGTAAAGGCCCTCCCGTTGATCGTCGATTTGCTCGAGCGGGCCCAGTAACGTCTCCATTGGAGACTTTGTTGTTACTGTGTCTGGCATATCGAATACTCTCGGTAGCTTGCCGGGCTCTCCGAGAGGGGCGGAGGAATCGAACTTGGGTCGGCCATGTTGGCTGCTTGTAAGGCGAACGCCCTACCTGCTGTGCTACCGCTCCAGCATGAAGTAAGCACAGTAAATTTTAACATAGGCCAAATGTAATCCTTGAAATAGTTGATGCATCAGCCCACATGCTTGCACATTATGGTAGAGAAATGATGTAACATGGCAATTTGATTTTTCTAGATATTGAACAATATATTTGGATCAAAAACAGTTTTGAAAGTATGATTTGAAAGGAAATCAGTTTATTTTTAACATTCTTACATTTCAAGATGATTAAGTAGGTGAAAAACATATTTAAAGTCCCTTTTTTGGGGGGTACGGTGCCGCCAGCAGGTCAACCTGTAAATGTCTGGCAAGTGCATGATGGTGCCTGATGATGCCTTCCTTTAGGCTTCCAGATACCCCAAAACTGCTGTTGTGCCTTTGGCCAGACCCCAACAACCTGGGGCCAAGTTTACCAAGAAATTCAACGGCCAAAAGTTAGGTATGTGGGAGACATACCCACAAACCACCTCATTTATTGGCCTTATTTTAGAGGCCCATAAATCTCAAACGAGATCCAAAGAGGCAATTAGGGCCTGTAGCGCAGAGGTAGGCAGGAACCTGTGCCACACTCAAGGCCCCTCTCCAAGAGCTCAGGCCGAGCCTCACGCATGAGTGAAGTCCTACAGAACCCAGGTAATGGGGAACTTTGTGACCTTGGTCTCTGGGCTCAGAGGGAACAGGAGCAGAGATCCTCTGCCCGGTTGCCCCAGTCTCAGGCCACCAAGGAGTCACAACCATAAGCCACCTCCTGCCGGTGCCAGATAATCTCATCACCGGCCACCGTCCAGATCACATGGCTGCTTCTCCCTAAAGGGAGCATGACATGCGCCCCCGATAACCATGCCACAGGACTCTGCACCAGGCTGTTTTCCATTCAGGGTCCCCCAGAGGGGGCGCGGGTGGAAGCCCTCCCTGCCCCACGAGACCCAGCTCTGGCAGCCAAAAACTTCCACAACCTATCCGACGCCATGCTCAAGGCTGCTCCCCACATGCTCAGGCGAACCTCACATATGACTAAATATATCCCTGGACTGTGCCACCATGAAAGCGGCCACAAAGCAAATTATAAAACACTCCCTACCCATTTTCCATAATTACCACACCACAGTCGATGGGATTCAGATAGTTGGCAGCAAATAATAGAGTGAAAAAAATATATCCACAGATCAGACAATCTGCATATATACATATTTTCAGAGATGTATACCAAAGCTCACACCACCCAAACTTTTACAATATATTAATGTTAATAATATCCTAAGAATATCTTAATGGCTCCTGCCAAAATAAAACAATCTTCACACTGTTTCCTATATGAGCACTTTTTTGTAAGCATGTTCAGCAGTTCTTCATAACAGACAATACAAAATATATTACTTCAGTTATGTTTTGTGACAGGGATTGGGGTTTGGGACGGAAACATCCCGAATTTGGTGGAGGGAAGGTGGAATGGTGGTGGGATTGGTGCTTGAAAATTGAATGTAATCAAACATTGTGAACTAACTTGTACAATTAAAAAAATTTTTTTAATAAAGAAGTAATGTGGAATTCATGCCCAATTCAGTGACCTTAACCAATGGCTGGATAAATAGCAGTGCTCCTACATTATAAAAATTAAATAAATAAAATTGAAAAATCATGTTTCTTTTTGGAGATTTGGTTCACATGGTGTTCTCTTCTATTTTGGCTATAATGAAAAACAAAAACTCACAGAGCATAAAAGCAGAGCCCAAGATGAAAGTGAAAGAGAAAAGAAGTCAGAAAGAATTAGATTGAAGTAGAGTCACCACAAGGAATCATCTCCGGGGGCTGAGAAAATGATCTACTTTAGGTCAGCAATGGAAGAGATTTCTAACAATATCTACGTCATCTTCCCCAACTCCAACTCCTTAGGACCACGGTCGTCAAACCTCCTTGTCAGGTCACCAAATTCGCTATGTCAGGAACACTCCTAAAGTAATTGAAACTTAAACAGGCAGGAGGAGAGAATGCCCAGAGAAATGTGACTTCCTATCGCTCAGAACCAGTGTAATGGTAATGCTGTTTTATAATATGAACAACAGTTTAGTGGTAATGCTGTTTTATAATATGAACTACATTGTGCATTCTACTTACTTGATTTTGGCGATAATAAGTATATCCTCATAGAGAAATAAATGGCGGTCCTGTTTCTGGATGCCTCTCTTCAATTCAACAGGACTACTCAGCAGTAATTCTCTCTGAGTGGTCAAGGTGGGTGAACAACCATAAGGTTCATCATGGAAAGTAGCACCCTGCCTGTAATTATCAAGCACCACAATCTTTAGTCAATCAATTAAATGGGTTTCAACAAAATCACAGTTTCTAGTGGCTATATTCAAGGGTCTTTATGTTTTCCAGTACAATGGTTCAGTGCACTAAATATTTCTAGTCAACTGCCACACAGAAGTTTTGAATAGTTCATTAGAAAAAAAATTCAAACAGAGCAAAGTTGAAATTTTATAAGACATGTATAGTCCAATTTAAATTCAACCACTCCAATGTTTTATCTTAGGTGTACAATGAGTTTCAACATATGCATTCACCTTTGAAGTCAGAACCCGGTCAGTACACAGAATGGCATATAGTCACTGCCAACATGTTCTCAGGTGTTACCTAAACTCTCTTGGGCTGGTGCGATAGCGCAGCGGCTAGGGCGTTTGCCTTGCACACAACCAACTGGGTTCGATCCTTCTGTCCATCTCAGAGAGCTCAGAAAGCGACCGAGAGTATCCTGCCCACACAGCAGAGCCTGGCAAGCTACCTGTGGGGTATTTGATATGCCAAACACAGTAACAACAAGTCTCACAATGGAGACGTTACTGGTGCCCACTCGAGCAAATCCATGAACAACGGGAGAAAAGTGCTTCAGTTCTACCTAAATCATTGAAGACGGATTGCTCCTGAGTTCTTTTTCTGGGTTCTCTTTTCAATGCAGGTGGAGATGTATTGGCTCAAAAGTCTTCTACTGCCAAACACAAATCTTTAGAGATTTTTTAAAATTGCCCAAACAAGCAGATCTTACCTGGTCTGCATATTCTATGTAACTACAACCAGCTTTGAGAACCACTGCCAATGGTTGTATCTATGGAGTATATGGTCTAGAGATCAAATTTGAAGCGAATTTTTTTTTAAATGACCAGTATCAAAGGGAAAAAAATGTTACCACATCGTCAATTACACATTTCATATGTATACACTCAGGCTATGTTAAAGGATAAGGTGGTTAGATGATATACCTACTAAGAGTTAATATATCGAACTTTTAGAGAAGGTAGATGATCTTACCATTTCAAGCAACAGAATGAGGAACAGCAAGAAGAACCTTCTGAAATGGTTTAAAAAAACACAAAGTTCAATTATTTCTTGATATGAAAATTAATGCTTAAATATATGAAAAGTTTAGTGTTCTTCGAACTATAAGAAGTATATAAACTCTAGATAGGGCAATCTAAGAAAGAAAATTCCCTTTTGATATATGTCCCACGTGCAGGACATACCGTGATTTATTAGAAGGGATTCCTGTGTCTTATTTGCTGTCTAGCATCCCGGTTTGCTTTTTCCTCTTTCCCACAATGGGTGGAGATATTCAAATGTCTCAGTCTATTCGATTTCTTCTAGAGTAGTGGTTTTCAACCATTAATCCACAAGCTGGTGCTGGTCTATGAAAATGTTACTGCTGCTTAACACCTGGCTTTCATTTTATATTAGATGTAAAAACTAGTACAGGGAATAGTCACGGTCACGGTCCTCCCGTTGTTCATCAATTTGCTCGAGCGGGCCCAGTAACGTCTCCATCATGAGACTTGTTGTTATTGGGTTTGGCATATAGAATACCTCACGGGGAGCTTGCCTGGCTCTCTGAGAGGGGCAGAGGAATGGAACCTGGCTCTACGGAGCCCGCTGCATGCAAGGCCAACGCCTTCCCGCTGTGCTTCAGTACCGGACAGGTCTGTCCCCGCTCCTCCCCCTCCTGGAATACTGCCTGCAGGCGGCCTCCCTGCCGCCCCCTCCCCCACCGATGGGGGTGGGGAAGAAATATAAAAGCGGCCAGGAGGGGGCAAAAAGGTGCAGGAAGGGGGAGGGGGAAGGGCTGCAGGAAGAACTAGAAAAAAAAAGGCTCAGGAAGGAAAGGGGGAAGGGGAGCGCCAGTTGTTGGCAGTCGCTCGAAAGACAGGGTCACCGGCCGGCCGGCCTGGAGATCCGAGTGCCAGAGGGACTGACAGACCCGACCGGACCCAGGCGAGGCGAGGCGAGGTCTGCGCAGGGATGGACCTCGAGCGGGAGGAGAGCACATGCGAAAGTGATGCCGATATAGAATGGGATCCAGGGAGGAAGAGGGAGAGGGGGAGGGAGAGAGGGAGAGAGGAAAGAGGGGGAGGAGAGAGAGAGAGAGACGGGATTTCGGTGTTCAGTGGTGGTAGTGGTGGTGGAGGAAAATGGGCACTGGTGCACTGGTTGTAGGACTGAGATTTCAACCCGAAAGCTTTGTAACTGTTTCTCACGGTGATTCAAGAAGTAAATTGATATTTTAAAATAAAAAGATCCGGGTGGCTCAACTGGTCGACCTCGGGACGCAGCGGGGCCGGAGTCCCGGGTGGGGGCGCGGATGGGACGGATGGTGAGAGTTGCTGGAGTGGGGGGCGTGGGGGGGGACGGGAAGGGTGGTGGAGGATGGGAGGGGACTTTGCGAAGGGTGGTGGTGTGAAGAGGGGAGGGAGATAGCATAGCAGTAGGGTGTTTGCCTTGCACGCAGCCAACTACAGGGAATAGTACTATAAAAAAAGAGTTTTTATTTTTGCCTTAGTGGTCATGAAGGAATTCTATTTTCACCTGCCTGGAGGCGTCAAACACTCGAAAATCACTATGAATCATTTTGATTTGACATCTATATTTACATTTATGGATTATTTCAGTGACATAAAACATGACCTTTTGGGGAAAGCAGGGATGGCTGGCCGGAAATTGCTAACTTTAGGAAGAGAGTGAACTAAGTTTCACTCCTTGGAATTTGTTTACACAATATAGTTTTGGCACTAAAACCTGTCATGCCTTGGCTTTCCATAGGTGACTGGAGGGAAGCTGGGACTTATTTCCCTATGTCATTCAGGAACCATGCCCCATTTAGTGCCTTACCACCCGACTTTCCTGCATTTGATTTACCCATCCTCATCACAAAGGCAACTGAGAGACAGGCAAGAAAATTCACAACAGATCTCTCCTCTGAAACCATAGGAGAAGGGAGTGACATATTCAAAGCATTGAATGACTCTCCAGTCTAGAGCCTTCTATCTTGCAAAACTGTCAGACTTGAGGGAGGGATAAATACATTTTCAGACAATCAAGAGCTGGCAATATAAGCAGCATCTAACTACAAAAATACAGGTTACAGAAGATGCCGCCACGCAGGAGAACCAGGGAGAAAGGCGTGGCTTTTTAGAATCATAAAACCTCTCAAATGGCAATACTGAAGAAATATAAAAACAGAACAGACCAATTCCAAGCAAGGAAATTAAAACGGTCATTCCAAATCTCCCCAGGAGGAGACTCGTCTAGATAGGTTCATGGGTAAGTTCTAGCATACCTTTCAAAAAGATTGAATACTTAATATTCCTCAAACTTCTCAAATGTGAAATAAAGAGGACTAGGCAAATCTCTAGGAAAGCAAAATTACATGGATACTGAAAGCAGATAGAAATATGACCTGAAAAATTTTCAGATGAATATCACAATTGATCATCAATTTAAAAATCCATAACAAATCTTAGCAAACTGAATTCAACAACATACCAGTTGTAAGTACCAATACACCACAATTAACTGGGTCTCATGTAAGGAATGAAAAGAGTGTTCAATGGAAGCAAAGTAATGTCATATGCAATAAAATAAATTTTTTAACAATTTCCATTGATTATATGATATTGTGTATAACATTGATTGTATTGTTTGATACAGAGACATCTGTATGATTATACTACTGGATAAAAAAGCTTTTGATGAATCCAACACCCACTCATGATAAAAATCCTCAACACAGCAGGCATAGAAGCAAACTTCCTTAAGATAGTAACAACCATTGACAATAAACTACAGCCAGTATTTCACACAATGGTGAAAACCTAAAAGGCTTCCCTCTGACATCATACACAATGCAAGGATGCCACTTTCTCCACTGTTATTCAACATAGTATTGAAAGCCCCAGTAGTATTTAAGCTAGCAAAAAAAAATCAAAGAGATCCACCTGGAAGTCTAATTATCACTCTTTTCAGATGACATGGAAATATGCATAGAGGATCAATTTTTAACAGCTTTGTGAGTCATGGTGCCAAAGTAGAAGAATGCCATGCCTTTGCACAGATTTTATATTAAGTCAGCACAGCATTCACCATGTATCAAATGTATGCTCACTTCAAATAAGGGTAAATAACATTGACATGTACTTCCTTTTACAAAAGGGATACATAGCTTGAAGAAAATCACCTGAGTCCTTTGGAGATACAAACTACTAAGTTAAAATGTCATTTCACAGTTAGAAATAAATGGAACGAATAGCCAGTCAGTTCCTATACATTACAAAAGATTAAAAATGAAATGTGTACTGAAATAGGATGGAGCCCCAGTAGATTACATGACCATTTCAGAATATATTTAACTGATTTAGCTTATTCACTTCACATTTTTACAAATTTACTGACAGACTTAACCATAGTTAAAGGAAACAATTTATGATATTCATTGATAATCCAACTTTACCATCCACTGTGATGTTAGAGTCATGTTGTTCTTCTTGCCTGAAATTTATAAAAGTGCCTTAGGATCATGCATAACTATCAGATCTTAACATGCATTATAAGAAAAGATTTGTGTGAAACCAATCTGTAGAGCAGCATTAAAATGACTTTTCCTCCTATCTTTTGATTGCTCTTTCCAGAATGGGTCTTTTTTAGGTTTGGGGGCCACAGGTACACTCGACCTTTGGGCTATCCTATCTAATTTCTTTACAAATAAACTTCTTTTTTGTTCAGCGCTTGATAGGTGATGCTAAAGGACAACTCCCACCTCCCAGGGACTACTCTTAGAGGCTGCTCTTCCTGGTGCTTGGGGACAATGGGGTGCTGTGCTGGAGTTTGATCCCAAGCCTCCTGTATGCAAAAATGTGCTCAGTCCACTGAGCTCTCTCCAGCCCCTCTCTAAAGAAATTTTATCAAAAAGTGGGACCTATGTGTTTGTATCCAATGTGATAGAACATTCACTTCTGAATCAATTTCAAAGTAACTGATCACAAATATCACCTGGAAGGCCTTACAACTCATCTAAAGAAGAGGCCTTATCTTTTGCAAACCACAACACCCTATAGGAGAGAGAGAACAAAAGTGAATGAATGCCCTGGTGGGGGGTGGGAGGGATACTGGGATCCGTGGTGGTGGGAAATGGGCACTGGTGGAAGGATGGATCATTTTATAATTGAAACCCAAGCACAAAAATTTGTAAGTCTACAACTGTACCTCATGGTGTCTCACTAATAAAAATTAAAAAGAAAAAAAAAAGAAGAGGCCTTATTAGACAACTTCATGAGTCCTATTTTCTAATAGCAGGTGAAGAGTTCAGGTGCTGAAATGTTCAGGAAACATACATGAAATAACATGGCTAGTAACCAGTGTTGATTCAAAGCTTCCACTTACTGGACACCAGGATTTTCCTCTACATCAGGATGTTCCTCCACATTAGGTTGTTCCTGAACACCAGGCTGTTCCTCCACATTAGGTTGTTCCTGAACACCAGGATGTTCCTCCACATTAGGTTGTTCCTGAACACCAGGCTGTTCCTCCACATTAGGTTGTTCCTGAACACCAGGATGTTCCTCCACATTAGGTTGTTCCTGAACACCAGGATGTTCCTCCACATTAGGTTGTTCCTGAACACCAGGATGTTCCTCCACATTAGGTTGTTCCTGAACACCAGGCTGTTCCTCGAGTGTCCCACCAATATTGAGAGATGCTGCAGTATCAGGTGTCTCTGGCATTTTTCCGTCCTGTTGAGAGGGAAAAAACCCATCAAAATAAAGGTTTTCAAACTGTTTTGACTTTGGAGGTCATACCTGGCGGTGCTAAGGAGTTACACCTGGCTCTGCACTCAGGAACTAGTCCTGGAGGTGCTCCAGGAAACCTATGAAATGCTGGGTATCGAACCCAGTGTGGGCATGTGCAAGGCTAATGTGCTAGTTGCTGTACCATCATCAGGTCCCCAGCTCCACAACTTTTGTGTTACCTTTGAAGGAGCTTATGATCCCATTATGTAGATGAAACAGTGACATCTGAAATAGTGTCACTATAAAGAGGTAATAGTTGTTTAGGGTCAGAGAGCAAGGAATTGTATGTGGAGTACACTAGGACGGGCCCAATAGCATAGCGGTAGGCCCGGGTTCGATTCCTTCGTCCCTCTCGGATAGCCCAGCAAATTACTCAGAGTATCCTGCCCGAACAGCAGAGCCTGTCAAGCTCGCTGTGGCGTATTCAATATGCCAAAAATAGTAACAGCAGTCTCACGATGGAGATGTTACTGGTGCCCGCTCGAGCAAAGCGGTGAACAACTGGAGGACAGTGCTCCAGTGCTACATTCCATGAACCAAACATCATCATAACAGTTGTCAGCTGATATAAAACTTGTTTGGACCCCTGTTGGAGCAGGGGCAGGAACAATTCCCTCTGAGTCATAGATTCCTCAGGGCAGGCTCTATACTACTTCACAGGCTTGAGAGGCTGCAATCCCGGCTTCCAGGAAGGACAGAATTTGAAGAAATCAAGTCAAGGAGGAAGAGAGTTAAAAGATGGAGACTGTATTCTTAAGGGATTTAAGGGACCTTTAAGTGTACATATGTTTATATTGGGAAATCCCACCTTCTCTGACATTATTCTTCCTTCCTTTTTATTTTGGCTTTAATGGAATCACTGTTCATAGTGCTGTACAGAATATTAACATTAGTGATAAATGTATTTCCTTCCGATGAAGTTATCCAAAGAATTAGTCTGTAAATTGAGGGCTTTTTCTATTATCAAAATTTTAATTGAGGCACCATGATTTACAAAGCTTTCTATATTAGGGTGTCGGGCATCCAATATCCCAACACCAATTCTACCACCAGTGTCATCTTCCCTTCTCCAGGTTCCCACAACCCCTTCCTCAGGCATGCATCCATTACAGACACGTTTAAGTTTGATCCCAATTTGGTTTCCAAGCCAATCAAACTATTGGCTCTGTGGTTTACATACAGGCAAACACCTCACCTCAACGCTGCTGATGTTCCCATGGCCTCTAAGTTACCCACGGACTGCCTTTTCTTACTCCTGGCTCTGTACTCTGGGGGCCATGTGATGCAAATTATCGAACCCCACTCAGCTGCATGCAAGGCAAATGACTTCCATGTACTATCTCTCCTATTGAATATTTCTAAAGTCAAGTTTTTAAAATAAAATTACAGTGGGGAGAAAAGGTAACCGAACTTAAAAAAAAAGATACGATCCCATAGTAGGCAAAACCATCCATTGCATTAGGGTTTAGGTAAATTCTTGATAACACATCATTTAACTACTCCTCAGGAAAAGAAACAGAAATTTGAGGTGAGCTAAAAACTAATGAAATACAAAGCATAATCTATTTACTCCTTTGCTGCCACATGGGAACAAGGAGGAGGAAACTGGAAGAAGCGGTAAGAGAGAATCATGATTCCATTTACAAACTGCTGCTGTTCTACTAAGCAGTCATTTCTACCAGAAAAGAATACTTTAATAGCTGTTTTACCAGATGTCTCCTGAACAACAGAATTCCGTTTCAGAGACAAAACATCTATTCTGCCAAAGAGTAAATGAACAGAGCTCCCCATGAAAGATGAAACTCAAACTGTTTTCTTTTATACTTCAGCAACAATTCCATATGATGGTAATAAAGCCAGCTAATCGACAAAGTCTATTCCAACCAGTTGAACTCTATCTTTCAAAAGAGACTCACTCCCTGTGTCCAGTGCTTACTTGATTTATGATGCCTGTGTGATAGCGCTTTCTATTATGTAGCTTTTAGGCCTTCTTCTTAGAGAGCAGACATCAGTCCTTTAGAGACTTTTTCTCCCTTCCTTAGAAACAGTTCATTTAATAAACCATTTGTTAGTAGCCCTATCATTGCCTTGTACCCCCAGTGCCTGGCACAGACTTATCTATTCGATGTAGGGAGGTTTCCTGTGGATTTTAAATGTCACTTATGAATGCCTACCGAAATGTGGCAAATGCCCGCAAAATCTAATACCATTTGAGTCAAGACTGCATTGATAGATGCAACAAGTGGGTGCCTGGCTTTATATAAAATATGACTTGGCAAGAAAAGTATTAAGACATGCAACAACATGGGTGCATGATTATTTCTACAAAACTTCCAGAAGACATAAACCGACAGAAACTCAAGAGCAGGGTAGCATGTGCCTAGAGTTGGGGTTGGGCAGGGAAGGGAACCGAGATGATGGTCGAGAGTACGGTGTTGCCTTCTGGGATAATGACAATGTTCTGAAATTGCTATCATGGAGGCATGTTTATGTGTAGAGACTAAAGCCAACAGCCTGTATATTTGATACCCACGAATATTATGTCCTAGGAACTTTATCTCAGTCGAGCTCTTCAGACGAAATAAAGAACTAAATTACTAAACCACCAGGCTGTCTCACCAAACTGGTTCATGGCTGGAAGTGATCATTTTCTTTCTCCTTCTAACAATCAACTGATAATGGAAATGGTTTCTTTGCATTTTTTTCTAACATATTTCTGTACCAAATGGTTCAGCAGCTCTCAGTCTGAAACCCTCAAAAATGGGAGGCACATGCCTACCTGTCTAATTCAGCATTTCCAAGAGCAGATCCTCAAGATTTGGGTATCCACTTCCTGCATCTGAGAGTTGAAGGTGGTAACCAGGACACTTGGATCGGAATAGGAAGTTGTAAACAGGTGACCAAAGCAGAAAAGTTTCTTTCTTTTATTTCCTAGCATTCTGAAAACATGCTTGCCATAAATCCCTGGAAGGAGTCTCTCATTGGAATTTTTTAACTTCATGTTAATCACGAGACACTAATTGGAAAACCTGTCAGTGGCTCTGATGGTGGTGATTCTGGTTCTCATAGAGGTGAAAGGGAAAGAAACCTGTATCAAAAGTGGAGTATGGAAGTTGCAAGTCATATGATCTACAAATTGTTCAGTGTTTTATTCCAGTCCCATTTGAGTCACAAGGTGCTAAAGTCACTTTGAAAAAAAAATCTTTTGAAAGTTACTTTCAGATGCTTAAAATGATCATAGAATTGAAACGAAGACTTGGAGAAAAGTCTTGAAAGAAGTTTCAAGGATAAGGAAACTGTTGAATTTACAAATTCACTTCTTCAAACTGACTCCACCCACTGTGACTAAGAAACTCTTTCTTGTCTCCCTACACTCCTGAAGCGTATCTATGTGGGCACATACTCAAGCCACTGAATCTTAAAGACACTGTCTTCGCAAGGGAATGAGAAAATTCTTTGCAACTTTGTGTCATGCTTTATGGTTCTATCATCACAAGGAGGGTTTTGGTTGCTAGATGAGCAGATATTTCTGCTATAGTCAGTTGTTCTATCGTAAGGAGGATCTACTCACTCAGAATCATGTCATTCAGAAGTGGTTTGGGCCATTGATTCAAGCAAATATCTTCAGATGACTAAAGAATATGTTATTTTCTGAGGTTCAGAAATATATTTACATTTGACAAGCTTCCCTTTTCCCATGAGACAACAACTTAGAATCACAACAATAAACACAGGAATCTATATAATATTAGAGAAGTGTGGGCACCAGGCCAGATGACTCATGTCCCGAATTCGGAACTCTGGTTCTCCAGCTTGACTCCTCCAAATCCTTTCATTTCAGTAAAATGAAAAGTGTTCAACCTATAAGAAGGAATCCAATAAAGTGCCATCATGACACAAGTCCTTGGATACAGAAAGCACCTTGCTAGTGTAACAGCAGAGTAATGCTTTAGAAAGAAGAACATAACCTCTGGGTATGAATCAAGGAGGCAAGAATGTGCCTTAAGATTCTTTGTGCCTCTGCCTCCACCTACCAAACATGCTTCCGGAGAGTGTTGGACTCTGGAGAGTGTTGGAGCCATCCAGTTGATTGAACTTGTACTTTGGTGAGTTTGTCTGGTCACGATTCTCTTTGGACATTGACTTGAAGTAGGCAAGGTGAGGCCCCACAGATTCGTCCTTCATAATCCTCACACCATTTTTGAACTTTACTATGTTTTCCACATTGCTGCCCACATAGTTGGTATTTGCACACTATATACTCTCTGGCTCCCCAGTTGTATCCAGCTGCCTGCTGGACAAAGTGCTGACTCACCTAATGGTCCAGTAGCTCAGACTCAAGAGTCCTACCTCATTTCTCAAGTATGTGTGTGTGGGGGGGGAGGGGGTTAAGGGGTGGCGGTGGGCAGATGATGATCAACCCTCAAATCGTGATGGTAAAAGAATTTTCCCCAAATAGTGTATGAAATGAGAATGCAAAAGAGCTTAGGTTTATCCAACTTCTCCTAGGGGCTAGAAAGAAGCTGATACTCCTGGTGTACAAGGAGGAACAGAATAGAAAAACACTCTCTGAGGTGCAAATAGGGCCCAAAGAAACAGGGAAAGCCAAAGAGTAAGCTTCTGGGTTTCTGAAACGTAAGCAGATGTGAGCATACACATATTCCATATTTAGAATCCACTTTTCTAAGTGACCAGACATTCACCAACAGGGTTTACTTTTCAGTCATGCCACATGCCAGTGTCTATTGAAATTAGGTCAGGGCTGCTAAGTGCAGCACTGATATACCAGCCCTGATGGGGCTGTTTCTGCTGCCCATTGGAAGTTTCTCGTCTAAACTTCTCCTGAATACGGAAAATGAGACCGCAACAAAATGATCCAATGATCTGAGTTATATTGCCTTCAGGCCCCTTCACTGGCCGCTGACAAAGGCAGTTTCCTCACCCCCTTTCCTGTCTCCCACACTGAGGCTGAGTCTTGAGGTAAGAAACCAAGGCTGGACATCAGCCCTATCCTAGGTAGCCTCAGGTGCCATGACCAAGCTGAGCTGTCATCCTGCAGGCTTCTAGTTTGTGTGGGACATGCAGCTCCCCTGCGATCAACTCCACTGAGACACTCAAACTAACAACCAGACAAAACTTACCCTCCACGTAATTTTTCAGGGAGTCTCAGTGTGGAGTATAATAGCAAACTAACAGAGAAAGGCTGTTAGACATTTGTTCGTCAGGGTCTAGAGGCAGGGAAATCCCAGGACAAGGTGCTGGAGGATGCAGTTCTTGGTGAGGGCTCTTCTTGGTTCCCAGGAAGGTGTCATCCTGGGTACCTTCAAGAGCTGACAGAGTGCGAAGCCAGCCTTTTGCTGAAACATCAATACCATCACAAGAATGCCACTGTCACATCTCATCTCACTAAAATCTCTCCCCAAACCATTCCATCTGCAAATACCACTACAATGGGAATCAGAGCTTCACTCTACAACCAGGTTTATGCCAAATGTTCTCCTCAGAGAACTATGCACAGTAAGAAAATGTGCACTCAAGTCACTGCATACTCATCAAGTGTATGTACACAGAAGTGTGTATATAGGTATAACATATGGAATGCATTGTTTTAGACAAATACATACATATATGTCTACAGACTTAAACACATGTCTGTCTATATATATATGGATATGCGGATATGACACACATAAAAGTGTATATATAAAAAGATATGTAATTATATTTTACAGATGATAGATATTTTATAACAAATAAATTATACACATAGAATTTATTATGTTTTATTATGAAATGTAATATTTGCATATATATAATATATAGACACATAATGTACACATTTCTATTATTTATTTATATATTAATTATATATAAACATACATATTTTATATATATTTAAATGACATATTCTAAATGTTCATATTTACTTATACATTGAACTATAAATAATATATTATATTTTACATAAGAATATTTATACCATATAATAATTACATATTCTATATTTCAAATAAATCTATAAATACACACTTATTTGTGTATATGTAAACATATATGACATTTCTGTTTCTTTTTCTGACAGTAGTCTATTAAAGTTTAAGAGGCAGTAAGGTGAAACTGAGAGTTTTCAATTGCTGATACTTTCTAGGAAGATAAAGTTTTTATCTTCTGTATTTTGTTAAGTTGCAGCTGGGTCTGTGTGGCACAGGATGTCTGAACTTGGGAAAGAGCAACCACCACATCCTGAATGACAGCTAGAAAGGAAATGACTCAAGTGGAAGGTTTTCTTTCCTGCAAGTATCCCCTTCTGTGCCTTCTCCTGAATCTCACCTTTGGTCTTGCAGACTTTTCTTCAAGTCACAACACAGGAGACACAGCAGATGTTAATCAGTGATAAAACTGTATCTCAGCAGGCTTCACTTCAGAACCAAAAGCACAACTGTGCTATACAGGTAGCTGTGACTTGAGTCTTTACAATCTGAGACATATAATTGTCCCCCCCCCGCAACCCACAAAAACTCGGAGAAAGGAAGTTTCTAAATTGGCATTTCTAAAAGACAACTGTGCTGAATATGAATGAGAGCCATCACATTTAATCAAAAAATTATTGTTCTTATATGAATTTTAGAGCCACCAACTGATAGTTCAATTGCTATGTTTCTTTTATTTATTTATTTATTTTGCTTTTTGGGTCACACCCGGTGATACTCAGGAATTACTCCTGGCTCATGAACTCAGAAATTACTCCTGGCAGTGTTCAGGGGACTATATGGGATGCTGGGAATCGAACCCGTGTCGGCCATGTTGGCTGCGTGTAGGGCAAACATCCTGCCTGCTGTGCTATCGCTCCAGCCCCCCTCAATTGCTATGTTTCAATGAAATGTTGCGTTCACATTTTAAGTAAAAAAATAACTATGAAACGTTAATTTCCCCCTTACACTGAAGTCATGTAATCAAATGTTGACTGAATTGAGAGTGTTTCCAGTGGGTTCCACTGAGTTTCAGAGGATGGTTTTCTATGAGGAACTCACCTGTGGTGTAGGACCACCCACACAGAATTTGGGAAACTAGTCCTATGAGTCTGGAAACTAGCGCAAGCCTTCCAGCAACAAGCACTGCATTAAGCATAAGAAAGCAGGTCTGACTGAAAACGTCCTCAAATGCATGTGCCTTAGAAAAAATGTTGAAACTGACTGATACCCAGGGATAGGTTGGAAGGCCATGGAACAATGATTGTGTTTGCCCACAGGCTTCATGGTTCTTAGGCCTGAGCAACTTTAACCGAATTACACCTCTCCCTCAGCAGAGGTGAGATCTTGGCATTCCTATGGGTCTGGTTTGTGGGAGAATCCAGATAGGCACTGTTTACCGAATAAACATCAATTCAGTGTGGCATGCGGGGGATCAAGTCTCTGCATCCAAGGAAGGAAACTAGCTCTCTGGAGTCAAACCTCTCCAATGTGCTTTTCTCAGATGGTTACATCCAAAATTCAGAATCGTCTCTCTTGATATCTTATGTTTCGTAGCAAAATCAGCTCTAGTTAGGTTAGGAAAAGAAATGAAGTTGAGAAATCTGGGTTCAGACTCGGGCTCTGCTGTTCACCCCACACTGGCTCATTTCCTTCTGGTGTAAGAGCACGTTCTTGCCTATACCACATGGAACAGGTTTGTATTGTCCACATTCACTTCAAGAACTTTTCGGATTTCCTTTACCAAGATCATGGTGAATAAACTCATCTTTATTTGACCCATTTTGTAACCTTGTAACATTTGGTATTTCTTAAGAATGACTGCTTTAATTAGTAGTCTTATGGACTGATGTTCATAGGCTGGATATTCATAGTCTTATGGACTGATGTTCATAGTCTTATGGACTGATGTTCATGGGCTGGAGCGATAGCACAGCGGTAGGGCGTTTGCCTTGCACGCAGCCAACATGGCCGACCCGAGTTTGATTCCTCCGCCCCTCTCGGAGAGCCCGGCAAGCTCCCCAGAGTATCTTGTTTGTACGGCAGAGCCTGGCAAGCTCCTCATGACGTATTCGATATGTCAGACACAGTAACAACAAAGTCTCCAATGGAGACGTTACTGGGCCCGCTCGAGCAAATCGATGATCAACGGGAGGGCCTTTTTACCTTGACTTACTGATGTTCAGAATACCTCAAATTCACATGCTTTCATTTCATGCTCACAGAGCTTTCATTTCCCATTGGATGGCAGTATGAAGATATGGACCCTTTGAGAAAGCGTTAGCATTAGCTTGGCATAAGGCACTCTGAAGAGTTGGATCCTCTGAGGAGACCAGTGGCCTCATCAAAAGAGCCCAATGATATCTCTCTTACCACCACCTCCATCTTCCTCTCCACTCTGCTTTCACCCATACTCTCTTCTATGGAAGAGAACAGCAAGAGGATGGCTCGAACTAGAAATTAGCTGGAATTCCAACCATACTTTTTCACCATCACTAGAACTAAGAGAAAAAATTGTTGCTAAAGTCACTCAACTTTTGGTGTTTTCGTCATGGTAAGGGAAGCTAAATTAAACAGTATTCAACGGATAATCAGGTAAATGTTCTTATACTCAAATGGAAATTCCTTTGTACTGTTTTATATCTACTTACACTTAGCAAGATCTACTTTGAGTTTCTAGGAATGTGAACTACATTGGAGGCATGGGCAATGCCACTGGACAAGTAGACAGGATGGTTTTCATACAATTAGTGTTTGACTGAATGATTCTTGAAGTTCTATAGAATTACCTTGTCATAGAAGAAAAGATGTGATTGTGGTCAATGTAGCTTTTCAGTGCACTTTGTTCTGCACTGTATTTTAGTTTAGTATTTGACAACAGAAGACACTGTGACCAAAGGTTCTTTTCAGGATTACAGAGTAACAGAGCTAACATTGAAATCCAAATAAACTAATCGATTAGAGTGGTCTGGCCAGTACACCTCTGGTGGAAATCATTCATTAAGAAATACATTTTGGGGGCTAGAGAGGTTAGGTACTTGCCTCACATGTGGCCCTCTTCGATCCCTGGCACCACAGAGGGTGCCCAGAACACTGCCAGGAGTTATCCCTGAGCACAGAGTCCGGAGTATGCCCTGGGAGCTACAAGGTGTGGCCCCCAAAGACATCATACATCATTTCCCAAAATACTTGTAGATATATGAAACCCAAAGAAGTTATAAAACACAATTTACCCTTACTAATG
Source organism: Sorex fumeus (assembly GCF_029834395.1). NCBI lineage: Eukaryota > Metazoa > Chordata > Mammalia > Eulipotyphla > Soricidae > Sorex > Sorex fumeus. Next base: position 12,377,092 of record NW_026606098.1, read on the forward strand.
GACTAATAGTTTATTTGGCTGCAACTGGCAATGTAAACAATGATGACACAAGGCTTAGTGCTGAGTAATTACCATTCTAACTCTTGTAGAGTTTTTTCCAAGTATATGTCATGACTCAATACAACCCCATACCAAAAAGTAAAGCTCTTACAGGAAAGCTGGCTCCAAGGCCTATTCTTCATGCTTTGCATGCTGGGGACCTGAGTAGGTATTGACACCACATGAGTCCCAGAGTGCCACCACCCCCAATACTCCCTTCTCACTCCCTCTCTACGCGTACCAAACAGGAAGTAGTCACTGAGTATCTCTAGATGGGACCCAAAATAAAATTAAAAAACGTATGACGAAACATTAAAGGAGACCAAGTCTGTTGAGTATTTGGGATACAGGGAGATTGTGAACCATAGTCATGTGATTTGTTTGGAAATAATCCCACAGCTAGACATGGGACTATGGGGGGTGTGTGATTCAACAGGTATGCCCATTCATACTAAAAACCAAGATACCTTCGTTGGAAAAACATTGTGAAAAGCAAAAGTTCTAGAACCTCACTCTCATAAACCCCAAGTGGGTAATAAAGTGTAGGAAGACCAGTTCACAGAACCTACTTCCTCTTTTCAAAAGGAAAAGACTGAAATGGTCAAGTGAAAATCCATTAGGGTGATGGGTAGGGCAAAGGGTGGAATCTCAGGACAATGGTTGTGATGACTACAAAGAATCTGGGGGGAGGGCAAAGAGTAACCCTTGATTTACTGTTTAAGTACCAATTGAGAAATGATCAAGCTCTTAGATGCTTTTCCTTTTGCTAGAATGCTGAATTACCCAGTGAAACAAGGAGACACATCTTGGATTCAAATTCTCTCTCTCTCTCTCTCTCTCTCTCTCTCTCTCTCTCTCTCTCTCTCTCTCTCTCTTTTTCTCTTAGTGATCTCCCTCTACCCCATCTCCCTCTCCCTCCCTTTCTCCCTGACAAGTGACCAGGAAGGACCCTAGGTGCTTTCAATATATACTGGAGTCCATTCCTCACCCACTTCACCTATGCTCACAGTGGGCTCTGGGGCAAGGTCGAGGTCCAAGGTCAGGAGTCAGTGAACACCTTCCCACTCGCCTCCACTCGCACTCCCCTACAACTGACCTCTCACCCTTGCACACTCCCGGTGGCAACCTGGTACAGACTTACAGAAAGAGGCAGTGGGGGTCACTCCTTAGGGCTGGGGCGCTAAGGTCCCACGGGAAGAAACAGACCCCCTCCTCCCCCTGTTCCACACTGATTTCAATTTGTTTCTGCAGAAACCAGGAGGGCATTGGCAGGACACACAAATCAAAAGGCTTTTTAATTAAAAAAAAATAGAATAAAAGAAAAGGGCGGGGAGCAACTGTGACTACATCTTGGGGGTGAGGAGGGGCAGAGCAGAGAGAGCCACATCCCCTGGGCCCGCCCACAACCCCGAGCACTTGTTCGGGCAACAGGATCTGCTGGTGGGCAGCGGCGCTGCGAAGTGGCCCAGCCACAAGCTGCTGGCCGCCTGCTGTGACAGGCCACCCATGCCCACCTCGACAGCCCCGCCCGGGCCCCAACTGGACCTGCCCGCAGCCCCCATACTCCCGGACCTTCGACCCCCACCGCCTCCCCCAGGATTCTGCAATAGGCGAGGGGACCCGGTGGTCTCCTACCGTCCTCTGCGGCCCCTGTCGCTGGCCAATGGCCTGGGCCACCACCACGGGGACCCGCGCCCAAGGGCGCCGAGCGCCGGGGGGTCCCCAATGGGGGGCCCCCCGGCCGAGCACGGGTGCCCGGGCGGACGGAGGGAGGAGCCGAGCGGGCTGGGCGGAAGATCAGAAAAGACCCGGTCACAGTCGGTAGCAGCAGCTGCGTCGAGCGGCGGCGAGGACAACGGGGACCGAGCGACCCGGAGAGGGCGGCGCGGCGGGGCGTGAGGGTGGGAAATGAGGGAACGTTCGGGGCTCGCGCCGCGGCCGGCCGAACTCCGGGGATTTAAACCCCGCAGCCGCAGGCGCGCGCAGGGCACGAGCCGCCCCCTCCCCCCGCGGCCCGTGCTCCGCGTCCTCCTGCCCTGGGGGCCTCGGGCGGGCCCAGATGCTCCCCGCGTTCCCGCCAGGCTCTCCTGCCACGGGCACAATGCGGCCAGGCTAGAGGCTCGCGACGCAGCGCGGCCTCCGAGCGGCCCAGGCGCTCTGATCCACTGGCGTCCGGGCGCAGGGGTTGGAGCAGCGGGCCCGCGGCTCGCCTCCCGTCGGGGCAATGCTCTGGCCTTTAAAGGTCAGCAGGAAGGCGGGAGGGGCAGGCCTGGCTGGGACCTTGGGCTGGTGCTCCCCACCTCCCGCATCTCGCGCTGGTGGCGCACTCGGTGTCCCGCGCGCCTGTGCGGCCTACGTCACGGGCGTTGACCGCCGACCGCTGGCGATGGCTCCTTGGAGACCGCCCGGAGCCTGAGCGCCACCTCCGAGGCCCTGGGCTGCGACCGCCATGCCAGGCTGCTGCTCCTTGGCCCGCGCGTGGGGCCCAGCTGGACGCTGAGCGTGTGTGGGGGCGCTCGGAGCAGGTGAGGGGCGGGCGTGGGGGGGTCCCTGCCAGCACGTGGGAACCAGCTGGACGCTGAGCGTGTGGGCGGGCGCCCGGAGCAGGTAAGGCGCGGAAGAAAGAAAAAAGAACGAAAGAAAGAAAAAAGGGAATGAGGGAAGGATGGAGGGAGGGAGGTAAGGAAGGAAGAAAAAAGGATGAAGGAAGGAAGGAAGGACCTAACACTCAGACCCTCCTATGAAATGCGCGCCCTGAAAGGGCAGAATGCAGATTCCATAGCATGCTGTTGCTGCCACCTACAGGCCATATGTAAAAGGTCAGAATGCTGCTTGAGAGGATAGTGTTAAGGTGAGCTATTTAAGAGACCATTTCTTTTCTCGTTCCTTATGCTAAGTGATATAAGCCGGAGAGAAAAGGATAAACATCATATGACTCTTAAGTGTGTAAGATATTGCAAGTAAACACAGATGAACTAATGAAACAAAATCAGCTTTAGGACTCTGAGTAAAGTAGAGGCCCTCCCGTTGATCATCGATTTGCTCGAGTGGGCCCAGTAACGTCTCCATTGGAGACTTTGCTGTTACTGTGTCTGGCATATCGAATACTCTCGGTAGCTTGCCTGGCTCTCCGAGAGGGGCGGAGGAATCGAACTCGGGTCGGCCATGTTGGCTGCGTGCAAGGCACGCCCTACCCGCTGTGCTACCGCTCCAGCCCTAAAAAAAGGCTTTTTAATAAAAGGTTTTTGAAAAAAGAAAGAAAATGAAAGAAAAGGGCAGGAAGCAACTGTGACTACGTCTTGTGGGTGTGGACTGGGCAGGGCAGAGATAGCAACATCCCCCCGCCCACAACCACAAGCACTTGCTAGCGCCACTGGAGCCGCTGGTCGATGGCGCCATCACATGGCCAGCCCACAAGCTGCTGGCGGGCTGCTGTGACAGGCCACACACGCCCACCTCGACAGCCCTGCCCCGCCCCGCCCCCAAGGGTCCTTGCCTGCAGCCTCCCGCATCCCCAGACCTAGACCCTGGCTGCCTCCCCCAGGATTCTGCAGCATAGGCGGGGGGATCCGGTGGTCGCCTCCCGTCCTCTGTGGGCCCTGTCGCTGGCCTGGGCCACCACCGCGGGGACCCGCGCCCAGGGGCGCCGGGGGGGGGGTCCCGAAGTCCCCCCCCGCTCCCCCCCCCACACCCCCGGTCGAACTCCCGGCGCCCGGGCGGACTAATGGAGGAGCCGAGCGGGCTGGGAGAAAGAGCAGAGAAGACGCGGTCGGCAGCAGCTGCGTCAGGCAGCAGCGAGGACAGCGGGGACCGAGCGACCCGGAGAGGGCGGTGCGGCGGGGCGTGAGGGTGGGGAAGGAGGGAACGTTCGGGAATGTTCGGGGGTCACGGAGAGGCAGAACTCCGCGGATTTAAAGCTCTCAGGGGCTGGTTAGCAAGAGCTCAAGCCCCTCCTCACTCCCTCCCCCCCAGGGGGCCTCGGGCAGCCCCGCCAGGGTCTCCTGCTGCAGGCACATCTCGGCCAGGCCAGAGGCTCGTCGCCCCTAGCAGTCAGGCGTAGGGGTCGAAGCAGCAGGCCAGGCTCGCCTCCCCTCGGGGCAACAGACACACACCACACACAAAGGGAGCTCTTGGGGATGTATTCTACCTTGGGCTGCTGTAGACACAGAGACAGAAGAAAGCATATACAAAGGCAGTTGCTACCTTGGAAAAGGGGTGGCACTATGTTTACAATCCTTCGCCCTGACTTTCTGTGGCTATAAAGCTTTCCTCTATCCCAACCCCCATTCTTTTGGTTGGTTTTCAGTGTTCAGGGGTCACTCCTCGTGATCCTCAGAGGACCAAATACAGGTGCTGGGGGTCCAAGTACGAACCCTCCACGTGCAAGGAAAGCATCTTGCCCTGTACTAGCTCTTGGGCCCACATCCATCTTAAAGAGTTTCCAACTTATACTTCAGAGCAAAGCGTCAGATTGCTTCAGCCTGAGCCTAGCTGCCCTAAGTGAGTAGCTCTCAGATACTTTTCACTTCTCTGAAGCTGATCTATCCAAATATGGGCAACCTAAAGGAGGCAACATCTCTAATAGCACGGGAACACAGAGCCTTGAAGCATCCTCTTCAGCCTGCTACTTAGAACTGAACTGGCAAAAACCACTGTCCAGATTGGTTGTGTATTTGAGGAGCTTTAGTGATGGGAAATCTTTGCTTTTTGGTTCTCTGGGCGGAGCAGGCTGGCACTTCAGCTGAGCCCAAGTCCCTTTCTCTCTGGCTTCCTTCTTTTTGGGACAATTTTCCTTCCCATTAGAGACAGTTGGCTAGTCTCTTCGAGTGCTCAATATGCTCACGAGGAACAGTCATTCTCTTGGCAAGAATCTTGTGCCTGACTTGTTGGTTTATGACAATCTTAGCACAAAATATACTTAGCAGAAAATATAAAATATCCAAAAGGTTAGAGAGCCAGAGAGGGCGAGAGAGAGAGAGAGAGAGAGAGAGAGAGAGAGAGAGAGAGAGAGAGAGAGAGAGAGAGAGTGTTCAGAAAAGCACCTACCAAAGAGGCAGCAAGGGGAGGGGGTAAGGGGTGTTGGGCAGGAACCTGGGGACTCTGGTGCTGGAAATGTACACTGCTGGAGGGATGGGTGCTAGAATATTGTATGACTGGAATTCAATTATGAACGGCTCTGTAATGCTCCAAAAATGAAAAAACTTAAAAATTTTAAAAAATAAACTGGAAGCTAGAATGTTTTTATGACTGTTACAAAAACCCCTTGATGTCATGTTACCTATTAATAAATTGATTTCACATGTAGGAACATGACTGACTCGGTCCTTTTTCTGATCGATTCTAACTTCTGGTTAGAATCAAGTTAGAATCTGGTTAGAAACCAAGATGTTTCTGGTAACTGCATGCAAACAGATAGCTGGGACTCACTTGAACAGACTTTGCACTATACTGATAGTTTTTTATTTTATTTTTGCACAAATCACTTGCAGTTAAACTCTTCTTAAGTTTTGTTGTGTATAACCTTAGGATTTTGTACAAAATTTAAGAATTCACATTCTAAACCTGGTGAAGAACAGTAAAATTAATTTTCAAGACATGTGGTTTAAATTCCTTAAAGATGAGAGAAAATCTGACATCTCAAAACAGAAAAAAAACCTTACAGTATCACAGCTGGGTAAGCACAGCATGTATACCTTGGATTATATTTAGGATTGACAAGTCATCATATACTCTGGCCAAACCAGATGAGAAAACCTAATACCAATCTTCAGTTCTTTTGAGAGGTGCTTCATTGCAAACCTCTACTTCAGAGTTGTCAAGGAGCAGAGCCGGCTCACTTCCTATTCCTAAATTGCACTCACTAGGGATGGGCAGAGTGTGCCATTTCACCATACTTCCTGAGTTGGATATGTTTATTCCAGGACCTTTCTCTCTCCTGGCTCTGGTGCATTCCAACCCTGCTGGGAGGTGGGAACGTAAAGCAGGTCTACAGAAGCTCCTGCTGAGTTCAAATCTAAAAGTTCAAAACTGCTAAAAGATGCCTCTGATTCTGCATTTTTCATCTCTAGCTCAACTGTGGATCAAACTCTGGTACCCTAAGTCTAAGTGCGAGGAACGCCAACAAGGCCGACGTTGGGAGTTCTTTGAGAAAGGCAGTCCAGATTCTGTGGTTCTTCCTTCCCAACCTTTGCCTCTATTAGAAGGGATGTTAGCAGGCTAGAGAGGATGCTGTGTACGCAGGAGCCTCAGTTTCAATCACTGGCACCACAGGATTGTCCTGCATGGGATGGCATTAATGGGGCGCAGCAAGAATCGTAAAGGTTCAAAAGAGTGGAGTTTTCAGTGGCTCCCCAACCCCAGCCCACCCCACTCACCCAAGCAATATCTCTTCCTTAGGCAAATGCTTCTTGTGGCAAACTTTAGTTTTCAAGTTTAATGAGCTTCCTTTAGAAAATCTTGCCAGCGTTAAGAAGGTAGGTAGACTGCGTGAAAGTTTTTGTATCAGGATGTTTGCTTTGAGAATCATGCTATGCATACTTCTGTTATAGGCTTTTGGGCTGTGTGCAAGGCAAATGCTTTCCCTGCTGTGTTCTCTCTTAGACTTCCTGGTGGCTTTAAAAAAACTCAATGCTGACCTGATAAAGTGTGATTTCTTTCTTTTTTTCTTTTTTCTTTTTGGTTTTGGGCCACATGCAGCCTTGCCCAGGGCTTACACTTGACAGGACGTGGGAGACCATCTAAATGTGATTGGGATTGAATCCTCCTAGGCTGAGTGTAAGGCAAGTGCCCTAATAGTTGTATTATCTCTCTAGCTCCTGATGTTTTTCTAGAACCCTTCAGGCTTACAGTTTATTCTGACATTGTTACGCGAGGGAATCCCATTGTATTTCTCCTGAGCAACACAGAACATAGTGAATTAAGGGAGAACCTTTCGTACCTGGAAAACGGAGGCCACCACAAAAAGTGGCTCGCCATAAATCTGTACATCAGTGCCGGCATTTAATTTTTCTTTTAATTCCCTGTACGCCTTCACACTTGCGGATTGATGAAATATGCCTTCTGTCAAGGGCCCCCTCTCATAAAGGAGCCGTAGTATGTTCTGTAGGGAGGAAAAGCAGAATGGTGCTTCATATCGGGGCATCACTAGGGAACTGCCAGGTGGACGAAAGCCCATGTGTTTTCTGGTAGTTCATCATTCTATATATTCATGCTATTATAGTCAACATCCCACCAAGACATTTTACTACAGACGCTTGTTTTAAGTGTCATCTGTTTGTTCGGCGAACCAATAGTCACTTAAAAGCCAAATTTCTCTGCTAACTTTTCTCCTCCTCAGTATTTTCCTGTTCCTTTCTAACACAGACTTCCCCATTCTCCTCCCTGATTCCAAATATAAAAATATTTCTGCCAAATTTCTCCACTTGCTTTTCTTTTTTCTGTTTCATATTTCATTCCACTTGTGCCGTGCCTGCTCGAGCAAATCGATGAACAATGGGAGGACAGTGCCACAGTGCCACAGACAGTGTGTGTTTACTTCCTGCTGCAAAAAGCTCAACACTCTCCTCTGGTGGAAGCTTTCTCTACTTCATTCCCTCGGAATACCGTTTGTATTTCTCTTTCCTGCTCTGTCCTCTGCTTGAAGGAAGAGACAAGCACCCATGGGACTCTGGAACCTAGTTATGGCAATACCTGATACTGGAACCCCAGCATTGTAATCTAAAGTAGGACGAGAACTACTCCCTAAATCTGTGCTAAAAAGTGGCTCGACTAGTGTTTCATACATTGCAATGGCACATACCATATTCATCTAAGGAGGAAACTCAAGTACTGGAGCCTATCTTCTGAGCTACTCTATTGATGAATGGTAACCAATTGTGCCAAGAATCAAAATACTTATAAAGCCCATGAAAGAGTCTTCTCCAAACTAGTCTCTGCTTCTAACGTGAAACTGACTTTCAGAATACTTTTTGAGTTCAAGGAACAGGGTGTGGAGAAGTTGTGGACTCTCTATTTAAAAGCAAATTCTAATTGATCTGAGCAGGCTTATGTGATGTTTCCTAACACTAGTAGACTAGATGACCAAAACCTTTCTAGAATTCTGCTAGAGGTCAATTGAGTTTTGTATCCTTTAAGTTACTGATGATGATATTGGCAGGCATGTGGTTATCTATTGTCCTTCTATTTGGGAAGAGTCTTCCATCAAAGCTACGTTAGATCATTCCAGGTAGCTCTCAGCTCAATTCCAGATTTGTTTGAAGAAAAAAAAAAAAAACTCAGGGTTCTGATCCAAAAAGAGTCACTTTAAAATAAAAGTGATTTCAGTCCAATTAGAATATGTTCTGGTGGATCAGCCCATTCAAAATTTTAGAATTCTTAGAGCAACCTCTCAAACTCACATCACTGATAAATAAGGAGGAGCACACCACATTGGATGGGATGGAAAGTACAAGGCAACCAATCTTTATGAACAAGATATCATGACTTAAGACTTAACCTGTAACAGCATGTTAATAATCTCTTCTACAAGGGCCTAAGGGCTCCATGATGAGCTATGATAATCTTCACACACTTTCTTCTACAGGAACATCTTTTGACTGTTTGTAGCAAATTATTGATAACAAGCCATAGAAAATCAATAACTCAGGCTCTGATCTAGGGGCAGGCTTCAGGGGTGGTTGGAAGAATTGGAAAGAATGGTGGTGGGAAGGTACAATAGCAGTGGGATCGTTGTTAGAATATGTAATGTAACAAATTATCCCAAACAACTTTATTGAAAAGTAAATTGAAAACATAAAAAAGTCCACTACAACTCTCCCTTCTTAAGTCACAGAAAAAAATGTTGAGTAATCAGCCTTTTGTTTTTGCCAATTCAACTGTTGGTCAGTCTGTCTAGTTCATTTTATATATTCAAATAACATCTGTCTTGCTGCTAGATACTAAATAAAGCTGTCTTGCTTTTAAAACTGTGACTGACGTGACTGAAAGTTTTCACAAAGTCTTGACTACTTCCTTGAAGTGGGGAAAAGAGTATTGTTTGTGGTAATTTATGTATTGAACCACCTGTGAGACAAGATTTCTCAGAATAAATCTCAGTTGGAAAAAAAGCAAATGAAATATGGATGGTCTCAGCAGAGTTCCTGAGACATTTCCTAATATGCATATCTGTCTATTTGTATGTATCATTTGGCATGTGATGTTCAAGTTTCCTGAAAAGCACTGTTACCTCAAATTTTTTAGAGGCTGGAGAGATCGTACAGCAGGTAGGGCTTTTGTCTTGCACACACATGGCCAACCCACATTCAGTACCTGAGGGCAGAGTCAGGAGTGGCCAAAAGAAATCAGGAAAATAGGGTGAGGGTGTGTGCAGTAGATATATAAGAGAGTTACTTCTGGGTCCCTCAGTCGGTTCACATTGACAAAAGACAACCATGGAAATTCAGCATGGACTTTTCACTATCCCAATGATTCTTTTGTTTTTATTGCAAATACAGACACCTGGTTTGTATTCATAACAGGAAAGTTAAACCAGATCAATCTCCTTTTCAGACTAAAGACTTCAAAGCTCACACTTGGGACCCCCTCCATTTAATGTCACTTTATCATCTAGAGTTCTTTTTCTTGATGGCATAGGTAGGAGATGGCTATGTTTCTAGGGAATGCATGTTAGATGAATGGACCCAAAAGAGAGTTCTATGGAAATCATCTGACCCAGGATGCAGGTAGGGGATGACCCTTCCAAACTACCTCTTTTGAATATGGGACTATTTTGAGAAACACACAGTACAATGTCCCATGGTAGAAAGGCATTGCACACCTGCATCGCTCAATGGAGCCTCCAACGCCGTAATGTGCCTACAGTTTAAGAGCAATGAATAATGTAGAAAGACAAGAATTTCCGTAATGACCACCTCCTAAAATGGTCTTTGCTTTAGGATAATTCAAAAACCACCTCATCCGACTGCAAGTGTGGATCTCGGTACTGTTTTCAGGAACGAAACCTTTGGCATCAAAACGCAGCAGGACTGTGCAGAGGAGCAGCTACTCACCATTTTTGGTCAATGCAGGAGTCCTGGGGGTGGGTTTCAGAATAAACTGGCATCTTGACCTTGGATGAAGGTGTGCTCTTGTTAAGAGTGGTGGCTGGATGAAAGCTATGTCCTCAGTCGTCGGTACCACGATGCCAAGGTTGCTTCTGACATGGCTCATTTGGATATTGTATGGTATCTCGTGACCTACACAGAGAAAAACCACAATGGAGACTTAAGGCTGAGTGGTCCTGGCGCTGGTGCTGCACACTGCAACGGGATAGGATCTATTCCTAGCCCTCTGTTTACCCATCCCTAGGTCTACTCACAGAGGGACTCCGCCAAAGCCATTTTAAGTGGGCAAGGGAAAGAAGGGCAAAGAGAAAGACAATGTTGCTTGGAATGCACGTTTCCTGTGTTGGCATAGAAATACAGTATTTCCAGGCAGTCCTGTTTCTCCTTTGATGTTAAGCTATATCAACTCTTCAGAAAATTCTTGGGATCTCTCGATCTCCAATCTATGATTTAGTAGACCTTACCTACTTACAATGTGGGGGTCAAACTAGCAAACCTTAATGGGTAGCCTAATCTTATAAGGAAAAAGAATTCAAGATCTGTATAGGAAAGACAAATGTGTAGGCGAAAGTAAATAATACATACTGCTGACAGATTTTTTTTTAAAAGTTTGGTAAACTAGTTCTGCTTTTGGGAATTGAAGAGAAAAATCCACACTATTCTTCCCAACTCTACTATTAGGTACTTGAGACTGCCACTCTGGAAATGCTTAATATTTAGTATTTATGCTTCATATTTAGTAGTTAAACTTTCTGGCCAATTCTGGCTCTCAGGAGTTAGGAAAACATATCCATCTTATCAAATTTTCAGAAACTTACCTACTAGAAGATATGGTGCTGCCAGTTTTCCAGTATGAATCCACAATTGATAATCCCTTTCAGTGCCCTTGGAGACAAAATAGAAATCCCTCCTATTGCTAAATGAATAAAGCTATTTCTATGCTTCCTACACACACACAAACACACACACACACAGAGGACAGGGTATTAATGCCAATCAGGTTCCTGAGGGGGATTGTAGGGGGTTAAATTTTTTGCCTTTGTAAAGCCAACAGCACTGATTTCTACAACCTTTCTGCAGTCCTTTTGATAGGACCCAGGGTCTATTTTCATTTTCCCCTTAGTGATGACTAGGGGTGCAAGACCTGCAATATCATCAGGACCTCTCTACTCCCAGTAGCAGACGAAAAAACCCACGACATCACATACAGTTTTCAATAAAGAAATGCCTTGGTTTTCTAAAGAGCTCATTTGAAGTGCCCTCACTCATCTCTCCCTGTCTAGTTGTGTCTGAGAATATTGGATTTCATCTCCAACAAGCCCCTGCAAACACAAGCTGTTATCCAGGGAGCCTCAGACATGCTATGTTTGTGTAGAGACCTGAATATGTTAGATGCTGCTGAGTAGCCTCAGCTGCTTCTTAGCAGATGGAGAATGACCATGAAGCTCTGAGAAAAAAGATATCTGGCACAACGTCTACACTCGTTTCATTTGGGACAAATCCCCTCTTGAGGCCAGAAAGGGCAAACGTTCTATCTAGAGAAAAGGCTCAGTCCTGATAAAAACTGAAACTGTTCACCAACAGAATTATAATACAACAACATTCAAACTCAGAAATGAAAGGTATAAATTTAAGCCAACTTGGCTGTATCCTCTGATAGGATCAAGCAAACAATATCTTCAGTGACATTTGAACAGACAGGTAGTACTGAATATCCTTACTTTTCCCTTTGATGAAAAGATAGATAGTCCTTTGATGAAAAGATAGTCCTTTTGATGAAAAGATAGTCCTTTTCTTTTATTCATTTTTTAAAAAAATTTTTATTAAAAACCCTTTTGAGCTGTGTGTTGTAGCAATGCCCTCCTGGCTTCTGCGGAAAAAAATTGAAATCAGTGGGGAGTTGGGGGGCGGGGGGAGGGGGATTGTTTCTTCCCGCGGAACCTTAGCGCTCCCGCCCTAAGGAGTGACCCCGACTGCCTTTTTCTTTAAGTCTGTCCCTGAGTTGCCACCTGGACCTTGCAATGGTGAGAGGTCAGTAGCAGGGGGGTGCGAGTGGAGGCGAGCGCGAGTACGTGCTTGTCACTGTGTCATGTCACCATATCACTCTGCTCCCACCTGGGGACAGTGCGACACATGATACATCACCATTGTTTGCAGCTTCTGTAGTGCCCAAGGATCAGCAGGAGGCTCCGTAGAAACCCCTGGAAAAGAAGTCATAGCCGTGAACACCAGAGAGGAGCACAACCCAAAGCCGTCACCGGAAGTCCCCGCACTGAAGCTGGAAAGGCCCTGACCACCCCGAGGTACGTCTCAGAGTTGCCAGATGCTCCTTCCTCTCCAGGGGACATAAAAGTGGGTTGTGATCTAAGCTGCCCATCACTTTCAGGGAAGGAAAAGCAAGCAGCTGACCTGCTGTCCTTTTTCTTTAACTGAAAATTTTATACTATTTGAACAGACATATCTAGCCGAATTGATGAAAACTAAGTGTGGGAGCCGGAAAACAGAACACAGGGAAAGAGGGAAAGAGGGCACTGGCCTTGCGCACAGCTATCCTGGTTTGATTTCCTGCATCCATAGGGCCCCCACAGCCCACCAAGAGATTCCCGAATGCAGACTGTGAAGGAAGCCCAGACTCTTACTACTGTTTGATGGGGTCCCAGAACAAAACAAGAACACGCTCAAGAAATGTGAGTTGGGTACTTAGTAGAAATAAGAACCTCTACCATCACAACTTTCTGGAATTTAATCAGAGTAAAAGCTTTTTTTTGATGGCAACAGAGATAGCACAGATCATTTGGTGGCTGCCTGGCACACACTTCAACCAAGTTTCAATCCCCATCAGACCAAAGGGTCCCCACATCTTCATGGGGGATCAATGAGCAGAGTCACAAGTAACCCATTAGCATTACCAGGAGTGGCCAACAACAAAAAATAAAGTAATAAATTTAGAGGCTGGAGCTAAGTCTCATAGCTAATAAGCCTCACACATGGCTGACCTGGGTCAGTCCCCAGCACCAACTGGGTATTTGAAGCAGCAACCACAGGGTATGACCCAGAAGCCAAAGGATAAAAAGAAGAACTTGTATATTAGTCAAAGCCCACCAGGCAACTTTGTCGGGTCAGGGTTTGGTTTGGGGGACAGCAGGGAAAGAACTGTTGGCAGTGCTAGGGGACTCTGCTTTCCCGGGATTGGACTGTGGCAGGCTGCTTCCAATGGCCAGGGCCTGCACTCCTGGCCTATCTCTGACCCTAGAAATTCAAATTCTAGATAAATCCTGTGTACCTTGTGATAACGACACAGACTGACTATTCGGGAGGAGGTCTTTGTCTTATCTTAGAAGGGTACCCTGGGAAGGAAGGGCTTTCCTATGTTCATTGTGCTACCTCACCTGGGTGAAGCTGCTACCAGGAATGCTTGCAGGGTGGGCAGGAGACTTAGGCTGCAAGATGGAGGGAGGAGAGACCACCATAGGGGACAGAAGAAGACAAGATTGAGGGGCAGGGTGAGATTGGAATGGGGAGTGTAGTGAGGCTGAAACAGTTGAGTGTGCAGAATGGAATAAGTGGCAAATGGTCTCCAACCAGCCTGGCAAGCCTGTTCCCTCCTTCATGCATCTACTCAACCACACTCATTTATTTTATAACATAAATAACTCACTTGCTCATACACTTCTCTTCCCTGGCCTCAGAGCTCCACCTTCCAGCCAGATCATGACCGGTTTCTCCCCCAGAAAGTCCTAAACCCCACCGACACATCTTCATGAGCCTGCATCTAGCACTCACTCCTGTTGTGCAGTAATTTATCTGAAACAGTGCAAAAAGTTTGCTGTACAGGAAAATTAACCCAATATCCAGGATGTTTACTATACACCAGAATGTGAGCTGTGTCTCAAAGTTGTAGCAGCAGGAGTGATTCTACTTTTTAAAGATGAATATGATACCTTGTGGCCAAGGTGGTGATATAGGAAAAAAGATATAGGTGATATTGCCTTGCACGTGGCTGACCCAGGTTCGATACCTGAGCACCCCAGATGGGCTCCTGACCTTGGAATAAATGATCCCTAAGCTAAGAGCCAAGAGTTAGACATAAACGCTTTAGGTTGTGGACCACAAATACTGCAACAACAAAAGGTAACTAACAAAGTAAACAAAACCAAAAATAAATTCATCTGCAAAGACAAATTCTACAGAGAAACACTTAAAGGATTGAACACTGTGTGCTAAATCACATTTTTGGACTTATCCTGAATACTTATTCTTTTTCTCTGCTCTCACATCCGGTGTGTGTCTATGTGTCTGTGTTAGTCGACGACTAACGGGAAGTTAAATGATTAAGTGATTAAGTGATCTCTCCAGTATGCATTTTCATATGCCTAGTGAAGGCTGAGGAATGAATAAGACCTTCCCACATTCACTACATATATAAGGCTTCTCTGAGTACAAAATCTCATACTAGTCTTAAGGACTAAGGGTAGAGTGAAGGCCTTCCCAAATGACAGACATTGATGAACTTTTTCTCCACTATTTAGTAAGGCCCCCAGATTAAGAGAAGACATTCCCACATTCCATACAAAAAAAAAGGGTTTCTCTGGGGCTGTAGCAATAGCAAATCAGGTAGGGTGCTTGCCTTGTATGTGGGCAACCCGGGTTCGATTCCCAGCATGTCATATGGTCACCTGAGCACTGCCAGGGATAATTCCTGAGTGCAGATCTAGGAGCAACCCCTGTGCATTGCCGGGTGTGACCCAAAACGCAAAAAAAAAAATGAGGTTTCTTTCCAGTATGTATTTTCGTATGACTACAAAGACTTGAAGAAAGAGCAAACACTTTCCCACATGCCTGACATACAAAAGATTTCTCTACAGTATGGAATATCCTATACTGGTAAAGGTTGATGGTGTGAATGAAGCCCTTCCCACACTCCTGACATATATAATGCTTCTCTCCAGAAAAATTTTTCCTGTGCACAGTAAGGCTGACAATAGAGAATTCTCACATATACAGGGCCTTTTTCCAGGAGGAATTTCCCTGTGATTCAAAAGGTTTGAGCAACTAACAAAGGCTTCATCCCAGAACGTCCTGACCCCACAGAAATGAATGCCCAGATTAGTTAGAAGGAAAGGACACAGGTCAACACCCTTGTGATCCTAATAAAAACCTCAAAAATACGGAAAAGGAATGAACAAAATATCCATTTTCCTTATATCCAGATTGGTGCCTATCCAGAGTTATAATACCAAGGTTTAAGAGACATATTGAGTCATGCTGAAGACACCCAAGGATCATTAGAAGAAAATCCACACAGTGAAATAGTGCACCGTCTGACAGGGTGAGGCCCAAAATGACGAACTTCTTGGACGCAGAGTGATAATACAGCAGGGAGGGTGTTTTCCTTGCACGTTGCTGACCCGGGTTCACTCCTAGGTATGCCATATGGTCCCCTGAGAAACACAAGACGTAATTCCTAAGGACAGAGGCAGGAACAATCAATGAGCATAGCCAGAAATAACGCAAAATACCCAAAAGGAAAAATAGAAAAGAAAATGAACCTGTGACCACTGTGACAGTACAGCATGGCAGGCACACAACACACCTGATACACAAATATGGATTACATCCCTGTATCCTATATCGTTCCGGAGCACTGTAGGGAGAAATTCCTAAATATTCACGAATGTTCTGAGTACTACCAGGTGTAGTTCCCAAATCAAATAGAAATAAAACAACGAAATAATAAATGAAGTTGAAGTGCTGGTGCAGTACTACAGTGAGAAAGGCACCAGACTCAGACAGCAACCTCATGGGCCCCTGAGCACTGGCAGGTGTGATCCTTCAGGACAGAGCCAAGAGAAATGTGGATGCAGCCCCCCAATCAAACCCAAAAATGAACACACTCCAGTGAAGGGTACCATAGTAATTTGGCAATAGAAGGAAACTGTTGAGAGGAATCTGAGCGACCATACGGGGCAGAGGACGGAGGGCGCTTGCTTTGCATGTGTCCAACTGGAGTCTATCTGCTGAATTCCATTTGGAGTCCAGAGTCCACCAAAAGTGTTCCCTGAGTACAGAGCCCGGAGTACAAGTCCTGCGTATCTCCAGGTGTGGCCCAATAACAAATAACAAAAATAGGGTAAAAATAGAGGACCAAGAGAAACAGCAGTTCCCACTGTTGTCATACATTTTGGCCAAAAGAATCCAGTCTCTTCTGAACTCGCAGGTGCCTCTCTGGATTCCTGGCAAGTTAAACCCACAGGGCCCTCAGAAACAGCCTGCAGGTGCTGGCAGGTCTCCAGCATCATGTTCCTGTAGAGCTTCCTCTGAGAGGCGGCCGTTCAGGTACGTCCACTCAGGGACAGTGAGTGGGGCAGGCGATCCCCACCATACCATCTGCTCAAACAAGCCATGCCAGGCGCAATATCGAATACAGAACCATAAGTGACCCTGGAGAATCGCTGGGTGTTCCCCTCACATCACCTCACTTCACTTCACAAAACAAACCTGAACAAATCAGACTCTTATTCTGGCACATCAAAGGGCTCCCAAGACTTGGCAGGAGGGATCCTTGAGCACTGAGCTGCGAGTACAACTTCAGCATCTTGGGGTATAGCCCCAAAACCCAAATTCAACAAAAAAACACAGGGTCAAAAATGTTGTCAAACAGCAGAGCATTGGGCACTCCAATCAGTAGTGACAACCCAGGGCTCCTTCCAGAACCAAATCAGAGATGGATGACCCTGAAGTCTGTGTCCTCCTGTCACTGATTTCTGTCATCTTGTCACTCTCCTCCTACCTGGGGATGGTCTGCCAGGTGGGTCACTGCCATTGTCCCAAGCTTCTAATTCCCTAGAATAGCAGGGAGTTATGTCCAACGACCTGGAGGACAAATCAGAGCTGTGAGCATCAGAGAAGAGAACAGCCCAGGGCCTTAACAGGCCGGAAGTCCCTGTCCTGGCGACGAAAATGTCCTCACTGGCCTCGCCGTTAGAAACATGGTCACAGACCCACACAGGGCAGACACTGTCATATGGTCCATCAACTTCAGGAGAGGGTTTGCACCCAGGGTACTCATGATGAAGATAAGGCAAGTAGGTGACTTCGGTCCATTCTCTGAAAATACTCTAATATCTAAACAGGAATCTAGTGCTACAGATGAAAATTAGGTCTGAGCAGTGACAGCACATCAGTTAGGGCATTTATTGTGCAAGTGGCTGTCTCTGCTTTGATCCCCAACATCTCATAGGTCTCCCTGAGCCCACCAGGAGTGATTCTTGAGCTCACATTCAGGACTAAGCCCATAGAACTGCTGACTGGTCCCAAAACACACAAATGTAAGAGAAAGTTGTGTTCAAATGAGAAAAAGAGACATCCAATTTCACAACTTTCTCGACTTTACCCAGAGTAAAAGCATTTTTATGATGGCCAAAAAATAGCACAGAGCACGGGGTGCTTGCCTGGCATTCAACCGACCCAGCTTCATTGCCCACAACACACAAGTTCCCAAGCCATGCACGAGGGGATCAGTGAACACAGAGTAAGGAGTAATTGCTGAGCAACGACTGACATAGCCTCCAACCCAAAATAGATGAATTTATAGACTAGAGCTACAGTCTGCTAGGGTGTTGGCCTACAGCTGACCTGGGTTCAATCCCTGGCACCCCACTGGGTGTCATACGCAAAAAATACAAAACAAAAGTGAAAAAAAATGTATTTTGTCAAAGCCCCCTCCAGCCAGTTTTGTAGGACAGATTTGGGTTTTAGGGCCACAAGTGGCAGAACTTTGGGATTATTCATGAGGGTGTTTGGGGGACCCTGCATTTTGACAGAGGTTGCCCCATGGCAGGCTGCTTACAAGGCGAGGACATGCACTCCTGGCCTACCTCTGACCCCAGCAATTCAAATTCTATATAAATCCTGTCAGCCTTGTGAAATGGACACAGATGGGCATGATGGGGGTGGGTGGGGTAGTACGCAGAGATGAGGTCCAGCCGGAAAAGGCCATGGCAGGGTGATGGTGCCTGGTGGATCCCAGTATGATGCCAGTAAGCATCACAGTCTGCAGTTCCAAAGAATTTTTAAAGGTTTGCAGGGGACAGAAAGAGAAACCAGTGGGCATGACACTTCTCATGCCTGTGGCTGACTTAACGTCACAACCTGAATTCCCAAGGTGTGATCTTGGAGTACTGCTGGGTCTGGCAGAAATCCCAAATCCCCTACCCTTCCTACACACAAATAAAAGCAAAGAGGCTGTTATGTGCCAACAGCAAAGGTTTGGAATCCAGCATTATATTCTCAAGAGTCAGTTCTTTACTTTGTCTTTGCTTGGGGGCCACACTAGGCAGGACTCAGAGCTTACAGGCAAGGCTTTAACAGACTATATGATTTTTCTCCCTTGGTATGTGATTTTGTGTAAGGAAAAGGAGAACAAATATTACACTTGGCCCAAAAGAAATCTTAATGGTGAAAAGTCTGTAATTTTTCTCAGAGCCTCCAACTACTTCCCTACAGACAGTGTTTTGCTGTGGAAGGGGAAAACTGACACCTGTTATGGTGGCAGAAATCAGCACAATCAGTGAGGCCCCAGGTTCCTGGAATTGAAACAGTCTCAGCTTCCCAGAAATGGAACAATGTGCAACTAGCCAAACTGAACCCACCTGGGAAAGTTCCTGGGCCCTGCCAGGGGGCTCAATCAATCATTATGCCCCTAGTCAAAATGTCCCAGAAATTGTCTTTTGTTAACCCTAAAAGAATGAGCTTATGTAACCGTGAATGATTATGGAAAACAAATTTTTAACTACTGCCTCACCACTGTTAGCCTAGACACTTGCCAAAACAATTTTGTTTGGTAACTAGCTAAGTTTTTTTTTCTGAAACTATACAAAATTTACTGCTTAGGTAATCAAACCCTATATAAACTACTACCTGACATCGGTGTCCCTATCAAGAGGCCACTCTGTGCGTGAGATAGTTGGCGCCAGTATACTGGATTACAACTCCTACTGCTTTCGCATTATCAAGTTAGTGTCTCTTTCTGTCTCGTTATTTGGAAACCCATAGTTTCGGGCTTAATAGTTGAAATATTCCAGAATGTTCACATCCAAGAACTTACAATGAACATATCAACTGAGGGCAGGAGACAGCACACCAGGCTGGGGTGGATGTCAGTCAGCTGAAAGCCCGGGGGGGCCTTTCCTGGTACCCACTGTCCACCAGTACTGTGAGCAGAGAACAGGCTGCAGTCCTCCAGCACTGGCAGATGTAGCCCCAAATCCCACCTCATCTGCTCCCCTCGTAGTGAGATAGACCCGGGAAAAGGAGCTCAAACGGCGGATCATGTGGTTTAAGGTGGGGTACATGGAATCTCAAGGACATCTGGACAGAGGGGCAGAGTCCCTGACCATCGTCAAGTTTGTAGCAAAAAGAAAAACAAGAAAATAGGCAAGGAGCTGGAGTGATAGCACAGCAGATGGAGTGTTTGCCTTGCACGTGGCCAACCCGGGTTCAATTCCCAGTATCCCATATGGTCATCGAGCACCAAGAGGACTAATTTGTGAGTACAGAGCCAGGAGTAACCCCTGTGCATCGCTGGGTCTAATCAAAAAAAAAAAAGCAAAAAAAAAAAAAAAACAGACAGGAAAGATATTCACAAAGCACAAAAAGATGTTCAAAGAATGCTCATTGTCATGACAAATTCTGGAGTGAGACTTTTTTCTGCGGGGGGCTTTGCGCCACACCTGGCTGTGTTCATTGGACCCTATGAAATGATGGGGATTGAAATCAGGCAAACTACATGCAAGGCAAGCGCCCTACTAGGTGTACCTGCACCTGGTCTGGGAGAGATGGTCAATGGGTAGGGCTCTGCTAAGAAACTTGGCAGATAAAAAAATATTATTTTCTGTAGAAAAATTAAATAGGGTAAGCAGAGACAGTACATAGGATGCTTTCCATTCTAGCTGCTAAATCACATTCAGTTCTCTAAAGCAGATAGGGTCCCCAAGCAGTGCCAGGAACAATGTTAAGATCAAATGCTAAACTTAGCACAGAGCACTGAGTGCTGTGAGTCAAAATTTACAATTCAAAATGACAATAATAAATCAAAATTTTTCTGTGCAAAGGGGCTGGAGACATAGTACAGCGGGAGAAGTGCTTCTCTTGAAAGCAGAAAAACCAGATTTGAATACTGGAATCCCATATTGTTCCCTGAGCACCATCAAGTGTAACCAAGTATACCAAGGTGTATACCCCACTAAAAAATAAATAAATAAATAAAACAGAATTAACTGAAATAAATTGATCAAGTCGAGGGAGCCAATGGTTCAGTCTAAGGAATGAAAGGTGGCCGGCAACAAGCTGTCCTGGACATAATCTCCAAATAATCCCCTGCCTCCACCTCCAAGCAGCCAAAATGGGAAAATCCTGCACTGTGTGCACTGTGATTGAAAACAGGGGTCCGGGGTGGGGTGGGGGGCAATCTTATACTATGTCTATAAATAGAAACCAGGTCTTTAAGAAGCTAAGTTGGAACTTTCGAGCTAAAATTTTCTTATGCCCATTGAAGTCACTGACATTAATAGCCCAGTATTTTCATCATTAAAAGAATGATTTACAGTGCGTATTCACTAATTCTCATTTAACACACGCTCAAGAATTCAAATTTGAGCCCACTATTTCCTTAATTCCTTCTAAGAAATAACAATAATTTTAAAAGAAATTACTTTCTCATTTGTTCCATTATTTTGTTTCAGAAACTTTCCCAGCACACCTTTCCTCTCCAAGCTCATTTTCTTCCCTAACTCCATGCTTTTCTGACCACTCGGAGTTTCCTTTTCAGGTTCTGGGGTGATCACATCTGGCCGTGCTCCGGTTATCATATGTGGTCATGGGGTTCGAACCCAGGTTAGCTACATGCAAGGCCACTGTCCTCCTTACACAAAAAAAAAGCTTTCTTCAGAAAAATCTCCTCTGATCAATAGCACAGCGGGTAGGACATTTGACTTGCATGCAGCCGACCCAGGTTCGATTCCTCCACCATTCTTAGAGAACCCGGTAAGCTACTAAGAGTATCTCACCTGAAAAGCAAAGCCCGGCAAGTTACCAGTGACATATTTCATATGCCAAACACAGTAACAAGTGTCACAATGGAGATGTTACTGGGCCCGCTCGAGCAAATCAATGAACAATGGGAGGACAGTGACAGTGACTGTTTCCTAAAATTCAATTAATAAGTAAGATACAGCTTTCGTCAGGAGCACTCGGTGTGTCCTGGGTGAGGGGCCACCATTCCTGTACACTATCATCGAGTGACCCCACCACTCACTATGCAGAGACCACAGCAGTTTAGGGCACTCAGAGAGACCACAGGGTGGCTGGTGAAACAAAAGGACCTTAGGGACGCTCGCAGTCTCCCTGGGCACCCCAATACCTGCTCCTTCCCCGCGCCTCATCCTCAGCAACAATGGTGGCTGATTGTAACTGTTGCCCAGAGAGTGAAGCCACCTTGGGTGGAGGGCAGGGATGGAAAGACCTGCATTCTGTGAAGCCACCTGCATTTCTGGTCCTAGCCTTAAAGAGCCAGGCTCCAAGCATTCCTGACCACATATTTTTTGGTCACAGACACTGTCCTGTTTTTCATCCATTTGCTCGAGCGGGCCCAGTAACATCTCCATTGTGAGACTTGTTGTTACTGTGTTTGGCATATTGAACACGCCGCAGGTAGCTTGCCAGTCTTTGCTGCGCGGGAGAGGTACTCTCCGTGGCTTGCTGAGCTAGGACTGTAATTTATTTTCTGTTACTTCAGTCAGGTGACCAGGACATCTGGGGTTCACCAGGCCCAGGACAAATGGAGAGCGAGGGACTGAACAGATGGCACATGCAGCACAAAGTCTTTGTTTTCATGAAAACAATAAAATTCACTCAGATTCCATGCAAACAACCTCCAGTAGCAAGCCTCAGCATGATCTTATCCTGCCTGTTATTCCCAAGGATCAGCAGTAGACTCCAAAACAAAGACCTGGGATAGTAGTCATAGCTGTGAGCAGAGAGAGGATGAACCTCTAGCCCTGACCTGGAAAGCTCCTGCCTTGGACCGGGAAATGTCCTGCTGACAGGGACTCTGGGGTACCAGGGAAAGCTGGGAGACACTGTCAGATGCTCCGTACTCTCCAGAGGATGCAGAGCAGGCTGGGATTTGGGCTGTCTGTCAGGATAGGAGTGATGGGCTCACTGTACAGGGGAGGATATTGCAGCCCTGAGATTCGGGACTCCTTCCTGGATCCCAAGGAAGGTCCTTATGGGCCCAGCCAAGGGCTGCCTCCTAGGCCAGGAACCCCTCTGATCAAGCACCCCTGCGCTTCAGGGATGCCCACAGCAGCCACGGCCCCCAAAGTGGCTCTGTCAGGGAGTAGCCACAGGGAATAAGCATGAACAAACCTTTAGCCTCTTTCTGCTCACAAAATTACGAGTGTGTATCTGTGTGTGTGCGCGCTTTGATTTTTGGGTCAAAACAGGCAGTACTCAGGGCTTATATTAACTTGGCACTCAAGGATCATGCTTGGTGTGGCTTAGGGGACCGTTGGAATTACAGAAACTGAACCTGGGTTAGTCTTGTGCATGGTAAGAGCCCCCTACCTGCTGTAGTACCACTCTGGCTCTTTCTAAATAAATTTCTTTCTAATGCAGCAGGAGTGATCCCTAAACAAATATCTCTTCCTCCTCAAAAAGCCCAATTAGCTGGGATTTGTGCTTCAATATGAAATGTAATCAAATATAGTGAACTACCTTATAAAATAGAAAAAATAGAACATAAATCCTTGTTTAAGAAAACACCTTTACACACAACATTCACTCCAACAGCCAGGGTCACATGGTCAGGGTCAGGGAGGTGATGAAGAATTGAAAGATGTTTTCCAACCTAACTTACACTGTACTCCCGTTGTTCATCAATTTGCTCGAGCAGGCACCAATAACATCTCACAACAAATTGTGAGACTTCTTGTTACTGTTTTTGGTATATCAAATACATCACAGGAAGCCTGCTAGGCTGTGCCTTGGGGGCTAGATTCTCTTGGTAGCTTGCTGGGCTCTCTGAGAGGGGTGAAGGAATCAAACTAGGATCGGATGTGTGTAAGAAAATGCCCTACCTGCTGCAGAAATTCTTTATAAAAAAAAGGCACCAAAATGCGGCTGGAGAGACACTTAAGAGAATATAGTGAATCCCTCTGTGAGACTGAACAAACCTCGGCCCCCCATATGAAACAGTGATCATTGATGGAAACAATTTCTGATGGTAGAGCATGGAATAATCTCTGGGGAACTACAAGTATGCCCACCCCACCAAAAAAAAATTAAAATAGTCAGAAAAGTGAATATTCATTTACAACTCCCAGCCACATGCTACGACCAGACCCCCAGGATTCCTTCTGAAGGTTGCCAATGAACACAATGAACTTCAACAGTGTCTCTCGCCATTGTGGGGCATGGAGCTGCCCCTGAAACTGACTGGATATGGATGGGGGAAGTGAAAAACAACCAAAATAGTGCCCCCAAAGCTGGAACAGCCCCATCAGTCACAGTACAGGAATTGGAGATGAGAGGTCCTCACATCTTGCCACTAATTGGCCTTCAGTGTCCCCCCTCCACAGTGAAGTATCTTTTTGTCTTTTAAACATGTGCCTGTAGGAGGACTGATCCACTTGACATCATGAAGAAGTAAAAGTGCACATGGAAGATTCCCTTCTGTGACATCATACATTATCAAGGAGACTTAAAGTGCCAGGTCTCAAGTGTAGACAGACCATTATGCCAGCCCAGGTGAATCGGTGCTGATGGGATGGGCTCGGATAACGGAGAGGAGAGGCGAATGCTTGAGGGGTCGAACACTGAATTCAGGGCAGAGAGTTAAGGCAGAGTCCCTTGAATACAAGGGTGGCATAAATCACATGGGGTAAGGAGCTGGTCACACACGGTAGACCTGGATTCCAACCACAATACCCCATAATGATCCTGAGTCTCCCAGGTTTGGATGCCTGAGTAGGGATCAGCTGGGTGTAGCTTTGTGGCTGTTTCTCTTTTCTAATCCCCCAAAACACAGGGCTATCCAAGCCAAGCCACAGGGGCTGGAGCGATAGTCCAAAGGGGAGGGTAATTTCCTTGCACGGCGCCGAACCCGGCTCAATCCCTGCCATCCCATATGTTCCTCAAGCACCACCAGGAGTATTTCCTTACAGTAGAAGCAGGAGTAAGCCATGAGCACTGCTGGGTGTGAAACAAAAAGAAAAAATAAGTCAGGCCAGAGTCAGAGCAAAGAATGCGACAGTGGTGAGCTGTGTGTTTTCAAAAGGCCGGCACCACTCTTACCTCTATTGCTCGATTAGGGACTGGGCCTCTTCCACCCAGATCCCCCATCTTCCAGTGGCTAGACAGTTACACCCACCAACTGCCATGTAAGCCCATCACCGGCCAAAATCCAGAGACTATAAAACTAAGCTCCCGGAAGCATGGGGCCACGCAACCTCATTGTCAAGTTCTGGCTCTCAGAGAACCCGGTGGCAGGTGATCGAGAGTATCCTGTCCACGTATATACCTGACTGGGAACAGCTATAGATGTGATCAGAGGTTTCCCCAAAAGCCTCTATCCGTCTTGGAGAGCCCGGGAAGCTACCGAGAGTATCCTGCCCTCACGGGAGAGCCTGGCAAACTACCACGTACTCAATATGCCAAAAACAGTAACAAAGACGATCGCCATTTCCCTGACCGTGAAAGATCCCCCAATATGTCACCAGCCTACACTAGCACGTGACAGGGACGAATGGAGATGTTACAGGTGTCCGCTCGAGCAAACCCATGAACAATGGAATGATAGTGATAGTGATGTACATATAAAAACCTAGAGTATATTCCAACACTAAGAATGGAGGATAATGGGCAGTAAACCTTGGAGCCTTTTTTGGTCTTTAATCAAATCCGAATCCTTTTCATCATTCTGATGACTACTACATTGATGGGATATTGCTAATTCCAAATAAATACTTTATTTTTCTGATATTATTGAACTGATAGGTGGGATCCAGGAACGTGCACAACCTTCTGAGTAATCCTAGGTAAACGGAACAGCCTGATGGGATGGGGGAACCTGGGGAGTGCTGAGATCTGGGAAGCTTTGGGAACTGACCCATATTCCCAACATTTCTTAGATATTTGATTCCAGGGGCCCCTTCCAACCTTTCAAACGTCTTTCTATGAACAGTAAAGTTCATTTAAACTATGTACAGAAGGGACGAAACAGACAGGACAGCAGGTAGGAAATTTCTCTTGCATTACCTTTAACAGGGTCCCAGAGCAACACCAGGAGTAATCGCTGAGTATTTCTGGGTGTGACCCAAAAAGACGGTGATGCCCAGAACTTCAAACAGAGCAGCAAGTGAATGTGGGACCATGTGACAGAGCAGGCAAGGCTCTCCAGAGCAGAAAGGAGAAAGTAGGGAAAACACATGTCCTGGGACCTGAGTCACTATAGCGGTCAGGGCGAAAATGGGGCCAGCGCCCTCGGGGCACCTCTGATGTGAATCAGCTGGGAATCCAGAACAAAGAGCCAAGAAGGCCTGGGCACCTCCACTGTGGTACAAAAATAAACATGAAAGAAAACAAAGCAGCAGGATGGAGTAACAGAAGATAATGGCGGGATGGTGAACCCAAACTTCCCATATGGTCCCCCAACCACTGCCAGTTTCAATGCCAGAGTGCAGGGCCAAGAGTAATCCCAAGAATCACTGGATGTAGTCCTCCAAACAAAGCAAAGTATCCAGATGCCAGCTTTGACCCCAGCACCCGATATGCTCCCTGAGATCTGTCAGGAGTGATCCTTGAGAACTAAGGTATGAGTGCTCTTTAAGCTGGGCATGGTTCAAAAAGAAACACAACAAAACTGAAACAAACATGGCATCATACAGAGTCAGGCCCTCCAACAAGGAGGCACAATGCAGGATCCTTCCTGAAACAACTCAGAGACATTTGGCACAAGAAGACTAAGCGCTCCTTGATAAGTGAGAAGGTCACTGCATCACCTTATCTGGTCACTCTTCTCCTACCTATGGATGGTGTTTCTATTCACATGTCACTATCTTCTCCTACCTGTTTTTCCTGAGGATCAGAGACCTGGAGGAGAAGTCAGAGTGGTGAGCATTGGAGAGGAGCACAATCCCCAGCTCTGAGAAGCCACAGACTTGGGCAATGGCTCACAGACCCTCCTTGGGGATTACACCAGATGCTTCTGTCTCCCCAAGAGAAGCAAAATGGGTTGATATCTGTGCTGTCTTTCATGACACAAGCTCTGGGCTTGGCTACAAGGGAGAAAATTCAGCCCTACCTTGACCTGGGGCCTCGTCCCTGCGTCCCACAGAAGGTTCTCACAGCCACAGCCAGGGGCTGAATCAGAGGCCAGATCCCGTGCATTAGCTCCCCCTGCGCTGGCAAAAGGGCTGCCCCCCACAACCATAGCCGAGAATGGGGCAGCCCCTTTCCTCTAAAAAAAACACACTTTCTACACACACACACACACACATGCACTTACCAACAAACTCACACACCCTTTACCCCCAGTACTCACCTCTATAAACAGGGGTCAAGGACAGGGATTTGCAACGTGATGTGAAGAAGCAGAAGTTCCTGTTCTGACAGACAGTAAAGCTAGTAGGGTGCGTTGTTTGCTGATAGCAGTCAATCCTCTGCATCCCCATGCATCCCTATGGCCCCCAGAGTACTCCAGGAAAAATATCTGAGCCCTGAGCCAGGAGTCAGAGTAAGATGTCATTGTATCTTCGCGCAAGAAGAGCCCCCCATCCCCCACACCAAATATAGCCCCCAAAGGAAACTAAAACAACAATCACCAATGGATCTACTGCTCGGGAAGGCCTCGTCCCACCAGGGAAGCCAATGAGAAAAGACGGGCAGGAACAGCGTCTCTTGGCTTTGGGCGAGCTGCGGCTCTGCCCCTCAAAGTGTATCTGGAGACTTTACAGCAGCAAGACTAGGGCCAAGGTTTCAACATACGTCAGCTGGGGGTCAGCACTGTGAAGACCGGCCCTCAGTAGTTCCCTCTTCCCAAAGGTCCACAGCCCTGCGTTCAGCCCCACACCTAACGACCGCTGTCCTATCGCAGACCTGGAGGCATAGTGGTACCAGAAGCCTCCCAGGATCAGTCATTCACACCCTCCTCCCCTGCACCCTGGAACAGTCCCAATGTACCCCCTGAAATATCTGCCCCACATCAGTAACTGTCTGGATATGAGGAAAGAAGTCAAAAACAAGCATGAAAGCGCACCCCCCCCCCACCCCCCGCCCAACCTGGTGGAGAGCCGCAGCTCAGTATGGAGATGGGAATCGCCAGGCACTCACAGGAGATCAGACCCGTTCTGCCACAAAATTGGCCTTCCGAATCCCGCTTCCTCACAGGGGCCCTAACTGTCCTTTACTCACGTGAACAATGACATTGACCCAATTTTCAGGAATAGAAGCACCAGGAAGGCCCCATTGTGATATCACTTCCATCCCCACAAGCAGCCTTTAAGAGCCCGGATCCAGAAGTGCAGAGAACCACTATGCCCACCCAGGTGAATCTGTGAGCAACAGGGATGGGCTCGCATAGAGGGGTGGAGAGGCAGCTGCCGGAGTGGCCGGTCACACAGTGGAGGGCTAGAAGGCAGTACGGAGAAGTCCCCTGGTTTTGTACTGGGCAAACAATGAGCCAATGCTCTCACACACAGTCCATCAGAATAAATGAACAGCGGGTTCATTCAAAGTCAAACAGGCCGGTAGGGAGCAGGTGTGGCATGGAACAATGAGTTTCTTCGGGAAGTCATTAATCAAGACCGGGTGAAAGCAGTGACTCCCAAGCCAGCCCTGGAGATGCAGAGAGAAACTGGCCTAGCAGCAAGCCCAGAGAGTTGAAGAGACACTGCAACAGGAGCAAAGGCAGGTAAGAACATCAGAGAGCACTTTCAAGTCAATGTTCTATGCTTGACAACAGGCGAGCAGTGAACACTCATCTACAAGGAAAACCAAGGAGGCCGTTTCAGAAACGCAATTTCAACCCAGAGCATGAACCAGGAGGGAGAGTGCAGAAGCTTGACACTTGCATTGAAACTGGTCATCTGGAGTCCATCCCTGTACGCCAAATCATGGCCCAAGGAGCAACAGGAGTAACTGACAGGTATGTCCCTCCCCCCAGAAGTATAGTTCAATAAACAAATCCCATGATATCCAACATTCCTAAGAATAGAGGCATATATTTAACCAAAGGAACCAAAGCATACTGGTAAATTTGTAGCCCTACTAGGCTTTTCAGACAATCTCTAGCACCGGCCTCCCGTTGTTCATCTCCTGAATGGGCCCAGTAATATCTCCATTGTGAGACTTGTTGTGGCAGATCGATTATATCATGGGTAGCTTGCCAGGTTTTGCCCTGTGGGCGAGATACTCTCAGTAGCTCGCCGGGCTCTCCGACAATCGAAATCATTATCATCAGCCAGGTGAAAACATGATGGTTGGGATTTAACTCCTTCCAAAGGCAAGTTTTGTTTTGTCCTAACACTACTGAAATGAGGTGGGTGGGATCCTGGAATGTGACCCCCTTTATTAGTCAGTCATCAAAACTGAATGCATGTTGAGATGGGGAAGCAGGGGGCTCTCCCATGTTCCTACCACCTGGAAAACAATTGAGTCAAGGCGCCCCTTCCACAATTTCAAAGTCCATTTCAATGGTCTCCAATCCTCACTATAAAGATCCTTGTCAGGATATTTTCACAAGTTAAAACTTTTTGTGAATATTAATCTTTAATGTAATGTAAAATTTAAAAAAAATATAAATACAAGGAGTGTAGAAATGATACCGAAGACAAAGTACTTGCTTGCACATGGCTGACCTGGATTCTGAGCCCCATAAGTATATAAGTGACCCCCAGTCTGGATTCCTGAGCTAAGAACCAACAGTACAGCCTGAGTCCAGGGGGTGTGGCACCCCAAAACCTAGCACAGAAAGACTGGAAGAATAAAGGATTTCCTGATCTTCCACTTTGCAGTTTTCACTGCAGCTTTGTGATTCATCTCTGTCATAATTCTCTAAAACCAGGGCCTCTGGGCCAAGTTGGAGTGAGAGTAAACAATGACACAGTGATGAGCTGTGACAGTTCCACAGAGGGCCTATTTTTGTACCTGTTTTTATTTAGTCACCTTCCTCATGGCCTCCATCACAAAGACCCACTATGTACAAGCTAAACATACATGTGATGGAAAAATTCCAGGGCACTGGCATAGCTGTGGTGTGGGAGATACTCAGCAAGAAACTATCCTTACAGAAGTGACATCATAGGTAGCTCACCCTATGATACGAGGATGATTTCCTTCTTGGCTGTAGTTTTGTACCACCTATGACCACCCCCTGTCCAAAGGAATCTGGCTAAACCGATAGGGCCTGTTCTGACCTTATAGATGGTTAATAACGGATCAACTCATCCAGTATAAATTTTACAAAGTTTCCTAAAGCTTGAAGGTCCATGAAGCCCTGTTCACATTCATTACACACATAAAATTTTCTCTCCACTATTCATTCTCATATGCCTAGTAAGGCCTGAGGATTCAATAAAGACGTTCCCATATTATTTACTTATATAAGGCTTCTTTCCTGTATGAATTCTGCAATGAATACAAAGACTTGAGAAATCATAAGTGCGGGATGCTTTGCTACTGGAGATTAGGAAGCAAAAATTCTTGATGTAGAAAAAAACCAAAAAAGTTGCAATCAGTGACAGTGAAGCAGGCAGGGAACTTGTCTTGCATGCAGCCAACCCAGATCATTCCTCACATCCCATAAGGTCACTGAGTACCACCATCAGGAATTCCTGAGTTCAGAGCCAAAAGTAAACCCCAAGCATCTCCGGATGTGGTACACAAGGCAAACCAAAACAATAATGATGAAAAAGTTTCATTTAAAACCCCACCCTCCGGCAGGGAACAAACCACCATGTGGCCCCACCACATCATGGCAATCAATCAAAAGAGAGACTACAACTGGATCTGCTAGGGCAGGGGTCTTAGGCCCTGCCCCTTGAAGTGAATCTGAAGGTTTTACACATGTGATGCCTGAGCCAAAGGCACCGGATCAGGGAAGAGCGAAGTCCCATGCAGGGAGGGTCGGGACAGCCAGGTCCTGCTCTCTGCAAGTCCCGCAGGCCCTGCACTCAGGCCACCCCTCAGCCCCAAGCCCACCCGCCGCTGACAGATCGTGGAGCAAGAGGCAATGTTGGGCAAAGGGGAGCCTCACGATCACCCACTCACACTCAAACCCTGCACCCCCTAAAGCCTCTGGGTTCCCCTAAAGCATTCACCTTGCCTCAAGAATCAGCTGCTATCAGAAACAAGAGAAAAACAAACATGAAAGGGCCCCCAAACTGGAACAGCCCACACCGCTCACAGTGTGGAGGCACCGGGAGCTCATGGACCACCACTCCCATCCTGACTAAAAAATCGGCCTTCGTAGTCCGCCTTCCACCCAGGGCCTCCATTTCCTTCCCTGTCCACGACACCAATGGTGGCCTAAAGCAGGCAACCACAACTGGAATAGAAAGGACATCTGAAGGTTGCCGGCCTGTGACGTCACTTCCACTTCTGCCAGGACCTGGAGCCTTAACGTGTCATGAACCAGAGGCAGAGACCCTTTTTGCCCATCCAGGTGAATCTGGCTGAAGGGCGGATAGACTGGAAAAAAGTGTCGAGAGGCAGATTCTGGGGTCACACATTGGGGGGCTGTAGATAAGGAGAAGAACCTTGATCTTCTACTGGTCAGTCAAACAATGACCCAATGCTTTCACACACAGTCCAACAAGGAAAAACGCAGCTGGGTTGATTCAAGGTAAAACAGGAAGGTTGGTACAAGTCACCGGATGTTGAGTTTCTTGAGGAACGAATCAAGATGGGGTGAAACCAGTGACGGCCAAGCCAGCCCAGGAGATGCAGAGGAACTGGACAAGCAGCAGCCCAGAGAGCTGGACAGACACTGGAACAGGAGTAGAGGCTGGTAAGAACATCGGGAAACACTGTCCAGTCAATGCACTACCCCTTGGAAACACCAAACCAGTGGACCCTTGACTACAAGGAAAACTGCAGGAAGCAGTTTCAGAAGCACAATTTCAAAACCAGAGTAGGGGGCAAGAGGCTTGGGTGCTTGCCTTAAATGTGGTCAATCTGGGCTCAACCCTCAGAATTCCAAACGGTTCCCTGAACACCATCAAATTGTAAAGCCAGGAGTAGGCCCTGAGCACTGCCAGTTGTGCACCACCACCAATATCATATATTCCTACCCTGAGAATGGAGGTTAATGGGCAGTAAACCATATTGGTCACTTTGGAGCCTCGTATGACCAATAAGCAGATCAGAATCCTTTTGATCATTCTGGTGACTACTAGATTGATGGGACTTTGCTAATTCCAAATTCAACAATTACTTTTTTCTGAAGTATTATTGAACTGATTGAGGGGTATTCAGGAACATGACCATCCTTGTGAGTAATCACAGGTAAACAGAACGGCCTGCTGGAATATGGGGAGCTGGTCCATATTCCCAGCATTTGTAAGACATTTGATTCAAGGGCCCCTTCTACCCTTTCAAACGTCTTTCTACACTCAGTAACATTCATTTAAACTGTTTCCAATAGGGGTCAATGAGATAGGATGGCAGGTAGGACTTTTGTCTTGCACCATATTTAATAGGGTCCCAGAGCACCACCCTGAGTAATCCCTAAATTTTCTGGGTAAGAACCAAAAAGATAGGAAAAACAAAGTTTGAAACATTAAAAACAAACTGTCTTCATTGCACTCCATTAAAAAACCTTGCTGGGGCCATTTGCCTAAGATGACACTTTCAAAAATATCAATTCTTTATTCTTACACAATGCTAACCAGTACCTGAATACAAGGGAGGCAGAGATGACATGGAGGAAGGAGCTGGTCACACATGGTAGACCTGGAGTCCAACCACAGCAGCCCATAAGAATCCTGAGTCCCCCAGGTATGGATGCCTGAGCTGAGAGGCAGGAGTAGGGCTCAGCTGGGTGAAGTTCCAAAGAACATGAATCAGGAGTAGTTGAAGAACCACAGTATGGCTGTTTCTCTGTCTTAATACCCCAAACCCAGAGCCTCCAATTTAAGCCACAGCAGTTGGAGCAATAGTCCAGAGGGAGGGCATTTACCTTGCACTGGGCCGACACTGGTTCAATCCCCGCCAACCCATATGCACCAAGAGGAGTAATTCCTGACTGGAGAAGCAGGAGTAACCCCTGAGCATCGCTGTATGTGAACCAAAACAAAAAAATAAGTCAGAACCAGAGCAAAGATTCAGAAAGTGGTGAGCCTTCACAGCCCTGAGCCTAGGGGATTTTTTTGCCTTTTTTATTCACATTCCTACTGACTTTCACAAGATACGAAAATCTGACATCACAGAAAGTTTGTTACACACCACCAGGATCATTTCTTTCCTGGCTGCACTTTTGTAGCACCTTATATCATGGTCCAAACAAAACAGGCTTTATCGAAGGGGCCGGTTTTGATATTTAAAACTGTTATTAGGGGACTGAATTATCAAATGTGAATTTTATGTTTCCTAAGACTACAAAGAAACACAAAGGCCTTCCCACATTCTTGACATACATGAGATTTCACTCCAGTGTGAACTGCTCTATGTGTAGTAAGGCCTGAGGGCAGACGGAAGGACTTCCCACAGTCCTTACAAACATGTCTCTCACCAGTGTGAATTCTAATATGACCAGTAAGGTTTGAGGCAAAAACATAGGCCTTCCCACATTCCTTACGAACATAAGGTTTCTCTCCAGTGTGATTTCTCATATGACTAGGAAGGCTTGAGGAATAACCAAAGGCCTTCCCACATACCTTACATACATAAGATTTCTCTCCATTGTGAGATTTCATATTCCGAGTAAGGGCTGAGGATAGAATGAAGGACTTTCCACATGCCTTACAAACATAAGGTTTCTCTCCAGTGTGAATTCTCATATGAACAGTTAGGTTTGAAGAAATAGCAAAGGCCTTCCCACATTTCTTACATAAGGATTCTGTTCAAAGTGAATTCTCGTATGATCAGTAAGGCATGAGGACACAGTGCAAGCCTTCCCACATTCCTTACAAACGTAAGGTTTCTCTCCAGTGTGAATTCTCACATGACGAGTAAGGCTGGAGGAATACCAAAGGCATTCCCACATTCCTTACACATATAAGGCTCCTCTTCAGTTTGCGTTTGCATATGCCCAGTGGGGGTCGAGGATCGAGTGAAGGCCTTTTCACATGCCTTATATTTATGAGGTTTCTCTCCACTGTGAATTTTCCTGTGTCTAAAAACGTGTGAGGAGTAAGCAGAGACCTTCCCACATTGCTCACACACATATGGTTTCTCTCCCGTATGAATTCTCCAAAGTTTTAATGGGTTAGAGGGTCGAGTGAAGGCATTTGCACAGTCCTTATGTGTATGGGGTTTCCTTCCTGTGTGGATGTTCATGTCAGCACATTTGGATGACGCTGGACTCAAGCCACGCCCTTGCTGCCGACACTCCTGGGGATTCTGTCCACTGTGGATTTCTAAGGGAACATCACAGTCCTGGGAACATGAGGAAGCTCCCCCACATTGCTTACTCTTAGACAGGGTCAGTCCATGGTGACTTTGCTTATGGGCTTTCCGGTGTGAGGAACTCACTACAAGTAGTGCTCCTCTCCCACATTCTAGGAACTGCTCCAGTATTGGAGTTTGTGTCTGTGGTCTGAGAACAACAGACTGTATGGACCTTTTCCCAGGGGAGGGCTTCTTCAGAGTGAGGTCGCTCTCTCCATTTGGATCACCCTCAGGGGCCATCCTACCTGTTTTGGCATCCCCATGGGGCTGAGGGCACAAATGCTCACTCGAGACATTTTCACTGCGCAGGATCAGAGACATTCCACTCAGGCTGGCTGCTTCCCTGTCAAAGAGCAGAGGATTCCAATTATCAACCTATGACTTTAGAGTCTCCATGGAAAAAGACATTCAGAACTGCAGGTTGGTTCCTAACATTTGCACCACACAAACGCAATTCCCGAAATGTGAATTGCATTACCAGGGAATAAACTAATGTTTCTGTAAGATGCACATGCAAAATTGATGAACGAGGGGGAATTAATTTGTTTAAATTTTTTTTTCAACTCAATGAACAAATAACTCCCTCTGCGGAAAACTGATACACCAGTTTCAAGAGAAAATAAAAGACACCAAACCGTGGGTTCGGTTCTAGCTCAGCGAGGTGCCTGCGATGCATTTGTGAAGGCAACGATGCATCCCACACTGCTGAGACTGACCACAGGGGCCATTGAAAACATCTCACCACAGGTGGATTCCGTGCAGGATAAATGGCTTTTTCTGTTTTTGAGTTTGTTTTCATTTCTGGGCATGGGCACACCATACACTACCCAGGGATTACTCCCGGTGGGTCTCTGGGAACCATATGGAGCTCTGGGGATAGAGCAGTTTAAAGATCAGCTCTTTTCAATTATTACCATTTGCAGATACTTTCGATCAAATGAAAAAATCATGGCATTCCCGTGAAACATATTACAAATGTCTTCAGGTTTTGAGCAGTGCTGTCATCATTCAGTGAAGGTAAGGACTACCCCAAGCATTAGACTCTGGATTTTTCCTGGCCATGCCCAGCACCTTGAAAATAACGTGCTGGTCCACTGACCTTCTTCATTGGCATAATAATATTGACTCAAAATTTGCAAATATTACCAGCTCATTCATACTTGGTGACTGAGTTTCGAAATGAAATAGCTGAAAGGCCGAAGAAAACTATCATTGGCAAACCCCAGCCACCTGCAGATCTACCAGCCTGGGCTGATCCACGGAGGCAGCCAATGAAAAAGCCGGACGGCAACAGGGTCTCTAGGCTATGAATGGGCTTGAGGCTCTGCCCCTCGAAGTGAATCTGGAGATTCTACAGCAGGGAAACTGTGTCAGGTCCCAACCTGGGTCAGCTGGGAGGGTCCAGAGGGCCAAGGCCGAGCCCTCAGCAGAACCCAGACCTCAAAGCCCACAGCCACCGCACTCAGCCCTACACCCACTTGCGGCTGCCCCAACATGGACTTAAAGGGACAGTGGCCGAAGCGCCCCCATCATAACCCAGGAACGATCTGGATATTGGGGAATACAGGAAAATCAAGAACAAAAGCGCCCCACCCGAGGTGGTAGGGACTGCATCTCACAGTGCGGAGACTGGGAGGAGCCGGTACTCAAGGGAGGTCAGCCCTCCAGTAACAAGACAAAATCTGCCTTCACAGTCCTGCCCCCACACAGGTCCCTACTTTATCATTTACCCACGTGAACAAAGACTACCAGGAATAATTCCTGAGTTCTGAGCCAGATATTTCGTGTCTGTGTGTATGAGTGTGTGTGTGTGTCTCAGCCAGAACCAACAGTGTCAGGACTACTCTTGCTCTGCATTCAGGGATCTGTCCTGGAATGTCTGAGGCTTACAGGGATGCAGCTGATCAAATCTGTGTCAGCTGCATGCAAGGCAAACACCCTACTTGTTGTACCTTACCACTGGCACTTGCAAAGAAAATTTCTTCCCAGCAAGCCAGGAGTGACCCCCCTTGACTCCTTTTCAATCCGACTAGACACGAAAGTCGGCCTGGAACGTGGGGGATGTAGGTAGGCAGCCGGGGGCCATTCTCGAGATGTCCCCACGCCCCACCCCTGGTGAGGCCCCCGGGCTCCCAGGGTCCCTGGCGCAGAGCCAAAGCTGTAGTGGTCCAGCAAGGGCCATGAGACTTGCGGGCAAGCTGGGGCTCCCTCGGGCTCCGGCACGTTCCTCTCCGGTTGGCAGCCAGAGCGATGGGTTGGGGGGGAGGGCGAGGGTCTCGTGCCCCCGACCCCATGGGGCCGCCCTGGCCAGGGCCACCAGGACGCACAACGAGAAACAAACCTGAGAAGGAAACTCTTGCTCTTCTGGTGGTCCTGATTTCCGTTGTTCCTGACACTTTCCGAACGAACGACTTTCTCTCTCCAACCTTCCACCTTACTTGGCAGCCCACCTGCCCGGGACCGACGCCCCCTCCTCACGCGCCTCCAAAATAAAAAAAACTCCCCCCCCTCGATGCGATGCGCTAAAATAGAAATGAGTAGACAGACAAACCTTTCGAAAAGGCGGGCGCTGGGGGCGACCCTCGGTGGGGAAAGGGCAGAGGCTCAGGGCTGCTCCCAGAACGACCACTCACTCTCAGTCCGAGGCCAGCGAGGAAACTGGCCCTATCCGACGCCCCTGCGCCCTGGCCGCCCCCTTCCCGCCCCACCCCTGCTCCTCACCAGGCAACAAACAGGGTGGAGATTGCTCCGCCCACAAAGACCCCAGGGAAAGGCGGGGCTCTGTGACCTCACCAACACTTCTGGTCAGAGTCTTAAAGGGCCAGACACCACATAGGGTCGGGAAAGTTCATTGTTTCCCCATTTCTGATAATGATCCCAGGAGTCCCTCACAGGGAGCCAGATCTGCTACAACAGCATTATTCTAGAAAGTTCCTGCAGGTTCTGGTCGGGTTCGAGACAGGTTCTTGACTTGCATGCAGCCATTCCAGGGATAAATCCAATGAGCACGGCACAGGGTTACACCTGAGCAGAAACCCAACAGGACCACAAAAAGCAACACTGGGTTGGAACAAAACTCCAGACGCCCCTCTCCGCCAATGCCATATCCCACATTCCCTGTTCTATGTTCTAGGGATGAGACGGAGACTGACAATGTCAGCGAGTGACTGACTCAGAGCTATGTGAGGGCGTAAGTGCCTGTACTACTGAAATGAGGTGGGTGGGATCCTGGAATGTGACCCCCTTTATTAGTCATCAAAGCTGAATGCATGTTGAGATGGGGAAGCAGGGGGCTCTCCCATGTTCCTACCACCTGGAAAACATTTGATTCAAGGGGCCCATTCCACAATTTCAAAGTCCATTTCAATGGTCTCCAAACCTCACTATGAAGATCCTTGTCAGGATATTTTCACAAGTTAAAACTTTTTGTGAATATTAATCTTTCACTTCACTTAATCACTTAACTTCCCGTTAGTCGTCGATTTGCTCGAGCGGGCGCCAGTAACGTCTCCATTTGTCCCTGTCGCGTGCTAGTGTAGCCCAATGGCATCTGTTCGCTCCGGGAACATGGAGGGCCTCAAACCGATCGTTCATGACCTTGACAAAGAAGTCTGACCATCTGGTAGGTGGGCGCCCACGCGGTCTCTTGACATCCCGTGGAATCCAATCAGTAACAGCTCTAGTCCAACGGTCGTCTTTAAATCTCATTACGTGACCAGCCCATCTGATTTTCGACACCTTGGCAAATGAGACAGCGTCCCTGATCCTTGATTGTCGACGGATGTCAGAACTCCGGATTCGTTCTCTCATTTGAGTGAAACGTGATATTCCAAGCATAGCTCTTTCTATTCTTCTTTGGGAGACCTGAATGGCGTTCTCATCTTGTTTGCGTAGGGCCCAGGTCTCTGAGGCATATGTTAATGCAGGAAGAACAGTGGAATCAAAGAGATGTGCCCGGAGCCGGAGGTTCTTCGTCCTCTTAGCTATTTCTTCGACGTTCTTGAAGGCGTTCCAAGCCGCTCTCTTCCTCCTGCGCAGCTCGGGTGCCAGGTCATTTGTCATGTTGACCTCTCGACCTAGGTACACATAGCTGTTGCATTCGGAGATGGTCGTTCCATTGAGAGCGAATGGGGCGTCAGGAACAAGGCTATTTCTCATAAACATTGTCTTCGTAAGATTCAGCTGTAGTCCTACCTTTCTACACTCAAGGTCAAAGTCGGCCAGCATTTGTGCCGCTTGGCTGATGTTTGGTGTTATTAAAACAATGTCATCAGCAAAGCGGAGGTGGTGTAGTTGCCGACCATCTATCTTCACTCCCATTCCTTCCCATTCCAGTCGTCGCATGATGTTCTCGAGGGTGGCACTGAAGAGTTTTGGTGAAATGGTATCACCCTGCCGCACCCCTCTCTTGACATCAACGATCACTTCTTTGTAGAATGGTGAGATCCTGGTAGTGAATCCGCAATACAGCTCACGGAGGATCCTGATGTATTGGGCTTGTATGCCCTGATTGGCTAGGGCTTCAATGACCGCTTCCGTCTCAACAGAATCAAAGGCCTTCTTTAAATCAATGAACGTTAAGCAGAGCGGCATCTTGAACTCCCGAGAAACCTCAATGAGTTTGGTTATCGTGTGGATATGGTCGATGGTGCTGAATCCTTTGCGGAACCCTGCTTGCTCACATGGTTGTCCTTCATCTAGTGTTCTGCCAATCCTATTCAGGATGACTCGAGTGAACAACTTGTAGATGACAGACAATAGGCAGATCGGGCGATAGTTGCCAATGTCATGGATGTCTCCCTTCTTGAACAGTAGTACGGTCCTGCTGGTTTTCCACTGAGATGGAACCTTGCATTCAGACA
Source organism: Sorex fumeus (assembly GCF_029834395.1). Classification (NCBI taxonomy): domain Eukaryota; kingdom Metazoa; phylum Chordata; class Mammalia; order Eulipotyphla; family Soricidae; genus Sorex; species Sorex fumeus. The sequence goes on from NW_026606098.1 coordinate 12,415,757, forward strand.
GGTAGCGAGTGAAGAGCCGAGCCAGTGTATTGATGAGTACTGACGGCAGGTTCTTCAGGTGTTCAGGTCTGACCTTGTCTGGGCCGGGTGCTGTTTGCTTCTTTACTGACGAAATGGCGTGTCGGATTTCGGAAGGGAGAACGTTGGGAACGACATACCCATCCTGTGGAATTTGGTATGTCGGCAAGTGGACATGGCTATCGAAGAGATTTGAGTAGAAGTCATGGATAATCTTCTCCATTGCCGTTCTGGAGGATGTGATGGATCCATCAGGACGTCGGAGGGCAGTCATCTTGGTCTTATAGTTGGCGAAGGACAGGCGGGCGTTACGAATACTTTTCCCGGCTTCTGCCGCATCTACCAGTACTTCTGCTCTTCTCTCTTTGAGGTCTTCCTTGATCGCATCTCTGCACTGCTTTGCAAGCTCGGACGTTAGCTTGCGGTTGCCTGAGGCATGCGCCAAACCACGCTGGCGAATTAGCTCAAGAGTTTTCGAAGATAGGCGACTTTTTGTGGCTATCTCTCTCTTGGCGTTCCTCGCACATTCATGGAGGTGCTGAACCAGTCGATCGTATTCCTCGTCAATGTTGTCAACAATGGCATCTTCCCATGTTGCCGCAATAGTACCAAATAGTACTACTTCCACTACCCAGCCGTCGCCACACTCCAGGACGCTTTCCGGAACCGCGCGGCAGCTCCGGCCGAGACCCACGCACAACTGAAGGCCCACAGAACAAGGTAAGCGGAACTCTCTGAGACCTTGGACTCCAGGCTCGGCGGACCCAGGGACAGAGCTTCTCTGCTTGCTCCCACCACCACAGGTGACAAAGGGATTCTAATCAGGAGCCCCACCCTACCCTGCCCTGTCTGCTTCCATCAACCACCCAGGGATCGAATTGTGCACAGGAGACCCACCCTACCCAGATAAATACCCCACTGGCAGACTTCCACTCTCGACACTACTTCCACTACCCAGCCGTCGCCACACTCCAGGACGCTTTCCGGAACCGCGCGGCCGCGCGACACATCATAAGACACTAAATACCCGTCTTCTGGAATTGTCGTACCATATTTGATAGGGTTCAAATATGGTAACACCTACAAGGGTGATTAGAGGTCACCCCAAAAGCCTCTATACCTCTCGGAAAGACTGGCAAGCTACCGAGAGTATTCCGCCCACACGGAAGAGCCTGGCAAGCTATCCGCTGTGTATTCGATATGCCAAAACCAGTAACTACAACTGGTCTCATTCACCTGACCCTGAAGGCTTCACCGACATGGCAGCACTGAGAAGGATGAGAAAGGAGAGGCCGACAAAATCTCAAGGCCGACCTAGGCTGCCACAACGAAGGAAGACAAAAATGATCGTCTGTACTTTCAATGCACGTACGCTAGCATCAGATGCATCCATCGAGGACCTGATGGTACAAGCGCGAATGATCAAGTACGACATCATTGGTCTGACCGAGACAAGAAGACACGAATCTCACCATGCCGTTTTCGACACTGGAGAAGAATTGTTCCTCGGAACATGCGATAAAAGAGGTGTTGGAGGCGTCGGTGTCCTTATCAACACAAACTTGGCCAAGAGCATTGATTCATTCGAATGCCTAACAACCCGAATCGGACGTTTACATTTGAATAGATGTGGCTCACTGCCTGCAGTTTCTATCTTCGTTGTCTACGCACCAACATCTCATTATGATGAAAGAGAAATCGAGAAGTTCTACATGGAGCTAGAGAAATTCTATAAAGAAGACCACACCTTCTACAAGATCATTGTGGGTGATTTTAATGCCAAGATAGGACCGAGAAGATCAGCTGAAGAACTTCACATCGGAACCCATGGCCTAGAATGGAACGAACAGGGTGAGAGACTGTCTGAGTTCATCATGTCGACCAAGACCATTCATGGTAACTCACAGTTCCAGAAGGCAGAATCTAAACGATGGACATGGGAGTCTCCCGGTGGACGATTCCACAATGAAATAGACCACATCATATTCAATCGACGGTTTTGCCTGACTGATGTCGCTGTTGTCCCAAAATTTCGAACGGGATCGGACCACCGTCTCCTTCATGCAAAATTCTACTTCACAGAGCGGGGAGAAAGGGCTGCAAAGTTCAAAAAGAGAACTCCCAGAACGACCACCAACTGGGAATCTTTAATGTAATGTAAAATTTTAAAAAATATGAATACAAGGAGTGTAGAAATGATACGGAAGACAAAGTACTTGCTTGCACATGGCTGACCTGGATTCTGAGCCCCATAAGGATATATGTGACCCCCAGTCTGGAATCCTGAGCTAAGAACCAACAGTAAAGCCTGAGTCCAGGGGGTGTGGCACCCCAAAATCTAGCACAGAAAGACTGGAAGAATAAAGGATTTCCTGGTCTTCTACTTTGCAGTTTTCACTGCAGCATTGTGATTCATCTCTGTCATAATTCTCTAAAACCAGGGCCTCTGGGCCAAGTTGCAGTGAGAGTAAACAATGACACAGTGATGAGCTGTGACAGTTCCACAGAGCGCCTATTTTTGTACCTGTTTTTATTTAGTCACCTTCCTCATGGCCTCCATCACAAAGAACCACTATGTACAAGTTAAACATACATGTGATGGAAAAATTCCAGGGCACTGGCATGGCTGCGGTGTGGGAGATACTCAGCAAGAAACTTTCCTTACAGAAGTGACATCATAGGTAGCTCTTCATATGATACGAGGATGATTTCCTTCTTGGCTGTAGTTTTGTACCACCTATGACCACCCCCTGTCCAAAGGAATCTGGCTAAAATGATAGGGCCTGTTCTGACCTTATAGATGGTTAATACGGGATCAACTCATCCAATACAAATTTTCAAAGTTTACTAAAGCTTGAAGGTCCATGAAGCCCTGTTCACATTCATTACATACATAAAATTTTCTCTCCACTATTCATTCTCATATGCCTAGTAAGGCCTGAGGATTCAATAAAGATGTCCCCACATTATTTACTTATATAATAAGGCTTCTTTCCTGTATGAATTCTGCAATGAATACAAAGACTTGAGAAATCATAAGTGCGGGGTGCTTTGCAACTGGACCTTAGGAAGCAAAAATTCTTGATGTAGACAAAAACCAAAAAAGTTGCAATCAGAGACAGTGAAGCAGGCAGGGAACTTGTCTTGCATGCAGCCAACCCAGATCATTCCTCACATCCCATATGGTCACTGAGTACCACCATCAGGAATTCCTGAGTTCAGAGCCAAAAGTAAACCCTAAGCATCTCCGGATGTGGTACACAAGGAAAACCAAAACAATAATAATGAAAAAGTTTCATTTAAAACCCCACCCTCCGGCAGGGAACAAACCACCATGTGGCCCCACCACATCACGGCAATCAATCAAAAGAGAGACTACAACTGGATCTGCTAGGCAGGGGTCTTAGGCCCTGCCCCTTGATGTGAATCTGAAGGTTTTACACATGTGATGCCAACGCCAAAGGCTCCGGATCAGGGCAGAGAGAAGTCCCGTGCAGGGAGGGTCGGGACAGCCAGGTCCTGCTCTCTGCAAGTCCCGCAGGCCCCGCACTCAGGCCACCCCTCAGCCCCAAGCCCACCCGCCGCTGACAGATCGTGGAGCAAGAGGCAATGGTGGGCAAAGGGGTGCCTCACGATCACCCACTCATGCTCGAACCCTGCACCCCCTAAAGCCTCTGGGTTCCCCTAAAGTATTCACCTTGCCTCAAGAACCAGCTGCTATCAGAAACAAGAGTAAAACAAGCATGAAAGGGCCCCCAAACTGGAACAGCCCACACCGCTCACAGTGTGGAGGCACAGGGAGCTCATGGACCACCACTCCCATCCTGATAAAAAAATCGGCCTTCGTAGTCCGCCTTCCACCCAGGGCCTCCATTTTCTTCCCTGCCCACGACACCAATGGTGGCCTAATGCAGGCAACCACAACTGGAATAGAAAGGACATCTGAAGGTTGCCAGCCTGTGACATCACTTCCACTTCTGCCAGGATCTATAGCCTTAAAGTGTCATGAACCAGAGGTAGAGACCCTTTTTGCCCACCCAGGTGAATCTGGCTGAAGGGCGGATAGACTGGAAAAAAGTGCCGAGAGGCAGATTCTGGGGTCACACAGTGGGGGTGCTGTAGATAAGGAGAAGAACTTTGATCTTCTACTGACCAGTCAAACAATGACCTAATGCTTTCACACACAGTCCAACAAGGAAATATGCAGCTGGGTAGATTCAAGGTAAAATAGGAAGGTTGGTACAACTCATCGGATGTTGAGTTTCCTGAGGAACGAATCAAGATGGGGTGAAACCAGTGACGGCCAAGCCAGCCCAGGAGATGCTGAGGAACTGGCCAAGCAGCATCCCAGAGAGCTGGACAGACACTGGAATAGGAGTAGAGGCTGGTAAGAACATCGGGGAGCACTGTCCAGTCAATGCACTACCCCTTGAAAACACCAAACCAGTGGACCACTGACTACAAGGAAAACTGCAGGAGGCAGTTTCGGAAGCACAATTTCAGAGTTCGATTCTTCCGCCCCTCTCAGAGAGCCCGGCAAGCTCCCGAGAGTATCTTGACCGCACGGCATAGCCTGGCAAACTCCCCGTGATGTATTCTATACGCCATACACAGTAACAACAAAGTCACCAACGCAGACGTTACTGGGCCCGCTCGAGCAAATCCATGAACAATGATGAGGACAGTGACAGTGATAGCAGAAAGCTGAAACGCCATTCCAAGAGAAAAGAAAATAAGATTCCAGTCAGGGTTCAGTTCAAGCTCAGTGTGGAGCTCAGTGTGGAGCGCCTGATGCATGTTTTATTTTTTTGTAAACTCAATAAACAGACACGAGTGGAAATATCTCCCTTTGCAGAAAGTGTTAGAGAGAGAGCACCGCGGTAGGGCGTTTGCCTTGCACGCAGCCAACATGGCCGACCTGAGTTCGATTCCTCCACCCCTCTCGGAGAGCCCGGCAAGCTACGGAGAGTATCTCGCCCGCACGGAGAAGCCTGGCAAGCTCCCCGTGATGTATTCAACATGCCACACACAATAACAACCAAGTCTCCAACGGGGGACCTTACTAGGCCAGCTCGAGCAAATCGATGAACCATGGGAGGACAGCGACAGTGATAGCAGAAAGCTGACACACCATTCCAAGAGAAAAGAAAATAGATTCCAGTCAGGGTTCAGTTCAAGCTCAGTGTGGAGCTCAGTGTGGAGCGCCCGATGCATGGAGTGAAGGCAACCCTGCATCCCTGCAGACACGACGAGCCACGGGGGACATTGAAAACATCTCACCAAAATGGATGGCTCTCAGGATCGATCCTTTTTTTGGTCCTTTTATTTTGAAGTTTGTCTTCTTTAGAGACACACCAGGCAGTGCTCAGGGATCACTCCTGGAGGGTCTGTAGGGGAGCAAATGGATGCAAACCTTTCTCCTTCTCACTGCGCTGACACTAGTGCCCTCAAACTGGTTTTCTTTTTCAGTTTTGGCTTTTTGGGTCACACCTGGTGAAGCACAGGGGTTACTGCTGTCTCTGCACTGAGGAATTCCTCATGGTGGTCCTCAGGGGACAAAAACGGACGCCAGGAATAAAACCCGGGCCGGTCGCGTAAAAACCAAGTCTACACCCACTGATCTATCGCTCCCCCCCCAAAGCCCAAACTAGTTGTTTTCAAACAATTACCAGTTTCGATCAAATAGAAGAAATAGAAATAAACATTTTGTTCAAAGGAAAAAATAGAAATTTCTTTCGGTTTTGAGCAGGGATTTCACCACCCAGTGAACCTCAGGAAGGGCCTCTACGCCAAGCATTAGGCTCTCGATTTCCTCTCTGCAGTGCCCTGTCATCCACCATCAAAATCACATCCTTGATCCCCTGCCAGCAGAATATCTGTCCCCAACGTGCAAATTTTACCAGCCGACTCACACCCAGTGACTCCACTCTCAAATCAAATGGCTGCAATGCCAAAACCTGAATCTGCAGTTTGAGTTATGCAATGAAACGCAACAGATGACTACGAATTTGTGGAAAGGAAGGAATGAGGCAGTGTGTTCAGACTTGCGGGCAAGCTGGGGCTCCCTCGGGCTCCGACACGTTCCTCTCCGGTTGGGGGCCGGAGCGATGGGTTGGAGGGGAGGGCGAGGGTCTCGTGCCCCCGACCCCATGGGGCCGCCCCGGCCAGGGCTACCAGGACGCACAATGAAAAACAAACCTGAAAAGAAAACTCTCTCTCTTCTGGTCGTCCTGATTTCCGTTGTTCCTGACCCTTTCCGAACGACTTTTGCTCCCGAACCTTCCACTGCACTTGTCAGCCCACCTGCCAGGCACCACCGACCCCCCCATTTCCTCACCCCCCCCTCCCCGCACGCGCCTCCTAAATAAAAACCTCCCTGGATGCGATGCGCTAAGATAGACGGAAGGGAGAGACAAACCTCTCGAAAAGGCGGGCGCTGGGGGCATCCCGGGCTGGGCAGGCGGCGGAGGCTCAGAGCTCCCAGATGGACCACTCAGCGGCCAGGCCAGCGAGGAAACTGGCCCTATGGGACGCCCCCACGCCCTGGCCGCCCCCTTCCCGCCCCACCCCCGCTCCTCACCAGGCAACAAACAGGGTGGAGATTGCTCCGCCCACAAAGACCCCAGGGAAAGGCGGGGCTCTGTGACCTCACCTACACTTCCGGTCAGGGTTTTAAAGGGCCAGACACCACATAGTCCCCACACAGCAACCTATAGGGCTTTTTACTACCTCTGGGCTGAGGAAACACTCCTGGCTGTGCCTACCTTTTACCTATAATAAATATCCTATCTTGGAGGACTGTGTGATGACACAGCAGGTATGAGCAGCTTGCAATTGCCTGACCAAGTCCTCTAGCCAGGCACCCGATTGTCGAGGGACCCCGACAGCTGTGATCCCTGAGGTCAGAGCAGGAGTAAGGCCTGAGTACTGTAGTGTGTGACCCCAAAATACAGCAATGATAAACAGTAAACTCTATCCAAATAGAGGGAAATAAATCCACGTACCCTGACAAATTGTAGCATAAAATAGTTCAAGAGTCAAACAGTGGGTCCTTAAAACCTATGCTGCAGGAGCACACTTCTATCTCTGCTGTCAGATATTCCGTGTGTGTGTGTCTGAGCCAGAACCAACAGTGTCAGGAGTACTCCTAGCTCTGCATTCAGGGATCTGTCCTGGAATGTCTGAGGTTTGCTGGGATGCAGCTGATCAAATCTGTGTTAGCTGCATGCAAGGCAAGCACCCTACTTGCTGCACCATACCTCTGGCCCTTTCAAAGTAAATTTCTTGCCAGCAAGCCAGGAGTGACCCCTGAGCAAAGTTCCCCCCCCCCCAATGCGACAATAAGAACATCTTCCTTCAAGAGCAAGGAAAATTAAATCCTTGACCTGCTATACTCACCCCAAGAGCCAGTATCCAGGGATCGCCCAGTCAGGAAGAGATGAAGCATAGAGGATTTTTCATAACTGAAGATGAGTCTAAATTCCTCATCTGGAAAAAAACATCAGCGTTGGAATTAGACAGACAGTAAAGCAGGCAAGATGCTTGCCCTCCTCGCCCCAATCAAGCTTCAGCATCCCAGATCCCAGAGCACCGCCAGGAATGATTCCTGAGCACTGAGCCAGGAGTGAGCATCTTAGGGTATGTCCTCTCTCACTCCCCCCACAAAACATAAAAAAAACAACTAAAACAAACCCCCAAATTAAAATTTCATTGGCCTAAACCTCCCACCTGCGTGAACCACGCTTCCAAAAAGGCCCCTCCCCATCCCAACCGCCAATGAATAGGACGGTCTGCAACAGAGTCTCTTGCCTTTAGGGGGCTGCAGCCCCGACCCTGAACGTGAATCTGCAGATTCTATAGCATCTACGTCAAGGCTAAAGGCTTCAGGATTTGTACCGACAAGTCCCATGTTGGGAGTGTTGGCCACTCAAGCCCCTAGCCCTTGGGTGGGTTCCGCAACCCCAAGGCCTGTAGCCCCAGTGCTCAGCCCCATGCCAAAATGCAACAAGGGCACACTCAATCCCACAACCCCTGTACTGTGTACAGACCCCACTGCACCGCCCTAAGCTCCGCATCACTCTGAAGCCACTACTGCACCCCAGGAACTGCCTGGATGTCAGGAATTCAGTGAGAAAGAAAGCACGAAAGCACCTCCCAGGTCCGAATGGTCCCGCTACTAACAATGTGGAGACTGAGAGTTCTGGGATGCTAACGGGAGGATGCTTGTGTCCTGCCACAAAACTGGCCTTCAGAGTACCCCTTCTACCAGGGGCCGCCACTTTTTACTGATCTTGTCCCTCATAAATAATGCACTAGGAAAGCCCCATATGTTCGGTGTTTTATTTTTTTGTAAACTCAATAAACAGACACGAGTGGAAATATCTCCCTTTGCAGAAAGCGTTAGAGAGAGAGCACCGCGGTAGGGCGTTTGCCTTGCACGCAGCCAACATGGCCGACCTGAGTTCGATTCCTCCACCCCTCTCGGAGAGCCCGGCAAGCTACGGAGAGTATCTCGCCCGCACGGCGAAGCCTGGCAAGCTCCCCGTGATGTATTCGACATGCCACACACAATAACAACCAAGTCTCCAACGGGGGACCTTACTAGGCCAGCTCGAGCAAATCGATGAACCATGGGAGGACAGCGACAGTGATAGCAGAAAGCTGACACACCATTCCAAGAGAAAAGAAAATAGATTCCAGCCAGGGTTCAGTTCAAGCTCAGTGTGGAGCTCAGTGTGGAGCGCCTGATGCATGGAGTGAAGGCAACCCTGCATCCCTGCAGACACGACGAGCCACGGGGGCCATTGAAAACATCTCACCAAAATGGATGGCTCTCAGGATCGATCCTTTTTTTGGTCCTTTTATTTTGAAGTTTGTCTTCTTTAGAGACACACCAGGCAGTGCTCAGGGATCACTCCTGGAGGGTCTGTAGGGGAGCAAATGGATGCAAACCTTTCTCCTTCTCACTGCGCTGACACTAGTGCCCTCAAACTGGTTTTCTTTTTCAGTTTTGGCTTTTTGGGTCACACCTGGTGAAGCACAGGGGTTACTGCTGTCTCTGCACTGAGGAATTCCTCATGGTGGTCCTCAGGGGACCAAAAGGGACGCCAGGAATAAAACCCGGGCCGGTCGCGTAAAAACCAAGTCTACACCCACTGATCTATCGCTCCCCCCCCAAAGCCCAAACTAGTTGTTTTCAAACAATTACCAGTTTCGATCAAACGGAAGAAATAGAAATAAACATTTTGTTCAAAGGAAAAAATAGAAATTTCTTTCGGTTTTGAGCAGTGATTTCACTACCCAGTGAAGCTCAGGAAGGGCCTCTACGCCAAGCATTAGGCTCTCGATTTCCTCTCTGCAGTGCCCTGTCATCCACCATCAAAATCACATCCTTGATCCCCTGCCAGCAGAATATCTGTCCCCAACGTGCAAATTTTACCAGCCGACTCACACCCAGTGACTCCACTCTCAAATCAAATGGCTGCAATGCCAAAACCTGAATCTGCAGTTTGAGTTATGCAATGAAACGCAACAGATGACTACGAATTTGTGGAAAGGAAGGAATGAGGCAGTGTGTTCAGACTTGCGGGCAAGCTGGGGCTCCCTCGGGCTCCGACACGTTCCTCGCCGGTTGGGGGCCGGAGCGATGGGTTGGAGGGGAGGGCGAGGGTCTCGTGCCCCCGACCCCATGGGGCCGCCCCGGCCAGGGCTACCAGGACGCACAATGAAAAACAAACCTGAAAAGAAAACTCTCTCTCTTCTGGTCGTCCTGATTTCCGTTGTTCCTGACCCTTTCCGAACGACTTTTGCTCCCGAACCTTCCACTTCACTTGTCAGCCCACCTGCCAGGCACCACCGACCCCCCCATTCCCTCACCCCCCCCCTAAATAAAAACCTCCCTGGATGCGATGCGCTAAGATAGACGGAAGGGAGAGACAAACCTCTCGAAAAGGCGGGCGCTGGGGGCATCCCGGGCTGGGCAGGCGGCGGAGGCTCAGAGCTCCCAGATGGACCACTCAGCGGCCAGGCCAGCGAGGAATCTGGCCCTATGGGACGCCCCCACGCCCTGGCCCCCACGCCTTGGCCTCCCCCTTCCCGCCCCACCCCCGCTCCTCACCAGGCAACAAACAGGGTGGAGATTGCTCCGCCCACAAAGACCCCAGGGAAAGGCGGGGCTCTGTGACCTCACCTACACTTCCGGTCAGGGTTTTAAAGGGCCAGACACCACATAGTCCCCACACAGCAACCTATAGGGCTTTTTACTACCTCTGGGCTGAGGAAACACTCCTGGCTGTGCCTACCTTTTACCTATAATAAATATCCTATCTTGGAGGACTGTGTGATGACACAGCAGGTATGAGCAGCTTGCAATTGCCTGACCAAGTCCTCTAGCCAGGCACCCGATTGTCGAGGGACCCCGACAGCTGTGATCCCTGAGGTCAGAGCAGGAGTAAGGCCTGAGTACTGTAGTGTGTGACCCCAAAATACAGCAATGACAAACAGTAAACTCTATCCAAATAGAGGGAAATAAATCCACGTACCCTGACAAATTGTAGCATAAAATAGTTCAAGAGTCAAACAGTGGGTCCTTAAAACCTATGCTGCAGGAGCACACTTCTATCTCTGCTGTCAGATATTCCGTGTGTGTGTGTCTGAGCCAGAACCAACAGTGTCAGGAGTACTCCTAGCTCTGCATTCAGGGATCTGTCCTGGAATGTCTGAGGTTTGCTGGGATGCAGCTGATCAAATCTGTGTTAGCTGCATGCAAGGCAAGCACCCTACTTGCTGCACCATACCTCTGGCCCTTTCAAAGTAAATTTCTTGCCAGCAAGCCAGGAGTGACCCCTGAGCAAAGTTCCCCCCCCCCCCAATGCGACAATAAGAACATCTTCCTTCAAGAGCAAGGAAAATTAAATCCTTGACCTGCTATACTCACCCCAAGAGCCAGTATCCAGGGATCGCCCAGTCAGGAAGAGATGAAGCATAGAGGATTTTTCATAACTGAAGATGAGTCTAAATTCCTCATCTGGAAAAAAACATCAGCGTTGGAATTAGACAGACAGTAAAGCAGGCAAGATGCTTGCCCTCCTCGCCCCAATCAAGCTTCAGCATCCCAGATCCCAGAGCACCGCCAGGAATGATTCCTGAGCACTGATCCAGGAGTGAGCATCTTAGGGTATGTCCTCTCTCACTCCCCCCACAAAACATAAAAAAACAACTAAAACAAACCCCCAAATTAAAATTTCATTGGCCTAAACCTCCCACCTGCGTGAACCACGCTTCCAAAAAGGCCCCTCCCCATCCCAACCGCCAATGAATAGGACGGTCTGCAACAGAGTCTCTTGCCTTTAGGGGGCTGCAGCCCCGACCCTGAACGTGAATCTGCAGATTCTATAGCATCTACGTCAAGGCTAAAGGCTTCAGGATTTGTACCGACAAGTCCCATGTTGGGAGTGTTGGCCACTCAAGCCCCTAGCCCTTGGGTGGGTTCCGCAACCCCAAGGCCTGTAGCCCCAGTGCTCAGCCCCATGCCAAAATGCAACAAGGGCACACTCAATCCCACAACCCCTGTACTGTGTACAGACCCCACTGCACCGCCCTAAGCTCCGCATCACTCTGAAGCCTCTACTGCACCCCAGGAACTGCCTGGATGTCAGGAATTCAGTGAGAAAGAAAGCACGAAAGCACCTCCCAGGTCCGAATGGTCCCGCTACTAACAATGTGGAGACTGAGAGTTCTGGGATGCTAACGGGAGGATGCTTGTGTCCTGCCACAAAACTGGCCTTCAGAGTACCCCTTCTACCAGGGGCCGCCACTTTTTACTGATCTTGTCCCTCATAAATAATGCACTAGGAAAGCCCCCCATATGTTCGGTGTTTTATTTTTTTGTAAACTCAATAAACAGACACGAGTGGAAATATCTCCCTTTGCAGAAAGCGTTAGAGAGAGAGCACCGCGGTAGGGCGTTTGCCTTGCACGCAGCCAACATGGCCGACCTGAGTTCGATTCCTCCACCCCTCTCGGAGAGCCCGGCAAGCTACGGAGAGTATCTCGCCCGCACGGCGAAGCCTGGCAAGCTCCCCGTGATGTATTCGACATGCCACACACAATAACAACCAAGTCTCCAACGGGGGACCTTACTAGGCCAGCTCGAGCAAATCGATGAACCATGGGAGGACAGCGACAGTGATAGCAGAAAGCTGACACACCATTCCAAGAGAAAAGAAAATAGATTCCAGCCAGGGTTCAGTTCAAGCTCAGTGTGGAGCTCAGTGTGGAGCGCCTGATGCATGGAGTGAAGGCAACCCTGCATCCCTGCAGACACGACGAGCCACGGGGGCCATTGAAAACATCTCACCAAAATGGATGGCTCTCAGGATCGATCCTTTTTTTGGTCCTTTTATTTTGAAGTTTGTCTTCTTTAGAGACACACCAGGCAGTGCTCAGGGATCACTCCTGGAGGGTCTGTAGGGGAGCAAATGGATGCAAACCTTTCTCCTTCTCACTGCGCTGACACTAGTGCCCTCAAACTGGTTTTCTTTTTCAGTTTTGGCTTTTTGGGTCACACCTGGTGAAGCACAGGGGTTACTGCTGTCTCTGCACTGAGGAATTCCTCATGGTGGTCCTCAGGGGACCAAAAGGGACGCCAGGAATAAAACCCGGGCCGGTCGCGTAAAAACCAAGTCTACACCCACTGATCTATCGCTCCCCCCCCAAAGCCCAAACTAGTTGTTTTCAAACAATTACCAGTTTCGATCAAACGGAAGAAATAGAAATAAACATTTTGTTCAAAGGAAAAAATAGAAATTTCTTTCGGTTTTGAGCAGTGATTTCACTACCCAGTGAAGCTCAGGAAGGGCCTCTACGCCAAGCATTAGGCTCTCGATTTCCTCTCTGCAGTGCCCTGTCATCCACCATCAAAATCACATCCTTGATCCCCTGCCAGCAGAATATCTGTCCCCAACGTGCAAATTTTACCAGCCGACTCACACCCAGTGACTCCACTCTCAAATCAAATGGCTGCAATGCCAAAACCTGAATCTGCAGTTTGAGTTATGCAATGAAACGCAACAGATGACTACGAATTTGTGGAAAGGAAGGAATGAGGCAGTGTGTTCAGACTTGCGGGCAAGCTGGGGCTCCCTCGGGCTCCGACACGTTCCTCGCCGGTTGGGGGCCGGAGCGATGGGTTGGAGGGGAGGGCGAGGGTCTCGTGCCCCCGACCCCATGGGGCCGCCCCGGCCAGGGCTACCAGGACGCACAATGAAAAACAAACCTGAAAAGAAAACTCTCTCTCTTCTGGTCGTCCTGATTTCCGTTGTTCCTGACCCTTTCCGAACGACTTTTGCTCCCGAACCTTCCACTTCACTTGTCAGCCCACCTGCCAGGCACCACCGACCCCCCCATTCCCTCACCCCCCCCCTAAATAAAAACCTCCCTGGATGCGATGCGCTAAGATAGACGGAAGGGAGAGACAAACCTCTCGAAAAGGCGGGCGCTGGGGGCATCCCGGGCTGGGCAGGCGGCGGAGGCTCAGAGCTCCCAGATGGACCACTCAGCGGCCAGGCCAGCGAGGAATCTGGCCCTATGGGACGCCCCCACGCCCTGGCCCCCACGCCTTGGCCTCCCCCTTCCCGCCCCACCCCCGCTCCTCACCAGGCAACAAACAGGGTGGAGATTGCTCCGCCCACAAAGACCCCAGGGAAAGGCGGGGCTCTGTGACCTCACCTACACTTCCGGTCAGGGTTTTAAAGGGCCAGACACCACATAGTCCCCACACAGCAACCTATAGGGCTTTTTACTACCTCTGGGCTGAGGAAACACTCCTGGCTGTGCCTACCTTTTACCTATAATAAATATCCTATCTTGGAGGACTGTGTGATGACACAGCAGGTATGAGCAGCTTGCAATTGCCTGACCAAGTCCTCTAGCCAGGCACCCGATTGTCGAGGGACCCCGACAGCTGTGATCCCTGAGGTCAGAGCAGGAGTAAGGCCTGAGTACTGTAGTGTGTGACCCCAAAATACAGCAATGACAAACAGTAAACTCTATCCAAATAGAGGGAAATAAATCCACGTACCCTGACAAATTGTAGCATAAAATAGTTCAAGAGTCAAACAGTGGGTCCTTAAAACCTATGCTGCAGGAGCACACTTCTATCTCTGCTGTCAGATATTCCGTGTGTGTGTGTCTGAGCCAGAACCAACAGTGTCAGGAGTACTCCTAGCTCTGCATTCAGGGATCTGTCCTGGAATGTCTGAGGTTTGCTGGGATGCAGCTGATCAAATCTGTGTTAGCTGCATGCAAGGCAAGCACCCTACTTGCTGCACCATACCTCTGGCCCTTTCAAAGTAAATTTCTTGCCAGCAAGCCAGGAGTGACCCCTGAGCAAAGTTCCCCCCCCCCCCAATGCGACAATAAGAACATCTTCCTTCAAGAGCAAGGAAAATTAAATCCTTGACCTGCTATACTCACCCCAAGAGCCAGTATCCAGGGATCGCCCAGTCAGGAAGAGATGAAGCATAGAGGATTTTTCATAACTGAAGATGAGTCTAAATTCCTCATCTGGAAAAAGACATCAGCGTTGGAATTAGACAGACAGTAAAGCAGGCAAGATGCTTGCCCTCCTCGCCCCAATCAAGCTTCAGCATCCCAGATCCCAGAGCACCGCCAGGAATGATTCCTGAGCACTGAGCCAGGAGTGAGCATCTTAGGGTATGTCCTCTCTCACTCCCCCCACAAAACATAAAAAAACAACTAAAACAAACCCCCAAATTAAAATTTCATTGGCCTAAACCTCCCACCTGCGTGAACCACGCTTCCAAAAAGGCCCCTCCCCATCCCAACCGCCAATGAATAGGACGGTCTGCAACAGAGTCTCTTGCCTTTAGGGGGCTGCAGCCCCGACCCTGAACGTGAATCTGCAGATTCTATAGCATCTACGTCAAGGCTAAAGGCTTCAGGATTTGTACCGACAAGTCCCATGTTGGGAGTGTTGGCCACTCAAGCCCCTAGCCCTTGGGTGGGTTCCGCAACCCCAAGGCCTGTAGCCCCAGTGCTCAGCCCCATGCCAAAATGCAACAAGGGCACACTCAATCCCACAACCCCTGTACTGTGTACAGACCCCACTGCACCGCCCTAAGCTCCGCATCACTCTGAAGCCTCTACTGCACCCCAGGAACTGCCTGGATGTCAGGAATTCAGTGAGAAAGAAAGCACGAAAGCACCTCCCAGGTCCGAATGGTCCCGCTACTAACAATGTGGAGACTGAGAGTTCTGGGATGCTAACGGGAGGATGCTTGTGTCCTGCCACAAAACTGGCCTTCAGAGTACCCCTTCTACCAGGGGCCGCCACTTTTTACTGATCTTGTCCCTCATAAATAATGCACTAGGAAAGCCCCCCATATGTTCGGTGTTTTATTTTTTTGTAAACTCAATAAACAGACACGAGTGGAAATATCTCCCTTTGCAGAAAGCGTTAGAGAGAGAGCACCGCGGTAGGGCGTTTGCCTTGCACGCAGCCAACATGGCCGACCTGAGTTCGATTCCTCCACCCCTCTCGGAGAGCCCGGCAAGCTACGGAGAGTATCTCGCCCGCACGGCGAAGCCTGGCAAGCTCCCCGTGATGTATTCGACATGCCACACACAATAACAACCAAGTCTCCAACGGGGGACCTTACTAGGCCAGCTCGAGCAAATCGATGAACCATGGGAGGACAGCGACAGTGATAGCAGAAAGCTGACACACCATTCCAAGAGAAAAGAAAATAGATTCCAGCCAGGGTTCAGTTCAAGCTCAGTGTGGAGCTCAGTGTGGAGCGCCTGATGCATGGAGTGAAGGCAACCCTGCATCCCTGCAGACACGACGAGCCACGGGGGCCATTGAAAACATCTCACCAAAATGGATGGCTCTCAGGATCGATCCTTTTTTTGGTCCTTTTATTTTGAAGTTTGTCTTCTTTAGAGACACACCAGGCAGTGCTCAGGGATCACTCCTGGAGGGTCTGTAGGGGAGCAAATGGATGCAAACCTTTCTCCTTCTCACTGCGCTGACACTAGTGCCCTCAAACTGGTTTTCTTTTTCAGTTTTGGCTTTTTGGGTCACACCTGGTGAAGCACAGGGGTTACTGCTGTCTCTGCACTGAGGAATTCCTCATGGTGGTCCTCAGGGGACCAAAAGGGACGCCAGGAATAAAACCCGGGCCGGTCGCGTAAAAACCAAGTCTACACCCACTGATCTATCGCTCCCCCCCCAAAGCCCAAACTAGTTGTTTTCAAACAATTACCACTTTCGATCAAATGGAAGAAATAGAAATAAACATTTTGTTCAAAGGAAAAAATAGAAATTTCTTTCGGTTTTGAGCAGGGATTTCACCACCCAGTGAAGCTCAGGAAGGGCCTCTACGCCAAGCATTAGGCTCTCGATTTCCTCTCTGCAGTGCCCTGTCATCCACCATCAAAATCACATCCTTGATCCCCTGCCAGCAGAATATCTGTCCCCAACGTGCAAATTTTACCAGCCGACTCACACCCAGTGACTCCACTCTCAAATCAAATGGCTGCAATGCCAAAACCTGAATCTGCAGTTTGAGTTATGCAATGAAACGCAACAGATGACTACGAATTTGTGGAAAGGAAGGAATGAGGCAGTGTGTTCAGACTTGCGGGCAAGCTGGGGCTCCCTCGGGCTCCGACACGTTCCTCTCCGGTTGGGGGCCGGAGCGATGGGTTGGAGGGGAGGGCGAGGGTCTCGTGCCCCCGACCCCATGGGGCCGCCCCGGCCAGGGCTACCAGGACGCACAATGAAAAACAAACCTGAAAAGAAAACTCTCTCTCTTCTGGTCGTCCTGATTTCCGTTGTTCCTGACCCTTTCCGAACGACTTTTGCTCCCGAACCTTCCACTTCACTTGTCAGCCCACCTGCCAGGCACCACCGACCCCCCCATTCCCTCACCCCCCCCTAAATAAAAACCTCCCTGGATGCGATGCGCTAAGATAGACGGAAGGGAGAGACAAACCTCTCGAAAAGGCGGGCGCTGGGGGCATCCCGGGCTGGGCAGGCGGCGGAGGCTCAGAGCTCCCAGATGGACCACTCAGCGGCCAGGCCAGCGAGGAAACTGGCCCTATGGGACGCCCCCACGCCCTGGCCGCCCCCTTCCCGCCCCACCCCCGCTCCTCACCAGGCAACAAACAGAGTGGAGATTGCTCCGCCCACAAAGACCCCAGGGAAAGGCGGGGCTCTGTGACCTCACCTACACTTCCGGTCAGGGTTTTAAAGGGCCAGACACCACATAGTCCCCACACAGCAACCTATAGGGCTTTTTACTACCTCTGGGCTGAGGAAACACTCCTGGCTGTGCCTACCTTTTACCTATAATAAATATCCTATCTTAGAGGACTGTGTGATGACACAGCAGGTATGAGCAGCTTGCAATTGCCTGACCAAGTCCTCTAGCCAGGCACCCGATTGTCGAGGCACCCCGACAGCTGTGATCCCTGAGGTCAGAGCAGGAATAAGGCCTGAGTACTGTAGTGTGTGACCCCAAAATACAGCAATGACAAACAGTAAACTCTATCCAAATAGAGGGAAATAAATCCACGTACCCTGACAAATTGTAGCATAAAATAGTTCAAGAGTCAAACAGTGGGTCCTTAAAACCTATGCTGCAGGAGCACACTTCTATCTCTGCTGTCAGATATTCCGTGTGTGTGTGTCTGAGCCAGAACCAACAGTGTCAGGAGTACTCCTAGCTCTGCATTCAGGGATCTGTCCTGGAATGTCTGAGGTTTGCTGGGATGCAGCTGATCAAATCTGTGTTAGCTGCATGCAAGGCAAGCACCCTACTTGCTGCACCATACCTCTGGCCCTTTCAAAGTAAATTTCATGCCAGCAAGCCAGGAGTGACCCCTGAGCAAAGTTCACCCCCCACAAATGCGACAATAAGAACATCTTCCTTCAAGAGCAAGGAAAATTAAATCCTTGACCTGCTATACTCACCCCAAGAGCCAGTATCCAGGGATCGCCCAGTCAGGAAGAGATGAAGCATAGAGGATTTTTCATAACTGAAGATGAGTCTAAATTCCTCATCTGGAAAAAGACATCAGCGTTGGAATTAGACAGACAGTAAAGCAGGCAAGATGCTTGCCCTCCTCGCCCCAATCAAGCTTCAGCATCCCAGATCCCAGAGCACCGCCAGGAATGATTCCTGAGCACTGAGCCAGGAGTGAGCATCTTAGGGTATGTCCTCTCTCACTCCCCCCACAAAACATAAAAAAACAACTAAAACAAACCCCCAAATTAAAATTTCATTGGCCTAAACCTCCCACCTGCGTGAACCACGCTTCCAAAAAGGCCCCTCCCCATCCCAACCGCCAATGAATAGGACGGTCTGCAACAGAGTCTCTTGCCTTTAGGGGGCTGCAGCCCCGACCCTGAACATGAATCTGCAGATTCTATAGCATCTACGTCAAGGCTAAAGGCTTCAGGATTTGTACCGACAAGTCCCATGTTGGGAGTGTTGGCCACTCAAGCCCCTAGCCCTTGGGTGGGTTCCGCAACCCCAAGGCCTGTAGCCCCAGTGCTCAGCCCCATGCCAAAATGCAACAAGGGCACACTCAATCCCACAACCCCTGTACTGTGTACAGACCCCACTGCACCGCCCTAAGCTCCGCATCACTCTGAAGCCTCTACTGCACCCCAGGAACTGCCTGGATGTCAGGAATTCAGTGAGAAAGAAAGCACGAAAGCACCTCCCAGGTCCGAATGGTCCCGCTACTAACAATGTGGAGACTGAGAGTTCTGGGATGCTAACGGGAGGATGCTTGTGTCCTGCCACAAAACTGGCCTTCAGAGTACCCCTTCTACCAGGGGCCGCCACTTTTTACTGATCTTGTCCCTCATAAATAATGCACTAGGAAAGCCCCATATGTTCGGTGTTTTATTTTTTTGTAAACTCAATAAACAGACACGAGTGGAAATATCTCCCTTTGCAGAAAGCGTTAGAGAGAGAGCACCGCGGTAGGGCGTTTGCCTTGCACGCAGCCAACATGGCCGACCTGAGTTCGATTCCTCCACCCCTCTCGGAGAGCCCGGCAAGCTACGGAGAGTATCTCGCCCGCACGGCGAAGCCTGGCAAGCTCCCCGTGATGTATTCGACATGCCACACACAATAACAACCAAGTCTCCAACGGGGGACCTTACTAGGCCAGCTCGAGCAAATCGATGATCCATGGGAGGACAGCGACAGTGATAGCAGAAAGCTGACACACCATTCCAAGAGAAAAGAAAATAGATTCCAGCCAGGGTTCAGTTCAAGCTCAGTGTGGAGCTCAGTGTGGAGCGCCTGATGCATGGAGTGAAGGCAACCCTGCATCCCTGCAGACACGACGAGCCACGGGGGCCATTGAAAACATCTCACCAAAATGGATGGCTCTCAGGATCGATCCTTTTTTTGGTCCTTTTATTTTGAAGTTTGTCTTCTTTAGAGACACACCAGGCAGTGCTCAGGGATCACTCCTGGAGGGTCTGTAGGGGAGCAAATGGATGCAAACCTTTCTCCTTCTCACTGCGCTGACACTAGTGCCCTCAAACTGGTTTTCTTTTTCAGTTTTGGCTTTTTGGGTCACACCTGGTGAAGCACAGGGGTTACTGCTGTCTCTGCACTGAGGAATTCCTCATGGTGGTCCTCAGGGGACCAAAAGGGACGCCAAGAATAAAACCCGGGCCGGTCGCGTAAAAACCAAGTCTACACCCACTGATCTATCGCTCCCCCCCCAAAGCCCAAACTAGTTGTTTTCAAACAATTACCACTTTCGATCAAATGGAAGAAATAGAAATAAACATTTTGTTCAAAGGAAAAAATAGAAATTTCTTTCGGTTTTGAGCAGTGATTTCACCACCCAGTGAAGCTCAGGAAGGGCCTCTACGCCAAGCATTAGGCTCTCGATTTCCTCTCTGCAGTGCCCTGTCATCCACCATCCAAATCACATCCTTGATCCCCTGCCAGCAGAATATCTGTCCCCAACGTGCAAATTTTACCAGCCGACTCACACCCAGTGACTCCACTCTCAAATCAAATGGCTGCAATGCCAAAACCTGAATCTGCAGTTTGAGTTATGCAATGAAACGCAACAGATGACTACGAATTTGTGGAAAGGAAGGAATGAGGCAGTGTGTTCAGACTTGCGGACAAGCTGGGGCTCCCTCGGGCTCCGACACGTTCCTCTCCGGTTGGGGGCCGGAGCGATGGCTTGGAGGGGAGGGCGAGGGTCTCGTGCCCCCGACCCCATGGGGCCGCCCCGGCCAGGGCTACCAGGACGCACAATGAAAAACAAACCTGAAAAGAAAACTCTCTCTCTTCTGGTCGTCCTGATTTCCGTTGTTCCTGACCCTTTCCGAACGACTTTTGCTCCCGAACCTTCCACTTCACTTGTCAGCCCACCTGCCAGGCACCACCGACCCCCCCATTCCCTCACCCCCCCCCCTAAATAAAAACCTCCCTGGATGCGATGCGCTAAGATAGACGGAAGGGAGAGACAAACCTCTCGAAAAGGCGGGCGCTGGGGGCATCCCGGGCTGGGCAGGCGGCGGAGGCTCAGAGCTCCCAGATGGACCACTCAGCGGCCAGGCCAGCGAGGAATCTGGCCCTATGGGACGCCCCCACGCCCTGGCCCCCACGCCCTGGCCTCCCCCTTCCCGCCCCACCCCCGCTCCTCACCAGGCAACAAACAGGGTGGAGATTGCTCCGCCCACAAAGACCCCAGGGAAAGGCGGGGCTCTGTGACCTCACCTACACTTCCGGTCAGGGTTTTAAAGGGCCAGACACCACATAGTCCCCACACAGCAACCTATAGGGCTTTTTACTACCTCTGGGCTGAGGAAACACTCCTGGCTGTGCCTACCTTTTACCTATAATAAATATCCTATCTTGGAGGACTGTGTGATGACACAGCAGGTATGAGCAGCTTGCAATTGCCTGACCAAGTCCTCTAGCCAGGCACCCGATTGTCGAGGGACCCCGACAGCTGTGATCCCTGAGGTCAGAGCAGGAGTAAGGCCTGAGTACTGTAGTGTGTGACCCCAAAATACAGCAATGACAAACAGTAAACTCTATCCAAATAGAGGGAAATAAATCCACGTACCCTGACAAATTGTAGCATAAAATAGTTCAAGAGTCAAACAGTGGGTCCTTAAAACCTATGCTGCAGGAGCACACTTCTATCTCTGCTGTCAGATATTCCGTGTGTGTGTGTCTGAGCCAGAACCAACAGTGTCAGGAGTACTCCTAGCTCTGCATTCAGGGATCTGTCCTGGAATGTCTGAGGTTTGCTGGGATGCAGCTGATCAAATCTCTGTTAGCTGCATGCAAGGCAAGCACCCTACTTGCTGCACCATACCTCTGGCCCTTTCAAAGTAAATTTCTTGCCAGCAAGCCAGGAGTGACCCCTGAGCAAAGTTCCCCCCCCCCCCAATGCGACAATAAGAACATCTTCCTTCAAGAGCAAGGAAAATTAAATCCTTGACCTGCTATACTCACCCCAAGAGCCAGTATCCAGGGATCGCCCAGTCAGGAAGAGATGAAGCATAGAGGATTTTTCATAACTGAAGATGAGTCTAAATTCCTCATCTGGAAAAAGACATCAGCGTTGGAATTAGACAGACAGTAAAGCAGGCAAGATGCTTGCCCTCCTCGCCCCAATCAAGCTTCAGCATCCCAGATCCCAGAGCACCGCCAGGAATGATTCCTGAGCACTGAGCCAGGAGTGAGCATCTTAGGGTATGTCCTCTCTCACTCCCCCCACAAAACATAAAAAAACAACTAAAACAAACCCCCAAATTAAAATTTCATTGGCCTAAACCTCCCACCTGCGTGAACCACGCTTCCAAAAAGGCCCCTCCCCATCCCAACCGCCAATGAATAGGACGGTCTGCAACAGAGTCTCTTGCCTTTAGGGGGCTGCAGCCCCGACCCTGAACATGAATCTGCAGATTCTATAGCATCTACGTCAAGGCTAAAGGCTTCAGGATTTGTACCGACAAGTCCCATGTTGGGAGTGTTGGCCACTCAAGCCCCTAGCCCTTGGGTGGGTTCCGCAACCCCAAGGCCTGTAGCCCCAGTGCTCAGCCCCATGCCAAAATGCAACAAGGGCACACTCAATCCCACAACCCCTGTACTGTGTACAGACCCCACTGCACCGCCCTAAGCTCCGCATCACTCTGAAGCCTCTACTGCACCCCAGGAACTGCCTGGATGTCAGGAATTCAGTGAGAAAGAAAGCACGAAAGCACCTCCCAGGTCCGAATGGTCCCGCTACTAACAATGTGGAGACTGAGAGTTCTGGGATGCTAACGGGAGGATGCTTGTGTCCTGCCACAAAACTGGCCTTCAGAGTACCCCTTCTACCAGGGGCCGCCACTTTTTACTGATCTTGTCCCTCATAAATAATGCACTAGGAAAGCCCCATATGTTCGGTGTTTTATTTTTTTGTAAACTCAATAAACAGACACGAGTGGAAATATCTCCCTTTGCAGAAAGCGTTAGAGAGAGAGCACCGCGGTAGGGCGTTTGCCTTGCACGCAGCCAACATGGCCGACCTGAGTTCGATTCCTCCACCCCTCTCGGAGAGCCCGGCAAGCTACGGAGAGTATCTCGCCCGCACGGCGAAGCCTGGCAAGCTCCCCGTGATGTATTCGACATGCCACACACAATAACAACCAAGTCTCCAACGGGGGACCTTACTAGGCCAGCTCGAGCAAATCGATGATCCATGGGAGGACAGCGACAGTGATAGCAGAAAGCTGACACACCATTCCAAGAGAAAAGAAAATAGATTCCAGCCAGGGTTCAGTTCAAGCTCAGTGTGGAGCTCAGTGTGGAGCGCCTGATGCATGGAGTGAAGGCAACCCTGCATCCCTGCAGACACGACGAGCCACGGGGGCCATTGAAAACATCTCACCAAAATGGATGGCTCTCAGGATCGATCCTTTTTTTGGTCCTTTTATTTTGAAGTTTGTCTTCTTTAGAGACACACCAGGCAGTGCTCAGGGATCACTCCTGGAGGGTCTGTAGGGGAGCAAATGGATGCAAACCTTTCTCCTTCTCACTGCGCTGACACTAGTGCCCTCAAACTGGTTTTCTTTTTCAGTTTTGGCTTTTTGGGTCACACCTGGTGAAGCACAGGGGTTACTGCTGTCTCTGCACTGAGGAATTCCTCATGGTGGTCCTCAGGGGACCAAAAGGGACGCCAAGAATAAAACCCGGGCCGGTCGCGTAAAAACCAAGTCTACACCCACTGATCTATCGCTCCCCCCCCAAAGCCCAAACTAGTTGTTTTCAAACAATTACCAGTTTCGATCAAATGGAAGAAATAGAAATAAACATTTTGTTCAAAGGAAAAAATAGAAATTTCTTTCGGTTTTGAGCAGGGATTTCACCACCCAGTGAAGCTCAGGAAGGGCCTCTACGCCAAGCATTAGGCTCTCGATTTCCTCTCTGCAGTGCCCTGTCATCCACCATCCAAATCACATCCTTGATCCCCTGCCAGCAGAATATCTGTCCCCAACGTGCAAATTTTACCAGCCGACTCACACCCAGTGACTCCACTCTCAAATCAAATGGCTGCAATGCCAAAACCTGAATCTGCAGTTTGAGTTATGCAATGAAACGCAACAGATGACTACGAATTTGTGGAAAGGAAGGAATGAGGCAGTGTGTTCAGACTTGCGGGCAAGCTGGGGCTCCCTCGGGCTCCGACACGTTCCTCTCCGGTTGGGGGCCGGAGCGATGGGTTGGAGGGGAGGGCGAGGGTCTCGTGCCCCCGACCCCATGGGGCCGCCCCGGCCAGGGCTACCAGGACGCACAATGAAAAACAAACCTGAAAAGAAAACTCTCTCTCTTCTGGTCGTCCTGATTTCCGTTGTTCCTGACCCTTTCCGAACGACTTTTGCTCCCGAACCTTCCACTTCACTTGTCAGCCCACCTGCCAGGCACCACCGACCCCCCCATTCCCTCACCCCCCCTAAATAAAAACCTCCCTGGATGCGATGCGCTAAGATAGACGGAAGGGAGAGACAAACCTCTCGAAAAGGCAGGCGCTGGGGGCATCCCGGGCTGGGCAGGCGGCGGAGGCTCAGAGCTCCCAGATGGACCACTCAGCGGCCAGGCCAGCGAGGAATCTGGCCCTATGGGACGCCCCCACGCCCTGGCCCCCACGCCCTGGCCTCCCCCTTCCCGCCCCACCCCCGCTCCTCACCAGGCAACAAACAGGGTGGAGATTGCTCCGCCCACAAAGACCCCAGGGAAAGGCGGGGCTCTGTGACCTCACCTACACTTCCGGTCAGGGTTTTAAAGGGCCAGACACCACATAGTCCCCACACAGCAACCTATAGGGCTTTTTACTACCTCTGGGCTGAGGAAACACTCCTGGCTGTGCCTACCTTTTACCTATAATAAATATCCTATCTTGGAGGACTGTGTGATGACACAGCAGGTATGAGCAGCTTGCAATTGCCTGACCAAGTCCTCTAGCCAGGCACCCGATTGTCGAGGGACCCCGACAGCTGTGATCCCTGAGGTCAGAGCAGGAGTAAGGCCTGAGTACTGTAGTGTGTGACCCCAAAATACAGCAATGACAAACAGTAAACTCTATCCAAATAGAGGGAAATAAATCCACGTACCCTGACAAATTGTAGCATAAAATAGTTCAAGAGTCAAACAGTGGGTCCTTAAAACCTATGCTGCAGGAGCACACTTCTATCTCTGCTGTCAGATATTCCGTGTGTGTGTGTCTGAGCCAGAACCAACAGTGTCAGGAGTACTCCTAGCTCTGCATTCAGGGATCTGTCCTGGAATGTCTGAGGTTTGCTGGGATGCAGCTGATCAAATCTCTGTTAGCTGCATGCAAGGCAAGCACCCTACTTGCTGCACCATACCTCTGGCCCTTTCAAAGTAAATTTCTTGCCAGCAAGCCAGGAGTGACCCCTGAGCAAAGTCCCCCCCCCCCAATGCGACAATAAGAACATCTTCCTTCAAGAGCAAGGAAAATTAAATCCTTGACCTGCTATACTCACCCCAAGAGCCAGTATCCAGGGATCGCCCAGTCAGGAAGAGATGAAGCATAGAGGATTTTTCATAACTGAAGATGAGTCTAAATTCCTCATCTGGAAAAAAACATCAGCGTTGGAATTAGACAGACAGTAAAGCAGGCAAGATGCTTGCCCTCCTCGCCCCAATCAAGCTTCAGCATCCCAGATCCCAGAGCACCGCCAGGAATGATTCCTGAGCACTGAGCCAGGAGTGAGCATCTTAGGGTATGTCCTCTCTCACTCCCCCCACAAAACATAAAAAAACAACTAAAACAAACCCCCAAATTAAAATTTCATTGGCCTAAACCTCCCACCTGCTTGAACCACGCTTCCAAAAAGGCCCCTCCCCATCCCAACCGCCAATGAATAGGACGGTCTGCAACAGAGTCTCTTGCCTTTAGGGGGCTGCAGCCCCGACCCTGAACATGAATCTGCAGATTCTATAGCATCTACGTCAAGGCTAAAGGCTTCAGGATTTGTACCGACAAGTCCCATGTTGGGAGTGTTGGCCACTCAAGCCCCTAGCCCTTGGGTGGGTTCCGCAACCCCAAGGCCTGTAGCCCCAGTGCTCAGCCCCATGCCAAAATGCAACAAGGGCACACTCAATCCCACAACCCCTGTACTGTGTACAGACCCCACTGCACCGCCCTAAGCTCCGCATCACTCTGAAGCCTCTACTGCACCCCAGGAACTGCCTGGATGTCAGGAATTCAGTGAGAAAGAAAGCACGAAAGCACCTCCCAGGTCCGAATGGTCCCGCTACTAACAATGTGGAGACTGAGAGTTCTGGGATGCTAACGGGAGGATGCTTGTGTCCTGCCACAAAACTGGCCTTCAGAGTACCCCTTCTACCAGGGGCCGCCACTTTTTACTGATCTTGTCCCTCATAAATAATGCACTAGGAAAGCCCCATATGTTCGGTGTTTTATTTTTTTGTAAACTCAATAAACAGACACGAGTGGAAATATCTCCCTTTGCAGAAAGCGTTAGAGAGAGAGCACCGCGGTAGGGCGTTTGCCTTGCACGCAGCCAACATGGCCGACCTGAGTTCGATTCCTCCACCCCTCTCGGAGAGCCCGGCAAGCTACGGAGAGTATCTCGCCCGCACGGCGAAGCCTGGCAAGCTCCCCGTGATGTATTCGACATGCCACACACAATAACAACCAAGTCTCCAACGGGGGACCTTACTAGGCCAGCTCGAGCAAATCGATGAACCATGGGAGGACAGCGACAGTGATAGCAGAAAGCTGACACGCCATTCCAAGAGAAAAGAAAATAGATTCCAGCCAGGGTTCAGTTCAAGCTCAGTGTGGAGCTCAGTGTGGAGCGCCTGATGCATGGAGTGAAGGCAACCCTGCATCCCTGCAGACACGACGAGCCACGGGGGCCATTGAAAACATCTCACCAAAATGGATGGCTCTCAGGATCGATCCTTTTTTTGGTCCTTTTATTTTGAAGTTTGTCTTCTTTAGAGACACACCAGGCAGTGCTCAGGGATCACTCCTGGAGGGTCTGTAGGGGAGCAAATGGATGCAAACCTTTCTCCTTCTCACTGCGCTGACACTAGTGCCCTCAAACTGGTTTTCTTTTTCGGTTTTGGCTTTTTGGGTCACACCTGGTGAAGCACAGGGGTTACTGCTGTCTCTGCACTGAGGAATTCCTCATGGTGGTCCTCAGGGGACCAAAAGGGACGCCAGGAATAAAACCCGGGCCGGTCGCGTAAAAACCAAGTCTACACCCACTGATCTATCGCTCCCCCCCCAAAGCCCAAACTAGTTGTTTTCAAACAATTACCACTTTCGATCAAATGGAAGAAATAGAAATAAACATTTTGTTCAAAGGAAAAAATAGAAATTTCTTTCGGTTTTGAGCAGGGATTTCACCACCCAGTGAAGCTCAGGAAGGGCCTCTACGCCAAGCATTAGGCTCTCGATTTCCTCTCTGCAGTGCCCTGTCATCCACCATCCAAATCACATCCTTGATCCCCTGCCAGCAGAATATCTGTCCCCAACGTGCAAATTTTACCAGCCGACTCACACCCAGTGACTCCACTCTCAAATCAAATGGCTGCAATGCCAAAACCTGAATCTGCAGTTTGAGTTATGCAATGAAACGCAACAGATGACTACGAATTTGTGGAAAGGAAGGAATGAGGCAGTGTGTTCAGACTTGCGGGCAAGCTGGGGCTCCCTCGGGCTCCGACACGTTCCTCTCCGGTTGGGGGCCGGAGCGATGGGTTGGAGGGGAGGGCGAGGGTCTCGTGCCCCCGACCCCATGGGGCCGCCCCGGCCAGGGCTACCAGGACGCACAATGAAAAACAAACCTGAAAAGAAAACTCTCTCTCTTCTGGTCGTCCTGATTTCCGTTGTTCCTGACCCTTTCCGAACGACTTTTGCTCCCGAACCTTCCACTTCACTTGTCAGCCCACCTGCCAGGCACCACCGACCCCCCCATTCCCTCACCCCCCCCTAAATAAAAACCTCCCTGGATGCGATGCGCTAAGATAGACGGAAGGGAGAGACAAACCTCTCGAAAAGGCGGGCGCTGGGGGCATCCCGGGCTGGGCAGGCGGCGGAGGCTCAGAGCTCCCAGATGGACCACTCAGCGGCCAGGCCAGCGAGGAAACTGGCCCTATGGGACGCCCCCACGCCCTGGCCGCCCCCTTCCCGCCCCACCCCCGCTCCTCACCAGGCAACAAACAGAGTGGAGATTGCTCCGCCCACAAAGACCCCAGGGAAAGGCGGGGCTCTGTGACCTCACCTACACTTCCGGTCAGGGTTTTAAAGGGCCAGACACCACATAGTCCCCACACAGCAACCTATAGGGCTTTTTACTACCTCTGGGCTGAGGAAACACTCCTGGCTGTGCCTACCTTTTACCTATAATAAATATCCTATCTTAGAGGACTGTGTGATGACACAGCAGGTATGAGCAGCTTGCAATTGCCTGACCAAGTCCTCTAGCCAGGCACCCGATTGTCGAGGGACCCCGACAGCTGTGATCCCTGAGGTCAGAGCAGGAGTAAGGCCTGAGTACTGTAGTGTGTGACCCCAAAATACAGCAATGACAAACAGTAAACTCTATCCAAATAGAGGGAAATAAATCCACGTACCCTGACAAATTGTAGCATAAAATAGTTCAAGAGTCAAACAGTGGGTCCTTAAAACCTATGCTGCAGGAGCACACTTCTATCTCTGCTGTCAGATATTCCGTGTGTGTGTGTCTGAGCCAGAACCAACAGTGTCAGGAGTACTCCTAGCTCTGCATTCAGGGATCTGTCCTGGAATGTCTGAGGTTTGCTGGGATGCAGCTGATCAAATCTGTGTTAGCTGCATGCAAGGCAAGCACCCTACTTGCTGCACCATACCTCTGGCCCTTTCAAAGTAAATTTCATGCCAGCAAGCCAGGGGTGACCCCTGAGCAAAGTTCACCCCCCACAAATGCGACAATAAGAACATCTTCCTTCAAGAGCAAGGAAAATTAAATCCTTGACCTGCTATACTCACCCCAAGAGCCAGTATCCAGGGATCGCCCAGTCAGGAAGAGATGAAGCATAGAGGATTTTTCATAACTGAAGATGAGTCTAAATTCCTCATCTGGAAAAAAACATCAGCGTTGGAATTAGACAGACAGTAAAGCAGGCAAGATGCTTGCCCTCCTCGCCCCAATCAAGCTTCAGCATCCCAGATCCCAGAGCACCGCCAGGAGTGATTCCTGAGCACTGAGCCAGGAGTGAGCATCTTAGGGTATGTCCTCTCTCACTCCCCCCACAAAACATAAAAAAACAACTAAAACAAACCCCCAAATTAAAATTTCATTGGCCTAAACCTCCCACCTGCTTGAACCACGCTTCCAAAAAGGCCCCTCCCCATCCCAA
Source organism: Sorex fumeus (assembly GCF_029834395.1). Lineage (NCBI taxonomy): Eukaryota > Metazoa > Chordata > Mammalia > Eulipotyphla > Soricidae > Sorex > Sorex fumeus. The sequence continues at coordinate 12,444,736 of NW_026606098.1, forward strand.
CCGCCAATGAATAGGACGGTCTGCAACAGAGTCTCTTGCCTTTAGGGGGCTGCAGCCCCGACCCTGAACATGAATCTGCAGATTCTATAGCATCTACGTCAAGGCTAAAGGCTTCAGGATTTGTACCGACAAGTCCCATGTTGGGAGTGTTGGCCACTCAAGCCCCTAGCCCTTGGGTGGGTTCCGCAACCCCAAGGCCTGTAGCCCCAGTGCTCAGCCCCATGCCAAAATGCAACAAGGGCACACTCAATCCCACAACCCCTGTACTGTGTACAGACCCCACTGCACCGCCCTAAGCTCCGCATCACTCTGAAGCCTCTACTGCACCCCAGGAACTGCCTGGATGTCAGGAATTCAGTGAGAAAGAAAGCACGAAAGCACCTCCCAGGTCCGAATGGTCCCGCTACTAACAATGTGGAGACTGAGAGTTCTGGGATGCTAACGGGAGGATGCTTGTGTCCTGCCACAAAACTGGCCTTCAGAGTACCCCTTCTACCAGGGGCCGCCACTTTTTACTGATCTTGTCCCTCATAAATAATGCACTAGGAAAGCCCCATATGTTCGGTGTTTTATTTTTTTGTAAACTCAATAAACAGACACGAGTGGAAATATCTCCCTTTGCAGAAAGCGTTAGAGAGAGAGCACCGCGGTAGGGCGTTTGCCTTGCACGCAGCCAACATGGCCGACCTGAGTTCGATTCCTCCACCCCTCTCGGAGAGCCCGGCAAGCTACGGAGAGTATCTCGCCCGCACGGCGAAGCCTGGCAAGCTCCCCGTGATGTATTCGACATGCCACACACAATAACAACCAAGTCTCCAACGGGGGACCTTACTAGGCCAGCTCGAGCAAATCGATGAACCATGGGAGGACAGCGACAGTGATAGCAGAAAGCTGACACGCCATTCCAAGAGAAAAGAAAATAGATTCCAGCCAGGGTTCAGTTCAAGCTCAGTGTGGAGCTCAGTGTGGAGCGCCTGATGCATGGAGTGAAGGCAACCCTGCATCCCTGCAGACACGACGAGCCACGGGGGCCATTGAAAACATCTCACCAAAATGGATGGCTCTCAGGATCGATCCTTTTTTTGGTCCTTTTATTTTGAAGTTTGTCTTCTTTAGAGACACACCAGGCAGTGCTCAGGGATCACTCCTGGAGGGTCTGTAGGGGAGCAAATGGATGCAAACCTTTCTCCTTCTCACTGCGCTGACACTAGTGCCCTCAAACTGGTTTTCTTTTTCAGTTTTGGCTTTTTGGGTCACACCTGGTGAAGCACAGGGGTTACTGCTGTCTCTGCACTGAGGAATTCCTCATGGTGGTCCTCAGGGGACCAAAAGGGACGCCAGGAATAAAACCCGGGCCGGTCGCGTAAAAACCAAGTCTACACCCACTGATCTATCGCTCCCCCCCCAAAGCCCAAACTAGTTGTTTTCAAACAATTACCAGTTTCGATCAAATGGAAGAAATAGAAATAAACATTTTGTTCAAAGGAAAAAATAGAAATTTCTTTCGGTTTTGAGCAGGGATTTCACCACCCAGTGAAGCTCAGGAAGGGCCTCTACGCCAAGCATTAGGCTCTCGATTTCCTCTCTGCAGTGCCCTGTCATCCACCATCCAAATCACATCCTTGATCCCCTGCCAGCAGAATATCTGTCCCCAACGTGCAAATTTTACCAGCCGACTCACACCCAGTGACTCCACTCTCAAATCAAATGGCTGCAATGCCAAAACCTGAATCTGCAGTTTGAGTTATGCAATGAAACTCAACAGATGACTACGAATTTGTGGAAAGGAAGGAATGAGGCAGTGTGTTCAGACTTGCGGGCAAGCTGGGGCTCCCTCGGGCTCCGACACGTTCCTCTCCGGTTGGGGGCCGGAGCGATGGGTTGGAGGGGAGGGCGAGGGTCTCGTGCCCCCGACCCCATGGGGCCGCCCCGGCCAGGGCTACCAGGACGCACAATGAAAAACAAACCTGAAAAGAAAACTCTCTCTCTTCTGGTCGTCCTGATTTCCGTTGTTCCTGACCCTTTCCGAACGACTTTTGCTCCCGAACCTTCCACTTCACTTGTCAGCCCACCTGCCAGGCACCACCGACCCCCCCATTCCCTCACCCCCCCCTAAATAAAAACCTCCCTGGATGCGATGCGCTAAGATAGACGGAAGGGAGAGACAAACCTCTCGAAAAGGCGGGCGCTGGGGGCATCCCGGGCTGGGCAGGCGGCGGAGGCTCAGAGCTCCCAGATGGACCACTCAGCGGCCAGGCCAGCGAGGAATCTGGCCCTATGGGACGCCCCCACGCCCTGGCCGCCCCCTTCCCGCCCCACCCCCGCTCCTCACCAGGCAACAAACAGAGTGGAGATTGCTCCGCCCACAAAGACCCCAGGGAAAGGCGGGGCTGTGACCTCACCTACACTTCCGGTCAGGGTTTTAAAGGGCCAGACACCACATAGTCCCCACACAGCAACCTATAGGGCTTTTTACTACCTCTGGGCTGAGGAAACACTCCTGGCTGTGCCTACCTTTTACCTATAATAAATATCCTATCTTAGAGGACTGTGTGATGACACAGCAGGTATGAGCAGCTTGCAATTGCCTGACCAAGTCCTCTAGCCAGGCACCCGATTGTCGAGGGACCCCGACAGCTGTGATCCCTGAGGTCAGAGCAGGAGTAAGGCCTGAGTACTGTAGTGTGTGACCCCAAAATACAGCAATGACAAACAGTAAACTCTATCCAAATAGAGGGAAATAAATCCACGTACCCTGACAAATTGTAGCATAAAATAGTTCAAGAGTCAAACAGTGGGTCCTTAAAACCTATGCTGCAGGAGCACACTTCTATCTCTGCTGTCAGATATTCCGTGTGTGTGTGTCTGAGCCAGAACCAACAGTGTCAGGAGTACTCCTAGCTCTGCATTCAGGGATCTGTCCTGGAATGTCTGAGGTTTGCTGGGATGCAGCTGATCAAATCTGTGTTAGCTGCATGCAAGGCAAGCACCCTACTTGCTGCACCATACCTCTGGCCCTTTCAAAGTAAATTTCATGCCAGCAAGCCAGGAGTGACCCCTGAGCAAAGTTCACCCCCCACAAATGCGACAATAAGAACATCTTCCTTCAAGAGCAAGGAAAATTAAATCCTTGACCTGCTATACTCACCCCAAGAGCCAGTATCCAGGGATCGCCCAGTCAGGAAGAGATGAAGCATAGAGGATTTTTCATAACTGAAGATGAGTCTAAATTCCTCATCTGGAAAAAAACATCAGCGTTGGAATTAGACAGACAGTAAAGCAGGCAAGATGCTTGCCCTCCTCGCCCCAATCAAGCTTCAGCATCCCAGATCCCAGAGCACCGCCAGGAGTGATTCCTGAGCACTGAGCCAGGAGTGAGCATCTTAGGGTATGTCCTCTCTCACTCCCCCCACAAAACATAAAAAAACAACTAAAACAAACCCCCAAATTAAAATTTCATTGGCCTAAACCTCCCACCTGCTTGAACCACGCTTCCAAAAAGGCCCCTCCCCATCCCAACCGCCAATGAATAGGACGGTCTGCAACAGAGTCTCTTGCCTTTAGGGGGCTGCAGCCCCGACCCTGAACATGAATCTGCAGATTCTATAGCATCTACGTCAAGGCTAAAGGCTTCAGGATTTGTACCGACAAGTCCCATGTTGGGAGTGTTGGCCACTCAAGCCCCTAGCCCTTGGGTGGGTTCCGCAACCCCAAGGCCTGTAGCCCCAGTGCTCAGCCCCATGCCAAAATGCAACAAGGGCACACTCAATCCCACAACCCCTGTACTGTGTACAGACCCCACTGCACCGCCCTAAGCTCCGCATCACTCTGAAGCCTCTACTGCACCCCAGGAACTGCCTGGATGTCAGGAATTCAGTGAGAAAGAAAGCACGAAAGCACCTCCCAGGTCCGAATGGTCCCGCTACTAACAATGTGGAGACTGAGAGTTCTGGGATGCTAACGGGAGGATGCTTGTGTCCTGCCACAAAACTGGCCTTCAGAGTACCCCTTCTACCAGGGGCCGCCACTTTTTACTGATCTTGTCCCTCATAAATAATGCACTAGGAAAGCCCCATATGTTCGGTGTTTTATTTTTTTGTAAACTCAATAAACAGACACGAGTGGAAATATCTCCCTTTGCAGAAAGCGTTAGAGAGAGAGCACCGCGGTAGGGCGTTTGCCTTGCACGCAGCCAACATGGCCGACCTGAGTTCGATTCCTCCACCCCTCTCGGAGAGCCCGGCAAGCTACGGAGAGTATCTCGCCCGCACGGCGAAGCCTGGCAAGCTCCCCGTGATGTATTCGACATGCCACACACAATAACAACCAAGTCTCCAACGGGGGACCTTACTAGGCCAGCTCGAGCAAATCGATGAACCATGGGAGGACAGCGACAGTGATAGCAGAAAGCTGACACGCCATTCCAAGAGAAAAGAAAATAGATTCCAGCCAGGGTTCAGTTCAAGCTCAGTGTGGAGCTCAGTGTGGAGCGCCTGATGCATGGAGTGAAGGCAACCCTGCATCCCTGCAGACACGACGAGCCACGGGGGCCATTGAAAACATCTCACCAAAATGGATGGCTCTCAGGATCGATCCTTTTTTTGGTCCTTTTATTTTGAAGTTTGTCTTCTTTAGAGACACACCAGGCAGTGCTCAGGGATCACTCCTGGAGGGTCTGTAGGGGAGCAAATGGATGCAAACCTTTCTCCTTCTCACTGCGCTGACACTAGTGCCCTCAAACTGGTTTTCTTTTTCAGTTTTGGCTTTTTGGGTCACACCTGGTGAAGCACAGGGGTTACTGCTGTCTCTGCACTGAGGAATTCCTCATGGTGGTCCTCAGGGGACCAAAAGGGACGCCAGGAATAAAACCCGGGCCGGTCGCGTAAAAACCAAGTCTACACCCACTGATCTATCGCTCCCCCCCCAAAGCCCAAACTAGTTGTTTTCAAACAATTACCAGTTTCGATCAAATGGAAGAAATAGAAATAAACATTTTGTTCAAAGGAAAAAATAGAAATTTCTTTCGGTTTTGAGCAGGGATTTCACCACCCAGTGAAGCTCAGGAAGGGCCTCTACGCCAAGCATTAGGCTCTCGATTTCCTCTCTGCAGTGCCCTGTCATCCACCATCCAAATCACATCCTTGATCCCCTGCCAGCAGAATATCTGTCCCCAACGTGCAAATTTTACCAGCCGACTCACACCCAGTGACTCCACTCTCAAATCAAATGGCTGCAATGCCAAAACCTGAATCTGCAGTTTGAGTTATGCAATGAAACGCAACAGATGACTACGAATTTGTGGAAAGGAAGGAATGAGGCAGTGTGTTCAGACTTGCGGGCAAGCTGGGGCTCCCTCGGGCTCCGACACGTTCCTCTCCGGTTGGGGGCCGGAGCGATGGGTTGGAGGGGAGGGCGAGGGTCTCGTGCCCCCGACCCCATGGGGCCGCCCCGGCCAGGGCTACCAGGACGCACAATGAAAAACAAACCTGAAAAGAAAACTCTCTCTCTTCTGGTCGTCCTGATTTCCGTTGTTCCTGACCCTTTCCGAACGACTTTTGCTCCCGAACCTTCCACTTCACTTGTCAGCCCACCTGCCAGGCACCACCGACCCCCCCATTCCCTCACCCCCCCCTAAATAAAAACCTCCCTGGATGCGATGCGCTAAGATAGACGGAAGGGAGAGACAAACCTCTCGAAAAGGCGGGCGCTGGGGGCATCCCGGGCTGGGCAGGCGGCGGAGGCTCAGAGCTCCCAGATGGACCACTCAGCGGCCAGGCCAGCGAGGAATCTGGCCCTATGGGACGCCCCCACGCCCTGGCCGCCCCCTTCCCGCCCCACCCCCGCTCCTCACCAGGCAACAAACAGAGTGGAGATTGCTCCGCCCACAAAGACCCCAGGGAAAGGCGGGGCTGTGACCTCACCTACACTTCCGGTCAGGGTTTTAAAGGGCCAGACACCACATAGTCCCCACACAGCAACCTATAGGGCTTTTTACTACCTCTGGGCTGAGGAAACACTCCTGGCTGTGCCTACCTTTTACCTATAATAAATATCCTATCTTGGAGGACTGTGTGATGACACAGCAGGTATGAGCAGCTTGCAATTGCCTGACCAAGTCCTCTAGCCAGGCACCCGATTGTCGAGGGACCCCGACAGCTGTGATCCCTGAGGTCAGAGCAGGAGTAAGGCCTGAGTACTGTAGTGTGTGACCCCAAAATACAGCAATGACAAACAGTAAACTCTATCCAAATAGAGGGAAATAAATCCACGTACCCTGACAAATTGTAGCATAAAATAGTTCAAGAGTCAAACAGTGGGTCCTTAAAACCTATGCTGCAGGAGCACACTTCTATCTCTGCTGTCAGATATTCCGTGTGTGTGTGTCTGAGCCAGAACCAACAGTGTCAGGAGTACTCCTAGCTCTGCATTCAGGGATCTGTCCTGGAATGTCTGAGGTTTGCTGGGATGCAGCTGATCAAATCTGTGTTAGCTGCATGCAAGGCAAGCACCCTACTTGCTGCACCATACCTCTGGCCCTTTCAAAGTAAATTTCTTGCCAGCAAGCCAGGAGTGACCCCTGAGCAAAGTTCCCCCCCCCAATGCGACAATAAGAACATCTTCCTTCAAGAGCAAGGAAAATTAAATCCTTGACCTGCTATACTCACCCCAAGAGCCAGTATCCAGGGATCGCCCAGTCAGGAAGAGATGAAGCATAGAGGATTTTTCATAACTGAAGATGAGTCTAAATTCCTCATCTGGAAAAAAACATCAGCGTTGGAATTAGACAGACAGTAAAGCAGGCAAGATGCTTGCCCTCCTCGCCCCAATCAAGCTTCAGCATCCTAGATCCCAGAGCACCGCCAGGAATGATTCCTGAGCACTGAGCCAGGAGTGAGCATCTTAGGGTATGTCCTCTCTCACTCCCCCCACAAAACATAAAAAAACAACTAAAACAAACCCCCAAATTAAAATTTCATTGGCCTAAACCTCCCACCTGCGTGAACCACGCTTCCAAAAAGGCCCCTCCCCATCCCAACCGCCAATGAATAGGACGGTCTGCAACAGAGTCTCTTGCCTTTAGGGGGCTGCAGCCCCGACCCTGAACATGAATCTGCAGATTCTATAGCATCTACGTCAAGGCTAAAGGCTTCAGGATTTGTACCGACAAGTCCCATGTTGGGAGTGTTGGCCACTCAAGCCCCTAGCCCTTGGGTGGGTTCCGCAACCCCAAGGCCTGTAGCCCCAGTGCTCAGCCCCATGCCAAAATGCAACAAGGGCACACTCAATCCCACAACCCCTGTACTGTGTACAGACCCCACTGCACCGCCCTAAGCTCCGCATCACTCTGAAGCCTCTACTGCACCCCAGGAACTGCCTGGATGTCAGGAATTCAGTGAGAAAGAAAGCACGAAAGCACCTCCCAGGTCCGAATGGTCCCGCTACTAACAATGTGGAGACTGAGAGTTCTGGGATGCTAACGGGAGGATGCTTGTGTCCTGCCACAAAACTGGCCTTCAGAGTACCCCTTCTACCAGGGGCCGCCACTTTTTACTGATCTTGTCCCTCATAAATAATGCACTAGGAAAGCCCCATATGTTCGGTGTTTTATTTTTTTGTAAACTCAATAAACAGACACGAGTGGAAATATCTCCCTTTGCAGAAAGCGTTAGAGAGAGAGCACCGCGGTAGGGCGTTTGCCTTGCACGCAGCCAACATGGCCGACCTGAGTTCGATTCCTCCACCCCTCTCGGAGAGCCCGGCAAGCTACGGAGAGTATCTCGCCCGCACGGCGAAGCCTGGCAAGCTCCCCGTGATGTATTCGACATGCCACACACAATAACAACCAAGTCTCCAACGGGGGACCTTACTAGGCCAGCTCGAGCAAATCGATGAACCATGGGAGGACAGCGACAGTGATAGCAGAAAGCTGACACGCCATTCCAAGAGAAAAGAAAATAGATTCCAGCCAGGGTTCAGTTCAAGCTCAGTGTGGAGCTCAGTGTGGAGCGCCTGATGCATGGAGTGAAGGCAACCCTGCATCCCTGCAGACACGACGAGCCACGGGGGCCATTGAAAACATCTCACCAAAATGGATGGCTCTCAGGATCGATCCTTTTTTTGGTCCTTTTATTTTGAAGTTTGTCTTCTTTAGAGACACACCAGGCAGTGCTCAGGGATCACTCCTGGAGGGTCTGTAGGGGAGCAAATGGATGCAAACCTTTCTCCTTCTCACTGCGCTGACACTAGTGCCCTCAAACTGGTTTTCTTTTTCAGTTTTGGCTTTTTGGGTCACACCTGGTGAAGCACAGGGGTTACTGCTGTCTCTGCACTGAGGAATTCCTCATGGTGGTCCTCAGGGGACCAAAAGGGACGCCAGGAATAAAACCCGGGCCGGTCGCGTAAAAACCAAGTCTACACCCACTGATCTATCGCTCCCCCCCCAAAGCCCAAACTAGTTGTTTTCAAACAATTACCAGTTTCGATCAAATGGAAGAAATAGAAATAAACATTTTGTTCAAAGGAAAAAATAGAAATTTCTTTCGGTTTTGAGCAGGGATTTCACCACCCAGTGAAGCTCAGGAAGGGCCTCTACGCCAAGCATTAGGCTCTCGATTTCCTCTCTGCAGTGCCCTGTCATCCACCATCAAAATCACATCCTTGATCCCCTGCCAGCAGAATATCTGTCCCCAACGTGCAAATTTTACCAGCCGACTCACACCCAGTGACTCCACTCTCAAATCAAATGGCTGCAATGCCAAAACCTGAATCTGCAGTTTGAGTTATGCAATGAAACGCAACAGATGACTACGAATTTGTGGAAAGAAATGAATGAGGCAGTGTGTTCAGACTTGCGGGCAAGCTGGGGCTCCCTCGGGCTCCGACACGTTCCTCTCCGGTTGGGGGCCGGAGCGATGGGTTGGAGGGGAGGGCGAGGGTCTCGTGCCCCCGACCCCATGGGGCCGCCCCGGCCAGGGCTACCAGGACGCACAATGAAAAACAAACCTGAAAAGAAAACTCTCTCTCTTCTGGTCGTCCTGATTTCCGTTGTTCCTGACCCTTTCCGAACGACTTTTGCTCCCGAACCTTCCACTTCACTTGTCAGCCCACCTGCCAGGCACCACCGACCCCCCCATTCCCTCACCCCCCCCTAAATAAAAACCTCCCTGGATGCGATGCGCTAAGATAGACGGAAGGGAGAGACAAACCTCTCGAAAAGGCGGGCGCTGGGGGCATCCCGGGCTGGGCAGGCGGCGGAGGCTCAGAGCTCCCAGATGGACCACTCAGCGGCCAGGCCAGCGAGGAAACTGGCCCTATGGGACGCCCCCACGCCCTGGCCGCCCCCTTCCCGCCCCACCCCCGCTCCTCACCAGGCAACAAACAGAGTGGAGATTGCTCCGCCCACAAAGACCCCAGGGAAAGGCGGGGCTCTGTGACCTCACCTACACTTCCGGTCAGGGTTTTAAAGGGCCAGACACCACATAGTCCCCACACAGCAACCTATAGGGCTTTTTACTACCTCTGGGCTGAGGAAACACTCCTGGCTGTGCCTACCTTTTACCTATAATAAATATCCTATCTTAGAGGACTGTGTGATGACACAGCAGGTATGAGCAGCTTGCAATTGCCTGACCAAGTCCTCTAGCCAGGCACCCGATTGTCGAGGGACCCCGACAGCTGTGATCCCTGAGGTCAGAGCAGGAATAAGGCCTGAGTACTGTAGTGTGTGACCCCAAAATACAGCAATGACAAACAGTAAACTCTATCCAAATAGAGGGAAATAAATCCACGTACCCTGACAAATTGTAGCATAAAATAGTTCAAGAGTCAAACAGTGGGTCCTTAAAACCTATGCTGCAGGAGCACACTTCTATCTCTGCTGTCAGATATTCCGTGTGTGTGTGTCTGAGCCAGAACCAACAGTGTCAGGAGTACTCCTAGCTCTGCATTCAGGGATCTGTCCTGGAATGTCTGAGGTTTGCTGGGATGCAGCTGATCAAATCTGTGTTAGCTGCATGCAAGGCAAGCACCCTACTTGCTGCACCATACCTCTGGCCCTTTCAAAGTAAATTTCATGCCAGCAAGCCAGGAGTGACCCCTGAGCAAAGTTCACCCCCCACAAATGCGACAATAAGAACATCTTCCTTCAAGAGCAAGGAAAATTAAATCCTTGACCTGCTATACTCACCCCAAGAGCCAGTATCCAGGGATCGCCCAGTCAGGAAGAGATGAAGCATAGAGGATTTTTCATAACTGAAGATGAGTCTAAATTCCTCATCTGGAAAAAAACATCAGCGTTGGAATTAGACAGACAGTAAAGCAGGCAAGATGCTTGCCCTCCTCGCCCCAATCAAGCTTCAGCATCCCAGATCCCAGAGCACCGCCAGGAGTGATTCCTGAGCACTGAGCCAGGAGTGAGCATCTTAGGGTATGTCCTCTCTCACTCCCCCCACAAAACATAAAAAAACAACTAAAACAAACCCCCAAATTAAAATTTCATTGGCCTAAACCTCCCACCTGCGTGAACCACGCTTCCAAAAAGGCCCCTCCCCATCCCAACCGCCAATGAATAGGACGGTCTGCAACAGAGTCTCTTGCCTTTAGGGGGCTGCAGCCCCGACCCTGAACATGAATCTGCAGATTCTATAGCATCTACGTCAAGGCTAAAGGCTTCAGGATTTGTACCGACAAGTCCCATGTTGGGAGTGTTGGCCACTCAAGCCCCTAGCCCTTGGGTGGGTTCCGCAACCCCAAGGCCTGTAGCCCCAGTGCTCAGCCCCATGCCAAAATGCAACAAGGGCACACTCAATCCCACAACCCCTGTACTGTGTACAGACCCCACTGCACCGCCCTAAGCTCCGCATCACTCTGAAGCCTCTACTGCACCCCAGGAACTGCCTGGATGTCAGGAATTCAGTGAGAAAGAAAGCACGAAAGCACCTCCCAGGTCCGAATGGTCCCGCTACTAACAATGTGGAGACTGAGAGTTCTGGGATGCTAACGGGAGGATGCTTGTGTCCTGCCACAAAACTGGCCTTCAGAGTACCCCTTCTACCAGGGGCCGCCACTTTTTACTGATCTTGTCCCTCATAAATAATGCACTAGGAAAGCCCCATATGTTCGGTGTTTTATTTTTTTGTAAACTCAATAAACAGACACGAGTGGAAATATCTCCCTTTGCAGAAAGCGTTAGAGAGAGAGCACCGCGGTAGGGCGTTTGCCTTGCACGCAGCCAACATGGCCGACCTGAGTTCGATTCCTCCACCCCTCTCGGAGAGCCCGGCAAGCTACGGAGAGTATCTCGCCCGCACGGCGAAGCCTGGCAAGCTCCCCGTGATGTATTCGACATGCCACACACAATAACAACCAAGTCTCCAACGGGGGACCTTACTAGGCCAGCTCGAGCAAATCGATGAACCATGGGAGGACAGCGACAGTGATAGCAGAAAGCTGACACGCCATTCCAAGAGAAAAGAAAATAGATTCCAGCCAGGGTTCAGTTCAAGCTCAGTGTGGAGCTCAGTGTGGAGCGCCTGATGCATGGAGTGAAGGCAACCCTGCATCCCTGCAGACACGACGAGCCACGGGGGCCATTGAAAACATCTCACCAAAATGGATGGCTCTCAGGATCGATCCTTTTTTTGGTCCTTTTATTTTGAAGTTTGTCTTCTTTAGAGACACACCAGGCAGTGCTCAGGGATCACTCCTGGAGGGTCTGTAGGGGAGCAAATGGATGCAAACCTTTCTCCTTCTCACTGCGCTGACACTAGTGCCCTCAAACTGGTTTTCTTTTTCAGTTTTGGCTTTTTGGGTCACACCTGGTGAAGCACAGGGGTTACTGCTGTCTCTGCACTGAGGAATTCCTCATGGTGGTCCTCAGGGGACCAAAAGGGACGCCAGGAATAAAACCCGGGCCGGTCGCGTAAAAACCAAGTCTACACCCACTGATCTATCGCTCCCCCCCCAAAGCCCAAACTAGTTGTTTTCAAACAATTACCAGTTTCGATCAAATGGAAGAAATAGAAATAAACATTTTGTTCAAAGGAAAAAATAGAAATTTCTTTCGGTTTTGAGCAGGGATTTCACCACCCAGTGAAGCTCAGGAAGGGCCTCTACGCCAAGCATTAGGCTCTCGATTTCCTCTCTGCAGTGCCCTGTCATCCACCATCCAAATCACATCCTTGATCCCCTGCCAGCAGAATATCTGTCCCCAACGTGCAAATTTTACCAGCCGACTCACACCCAGTGACTCCACTCTCAAATCAAATGGCTGCAATGCCAAAACCTGAATCTGCAGTTTGAGTTATGCAATGAAACGCAACAGATGACTACGAATTTGTGGAAAGGAAGGAATGAGGCAGTGTGTTCAGACTTGCGGGCAAGCTGGGGCTCCCTCGGGCTCCGACACGTTCCTCTCCGGTTGGGGGCCGGAGCGATGGGTTGGAGGGGAGGGCGAGGGTCTCGTGCCCCCGACCCCATGGGGCCGCCCCGGCCAGGGCTACCAGGACGCACAATGAAAAACAAACCTGAAAAGAAAACTCTCTCTCTTCTGGTCGTCCTGATTTCCGTTGTTCCTGACCCTTTCCGAACGACTTTTGCTCCCGAACCTTCCACTTCACTTGTCAGCCCACCTGCCAGGCACCACCGACCCCCCCATTCCCTCACCCCCCCCTAAATAAAAACCTCCCTGGATGCGATGCGCTAAGATAGACGGAAGGGAGAGACAAACCTCTCGAAAAGGCGGGCGCTGGGGGCATCCCGGGCTGGGCAGGCGGCGGAGGCTCAGAGCTCCCAGATGGACCACTCAGCGGCCAGGCCAGCGAGGAAACTGGCCCTATGGGACGCCCCCACGCCCTGGCCGCCCCCTTCCCGCCCCACCCCCGCTCCTCACCAGGCAACAAACAGAGTGGAGATTGCTCCGCCCACAAAGACCCCAGGGAAAGGCGGGGCTCTGTGACCTCACCTACACTTCCGGTCAGGGTTTTAAAGGGCCAGACACCACATAGTCCCCACACAGCAACCTATAGGGCTTTTTACTACCTCTGGGCTGAGGAAACACTCCTGGCTGTGCCTACCTTTTACCTATAATAAATATCCTATCTTAGAGGACTGTGTGATGACACAGCAGGTATGAGCAGCTTGCAATTGCCTGACCAAGTCCTCTAGCCAGGCACCCGATTGTCGAGGGACCCCGACAGCTGTGATCCCTGAGGTCAGAGCAGGAATAAGGCCTGAGTACTGTAGTGTGTGACCCCAAAATACAGCAATGACAAACAGTAAACTCTATCCAAATAGAGGGAAATAAATCCACGTACCCTGACAAATTGTAGCATAAAATAGTTCAAGAGTCAAACAGTGGGTCCTTAAAACCTATGCTGCAGGAGCACACTTCTATCTCTGCTGTCAGATATTCCGTGTGTGTGTGTCTGAGCCAGAACCAACAGTGTCAGGAGTACTCCTAGCTCTGCATTCAGGGATCTGTCCTGGAATGTCTGAGGTTTGCTGGGATGCAGCTGATCAAATCTGTGTTAGCTGCATGCAAGGCAAGCACCCTACTTGCTGCACCATACCTCTGGCCCTTTCAAAGTAAATTTCATGCCAGCAAGCCAGGAGTGACCCCTGAGCAAAGTTCACCCCCCACAAATGCGACAATAAGAACATCTTCCTTCAAGAGCAAGGAAAATTAAATCCTTGACCTGCTATACTCACCCCAAGAGCCAGTATCCAGGGATCGCCCAGTCAGGAAGAGATGAAGCATAGAGGATTTTTCATAACTGAAGATGAGTCTAAATTCCTCATCTGGAAAAAAACATCAGCGTTGGAATTAGACAGACAGTAAAGCAGGCAAGATGCTTGCCCTCCTCGCCCCAATCAAGCTTCAGCATCCCAGATCCCAGAGCACCGCCAGGAATGATTCCTGAGCACTGAGCCAGGAGTGAGCATCTTAGGGTATGTCCTCTCTCACTCCCCCCACAAAACATAAAAAAACAACTAAAACAAACCCCCAAATTAAAATTTCATTGGCCTAAACCTCCCACCTGCTTGAACCACGCTTCCAAAAAGGCCCCTCCCCATCCCAACCGCCAATGAATGGGACGGTCTGCAACAGAGTCTCTTGCCTTTAGGGGGCTGCAGCCCCGACCCTGAACATGAATCTGCAGATTCTATAGCATCTACGTCAAGGCTAAAGGCTTCAGGATTTGTACCGACAAGTCCCATGTTGGGAGTGTTGGCCACTCAAGCCCCTAGCCCTTGGGTGGGTTCCGCAACCCCAAGGCCTGTAGCCCCAGTGCTCAGCCCCATGCCAAAATGCAACAAGGGCACACTCAATCCCACAACCCCTGTACTGTGTACAGACCCCACTGCACCGCCCTAAGCTCCGCATCACTCTGAAGCCTCTACTGCACCCCAGGAACTGTCTGGATGTCAGGAATTCAGTGAGAAAGAAAGCACGAAAGCACCTCCCAGGTCCGAATGGTCCCGCTACTAACAATGTGGAGACTGAGAGTTCTGGGATGCTAACGGGAGGATGCTTGTGTCCTGCCACAAAACTGGCCTTCAGAGTACCCCTTCTACCAGGGGCCGCCACTTTTTACTGATCTTGTCCCTCATAAATAATGCACTAGGAAAGCCCCATATGTTCGGTGTTTTATTTTTTTGTAAACTCAATAAACAGACACGAGTGGAAATATCTCCCTTTGCAGAAAGCGTTAGAGAGAGAGCACCGCGGTAGGGCGTTTGCCTTGCACGCAGCCAACATGGCCGACCTGAGTTCGATTCCTCCACCCCTCTCGGAGAGCCCGGCAAGCTACGGAGAGTATCTCGCCCGCACGGCGAAGCCTGGCAAGCTCCCCGTGATGTATTCGACATGCCACACACAATAACAACCAAGTCTCCAACGGGGGACCTTACTAGGCCAGCTCGAGCAAATCGATGAACCATGGGAGGACAGCGACAGTGATAGCAGAAAGCTGACACGCCATTCCAAGAGAAAAGAAAATAGATTCCAGCCAGGGTTCAGTTCAAGCTCAGTGTGGAGCTCAGTGTGGAGCGCCTGATGCATGGAGTGAAGGCAACCCTGCATCCCTGCAGACACGACGAGCCACGGGGGCCATTGAAAACATCTCACCAAAATGGATGGCTCTCAGGATCGATCCTTTTTTTGGTCCTTTTATTTTGAAGTTTGTCTTCTTTAGAGACACACCAGGCAGTGCTCAGGGATCACTCCTGGAGGGTCTGTAGGGGAGCAAATGGATGCAAACCTTTCTCCTTCTCACTGCGCTGACACTAGTGCCCTCAAACTGGTTTTCTTTTTCAGTTTTGGCTTTTTGGGTCACACCTGGTGAAGCACAGGGGTTACTGCTGTCTCTGCACTGAGGAATTCCTCATGGTGGTCCTCAGGGGACCAAAAGGGACGCCAGGAATAAAACCCGGGCCGGTCGCGTAAAAACCAAGTCTACACCCACTGATCTATCGCTCCCCCCCCAAAGCCCAAACTAGTTGTTTTCAAACAATTACCAGTTTCGATCAAATGGAAGAAATAGAAATAAACATTTTGTTCAAAGGAAAAAATAGAAATTTCTTTCGGTTTTGAGCAGGGATTTCACCACCCAGTGAAGCTCAGGAAGGGCCTCTACGCCAAGCATTAGGCTCTCGATTTCCTCTCTGCAGTGCCCTGTCATCCACCATCCAAATCACATCCTTGATCCCCTGCCAGCAGAATATCTGTCCCCAACGTGCAAATTTTACCAGCCGACTCACACCCAGTGACTCCACTCTCAAATCAAATGGCTGCAATGCCAAAACCTGAATCTGCAGTTTGAGTTATGCAATGAAACGCAACAGATGACTACGAATTTGTGGAAAGGAAGGAATGAGGCAGTGTGTTCAGACTTGCGGGCAAGCTGGGGCTCCCTCGGGCTCCGACACGTTCCTCTCCGGTTGGGGGCCGGAGCGATGGGTTGGAGGGGAGGGCGAGGGTCTCGTGCCCCCGACCCCATGGGGCCGCCCCGGCCAGGGCTACCAGGACGCACAATGAAAAACAAACCTGAAAAGAAAACTCTCTCTCTTCTGGTCGTCCTGATTTCCGTTGTTCCTGACCCTTTCCGAACGACTTTTGCTCCCGAACCTTCCACTTCACTTGTCAGCCCACCTGCCAGGCACCACCGACCCCCCCATTCCCTCACCCCCCCCTAAATAAAAACCTCCCTGGATGCGATGCGCTAAGATAGACGGAAGGGAGAGACAAACCTCTCGAAAAGGCGGGCGCTGGGGGCATCCCGGGCTGGGCAGGCGGCGGAGGCTCAGAGCTCCCAGATGGACCACTCAGCGGCCAGGCCAGCGAGGAAACTGGCCCTATGGGACGCCCCCACGCCCTGGCCGCCCCCTTCCCGCCCCACCCCCGCTCCTCACCAGGCAACAAACAGAGTGGAGATTGCTCCGCCCACAAAGACCCCAGGGAAAGGCGGGGCTCTGTGACCTCACCTACACTTCCGGTCAGGGTTTTAAAGGGCCAGACACCACATAGTCCCCACACAGCAACCTATAGGGCTTTTTACTACCTCTGGGCTGAGGAAACACTCCTGGCTGTGCCTACCTTTTACCTATAATAAATATCCTATCTTAGAGGACTGTGTGATGACACAGCAGGTATGAGCAGCTTGCAATTGCCTGACCAAGTCCTCTAGCCAGGCACCCGATTGTCGAGGGACCCCGACAGCTGTGATCCCTGAGGTCAGAGCAGGAATAAGGCCTGAGTACTGTAGTGTGTGACCCCAAAATACAGCAATGACAAACAGTAAACTCTATCCAAATAGAGGGAAATAAATCCACGTACCCTGACAAATTGTAGCATAAAATAGTTCAAGAGTCAAACAGTGGGTCCTTAAAACCTATGCTGCAGGAGCACACTTCTATCTCTGCTGTCAGATATTCCGTGTGTGTGTGTCTGAGCCAGAACCAACAGTGTCAGGAGTACTCCTAGCTCTGCATTCAGGGATCTGTCCTGGAATGTCTGAGGTTTGCTGGGATGCAGCTGATCAAATCTGTGTTAGCTGCATGCAAGGCAAGCACCCTACTTGCTGCACCATACCTCTGGCCCTTTCAAAGTAAATTTCATGCCAGCAAGCCAGGAGTGACCCCTGAGCAAAGTTCACCCCACACAAATGCGACAATAAGAACATCTTCCTTCAAGAGCAAGGAAAATTAAATCCTTGACCTGCTATACTCACCCCAAGAGCCAGTATCCAGGGATCGCCCAGTCAGGAAGAGATGAAGCATAGAGGATTTTTCATAACTGAAGATGAGTCTAAATTCCTCATCTGGAAAAAAACATCAGCGTTGGAATTAGACAGACAGTAAAGCAGGCAAGATGCTTGCCCTCCTCGCCCCAATCAAGCTTCAGCATCCCAGATCCCAGAGCACCGCCAGGAGTGATTCCTGAGCACTGAGCCAGGAGTGAGCATCTTAGGGTATGTCCTCTCTCACTCCCCCCACAAAACATAAAAAAACAACTAAAACAAACCCCCAAATTAAAATTTCATTGGCCTAAACCTCCCACCTGCGTGAACCACGCTTCCAAAAAGGCCCCTCCCCATCCCAACCGCCAATGAATAGGACGGTCTGCAACAGAGTCTCTTGCCTTTAGGGGGCTGCAGCCCCGACCCTGAACATGAATCTGCAGATTCTATAGCATCTACGTCAAGGCTAAAGGCTTCAGGATTTGTACCGACAAGTCCCATGTTGGGAGTGTTGGCCACTCAAGCCCCTAGCCCTTGGGTGGGTTCCGCAACCCCAAGGCCTGTAGCCCCAGTGCTCAGCCCCATGCCAAAATGCAACAAGGGCACACTCAATCCCACAACCCCTGTACTGTGTACAGACCCCACTGCACCGCCCTAAGCTCCGCATCACTCTGAAGCCTCTACTGCACCCCAGGAACTGTCTGGATGTCAGGAATTCAGTGAGAAAGAAAGCACGAAAGCACCTCCCAGGTCCGAATGGTCCCGCTACTAACAATGTGGAGACTGAGAGTTCTGGGATGCTAACGGGAGGATGCTTGTGTCCTGCCACAAAACTGGCCTTCAGAGTACCCCTTCTACCAGGGGCCGCCACTTTTTACTGATCTTGTCCCTCATAAATAATGCACTAGGAAAGCCCCATATGTTCGGTGTTTTATTTTTTTGTAAACTCAATAAACAGACACGAGTGGAAATATCTCCCTTTGCAGAAAGCGTTAGAGAGAGAGCACCGCGGTAGGGCGTTTGCCTTGCACGCAGCCAACATGGCCGACCTGAGTTCGATTCCTCCACCCCTCTCGGAGAGCCCGGCAAGCTACGGAGAGTATCTCGCCCGCACGGCGAAGCCTGGCAAGCTCCCCGTGATGTATTCGACATGCCACACACAATAACAACCAAGTCTCCAACGGGGGACCTTACTAGGCCAGCTCGAGCAAATCGATGAACCATGGGAGGACAGCGACAGTGATAGCAGAAAGCTGACACACCATTCCAAGAGAAAAGAAAATAGATTCCAGCCAGGGTTCAGTTCAAGCTCAGTGTGGAGCTCAGTGTGGAGCGCCTGATGCATGGAGTGAAGGCAACCCTGCATCCCTGCAGACACGACGAGCCACGGGGGACATTGAAAACATCTCACCAAAATGGATGGCTCTCAGGATCGATCCTTTTTTTGGTCCTTTTATTTTGAAGTTTGTCTTCTTTAGAGACACACCAGGCAGTGCTCAGGGATCACTCCTGGAGGGTCTGTAGGGGAGCAAATGGATGCAAACCTTTCTCCTTCTCACTGCGCTGACACTAGTGCCCTCAAACTGGTTTTCTTTTTCAGTTTTGGCTTTTTGGGTCACACCTGGTGAAGCACAGGGGTTACTGCTGTCTCTGCACTGAGGAATTCCTCATGGTGGTCCTCAGGGGACCAAAAGGGACGCCAGGAATAAAACCCGGGCCGGTCGCGTAAAAACCAAGTCTACACCCACTGATCTATCGCTCCCCCCCCAAAGCCCAAACTAGTTGTTTTCAAACAATTACCAGTTTCGATCAAATGGAAGAAATAGAAATAAACATTTTGTTCAAAGGAAAAAATAGAAATTTCTTTCGGTTTTGAGCAGGGATTTCACCACCCAGTGAAGCTCAGGAAGGGCCTCTACGCCAAGCATTAGGCTCTCGATTTCCTCTCTGCAGTGCCCTGTCATCCACCATCAAAATCACATCCTTGATCCCCTGCCAGCAGAATATCTGTCCCCAACGTGCAAATTTTACCAGCCGACTCACACCCAGTGACTCCACTCTCAAATCAAATGGCTGCAATGCCAAAACCTGAATCTGCAGTTTGAGTTATGCATTGAAACGCAACAGATGACTACGAATTTGTGGAAAGGAAGGAATGAGGCAGTGTGTTCAGACTTGCGGGCAAGCTGGGGCTCCCTCGGGCTCCGACACGTTCCTCTCCGGTTGGGGGCCGGAGCGATGGGTTGGAGGGGAGGGCGAGGGTCTCGTGCCCCCGACCCCATGGGGCCGCCCCGGCCAGGGCTACCAGGACGCACAATGAAAAACAAACCTGAAAAGAAAACTCTCTCTCTTCTGGTCGTCCTGATTTCCGTTGTTCCTGACCCTTTCCGAACGACTTTTGCTCCCGAACCTTCCACTTCACTTGTCAGCCCACCTGCCAGGCACCACCGACCCCCCCATTCCCTCACCCCCCCCTAAATAAAAACCTCCCTGGATGCGATGCGCTAAGATAGACGGAAGGGAGAGACAAACCTCTCGAAAAGGCGGGCGCTGGGGGCATCCCGGGCTGGGCAGGCGGCGGAGGCTCAGAGCTCCCAGATGGACCACTCAGCGGCCAGGCCAGCGAGGAAACTGGCCCTATGGGACGCCCCCACGCCCTGGCCGCCCCCTTCCCGCCCCACCCCCGCTCCTCACCAGGCAACAAACAGAGTGGAGATTGCTCCGCCCACAAAGACCCCAGGGAAAGGCGGGGCTCTGTGACCTCACCTACACTTCCGGTCAGGGTTTTAAAGGGCCAGACACCACATAGTCCCCACACAGCAACCTATAGGGCTTTTTACTACCTCTGGGCTGAGGAAACACTCCTGGCTGTGCCTACCTTTTACCTATAATAAATATCCTATCTTAGAGGACTGTGTGATGACACAGCAGGTATGAGCAGCTTGCAATTGCCTGACCAAGTCCTCTAGCCAGGCACCCGATTGTCGAGGCACCCCGACAGCTGTGATCCCTGAGGTCAGAGCAGGAATAAGGCCTGAGTACTGTAGTGTGTGACCCCAAAATACAGCAATGACAAACAGTAAACTCTATCCAAATAGAGGGAAATAAATCCACGTACCCTGACAAATTGTAGCATAAAATAGCTCAAGAGTCAAACAGTGGGTCCTTAAAACCTATGCTGCAGGAGCACACTTCTATCTCTGCTGTCAGATATTCCGTGTGTGTGTGTCTGAGCCAGAACCAACAGTGTCAGGAGTACTCCTAGCTCTGCATTCAGGGATCTGTCCTGGAATGTCTGAGGTTTGCTGGGATGCAGCTGATCAAATCTGTGTTAGCTGCATGTAAGGCAAGCACCCTACTTGCTGCACCATACCTCTGGCCCTTTCAAAGTAAATTTCTTGCCAGCAAGCCAGGAGTGACCCCTGAGCAAAGTTCCCCCCCCCCCAATGCGACAATAAGAACATCTTCCTTCAAGAGCAAGGAAAATTAAATCCTTGACCTGCTATACTCACCCCAAGAGCCAGTATCCAGGGATTGCCCAGTCAGGAAGAGATGAAGCATAGAGGATTTTTCATAACTGAAGATGAGTCTAAATTCCTCATCTGGAAAAAAACATCAGCATTGGAATTAGACAGACAGTAAAGCAGGCAAGATGCTTGCCCTCCTCGCCCCAATCAAGCTTCAGCATCCCAGATCCCAGAGCACCGCCAGGAATGATTCCTGAGCACTGAGCCAGGAGTGAGCATCTTAGGGTATGTCCTCTCTCACTCCCCCCACAAAACATAAAAAAACAACTAAAACAAACCCCCAAATTAAAATTTCATTGGCCTAAACCTCCCACCTGCGTGAACCACGCTTCCAAAAAGGCCCCTCCCCATCACAACCGCCAATGAATAGGACGGTCTGCAACAGAGTCTCTTGCCTTTAGGGGGCTGCAGCCCCGACCCTGAACATGAATCTGCAGATTCTATAGCATCTACGTCAAGGCTAAAGGCTTCAGGATTTGTACCGACAAGTCCCATGTTGGGAGTGTTGGCCACTCAAGCCCCTAGCCCTTGGGTGGGTTCCGCAACCCCAAGGCCTGTAGCCCCAGTGCTCAGCCCCATGCCAAAATGCAACAAGGGCACACTCAATCCCACAACCCCTGTACTGTGTACAGACCCCACTGCACCGCCCTAAGCTCCGCATCACTCTGAAGCCTCTACTGCACCCCAGGAACTGCCTGGATGTCAGGAATTCAGTGAGAAAGAAAGCACGAAAGCACCTCCCAGGTCCGAATGGTCCCGCTACTAACAATGTGGAGACTGAGAGTTCTGGGATGCTAACGGGAGGATGCTTGTGTCCTGCCACAAAACTGGCCTTCAGAGTACCCCTTCTACCAGGGGCCGCCACTTTTTACTGATCTTGTCCCTCATAAATAATGCACTAGGAAAGCCCCATATGTTCGGTGTTTTATTTTTTTGTAAACTAAATAAACAGACACGAGTGGAAATATCTCCCTTTGCAGAAAGCGTTAGAGAGAGAGCACCGCGGTAGGGTGTTTGCCTTGCACGCAGCCAACATGGCCGACCTGAGTTCGATTCCTCCACCCCTCTCGGAGAGCCCGGCAAGCTACGGAGAGTATCTCGCCCGCACGGCGAAGCCTGGCAAGCTCCCCGTGATGTATTCGACATGCCATACACAATAACAACCAAGTCTCCAACGGGGGTCCTTACTAGGCCAGCTCGAGCAAATCGATGAACCATGGGAGGACAGCGACAGTGATAGCAGAAAGCTGACACACCATTCCAAGAGAAAAGAAAATAGATTCCAGCCAGGGTTCAGTTCAAGCTCAGTGTGGAGCTCAGTGTGGAGCGCCTGATGCATGGAGTGAAGGCAACCCTGCATCCCTGCAGACACGACGAGCCACGGGGGCCATTGAAAACATCTCACCAAAATGGATGGCTCTCAGGATCGATCCTTTTTTTGGTCCTTTTATTTTGAAGTTTATCTTCTTTAGAGACACACCAGGCAGTGCTCAGGGATCACTCCTGGAGGGTCTGTAGGGGAGCAAATGGATGCAAACCTTTCTCCTTCTCACTGCGCTGACACTAGTGCCCTCAAACTGGTTTTCTTTTTCAGTTTTGGCTTTTTGGGTCACACCTGGTGAAGCACAGGGGTTACTGCTGTCTCTGCACTGAGGAATTCCTCATGGTGGTCCTCAGGGGACCAAAACGGACGCTAGGAATAAAACCCGGGCCGGTCGCGTAAAAACCAAGTCTACACCCACTGATCTATCGCTCCCCCCCCCAAAGCCCAAACTAGTTGTTTTCAAACAATTACCACTTTCGATCAAATGGAAGAAATAGAAATAAACATTTTGTTCAAAGGAAAAAATAGAAATTTCTTTCGGTTTTGAGCAGGGATTTCACCACCCAGTGAAGCTCAGGAAGGGCCTCTACGCCAAGCATTAGGCTCTCGATTTCCTCTCTGCAGTGCCCTGTCATCCACCATCAAAATCACATCCTTGATCC
This sequence comes from Sorex fumeus, assembly GCF_029834395.1. Lineage (NCBI taxonomy): Eukaryota > Metazoa > Chordata > Mammalia > Eulipotyphla > Soricidae > Sorex > Sorex fumeus. Next base: position 12,467,486 of record NW_026606098.1, read on the forward strand.
CCTGCCAGCAGAATATCTGTCCCCAACGTGCAAATTTTACCAGCCGACTCACACCCAGTGACTCCACTCTCAAATCAAATGGCTGCAATGCCAAAACCTGAATCTGCAGTTTGAGTTATGCAATGAAACGCAACAGATGACTACGAATTTGTGGAAAGAAAGGAATGAGGCAGTGTGTTCAGACTTGCGGGCAAGCTGGGGCTCCCTCGGGCTCCGACACGTTCCTCTCCGGTTGGGGGCCGGAGCGATGGCTTGGAGGGGATGGCGAGCGTCTCGTGCCCCCGACCCCATGGGGCCGCCCCGGCCAGGGCTACCAGGACGCACAATGAAAAACAAAACTGAAAAGAAAACTCTCTCTCTTCTGGTCGTCCTGATTTCCGTTGTTCCTGACCCTTTCCGAACGACTTTTGCTCCTGAACCTTCCTTGCACTTCACTTGTCAGCCCACCTGCCAGGCACCACCGACCCCCCCCCATTCCCTCACCCCCCCCCTCCCCGCACGCGCCTCCTAAATAAAAACCTCCCTGGATGCGATGCGCTAAGATAGACGGAAGGGAGAGACAAACCTCTCGAAAAGGCGGGCGCTGGGGGCATCCAGGGCTGGGCAGGCGGCGGAGGCTCAGAGCTCCCAGATGGACCACTCAGCGGCCAGGCCAGCGAGGAAACTGCCCCTATGGGACGCCCCCACGCCCTGGCCGCCCCCTTCCCGCCCCACCCCCGCTCCTCACCAGGCAACAAACAGGGTGGAGATTGCTCCGCCCACAAAGACCCCAGGGAAAGGCGGGGCTCTGTGACCTCACCTACACTTCCGGTCAGGGTTTTAAAGGGCCAGACACCACATAGTCCCCACACAGCAACCTATAGGGCTTTTTACTACCTCTGGGCTGAGGAAACACTCCTGGCTGTGCCTACCTTTTACCTATAATAAATATCCTATCTTGGAGGACTGTGTGATGACACAGCAGGTATGAGCAGCTTGCAATTGCCTGACCAAGTCCTCTAGCCAGGCACCCGATTGTCGAGGGACCCCGACAGCTGTGATCCCTGAGGTCAGAGCTGGAGTAAGGCCTGAGTACTGTAGTGTGTGACCCCAAAATACAGCAATGACAAACAGTAAACTCTATCCAAATAGAGGGAAATAAATCCACGTACCCTGACAAATTGTAGCATAAAATAGTTCAAGAGTCAAACAGTGGGTCCTTAAAACCTATGCTGCAGGAGCACACTTCTATCTCTGCTGTCAGATATTCCGTGTGTGTGTGTCTGAGCCAGAACCAACAGTGTCAGGAGTACTCCTAGCTCTGCATTCAGGGATCTGTCCTGGAATGTCTGAGGTTTGCTGGGATGCAGCTGATCAAATCTGTGTTAGCTGCATGCAAGGCAAGCACCCTACTTGCTGCACCATACCTCTGGCCCTTTCAAAGTAAATTTCTTGCCAGCAAGCCAGGAGTGACCCCTGAGCAAAGTTCCCCCCCCCCAATGCGACAATAAGAACATCTTCCTTCAAGAGCAAGGAAAATTAAATCCTTGACCTGCTATACTCACCCCAAGAGCCAGTATCCAGGGATCGCCCAGTCAGGAAGAGATGAAGCATAGAGGATTTTTCATAACTGAAGATGAGTCTAAATTCCTCATCTGGAAAAAAACATCAGCGTTGGAATTAGACAGACAGTAAAGCAGGCAAGATGCTTGCCCTCCTCGCCCCAATCAAGCTTCAGCATCCCAGATCCCAGAGCACCGCCAGGAATGATTCCTGAGCACTGAGCCAGGAGTGAGCATCTTAGGGTATGTCCTCTCTCACTCCCCCCACAAAACATAAAAAAACAACTAAAACAAACCCCCAAATTAAAATTTCATTGGCCTAAACCTCCCACCTGCGTGAACCACGCTTGCAAAAAGGCCCCTCCCCATCACAACTGCCAATGAATAGGACGGTCTGCAACAGAGTCTCTTGCCTTTAGGGGGCTGCAGCCCCGACCCTGAACATGAATCTGCAGATTCTATAGCATCTACGTCAAGGCTAAAGGCTTCAGGATTTGTACCGACAAGTCCCATGTTGGGAGTGTTGGCCACTCAAGCCCCTAGCCCTTGGGTGGGTTCCGCAACCCCAAGGCCTGTAGCCCCAGTGCTCAGCCCCATGCCAAAATGCAACAAGGGCACACTCAATCCCACAACCCCTGTACTGTGTACAGACCCCACTGCACCGCCCTAAACTCCGCATCACTCTGAAGCCTCTACTGCACCCCAGGAACTGCCTGGATGTCAGGAATTCAGTGAGAAAGATAGCACGAAAATACCTCCCAGGTCCGAATGGTCCCGCTACTAACAATGTGGAGACTGAGAGTTCTGGGATGCTAACGGGAGGATGCTTGTGTCCTGCCACAAAACTGGCCTTCAGAGTACCCCTTCTACCAGCGGCCGCCACTTTTTACTGATCTTGTCCCTCATAAATAATGCACTAGGAAAGCCCCATATGTTCGGTGTTTTATTTTTTTGTAAACTCAATAAACAGACACGAGAGGAAATATCTCCCTTTGCAGAAAGCGTTAGAGAGAGAGCACCGCGGTAGGGCGTTTGCCTTGCACGCAGCCAACATGGCCGACCTGAGTTCGATTCCTCCACCCCTCTCGGAGAGCCCGGCAAGCTACGGAGAGTATCTCGCCCGCACGGCGAAGCCTGGCAAACTCCCCGTGATGTATTCGACATGCCACACACAATAACAACCAAGTCTCCAACGGGGGACCTTACTAGGCCAGCTCGAGCAAATCGATGAACCATGGGAGGGCAGCGACAGTGATAGCAGAAAGCTGACACACCATTCCAAGAGAAAAGAAAATAGATTCCAGTCAGGGTTCAGTTCAAGCTCAGTGTGGAGCTCAGTGTGGAGCGCCCGATGCATGGAGTGAAGGCAACCCTGCATCCCTGCAGACACGACGAGCCACGGGGGCCATTGAAAACATCTCACCAAAATGGATGGCTCTCAGGATCGATCCTTTTTTTGGTCCTTTTATTTTGAAGTTTGTCTTCTTTAGAGACACACCAGGCAGTGCTCAGGGATCACTCCTGGAGGGTCTGTAGGGGAGCAAACGGATGCAAACCTTTCTCCTTCTCACTGCGCTGACACTAGTGCCCTCAAACTGGTTTTCTTTTTCAGTTTTGGCTTTTTGGGTCACACCTGGTGAAGCACAGGGGTTACTGCTGTCTCTGCACTGAGGAATTCCTCATGGTGGTCCTCAGGGGACCAAAAGGGACGCCAGGAATAAAACCCGGGCCGGTCGCGTAAAAACCAAGTCTACACCCACTGATCTATCGCTCCCCCCCCAAAGCCCAAACTAGTTGTTTTCAAACAATTACCACTTTCGATCAAATGGAAGAAATAGAAATAAACATTTTGTTCAAAGGAAAAAATAGAAATTTCTTTCGGTTTTGAGCAGGGATTTCACCACCCAGTGAAGCTCAGGAAGGGCCTCTACGCCAAGCATTAGGCTCTAGATTTCCTCTCTGCAGTGCCCTGTCATCCACCATCAAAATCACATCCTTGATCCCCTGCCAGCAGAATATCTGTCCCCAACGTGCAAATTTTACCAGCCGACTCACACCCAGTGACTCCACTCTCAAATCAAATGGCTGCAATGCCAAAACCTGAATCTGCAGTTTGAGTTATGCAATGAAACGCAACAGATGACTACGAATTTGTGGAAAGAAAGGAATGAGGCAGTGTGTTCAGACTTGCGGGCAAGCTGGGGCTCCCTCGGGCTCCGACACGTTCCTCTCCGGTTGGGGGCCGGAGCGATGGCTTGGAGGGGAGGGCGAGGGTCTCGTGCCCCCGACCCCATGGGGCCGCCCCGGCCAGGGCTACCAGGACGCACAATGAAAAACAAACCTGAAAAGAAAACTCTCTCTCTTCTGGTCGTCCTGATTTCCGTTGTTCCTGACCATTTCCGAACGACTTTTGCTCCCGAACCTTCCACTTCACTTGTCAGCCCACCTGCCAGGCACCACCGACCCCCCCATTCCCTCACCCCCCCCTCCCCGCACGCGCCTCCTAAATAAAAACCTCCCTGGATGCGATGCGCTAAGATAGATGGAAGGGAGAGACAAACCTCTCGAAAAGGCGGGCGCTGGGGGCATCCCGGGCTGGGCAGGCGGCGGAGGCTCAGAGCTCCCAGATGGACCACTCAGCGGCCAGGCCAGCGAGGAAACTGGCCCTATGGGACGCCCCCACGCCCTGGCTGCCCCCTTCCCGCCCCACCCCCGCTCCTCACCAGGCAACAAACAGGGTGGAGATTGCTCCGCCCACAAAGACCCCAGGGAAAGGCGGGGCTCTGTGACCTCACCTACACTTCAGGTCAGGGTTTTAAAGGGCCAGACACCACATAGTCCCCACACAGCAACCTATAGGGCTTTTTACTACCTCTGGGCTGAGGAAACACTCCTGGCTGTGCCTACCTTTTACCTATAATAAATATCCTATCTTGGAGGACTGTGTGATGACACAGCAGGTATGAGGAGCTTGCAATTGCCTGACCAAGTCCTCTAGCCAGGCACCCGATTGTCGAGGGACCCCGACAGCTGTGATCCCTGAGGTCAGAGCTGGAGTAAGGCCTGAGTACTGTAGTGTGTGACCCCAAAATACAGCAATGACAAACAGTAAACTCTATCCAAATAGAGGGAAATAAATCCACGTACCCTGACAAATTGTAGCATAAAATAGTTCAAGAGTCAAACAGTGGGTCCTTAAAACCTATGCTGCAGGAGCACACTTCTATCTCTGCTGTCAGATATTCCGTGTGTGTGTGTCTGAGCCAGAACCAACAGTGTCAGGAGTACTCCTAGCTCTGCATTCAGGGATCTGTCCTGGAATGTCTGAGGTTTGCTGGGATGCAGCTGATCAAATCTGTGTTAGCTGCATGCAAGGCAAGCACCCTACTTGCTGCACCATACCTCTGGCCCTTTCAAAGTAAATTTCTTGCCAGCAAGCCAGGAGTGACCCCTGAGCAAAGTTCCCCCCCCCCAATGCGACAATAAGAACATCTTCCTTCAAGAGCAAGGAAAATTAAATCCTTGACCTGCTATACTCACCCCAAGAGCCAGTATCCAGGAATCGCCCAGTCAGGAAGAGATGAAGCATAGAGGATTTTTCATAACTGAAGATGAGTCTAAATTCCTCATCTGGAAAAAAACATCAGCGTTGGAATTAGACAGACAGTAAAGCAGGCAAGATGCTTGCCCTCCTCGCCCCAATCAAGCTTCAGCATCCCAGATCCCAGAGCACCGCCAGGAATGATTCCTGAGCACTGAGCCAGGAGTGAGCATCTTAGGGTATGTCCTCTCTCACTCCCCCCACAAAACATAAAAAAACAACTAAAACAAACCCCCAAATTAAAATTTCATTGGCCTAAACCTCCCACCTGCGTGAACCACGCTTGCAAAAAGGCCCCTCCCCATCACAACTGCCAATGAATAGGACGGTCTGCAACAGAGTCTCTTGCCTTTAGGGGGCTGCAGCCCCGACCCTGAACATGAATCTGCAGATTCTATAGCATCTACGTCAAGGCTAAAGGCTTCAGGATTTGTACCGACAAGTCCCATGTTGGGAGTGTTGGCCACTCAAGCCCCTAGCCCTTGGGTGGGTTCCGCAACCCCAAGGCCTGTAGCCCCAGTGCTCAGCCCCATGCCAAAATGCAACAAGGGCACACTCAATCCCACAACCCCTGTACTGTGTACAGACCCCACTGCACCGCCCTAAGCTCCGCATCACTCTGAAGCCTCTACTGCACCCCAGGAACTGCCTGGATGTCAGGAATTCAGTGAGAAAGATAGCACGAAAATACCTCCCAGGTCCGAATGGTCCCGCTACTAACAATGTGGAGACTGAGAGTTCTGGGATGCTAACGGGAGGATGCTTGTGTCCTGCCACAAAACTGGCCTTCAGAGTACCCCTTCTAACAGCGGCCGCCACTTTTTACTGATCTTGTCCCTCATAAATAATGCACTAGGAAAGCCCCATATGTTCGGTGTTTTATTTTTTTGTAAACTCAATAAACAGACACGAGAGGAAATATCTCCCTTTGCAGAAAGCGTTAGAGAGAGAGCACCGCGGTAGGGCGTTTGCCTTGCACGCAGCCAACATGGCCGACCTGAGTTCGATTCCTCCACCCCTCTCGGAGAGCCCGGCAAGCTACGGAGAGTATCTCGCCCGCACGGCGAAGCCTGGCAAACTCCCCGTGATGTATTCGACATGCCACACACAATAACAACCAAGTCTCCAACGGGGGACCTTACTAGGCCAGCTCGAGCAAATCGATGAACCATGGGAGGACAGCGACAGTGATAGCAGAAAGCTGACACACCATTCCAAGAGAAAAGAAAATAGATTCCAGTCAGGGTTCAGTTCAAGCTCAGTGTGGAGCTCAGTGTGGAGCGCCCGATGCATGGAGTGAAGGCAACCCTGCATCCCTGCAGACACGACGAGCCACGGGGGCCATTGAAAACATCTCACCAAAATGGATGGCTCTCAGGATCGATCCTTTTTTTGGTCCTTTTATTTTGAAGTTTGTCTTCTTTAGAGACACACCAGGCAGTGCTCAGGGATCACTCCTGGAGGGTCTGTAGGGGAGCAAACGGATGCAAACCTTTCTCCTTCTCACTGCGCTGACACTAGTGCCCTCAAACTGGTTTTCTTTTTCAGTTTTGGCTTTTTGGGTCACACCTGGTGAAGCACAGGGGTTACTGCTGTCTCTGCACTGAGGAATTCCTCATGGTGGTCCTCAGGGGACCAAAAGGGACGCCAGGAATAAAACCCGGGCCGGTCGCGTAAAAACCAAGTCTACACCCACTGATCTATCGCTCCCCCCCCAAAGCCCAAACTAGTTGTTTTCAAACAATTACCACTTTCGATCAAATGGAAGAAATAGAAATAAACATTTTGTTCAAAGGAAAAAATAGAAATTTCTTTCGGTTTTGAGCAGGGATTTCACCACCCAGTGAAGCTCAGGAAGGGCCTCTACGCCAAGCATTAGGCTCTAGATTTCCTCTCTGCAGTGCCCTGTCATCCACCATCAAAATCACATCCTTGATCCCCTGCCAGCAGAATATCTGTCCCCAACGTGCAAATTTTACCAGCCGACTCACACCCAGTGACTCCACTCTCAAATCAAATGGCTGCAATGCCAAAACCTGAATCTGCAGTTTGAGTTATGCAATGAAACGCAACAGATGACTACGAATTTGTGGAAAGGAAGGAATGAGGCAGTGTGTTCAGACTTGCGGGCAAGCTGGGGCTCCCTCGGGCTCCGACACGTTCCTCTCCGGTTGGGGGCCGGAGCGATGGCTTGGAGGGGAGGGCGAGGGTCTCGTGCCCCCGACCCCATGGGGCCGCCCCGGCCAGGGCTACCAGGACGCACAATGAAAAACAAACCTGAAAAGAAAACTCTCTCTCTTCTGGTCGTCCTGATTTCCGTTGTTCCTGACCATTTCCGAACGACTTTTGCTCCCGAACCTTCCACTTCACTTGTCAGCCCACCTGCCAGGCACCACCGACCCCCCCATTCCCTCACCCCCCCCCTCCCCGCACGCGCCTCCTAAATAAAAACCTCCCTGGATGCGATGCGCTAAGATAGACGGAAGGGAGAGACACACCTCTCGAAAAGGCGGGCGCTGGGGGCATCCGGGGCTGGGCAGGCGGCGGAGGCTCAGAGCTCCCAGATGGACCACTCAGCGGCCAGGCCAGCGAGGAAACTGGCCCTATGGGACGCCCCCACGCCCTGGCTGCCCCCTTCCCGCCCCACCCCCGCTCCTCACCAGGCAACAAACAGGGTGGAGATTGCTCCGCCCACAAAGACCCCAGGGAAAGGCGGGGCTCTGTGACCTCACCTACACTTCCGGTCAGGGTTTTAAAGGGCCAGACACCACATAGTCCCCACACAGCAACCTATAGGGCTTTTTACTACCTCTGGGCTGAGGAAACACTCCTGGCTGTGCCTACCTTTTACCTATAATAAATATCCTATCTTGGAGGACTGTGTGATGACACAGCAGGTATGAGCAGCTTGCAATTGCCTGACCAAGTCCTCTAGCCAGGCACCCGATTGTCGAGGGACCCCGACAGCTGTGATCCCTGAGGTCAGAGCAGGAGTAAGGCCTGAGTACTGTAGTGTGTGACCCCAAAATACAGCAATGACAAACAGTAAACTCTATCCAAATAGAGGGAAATAAATCCACGTACCCTGACAAATTGTAGCATAAAATAGTTCAAGAGTCAAACAGTGGGTCCTTAAAACCTATGCTGCAGGAGCACACTTCTATCTCTGCTGTCAGATATTCCGTGTGTGTGTGTCTGAGCCAGAACCAACAGTGTCAGGAGTACTCCTAGCTCTGCATTCAGGGATCTGTCCTGGAATGTCTGAGGTTTGCTGGGATGCAGCTGATCAAATCTGTGTTAGCTGCATGCAAGGCAAGCACCCTACTTGCTGCACCATACCTCTGGCCCTTTCAAAGTAAATTTCTTGCCAGCAAGCCAGGAGTGACCCCTGAGCAAAGTTCCCCCCCCCAATGCGACAATAAGAACATCTTCCTTCAAGAGCAAGGAAAATTAAATCCTTGACCTGCTATACTCACCCCAAGAGCCAGTATCCAGGGATCGCCCAGTCAGGAAGAGATGAAGCATAGAGGATTTTTCATAACTGAAGATGAGTCTAAATTCCTCATCTGGAAAAAAACATCAGCGTTGGAATTAGACAGACAGTAAAGCAGGCAAGATGCTTGCCCTCCTCGCCCCAATCAAGCTTCAGCATCCCAGATCCCAGAGCACCGCCAGGAATGATTCCTGAGCACTGAGCCAGGAGTGAGCATCTTAGGGTATGTCCTCTCTCACTCCCCCCACAAAACATAAAAAAACAACTAAAACAAACCCCCAAATTAAAATTTCATTGGCCTAAACCTCCCACCTGCGTGAACCACGCTTCCAAAAAGGCCCCTCCCCATCACAACCGCCAATGAATAGGACGGTCTGCAACAGAGTCTCTTGCCTTTAGGGGGCTGCAGCCCCGACCCTGAACATGAATCTGCAGATTCTATAGCATCTACGTCAAGGCTAAAGGCTTCAGGATTTGTACCGACAAGTCCCATGTTGGGAGTGTTGGCCACTCAAGCCCCTAGCCCTTGGGTGGGTTCCGCAACCCCAAGGCCTGTAGCCCCAGTGCTCAGCCCCATGCCAAAATGCAACAAGGGCACACTCAATCCCACAACCCCTGTACTGTGTACAGACCCCACTGCACCGCCCTAAGCTCCGCATCACTCTGAAGCCTCTACTGCACCCCAGGAACTGCCTGGATGTCAGGAATTCAGTGAGAAAGATAGCACGAAAATACCTCCCAGGTCCGAATGGTCCCGCTACTAACAATGTGGAGACTGAGAGTTCTGGGATGCTAACGGGAGGATGCTTGTGTCCTGCCACAAAACTGGCCTTCAGAGTACCCCTTCTACCAGGGGCCGCCACTTTTTACTGATCTTGTCCCTCATAAATAATGCACTAGGAAAGCCCCATATGTTCGGTGTTTTTTTTGTAAACTCAATAAACAGACACGAGTGGAAATATCTCCCTTTGCAGAAAGCGTTAGAGAGAGAGAGCACCGCGGTAGGGCGTTTGCCTTGCACGCAGCCAACATGGCCGACCTGAGTTCGATTCCTCCACCCCTCTCGGAGAGCCCGGCAAGCTACGGAGAGTATCTCGCCCGCACGGCGAAGCCTGGCAAGCTCCCCGTGATGTATTCGACATGCCACACACAATAACAACCAAGTCTCCAACGGGGGACCTTACTAGGCCAGCTCGAGCAAATCGATGAACCATGGGAGGACAGCGACAGTGATAGCAGAAAGCTGACACACCATTCCAAGAGAAAAGAAAATAGATTCCAGTCAGGGTTCAGTTCAAGCTCAGTGTGGAGCTCAGTGTGGAGCGCCCGATGCATGGAGTGAAGGCAACCCTGCATCCCTGCAGACACGACGAGCCACGGGGGACATTGAAAACATCTCACCAAAATGGATGGCTCTCAGGATCGATCCTTTTTTTGGTCCTTTTATTTTGAAGTTTGTCTTCTTTAGAGACACACCAGGCAGTGCTCAGGGATCACTCCTGGAGGGTCTGTAGGGGAGCAAATGGATGCAAACCTTTCTCCTTCTCACTGCGCTGACACTAGTGCCCTCAAACTGGTTTTCTTTTTCAGTTTTGGCTTTTTGGGTCACACCTGGTGAAGCACAGGGGTTACTGCTGTCTCTGCACTGAGGAATTCCTCATGGTGGTCCTCAGGGGACCAAAACGGACGCCAGGAATAAAACCCGGGCCGGTCGCGTAAAAACCAAGTCTACACCCACTGATCTATCGCTCCCCCCCCAAAGCCCAAACTAGTTGTTTTCAAACAATTACCAGTTTCGATCAAATAGAAGAAATAGAAATAAACATTTTGTTCAAAGGAAAAAATAGAAATTTCTTGCGGTTTTGAGCAGGGATTTCACCACCCAGTGAACCTCAGGAAGGGCCTCTACGCCAAGCATTAGGCTCTAGATTTCCTCTCTGCAGTGCCCTGTCATCCACCATCAAAATCACATCCTTGATCCCCTGCCAGCAGAATATCTGTCCCCAACGTGCAAATTTTACCAGCCGACTCACACCCAGTGACTCCACTCTCAAATCAAATGGCTGCAATGCCAAAACCTGAATCTGCAGTTTGAGTTATGCAATGAAACGCAACAGATGACTAAGAATTTGTGGAAAGAAAGGAATGAGGCAGTGTGTTCAGACTTGCGGGCAAGCTGGGGCTCCCTCGGGCTCCGACACGTTCCTCTCCGGTTGGGGGCCGGAGCGATGGCTTGGAGGGGAGGGCGAGGGTCTCGTGCCCCCGACCCCATGGGGCCGCCCCGGCCAGGGCTACCAGGACGCACAATGAAAAACAAACCTGAAAAGAAAACTCTCTCTCTTCTGGTCGTCCTGATTTCCGTTGTTCCTGACCCTTTCCGAACGACTTTTGCTCCCGAACCTTCCACTTCACTTGTCAGCCCACCTGCCAGGCACCACCGACCCCCCCATTCCCTCACCCCCCCCTCCCCGCACGCGCCTCCTAAATAAAAACCTCCCTGGATGCGATGCGCTAAGATAGATGGAAGGGAGAGACAAACCTCTCGAAAAGGCGGGCGCTGGGGGCATCCCGGGCTGGGCAGGCGGCGGAGGCTCAGAGCTCCCAGATGGACCACTCAGCGGCCAGGCCAGCGAGGAAACTGGCCCTATGGGACGCCCCCACGCCCTGGCCGCCCCCTTCCCGCCCCACCCCCGCTCCTCACCAGGCAACAAACAGGGTGGAGATTGCTCCGCCCACAAAGACCCCAGGGAAAGGCGGGGCTCTGTGACCTCACCTACACTTCTGGTCAGGGTTTTAAAGGGCCAGACACCACATAGTCCCCACACAGCAACCTATAGGGCTTTTTACTACCTCTGGGCTGAGGAAACACTCCTGGCTGTGCCTACCTTTTACCTATAATAAATATCCTATCTTGGAGGACTGTGTGATGACACAGCAGGTATGAGCAGCTTGCAATTGCCTGACCAAGTCCTCTAGCCAGGCACCCGATTGTCGAGGGACCCCGACAGCTGTGATCCCTGAGGTCAGAGCAGGAGTAAGGCCTGAGTACTGTAGTGTGTGACCCCAAAATACAGCAATGACAAACAGTAAACTCTATCCAAATAGAGGGAAATAAATCCACGTACCCTGACAAATTGTAGCATAAAATAGTTCAAGAGTCAAACAGTGGGTCCTTAAAACCTATGCTGCAGGAGCACACTTCTATCTCTGCTGTCAGATATTCCGTGTGTGTGTGTCTGAGCCAGAACCAACAGTGTCAGGAGTACTCCTAGCTCTGCATTCAGGGATCTGTCCTGGAATGTCTGAGGTTTGCTGGGATGCAGCTGATCAAATCTGTGTTAGCTGCATGCAAGGCAAGCACCCTACTTGCTGCACCATACCTCTGGCCCTTTCAAAGTAAATTTCTTGCCAGCAAGCCAGGAGTGACCCCTGAGCAAAGTTCCCCCCCCCAATGCGACAATAAGAACATCTTCCTTCAAGAGCAAGGAAAATTAAATCCTTGACCTGCTATACTCACCCCAAGAGCCAGTATCCAGGGATCGCCCAGTCAGGAAGAGATGAAGCATAGAGGATTTTTCATAACTGAAGATGAGTCTAAATTCCTCATCTGGAAAAAAACATCAGCGTTGGAATTAGACAGACAGTAAAGCAGGCAAGATGCTTGCCCTCCTCGCCCCAATCAAGCTTCAGCATCCCAGATCCCAGAGCACCGCCAGGAATGATTCCTGAGCACTGAGCCAGGAGTGAGCATCTTAGGGTATGTCCTCTCTCACTCCCCCCACAAAACATAAAAAAACAACTAAAACAAACCCCCAAATTAAAATTTCATTGGCCTAAACCTCCCACCTGCGTGAACCACGCTTCCAAAAAGGCCCCTCCCCATCACAACCGCCAATGAATAGGACGGTCTGCAACAGAGTCTCTTGCCTTTAGGGGGCTGCAGCCCCGACCCTGAACATGAATCTGCAGATTCTATAGCATCTACGTCAAGGCTAAAGGCTTCAGGATTTGTACCGACAAGTCCCATGTTGGGAGTGTTGGCCACTCAAGCCCCTAGCCCTTGGGTGGGTTCCGCAACCCCAAGGCCTGTAGCCCCAGTGCTCAGCCCCATGCCAAAATGCAACAAGGGCACACTCAATCCCACAACCCCTGTACTGTGTACAGACCCCACTGCACCGCCCTAAGCTCCGCATCACTCTGAAGCCTCTACTGCACCCCAGGAACTGCCTGGATGTCAGGAATTCAGTGAGAAAGAAAGCACGAAAGCACCTCCCAGGTCCGAATGGTCCCGCTACTAACAATGTGGAGACTGAGAGTTCTGGGATGCTAACGGGAGGATGCTTGTGTCCTGCCACAAAACTGGCCTTCAGAGTACCCCTTCTACCAGGGGCCGCCACTTTTTACTGATCTTGTCCCTCATAAATAATGCACTAGGAAAGCCCCATATGTTCGGTGTTTTATTTTTTTGTAAACTCAATAAACAGACACGAGTGGAAATATCTCCCTTTGCAGAAAGCGTTAGAGAGAGAGAGCACCGCGGTAGGGCGTTTGCCTTGCACGCAGCCAACATGGCCGACCTGAGTTCGATTCCTCCACCCCTCTCGGAGAGCCCGGCAAGCTACGGAGAGTATCTCGCCCGCACGGCGAAGCCTGGCAAGCTCCCCGTGATGTATTCGACATGCCACACACAATAACAACCAAGTCTCCAACGGGGGACCTTACTAGGCCAGCTCGAGCAAATCGATGAACCATGGGAGGACAGCGACAGTGATAGCAGAAAGCTGACACACCATTCCAAGAGAAAAGAAAATAGATTCCAGTCAGGGTTCAGTTCAAGCTCAGTGTGGAGCTCAGTGTGGAGCGCCCGATGCATGGAGTGAAGGCAACCCTGCATCCCTGCAGACACGACGAGCCACGGGGGCCATTGAAAACATCTCACCAAAATGGATGGCTCTCAGGATCGATCCTTTTTTTGGTCCTTTTATTTTGAAGTTTGTCTTCTTTAGAGACACACCAGGCAGTGCTCAGGGATCACTCCTGGAGGGTCTGTAGGGGAGCAAATGGATGCAAACCTTTCTCCTTCTCACTGCGCTGACACTAGTGCCCTCAAACTGGTTTTCTTTTTCAGTTTTGGCTTTTTGGGTCACACCTGGTGAAGCACAGGGGTTACTGCTGTCTCTGCACTGAGGAATTCCTCATGGTGGTCCTCAGGGGACCAAAACGGACGCCAGGAATAAAACCCGGGCCAGTCGCGTAAAAACCAAGTCTACACCCACTGATCTATCGCTCCCCCCCCAAAGCCCAAACTAGTTGTTTTCAAACAATTACCAGTTTCGATCAAATAGAAGAAATAGAAATAAACATTTTGTTCAAAGGAAAAAATAGAAATTTCTTGCGGTTTTGAGCAGGGATTTCACCACCCAGTGAACCTCAGGAAGGGCCTCTACGCCAAGCATTAGGCTCTAGATTTCCTCTCTGCAGTGCCCTGTCATCCACCATCAAAATCACATCCTTGATCCCCTGCCAGCAGAATATCTGTCCCCAACGTGCAAATTTTACCAGCCGACTCACACCCAGTGACTCCACTCTCAAATCAAATGGCTGCAATGCCAAAACCTGAATCTGCAGTTTGAGTTATGCAATGAAACGCAACAGATGACTAAGAATTTGTGGAAAGAAATGAATGAGGCAGTGTGTTCAGACTTGCGGGCAAGCTGGGGCTCCCTCGGGCTCCGACACGTTCCTCTCCGGTTGGGGGCCGGAGCGATGGCTTGGAGGGGAGGGCGAGGGTCTCGTGCCCCCGACCCCATGGGGCCGCCCCGGCCAGGGCTACCAGGACGCACAATGAAAAACAAACCTGAAAAGAAAACTCTCTCTCTTCTGGTCGTCCTGATTTCCGTTGTTCCTGACCCTTTCCGAACGACTTTTGCTCCCGAACCTTCCACTTCACTTGTCAGCCCACCTGCCAGGCACCACCGACCCCCCCATTCCCTCACCCCCCCCACGCGCCTCCTAAATAAAAACCTCCAAAATGCGATGCGCTAAGATAGACGGAAGGGAGAGACAAACCTCTCGAAAAGGCGGGCGCTGGGGGCATCCCGGGCTGGGCAGGCGGCGGAGGCTCAGAGCTCCCAGATGGACCACTCAGCGGCCAGGCCAGCGAGGAAACTGGCCCTATGGGACGCCCCCACGCCCTGGCCGCCCCCTTCCCGCCCCACCCCCGCTCCTCACCAGGCAACAAACAGGGTGGAGATTGCTCCGCCCACAAAGACCCCAGGGAAAGGCGGGGCTCTGTGACCTCACCTACACTTCCGGTCAGGGTTTTAAAGGGCCAGACACCACATAGTCCCCACACAGCAACCTATAGGGCTTTTTACTACCTCTGGGCTGAGGAAACACTCCTGGCTGTGCCTACCTTTTACCTATAATAAATATCCTATCTTGGAGGACTGTGTGATGACACAGCAGGTATGAGCAGCTTGCAATTGCCTGACCAAGTCCTCTAGCCAGGCACCCGATTGTCGAGGGACCCCGACAGCTGTGATCCCTGAGGTCAGAGCAGGAGTAAGGCCTGAGTACTGTAGTGTGTGACCCCAAAATACAGCAATGACAAACAGTAAACTCTATCCAAATAGAGGGAAATAAATCCACGTACCCTGACATATTGTAGCATAAAATAGTTCAAGAGTCAAACAGTGGGTCCTTAAAACCTATGCTGCAGGAGCACACTTCTATCTCTGCTGTCAGATATTCCGTGTGTGTGTGTCTGAGCCAGAACCAACAGTGTCAGGAGTACTCCTAGCTCTGCATTCAGGGATCTGTCCTGGAATGTCTGAGGTTTGCTGGGATGCAGCTGATCAAATCTGTGTTAGCTGCATGCAAGGCAAGCACCCTACTTGCTGCACCATACCTCTGGCCCTTTCAAAGTAAATTTCTTGCCAGCAAGCCAGGAGTGACCCCTGAGCAAAGTCCCCCCCCCCCCCCCAATGCGACAATAAGAACATCTTCCTTCAAGAGCAAGGAAAATTAAATCCTTGACCTGCTATACTCACCCCAAGAGCCAGTATCCAGGGATCGCCCAGTCAGGAAGAGATGAAGCATAGAGGATTTTTCATAACTGAAGATGAGTCTAAATTCCTCACCTGGAAAAAAACATCAGCGTTGGAATTAGACAGACAGTAAAGCAGGCAAGATGCTTGCCCTCCTCGCCCCAATCAAGCTTCAGCATCCCAGATCCCAGAGCACCGCCAGGAATGATTCCTGAGCACTGAGCCAGGAGTGAGCATCTTAGGGTATGTCCTCTCTCACTCCCCCCACAAAACATAAAAAAACAACTAAAACAAACCCCCAAATTAAAATTTCATTGGCCTAAACCTCCCACCTGCGTGAACCACGCTTCCAAAAAGGCCCCTCCCCATCACAACCGCCAATGAATAGGACGGTCTGCAACAGAGTCTCTTGCCTTTAGGGGGCTGCAGCCCCGACCCTGAACATGAATCTGCAGATTCTATAGCATCTACGTCAAGGCTAAAGGCTTCAGGATTTGTACCGACAAGTCCCATGTTGGGAGTGTTGGCCACTCAAGCCCCTAGCCCTTGGGTGGGTTCCGCAACCCCAAGGCCTGTAGCCCCAGTGCTCAGCCCCATGCCAAAATGCAACAAGGGCACACTCAATCCCACAACCCCTGTACTGTGTACAGACCCCACTGCACCGCCCTAAGCTCCGCATCACTCTGAAGCCTCTACTGCACCCCAGGAACTGCCTGGATGTCAGGAATTCAGTGAGAAAGAAAGCACGAAAGCACCTCCCAGGTCCGAATGGTCCCGCTACTAACAATGTGGAGACTGAGAGTTCTGGGATGCTAACGGGAGGATGCTTGTGTCCTGCCACAAAACTGGCCTTCAGAGTACCCCTTCTACCAGGGGCCGCCACTTTTTACTGATCTTGTCCCTCATAAATAATGCACTAGGAAAGCCCCATATGTTCGGTGTTTTATTTTTTTGTAAACTCAATAAACAGACACGAGTGGAAATATCTCCCTTTGCAGAAAGCGTTAGAGAGAGAGAGCACCGCGGTAGGGCGTTTGCCTTGCACGCAGCCAACATGGCCGACCTGAGTTCGATTCCTCCACCCCTCTCGGAGAGCCCGGCAAGCTACGGAGAGTATCTCGCCCGCACGGCGAAGCCTGGCAAGCTCCCCGTGATGTATTCGACATGCCACACACAATAACAACCAAGTCTCCAACGGGGGACCTTACTAGGCCAGCTCGAGCAAATCGATGAACCATGGGAGGACAGCGACAGTGATAGCAGAAAGCTGACACACCATTCCAAGAGAAAAGAAAATAGATTCCAGTCAGGGTTCAGTTCAAGCTCAGTGTGGAGCTCAGTGTGGAGCGCCCGATGCATGGAGTGAAGGCAACCCTGCATCCCTGCAGACACGACGAGCCACGGGGGACATTGAAAACATCTCACCAAAATGGATGGCTCTCAGGATCGATCCTTTTTTTGGTCCTTTTATTTTGAAGTTTGTCTTCTTTAGAGACACACCAGGCAGTGCTCAGGGATCACTCCTGGAGGGTCTGTAGGGGAGCAAATGGATGCAAACCTTTCTCCTTCTCACTGCGCTGACACTAGTGCCCTCAAACTGGTTTTCTTTTTCAGTTTTGGCTTTTTGGGTCACACCTGGTGAAGCACAGGGGTTACTGCTGTCTCTGCACTGAGGAATTCCTCATGGTGGTCCTCAGGGGACCAAAACGGACGCCAGGAATAAAACCCGGGCCGGTCGCGTAAAAACCAAGTCTACACCCACTGATCTATCGCTCCCCCCCCCCCCCAAAGCCCAAACTAGTTGTTTTCAAACAATTACCAGTTTCGATCAAATGGAAGAAATAGAAATAAACATTTTGTTCAAAGGAAAAAATAGAAATTTCTTTCGGTTTTGAGCAGGGATTTCACCACCCAGTGAAGCTCAGGAAGGGCCTCTACGCCAAGCATTAGGCTCTAGATTTCCTCTCTCCAGTGCCCTGTCATCCACCATCAAAATCACATCCTTGATCGCCTGCCAGCAGAATATCTGTCCCCAACGTGTAAATTTTACCAGCTGACTCACACCCAGTGACTCCACTCTCAAATCAAATGGCTGCAATGCCAAAACCTGAATCTGCAGTTTGAGTTATGCAATGAAACGCAACAGATGACTAAGAATTTGTGGAAAGAAATGAATGAGGCAGTGTGTTCAGACTTGCGGGCAAGCTGGGGCTCCCTCGGGCTCCGACACGTTCCTCTCCGGTTGGGGGCCGGAGCGATGGGTTGTGGGGGAGGGCGAGGTTCTCGTGCCCCTGACCCCATGGGGCCTCCCGGGCCAGGGCTACCAGGACACACAATGAAAAACAAACCTGAGATGGAAACTCTTGCTCTTCTGGTCGTCCTTATTTCCTTTCTTCCTGACCCTTTCCGAAAGACTTTCGCACTCGAACCTTCCACGACACTTATCAGCCCACCTGCCCGGGACCACCGCCCCCGACCACGCGCCTCCAAATTAAAAAACTCCACTCCCCTCATGCACTAAAATAGAAATGTGTAGACAGACAAACCTCTCGAAAATGCGGGCGCTGGCGGCATTCCCGGCTGGGGAGCCGGCGGAGGCTCAGGGCTCCCAGATGGACCACTCCGAGGCTGGCCAGGGAGAAAACTGTCCCTATGGAATGCCCCCACGCCCTGGGCGGGGCGTCCCCTTCCCGCCCCACCCCTGTTCCTCACAAGCCAACAAACAGTGTTGAGATTCCTCTGCCCACAAAGACCCCATGGAAAGGCGGGGCTCTGTGACCTCACCTACACTTCCGGTCAGAGTTTTAAAGGGCCAGACACCACAGAGTCCTGACCAGGTGCTCTCAACTAGGGAAGGCTAATTGTTTCCCTATTTCAGGTCTTGGATCAGATAGTAGGACGTGGAGGGGGGTGGTGTCACCAGGTACCAGATGGATGGAGTGAACACATGGTCTATGGAGCCAAAGATTTTCTGTTTTCACTAGGGCAATGAAAGTCACAAAGATTTCCTGGCAAACACCCACCAGTAAGCGCCCCGCACCTGATCCCTAAACTTCACCACCAAAATAAAAACAATGCTGAGAAATCACTGGACGTTACTATTCAGATCTCATAATTTTTGGTGTTGATTTATCCATTGTTGGGGGGCACATTCTGTAGTGCTCAGCACTTTTGCCTGACTGCTCAGGGATCATCCACAGTGGGCAAGGGGAACCCTCCAGGGATCTAATCAAGGAACCTGGCTCAGGTACTTCCGAGCTGGACTATCCGAACATCCTCAGCAGAACCCACAAAC
Source organism: Sorex fumeus (assembly GCF_029834395.1). Taxonomy (NCBI): domain Eukaryota; kingdom Metazoa; phylum Chordata; class Mammalia; order Eulipotyphla; family Soricidae; genus Sorex; species Sorex fumeus. The sequence continues at coordinate 12,486,465 of NW_026606098.1, forward strand.
CCAAGGCCTTAAATACTTCAAAAAAAAATAAATAAAAACACCTTTACCAACAGAACGCACCGTAAAATCCTGGGACACCTACTCAGGGAGAGATGAGAAGTCTGGGGGACTTTGCAACTTGATGTGAGAACAGAATTTCATGATGTACAAAAATCCCAACACTGGAATCTGACAGACAGTAAAGGGGTAGGGTGTTGCCTTGCTTCCACGGATCAACCCTTGATATCCGGAATGGAGCCAAGAGCACCGCCAGGAATAATTCCTGAGCCAGAGCCATGAGTAAACCCTGATGACCCAGATGCACGGATGGGCTACTCGCCCCCCCCCCAAATAAAAAACAACAAAAACTAGCCCAGAAAGTAAATTTTCATTTGTAAACCCAAACCACCTCTCATGACCACACTCTCAGGATGTCCCTGGACATCATGGTAACTGAGAAATACAGGACCGAAAGCAACAAGATCCCTTGTCCTTGGGGAGCTGCCTCCCTGCCTCTCAAAATAAATCTGCCTTCTATTTTTTGGTTGGAGGCCACACAGCTTAGGCGAATCGGTTATTCCTGCCACTGCACTTAGGAATCAGTCTTCGTGGTGCTCACAGGATGGAATCTGGGTTGCAACGTGGATAGACAAGGCTCAAAGTGCTTTGATATATATGTCCCTCACCCCAAGGCCAGCAGCCCCCTCGATCAGCTCTGCTCCCACCGGCTGGGGCCCATTTCGGACCTGGCGGTGATTGTGGCTGCAGAGCCCCCCACCAGGATCACACGGACCCCCAGGACCCATGCACCTCAGAACAACACCCACCATACTCCACAAAGTCCGGGTCCTCCTAAAGCCTCCGCTGCTCCTCAGGAACTGCCTGGATATTGGGGAACAAGTGAAAAACAAGCAGAAAAGTGGCCCTCAAGCTGGCGCGGCCCTACCACTCACAGTACTGAGATGGGGACGCGTGGGGCGCTCACGGGAGGCCTCATGTCCTCACAAAATTGGCCTTCACAGTCAGCTTTCCTCAAGAAAGCCTACTTTGTCCTTTACCCATGTGATCAATGACTGCTGGAACCCTTGTCGAGGATACCAGCAACTAGAGATCCTGAGTTCACTCTGAGTGCAGAGTTTGGAGTAAACCCAAGCTCTCAACCAAGGGCAAGGATGTCAAGCCCCACAAGTTTACATTGAGGTAAAAACAAAAGGGAAGATGGAGGGTTGCAGGCCGTACACAGGGTGGGGCTCTCTTCCTGCCCATGGTCAATCCAGGTTCGATCTCTGACAACCCCATATGCCCCCCATCAGCCAGGCATGATTCCGGAGTGCAGAGCCCAGGAAGAAACCCTGAGTACTGCTGGTTTGGCCCAAAACAAATTAAAAAAATAACTTTATAGAATCCAATGCAGGCTGGGCAATAATGCACAGGATTGGGGAACATGCGTAGCACGCAGAACCTCTGACCTGATGCTGGACACCACCTGGCCTCCCAAGATCACTTGCAGTGACCCAAGCACTGAGCACAACAGCGGCTGAGCTGTAAAACTCTAAGAAAGAAATGATCTTAGAGACTTGAATGACAGCACAGTGGACACGGCATTTGCCTTGCAGGCAAACCAATGGGGTCTGAATCCCAGCATTCAATATGGTCCTCGAGCACTGCCAGAAGTAATTCCTACGTGCAGAGCCAGGAGTAACCCCTGAACACCACTGAGTGTGACCCAAAAGCCAAAAACCTAAAGGAACACAATTTAAAAGCACTGTAGCACTGTCCTCCCATTGTTCATCGATTTTCTCGACCGGGCACTAGTAACATCTCCACTGTAAGACTTCTTATTACTGTTTTTGGCATACTGACTACATCACTGGTAGATTGCCAGGGGTTTACATGCGGGTGGTATACTCTTGGTGGCTTGCCGGGCTTTCCCAGATGGGCAGAGGAATCGAACCCAGGTCGGCTGCGTGCAAGGCAAACGCCCTAAACTCTATGCTATCACTCTGGCCCAAAATTTAAAAATTACAAATAAAAGGTAATGAAAATGCCGAGTGTAACCTTGAAACAATACCAAGAGAAGAAGCAAAACACTCAAGTGTACAAAGAGAAGTAAATTTATTTGATTTGTTTTGGGTCACACACAGCAATGTATAGGATGTTTTATTAGCTCTGAGCTGAGGAAACACTCCTGGCTGTGCCTGAGGACCATACTGTAAGCCAGGGACTGAATCAGAAGTGATTCCTGAGTCACCCATGACCATCACAAGCTGGGCCACAAAATGAAACAATCAGAGCAAAAAAAATTGAGTTGAACTCATAAGAAATAAAGCCAGGGACTCCAGAGATACTCCAACAGGTTGGGACTTGCCTGTACACGGCACACACTTAGCAGTATGACCTCTATCCATTCCTCCGGGTGAAGCTCAAAGCCACCTCAAGGAAGGTCACTGTGTCCTGAGCCAACATACACAAGGGACAGGAGCGAGGCCATCGTACAGCATACTATGGGGTGTTAGGATGAGACACTCGTCGCCCTCGAGGAGCTCAGAGCCTCTCGTTCTCCCCATTCCAGTCTGGAGGAACCAGCTTCCAACCACCTTGTGGCCTAACGATCCCCAGGAATCCCTCACAGGGAGCCAGATCTGCTACAACAACATTATTCTAGAAAGTCCCAGCAGGTTCTGGACAGGTTCGAGGCAGGTTCTGGACTTGCATGTAGCCATTCCAGGGATAAATCCAATGAGCACTACAGAGGGGAAAACCTGAGCAGAAACACAACAGGACCACAAAAAGCAACACTGGGTTGGAACAAAACACCAGACGCCCCCTCTCCCCCAATGCCATATCCCACATTCCCTGTTCCATGTTCTAGGAATGAGACGGAGACAGACAATGTCAGCAAGTGACTGACTCAGAGCTATGTGAGGGCATAAGTGTCTGTTGTTCCTGTATTGAAGCCGCCCCCAATTATCTCTTGGCAGGAAAAGTGACCCCAATGACACTGACGGCCCCAGGCATCCTTGAGCAGTGAGCTGGGGGTACTCATGGAGCACCATCTGGGCATGGCGCCAAAGACAGAACAGAACAAATAGACACAAACGTGGCCTCAAACAGGAGAGTGTTGGGCACCCCTGTCAGCAGCCACATTGAGGGCTCCCTTCTGAAAATGTGCTCCTGTCACTACAGTATGTCATTTTGTCCTTCTCCCACACCTGCAGACGGTGCGTCACCATGTCTCCAGCATCTGTTAGCAGGAGGCTCATTACAAAGACCTGGGGGAAAAGTCAAAGCCGTCAGCACCAAAGAGGGTCCCAGCCCCCAGGGTTCTGACTGCAAATCCCTGCACTGGACCTGGATACACAACTACCAGCCCCCACCTGGGGAAAACACTACCCGATGCTCCTTCCTCTCCTACTTAGGAAAAGCAGTTCGGGATCCGGGATGCCTGTGGAGAGAGGAGCCCTGGGCTCAGTGTCTGACTCAGCCCTAGGACTCCTCACTAGACCCCATAGGAAGGTCGCCACAGCCTCATCCAGGAGCTGACTCTGAGCCCAGTTCTGCAGGGCATCAACACCCCGGGTAGGCCGATATCAAGGTGAACAAACGCCTGAAAGTGGCCTTGCCATGGGAGTAGCCACAGGCTCTCAGCATGGACAAAACTTCATTCTCTCTCCCGCAGGGCAGGACAGGGACATGCGACTGGGTGCTCTCTCCTGAGGACCAGGGTCATTCCTGGACCCTGCGCAGCTAAAATCAAGGCTCCGGCACATCCCGCAGGACCCTTGTTCATCTGGTGCTCAAATACAGCTACCCTGAATCAGCACACTGGCATGAACCTCATCAAGCACTCGCTCCTGATGTGCAGGAATATATTTGAAAACCACACACTCAGCATGTTTTACAGCAAAATCATCTTACTATGCAGGCCGTTGACTAAAGTACATGATGTGTGTCTACCGTGGAACTGTAATAAATATCCTATCTTGGAGGACTGGGTGATGACACAGCAGGTATGATCAGCTTGCAATGGGCTGACCAAGTCCAGATGCGTCCAGAGCCAGAAATAACCTGAGAATCACTGGGTATGGGCCCTCCCCTTCAACACCTTCAAAAAAATTCTAATCAGCATTGGACCCCTGGCACCTCATATGGTCCCCCAGTCCCGAGAGCAGTGATACTTCAACACCACTAATATGGCCCATTCAAATCAACAAAATAAACAAAACAGTGGCCTCAAACAGAGAGTCATTTAATCAGGCCAGGAGTCATATTCCCTTCTCCTTCCTGAAACAATCAGAAACTATCTGCCTGGGAAGCTTGTGCTTCCTGTCACTGCACTTGAGTCATTTTTCACTCTCCTGCCTGAGGATGGTGTGTGGCAGAGGTCATGTCACTATCTCCTGCTTTTGTTTTTCTTGAAGATCTGCAGGCGGCTCCATGCAAAGGCCTGAGCCATGAGCACTGGAGAGGAGTACAACCAGCCCTCACCCCACCTCGCCAGAAGTCCCTGTATTAGAGGGACTTCTAATACAATCCCAGCTGTGACCCACTGGACCTGGATACATCCTGGTCATGATTTACTGTAACCCCAAATCAGCACATGAGTCTCATCCAGCACTCTTTCCTGTTGTGCAGGAATAGCTCTGTAAACCATGGAAAGGGCTGGAGCAATAGCACAGTGGCTAAGGCATGTGCCTTGCATGTGGCTGACCAGGTTCGATCCTCCGGCATCCCAAATGGTACCCTGAGCAATGCCAACAGTAGTTCCTGACTGCAAAGCCACGAGTAACTCCTGTGCATTGCGAGGTGTGACCCGAAAAGCCAAAAAACAAAAACAACAACACATGTAAACAATGTTGTATCACAAAATTATCCAAATATCCAGGGTGTTTACTATGAACCATATAATGTGTGTCTGACATCTGGAATTTCTAGAGTGAGTCTACTTTTAAACCATGGATAATGAATAATATTGAGTTGGTAGGTCCCATGGTACATTGCGTTTGGTGCTCTGTCTCTCCAGAGAAACAAAGACATAGCGAACACAACAATTAATGGCCAATGGACAGTGAACTGTGGACCTTTAATTCAGAACTGATTAGCAAAATTATAGAACATCTGAGGGGGTTTGAGGTCCAGGGCTGAATGTATTCTGATTTATCATTTACAGAGGTCAAGCATTTCAACAGAGGCATTTCTTTTGGGGAAATAATCTCAAGGAGACCGACTACCCAAGACTATACTGAGAAATTCTCTCAAGGTGAATTCGCACAAGCATCCGTGTGCTTTGCTATTTCCCTGCTTGCACATATAAAGAATAAAATTTACTTTTTAGTAATATTTGCAGTTATTTCGACATACACAGTAAGAAATAAACATTCCAAAACTTACTTCTCTCAGGTTCAGGAGCTAAGGTTAAAAGCTGGCTGGGATTTTATCAAAAATTCCACATGGAGTGCTCAGGCCAGTTTCGCTTCCCACACCCCACAGCGTCAGGTCATTTGGTCCTGATGGCTTGGAAAAAAGATAGTGCTTTATGACTTCTAGGCCGTCCCATCTTGAAACCAGGGTAGCTTTGCTTCTTGCCCCAGGTCCATCCAGAGATTCTCGATAGGATCCAGCTTTCTGGAGTTAGAAACTATGGCAACTGAAGCCTGAGTCAAGTAATTATGATGAATGCCCAGCAGTAAATATATTTCAGAGTCAAATAACTCACAAAAATTAAGAGTTTACCATTAACTTTTTTGTTGTTTTGAACCAAAGAACATTGCTCTATAATGATAGATTATAGATTATATAGGTTATAGGGGAAATAGAAATGGAAATAAATGACTACATAAAGTCCTGAATCACCAGAAGACTTGACTTTTTGAGTTAAATATAAACTCAAGGGATCGGAAGTGCTCATAAAACCACTTCTTGGGGCGGGAGGGGGGGAGGAAACTTCGCAATTCATTGATCAAGCCTAAAACACTTAAGGTAAATATCCAACACTCATGTAAAGACATATTCTAGAGCCAAATATTTAACGAGGATCCTGAAGTCCCCTTTTCCTGTTTTTTTCTTGTTTGTATGCTGCAGAAATCCGTGTTTTCTCCTGAATAAAATGACTCTCTCATTGCCCTCACATCCTCTATGTGTGTTTATGTCCATGTGTGTGTGTCTGTGTGCATGTGTTTCAGTTTTGGACCACAACTGTCAGTACTCAGTGAATATTGCAGCTCTGGTATCAGGGTTCAGTCCTAGAGGGGCTAAGAGACAATATGGAATAGCAGACGTAGATCAAACCTGGGTTGTCCGCTTGCAAGGCAAGCACTCGACTTGATCTAGTATTGATCTGACCCTTTCTAAGTCAATTATTTCCTCCACATCAGCCAAGCTTCCCCAACACCATCACCCATCCTGGAAACCAATTATTCTCTTCAAAATAAAAACCCCAAAACTTTAGCCCCAGTACTCACCACAACAGCTGACGGTCGTCTAGTGAGGGTGGGATTTCATGTGTGGGGTGCTTTGCAGCTAGTCCTTAGGAAGCAGAAATACTTGATCTAGGAAAAAACAGAAAATTTGGGGCTAGAGACAGCAAAACAGGTACGGAACTTTCCATGCATGCAGCCAACCCATATCAATCCCCGGCATCCCATTTGGCCCTCAACTACCACCAGCAGGAATTCCTGAGTGCAGGGCCAAAAGTAAACCCTGAGCATCTCCATACATGGTACACAGCCCAACCAAAACAATAATAATGAAAAAGTTTCATTTGTAAACCCCACCTACCCGCAGATCCCAAGCCAACGGTGGACCCGCTCCATCAAAGGACAGAGGACAACTAGGTCTCCTCTGTAGGGAGGCTGGGAACTACCCTTCGAAGTGAATCTGAAGGTCTACATAAGTGATGCCAGGGCCAAAGGCTCCCGGGTAGGGTGTAGTGACGTCTTTGCTGACAAGTTCTGGAGGGCTAAGCCCCACCTTCGGCAGGTCCTGCAGTGCTTCACAAACCAGCCTCTGACCCTTTCCACCTCTGACCCTTTCCAGAGTTGGACGCGATCTTGGCCAAGGTAACTCACTCACACCTGTGACCCCAGCACCACCGCACAGCCCCCACTGCACCGCCCAAAGTCTCTGGGTCCCCCGATGGTCTTTGCTGCACCTCAGAAACGGCCTGGGTATGGGGAATGAGGAAAAAACTAGTGTGAAACCGAACGGAAAGATGGTGTGGCCCCACTGCTCACAGTGTGAATATACGGAGGTGCGAGGAGCTCCAGAGACGCAGCTCTTGTCATGTCACAAAATCAGCCTTCACAGTCCCTCTGTCATGCCGTCATGGAGGGGCTCCAATTCCTCCTCTAGCCACGAGACCAATGGCAACGGGCAACCACAACTAGAATAGAAAGGGTTTCTGAAGGGCCCATCTATGGCATAACTTGTGCTTATGCCCGGAGACTTAAAGGGCCACGGTCTAGATGCAGAGAGACGCTTTTTGCCCACCCACGTGAATCCATGCTGCAAGGGGGATGGACTGATCAAGGACTGGAGAGGTAGCTGCTGGAGTGGTTGCTCACCATTGGGAGGCTGGGGATAAAGAGAAGACCCCTGATCCTGTACTGGTCAGTCAAACATTGAACCGATGCCCTCACACAGTTCATCAGGCAAAGCACATGTGGGTAAATTCAAGGTAAATCAGGCAGGTTGGTTCATAGCACCTGACCTTACGATTCCCGGCGAATTATTCAAGATGGGGCAAAAGCAGTGACTCCAAAGCCAGCCCTGGAAATGCAGAATGGAAATGCCCTAGCAGAAGCTCAGAGAGCTGGACAGACACTGGAAAAGAGAAAAGACTGGTTAGAACATCAGAGCGCACGGTCCAATAATACTGTCCAACCAGCCAACACACTACCTCTTGAAAACGCACGACCAGTGTAAACTTGCCTACTAGGAAAACCACAGAAGGCAGTTTCAGAAACACAATTCCAAAGCCAGAGTATGGAACAAGAGCAGGTGGACGCTTGCCTTGCATATGGTATATCTGGGTTCAATCCTCAGAATTCCAAATATACCCCTGAGCACCAAAGACGTGAAAATCCATGAGTAAGCCCTCAGCAGAGCGGGTGTGCACCAACAACAAAGATATATAGAGTATTTGTGTGTTATACATAATATATAATATATCATATAAATTACACATATATAAAATTTACTTATATTTATGTACATTTACTTATATTTATTATCTCATTCTTACTTTGGACAAACTGGCAGGCTACCATATGTAACCTGCCCACACGGAAGAGTACGGCAAACTCCCCGTGGTGTACCCAATACGCCAAATACCAGTAACAATGATGGATCTCATTCTCCTAACCCTAAAAGAGCCTTGAATATGGCACTTTTTAAAAAAATTATCTGGGCTAAGACGAAGGAGACGTTCCTGGGGCTAGCTCGAGGCAATCGATGAACAACAGGATAGTTGTGATCATGATGTACACGGACATACATATAAACATCTAGAGTATATTCCAACACTAAGCATGGAGATTAATGGGCAACAAAGCATTCCGGTCACCATGAAGCATTTTTTGGCCTTCAAAAGACCTGAATCCTATTCATCATTCTAGTGAAAACTAGATTAATTGGACTTGGCTAATTCCAATTATAATACTTATTTTTTTCTCTGATATTATTGAACTGATGGGTGGGATGCATGACTGTGACCAAACTTGCAAGTAATCACAGGTAAACAGAGCAGCCTTCTGGAATGTGGGGTGCTTGGGAAGTGCTGGGATGTGGGGAGCTTGGAGAACTAACCTATATTCACAACACTGTCAGACCTTTGATACAAGGGGTCCCTTCCATCCTTTCAAATGTCTTTCTACGCACAATAAATTTCATTTAAACTGTTTCCAATAGGTGCCAAAGAGATAGGACAGCAGGTAGGATATTTGTCTTCCACAAGGTTTAACAGGGCCTCAGAGCACCACCAGGAGTAATCTCTTAGCATGTCTTGGTGTGACCCAAAATGATGAAAAAAAGTTTAAAAATTAAAATAACTCTTCATTTCATGCCAATAAAGAACCTTGCCAGTGCCATTTTGCTAAGATGAGTCAAAAAATTACTTATCCTTTATACTTCCACAACGCTAATCAGTATGTGGAACATGGGAGGGAGAGATGACACAGGAGGGAAGGAGCTGCTCACACACGACAGACCTGGATTCTATAAGGTACCCCATAAGGATCCTGAGGTACAGATATCTAAACTCCTTAGAGCTAGGAGTGGGCTCAGCTGGTTGTGGTTCCCCAGACAGAACATGATTCAGGATGAATTAAAAAAGATGGTATGTCTGTTTCTGTGCCATAATCCCCCCAAAGCCCAGGGCCTCTAAGCCAAGCCACAGAGATAGTCCAGCAGGGATGGTTTTTGCCTTGTACGAGGTCTGGCCTGGGTTCAAACCCACCTTCTCCTATGGTCCCCAATGTAGGAGTAATTCCTGGGGAGGTGGGAGTAACACCTAAGCATGTCTGGGTGTGACCGAAAAGAAAAAAAATGCTTGTTTCATATGTATTAGGACACCCATACACTGCCCAGGTAGACAGGTAAGATCCTAAGTCAAGTCCGAGTCAGCAAACAATGGGGCAGTGGACAGCCTTGACAGCTCTGAGCGAGCAGCATCTCTTTTGCCTTTTTATTTATACACATTCTTCCTGGCTTTCACCAGAAGATCCAGAAACTACAAGTTAACATAGGCGTAAAATTCAAATATCTGGACACTCACATAGACTTTCCCTTACTGACTGACATCACATGAACTTGTCACACACTACCAGGATCATTTCCTTCCTGACTGTACTTCTGAAGCACACCTAAAACTCTGGTACAAACAAAACAGGCTTTAAGTGTGGCCTGTATTGACATTGTAAAGTCTTATTAGGGAATCGAGTTATGTAGTATGAATGTTATGATATTTCCAAGGCTTAAGACTTGGGATATAACTAAGGTTGCAACAGTGGACAGGGGGCAGGTTGGAGGAGGGATCAGGGAGGAATCCGAGCGAAGAACAGGGGAGAATACGGGAGGAAGAATCAAGAGGAGGAGGCTGGAAGAGTGGGCGAGGGGAAAGAACCAAGGATAATGTTAGAAGGAGAATACAAGGGGAGAATAAGAGAGAATGGAGAAGAGTATCATGGAAAGTAGGGAACAAAGAATCCAGGAGGAATCCAGGAGAATCAGGAGAGGAGTATAAAGGAGAAAAGAGAGAGAAGAGTGGAAAATCAAAAGTGAATGGAGAGGGATTGGGATAAACTGTAACTGATACCAACCAGCCAGGCCCTTGTTTTCTCCTTTGTGAACCCATGGCCAGTGGCCATTCAGGGTGGAGAAAGCAGTGTGTGACCAGTGAACACAGGTGGCGAGAGGTGCCGTGGAATTCGTATTTATTTTTTGAATACATACTAAAGGTCCTCTAGCCCAAAGAATTGGAATCTGGATTTCTTACTGGCCATGGCCAGCCTGCACCTTAAAAATAATATGCTTTTCCACTGAACTTCTTCATTGGAACAATACTATTGATTTCAGGGGGCTGGAGAGATAGCACAGCGGATAGGGCATTTGCCTTGCACGCGGCAAACCCGGGTTCGATTCCCAGCATCCCATATTGTCCCCTGAGCACCGCCAGGAGTAACCCCCGAGTGCAGATCCAGGAAAAAACCCTTTTCATTGCCAGGCGTGAACCAAAAAGGAAAAAAAATAATAATATTGATTTCAAATTTGCAAATCTTACCAGCTCACTCATACTCAGTAACTGTGTCCCTAAAACAAATTGCTGAAAGGTCAAATCTTGAAGCCCTGTTGTGAGTTCTGAAACCAAACACAATACGTCCAATTGAACATCCTTGAATGAGGCAGTGTAGGTGGAGGACAACTCTACAGTTGTCATACCCCAAAGCATCCCAGAACAAAAGGAAATCCCTTGGGGGGATCACTGTGAGAAGCTTGGAAATTCTACAAAAGCTTTTTGGGTTTTGTTTTTTGAACAATCTCAGTGATGCTCGGGGACCAAGGAGCGTGAATGCCATGGACTGGCAAATGCAGAAAAATAATGTCAAACCAAGAAAGTAAAACACAGGATCATTCCAAGATGGAGAGTCCAGAGGTGTGAAGGGCAGTGTGAGTGCTGCAAAGACACCTAGATCCAGGAGCCCGAGGCCCCCACAGTCACCAGCGTGTTTCATATGTATTAGGACACCCACACACTACCCAGGTAGACAGGTAGGGTCCTCAGACACTCACCTGCTTCCACGCCTTTAATCACTGGCCTCAGGGCTCCTCCTTCAAGCCAGGAGATGACTGGAGGCTTCAACTCAGAATGCCTTGAACCCTACAGAGACGGAGCATGGATTGGTCAGAAGGAAAAGGTGCCAAGTAAGCCCCGCGTGTCTCTACAAAAAAAGAGAGTAAATTAGTGGGAAGGCATGAACAGAATCTGCACTTCTGAAATGCCACATATTTGTGGTTATCGAAGAGCTAAGATCTAGCTTTTAGTTTAAGAGTGTAATATGGGGCCTCAGAAAATACCAGCGATAGTATATTTCTGATCTTGCACACAGCCAAGAGGAGTTTGATCGTATCACAATTTGTACTTTTGTTTTTGTCTGGTTTGGGATGCTCACCTGGGGATGTTCAAGGCTTCCTCCTGACTGTGTACTCAGGATTCACCTCTGCTGGTGCTCAAGGACCACATAGAATGCCAAGAATAGAACCCATGTCCACTGTTTGCAAGACAATCACCATACCCACTGAACTGGCACTCTAGTCCCAGCACCACCTGGTATGTTATCAGCACACTTGAAGTGATGCCTGAGTGCAGTAAACCCAAAAGCTTAACAAATCCAAAAATGGACAAAGTTGGCCAAAGCCTCCAATTGTTTATAAAAGTAAACAGAAAAGGATCCAGACAGACAGCACAGCATGTGGGGCACTGGCCTTGCTCACACCCAACAGAGGTTTGATTCCAATATTCCATTGGGTCCCTCAGCAGTCAGCTGTGATCCATCACTGCATAGTCCAGAGGAAAACCCTGAGATTTGATGAACCAAGAAACATTGATCCCGTGCACTCAAATAGAGCGGTGTCTGATGAGGTGAGACCCTAAGAAATAAATGAACAGTGGTAGGAGAGACATCACAGCGTTAGGACACAAACGGTGCACACACATACAGGTTCGATCCCCAGCAGCACACATGGTCCCAGATTACAGCATGAGTAACTTAATACACAGCCAGGAATAATCTGAGAACCGGAAGGTGAAACCCCAAAGCCAAATCAATGCAAAACAAAGAATTTGAACTTGACGGACAAATGCAACATTAGGAGGGGTAAGGCGGCAACCTTTTAAGCTGGCAAATGGGTCCAATACTCAGCACACCATAGGCCCCGAGCAATCCCAGGAGTGATCCATCAGCACAATTAGGAGCATTGCCGTTGTGCCTCCAAATAAAACCAAAATCAAAACCAAAACAAATACACAGAAGTAATATGTAGCATAAGAATTAAACTGAGAAGCGAACTCAGGAATGACACAAACTAATTAGAGGGACCTGAACGACAGTACAGCACAAAGGGAGCTTGCCATGCCTGGGGCCAACCTGGGTAGACCCCTAACGCTCCAGAGACTCCTGCAATCCCACAGAGAGTGATTCCTATGCACAAAACTGAGAGTAATCCCCAAACGTCAAAGGTGAGCACCAAAAACAAAACCAGGGAAGGAACTAGAGGAACAGCTACTGCACAATTGTCCAACATCCTGGCCCATCACAGTCCCAGCTACTGTTGGATACACAGCCATAGCCTGGGACAGGGAGCCCACGTGGTTCTCTCCAGACACGGTCGGCCCCACACTGCTCTCACCAACGGTTGACAGGTCCTGGTAGGTCTACAGAATCATGTGCCTGTAGCCCTTCCATTGAGAGGCACATCCACTCCTGTGGGGTGATGCTCACGGTCACATCCGGGAAGGTCACCAAGTCCTGAGCCAACACACTGGGCAGCAAGAGTCAGGGTCTATTTCTACTCTGTTCCCTGGGCTGCAAGGATAGAACACAGAGCCCTAGAGGGGCTCAGATTCTGTTCCCTTGGGAGCAGTCTCCATGTACACTCCTGGTTGACAGAACCCAACATCTCTCTAAGACAGCTGCATCTGATAAAATCTGAGTATGATCTACTACAAGGTTTCTAAAGGTGGTGGTCTTGCTCCTGACCCCAGGGCATCCCAATCACTGCTCCTACAAGCACTGCAGAGTAACAACTGCATGGAACCAGTGGGACCCAAATGAGTGACTCTGCTTTCAGCCCAATACACTAAACATACACCCCCTGCACCTCACAGCCCATGTTCGAAAGAGAAGGGGACACGCAATGTCTAGTCACTGACTATGCATGCAGATATGTGCCTGTAGGACTCTCGTCATGGTTCAGGGCCATCCCAATTGGCTTTCGAAGTGGAAAAAGTGTCTAGAGACCAAGAGCTCTGCTGCCTTAGGGCACCCACACCCTGCCCATGGCCTGAGACAGGTAGGGTCCTTAGACACTCCCCTGCATGCATGCCTTTGCTCACGGGTCTCAGGGCTCCTCCCAGCTAGGCGATCACAGTAGGCTTTAACTCAGAATGCCCTGAACCCTAGAGAGATGGAGCATGGATTGGTCAGAAGGAAAAGGTGACAAGAAAACCTCGTGTGTCTACATAAAAGGTAAAGGCCCTCCCGTTGTTCATCGATTTGCGCGAGCAGGCCCAGTAACATCTCCATTAGAGACTTTGTTGTTACTGTGTCTGGCATATCGAATACGTCACGGGGAGCTTTCCAGGCTCTGCCGTGCTGGCGAGATACTCTCGGTAGCTTGCCGGTCTTTCCGAGAGGGATGGAGAAATAGTGGCCATGTGGGCCACTTCTAAGGCAAATGCCCTACCGCACAGAGTAAATTAGAGGGAAGGCATAAACAGAATCTGTACTTCTGAAAAGCCACAGATCTGTGGTTATACAAGAGCTAAGATCTAGCTTTTGGTTTAAGAGTGTAACATGGGTCCCATGAAAATACAAGAGACAGTATAGCCTCGATCATGCACACAGCCTAGAGGAGTTTGATGGCATCACATTTTGTACTTTTGTTTTTGTCTGTTTTGGGATCCTCATTTGGGATGCTCACAGGCTTACTCCTGACTCTCTACTCAGGAATCACCTCTGCTGGTGCTCAGGGACCACACAGGATGCCAGGAATAGAACCCATGTCCACTGCTTCCAAGACAATCACCCTACCCACTCTACTGGCACACTAGACCCAGCAGCACATGGTATATCATCAGCACACTTGAAGTGATACCTGACTGCAGTAAATGCAAAAATGAACAAAAATGGCCAAAGCCCACAATTGTTTTTAAAAGTAAACAAAAAAGGATCCAGACAGACAGCATAGCATGTGGGGCACTGGGCTTGCTCACAACCAATAAAGGTTTGACTCTGACATTCCATAGGGTCCCTCAAGCCGTCAGCTGTGATCCCTCACAGTCCACAGGCAATCTCTGAGATCTGATAAACCAAGAACCATTGGAAGTGATCCCATGGACTAAAACAGAGCAGTGCCGGATGGGGTGAGAGCCAAAGAAATAAATGAACTGTGGTGGGAGAGACATTACAGCAAAAGGACACTGACTCTGCACACACATCCGGGTTTGATCCCCAGTAGCACACATGGTCCCAGACTATAGCATGAATAACTGAATACACAGCCAGGGATAATCTGAGTATTTGCAAGGGTTATTTCCAAAGCCAAATCTATGTAAAACAAAGAATTTGAACTTGAGGCCAGATGCAGCAGTCGGAGGAATAAAGCATCCCAATCACTGCTCCTATGAGCACTGCAGAGTAACAACTGTGAACGGAGCCACTGGAACCCAAATGGGTGACCCTGCTTTCAGCCTAAAACACTAAACGTACGCCCCCTGCACCCCATATCCCACGTTCTAGGGAGAAAGGGTCACTCAATGTCCAGACATCTACATATGCACATATACGCCTGAAGGACTCTCATCACAGTTCAGGGCCATTCCAAGTGGCTCTCGAAGCGGCAAAAGTGTCTTGAACCCAACAGCTGTGCCCGACCCAGAGATCCATTTCTCTGGCTCTCCTAGACCAGCATATGCCCACAACTGCCAACAGAGTGGCGACTGAAAGCAGAATGTGTGACAGAGCAGGCGACTCTCTTCTGAGCGTGAAGGACAAAATAAGGAGTAATAAGCATGTCCTTGGACTTGAGTCACTGTAGCTGCCAGGGAGCAAATGACTCCAGCAGAGCCCAGGGGGCCGTGATACACACCAGGTAGGAATCCAGAGAACAGAGTCAAGAGGAAGTCCTATGCATCTCCCCTGTGAGACAAAAGTAACTCTAAAAAGAAATAAAGCAGCAGGATTGTGTAACAGGACAGCAGGTTGCAGACAGCGAGTAGGGGTGGTGATCCTCGCCAACCCATAGGGTTCCCTAAGCACTACCAGGTACAATGCCGGAGTGCAGAGCCGAGAGTATAATCCCCAGAATCACAGAAAACAAAATACCCAGATACAAACCCACGACTCCCAGCAACCCAGGTGGTCCCTGAGATCTCTCAGGAGGGATCCTTGAGCACTGAGGTACAAGTACTCTTTGAGATGGGTGTGGTCCAAAAGCCAAATTCAACAAAACTGACACAAACATCACCTCCAACAGCAGAGATGGGCACTCCCACCAGGAGGCACATCACAGGATCCTTCCTGAAATAACTCAGACATATTTGGCCCAGGAAGCCTGAGCACTCCTGTCACTGCATCACCTTATATTGTTACTCCCCTCCTACCTGGGGTTGGTGTGACAGATGGCATGTCACCATCTTCTGCCGCCTTTTCGAGAGGTTTCTGTCTACTCATTTCTATTTTAGCGGATCGCATGGAGGGGAGGGAGTTTTTTATTTCGGAGGCGCGTGAGGAGGGGGCGTCGGTCCCGGGCAGGTGGGCTGACAAGTGAGGTGGAAGGTTCGAGAGCGAAGGTCGTTCGGAAAGTGTCAGGAACAACGGAAATCAGGACGACCAGAAGAGCAAGAGTTTCCTTCTCAGGTTTGTTTTTCATTGTGTGTCCTGCCCCAGTGATAGAGCCACATTCTGGGCTATGGTTGCCGAGGGCAGCCCTCCTGCCAGCCTGCAGGTGGTGCTGATGCCTGTGAGCTCCTGGCCTTGGAGTCACCCCATGGCTGGGCCTATGTGAACCTTCTCAGGGACCCAGGGAGGAGTCCCCAGTCCAAGGCTGGGCTGACTTCTCTCTTCTAGCCAAGCCCATACCTTCTGTTTGGAAAGGCAGCACAGATGCCAACCCATTTTGCTTCTCTTGGGGAGACGGAAGCATCAGGCATTGTCCCCAGGGCGGGTCTATCAGCTAGTGCCCAAGAGTGTGACTGGTCAGAGCTGGGGGCTTTTGTTCCTTCCAGTGCTCATAGCTCTGACTTGTCCTTCAGGTATCTGGACCTCGGGAAAAACAGAGGTGGGAGAAGATGGTGACATGCCAAATGACACACCATCCCCAGGTAGGAGGAGAGTAACAATATGAGGTGATGTAGTGACAGGAATGCTCACGCATCCTGGGCCAAAAGTCTCTGAGTCGTTTCAGGAAGGATCCTGTGATGTGCGTCCAGGTCGTAGTATCAGGCTCTCTGCTGTTTGAGATGATGTGTCAGTTTTGTTGTATTTGGTTTTTGGACCACACTCAGCTCAAAGAACACTTGTACCTCAGTGCTCAAGGAATCACTCCTGACAGATCTCAGGGACCATATGGGTTGCTGGGGTTCGTGGGACTGTATCTGGGTATTTTGTTTCCTTTGGAGTGCTAAACCCAGTGATTCTGGTGATTATACTCTTAACTCTGCACTCCAGCATTGTACCACGCAGTGCTTAGGGGACCCTAGGGTTGGCGGGTATCACCAGCCCTACTCGCTATCTCCAACCTGTTGTCCTGTTACACAATTCTGCTGCTTTGTTTCTTTTCATATTTATTTCTGTGCCACAAGGGAGATGCACAGGTCTTCCTCTTGGCTCTGTGCAAGATCAGGGCTATACTATCCCTGGTAATTTCTGGGGCCGCATATTACACTCTTAAACTAAAAGCTAGATCATAACTCTTGGATAACCACAGATCTGTGGCATTTCAGAAGTTCAGATTCTGTTGATGCCTTCCGACTAATTCACTCTGTGAGTGGTCGTCACAGGCTGTTTGGTTTGCAAATGAAAATTTTCTGTGGGGGCTATTTTTTTGTGTGTTTTCGTGGTGGGGGAGGGGATTAGGAGGGCATCTGTGCCTTTAGATAATCAGGGCTTACTCCTGGCTCTGGTGTTATTCCTGGTGTTGCTCTGAGGGCGCCATAAGGGATGCCAAGGATCTGTGGAAGCAAGGCAAGCACCCTACCCATTTAGTGTCTGTCCAATTCCAGTGTTGGTGTTTTTGTACATCAGGAAATTCTGCTCTCTCACATCAAGTTGCAAAGTCCCCCAGACTTCTCTTTCTCATCTCTCCCTGATTAGGTGTCCTAGGCTATTAGGGTGAGTGCTGTGAGTAAATGTAGTTTTCTTTCTTTCTTTCTTTCTTTTTGAAGTATTTAAGTCCTTGGGTTTGTAGGTCCTGCCGAGTATGGAAGGTTTGGAGATCCTGACCCTCCCAACAAGGACATGCTGGTCCCTGTTCCTTTGACCTGGACATCACAAGGTTAGGGCTCCAAGCTCTGATGGGCAGGGCCCCACCGCTAAAACATGAGATTTAGTTGTCGCCTGTCCTTTCATTGGTTGTCATTTTGGGTTTGGCCACCTGGCAGGTTGGTGGGGTTTCAAAGCGAAACTCAATTTTATTATCTTATTTTCATTTCTGCACCACATTGAAAATGTTCAGCGTTCCTCCTAGCTGTGCACTCAGGAATTTCTGCGGGCTGACTTAGTGGACCCTAAGGGATGCCAGGGTTTGATCCGGGTTCACAGTGTGTAAGCAACTTCCTACCCGCTTTACTATCTCTTGCTCTATTTTTTTCCTTTTTCCAAGTCAAAAGACTCTCCTTCAGGGACCATAGTGATAGTACAGCAGGTAAGGCATTTTTCTTGCACATGGCCAACCCAGGCTCAATTGTTGGCACCCCATATGGTCACCTGAGCAACCTTAGGAGTAATTTCTGAGTGGAGAGCCAGGAGGAAACCCAGAGCATTGCCAGGTGTGGCTCAAAAAGGAAAAAAATAACATGTAGGAATACGTGTTTTTTAAAATCAAGGAGTAAAGCACCCTCCTCATTTAATCTCTCCCTTAGCAGGCTAGCCCCACTGTTGTTTTGAGTTGTGCTAGTAAAGTAAGATGCTTGAAGGAATATACTTGATTTGTAAGGGTGATTGGGGGTAAATAGGAGCTAGGGCTCACTCCTGGTGTGCTGGAACTGATTTATTTAGAAAGGGCCAGAGAACAGCAAGTACGGTACTTGCCTTGCAAGCAGACAACCCAGGTTTTATGTGTGTCTGGCATCTCATATGCTCCCAAAACCCCACCAGGACTAATCTCTCATCCCAGAGCTAGGAATAATCCCTGAACACTGTTGATTATTGTCCCAAAACCAAACACACATATATAAACAAATACACATAAACAAACCGTATGTGAAAGCAGAGAAAAAATAAGTATTCAGGATAAATCATGGACTTCTTTAAAAAAAAAAACAAACTTAGAGGGTGGCCAGGGGATGACCCTAACAACTCTTCCCCTGGCCACCCAGGTTCTGGGTCTCGGGCCGCCCCACCCCAGTTGGGGTGGCCTGGGCCCTTGGACAGATGGCGGAGGAATCGGAGTTCCAAGCCAGTTTACTGATTAGATGCCGTTTATTCCATTCTCATCCCTGTTCACTTCTCTCTCTCTCTCGCTCTATTGCTCTCTCTCTCTATCGCTCTCTCTCTCTCTCTCTTTCTCCCCCTCTCTCTTCTCCCTCCTTCTCTCCCGAGTCGATCTGGAACCTCTTTCTCCTTCTGGCTCTGACTTGGATTTTGATCCTGATCATTTCCAACCCCCACCCCCACCCATTTTTACAGTCTAGTTAAATCCCCAAACCATGAGGGGCTGGGCTTACACATAGGTGGTCCCAATCAATAGGGTTAAAGTTCCTCCCCTCAGGGGATGCTGCTTCTAGGACAGATTCTATTTCAGGAGGACCACCCACCCAAGGGTGGAATCCCATGGGTGTGTTTCTGCTCTCCTTGACCAACAAACATATAAGCATTCATAATATTAATCATTTTGTATGGACCCAGTAAGAGATGCATTAAACTTATAGAATTGCTCTCCTGGGGTCATCTCGATCTCAGACTACAGTGCTCAGGCCAGATTGCTCTTTCCTATCCCTAGCAGGGTCCTAGTGTCGTCCTTACTTTTGGATCATGACAACATTTGTGGCATTTTGACCAGGCCCATCTCAATGCCAGGGTGGCACACAGCTTACCACTTGCCCTGGTTCCATCCCGTCCCTCGTTGAGACTGTACTTTTGGGGGCACTAGGAACTGAGGGCAACTGAGGCATAAGTTGAGAAAGCAGATGCCCGGGAATGAATACTATTTGAAGCCAATTAAATCCCAAGTTAAAAAAGCATAATATCGTCTTCTTGTGTCAATACAAAAGGGCATTGTTTTAAAGTAATAAAGAGTTTCGTGTCCCAGAAAGATCTCGGAGAGCCTGGCAAGCTACCGAGAGTATTCGATATGCCAAACACAGTAACAGAAAGATCTGTTCTTACAAATTAATAGAAACTGATATTAGGGAATAAACTGATTAACTGTTTGGGGAAGAGAGCATAGAGTAGTAGTTACAAATAAACAAAAGTATGGGGGTGACTCAGGAGCACTGGGATGGGTGTGACCCTATAAACCTAAGCTACCTGAGGAAGGACTAAACAGTGTTATCCTACAGACTTCTACAGCATAAAGTAAGTCCCAAAATGTGATTCAAGGGCCTTAAAAAAGGATTTCAATCCTTTAATTCTTTCACTGTAAAATATGTCTTTGCACATGAATTTAGTTTTGGTTTTGTTTTCTTCCTTAGTTGTCTTTTGTTGTTGCTGTATTTGGGGGACACGCCCTCCTATGTTTATGGCTGACTCCTGGCCTAGAGCTCAGGGATCATTTCTCGCAAGGGTCAGGATCCGATTTGCGGTGCTAAGATATTGAACCCGGGACAGCCAAGTTCAAGGATAGCACCTTTTCTACTAAATCAACACCTGGACCCCAAGGCATAATATTCATCTTTAAAAAGTAGAATCACTCCAGATGCTACAACTCTGAGACACAGTTCATATCCTGATGTATAGTAAACACACTGTACATTAGGATAATTTTTCTATACAGCAAAATTTTTGGACTGTTTTCAAATAGCACAGCGGTAGGGCGTTTGCCTTACACGCAGCCAACATGGCCACCCGAGTTCGATTCCTCCACCCCTCTCAGAGAGCCCAGAAAGCTACCAAGAGTATCTCGCCAGCACGGCAGAGCCTGGTAAGCTCCCCGTGACGTATTTGATATGCCAGACACAGTAACAACAAAGTCTCTAATGGAGACGTTACTGGGCCCGCTCGAGCAAATCGATGATCAACGGGAAGGCCTTATAAATCTAATATATTTATAAATGACTTGGCTTAAGGCACCCGGCTGGGTCCACTGAACAAACGTCCTGGCTCAGCAACCAGCGATACAGCGAAGGGACCTCAGGGGGGCCCAGACGCGGACCAGCGGGTGCACCCACTGCCCCTCCGTTCCCGACACGCAGCCCGGACACTCCGCGCCACAGGGTCCCGGGGCACGGAACAAAGGTGCTGCCGGACACGCCTCTGCGGAGACACGGAGCCGGAGGGACGGTGAAACCAGCCCACGGGGAGGCCTCGCTGCACTGCCCCAAGCCGGGCACGACCTCGGGGTTGCAAACCGTGACCTACCCCGCAGGCATCGGGCTAGCTCGGGCGGGTGATGGTGTCTGGGCTTCCGCGCCTGCTCCAGCTCGCACCCGATGGCCGCGCTCGTGCCTTGGTCGGGCGCACAAGAAGCCAGAGGCCGCAGCGCGGGCCAACGGCAACCGGGAGCTGAACAGAAGCGGGTCGCGCGGCAGCAGTGCTCTTGCGTGAGCCCATGCCTCGGAAACTGCCCACGGGGCCGTGCAGGGAGCCGCATGCCCGGACTGCATTTCCCAGCAGGCACCGGGAAAGCCTGACCCAGGGGGCTGAGCACGAGCACCGAGGGGAAGGCGCTGGCCTTCGGCACAAGTTCCATCCCCGGCACCCCACAACGTCCCCTGAGTGCCACAGGAGTGATCCTTGCTTGCAGAGCCAAGGGTTGCAAGCCCTGAACACCAAACAAGAATGGACGGGCGAAAAAAGCCACCTAACATGTGAAGGAGAAATGAGAGCCTGGCAGGCAGCTGTCCCAATCCTGCAGGGCAGGGCGGAGAGGGGTCTAGGATGCACATGAAGAACTCAGTACACTGGTACACACGTACACACACACACATTCATTGCACCAGTGTTTTGGTGGGAGCTGCAGTACAAGGGCTGTGGGTTCTAGTCCAGAACACAATTGGGCAGAATCCTAGTCTACATTTCAAAACCGGACATACACACACCAGGCCCACTGCAGAAATGCCACCTAGAGTGGACGTCTCTTATCTGTGTCACACACACATACACGGAGGCAGTGTCCCATCTCCTCGCCCCCAATCACAAGCATAGGGCCGATTTGAGAATCGTGGAGAACTAATCGTGAAATTCTGCCAATTCTCATGAGTCGGCAGCTGTCTTTGGAATCGTGTGCAGCACCATCCCAGCACCCACAGGCGGAGGCCCAGTCAGTACACAGCCCTTTGCTCTTTGTTTGTATTTGTTTTTATTCAGTTTTGTTGTTGTTTGTTTCTTTGGGGGCCATACTAGCAATGCTATTCCTGGCTCTTCATTTAGAAATTATACCTGGTGGTGTTCTGGGGAGCATACAGGATGCCAGGGATCAAACTGGGATTGGCCACCAGTATGGCAGGAACCTTACCCACTGCACTACCTCTCCAGCCCCAGAAACTATCATTTGAAGAGTCAGATAAATAGTACAGTAGTGGGTAGGATACCTTCCTTGCACAAAACTGACCCAGGTTGGATCCCTAGAACCCTGCATTCCATATGGTACCCCAAGCCCTGCCTGGAGCATCCCTGAGTGCAGTCAGGAATAAGTCCTGAGCACCACTAAGTGTGACAAAAACGAAAAAAAATTTCAAAATCCTTTTTGTAGAGGTGTATAAAATTAAAAAATTAGTATTATAAGTAACTGTGCTAGTACACTGCCAAGTTCTTTAGCGCATGTGAAACTCCTGGGTTTGATCCCCAGCACGGCCAAAAGACGAGAAACAAGGATCGCACCCAGCGTTTTTCAGGGTGTACTTCTGGTTCTCTACTTAGGAATCACTTCTGGCAGTGCTCAGAGGACTTATGGGGTGCCAGTGATCAAACCCTGATTGTGTGCAAGGCAAACACCCTATGAGCGGTATCTCAGCTCCAGCTCCAAGACAAACATTTCTTTGGGAGTAAAATACGGTCTTCTGTATGAGATGGTATCATGAGACGGGGACTGGACAGACCCCAGACCTGAGACAGGCATAAAGACACACACACACACACACACACACACACACATACACATACACACACATGTATTTCTGGCTCTGCACTCAGGAATTAGTCCTAGGGGTACTAAATGGGATACTGGGGCTCAAGCCGGGTCAGCCTATGGCTCAACCCCAGCAGCACGCACCTTTAAAAGCACCAACAGGGCCAAGCCTGTCTTCCCCGGGTGGGTTCTTGGGGGTTTCTGTCGTTCAACTGACTCCAAACTCCTATAACCTCCTCCCAGGCCCCTCTCATCAATGTCCCCAGGAGAGAAGTGTGGCACACAGTGTGGAAAACAGGGATGTAATCCTGCAGACTGGTTTGGGGACTGGCCCGGGGCCAGGGCCACCTATGTACTGCCCCCTGACTTCTGGAGAAGCCCCCTGGCAGTTGAGGGTTTTCTTTCAAACTCGTTGCTGGTGGGGGTGCAGGGGGGTTCTGATGACATCAGAGCTTCCGGCTGTGCTGATTGGAAGATCCCAGACCTCCAGAACCTGAAGCTCAAGTAGGCAACAGTAGCCTTTGGCTTGAGAGCCCAAAGCCTCGTCTGCTCAGCTCCTCGACGGCAGGCACTGCTGTTATTGAGGGAGAACCTGAGCTATCGGGGGAGACAGTGGACCTGGGATGGCCAGCCGTAGGCAGAGTCCTGGTTCTGAGCCCCAGAGCCCTGAGTCCAGCACCTCGGGATACCCCCTGGAGGTGGCGCCGGAGGAAATGATGCCGGGACCTTCAGGTAGGTGTTGGGGCCAGCGGGACTGGGAGCTGCGGAGACAGGAGTGTTGGAGAGACACTGAGAGGTCGGAAGGAGCGGCACAGAACAGGCTCTTGGGGTATGGACTGACAGCCAGGACAAGGAAGGGGAGCCGGGATGGGGGAAATAGGGAAATGGAGGTGCCCCTCTGTGTCCCCAGGGAGAAATTCTACCCTGAGGAAGAGACTGAAGGTCACAGGGGTGTGAACCATGATAAGATGTGTGGGAGGAGATGGATAAAGAGAAGCTTGGGGGCCTGGGAGTCCATGGGCAGGTGAGGAATTGCTGGGACTCAGTCTGGCCTCTCCGTCAGAGTCGGAGCAGGAGCCGGAGGATCCAGAGGCGCTGGAGAAGGTGGAGGAGGAAGAGGAAGAAAACGGGGACGCAGCCTCCCAGGCTCAGCACAATGGGCTTCAGGCCAGCCCGCGGCCTCAGAGTGCTGTTCTGAGGAAGAGGGATGAGTCGGAGGACGAGGAACAGCAGGAGGACGAGGAGCAGCCATGTGGGCTGCGCAGGAAGCGGCAGCGACAGGAGAGCCCCGTGCTCCCCGAGCACCACCAAGTCTTCCGCAAGCTGCTGGGTAGGAGCCCCGGGCCCAAGTCTCCCACCTGGACACAGGCGGTCGTTAGGGATTCAGTGTCCCATGGTGGGGAAGGTGGTGGCCCCTGCCCGGACAGGGGCTGCAGTGCCGGGCTGCCTGGGCTGAGCCACCCAAGGAAGGGGCTCCCGCACCCCTACTCCCACCTGGGGCTGTGAGGGGCCCAGTGTTGCCGTCCCGTCGGTAGGGAATATTGGGGGCGGACTGTGAATTTTAGGTTCACAACCCCGTCTTCCCACAGAGGACTTGCTGGGACTGAGTCTGGCCTCTCCGTCAGAGTCCTTCGGAGGCCCCTGGGCCATTGTTGGTTGCCGCAAGAGGAAGAGGGAGCAACTGCTCTATGAAGAGGAGTTGGAAGAGGAGGAGGAGGAGGAAGAGGAGGAGGAGGAGGAGGAGGAAGAAGAGGAGACCCCTGGAGTACTGGAGATGATGAGCCATGCTGCAGGTGTGCCTTCCCGAGGCCGGAAGAGGAGGATGTGGTCATCGCTGGAGGTGGAGGAGGAGCAGGAGCCAGAGGAGCAAGGGGAGCCGGTGGAGGAACAGGAGGAGGCACGGGAGAAGGTGGAGGAGCCAGAGGATCCAGAGGCGCTGGAGAAGGTGGAGGAGGAAGAGGAAGAAAACGGGGACGCAGCCTCCCAGGCTCAGCACAATGGGCTTCAGGCCAGCCCGCGGCCTCAGAGTGCTGTTCTGAGGAAGAGGGATGAGTCGGAGGACGAGGAACAGCAGGAGGACGAGGAGCAGCCATGTGGGCTGCGCAGGAAGCGGCAGCGACAGGAGAGCCCCGTGCTCCCCGAGCACCACCAAGTCTTCCGCAAGCTGCTGGGTAGGAGCCCCGGGCCCAAGTCTCCCACCTGGACACAGGAGGTCGTTAGGGATGCAGTGTCCCGTGGTGGGGAAGAGGTGGCCCCTGCCCAGACAGGGGCTGCACTGCCGGGCTGCCTTGGCTGAGCCACCCAAGGAAGGGGCTCCCGCACCCCTACTCCCACCTGGGGCTGTGAGGGGCCCAGTGTTGCCGGCCCGACGGTGGGGAATATTGGGGGCGGGCTGTGACTTTGAGGTTCACAACCCCGTCTTCCCACAGAGGACTTGCTGGGACTGAGTCTGGCCTCTCCGTCAGAGTCCTACGGAGGCCCCTGGGCCATTGTTGGTTGCCGCAAGAGGAAGAGGGAGCAACTGCTCTATGAAGAGGAGTTGGAAGAGGAGGAGGAGGAGGAAGAGGAGGAGGAGGAGGAAGAGGAGGAGGAGGAGGAAGAGGAGACCCCTGGAGTACTGGAGATGATGAGCCATGCTGCAGGTGTGCCTTCCCGAGGCCGGAAAAGGAGGATGTGGTCATCGCCAGAGGTAGAGGAGGAGCAGGAGTCGGAGGATCCAGAGGCGCTGGAGAAGGTGGAGGAGGAAGAGGAAGAAAAGGGGGACGCAGCCTCCCAGGCTCAGCACAGTGGGCTTCAGGTCAGCCCCCGGCCTCAGGGTGCTGTTCGGAGGAAGAGGGATGAGTCGGCGGACGAGGAACAGCAGGAGGACGAGGAGCAGCCATGTGGGCTGAGGAGGAAGCGGCAGCGACAGGAGAGCCCCGTGCTCCCCGAGCACCACCAAGTCTTCCCCAAGCTGCTGGGTAGGAGCCTCGGGCCCGAGTCTCCCACCCGGACACAGGCGGTCGTTAGGGATGTAGTGTCCCATGGTGGGGAAGAGGTGGCCCCTGCCCGAACAGGGGCTGCAGTGCCGGGCTGCCTGGGCTGAGTCACCCAAGGAAGGGGCTCCCGCAACCCTACTCCCACCTGGGGCTGTGCGGGGCCAAGTGTGGCCGGCCCGACGGTGGGGAATATTGGGGGCGGGCTGTGACTTTGAGGTTCACAACCCCGCCTTCCCACAGAGGACCCTGTGATCAAAAGATTCCTCGCCTGGGACCGGCACCTGTTGGTCTCTGATAAGGTACCTGCTGGGGGTCACTAAGCGACTGTCCCAGGGACCCACCAAGCTCAACCTGCCTGGGTACCTTTGCTCTTTTTGCTCTTTCGGGGGGGGTGAGTGTAAAACTTGGGGGCCACTGGATAGGGGCGGTGCGGTCACTGATGCAGCTCTTCGCTGCCCACTCCTGGGGCACAGGCACCCCAGTCTCTCTGGGTCGTGTCTGTGGGGTCCCTCTCCTCTTGATTCAGCAAACACCCACAAAGTCCTCCCCTTCGTCCTGCTTCCCGAGTTCTTGGATCTCCTTCCCCTCCGCCCAGCCCTGGTGACCTGTCCCCGTGTCTCCCCAGTACCTGCTGGCCATGGTCATCGCCTACTTCAGCCGCTCTGGCCTCTTCAGCTGGCAGATCCGACGCATTCACTTCTTTCTGGCACTGTGAGTACTGATCCCAGGGAGCCCCAACACAGCCACGCTGTGATGCCATCAGCCTCCATCAATCCCTGGGGGCCCTCCGCCGCAGTTCCCTGAAGGAAGGAGGTAGGTGTGAACACAGGCGGTGAGCTGTCCACAGCTACCTGGCCAACGATATGGAGGAGGACTACCAGGCACCCAAGCAGAACATCTTCGCCTTCCTGTATGGCCACAGCCGCCTGCAGCGGCCCCTGTTCTACCGGCTCCGTCTCCAACTGCTGCGCTCCATGGGCTGGAGAGCCTGGGTGACCCGGGAGGAGTGCGAACAGGTAGGGCTGCTGGGGGGCATGGAGGGGGCTGTCCGCAGGCTGGAGAGGCCGAGCGAGTCAGCAACATGGGCCCCATCTGTCTTCGCAGATCCAGGCCTACGACCCTGAGCTGTGGGTGTGGGGCCGAGACCGTGCCAATCTGCTTTAGATCCAGGCCAGGAGCGGGGCACGGAATGAGGGGGTAAGTGGCGCTCTGGGGTGCAGACCACAGCCAATCTGTCAGGGAAGCCCAAGGGAGTGCTCTGCCTAGACCTCATCTCCTGCCTTAGCCACCAGAGCCCAGTGCTGGCCCCCAGCACACTCACGTCTGCTTCCCTGGGGTGATGGAGAGTTGGAGGGGGGTTCCAGCCGGACCCCCAGAGGTCCTGTTCCTGGCACTGGGATCACCCTCGGGTCAAGGCCAAGAGGCTTTAGGAGCAGAGATGGGAGCTGGGTTCAGGGTGAGGGAAGTTCCACATGCCCTCAGACTGTCAATGATCCTTTCCATCCGTCCAGGGCCTGCCCGTGCCCAGAGCATCGCCACCAGGACTGTCATCGGATGCCCAAGACACCAGAAACTGGCCCAAGGGAGAGAGGAATTCACCTAGAAGCAGCCTACAGGCACTTGGGTTACAGGTGAAGACCCACACACCTGTCCCCCAACCCCTTCAGACCACCTGCTACAAGGTACCAAGGAGGAAAAAGTCCGGACTCTGCCCAATTTCAGCCTCCTATGTGGACAATCTAGAAAAATCCAGAATATCCTGGAATATTACGTTAAGACTTGGGCGCACTTCAGGAGTCTGGCAAAAGGCAACAAAAAAATCCACTTTCTTTTATGTTCCATGATCTGGAAAGTTTCCCCAATTTCAGATCAAATGCCTGAGTCCACTGTCCTGGAAGGTGAGAACCTTAGCCCCAGCTTGAAGAAAAGGGGCTGCGAGGGGCAGGAACAGTTAGGTCTGGCTAGACCTGCTGGGGGACACTGAGCCCTGTGTGCTGACCGGGCAGGACTGGGCAGCGGGGAAAGTGCTGCTTGCACCCACCCAGCTGACCTGAACTTGACTCCCAACACTACCCTTGGTTCCCAAAGGAGAGACTCTGAGCACAGACAGAGTCAGGATGTCAGCCCTAAGCACCACCAGAGGTGGCGCCCGAAAAACAAAACACAAAGGAAAAAAAGAACCACCTAATAGGAGGCCAGAGCAACAGTACAAGTAAGGCCAGGCAGAGACCCAAAACCAAGAAAAAATAAAAACAAAATATAAATGCAGCACAATCCACATAACCTATTCTGCATCACGGAACCAAGGGGCAGGTACACCGCTGGGTCTGGCAGAAATCCCAAATCCCCTACCCTTCCTACACACAAATAAAAGCAAAGAGGCAGTTACGTGGCAACAGCAAAGGTTAGGAATCCAGCAGTATATTCTCGAGAGTCAGTTCTTTACTTTGTCTTTGCTTGGGGGCCACACCAGGCAGGACTCAGAGCTTACAGGCAAGGCTTTAACAGACTATATGATTTTACGCCCTTGGTATGTGATTTTGTGTAAAGAAAAGGAGAAGAAATATTACACTTGGCCCAAAAGAAATCTCAATGGTGAAAAGTCTGTAATTTTTCTCAGAACCTCCAACTACTTCCCTACAGTCAGTGTTTTGCTGTGGAAGGGGAAAACTGACACCTGTTATGGCGGCAGAACTCAGCACAATCAGTGAGGCCCCAAGTTCCTGGAATTGAAACAGTCTCGGCTTCCTAGAAATGGAACAATGTGCAACTAGCTAACCTGAACCCACCTGGGAAAGTTCCTGTGCCCTGCCAGTGGGCTCAATCAATCATTATGGCCCTAGTCAAAATGTCCCAGAAATTGTCTTTTGTTAACCCTAAAAGAAAGAGCTTATGTAACCATGAATGATTATGGAAAACAAATTTTTAACTACTGCCTCACCACTGTTAGCCTAGACACATCCCAATACAACTTTGTTTGGTAACTAGCTAAGTTTTTTCTGAAACTATACAAAATGCACTGCTTATGTAATCAAACCCTATATAAACTGCTACCTGACGTCGGTGTCCCTATCAAGAGGCCAAGATAGTTGGCTCCAGTATACTGGATTACAACTCCTACTGCCTTCGCATTATCAAGTTCGTGTCTCTTTCTATCTTGCTGCTTGGAAACCGATAGCTTCGGGCTTAATAGTTAAAATATTCCAGAATGTTCACAACCAAGAACTTACAATGAACATATCAACTGAGGGCAGGAGAAAGCACACCAGGCTGGGGTGGATTGTCAGCCAGCTGAAAGCCCAGGGGGGCCTTTCCTGGTACCCAATGTCCACCAGTACTATGAACAGAGAGCAGGCTGCAGCCCTCTTGGCACTGTCAGATGTGGCCCCAAATCCCACCTCATCTGCTCCACTTGTAGTGAGATAGACCCGGAAAGAGGAGCTCAAACGGTGTATCATGTGGTTTAAGGTGGGGTACATGGAATCTCAAGGACATCTGGACAGAGGGGCAGAGTCCCTGACCATCGTCAAGTTTGTAGCAAAAAGGGAGCTGGAGTGATAGCACAGCAGGTAGTGTTTGCCTTACAAGTGGACAATCCGGGTTCAATTCCCAGTATCCCATATGGTCACCGAGCACCAACAGGACTAATTTGTGAGTACAGAGTCAGGAGTAACCCCTGTGCATCGCTGGGTCTAATCAAAAAATCAAAAAGAAGCAAAAAAAAAAAGAGAACAGACAGGAGTGATATTCACAAAGCCCAAAAAGATGTTCAAAGAATGCTCCATTGTCATGACAAATTCTGGAGTGAGACTTTTTTCTGCGGGGGGCTTTGCGCCACACCTGGCTGTGTTCATTGGACCCTATGAAATGATGGGGATTGAAATCAGGCAAACTACGTGCAAGGCAAGCGCCCTACCCGCACCTTGTCTGGGAGAGATGGTCAATGGGTAGGGCTCTGCTAAGAAACTTGGCAGATAAAAAAATATTTTTTTCTGTAGAAAAATTAAATAGGGTAAGCAGAGACAGTACATAGGATGCTTTTCTTTCTAGCTGCTAAAACACATTCAGTTCTCCAAAGCAGTTAGGGTACCCAAGCAGTGCCAGCAACAATGTTGAGCTCAGATGCTAAACTTAGCACAGAGCACTGAGTGTTGTGAGTCAAAATTGACAATTCAAAAAGACAATAATAAATCAAATTTTTTCTGTGCAATGGGGCTGGAGACATAGTACAGCGGGAGAAGTGCTTGTCTTGCAAGCAGAAAAAACAGATTTGACTACTGGCATCCCATATCCCTGAGCACCATCACGTGTAACCAAGTATAGCAAGGTGTATCCCCCACTAAAAAAATAAATAAAACAACTAAAACGGAATTAACTGAAATAAATCGATCAAGTTGAGGGAGCCAATGGTTCAGTCTAAGGAATGAAAGGTGGCCAGCAACAAGCTATTCTGGAGATAATCCCCCAAAAATCCCCTGCCTCCACCTCTAAGCAGCCAAAATGGGAAAATCCTGCACTGTGTGCACTGTGACTGAAAACAGGGGTCGGGGGTGGGGGGGCATCTTATACTATGTCTATAAATAGTAACCAGGTCTTTGAGAAGCTAAGTTGGAACATTCTAGCTAAAATTTTCTTATGCCCATTGAAGTCATTGACATTAATAGCCCAGTATTTTCATCATTAAAAGAATGATTTACAGTGCGTATTCACTAACTCTCATTTAACACACGGTCGAGAATTCAAATTTGAGCCCACTATTTCCTTAATTCCTTCTTGCTAAGAAATAACAATGATTTTAAAAGAAATTACTTTCTCGTTTGTTCCATTGTTTCAGGAACTTTCCCAGCACACCTTTCCTCTTCAAGCTCATTTTCTTCCCTAACTCCATGCTTTTCTGACCACTCGGGGTTTCCTTTTCAGGTTCTGCGGTGATCACATCTGGCCGTGCTCCCGGTATCCTATGTGGTCATGACGTTCGAACCAAGGTTGGCTACATGCAAGGCCACTGTCCTCCTTACACAAAAAAAAAAGCTAACTTCAGAAAAATCTCCTCTGATCAATAGCACAGCGGGTAGGACATTTGACTTGTATGCAGCCAACCCAGGTTCGATTCCTACACCATGCTTAGTGAACCCAGTAAGCTACTAAGAGTATCTCACCTGAAAATCAAAGCCCGGCAAGTTACCAGTGACATATTTCATATGCCAAACACAGTAACAAGTGTCACAATGGAGATGTTACTGGGCCCGCTCAAGCAAATCAATAACAATGGGAGGACAGTGACAGTGACAGTTTCCTAAAAATCAATTAATAAGTAAGATACAGCTTTCGTCAGGAGCACTCGGTGTGTCCCGGGTGAGGGGCCGCCATTCCTGTACACTATCATCGAGTTACCCCACCACTCACAATGCAGAGACCACAGCGGTTTAGGGCAGTCAGAGCGACCACAGGGTGGCTGGTGAAACAAAAGGGACGTTTCCCATGCATGCAACAGACTCAGCATACTTCTTTCTCTGCTGTCAGATATTTCGTGTGTGTGTGTTTGTGTGTGTGTGTGTCTGAGCCAAAACCAACAGTGTCAGGAGAACTCCTAGCTCTGCATTCAGGGATCTGTCCTGGAATATTTAAGGTTTACTGGGATGCTGCTGGTCAACTCTGTTAGCTGAATGCAAGGCAATCACCCTACTTGCTGTATGATACCTCTGGCCCTTTCAACGTAAATTTCTTCCCAGCAAGCCAGGAGTGACCCCTGAGCAAAGCTCCTCCCCCCCCCCCCGCCGTCACAATAAGAACATATTCCTTCAAAAAAAAAAAAAAAAAGAAAAATTAAACCCTTGACCTGCTGTACTCACCCCAAGAGCCAGTATCCAGAAATCGCCCAGTCAGGGAGAGATGAAGCATAGAGGAATTTACGTAACTGAACATGAGTCTAAATTCCTCATCTGGAAAAAACATCAATGTTGGGATAAGACCGACAGTAAAGCAGATAAGATGCTTACCCTCCTCACCCAAATCAAGCCTAAGCATGCCAGATCCCAGAGCACCACCAGGAATGATTCCTGAGCACTGAGCCAGGCGTGAACATCGTAGGGTGGGTCCTCTCTAACATTCCCCCCAAAAACATAAAAAACTAAAACAAACCCCCAAATTAAAATTCCATTGGCCGAAACTGCCCACCTGCGTGAACCACACTTCCAAAAAGGCCCCGCCCCATCACAACCGCCAATGAATAGGACGGTCTGCAACAGAGTCTCTTGCCTTTAGGGGGCTGCAGCCCCGACCCTGAACATGAATCTGCAGATTCTATAGCATCTACGTCAAGGCTAAAGGCTTCAGGATTTGTACCGGCAAGTCCCATGTTGGGAGTGTTGGCCACTCAAGCCCCTAGCCCTTGGTGGGTTCCGCAACCCCAAGGCCTGTAGCCCCAGTGCTCAGCCCCATGCCAAAATGCCACAAGGACACACTCATTCCCACAAGCCCTGCACTGTGTACAGACCCCACTGCACCGCCCTAAGCTCCGCATCACTCTGAAGCCTCTACTGCACCCCAGGAACTGCCTGGATGTCAGGAACCCAGTGAGAGAGCAAGCACGAAAGCGCTTCCCAGGTCCGAATGGTCCCGCTACGAACAACGTGGAGACTGAGAGTTCTGGGATGCTAACGGGAGGATGCTTGTGTCCTGCCACAAAATTGGTCCTCAGAGTACCCCTTCTACGAGGGGCAGCCACTTTTTACTTTATCAACGAGACTAAAGGAGGCCTGAGCCACTGACCTTGTCCCTCGTAAATAATGCACTACAAAAGCCCCATATGTTCAGTGTTTTTTTTTAACTCAAACAGACACATGTGGAAATAACTCCCTTTGCAGAAGGCGGTAGAGAGAGAGAGAGCACAGCGGTAGGGCGTTTGCCTTGCACGCAGCCAACATGGCCGACCTGAGTTCGATTCTTCCGCCCCTCTCGGAGAGCCCGGCAAGATCCCGAGAGTATCTCGCCCGCACGGCAAAGTCTGGCAAGCTCCCCATGATGTATTCGACATGCCACACACAATAACAACCAAGTCTCCAATGGGGGACCTTACTGGGCCCGCTCGAGCAAATCGATGAACCATGGGAGGACAGCGACAGTGACAGCAGAAAGCTGACACACCATACCAAGAAAAAATAAAATAGATTCCAGTCAGGGTTCAGTTCAAACTCAGCGTGGAGCTCAGTGTTGAGCGCCTGATGCACGGAGTGAAGGCAACCCTGCATCCCTGGAGACACGACGAGCCACAGGGGCCATTGAAAACATCTCACCAAAATGGATGGCTCTCAGGATCAATCCGTTTTTTGGTCCTTTTATTTTGAAGTTTGTCTTCTTTAGAGACACACCAAGCAATCCTCAGGGATCACTCCTGGAGGGTCTGTAGGGGAGCAAATGGATGCAAACCTTTCTCCTTCTCACTGCGCTGACACTAGTGCCCTCAAACTGGTTTTCTTTTTCAGTTTTGGCTTTTTGGGTCACACCTGGTGAAGCACAGGGGTTACTGCTGTCTCTGCACTGAGGAATTACTCATGGTGGTCCCCAGGGGACCAAAACGGACGCCAGGAATAAAACCCGGGCCGGTCGCGTAAAAACCAAGTCTACACCAACTGATCTATAGCTCCCCCCCCAAACCCCAAACTAGTTGTTTTGAAGCAATTACCAGTTTCGATCAAATGGAAGAAATAGAAATAAACATTTTGTTCAAAGGAAAAAATAGAAATTTCTTTCGGTTTTGAGCAGTGATTTCACCACCCAGGGAAGCGAAGCAAGGGCCTCTACGCCAAGCATTAGGCTCTAGATTTCCTCTCTGCAGTGCCCTGTCATCCACCATCAAAATCACATCCTTGATCCCCTCCAGCATAATATCTGTCCCCAATGTGTAAATTTTACCAGCTGACTCACATCCAGTGACTCCACTCTCAAATCAAATTGCTGCAATGCCAAAACCTGAATCTGCAGTTTCAGTTATGCAATGAAACGCAACAGAAGACTAAGAATTTGTGGAAAGAAATGAATGAGGCAGTGTGTTCTCAGGGCAGGACAACATCGCGATGGTTCTCACAATCCAAACAGGCCCAGAGCAAACAGAAGATCTGATTGGACCATGGGTGTGAGTACCATGGCAATGCACACAAGATGGTCAGGTTTTGCTTTCTGACCAGACTCGGTGACGTTTGGGACACGTGACTGAACCAGGTCGGCCGAGTGCACATTAAGAAAGTCCCCACCATACTAGTAGTCAGGCCCCAACTAGCTTTGTTGTAGGTTCACTCATTCACTACTTACTGAAAAAGGCAAAAGCAATTATGCAGGCACCGCCATACCACAGGCAGTGCAGCCAGGCTGGTAACACAGGCGTCAGGGCCAAGGGTATTCCTGGGGGCCTGAGTGAAGAGGCAGGAGGAGTAACCCATGAACTCTGCCAGCTGTACCTCCAAACTGCAGAATTCAATAAAATAAATAAAGGTGCGGTGGCCGATGGGGATCCTAGAATGCAGTATGAGGCCTTGGGACACAGCCTCCAAGTACCTCGGCTACTTCCTGCTAAGGCTGCACTTTTGTTTGAAGGACCCTCTCTGGCCCAGCCCTGATGCTCCCCCACCCCGCCTCCTGCCAGCCCTCAGCCCTGACTCCTCTGCAAACTCTACA
The DNA here is from genome assembly GCF_029834395.1 of Sorex fumeus. Taxonomy (NCBI): domain Eukaryota; kingdom Metazoa; phylum Chordata; class Mammalia; order Eulipotyphla; family Soricidae; genus Sorex; species Sorex fumeus. The sequence goes on from NW_026606098.1 coordinate 12,520,814, forward strand.
CACTGGGGTAGGAGAAATGGCACCAGAAGCGTCCGACATGCGGGCACACAACCTGGATTTATTGCCCAGCATCTCATAAGATGGGTCTCATTCTCCTAACCCTGAAAGATCCTTTAATCAATTTTTAAAAACATCTCAGGGCTAGGACGAAGGGGCCTGCTCGAGGCAATAGACGAACCACAGGATGGTCGTGATCGTGATCCTGATCTCATAGGGTCCCCTGGACAGCACCCAGAGTGGTCAGAGTGCAGAGCCAGAAATAACCCCATGAGCATCACAGGGCGTGGACCTAAAAGCAAACAAAATACAAAGGGGAAAAAAGAAATGAAAAGAAAAAGCCCTTCGAGCCTCATGACTGAACCAGCAACTAGTGACAAGCAAACGCTGGGCCCAATGTTCTTGAGCCCCAAGCCCAGGAGAAATGCACCCAGCGCCTTCGTCCCCCCACCAGGCAGCGGGGTGCTGCTGCTGCGCCTTCACGCTGCTCACCAGGGTACGGGGTACACCGAACACTGCCAGGGCCGATTCCTGACGGAAGGTTCAGGAGACCCCCCTGAACACGCCAGGTGAGGCCCCAGCCCTCTCCCACAAAAGGCCAAAGAATGAGCCCCCGGGTCCCCTTGCCGAGGGAAACCCCTTATCTCTGACTCCTTTTCAACCCGCCTAGACACGAAAGTCGGCCTGGAAGGTGGGGGATGTGGGTAGGCAGCCGGGGGCCATTCTCGAGAAGTCCCCACGCCCCACCCCTGGTGAAGCCCCCAGGCTTTGAGGGTCCCTGTCGCAGAGCCAAAGCTGTGGTGGTCCCGCAAGGGCCATGAGACTTGCGGGCAAGCTGGGGCTCCCTGGGGCTCTGGCACGTTCCTCTCCGGTTGGGGGCCGGAGCGATGGGTTGGGGGGGAGGGCGAGGGTCTCGTGCCCCCGACCCCATGGGGCCGCCCAGGCCAGGGCGACCAGGACGCACAATAAAAAACAAACCTGAGAAGGAAACTCTTGCTCTTCTGGTCGTCCTGATTTCCGTTGTTCCTGACACTTTCCGAATGACTTTCGCTCTCGAACCTTCCACCTTACTTGGCAGCCCACCTGCCCGGGACCGACGCCCCCTCCTCCCTCCCCTCGATGCGATGCGCTAAAATAGAAATGAGTAGACAGACAAACCTTTCGAAAGGGCGGGCGCTGGGGGCGTCCAGCGGTGGGGAGATGGTGGAGGCTCCGGGCTGCTCCCAGATCGACCACTCTCTCTCAGTCTGAGGCCAGGGAGGAAAGTGGCCCTATCCAACGCCCCTGTGCCCTGGCCGCCCCCTTCCCGCCCCACCCCCGCTCCTCACCAGGCAACAAACAGGGTGGAGATTGCTCCGCCCACAAAGACCCCAGGGAAAGGCGGGGCTCTGTGACCTCACCTACACTTCAGGTCAGAGTCTTAAAGGGCCAGACACCACATAGGGTCGGGAAAGTTCATTGTTTCCCCATTTCTGATAATGTTGCCAGGAATCCCTCACAGGGAGCCAGATCTGCTACAACAGCATTATTTTAGAAAGTTCCTGCAGGTTCTGGTCGGGTTCGAGACAGGTTCTGGACTTGCATGCAGCCATTCCAGGGATAAATCCAATGAGCACGGCACAGGGTAACACCTGAGCAGGAACCCATCAGGACCACAAAAAGCAACACTGGGTTGGAACAAAACACCAGACGCCCCCTCTCCCCCAATGCCATATCCCACATTCCCTGTTCCATGTTCTACGGATGAGATGGAGACAAACAATGTCAGAGAGTGACTCCAAGCTATGTGAGGGCATAAATGCCTGTAGTTCCAGTATTGAAGCCTCCCCAAATTACCTCTGGGCAGGAAAAGTGACCCCAATGGCACTGACGGCCCCAGGCATCCTTTTCTCCCACGGACAGACACATGCTCTGAACCACACACACTGCAGTAACTGAACATGAAACTGTGTTACTGAGCAGGCAACACTCTTCAGAGCGGGAAGGACAAAACAGGAGAAACACATGTCCTGGGGACAGAGTCACAGAGACATATGCCAGGGCCCATACAGAGCCTACATACCCTGGGTCCTGATGACCGTCAGGGGTGAATCTAGAGAACAGAGCCAAGAGGAAGCCATGAGCATCTACACTGTGGCAGAGAAACAAAAATGAAAAATAACAAAGTAGCAGGATGGAGTAACAGTACCGTGGGTCCAGGAAACCGGGTAGGGCTGGCGATCCCTGCTGTCCATATGGTGCACCAAGAACTCTGAGGTGCAATGTTGGAGTGCAGAGCCAGGAATAATCCCAAGAATCATGGGGTGTGGCTACCTATCAGCTCCTAAAACAAAACAAAACAAAACCCAAGAGGTTATTCTTGAATCACCAGCATCGCATGCAATCTCCGAGATCCCCAAGTCGATCCCCAAGGTCAAACCGGTGTGACCCTGAGCACTGAGTTGGGAGTACTTCTTGAGCACCATCCAACGTAAATAGAACAAAAGAAACAGGGACGGAAGTGGCCTGAAACAGGATTCAGTTACCCCTGCCAGGAACCCTATCGCAGGACTCCCTCCTAACATAGCTGGGAACAGATGGACCTGGAAGCCTGTCTGTTCCTGTCACTGCATTATGCCATCCTGTCACTCTCCTCTGACATGGGGACAGTGAGTCAGACAGCGTGTCACTATCTTCCCCTGTCTCTAATTCCTGAGCATCTGAAATAAGCTCCATGCAAAACCTAAAGAAGTCAGAGCCGTGACCACCAGTGAGGAGCACAATCTCCCAACCTTGACCAGAAGTTTCAACACTGGAGCAGAAAATGCTCTGATCGGTGGAAATTATCCAGCACCAGAACCCTGACCCATCTGGGAAAGACACTGCCAGAAGATCCTTCCTCTCCTGCAGACGCAAAATGAGTTGGGATCTGGGCTGTCTGACCAGACTGGAGTAATGGGCTCGGGCTACAGGAGAGGAAACTGAGCCCTGGAACACTTCCCAACAGGAAGTTTCCTACAAGGCTGGCCAGGGACTGACCCTGAGCCCATGCGTGTAGGAGTATTAGTGCCCCCTGCAGGCCTCAACCAGGGCTGCCCCCACCACACCCAGTGAACAAACCCCTGTAAGTGGCTATGCCATGGGGGCAGAAAAAGGAACTCATCATGGACAAACCTTCAGCCACCCTCTCGCAGGGTGGATAGGGACACGAGCATGAGAGATATCTCCTGGAGACCAGGGTCACTTCTGGGTCAAGGGAAGCACAAGGCAGAGCCTCAGGTCTGTCGACCTAGCCCCCGACTCTTCTGCGTGCTCTTTTACTCAAATCCCCAGTCAGCACATCTGTATGAGCTTCATCCAGCACTCGATCTTGTCTTGCGTGTTGTATAGTATAATAATCCTATACCCACGCTGTTTACAGGACCACGATATAAACTGTTTCTATTTTTCAACTATAAATATTCTATTTGGGGGGACAGAGTGATAGTACAGGATGTTATCAGCTTACCCAAGGCATATCTTAATGTCCTCTGACCTTGGCAGCAGTGATTCCTGAATTCAGAGTCTGGAGTAAGGCCAGAGCACTGTAGGTTGTAGCCCAGGCAATCACAGGAAGTCCTGAAGAAACGTTTGCCTGATTTTGGATTTAAAATGATTCTCGGCAACTTTATGGTTTGTCTCTGCCATAATCCCCTTCAAAACAGGACCACTGGGCCAGGACAGAATCAGAGCAATGACTGTAACAATGGCGAAACTTGGCTGTCCAGAGGAATGGGTGGTTTTGTATGTATGCATTTAATTTAACAAAGAGAAAAATCCCCAACTGCTAATAAAATTCTAGGATTAAAATTGATGAGACGACAAACTTGCAATATCAATAGATGTAGATAATTTGAGTGATCATTGTTATATTTGATTGCAGGATTTTTAAAACTCTAAGAAATTTTGAAGCTTTTTGTTGCTTCAAGAACTTTTAACCTATTTATGTTTATTTATTTATTTATTTTTTTAAGTCACCTTCCTCCTGACTTCCATCACCAAGACCCATTATTTACAAGTTAACGTACAGGTGAAGTTCAAATGCTGAGACACTGCTAAAGCCTAAGCCCAGGTTATAAACAGGAAGTACTTTCCCTTATAGTACTGATGTCACTGGAAGCTTGTCCCATGCTACGTGGATTGCTTCCTTCTTGTCTGCACTTCTGCGGCCCCCAAAACTACTGGTGCAAAAAAAAAAACACCTTGTTTTCCCGAGGGGCACTCCTCTGAACGTGGGGATACTTTGTAGGGATCAACTCATCTAGTGTGCATTTTAGGATGTCTAAAAGGCTTGAGAGGTATGCAAAGGCCTTGCCACATTTACAAACATAAGATTCTCTCAAGTATGCATTTTCATATGGCTAATAAGGGTTATGGATTGAGTGAATGTCTTGCACACTATTTACATATATAAGATTTTTCTCCACTTTGACTTTTCAAATGCATAATAAGGCTACAGGGTAGAGTGAAGACCTTCCCGCATGTCAGACATCTACGTGGTATCTTTAGGGTATGATTTTTTTCTGTGGTTTGTAAAACACCAAGCTTGAGTGAAGGCCTTCCTACAGACCTTATATATGTAGTCTGTCTCTAAGATCAATGTTCCTGGGATTCTAAGGCTTGAGGCCATAATGTAGGGCTTCCTTCATTGCACACATATATGTTTTCCTTCCATTATGAATATTACTATGTGTAATAAGGAGGAGTAAGTGAACGCGTCCCCGCAGTCCTTACATTTATAAGGGACAGCCCAAATTCATCTCAAGGATGGTAAAAGTGATTCGATCCTAAGGTTCTCTTCTCCAACTCCCTGGAACAGGCTCATGCCCACAACTGGTCACACATCTTGTGAACATGTGACTATGTGACTGAGAAGGTGAGGCTCTCAGAGTGGGAAGGACAAAAAAGGAGAAACACAGGTCCTGGGGCCTGAGATATTTGTAGCCATCAGGGTACATACATAACCAGCACACCTGGGTTCCCCTGAAGTCTATCAGGGGTGAATCTGGAGCACAGAGCCAAGAGGAAGCCCAAGGCAACTCTGCTGTGGCACAAAAATAAACGTGAAAGAAAACAAAGCAGCAGGGTGGAGTAAGAGGACAGCGGGTCCGTACACAGCAGGTAGGTCTGGTGATCCCGCCGTCCATTATGGTTCCCCAAGCACCGCCAGATGCGTCCAGAGCCAGAAATAACCTGAGAATCACTGGGTATGTGCCCTCCCCTTCCACACCTTCAAAAAAATTCTAATCAGCATTGGACCCCTGGCACCCCATATGGTCCCCCAGTCCCGAGAGCAGTGATACTTCAATACCACTAATATGGCCCATTCAAATCAACAAAATAAACAAAACAGTGGCCTCAAACATAGAGTCATTTAATCAGCCCAGGAGTCACATCCCCTTCTCCTTCCTGAAACAATCAGAAACTATCTGCCTGGGAAGCTTGTGCTTCCTGTCACTGCACTTGAGTCATTTTTCACTCTCCTGCCTGAGGATGGTGTGTGGCAGAGGTCATGTCACTATCTCCTGCTTTTGTTTTTCTTGAAGATCTGCAGGCGGCTCCATGCAAAGGCCTGAGCCATGAGCACTGGAGAGGAGTACAACCAGCCCTAACCCCACCTCGCCAGAAGTCCCTGTATTAGAGGGACTTCTAATACAATCCCAGCTGTGACCCACTGGACCTGGACACATCCTGGTCATGATTTACTGTAACCCAAAATCAGCACATGAGTCTCATCCAGTACAGTACACTACAGTACAGTACAGTACAGTACAGTCAGAACAGTAGTTCCTGACTGCAAAGCCACGAGTAACTCCTGTGCATTGTGAGGTGTGACCCGAAAAGCCAAAAAACAAGAACAACAACACATGTAAACAATGTTGTATCACAAAATTATCCAAATATCCAGGGTGTTTACTATGAACCATATAATGTGTGTCTGACATCTGGAATTTCTAGAGTGAGTCTCCTTTTAAACCATGGATAATGAATAATATTGAGTTGGTAGGTCCCATGGTACATTGCGTTTGGTGCTCTGTCTCTCCAGAGAAACAAAGACATAGCGAACACAACAATTAATGGCCAATGGACAGTGAACTGTGGACCTTTAATTCAGAACTGATTAGCAAAATTATAGAACATCTGAGGGGGTTCGAGGTCCAGGGCTGAATGTATTCTGATTTATCATTTACAGAGGTCAAGCATTTCAACAGAGGCATTTCTTTTGGGGGAATTATCTCAAGGAGACGTACTGCCTGAGACTATACTGAGAAATTCTCTCAGGGCGAATTCGCACAAGCATCCATGTGGTTTGCTCTTTCCCTGCTTGCACATATAAACAAGAAAATTTACTTTTTATTAATATTTGCAGTTATTTCGACATACACAATAAGAAATAATCATTCCAAAACTTAGTTCTCTGGGGTTCAGGAGCTAAGGTTAAAAGCTGGCTGGGATTTTATCAAAAATTCCACATGGAGTGCTCAGGCCAGTTTCGCTTCCCACACCCCACAGCGTCAGGTCATTTCGGTCCTGGTGGCTTGGAAAAAAGATGGTGCTTTATGACTTCTAGGCCGTCCCATCTTGAAACCAGGGTAGCTTTGCTTCTTGCCCCAGGTCCATCCAGAGATTCTCAATAGGATCCAGCTTTCTGGAGTTAGAAACTATGGCAACTGAAGCCTGAGTCAAATAATTATGATGAATGCCCAGCAGTAAATATATCTCAGAGTCAAATAACTCACAAAAATTAAGAGTTTACCATTAACTTTTTTGTTGTTTTGAACCAAATAACATTGCTCTATAATGATAGATTATAGATTATATAGGTTATAGGGGAAATAGAAATGCAAATAAATGACTACATAAAGTCCTGAATCACCAGAAGACTTGACTTTTTGAGTTAAATATAAACTCAGGGGATCGGAAGTGCTCATAAAACCACTTCTTGGGGCGGGGGTAGGGAGAGGAAAATTCGCAATTCATTGATCAAGCCTAAAACACTTAAGGTAAATATCCAACACTCATGTAAAGACATATTCTAGAGCGAAATATTTAACGAGGATCCTTAAGTCCCCTTTTCTTGTTTTTTTTTTCTTGTTTGTATGCAGCAGAAATCCGTGTTTTCTCCTGAATACAATGACTCTTTCATTGCCCTCACATCCTCTATGTGTGTTTATGTCCATGTGTGTGTGTCTGTGTGCATGTGTTTCAATTTTGGACCACAACTGTCAGTGCTCAGTGAATATTGCAGCTCTGGTATCAGGGTTCAGTCCTAGGGGGGCTCAGAGACAATATGGAATAGCAGACGTAGATCGAACCTGGGTTGTCCGCTTGCAAGGCAAGCACCCGACTTGCTCTAGTATTGATCTGACCCTTTCTAAGTCAATTATTTCCTCCACATCAGCAAAGCTTCCCCAACACCATCACCCATCCCGGAAACCAACTATTCTCTTCAAAATAAAAACCCCAAAACTTTAGCCCCAGTACTCACCACAACAGCTGACGTTCGCCAAGTGAGGGTGGGATTCCATGTGTGGGGTGCTTTGCAGCTAGTCCTTAGGAAGCAGAAATACTTGATCTGGGAAAAAAACACAAAATTTGGGGCTAGAGACAGCAAAACAGGTAGGGAACTTTCCTTGCATGCAGCCAACCTATATCAATCCCCGGCATCCCATTTGGCCCCCGAGTACCACCAGCAGGAATCCCTGAGTGCAGGGCCAAAAGTAAACCCTGAGCATCTCCATACATGGTACACAGCCCAACCAAAACAATAATAATGAAAAAGTTTCATTTGTAAACCCCACCTACCCGCAGGTCCCAAGCCAATGGTGGACCCGCTCCATCAAAGGACAGAGGACAACTTGGTCTCCTCTGTAGGGAGGCTGGGAACTACCCTTCGAAGTGAATCTGAAGGTCTACATAAGTGATGCCAGGGCCAAAGGCTCCCGGGTAGTGTGTAGTGACGTCTTTGCTGACAAGTTCTGGAGGGCTAAGCCCCACCCTCGACAGGTCCTGCAGTGCTTCAGAAACCAGCCTCTGACCCTTTCCGCCTCTGACCCTTTCCAGAGTTGGACGCGATCTTGGCCAAGGTAACTCACTCACACCTGTGACCCCAGCACCACCGCACAGCCCCCACTGCACCGCCCAAAGTCTCTGGGTCCCCCGATGGTCTTTGCTGCACCTCAGAAACGGCCTGGGTATGGGGAATGAGGAAAAAACTAGTGTGAAACCGACCGGAAAGATGGTGTGCCCCACTGCTCACAATGTGAATATATGGAGGTGCGAGGAGCTCCAGGGACGCAGCGCTTGTCATGTCACAAAATCAGCCTTCACAGCCCCTCTGTCATGCCGTCATGGAGGGGCTCCAATTCCTCCTCTAGGCACAAGACCAATGGCAACGGGCAACCACAACTAGAATAGAAAGGGTTTCTGAAGGGCCCATCTATGACATAACTTGTGCTTATGCCCGGAGACTTAAAGGGCCACGGTCTAGATGCGGAGAGACGCTTTTTGCCCACCCACGTGAATCCATGCTGCAAGGGGGATGGACTGATCAAGGACTAGAGAGGCAGCTGCTTGAGTGGTTGCTCAACAGTGGGGGGCTGGGGATAAAGAGAAGACCCCTGATCCTGTACTGGTCAGTCAAACATTGAACCGATGCCCTCACACAGTTCATCAGGCAAAGCACATGTGGGTAAATTCAAGGTAAATCAGGCAGGTTGGTTCAGAGCACCTGACCTTACGATTCCCGGCGAATTAATCAAGATGGGGCAAAAGCAGTGACTCCAAAGCCAGCCCTGGAAATGCAGAGTGGAAATGTCCTAGCAGAAGCTCAGAGAGCTGGACAGACACTGGAAAAGAGAAAAGTCTGGTTAGAACATCAGAGAGCACTGTCCAATAATACTGTCCAACTAGCCGACACACTACCTCTTGAAAACGCACGACCAGTGTAAACTTGCCTACTAGGAAAACCACAGAAGGCAGTTTCAGAAACACAATTCCAAAGCCAGAGTATGGAACAATAGCAGGTGGATGCTTGCCTTGCATATGGTATATCTGGGTTCAATCCTCAGAATTCCAAATATACCCCTGAGCACCAAAGAAGTGAAAATCCATGAGTAAGCCCTCAGAAGTGCAGGTGTGCACCAACAACAAAGATATATAGAGTATTTGTGTGTTATACATAATATATAATATATCATATAAATTACACATATATAAAATTTACTTACATTTATGTACATTTACTTATATTTATTATCTTATTCTTACTTTGGACAAACTGGAAGGCTACCATATGTAACCTGCCCACACGGAAGAGTACGGCAAACTCCCCGTGGTGTACCCAATATGCCAAATACCAGTAACAATGATGGGTCTCATTCTCCTAACACTGAAAGAGCCTTGAATGTGGCACTTTTTAAAAAAATTATCTGGGCTAAGACGAAGGAGACGTTCCTGGGGCTAGCTCGAGGCAATCGATGAACAACAGGATGGTTGTGATCATGATGTACACGGACATACATATAAAAATCTAGAGTATATTCCAACACTAAGCATGGAGATTAATGGGCAACAAAGCATTCCGGTCACCATGAAGCATTTTTTGGCCTTCAAAAGACCTGAATCCTATTCATCATTCTAGTGAAAACTAGATTAATTGGACTTGGCTAATTCCAATTATAATACTTATTTTTTCCTCTGATATTATTGAACTGATGGGTGGGATGCATGACTGTGACCAAACTTGCAAGTAATCACAGGTAAACAGAGCAGCCTGCTGGAATGTGGGGAGCTTGAGGAACTAACCTATATTCCCAACACTGTCAGACCTTTGATACAAGGGGTCCATTCCATCCTTTCAAATGTCTTTCTACGCACAATAAATTTCATTTAAACTGTTTCCAATAGGTGTCAAAGAGATAGGACAGCAGGTAGGATATTTGTTTTCCACAAGGTTTAACAGGGCCTCAGAGCACCACCAGGAGTAATCTCTTAGCATGTCTTAGTGTGACCCAAAATGATGAAAAAAAGTTTAAAAATTAAAATAACTCTTCATTTCACGCCAATAAAGAACCTTGCCAGTGCGATTTTGCTAAGATGAGTCAAAAAATTACTTATTCTTTATACTTCCACAACGCTAATCAGTACTGAAACAAGGGAGGCAGAGATGACACAGGAGGGAAGGAGCTGGTCACACACGACAGACCTGGATTCTATAAGGTACCCCATAAGGATCCTGAGGTATAGATATCTAAACTCCTTAGAGCTAGGAGTGGGCTCAGCAGGTTGTGGTTCCCCAGACAGAACATGATTCAGGGTGAATTAAAAAAGATGGTATGTCTGTTTCTGTGCCATAATCCCCCAAAGCCCAGGGCCTCTAAGCCAAGCCACAGGGGCTGGAGAGATAGTCCAGCAAGGACGGTTTTTGCCTTGTACGAGGTCTGGTCTGGGTTCAATCCCACCTTCTCCTATGGTCCCCAAGGTAGGAGTAATTCCTGAGGAGGTGAGAGTAACACCTAAGCATGTCTGGGTGTGACCGAAAAGAAAAAAAAATGCTTGTTGCATATGTATTAGGACACCCACACACTGCCCAGGTAGACAGGTAGGATCCTCAGTCAAGTCCGAGTCAGAGCAAACAATGGGACAGTGGAGAGCCTTGACAGCCTTGAGCGAGCAGCATCTCTTTTGCCTTTTTATTTATACACATTCTTCCTGGCTTTCACCAGAAGATCCAGAAACTACAAGTTAACATACGCGTAAAATCCAAATATCTGGACACTCACATAGACTTTCCCTTACTGACTGACATCACATGAACTTGTCACACACTACCAGGATCATTTCCTTCCTGACAGTACATCTGAAGCACACCTAACACTCTGGTACAAACAAAACAAGCTTTAAGGGGTGCCTGTTTTGACACTGTAAAGTCTTATTAGGGAATCGAGTTATGTAGTATGAAAGTTATGATGTTTCCAAGGTTTATGACTTGGGATATAACTAAGGCTGCAACAGTGGGCAGGGGGCAGGTTGGAGGAGGGATCAGGGAGGAATCCGAGTGAAGAACAGGGGAGAATACAGGAGGAAGAATCAAGAGGAGGAGGCTGGAAGAGTGGGCGAGGGGAAAGAACCAAGGATAATGTTAGAAGGAGAATACAAGGGGAGAATAAGAGAGAATGGAGAAGAGTATCATGGAAAGTAGGGAAGAAAGAATCCAGGAGGAATCCAGGAGAATCAGGAGAGGAGTAAAAAGGAGAAAAGAGAGAGAAGAGTGGAAAATCAAAAGTGAATGGAGAGAGATTGGGATAAACTGTAACTGATACCAACCAGCCAGGCCCTTGTTTTCTCCTTTGTGAACCCATGGCCAGTGGCCATTCAGGGTGGAAAAAGCAGTGTGTGACCAGTGAACACAGGTGGCGAGAGGTTCCGTGGTATTCGTATTTATATTTTGAATACATAATAAAGGTCCTCTACCCCCAAGAATTGGATTCTGGATTTCTTACTGGCCATGGCTAGCCTGCACCTTAAAAATAACATGCTGTTCCACTGAACTTCTTCATTGGAACAATACTATTGATTTCAGGGGGCTGGAGAGATAGCACAGCGGATAGGGCATTTGCCTTGCACGCGGCCAACCCGGGTTCGTTTCCCAGCATCCCATATGGTCCCCTGAGCACCAACAGGAGTAACTCCTGAGTGCAAAGCCAGGAGAAAACTCTGTGCATTGCCAGGCGTAAACCAAAAAGGAAAAAAAAAATAATAATATTGATATCAAATTTGCAAATCTTACCAGCTCACTCATACTCAGTAACTGTGTCCCTAAAACAAATTGTTGAAAGGTCAAACCTTGAAGCCCTGTTGTGAGTTCTGAAACCAAACACAATACGTCCAATTGAACATCCTTGAATGAGGCAGTGCAGGTGGAGGACAACTCTACAGTTGTCATACCCCAAAGCATCCCAGAACAAAAGGAAATCCCTTGGGGGGATCACTGTGAGAAGCTTGGAAATCCTACAAAAGCTTTTTGGGTTTTGTTTTTTGAACAATCTCAGTGATGCTCAGGGACCAAGGAGGGTGAATGTCATGGACTGGCAAATGCAGAAAAATGTCAAACCAAGAAAGTAAAACACAGGATCATTCCAAGATGGAGAGTCCAGAGGAGTGAAGGGCAATGTGAGAGTTGCACAGACACCTAGATCCAGGAGCCCGAGGCCCCCACAGTCACCAGCGTGTTTCATATGTATTAGGACACCCACACACTATCCAGGTAGACAGGTAGGGTCCTCAGACATTCACCTGCTTCCACGCCTTTAATCACTGGCCTCAGGGCTCCTCCTTCAAGCCAGGAGATGACTGGAGGCTTCAACTCAGAATGCCTTGAACCCTACAGAGACGGAGCATGGATTGGTCAGAAGGAAAAGGTGCCAAGTAAGCCCCACGTGTCCCTACAAAAACAGAGTAAATTAGTGGGAAGGCATGAACAGAATCTGCACTTCTGAAATGCCACATATTTGTGGTTATCGAAGAGCTAAGATCTAGCTTTTAGTTTAAGAGTGTAATATGGGGCCTCAGAAAATACCAGCGATAGTATAGTTCTGATCTTGCACACAGCCAAGAGGAGTTTGATCGTATCACAATTTGTACTTTTGTTTCTGTCTGGTTTGGGATCCTCACCTGGGGATGGTCAAGGCTTCCTCCTGAATTTGTACTCAGGATTCACCTCTGCTGGTGCTCAGGGACCACATAGAATGCCAAGAATAGAACCCATGTCCACTGTTTGCAAGACAATCACCGTACCCACTGAACTGGCACTCTAGTCCCAGCACCACCTGGTATGTTATCAGCACACTTGAAGTGATGCCTGAGTGCAGTAAACCCAAAAGCATCACAAATCCAAAAATGGACAAAGTTGGCCAATGTCTGCAATTTGTTTATAAACGTAAACAGAAAAGGATCCAGGCAGACAGCACAGCATGTGGGGCACTGGCCTTGCTCACACCCAACAGAGGTTTGATTCCAACATTCCATTGGTCTCTCAGCAGTCAGCTGTGATCCCTCACTACACAGACCAGAGGAAAACCCTGAGACTTGATGAACCAAGAACCATTGATCCCGTGCACTCAAACAGAACGGTGTCTGATGAAGTGAGACCCTAAGAAATAAATGAACAGTGGTAGGAGAGACATCACAGCGTTAGGACACAGACGGTGCACACACATACAGGTTCGATCCCCAGCAGCACACATGGTCCCAGACTACAGCATGAGTAACTTAATACACAACCAGGAATAATCTGAGAACCGGCAGGTGAAGCCCCAAAGCGAAATCAATGCCAAAGAAAGAATTTGAACTTGACGGACAAATGCAACAGTAGGAGGGGTAAGGCGGCAACCTTTTAAGCTGGCAAATGGGTCCAATACTCAGCACACCATAGGCCTCAGGCAATCCCAGGAGTGATCCTTCAGCACAATTAGTGCATTGCCGTTGTGCCCCCAAATAAAACCAAAATCAAAACCAAAACAAATACACAAAAGTAATATGTACCATAAGAATTAAACTGAGAAGCGAACTCAGGAATGACACAAACTAATTAGCGGGACCTGAACGACAGTACAGCACAAAGGGAGCTTGCCATGCCTGGGGCCATCCTGGGTAGACCCCTAACGCTCCAGAGACTCCTGCAATCCCACAGAGAGTGATTCCTATGCACAAAACTGAGAGTAATCCCCAAACATCAAAGGTGAGCACCAAAAACAAAACCAGGGAAGGAACTAGAGGAACAGCTACTGCACAACTGTCCGACATCCTGGCCCATCACAGTCCCCGCTACTCTTGGATACACAGCCATAGCCTGGGACAGGGAGCCCACGTGGTTCTCTCCAGACACGGTCGGCCCCACACTGCTCTCACCAACGGTTGACAGGTCCTCGTAGGTCTACAGAATCATGTGCCTGTAGTCCTTCCATTGAGAGGCACATCCACTCCTGTGGGGTGAAGCTCACGGTCACATCGGGGAAGGTCACCAAGTCCTGAGCCAACACACAGGGCGGCAAGAGTCAGGGTCTATTTCTACTCTGTTCCCTGGGCTGCAAGGCTAGAACACAGAGCCCTTGAGGGGCTCAGATTCTGTTCCCTTGGAACAGTCTCCATGTACACTCCTGGTTGACAGAACCCAACATCTCTCTAAGACAGCTGCATCTGATAAAATCTGAGTATGCTCTACTACAAGGTTTCTAAAGGTGGTGGTCTTGCTCCTGACCGAGGGCTCCTACAAGCACTGCAGATTAACAACTGCATGGAACCAGTGGGAACCAAATGAGTGACTCTGCTTTCAGCCCAATACACTAAACATACACCCCCTGCACCTCACAGCCCATGTTCGAAAGAGAAGGGGACACGCAATGTCTAGTCACTGACTATGCATGCAGATATGTGCCTGTAGGACTCTCGTCATGGTTCAGGGCCATCCCAATTGGCTTTCGAAGTGGAAAAAGTGTCTAGAGACCAAGAGCTCTGCTGCCTTAGGGCACCCACACCCTGCCCATGGCCTGAGACAGGTAGGGTCATTAGACACTCCCCTGCATGCATGTCTTTGGTCACGGGTCTCAGGGCTCCTCCTTTCAGCTAGGAGATCACAGTAGGCTTTAACTCAGAATGCCCTGAACCCTAGAGAGATGGGGCATGGATTGGTCAGAAGGAAAAGGTGACAAGAAAACCTCGTGTGTCTATATAAAAGGTAAAGGCCCTCCCGTTGTTCATCGATTTGCTCGAGCAGGCCCAGTAACGTCTCCATTAGAGACTTTGTTGTTACTGTGTCTGGCATACTGAATACGTCACGGGGAGCTTGCCAGGCTCTGCCGTGCTGGTGAGATACTCTCGGTAGCTTGCCGGTCTTTCCGAGAGGGATGGAGAAATAGTGGCCATGTGGGCCACTTCTAAGGCAAATGCCCTACCGCACAGAGTAAATTAGAGGGAAGGCATAAACAGAATCTGTACTTCTGAAAAGCCACAGATCTGTGGTTATACAAGAGCTAAGATCTAGCTTTTGGTTTAAGAGTGTAATATGGGTCCCAAGAAAATACAAGAGACAGTATAGCCTCGATCATGCACACAGCCTAGAGGAGTTTGATGGCATCACATTTTGTACTTTTGTTTTTGTCTGTTTTGGGATCCTCATTTGGGATGCTCACAGGCTTACTCCTGACTCTCTACTCAGGAATCACCTCTGCTGGTGCTCAGGGACCACACAGGATGCCAGGAATAGAACCCATGTCCACTGCTTCCAAGACAATCACCCTACCCACTCTACTGGCACACTAGACCCAGCAGCACATGGTATATCATCAGCACACTTGAAGTGATACCTGACTGCAGTAAATGCAAAAATGAACAAAAATGGCCAAAGCCCACAATTGTTTTTAAAAGTAAACAAAAAAGGATCCAGACAGACAGCATAGCATGTGGGGCACTGGGCTTGCTCACAACCAATAAAGGTTTGACTCTGACATTCCATAGGGTCCCTCAAGCCGTCAGCTGTGATCCCTCACAGTCCACAGGCAATCTCTGAGACTTGATAAACCAAGAACCATTGAAAGTGATCCCGTGGACTAAAACAGAGCAGTGCCGGATGGGGTGAGACCCGAAGAAATAAATCAACTCTGGTGGGAGAGACATTACAGCAAAAGGACACTGACTCTGCACACACATCCGGGTTTGATCCCCAGTAGCACACATGGTCCCAGAATATAGCATGAATAACTGAATACACAGCCAGGGATAATCTGAGTATTTGCAAGGGTTATTTCCAAAGCCAAATCTATGTAAAACAAAGAATTTGAACTTGAGGCCAGATGCAGCAGTCGGAGGAATAAAGCATCCCAATCACTGCTCCTATGAGCACTGCAGAGTAACAACTGTGAACGGAGCCACTGGAACCCAAATGGGTGACCCTACTTTCAGCCTAAAACACTATACGTACACCCCCTGCACCCCATAGCCCACGTTCTAGGGAGAAAGGGTCAATCAATGTCCAGACATCTACATATGCACATATACGCCTGCAGGACTCTCATCACAGTTCAGGGCCATTCCAAGTGGCTCTCGAAGCGGCAAAAGTGTCTTGAGCCCAACAGCTGTGCCCGACCCAGAGATCCATTTCTCTGGCTCTCCTAGACCAGCACATGCCCAGAACTGCAAACAGAGCAGCGAGTAAAAGCAGAATGTGTTCCAGAGCAGCGACTCTCTCCTGAGCGTGAAGGACAAAATAAGGAGTAATAAGCATGTCCTTGGACTTGAGTCACTGTAGCTGCCAGGGAGCAAATGACTCCAGCAGACCCCAGGGGGCCCGTGATACACACCAGGTAGGAATCCAGAGAACAGAGTCAAGAGGAAGACCTATGCATCTCCCCTGTGAGACAAAAGTAACTCTAAAAAGAAACAAAGCAGCAGGATTGTGTAACAGGACAGCAGGTTGCAGACAGCGAGTAGGGCTGGTGATCCTCGCCAACCCATAGGGTTCCCTAAGCACTGCCAGTTACAATGCCGGAGTGCAGAGCCGAGAGTATAATCCCCAGAATCACAGAAAACAAAATACCCAGATACAAACCCACGACTCCCAGCAACCCACGTGGTCCCTGAGATCTGTCAGGAGTGATCCTTGAGCACTGAGGTACAAGTACTCTTTGAGCTGGGTGTGATCCAAAAGCCAAATACAACAAAACTGACACAAACATCACCTCCAACAGCAGCGACTGGCACTCCCACCAGGAGGCACATCACAGGATCCTTCCTGAAATAACTCAGACATATTTGGCCCAGGAAGCCTGAGCACTCCTGTCACTGCAGCACCTCATATTGTTACTCCCCTCCTACCTGGGGTTGGTGTGACAGATGGCATGTCACCATCTTCTGCCGCCTCTGTTTCTTCCGAGGACCAGAAACCTGGAGAAGTCAGAGCTGAGAACATTGGAGAGCAGCACAACTCCCCATCTCTGACCAGCCACACCCTTGGGCACTGGCTCATGGAACCACCTTGGGAACAATGCCAGATGCTTCTGTTTCCCCAGGAGAAGAAAATGAGTGCTGACGTTCCCAACAGAAGGTCTGGGCTTGGCTATGAGAGAGAAAACTCAGCGCTGCCTTGGCCTGGGGTCTCCCCCATGGGTCCCATAGAAGGTGCTCACAGGCCCAGCCAGGAGCTGACTCCAAGGCCAGCTCACACGCATCAGCGCCACCTGCAGGCCTGCAGGAGGACTGCCCCCCGCAACCATAGCGCAGAATGTGGCTCTATAACTGGGGCCGACCCTCTCCTCTATAAAGAAAACCAAACTTTGAACACACATACACACACACACACGCACAGAACCTTTTCTCAGTGTGCTTACCTTGATAGACAGGGGTCTAGACAGAGCTCTGCAACTTGATATGAAAGCAGAAATTGCTGTACGGACAGACTGTAAACTGCTACGATGCTTGTCTTGCTGACACCAATCACTTCTCTACATTCCGGTCGCCGCCACAGCACTCCAGGAATAATACCTAAATCTAGAGCCAGATTAAACACTCGGGGTATCTCCAGGGATTTAGAGCCCCCATTCTCCACACCAAAAACTATCCGCAAAAGAAAACTAACATGAACAAACTCCAGCAGGATGCAGTCCTCAAGCACTGGCAGGTGTGGCCCCAAATCCCATCTCACCTGCTCCCCTAGTAGTGAATAGACCCCGGGAGAGTAGCTCAAAGGGTTGAGCACGTGCTTTAAGGTGGGGGACATGGACTCTCAGAGACACATAGACAGAGGGGCAGAGTCCCTGACCATCTCCAAGTTTGTAGCAAAAAGAAGCCAGAAAATAAAAGACAGACTTCCTCCTGCTCTAGGACTGCACCAGCCTCCAGAGTGAGGCATGTACGACTTAGTGTACCTGGACCCTGGAAACCCCCTTTCCGAATGAAGTTCATTCCAACAGCAGGGCACACACCTGGTCTGGGAGAGAGGGTCAGTGGGTAGAGCGAGGCTGAAAACTTGACAGGTGAACCAAAAAATCTTTTTCTGTGGAAAACAATTACATAGGATTAGCAGAGATAGTACAGTCGATAGGGTGTGTTTCTTTCCAGCAGCTAAGCCAGATTCAATTCTCCACAGCAGTTAGGGCCCCCCTGAGCACTGCCAATCACGATACTGAGCTCAGATCCTCGACTAAGTCCTGAGCTCTGAATGCTTTGAACCAAAATCTACAATTCAAAAATAACAAATCAAAATTTTTCTGTGCAAAGAGGCTGCAGACATAGTACAGCTGCAGAGGTGCTCGTCTTACTGGAGAAAAACGATATTTCTCTACTGCCATCCCATATGGTTCCTTGAGCACCACTTGGAGCAACCCGAGTATAGTCAGGTCTGCCCCCCAAAAACCTACTAAAAGTTAATTAAAACAAACCGATAAAGGCAAGGGAGCCATGGTGATCATTTATCCTTCGTGAGAGCGCTCAGGGCATGCACTGAAAGAGCAGAGGTGACTTCCTGCTAACACTGCACACTCCATTGCAGGACCCCTGTGGCCCCAAACAGCCCTTAGGCACCACCTCCTCTGTCACCAGGCTCTGCATTCTCTCAAAGCTTCCTATGGGACCCCCAGAACCGACTGGAGTTGGGGGGATGTGAAAGTCAAAAGCTCTACCGCATACTATTGGACCCAAGCGAGTGAGGAATCGCCCCCCACCCCCACCCCACCGGGCAGGAGGCACGTACATGGAGGGGACACTTGCCTTGTATGCTGCTGACCAGGATCGAGCCAGCATCCCCGTGGGTCCCCCAGCACCGCCAGGAGAGATCCCTGAGGGCAGAGCCAGGAGTCAGCCCTGAACGAAAATTGTTTCGAAAACAAGAACGAAACAAACGCCTCCCACGGCTTACCTGGGGGAGGAGGCTGCGTGGGAGGCCAGGGACCCCTGCAAGACTAGCCCCCAGGCGTCTTCCTCAACCACTTTTCTTCAGCGCCTCCCGGACCGCCCCTTCACAGCTGCCCAGGGAGACGCCTCCAGCCCAGCCCCCTGTTCCATAAAATGCAGAATAAACGGGACAAACCTCTGGGCGGGGGCTGGGCGTCCAGGGGAGGGGCCACCGCCCGCTCGGCACAGAGCGACCCCCGCTCACAAGGCGGAGACCGCGGAGGCTCAGGGTGCCCAGAGCGAGCCTGCGGAGGAGGAGGCTCTGAGGAGCGGCTCTCTCAGGCGGCTGAGGAGGAACTGGGCGGGACCCCCTAGTCCGCCTGGTCGCCCCTTCCCGCCCCTCCCCGACTGCTCACGCTCCGACGACTCCGGTGCCTGGCGGGAGATTCCGCCGCCCCAAAGACCCCAGGGAAAGGCGGGGCTCCGTGACGTCACCGACACTTCCGGTCAGAGTCTTAAAGGGCCAGGCTCCAAATACTCCTGACTCGTCCTTTCTTTTTTTTTTATGTTAAATGTTCAGTTTATATTGACCATTTGATGCATTAAAGGAAAAATCTGAATAGAAAAGCTTGGAATAGTTAATATATTAATCATTAATTTAGCACTCTGAAAATTCTTTCACTATCAAACCTGTTACCAAGAAACCATTATATCTTCCGACAGATCATTTGAGCTTCTCTGTAAATGAGAGCATGGGTTTAAATTTCATAAATGCATTGTACAAAAGAGTTATATATCAACTTAATACTGTAAAATAAAGATAAAGGATATCAAGCTAACAATTTGTTTATTTTATTTTTTAATCACTGAGTTGCCTAAACATAGCTTTCATTGAAAAATATCATTACTGCTCTTCTCAGTTCGTAAAATTAAGAATTTATATAGTGTCTCATAACAAGTCTCAAAATGGAGACGTTACTGGGCCCACTGGAGCAAATTGATGAACAATGGCAGGACAGTGTTACAGTGTTACAATAGTATCTCATAGACACAGGCACACACATTAATGGCATTATGTCATTGTCCAAGATACAGAATAATTTAGCATGCTTCAAACCAAAGCAAGTTACCCACACTGCTGAAGTGTTTGCTATGTTTTATGGAAAAGCCTCTCCATTGACCAGAAAGAGTAGAATTCTTTTTGCTGTCATTGAATGGAATATGTCACTCGTAATAACCAGGAGACAGAAGGCAAAGGAAAGGAAAGGGAGAGGAAAAGAGGCTGGGGGTGGGGAGAGAGAGAGAGAGAGAGATAGAGAGAGAGAGAGAGAGACTGAAGGAGAAGTCAGAAAAAGGGAAAGGGAAAGAAAGATTGATTCCTAATGAATGTATAAGTGTGCTCTGTAATTTATTTTTTCCTCCAGAAATATTTTCCCTTTGAGAAACATACTTCCAGTTGAATGTTACTGATAGTACCTTTATAAACATGATTTTACTAATAAGACTTCTGTGTTTTATTTCGCCTATTTTCTTCATTTGATAAACTCCCTTTCATCCCCAAAGAATCATCTTTTTATTGACGCCTACCTTTTCTAGTCTTTTCGGTCACATGAGGGCTCCTTTTCTTTATTGTTGAGGCTCTTTGCATCTCTCTCATCTCTTTGCATCTCCCCCACTTAAATAAATGGTACTAAGACAATATCAACATCTATATCAATCTATGTATACGTATATATATATATGTATATATACACATATAATCAGTTCCAGATAGAGGAAGAAATTAAAAATGAAACATATAAACATACAATTTTTTTAAAAAATGAGAAGCATTAACATTTTACATATACATAGTCATCACTTCATAAAATGAATTGGGAGTGGCTCTTTTTTTATATTCAATGAATAATTCATGTAAGATTGGAATCATCTGTTTTTGAACATTTGGTAAAACTCACCTGAAAATCCTCTAGAGCCTATTATTATTTTTTGTATGAAAAATGTATGGGCACTAATTCAACTTTATATAGGATCATTTGGATATCCTCTTTCTCTTTTAAAAAATTACAATAAATGCATTCTCTAAAAATTTTCATGTTTTACGTAAATTTTCAAAAATATTTACATTTGTGCATTATATCCCTTAGTAGATTTTAATCTCTGTTGACCATTGACCATTTCAATATGTCTCATTTATATTCTTGTTTTATTTGTACCTTTGGGGGAACCGGTGGAGCTTTCTTTTTTCAAATTTTTTTTTAGTAGTTGGAAGAAATAGCTAAGAGGACGAAGAACCTCCGGCTCCGGGCACATCTCTTTGATTCCACTGTTCTTCCTGCATTAACATATGCCTCAGAGACCTGGGCCCTACGCAAACAAGATGAGAACGCCATTCAGGTCTCCCAAAGAATAATAGAAAGAATAGAAAGAGCTATGCTTGGAATATCACGTTCCACTCAAATGAGAGAACGAATCCGGAGTTCTGACATCCGTCGACGATCAAGGATCAGGGACGCTGTCTCATTTGCCAATGTGTCGAAAATCAGATGGGCTGGTCACGTAATGAGATTTAAAGACGACCGTTGGACTAGAGCTGTTACTGATTGGATTCCACGGGATGTCAAGAGACCGCGTGGCCGCCCACCTACCAGATGGTCAGACTTCTTCCTGAAGATCATGAACGATCGGTTTGAGGCCCTTCATGTTCCCAGAGCGAACAGATGCCATTGGGCTACACTAGCACGCAACAGGGACAAATGGAGACGTTACTGGCGCCCGCTCGAGCAAATCGACGACTAACGGGAAGTTAAGTGATTAAGTGATTTTTTAGTAGTCGGAAATGTATTACTCATGTTAAACAATTTTTTTATTTGGTTTATCCCAATTATTTATTTGTTTTCTATATCATTAATTTATGCTTTTGCATTTATTATCACCTTTTGAAAAATTTTACTTTAGTTTATTTTACTTCTTTTCCTGATTACTTTCTTTAATTACATAAATTACTTGCTGAATTTTCAGACATTAGAAAAACAAATGTATGTACTCAAAATTATAGATTTCCCTCAAGCAGCTTATAAACTTTATCTTACCAATGTTGAAATTCAGTATTTTAAAAACTAACTTTCAGAGTCAGAGAGGTGTTTTAGGAAGTTAGGCCTTGCATGTGTTTCTAGTTTTCCCCCGGCATCAGATAGGCCCAATAACCTTCTTCCCAAATCCTAGCACACTAGAAGTGATTTCTGAGCATAAAGCCAGGAATAAGATCTGAGCATAGCTGGGTGTGGCCCAAACCACAATTCCTGGTAAAAGTGAATAAATAGAAACTAAGTACTCTCAAATTTCCATTTTAGTTTCTTTTACTCATGAGTAAATAGAAATTTATTTTTTACTTTCAGGAATTTGTGTTATCTCTATAACAATTATGTTCTATGTTTAATCAGGCTATATGATACCAGCTTTTATTTTAATTTGTTGGTACTAATATTAGTTCTGGCCAGTCATTGTAAGTATTCTCTGTGAGCTTGAGAGAATGTGCATTCTACACTGTTGGCGGACAGTGTATTGTATGTACAACTGAACTTATTTTACGAATCAAGGATATGTCTCAGTGATAAAGCATGTGTAAGGACTCAGATTTGATTCCTGGCGCTTCTAAAAATAAAATAAATAAACGAACAAGTTTATTGCTTTTTAAAATATTTTGTATCACAACTCATTTCGTTTGGGGGGTGAGTGTGGGCTTTCCAGTAGCAACCAGAAAAACTGCTAGACAAATTCTAAAAGAGCTGTAACACTTTTAACTAATTTCTTGATTTACCTATTAGTGATGATAGAATTGCCCACAAAGACGATGGTGTTAAGTTCTTCACATAAAAAAAGTGTCTGTTGTGGCAGAGGCAGACTTGGGGTGGGGTTGGAAAGAGGAAAATTGAGGACATTGGTGTTGAGAAGTGTACACGGGTCAAAGGACAGGTGTTTGAGCATTGTAATACTGAAACTCAATCATGGACAACTTTGTTTTTCTCACGGTGATTTAATAAAAGAATTTTAAATACTTGAAATATTTTGAAACTACTTTATTAGGTGCATTTAAGTTGGAATTGTTAAATCTTTCTGGTAAGTCTGAATTTTAAATAATATATAGCAATCATACTAATTTCATTTTGTATTTATTATCTTCACAGGGCAAAGCCTGGCAAGCCACCAGTGAGGTATTCAATATGCAAAAAACAGTAACAACAAGTCTCACAATGGAGCTGTTACTGGTGACTGCTCGAACTATTTGTTGAACAGCGGAGGACAGTGCTACAGAGCTATTTATTATCTTAAATTCTGTTTTGTGTTGTATTAATAAACTTTCATTGACGTTCTTGTGGGCTGGAGCGATACCACAGTGTGTAGGGCGTTTGCCTTGCACACAGCCAACATGGACCCGAGTTGGATTCCTCCGCCCCTCTCAGAGAGCCCGGCAAACTACCGAGAGTATCTCTCCCACATGGTAAAGCCTGGTAAGCTACCCGTGACGTATTCAATATGCCAAACACAGTGACAAGTCTCACAGTGTTACTGGGCCCTCTTGAGCAAATCGATGAACAACGGGAGGACAGTGACAGTGACAGTGACCGTTCTTGTGGATATTACTATATATCTTTAGATTTATTGCTAACATTTCCCCCTTATTGTTTTATGTGTTTTTGTACTTAAAAAACACATGCAGCTTAAATTTGTATGTTTTTATCTGCTCTGACAATTTCACATTAAATTCAAGACATATCTATCATGATTCCTCATATATTTGAATTTATTTTGCCACCCAATTTTGCTATTTGTTTTTTCTTACTCTAATTTCTTTGTTTGGTTTTGGGGCCACACCTAGCAATGTTCAGGGGTTACTCCTGGCTTTTCACTTAGGAAGTACTCCTGGTGATACTTGGGGGACCACACGGGATGCCTGGGATTGAACTCTGGTTGGCTGTGTGCAAGGCAAGCACCTTACCCACTGTACTATCCCTCAGGTCCTCTCTAATTTTAAAATAAATTCTGGCATCTTCCCCACTCCTATTCTTTTAGACAGAGATTTTCCTCCCTCATATACATTTTTTCTCCATTGATTTAGAGACTATAAGACATTTTTAAACTTTTAGTCATTACCTAAAAGTTTCCTAGAGCTTAAATACCTTACGAATTATAATTCGGATCAGTAGTTTGGTATTTGTCCCAAATAAATATAAAATTTAGGATTTTTTAATTTTCAGTCAATTCCATCCCCCATCAATACACTAATGTTGACTCAAATATTGTTTATCATTGATTTTTGCTTCTTTAATCTCTTAGAAATTATTATAGCTTTTTATATGTATTGTTAACCTATTAAATGTTCGCACAATCTCTTCTTTTTTAAAAATTTTATTAAAACACCATGAATTACAAGGTTGTTTTTTTCTTTTTGGGTCATGCCTGGCGATGCTCTCAGGTTACTCCTAGCTCTGCACTCAGGAATCACTCCTGGCCGTGTTCAGGGGACCATATGGGATACTAGGAATTGAACCTCAGTTGGAGAGTGCAAGGCAAATGCCCTACCCACTGTGCTATCGCTCCAGCCCCTACAAAGTTATTCTTAGTTGAGTCTTAGACATACAATTTTGCAGCATGCATCCAACCACCAGTGTCAATCTCTCTCCACATATCCTCTTTGCTATCCAGACTTTCTTTTTTTTTTTTTTTTTTGGTAGAGAAAGTTCAATTTTTGTTTCCGTTTCTGGTCTTGGATTTCTAGCAGGACATCTGCTTGGTTGCTAGCAGGACATTGGGGGCTCACCACGTACCAGATAGATTGAGAGGGAGGGGCTGAACACATAGCCTATGGAGGCAAAATGTTTACATTTTCACTAAGGGAATAAAATTCACAAGGATTTCCATGTAAACACCCACCAGTACAGTACTCCAACCCTGACCCCCAACCAAGACCACCAAAAAATAACGCTCAGAAATTACTGCGCGTTAATATTCAGATATCATGTTTTGTGTTTATTTATTTTTGGGGGGACATATTCTGTAATGTTCTAGACTTTTGCCTGACTGCTCAGGGGAACAGGGCTCGGGGAACCCTCTGGGGTTCTAACCATGGATCCTGGGGCAGCTACTCCCAGTTCGACTAATTTTTTTTATTTTATATTTTTTATTTTTTATGTTAAGTATTTTTATTTTTTAAATTTATTTATTTATTTATTTTGAATACCCATCTCTCCACCAGTGACCGGTTCCCACCACCGTGGATCCCAGTATGCCTCCCACCCCCCACCCCCCACCCCAGACTGATATTTTTTAATTGCACAAAACTTCCAATTGCTGGAGTAGCTCCAACTGTTCATGTATTCTGTTACAACAGTTGAGCATGAAACTAAGTCAATCAAAAGCCCAGAATGGGCCTTGGGGTAACCCAGAATGATGCTCAGGAATTGAGGAATGGAAAGCATTCTATGTGTAGTCAATATTCCTGTCTATGTGTTTGTATATCTTCATATCCAGTGGTGTTCTCAAGCTACTCTTAGCTCTGTGCTCATCAACTCTTCAAACAGTGCTCAAGTCGACAATGCACTGAATTCAACTGGGATCTAAAATAGATCAGCCACATGAATTGAAAGTCCCTTCTTCGCTCTGTAGCTGAGTGGTCATTGATTAGTTTAGTAGTGGATGAATTATGCAGCAAAAATTAAATTCTTTCAAAATTTGAACCAGTGCTCAAGAAGAATTATAGAGTGGGTGTGCAGGAGAAAGTCACTTTTTCAGTTGTGTTGACCTATTGTTCAGCTATGAGTTTTAGTTTATTAGAGGAAAATATGAATAAAATGTATAGTAAAATGGAGGGCTGGAGCAATAGCACAGTGGGTAGGGCATTTGCCTTGCACGCAGCCCACCCGGGTGTGATTCCTCCATCCCTCTCAGAGAGACTAGCAAGCTACCAAGAGTATCCCACCCACATGGCAGAGCCTGGCAAGCTCCCTGGGGCGCATTCGATATGCCAAACACAGCAACAACAAGTCTCACAATGGAGACGTTACTGGTGCCTGCTGGAGCAAATCAATGAACAGTGGGACAATGGGACGACAGTGCTAAAGTAGTACAGTGTTTAATAGTAAAACACAAAACTTAGTTATTTTAGAAGTTTACTTTTTAGTTTGAAGAGTTGATATCTGTATTTATAGACTTAATTTCTTGCAATCCCTCACAAGGGCACCTGCCAATCATGGAGTGAAATAGGAACAATGGCTTAGGGTGCACAAGAATGGTGTGGTTTATGATCAATACTTGATTGCTTTGTATAATCAGTTTTATTATTTTCTATGTCAAGGCTTGCTTCACTTTATGTCGACGTAAATTTACTGGGTGTTGAAAGATAGCCCCATGACAAGTGGGCCCTAGCAAAGCAAGTCCCAGCCCATATCCCCCCTGCAGCTGCGGCAGGTTGACAACACCAGGTACCCCCATCTCCTCCTTGCCCCTGGAATTCGCCAGGTAAGGCCACAAGGCTGGAAAAGGCCTAATGAGGCATCTCCTTGCCATGGAATCCGCCTAATAAGGCCACAAGTTCAGAGAAGGCCTAATGAGGTATTTTCTTGCCCTGGAATTCACCTAATAGGGCCATAAAACCCGAAAAGGCGTAATTGACTGCCCGGTGGGATGGCCTGGTGACAGGTACAGAAGAGAGTGGCTGGTGCTGATGGCTTGTTGCAAAATGACTGGCTGCCTGCGTGCAGTATCTAATGTGATAATTCAAATGTATTGGGTGATTTGTGCGTGGGCATTTCTGAAATGCGCGGGAAGATGGCCTATAAAAAGCCCCCTTTGAAGAGGCTCGGGGCTCTCTGTCACTGATGGTTTGCGGTCATGCTGTGAGCCCAAGCATGCTCAAATAAACCTCTTGCTTTTGCATGGACTTGGTCTCTCAGAGTTCTCCTTGACAGGTGAGGCTGTCATGATCTCGGACCCTAACAGGTGTCAGGATATGGGACATATGAGTTAACTAATTTTGTGGGTGCTTATGAAAATGACACGTGTGTAGGATGTGTTTTTTCCTCGCCTGTGCTTGTGGTGGGAGGCTGATGCTCTTGCCTAGCAGGACTGCCCTCCAGATGCTGTGAATACACTCCTCCAAAATTTATTTGTTGACGTCTCCTTGTCTCCTTGGTTCATGACCTCAAAAACTTTGAGGCTCATGTGATATTTGATGTGGACTGAAGCACAACAGTACCTGTGGACAGCTGCAGAGATTTTTTGGCAAGTAAAACAGATTATATTTGGAGGGGCTTTTGAAGGTGTTGAGGGGAAGTGAGTGAGGAAGAGAAGAAAATCAGAGAGAGGGAGTAACGCGTTCAAGAAAGAACACAGGCCTCTCCGCCCTTGGGGAGAACCCCTACACACATCCCAGTATTAGACATGGAAGTATGAAAGTACACATCTCAAGAGGGCGACACATGTGCTGGGGCACTCCACGTGCTTGTGCCCCTGGGCATAAGGAGCACATAAGACCGGGCAGCATATAAGTCGCTACAGAGATTTTTTTCAAAGAACCACTTTGTATATGCTTTGTTCAAACCTTTACTCAGTTGCCCAGGGTGTCTGAAGAACTGATGTCCCCAAATCTCTCAGATTTGGGTATTAGGAGTCCTTTGTTCCTCCCAGGAAGTCACTAACGATCTTCTCTCTGGGCCTTTAAATCACTGTTCGGGACTTTGTGGAAGAATGGACGCAGTGCTAGTGACCCGAGCAGGCCTGCACACGACATGCCGAGATGGACCACAAGGGTCATGTGAAAGATCTCAGAACAAGCACATCATTTTCAGGATCAGTGAGTTTTTTATTGTTTTTGTTTTCTTCTTTGTATCAATTTGGGAAGGGGCACACGAAGAAGTGCTCTGCGATGATTCGTAGTGGGGCGCCAGGAACCACATGGGTGATGGGGATGGAACCCAGATTTCCACTTCATACAAAGCAAGTGCCCTTCCACTGCACTATCACTAGGGCCCACAAACCAGTTCTCTGACACCATTAAGACTTGTGCTAACTTTCTAGAGAAGGCACACTCACAGTATTCCACTATTATGAAAAATACTAGAATTTTTTAAGTTTTCATTTGACTCATTTCAGTGTCTAGGGAGATTAAGTTCCTGCATTCCCAGCATCAGGCTCTGGACTTCCTCCTAAGTTGTCGAGAGACCATAGATGTGGTGGTTGGGATGGAGCCTGGACCTCCACCGTTGAAGTCATATGCTTGCTCCACTGAGCTATCCCAACAGCCTAAAAATATGTCTATTCTATTATGAATCTTGCCAGCTACCTCATATTGATGACCTCATTCTCAATGAAACTGCAGCAATGCCAAATCCTGAAGCTGTGGTTTGAGTTCTGAAATTGATCACAGCAAGCCAGATAATAATTAATCCTATAGACCCTGGATGAATAGGCCAGCAGGCGGATCTCTGTGGTTCTCTCAGTAAAAACAGGCCCACAGAAAAGAGAAGATCCTCTGGGAGGAACACCGTGAGGAGCTTGACAGCCCTCATAGTAATTTGTGGGCTTTTGTATTTGTCTAGAACCAGTGATATCTGGGGGAGCATGGAGTGCTGGGGATCAAACCATGATCAGTCATGGGTAAGAACAACACCATCCCCTCTGTACTGTTGCTCCACCAAAACCAGCTTTGTCAATGGCTCAATAATTCACGTTTAAGGATTAAGGCTGAAGAAAATCTCTTAGTGAGTCAGAGTGAGAACAGCAGGTAGGCACACAGGGTGACAGGGAGAGATCGCTGAGCACCACCCAAAGGAACCCCTGATGACCATCAGGAAAAAACCCTCTGCAACACCAGGCCCCACAACAAAATAAAAGTACTTTTTCCAGTTTGCTCAAAAACCAAGCTAATGATCCGAGGCAAAGACAAGTGTAGGGACAGAGATTGGGGGGGGGGGGAGGTGGTTCTGCTGCTCCTGAAAAGGGCACCCCGACGTTGCGGGCTGTGCAGCCAGGCTGGTAAGTGACAGAGGGAGATGGGACATGGAGGGTTCCGAGTCTCATGGGCACATGACAGATGAAGAAGAATGGAGCAAAGTGAAGAAACAAAGCAAGTTTTCAAGATGCACAGTTTCGGAGAAGGAAGGTCAGCGTAAGCCCGACACACTCACCTGGATCCAGGAGCCCAAGGCAGCCGGGGTCGGCAGCACAATTCACACAAGTTCAGGGCACCACACACTGCGCAGTATCCATGCCAGGGAGGGACCGGAGACACTCACCTGTGTTGGGATCGGAGATCACCCCTGAGGATTCAGACAAAGAGTCCGGCGGGAATGCAAACCACACATCGAGATTTTATTATCCAGCTAGCTGGGGCTGAAGCATCCTAACACATAGGTCAGAGCTCAACCCTGAGTGCTTATAGTCAAGGGTTTATATAGCCATCCTGGGCTCTCAGGCCCCAGAAGCAAGCTCAAAGAAAAGAAAAAAAAAACTTCCAAAAGTAGATATAACTTCAAGCATTCCAAATACAAACATGGGAGAAAAAAAAATCAATGTCATACTTCAAGAAAACATATTGTCAGTCAGATCCAGGATACATGAGACTTGTATATCAAGAAAATATTCCCATAATAAAAAAAATAAATCTTGGGGCTGGAGCGATGGCACAGTGGGTAGGGCGTTTACTTTGCACTCAGCCAACATGGCCGACACAGGTTCGATTCCCAGCATCCCATATGGTCTTCCAAGCACCGCCAGGAGCAATTACTGAGTGTATGAGCCAGGAGTAACCTCTGAGCATCGCCAGGTGTGACCCAAAATGTAAAAAGACTATCAATGTCATACTTCAAGAAAACATATTTTCAGTCAGATCCAGAATACATGAGACTTAAATATCAAGGAAATATTCTCATACATCAAGACAGCAAGAATTCCTATAGGTCAAGGCATGTTATCAGTCAGACATAGGACACAAGATACAGGTGTGTTGACTCCTAACTCTCCAGTCCTGTGTCTGTGTAAACATCAGGGGCTATTTCACGCCAATTTGCTCCGTTAAGTCATATCCTCAGGGCCAGAGTTGCTTCCCACCAAATTGTACTTTCATCCAATTAACTCGTTTATGTCATATACCCTTCATGGCCGATCGACCAGGGTGAGAAATGTTTGGCTAGGTGCTCTTTACAACCAGGGTGACAAATGAGAAATGGTGGGCAAGCTGCTTCTCACAATTCATTGTACCTACGAGGACTGTCCTCCCATTGTTCATTGATTTGCTCAAGCAGGCCGAGTAATGTCTCAATCGTGAGACTTGTTACTGTGTTTGGCATATCAAATACATCACGGGTAGCTTGCCAGGCATTGCCGTGTGGGCGAGATACACTCGGCAGCTTGTGGGGCTCTCTGAGAGGGGCTGAGGAATCAAACTTAGATCGGCCTTGTGGGTCTCATGCAAGCCAAATGGCCCCCTCTGTGTTATGGCTCCAGTCCCTCTTTGATACATTTTACGGGTTCAAGCCACATGCAAGGCACTGGACTAATACCCATTGGATTATCGTTTTTTATTTTTCTCTTTATTGTGAGGATTTTCCTTTACTGAATCACCATGAGCTATTTACAAAGCTTTCATGGCTAAGTTTCAGTCATTCAATGATTGAACATCCAGCCCTCCACCAGTGTATTTTTCCACCACCGAAGTCCCCAGTATCCCTCTCGCACCCCCACCCAACCCCACATGCTGCCTGTATGGAAGGCACTTTCTTTTTCATTCTTTCTCTACTTTGGGGCATTATGGTTTTCAATACAAATACGAAGAGGTTATCATGTTTGGTTCTTTGTCTACTTTCAGCACACATCTCCCAACTCTTGGGCAGTGCTCAGTGCTCAGTGCTCAGGGATACCATCCCTAGCAATCCCTCCAACCATCATTGATCTAGTCACTGGACTCTTTCTTAAGCTCCTTATTTCTCACTTTTCTAGAAATAAATAACAGTTTGAATTCAAACAAGTTAAAGGCTTTGTTTACCAAATCAGTTGGGGGTGTGCAAAGCAGGAAAAAGTCAGTTCATTTGTACTTGAGAATTGTAACATAAAGAATGACTAGGAGTGTTCATTATTAAGAGATTAAAGTGTTAGATCTGCAGTATTTACAATAGGGTTCCCCAACCACCACTTGGAATAATTCTTGAGTGAGTAGACCAGAATAACCCCTCAGCCTCAAAGGGGTGGGATCCAGAAATGGAAAAAAATGGCCAAAGGGCAAGCTGTGAGGATCTCAGAGATGATGGAGGCATTGTTCATCCCAAAGGCTGCCGGAGATTGAATGAATCATTCAAGGTAAATTGAAATTCCGATTTTAGGGACTGGAGGGCATTTGCCTTGCACAGGATGACTGGGATACGATCCCAGCTTCCCCTCCCAAGTCCACCCGGAGTGATCCTGCCTTCAGAGCCACTGGGCATTTCTGGCTGTACCCTTACCCTCAACTCCCCAAAAAACAAGTCTGTTTTGTGAATTGAACAGAAAGGTCGATGTCAGGGTGAGCAGGTTTATGAATGACAGATGTGTCAATTCAATCTCTGTGATCAAGGCTTTCTATGCCTGTAGATGATTTTCTGAGCTCACCTCCAGTATCACATGGTTCCTTGCTACCACCGGCAGTAATCAGCTACCTGGGCAGCACTGGGTGCTTAGTATTTCCATCTTTGGAGTGGGTGCCAAAGCCAGCAGTACTCAGGGCTTATTCCTGCCTTTGCACTCCGGAATCAATCCTGCTGGGGCCAGGCTCAGAGGGCATACACGGCAGTGCTTTGGGGACCATATGGGGTTCTGGGTCTCCAACCCATGTCAGCTGTGTCAAAGCAAATGCCTTACTTATGCTACCATCTCTCTGGCCCCCACCATTTTTTTAGCTTTTGGGGTCGCATCCAGCGATGCTCAGGAGTTATTTCTGCCTCTGCATTCAGGAATCACTCCTGGCGATGCGTGGGAGATCATGGGATGCTGAGGTTCGAACCCAGGATTGACTGGGTGCAAAGCAAGTGCTTATCTGCTGTACTATCTCTACTACCCTGATTTAAAAGACTTTTCTCAAAGTAATTGTGTCATCTTTTTCCAATGTCCAGAAAAAAATCCCATGCTTACTAAATACAATGTTATTTCTGTGGTTTTGGAGAGTGGCTGGGCCACATCCAGCGGTGCTCAGGAATTGCTACAGAAGGTGCTCAGAGCACTGTATGTAGTTATGGGGATATGAACCAGTGCCCACCATATGCCAGGCAATATCCATACTAGCTCTTCATTTAAAAATGTGATTGCAAAGAAGCTGTGTAACAGTACTCCCGGGGCTGAATTATCTGCCCTTCTCCCCTTCAACACTTCCTATGTTGAAGTCCTAACATCCAGGACCTCCTAATGGTTTGGAAGGAATTTATGTAGGCAGGCAGACAGATAGGGAAGGTTCTCTACCAAGGTAATGCCAGTAAATTTCCCGGGAATAGCTGTAAGTTTGTGAAGGCCAACCCTGCAGAAAACGGAAACTAAGGCCTGATCAGACCCTCACTTATGGCCAGAGAAGCTCCTGCAGAAATAAAAGGCCAGGGAAAAAATTTCAAAGAAGACCATCACCTCTCCCAACGTCCCTAGGCAACCTCCTTACCAACAACGGACTTTTACCTAGCTTAAAACCCCACATGAGTGCAGGCTGGAGAAACCCTATAAAGGCCACCTTGAACAAAGGAATGGCGCGCAAATGCTGCCTGAGCCCATGTGCTGCTTGTACCCACATGGGTGAGCACATGTGTCGCCCACATATCCCCTCTAGAGATGTGGACATTCATGCTTTCCTGTCTGATACTGGGGTGTCTGTAGTGCTCTCTCTGCCCTTGGAGAAGCCCAGGATGCCTCCTGATTGTGTTACTCTCCACTCTCCAACTTTCTCTCCCTCCTTCCCTTCAAAACCTCCAATTAAAATCTGTTCAACTTCACTGCTTGTCTTCATTAAACAATGAATACGACTCCTGAAATTCTTTTTTGAGAGTCGAGACAAGACCCCAGTAATCTGTAGGTGAAAACGGATGTTGGAGCTATAGGTAATAGGCTGGATATTTCTTTTATTTATTTATTTATTTAAAGATTTTATTATTGAAACCCTGTGAGATAGACCCTTACAAAGATGTCCACGTTAAGATTTTCAGTCATACAGTGTTCCAACGCCCATCCCTCCACCAGTGTACATTTCCCAGCACCAGTGTGCCAGGTTACCTACCGTCATCCCCCACCCAGCCTGCCTCTACAGAAGACACTTTTCTTCCCTCTCCCTCCCTTCTTTCCTCCCCACAGTCAGCAGATTTCTTGAAGTTTTGAGGAGACACATCCACTGGTGCTCAGGGCATCAGAACCCTCGCCTGTGTGTCCTGCACACTGACCACACACCCAGTCCATCTTTTTACTTCTCTGTCCAACAGTGCTCACTGACCACATTGAGGCATTTCTGTTCTGAAATGTAAGTAGTTCACTTGGATTTTATGGGGGTTTTGATGTCCCTTCGGAACATCTGAGTACATGTCCCCATATCTGGCCTAACCACAAGGTCATAACAGGGTGCAGGTGGGAGTTACATTATCTATTCTGAGCCAGCTTTTGCAACTCTAGCTTTTACAGCTTTTAGTGTTTTCTGGTTAACTCTTTCCTACCACTTAACTCTTTCATGACTATTAGCCTGGGTGGCCCTTACAGATCCTCTCAGAATGGGAGAAGCATGCTGAAAATAGACTATAGACCAAATATGATTGCTACTCAATGCCTCTTTTGCAAACCACAACACCCAAAAGGAGAGAGAGAAAACAAAATGGAATGCCCTGCCACAGAGGCAGGGTGGGATGGGGGGGATAGGGGGTGGGAGGGATACTGGGACCCGTAGTGGTGCAAAATGGGCACTGGTGGAGGGATGGGTACTTGATCATTGATCATTGTATAACTGAAACCCAAGCACAAAAATTTTGTATGTCTACAACTGTACCTCATGGTGTTACACTAATAAAAATTTTAAAAAAAGAAAATTCAGGATTAGCTGGTAACAGGTGTAAAGGTATAAAGTGGTGGGAGTTGAGGATGAAGAGGAGATGGGAGGATTAAAGTCACAGGAATTGGGCCGGAGTGATAGTGCAGTGAGTTGGTGATTGGCCTTGCGTGTGGCTGTCCTGGATTGGAACCCCAGCATCCCAGATGGTCTCCCAAGCATTTCTGAATGCAGAGGCTGGAGTTACCCCTGAGTATCTCTGGCAGCGGTCTAAAAGCAAATCAAAAATATTGAAAAAATAATAAAATCACAAGAATTCCTGAAACATGGACTGGGCTCAAATCAGCTTTGCCCAAAAGGTGAGAGAGAGAGAGACAGAGACAGAGAAACAGAAATCGACAGAAACAGAGAAGAAAAGTGCCTGCCATAGATGGGGGTGGGCAATGGGAAACTAGGGAACCGGTGGTCGAAAATGTACACTGGGGAAAGAAAGATGGCGGCTGCACGGGAGCCTTGTGGACAGCAGGTTTGAGCCGGGGGTGGGAGCGGCAGGGACCTCATGGGAAGGGGGGCGTAATGGGCCGTCCTTCACGCCTGACCGAGGTCGCCAGCTGCCCCCCACGAGCGGCTCTCCGGCAAGGCCACGACTCCAGAGCACAGAAACCAATCTCTTAACTATCTAACTTTTAATAGAAATTCTTCCAGGGTTAATAAGTAAAATAGCAGAAATCAATAGCGGCCACGCGACATCATTTTATTCTTAAACCAAGTTGTAGAAAGCAAATCATTTCACAACGCTGATTCAGGATGTCTGATTGGGGGGAGGGGTCGTAAACTCTATACAATAACTGTGCATCTTCTATCAAAGCAATGTATCTAGTCAAAGTAGATAGAGTATTAACTAGAACTCATCTGCCTCACAGGAATTGGGAGGGGTGGGAGGTGGGGTTCTATTGGGGTTCGCGGTTAAAAATAAGTATTGGTAAAGGGAAATGTGTTTGATATTTACATGACTGAGACCTAAACCCGAAAGCTCTGTAACTTTTCCCACAGTGATTCAATAAAGAAAGAAATTATAAAAAAAAAAGAAAATGTACACTGGTGAAGGGGCAGGTGTTGGGACATTTTATGACCGAAATCCAATCATAAACAACTTTGTCACTGTATTTCACTGGGATTCAATTAAAACAAATTTTTAAAAATAATAACCATAAAAGGGGTTGGTCCAATTTTTTAACCCTTTCTTGTTCTCTGGTTGCACTCAGAGGCTACTTCCAGCCCTGTGCTCTAGGAGAGTCACTCCTGACAGTTAGTGGGGGACCAGGCATTGCAGGGATCCAACCTGGGTCTCTGGCATGCAGAGCACTCACTCGGCTCTTATCTAATTTCTTAACATGCAAACTGGTGGGCCTGCTCAGAGGGAAGCACGGGAGCATGTGGGTGCTGGAGGACTCTTCCGGCTGCTGGAATATCTCCAGGATTGGGGTGGTGGAGCCCCGCAGCCGCTTCCCATAGAGAGTAAACAATCTCTCAGAAACAAAGAGTGGCAAATGCACGTTCACATTTGCATGGAGGAATCTAGGAAAGAGACCCAACGTGATGAACACTAGCAGAAGCACAGAACAAGGGAGAACAAAGGACAGGAGACTACCCCAGTCTGTGTTGTCCCACTTCTACAGAGGAGGAACTTTCTGGTGAGGTCTGTACCTTAGGGAGTCCCGTTACCTCCACAGTGGACGCGTTCCTGATTCTGTAGGATTTTGACAAATGAATGAACCACTTCCACACAAAATTCTAAGGCTTAAGAAGTGAGTTTACTGTACATTCAAGTCAGTCAAGGAAAACAAAACTGTACATCGCCCACCCCAAAGTCCAAGCATCTCCTCCTGCCCATTTATGACGTCACTCGTCCTGTCCCACGATGGCGAGTCCTGAGTACGATGGCCTGGTCCTGTCCCTCGCCGTCTGCTCACCTCCAGTGTACGATGGTCTGGTCCTGTCCCTCGCCGTCTCCTCGCCTCCAGTGCATGATGACCTTGTCTTGTCTCTGCACCGTTCACTCTCCTGGGTCTGGAACCTGTGCTGGCCTGGAAGCTGTCACCTATTTCCTCCCTGTTGGACCCTGCTGCTTATCTTATTGGGCTTGTCTGGGACTGTCCCCGACAAGCTCCTGAGCTTTCCTCATCTTTATTAACAGTCGCGTGCACATGGGCATGGAACTTTGCTACCCTGTTCTCTCTGTGGCCAGGGGTGAGGAGCAAATAGAGTGTTGCCCAGCTCGAGAGATCGGGGGTGTTCCTGTTATTTGCTGCTTTGCCCCCTCCCCTCCCAGCTCTCCATGACCTGTTGTGACAGGAAGCAAGACTGAGAAGAACCCATTAAAGCAATCAGTTGTCCTGGTCTCTTCAAACTTCTCCCACGGCAGCATTCCTTCCACACACACACACACACACACACACACACACACACACACACACACACTCCCCACCCCTGTCAGCTGGTACCCACAATTCCCTTCAGGATCAAGAGCAAAGTTCTATCTTCTGTATGGACTTCCTGCTGAAAAAGGGGGCTGCTGAGTTTTCCTGGGGCCCCTGCGTTCTCTGACTAGGGCAGGACTAAGAAGTTGACCCTCAGAAGCTGAGCAAGTTTATCTGGCAGCCAATCAGATGCTCTCTGGAGTTGCAGAACTCAGGGCGACAGGCATGAAGAGGAAATCTGAGGTCACGGTCACGGTCACGATCCTCCCGTTGTTCATCGATTTGCTCGAGCGGGCCCAGTAACGTCTCCATCATGAGACTCGTTACTGTGTTTGACATATCGAATACGTCATGGGTAGCTTGTCAGGCTCTGCCGTGCGGGTGAGATACTCTCGGTAGCTTGCCGGGCTCTCCGAGAGGGGCGGAGGAATCGAACTCTGGTCGGCCATTGTTAGCCATTTGTAAGGCAAATGCCCTACCACTGTGCTATCGCTCCATAATTTATGACTGGCAGGAGCACACTGGGAAACCGGAAACTAGTGTGTGGGGGAACGTAGCCAAGTTCCAGGGGTCTGGAGCAAGTGTTTCTGGACCTCTAATGAGCCAGGAGCCGGGGTGTCCTGGGGTTTTTTCGAGAGCACAGGTTTCTCAACTCTGACATGCACCCCCAACCTTAGTTCCTGGGGCCACAGTGACAGTACAGTGGATAAGGCAGTTGCCTGGCACACAGCCAACCTGAGTTGGATTCCACTCGAGCACTAAGAGACTAAGGGAAGCACTGGACATTTAAAACTTACATCTTATTAGAGAAGAACCCAAAAAGCCAATGCTTTTTGTTCAGGCACAGATCTGACACTTCGTGCTTTTCTTAAGAGAAAAAAAAAAACCGTTAGCACTGGATCAGAAAAGTAAGCACTCTATCTCCTAGGGCAGAGACCCATATTAAAGTTTCCTGTGTATAGATGTAGGCAACATTCAGGATTAAAGTTTCCTGTGTATAGACGTAGGCAATATTCAGGGTTTTCTTTGAAAAAGCAAAGCCATAAGTTACTATCTTATGT
Source organism: Sorex fumeus (assembly GCF_029834395.1). Classification (NCBI taxonomy): domain Eukaryota; kingdom Metazoa; phylum Chordata; class Mammalia; order Eulipotyphla; family Soricidae; genus Sorex; species Sorex fumeus. The sequence goes on from NW_026606098.1 coordinate 12,558,289, forward strand.
ATTCCTCAGTTAACGGAAAGGTAAGAATCTAAGACATTCATGAAAACAGCAAAACCCACATCAACCACTTTTTCTGTTAGAACCGAGACCCAAAGGACCACCTTTGCACTCATGCAGGAATACTGTCACTCCTTTTGAAAAGGTTAGAAACAAAGTAGCCAGTGTTCTTGTCAGAGAGATAAAACAGAAGTAACCATCTTTAAAACCTCATCTCCCATTCCTTCAACTTCTTGTTCGTGAGGTCTAGAGCTCCTCACATGTTTCAAATATTTTCTAGATACATCCCCTCAGGCCCACAGCTTGGTTGTCAATACTCCCTTCCTTGAACAAGGCCCCTTTTCACATCCTGAATCCAGTGCAGTTCTTCCCCACTCCAAGGATTTCATGAAGCCACAGAGAGATGCTAAGGCACTTGCCTGGAACATTGCTGACCCGGGTTCCATCCCCAGCACCCATAGAGGACCCTGAGCCAGCCAGGAGTGATCCCTAAGTGCAGACCCAAGTCAGCCTTGAGCATCACTGGCTGTATAGTGCAGAAACCAAACCTTGAAAAACCACAGAACTAAACAGAAAAAATCGTGATCCTTGTCCCAGTGAACTTTCCCCCATGATCCTGCAGTGGTCACTGAAGTGGGTTATTTCCCATGAGGACATTCATTCTGAGTTGTGGGTAAGAAAGATCCGATGACTCATTTTCCCATCTGTCTAGAGAGCTCAACTTTGTGTTGTTACATCGTTCAAGGTTTGACACTGGGCCTTCTGATGTGGGAACGAGATCTGAAATGGGGCTGAGGCTGGGATCAGGGCACCTGACTGAAGAGGAGAAGGTCACACCCGGCGATGCTCAGGGGTTACTCCTGGCTCATACAATCAGGAATTGGTCCTGGCAGTGCTCGGGGGGCCATATGGGATGCTGGGAATCGAACCTGTGTTGGCCATGTTTGCTGCATGCAAAGCAAACGCCCTACACACTGAGCTATCTCTCCAGCCCCGAGATTGATTTTTTTTATTATGGGAATAATTTCTTGATATACAAGTCTCATGTATCCTGGATCTGACGGACAATATATTTTCTTGAAGTATGACGTTGATTATTTTTTTTTCTCCCATGTTTGCATTTTGAATGCTTGAAGTTATATCTACTTTTGGAAGTTTTTTTTTTCTTTTCTCTGAGCTTGCTTCTGGGGCCTGAGAGCCCAGGATGGCTATATAAACCCTTGACTATAAGCACTCAGTGTTGAGCTCTGACCTATGTGTTATGATGCTTCAGCCCCAGCTAGGTGGATAATAAAATCTCGATCTGTGGTTTGCATTTCCGCTGGACTCATTGTCTCTCTGAATCTTCAGGGGTGATCCCGGATCCCAACAAAGGTGAGTGTCTGCAGTCCCTCACTGGCAGGGATACTGCGCAGTGTGTGGTGCCCTGAACTTGTGTGAATTGTGCTGCCGACACCGTCTGCCTTGGGCTCCTGGATCCAGTTCAGTGTGTCAGGCTCACGCTGACTGTCATTGTCCTAAACTGTCCATCGTGAAAACTTGCTTTGTTTCTTCATTTTGCTCCATTCTTCTTCATCTGTCATGTGTCCATGAGACTCAGAACCCTCCATGTTCCATCTCCCTCTGTCGCTGGCTGCACAGCCGGCAACGTCAGGGTGCCCTTTTCAGGAGCAGCAGAACCACCTCCCACCCCACCATCTCTGTCCTACACTTGTCTTTGCCTCGGATCATTAGCTTGGTTTTTGAGCAAACTGAAAAAAAGTACTTTTATTTTGTTGTGGGGCCTGGTGTTGCTGAGGTTTTTTCCTGACGGTCATCAGGGGTTCCTTTGTGCGGTGCTCAGTGATCACTCCCTGTCACCCTGTGTACCTACCTGCTGTTCTCACCCTGACTCACTAAGAGATTTACTTCAGCCTTCATACTTAAACATGAATGAGTGAGCCATTGTCAAAGCTGGTTTGGGTGGACCAACAGTACAGCGGCGATGGTGTTGATCTTACCCATGACCGACCATGGTTTGATCCCCAGCACTCCATGCTCCCCCAGATATCACTGGTTCTAGACAAATACAAAGGCCCAAAAATTACTTTGAGGACTCTCAGGTTCCTCATGGTGTTCCTTCAAGAGGATCTTCCCCTTTCTGTGGGCCTGTTTTTACTGTGAGAACCACAGAGATCCACCTGCTGGCCTATTCATCCAGGGTCTATAGGATTAATTCTTATCTGGCTTGCTGTGTTCAATTTCAGAACTCAAACCACAGCTTCAGGAGTTGTCATTGCTGCAATTTCATTTGAGAATGAAGTCATGAAATATGTGTTAGCTGGCAAGATTCAGAATAGAAAAGGCATATTTTTAGGCTCAGTGTAGCAAGCATATGACTTCAACGGTGGAGATCCAGGCTCCGTCCCAATCACCACATCTATGTCTCTCGACAACTCAGGAGGAAATCCAGAGCCTGATGCTGGAAGTGGAGGAAATTAGTCTCCCTGGGCACTGAAATGAGTCCATTTGAAACTTAAAAAAATTCTAGTATTGTTGATACTAGTGGAATACTGTGAGTTTGCCCTCTCTAGAATGATAGTACAAGCCTTCATGGTGTCAAAGTACTGGTTTTTGGGCCCTAGTGATAGTGCAGTGGAAAGTACATTTGTTTTGTATGAAGTGTTCACCTGAACTCCATCCCCATCACCCATATGGTCCCTGGTGCCCCACTACGACTCATCGCAGAACACTTCTTCGTGTGCCCCTTCCCAAATTGATACACACAAGAAAACAAAAAGAAGAAAAAACTCACTGATCCTGAAAATAATGTGCTTGTTCTGAAACGTTTCACATTGTCCTTGTGGTCCATCTCGGCATGTCGTGTCCGGGCCTGCTCAGGACACATGCACTGCATCCTTTCTTCCACAGAGTCCCGGACAGTGATTTACAGGCACAGAGAGAAGATTGTTAGCAACTTCCTGAGAGGAACAAAGGATTCCTGATACTCAAATCTGAGAGATTTGGGGACATCGGTTTTGCAGACACCCTGGGCAACTGAGTAAAGGTTTGAACAAAGAATATGCAAAGTGGTTCTTTGAAAAAAATCTCTGCAGCGATGTATATGCTGCCTGATCCCACTTGCTCCTTATCCCCAGGGGGCCAAGCACATGGAGTGCCCCAGCACATGTGTCGCCCTCTTGAGATGTGTACTTTCATACTTCCATGTCTAATACTGGGATGTGTGTAGGGGCTCTCCCCAAGGGCGGAGAGGCCTGTGTTCTTTCTTGAACGCGTTACTCCCTCTCTCTAATTTTCTTCTCTTCCTCACTCACTTCCCCTCCACACCTTCAAAAAGCTCTCCAAGTATAATCTGTTTTACTTCCAAAAAAAATATCTGCAGCTCTCCACAGGTACTGTTGTGCTTCAGTCCACATCAAATACCACATGAGCCTCAAAGGTTTTGAGGTCATGACCAAAGGAGACAAGGAGACGTCAACAAATAAATTTTGGAGGAGTGTATTCACAGCATCTGGAAGGCAGTCCTGCTAGGCAAGAGCATCAGCCTCCCACCACAAGCACAGGTGAGGAGAAAACACATCCTACACACATGTCATTTTCATAAGCACCCACAAAATTAGTTAACTCATATGTCCCATATCCTGACACCTGTTAGGGTCCGAGATCAGGACAGCTTCACCTGTCAAGGAAAATTCTGAGAGACCAAGTCCATGCAAAAGCAAGAGGTTTATTTGAGCATGCTTGGGCTCACAGCATGACCGCAAACCATCAGTGACAGAGAGCCCCGAGCCTCTTCAAAGGGGGCATATCCTTGATTCGTAAAATAAATTCAGTTGTACATACAATACATATCCTTGATTCGTAAAATAAATTCAGTTGTACATACAATACACTGTCCTCCAACAGTGTAGAATGCACATTCTCTCAAGCTCACAGAGAATACTTACAATGACTGGCCAGAACTAATATTAATACCAACAAATTACAATAAAAGCTGGTATCATATAGCCTGATTAAACATAGAACGTAATTGTTATAGAGACAACACAAATTCCTGAAAGTTAAATAATAAATTTCTATTTACTCATGAGTAAAAGAAACTAAAATGGAAATTTGAGAGTACTTAGTTTCTATTTATTCACTTTTACCAGGAATTGTGGTTTGGGCCACACACAGCTATGCTCAGATCTTATTCCTGGCTTTATGCTCAGAAATCACTTCTAGTGTGCTAGGATTTGGGAAGAAGGTTATTGGGCTTATCTGATGCCGGGGGAAAACTAGAAACACATGCAAGGCCTAACTTCCTAAAACACCTCTCTGACTCTGAAAGTTAGTTTTTTAAAATACTGCATTTCAACATTAGTAAGATAAAGTTTATAAGCTACTTGAGGGAAATCTATAATTTTGAGTACATACATTTGTTTTTCTAATGTCTGAAAATTCAGCAAGTAAATTTATGTAATTAAAGAAAGTGATCAGGAAAAGAAGTAAAATAAAGTAAAGTAAAATTTTTCAAAAGGTGATAATAAATGCAAAAGCATAAATTCATGATATAGAAAACAAATAAATAATTGGGATAAACCAAATAAAAATTGTTTAACATGAGTAATACATTTTCAACTACTAAAAAAATTTGAACAAAGAAAGCTCCACCGGTCCCCCCAAAGGTACAAATAAAACAAGAATATAAATGAGACATGTTGGAATGGTCAATGGTCAACAGAGATTAAAATCTACTAAGGGATATAATGCACAAATGTAAATATATTTGAAAATTTAGGTAAAACATGTAAATTCTTAGAGAATGCATTTATTGTAATTTTTTAAAAGAGAAAGAGGATATCCAAATGATCCTATATAAAATTGAATTAGTGCCCATACATTTTTCATACAAAAAATAATAATAAGCTCTAGAGGATTTTCAGGTGAGTTTTACCAAATGTTCAAAAACAGATGATTCCAATCTTACATGAATTATTCATTGAATATTAAGAAAGAGCCACTCCCAATTCATTTTATGAAGTGATGACTATGTATATGTAAAATGTTAATGCTTCTCATTTTTTAAAAAAATTATGTTTATATCTTTCATTTTTAATTTCTTCCTCTATCTGGAACTGATTATATGTGTACATATACATATATACGTATACATAGATTGATATAGATGTTGATATTGTCTTAGTACCATTTATTTAAGTGGGGGAGATGCAAAGAGATGAGAGAGATGCAAAGAGCCTCAACAATAAAGAAAAGGAGCCCTCATGTGCCCGAAAATACTAGAAAAGGTAGGCTTCAATAAAAAGATGATTCTTTGGGGATGAAAGGGAGTTTATCAAATGAAGAAAGTAGGAGAAATAAAACACAGAAGTCGTATTTGTAAAATCATTTTTATAAAGGTATTATCAGTAAAATTCAACTGGAAGTATGTTTCTCAAAGGGAAAATATTGCTGGAGGAAAAAATAAATGACAGAGCACATTTATGCATTCATTAGGAATCAATCTTTCTTTCCTTTTCCCTTTCTCTGTCTTCTCCTTCAGTCTCTCTCTCTCTCTCTCTCTCTCTCTCTCTCTTTCTCTCTCTCTCTATCTCTCTACCCACCCCCAGCCTCTTTTCCTCTCCCTTTCCTTTCCTTTGCCTTCTGTCTCCTGGTTATTACGAGTGACATATTCCATTCAATGACAGCAAAAAGAACTCTACTCTTTCTGGTCAATGGAGAGGCTTTTCCATAAAACATAGCAAATACTTCAGTAGTGTGGGTAACCTGCTTTGGTTTGAAGCATGCTAAATTATTCTGTATCTTAGACAATGACATAATGCCATTAATGTGTGTGCCTGTGTCTACGAGATATTATTGTAACACCGTAACACTGTCCTGCCATTGTTCATCAATTTGCTCCAGTGGGCCCAGTAACGTCTCCATTTTGAGACTTGTTATGAGACACTATATAAATTCTTAATTTTACGAACTGAGAAGAGCAGTAATGATATTTTTCAATGAAAGCTATGTTTAGGCAACTCAGTGATTAAAAAAAAAATAAACAAATTGTTAGCTTGATATCCTTTATCTTTATTTTACAGTATTAAGTTGATATATAACTCTTTTGTACAATGCATTTATGAAATTTAAACCCATGCTCTCATTTACAGAGAAGCTCAAATGATCTGTCGGAAGATATAATGGTTTCTTGGTAACAGGTTTGATAGTGAAAGAATTTTCAGAGTGCTAAATTAATGATTAATATATTAACTATTCCAAGCTTTTCTATTCAGATTTTTCCTTTAATGCATCAAATGGTCAATATAAACTGAACATTTAACATAAAAAAAAAAAGAAAGGACGAGTCAGGAGTATTTGGAGCCTGGACCTTTAAGACTCTGACCGGAAGTGTCGGTGACGTCACGGAGCCCCGCCTTTCCCTGGGGTCTTTGGGGCGGCAGGATCTCCCGCCAGGCACCGGAGTCGTCGGAGCGTGAGCAGTCGGGGAGGGGCGGGAAGGGGCGACCAGGCGGACTAGGGGGTCCCGCCCAGTTCCTCCTCAGCCGCCTGAGAGAGCCGCTCCTCAGAGCCTCCTCCTCCGCAGGCTCGCTCTGAGCGGGGGTCGCTCTGTGCCGAGCGGGCGGTGGCCCCTCCCCTGGACGCCCAGCCCCCGCCCAGAGGTTTGTCCCGTTTATTCTGGATTTTATGGAACAGGGGGCTCGGCTGGAGGCGTCTCCCTGGGCAGCTGTGAAGGGGCGGTCCGGGAGGCGCTGAGGAAAAGTGGTTGAGGAAGACGCCTGTGGGCTAGTCTTGCAGGGGTCACTGGCCTCCCACGCAGCCTCCTCCCCCAGGTAAGCCGTGGGAGGCGTTTGTTTCGTTCTTGTTTTCGAAACAATTTTCGTTCAGGGCTGACTCCTGGCTCTGCCCTCAGGGATCTCTCCTGGCGGTGCTGGGGGACCCACGGGGATGCTGGCTCGATCCTGGTCAGCAGCATACAAGGCAAGTGTCCCCTCCATGTACGTGCCTCCTGCCCGGTGGGGTGGGGGTGGGGGGGCGATTCCTCACTCGCTTGGGTCCAATAGTATGCGGTAGAGCTTTTGACTTTCACATCCCCCCAACTCCAGTCGGTTCTGGGGTCCCACAGGAAGCTGTGAGAGAATGCAGAGCCTGGTGACAGAGGAGGTGGTGCCTAAGGGATGTTTGGGGCCACAGGGGTCCTGCAATGGAGTGTGCAGTGTTAGCATGAAGTCACCTCTGCTCTTTCAGTGCATGCCCTGAGCGCTCTCAGGAAGGATAAATGATCACCATGGCTCCCTTGCCTTTATCGGTTTGTTTTAATTAACTTTTAGTAGGTTTTTGGGCGAATTAGCTCAAGAGTTTTCGAAGATAGGCGACTTTTTGTGGCTATCTCTCTCTTGGCGTTCCTCGCACATTCATGGAGGTGCTGAACCAGTCGATCGTATTCCTCGTCAATGTTGTCAACAATGGCATCTTCCCATGTTGCTGCAATAGTACCAAAGAGTTCCCAGTTGGTGGTCGTTCTGGGAGTTCTCTTTTTGAACTTTGCAGCCCTTTCTCCCCGCTCTGTGAAGTAGAATTTTGCACGAAGGAGACGGTGGTCTGATCCCGTTCGAAATTTTGGGACAACAGCGACATCAGTCAGGCAAAACCGTCGATTGAATATGATGTGGTCTATTTCGTTGTGCAATCGTCCACCGGGAGACTCCCATGTCCATCGTTTAGATTCTGCCTTCTGGAACTGTGAGTTACCATGAATGGTCTTGGTCGACATGATGAACTCAGACAGTCTCTCACCCTGTTCGTTCCATTCTAGGCCATGGGTTCCGATGTGAAGTTCTTCAGCTGATCTTCTCGGTCCTATCTTGGCATTAAAATCACCCACAATGATCTTGTAGAAGGTGTGGTCTTCTTTATAGAACTTCTCTAGCTCCATGTAGAACTTCTCGATTTCTCTTTCATCATAATGAGATGTTGGTGCGTAGAGCTAATTCGCCAGCGTGGTTTGGCACATGCCTCAGGCAACTGCAAGCTAACGTCTGAGCTCGCAAAGCAGTGCAGAGATGCGATCAAGGAAGACCTCAAAGAGAGAAGAGCAGAAGTACTGGTAGATGCGGCAGAAGCCGGGAAAAGTATTCGTAAGGCCCGCCTGTCCTTCGCCAACTATAAGACCAAGATGACTGCCCTCCGACGTCCTGATGGATCCATCACATCCTCCAGAACGGCAATGGAGAAGATTATCCATGACTTCTACTCAAATCTCTTCGATAGCCATGTCCACTTGCCGACATACCAAATTCCACAGGATGGGTATGTCGTTCCCAACGTTCTCCCTTCCGAAATCCGACACGCCATTTCGTCAGTAAAGAAGCAAACAGCACCCGGCCCAGACAAGGTCAGACCTGAACACCTGAAGAACCTGCCGTCAGTACTCATCAATACACTGGCTTGGCTCTTCACTCGCTACCTGTCTGAATGCAAGGTTCCATCTCAATGGAAAACCAGCAGGACCGTACTACTGTTCAAGAAGGGAGACATCCATGACATTGGCAACTATCGCCCGATCTGCCTATTGTCTGTCATCTACAAGTTGTTCACTCGAGTCATCCTGAATAGGATTGGCAGAACACTAGATGAAGGACAACCATGTGAGCAAGCAGGGTCCCGCAAAGGATTCAGCACCATCGACCATATCCACACGATAACCAAGCTCATTGAGGTTTCTCGGGAGTTCAAGATGCCGCTCTGCTTAACGTTCATTGATTTAAAGAAGGCCTTTGATTCTGTTGAGATGGAAGCGGTCATTGAAGCCCTAGCCAATCAGGGCATTCACGCCCAATACATCAGGATCCTCCGTGAGCTGTATTGCGGATTCACTACCAGGATCTCACCATTCTACAAAGAAGTGATCGTTGATGTCAAGAGAGGGGTGCGGCAGGGTGATACCATTTCACCAAAACTCTTCAGTGCCACCCTCGAGAACATCATGCGACGACTGGAATGGGAAGGAATGGGAGTGAAGATAGATGGTCGGCAACTACACCACCTCCGCTTTGCTGATGACATTGTTTTAATAACACCAAACATCAGCCAAGCGGCACAAATGCTGGCCGACTTTGACCGTGAGTGTGGAAAGGTAGGACTACAGCTGAATCTTACGAAGACAATGTTTATGAGAAACAGCCTTGTTCCTGACGCCCCATTCGCTCTCAATGGAACGACCATCTCCGAATGCAACAGCTATGTGTACCTAGGTCGAGAGGTCAACATGACAAATGACCTGGCACCCGAGCTGCGCAGGAGGAAGAGAGCGGCTTGGAACGCCTTCAAGAACGTCGAAGAAATAGCTAAGAGGACGAAGAACCTCCGGCTCCGGGCACATCTCTTTGATTCTACTGTTCTTCCTGCATTAACATATGCCTCAGAGACTGGGCCCTACGCAAACAAGATGAGAACGCCATTCAGGTCTCCCAAAGAAGAATAGAAAGAGCTATGCTTGGAATATCACGTTTCACTCAAATGAGAGAACGAATCCGGAGTTCTGACATCCGTCGACAATCAAGGATCAGGGAAGCTGTCTCGTTTGCCAAGGTGTCGAAAATCAGATGGGCTGGTCACGTAATGAGATTTAAAGACGACCGTTGGACTAGAGCTGTTACTGATTGGATTCCACGGGATGTCAAAAGACCACGTGGCCACCCACCTACCAGATGGTCAGACTTCTTGGTGAAGATCATGAACGATCGGTTTGAGGCCCTTCATGTTCCCGGAGCAAACAGATGCCATTGGGCTACACTAGCACGCGACAGGGACAAATGGAGACGTTACTGGCGCCCGCTCGAGCAAATCGACGACTAACGGGAAGTTAAGTGATTTTTTTTAAGGTTTTTGGGGGGCAGACCTGACTATACTCGGGTTGCTCCAAGTGGTGCTCAAGGAACCACATGGGATGGCAGTAGTGAAATATCGTTTTTCTCCAGTAAGACGAGCACCTCTGCAGCTGTACTATGTCTGCAGCCTCTTTGCACAGAAAAATTTTGATTTGTTATTTTTGAATTGTAGATTTTGGTTCAAAGCATTCAGAGCTCAGGACTTAGTCGAGGATCTGAGCTCAGTATCGTGATTGGCAGTGCTCAGGGGGGCCCTATCTGCTGTGGAGAATTGAATCTGGCTTAGCTGCTGGAAAGAAACACACCCTATCGACTGTACTATCTCTGCTAATCCTATGTAATTGTTTTCCACAGAAAAAGATTTTTTGGTTCACCTGTCAAGTTTTCAGCCTCGCTCTACCCACTGACCCTCTCTCCCAGACCAGGTGTGTGCCCTGCTGTTGGAATGAACTTCATTCGGAAAGGGGGTTTCCAGGGACCAGGTACACTAGGTCATACATGCCTCACTCTGGAGGCTGGTGCAGTCCAAGAGCAGGAGGAAGTCTGCCTTTTATTTTCTGGCTTCTTTTTGCTACAAACTTGGAGATGGTCAGGGACTCTGCCCCTCTGTCTATGTGTCTCTGAGAGTCCATGTCCCCCACCTTAAAGCATGTGCTCAGCCCTTTGAGCTACTCTCCCGGGGTCTATTCACTACTAGGGGAGCAGGTGAGATGGGATTTGGGGCCACACCTGCCAGTGAAATCAATAGTATTGTTCCAATGAAGAAGTTCAGTGGAACAGCATGTTATTTTTAAGGTGCAGGCTGGCCATGGCCAGTAAGAAATCCAGAATCCAATTCTTGGGGGTAGAGGACCTTTATTATGTATTCAAAAAATAAATACGAATACCACGGAACCTCTCGCCACCTGTGTTCACTGGTCACACACTGCTTTTTCCACCCTGAATGGCCACTGGCCATGGGTTCATAAAGGAGAAAACAAGGGCCTGGCTGGTTGGTATCAGTTACAGTTTATCCCAATCCCTCTCCATTCACTTTTGATTTTCCACTCTTCTCTCTCTTTTCTCCTTTTTACTCCTCTCCTGATTCTCCTGGATTCCTCCTGGATTCTTTCTTCCCTACTTTCCATGATACTCTTCTCCATTCTCTCTTATTCTCCCCTTGTATTCTCCTTCTAACATTCTCCTTGGTTCTTTCCCCTCGCCCACTCTTCCAGCCTCCTCCTCTTGATTCTTCCTCCTGTATTCTCCCCTGTTCTTTGCTCGGATTCCTCCCTGATCCCTCCTCCAACCTGCCCCCTGCCCACTGTTGCAGCCTTAGTTATATCCCAAGTCATAAACCTTGGAGACATCATAACATTCATACTACATAACTCGATTCCCTAATAAGACTTTACAGTGTCAAAACAGGCCCCCCTTAAAGCCTGTTTTGTTTGTACCAGAGTGTTAGGTGTGCTTCAGAAGTACAGTCAGGAAGGAAATGATCCTGGTAGTGTGTGACAAGTTCATGTGATGTCAGTCAGTAAGGGAAAGTCTATGTGAGTGTCCAGATATTTGGATTTTACGCGTATGTTAACTTGTAGTTTCTGGATCTTCTGGTGAAAGCCAGGAAGAATGTGTATAAATAAAAAGGCAAAAGAGATGCTGCTCGCTCAGGGCTGTCAAGGCTCTCCACTGTCCCATTGTTTGCTCTGACTCGGACTTGACTGAGGATCCTACCTGTCTACCTGGGCAGTGTGTGGGTGTCCTAATACATATGAAACAATCATTTTTTTTTTCGGTCACACCCAGACATGCTTAGGTGTTACTCTCACCTCCTCAGGAATTACTGCTACCTTGGGGACCATAGGAGAAGGTGGGATTGAACCCAGACCAGACCTCGTACAAGGCAAAAACCGTCCCTGCTGGACTATCTCTCCAGCCCCTGTGGCTTGGCTTAGAGGCCCTGGGCTTTGGGGGATTATGGCACAGAAACAGACATACCATCTTTTTTAATTCATCCTGAACCATGTTCTGTCTGGGGAACCACAACCAGCTGAGCCCATTCCTAGCTCTAAGGAGTTTAGATATCTGTACCTCAGGATCCTTATGGGGTACCTTATAGAATCCAGGTCTGTTGTGTGTGGCCAGCTCCTTCCCTCCTGTGTCATCTCTGCCTCCCTTGTTTCCGTACTGATTAGTGTTGTGGAAGTATAAAGGATAAGTAATTTTTTGACTCATCTTAGCAAAATGGCACTGGCAAGGTTCTTTATTGGTGTGAAATGAAGAGTTATTTTAATTTTTAAACTTTTTTTCATCATTTTGGGTCACACTAAGACATGCTAAGAGATTACTCCTGGTGGTGCTCTGAGGCCCTGTTAAACCTTGTGGAAGACAAATATCCTACCTGCTGTCCTATCTCTTTGGCACCTATTGGAAACAGTTTAAATGAAATTTATTGTGTGTAGAAAGACATTTGAATGGATGGAATGGACCCCTTGTATCAAAGGTCTGACAGTGTTGGGAATATAGGTTAGTTCCTCAAGCTCCCCACATTCCAGCAGGCTGCTCTGTTTACCTGTGATTACTTGCAAGTTTGGTCACAGTCATGCATCCCACCCATCAGTTCAATAATATCAGAGGAAAAAAATAAGTATTATAATTGGAATTAGCCAAGTCCAATTAATCTAGTTTTCACTAGAATGATGAATAGGATTCAGGTCTTTTGAAGGCCAAAAAATGCTTCATGGTGACCGGAATGCTTTGTTGCCCATTAATCTCCATGCTTAGTATTGGAATATACTCTAGATTTTTATATGTATGTCCGTGTACATCATGATCACAATCATCCTGTTGTTCATCGATTGCCTCGAGCTAACCCCAGTAACGTCTCCTTCGTCTTAGCCCAGATAATTTTTTTTAAAAAGTGCCATATTCAAGGCTCTTTCAGGGTTAGGAGAATGAGACCCATCATTGTTACTGGTATTTGGCATATTGGGTACACCACGGGGAGTTTGCCGTACTCTTCCGTGTGGGCAGGTTACCTTCCAGGTAACCTTCCAGTTTGTCCAAAGTAAGAATAAGATAATAAATATAAGTAAATGTACATAAATATAAGTAAATTTTATATATGTGTAATTTATATGATATATTATATATTATGTATAACACACAAATACTCTATATATCTTTGTTGTTGGTGCACAACCGCACTGCTGTGGGCTTACTCATGGATTTTCACGTCTTTGGTGCTCAGGGGTATATTTGGAATTCTGAGGATTGAACCCAGATATACCATATGCAAGGCAAGCGTCCACCTGCTCTTGTTCCATACTCTGGCTTTGGAATTGTGTTTCTGAAACTGCCTTCTGTGGTTTTCCTAGTAGGCAAGTTTACACTGGTCGTGCGTTTTCAGGAGGTAGTGTGTTGGCTGGTTGGACAGTATTATTGGACCGTGCTCTCTGATGTTCTAACCAGTCTTTTCTCTTTTCCAGTGTCTGTCCAGCTCTCTGAGCTTCGGCTAGGACATTTCCACTCTGCATTTCCAGGGCTGGCTTTGGAGTCACTGCTTTTGCCCCATCTTGATTAATTTGCCGGGAATCGTAAGGTCAGGTGCTCTGAACCAACCTGCCTGATTTACCTTGAATATACCCACATGTGCTTTGCCTGATGAAGTGTGTGAGTGCATCGGTTCAATGTTTGACTGACCAGTACAGGATCAGGGGTCTTCTCTTTATCCCCAGCCCCCCACTGTTGAGCAACCACTCCAGCAGCTGCCTCTCCAGTCCTTGATCAGTCCATCCCCCTTGCAGCATGGATTCACGTGGGTGGGCAAAAAGCGTCTCTCCGCATCTAGACCGTGGCCCTTTAAGGCTCCGGGCATAAGCACAAGTTATGTCATAGATGGGCCCTTCAGAAACCCTTTCTATTCTAGTTGTGGTTGCCCGTTGCCATTGGTCTTGTGCCTAGAGGAGGAATTGGAGCCCCTCCATGACGGCATGACAGAGGGGCTGTGAAGGCTGATTTTGTGACATGACAAGAGCTGCGTCCCTGGAGCTCCTCGCACCTCCATATATTCACGTTGTGAGCAGTGGGGCCACACCATCTTTCTGGTCGGTTTCACACTAGTTTTTTCCTCATTCCCCATACCCAGGCCGTTTCTGAGGTGCAGCAAAGACCTTCGGGGGACCCAGAGACTTTGGGCGGTGCAGTGGGGGCTGTGCGGTGGTGCTGGGGTCACAGGTGTGAGTGAGTTACCTTGGCCAAGATCGCGTGCAACTCTGGAAAGGGTCAGAGGCGGAAAGGGTCAGAGGCTGGTTTCTGAAGCACTGCAGGACCTGCCGAGGGTGGGGCTTAGACCTCCAGAACTTGTCAGCAAAGACTTCACTACACCCTACCCGGGAGCCTTTGGCCCTGGCATCACTTATGTAGACCTTCAGATTCACTTCGAAGGGTAGTTCCCAGACTCCCTACAGAGGAGACCAAGTTGTCCTCTGTCCTTTGATGGAGCGGGTCCACCATTGGCTTGGGACCTGCGGGTAGGTGGGGTTTACAAATGAAACTTTTTCATTATTATTGTTTTGGTTGGGCTGTGTACCATGTATGGAGATGCTCAGGGTTTACTTTTGGCCCTGCACTCAGGGATTCCTGCTGGTGGTACTCGGGGGCCAAATGGGATGCCGGGGATTGATATAGGTTGGCTGCATGCAAGGAAAGTTCCCTACCTGTTTTGCTGTCTCTAGCCCCAAATTTTGTGTTTTTTTCCCAGATCAAGTATTTCTGCTTCCTAAGGACTAGCTGCAAAGCACCCCACACATGGAATCCCACCCTCACTTGGCGAACGTCAGCTGTTGTGGTGAGTACTGGGGCTAAAGTTTTGGGGTTTTTATTTTGAAGAGAATAGTTGGTTTCCGGGATGGGTGATGGTGTTGGGCAAGCTTTGCTGATGTGGAGGAAATAATTGACTTAGAAAGGGTCAGATCAATACTAGAGCAAGTCGGGTGCTTGCCTTGCAAGCGGACAACCCAGGTTCGATCTACGTCTCCTATTCCATATTGTCTCTGAGCCCACCTAGGACTGAACCCTGATACCAGTGCTGCAATATTCACTGAGCACTGACAGTTGTGGTCCAAAATTGAAACACATACACACAGACACACACACATGGACATAAACACACATAGCGGATGTGAGGGCAATGAAAGAGTCATTGTATTCAGGAGAAAACACGGATTTCTGCAGCATACAAACAAGAAAAAAACAGGAAAAGGGGACTTAAGGATCCTCGTTAAATATTTGGCTCTAGAATATGTCTTTACATGAGTGTTGGATATTTACCTTAAGTGTTTTAGGCTTGATCAATGAATTGCGAATTTTCCTCCCCCCCTCCCGCCCCAAGAAGTGGTTTTATGAGCACTTCCGATCCCTTGAGTTTATATTTAACTCAAAAAGTCAAGTCTTCTGGTGATTCAGGACTTTATGTAGTCATTTATTTGCATTTCTATTTCCCCTATAAACTATATAATCTATAATCTATCATTATAGAGCAATGTTCTTTGGTTCAAAACAACAAAAAAGTTAATGGTAAACTCTTAATTTTTGTGAGTTATTTGACTCTGAAATATATTTACTGCTGGGCATTCATCATAATTACTTGACTCAGGCTTCAGTTGCCATAGTTTCTAACTCCAGAAAGCTGGATCCTATTGAGAATCTCTGGATGGACCTGGGGCAAGGAGCAAAGCTACCCTGGTTTCAAGATGGGACGGCCTAAAAGTCATAAAGCACCATCTTTTTTCCAAGCCACCAGGACCGAAATGACCTGACGCTGTGGGGTGTGGGAAGCGAAACTGGCCTGAGCACTCCATGTGGAATTTTTGATAAAATCCCAGCCAGCTTTTTACCTTAGCTCCTGAACCCCAAAGAAGTAAGTTTTGGAATGTTTATTTCTTACTGTGTATGTCGAAATAACTGCAAATATTAATCAAAAGTAAATTTTCTTGTTTATATGTGCAAGCAGGGAAAGAGCAAACCACAAAGATGCTTGTGCGAATTCGCCCTGAGAGAATTTCTCAGTATAGTCTCAGGCAGTACGTCTCCTTGAGATAATTCCCCCAAAAGAAATGCCTCTGTTGAAATGCTTGACCTCTGTAAATGATAAATCAGAATACATTCAGTCCTGGACCTCGAATCCCCTCAGATGTTCTATAATTTTGCTAATCAGTTCTGAATTAAAGGTCCACAGTTCACTGTCCATTGGCCATTAATTGTTGTGTTCGCTATGTCTTTGTTTCTCTGGAGAGACAGAGTACCAAACACAATGTACCATGGGACCTACCAACTCAATATTATTCATTATCCATGGTTTAAAAGGAGACTCACTCTAGAAATTCCAGATGTCAGACACACATTATATGGTTCATAGTAAACACCCTGGATATTTGGATAATTTTGTGCTACAACATTGTTTACATGTGTTGTTGTTCTTGTTTTTTGGCTTTTCGGGTCACACCTCACAATGCACGGGAGTTACTCGTGGTTTTGCAGTCAGGAACTACTGTTGGCATTGCTCAGGGTACCATATGGGATGCCGGAGGATCGAACCTGGTCAGCCACATGCAAGGCACATGCCTTAGCCGCTGTGCTATTGCTCCAGCCCTTTCGATGATTTTCAGAGCTATTCCTGCACAACAGGAAAGAGTGCTGGATGAGACTCATGTGCTGATTTGGGGTTACAGTAAATCATGACCAGGATGTGTCCAGGTCCAGTGGGTCACAGCTGGGATTGTATTAGAAGTCCCTCTAATACAGGGACTTCTGGCGAGGTGGGGTTAGGGCTGGTTGTACTCCTCTCCAGTGCTCATGGCTCAGGCCTTTGCATGGAGCCGCCTGCAGATCTTCAAGAAAAAAAAAAGCAGGAGATAGTGATATGACCTCTGCCACACACCATCCTCAGGCAGGAGAGTGAAAAATGACGCAAGTGCAGTGACAGGAAGCACAAGCTTCCCAGGCAGATAGTTTCTGATTGTTTCAGGAAGGAGACTCCTGGCCTGATTAAATGACTCTATGTTTGAGGCCACTGTTTTGTTTATTTTGTTGATTTGAATGGGCCATATTAGTGGTATTGAAGTATCACTGCTCTCGGGACTGGGGGACCATATGGGGTGCCAGGGGTCCAATGCTGATTAGAATTTTTTGAAGGTGTGGAAGGGGAGGGCACATACCCAGTGATTCTCAGGTTATTTCTGGCTCTGGATGCATCTGGCGGTGCTTGGGGAACCATAATGGACGGCGGGATCACCAGACCTACCTGCTGTGTACGGACCCGCTGTCCTCTTACTCCACCCTGCTGCTTTGTTTTCTTTCACGTTTATTTTTGTGCCACAGCAGAGTTGCCTTGGGCTTCCTCTTGGCTCTGTGCTCCAGATTCACCCCTGATAGACTTCAGGGGAACCCAGGTGTGCTGGTTATGTATGTACCCTGATGGCTACAAATATCTCAGGCCCCAGGACCTGTGTTTCTTTTTTTTGTCCTTCCCACTCTGAGAGCCTCACCTTCTCAGTCACATAGTCACATGTTCACAAGATGTGTGACCAGTTGTGGGCATGAGCCTGTTCCAGGGAGTTGGAGAAGAGAACCTTAGGATCGAATCACTTTTACCATCCTTGAGATGAATTTGGGCTGTCCCTTATACATGTAAGGACTGCGGGGACGCGTTCACTTACTCCTCCTTATTACACATAGTAATATTCATAATGGAAGGAAAACATATATGTGTGCAATGAAGGAAGCCCTACATTATGGCCTCAAGCCTTAGAATCCCAGGAACATTGATCTTAGAGACAGACTACATATATAAGGTCTGTAGGAAGGCCTTCACTCAAGCTTGGTGTTTTACAAACCACAGAAAAAAATCATACCCTAAAGATACCACGTAGATGTCTGACATGCGGGAAGGTCTTCACTCTACCCTGTAGCCTTATTATGCATTTGAAAAGTCAAAGTGGAGAAAAATCTTATATATGTAAATAGTGTGCAAGACATTCACTCAATCCATAACCCTTATTAGCCATATGAAAATGCATACTTGAGAGAATCTTATGTTTGTAAATGTGGCAGGGCCTTTGCATACCTCTCAAGACTTTTAGACATCCTAAAATGCACACTAGATGAGTTGATCCCTACAAAGTATCCCCACGTTCAGAGGAGTGCCCCTCGGGAAAACAAGGTGTTTTTTTTTTGCACCAGTAGTTTTGGGGGCCGCAGAAGTGCAGCCAAGAAGGAAGCAATCCACGTAGCATGGGACAAGCTTCCAGTGACATCAGTACTATAAGGGAAAGTACTTCCTGTTTATAACCTGGGCTTAGGCTTTAGCAGTGTCTCAGCATTTGAACTTCACCTGTACGTTAACTTGTAAATAATGGGTCTTGGTGATGGAAGTCAGGAGGTAGGTGACTAAAAAATAAATAAATAAATAAACATAAATAGGTTAAAAGTTCTTGAAGCAACAAAAAGCTTCAAAATTTCTTAGAGTTTTAAAAATCCTACAATCAAATATAACAATGTTCCCTCAAATTATCTACATCTATTGATATTGCAAGTTTGTCGTCTCATCAATTTTAATCCTAGAATTTTATTAGCAGTTGGGGATTTTTCTCTTCGTTAAATTAAATGCATACATACAAAACCACCCATTCCTCTGGACAGCCAAGTTTCGCCATTGTTACAGTCATTGCTCTGATTCTGTCTTGGTCCAGTGGCCCTGTTTTGAAGGGGTTTATGGCAGAGACAAACCATAAAGTTGCCGAGAATCATTTTAAATTCAAAATCAGGCAAACATTTCTTCAGGACTTCCTGTGATTGCCTGGGCTACAACCTACAGTGCTCTGGCCTTACTCCAGACTCTGAATTCAGGAATCACTGCTGCCAAGGTCAGAGGACATTAAGATATGCCTCGGGTAAGCTGATAACATCCTGTACTATCACTCTGTCCCCCCCAAATAGAATATTTATAGTTGAAAAATAGAAACAGTTCATATCGTGGTCCTGTAAACAGCGTGGGTATAGGATTATTATACTATACAACACGCAAGACAAGATCGAGTGCTGGATGAAGCTCATACAGATGTGCTGACTGGGGATTTGAGTAAAAGAGCACGCAGAAGAGTCGGGGGCTAGGTCGACAGACCTGAGGCTCTGCCTTGTGCTTCCCTTGACCCAGAAGTGACCCTGGTCTCCAGGAGATATCTCTCATGCTCGTGTCCCTATCCACCCTGCGAGAGGGTGGCTGAAGGTTTGTCCATGATGAGTTCCTTTTTCTGCCCCCATGGCATAGCCACTTACAGGGGTTTGTTCACTGGGTGTGGTGGGGGCAGCCCTGGTTGAGGCCTGCAGGGGGCACTAATACTCCTACACGCATGGGCTCAGGGTCAGTCCCTGGCCAGCCTTGTAGGAAACTTCCTGTTGGGAAGTGTTCCAGGGCTCAGTTTCCTCTCCTGTAGCCCGAGCCCATTACTCCAGTCTGGTCAGACAGCCCAGATCCCAACTCATTTTGCGTCTGCAGGAGAGGAAGGATCTTCTGGCAGTGTCTTTCCCAGATGGGTCAGGGTTCTGGTGCTGGATAATTTCCACCGATCAGAGCATTTTCTGCTCCAGTGTTGAAACTTCTGGTCAAGGTTGGGAGATTGTGCTCCTCACTGGTGGTCACGGCTCTGACTTCTTTAGGTTTTGCATGGAGCTTATTTCAGATGCTCAGGAATTAGAGACAGGGGAAGATAGTGACACGCTGTCTGACTCACTGTCCCCATGTCAGAGGAGAGTGACAGGATGGCATGATGCAGTGACAGGAACAGACAGGCTTCCAGGTCCATCTGTTCCCAGCTATGTTAGGAGGGAGTCCTGCGATAGGGTTCCTGGCAGGGGTAACTGAATCCTGTTTCAGGCCACTTCCGTCCCTGTTTCTTTTGTTCTATTTACGTTGGATGGTGCTCAAGAAGTACTCCCAACTCAGTGCTCAGGGTCACACCGGTTTGACCTTGGGGATCGACTTGGGGATCTCGGAGATTGCATGCGATGCTGGTGATTCAAGAATAACCTCTTGGGTTTTGTTTTGTTTTGTTTTAGGAGCTGATAGGTAGCCACACCCCATGATTCTTGGGATTATTCCTGGCTCTGCACTCCAACATTGCACCTCAGAGTTCTTGGTGCACCATATGGACAGCAGGGATCGCCAGCCCTACCCGGTTTCCTGGACCCACGGTACTGTTACTCCATCCTGCTACTTTGTTATTTTTCATTTTTGTTTCTCTGCCACAGTGTAGATGCTCATGGCTTCCTCTTGGCTCTGTTCTCTAGATTCACCCCTGACGGTCATCAGGACCCAGGGTATGTAGGCTCTGTATGGGCCCTGGCATATGTCTCTGTGACTCTGTCCCCAGGACATGTGTTTCTCCTGTTTTGTCCTTCCCGCTCTGAAGAGTGTTGCCTGCTCAGTAACACAGTTTCATGTTCAGTTACTGCAGTGTGTGTGGTTCAGAGCATGTGTCTGTCCGTGGGAGAAAAGGATGCCTGGGGCCGTCAGTGCCATTGGGGTCACTTTTCCTGCCCAGAGGTAATTTGGGGAGGCTTCAATACTGTAACTACAGGCACTTATGCCCTCACATAGCTTGGAGTCACTCACTGACATTGTTTGTCTCTGTCTCATCCCTGGAACATGAAACAGGGAATGTGGGATACGGCCTTGTGGGAGAGGGGGCGTCTAGTGTTTGGTTCCAACCCAGTGTTGCTTTGTGTGGTCCTGTCGGGTTTCTGCTCAGGTGTTACCCTGTGCAGTGTTCATTGTATTTATCCCTGGAAGGTCTACATGCAAGTCCAGAACCTGTTTCGAACCTGTCCAGAACCTGCAGGAACTTTCTAGAATAATGTTGTTGTAGCAGATCTGGCTCCCTGGGAGGGATTCCTGGGATCATTAGCAGAAATGGGGAAACAATTAACTTTCCCGACCTGAAAGTACCTGGTGAGAACTATGTGGTGTCTGGCCCTTTAAAACTCTGACCTGAAGTGTAGGTGAGGTCACAGAGCCCTGCCTTTCCCTGGGGACTTGCTGGTACAAATCCTGAAGCCTTTAGCCTTGACACAGATGCTGTAGAATCTGCAGATTCATGATCAGGGTCAGGGCTGCAGCACCCTAAGGGCAAGAGACTCTGTTCCAGACCATCCTATTCATTGGCGGTTGTGATGGGACGGGGCCTTTTTGGAAGCATGGTTCACGCAGGTGGGCGGTTTAGGCCCATGAAATTTTAATTTTGGGGTTTGTTTTAGTTGTTTTTATGTTTTGCGGGGGAATGTGAGAGAGGACACACCCTAAGATGCTCACTCCTGGCTCTGTGCTCACAAATCATTCCTGGTGGTGCTCTGGGATTTGGGATGCTGAGGCTTGATTGGGGTGAGGATGGCAAGCATCTTACCTGCTTTACTGTCTGTCTGATCCCAACATTGATGTTTTTTTCCAGATGAGGAATTTAGACTCATCTTCAGTTACGAAAAATCCTCTATGCTTCATCTCTCCCTGACTGGGCGATCCCTGGATACTGGCTCTTGGGGTGAGTACAGCAGGTCAAGGGTTTAATTTTTCTCTTTCTTGAAGGAAGATGCTCTTTTTGTGGGGAGAGGGAGCTTTGCTCAGGGGTCACTCCTGGCTTGCTGGGAAGAAATTTACTTCGAGAGGGCCAGAGGTATGGTACAGAAGTAGGGTGCTTGCCTTGCATGCAGCTAACACAGATTTGATCAGCAGCATCCCAATAAACCACAAACATTCCAGGACAGATCCCTGGATGCAGAGCTAGGAGTACTCCTGACACTGTTGGTTCTGGCTCAGACAGACACACACACACAGACACACACACACACACACACACACACACACACAGGAAATATCTGAAAGCAGAGAAAGAAGTGTGCTCCTGCAGCACACAAAGCTGGGAACCAAGGTTTTAAGGACCCACTGTTTGACTCTTGAAATATTTTGTGCTACAATTTGTCATCATACGTGGATTTTTTCCCTCTGTTTGGATAGAGTTTACTGTTTGTCGTTGCTGTACTTTGGGGGCACACCCTACAGCACTCAGGCCTTTCTTCTGCTCTGACCTCAGGGATCACAGCTGTTGGGGTCCCTCGACAGTCGGGTGCCTGAGTAGAGGACTTGGTCATCCCATTGCAAGCTGATCATCCATACCTGCTGTGTCATCACCCAGTCCTCCAAGGTAGGATATTTATTATAGTTCAAAGGTAGACACACATCACGGTCTTTAGTCAACGGCCTGCATAGTAAGATGATTTTGCTGTAAAACATGCTGTGTGTGTGGTTTTCAAGTATATTGCTGCACAGCAGGAGCGAGTGCTGGATGAGGTTCATGCCAGTGTGCTGATTCAGGGTAGCTGTATTTCAGCACCAGACGAACAAGGGTCCTGCGCGATGTGCTGGAGCCTTGAATTTAGCTGCCCAGGGTCCAGGAATGACCCTGGTCCTCAGGAGAGAGCACCCAGTCGCATGGCCCTGTCCTGCCCTGCGGGGGAGAGAATGAAGTTTTGTCCATGCAGAGAGCCTGTGGCTACTCCCATGGCAAAGCCACTTTCAGGCGTTTGGTCAGCTTGATGTCGGCCTACAGGTGGTGCTGATGCCCTGCGCAACTGGGCTCAGAGTCAGCTCCTGGATGAGGCTGTGGCGACCTTCCTATGGGGTCTAGCAAAGAGTCCCAGGGCTGAGTCAGACACTGAGCCCAGGGCTCCTCTCTCCACAGGCATCCCGGATCCCGAGCTGCTTTTCCTAAGTAGTAGAGGAAGGAGCATCGGGCAGTGTTTTCCCCAGGTGGGGGCTGGTAGGTGTGTATCCAGCTCCAGTGCAGGGATTTGCAGTCAGAACCCTGGGGGCTGGGACCCGCTTTGGTGCTGACGGCTTTGACCTTTCCCCCAGGTCTTTGTCCTGAGCCTCCTGCTAACAGATGCTGGAGACATGGTGACGCACCGACTGCAGGTATGGGAGAATGACACGATGACATACTGTAGTGACAGGAGCACATTTTCAGAAGGGAGCCCTCAATGTGGCTGCTGACAGGGGTGCCCAACACTCTCCTGTTTGAGGCCACGTTTGTGTCTGTTTGTTCTGTTCTGTCTTTGGCGCCATGCCCAGAGGGTGCTCCATGAGTACCCCCAGCTCACTGCTCAAGGATGCCTGGGGCCGTCAGTGTCATTGGGGTCACTTTTCCTGCCCAGAGATAATTGGGGGCGGCTTCAATACAGGAACTACAGGCACTTTATGCCCTCACATAGGTCTGAGTCAGTCACTTGCTGACATTGTCTGTCTCCGTCTCATCCGTAGAACATGGAACGGGGAATGTGGAATATGGCATTGGGGGAGAGGGGGCGTCTGGAGTTTTGTTCCAACCCAGTGTTGCTTTTTGTGGTCCTGTTGGGTTCCTGCTCAGGTGTTACCCTGTGCCGTGCTCATTGGATTTATCCCTGGAATGGCTGCATGCAAGTCGAGAACCTGTCTCGAACCCGACCAGAACCTGCAGGAACTTTCTAGAATAATGCTGTTGTAGCAGATCTGGCTCCCTGTGAGGGACTCCTGGGATCATTATCAGAAATGGGGAAACAATGAACTTTCCCGACCCTATGTGGTGTCTGGCCCTTTAAGACTCTGACCAGAAGTGTTGGTGAGGTCACAGAGCCCCGCCTTTCCCTGGGGTCTTTGTGGGCGGAGCAATCTCCACCCTGTTTGTTGCCTGGTGAGGAGCGGGGGTGGGGCGGGAAGGGGGCGGCCAGGGCGCAGGGGCTTCGGATAGGGCCAGTTTCCTCGCTGGCCTTGGACTGAGAGTGAGTGGTCGATCTGGGAGCAGCCCTGAGCCTCCGCCGTCTCCCCAACGCGGGACGCCCCCAGCGCCCGCCTTTTGGAGAGGTTTGTCTGTCTACTCATTTCTATTGTAGCGCATCGCATAGAGGGGAGGGAGTTTTTTATTTAGGAGGCGCGTGAGGAGGGGGCGTAGGTCCCAGGCAGTTGGGCTGCCAAGTAAGGTGGAAGGTTGGAGAGAGAAAGTCGTTCGGTCGGAAAGTGTCAGGAACAACGGAAATCAGGACCACCAGAAGAGCAAGAGTTTCCTTCTCAGGTTTGTTTCACATTGTGCGTCCTGGTGGCCCTGGCCAGGGCGGCCCCATGGGGTCGGGGGCACGAGACCCTCGCCCTCCCCCCCAACCCATCGCTCTGGCCCCCAACCGGAGAGGAACGTGCTGGAGCCCGAGGGAGCCCCAGCTTGCCCGCAAGTCTCATGGCCCTTGCGGGACCACCACAGCTTTGGCTCTGTGCCAGGGACCCTCGAAGCCCAGGGGCCTCACCAGGGGTGGGGCGTGGGGACATCTCGAGAATGGCCCCCAGCTGCCTACCCACATCCCCCACGTTCCAGGCCGACTTTCGTGTCTAGGCGGGTTGAAAAGGAGTCAGAGATAAGGGGTTTCCCTCGGCAAGGGAACCCGGGGGGCTCATTCTTTGGCCTTTGGTGCGAGAGGGCTGGGGCCTCACCTGGCATGTTCAGGGGGGTCTCCTGAACCTTCCCTCAGGAATCGGCCCTGGCAGTGTTCGGTGTACCTCGTACCCTGGTGAGCAGCGTGAAGGCGCAGCAGCAGCACCCCGCTGCCTGGTGGGGGGAGGAAGGCGCTGGGTGCATTTCTCCTGTGCTTGGGGCTCAAGAACATTGGGCCCAGCGTTTGCTTGTCACTTGTTGCTGGTTCAGCCATGAGGCTCGGAGGGCTTTTTCTTTTCATTTCTTTTTTCCCCTTTGTATTTTGTTTGCTTTTAGGTCCACGCCCTGTGATGCTCATGGGGTTATTTCTGGCTCTGCACTCTGACCGCTCTGGGTGCTGTCCAGGGGACCCTATGAGATCAGGATCACGATCACGACCATCCTGTAGTTCGTCGATTGCCTCGAGCAGGCCCCTTCGTCCTAGCCCTGAGATGTTCTTAAAAATTGATTAAAGGATCTTTCAGGGTTAGGAGAATGAGACCCATCTTATGAGATGCTGGGGAATAAATCCAGGTTGTCCGCCTGCAAGTCGGACGCATCTGGCGCCATTTCTCCTACCCCAGTGTGCTGAGTTTGAAGAGGAGTCAGGGCTGAGGGCTGGCAGGAGGGGGGATGGGGGAGCATCAGGGCTGGGCCAGAGAGCGTCCTTCAAACAAAAGTGCAGTCTTAGCAGGAAGTAGCCGAGGCACTTCGAGGCTGTGTCCCAAGGCCTCATGCTGCATTCTAGGATCACCACTGGCCACCGCACCTTTATTTGTTTTATTGAATTATGTAGTTTGTGGGTACAGCTGGCAGTGTTGATGAGTTACTCCTCCTGCCTCTTCACTCAGGCCCCCAGGAAAACTCCTGGCCCTGACGCCTGTGTTTCCAGCCTGGCTGCACAACCTGTGGTATGGCGGTGCCTGCAAAATAGCTTTTGCCTTTTACAGTAAGTAGTGAATGAGTGAACCTACAACAAAGCTAGTTGGGGCCTGACTGCTAGTACGGTGGGGACTTTCTTAATGTGCACTCGGCTGACCTGGTTCAGTCACGTGTCCCAAACGTCACCGAGTCTGGTCAGAAAGCAAAACCTGACCATCTTGTGTGCATTGCCATGGAACTCACACCCATGGTCAAATCAGATCTTCTGTTTGCTCTGGGCCTGTTTGGATTGTGAGAACCATCGCGATGTTGTCCTGCCCTGAGAACACACTGCCTCATTCATTTCTTTCCACAAATTCTTAGTCTTCTGTTGCGTTTCATTGCATAACTGAAACTGCAGATTCAGGTTTTGACATTGCAGCAATTTGATTTGAGAGTGGAGTCACTGGGTATGAGTCAGCTGGTAAAATTTACACACTGGGGACAGATATTATGCTGGAGGGGATCAAGGATGTGATTTTGATGGTGGATGACAGGGCACTGCAGAGAAGAAATCTAGAGCCTAATGCTTGGCGTAGAGGCCCTTGCTTCGCTTCCCTGGGTGGTGAAATCACTGCTCAAAACAGAAAGAAATTTCTACTTTTTCCTTTGAACAAAATGTTTATTTCTATTTCTTCCATTTGATCGAAACTGGTAATCGCTTCAAAACAACTAGTTTGGGGTTTGGGGGGGGTGGAGCGATAGTTCACTTGGTGTAGACTTGGTTTTTACGCGACCGGCCCGGGTTTTATTCCTGGCGTCCCTTTTGGTCCCCTGAGGACCACCATGAGTAATTCCTAAGTGCAGAGACAGGAGTAACCCCTGTGCTTCACCAGGTGTGACCCAAAAAGCCAAAACTGAAAAAGAAAACCAGTTTGAGGGCACTAGTGTCAGCGCACTGAGAAGGAGAAAGGTTTGCATCCATTTGCTCCCCTACAGACCCTCCAGGAGTGATCCCTGAGCACTGCTTGGTGTGTCTCTAAAGAAGACAAACTTCAAAATAAAAGGCCCAAAAAAAGGATCGATCCTGAGAGCCATCCATTTTGGTGAGATGTTTTCAATGGCCCCCGTGGCTCGTCGTGTCTGCAGGGATGCAGGGTTGCCTTCACTCCATGCATCAGGCGCTCCACACTGAGCTCCACGCTGAGCTTGAACTGAACCCTGACTGGAATCTATTTTATTTTCTCTTGGAATGGTGTGTCAGCTTTCTGCTGTCACTGTCGCTGTCCTCCCATGGTTCATCGATTTGCTCGAGCGGGCCCAGTAAGGTCCCCCGTTGGAGACTTAGTTGTTATTGTGTGTGGCATGTCGAATACATCACGGGGAGCTTGCCAGGCTTTGCCGTGCGGGCGAGATACTCTCGGGAGCTTGCCGGGCTCTCCGAGAGGGGCGGAAGAATCGAACTCAGGTCGGCCATGTTGGCTGCGTGCAAGGCAAACGCCCTACCGCTGTGCTCTCTCTCTCTCTACCGCCTTCTGCAAAGGGAGTTATTTCCACGTGTGTCTGTTTGAGTTAAAAAAAACACTGAACATATGGGGCTTTTGTAGTGCATTATTAACGAGGGACAAGGTCAGTGGCTCAGGCCTCCGTTAGTCTCGTGGATAAAGTAAAAAGTGGCGGCCCCTCGTAGAAGGGGTACTCTGAGGGCCAATTTTGTGGCAGGACACAAGCATCCTCCCGTTAGCATCCCAGAACTCTCAGTCTCCACGTTGTTAGTAGCGGGACCATTCGTACCTGGGAGGTGCTTTCGTGCTTGCTCTCTCACTGGGTTCCTGACATCCAGGCAGTTCCTGGGGTGCAGTAGAGGCTTCAGAGTGATGCGGAGCTTACGGCGGTGCAGTGGGGTCTGTACACAGTACAGGGGTTGTGGGATTGAGTGTGTCCTTGTTGCATTTTGGCATGGGGCTGAGCACTGGGGCTACAGGCCTTGGGGTTGCGGAACCCACCAAGGGCTAGGGGCTTGAGTGGCCAACACTCTCAACATGGGACTTGCCGGTACAAATCCTGAAGCCTTTAGCCTTGACGTAGATGCTATAGAATCTGCAGATTCATGTTCAGGTTCGGGGCTGCAGCCCCATAAAGGCAAGAGACTCTGTTGCAGACTGTCCTATTCATTGGCGGTTGTGATGGGGCCGGGCCTTTTTGGAAGTGTGGTTCACGCAGGTGGGCAGTTTCGGCCAATGGAATTTTAATTTGGGGGTTTGTTTTAGTTTTTTATGTTTTTTGGGGGAATGTTAGAGAGGACCCACCCTACGATGTTCACGCCTGGCTCAGTGCTCAGGAATCATTCCTGGTGGTGCTCTGGGATCTGGGATGCTTAGGCTTGATTTGGGTGAGGAGGGTATGCATCTTATCTGCTTTACTGTCGGTCTTATCCCAACATTGATGTTTTTTTCCAGATGAGGAATTTAGACTCATGTTCAGTTACGAAAAATCCTCTATGCTTCATCTCTCCCTGACTGGGCGATTTCAGGATACTGGCTCTTGGGGTGAGTACAGCAGGTCAAGGGTTTAATTTTTCTTTTTTTTTTTTGAAGGAATATGTTCTTATTGTGACGGCGGGGGGGGGGGGCGGAGGAGCTTTGCTCAGGGGTCACTCCTGGCTTGCTGGGAAGAAATTTACGTTGAAAGGTCCAGAGGTATCATACAGCAAGTAGGTTGATTGCCTTGCATGCAGCTAACAGAGATTTGACCAGCATCATCCCAGTAAACCTTAAATATTCCAGGATAGATCCCTGAATGCAGAACTAGGAGTTCTCCTGACACTGTTGGTTTTGGCTCAGACACACACACACAAACACACACACGAAATATCTGACAGCAGAGAAAGAAGTATGCTGAGTCTGTTGCATGCATGGGAAACGTCTCTTTTGTTTCACCAGCCACCCTGTGGTCGCTCTGACTGCCCTAAACCGCTGTGGTCTCTGCATTGTGAGTGGTGGGGTCACTCGATGATAGTGTACAGGAATGGCGGCCCCTCACCCGGGACACACCGAGTGCTCCTGACGAAAGCTGTGTCTTACTTATTAATTGATTTTTAGGAAACAGTCACTGTCACTGTCCTCCCATTGTTATTGATTTGCTTGAGCGGGCCCAGTAACATCTCCATTGTGACACTTGTTACTGTGTTTGGCATATGAAATATGTCACTGGTAACTTGCCGGGCTTTGATTTTCAGGTGAGATACTCTTAGTAGCTTACTGGGTTCTCTAAGCATGGTGTAGGAATCGAACCTGGGTTGGCTGCATACAAGTCAAATGTCCTACCCGCTGTGCTATTGATCAGAGGAGATTTTTCTGAAGATAGCTTTTTTTTTTGTGTAAGGAGGACAGTGGCCTTGCATGTAGCCAACCTTGGTTCGAACGTCATGACCACATAGGATACTGGGAGCACGGCCAGATGTGATCACCGCAGAACTTGAAAAGGAAACCCCAAGTGGTCAGAAAAGCATGGAGTTAGGGAAGAAAATGAGCTTGAAGAGGAAAGGTGTGCTGAGAAAGTTTCTGAAACAATGGAACAAACGAGAAAGTAATTTCTTTTAAAATTATTGTTATTTCTTAGCAAGAAGGAATTAAGGAAATAGTGAGCTCAAATTTGAATTCTCGACCGTGTGTTAAATGAGAGTTAGTGAATACGCTCTGTAAATTATTCTTTTAATGATGAAAATACTGGGCTATTAATGTCAGTGACTTCAATGGGCATAAGAAAATTTTAGCTAGAATGTTCCAACTTAGCTTCTCAAAGACCTGGTTACTATTTATAGACATAGTATAAGATGCCCCCCCCCCCACCCCGACCCCTGTTTTCAGTCACAGTGCACACAGTGCAGGATTTTCCCATTTTGGCTGCTTAGAGGTGGAGGCAGGGGATCTTTTGGGGATTATCTCCAGAATAGCTTGTTGCTGGCCACCTTTCATTCCTTAGACTGAACCATTGGCTCCCTCAACTTGATCGATTTATTTCAGTTAATTCCGTTTTAGTTGTTTTATTTATTTTTTTAGTGGGGGATACACCTTGCTATACTTGGTTACACGTGATGGTGCTCAGGGAACCATATGGGATGCCAGTAGTCAAATCTGTTTTTTCTGCTTGCAAGACAAGCACTTCTCCCGCTGTACTATGTCTCCATCCCCATTGCACAGAAAAATTTTGATTTATTATTGTCTTTTTATATTGTCAATTTTGACTCACAGCACTCAGTGCTCTGTGCTAAGTTTAGCATCTGAGCTCAACATTGTTGCTGGCACTGCTTGGGTACACTAACTGCTTTGGAGAACTGAATGTGTTTTAGCAGCTAGAAAGAAAAGCATCTTATGTACTGTCTCTGCTTACCCTATTTAATTTTTCTACAGAAAAAAATATTTTTTTATCTGCCAAGTTTCTTAGCAGAGCCCTACCCATTGACCATCTCTCCCAGACAAGGTGCGGGTACACCTAGTAGGGCGCTTGCCTTGCACGTAGTTTGCCTGATTTCAATCCCCATCATTTCATAGGGTCCAATGAACACAGCCAGGTGTGGCGCAAAGCCCCCCACAGAAAAAAGTCTCACTCCAGAATTTGTCATGACAGTGGAGCATTCTTTGAACATCTTTTTGGGCTTTGTGAATATCACTCCTGTCTGTTCTCTTTTTGTTTTTTGCTTCTTTTTGATTTTTTTGATTAGACCCAGCGATGCACAGGGGTTACTCCTGACTCTGTACTTACAAATTAGTCCTGTTGGTGCTCGGTGACCATATGGGATACTGGGAATTGAACCCGGATTGTCCACTTGTAAGGCAAACACTACCTGCTGTGCTATCACTCCAGCTCCCTTTTGGCTACAAACTTGACGATGGTCAGGGACTCTGCCCCTCTGTCCAGATGTCCTTGAGATTCCATGTACCCCACCTTAAACCACATGATACACCATTTGAGCTCCTCTTTCTGGGTCTATCTCACCATAAGTGGAGCAGATGAGGTGGGATTTGGGGCCACATCTGACAGTGCCAAGAGGGCTGCAGCCTGCTCTCTGTTCATAGTACTGGTGGACATTGGGTACCAGGAAAGGCCCCCCTGGGCTTTCAGCTGGCTGACAATCCACCCCAGCCTGGTGTGCTTTCTCCTGCCCTCAGTTGATATGTTCATTGTAAGTTCTTGGTTGTGAACATTCTGGAATATTTTAACTATTAAGCCCGAAGCTATCGGTTTCCAAGCAGCAAGATAGAAAGAGACATGAACTTGATAATGCGAAGGCAGTAGGAGTTGTAATCCAGTATACTGGAGCCAACTATCTTGGCCTCTTGATAGGGACACCGACGTCAGGTAGCAGTTTATATAGGGTTTGATTACATAAGCAGTGCATTTTGTATAGTTTCAGAAAAAACTTAGCTAGTCAGTTGTATTGGGATGTGTCTAGGCTAACAGTGGTGAGGCAGTAGTTAAAAATTTGTTTTCCATAATCATTCATGGATACATAAGCTCTTTCTTTTAGGGTTAATAAAAGACAATTTCTGGGACATTTTGACTAGGGCCATAATGATTGATTGAGCCCACTGGCAGGGCACAGGAACTTTCCCAGGTGGGTTCACGTTGGCTAGTTGCACATTGTTCCATTTCTGGGAAGCCGAGACTGTTTCAATTCCAGGAACTTGGGGCCTCACTGATTTTGCTGAGTTCTGCCGCCATAACAGGTGTCAGTTTTCCCCTTCCACAGCAAAACACTGACTGCAGGGAAGTAGTTGGAGGTTCTGAGAAAAATTACAGACTTTTCACCATTGAGATTTCTTTTAGGCCAAGTGTAATATTTCTTCTCCTTTTCTTTACACAAAATCACATACCAAGGGCTAAAATCATATAGTCTGTTAAAGCCTTGCTTGTGAGCTCTGAGTCCTGCCTGGTGTGGCCCCCAAGCAAAGACAAAGTAAAGAACTGACTCTCGAGAATATACTGCTGGATTCCTAACCTTTGCTGTAGCCACGTAACTGCCTCTTTGCTTTTATTTGTGTGTAGGAAGGGTAGGGGATTTGGGATTTCTGCCAGACCCAGCGGTGTACCTGCCCCTTGGTTCTGTGATGCAGAATAGGTTATGTGGATTGTGCTGCATTTATATTTTGTTTTTATTTTTTCTTGGTTTTGGGTCTGTGCCTGGCCTTACTTGTACTGTTGCTCTGGCCTCCTTTTAGGTGGTTCTTTTTTTCCTTTGTGTTTTGTTTTTCGGGCGCCACCTCTGGTGGTGCTTAGGGCTGACATCCTGACTCTGTCTGTGCTCAGAGTCTCTCCTTTGGGAACCAAGGGTAGTGTTGGGAGTCAAGTTCAGGTCAGCTGGGTGGGTGCAAGCAGCACTTTCCCCGCTGCCCTGTCCTGCCCGTGTAGTGGGGGTGCTGTTGGTGAAGGAGGGAGTGGGCATGGGAAAGCCATTGTGAGGGCAGCTCAGCCCAAGTGTCTCCGTCACGGGTGTTTCCACATTCAGGGCTCATGCTGGCATCCGGGTGTCACTTGGAGGCTGGTTTTTTATTGCAGTAAGAAGAAATGGGAACTGCCCCCTGGAAAAAAATGCCTGTTGTCAATAAGAGCTACCTGTGGGTTTTGGCATCTTTGGATTTGGGAGATTTCTTGGGGCTCAGAACCTTAAAAATTGATAGACCTGGGCTGACTTCTCTGAGAATTGTTGGACCGTCTGGTCGGTACACAGAGCAGCCCAGGCCTGTGGTGTTACTAGAACTAAGGTGTGTTTTCCTGGTACCCAGACAATCATTTAGACAGATGGACACGTTTCCAGATTCACTCTGGTAATGAAAATCCAGTCCTATGTACAAGAGTACAGGATGTTTGGAGGCCCTGTGATAATTTGCATTACATTTGTCCCCATTTTTTAGCATTTTTTCACAGATCCCCCAACACATCAAGTGGTTCTCTGCAGGAGGTGGGAGGTGGCTATTCCCAGTGCCCAAGCCTTGCAGCTTGAAACTGGCCCCAGATGTGCCAGGGGCTACCGTGGTTCCCCCTTCGGTGCTCAGGCATCCGTGCAGTGATGGTGTTGAGGGTCATACTCAGGCCTTCCGCGTGTTCAGCAACTGCTCTATCACTTAAGGTACCTCGTCGGCCCCTGTTAGCATCTTTTTCAACATATTATTTTGAAAACACGACAGATTTTCAGGAAAGTTGCAAGGATTTGAGGGGGAAATATTCTCTCCCCCCCCCCCCCTCCTTTTGGTCTTGGGGCCACACCGGATAGTGCTCAGAGTCCTCACTCTGGGCTCAAGAGTGACCCCTGGTGGTCCTCGGAGGACCATATTCAGTCAGGTGATTGATTGATTTTGCTCTTTGGGTCACACCTGATGATGCACAGGGGGTACTCCTCGCTCTGCACTCAGAAATGACTCCTGGCGGTGCTCAGGGGACCACCTGGGATGCTGGGTATCGAACTCGGGTGGGCCACGTGCAAGGCAAACGCCCTACCCGCTTTGCTGTCGCCCCAGCCCCTGCGGTCAGGTGATTTCAGTCGGGCTGGGATGGATGCAGGTTAACTCCTCCACTGCCTCTCCAGTCCCCTTTGCTTTCTCTCATCCCACACTTGCTTGATCATGGTCAGTCTGTGAGTATTTTTTGCTTTCTCCTTCAGTTATTTCAGAGCCGATGTGGTGAGTCAGGTCCTTTTAGACCGGAGTGTTTCAGATCAGATCAGATCAGAGTGTTTCCTGAGAGTAAGGATTCCGGTTCGTATTCATGGTACAGCTTCTTACGTTGTTGCAGTAGTTGAATCTGCAATTCATCTTCAAGGTTGCTTGCGGTCTTGGTAATTCTCTTTCTGTTTCTCTTGTGGGTTTGGAGTAAGGATGCATACAGTGCTTCTTGAGTCCTGCAGTGCTGGGCATTCCCTGGGGTACCCTGATAGTGGGGTCGAAGGGGCCTTTTTGGCTGCCCCTGTTGTGTGGGGGTCATGCAGTTGCAGGGATTGAGCTGAGTTGACCATAAGCAAGGCAGACTCTTTGACCCCATTAACATCTTTTCTCTGGCCATGAGTGCTGTCTCTGGCCTCAGAATAAAAAAGTACGTCTAGGGGTCCTCCCTTGCAGTGTTTTTGCTGTTGGTTTTGGTTCGTATTTTTCCTTTTTAGGCCCCACCATGGCTTGGGGGGGGGAATCCAATGGGGTGCCAGGGGTTGAATTGGGGTCAGCACGTGCAAGGCAAGTGTTGTACCGCTGGCCTGGTGCCTTCCTCTTGTGGGGCTTTAGTTAGTGCCTAGGGCTCTGACGGTTTGATGCTCAGGTTGGTGGGATGGTTCTCCTTGGTCCAGCAGTTCCGGGGCCTTCCGTCCTCGATTGCATTCTACCCTCTCGGCTCTCTCTGGGACTAACTGTGTTTAGTCCTGTTGAAGGATCTTTCCTGACAAATGGGCATT
This sequence comes from Sorex fumeus, assembly GCF_029834395.1. Taxonomy (NCBI): domain Eukaryota; kingdom Metazoa; phylum Chordata; class Mammalia; order Eulipotyphla; family Soricidae; genus Sorex; species Sorex fumeus. The sequence goes on from NW_026606098.1 coordinate 12,592,005, forward strand.
TCTCTTGCAAACTTTCAGTTGGTAAAAGGCAGAATCCTTTCTCAGTGTCCTCACAGGCATTTCACAGACTGTTCAGGAGAACACAGGCCAGTTATTCACAGGAGCCTGTGGATCACGGCCTCTCGGGGTTCTTTGTGACTCGTGCACAGCAGATGGACAAATCAAGATCCCCTCAACTGTGGCTGGGAGTATCCTCTCTGGGGGAAAGGGGGGTGCACGGGGAGTACCACCTGCTCTGCTGCGGGTGTGGCGTGTTCTACAAATGTGCATCGGGGAGTGTGGTTGAGGGCTGCTCTAGCCTTCCCATTTCCTCCTGCGTGGGCACTTGTCTCAACTGTTGTAAGAGCAGGTCAGGCAGATTGGAATCTTCTGCAGTTGTGGTTTTGTCTGTGTTTTGAAGCTCACGCCACTTTTTTCTTCACACCTCTGTGGTCCTTGCCTGTGGCCAGAGCAGTGGGCAGAAAAGCCTTTTGGTGACAGAGGTGAACTCTGGTGCCTCCTGTGCTCTCCTGCAGTCCCCACTGTTCTCTCTTCCTGTTCTCTCTGTCAGTGTTTTGGGGTCACACCCACCTCAGTGCTTCTGGTCATTCCTGGCAGTGCTGGAGGACCATGAGATGCCTGAGATCATGAGAGCATGGGCGTGTCGTGGCGAATATGTAATGGCAAGGCAGATGCCTCACAGGCAGGGCATGGCCAAGGCTATGTGGGACAGGAGCAGCCCGGGGCTCCATCTCCTCCTGTCTGTCCCCAGACCTCCAAGTGCCCAAGTCTGTCGCCGGGAGGCAGGGACAGATTCTGCGTTCGGAGGCACAGGCTGTGTGTGTGTGTGTGTGTGTGTGTGTGTGTGAGAGAGAGAGAGAGAGAGAGAGAGAGAGAGAGAGAGAGAGAGAGAGAGAGACTGGGGGGATGAGGGGCGGGGCGTTCCTAGCAAGGAAGGTGAAGTCCCTTGGGAAGGGAAACGATTTGCTCCCTGGCTCCCTGCCTGTCCAGACCAGTTGGGAATAGCCTGCTGAGGCTGGAGAAAGGGGTTCTGTCCGGGGAATCACCCCACAGCACTCCCACGGGGCCTGCGTGCCCAGACCTTCCAACTGGTGGTCACAGATCATCTGGGGACAGGACTTGGGGGTGTATCCTGAGACTCTCCCGCTTGTCTCGGAGCTTCTGGGATCCTGGGATTCCATGACCACACACTGCAGCGATGGGGTGCGGGTCTTCAGCTCCCTTGAGCCCTCTCCCTTCCCATGTCTCTTCTTCTGCTGCATCTCCGAAGTGTTCGGGGCCCCATTTCTCCCCACCCTGTCACATGAGGGCTGGACAGCCACATCTGGGTCTACAGGAGCCTGCCCTGTGGCCTACTGCCAGCCCTGCTGTCCCCCCTACCCTGGCTCCTCTTGGGGTTCAGTCCGTGTCCATGCTGCTTGGCTGCTAGCTCTGTTCCCCGAGTCCCTCTGTCGCTACTCCGGGCTTTGCAAGAACCAGAGCCACATCCAGAGGTGCTCAGGGACCCAGGTGGCAGGGACCAAACTCGGGGCCTCTCACGTGTTGCGTCCAGGCTCAGCCCACTTGGGGCTGCTTCTGTGACTCCTCAACACCCCATTAAGTGCCGGGATTGCTGCGCACAGGCAGCCACACCACCTGGTCACGGGGTCTGTGTCAGAAGCACGACTTTCCCACAGTTCACAGGAGGCTCCCTGGCCTCCGCTCTCCTCCCAGGTGACCCAAAACGCTTGGGGATGGGGTCATCAGCTGTCAAGGTGGGATGGAGCTCTGATTCTGCCCATGTCTGCCCCTGACCACTTTTCCCCTAGGAAGAGCCTCAGACGTTAAGGAAAAGATTTATTTTAAATATCCCAGTTAAAACTCAAAAGACTTGAACATAAAACCAAAATTATCTTTATTGAAGAAACGAGACATAAACAAGAATAAGCATCACAAAACGAAAGCAACAGCATGTGAGCTGGCGATGTCAATTTAGGATGCCTTAAATATAAACTATGAGAACTATTTCTATGGCAAAGATTGTGAGACCGCCATTAACCAGCGGTCAGCACACAGGGCTCAGTGTCCCCCAGCAGGTCTAGCCAGACCCAACTGTTCCTGCCCCTCGCAGCCCCTTTTCTTCAAGCTGGGGCTAAGGTTCTCACCTTCCAGGACAGTGGACTCAAGCATTTGATCTGAAATTGGGGAAACTTTCCAGATCATGGAACATAAAAGAAAGTGGATTTTTTTGTTGCCTTTTGCCAGACTCCTGAAGTGCGCCCAAGTCTTAACATAATATTCTAGGATATTCTGGATTTTTCTAGATTGTCCACATAGGAGGCTGAAATTGGGCAGAGTCCGGACTTTTTCCTCCTTGGTACCTTGTAGCAGGTGGTCTGAAGGGGTTGGGGGACAGGTGTGTGGGTCTTCACCTGTAACCCAAGTGCCTGTAGGCTGCTTCTAGGTGAATTCCTCTCTCCCTTGGGCCAGTTTTCTGGTGTGTTGGGCATCCGATGACAGTCCTGGTGGCGATGCTCTGGGCACGGGCAGGCCCTGGACGGATGGAAAGGATCATTGACAGTCTGAGGGCATGTGGAACTTCCCTCACCCTGAACCCAGCTCCCATCTCTGCTCCTAAAGCCTCTTGGCCTTGACCCGAGGGTGATCCCAGTGCCAGGAACAGGACCTCTGGGGGTCCGGCTGGAACCCCCCTCCAACTCTCCATCACCCCAGGGAAGCAGACGTGAGTGTGCTGGGGGCCAGCTCTGGGCTCTGGTGGCTAAGACAGGAGATGAGGTCTAGGCAGAGCACTCCCTTGGGCTTCCCTGACAGATTGGCTGTGGTTTGCACCCCAGGGCCCCACTTACCCCCTCATTCCGTGCCCCGCCTCCTGGCCCGGATCTACAGCAGATTGGCGCGGTCTCGGCCCCACACCCACAGCTCAGGGTCGTAGGCCTGGATCTGCGAAGACAGATGGGGCCCATGTTGCTGACTCGCTCGGCCTCTCCAGCCTGCGGACAGCGCCCTCCATGCCCCCCAGCAGCCCTACCTGTTCGCACTCCTCCCGGGTCACCCAGGCTCTCCAGCTCATGGAGCGCAGCAGTTGGAGACGGAGCCGGTAGAACAGGGGCCGCTGCAGGCGGCTGTGGCCATACAGGAAGGCGAAGATGTTCTGCTTGGGTGCCTGGTAGTCCTCCTCCATATCGTTGGCCAGGTAGCTGTGGACAGCACACCGCCTGTGTTCACACCTACCTCCTTCCTTCAGGGAACTGCGGCGGAGGGCCCCCAGGGATTGATGGAGGCTGTGTTGGGGCTCCCTGGGATCAGTACTCACAGTGCCAGAAAGAAGTGAATGCGTCGGATCTGCCAGCTGAAGAGGCCAGAGCGGCTGAAGTAGGCGATGACCATGGCCAGCAGGTACTGGGGAGACACGGGGATAGGTCACCAGGGCTGGGCGGAGGGGAAGGAGATCCAAGAACTCGGGAAGCAGGACGAAGGGGAGGACTTTGTGGGTGTTTGCTGAATCAAGAGGAGAGGGACCCCACAGACACGACCCAGAGAGACTGGGGTGCCTGTGCCCCAGGAGTGGGCAGCGAAGAGCTGCATCAGTGACCGCACCGCCCCTATCCAGTGGCCCCCAAGTTTTACACTCACCCCCCCCCCGAAAGAGCAAAAAGAGCAAAGGTACCCAGGCAGGTTGAGCTTGGTGGGTCCCCGGGACAGTCGCTTAGTGACCCCCAGCAGGTACCTTATCAGAGACCAACAGGTGCCGGTCCCAGGCCAGGAATCTTTTGATCACAGGGTCCTCTGTGGGAAGGCGGGGTTGTGAACCTCAAAGTCACAGCCCGCCCCCAATATTCCCCACCGTTGGGCCGGCCACACTGGGCCCCGCACAGCCCCAGGTGGGAATAGGGGTGCGGGAGCCCCTTCCTTGGGTGACTCAGCCCAGGCAGCCCGGCACTGCAGCCCCTGTTCGGGCAGGGGCCACCTCTTCCCCACCATGGGACACTGCATCCCTAACGACCGCCTGTGTCCGGGTGGGAGACTCGGGCCCGAGGCTCCTACCCAGCAGCTTGCGGAAGACTTGGTGGTGCTCGGGGAGCACGGGGCTCTCCTGTCGCTGCCGCTTCCTGTGCAGCCCACATGGCTGCTCCTCGTCCTCCTGCTGTTCCTCGTCCTCCGACTCATCCCTCTTCCTCCGAACAGCACCCTGAGGCCGGGGGCTGACGTGAAGCCCACTGTGCTGAGCCTGGGAGGCTGCGTCCCCCTTTTCTTCCTCTTCCTCCTCCACCTTCTCCAGCGCCTCTGGATCCTCCGACTCCTGCTCCTCCTCTACCTCTGGCGATGACCACATCCTCCTTTTCCGGCCTCGGGAAGGCACACCTGCAGCATGGCTCATCATCTCCAGTACTCCAGGGGTCTCCTCTTCCTCCTCCTCCTCCTCCTCTTCCTCCTCCTCCTCCTCTTCCAACTCCTCTTCATAGAGCAGTTGCTCCCTCTTCCTCTTGCGGCAACCAACAATGGCCCAGGGGCCTCCGTAGGACTCTGACGGAGAGGCCAGACCCAGTCCCAGCAAGTCCTCTGTGGGAAGACGGGGTTGTGAACCTCAAAATCACAGCCCGCCCCCAATATTCCCCACCGTCGGGATGGCAACACTGGGCCCCTCACAGCCCCAGGTGGGAGTAGGGGTGCAGGAGCCCCTTCCTTGGGTGGCTCAGCCAAGGCAGCCCGGCAGTGCAGCCCCTGTCTGGGCAGGGGCCACCTCTTCCCCACCACGGGACACTGCATCCCTAACGACCTCCTGTGTCCAGGTGGGAGACTCGGGCCCGGGGCTCCTACCCAGCAGCTTGCGGAAGACTTGGTGGTGCTCGGGGAGCACGGGGCTCTCCTGTCGCTGCCGCTTCCTGTGCAGCCCACATGGCTGCTCCTCGTCCTCCTGCTGTTCCTCGTCCTCCGACTCATCCCTCTTCCTCAGAACAGCACTCTGAGGCCGCGGGCTGGCCTGAAGCCCATTGTGCTGAGCCTGGGAGGCTGCGTCCCCCTTTTCTTCCTCTTCCTCCTCCACCTTCTCCAGCGACTCTGGATCCTCCGGCTCCTGCTCCGACTCTGACGGAGAGGCCAGAGTGAGTCCCAGCAATTCCTCACCTGCCCATGGACTCCCAGGCCCCCAAGCTTCTCTTTCTCCATCTCCTCCCACACATCTTATCATGGTTCACACCCCTGTGACCTTCAGTCTCTTCCTCAGGGTAGAATTTCTCCCTGGGGACACAGAGGGGCACCTCCATTTCCCTATTTCCCCCATCCCGGCTCCCCTTCCTTGTCCTGGCTGTCAGTCCATACCCCAAGAGCCTGTTGTGTGCCGCTCCTTCCGACCTCTCAGTGTCTCCCCAACACTCCTGTCTGCGCAGCTCCCAGTCCCGCTGGCCCCAACACCTACCTGAAGGTCCCGGCATCATTTCCTCCGGCGCCACCTCCAGGGGGTATCCCGAGGTGCTGGACTCAGGGCTCTGGGGCTCAGAACCAGGACTCTGCCTACGGCTGGCCATCCCAGGTCCACTGTCTCCCCCGATAGCTCAGGTTCTCCCTCAATAACAGCAGTGCCTGCCATCGAGGAGCTGAGCAGACGAGGCTTTGGGCTCTCAAGCCAAAGGCTACTGTTGCCTACTTGAGCTTCAGGTTCTGGAGGTCTGGGATCTTCCAATCAGCACAGCCGGAAGCTCTGATGTCATCAGAACCCCCCTGCACCCCCACCAGCAACGAGTTTGAAAGAAAACCCTCAACTGCCAGGGGGCTTCTCCAGAAGTCAGGGGGCAGTACATAGGTGGCCCTGGCCCCGGGCCAGTCCCCAAACCAGTCTGCAGGATTACATCCCTGTTTTCCACACTGTGTGCCACACTTCTCTCCTGGGGACATTGATGAGAGGGGCCTGGGAGGAGGTTATAGGAGTTTGGAGTCAGTTGAACGACAGAAACCCCCAAGAACCCACCCGGGGAAGACAGGCTTGGCCCTGTTGGTGCTTTTAAAGGTGCGTGCTGCTGGGGTTGAGCCATAGGCTGACCCGGCTTGAGCCCCAGTATCCCATTTAGTACCCCTAGGACTAATTCCTGAGTGCAGAGCCAGAAATACATGTGTGTGTATGTGTGTGTGTGTGTGTGTGTGTGTGTGTCTTTATGCCTGTCTCAGGTCTGGGGTCTGTCCAGTCCCCGTCTCATGATACCATCTCATACAGAAGACCGTATTTTACTCCCAAAGAAATGTTTGTCTTGGAGCTGGAGCTGTGATACCGCTCATAGGGTGTTTGCCTTGCACACAATCAGGGTTTGATCACTGGCACCCCATAAGTCCTCTGAGCACTGCCAGAAGTGATTCCTAAGTAGAGAACCAGAAGTACACCCTGAAAAACGCTGGGTGTGATCCTTGTTTCTCGTCTTTTGGCCGTGCTGGGGATCAAACCCAGGAGTTTCACACGCGCTAAATAACTTGGCAGTGTACTAGCACAGTTACTTATAATACTAATTTTTTAATTTTATACACCTCTACAAAAAGGATTTTGAAATTTTTTTTCGTTTTTGTCACACTTAGTGGTGCTCAGGACTTATTCCTGACTGCACTCAGGGATGCTCCTGGCAGGGCTTGGGGTACCATATGGGATGCAGGGTTCTAGGGATCCAACCTGGGTCAGTTTTGTGCAAGGAAGGTATCCTACCCACTACTGTACTATTTATCTGACTCTTCAAATGATAGTTTCTGGGGCTGGAGAGGTAGTGCAGTGGGTAAGGTTCCTGCCATACTGGTGGCCAATCCGAGTTTGATCCCTGGCATCCTGTATGCTCCCCAGAACACCACCAGGTATAATTTCTAAATGAAGAGCCAGGAATAGCATTGCTAGTATGGCCCCCAAAGAAACAAACAACAACAAAACTGAATAAAAACAAATACAAACAAAGAGCAAAGGGCTGTGTACTGACTGGGCCTCCGCCTGTGGGTGCTGGGATGGTGCTGCACACGATTCCAAAGACAGCTGCCGACTCATGAGAATTGGCAGAATTTCACGATTAGTTCTCCACGATTCTCAAATCGGCCCTATGCTTGTGATTGGGGGCGAGGAGATGGGACACTGCCTCCGTGTATGTGTGTGTGACACAGATAAGAGACGTCCACTCTAGGTGGCATTTCTGCAGTGGGCCTGGTGTGTGTATTTCCGGTTTTGAAATGTAGACTAGGATTCTGCCCAATTGTGTTCTGGACTAGAACCCACAGCCCTTGTACTGCAGCTCCCACCAAAACACTGGTGCAATGAATGTGTGTGTGTGTACGTGTGTACCAGTGTACTGAGTTCTTCATGTGCATCCTAGACCCCTCTCCGCCCTGCCCTGCAGGATTGGGACAGCTGCCTGCCAGGCTCTCATTTCTCCTTCACATGTTAGGTGGCTTTTTTCGCCCGTCCATTCTTGTTTGGTGTTCAGGGCTTGCAACCCTTGGCTCTGCAAGCAAGGATCACTCCTGTGGCACTCAGGGGACGTTGTGGGGTGCCGGGGATGGAACCTGTGCCGAAGGCCAGCGCCTTCCCCTCGGTGGTCGTGCTCAGCCCCCTGGGTCAGGCTTTCCCGGTGCCTGCTGGGAAATGCAGTCCGGGCATGCGGCTCCCTGCACGGCCCCGTGGGCAGTTTCCGAGGCATGGGCTCACGCAAGAGCACTGCTGCCGCGCGACCCGCTTCTGTTCAGCGCCCGGTTGCCGTTGGCCCGCGCTGCGGCCTCTGGCTTCTCGTGCGCCCGACCAAGACACTAGCGCGGCCATCGGGTGCGAGCTGGAGCAGGCGCGGAGGCCCAGACACCATCACCCGCCCGAGCTAGCCCGATGCCTGTGGGGTAGGTCACGGTTTGCAACCCCGAGGTCGCGCCCGGCATGGGGCAGTGCAGCGAGGCCTCCCCGTGGGCTGGTTTCACCGTCCCTCCGGCTCCGTGTCTCCGCAGAGGCGTGTCCAGCAGCACCTTTGTTCCGTGCCCCGGGACCCCGTGGCACGGAGTGTCCGGGCTCCGTGTCGGGAACGGAGGGGCAGTGGGTGCACCCGCTGGTCCGCGTCTGGGCCCCCCTGAGGTCCCTTCGCTGTATCGCTGGTTGCTGAGCCAGGACGTTTGTTCAGTGGACCCAGCCGGGTGCCTTAAGCCAAGTCATTTATAAATATATTTATATTTATTTAGATTTATAAGGCCTTCCCGTTGATCATCGATTTGCTCGAGCGGGCCCAGTAACGTCTCCATTGGAGACTTTGTTCTTACTGTGTCTGGCATATCAAATACGTCACGGGGAGATTGCCAGGCTCTGCCGTGCTGGCGAGATACTCTTGGTAGCTTTCCGGGCTCTCTGAGAGGGGCGGAGGAATCGAACTCGGGTGGCCATGTTGGCTGCGTGTAAGGCAAACGTCCTACCGCTGTGCTATTTGAAAACAGTCCAAAAATTTTGCTGTATAGAAAAATTATCCTAATGTACAGTGTGTTTACTATACATCAGGATATGAACTGTGTCTCAGAGTTGTAGCATCTGGAGTGATTCTACTTTTTAAAGATGAATATTATGCCTTGGGGTCCAGGTGTTGATTTAGTAGAAAAGGTGCTATCCTTGAACTTGGCTGTCCCGGGTTCAATATCTTAGCACCGCAAATCGGATCCTGACCCTTGCGAGAAATGATCCCTGAGCTCTAGGCCAGGAGTCAGCCATAAACATAGGAGGGCGTGTCCCCCAAATACAGCAACAACAAAAGACAACTAAGGAAGAAAACAAAACCAAAACTAAATTCATGTGCAAAGACATATTTTACAGTGAAAGAATTAAAGGATTGAAATCCTTTTTTAAGGCCCTTGAATCACATTTTGGGACTTACTTTATGCTGTAGAAGTCTGTAGGATAACACTGTTTAGTCCTTCCTCAGGTAGCTTAGGTTTATAGGGTCACACCCATCCCAGTGCTCCTGAGTCACCCCCATACTTTTGTTTATTTGTAACTACTACTCTATGCTCTCTTCCCCAAACAGTTAATCAGTTTATTCCCTAATATCAGTTTCTATTAATTTGTAAGAACAGATCTTTCTGGGACACGAAACTCTTTATTACTTTAAAACAATGCCCTTTTGTATTGACACAAGAAGACGATATTATGCTTTTTTAACTTGGGATTTAATTGGCTTCAAATAGTATTCATTCCCGGGCATCTGCTTTCTCAACTTATGCCTCAGTTGCCCTCAGTTCCTAGTGCCCCCAAAAGTACAGTCTCAACGAGGGACGGGATGGAACCAGGGCAAGTGGTAAGCTGTTTGCCACCCTGGCATTGAGATGGGCCTGGCCAAAATGCCACAAATGTTGTCATGATCCAAAAGTAAGGACGAGACTAGGACCCTGCTAGTGATAGGAAAGAGCAATCTGGCCTGAGCACTGTAGTCTGAGATCGAGATGACCCCAGGAGAGCAATTCTATAAGTTTAATGCATCTCTTACTGGGTCCATACAAAATGATTAATATTATGAATGCTTATATGTTTGTTGGTCAAGGAGAGCAGAAACACACCCATGGGATTCCACCCTTGGGTGGGTGGTCCTCCTGAAATAGAATCTGTCCTAGAAGCAGCATCCCCTGAGGGGAGGAACTTTAACCCTATTGATTGGGACCACCTATGTGTAAGCCCAGCCCCTCATGGTTTGGGGATTTAACTAGACTGTAAAAATGGGTGGGGGTGGGGGTTGGAAATGATCAGGATCAAAATCCAAGTCAGAGCCAGAAGGAGAAAGAGGTTCCAGATCGACTCGGGAGAGAAGGAGGGAGAAGAGAGAGGGGGAGAAAGAGAGAGAGAGAGAGCGATAGAGAGAGAGCAATAGAGCGAGAGAGAGAGAGAGAAGTGAACAGGGATGAGAATGGAATAAACGGCATCTAATCAGTAAACTGGCTTGGAACTCCGATTCCTCCGCCATCTGTCCAAGGGCCCAGGCCACCCCAACTGGGGTGGGGCGGCCCGAGACCCAGAACCTGGGTGGCCAGGGGAAGAGTTGTTAGGGTCATCCCCTGGCCACCCTCTAAGTTTGTTTTTTTTTTTAAAGAAGTCCATGATTTATCCTGAATACTTATTTTTTCTCTGCTTTCACATACGGTTTGTTTATGTGTATTTGTTTATATATGTGTGTTTGGTTTTGGGACAATAATCAACAGTGTTCAGGGATTATTCCTAGCTCTGGGATGAGAGATTAGTTCTGGTGGGGTTTTGGGAGCATATGAGATGCCAGACACACATAAAACCTGGGTTGTCTGCTTGCAAGGCAAGTACCCTACTTGCTGTTCTTTAGCCCTTTCTAAATATATCAGTTCCAGCACACCAGGAGTGAGCCCTAGCTCCTATTTACCCCCAATCACCCTTACAAATCAAGTATATTCCTTCAAGCATCTTACTTTATTAGCACAACTCAAAACAACAGTGGGGCTAGCCTGCTAAGGGAGAGATTAAATGAGGAGGGTGCTTTACTCCTTGATTTTAAAAAACACGTATTCCTACATGTTATTTTTTTCCTTTTTGAGCCACACCTGGCAATGCTCTGGGTTTCCTCCTGGCTCTCCACTCAGAAATTACTCCTAAGGTTGCTCAGGTGACCATATGGGGTGCCAACAATTGAGCCTGGGTTGGCCATGTGCAAGAAAAATGCCTTACCTGCTGTACTATCACTATGGTCCCTGAAGGAGAGTCTTTTGACTTGGAAAAAGGAAAAAAATAGAGCAAGAGATAGTAAAGCGGGTAGGAAGTTGCTTACACACTGTGAACCCGGATCAAACCCTGGCATCCCTTAGGGTCCACTAAGTCAGCCCGCAGAAATTCCTGAGTGCACAGCTAGGAGGAACGCTGAACATTTTCAATGTGGTGCAGAAATGAAAATAAGATAATAAAATTGAGTTTCGCTTTGAAACCCCACCAACCTGCCAGGTGGCCAAACCCAAAATGACAACCAATGAAAGGACAGGCGACAACTAAATCTCATGTTTTAGCGGTGGGGCCCTGCCCATCAGAGCTTGGAGCCCTAACCTTGTGATGTCCAGGTCAAAGGAACAGGGACCAGCATGTCCTTGTTGGGAGGGTCAGGATCTCCAAACCTTCCATACTCGGCAGGACCTACAAACCCAAGGACTTAAATACTTCAAAAAGAAAGAAAGAAAGAAAGAAAACTACATTTACTCACAGCACTCACCCTAATAGCCTAGGACACCTAATCAGGGAGAGATGAGAAAGAGAAGTCTGGGGGACTTTGCAACTTGATGTGAGAGAGCAGAATTTCCTGATGTACAAAAACACCAACACTGGAATTGGACAGACACTAAATGGGTAGGGTGCTTGCCTTGCTTCCACAGATCCTTGGCATCCCTTATGGCGCCCTCAGAGCAACACCAGGAATAACACCAGAGCCAGAGCCAGGAATAAGCCCTGATTATCTAAAGGCACAGATGCCCTCCTAATCCCCTCCCCCACCACGAAAACACAAAAAAATAGCCCCCAAAGAAAATTTTCATTTGCAAACCAAACAGCCTGTGACGACCACTCACAGAGTGAATTAGTGGGAAGGCATCAGCAGAATCTGAACTTCTGAAATGCCACAGATCTGTGGTTATCCAAGAGTTATGATCTAGCTTTTAGTTTAAGAGTGTAATATGCGGCCCCAGAAATTACCAGGGATAGTATAGCCCTGATCTTGCACAGAGCCAAGAGGAAGACCTGTGCATCTCCCTTGTGGCACAGAAATAAATATGAAAAGAAACAAAGCAGCAGAATTGTGTAACAGGACAACAGGTTGGAGATAGCGAGTAGGGCTGGTGATACCCGCCAACCCTAGGGTCCCCTAAGCACTGCGTGGTACAATGCTGGAGTGCAGAGTTAAGAGTATAATCACCAGAATCACTGGGTTTAGCACTCCAAAGGAAACAAAATACCCAGATACAGGCCCACGAACCCCAGCAACCCATATGGTCCCTGAGATCTGTCAGGAGTGATTCCTTGAGCACTGAGGTACAAGTGTTCTTTGAGCTGAGTGTGGTCCAAAAACCAAATACAACAAAACTGACACATCATCTCAAACAGCAGAGAGCCTGATACTACGACCTGGACGCACATCACAGGATCCTTCCTGAAACGACTCAGAGACTTTTGGCCCAGGATGCGTGAGCATTCCTGTCACTACATCACCTCATATTGTTACTCTCCTCCTACCTGGGGATGGTGTGTCATTTGGCATGTCACCATCTTCTCCCGCCTCTGTTTTTCCCGAGGTCCAGATACCTGAAGGACAAGTCAGAGCTATGAGCACTGGAGAGGAACAAAAGCCCCCAGCTCTGACCAGTCACACTCTTGGGCACTGGCTGATAGACCCGCCCTGGGGACAATGCCTGATGCTTCCGTCTCCCCAAGAGAAGCAAAATGGGTTGGCATCTGTGCTGCCGTTCCAAACAGAAGGTATGGGCTTGGCTAGAAGAGAGAAGTCAGCCCAGCCTTGGACTGGGGACTCCTCCCTGGGTCCCTGAGAAGGTTCACATAGGCCCAGCCATGGGGTGACTCCAAGGCCAGGAGCTCACAGGCATCAGCACCACCTGCAGGCTGGCAGGAGGGCTGCCCTCGGCAACCATAGCCCAGAATGTGGCTCTATCACTGGGGCAGGACACACAATGAAAAACAAACCTGAGAAGGAAACTCTTGCTCTTCTGGTCGTCCTGATTTCCGTTGTTCCTGACACTTTCCGAACGACCTTCGCTCTCAAACCTTCCACCTCACTTGTCAGCCCACCTGCCCGGGACCGACGCCCCCTCCTCACGCGCCTCCCAAATAAAAAACTCCCTCCCCTCCATGCGATCCGCTAAAATAGAAATGAGTAGACAGAAACCTCTCGAAAAGGCGGCAGAAGATGGTGACATGCCATCTGTCACACCAACCCCAGGTAGGAGGGGAGTAACAATATAAGGTGATGCAGTGACAGGAGTGCTCAGGCTTCCTGGGCCAAATATGTCTGAGTTATTTCAGGAAGGATCCTGTGATGTGCCTCCTGGTGGGAGTGCCCATCTCTGCTGTTGGAGGTGATGTTTGTGTCAGTTTTGTTGAATTTGGCTTTTGGACCACACCCATCTCAAAGAGTACTTGTACCTCAGTGCTCAAGGATCCCTCCTGAGAGATCTCAGGGACCACCTGGGTTGCTGGGAGTCGTGGGTTTGTATCTGGGTATTTTGTTTTCTGTGATTCTGGGGATTATACTCTCGGCTCTGCACTCCGGCATTGTACCTGGTAGTGCTTAGGGAACCCTATGGGTTGGCGAGGATCACCACCCCTACTCGCTGTCTGCAACCTGCTGTCCTGTTACACAATCCTGCTGCTTTATTTCTTTTTAGAGTTACTTTTGTCTCACAGGGGAGATGCATAGGACTTCCTCTTGACTCTGTTCTCTGGATTCCTACATGGTGTGTATCACGGGCCCCCTGGGGTCTGCTGGAGTAATTTGCTCCCTGGCAGCTACAGTGACTCAAGTCCAAGGACATGCTTATTACTCCTTATTTTGTCCTTCACGCTCAGAAGAGAGTCGCCTGCTCTGTCACACATTCTGCTTTCAGTCGCCACTCTGTTGGCAGTTGTGGGCATATGCTGGTCTAGGAGAGCCAGAGAAATGGATCTCTGGGTCGGGCACAGCTGTTGGGTTCAAGACACTTTTGCCGCTTCGAGAGCCACTTGGAATGGCCCTGAACTGTGATGAGAGTCCTTCAGGCGTATATGTGCATATGTAGATGTCTGGACATTGAGTGACCCTTTCTCCCTAGAACGTGGGATATGGGGTGCAGGGGGCATACGTTTAGTGTTTTAGGCTGAAAGCAGGGTCACCCATTTGGGTTCCAGTGGCTCCGTTCACAGTTGTTACTCTGCAGTGCTCATAGGAGCAGTGATTGGGATGCTTTATTCCTCCGACTGCTGCATCTGGCCTCAAGTTCAAATTCTTTGTTTTACATAGATTTGGCTTTGGAAATAACCCTTGCAAATACTCAGATTATCCCTGGCTGTGTATTCAGTTATTCATGCTATAGTCTGGGACCATGTGTGCTACTGGGGATCAAACCCGGATGTGTGTGCAGAGTCAGTGTCCTTTTGCTGTAATGTCTCTCCCACCACAGTTCATTTATTTCTTTGGGTCTCACCCCATCCGGCACTGCTCTGTTTTAGTCCATGGGATCACTTCCAATGGTTCTTGGTTTATCAGATCTCAGAGATTGCCTGTGGACTGTGAGGGATCACAGCTGACGGCTTGAGGGACCCTATGGAATGTCAGAATCAAACCTTTATTGGTTGTGAGCAAGCCAAGTGCCCCACATGCTATGCTGTCTGTCTGGATCCTTTTTTGTTTACTTTTAAAAACAATTGTGGGCTTTGGCATTTTTGTTCATTTTTGCATTTACTGCAGTCAGGCATCACTTCAAGTGTGCTGATGATATACCATGTGCTGCTGGGTCTAGTGTGCCAGTAGAGTGGGTAGGGTGATTGTCTTGGAAGCAGTGGACATGGGTTCTATTCCTGGCATCCTGTGTGGTCCCTGAGCACCAGCAGAGGTGATTCCTGAGTAGAGAGTCAGGAGTAAGCCTGTGAGCATCCCCAAATGAGGATCCCAAAACAGACAAAAACAAAAGTACAAAATGTGACACCATCAAACTCCTCTAGGCTGTGTGCATGATCGAGGCTATACTGTCTCTTGTATTTTCTTGGGACCCATATTACACTCTTAAACCAAAAGCTAGATCTTAGCTCTTGGATAACCACAGATCTGTGGCATTTCAGAAGTTCAGATTCTGTTTATGCCTTCCCTCTAATTTACTCTGTGCGGTAGGGCATTTGCCTTAAAAGTGGCCAACATGGCCGACCCGAGTTCTATTTCTCCACCCCTCTCGGAAAGCCCGGCAAGCTACCGAGAGTATCTCGCCAGCACGGCAGAGCCTGGCAAGCTCCCCGTGACATATTCGATATGCCAGACACAGTAACAACAAAGACTCTAATGGAGATGTTACTGGGCCTGCTCGCGCAAATCGATGAACAACGGGAGGGCCTTTACCTTTTATATAGACACACGAGGTTTTCTTGTCACCTTTTCCTTCTGACCAATCCATGCTCCGTCTCTCTAGGGTTCAGGGCATTCTGAGTTAAAGCCTACTGTGATCGCCTAGCTGGAAGGAGGAGCCCTGAGACCCGTGAGCAAAGGCATGCATGCAGGGGAGTGTCTAAGGACCCTACCTGTCTCAGGCCATGGGCAGGGTGTGGGTGCCCTAAGGCAGCAGAGCTCTTGGTCTCTAGACACTTTTTCCACTTCGAAAGCCAATTGGGATGGCCCTGAACCATGACGAGAGTCCTACAGGCACATATCTGCATGCATAGTCAGTGACTAGACATTGCGTGTCCCCTTCTCTTTTGAACATGGGCTGTGAGGTGCAAGGGGTGTATGTTTAGTGTATTGGGCTGAAAGCAGAGTCACTCATTTGGGTCCCACTGGTTCCATGCAGTTGTTACTCTGCAGTGCTTGTAGGAGCAGTGATTGGGATGCCCTGGGGTCAGGAGCAAGACCACCACCTTTAGAAACCTTGTAGTAGATCATACTCAGATTTTATCAGATGCAGCTGTCTTAGAGAGATGTTGGGTTCTGTCAACCAGGAGTGTACATGGAGACTGCTCCCAAGGGAACAGAATCTGAGCCCCTCTAGGGCTCTGTGTTCTATCCTTGCAGCCCAGGGAACAGAGTAGAAATAGACCCTGACTCTTGCTGCCCAGTGTGTTGGCTCAGGACTTGGTGACCTTCCCGGATGTGACCGTGAGCATCACCCCACAGGAGTGGATGTGCCTCTCAATGGAAGGGCTACAGGCACATGATTCTGTAGACCTACCAGGACCTGTCAACCGTTGGTGAGAGCAGTGTGGGGCCGACCGTGTCTGGAGAGAACCACGTGGGCTCCCTGTCCCAGGCTATGGCTGTGTATCCAACAGTAGCTGGGACTGTGATGGGCCAGGATGTTGGACAATTGTGCAGTAGCTGTTCCTCTAGTTCCTTCCCTGGTTTTGTTTTTGGTGCTCACCTTTGACGTTTGGGGATTACTCTCAGTTTTGTGCATAGGAATCACTCTCTGTGGGATTGCAGGAGTCTCTGGAGCGTTAGGGGTCTACCCAGGTTGGCCCCAGGCATGGCAAGCTCCCTTTGTGCTGTACTGTCGTTCAGGTCCCTCTAATTAGTTTGTGTCATTCCTGAGTTCGCTTCTCAGTTTAATTCTTATGCTACATATTACTTCTGTGTATTTGTTTTGGTTTTGATTTTGGGTTTATTTGGGGGCACAACGGCAATGCTCCTAATTGTGCTGATGGATCACTCCTGGGATTGCTCGGGGCCTATGGTGTGCTGAGTATTGGACCCATTTGCCAGCTTAAAAGGTTGCCGTCTTACCCCTCCTAATGTTGCATTTGTCCGTCAAGTTCAAATTCTTTGTTTTGCATTGATTTGGCTTTGGGGTTTCACCTTCCGGTTCTCAGATTATTCCTGGCTGTGTATTAAGTTACTCATGCTGTAATCTGGGACCATGTGTGCTGCTGGGGATCGAACCTGTATGTGTGTGCACCGTTTGTGTCCTAACGCTGTGATGTCTCTCCTACCACTGTTCATTTATTTCTTAGGGTCTCACCTCATCAGACACCGCTCTATTTGAGTGCACGGGATCAATGTTTCTTGGTTCATCAAATGTCAGGGTTTTCCTCTGGACTATGCAGTGATGGATCACAGCTGACTGCTGAGGGACCCAATGGAATATTGGAATCAAACCTCTGTTGGGTGTGAGCAAGGCCAGTGCCCCACATGCTGTGCTGTCTGTCTGGATCCTTTTCTGTTTACTTTTATAAACAATTAGAGGCTTTGGCCAACTTTGTCCATTTTTGGATTTGTTAAGCTTTTGGGTTTACTGCACTCAGGCATCACTTCAAGTGTGCTGATAACATACCAGGTGGTGCTGGGACTAGAGTGCCAGTTCAGTGGGTATGGTGATTGTCTTGCAAACAGTGGACATGGGTTCTATTCTTGGCATTCTATGTGGTCCTTGAGCACCAGCAGAGGTGAATCCTGAGTACACAGTCAGGAGGAAGCCTTGAACATCCCCAGGTGAGCATCCCAAACCAGACAAAAACAAAAGTATAAATTGTGATACGATCAAACTCCTCTTGGCTGTGTGCAAGATCAGAAATATACTATTGCTGGTATTTTCTGAGGCCCCATATTACACTCTTAAACTAAAAGCTAGATCTTAGCTCTTCGATAACCACAAATATGTGGCATTTCAGAAGTGCAGATTCTGTTCATGCCTTCCCACTAATTTACTCTGTTTTTTTGTAGAGACACGCGGGGCTTACTTGGCACCTTTTCCTTCTGACCAATCCATGCTCCGTCTCTGTAGGGTTCAAGGCATTCTGAGTTGAAGCCTCCAGTCATCTCCTGGCTTGAAGGAGGAGCCCTGAGGCCAGTGATTAAAGGCGTGGAAGCAGGTGAGTGTCTGAGGACCCTACCTGTCTTCCTGGGTAGTGTGTGGGTGTCCTAATACATATGAAACACGCTGGTGACTGTGGGGGCCTCGGGCTCCTGGATCTAGGTGTCTTTGCAGCACTCACACTGCCCTTCACACCTCTGGACTCTCCATCTTGGAATGATCCTGTGTTTTACTTTCTTGGTTTGACATTATTTTTCTGCATTTGCCAGTCCATGACATTCACGCTCCTTGGTCCCCGAGCATCACTGAGATTGTTCAAAAAACAAAACCCAAAAAGCTTTTGTAGAATTTCCAAGCTTCTCACAGTGATCCCCCCAAGGGATTTCCTTTTGTTCTGGGATGCTTTGGGGTATGACAACTGTAGAGTTGTCCTCCACCTACACTGCCTCATTCAAGGATGTTCAATTGGACGTATTGTGTTTGGTTTCAGAACTCACAACAGGGCTTCAAGATTTGACCTTTCAGCAATTTGTTTTAGGGACACAGTTACTGAGTATGAGTGAGCTGGTAAGATTTGCAAATTTGAAATCAATATTATTATTTTTTTTCCTTTTTGGTTCACGCCTGGCAATGCACAGGGGTTTCTCCTGGATCTGCACTCAGGGGTTACTCCTGGCGGTGCTCAGGGGACAATATGGGATGCTGGGAATCGAACCCGGGTTGGCCGCGTGCAAGGCAAATGCCCTATCCGCTGTGCTATCTCTCCAGCCCCCTGAAATCAATAGTATTGTTCCAATGAAGAAGTTCAGTGGAACAGCATATTACTTTTAAGGTGCAGGCTGGCCATGGCCAGTAAGAAATCCAGATTCCAATTCTTTGGGCTAGAGGACCTTTAGTATGTATTCAAAAAATAAATACGAATTCCACGGCACCTCTCGCCACCTGTGTTCACTGGTCACACACTGCTTTCTCCACCCTGAATGGCCACTGGCCATGGGTTCACAAAGGAGAAAACAAGGGCCTGGCTGGTTGGTATCAGTTACAGTTTATCCCAATCCCTCTCCATTCACTTTTGATTTTCCACTCCTCTCTCGCTTTTCTCCTTTATACTCCTCTCCTGATTCTCCTGGATTCCTCCTGGATTCTTTGTTCCCTACTTTCCATGATACTCTTCTCCATTCTCTCTTATTCTCCCCTTGTATTCTCCTTCTAACATTATCCTTGGTTCTTTCCCCTCGCCCACTCTTCCAGCCTCCTCCTCTTGATTCTTCCTCCCGTATTCTCCCCTGTTCTTCGCTCGGATTCCTCCCTGATCCCTCCTCCAACCTGCCCCCTGTCCACTGTTGCAACCTTAGTTATATCCCAAGTCTTAAGCCTTGGAAACATCATAACATTCATACTACATAACTCGATTCCCTAATAAGACTTTACAATGTCAAAACAGGCCACCCTTAAAGCCTGTTTTGTTTGTACCAGAGTTTTAGGTGTGCTTCAGAAGTACAGTCAGGAAGGAAATGATCCTGGTAGTGTGTGACAAGTTCATGTGATGTCAGTCAGTAAGGGAAAGTCTATGTGAGTGTCCAGATATTTGAATTTTACGCGTATGTTAACTTGTAGTTTCTGGATCTTCTGGTGAAAGCCAGGAATAATGTGTATAAATAAAAAGGCAAAAGAGATGCTGCTCGCTCAGAGCTGTCAAGGCTGTCCACTGCCCCATTGTTTGCTGACTCGGACTTGACTTAGGATCATACCTGTCTACCTGGGCAGTGTGTGGGTGTCCTAATACATATGAAACAAGCATTTTTTTTCTTTTCGGTCACACCCAGACATGCTTAGGTGTTACTCCCACCTCCCCAGGAATTACTCCTACCTTGGGGACCATAGGAGAAGGTGGGTTTGAACCCAGGCCAGACCTCGTACAAGGCAAAAACCATCCCTGCTGGACTATCTCTGTGGCTTGGCTTAGAGGCCCTGGGCTTTGGTTGATTATGGCACAGAAACAGACATACCATCTTTTTTAATTCATCCTGAATCATGTTCTGTCTGGGGAACCACAACCAGCTGAGCCCACTCCTAGCTCTAAGGAGTTTTGATATCTGTACCTCAGGATCCTTATGGGGTACCTTATAGAATCCAGGTCTGTCGTGTGTGAGCAGCTCCTTCCCTCCTGTGTCATCTCTCCCTCCCATGTTTCACGTACTGATTAGCGTTGTGGAAGTATAAAGGATAAGTAATTTTTTGACTCATCTTAGCAAAATGGCACTGGCAAGGTTCTTTATTGGCGTGAAATGAAGAGTTATTTTAATTTTTAAACTTTTTTTCATCATTTTGGGTCACACCAAGACATGCTAAGAGATAACTCCTAGTGGTGCTCTGAGGCCCTGTTAAACCTTGTGGAAGACAAATATCCTACCTGCTGTCCTATCTCTTTGGCACCTATTGGAAACAGTTTAAATGAAATTTATTGTGCGTAGATAGACATTTGAAAGGATGGAAGGGACCCCTTGTATCAAAGGTCTGACAGTGTTGTGAATATAGGTTAGTTCTCCAAGCTCCCCACATCCCAGCACTTCCCAAGCACCCCACATTCCAGAAGGCTGCTCTGTTTACCTGTGATTACTTGCATGTTTGGTCACAGTCATGCATCCCACCCATCAGTTCAATAATATCAGAGAAAAAAAATAAGTATTATAATTGGAGTTAGCCAAGTCCAATTAATCTAGTTTTCACTAGAATGATGAATAGGATTCAGGTCTTTTGAAGGCCAAAAAATGCTTCATGGTGACCGGAATGCTTTGTTGCCCATTAATCTCCATGCTTAGTGTTGGAATATACTCTAGATTTTTATATGTATGTCCGTGTACATCATGATCACAACCATCCTGTTGTTCATCGATTGCCTCGAGCTAGCCTGAGGAACGTCTCCTTCGTCTTAACCCAGAAAATTTTTTTTAAAAAGTGCCACATTCAAGGCTCTTTCAGGGTTAGGAGAATGAGACCCATCATTGTTACTGGTATTTGGCGTATTGGGTACACCACGGGGAGTTTGCTATACTCTGCCTTGTGGGCAGGTTACATTTGGTAGCCTGCCAGTTTGTCCAAAGTAAGAATGAGATAATAAATATAAGTAAATGTACATAAATATAAGTAAATTTTATATATGTGTAATTTATATGATATATTATATATTATGTATAACACACAAATACTCTATATATCTTTGTTGTTGGTGCACACCCGCTCTGCTGAGGGCTTACTCATGGATTTTCACGTCTTTGGTGCTCAGGGGTATATTTGGAATTCTGAGGATTGAACCCAGATATACCATATGCAAGGCAAGCGTCCACCTGCTCTTGTTCCATACTCTGGCTTTGGAATTGTGTTTCTGAAACTGCCTTCTGTGGTTTTCCTAGTAGGCAAGTTTACACTGGTCGTGCGTTTTCAAGAGGTAGTGTGTTGGCTGGTTGGACAGTATTATTGGACCGTGCGCTCTGATGTTCTAACCAGTCTTTTCTCTTTTCCAGTGTCTGTCCAGCTCTCTGAGCTTCTGCTAGGGCATTTCCATTCTGCATTTCCAGGGCTGGCTTTGGAGTCACTGCTTTTGCCCCATCTTGATTAATTCGCCGGGAATCGTAAGGTCAGGTGCTCTGAACCAACCTGCCTGATTTACCTTGAATTTACCCACATGTGCTTTTCCTGATGAACTGTGTGAGGGCATCGGTTCAATGTTTGACTGACCAGTACAGGATCAGGGGTCTTCTCTTTATCCCCAGCCTCCCAATGGTGAGCAACCACTCCAGCAGCTACCTCTCCAGTCCTTGATCAGTCCATCCCCCTTGCAGCATGGATTCACGTGGGTGGGCAAAAAGCGTCTCTCTGCATCTAGACCGTGGCCCTTTAAGTCTCCGGGCATAAGCACAAGTTATGTCATAGATGGGCCCTTCAGAAACCCTTTCTATTCTAGTTGTGGTTGCCCGTTGCCATTGGTCTCGTGGCTAGAGGAGGAATTGGAGCCCCTCCATGACGGCATGACAGAGGGACTGTGAAGGCTGATTTTGTGACATGACAAGAGCTGCGTCCCTGGAGCTCCTCGCACCTCCGTATATTCACACTGTGAGCAGTGGGGCCACACCATCTTTCCGGTCGGTTTCACGCTAGTTTTTTCCTCATTACCCATACCCAGGCCATTTCTGAGGTGCAGCAAAGACTTTCGGGGGACCCAGAGACTTTGGGCGGTGCAGTGGGTGCTGTGCGGTGGTGCTGGGGTCACAGGTGTGAGTGAGTTACCTTGGCCAAGATCGCGTCCAACTCTGGAAAGGGTCAGAGGTGGAAAGGGGCAGAGGCTGGTTTGTGAAGCACTGCAGGACCTGCCGAAGGTGGTGCTTAGCCCTCCAGAACTTGTCAGCAAAGACTTCACTACACCCTACCTGGGAGCCTTTGGCCCTGGCATCACTTATGTAGACCTTCAGATTCACTTCGAAGGGTAGTTCCCAGCCTCCCTACAGAGGAGACCTAGTTGTCCTCTGTCCTTTGATGGAGCGGGTCCACCGTTGGCTTGGGATCTGCGGGTAGGTGGGGTTTACAAATGAAACTTTTTCATTATTATTGTTTTGGTTGGGCTGTGTACCATGTATGGAGATGCTCAGGGTTTACTTTTGGCCCTGCACTCAGGGATTCCTGCTGGTGGTAATTGAGGGCCAAATGGCATGCCGGGGATTG
This sequence comes from Sorex fumeus, assembly GCF_029834395.1. Taxonomy (NCBI): domain Eukaryota; kingdom Metazoa; phylum Chordata; class Mammalia; order Eulipotyphla; family Soricidae; genus Sorex; species Sorex fumeus. The sequence goes on from NW_026606098.1 coordinate 12,614,205, forward strand.
ATATGGGTTGGCTGCATGCAAGGAAAGTTCCGTACCTGTTTTGCTGTCTCTAGCCCCAAATTTTCTGTTTTTTCCTAGATCAAGTATTTCTGCTTCCTAAGGACTAGCTGCAAAGCACCCCACACATGAAATCCCACCCTCACTAGACGACCGTCAGCTGTTGTGGTGAGTACTGGGGCTAAAGTTTTGGGGTTTTTATTTTGAAGAGAATAATTGGTTTCCAGGATGGGTGATGGTGTTGGGGAAGCTTTGCTGATGTGGAGGAAATAATTGACTTAGAAAGGGTCAGATCAATACTAGATCAAGTCGGGTGCTTGCCTTGCAAGCGGACAACCCAGGTTTGATCTACGTCTGCTATTCCATATTGTCTCTGAGACCCCCTAGGACTGAACCCTGATACCAGAGCTGCAATATTCCCTGAGCACTGACAGTTGTGGTCCAAAAGTGAAACACATGCACACAGACACACACACATGGACATAAACACACATATAGGATGTGAGGGCAATGAAAGAGTCATTTTATTCAGGAGAAAACACGGATTTCTGCAGCATACAAACAAGAAAAAAACAGGAAAAGGGGACTTAAGGATCCTCGTTAAATATTTCGCTCTAGAATATGTCTTTACATGAGTGTTGGATATTTACCTTAAGTGTTTTAGGCTTGATCAATGAATTGCGAATTTCCCCCCCCCCCGCCCCAAGAAGTGGTTTTATGAGCACTTCCGATCCCCTGAGTTTATATTTAACTCAAAAAGTCAAGTCTTCTGGTGATTCAGGACTTTATATAGTCATTTATTTGCATTTCTATTTCCCCTATAACCTATATAATCTATAATCTATCATTATAGAGCAATGTTCTTTAGTTCAAAATAACAAAAAAGTTAATGGTAAACTCTTAATTTTTGTGAGTTATTTGACTCTGAAATATATGTACTGCTGGGCATTCATCATAATTACTTGACTCAGGCTTCAGTTGCCATAGTTTCTAACTCCAGAAAGCTGGATCCTATCGAGAATCTCTGGATGGACCTGGGGCAAGAAGCAAAGCTACCCTGGTTTCAAGATGGGACGGCCTAGAAGTCATAAAGCACCATCTTTTTTCCAAGCCATCAGGACCAAATGACCTGACGCTGTGGGGTGAGGGAAGCGAAACTGGCCTGAGCACTCCATGTGGAATTTTTGATAAAATCCCAGCCAGCTTTTAACCTTAGCTCCTGAACCTGAGAGAAGTAAGTTTTGGAATGTTTATTTCTTACTGTGTATGTCGAAATAACTGCAAATATTACTAAAAAGTAAATTTTATTCTTTATATGTGCAAGCAGGGAAATAGCAAAGCACACGGATGCTTGTGCGAATTCACCTTGAGAGAATTTCTCAGTATAGTCTTGGGTAGTCGGTCTCCTTGAGATTATTTCCCCAAAAGAAATGCCTCTGTTGAAATGCTTGACCTCTGTAAATGATAAATCAGAATACATTCAGTCCTGGACCTCAAACCCCCTCAGATGTTCTATAATTTTGCTAATCAGTTCTGAATTAAAGGTCCACAGTTCACTGTCCATTGGCCATTAATTGTTGTGTTCGCTATGTCTTTGTTTCTCTGGAGAGACAGTGTACCAGACGCAATGGGACCTACCAGTGTACCATGGGACCTACCAACTCAATATTATTCATTATCCATGGTTTAAAAGGAGACTCACTCTAGAAATTCCAGATGTCAGACACACATTATATGGTTCATAGTAAACACCCTGGATATTTGGATAATTTTGTGATACAACATTGTTTACATGTGTTGTTGTTCTTGTTTTTTGGCTTTTTGGGTCACACCTCACAATGCACAGGAGTTACTCGTGGCTTTGCAGTCAGGAACTACTGTTGGCATTGCTCAGGGTACCATATGGGATGCCGGAGGATCGAACCTGGTCAGCCACATGCAAGGCACATGCCTTAGCCACTGTGCTATTGCTCCAGCCCTTTCCATGGTTTACAGAGCTATTCCTGCACAACAGGAAAGAGTGCTGGATGAGACTCATGTGCTGATTTGGGGTTACAGTAAATCATGACCAGGATGTATCCAGGTCCAGTGGGTCACAGCTGGGATTGTATTAGAAGTCCCTCTAATACAGGGACTTCTGACGAGGTGGGGTGAGGGCTGGTTGTACTCCTCTCCAGTGCTCATGGCTCAGGCCTTTGCATGGAGCCGCCTGCAGATCTTCAAGAAAAACAAAAGCAGGAGATAGTGACATGACCTCTGCCACACACCATCCTCAGGTAGGAGAGTGAAAAATGACTCAAGTGCAGTGACAGGAAGCACAAGCTTCCCAGGCAGATAGTTTCTGATTGTTTCAGGAAGGAGAAGGGAATGTGACTCCTGGCCTGATTAAATGACTCTCTGTTTGAGGCCACTGTTTTGTTTATTTTGTTGATTTGAATGGGCCATATTAGTGGTGTTGAAGTATCACTGCTCTCGGGACTGGGGGACCATATGAGGTGCCAGGGGTCCAATGCTGATTAGAATTTTTTTGAAGGTGTTGAAGGGGAGGGCCCATACCCAGTGATTCTCAGGTTATTTCTGGCTCTGGACGCATCTGGACTTGGTCAGCCCATTGCAAGCTGATCATACCTGCTGTGTCATCACCCAGTCCTCCAAGATAGGATATTTATTACAGTTCAACGGTAGACACACATCATGTACTTTAGTCAACGGCCTGCATAGTAAGATGATTTTGCTGTAAAACATGCTGAGTGTGTGGTTTTCAAATATATTCCTGCACATCAGGAGCGAGTGCTTGATGAGGTTCATGCCAGTGTGCTGATTCAGGGTAGCTGTATTTGAGCACCAGATGAACAAGGGTCCTGCGGGATGTGCCGGAGCCTTGATTTTAGCTGCGCAGGGTCCAGGAATGACCCTGGTCCTCAGGAGAGAGCACCCAGTCGCATGTCCCTGTCCTGCCCTGCGGGAGAGAGAATGAAGTTTTGTCCATGCTGAGAGCCTGTGGCTACTCCCATGGCAAGGCCACTTTCAGGCGTTTGGTCACCTTGATATCGGCCTACACGGGGTGCTGATGCCCTGCAGAACTGGGCTCAGAGTCAGCTCCTGGATGAGGCTGTGGCAACCTTCCTATGGGGTCTAATGAGGAGTCCTAGGGCTGAGTCAGACACTGAGCCCAGGGCTCCTCTCTCCACAGGCATCCCGGATCCCGAACTGCTTTTCCTAAGTAGGAGAGGAAGGAGCATCGGGCAGTGTTTTCCCCAGGTGGGGGCTGGTAGTTGTGTATCCAGGTCCAGTGCAGGGATTTGCAGTCAGAACCCTGGGGGCTGGGACCCTCTTTGGTGCTGACGGCTTTGACTTTTCCCCCAGGTCTTTGTAATGAGCCTCCTGCTAACAGATGCTGGAGACATGGTGACGCACCGTCTGCAGGTGTGGGAGAAGGACACGATGACATACTGTAGTGACAGGAGCACATTTTCAGAAGGGAGCCCTCAATGTGGCTGCTGACAGGGGTGCCCAACACTCTCCTGTTTGAGGCCACGTTTGTGTCTATTTGTTCTGTTCTGTCTTTGGCGCCATGCCCAGATGGTGCTCCATGAGTACCCCCAGCTCACTGCTCAAGGATGCCTGGGGCCGTCAGTGTCATTGGGGTCACTTTTCCTGCCAAGAGATAATTGGGTGCGGCTTCAATACAGGAACAACAGGCACTTATGCCCTCACATAGCTCTGAGTCAGTCACTTGCTGACATTGTCTGTCTCCGTCTCATTCCTAGAACATGGAACAGGGAATGTGGGATATGGCATTGGGGGAGAGGGGGCGTCTGGTGTTTTTTACCAACCCAGTGTTGCTTTGTGTGGTTCTGTTGTGTTTCTGCTCAGGTTTTCCCCTCTGTAGTGCTCATTGGATTTATCCCTGGAATGGCTACATGCAAGTCCAGAACCTGCCTCGAACCTGTCCAGAACCTGCTGGGACTTTCTAGAATAATGTTGTTGTAGCAGATCTGGCTCCCTGTGAGGGATTCCTGGGATCGTTAGGCCACAAGATGGTTGGAAGCTGGTTCCTCCAGACTGGAATGGGGAGGACGAGAGGCTCTGAGCTCCTCGAGGGTGACGAGTATCTCATCCTAACACCCCATAGTATGCTGTACGATGGCCTCGCTCCTGTCCCTTGTGTATGTTGGCTCAGGACACAGTGACCTTCCTTGAGGTGGCTTTGAGCTTCACCCGGAGGAATGGATAGAGGTCATACTGCTAAGTGCGTGCCGTGTACAGGCAAGTCCCAACCTGTTCGAGTATCTCTGGAGTCCCTGGCTTTATTTCTTATGAGTTCAACTCATTTTTTTTTTTGCTCTGATTGTTTCATTTTGTGGCCCAGCTTGTGATGGTCATGGGTGACTCAGGAATCACTTCTGATTCAGTCCCTGGCTTACAGTATGGTCCTCAGGCACAGCCAGGAGTGTTTCCTCAGCTCAGAGCTAATAAAAAATCCTATACATTGCTGTGTGTGACCCAAAACAAATCAAATAAATTTACTTCTCTTTGTACACTTGAGTGTTTTGCTTCTTCTCTTGGTATTGTTTCAAGGTTACACTCGGCATTTTCATTACCTTTTATTTGTAATTTTTAAATTTTGGGCCAGAGTGATAGCATAGAGTTTAGGGCGTTTGCCTTGCATGCAGCCGACCTGGGTTCGATTCCTTTGCCCATCTGGGAAAGCCCGGCAAGCCACCAAGAGTATACCACCCGCATGTAAACCCCTGACAATCTACCAGTGATGTAGTCAGTATGCCAAAAACAGTAATAAGAAATCTTACAATGGAGATGTTACTAGTGCCCGGTCGAGAAAATCAATGAACAATGGGAGGACAGTGCTACAGTGCTTTTAAATTGTGTTCCTTCAGGTTTTTGGCTTTTGGGTCACACTCAGTGGTGTTCAGGGGTTACTCCTGGCTCTGCACGTAGGAATTACTTCTGGCAGTGCTCGAGGACCATATTGAATGCTGGGATTCAAACCCCATTGGTTTGCCTGCAAGGCAAATGCCGTGTCCACTGTGCTGTCATTCAAGTCTCTAAGATCATTTCTTTCTTAGAGTTTTACAGCTCAGCCGCTGTTGTGCTCAGTGCTTGGGTCACTGCAAGTGATCTTGGGAGGCCAGGTGGTGTCCAGCATCAGGTCAGAGGTTCTGCGTGCTACGCATGTTCCCCAATCCTGTGCATTATTGCCCAGCCTGCATTGGATTCTATAAAGTTATTTTTTTAATTTGTTTTGGGCCAAACCAGCAGTACTCAGGGTTTCTTCCTGGGCTCTGCACTCCGGAATCATGCCTGGCTGATGGGGGGCATATGGGGTTGTCAGAGATCGAACCTGGATTGACCATGGGCAGGAAGAGAGCCCCACCCTGTGTACGGCCTGCAACCCTCCATCTTCCCTTTTGTTTTTACCTCAATGTAAACTTGTGGGGCTTGACATCCTTGCCCTTGGTTGAGAGCTTGGGTTTACTCCAAACTCTGCACTCAGAGTGAACTCAGGATCTCTAGTTGCTGGTATCCTCGACAAGGGTTCCAGCAGTCATTGATCACATGGGTAAAGGACAAAGTAGGCTCTCTTGTGGAAAGCTCACTGTGAAGGCCAATTTTGTGAGGACATGAGGCCTCCCGTGAGCGCCCCACGCGTCCCCATCTCAGTACTGTAAGTGGTAGGGCCGCGCCAGCTTGAGGGCCACTTTTCTGCTTGTTTTTCACTTGTTCCCCAATATCCAGGCAGTTCCTGAGGAGCAGCGGAGGCTTTAGGAGGACCCGGACTTTGTGGAGTATGGTGGGTGTTGTTCTGGGGTGCATGGGTCCTGGGGGTCCGTGTGATCCTGGTGGGGGACGCTGCAGCCACAATCACCGCCAGGTCCGAAATGGGCCCCAGCCGGTGGGAGCAGAGCTGATCGAGGGGGCTGCTGGCCTTGGGGTGAGGGACATATATATCAAAGCACTTTGAGCCTTGTCTATCGACGTTGCAACCCAGATTCCATCCTGTGAGCACCACGAAGACTGATTCCTAAGTGCAGTGGCAGGAATAACCGATTCGCCTAAGCTGTGTGGCCTCCAACCAAAAAATAGAAGGCAGATTTATTTTGAGAGGCAGGGGGGCAGCTCCCCAAGGACAAGGGATCTTGTTGCTTTCGGTCCTGTATTTCTCAGTTACCATGATGTCCAGGGACATCCTGAGAGTGTGGTCATGAGAGGTGGTTTGGGTTTACAAATGAAAATTTACTTTCTGGGCTAGTTTTTGTTGTTTTTTATTTGGGGGGGGCGAGTAGCCCATCCGTGCATCTGGGTCATCAGGGTTTACTCATGGCTCTGGCTCAGGTATTATTCCTGGCGGTGCTCTTGGCTCCATTCTGGATATCAAGGGTTGATCGTGGAAGCAAGGCAACACCCTACCCCTTTACTGTCTGTCAGATTCCAGTGTTGGGATTTTTGTACATCATGAAATTCTGTTCTCACATCAAGTTGCAAAGTCCCCCAGACTTCTCATCTCTCCCTGAGTAGGTGTCCCAGGATTTTACGGTGCGTTCTGTTGGTAAAGGTGTTTTTATTTATTTTTTTTTTTGAAGTATTTAAGGCCTTGGGTTTGTGGGTTCTGCTGAGGATGTTCGGATAGTCCAGCTCGGAAGTACCTGAGCCAGGTTCCTTGATTAGATCCCTGGAGGGTTCCCCTTGCCCACTGTGGATGATCCCTGAGCAGTCAGGCAAAAGTGCTGAGCACTACAGAATGTGCCCCCGAACAATGGATAAATCAACACCAAAAATTATGAGATCTGAATAGTAACGTCCAGTGATTTCTCAGCATTGTTTTTATTTTGGTGGTGAAGTTTAGGGATCAGGTGCGGGGCGCTTACTGGTGGGTGTTTGCCAGGAAATCTTTGTGACTTTCATTGCCCTAGTGAAAACAGAAAATCTTTGGCTCCATAGACCATGTGTTCACTCCATCCATCTGGTACCTGGTGACACCACCCCCCTCCACGTCCTACTATCTGATCCAAGACCTGAAATAGGGAAACAATTAGCCTTCCCTAGTTGAGAGCACCTGGTCAGGACTCTGTGGTGTCTGGCCCTTTAAAACTCTGACCGGAAGTGTAGGTGAGGTCACAGAGCCCCGCCTTTCCATGGGGTCTTTGTGGGCAGAGGAATCTCAACACTGTTTGTTGGCTTGTGAGGAACAGGGGTGGGGCTGGAAGGGGCCGCCCGCCCAGGGCGCGGGGGCATTCCATAGGGACAGTTTTCTCCCGGGCCAGCCTAGAGCGGTCCATCTGGGAGCTCTGAGCCTCCGCCGGCTCCCCAGCCCGCGATGCCGCCAGCGCCCGCATTTTCGAGAGGTTTGTCTGTCTACACATTTCTATTTTAGTGCATGAGGGGAGTGGGGTTTTTTATTTTGGAGGCGCGTGGGGGGGGGCGGTGGTCCCGGGCAGGTGGGCTGATAAGTGTCGTGGAAGGTTTGAGTGCGAAAGTCTTTCGGAAAGGGTCAGGAAGAAAGGAAATAAGGACGACCAGAAGAGAGAGAGTTTTCTTTTCAGGTTTGTTTTTCATTGTGCGTCCTGGTAGCCCTGGCCGGGGCGGCCCCATGGTGTCGGGGGGCACGAGACCCTCGCCCTCCCCTCCAACCCATCGCTCTTGCTCCAACCCATCAAGCATCTTGCCTGCTTTACTGTCTGTCTAATTCCAACGCTGATGTTTTTTCCAGATGAGGAATTTAGACTCATCTTCAGTTATGAAAAATCCTCTATGCTTCATCTCTTCCTGACTGGGCGATCCCTGGATACTGGCTCTTGGGGTGAGTATAGCAGGTCAAGGATTTAATTTGTCTTGCTCTTGCAGGAAGATGTTCTTATTGTCGCATTGGGGGGGGGGGAACTTTGCTCAGGGGTCACTCCTGGCTTGCTGGCAAGAAATTTACTTTGAAAGGGCCAGAGGTATGGTGCAGCAAGTAGGGTGCTTGCCTTGCATGCAGCTAACACAGATTTGATCAGCTGCATCCCAGCAAACCTCAGACATTCCAGGACAGATCCCTGAATGCAGAGCTAGGAGTACTCCTGACACTGTTGGTTCTGGCTCAGACACACACACACGGAATATCTGAGAGCAGAGATAGAAGTGTGCTCCTGCAGCATACAAAGCTGGGAAACAGGGTTTTAAGGACCCACTGTTTGACTCTTGAACTATTTTATGCTACAATTTGTCAGGGTACGTGGATTTATTTCCCTCTATTTGGATAGAGTTTACTGTTTGTCACTGCTGTATTTTGGGGTCACACACTACAGTACTCAGGCCTTACTCCTGCTCTGACCTCAGGGATCACAGCTGTCGGGGTCCCTCGACAATCGGGTGCCTGGCTAGAGGACTTGGTCAGGCAATTGCAAGCTGCTCATATCTGCTGTGTCATCACACAGTCCTCCAAGATAGGATATTTATTATAGGTAAAAGGTAGGCACAGCCAGGAGTGTTTCCTCAGCCCAGAGGTAGTAAAAAGCCCTATAGGTTGCTGTGTGGGGACTATGTGGTGTCTGGCCCTTTAAAACCCTGACCGGAAGTGTAGGTGAGGTCACAGAGCCCCGCCTTTCCCTGGGGTCTTTGTGGGCGGAGCAATCTCCACCCTGTTTGTTGCCTGGTGAGGAGCGGGGGTGGGGCGGGAAGGGGGCGGCCAGGGCGTGGGGGCGTCCCATAGGGCCAGTTTCCTCGCTGGCCTGGCCGCTGAGTGGTCCATCTGGGAGCTCTGAGCCTCCGCCGCCTGCCCAGCCCGGGATGCCCCCAGCGCCCGCCTTTTCGAGAGGTTTGTCTCTCCCTTCCGTCTATCTTAGCGCATCGCATTTTGGAGGTTTTTATTTAGGAGGCGCGTGCGGGGAGGGGGGGGGGGTGAGGGAATGGGGGGGGTCGGTGGTGCCTGGCAGGTGGGCTGACAAGTGAAGTGGAAGGTTCGGGAGCAAAAGTCGTTCGGAAAGGGTCGGGAACAACGGAAATCAGGACGACCAGAAGAGAGAGAGTTTTCTTTTCAGGTTTGTTTTTCATTGTGCGTCCTGGTAGCCCTGGCCGGGGCGGCCCCATGGTGTCGGGGGCACGAGACCCTCGCCCTCCCCTCCAACCCATCGCTCTGGCCCCCAACCGGAGAGGAACGTGTCGGAGCCCGAGGGAGCCCCAGCTTGCCCGCAAGTCTGAACACACTGCCTCATTCATTTCTTTCCACAAATTCTTAGTCATCTGTTGCGTTTCATTGCATAACTCAAACTGCAGATTCAGGTTTTGGCATTGCAGCCATTTGATTTGAGAGTGGAGTCACTGGGTGTGAGTCAGCTGGTAAAATTTGCACGTTGGGGACAGATATTCTGCTTGCAGGGGATCAGGGAATGTGATTTTAATGGTGGATGACAGGGCACTGCAGAGAGGAAATCTAGAGCCTAATGCTTGGCGTAGAGGCCCTTCCTGAGCTTCCCTGGGTGGTGAAATCACTGCTCAAAACCGAAAGAAATTTCTATTTTTTCCTTTGAATAAAATGTTTATTTCTATTTCTTCCATTTGATCGAAACTGGTAATTGTTTGAAAACAACTAGTTTGGGCTTTGTGGGGGGAGCGATAGATCAGTGGGTGTAGACTTGGTTTTTATGCGACCGGCCCGGGTTTTATTCCTGGCGTCCCTTTTGGTCCCCTGAGGACCACCATGAGGAATTCCTCAGTGCAGAGACAGCAGTAACCCCTGTGCTTCACCAGGTGTGACCCAAAAAGCCAAAACTGAAAAAGAAAACCAGTTTGAGGGCACTAGTGTCAGCGCAGTGAGAAGGAGAAAGGTTTGCATCCATTTGCTCCCTTACAGACCCTCCAGGAGTGATCCCTGAGCACTGCCTGGTGTGTCTCTAAAGAAGACAAACTTCAAAATAAAAGGACCAAAAAAAGGATCGATCCTGAGGGCCATCCATTTTTGGTGAGATGTTTTCAATGGCCCCCGTGGCTCGTCGTGTCTGCAGGGATGCAGGGTTGCCTTCACTCCATGCATCGGGCGCTCCACACTGAGCTCCACACTGAGCTTGAACTGAACCCTGACTGGAATCTATTTTCTTTTCTCTTGGAATGGTGTGTCAGCTTTCTGCTATCACTGTCGCTGTCCTCCCATGGTTCATCGATTTGCTCGAGCTGGCCTAGTAAGGTCCCCCGTTGGAGACTTGGTTGTTATTGTGTGTGGCATGTCGAATACATCACGGGGAGCTTGCCAGGCTTCGCCGTGCGGGCGAGATACTCTCCGTAGCTTGCCGGGCTCTCCGAGAGGGGTGGAGGAATCGAACTCAGGTCGGCCATGTTGGCTGCGTGCAAGGCAAACGCCCTACCTCGGTGCTCTCTCTCTAACGCTTTCTGCAAAGGGAGATATTTCCACTCGTGTCTGTTTATTGAGTTTACAAAAAAATAAAACACCGAACATATGGGGCTTTCCTAGTGCATTATTTATGAGGGACAAGATCAGTAAAAAGTGGCGGCCCCTGGTAGAAGGGGTACTCTGAAGACCAGTTTTGTGGCAGGACACAAGCATCCTCCCGTTAGCATCCCAGAACTCTCAGTCTCCACATTGTTAGTAGCGGGACCATTCGGACCTGGGAGGTGCTTTCGTGCTTTCTTTCTCACTGAATTCCTGACATCCAGGCAGTTCCTGGGGTGCAGTAGTGGCTTCAGAGTGATGCGGAGCTTAGGGCGGTGCAGTGGGGTCTGTACACAGTACAGGGGTTGTGGGATTGAGTGTGCCCTTGTTGCATTTTGGCATGGGGCTGAGCACTGGGGCTACAGGCCTTGGGGTTGCGGAACCCACCCAAGGGCTAGGGGCTTGAGTGGCCAACACTCCCAACATGGGACTTGTCGGTACAAATCCTGAAGCCTTTAGCCTTGACGTAGATGCTATAGAATCTGCAGATTCATGTTCAGGGTCGGGGCTGCAGCCCCCTAAGGCAAGAGACTCTGTTGCAGACCGTCCTATTCATTGGCGGTTGTGATGGAGAGGGGCCTTTTTGGAAGCGTGGTTCACGCAGGTGGGAGGTTTAGGCCAATGAAATTTTAATTTGGGGTTTGTTTTAGTTGTTTTTTTATGTTTTGTGGGGGGAGTGAGAGAGGACATACCCTAAGATGCTCACTCCTGGCTCAGTGCTCAGGAATCATTCCTGGCGGTGCTCTGGGATCTGGGATGCTGAAGCTTGATTGGGGCGAGGAGGGCAAGCATCTTGCCTGCTTTACTGTCTGTCTAATTCCAACGCTGATGTTTTTTCCAGATGAGGAATTTAGACTCATCTTCAGTTATGAAAAATCCTCTATGCTTCATCTCTTCCTGACTGGGCGATCCCTGGATACTGGCTCTTGGGGTGAGTATAGCAGGTCAAGGATTTAATTTGTCTTGCTCTTGCAGGAAGATGTTCTTATTGTCGCATTGGGGGGGGGAACTTTGCTCAGGGGTCACTCCTGGCTTGCTGACAAGAAATTTACTTTGAAAGGGCCAGAGGTATGGTGCAGCAAGTAGGGTGCTTGCCTTGCATGCAGCTAACACAGATTTGATCAGCTGCATCCCAGCAAACCTCAGACATTCCAGGACAGATCCCTGAATGCAGAGCTAGGAGTACTCCTGACACTGTTGGTTCTGGCTCAGACACACACACACGGTATATCTGAGAGCAGAGATAGAAGTGTGCTCCTGCAGCATACAAAGCTGGGAAACAGGGTTTTAAGGACCCACTGTTTGACTCTTGAACTATTTTATGCTACAATTTGTCAGGGTACGTGGATTTATTTCCCTCTATTTGGATAGAGTTTACTGTTTGTCACTGCTGTATTTTGGGGTCACACACTACAGTACTCAGGCCTTACTCCTGCTCTGACCTCAGGGATCACAGCTGTCGGGGTCCCTCGACAATCGGGTGCCTGGCTAGAGCACTTGGTCAGCCAATTGCAAGCTGCTCATACCTGCTGTGTCATCACACAGTCCTCCAAGATAGGATATTTATTATAGGTAAAAGGTAGGCACAGCCAGGAGTGTTTCCTCAGCCCAGAGGTAGTAAAAAGCCCTATAGGTTGCTGTGTGGGGACTATGTGGTGTCTGGCCCTTTAAAACCCTGACCGGAAGTGTAGGTGAGGTCACAGAGCCCCGCCTTTCCCTGGGGTCTTTGTGGGCGGAGCAATCTCCACCCTGTTTGTTGTCTGGTGAGGAGCGGGGGTGGGGCGGGAAGGGGGCGGCCAGGGCGTGGGGGCGTCCCATAGGGCCAGTTTCCTCGCTGGCCTGGCCGCTGAGTGGTCCATCTGGGAGCTCTGAGCCTCCGCCGCCTGCCCAGCCCGGGATGCCCCCAGCGCCCGCCTTTTTGAGAGGTTTGTCTCTCCCTTCAGTCTATCTTAGCGCATCGCATTTTGGAGGTTTTTATTTAGGAGGCGCGTGCGGGGGCGGGGGTGAGGGAATGGGGGGGTCGGTGGTGCCTGGCAGGTGGGCTGACAAGTGAAGTGGAAGGTTCGGGAGCAAAAGTCGTTCGGAAAGGGTCGGGAACAACGGAAATCAGGACGACCAGAAGAGAGAGAGTTTTCTTTTCAGGTTTGTTTTTCATTGTGCGTCCTGGTAGCCCTGGCCGGGGCGGCCCCATGGGGTCGGGGACACGAGACCCTCGCCCTCCCCTCCAACCCATCGCTCTGGCCCCCAACCGGAGAGGAACGTGTCGGAGTCCGAGGGAGCCCCAGCTTGCCCGCAAGTCTGAACACACTGCCTCATTCATTTCTTTCCACAAATTCTTAGTCATCTGTTGCGTTTCATTGCATAACTCAAACTGCAGATTCAGGTTTTGGCATTGCAGCCATTTGATTTGAGAGTGGAGTCACTGGGTGTGAGTCAGCTGGTAAAATTTGCACGTTGGGGACAGATATTCTGCTTGCAGGGGATCAAGGATGTGATTTTAATGGTGGATGACAGGGCACTGCAGAGAGGAAATCTAGAGCCTAATGCTTGGCGTAGAGGCCCTTCCTGAGCTTCCCTGGGTGGTGAAATCACTGCTCAAAACCGAAAGAAATTTCTATTTTTTCCTTTGAATAAAATGTTTATTTCTATTTCTTCCATTTGATCGAAACTGGTAATTGTTTGAAAACAACTAGTTTGGGCTTTGTGGGGGGAGCGATAGATCAGTGGGTGTAGACTTGGTTTTTATGCGACCGGCCCGGGTTTTATTCCTGGCGTCCCTTTTGGTCCCCTGAGGACCACCATGAGGAATTCCTCAGTGCAAAGACAGCAGTAACCCCTGTGCTTCACCAGGTGTGACCCAAAAAGCCAAAACTGAAAAAGAAAACCAGTTTGAGGGCACTAGTGTCAGCGCAGTGAGAAGGAGAAAGGTTTGCATCCATTTGCTCCCTTACAGACCCTCCAGGAGTGATCCCTGAGCACTGCCTGGTGTGTCTCTAAAGAAGACAAACTTCAAAATAAAAGGACCAAAAAAAGGATCGATCCTGAAGGCCATCCATTTTTGGTGAGATGTTTTCAATGGCCCCCGTGGCTCGTAGTGTCTGCAGGGATGCAGGGTTGCCTTCACTCCATGCATCAGGCGCTCCACACTGAGCTCCACACTGAGCTTGAACTGAACCCTGACTGGAATCTATTTTCTTTTCTCTTGGAATGGTGTGTCAGCTTTCTGCTATCACTGTCGCTGTCCTCCCATGGTTCATCGATTTGCTCGAGCTGGCCTAGTAAGGTCCCCCGTTGGAGACTTGGTTGTTATTGTGTGTGGCATGTCGAATACATCACGGGGAGCTTGCCAGGCTTTGCCGTGCGGGCGAGATACTCTCCGTAGCTTGCCGGGCTCTCCGAGAGGGGTGGAGGAATCGAACTCAGATCGGCCATGTTGGCTGCGTGCAAGGCAAACACCCTACCTCGGTGCTCTCTCTCTAACGCTTTCTGCAAAGGGAGATATTTCCACTCGTGTCTGTTTATTGAGTTTACAAAAAAATAAAACACCGAACATATGGGGCTTTCCTAGTGCATTATTTATGAGGGATAAGATCAGTAAAAAGTGGCGGCCCCTGGTAGAAGGGGTACTCTGAAGGCCAGTTTTGTGGCAGGACACAAGCATCCTCCCGTTAGCATCCCAGAACTCTCAGTCTCCACATTGTTAGTAGCGGGACCATTCGGACCTGGGAGGTGCTTTCGTGCTTTCTTTCTCACTGAATTCCTGACATCCAGGCAGTTCCTGGGGTGCAGTAGAGGCTTCAGAGTGATGCGGAGCTTAGGGCGGTGCAGTGGGGTCTGTACACAGTACAGGGGTTGTGGGATTGAGTGTGCCCTTGTTGCATTTTGGCATGGGGCTGAGCACTGGGGCTACAGGCCTTGGGGTTGCGGAACCCACCCAAGGGCTAGGGGCTTGAGTGGCCAACACTCCCAACATGGGACTTGTCGGTACAAATCCTGAAGCCTTTAGCCTTGACGTAGATGCTATAGAATCTGCAGATTCATGTTCAGGGTCGGGGCTGCAGCCCCCTAAGGCAAGAGACTCTGTTGCAGACCGTCCTATTCATTGGCGATTGTGATGGAGAGGGGCCTTTTTGGAAGCATGGTTCACGCAGGTGGGAGGTTTAGGCCAATGAAATTTTAATTTGGGGGTTTGTTTTAGTTGTTTTTTTATGTTTTGTGGGGGGAGTGAGAGAGGACATACCCTAAGATGCTCACTCCTGGCTCAGTGCTCAGGAATCATTCCTGGCGGTGCTCTGGGATCTGGGATGTTGAAGCTTGATTGGGGCGAGGAGGGCAAGCATCTTGCCTGCTTTACTGTCTGTCTAATTCCAACGCTGATGTTTTTTCCAGATGAGGAATTTAGACTCATCTTCAGTTATGAAAAATCCTCTATGCTTCATCTCTTCCTGACTGGGCGATCCCTGGATACTGGCTCTTGGGGTGAGTATAGCAGGTCAAGGATTTAATTTGTCTTGCTCTTGCAGGAAGATGTTCTTATTGTCGCATTGGGGGGGGGGGGAACTTTGCTCAGGGGTCACTCCTGGCTTGCTGGCAAGAAATTTACTTTGAAAGGGCCAGAGGTATGGTGCAGCAAGTAGGGTGCTTGCCTTGCATGCAGCTAACACAGATTTGATCAGCTGCATCCCAGCAAACCTCAGACATTCCAGGACAGATCCCTGAATGCAGAGCTAGGAGTACTCCTGACACTGTTGGTTCTGGCACAGACACACACACACGGAATATCTGAGAGCAGAGATAGAAGTGTGCTCCTGCAGCATACAAAGCTGGGAAACAGGGTTTTAAGGACCCACTGTTTGACTCTTGAACTATTTTATGCTACAATTTGTCAGGGTACGTGGATTTATTTCCCTCTATTTGGATAGAGTTTACTGTTTGTCACTGCTGTATTTTGGGGTCACACACTACAGTACTCAGGCCTTATTCCTGCTCTGACCTCAGGGATCACAGCTGTCGGGGTCCCTCGTCAATCGGGTGCCTGGCTAGAGCACTTGGTCAGCCAATTGCAAGCTGCTCATACCTGCTGTGTCATCACACAGTCCTCCAAGATAGGATATTTATTATAGGTAAAAGGTAGGCACAGCCAGGAGTGTTTCCTCAGCCCAGAGGTAGTAAAAAGCCCTATAGGTTGCTGTGTGGGGACTATGTGGTGTCTGGCCCTTTAAAACCCTGACCGGAAGTGTAGGTGAGGTCACAGAGCCCCGCCTTTCCCTGGGGTCTTTGTGGGCGGAGCAATCTCCACCCTGTTTGTTGCCTGGTGAGGAGCGGGGGTGGGGCGGGAAGGGGGCGGCCAGGGCGTGGGGGCGTCCCATAGGGCCAGTTTCCTCGCTGGCCTGGCCGCTGAGTGGTCCATCTGGGAGCTCTGAGCCTCCGCCGCCTGCCCAGCCCGGGATGCCCCCAGCGCCCGCCTTTTCGAGAGGTTTGTCTCTCCCTTCCGTCTATCTTAGCGCATCGCATCCAGGGAGGTTTTTATTTAGGAGGCGCGTGCGGGGGCGGGGGTGAGGGAATGGGGGGGTCGGTGGTGCCTGGCAGGTGGGCTGACAAGTGAAGTGGAAGGTTCGGGAGCAAAAGTCGTTCGGAAAGGGTCGGGAACAACGGAAATCAGGACGACCAGAAGAGAGAGAGTTTTCTTTTCAGGTTTGTTTTTCATTGTGCGTCCTGGTAGCCCTGGCCGGGACGGCCCCATGGGGTCGGGGGCATGAGACCCTCGCCCTCCCCTCCAACCCATCGCTCTGGCCCCCAACCGGAGAGGAACGTGTCGGAGCCCGAGGGAGCCCCAGCTTGCCCGCAAGTCTGAACACACTGCCTCATTCATTTCTTTCCACAAATTCTTAGTCATCTGTTGCGTTTCATTGCATAACTCAAACTGCAGATTCAGGTTTTGGCATTGCAGCCATTTGATTTGAGAGTGGAGTCACTGGGTGTGAGTCAGCTGGTAAAATTTGCACGTTGGGGACAGATATTCTGCTGGCAGGGGATCAAGGATGTGATTTTAATGGTGGATGACAGGGCACTGCAGAGAGGAAATCTAGAGCCTAATGCTTGGCGTAGAGGCCCTTCCTGAGCTTCCCTGGGTGGTGAAATCACTGCTCAAAACCGAAAGAAATTTCTATTTTTTCCTTTGAATAAAATGTTTATTTCTATTTCTTCCATTTGATCGAAACTGGTAAATGTTTGAAAACAACTAGTTTGGGCTTTGTGGGGGGAGCGATAGATCAGTGGGTGTAGACTTGGTTTTTATGCGACCGGCCCGGGTTTTATTCCTGGCGTCCCTTTTGGTCCCCTGAGGACCACCATGAGGAATTCCTCAGTGCAGAGACAGCAGTAACCCCTGTGCTTCACCAGGTGTGACCCAAAAAGCCAAAACTGAAAAAGAAAACCAGTTTGAGGGCACTAGTGTCAGCGCAGTGAGAAGGAGAAAGGTTTGCATCCATTTGCTCCCTTACAGACCCTCCAGGAGTGATCCCTGAGCACTGCCTGGTGTGTCTCTAAAGAAGACAAACTTCAAAATAAAAGGACCAAAAAAAGGATCGATCCTGAGGGCCATCCATTTTTGGTGAGATGTTTTCAATGGCCCCCGTGGCTCGTCGTGTCTGCAGGGATGCAGGGTTGCCTTCACTCCATGCATCAGGCGCTCCACACTGAGCTCCACACTGAGCTTGAACTGAACCCTGACTGGAATCTATTTTCTTTTCTCTTGGAATGGTGTGTCAGCTTTCTGCTATCACTGTCGCTGTCCTCCCATGGTTCATCGATTTGCTCGAGCTGGCCTAGTAAGGTCCCCCGTTGGAGACTTGGTTGTTATTGTGTGTGGCATGTCGAATACATCACGGGGAGCTTGCCAGGCTTCGCCGTGCGGGCGAGATACTCTCCGTAGCTTGCCGGGCTCTCCGAGAGGGGTGGAGGAATCGAACTCAGGTCGGCCATGTTGGCTGCGTGCAAGGCAAACGCCCTACCTCGGTGCTCTCTCTCTAACGCTTTCTGCAAAGGGAGATATTTCCACTCGTGTCTGTTTATTGAGTTTACAAAAAAATAAAACACCGAACATATGGGGCTTTCCTAGTGCATTATTTATGAGGGACAAGATCAGTAAAAAGTGGCGGCCCCTGGTAGAAGGGGTACTCTGAAGGCCAGTTTTGTGGCAGGACACAAGCATCCTCCCGTTAGCATCCCAGAACTCTCAGTCTCCACATTGTTAGTAGCGGGACCATTCGGACCTGGGAGGTGCTTTCGTGCTTTCTTTCTCACTGAATTCCTGACATCCAGGCAGTTCCTGGGGTGCAGTAGTGGCTTCAGAGTGATGCGGAGCTTAGGGCGGTGCAGTGGGGTCTGTACACAGTACAGGGGTTGTGGGATTGAGTGTGCCCTTGTTGCATTTTGGCATGGGGCTGAGCACTGGGGCTACAGGCCTTGGGGTTGCGGAACCCACCCAAGGGCTAGGGGCTTGAGTGGCCAACACTCCCAACATGGGACTTGTCGGTACAAATCCTGAAGCCTTTAGCCTTGACGTAGATGCTATAGAATCTGCAGATTCATGTTCAGGGTCGGGGCTGCAGCCCCCTAAAGGCAAGAGACTCTGTTGCAGACCGTCCTATTCATTGGCGATTGTGATGGGGAGGGGCCTTTTTGGAAGCGTGGTTCACGCAGGTGGGAGGTTTAGGCCAATGAAATTTTAATTTGGGGGTTTGTTTTAGTTGTTTTTTTATGTTTTGTGGGGGGAGTGAGAGAGGACATACCCTAAGATGCTCACTCCTGGCTCAGTGCTCAGGAATCATTCCTGGCGGTGCTCTGGGATCTGGGATGCTGAAGCTTGATTGGGGCGAGGAGGGCAAGCATCTTGCCTGCTTTACTGTCTGTCTAATTCCAACGCTGATGTTTTTTCCAGATGAGGAATTTAGACTCATCTTCAGTTATGAAAAATCCTCTATGCTTCATCTCTTCCTGACTGGGCGATCCCTGGATCCTGGCTCTTGGGGTGAGTATAGCAGGTCAAGGATTTAATTTGTCTTGCTCTTGCAGGAAGATGTTCTTATTGTCGCATTGGGGGGGGGGGAACTTTGCTCAGGGGTCACTCCTGGCTTGCTGGCAAGAAATTTACTTTGAAAGGGCCAGAGGTATGGTGCAGCAAGTAGGGTGCTTGCCTTGCATGCAGCTAACACAGATTTGATCAGCTGCATCCCAGCAAACCTCAGACATTCCAGGACAGATCCCTGAATGCAGAGCTAGGAGTACTCCTGACACTGTTGGTTCTGGCTCAGACACACACACACGGAATATCTGAGAGCAGAGATAGAAGTGTGCTCCTGCAGCATACAAAGCTGGGAAACAGGGTTTTAAGGACCCACTGTTTGACTCTTGAACTATTTTATGCTACAATTTGTCAGGGTACGTGGATTTATTTCCCTCTATTTGGATAGAGTTTACTGTTTGTCACTGCTGTATTTTGGGGTCACACACTACAGTACTCAGGCCTTACTCCTGCTCTGACCTCAGGGATCACAGCTGTCGGGATCCCTCGACAATCGGGTGCCTGGCTAGAGCACTTGGTCAGCCAATTGCAAGCTGCTCATACCTGCTGTGTCATCACACAGTCCTCCAAGATAGGATATTTATTATAGGTAAAAGGTAGGCACAGCCAGGAGTGTTTCCTCAGCCCAGAGGTAGTAAAAAGCCCTATAGGTTGCTGTGTGGGGACTATGTGGTGTCTGGCCCTTTAAAACCCTGACCGGAAGTGTAGGTGAGGTCACAGAGCCCCGCCTTTCCCTGGGGTCTTTGTGGGCGGAGCAATCTCCACCCTGTTTGTTGCCTGGTGAGGAGCGGGGGTGGGGCGGGAAGGGGGCGGCCAGGGCGTGGGGGCGTCCCATAGGGCCAGTTTCCTCGCTGGCCTGGCAGCTGAGTGGTCCATCTGGGAGCTCTGAGCCTCCGCCGCCTGCCCAGCCCGGGATGCCCCCAGCGCCCGCCTTTTCGAGAGGTTTGTCTCTCCCTTCCGTCTATCTTAGCGCATCGCATCCAGGGAGGTTTTTATTTAGGAGGCGCGTGCGGGGAGGGGGGGGGTGAGGGAATGGGGGGGGTCGGTGGTGCCTGGCAGGTGGGCTGACAAGTGAAGTGGAAGGTTCGGGAGCAAAAGTCGTTCGGAAAGGGTCGGGAACAACGGAAATCAGGACGACCAGAAGAGAGAGAGTTTTCTTTTCAGGTTTGTTTTTCATTGTGCGTCCTGGTAGCCCTGGCCGGGGCGGCCCCATGGTGTCGGGGGCACGAGACCCTCGCCCTCCCCTCCAACCCATCGCTCTGGCCCCCAACCGGAGAGGAACGTGTCGGAGCCCGAGGGAGCCCCAGCTTGCCCGCAAGTCTGAACACACTGCCTCATTCATTTCTTTCCACAAATTCTTAGTCATCTGTTGCGTTTCATTGCATAACTCAAACTGCAGATTCAGGTTTTGGCATTGCAGCCATTTGATTTGAGAGTGGAGTCACTGGGTGTGAGTCAGCTGGTAAAATTTGCACGTTGGGGACAGATATTCTGCTGGCAGGGGATCAAGGATGTGATTTTAATGGTGGATGACAGGGCACTGCAGAGAGGAAATCTAGAGCCTAATGCTTGGCGTAGAGGCCCTTCCTGAGCTTCCCTGGGTGGTGAAATCACTGCTCAAAACCGAAAGAAATTTCTATTTTTTCCTTTGAATAAAATGTTTATTTCTATTTCTTCCATTTGATCGAAACTGGTAATTGTTTGAAAACAACTAGTTTGGGCTTTGTGGGGGGAGCGATAGATCAGTGGGTGTATACTTGGTTTTTATGCGACCGGCCCGGGTTTTATTCCTGGCGTCCCTTTTGGTCCCCTGAGGACCACCATGAGGAATTCCTCAGTGCAGAGACAGCAGTAACCCCTGTGCTTCACCAGGTGTGACCCAAAAAGCCAAAACTGAAAAAGAAAACCAGTTTGAGGGCACTAGTGTCAGCGCAGTGAGAAGGAGAAAGGTTTGCATCCATTTGCTCCCTTACAGACCCTCCAGGAGTGATCCCTGAGCACTGCCTGGTGTGTCTCTAAAGAAGACAAACTTCAAAATAAAAGGACCAAAAAAAGGATCGATCCTGAGGGCCATCCATTTTTGGTGAGATGTTTTCAATGGCCCCCGTGGCTCGTCGTGTCTGCAGGGATGCAGGGTTGCCTTCACTCCATGCATCAGGCGCTCCACACTGAGCTCCACACTGAGCTTGAACTGAACCCTGACTGGAATCTATTTTCTTTTCTCTTGGAATGGTGTGTCAGCTTTCTGCTATCACTGTCGCTGTCCTCCCATGGTTCATCGATTTGCTCGAGCTGGCCTAGTAAGGTCCCCCGTTGGAGACTTGGTTGTTATTGTGTGTGGCATGTCGAATACATCACGGGGAGCTTGCCAGGCTTCGCCGTGCGGGCGAGATACTCTCCGTAGCTTGCCGGGCTCTCCGAGAGGGGTGGAGGAATCGAACTCAGGTCGGCCATGTTGGCTGCGTGCAAGGCAAACGCCCTACCTCGGTGCTCTCTCTCTAACGCTTTCTGCAAAGGGAGATATTTCCACTCGTGTCTGTTTATTGAGTTTACAAAAAAATAAAACACCGAACATATGGGGCTTTCCTAGTGCATTATTTATGAGGGACAAGATCAGTAAAAAGTGGCGGCCCCTGGTAGAAGGGGTACTCTGAAGGCCAGTTTTGTGGCAGGACACAAGCATCCTCCCGTTAGCATCCCAGAACTCTCAGTCTCCACATTGTTAGTAGCGGGACCATTCGGACCTGGGAGGTGCTTTCGTGCTTTCTTTCTCACTGAATTCCTGACATCCAGGCAGTTCCTGGGGTGCAGTAGTGGCTTCAGAGTGATGCGGAGCTTAGGGCGGTGCAGTGGGGTCTGTACACAGTACAGGGGTTGTGGGATTGAGTGTGCCCTTGTTGCATTTTGGCATGGGGCTGAGCACTGGGGCTACAGGCCTTGGGGTTGCGGAACCCACCCAAGGGCTAGGGGCTTGAGTGGCCAACACTCCCAACATGGGACTTGTCGGTACAAATCCTGAAGCCTTTAGCCTTGACGTAGATGCTATAGAATCTGCAGATTCATGTTCAGGGTCGGGGCTGCAGCCCCCTAAAGGCAAGAGACTCTGTTGCAGACCGTCCTATTCATTGGCGATTGTGATGGGGAGGGGCCTTTTTGGAAGCGTGGTTCACGCAGGTGGGAGGTTTAGGCCAATGAAATTTTAATTTGGGGGTTTGTTTTAGTTGTTTTTTTATGTTTTGTGGGGGGAGTGAGAGAGGACATACCCTAAGATGCTCACTCCTGGCTCAGTGCTCAGGAATCATTCCTGGCGGTGCTCTGGGATCTGGGATGCTGAAGCTTGATTGGGGCGAGGAGGGCAAGCATCTTGCCTGCTTTACTGTCTGTCTAATTCCAACGCTGATGTTTTTTCCAGATGAGGAATTTAGACTCATCTTCAGTTATGAAAAATCCTCTATGCTTCATCTCTTCCTGACTGGGCGATCCCTGGATACTGGCTCTTGGGGTGAGTATAGCAGGTCAAGGATTTAATTTGTCTTGCTCTTGCAGGAAGATGTTCTTATTGTCGCATTGGGGGGGGGGGACTTTGCTCAGGGGTCACTCCTGGCTTGCTGGCAAGAAATTTACTTTGAAAGGGCCAGAGGTATGGTGCAGCAAGTAGGGTGCTTGCCTTGCATGCAGCTAACACAGATTTGATCAGCTGCATCCCAGCAAACCTCAGACATTCCAGGACAGATCCCTGAATGCAGAGCTAGGAGTACTCCTGACACTGTTGGTTCTGGCTCAGACACACACACACGGAATATCTGAGAGCAGAGATAGAAGTGTGCTCCTGCAGCATACAAAGCTGGGAAACAGGGTTTTAAGGACCCACTGTTTGACTCTTGAACTATTTTATGCTACAATTTGTCAGGGTACGTGGATTTATTTCCCTCTATTTGGATAGAGTTTACTGTTTGTCACTGCTGTATTTTGGGGTCACACACTACAGTACTCAGGCCTTACTCCTGCTCTGACCTCAGGGATCACAGCTGTCGGGGTCCCTCGACAATCGGGTGCCTGGCTAGAGGACTTGGTCAGCCAATTGCAAGCTGCTCATACCTGCTGTGTCATCACACAGTCCTCCAAGATAGGATATTTATTATAGGTAAAAGGTAGGCACAGCCAGGAGTGTTTCCTCAGCCCAGAGGTAGTAAAAAGCCCTATAGGTTGCTGTGTGGGGACTATGTGGTGTCTGGCCCTTTAAAACCCTGACCGGAAGTGTAGGTGAGGTCACAGAGCCCCGCCTTTCCCTGGGGTCTTTGTGGGCGGAGCAATCTCCACCCTGTTTGTTGCCTGGTGAGGAGCGGGGGTGGGGCGGGAAGGGGGCGGCCAGGGCGTGGGGGCGTCCCATAGGGCCAGTTTCCTCGCTGGCCTGGCCGCTGAGTGGTCCATCTGGGAGCTCTGAGCCTCCGCCGCCTGCCCAGCCCGGGATGCCCCCAGCGCCCGCCTTTTCGAGAGGTTTGTCTCTCCCTTCCGTCTATCTTAGCGCATCGCATCCAGGGAGGTTTTTATTTAGGAGGCGCGTGCGGGGGCGGGGGTGAGGGAATGGGGGGGTCGGTGGTGCCTGGCAGGTGGGCTGACAAGTGAAGTGCAAGGTTCGGGAGCAAAAGTCGTTCGGAAAGGGTCGGGAACAACGGAAATCAGGACGACCAGAAGAGAGAGAGTTTTCTTTTCAGGTTGGTTTTTCATTGTGCGTCCTGGTAGCCCTGGCCGGGGCGGCCCCATGGTGTCGGGGGCACGAGACCCTCGCCCTCCCCTCCAACCCATCGCTCTGGCCCCCAACCGGAGAGGAACGTGTCGGAGCCCGAGGGAGCCCCAGCTTGCCCGCAAGTCTGAACACACTGCCTCATTCATTTCTTTCCACAAATTCTTAGTCTTCTGTTGCGTTTCATTGCATAACTCAAACTGCAGATTCAGGTTTTGGCATTGCAGCCATTTGATTTGAGAGTGGAGTCACTGGGTGTGAGTCAGCTGGTAAAATTTGCACGTTGGGGACAGATATTCTGCTGGCAGGGGATCAAGGATGTGATTTTAATGGTGGATGACAGGGCACTGCAGAGAGGAAATCTAGAGCCTAATGCTTGGCGTAGAGGCCCTTCCTGAGCTTCACTGGGTGGTGAAATCACTGCTCAAAACCGAAAGAAATTTCTACTTTTTCCTTTGAATAAAATGTTTATTTCTATATCTTCCATTTGATCGAAGCTGGTAAATATTTGAAAACAACTAGTTTGGGCTTTTGGGGGGGAGCAATAGATCAGTGGGTGTAGACTTGGTTTTTACGCGACCGGCCCGGTTTTATTCCTGGCGTCCCTTTTGGTCCCCTGAGGACCACCATGAGGAATTCCTCAGTGCAGAGACAGCAGTAACCCCTGTGCTTCACCAGGTGTGACCCAAAAAGCCAAAACTGAAAAAGAAAACCAGTTTGAGGGCACTAGTGTCAGCGCAGTGAGAAGGAGAAAGGTTTGCATCCATTTGCTCCCTTACAGACCCTCCAGGAGTGATCCCTGAGCACTGCCTGGTGTGTCTCTAAAGAAGACAAACTTCAAAATAAAAGGACCAAAAAAAGGATCGATCCTGAGAGCCATCCATTTTTGGTGAGATGTTTTCAATGGCCCCCGTGGCTCGTCGTGTCTGCAGGGATGCAGGGTTGCCTTCACTCCATGCATCAGGCGCTCCACACTGAGCTCCACACTGAGCTTGAACTGAACCCTGACTGGAATCTATTTTCTTTTCTCTTGGAATGGTGTGTCAGCTTTCTGCTATCACTGTCGCTGTCCTCCCATGGTTCATCGATTTGCTCGAGCTGGCCTAGTAAGGTCCCCCGTTGGAGACTTGGTTGTTATTGTGTGTGGCATGTCGAATACATCACGGGGAGCTTGCCAGGCTTCGCCGTGCGGGCGAGATACTCTCCGTAGCTTGCCGGGCTCTCCGAGAGGGGTGGAGGAATCGAACTCAGGTCGGCCATGTTGGCTGCGTGCAAGGCAAACGCCCTACCTCGGTGCTCTCTCTCTAACGCTTTCTGCAAAGGGAGATATTTCCACTCGTGTCTGTTTATTGAGTTTACAAAAAAATAAAACACCGAACATATGGGGCTTTCCTAGTGCATTATTTATGAGGGACAAGATCAGTAAAAAGTGGCGGCCCCTGGTAGAAGGGGTACTCTGAAGGCCAGTTTTGTGGCAGGACACAAGCATCCTCCCGTTAGCATCCCAGAACTCTCAGTCTCCACATTGTTAGTAGCGGGACCATTCGGACCTGGGAGGTGCTTTCGTGCTTTCTTTCTCACTGAATTCCTGACATCCAGGCAGTTCCTGGGGTGCAGTAGTGGCTTCAGAGTGATGCGGAGCTTAGGGCGGTGCAGTGGGGTCTGTACACAGTACAGGGATTGTGGGATTGAGTGTGCCCTTGTTGCATTTTGGCATGGGGCTGAGCACTGGGGCTACAGGCCTTGGGGTTGCGGAACCCACCCAAGGGCTAGGGGCTTGAGTGGCCAACACTCCCAACATGGGACTTGTCGGTACAAATCCTGAAGCCTTTAGCCTTGACGTAGATGCTATAGAATCTGCAGATTCATGTTCAGGGTCGGGGCTGCAGCCCCCTAAAGGCAAGAGACTCTGTTGCAGACCGTCCTATTCATTGGCGATTGTGATGGGGAGGGGCCTTTTTGGAAGCGTGGTTCACGCAGGTGGGAGGTTTAGGCCAATGAAATTTTAATTTGGGGGTTTGTTTTAGTTGTTTTTTTATGTTTTGTGGGGGGAGTGAGAGAGGACATACCCTAAGATGCTCACTCCTGGCTCAGTGCTCAGGAATCATTCCTGGCGGTGCTCTGGGATCTGGGATGCTGAAGCTTGATTGGGGCGAGGAGGGCAAGCATCTTGCCTGCTTTACTGTCTGTCTAATTCCAACTCTGATGTTTTTTCCAGATGAGGAATTTAGACTCATCTTCAGTTATGAAAAATCCTCTATGCTTCATCTCTTCCTGACTGGGCGATCCCTGGATACTGGCTCTTGGGGTGAGTATAGCAGGTCAAGGATTTAATTTGTCTTGCTCTTGCAGGAAGATGTTCTTATTGTCGCATTGGGGGGGGGGGGGGAACTTTGCTCAGGGGTCACTCCTGGCTTGCTGGCAAGAAATTTACTTTGAAAGGGCCAGAGGTATGGTGCAGCAAGTAGGGTGCTTGCCTTGCATGCAGCTAACACAGATTTGATCAGCTGCATCCCAGCAAACCTCAGACATTCCAGGACAGATCCCTGAATGCAGAGCTAGGAGTACTCCTGACACTGTTGGTTCTGGCTCAGACACACACACACGGAATATCTGAGAGCAGAGATAGAAGTGTGCTCCTGCAGCATACAAAGCTGGGAAACAGGGTTTTAAGGACCCACTGTTTGACTCTTGAACTATTTTATGCTACAATTTGTCAGGGTACGTGGATTTATTTCCCTCTATTTGGATAGAGTTTACTGTTTGTCACTGCTGTATTTTGGGGTCACACACTACAGTACTCAGGCCTTACTCCTGCTCTGACCTCAGGGATCACAGCTGTCGGGGTCCCTCGACAATCGGGTGCCTGGCTAGAGGACTTGGTCAGGCAATTGCAAGCTGCTCATACCTGCTGTGTCATCACACAGTCCTCCAAGATAGGATATTTATTATAGGTAAAAGGTAGGCACAGCCAGGAGTGTTTCCTCAGCCCAGAGGTAGTAAAAAGCCCTATAGGTTGCTGTGTGGGGACTATGTGGTGTCTGGCCCTTTAAAACCCTGACCGGAAGTGTAGGTGAGGTCACAGAGCCCCGCCTTTCCCTGGGGTCTTTGTGGGCGGAGCAATCTCCACCCTGTTTGTTGCCTGGTGAGGAGCGGGGGTGGGGCGGGAAGGGGGCGGCCAGGGCGTGGGGGCGTCCCATAGGGCCAGTTTCCTCGCTGGCCTGGCCGCTGAGTGGTCCATCTGGGAGCTCTGAGCCTCCGCCGCCTGCCCAGCCCGGGATGCCCCCAGCGCCCGCCTTTTCGAGAGGTTTGTCTCTCCCTTCCGTCTATCTTAGTGCATCGCATCCAGGGAGGTTTTTATTTAGGAGGCGCGTGCGGGGGCGGGGGTGAGGGAATGGGTGGGTCGGTGGTGCCTGGCAGGTGGGCTGACAAGTGAAGTGGAAGGTTCGGGAGCAAAAGTCGTTCGGAAAGGGTCGGGAACAACGGAAATCAGGACGACCAGAAGAGAGAGAGTTTTCTTTTCAGGTTTGTTTTTCATTGTGCGTCCTGGTAGCCCTGGCCGGGGCGGCCCCATGGGGTCGGGGGCACGAGACCCTCGCCCTCCCCTCCAACCCATCGCTCTGGCCCCCAACCGGAGAGGAACGTGTCGGAGCCCGAGGGAGCCCCAGCTTGCCCGCAAGTCTGAACACACTGCCTCATTCATTTCTTTCCACAAATTCTTAGTCATCTATTGCGTTTCATTGTATAACTCAAACTGCAGATTCAGGTTTTGGCATCGCAGCAATTTGATTTGAGAGTGGAGTCACTGAGTATGAGTCAGCTGGTAAAATTTCCACATAAGGGACAGATACTATGCTGGCAGGGGATCAAGTATGTGAGTTCGAAGGTGGGTGACAGGGCACTGCAGAGAGGAAATCTAGAGCCTAATACTTGGCGTAGAGGCCCTTCCTGAGCTTCACTGGGTGGGGAAATCACTGCTCGAAACCTTAAGAAATTCCTTTCTGTTTCTTTCATTTGAATGAAACTGGTAATTGTTTCAAAATAACTAGCTTGGGGGTGGAGCGATAGATCAGTGGGTATCACTTTGTTCTTAGACGACCGGCCCGGGTTTTATTCCTGGCGTCCGTTTTGGTGCCCTGGGGACCACCATGAGTCATTGCTCAGTGCCGAGACAGGAGTAACCCCTGTGCTTCACCAGGTGTGACCCAAAAAGCCAACAATGAAAAAGAAAACCAGTTTGAGGGCACTAGTGTCAGTGCGGTGAGGAGGAGAAAGGTTTGCGTCCATTTGCTCCCCTACAGACCCTCCAGGAGTGATCCCTGAGCACAGCGTGGTGTGTCTCTAAAGAATACAAACTTCAAAATAAAAGGACCAAAAAGAGTATTGATCCTGAGAGCCATCCATTTTGGTGAGATGTTTTCAATGGCCCCTGTGGCTCGTCGTGTCTGTAGGGATGCAGGGTTGCCTTCACTCCATGCATCAGGCGCTCCACACTGAGCTCCACACTGAGCTTGAACTGAACCCTGACTCGAATCTATTTTCTTTTCTCTTGAAATGGTGTGTCAGCTTTCTGCTACCACTGTCGCTGTCCTCATCATTGTTCATGGATTTGCTCGAGCGGGCCCAGTAACGTCTGCGTTGGAGACTTTGTTGTTACTGTGTATGGCGTATCGAATACATCCCGGGGAGCTTGCCAGGCTATGCCGTGCGGGCGAGATACTCTCGGGAGCTTGCCGGGCTCTCCGAGAGGGGTGGAGGAATCGAACTCAGGTCGGCCATGTTGCCTGCGTGCAAGGCAAACGCCTTACCGCTGTGCTCTCTCTCTCTACCGCCTTCTGCAGAGGGAGTTATTTCCACGTGTGTCTGTTTATTGAGTTAAAAAAAAAATAAAACACTGACCATATGGGGCTTTCCTAGTGCATTATTTACGAGGGACAAGGTCAGTGGCTCAAGCCTCCGTTAGTCTCGCGGGTAAAGTAAAAAGTGGCGGCCCCTCTTAGAAGGGGTACTCTGAGGGCCAATTTTGTGGCAGGACACAAGCATCCTCCCGTTAGCATCCCAGAACTCTCAGTCTCCACGTTGTTAGTAGCGGGACCATTCGGACCTGGGAGGCGCTTTCTGCTTGCTCTCTCACTGGGTTCCTGACATCCAGGCAGTTCCTGGGGTGCAGTAGAGGCTTCAGAGTGATGCGGAGCTTAGGGCGGTGCAGTGGGGTCTGTACACAGTGCAGGGCTGGTGGGATTGAGTGTGTACTTGTGGCATTTTGGCATGGGGCTGAGCACTGGGGCTACTGTCCTTGGGGGTGCGGAACCCACCAAGGGCTAGGGGCTCGAGTGGCCAACACTTCCAACGTGGGACTTGCCGGTACAAATCCTGAAGCCTTTAGCCTTGACACAGATGCTATAGAATCTGCAGATTCATGTTCCAGGTCAGGGCTGCAGCCCCCCAAGGGCAAGAGACTCTGTTGCAGACCGTCCTATTCATTGGCGGTTGTGATGGGGCGGGGCCTTTTTGGAAGCGTGGTTCACGCAGGTGGGCTGTTTAGGCCAATGAAATTTTAATTTCGGGATTTGTTTTAGTTGTTTTTATGTTTTGGGGGGGAATGTGAGAGAGGACACACCCTAAGATGCTCACTCCTGGCTCTGTGCTCACGAATCATTCCTGGTGGTGCACTGGGATCTGGGATGCTGAGGCTTGATTGGGGTGAGGAGGGCAAGCATCTTACCTGCTTTACTGTCTGTCTGATCCCAACATTGATGTTTTTCTCCAGATGAGGAATTTGGACTCATCTTCAGTTACAAAAAATCCTCTATGCTTCATCTCTCCCTGACTGGGCGATCCCTGGATACTGGCTCTGGGGGTGAGTACAGCAGGTCAAGGGTTTAATTTTTCTCTTTCTTGAAGGAAGATGCTCTTATTGTGGGGAGAGGGAGCTTTGCTCAGGGGTCACTCCTGGCTTGCTGGGAAGAAATTTACTTCGAAAGGGCCAGAGGTATGGTACAGCAAGTAGGGTGCTTGCCTTGCATGCAGCTAACACAGATTTGATCAGCAGCATCCCAGTAAACCTCAAACATTCCAGGACAGATCCCTGGATGCAGAGCTAGGAGTACCCCTGACACTGTTGGTTCTGGCTCAGACAGGCACACACACACATACACACAGACACACAGACACACAGAGGAAATATCTGAGAGCAGAGAAAGAAGTGTGCTCCTGCAGCACACAAAGCTGGGAAACAGGGTTTTAAGGACCCACTGTTTGACACCTGAAATATTTTGTGATACAATTTGTCATCGTACGTGGATTTTTTCCCTCTGTTTGGATAGAGTTTACTGTTTGTCGTTGCTGTATTTTGGGGGCACACCCTAGAGTACTCAGGCCTTTCTCCTGCTCTGACCTCAGGGATCACAGCTGTTGGGGTCCCTCGACAGTCGGGTGCCTGAGTAGAGGACTTGGTCAGCCCATTGCAAGCTGCTCATACCTGCTGTGTCATCACCCAGTCCTCCAAGACAGGATTTTTTTTATAGTTCAAAGGTAGACACACATCACGGTCTTTAGTCAACGGCCTGCATAGTAAGATGATTTTGCTGTAAAGCATGCTGTGTGTGTGGTTTTCAAGTATATTGCTGCACAGCAGGAGCGAGTGCTGGATGAGGTTCATGCCAGTGTGCTGATTCAGGGTAGCTGGATTTCAGCACCAGACGAACAAGGGTCCTGCGGGATGTGCTGGAGCCTTGAATTTAGCTGCCCAGGGTCCAGGAATGACCCTGGTCCTCAGGAGAGAGCACCCAGTCGCATGTCCCTGTCCTGCCCTGCGGGAGAGAGAATGAAGTTTTGTCCATGCTGAGAGCCTGTGGCTACTCCCATGGCAAAGCCACTTTCAGGAGTTTGGTCAGCTTGATGTCGGCCTACAGGGGGTGCTGATGCCCTGCGCAACTGGGCTCAGAGGCAGCTCCTGGATGAGGCTGTGGCGACCTTCCTATGGAGCCTAGCGAGGAGTCCCAGGGCTGAGTCAGACACTGAGCCCAGGGCTCCTCTCTCCACAGGCATCCCGGATCCCGAGCTGCTTTTCCTAAGTAGGAGGGGAAGGAGCATCGGGCAGTGATTTCCCCAGGTTGGGGCTGGTAGTTGTGTATCCAGCTCCAGTGCAGGGATTTGCAGTCAGAACCCTGGGGGCTGTGACCCGCTTTGGTGCTGACGGCTTTGACCTTTCCCCCAGGTCTTTGTACTGAGCCTCCTGCTAACAGATGCTGGAGACATGGTGACGCACCGTCTGCAGGTGTGGGAGAAGGACACGATGATATACTGTAGTGCCAGGAGCACATTTTCAGAAGGGAGCCCTCAATGTGGCTGCTGACAGGGGTGCCCAACACTCTCCTGTTTGAGGCCACGTTTGTGTCTATTTGTTCTGTTCTGTCTTTGGCGCCATGCCCAGAGGGTGCTCCCTGAGTACCCCCAGCTCACTGCTCAAGGATGCCTGGGGCCGTCAGTGTCATTGGGGTCACTTTTCCTGCCCAGAGATAATTGGGGGCGGCTTCAATACAGGAACTACAGGCACTTCATGCCCTCACATAGCTCTGAGTCAGTCACTCGCTGACATTGTCTGTCTCCGTCTCATCCCTAGAACATGGAACAGGGAATGTGGGATATGGCATTGGGGGTGAGGGGGCGTCTGGAGTTTTGTTCCAACCCAGTGTTGCTTTTTGTGGTCCTGTTGGGTTTCTGCTCAGGTGTAACCCTGTGCCGTGCTCATTGGATTTATCCCTGGAATGGCTGCATGCAAGTCGAGAACCTGTCTCGAACCCGACCAGAACCTGCAGGAACTTTCTAGAATAATGCTATTGTAGCAGATCTGGCTCCCTGTGAGGGATTCCTGGGATCATTAGCAGAAATGGGGAAACAATGAACTTTCCCGACCCTATGTGGTGTCCGGCCCTTTAAGACTCTGACCTGAAGTGTAGGTGAGGTCACAGAGCCCCGCCTTTCCCAGGGGTCTCTGTGGGCGGAGCCATCTCCACCCTGTTTGTTGCCTGGTGAGGAGCGGGGGTGGGGCGAGAAGGGGGCGGCCAGGGCGCAGGGGCATCGGATAGGGCCAGTTTCCTCGCTGGCCGCGGAGTGAGAGTGAGTGGTCGATCTGGGAGCAGCCCTGAGCCTCCGCCGTCTCCCCACCGCGGGACGCCCCCAGCGCCCGCCCTTTCGAGAGGTTTGTCTGTCTGCTCATTTCTATTTTAGCGCATCGCATGGAGGGGAGGGAGTTTTTTTATTTTGGAGGCTCGTGAGGAGGGGGCGTCGGTCCCGGGCAGGTGGGCTGCCAAGTAAGGTGGAAGGTTGGAGAGAGAAAGTCGTTCGTTCGGAAAGTGTCAGGAACAACGGAAATCAGGACCACCAGAAGAGCAAGAGTTTCCTTCTCAGGTTTGTTTCACATTGTGCGTCCTGGTGGCCCTGGCCAGGGCGGCCCCATGGGGTCGGGGGCACGAGACCCTCGCCCTCCCCCCCAACCCATCGCTCTGGCCCCCAACCGGAGAGGAACGTGCCGGAGCCCGAGGGAGCCCCAGCTTGCCCGCAAGTCTCATGGCACTTGCGGGACCACCACAGCTTTGGCTCTGCGCCAGGGCCCCTCGGAGCCCGGGGGCCTCACCAGGGGTGGGGCGTGGGGACATCTCGAGAATGACCCCCGGCTGCCTACCTACATCCCCCACGTTCCAGGCCGACTTTCGTGTCTAGGCGGGTTGAAAAGGAGTCAGAGATAAGGGGATTCCCTCGGCAAGGGAACCCGGGGGGCTCATTCTTTGGCCTTTGGTGGGAGAGGGCTGGGGCCTCACCTGGCGTGTTCAGGGGGGTCTCCTGAACCTTCCCTCAGGAATCGGCCCTGGCAGTGTTGGGTGTACCCCGTACCCTGGTGAGCAGCACCCCGCTGCCTGGTGGGGGGAGGAGGGCGCTGGGTGCGTTTCTCCTGGGCTTGGGGCTCAAGAACATTGGGCCCAGCGTTTGCTTGTCACTTGTTGCTGGTTCAGCCATGAGGCTCGGAGGGCTTTTTCTTTTCCTTTCTTTTTTCCCCTTTGTTTTCTGTTTGCTTTTAGGTCCACGCCCTGTGATGCTCATGGGGTTCTTTCTGGCTCTGCACTCTGATCACTCTGGGTGCTGTTCAGGGGACCCTATGAGATCAGGATCACGATCACGACCATCCTGTGGTTCGTCGATTGCCTCGAGCAGTCCCCATTAACGTCTCCTTCGTCCTAGCCCTGAGATGTTTTTAACAATTGATTAAAGGATCTTTCAGGGTTAGGAGAATGAGACCCATCTTATGAGATGCTGGGCAATAAATCCAGGTTGTGTGCCTGCACGTCGGACGCTTCTGGTGCCATTTCTCCTACCCCAGTGTGTAGAGTTTGCAGAGGAGTCAGGGCTGAGGGCTGGCAGGAGGCGGGGTGGGGGAGCATCAGGGCTGGGCCAGAGAGGGTCCTTCAAACAAAAGTGCAGTCTTAGCAGGAAGTAGCCGAGGCACTTGGAGGCTGTGTCCCAAGGCCTCAGACTGCATTCTAGGATCCTCATCGGCCACCGCACCTTTATTTATTTTATTGAATTCTGTAGTTTGGAGGTACAGCTGGCAGTGTTCATGGGTTACTCCTCCTGCCTCTTCACTCAGGCCCCCAGGAAAACCCTTGGCCCTGACGCCTGTGTTACCAGCCTGGCTGCACAGCCTGTGGGATCGCGGTGCCTGCAAAACACCTTTTGCCTTTTTCAGTAAGTAGTGAATGAGTGAACCCACAACAAAGCTAGTTGGGGCCTGACTACTAGTACAGTGGGGACTTTCTTAATGTGCACTCGGCCGACCTGGTTCAGTAACCTGCATCACATATGTGTCCCAAACGTCACTGAGTCTGGTCAGAAAGCAAAACCTGACCATCTTGTGTCCATTGCCAAGGTACTCACGCCCATGGTCCAATCAGGTCTTTGGTTTGCCGTGGGCCTGTTTGGATTGTGAGAACCATAGTGATGTTCTCCACCCACACTGCCTCATTCATTTCTTTCCACAAATTCTTACATCATCTGTTGCGTTTCATTGCATAATTCAAACTGCAGATTCAGGTTTTGGCATCGCAGCAATTTGATTTGAGAGTGGAGTCACTGAGTATGAGTCAGCTGGTAAAATTTCCACATTAGGGACAGATACTATGCTGGCAGGGGATCAAGTATGTGAGTTCGAAGGTGGGTGACAGGGCACTGCAGAGAGGAAATCTAGAGCCTAATGCTTGGCGTAGAGGCCCTTCCTTAGCTTCACTGGGTGGGAAAATCACTGCTCGAAACCTTAAATTCCTTTCTGTTTCTTTCATTTGAATGAAACTGGTAATTGTTTCAAAATAACTAGCTTGGGGGTGGAGCGATAGATCAGTGGGTATCGACTTGGTTCTTAGACGACCGGCCCGGGTTTTATTCCTGGCGTCCGTTTTGGTGCCCTGGGGACCACCATGAGTCATTGCTCAGTGCCGAGACAGGAGTAACCCCTGTGCTTCACCAGGTGTGACCCAAAAAGCCAACAATGAAAAAGAAAACCAGTTTGAGGGCACTAGTGTCAGTGCGGTGAGGAGGAGAAAGGTTTGCGTCCATTTGCTCCCCTACAGACCCTCCAGGAGTGATCCCTGAGCACAGCGTGGTGTGTCTCTAAAGAAGACAAACT
Source organism: Sorex fumeus (assembly GCF_029834395.1). Classification (NCBI taxonomy): domain Eukaryota; kingdom Metazoa; phylum Chordata; class Mammalia; order Eulipotyphla; family Soricidae; genus Sorex; species Sorex fumeus. The sequence goes on from NW_026606098.1 coordinate 12,648,154, forward strand.
TCAAAATAAAAGGACCAAAAAGAGTATTGATCCTGAGAGCCATCCATTTTGGTGAGATGTTTTCAATGGCCCCTGTGGCTCGTCGTGTCTGTAGGGATGCAGGGTTGCCTTCACTCCATGCATCAGGCGCTCCACACTGAGCTCCACACTGAGCTTGAACTGAACCCTGACTCGAATCTATTTTCTTTTCTCTTGGAATGGTGTGTCAGCTTTCTGCTATCACTGTCGCTGTCCTCATCATTGTTCATGGATTTGCTCGAGCGGGCCCAGTAACGTCTGCGTTGGAGACTTTGTTGTTACTGTGTATGGCGTATCGAATACATCCCGGGGAGCTTGCCAGGCTATGCCGTGCGGGCGAGATACTCTCGGGAGCTTGCCGGGCTCTCCGAGAGGGGTGGAGGAATCGAACTCAGGTCGGCCATGTTGGCTGCGTGCAAGGCAAACGCCCTACCGCTGTGCTCTCTCTCTCTACCGCCTTCTGCAAAGGGAGTTATTTCCACGTGTGTCTGTTTATTGAGTTAAAAAAAATAAAACACTGACCATATGGGGCTTTCCTAGTGCATTATTTACGAGGGACAAGGTCAGTGGCTCAGGCCTCCGTTATTTATCGCGGGTAAAGTAAAAAGTGGCGGCCCCTCTTAGAAGGGGTACTCTGAGGGCCAATTTTGTGGCAGGACACAAGCATCCTCCCGTTAGCATCCCAGAACTCTCAGTCTCCACGTTGTTAGTAGCGGGACCATTCGGACCTGGGAGGCGCTTTCGTGCTTGCTCTCTCACTGGGTTCCTGACATCCAGGCAGTTCCTGGGGTGCAGTAGAGGCTTCAGAGTGATGCGGAGCTTAGGGCGGTGCAGTGGGGTCTGTACACAGTGCAGGGCTCGTGGGATTGAGTGTGTCCTTGTTGCATTTTGGCATGGGGCTGAGCACTGGGGCTACTGTCCTTGGGGGTGCGGAACCCACCAAGGGCTAGGGGCTCGAATGGCCAACACTCGCAACGTGGGACTTGCTGGTCCAAATCCTGAAGCCTTTTGCCTTGACACAGATGGTATAGAATCTGCAGATTCATGTTCAGGGTCAGGGCTGCAGCCCCCCAAGGGCAAGAGACTCTGTTGCAGACCGTCCTATTCATTGGCGGTTGTGATGGGGCGGGGCCTTTTTGGAAGCGTGGTTCACGCAGGTGGGCTGTTTAGGCCAATGAAATTTTAATTTCGGGGTTTGTTTTAGTTGTTTTTATGTTTTGGGGGGGAATGTGAGAGAGGACACACCCTAAGATGCTCACTCCTGGCTCTGTGCTCACGAATCATTCCTGGTGGTGCACTGGGATCTGGGATGCTGAGGCTTGATTGGGGTGAGGAGGGCAAGCATCTTACCTGCTTTACTGTCTGTCTGATCCCAACATTGATGTTTTTCTCCAGATGAGGAATTTGGACTCATCTTCAGTTACGAAAAATCCTCTATGCTTCATCTCTCCCTGACTGGGCGATCCCTGGATACTGGCTCTGGGGGTGAGTACAGCAGGTCAAGGGTTTAATTTTTCTCTTTCTTGAAGGAAGATGCTCTTATTGTGGGGAGAGGGAGCTTTGCTCAGGGGTCACTCCTGGCTTGCTGGGAAGAAATTTACTTCGAAAGGGCCAGAGGTATGGTACAGCAAGTAGGGTGCTTGCCTTGCATGCAGCTAACACAGATTTGATCAGCAGCATCCCAGTAAACCTCAAACATTCCAGGACAGATCCCTAGATGCAGAGCTAGGAGTACTCCTGACACTGTTGGTTCTGGCTCAGACAGGCACACACACACAGACACACACACACACACACACACACACACACGAAATATCTGACAGCAGAGAAAGAAGTGTGCTGAGTCTGTTGCATGCATGGGAAACGCCCTGCCCACTGGTCTCTCTGTCTGGCCCCTGCTTGCAGTTCAAACCTTCTAATTTGCAGCCTGTGCGTCCAGCTCAGGGCCATATCGGAGTACCTAGTTGTCAGCAGCCCTGTGATGGCTTCTACCAGCTGAACCTCATCCCTGCCCCCTTCATTCCTGTCTGTGTCCTCACAAGGTTCAAAGAATTGATAAAGACTTAGAATTCCTGGGAGTGCATAGCCAGAAGTTAGATGTGATTATCAAAAAAAGCTAACCAAATAGTATAATTTTACCTGATTCTGCAGGTTTTGGGGGCAGTCTTTAAACATGTTTTCTGAGTTCTACAGGGATACATGTCCTCACATGGTTTTGCATCACTTGCTGTATATCAAGGCTCCTTTTCTCATCCTTAGAATAGGGGATGGGGTGTAGGAGCCCATGAGGGTAATGTGGTTAACCTGGATCAGCACCTACATGGCAGATGCTTTTCCTGCTGCTTTAGTGTACCTGGCCTGCAACTTCATTCATCATTATGGTTCTTTTTGTTGTTGTTCAATTTTGACTTGATTCAGAGCCTACACCAATCAGTGTTCATGGATTACTCATGGCTGTGCATTCAGGAACTTCTCATGGCAGTGCTCCTGGCTTATATGGTTACCAGGGGTCAATCCCGTCTCTCTGAGTCACCAGGTGACTGCCCTGCTGTACTATCACTCTAAACACGTGTTCATTTCTTTTTTTAGGTCCTCACCCCATCAGGTGCTGTTGTATTTCCCATCAAGTGTTGTTGTATTTCGGTGCTTGAAGTCACTTCTAGGGCTTTTTTGGGGGACTTTAGAATGACTCAACTTCAGATGAAATGAATACCAGGGACTTGTGTGTCACTAATAACTACCAATTTGGGGCATATGAGAAGTGGTGTTTCTGTTCAAGACTTTTCAGGAATTTGCCTGATTTTTTTGGAGATACATGGGGCATCGTCTCCTGACCCCGTGCCTGGCTGGCCTCGCCGGGGCCCCTTGGAAGGGAGCGGGTTGAGTTTCCCTTCCGGCCCCGACCAGGACTCCGGCAGCCGAAGACCTCCAGAACCAGCCACCACATGCTGAGACCACTCTCCACACGCATGAAGGTACCAGAAGGAACAAATGCATGCGGGTCCTGGGGCTGAGATCTCCAAGTCTGCTCAGATCGGGGCTGAGCATCCTCCACGCAGATCCTCTAAATTCCAGTAGGCAGGGGTCACACCCACCAACTGGCCCCCTGGCGCCATGTAATCCCATCAACGGCCAAGACTCAGAGACTATAAAACCCAGCTCCCAGAAGCTCGCAGCCGCAGTTGCGGCCGCCCCACATCTTAATCTCTCATTCCTACTTTGGACAAACTGGCAGGCTACCGAATGTTATCTGCCCACACAGCAGAGTCTGGCAAACTCCCCATGGCGTACCAATATGCCAAATACCAGTAACAAAGATGGGTCACATCTTCCTAAACCTGAAGGAGCCTTGGATATGGCACTTTTTAAAAAATCTCAGGGCTAGGACGAAGGAGATGTTACTGTGGCCTGGTTGAGGCAATCGCCGAACAACATGGGGTTGGCCCGTGACATTTTTCTTGGCACTAATGAATACCCTGTTTTTGTGTGGACAGGGCTTTTCTGAGTGAAACCTGCTGTGATCTCATGGTTGGAAGGAGGAGCCCTGAGGCCGGGGAGGAGAGACGTGCATGCAGGTGAGTGTCGGAGGACCCTCCCTACCTTGGGCCCTGGGCAGTGTGTGGTTGCCCTGAGTGTGAATGAAATGCACTGCTGATCATGGGCCCGTGATTTTTTTCCTGGCAGCTTTCAAAGGTTACTTTTGTTGGTACTCACTTGTATAAGATACTGTCAATTTCATGCAAGGAAAATGCCCTATCTGCTGTTCTCTGTAATACACTAAGAAATATCTTTTGGTTTTCTGTTTCAATAGTGATTGCATGAGTCTGTAACAATGCTGATTTGAGACAGAAAGATAGTACAGCAGAAAGGATAGTTGCCTTGCGTGTGGCAAACCCAGGTTGAATCCCTGGCATTCCTTATGGTCACGGTTCACTATGACCAGTTAAGAAACAACTCAGAAGCTATTTTGTGTATTCCCAGTCTGCTCCCAGCATTCCGCACAATGGACCTCATTCAGCTATGTTTCATTACCAATTTTTTCATTTTGTTTTGTTTCTGATTCCAGAAGATAAATTGCAGCTTCAGAGGTTTTCGGTCCAGTTTTTTGATTTGGGAATTGAGACACTGAATACAAGTGAGTTTTTAAAATACGCATGTTGTATATAAATCTAATATTGGCAGGATATTTCAAAGGAACAAGAATGCGATTTGAAAAATGGCATTTTGGCCAGTGCAGGGAGGGACTTTGGAGCCTATGCTGGGAGTAGAGGGTCTGTAGTCTCACAAGGTGCTATAATCAGTCATTTTCAAATCAAAGAATATAACTATTACTATTATGTTTATTAGTATATGTGCTGCCGAAGCGAGCGATAGCACAGCGGTAGGGCGTTCGCCTTACAAGCGGCCAACATGGCCGACCCGAGTTTGATTCCTCCGCCCCTCTCGGAGAGCCCGGCAAGCTACCGAGAGTATTCGATATGCCAGACACAGTAACAACAAAGTCTCCAATGGAGACGTTACTGGGCCCGCTCGAGCAAATCGACGATCAACGGGAGGGCCTTTACCTTTACCTTTACCATTATGTTTATTATTTCTTGCTTTATCATTCACACACAGTCATGCTGATAAGTTACTTCTGGCTTGGCACTCAGAAATTATTCCTGGTAGTCATTGTTCACGTGTGTAAATAATAAAGTAGGGACCCGTGTGGGGGAAGACTGTGAAGGCAGATTTTGTCTTGTTGCTGGACGGCTGGCCTCCCTTGAGCACCGGCGCCTCCCAGTCTCTGCCCTGTGAGATACGGTCCCCACCAGCTGGGGTGGGGTCCTTTTGTGCTTGATTTTCTTGTGTTCCCCAATATCCAGTTGATTCCTGGGTTATGATGGAGTCTTTTGGGGCTTTGGAGCTTTGGGGGGCATAGGGGGCTGTGGTGGTATGCAGGGGTCGCAGGTGTGTGTGTGTGATCCTGGAGGGCGCTTTGGCCGCTGTCCCTTTAACTGCATGTTGGGGCAGCCGCGATTGGGTGCAGGGCTGATTGCGGGGGCTGCGGGCTTTGAGGTGCGGGGTCCTGCTGAGGGCTCAGCCTTGGCCCTCTGGACCCTCCCATCTGACCCAGGTTGGGACCTGCCACAGTTTCCCTGCTGTAGAATCCCCAGATTCACTTCGGGGGGCAGAGCCTCAGGCCCCCTGATAGCCTAGAGACCCTGTTGCCGTCTGGCTTTTTCATTGGCTGCCCTCATGGTTCAGCCCAGGGTGGTGGATCTGCAGGTGGCTGGGGTTTGCCAATAATAGTTTCCTTCACCATTTTAGCTCTTTCATTTTGGAACTCAGTCACCACGTATGAGTGAGCTGTTAATATTTGCAAGTTTTGAATCAATATTGTTATGCCAATGAATAAGGTCAGTGGACCAGCACGTTATTTTTAAGATAGAGGGCTGGGCATGGCCAGGAGGAAATCCAGAATCTAATATTTGGAGTAGTCCTTACCTTCACTGAATGATGACATCACTGCTCAAAACCTGAAGAAATTTGTAATATGTTTCACATGAATGCCATGATTTTTTCATTTGATTGAAAGTATCTACAAATGGTAATAATTGAAAAGAGCTGATCTTTAAACTGTTCTATCCCCAGAGCTCCATATTGTTCCCAGAGACCCACCGGGAGTAATCCCTGGGTATTGCATGGTGTGCCCCTGCCCAGAAATGAAAACAAACTCAAAAACAGAAAAAGCCATTTATCCTGCACGGAATCCACCTGTGGTGAGATGTTTTCAATGGCCCCTGTGGTCAGTCTCAGCAGTCTGGAATGCATCGTTGCCTTCACAAATGCATCGCAGGCACCTCGCTGAGCTAGAACCGAAACCATGGTTTGCTGTCTTTTATTTTCTCTTGAAACTGGTGCATCAGTTTTCCACAGAGGGAGTTATTTGTTCATTGAGTTGAAAAAAAAATTTTAAATTAATGACCCCTCGTTCATCAATTTTGCATGTGCGTTTTACAGAAACATTAGTTTATTCCCTGGTAATGCCATTCACATTTCGAGAATTGTGTTGGTGTGCTGCAAATGTTAGGAACCAACCTGCAGTTATGAATGTCTTTTTCATGGAGACTCTAAAGTCATAGGGCGATAATTGGAATCCTCTGCTCTTCGACAGGGAAGCAGCCAGCCTGAGTGGAATGTCTCTGATCCTGTGCACTGTGAAAATGTCTTGAGTGAGCATTTGTGCCCTCAGCCCCATGGGGATGCCAAAACACGCAGGATGGCCCCTGAGAGTGATCCTAATGGAGAGCGTGACCTCACTTTGAAGAAGCCCTTCCCTGGGAAAAGGTCCATACAGTCTGTTGTTCTCAGTCCAGAGACACAAACTCCAATACTGTAGCAGACCCTAGAATGTGGGAGAGGAGCACTGTTTGTAGTGAGTCCCTCACACCGGAAAGCCCATAAGCAAAGTCACCATGGACTGACCCTGTCTAAGAGAAAGCATGTGGGGGAGCTTCCTCATGTTCCCAGGACTGTGATGTTCCCTTAGAAATCCACAGTGGACAGAATCCCCAGGAGTGTCAGCAGCAAGGGCGTGGCTTGAGTCCAGTGTCATCCCAATGTGCTGACATGAACATCCACACAGGAAGGAAACCACATACATGTAAGGACTGTGCAAAGGCCTTCACTCGACCCTCTGACCCCTTAAAACTTTGGAGAATTCATATGGGAGAGAAACCATATGTGTGTGCGCAATGTGGGAAGGTCTCTGCTTACTCCTCACACCTTTCAAGACACAGGAAAATTCACAGTGGAGAGAAACCTCATAAATATAAGGCATGTGAAAAGGCCTTCACTCGATCCTCGACCCCCACTGGGCATATGCAAACGCAAACTGAAGAGGAGCCTTATATGTGTAAGGAATGTGGGAATGCCTTTGGTATTCCTCCAGCCTTACTCGTCATGTGAGAATTCACACTGGAGAGAAACCTTACGTTTGTAAGGAATGTGGGAAGGCTTGCACTGTGTCCTCATGCCTTACTGATCATATGAGAATTCACTTTGGACAGAATCCTTATGTATGTAAGAAATGTGGGAAGGCCTTTGCTATTTCTTCAAACCTAACTGTTCATATGAGAATTCATATGAGAGTTCCCGGTGCCTCCACACTGTGAGCGGTGTGGGCTGTTCCAGTTTGGGGGCCCTTACATGCTTGTTTTTCTCTTTTTTCTGATATCAGCTGGTTCTTGAGGCAAGGTGAATGCTTTAGTGGAACCCAGAGGCTTTAGGGAGTGCAGGGTTCGAGTATGAGTGGGTGATCGTGTGGCTCCCCTTTGCCCACCATCGCCTCTTGCTCCACGATCTGTCAGCGGCGGGTGGGCGTGGGGCTGAGGGGTGGCCTGAGTGCGGAGCCTACGGGACTTGCATAGAGCACGGCCTGGCTATCCCGACCCTCCCTGCACAGGACTTCGCTTTGCCCTGATCCGGAGCCTTTGGCACAGGCATCACATGTGTAAAACCTTCAGATTCACTTCAAGGGGCAGGGCCTAAGACCCCTGCACTAGCAGATCCAGTTGTAGTCTCTCTTTTGATTGATTGCCTTGATGTGGTGGGGCCACACGGTGGTTTGTTCCCTGCCGGAGAGTGGGGTTTTAAAAGAAACTTTTTCATTATTATTGTTTTGGTTTGCCTTGTGTACCACATCCGGAGATGCTTAGGGTTTACTTTTGGCTCTGAACCCAGGAATTCCTGATGGTGGTACTCAGTGACCATATGGGATGTGAGGAATGATCTGGCTTGGCTGCATGCAAGGCAATTTCCCTGCCTGCTTCACTGTCTCTGATCGCAACTTTTTTGGGTTTTTTCTACATCAAGAATTTTTGCTTCCTAAGGTCCAGTTGCAAAGCATGCCACACTTACGATTTCTCAAGTGTTTGTATTTATTGCCGAATTCATGCAGGAAAGAAGCCTCATATAAGTAAATAATGTGGAAACGTCTTTATTGAATCCTCAGGCCTTACTAGGCCTATGAGAATGAATAGTGGAGAGAAAATTTTATGTATGTAATGAATGTGAACAGGGCTTCATGGACCTTCAAGCTTTAGTGAAATTTGTAAAATTTATACTGGATGAGTTGATCCCCTATTAACGATCTATAAGGTCAGAATAGGCCCTTTCAGTTTAGCCAGATTCCGTTGGACAGGGGGGGTCACAGGTGGTACAAAACTGCAGCCAAGAAGGAAATCATCCTCGTTTCATATGATGAGCTACTTATGATGTCACTTCTGTAAGGAAAGTTTCTTGCTGAGTATCTCCCGCACCACAGCCATGCCAGTGCCCTGGAATTTTTCCATCACATGTATGTTTAACTTGTACATAGTGGGTCTTTGTGATGGAGGCCATGAGGAAGGTGACTAAATAAAAACAGGTACAAAAATAGGCCCTCTGTGGAAATGTCACAGCTCATCTCTATGTCATTGTCTACTCTCATTCCAACTTGGCCCAGAGGCCCTGGTTTTAGAGATTATGACAGAGATGAATCACAAAGTTGCAGTGAAAATTGCAAAGTGGAAGACCAGTAAATCCTTTATTTTTCTAGTCTTTCTGTGTTAGGTTTTGGGGTGCCACACCCCCTCGGTTCAGGCTTTACTGATGGTTCTTAGCTCAGGATTCCAGACTGGGGGTCACATATATCCTTATGGGGCTCAGAATCCAGGTCAGCCATGTGCAAGCAAGTACTTTGTCTTCGGTATCATTTCTACACTCCTTGTATTCATATTTTTTTTTAATTTTACATTGCACTAAAGATTAATGTTCACAAAAAGTTTTATCTTGTGAAAATATCCTGACAAGGATCTTTAAAGTGAGGATTGGAGACCATTGAAATGGACTTTGAAATTGTGGAAGGGGCCCCTTGACTCAAATGTTTTCCAGGTGGTAGGAACAAGGGAGAACCCCCTGCTTCCGCATCTCAACATATATTCAGCTTTGATGACTAATAAAGGGGGTCACATTCCAGGTGCCCACCCACCTCACTTCAGTAGTATTAGGACAAAACAAAACTTGGCTTTGGAAGCAGTTAAATCCCAACCATCACGTTTTCACCTGGCTGATAATAATGATTTCGATTGTCAGAGAGCCCGGCAAGCTACTGAGAGTATCTTGCGCACACGGCAAAACCTGGCAAGCTACCCATGATATAATCGATCTGCCAAACACAATAACAAGTCTCACGATGGAAACGTTACTGGGCCCATTCAGGAGATGAACAACAGGAGGACAGTGCTATAGATTTTCTGAAAGGCCTAGTAAGGCTACAAATTTAGCAGTATGCTTTGGTTACCTTTGCCTAAATATATGCCTCTATTCTTAGCAATGTTGGATATCATGAGATTTGTTTATTGAACTATACTTCTTGGGGTAGGGACGTACCTATCAGTTACTCCTGTTGCTCCTTGGGCCACCATTTGGTGTACAGGGATGGACTCGAGATGATCAATTTCAATGCAAGTATCAAGCTTCTGCACTCTCCCTCCTGCTTCATGCTCTGGGTTGAAATTGCGTTTCTCAAATGGCCTCCTTGGTTTTCCTTGCAGATGAGTGTTCACTGCTTGCCTGTTGTCAAGCATAGAGCATTGACTGAATTTGCTCTCTGATGTTCTTACCGGCCGTTGCTCCTGTTCCAGCGTCTCTTCAACTCCCTGGGCTTGCTGCTAGGCCAGTTTCTCTCTGCATCTCCAGGGCTGGTTTGAGAGTCACTGCTTTCACCCGACCTTGATTGATGAGTTCCCGGAGAAACTCATTGTTCCGTGCCACACCTGCTCCCTACGCGTCTGTTTTACATTGAATGAACCCGCTGTTCATTTATTCTGATGGACTGTGTGTGAGAGCATTGGCTCATTGTTTGCCCAGTACAAAACCAGGGGACTTCTCCATACTGCCTTCTAGTCCTGCACTGTGTGACCAGCCACTCCGAAAGCTGCCTCTCCACCCCTCTATGCAAGCCCATCCCCGTTGCACCAGAGATTCACCTGGGTGGTCATAGTGGTTCTCTGCACTTCTGGATCCGGGCTCTTTAAGTATGCTTGTGGGGATGGAAGTGACATCACAGTGGGGCCTTCCTAGTGCTTCTATTCCTGAACATTGGGTCAGAGTCATTGTTCATGTGGGTAAAGGACAGTTAGGGCCCCTGTGAGGAAGCGGGTCTCTGAAGGCCAATTTTGTGGCAGAACGGGGCTGATCTCCTGTGAGTGCCTGGCGATTCCAATCTCCATACTGAGCTGCGGGTCTCCACCAGCTTGGGGGGGGGGCGCTTTCATGCTTGTTTTTCACTTGTTCCCTGATATCCAGACAGTTACTGATGTGGGGCAGATATTTGAGGGGGTACATTGGGACTGTTCCAGAGTGCAGGGGAGGAGGGTGTGAATGACTGATCCTGGGAGGCTTCTGGTGCCACTATGCCTCCAGCTCTGCGATAGGACAGCGGTCGATAGTTGTGGGGCTGAACGCGGGGCTGTGGGCCTTTTGGAAGAGGGAACTGCCAAGTGCGGGTCTTGACTGTGCTGACCCCCAGCTGACCTATGTTGAAACCTTGGCCCTAGTCTTGCTGCTGTAAAGTCTCCAGCTACACTTTGAGGGGCAGAGCCGCAGCTCGCCCAATGCCAAGAGACACTGTTCCTGTCCATCTTTCTCATTGGCTTCCCTGGTGGGACGAGGCCTTACCGAGCAGTGGATCCATTGGTGATTGGTGTTTTAGTTTCCTTCGGAGGCTATATTTGGTGTGGGGAATGGGGGGCTCTGCTAGAACGAAGATAAAATGACAGCTTACTCTGGCTCCTGGCTCAGGGCTCAGATATTTTTCCTGGAGTACTCTGGGGGCCATAGGGATGCATGGGGATGCAGAGGATTGACTGGTATCAGCAAACAACGCATCCTACTAGCTTTACTGTCTGTCGGAACAGGAACTTCTGCTTCTTCACATCACGCTGCAAATACCTGTCTAGACCCCTGTTTATAGAGGTGAGTACTGGGGGTAAAGGGTGTGTGAGTTTGTTGGTAAGTGCGTTCGTGTGTGCGTGTGTGTGTGTGTGTGTGTGTGTGTGTAGAAAGTGTTTTTTTTTTTTAGAGGAAAGGGGTTGCCCCATTCTCGGCTGTGGTTGTGGGGGGCAGTGATTTTGCCAGCGCAGGAGGCGCTAATGCTCGGGATCTGGCCTCTGATTCAGTCGCTGGCTGTGGCTGTGAGAACCTTCTGTGGACCCAGGAAGGAGGCCCCAGGTCACGGTAGGGCAAAATTTTCTCCCTTGTAGCCAAGCCCAGAGCTTGTGTCATGAAAGACAGCACAGATGCCAACCCATTTTGCTTCTCTCGGGGAGACAGAAGTATCTGGTGTAATCCCCAAGAGGGTCTGTGAGCCGTTGCCCGAGACTCTGGCTTCTTAGGGATGGGGGTTGTGCTCCTCTCCAGTGCTCACCACTCTGACTTCTCCTCCAGGTCTCTGATCATCAGGAAAAACAGAGGCAGGAGAAGATAGTGACATGCCAGTAGAAACACCATCCCTAGGTAGGAGGAGAGTGACAAGATAAGGAGATGCAGTGACCTACTCACCAAGGAGCTCTCAGTCTTCTTGTGCCAAATGTCTCTGAGTTGTTTCAGGAAGGATCCTGCCTTGTGCCTCCTTGTTGGAGGGCCTGACACTTTCTATATGATGCCATGTTTGTTTCAGTTTAGTTGTGTTTCCTTTCGAACCATACCCAGCTTAAAGAGCACTCATACCTTAGTTCTCAAGGATCACTCCTGACCGATCTCAGGGAGCATATAGGGTGCTGGGGTCAAAGCTGGCATTTTGATACTTTGCTTTGTTTGGAGGACAACATCCAGTGATTCTTGGTATTACTCTTGGCCCTGCACTCTGGCATTGCAACTGGCAGTGGTTGGGGGACCATATGGGAAGTTTGGGTTCACCATCCCGCTATTCTCTTCTGTTACTCCATCCTGCTGCTTTGTTTTCTTTCATGTTTATTTTTGTGCCACAGTGGAGGTGCCCAGGCCTTCTTGGCTCTTTGTTCTGGATTCCCAGCTGATTCACATCACAGGTGCCCCGAGGGCGCTGGCCCCATTCTTGCCCTGGAAGCTATAGTGACTAAGGTCCCAGGACATGTGTTTTCCCTACTTTGTCCTTTCTGCTCTGGAGAGACTTGTCTGCTCTATCACACAGTTCCACATTCACTTGCTGCTCTGTTTGAAGTTCTGGGCATCACCGTCTTTTTTGGGTCACACCCAGAAATACTCAGCGATTACTCCTGGTGTTGTTCTGGGACCCTGTTAAAGGTAATGCAAGAGAAATTTCCTACCTGCTGTCCTGTCTGTTTGGTACCTTCTGTACATAGTTTAAATGAACTTTACTGTTCATAGAAAGACGTTTGAAAGGTTGGAATAGGCCCCTTGAATCTAATATCTAACAAACGTTGGGAATATGGGTCAGTTCCCAAATCTTCCCACATCCCAGCACTCCCCAGGATCCCCACATCCCATCAGGCTGTTCCGTTTACCTAGGATTACTCAGAAGGTTATGCACGTTCCTGGATCCCACCCATCAGTTCAATAATATCAGAAAAAAAGGTAAGTATTGTATTTGGAATTAGCAATATCCCATCAACCTAGTAGTCATCAGAATGATAAAAAGTATTCGGATTTGATTAAAGACCAAAAAAGCCTCCAAGGTTTACTGCCCATTATCCTCCACTCTTAGTGTTGGAATATACTCTAGGTTTTTATATGTACATCACTATCACTATCATTCCATGTTCATGGGTTTACTCGAGTGGACACCAGTAACATCTCCATTCCTCCCTGTCACGTGCTAGTGTAGGCTGGTGACACATTGGGGGATCTTTCACGGTCAGGGAATTGACGATCATCTTTGTTACTGTTTTTGGCATATTGAGTACATGGTAGTTTGCCAGGCTCTCCCGTACGGGCAGGATACTCTCGGTAGCTTCCCGGGCTCTCCAAGAGGGATAGAGGCTTTTGGGGAAACCTCTAATCACATTTATAGCTGTTCCCAGTCAGGTATATATGTGGACAGGATACTCTCGATAGCCTGCCACCAGCTTCTCTGAGAGCCAGAACTAGACAATAAGAGGTTGCGTGGCCCCATGCTTCCGGGAGCTTAGTTTGATAGTCTCTGGATTTTGGCCGGTGATGGGCTTACATGGCAGTTGTTGGGTGTAACTGTCTAGCCACTGGAAGTTGGGGGATCTGGACAGAAGAGGCCCAGTCCCTAACCGAGCAATAGAGGTAAGAGTGGTGCCGACCTTTTGAAAACACACAGCTCACCACTGTCCCATTCTTTGCTCTGACTCTGGCCTCACTTATTTTTTCTTTTTGTTTCACACCCAGCAATGCTCAGGGCTTACTCCTGCTTCTACTGTAAGGAAATATTCCTGGGGGTGCTTGAGGAACATATGGGATGGCAGGGATTGAGCCAGGTTCAGCACCGTGCAAGGAAATTACCCTCCCCTTTGGACTATTGCTCCAGCCCCTGTGGCTTGGCTTGGATAGCCCTGTGTTTTAGGGGATTATAAAAGAGAAACAGCCACAAAGCTACAACCAGTTGAGCCCTACTCCTGGCTCTCAGCTTAGGCATCCAAACCTGGGAGACTCAGGATCATTATGGGGTATTGTGTTTGGAATCCAGGTCTACCGTGTGTGACCAGCTCCTACCCCATGTGATTTATGGCACCCTTGTATTCAAGGGACTCTGCCTTAACTGTCTGCCCTGAATTCAGTGTTTGACCCCTCAAGCACTCCCCTCTCCTCTCCGTTATCCGAGCCCATCCCCCCTGCACCGATTCACCTGGGCTGGCATAGTGGTCTGTCTACACTTGAGACCTGGCACTTTAAATCTCCTTGATAATGTGTGATGTCACAGACGGGAATCTTCCATGTGCACTTTTACTTCTTCATGATGTCAAGTGGATCAGTCCTCCTACAGGCACATGTTTAAAAGACAAAAAGATACTTCACTGTGGAAGGGGGACACTGAAGGCCAATTAGTGGCAGGATGTGAGGACCTCTCCTCTCCAATTCCTGTACTGTGACTGATGGGGCTGCGCCAGCTTTGGGGGCACTATTGTGGTTGTTTTTCACTTCCCCCATCCATATCCATTCAGTTTCAGGGGCAGCCCCACAATGGCGAGAGACACTGTTGAAGTTCATTGTGTTCATTGGCAGCCTTCAGAAGGAATCCTGGGGGCCTCGTCGTAACGCGTGGCTGGGAGTTGTAAATGAATATTTACTTTTCTGACTATTTTAGTTTTTTTTTTTTTTTGGTGGGGTGGGCATACTTGTAGTTCCCCAGAGGTTATTCCAGGCTCTACCATCAGAAATTGTTTCCATCAATGATCACTGTTTCATATGGGAGGCCGAGGTTTGATCGCTTTCACTGAGGGAAGCACCATGTTCTCTTCAGTGTCTCTCCAACCGCATTTTGTTGTCTTTTTTTTTTTTTTGATAAAGAATTTCTGCAGCAGGTAGGGCATTTGTCTTACACACAGCTGATCCTAGTTTGATTCCTTTACCCCTCTCGGAGAACCCAGCAAGCTACCAAGATAATCTAGCCCTCAAGGCACAGCCTAACAGGCTTCCTGTGATGTATTTGATATGCCAAAAACAGTAACAAGAAGTCTCACAATTTGTTGTGAGACGTTACTGGTGCCTGCTCGAGGAAATCGATGAACAACGGGAGTACAGTGTAAGTTAGGTTGAAAAACATCTTTCAATTCTTCATCAGCTCCCTGACACTGACCATGCAACCCTGGCTGTTGGAGTGAATATTGTGTGTAAAGGTTTTTTTTAATTAAGGATTTATGTTTTATTTTTTCTATTTTATAAGGTAGTTCACTATATTTGATTACATTTCATATTGAAGCACAAATCCCAGCTAATTGATTTTTTTGAGGAGGAAGAGATATTTGTTTAAGGATCACTCCTGCTGCATTAGAAAGAAATTCATTTAGAAAGAGCCAGAGTGGTAGTACAGCAGGTAGGGGGCTCTTACCATGCACAAGGCTAACCCAGGTTCAGTTTCTGGAATTCCAGCGATCCCCTAAGCCACACCAAGCATAATCCTTGAGTGCCAAGTTAATACAAGCCCTGAGTACTGCCTGTTTTGACCCAAAAATCAAAGCACACACACAGATACACACTCGTAATTTTGTGAGCAGAAAGAGGCTAAAGTTTGTTCATGCTTATTCCCTGTGGCTACTCCCTGGCAGAGCCACTTTGGGGGCTGTGACTGCTGTGGGCATCCCTGAAGCGCAGGGGTGCTTGATCAGAGGGGTTCCTGGCCTAGGAGACAGCCATTGGCTGGACCCATAAGGACCTTCCTTGGGATCCAGGAAGGAGTCCCGAATCTCAGGGCTGCAATATCCTCCCCTGTACAGTGAGCCCATCACTCCTATCCTGACAGACAGCCCAAATCCCAACCTGCTCTGTATCCCCTGGAGAGTAAGTAGCATCTGACATTGTCTCCCAGCTTGCCCTGGTACCCCAGAGTCCCTGTCAGCAGGACATTTCCCGGTCCAAGGCAGGAGCTTTCCAGGTCAGGGCTAGAGGTTCATCCTCTCTCTGCTCACAGCTATGACTACTATCCCAGGTCTTTGTTTTGGAGTCTACTGCTGATCCTTGGGAATAACAGGCAGGATAAGATCAGGCTGAGGCTTGCTACTGGAGGTTGTTTGCATGGAATCGGAGTGAATTTTATTGTTTTCATGAAAACAAAGACTTTGTGCTGCATGTGCCATCTGTTCAGTCCCTCGCTCTCCATTTGTCCTGGGCCTGGTGAACCCCAGATGTCCTGATCACCTGACTGAAGGCAAGAAACAGAAAATAAATTACAGTCGTAGCTCAGCAAGCCACCGAGAGTATCTCTCCCGCGCAGCAAAGCCTGGCAAGCTACCTGCGGCGTGTTCAATATGCCAAACACAGTAACAACAAGTCTCACAATGGAGATGTTACTGGACCCGCTCGAGCAAATGGATGAAAAACAGGACAGTGTCAGTGACCAAAAAATATGTGGTCAGGAATGCTTGGAGCCTGGCTCTTTAAGGCTAGGACCAGAAATGCAGGTGGCTTCACAGAATGCAGGTCTTTCCATCCCTGCCCTCCACCCAAGGTGGCTTCACTCTCTGGGCAACAGTTACAATCAGCCACCATTGTTGCTGAGGATGAGGCGCGGGGAAGTAGCAGGTATTGGAGTGGCCAGGGAGACTGCAAGCGTCCCTAAGGTCCTTTTGTTTCGCCAGCCACCCTGTGGTCGCTCTGAGTGCCCTAAACCGCTGTGGTCTCTGCATTGTGAGTGGTGGGGTCACTCGATGATAGTGTACAGGAATGTCGGCCCCTCACCCAGGACACACTGAGTGCTCCTGACGAAAGCTGTATCTTACTTATTAATTGATTTTTAGGAACAGTCTGTCACTATCCTCCCATTGTTCATCGATTTGCTTGAGCGGGCCCAGTAACATCTCCTTTGTGACACTTGTTACTGTGTTTGGCATATCAAGTATGTCACGGGTAGCTTGTTGGGCTTTGCTTTGCAGGTGAGATACTCTTAGTTACTTGCAGGGTTCTCTGAGAATGGCGGAGGAATCTAACCTGGGTTGGCTGCGTGCAAATCAAATGTCCTACACACTGTGCTATTGATCAGGGGAGATTTTTCTGAAGATAGCTTTTTTTGTGTGTAAGGACAGTGGCCTTGCATGTAGCTAACCTGGGTTTGAACCTCATGACCACATATGGTACCCGGAGCACGGCCAGATGTGATCACCCCAGAACCTGAAAAGGAAACTCCGAGTGGTCAGAAAAACATGGAGTTAGGGAAGAAAATGAGCTTGGAGAGGAAAGGTGTGCTGGGAAAGTTTCTGAAACAAAATAACGTATCAAACGAGAAAGTAATTTCTTTTAAAATTATTGTTATTTCTTAGCAAGAAGGAATTAAGGAAATAGTGGGCTCAAATTTGAATTCTCGAGCGTGTGTTAAATGAGAATTAGTGAATACGCACTGTAAATCATTCTTTTAATGATGAAAACACTGGGCTATTAATGTCAGTGACTTCAATGGGCATAAGAAAATTTTAGCTAGAAAGTTCCAACTTAACTTCTCAAAGACCTGGTTCCTATTTATAGACATAGTATAAGATGCCCCCCCCACCCCCGACCCCTGTTTTCAGTCACAGTGCAGGATTTTCCCATTTTGGCTCCTTAGAGTTGGAGGCAGGGGATTTTGGGGGGATTATCTCCAGAATAGCTTGTTGCTGGCCACCTTTCATTCCTTAGACTGAACCATTGGCTCCCTCAACTTGATCGATTTATTTCAGTTAATTCCGTTTTAGTTGTTTTATTTATTTTTTTAGTGGGGGATACACCTTGCTATACTTGGTTACACCTGATGGTGCTCAGGGAACCATATGGGATGCCAATAGTCAAATCTGGTTTTTCTGCTTGCAAGACAAGCATTTCTCCCACTGTACTATGTCTCCAGTCCCATTGCACAGAAAAATTTTGATTTATTATTGTCTTTTTGAATTGTAAAATTTGACTCACAGCACTCAGTGCTCTGTGCTAAGTTTAGCATCTGAGCTCAACATTGTTGCTGGCACTGCTTGGGTACACTAACTGCTTTGGAGAACTGAATGTGTTTTAGCAGCTAGAAAGAAAAGCATCCTATGTACTGTCTCTGCTTACCCTATTTAATTTTTCTACAGAAAAAATATTTTTTATCTGCCAAGTTTCTTAGCAGAGCCCTACCCATTGACCATCTCTCCCAGACAAGGTGCGGGTACACCTAGTAGGGTGCTTGCCTTGCACGTAGTTTGCCTGATTTCAATCCCCATCATTTCATAGGGTCCAATGAACACAGCCAGGTGTGGCGCAAAGCCCCCCGCAGAAAAAAGTCTCACTCCAGAATTTGTCATGACAATGGAGCATTCTTTGAACATCTTTTTGGGCTTTGTGAATATCACACCTGTCTGTTCTCTCTTTTTTTTTTTTGCTTCTTTTTGATTTTTTGATTAGACCCAGCAATGCACAGGGGTTACTCCTGACTCTGTATTCACAAATTAGTCCTGTTGGTGCTCGGTGACCATATGGGATACTGGGAATTGAACCCGGATTGTCCACTTGTAAGGCAAACACTACCTGCTGTGCTATCACTCCAGCTCCCTTTTGGCTACAAACTTGACGATGGTCAGGGACTCTGCCCCTCTGTCCAGATGTCCTTGAGATTCCATGTACCCCACCTTAAACCATATGATACACCGTTTGAGCTCCTCTTTCTGGGTCTATCTCACTACAAGGGGAGCAGATGAGGTGTGATTTGGGGCCACATCTGACAGTGCCAAGAGGGCTGAAGCCTGCTCTCTGTTCATAGTACTGGTGGACATTGCGTACCAGGAAAGGCCCCCCTGGGCTTTCAGCTGGCTGACAATCCACCCCAGCCTGGTGTGCTTTCTCCTGCCCTCAGTTGATATGTTCATTGTAAGTTCTTGGTTGTGAACATTCTGGAATATTTTAACTATTAAGCCCGAAACTATCGGTTTCCAAGCAGCAAGATAGAAAGAGACATGAACTTGATAATGCGAAGGCAGTAGGAGTTGTAATCCAGTATACTGGAGCCAACTATCTCACCCACGGAGTGGCCTCTTGATAGGGACACCGACGTCAGGTAGTAGTTTATATAGGGTTTGATTACCTAAGCAGTACATTTTGTATAGTTTCAGAAAAAAACTTAGCTAGTTACCAAACAAAGTTGTTTAGGGATGTGTCTAGGCTAACAGTGGTGAGGCAGTAGTTAAAAATTTGTTTTCCATGATCATTCACGGGTACATAAGCTCTTTCTTTTAGGGTTAACAAAAGAAAATTTCTGGGACATTTTGACTAGGAGCATAATGATTGATTGTGCCCACTGGCAGGGCCCAGGAACTTTCCCAGGTGGGTTCAGGTTGGCTAGTTGCACACTGTTCCATTTCTGGGAAGCCGAGACTGTTTCAATTCCAGGAACTTGGGGCCTCACTGATTGTGCTGATTTCTACCGCCATAACAAGTGTCAGTTTTCCCCTTCCACAGCAAAACACTGACTGTAGGGAAGTAGTTGGAGGTTCTGAGAAAAATTACAGACTTTTCACCATTGAGATTTCTTTTGGGCCAAGTGTAATATTTCTTCTCCCTTTCCTTACACAAAATCACATACCAAGGGCGTAAAATCATATAGTCTGTTAAAGCCTTGCCTGTAAGCTCTGAGTCCTGCCTGGTGTGGCCCCCAAGCAAAGACAAAGTAAAGAACTGACTCTCGAGAATATACTGCTGGATTCCAAACCTTTGCTGTTGTCACATAACTGCCTCTTTGCTTTTATTTGTGTGTAGGAAGGGTAGGGGATTTGGGATTTCTGCCAGACCCAGCGTTGTACCTGCCCCTTGATTCCGTGATGCAGAATAGGTTATGTGGATTGTGCTGCATTTATATTTTGTTGTGTTTTTTTTTTTTGGTTTTGGGTCTGTGCCTGGCCTTACTTGTACTGTTGCTCTGGCCTCCTTTTAGGTGGTTCTTTTTTTCCTTTGTGTTTTGTTTTTCGGGCCCCACCTCTGGTGGTGCTTAGGGCTGACATCCTGACTCTGTGCTCAGAGTCTCTCCTTTGGGAACCAAGGGAAGTGTTGGGAGTCAAGTTCAGGTCAGCTGGATGGGTGCAAGCAGCGCTTTCCCCGCTGCCCTGTCCTGCCCGTGTAGTGGGGGTGCTGTTGGTGAAGGAGGGAGTGGGCATGGGAAAGCTAGTGTGAGGGCAGCTCAGCCCAAGTGTCTCCGTCACGGGTGTTTCCACATTCAGGGCTCATGCTGGCATCCGGGGAGTGACTTGGAGGCTGGTTTGTTATTGCAGTAAGAAGAAATGGGAACTGCCCCCTGGAAAAAATGCCTGTTGTCAATAAGAGCTACCTGTGGGTTTTGGCATCTTTGGATTTGGGGATTTCTTGGGGCTCAGAACCTTAAAAATTGCTAGACCTGGGCTGACTTCTCTGAGAACTGTTGGACCGTCTTGTCGGTACACAGAGCAGCCCAGGCCTGTGGTGTTACTAGAACTAAGGTGTGTTTTCCTGGTACCCAGGCAATCATTTAGACAGATGGACACGTTTCCAGATTCACTCTGGTAATGAAAATCCAGGCCTATGTACAAGAGTACAGGATGTTTGGAGGTCCTGTGATAATTTGCATTACATTTTTCACCATTTTTTAGCATTTTTTTACAGATCCCCCAGCACATCAAGTGGTTCTCTGCAGGAGGTGGGAGGTGGCTATTCCCAGTGCCCAAGACTTGCAGATTGAAACTGGCCCCAGATGTGCCAGGGGCTACCGTGCTTCCCCCTTCGGTGCTCAGGAATCTGTGCAGTGATGGTGTTGAGGGTCATACTCAGGCCTTCCGTGTGTTCAGCAACTGCTCTATCACTTAAGGTACCTCTTCGGCCCCTGTTAACATCTTTTTCAACATATTATTTTGAAAACACGACAGATTTTCAGGAAAGTTGCAAGGATTTGAGGGGGAAATATTCTCTTTTCCCCCCCCTCCTTTTGGTTTTGGGGCCACACCGGATAGTGCTCAGAGTCCTCGCTCTGGGCTCAAGAGTGACCCCTGGTGGTCCTCGGAGGACCATGTTCAGTCAGGTGATTGATTGATTTTGCTCTGTGGGTTACACCTGATGATGCACAGGGGTTACTGCTCGCTCTGCACTCAGAAATGGCTCCTGGCGGTGCTCAGGGGACCACCTGGGATGCTGGGTATCGAACTCGGGTGGGCCACCTGCAAGGCAAACGCCCTACCCGCTGTGCTGTCGCCCCAGCCCCTGCGGTCAGGTGATTTCAGTCGGGCTGGGATGGATGCAAGTTAACTCCTGCACTGCCTCTCCAGTCCCCTTTGCTTTTTCTCATCCCACACTTGCTTGATCATGGTCAGTCTGTGAGTATTTTTTTTCTGTCTCCTTCAGTTATTTCAGAGCCGATGTGGTAAGTCAGGTCCTTTTAGACTGGAGTGTTTCAGATCAGATTGCGTTTTCTGAGAATAAGGATTCCGGTTCGTATTCATGGTACAGCTTCTTACGTTGTTGCAGTAGTTGAATCTGCGATTCATCTTCAAGGGTGCTTGCAGTCTTGGTAATTCTCTTTCTGTTTCTCTTGTGGGTTTGGGGTAAGGATGCATACAGTGCTTCTTGAGTCCTGCAGTGCTGGGCATTCCCTGGGGTACCCTGAGAGTGGGGTCGAAGGGGCCTTTTTGGCTGCCCCTGTTGTGTGGGGGTCATGAAGTTGCAGGGATTGAGCTGAGTTGACCATAAGCAAGGCAGATCTTTGACCCCATTAACATCTTTTCTCTGGCCGTGAGTGCTGTCTCTGGCCTCAGAATAAAAAAGTACGTCTAGGGGGCCTCCCTTCCCTTGCAGTGTTTTTGCTGTTGCTTTTGGTTCGTATTTTTCCTTTTTAGGCCCCACCATGGCTTGCGGGGGGGGAATCCAATGGGGTGCCAGGGGTTGAATTGGAGTCAGCACGTGCAAGGCAAGTGTTGTACCGCTGGCCTCGTGCCTTCCTCTTGTGGTGCTTTATTTAGTGCCTAGGGCTCTGACGGTTTGATGCTCAGGTGGGTGGAATGGTTCTCCTTGGTCCAGCAGTTCCGGGGCCTTCCGTCCTAGACTGCAGTCCACCCTCTCGGCTCTCTCTGGGAGTAACTGTGTTTAGTCCTGTTAAAGGATCTTTCCTGACAAATGGGCATTTCTCTTGCAAACTTTCAGTTGGTAAAAGGCAGAATCCTTTCTCAGTGTCCTCACAGGCATTTCACAGACTGTTCAGGAGAACACAGGCCAGTTATTCACAGGAGCCTGTGGATCACGGCCTCTCGGGGTTCTTTGTGACTCGTGCACAGCAGATGCACTAATCAAGAGCCCCTCAACTGTGGCCGGGAGTATCCTCTCTGGGGGAAAGGGGGGTGCACGGGGAGTACCACCTTCTCTGCTGGCGTGTTCTAGAAATGTGCATCGGGGAGTGTGGTTGAGGGCTGCTCTAGCCTTCCCATTTCCTCCTGCGTGGGCACTTGTCTCAACTGTTGTAAGAGCAGGTCAGGCAGATTTGTCTGTGTTTTGAAGCTCACGCCACTTTTTTCTTCACACCTCTGTGGTCCTTGCCTGTGGCCATAGCAGTGGGCAGAAAAGCCTTTTGGTGACACAGGTGAACTCTTGTGCCTCCTGTGCTCTCCTGCAGTCCCCACTGTTCTCTCTTCCTGTTCTCTCTGTCAGTGTTTTGGGGTCACACCCACCTCAGTATTTCTGGTCATTCCTGGCAGTGCTGGAGGACCATGAGATGCCTGAGATCATGAGAGCATGGGCGTGTCGTGGCGCATATGTAATGGCAAGGCAGATGCCTCACAGGCAGGGCTTGGCCAAGGCTATGTGGGACAGGAGCAGCACGGGGCTCGATCTCCTCCTGTATGTCCCCAGACCTCCAAGTGCCCAAGTCTGTCGCCGGGAGCCAGGGACAGATTCTGCCTTCGGAGGCACAGACTGTGTGTGTGTATGTGTGTGTGTGTGTGTGAGAGAGAGAGAGAGAGAGAGAGAGAGAGAGACTGGGGATGGGGGGCGGCGGGTTCCTAGCAAGGAAGGTGATGTCCCTTGGGAAGGGAAACTTTTTGCTCCCTGGCTCCCTGCCTGTCCAGACCAGTTGGGAATAGCCTGCTGAGGCTGGAGAAAGGGGTTCTGTCCGGGCAATCACCCCACAGCACTCCCACGGGGCCTGGGTCCCCAGACCTTCCAGCTGGTGGTCACAGATCATCTGGGGACAGGACTTGGGGGTGCATCCTGAGACTCTCCAGCTTGTCTGGCGGCTTCTGGGATCCTGGGATTCCAGGACCGCACACTGCAGTGATGGGGTGCGGGTCTTCGGCTCCCTTGAGCCCTCTCCCTTCCCATCTCTCTTCTTCTGCTGCATCTCCGAAGTGTTCAGGGCCCCATTTCTCCCAACCCTGTCACATGAGGGCTGGACAGCCACATCCGGGTCTACAGGAGCCTGCCCTGTGGCCTACTGCCAGCCCTGCTGTCCCCCCTACCCTGGCTCCTCTTGGGGTTCACTCCGTGTCCATGCTGCTTGGCTGCTAGCTCTGTTCCGAGTCCCTCTGTTGCTACTCCGGACTTTGCAAGAACCAGAGCCACATCCAGAGGTGCTCAGGGACCCAGGTGGCAGGGACCAAACTCGGGGCCTCTCAGGTGTTACGTCCAGGCTCAGCCCACTTGGGGCTGCTTCTGTGACTCCTCAACATCCCATTAAGTGCCGGGATTGCTGCGCACAGGCAGCCAGACCCCCTGGTCACGGGGTCTGTGTCAGAAGCACGGCTTTCCCACAGTTCCCAGGAGGCTCCCTGGCCTCCCCTCTGCTCCCAGGTGACCCCAAACGCGTGTGGATGGGGTCATCAGCTGTCAAGGTGGGAAGGAGCTCTGATTCTGCCCATGTCTGCCCCTGACCACTTTTCCCCTAGGAAGAGCCTCAAACGTTAAGGAAAAGATTTATTTTATATATCCCAGTTAAATCTCAAAAGACTTGAACATAAAATCAAAATTATCTTTATTGAAGAAACGAGACATAAACAAGAATAAGCATCACAAAACTAAAGCAACAGCATGTGAGCTGGCGATGTGAATTTAGGATGCTTTAAATATAAACTATGAGAACTATTTCTATGACAAAGATTGTGAGACCGCCATTAACCAGCGGTCAGCACACAGGGCTCAGTGTCCCCCAGCAGGTGTAGCCAGACCCAACTGTTCCTGCCCCTCGCAGCCCCTTTTCAAGCTGGGGCTAAGGTTCTCACCTTCGAGGACAGTGGATTCAGGCATTTGATCTGAAATTGGGGAAACTTTCCAGATCATGGAACATAAAAGAAAGTGGATTTTTTTGTTGCCTTTTGCCAGACTCCTGAAGTGCGCCCAAGTCTTAACATAATATTTTAGGATATTCTGGATTTTTCTAGATTGTCCACATAGGAGGCTGAAATTGGGCAGAGTCCGGACTTTTTCCTCCTTGGTACCTTGTAGCAGGTGGTCTGAAGGGGTTGGGGGACAGGTGTGTGGGTCTTCACCTGTAACCCAAGTGCCTGTAGGCTGCTTCTAGGTGAATTCCTCTCTCCCTTGGGCCAGTTTTCTGGTGTCTTGGGCATCCGATGACAGTCCTGGTGGCGATGCTCTGGGCACGGGCAGGCCCTGGACGGATGGAAATGATCATTGACAGTCTGAGGGCATGTGGAACTTCCCTCACCCTGAACCCAGCTCCCGTCTCTGCTCCTAAAGCCTCTTGGCCTTGACCCGTGGGTGGTCCCAGTGCAAGGAACAGGACCTCTGGGGGTCCGGCTGGAACCCCCCTCCAACTCTCCATCACCCCAGGGAAGCAGACGTGAGTGTGCTGGGGGCCAGCACTGGGCTCTGGTGGCTAAGACAGGAGATGAGGTCTAGGCAGAGCACTTCCTTGGGCTTCCCTGACAGATTGGCTGTGGTCTGCACCCCAGGGCCCCAGTTACCCCCTCATTCCGTGCCCCGCCTCCTGGCCTGGATCTACAGCAGATTGGCGCGGTCTCGGCCCCACACCCACAGCTCAGGGTCGTAGGCCTGGATCTGCGAAGACAGATGGGGCCCATGTTGCTGACTCGCTCGGCCTCTCTAGCCTGCGGAAAGCCCCCCTCCATGCCCGCCAGCAGCCCTACCTGTTCGCACTCCTCCTGGGTCACCCAGGCTCTCCAGCCCATGGAGCGCAGCAGTTGGAAACGGAGCCGGTAGAACAGTGGCCGCTGCAGGCGGCTGTGGCCATACAGGAAGGTGAAGATGTTCTGCTTGGGTGCCTGGTAGTCCTCCATATCGTTGGCCAGGTAGCTGTGGACAGCACACCGCCTGTGTTCACACCTACCTCCTTCCTTCTGGGAGCTGTGGCGGAGGGCCCCCAGGGATTGATGGAGGCTGATGGCGTCACAGCGTGGCTGTGTTGGGGCTCCCTGGGTTCAGTACTCACAGTGCCAGAAAGAAGTGAATGCGTCGGATCTGCCAGCTGAAGAGGCCAGAGCAGCTGAAGTAGGCGATGACCATGGCCAGCAGGTACTGGGGAAACACGGGGACAGGTCACCAGGGCTGGGCGGAGGGGAAGGAGATCCAAGAACTCGGGAAGCAGGACGAAGGGGAGGACTTTGTGGGTGTTTGCTGAATCAGGAGGAAAGGGACCCCACAGACATGACCCAGAGAGACTGGGGTGCCTGTGCCCCCGGAGTGGGCAGCGAAGAGCTGCATCAGTGACTGCACCTCCCCTATCCAGTGGCCTCCAAGTGTTAAACTCACCCCCCCTAAAGAGCAAAAAGAGCAAAGGTACCCGGGCAGGGTGAGCTTGGTGGGTCCCCGGGACAGTCGCTTAGTGACCCCCAGCAGGTACCTTATCAGAGACCAACAGGTGCCGGTCCCAGGCCAGGAATCTTTTGATCACAGGGTCCTCTGTGGGAAGGCGGGGTTGTGAACCTCAAAGTCACAAGCCGCCCCCAATATTCCCCATCGTCGTGAAGGCCACACTGGGCCCCTCACAGCCCCAGGTGGGAGTAGGGGTGCGGGAGCCCCGTCCTTGGGTGGCCCAGCCCAGGCAGCCCGGCACTGCAGCCCCTGTCCGGGCAGGGGCCACCTCTCTCCCAACATGGGACACTGCATCCCTAAGGACCGCCTGTGTCCAGGTGGGAGACTCGGGCCCGGGGCTCCTACCCAGCAGCTTGCGGAAGACTTGGTGGTCCTCGGGGAGCACGGGTCTCTCCTGTCGCTGCCACTTCCTGCGCAGCCCACATGGCTGCTGCTCATCCTCCTGCAGTTCCTCGTCCTCCGACTCATCCCTCTTCCTCCGAACAGCACCCTGAGTCCGGGGGCTGACCTGAAGCCCACTGTGCTGAGCCTGGGGGGCTGCGTCCCCCTTTTCTTCCGCTTCCTCCTCCACCTTCTCCAACACCTCTGGATCCTCCGACTCCTGCTCCTCCTCCACCTCCGGTGATGACCACATCCTCCTCGTCCGGCCTCGGGAAGGCACACCTGCAGCATGGCTCATCATCTCCAGTACTCCAGGGGTCTCCTCTTCCTCCTCCTCCTCCTCCTCTTCCTCCTCCTCCTCCTCTTCCAACTCCTCTTCATAGAGCAGTTGCTCCCTCTTCCTCTTGCGGCAACCAACAATGGCCCAGGGGCCTCCGTAGGACTCTGACGGAAAGGCCAGACTCAGTCCCAGCAAGTCCTCTGTGGGAAGACGGGGTTGTGAACCTCAAAATCACAGCCCACCCCCAATATTCCCCACCGTCGGGATGGCAACACTGGGCCCCTCACAGCCCCAGGTGGGAGAAGGGGTGCGGGAGCGCCTTCCTTGGGTGGCCCAGCCCAGGCAGCCCGGCACTGCAGCCCCTGTCTGGGCAGGGGCCATCTCTTCCCCACCACGGTACACTGCATCCCTAACGACCTCCTGTGTCCAGGTGGGAGAATTGGGCCCGGGGCTCCTACCCAGCAGCTTGCGGAAGACTTGGTGGTGCTCGGGGAGCACGGGGCTCTCCTGTCGCTGCCGCTTCCTGCGCAGCCCACATGGCTGCTCCTCGTCCTCCTGCTGTTCCTCGTCCTCCGACTCATCCCTCTTCCTCCGAACAGCACCCTGAGGCCGGGCGCTGACCTGAAGCCCACTGTGCTGAGCCTGGGAGGCTGCGTCCCCCTTTTCTTCCTCTTCCACCTTCTCCAGCGCCTCTGGATCCTCTGACTCCTGCTCCTCCTCTACCTCTGGCGATGACCACATCCTCCTTTTCCGGCCTCTGGAAGGCACACCTGCAGCATGGCTCATCATCTCCAGTACTCCAGGGGTCTCCTCTTCCTCCT
This sequence comes from Sorex fumeus, assembly GCF_029834395.1. Lineage (NCBI taxonomy): Eukaryota > Metazoa > Chordata > Mammalia > Eulipotyphla > Soricidae > Sorex > Sorex fumeus. The sequence continues at coordinate 12,675,094 of NW_026606098.1, forward strand.
CCTCCTCATCTTCTTCCTCCTCCTCCTCCTCTTCCTCCTCCTCCTCCTCTTCCAACTCCTCTTCATAGAGCAGTTGCTCCCTCTTCCTCTTGCGGCCACAAACAATGGCCCAGGGGCCTCCATAGGACTCTGACGGAGAGGCCAGACTCAGTCCCAGCAGGTCCTCTGTGGGAAGACGGGGTTGTGAACCTCAAAATCACAGCCCGCCCCCAATATTGCCCACCGTCGGGATGGCAACACTGGGACCCTCACAGCCCCAGGTGGGAGTAGGGGTGCGGGAGCCCCTTCTTTGGTTGGCTCAGCCCAGGCAGCCCGGCACTGCAGCCCCTGTCCGGGCAGGGGCCACCTCTTCCCCACCATGGGACACTGCATCCCTAACGACCTCCTGTGTCCAGGTGGGAGACTCGGGCCCAAGGCTCCTACCCAGCAGCTTGCAGAAGACTTGGAACACTTGGTGGTGCTCGGGGAGCACGGGGCTCTCCTGTCGCTGCCGCTGCCTGCGTAGCCCACATGGCTGCTCCTCGTCCTCCTGCTGCTGCTCGTCCTCCGACTCATCCTTCTTCCTCCAAACAGCACCCTGAGGCCGGGGGCTGGCCTGAAGCCCACTGTGCTGAGTCTTGGAGGCTGCGTCCCCCTTTTCTTCCTCTTCCTCCTCCACCTTCATCAGCGCCTCTGGCTCCTCTGGCTCCTCCACCTTCTCCCATGCCTCCTCCTGTTCCTCCACGGGCTCCCCTTGCTCCTCTGGCTCCTGCTCCTCCTCCACCTCCAGCGATGACCACATCCTCCTCTTCTGGCCTCGGGAAGGCACACCTGCAGCATGGCTCATCATCTCCAGTACTCCAGGGGTCTCCTGTTCCTCCTCCTCCTTCTCCTGTTCCTCCTCCTCCTCCTCTTCCAACTCCTCTTCATAGAGCAGTTGCTCCCTCTTCCTCTTGCGGCAACCAACAATGGCCCAGGGGCCTCCATAGGACTCTGACACAGAGGCCAGACTCAGTCCCAGCAAGTCCTCTGTGGGAAGACGGGGTTGTGAACCTCAAATTCACAGTCCGCCCCCAATATTCCCTACCGACGGGCCGGCCACACTGGGCCCCTCACAGCCCCAGTTGGGAATAGGGGTGCGGGAGCCCCTTCCTTGGGTGGCTCAGCCCAGGCAGCCCGGCACTGCAGCCCCTGTCCGGGCAGGGGCCACCACCTTGCCCACCATGGGACACTGCATCCCTAACGACCGCCTGTGTCCAGGTGGGAGACTCGGGCCCGGGGCTCCTACCCAGCAGCTTGCGGAAGAGTTGGTGGTGCTCGGGGAGCACGGGGCTCTCCCGTCGCTGCCGCTTCCTGCGCAGCCCACATGGCTGCTCCTCGTCCTCCTGCTGTTCCTCGTCCTCCGACTCGTCCCTCTTCCTCCAAACAGCACTCTGAGGCCGGGGACTGGCCTGAAGCCCACTGTGCTGAGCCTGGGAGGCTTTGTCCCCCTTTTCTTCCTCTTTCTCCTCCACCTTCTCCAGCGCCTCTGGATCCTCCGGCTCCTGCTCCGACTCTGACGGATAGGCCAGACTGAGTCCCAGCAATTCCACACCTGCCCATGGACTCCCAGGCCCCCAATCTTCTCTTTCTCCATATCCTCCCACACATCTTATTATGGTTCACACCCCTGTGACCTTCAGTCTCTTCCTCAGGGTAGAATTTCTCCCTGGGGACACAGAGGGGCACCTCCATTTCCCTATTTCCCCCATCCCGGCTCCCCTTCCTTGTCCTGGCCGTCAGTCCATACCCCAACAGCCTGTTCTGTGCTGCTCCATCCAACCTCTCAGTGTCTCCCCAACACTCCTGTCTGCACAGCTCCCAGTCCCGCCGGCCCCAACACCTACCTGAAGGTCCTGGCATTATTTCCTCCAGCGCCACCTCCAGGGGGTATCCCGAGGTGCTGGACTCAGGGCTCTGGGGCTCAGACCCAGGACTCTGCCTACGGCTGGCCATCCCAGGTCCACTCTCTCCCTCGATAGCTCAGGTTCTCCCTCAATAACAGCAGTGCCTGCCGTCGAGGAGCTGAGCAGACGAGGCTTTGGGCTCTCAAGCCAAAGACTACTGTTGCCTACTTGAGCTTCAGGTTCTGGAGGTCTGGGATCTTCCAATCAGCACAGCCGGAAGCTCTGATGTCATCAGAACCCCCCTGCACCCCCACCAGCAACGAGTTTGAAAGAAAACCCTCAACTGCCCGGGGGTTTCTCCAGAAGTCAGGGGGCAGTACATAGGTGGCCCTGGCCCCGGCCCAGACCCCAAACCAGTCTGCACGATTACATCCCTGTTTTCCACACTGTGTGCCACACTTCTCCCCTGGGGACATTGAGGAGAGGGGCCTGGGAGGAGGTTATAGGAGTTTGGAGTCAGTTGAAAGACAGATACCCCCAAGAACCCACCCAGGGAAGACAGGCTTGGCCCTGTTGGTGCTTTTAAAGGTGCGTGCTGCTGGGTTTGAGGCACAGGCGGACCCGGCTTGATCCCCAGTATCCCCTTTAGTACCCCTAGGACTAATTCCTGAGTGCAGAGCCAGAAATACGTGTGTGTGTGTGTGTGTGTGTGTGTGTGTGTGTGTGTGTGTGTGTGTGTGTGTTTATGCCTGTCTCGGGTCTGGGGTCTGTCCAGTCCCCCTCTCATGATACCATCTCATACAGAAGACCCTATTTTACTCCCAAAGAAATGTTTGTCTTGGAGCTGGAGCTGTGATACAGCTCATAGGGTGTTTGCCTTGCACACAATCAGGGTTTGATCACTGGCACCCCATAAGTCCTCTGAGCACTGCCAGAAGTGATTCCTAAGTAGAGAACCAGAAGTACACCCTGAAAAACGCTGGGTATGATCCTTGTTTCTCGTCATTTGGCCGTGCTGGGGATCAAACCCAGGAGTTTCACACGCGCTAAAGAACTTGGCAGTGTACTAGCACAATTACTTTTAATACTATTTTTTTAATTTTATACACCTCTACAAAAAGGATTTTGAAAATTTTTTTCGTTTTTGTCACACTTAGTGGTGCTCAGGACTTATTCCCGACTGTACTCGGGGATGCTCCTGGCAGGGCTTGGGGTACCATATGGGATGCAGGGTTCTAGGGATCCAACCTGGGTCAGTTTTGTGCAAGGAAGGTATCCTACCCACTACTGTACTATTTATCTGACTCTTCAAATGATAGTTTCTGGGGCTGGGGAGGTAGTGCAGTGGGTAAGGTTTCTGCCATACTGGTGGCCAATCCCAGTTTGATCCCTGGCATCCTGTATGCTCCCCAGAACACCACCAGGTATAATTTCTAAATGAAGAGCCAGGAATAGCATTGCTGGGTATGGCCCCCAAAGAAACAAACAACAACAACAAAACTGAATAAAAACAAATACAAACAAAGAGCAAAGGGCTGTGTACGGACTGGGCCTCCTCCGGTGGGTGCTGGGATGGTGCTGCAGATGATTCCAGAGACAGCTGCCGACTCATGAGAATTGGCAGAATTTCACGATTAGTTCTCCACGATTCTCAATCTGCCCTATGCTTGTGATTGGGATCGAGGAGATGGGACACTGCCTCCGTGTATGTGTGTGTGACACCGATAAGAGACGTCCACTCTAGGTGGCATTTCTGCAGTGGGCCTGGTGTGTGTATGTCCGGTTTTGAAATGTAGACTAGGATTCTGCCCAATTGTGTTCTGGACTAGAACCCACAGCCCTTGTACTGCAGCTCCCACCAAAACACTCGTGCAATGAATGTGTGTGTGTGTCCGTGTGTACTAGTGTACTGAGTTCTTCATGTGCATCCTAGACCCCTCTCCGCCCTGCCCTGCAGGCTTGGGACAGCTGGCTGCCAGGCTCTCATTTCTCCTTCACATGTTAGGTGGCTTTTTTCGCCCGTCCATTCTTGTTTGGTGTTCAGGGCTTGCAACCCTTGGCTCTGCAAGCAAGGATCGCTCCTGTGGCGCTCAGGGGACCGTGTGGGGTGCCGGGGATGGAACCTGTGCCGAAGGCCAGCGCCTTCCCCTCGATGCTCAGGCTCGGCCCCCTGGGTCAGGCTTTCCCGGGCGTGGTGGCCCATTGCCTGCCTGGAAATGCAGTCCGGGCCTGTGGCTCCCTGCGCGGCCCCGTGGGCGGTTTCCGAGGCGTGAGCTCGCGCAGGCACACTGCCGCCACGCGACCCGCTTCTGGTCAGCGCCCGGTTGCCGTTGGCCCGCGCTGCAGCCTCCGGCGTTGCAGGCAGCGGGACAGGCTGGGTGGACCCGGCTTCGCGTGCGCCTGGCCGAGGCGCGAGCGCGGCCATCGGGTGCGAGCTGGAGCAGGCGGGGAGGCCCAGACACCGATCGCCCTCTGGGGCCGGCCCGATGCCTGCGGGGTAGGCCAGGGTTTGCAACCCCGAGGCCGCGGCCGGGCCAGGGGCAGCACGGCGAGGCCTCCCCGTGGGCTGGTGTCACCGTCCCTCCGGCTCCATGTCTCCTCGGAGGCCTGTCCGGCCGCACCTTTGGGTCCGGGCTGCGGGTCGGGAACGGAGTGCCAGTGGGTGCTCCCGCTGGTCCGCGTCCGGGCCCGCCCGAGGTCCCTGAGCTGCATCGCTGGTTGCTGAGCCAGGACGTTTCTCCAGTGGACCCAGCCGGGTGCCTTAAGCCAAGTCACGCAGTTGCCATTGCTTGCATTTGGGGGAGCGCCTGTCTGCCTTCCCGTGCGTTCTAGACGGTAGGGAGACGCGGCGCTCAGGGGTTCCTGCTGGCTGTGCACTCGAGGATCATTCCTGGTGGATGCCAGGGATCAAATCGGGGTAGGTGCGTGCAAGATAGCGCCCTCCCGGCCGGACTGTCGATAGCCCCTGCAACTTCGGAGGGTCAGCGATGGCACTTGCCTGCGGCCGCTTCATCGCGGTGCCCAGGGCGTGCTGGAGTTCGAAAGAACTGCTGATGTGTGTCTGTGTGTTGCTTTTTGGCCCTTGGTGGTGTTCCCAGGGCGCCATCTTTGGGGCGCTCTAGGGGGTGCGAGGTCCCTCTAGACACACCTCTCACTCGTGGCCTTGTGTTTTGCTCCTCCTTAGGTGCAGCCAGTGACGGACCATCTAGATATCCCACAGCAGGAGAAAATGAGTGGATTTCAGGTGTGTCTCCCTGCGGTGTACCTCCCCCTTGGTTCCGCGATGCAGAATAGGTTATGTGGATTGTGCTGCATTTATATTTTGTTGTTTTTTTTTTTGTTTGGTTTTTTTTTTTTTTTTTGGTTTTGGGTCTGTGCCTGGCCTTACTTGTACTGTTGCTCTGGCCTCCTTTTAGGTGGTTCTTTTTTTCCTTTGTGTTTTGTTTTTCGGGCCCCACCTCTGGTGGTGCTTAGGGCTGACATCCTGACTCTGTGCTCAGAGTCTCTCCTTTGGGAACCAAGGGTAGTGTTGGGAGTCAAGTTCAGGTCAGCTGGATGGGTGCAAGCAGCACTTTCCTCGCTGCCCTGTCCTGCCCGTGGAGTGGGGGTGCTGTTGGTGAAGGAGGGAGTGGGCATGGGAAAGCCAGTGTGAGGGCAGCTCAGCCCAAGTGTCTCCGTCACGGGTGTTTCCACATTCAGGGCTCATGCTGGCATCCGGGGAGTGACTTGAAGGCTGGTTTGTTATTGCAGTAAGAAGAAATGGGAACTGCCCCCTGGAAAAAATGCCTGTTGTCAATAAGAGCTACCTGTGGGTTTTGGCATCTTTGGATTTGGGAGATTTCTTGGGGCTCAGAACCTTAAAAATTGCTAGACCTGGGCTGACTTCTCTGAGAACTGTTGGACCGTCTGGTCGGTACACAGAGCAGCCCAGGCCTGTGGTGTTACTAGAACTAAGGTGTGTTTTCCTGGTACCCAGGCAATCATTTAGACAGATGGACACGTTTCCAGATTCACTCTGGTAATGAAAATCCAGGCCTATGTACAAGAGTAGAGGATGTTTGGAGGCCCTGTGATAATTTGCATTACATTTGTCCCCATTTTTTAGCATTTTTTTACAGATCCCCCAGCACATCAAGTGGTTCTCTGCAGGAGGTGGGAGGTGGCTATTCCCAGTGCCCAAGCCTTGCAGATTGAAACTGGCCCCAGATGTGCCAGGGGCTACCGTGCTTCCCCCTTCGGTGCTCAGGCATCCGTGCAGTGATGGTGTTGAGGGTCATACTCAGGCCTTCCGTGTGTTCAGCAACTGCTCTATCACTTAAGGTACCTCGCCGGCCCCTGTTAGCATCTTTTTCAACATATTATTTTGAAAACACGACAGATTTTCAGGAAAGTTGCAAGGATTTGAGAGGGAAATATTCTCTTTTTTCCCCCCTCCTTTTGGTTTTGGGGCCACACCGGATAGTGCTCAGAGTCCTCGCTCTGGGCTCAAGAGTGACCCCTGGTGGTCTCGGAGGACCATGTTCAGTCAGGTGATTGATTGATTTTGCTCTGTGGGTTACACCTGATGATGCACAGGGGTTACTGCTCGCTCTGCACTCAGAAATGGCTCCTGGCGGTGCTCAGGGGACCACCTGGGATGCTGAGTATGAACTCGGGTGGGCCACCTGCAAGGCAAACGCCCTACCCGCTGTGCTGTCGCCCCAGCCCCTGCGGTCAGGTGATTTCAGTCGGGCTGGGATGGATGCAAGTTAACTCCTGCACTGCCTCTCCAGTCCCCTTTGCTTTTTCTCATCCCACACTTGCTTGATCATGGTCAGTCTGTGAGTATTTTTTGCTTTCTCCTTCAGTTATTTCAGAGCTGATGTGTTAAGTCAGGTCCTTTTAGACTGGAGTGTTTCAGATCAGATTGCGTTTCCTGAGAGTAAGGATTCCGGTTCGTATTCATGCTACAGCTTCTTACGTTGTTGCAGTAGTTGAATCTGCAATTCATCTTCAAGGGTGCTTGCAGTCTTGGTAATTCTCTTTCTGTTTCTCTTGTGGGTTTGGGGTAAGGATGCATACAGTGCTTCTTGAGTCCTGCAGTGCTGGGCATTCCCTGGGGTACCCTGAGAGTGGGGTCGAAGGGGCCTTTTTGGCTGCCCCTGTTGTGTGGGGGTCATGAAGTTGCAGGGATTGAGCTGAGTTGACCATAAGCAAGGCAGACTCTTTGACCCCATTAACATCTTTTCTCTGGCCGTGAGTGCTGTCTCTGGCCTCAGAATAAAAAAGTACGTCTAGGGGGCCTCCCTTCCCTTGCAGTGTTTTTGCTGTTGCTTTTGGTTCGTATTTTTCCTTTTTAGGCCCCACCATGGCTTGGGGGGGGAATCCAATGGGGTGCCAGGGGTTGAATTGGAGTCAGCACGTGCAAGGCAAGTGTTGTACCGCTGGCCTGGTGCCTTCCTCTTGTGGTGCTTTATTTAGTGCCTAGGGCTCTGACGGTTTGATGCTCAGGTGGGTGGGATGGTTCTCCTTGGTCCAGCAGTTCCGGGGCCTTCCGTCCTCGATTGCATTCTACCCTCTCGGCTCTCTCTGGGAGTAACTGTGTTTAGTCCTGTTAAAGGATCTTTCCTGACAAATGGGCATTTCTCTTGCAAACTTTCAGTTGGTAAAAGGCAGAATCCTTTCTCAGTGTCCTCACAGGCATTTCACAGAATGTTCAGGAGAACACAGGCCACTTATTCACAGGAGCCTGTGGATCACGGCCTCTCGGGGTTCTTTGTGACTCGTGCACAGCAGATGCACTAATCAAGAGCCCCTCAACTGTGGCCGGGAGTATCCTCTCTGGGGGAAAGGGGGGTGCACGGGGAGTACCACCTGCTCTGCTGGCGTGTTCTAGAAATGTCCATCGGGGAGTGTGGTTGAGGGCTGCTCTAGCCTTCCCATTTCCTCCTGCGTGGGCACTTGTCTCAACTGTTGTAAGAGCAGGTCAGGCAGATTGGAATCTTCTGTAGTTGTGGTTTTCTCTGTGTTTTGAAACTCACGCCACTTTTTTCTTCACACCTCTGTGGTCCTTGCCTGTGGCCAGAGCAGTGGGCAGAAAAGCCTTTTGGTGACACAGGTGAACTCTGGTGCCTCCTGTGCTGTCCTGCAGTCCCCACTGTTCTCTCTTCCTGTTCTCTCTGTCAGTGTTTTGGGGTCACACCCACCTCAGTACTTCTGGTCATTCCTGGCAGTGCTGGAGGACCATGAGATGCCTGAGATCATGAGAGCATGGGCGTGTCGTGGAGCATATGTAATGGCAAGGCAGATGCCTCACAGGCAGGGCATGGCCAAGGCTATGTGGGACAGGAGCAGCCCGGGGCTCCATCTCCTCCTGTATGTCCCCAGACCTCCAAGTGCCCAAGTCTGTCGCCGGGAGCCAGGGACAGATTCTGCCTTCGGAGGCACAGACTCTGTGTGTGTGTGTGTGTGTGTGTGTGTGAGAGAGAGAGAGAGAGAGAGAGAGAGAGAGAGAGAGAGAGAGAGAGATACTGGGGATGGGGGGCGGCGGGTTCCTAGCAAGGAAGGTGATGTCCCTTGGGAAGGGAAACTTTTTGCTCCCTGGCTCCCTGCCTGTCCAGACCAGTTGGGAATAGCCTGCTGAGGCTGGAGAAAGGGGTTCTGTCCGGGCAATCACCCCACAGCACTCCCACGGGGCCTGGGTCCCCAGACCTTCCAGCTGGTGGTCACAGATCATCTGGGGACAGGACTTGGGGGTGCATCCTGAGACTCTCCAGCTTGTCTGGCGGCTTCTGGGATCCTGGGATTCCAGGACCGCACACTGCAGCGATGGGGTGCGGGTCTTCGGCTCCCTTGAGCCCTCTCCCTTCCCATCTCTCTTCTTCTGCTGCATCTCCGAAGTGTTCAGGGCCCCATTTCTCCCCACCCTGTCACATGAGGGCTGGACAGCCACCTCTGGGTCTACAGGAGCCTGCCCTGTGGCCTACTGCCAGCCCTGCTGTCCCCCCTACCCTGGCTCCTCTTGGGGTTCAGTCCGTGTCCATGCTGCTTGGCTGCTAGCTCTGTTCCCCGAGTCCCTCTGTCGCTACTCCGGGCTTTGCAAGAACCAGAGCCACATCCAGAGGTGCTCAGGGACCCAGGTGGGACGGACCAAACTCGGGGCCTCTCACGTGTTACGTCCAGGCTCAGCCCACTTGGGGCTGCTTCTGTGACTCCTCAACACCCCATTAAGTGCCGGGATTGCTGCGCACAGGCAGCCAGACCCCCTGGTCACGGGGTCTGTGTCAGAAGCACGGCTTTCCCACAGTTCCCAGGAGGCTCCCTGGCATCCCCTCTGCTCCCAGGTGACCCCAAACGCGTGGGGATAGAGTCATCAGCTGTTAAGGTGGGATGGAGCTCTGATTCTGCCCATGTCTGCCCCTGACCACTTTTCCCCTAGGAAGAGCCTCAAACGTTCAGGAAAAGATTTATTTTAAATACCCCAGTTAAATCTCAAAAGACTTGAACATAAAACCAAAATTATCTTTATTGAAGAAATGAGACATAAACAAGAATAAGCATCACAAAACTAAAGCAACAGCATGTGAGCTGGCGATGTCAGTTTAGGATGCCTTAAATTTAAACTATGAGAACTATTTCTGTGGCAAACATTGTGAGACCGCCATTAACCAGTGGTCAGCACACAGGCCTCAGTGTCCGCCAGCAGGTCTAGCCAGACCCAACTGTTCCTGCCCCTCGCAGCCCCTTTTCTTCAAGCTGGGGCTAAGGTTCTCACCTTTGAGGACAGTGGATTCAGGCATTTGATCTGAAATTGGGGAAACTTTCCAGATCATGGAACATAAAAGAAAGTGGATTTTTTTGTTGCCTTTTGCCAGACTCCTGAAGTGCGCCCAAGTCTTAACATAATATTCTAGGATATTCTGGATTTTTCTAGATTGTCCACATAGGAGGCTGAAACTGGGCAGAGTCCAGACTTTTTCCTCCTTGGTACCTTGTAGCAGGTGGTCTGAAGGGGTTGGGGGACAGGTGTGTGGGTCTTCACCTGTAACCCAAGTGCCTGTAGGCTGCTTCTAGGTGAATACCTCTCTCCCTTGGGCCAGTTTTCTGGTGTGTTGGGCATCCGATGACAGTCCTGGTGGCGATGCTCTGGGCACGGGCAGGCCCTGGACGGATGGAAATGATCATTGACAGTCTGAGGGCATGTGGAACTTCCCTCACCCTGAACCCAGCTCCCATCTCTGCTCCTAAAGCCTCTTGGCCTTGACCCGAGGGTGATCCCAGTGCCAGGAACAGGACCTCTGGGGGTCCGGCTGGAACCCCCCTCCAACTCTCCATCACCCCAGGGAAGCAGACGTGAGTGTGCTGGGGGCCAGCTCTGGGCTCTGGTGGCTAAGACAGGAGATGAGGTCTAGGCAGAGCACTTCCTTGGGCTTCCCTGACAGATTGGCTGTGGTCTGCACCCCAGGGCCCCAGTTACCCCCTCATTCCGTGCCCCGCCTCCTGGCCCGGATCTACAGCAGATTGGCGCGGTCTCGGCCGCACACCCACAGCTCAGGGTCGTAGGCCTGGATCTGCGAAGACAGATGGGGCCCATGTTGCTGACTCGCTCGGCCTCTCCAGCCTGCGGACAGCCCCCCTCCATGCCCGCCTGCAGCCCTACCTGTTCGCACTCCTCCCGGGTCACCCAGGCTCTCCAGCCCATGGAGCGCAGCAGTTGGAGACGGAGCCGGTAGAACAGGGGCCGCTGCAGGCGGCTGTGGTCATACAGGAAGGCGAAGATGTTCTGCTTGCGTGCCTGGTAGTCCTCCTCCATATCGTTGGCCAGGTAGCTGTGGACAGCACCCTGCCTGTGTTCACACTTACCTCCTTCCTTCAGGGAGCTGCGGCGGAGGGCCCCCCGGGATTGATGGAGGCTGATGGCGTCACAGCGTGGCTGTGTTGGGGCTCCCTGGGATCAGTACTCACAGTGCCAGAAAGAAGTGAATGCGTCGGATCTGCCAGCTGAAGAGGCCAGAGCGGCTGAAGTAGGCGATGACCATGGCCAGCAGGTACTGGGGAGACACGGGGACAGGTCACCAGGGCTGGGCGGAGGGGAAGGAGATCCAAGAACTCGGGAAGCAGGACGAAGGGGAGGACTTTGTGGGTGTTTGCTGAATCAAGAGGAGAGGGACCCCACAGACACGACCCAGAGATTGGGGTGCCTGTGCCCCAGGAGTGGGCAGCGAAGAGCTGCATCAGTGACCGCACCTCCCCTATCCAGTGGCCCCCAAGTTTGACACTCACCCCCCCAAGGATTAAAAAGAGCAAAGGTACCCGTGCAGGGTGAGCTTGGTGGGTCCCCGGGACAGTCGCTTAGTGACCCCCAGCAGGTACCTTATCAGAGACCAACAGGTGCCTGTCCCAGGCCAGGAATCTTTTGATCACAGGGTCCTCTGTGGGAAGGCGGGGTTGTGAACCTCATAGTCACAGCCCGCCCCCAATATTCCCCACCGTCGGGACGGCCACACTGGGCCCCTCACAGCCCCAGGTGGGAGTAGGGGAGCGGGAGCCCCTTCCTTGGGTGGCCCAGCCCAGGCAGCCCGGCTCTGCAGCCCCTGTCCGGGCAGGGGCCACCTCTTCCCCACCATGGGACATTGCATCCCTAAGGACCGCCTGTGTCCAGGTGGGAGACTCGGGTCCGGGGCTTCTACCCAGCAGCTTGCGGAAGACTTGGTGGTGCTCGGGGAGCACGGGGCTCTCCTGTCGCTGCCGCTTCCTGCGCAGCCCACATGGCTGCTGCTCATCCTCCTGCAGTTCCTCGTCCTCCGACTCATCCCTCTTCCTCCGCACAGCACCCTGAGGCCGGGGGCTGACCTGAAGCCCACTGTGCTGAGCCTGGGGGGCTGCGTTCCCCTTTTCTTCCTCTTCCTCCTCCACCTTCTCCAACACCTCTGGATCCTGTTGTCAATAAGAGCTACCTGTGGGTTTTGCATCTTTGGATTTGGGAGATTTCTTGGGGCTCAGAACCTTAAAAATTGCTAGACCTGGGCTGACTTCTCTGAGAACTGTTGGACCGTCTGGTCGGTACACAGAGCAGCCCAGGCCTGTGGTGTTACTAGAACTAAGGTGTGTTTTCCTGGTACCCAGACAATCATTTAGACAGATGGACACGTTTCCAGATTCACTCTGGTAATGAAAATCCAGGCCTATGTACAAGAGTACAGGATGTTTGGAGGCCCTGTGATAATTTGCATTACATTTGTCCCCATTTTGTAGCATTTTTTCACAGATCCCCCAGCACATCAAGTGGTTCTCTGCAGGAGGTAGGAGGTGGCTATTCCCAGTGCCCAAGAATTGCAGCTTGAAACTGGCCCCAGATGTGCCAGGGGCTACCGTGCTTCCCCCTTCGGTGCTCAGGCATCCGTGCAGTGATGATGTTGAGCGTCATACTCAGGCGTTCCGTGTGTTCAGCAACTGCTCTATCACTTAAGGTACCTCGTTGGCCCCTGTTAGCATCTTTTTCAACATATTATTTTGAAAACACGACAGATTTTCAGGAAAGTTGCAAGGATTTGAGGGGGAAATATTCTCTTTTTTCCCCCCTCCTTTTGGTTTTGGGGCCACACCGGATAGTGCTCAGAGTCCTCGCTCTGGGCTCAAGAGTGACCCCTGGTGGTCCTCGGAGGACCATGTTCAGTCAGGTGATTGATTTGATTTTGCTCTGTGGGTTACACCTGATGATGCACAGGGGTTACTGCTCGCTCTGCACTCAGAAATGGCTCCTGGCGGTGCTCAGGGGACCACCTGGGATGCTGGGTATCGAACTCGGGTGGGCCACCTGCAAGGCAAACGCCCTACCCGCTGTGCTGTGGCCCCAGCCCCTGCGGTCATGTGATTTCAGTCGGGCTGTGGGATGGATGCAAGTTAATTCCTGCACTGCCTCTCCAGTCCCCTTTGCTTTTTCTCATCCCACACTTGCTTGATCATGGTCAGTCTGTGAGTATTTTTTGTTTTCTCCTTCAGTTATTTCAGAGCCGATGTGGTAAGTGAGGTCCTTTTAGACTGGAGTGTTTCAGATCAGATTGCGTTTCCTGAGAGTAAGGATTCCGGTTCGTATTCATGGTACAGCTTCTTACGTTGTTGCAGTAGTTGAATCTGCAATTCATCTTCAAGGGTGCTTGCAGTCTTGGTAATTCTCTTTCTGTTCCTCTTGTGGGTTTGGGGTAAGGATGCATACAGTGCTTCTTGAGTCCTGCAGTGCTGGGCATTCCCTGGGGTACCCTGAGAGTGGGGTCGAAGGGGCCTTTTTGGCTGCCCCTGTTGTGTGGGGGTCATGAAGTTGCAGGGATTGAGCTGAGTTGACCATAAGCAAGGCAGACTCTTTGACCCCATTAACATCTTTTCTCTGGCCGTGAGTGCTGTCTCTGGCCTCAGAATAAAAAAGTACGTCTAGGGGGCCTTCCTTGCAGTGTTTTTGCTGTTCCTTTTGGTTCGTAATTTTTCCTTTTTAGGCCCCACCATGGATTGGGGGGAATCCAATGGGGTGCCAGTGGTTGAATTGGGGTCAGCACGTGCAAGGCAAGTGTTGTACCGCTGGCTTCGTGCCTTCCTCTTGTGGTGCTTTAGTTAGTGCCTAGGGCTCTGACGGTTTGATGCTCAGGTGGGTGGCATGGTTCTCCTTGGTCCAGCAGTTCTGGGGCCTTCCGTCCTAGACTGCTTTCTACCCTCTCGGCTCTTTCTGGGAGTAACTGTGTTTAGTCCTGTTAAAGGATATTTCCTGAAAAATGGGCATTTGACTTGCAAATTTTCAGTTGGTAAAAGGTAGAATCCTTTCTCAGTGTCCTCACAGGCATTTCACAGACTGTTCAGGAGAACACAGGCCACTTATTCACAGGAGCCTGTGGATCACGGCCTCTCGGGGTTCTTTGTGACTCGTGCACAGCAGATGCACAAATCAAGAGCCCCTCAACTGTGGCCGGGAGTATCCTCTCTTGGGGAAATGGGGGTGCACGGGGACTACCACCTGCTCTGTTGCGGGTGTGGCGTGTTCTAGAAATGTCCATCAGGGAGTGTGGTTGAGGGCTGCTCTAGCCTTCCCATTTCCTCCTGCGTGGGCACTTGTCTCAACTGTTGTAAGAGCAGGTCAGGCAGATTGGAATCTTCTGCAGTTGTGGTTTTGTCTGTGTTTTGAAGCTCACACCACTTTTTTCTTCACACCTCTGTGGTCCTTGCCTGTGGCCAGAGCAGTGGGCAGAAAAGCCTTTTGGTGACACAGGTGAACTCTGGTGCCTCCTGAGCTCTCCTGCAGTCCCCACTGTTCTCTCTTCCTGTTCTCTCTGTCAGTGTTTTGGGGTCACACCCACCTCAGTATTTCTGGTCATTCCTGGCAGTGCTGGAGGACCATGAGATGCCTGAGATCATGAGAGCATGGGCGTGTCGTGGCGCATATGTAATGGCAAGGCAGATGCCTCACAGGCAGGGCATGGCCAAGGCTATGTGGGACAGGAGCAGCCCGGGGCTCCATCTCCTCCTGTCTGTCCCCAGACCTCCAAGTGCCCAAGTCTAACGGAGTCTGCCAAGTCAGACTAATGGAGGCCTGAGCCACTGACCTTGTCCCTCGTAAATAATGCACTAGGAAAGCCCCATATGATCAGTGTTTTATTTATTTTTTTTTAACTCAATAAACAGACACACGTGGAAATAACTCCCTTTGCAGAAGGCGGTAGAGAGAGAGAGCACAGCAGTAGGGCGTTTGCCTTGCACGCAGCCAACATGGCCGACCTGAGTTCGATTCCTCCACCCCTCTCGGAGAGCCGGGCAAGCTCCCGAGAGTATCTCGCCCGCAAGGCATAGCCTGGCAAGCTCCCCGGGATGTATTCGATACGCCATACACAGTAACAACAAAGTCTCCAACGCAGACGTTACTGGGCCCGCTCGAGCAAATCCATGAACAATGATGAGGACAGCGACAGTGATAGCAGAAAGCTAACACGCCATTCCAAGAGAAAAGAAAATAGATTCGAGTCAGGGTTCAGTTCAAGCTCAGTGTGGAGCTCAGTGTGGAGCGCCTGATGCATGGAGTGAAGGCAACCCTGCATCCCTACAGACACGACGAGCCACAGGGGCTCATCTCACCAAAATGGATGGCTCTCAGGATCAATACTCTTTTTGGTCCTTTTATTTTGAAGTTTGTATTCTTTAGAGACACACCACGCTGTGCTCAGGGATCACTCTTGGAGGGTCTGTAGGGGAGCAAATGGATGCAAACCTTTCTCCTCCTCACCACACTGACACTAGTGCCCTCAAACTGGTTTTCTTTTTCAGTTTTGGCTTTTTGGGTCACACCTGGTGAAGCACAGGGGTTACTCCTGTCTCTGCACTGAGGAATGACTCATAGTGGTCCCCAGGCGACCCAAAGGGACGCCAGGAATAAAACCCGGGCCGGTCACTTAAGAACCAAGTCTATACCCACTGATCTATCGCTCCACCCCCAAGCTAGTTATTTTGAAACAATTACCAGTTTCGATCAAATGAAAGAAATAGAAATAAAGATCTTGTTCAAAAGAAAAAATAGGAATTTCTTAAGGTTTTGAGCAGTGATTTCACCACCCAGTGAAGCTAAGGGCCTCTACCCCAAGCATTAGGTTCTAGGTTTCCTCTCTGCAGTGCCCTGTCATCCACCTTCAAAATCACATACTTGATTCCCCTGCCAGCATAATGTCTGTCCCCAATGTGTAAATTTTACCAGCTGACGAATACTCAGTGATTCCACTCTCAAATCAAATTGCTGCAATGCCAATACCTGAGTCTGCAGTTTGAGTTACGCAATGACACGCAACAGATGACGTAAGAATTTGTGGAAAGAAATGAATGAGGCAGTGTAGGTGGAGAACATCGCTATGGTTCTCAGAATCCAAACAGGCCCAGAGAAAACAGAAGATCTGATTGGACCATGGGTGTGAGTACCATGACAATACACAAGATGGTCAGGTTTTGCTTTCTGACCAGACTCGGTGACGTTTGGGTCACGTGACTGAACTGGGTCGACCGAGTGCTCATTAAGAATGTCCCCACCGTACTAGCAGTCAGGCCCCAACTAGCTTTGTTGTGGGTTCACTCATTCACTACTTACTGAAAAAGGCAAAATGTGTTTTGCAGGCACCGCAATACCACAGGCTGTGCAGCCAAACTGGTAACACAGGCGTCAGGACCAGGGGTTTTCCTGGGGGCCTGAGTGAAGAGGCAGGAGGAGGAACCCATCAACACTGCCAGCGGTACCCACAAACTACATAAATCAATAAAATAAATAAAGGTGCGGTGGCCAATGGTGATCCTATAATGCAGTATGAGGCCTTGGGACACAGCTTCGAAGTGCCTGGGCTTCTTCCTGCTAAGACTGCACTTTTGTTTGAAGGACGCTCTCTGGCCCAGCCCTGATGCTCCCCCACCCCGCCTCCTGCCAGCCCTCAGCCCTGACTCCTCTGCAAACTCTACACACCGGGGTAGGAGAAATGGCACCAGAAGCGTCCGACTTGCAGGCGGACAACCTGGATTTATTCCCCAGCATCTCATAAGATGGGTCTCATTCTCCTAAACCTGAAAGATCCTTTAATAACTTTTTGAAACAATCTCAGGGCTAGGACGAAGGAGGCGTTACTGGGGCCTGCTCGAGGCAATCGACGGACGACAGGATGGTCGTGATCGTAATCCTGATCTCATAGCGTCCCCTGAACAGCACCCAGAGTGACCAGAGTGCAGAGCCAGGAATAACCCCATGAGCATCACAGGCCGTGGACCTAAAAGGAAACAGAAAACAAAGGGGGAAAAAGAAAGGAAAAGAAAAAGCCCTCGGAGCCTGATGGCTGAACCAGCAACAAGTGACAAGCAAACTCTGGGCCCAATGTTCTTGAGCCCCAAGCCCAGGAGAAACGCACCCAGCGCCCTCCTGCCCCCACCAGGCAGTGGGGTGCTGATGCGCCTTCACGCTGCTCACCAGGGTACGGGGTACACCGAACACTGCCAGGGCCGATTCTTGAGGGAAAGTTCAGGAGAGAGCCCTGAACACGCCAGGTGAGGCCCCAGCCCTCTCCCACAAAAGGCCAAAGAATGAGCCCCCGGGTCCCCTTGCCGAGGGAAACCACTTATCTCTGACTCCTTTTCAACCCGCCTAGACACGACAGTCGGCCTGGAAAGTGGGGGATGTAGGTAGGCAGCCGGGGGCCATTCTCGAGATGTCCCTACGCCCCACCCCTGGTGAGGCCCCCTGGCGCAGAGCCAAAGCTGTGGTGGTCCCGCAAGGGCCATGAGACTTGCGGGCAAGCTGGGGCTCCCTCGGGCTCCGGCACGTTCCTCTCCGGTTGGGGGCCAGAACAGATGAGTTGGAGGGGAGGGCGAGGGTCTCGTGCCCCCGACCCCATGGTGTCGCCCCGGCCAGGGTGACAAGGACACACAATGAAAAACAAACCTGAAAAGAAAACTCTTTCTCTTCTGGTTGTCCTTATTTCCTTTGTTCCTGACCCTTTCTGAAAGACTTTCGCACTCGAACCTTCCAAGACACTTATCAGCCCACCTGCCCTGGACCACCGCCCCCCCACCGCACGCGCCTCTGAAATAACCTCCCTCGATGTGAAGCACTGAAGGAGTAGACAGACAAACCTCTCGAAAAGGCGGGCGCTGGGGGCGTCCCGGGCTGGGGAGCCGGCGGAGGCTCAGGGCTCCCAGATGGACCACTCCGAGGCCGGCCAGGGAGAAAAATGTCCCTATGCAACGCCCCCGCGCCCTGGGCGGGGGCGGCCCCTTCCCGCCCCACCCATGTTCCTCACAAGCCAACAAACAGGGTTGAGATTCCTCTGCCCACAAAGACCCCATGGAAAGGCGGGGCTCTGTGACCTCACCTACACTTCCGGTCAGAGTTTTAAAGGGCCAGACACCACAGAGTCCTGACCAGGTGCTCTCAACTCGGGAAGGCTAATTGTTTCCCTATTTCTGGTCTTGGATCAGATAGCAGGACGTGGAGGGGGGTGGTGTCACCAGGTACCAGATGGATGGAGTGAACACATGATCTATGGAGCCAAAGATTTTCTGTTTTCACTAGGGCAATGAAAGTCACAAAGATTTCCTGGCAAACACCCACCAGTAAGCGCCCCGCACCTGATCCCTAAACATCCAAAATAAAAACAATGCTGAGAAATCACTGGACATTACTATTCAGTTCTCATAATTTTTGGTGTTGATTTATCCATTGTTGGGGGGCACATTCTGTCGTGCTCAGCACTTTTGCCTGACTGCTCAGGGATCATCCACAGTGGGCAAGGGGAACATTCCAGGGATCTAATCAAGGAACCTGGCTCAGGTACTTTTGAGCTGGACTATCCGAACATCCTCAGCAGAAGCCACAAACACAAGGCCTTAAATACTTCAAAAAAATAAATAAAAACATCTTTACCAACAGAACACACCGTAAAATCCTGGGACACCTACTCAGGGAGAGATGAGAAGTCTGGGGGGCTTTGCAACTTGATGTGAGAACAGAATTTCATGATGTACAAAAATCCCAACACTGGAATCTGACAGACAGTAAAGGGGTAGGGTGTTGCCTTGCTTCCACGGATCAACCCTTGATATCCGGATTGGACCAAGAGCACCGCCAGGAATAATACCTGAGCCAGAGCCATGAGTAAGCCCTGATGAACCAGATGCACGGATGGGCTACTCGCCCCCCCCCCCCAAATAAAAAACCACAAAAACTAGCCCAGAAAGTAAATTTTCATTTGTAAACCCAAACCACCTCTCATGACCACACTCTCAGGATGTCCCTGGACATCATGGTAACTGAGAAATACAGGACCGAAAGCAACAAGGTCCCTTGTCCTTGGGGAGCTGCCTCCCTGCCTCTCAAAATAAATCTGCCTTCCATTTTTTGGTTGGAGGCCACACAGCTTAGGCGAATCGGTTATTCCTGCCACTGCAATTAGGACTCAGTCTTGGTGGTGCTCACAGGATGGAATCTGGGTTGCAACGTGGATAGCCAAGGCTCAAAGTGCTTTGATATATATGTCCCTCACCCCAAGGCCCGCAGCCCCCTCGATCAGCTCTGCTCCCACCGGCTGGGGCCCATTTCGGACCTGGCGGTGATTGTGGCTGCAGAGCCCCCCACCAGGATCACACGGACCCCCAGAACCCATGCACCCCAGAACAACACCCACAATACTCCACAAAGTCCGGGTCCTCCTAAAGCCTCCGCTGCTCCTCAGGAACTGCCTGGATATTGGGGAACAAGTGAATAATAAGCAGAAAAGTGGCCCCCAAGCTGGCGTGGCCCTACCGCTCACAGTACTGAGATGGGGACGCGTGGGGCGCTCACGGGAGGCCTCATGTCCTCACAAAATTGGCCTTCACAGTCAGCTTTCCATAAGAGAGCCTACTTATTCCTTTACCCATGTGATCAATGACTGCTGGACCCCTTGTCGAGGATACCAGCAACTCGAGATCCTGAGTTCACTCTGAGTGCAGAGTTTGGAGTAAACCCAAGCTCTCATTCAAGGGCAAGGATGTCAAGC
The DNA here is from genome assembly GCF_029834395.1 of Sorex fumeus. Taxonomy (NCBI): domain Eukaryota; kingdom Metazoa; phylum Chordata; class Mammalia; order Eulipotyphla; family Soricidae; genus Sorex; species Sorex fumeus. The sequence goes on from NW_026606098.1 coordinate 12,694,475, forward strand.
CCCACAAGTTTACATTGAGGAAAAAACAAAAGGGAAGATGGAGGGTTGCAGGCCGTATACAGGGTGGGGCTCTCTTCCTGCCCATGGTCAATCCAGGTTCGATCTCTGACAACCCCATATGCCCCCCATCAGCCAGGCATGATCCCGGAGTGCAGAGCCCAGGAAGAAACCCTGAGTACTGCTGGTTTGGCCCAAAGAAATTGAAAAAAAAAAAAACTTCATAGAATCCAATGCAGGCTGGGCAACAATGCACAGGATTGGGGATCATGCGTAGCACGCAGAACCTCTGACCTGATGCTGGGCACCACCTGGCCTCCCAAGATCACTTGCAGTGACCCAAGCACTGAGCACAACAGCGGCTGAGCTGTAAAACTCTAAGAAAGAAATGATCTTAGAGACTTGAATGACATCACAGTGGACACGGCATTTGCCTTGCAGGCAAACCAATGGGGTCTGAATCCCAGCATTCAATATGGTCCTCGAGCACTGCCAGAAGTAATTCCTACGTGCAGAGCCAGGAGTAAACCCTGAACACCACTGAGTGTGACCCAAAAGCCAAAAACCTAAAGGAACACAATTTAAAAGCACTGTATCACTGTCCTCCCATTGTTCATCGATTTTCTCGAGCGGGCACTAGTAACATCTCCATTGTAAGACTTCTTATTAAAGTTTTTGGCATACTGATTACATCACTGGTAGATTGCCAGGGGTTTACGTGTGGGTGGTATACTCTTGGTGGCTTGCCGGGCTTTCCCAGATGGGCAGAGGAATCGAACCCGGGTCGGCTGCATGCAAGGCAAACGCCCTAAACTCTATGCTATCACTCTGGCCCAAAATTTAAAAATTACAAATAAAAGGTAATGAAAATGCCGAGTGTATCCTTGAAACAATACCAAGAGAAGAAGCAAAACACTCAAGTGTACAAAGAGAAGTAAATTTATTTGGTTTGTTTTGGGTCACACACAGCAATGTATAGGACTTTTTACTAGCTCTGGGCTGCGGAAACACTCCTGGCTGTGCCTGAGGACCATACTGTAAGCCAGGGACTGAATCAGGAGTGATTCCTGAGTCACCCATGACCATCAGAAGCTGGGCCACAAAATGAAACAATCAGAGCAAAAAAAAATTGAGTTGAACTCATAAGAAATAAAGCCAGGGACTCCAGAGATACTCCAACAGGTTGGGGCTTGCCTGTACACTGCACACACTTAGCATTATGACCTCTATCCATTCCTCCGGGTGAAGCTCAAAGCCACCTCAAGGAAGGTCACTGTGTACTGAGCCAACAGATACAAGGGACAGGAGCGAGGCCATCGTAGAGCATACTATGGGGTGTTAGGATGAGACACTCGGCGCCCTCGAGGAGCTCAGCGCCTCTCGTTCTCCCCATTCCAGTCTGGAGGAACCAGCTTCCAACCACCTTGTGGACTAACGATCCCAGGAATCCCTCACAGGGAGCCAGATCTGCTACAACATTATTCTAGAAAGTCCCTGCAGGTTCTGGACAGGTTCGAGGCAGGTTCCGGACTTGCATGTAGCCATTCCAGGGATAAATCCAATGAGCACTACAGAGGGGAAAACCTGAGGAGAAACACAACAGGACCACACAAAGCAACACTGGGTTGGAACAAAACACCAGACGCCCCCTCTCCCCCAATGCCATATCCCACATTCCCTGTTCCATGTTCTAGGAATGAGACGGTGACAGACAATGTCAGCGAGTGACTGACTCAGAGCTATGTGAGGGCATAAGTGCCTGTTGTTCCTGTATTGAAGCCGCACCCAATTATCTCTTAGCAGGAAAAGTGACCCCAATGACACTGACGGCCCCAGGCATCCTTGAGCAGTGAGCTGGGGGTACTCATGGAGCACCATATGGGCATGGCGCCAAAGACAGAACAGAACAGATAGACACAAACGTGGCCTCAAACAGGAGAGTGTTGGACACCCCGGTCAGCAGACACATTGAGGGCTCCCTTCTGAAAATGTGCGCCTGTCACTACAGTATGTCATCGTGTCCTTCTCCCACACCTGCAGACGGTGTGTCACCATGTCTCCAGCATCTGTTAGCAGGAGGCTCATTACAAAGACCTGGGGGAAAAGTCAAAGCCGTCAGCACCAAAGAGGGTCACAGCCCCCAGGGTTGATTGATCAGTGGAAGCAAGGCAACACCCTACCCCTTTAATGTCTGTCAGATTCCAGTGTTGGTGTTTTTGTACATCATGAAATTCTGTTCTCACATCAAGTTGCAAAGTCCCCCAGACTCCTCATCTCTCCCTGAGTAGGTGTCCCAGGATTTTACAGTGCACTCTGTTGGTAAAGGTGTTTTTATTTTTTTTGAAGTATTTAAGGCCTTGGATTTGTGGGTTCTACTGAGGATGTTCGGATAGTCCAGCTTGGAAGTAGCTGAGCCAGGTTCCTTGATTAGATCCCTGGAGGGTTCCCCTTGCCCATTGTGGATGAGACCTGAGCAGTCAGGCAAAAGTGCTGAGCCCTACAGAATGTACCCCCCAATAATGAATAAATCAACACCAAAAATGATGATATCTGAATAGTAACATCCAGTGATTTCTCAGCATTGTTTTTTTCTTTTTGTGGTGATGTTTGGGGATAAGGTGTGAGGCGCTTACTGGTGGGAGTTTGCCAGGAAATCTTTATGAATTTCATTGCCTTAGTGAAAACAAAAACTTTGGCTCCCCAGACCATGTGTTCACTCCATCCATCTGGTACCTGATGACACCACCACCCCTCCATGTCCTGCTATCTGATCCAAGACCAGAAATGGGGAAACAATGAACCTTCCCGATTTGAGAGGACCTGGTCAGGACTCTGTGGTGTCTGGCCCTTTAAAACTCTGACCGGAAGTGTAGGTGAGGTCACAGAGCCCCGCCTTTCCATGGGGTCTTTGTGGGCGGAGCAATCTCCACCCTGTTTGTTGCCTGGTGAGGTGCGGGGTTGGGGCGGGAAGGGGGCGGCCAGGGCGCGGGGGCGTAGGGCAGGGCCAGTTTCCTCGCTGGCCGCGGAGTGAGAGTGAGTGGTCGATCTGGGAGCAGCCCTGAGCCTCCGCCGTCTCCCCACCCCGGGACGCCCCCAGCGCCCGCCCTTTCGAGAGGTTTGTCTGTCTGCTCATTTCTTTTTTTTTTTTTTACTTTTTATATTTAATTTATTTTATTTTTTCCCCCTTTATTTTATTTTATTTATTTTAAAGTTGTAGATTTACAATTTTTTGTGCTTTGGTTTCAATTATACAATGATCAGATACCCATCCCTCCACCAGTGCCCATTTTCCACCACCATGGATAATATCCCTCCCACTCCCATCCCCCCATCCCCCCTGTCTCTGTGGCAGGGCAATCCCCTGTGTTCTCTCTCTCATTTTGGGTGTTGTGGTCTGCAAAAGAAGCATTGAGTGGCAAACATTTTTAGTCCATAGTCTACTTTCCACATGCATCTCCCCTCCTGGGAGGATCCTCCAAACATCCTTTATTTGGTGCTCCCTTCTCTATCTGAACAGCCCTTTCCTCTAGGATACCCGGCTGGCCTCTAAGTTATGGAGTAATCCTCCTGGTGCTGATCTCAGCTATTCTTGGGTATTAATCTCATACTTTGTTACTTTATATCCCCCAGATGAATGCAATCTTTCTATGTCTATCCCTCTCTTTCTGACTCATTTCGCTTAGCATGATACTTTCCATATTGTACCACTTGTATGTAAATTTCATGACTTCATCTTTTCTAAGAGCTACATAGTACTCCATTGTGTAGATGTACCAAAGTTTCTTTAACCAGTCATCTGTTCTTGGGCATTCAGGTTTCTTCCAGTTTCTGGCTATTGTAAAGAGTGCTGCAATGAACAAACAAGTGTAGATGTCACTTCGACTATACATTTTTGCCTCTCTGGGATATATTCCCAGGAGTGGTATTGCTGGGTCAAATGGGAGCTCAATTTCTAATTTTTTGAGAATCGTCCATACTGTTTTCCAGAAGGGCTGAACCAGTGGACATTCCCACCAACAGTGAAGGAGTGTCCCTTTCTCGCCACATCCACGCCAGCATCGGTTGCTTTTGTTCTTTTGAATGTGGGCCAGTCTCTGAGGTGTGAGATGGTATCTCATTGTGGTTTTGATCTGCATCTCCCTGATGATTAATGATGTAGAGCATTTTCTCATGTGCTTTTTTGCCATTCGGATTTCTTCTTTGAGAAAGTTTCTGTTCATTTCATTGCCCCATTTTTGGATGGGGTTGGATGTTTTCTTCTTGTGGAGTTTAACCAGTATTTTGTATATCCTGGATATCAACCCCTTGTCAGATGTGTATTCGGTGAATATCCTTTCCCATTCTGTAGACTGTCTTTGTATTTTGGTCACTGTTTCTTTGGAGGTGCAGAAGCTTCTTAGTTTAAGATAGTCCCATTTATCTATCTCTGTTTTCACTTGCTCGGCCAGTGGCGTGGCATCTTTGAAGATACCATTAGCTTCAATGTCATGGAGGGTTTTGCCAACTTTATCTTCAATGTACCTTATGGTTTCTGGTCTGATGTTGAGGTCTTTAATCCATTTTGATCTTACTTTTGTACATGGTGTTAGGCAGAGTTCTGAGCCTATTTTTTTGCATGTAGCCATCCAGTGATGCCAACACAATTTATTAAAGAGGCTTTCCTTACTCCACTTCACATTACTTGCACCTTTATCAAAGATTAGATGAGCATATGATTGAGGAGAGATGTCAGTGTATTCAACCCTGTTCCATTGGTCTGCAGTTCTGCCTTTGTTCCAGTACCATGCTGTTTTAATTATTACTGCTTTGTAGTACAGTTTGAAGTTCGGGAGGTTGATTCCTCCCATTTTCTTTTTCCCAAGAATTGCTTTAGCTATTCGTGGGGGCTTATTGTTACATATAAATTTCAAGAGTGTTTGCTCCATTTCTTTGAAGAATGTCATGGGTATCCTTATAGGGATTGCATTGAATTTATACAATGCTTTCGGTAGTATTGCTATTTTGACAATGTTAAGTCTCCCGACCCATGAGCAGGGGATATCTTTCCATTTCCTCATGTCCTCTTTTATTTCCTGAAGTAGCGTTTTGTAGTTTTCTTTGTACAGGTCCTTTACTTCCTTAGTTAAGCTGATTCCTAGGTACTTGATTTTCTGGGGCACAATTGTGAATGGGATTGTTTTTTTCATGTTGCTTTCTTCTCTCTCACTGTTTGCGTATAGGAAAGCCATGGACTTTTGGGTATTGATTTTATAGCCTGCAACTTTACTATACGAGTCTATTGTTTCTAGGAGTTTTTTGGTGGAAGTTATTGGGTTCTCTAAGTAGAGTATCATATCATCTGCGAATAGTGAGAGCTTGATTTCTTCCTTTCCTACCTGAATGCCCTTAATATCTTTTTCCTGCCTAATCGCTATTGCAAGTACTTCCAGTACTATATTGAACAGCAGTGGAGAGAGTGGGCATCCCTGTCTCGTCCCTGATCTTAGAGGGAAGGCTCTCAGTTTTTCCCCATTGAGGATGATGCTTGCTGTAGGCTTGTGGTAGATGGCTTTAATTATGTTGAGGAAGGTCCCCTCTATACCCATTTTGGCTAGGGTTTTCATCATAAAGGGGTGCTGGATCTTATCAAATGCTTTCTCTGCATCTATTGATATGATCATATGCTTTTTATCTTTTCTTTTGTTGATATGGTGGATTATGTTGATTGATTTCCGAATGTTAAACCATCCTTGCATCCCTGGGATGAATCCTACTTGGTCATGGTGTATGATCTTTTTGATGAGTAGTTGGATTCTATTTGCTAGTAGTTTGTTGAGGATCTTTGCATCTGTGTTCATCAGGGATATCGGCCTGTAATTCTCTTTCTTTGTGGTATCTCTGTCTGCTTTTGGTATCAGTGTGATATTTGCTTCGTAGAAACTGTTTGGAATTGTTTTTGATATTTCAATTTCGTGGAAAAGCTTAAAGAGCATTGGGAGTAAGTCCTCTTTAAAGATTTGGAAGAATTCACTAGTGAATCCATCCGGGCCAGGACTTTTGTGCTTGGGGAGACTTTTTATTACCATTTCAATTTCCTTGATGGTGATAGGTCTGTTCAGGTATTCCAGGTCTTCTTGGTTCAGCCTTGGGAGTCTGTAGGAGTCTAGGAATTTATCCATTTCCTCGAGGTTTTGATGTTCCGTGGCATAAAGCTTCTCAAAGTACTCCCTGAGGATCCTCTGAATTTCTGTGGTTTCTGTTGTAATGATCCCCTTTTCATTTCTGATTCGGTTTATTAGGGTTTTCTCTCTCCCTTTCTTTGTGAGTTTTGCTAGAGGCTTATCGATCTTGTTAATTTTCTCGAAGAACCAGCTCTTGGTTTCATTGATCTTTCGGATTGTTTTCTGGGTTTCCATCTCGTTAATCTCTGCTCTGAGTTTTATTATTTCCTTTCTCCTGTTCGGGTTGTGCTCCTTTTTTTGGTCCTTCTCCAAGCTCTTAAGCTGTGAGGTTAGGTTACTTATGTGTGCTCGCTCCTCCTTCCTGAGGAATGCTTGTAGAGCTATAAACTTTCCTCTTAACACAGCTTTTGCTGTGTCCCATAAGTTTTGGTAACTCGTGTTCTCATTTTCATTCGTTTCTAGGAATCTTTTGATTTCCTCTTTGATTTCCTGTCTAATCCACTCGTTGTTCAATAGTGCACTGTTTAATTTCCAGGTGTTTGATTTAGTTTTCTGTTTTTGTGTGTGATTTACTTCTAATTTCAGCGCATTATGGTCTGAGAAGATTGTTGATACAATCTCTACCTTCTTAATTTTATGGAGGCATGATTTGTGGCTCAGCATGTGGTCTATCTTGGAGAATGTTCCATGGACGCTTGAGAAGAATGTGTATTCAGCTTTTTGTGGATGAAGTGTCCTGTATATATCTACTAAGTCCCTTTCTTCCATTGTTTCCCTCAAATGAAGTATGTCCTTGCTAAGCTTGAGTCTGGTTGATCAATCCAGAGGTGACAAAGCAGTGTTGAAGTCTCCCACTAGTATTGTGTTGCTATTGATGTCTTTTTCCAAATCTATGAGTAGTTGTTTTAAGACTTTGCTGGTCTCTCATTAGGTGCATATACATTTATTATTGTAAGTTCTTCCTGTTGTACAGATCCTCTGATCAATAAGAAATGGCCTTCACTGTCTCTTATGACCTTCCTCACTCTGAAATCGATGTGGTCTGATATAAGGATGGCTACCCCAGCTTTTTTATGGGAGCTGTTTGCCTGTAGGATTGTTTTCCAGCCTTTGACTCTGAGTCTGTGTTTGCTTTGACTATTGAGATGCGTTTCTTGCAGGCAGCAGAATGTTGGGTTCAATTTTCTAATCCATCCTGCCACTCTATGTCTTTTAATTGGTGCGTTTAGCCCATTGACATTGAGAGAGATTATTGTTATGGGATTTTGTCCCATTGTTCTGTTAAAGTTTGGTGTATTTGAGGGGCCTTTCTTGCCTTAAAGTAGCCCATTTAGTTGTTCTTGTAACCATGGTTTTGAGTCTATGAAGTTCCTGAGCTGTTGTTTGTCTGTGAAACTGTGTGTTGTTCCTTCTATTATGAATGAGAGTCTTGCTGGGAAAAGTATTTTGGGGGAGGCATTTATTTCATTGAGTTTTTTTACTATGTCCCACCACTGTTTTCGGGCCATGAGGGTTTCATCAGAAAAATCAGCTGTGAATTTTAAGGATGCTCCTTTGTAAGAGATTTCTTTCTTCGATCTTGCTGCTTTCAGAATTTTGTCTCTGTCTAAGGTTTTGGTCATTTTGATCTGAATGTGTCTTGGGGTATTTTTATTCGGATTTCTTCTAGCTGGTACCCTTCGGGCCTCCTGAATGTGGTCACAAGTTTTCTTCAGCTCTGGAAATGTTGTAGCAATGATGTCTTTGACAGTTTCTTCTTCATCGAGGTTTTCTTCCTGTCCCTCTGGGACTCCAATAATTCTTATGTTACCCCTCTTGGCTTCATCACGATCTTCTCTTGCCATCTGTTCCCGAATTGTGAGTCTCTTTTCCATTTTCTGCTCTTTTCTGGAGAGTCTCTGAACTTCATCTTCGAGCTCACTGATTCTGTTCTCAGCCGCTCTTACTCTGCTGCTGAGGCCTTCCACTGAGCTTTTCAATTCGCCTACGAGATTTTTCAGGTCTGACATTTCTGATTGCATTTTCCTCATTTCTGCCTTCAGATCCTCTTGTCTTCTATTGGCATTGCTTTCCATTGTTTCTTTTAATTCCCTAAGCATCCTAAGTAGCTCCCTTCTGAATTCCTTGTCAGAGAGGTTGTCTAACACTACAGTACTGTTGGTGTCATCTGGGCTAGACTCTTCAATATGAATGTTTGGTGGGCTTTTGCGTTGCTTTACCATTGTGAGAGGTGTGGTTTAGTCCTTCACGTTCAGTGTTACTATTCTGCTTGATATGCAGTGTGAGTTAAGATAGGCTTATGAGTTATTGGCAACTGTGTTTCTAGTGGCTGAGCTAAAATAGAGAAGTTTCCATCTAAGAAGTTCGCTTATGGTTCCTATGGCATATGTAGTGGGAAAATATTTCGCGGCCGCGTATGCGGCCGCGGCTCCGGAAAGAATCCCTGGCACTGGGCGAGGAGTTGGGAATGTCTCCTGTTTGGAATTGGAGCCGTTCAGCTTTGTTGCCCAGAGCTGGGCCTCTGTGCCCGTCCCACGCAGATCAGGGGTTGAAAACCGGCTGTCTAGGGGCTGTTTCTAGCTGCGCGTGCCCAGAGAGGAACCCAGGCCCTTGGGGGCGGGCTGTACCTGTTGGAATTGGAGCCGTTCAGCTTTGTTGCCCAGAGCTGGGCCTCTGTGCCCGTCCCACGCAGATCAGGGGTTGAAAACCGGCTGTCTAGGGGCTGTTTCTAGCTGCGCGTGCCCAGAGAGGAACCCAGGCCCTTGGGGGCGGGCTGTACCTGTTGGAATTGGAGCCGTTCAGCTTTGTTGCCCAGAGCTGGGCCTCTGTGCCCGTCCCACGCAGATCAGGGGTTGAAAACCGGCTGTCTAGGGGCTGTTTCTAGCTGCGCGTGCCCAGAGAGGAACCCAGGCCCTTGGGGGCGGGCTGTACCTGTTGGAATTGGAGCCGTTCAGCTTTGTTGCCCAGAGCTGGGCCTCTGTGCCCGTCCCACGCAGATCAGGGGTTGAAAACCGGCTGTCTAGGGGCTGTTTCTAGCTGCGCGTGCCCAGAGAGGAACCCAGGCCCTTGGGGGCGGGCTGTACCTGTTGGAATTGGAGCCGTTCAGCTTTGTTGCCCAGAGCTGGGCCTCTGTGCCCGTCCCACGCAGATCAGGGGTTGAAAACCGGCTGTCTAGGGGCTGTTTCTAGCTGCGCGTGCCCAGAGAGGAACCCAGGCCCTTGGGGGCGGGCTGTACCTGTTGGAATTGGAGCCGTTCAGCTTTGTTGCCCAGAGCTGGGCCTCTGTGCCCGTCCCACGCAGATCAGGGGTTGAAAACCGGCTGTCTAGGGGCTGTTTCTAGCTGCGCGTGCCCAGAGAGGAACCCAGGCCCTTGGGGGCGGGCTGTACCTGTTGGAATTGGAGCCGTTCAGCTTTGTTGCCCAGAGCTGGGCCTCTGTGCCCATCCCACGCAGATCAGGGGTTGAAAACCGGCAGTCTAGGGGCTGTTTCTAGCTGCGCGTGCCCAGAGAGGGACCCAGGCCCTTGGGGGCGGGCTGTACCTGTTGGAATTGGAGCCGTTCAGCTTTGTCTACTCATTTCTATTTTAGCGCATCGCATCCACGGGAGGGAGTTTTTTTATTTTGGAGGCGCGTGAGGAGGGGGCGTCGGTCCCGGGCAGGTGGGCTGCCAAGTAAGGTGGAAGGTTCGAGAGCGAAAGTCGTTCGGAAAGTGTCAGGAACAACGGAAATCAGGACGACCAGAAGAGCAAGAGTTTCCTTCTCAGGTTTGTTTCTCATTGTGCGTCCTGGTGGCCCTGGCCAGGGCGGCCACATGGGGTCGGGGGCACGAGACCCTCGCCCTCCCCCCCAAACCATCGCTCTGGCCCCCAACCGGAGAGGAACGTGCCGGAGCCCGAGGGAGACCCAGCTTGCCCGCAAGTCTCATGGCCCTTGCGGGACCACCACAGCTTTGGCTCTGCGCCAGGGACCCTCGGAGCCCGGGGGCCTCACTAGGGGTGGGGCGTGGGGACATCTCGAGAATGGCCCCCGGCTGCCTACCTACATCCCCCACGTTCCAGGCCGACTTTCGTGTCTAGGCGGGTTGAAAAGGAGTCAGAGATAAAAGGTTTCCCTCGGCAAGGGAACCCGGGGGGCTCATTCTTTAGCCTTTGGTGGGAGAGGGCTGGGGCCTCACCTGGCGTGTTCAGGTGGGTCTCCTGAACCTTCCCTCAGGAATCGGCCCTGGCAGTGTTAGGTGTACCCCGTACCCTGGTGAGCAGCACCCCGCTGCCTGGTGGGGGGAGGAGGGCGCTGGGTGCGTTTCTCCAGGGCTTGGGGCTCAAGAACATTGGGCCCAGCATTTGCTTGTCACTTGTTGCTGGTTCAGCCATGAGGCTTGGAGGGCTTTTTCTTTTCCTTTCTTTTTTCCCCTTTGTATTCTGTTTGCTTTTAGGTCCACGCCCTGTGATGCTCATGGGGTTATTTCTGGCTCTGCACTCTGATCACTCTGGGTGCTGTTCAGGGGACGCTATGAGATCAGGATCACGATCACGACCATCCTGTGGTTCGTCTATTGCCTCGAGCAGGCCCCATTAACGTCTCCTTCATCCTAGCCCTGAGATGTTTTTAAAAATTGATTAAAGGATCTTTCAGGGTTAGGAGAATGAGACCCATCTTATGAGATGCTGGGCAATAAATCCAGGTTGTGTGCCTGCACGTCGGACGCTTCTGGTGCCATTTCTCCTACCCCAGTTTGCAGAGTTTGCAGAAGAGTCAGGGCCGAGGGCTGGCAGGGGGCGGGTTGGGGGAGCATCAGGGCTGGGCCAGAGAGGGTCCTTCAAACAAAAGTGCAGTATTAGCAGGAAGTAGCCGAGGCACTTGGAGGCTCTGTCCCAAGGCCAAATACTGCATTCTAGGATCTCCCTCGGCCACCGCACCTTTATTTTATTGAATTCTGTAGTTTGGGGGTACAGCTGGCAGTGTTCATGGGTTACTCCTCCTGCCTCTTCACTCAGGCCCCCAGGAAAACCCTTGGCCCTGACGCCTGTGTTACCAGCCTGGCTGCACAGCCTGTGGGATCGCGGTGCCTGCAAAACACCTTTTGCCTTTTTCAGTAAGTAGTGAATGAGTGAAACCACAACAAAGCTAGTTGGGGCCTGACTACTAGTACAGTGGGGACTTTCTTAATGTGCACTTGGCCGACCTGGTTCAATAACCTGCATCACATATGTGTCCCAAACGTCACTGAGTCTGGTCAGAAAGCAAACCTGACCATCTTGTGTGCATTGCCAAGGTACTCACACCCATGGTCCAATAAGGTCTTTGGTTTGCCTGGGCCTGTTTGGATTGTGAGAACCATAGCGATGTTCTCCACCCACACTGCCTCATTCATTTCTTTCCACAAATTCTTACATCATCTGTTGCGTTTCATTGCATAACTCAAACTGCATATTCAGGTTTTGGCATTGCAGCAATTTGATTTGAGAGTGGAGTCACTGGGTGTGAGTCAGCTGGTAAAATTTACACATTGGGGACAGATATTCTGCTGGCAGGGGAACAAGGATGTGATTTAGATGGTGGATGACAGGGCACTGCAGAGAGGAAATCTAGAGCCTAATGCTTGGCATAGAGGCCCTTCCTTCGCTTCCCTGGGTGGTGAAATCACTGCTCAAAACCTAAACAAATTTCTATTTTTTCCTTTGAACAAAATGTTTATTTCTATTTCTTCCATTTGATCGAAACTGGTAATTGCTTCAAAACAACTAGTTTGGGGTTTGGGGGGGGGGAGCGATAGATCAGTGGGTGTAGACTTGGTTTTTACGCGACTGGCCCGGGTTTTATTCCTGGCGTCCCTTTTGGTCCCCTGAGGAACACCATGAGTAATTCCTCAGTGCAGAGACAGCAGTAACCCCTGTGCTTCAACAGGTGTGACCCAAAAAGCCAAAACTAAAAAAGAAAACCAGTTTGAGGGCACTAGTGTCAGCGCAGTGAGAAGGAGAAAGGTTTGCATCCATTTGCTCCCCTACAGCCCCTCCAGGAGTGATCCCTGAGCACTGCTTGGTGTGTCTCTAAAGAAGACAAACTTCAAAATAAAAGGACCAAAAAAAGGATTGACCCTGAGAGCCATCCATTTTGGTGAGATGTTTTCAATGGCCTCTGTGGCTCGTCGTGTCTGTAGGGATGCAGGGTTGCCTTCACTCCATGCATCAGGCGCTCCACACTGAGCTCCACACTTAGCTTGAACTGAACCCTGACTCGAATCTATTTTATTTTCTCCTGGAATGGTGTGTCAGCTTTCTGCTGTCACTGTCGCTGTCCTCCCATGGTTCATCGATTTGCTCGAGCGGGCCCAGTAAGGTCCCCCGTAGGAGACTTGATTGTTATTGTGTGTGGCATGTCGAATACATCACGGGGAGCTTGCCAGGCTTTGCCGTGCGGGCGAAATACTCTCGGGAGCTTGCCGAGCTCTCCGAGAGGGGCAGACGAATCGAACTCAGGTCGGCCATGTTGGCTGTGTGCAAGGCAAACGCCTTACCGCTGTGCTCTCTCTTTCTACCGCCTTCTGCAAAGGGAGTTATTTCCACGTGTGTCTGTTTATTGAGTTAAAAAAAAAACACTGAACATATGGGGCTTTTGTAGTGCATTATTTATGAGGGACAAGGTCAGTGGCTCAGGCCTCCGTTAGTCTCGTGGATAAAGTAAAAAGTGGCGGCCCCTCGTAGAAGGGGTACTCTGAGGGCCAATTTTCTGGCAGGACACAAGCATCCTCCCGTTAGCATCCCAGAACTCTCAGTCTCCACGTTGTTCGTAGCGGGACCATTCGGACCTGGGAGGCGCTTTCGTGCTTGCTCTCGCACTGGGTTCCTGACATCCAGGCAGTTCGTGGGGTGCAGTAGAGGCTTCAGAGTGATGCGGAGCTTAGGGCGGTGCAGTGGGGTCTCTACACAGTGCAGGGCTTGTGGGATTGAGTGTGTCCTTGTGGCATTTTGGCATGGGGCTGAGCACTGGGGCTACAGGCCTTGGGGTTGCGGAACCCACCAAGGGCTAGGGGCTTAAGTGGCCAACACTCCCAACATGGGACTTGCCGTTACAAATCCTGAAGCCTTTAGCCTTGATGTAGATGCTATAGAATCTGCAGATTCATGTTCAGGGTCGGGGCTGCAGCCCCCTAAAGGCAAGAGACTCTGTTGCAGACCGTCCTATTCATTGGCGGTTGTGATGGGGAGGGGCCTTTTTGGAAACGTAGTTCACGCTGGTGGGCGGTTTAGGCCAATGAAATTTTAATTTGGGGGTTTGTTTTAGTAGTTTTTTTATGTTTTGGGCGGGGGGAGTGATAGAGGACACACCTTTAGATGCTCACTCCTGGCTCAGTGCTCAGGAATCATTCCTGGTGGTGCTCTGGGATCTGGGATGCAGAAGCTTGATTGGGGTGAGGAGGGCAAGCATCTTACCTGCTTTACTGTCTGTCTGATCCCAACACTGATGTTTTTTCCAGATGAGGAATTTAGACTCATGTTCAGTTACGAAAAATCCTCTATGCTTCATCTCTCCCTGACTGGGCGATCCCTGGATACTGGCTTTCGGGTGAGTACAGCAGGTCAAGGGTTTAATTTTTCTTTTTCTTGAAGGAAGATGTTCTTATTGTGGCGGTGGGAGGGGGGGAACATTGCTCAGGGTTCACTCCTGGCTTGCTGGCAAGAAATTTACTTTGAAAGGGCCAGAGGTATGGTGCAGCAAGTACGTTGCTTGCCTTGCATTCAGCTAACACAGATTTAATGAGCTGCATCCCAGTAAACCTCAGACATTCCAGGACAGATCCCTGAATGCAGAGCTAGGAGTACTCCTGACCCTGTTGGTTCTGGCTCAGACACACACACACACACACACACACACACACACACACACACACGAAATATCTGACAGCAGAGAAAGAAGTGTGCTCCTGCAGCATACAAAGCTGGGAAACAGGGTTTTAAGGACCCACTGTTTGACTCTTGAACTATTTTATGCTACAATTTGTGATTGTAGGTGGACTTATTTCCCTCTGTTTGGATAGTGTTTACTGTTTGTCATTGCTGTATTTTGGGGTCACACACTACAGTACTCAGGCCTTACTCCTGCTCTGACCTCAGGGATCACAGCTGTCGGGGTCCCTCGACAATCGGGTACCTGGCTAGAGGACTTGGTCAGCCAATTGCAAGCTGCTCATACCTGCTGTGTCATCACACAGTCCTCCAAGATAGGATATTTATTATAGTTAAAAGGTAGGCACAGCCAGGAGTGTTTCCTCAGCCCAGAGGTAGTAAAAAGCCCTATAGGTTGCTGTGTCGGGACTATGTGGTGTCTGGCCCTTTAAAACTCTGACCGGAAGTGTAGGTGAGGTCACAGAGCCCTGCCTTTCCCTGGGGTCTTTGTGGGCGGAGCAATCTCCAACCTGTTTCTTGCCTGGTGAGGAGCGGGGGTGGGGCGGGAAATGGGCGGCCAGGGCGCGGGGGCGTCGGATAGGGCCAGTTTCCTCGCTGGCCGCGGAGTGAGAGTGAGTGGTCGATCTGGGAGCAGCCCTGAGCCTCCGCCGTCTCCCCACCCCGGGATGCCCCCAGCACCCGCCTTTTCGAGAGGTTTGTCTGTCCATTCCGTCTACTTTAGCGCATCGCATCCAGGGAGGTTTTTATTTAGGAGGCGCATGGGGGGGGGGGGTGGCGGTGGTCCCGGGCAGGTGGGCTGACAAGTGAAGTGGAAGGTTCGAGAGCAAAAGTCGTTCGGAAAGGGTCAGGAACAACGGAAATCAGGACGACCATAAGAGAGAGAGTTTTCTTTTCAGGTTAGTTTTTTAGTGTGCGTCCTGGTCGCCCTGGCCCGGGCGACCCCATGGGGTCGGGGACACGAGACCCTCGCCCTCCCCCCCAACCCATCATTCTGGCCCCCAACCGGAGAGGAACGTGTCGGAGCCCGAGGGAGCCCCAGCTTGCCCGCAAGTCTCATGGCCCTTGCGGGACCACCACAGCTTTGGCTCTGCGCCAGGGACCCTCGGACCCCGGGGCCTCACCAGGGGTGGGGCGTGGGGACATCTCGAGAATGGCCCCCGGCTGCCTACCTACATGCCCCACTTTCCAGGCCGACTGTCGTGTCTAGGCGGGTTGAAAAGGAGTCAGAGAAGGGGTTTCCCTCGGCAAGGGGACCCGGAGGCTCATTCTTTGGCCTTTTGTGGAAAGGGCTGGGGGCCTCACCTGGCGTGTTCAGGGCTCTCTCCTGAACCTTCCCTCAGGAATCGGCCCTGACAGTGTTGGGTGTACCCCGTACCCTGGTGAGCAGCGTGAAGGCGCATCAGCACCCCGCTGTCTGGTGGGGGCAGGAGGGCGCTGGGTGCGTTTCTCCTGTGCTTGGGGCTCAAGAACATTGGGCCCAGCGTTTGCTTGTCAATTGTTGCTGGTTCAGCCATCAGGCTCCGAGGGCTTTTTCTTTTCCTTTCTTTTTCCCCCTTTGTTTTCTGTTTGCTTTTAGGTCCACGGCCTGTGATGCTCATGGGGTTATTCCTGGCTCTGCACTCTGATCACTCTGGGTGCTGTTCAGGGGACCCTATGAGATCCCGATCACGCTCACGACCATCCTGTTGTTCGTCGATTGCCTCGAGCAGGCCCCAGTTAATGTCTCCTTCGTCCTAGCCCTAAGATGTTTTTAAAAATTGATGAAAGGATCTTTCAGGGTTAGGAGAATGAGACCCATCTTATGAGATGCTGGGGAATAAATCCAGGTTGTCCGCCTGCAAGTCGGACGCTTCTGGCGCCATTTCTCCTACCCCAGTGTGCAGAGTTTGGAGAGGAGTCAGGGCTGAGGGCTGGCAGGAGGGGGGGTGGGGGAGCATCAGGGCTGGGCCAGAGAGCGTCCTTCAAACAAAAGTGCAGTCTTAGCAGGAAGTAGCCCAGGCACTTCGAGGCTGTGTCCCAAGGCCTCATACTGCATTCTAGGATCACCATCGGCCACCGCACCTTTATTTGTTTTATTGAATTATGTAGTTTGTGGGTACAGCTGGCAGTGTTGATGGGTTCCTCCTCCTGCCTCTTCACTCAGGCCCCCAGGAAAACTCCTGGACCTGACGCCTGTGTTTCCAGCCTGGCTGCACAGCCTGTGGTATGGCGGTGCCTGCAAAATAGCTTTTGCCTTTTTTCAGTAAGTAGTGAATGAGTGAACCCACAACAAAGCTAGTTGGGGCCTGACTACTAGTACGGTGGGGACTTTCCTAATGTGCACTCAGCCGACCTGGTTCAGTCACGTGTCCCAAACGTCACCGAGTCTGGTCAGAAAGCAAAACCTGACAATCTTGTGTGGATTGCCATGGTACTCACACCCATGGTCCAATCAGATCTTCTGTTTGCTCTGGGCCTGTTCGGATTGTGAGAACCATCGCGATGTTCTCCTTCCCTGAGAACACACTGCCTCATTCATTTCTTTCCACAAATTCTTAGTCATCTGTTGCGCTTCATTGCATAACTCAAACTGCATATTCAGGTTTTGGCATTGCAGCCATTTGATTTCAGAGTGGAGTCACTGGGTGTGAGTCAGCTGGTAAAATTTACACATTGGGGACAGATGTTCTGCTGGCAGGGGATCAAGGATGTGATTTTGATGGTGGATGACAGGGCACTGCAGAGAGGAAATCTAGAGCCTAATGCTTGGCGTAGAGGCCCTTCCTTCGCTTCCCTGGGTTGTGAAATCACTGCTCCAAACCTAAAGAAATTTCTAATTTTTCCTTTGAACAAAATGTTTATTTCTATTTCTTCCACTTGATCGAAACTGGTAATTGCTTCAAAACAACTAGTTTGGGGTTTGGGGTGGGGGAGCGATAGATCAGTGGGTGTAGACTTGGTTTTTACGCGACTGGCCCGGGTTTTATTCCTGGCGTCCCTTTTGGTTCCCTGAGGACCACCATGAGTAATTCCTCAGTGCAGAGACAGGAGTAACCCCTGTGCTTCACCACGTGTGACCCAAAAAGACAAAACTGAAAAAGAAAACCAGTTTGAGGGCACTAGTGTCAGCGCAGTGAGAAGGAGAAAGGTTTGCATCCATTTGCTCCCCTACAGGCCCTCCAGGAGTGATCCCTGAGCACTGCTTGGTGTGTCTCTAAAGAATACAAACTTCAAAATAAAAGGACCAAAAAAAGGATTGACCCTGAGAGCCATCCATTTTGGTGAGATGTTTTCAATGGCCCCCGTGGCTCGTCGTGTCTGTAGGGATGCAGGGTTTCCTTCACTCCATGCATCAGGCGCTCAACCCTGAGCTCCACACTGAGCTTGAACTGAACCCTGACTGGAATCTATTTTATTTTCTCCTGGAATGGTGTGTCAGCATTCTGCTGTCACGGTCGCTGTCCTCCCATGGTTCATCGATTTGCTCGAGCGGGCTCAGTAATGTCTCCATATTGGAGACTTGGTTGTTATTGTGTGGCATATCGAATACATCACGGGGAGCTTGCCAGGCTTTGCCGTGCGGGCGAAATACTCTCGGGAGCTTGCCGAGCTCTCCGAGCGGGGCGGACGAATCGAACTCAGGTCGGCCATGTTGGCTGTGTGCAAGGCAAATGCCCTACCGCTGTGCTCTCTCTCTCTACCGCCTTCTGCAAAGGGAGTTATTTCCACGTGTGTCTGTTTATTGAGTTAAAAAAAAAAACACTGAACATATGGGGCTTTTGTAGTGCATTATTTACGAGGGACAAGGTCAGTGACTCAGGCCTCCATTAGTCTCGTGGATAAAGTAAAAAGTGGCGGCCCCTAGTAGAAGGGGTACTCTGAGGGCCAATTTTGTGGCAGGACACAAGCACCCTCCCGTTAGCATCCCGGAACTCTCAGTCTCCACGTTGTTCGTAGCGGGACCATTCGGACCTGGGAGCCGCTTTCGTGCTTGCTCTCTCACTGGGTTCCTGACATCCAGGCAGTTCCTGGGGTGCAGTAGAGGCTTCAGAGTGATGCGGAGCTTAGGGCGGTGCAGTGGGGTCTCTACACAGTGCAGGGCTTGTGGGATTGAGTGTGTCCTTGTGGCATTTTGGCATGGGGCTGAGCACTGGGGCTACAGGCCTTGGGGTTGCGGAACCCACCAAGGGCTAGGGGCTTGAGTGGCCAACACTCCCAACATGGGACTTGCCGGTACAAATCCTGAAGCCTTTAGCCTTGATGTAGATGCTATAGAATCTGCAGATTCATGTTCAGGGTCGGGGCTGCAGCCCCCTAAAGGCAAGAGACTCTGTTGCAGACCGTCCTATTCATTGGCGGTTGTGATGGGGCGGGGCCTTTTTGGAAGCGTGGTTCACGCATGTGGGCGGTTTAGGCCAATGGAATTTTAATTTGGGTGTTTGTTTTAGTTTTCTATGTTTTTGGGGGGAATGTTAAAGAGGACCCACCCTATGATGCTCACTTCTGTCCCAGTGCTCAGGAATCATTCCTGGTGGTCCTCTGGGATCTGGGATGCTGAGGCTTGATTTGGGTGAGGAGGGTAAGCATCTTATCTGCTTTATTGTCGGTCTTATCCCAACATTGATGTTTTTTCCAGATGAGGAATTTAGACTCATGTTCAGTTACGAAAAATCCTCTATGCTTCATCTCTCCCTGACTGGGCGATCCCTGGATACTGGCTCTTGGGGTGAGTACAGCAGGTCAAGGATTTAATTTTTCTTTTTTTTTTTGAAGGAGGATGTTCTTATTGTGACGGCGCGTGGGGGGCGGGGAGGAGCTTTGCTCAGGGGTCACTCCTGGCTTGCTGGGAAGAAGTTTACGTTGAAAGGGCCAGAGGTGTAGTACAGCAAGTAGGGTGCTTGCCTTGCATGCAGCTAACAGAGATTTGACCAGCAGCATGCCAGTAAACCTTAAATATTCCAGGACAGATCCCTGAATGCAGAGCTAGGAGTTCTCCTGACACTGTTGGTTTTGGCTCAGACACACACACACAAACACACACACACGAAATATCTGACAACAGAGAAAGAAGTGTGCTGAGTCTGTTGCATGCATGGGAAACGCCCTGCCCACTGGTCTCTCTGTCTGTCCCCTGCTGCCAGTTCAAACCTTCTAATTTGCAGCCTGTGCGTCCAGCTCAGGGCCATATCGGAGTACCTAGTTGTCAGCAGCCCTGTCATGGCTTCTACCAGCTGAACCTCATCCCTGCCCCCTTCATTCCTGTCTGTGTCCTCACAAGGTTCAAAGAATTGATGAAGACTTAGATTTCCTGGGAATGCGTAGCCAGAAGTTAGATGTGATTATCAAAAAAAGCTAACCAAATAGTATAATTTTACCTGATTCTGCAGGTTTTGGGGGCAGTCTTTAAACATGTTTTCTGAGTTCTACAGGGATACATGTCCTCACATGGTTTTGCATCACTTGCTGTATATCAAGGCTCCTTTTCTCACCCTTAGAACAGGGGATGGGGTGTAGGAGCCCATGAGGGTAATGTGGTTAACCTGGATCAGCACCTACATGGCAGATGCTTTTCCTGCTGCTTTAGTGTACCTGGCCTGCAACTTCATTCATCATTATGGTTCTTTTTGTTGTTGTTCAATTTTGACTTGATTCAGAGCCTACACCAATCAGTGTTCATGGATTACTCATGGCTGTGCATTCAGGAACTTCTCATGGCAGTGCTCCTGGCTTATATGGTTACCAGGGGTCAATCCCATCTCTCTGAGTCACCAGGTGCCTGCCCTGCTGGACTATCACTCTAAACACGTGTTCATTTCTTTTTTTAGGTCCTCACCCTATCAGGTGCTGTTGTATTTCCCATCAAGTGTTGTTGTATTTCGGTGCTTGAAGTCACTTCTAGTGCTTTTTTGGGGGACTTTAGAATGACTCAATTTCAGATGAAATGAATACCAGGGACTTGTGTGTCACTAATAACTACCAATTTGGGGCATATGAGAAGTGGTGTTTCTGTTCAAGACTTTTCAGGAATTTGCCTGATTTTTTTGGAGATACATGGGGCAGCGTCTCCTGACCCCGTGCCTGGCTGGGCTCGCCGGGACCCCTTGGAAGGGAGCAGGTTGAGTTTCCCTTCCCGCCCCGACCAGGACTCTGGCAGCCGAAGACCTCCAGAACCAGCCACCACATGCTGAGACCACTCTCCACACGCTTGAAGGTACCAGAAGGAACAAAGGCATGCGGGTCCTGGGGCTGAGATCTCCAAGTCTGCTCAGATCGGGGCTGAGCATCCTCCACGCAGATCCTCCAAATTCCAGTAGGCAGGGGTCACACCCACCAACTGGCCCCCTGGCGCCATGTAATCCCATCAACGGCCAAGACTCAGAGACTATAAAACCCAGCTCCCAGAAGCTCGCAGCCGCAGTTGCGGCCGCCCCACATCTTAATCTCTCATTCCTACTTTGGACAAACTGGCAGGCTACCGAATGTTATCTGCCCACACAGCAGAGTCTGGCAAACTCCCCATGGCGTACCAATATGCCAAATACCAGTAACAAAGATGGGTCACATCTTCCTAAACCTGAAGGAGCCTTGGATATGGCACTTTTTAAAAAATCTCAGGGCTAGGACGAAGGAGATGTTACTGTGGCCTGGTTGAGGCAATCGCCGAACAACATGGGGTTGGCCCGTGACATTTTTCTTGGCACTAATGAATACCCTGTTTTTGTGTGGACAGGGCTTTTCTGAGTGAAACCTGCTGTGATCTCATGGTTGGAAGGAGGAGCCCTGAGGCCGGGGAGGAGAGACGTGCATGCAGGTGAGTGTCGGAGGACCCTCCCTACCTTGGGCCCTGGGCAGTGTGTGGTTGCCCTGAGTGTGAGTGAAATGCACTGCTGATCATGGGCCCATGATTTTTTTTTCCTGGCAGCTTTCAAAGGTTACTTTTGTTGGTACTCACTTGTATAAGATACTGTCAATTTCATGCAAGGAAAATGCCCTATCTGCTGTTCTCTGTAATACACTAAGAAATATCTTTTGGTTTTCTGTTTCAATAGTGATTGCATGAGTCTGTAACAATGCTGATTTGAGACAGAAAGATAGTACAGCAGAAAGGATAGTTGCCTTGCGTGTGGCAAACCCAGGTTGAATCCCTGGCATTCCTTATGGTCACGTTTCACTATGATCGGTTAAGAAACAACTCAGAAGCTATTTTGTGTATTCCCAGTCTGCTCCCAGCATTCCGCACAATGGACCTCATTCAGCTATGTTTCATTACCAATTTTTTTCATTTTGTTTTGTTTCTGATTCCAGAAGATAAATTGCAGCTTCAGAGGTTTTCGGTCCAGCTTTTTGATTTGGGAATTGAGACACTGAATACAAGTGAGTTTTTAAAATACGCATGTTGAATATAAATCTAATATTGGCAGGATATTTCAAAGGAACAAGAATGCGATTTGAAAAATGGCATTCTGGCCAGTGCAGGGAGGGACTTTGGAGCCTATGCTGGGAGTAGAGGGTCTGCAGTCTCACAAGGTGCTATAATCAGTCATTTTCAAATCAAAGAATATAACTATTACTATTATGTTTATTATTTCTTGCTTTATCATTCACACACAGTCATGCTGATAAGTTACTTCTGGCTTGGCACTCAGAAATTATTCCTGGTAGTCATTGTTCACGTGTGTAAATAATAAAGTAGGGACCCGTGTGGGGGAAGACTGTGAAGGCAGATTTTGTCTTGTTGCTGGACGGCTGGCCTCCCTTGAGCACCGGCGCCTCCCAGTCTCTGCCCTGTGAGATACGGTCCCCACCAGCTGGGGTGGGGTCCTTTTGCGCTTGATTTTCTTGTGTTCCCCAATATCCAGTTGATTCCTGGGTTATGATGGAGTCTTTTGGGGCTTTGGAGCTTTGGGGGGCATAGGGGGCTGTGGTGGTATGCAGGGGTCGCAGGTGTGTGTGTGTGATCCTGGAGGGCGCTTTGGCCGCTGTCCCTTTAACTGCATGTTGGGGCAGCCGCGATTGGGTGCAGGGCTGATTGCGGGGGCTGCGGGCTTTGAGGTGCGGGGTCCTGCTGAGGGCTCAGCCTTGGCCCTCTGGACCCTCCCATCTGACCCTGGTTGGGACCTGCCACAGTTTCCCTGCTGTAGAATCCCCATACTCACTTCGAGGGGCAGAGCCTCAGGCCCCCTGATAGCCTAGAGACCCTGTTGCCGTCTGGCTTTTTCATTGGCTGCCCTCATGGTTCAGCCCAGGGTGGTGGATCTACAGGTGGCTGGGGTTTGCCAATAATAGTTTCCTTCACCATTTTAGCTCTTTCATTTTGGAACTCAGTCACCAAGTATGAGTGAGCTGGTAATATTTGCAAGTTTTGAATCAATATTGTTATGCCAATGAATAAGGTCAGTGGACCAGCACGTTATTTTTAAGATAGAGGGCTGGGCATGGCCAGGAGGAAATCCAGAGTCTAATATTTGGAGTAGTCCTTACCTTCACTGAATGATGACATCACTGCTCAAAACCTGAAGAAATTTGTAATATGTTTCACATGAATGCCATGATTTTTTCATTTGATTGAAAGTATCTACAAATGGTAATAATTGAAAAGAGCTGATCTTTAAACTGTTCTATCCCCAGAGCTCCATATTGTTCCCAGAGACCCACCGGGAGTAATCCCTGGGTATTGCATGGTGTGCCCCTGCCCAGAAATGAAAACAAACTCAAAAAACAGAAAAAGCCATTTATCCTGCACGGAATCCACCTGTGGTGAGATGTTTTCAATGGCCCCTGTGGTCAGTCTCAGCAGTGTGGAATGCATCGTTGCCTTCACAAATGCATCGCAGGCACCTCGCTGAGCTAGAACCGAAACCATGGTTTGGTGTCTTTTATTTTCTCTTGTAAATGGTGCATCAGTTTTCCACAGAGGGAGTTATTTGTTCATTGAGTTGAAAAAAAAATTTTAAATTAATGACCCCTCATTCATCAATTTTGCATGTGTGTCTTACAGAAACATTAGTTTATTCCCTGGTAATGCCATTCACATTTCGAGAATTGCGTTGGTGTGGTGCAAATGTTAGGAACCAACCTGCAGTTCTGAATGTCTTTTTCATGGAGACTCTAAAGTCACAGGGCGATAATTGGAATCCTCTGCTCTTCGACAGGGAAGCAGCCAGCCTGAGTGGAATGTCTCTGATCCTGTGCACTGTGAAAATGTCTTGAGTGAGCATTTGTGCCCTCAGCCCCATGGGGATGCCAAAACCCGCAGGATGGCCCCTGAGGGTGATCCTAATGGAGAGAGTGACCTCACTTTGAAGAAGCCCTTCCCTGGGAAAAGGTCCATACAGTCTGTTGTTCTCAGTCCAGAGACACAAACTCCAATACTGTAGCAGACCCTAGAATGTGGGAGAGGAGCACTGTTTGTAGTGAGTCCCTCACACCGGAAAGCCCATAAGCAAAGTCACCATGGACTGACCCTGTCTAAGAGAAAGCATGTGGGGGAGCTTCCTCGTGTTCCCAGGACTGTGATGTTCCCTTAGAAATCCACAGTGGACAGAATCCCCAGGAGTGTCAGCAGCAAGGGCGTGGCTCGAGTCCAGCGTCCTCCTAATATGCTGACATGAACATCCACACAGGAAGGAAACCACATACACATAAGGACTGTGCAAAGGCCTTCACTCGACCCTCTGACCCATTAAAACTTTGGAGAATTCATACGGGAGAGAAACCATATGTGTGTGCGCAATGTGGGAAGGTCTCTGCTTACTCCTCACACCTTTCAAGACACAGGAAAATTCACAGTGGAGAGAAACCTCATAAATATAAGGCATGTGAAAAGGCCTTCACTCGATCCTCGACCCCCACTGGGCATATGCAAACTCAAACTGAAGAGGAGCCTTATATGTGTAAGGAATGTGGGAATGCCTTTGGTATTCCTCCAGCCTTACTCGACATGTGAGAATTCACACTGGAGAGAAACCTTACGTTTGTAAGGAATGTGGGAAGGCTTGCACTGTGTCCTCATGCCTTACTGATCATATGAGAATTCACTTTGGACAGAATCCTTATGTATGTAAGAAATGTGGGAAGGCCTTTGCTATTTCTTCAAACCTAACTGTTCATATGAGAATTCATATGAGAGTTCCCGGTGCCTCCACACTGTGAGCGGTGTGGGCTGTTCCAGTTTGGGGGCCCTTACATGCTTGTTTTTCTCTTTTTTCTGATATCAGCTGGTTCTTGAGGCAAGGTGAATGCTTTAGTGGAACCCAGAGGCTTTAGGTGGTGCAGGGTTCGAGTGTGAGTGGGTGATCCTGTGGCTCCCCTTTGCCCACCATCGCCTCTTGCTCCACGATCTGTCAGTGGCGGGTGGGCGTGGGGCTGAGGGGTGGCCTGAGTGCGGGGCCTACGGGACTTGCATAGAGCACGGCCTGGCTATCCCGACCCTCCCTGCACAGGACTTCGCTTTGCCCTGATCCGGAGCCTTTGGCGCAGGCATCACATGTGTAAAACCTTCAGATTCACTTCAAGGGGCAGGGCCTAAGACCCCTGCACTAGCACATCCAGTTGTAGTCTCTCTTTTGATTGATTGCCTTGATGTGGTGGGGCCACATGGTGGTTTGTTCCCTGCCGGAGGGTGGGGTTTTAAATGAAACTTTTTCATTATTATTGTTTTGTTTTGCCTTGTGTACCACATTCGGATATGCTTAGGGTTTACTTTTGGCTCTGAACCCAGGAATTCCTGATGGTGGTACTCAGTGACCATATGGGATGTGAGGAATTATCTGGCTTGGCTGCATGCAAGGCAAGTTCCCTGCCTGCTGCACTGTCTCTGATCGCAACTTTTTTGGGTTTTTTCTACATCAAGAATTTTTGCTTCCTAAGGTCCAGTTGCAAAGCATGCCACACTTACGATTTCTCAAGTCTTTGTATTTATTGCAGAATTCATACAGGAAAGAAGCCTTATATAAGTAAATAATGTGGGAACGTCTTTATTGAATCCTCAGGCCTTACTAGGCATATGAGAATGAATAGTGGAGAGAAAATTTTATGTATGTAATGAATGTGAACAGGGCTTCATGGACCTTCAAGCTTTAGTAAACTTTGTAAAATTTATACTGGATAAGTTGATCCCCTATTAACGATCTGTAAGGTCAGAACAGGCCCTTTCAGTTTAGCCAGATTCCGTTGGACGGGGGGGGTCACAGGTGGTACAAAACTGCAGCCAAGAAGGAAATCATCCTCGTATTATATGATGAGCTACTTATGATGTCACTTCTGTAAGGAAAGTTTCTTGCTGAATATCTCCCGCACCACAGCCATGCCAGTGCCCTGGAATTTTTCCATCACATATATGTTTAACTTGTACATAGTGGGTCTTTGTGATGGAGGCCATGAGGAAGGTGACTAAATAAAAACAGGTACAAAAATAGGCCCTCTGTGGAAATGTCACAGCTCATCTCTATGTCATTGTCTACTCTCATTCCAACTTGGCCCAGAGGCCCTGGTTTTAGAGAATTATGACAGAGATGAATCACAAAGTTGCAGTGAAAATTGCAAAGTGGAAGACGAGGAAATCCTTTATTTTTCCAGTCTTTCTGTGTTAGGTTTTTGGGTGCCACACCCCCTCGGTTCAGGCTTTACTGATGGTTCCTAGCTCAGGATTCCAGACTGGGGGTCACATATATCCTTATGGGGCTCAGAATCCAGGTCAGCCATGTGCAAGCAAGTACTTTGTCTTCGGTATCATTTCTACACTCCTTGTATTCATATATTTTTTTAATTTTACATTGCACTAAAGATTAATGTTCACAAAAAGTTTTATCTTGTGAAAATATCCTGACAAGGATCTTTAAAGTGAGGATTGGAGAGCATTGAAATGGACTTTGAAATTGTGGAAGGGGCCCCTTGACTCAAATGTTTTCCAGGTGGTAGGAACAAGGGAGAACCCCCTGCTTCCCCATCTCAACATATATTCAGCTTTGATGACTAATAAAGGGGGTCATATTCCAGGATCCCACCCACCTCACTTCAGTAGTATTAGGACAAAACAAAACTTGGCTTTGGAAGCAGTTAAATCCCAACCATCACGTTTTCACCTGGCTGATAATAATGATTTCGATTGTCGGAGAGCCCGGCGAGCTACTGAGAGTATCTTGCGCACACGGCAAAACCTGGCAAGCTACCTATGATATAATCGATCTGCCAAACACAATAACAAGTCTCACGATGGAAACGTTACTGGGCCCATTCAGGAGATGAACAACAGGAGGACAGTGCTATAGATTTTCTGAAAGGCCTAGTAAGGCTACAAATTTAGCAGTATGCTTTGGTTACCTTTGCCTAAATATATGCCTCTATTCTTAGCAATGTTGGATATCATGAGATTTGTTTATTGAACTATACTTCTTGGGGTAGGGACGTACCTATCAGTTACTCCTGTTGCTCCTTGGGCCACCATTTGGTGTACAGGGATGGACTCGAGATGATCAATTTCAATGCAAGTATCAAGCTTCGGCACACTCCCTCCTGCTTCATGCTCTGGGTTGAAATTGCGTTTCTCAAATGGCCTCCTTGGTTTTCCTTGCAGATGAGTGTTCACTGCTTGCCTGTTGTCAAGCATAGAGCATTGACTGAAAGTGCTATCTGATGTTCTTACCGGCCGTTGCTCCTGTTCCAGCGTCTCTTCAACTCCCTGGGCTTGCTGCTAGGCCAGTTTCTCTCTGCATCTCCAGGGCTGGTTTGGGAGTCACTGCTTTCACCCGACTTTGATTGATGAGTTCCCGGAGAAACTCATTGTTCCGTGCCACACCTGCTCCATATCCGCCTGTTTTACATTGAATGAACCCGCTGTTCATTTATTCTGATGGACTGTGTGTGAGAGCATTGGCTCATTGTTTGCCCAGTACAAAACCAGGGGACTTCTCCGTACTGCCTTCTAGTCCTCCACTGTGTGACCAGCCACTCCGAAAGCTGCCTCTCCACCCCTCTATGCAAGCCCATCCCCGTTGCACCAGAGATTCACCTGGGTGGGCATAGTGGTTCTCTGCACTTCTGGATCCGGGCTCTTTAAGTATGCTTGTGGGGATGGAAGTGACATCACAGTGGGGCCTTCCTGGTGCTTCTATTCCTGTACATTGTGTCAGAGTCATTGTTCATGTGGGTAAAGGACAGTTAGGGCCCCTGTGAGGAAGCGGGTCTCGGAAGGCCAATTTTGTGGCAGAACGGGGCTGATCTCCTGTGAGTGCCTGGCGATTCCAATCTCCATACTGAGCTGCGGGTCTCCACCAGCTTGGGGGGTGGGTGCTTTCATGCTTGTTTTTCACTTGTTCCCTGATATCCAGACAGTTACTGATGTGGGGCAGATATTTGAGGGGGTACATTGGGACTGTTCCAGAGTGCAGGGGAGGAGGGTGTGAATGACTGATCCTGGGAGGCTTCTGGTGCCACTATGCCTCCAGCTCTGCGATAGGACAGCGGTCGATAGTTGTGGGGCTGAACGCGGGGCTGTGGGCCTTTTGGAAGAGGGAACTGCCAAGTGCGGGTCTTGACTGTGCTGACCCCCAGCTGACCTATGTTGAAACCTTGGCCCTAGTCTTGCTGCTGTAAAGTCTCCAGCTACACTTTGAGGGGCAGAGCCGCAGCTCGCCCAATGCCAAGAGACACTGTTCCTGTCCATCTTTCTCATTGGCTTCCCTGGTGGGACGAGGCCTTACCGAGCAGTGGATCCATTGGTGATTGGTGTTTTAGTTTCCTTCGGGGGCTATATTTGGTGTGGGGAATGGGGGGCTCTGCTAGAGCGAAGATACAATGACAGCTTACTCTGACTCCTGGCTCAGGGCTCAGATATTTTTCCTGGAGTACTCTGGGGGCCATAGGGATGCATGGGGATGCAGAGGATTGACTGGTATCAGCAAACAACGCATCCTACTAGCTTTACTGTCTGTCGGAACAGGAACTTCTGCTTCTTCACATCACGCTGCAAATACCTGTCTAGACCCCTGTTTATAGAGGTGAGTACTGGGGGGTAAAGGGTGTGTGAGTTTGTTGGTAAGTGCGTTCGTGGGTGCGTGTGTGTGTGTGTGTGTTTGTGTGTGTAGAAAGTGTTGTTTTTTTTTTTAGAGGAAAGGGGCTGCCCCATTCTCGGCTGTGGTTGTGGGGGGCAGTGATTTTGCCAGCGCAGGGGGTGCTAAAGCACGGGATCTGGCCTCTGAGTCAGTCGCTGGCTGTGGCTGTGAGAACCTTCTGTGGACCCAGGAAGGAGGCCCCAGGTCACGGTAGGGCAAAATTTTCTCCCTTGTAGCCACGCCCAGAGCTTATGTCATGAAAGACAGCACAGATGCCAACCCATTTTGCTTCTCTCGGGGAGACAGAAGTATCTGGTGTAATCCCCAAGAGGGTCTGTGAGCCGTTGCCCGAGACTCTGGCTTCTTAGGGATGGGGGTTGTGCTCTCCAGTGCTCACCACTCTGACTTCTCCTCCAGGTCTCTGATCCTCAGGAAAAACAGGCAGGAGAAGATAGTGACATGCCAGTAGAAACACCATCCCTAGGTAGGAGGAGAGTGACAAGATAAAGAGATGCAGTGACCTACTCACCAAGGAGCTCTCAGTCTTCTTGTGCCAAATGTCTCTGAGTTGTTTCAGGAAGGATCCTGCCTTGTGCCTCCTTGTTGGAGGGCCTGACACTTTCTATATGATGCCATGTTTGTTTCAGTTTAGTTGTGTTTCCTTTCGAACCATACCCAGCTTAAAGAGCACTCATACCTTAGTTCTCAAGGATCACTCCTGACCGATCTCAGGGAGCATATAGGGTGCTGGGGTCAAAGCTGGCATCTCGATACTTTGCTTTGTTTGGAGGACTACATCCAGTGATTCTTGGGATTACTATTGGCCCTGCACTCTGGCATTGCAACTGGCAGTGGTTGGGGGACCATATGGGAAGTTTGGGTTCACCATCCCACTATTCTCTTCTGTTACTCCATCCTGCTGCTTTGTTTTCTTTCATGTTTATTTTTGTGCCACAGTGGAGGTGCCCAGGCCTTCTTGGCTCTTTGTTCTGGATTCCCAGCTGATTCACAACACAGGTGCCCCGAGGGCGCTGGCCCCATTTTTGCCCTGGAAGCTATAGTGACTAAGGTCCCAGGACATGTGTTTTCCCTACTTTGCCCTTTCTGCTCTGGAGAGACTTGTCTGCTCTATCACACAGTTCCACATTCACTTGCTGCTCTGTTTGAAGTTCTGGGCATCACCGTCTTTTTTGGGTCACACCCAGAAATACTCAGCGATTACTCCTGGTGTTGTTCTGGGACCCTGTTAAAGGTAATGCAAGAGAAATTTCCTACCTGCTGTCCTGTCTGTTTGGTACCTTCTGTACACAGTTTAAATGAACTTTACTGTTCATAGAAAGACGTTTGAAAGGTTGGAATAGGCCCCTTGAATCTAATATCTAACAAACGTTGGGAATATGGGTCAGTTCCCAAATCTTCCCACATCCCAGCACTCCCCAGGATCCCCACATCCCATCAGGCTGTTCCGTTTACCTAGGATTACTCAGAAGGTTATGCACGTTCCTGGATCCCACCCATCAGTTCAATAATATCAGAAAAAAAGGTAAGTATTGTATTTGGAATTAGCAATATCCCATCAACCTAGTAGTCATCAGAATGATAAAAAGTATTCGGATTTGATTAAAGACCAAAAAAGCCTCCAAGGTTTACTGCCCATTATCCTCCACTCTTAGTGTTGGAATATACTCTAGGTTTTTATATGTACATCACTATCACTATCATTCCATTGTTCATGGGTTTACTCGAGTGGACACCAGTAACATCTCCATTCCTCCCTGTCACGTGCTAGTGTAGGCTGGTGACACATTGGGGGATCTTTCACGGTCAGGGAATTGACGATCATCTTTGTTACTGTTTTTGGCATATTGAGTACATGGTAGTTTGCCAGGCTCTCCCGTACGGGCAGGATACTCTCGGTAGCTTCCCGGGCTCTCCAAGAGGGATAGAAGCTTTTGGGGAAACCTCTAATCACATTTATAGCTGTTCCCAGTCAGGTATATATGTGGACAGGATACTCTCGATAGCCTGCCACCAGCTTCTCTGAGAGCCAGAACTAGACAATAAGAGGTTGCGTGGCCCCATGCTTCCGGGAGCTTAGTTTTATAGTCTCTGGATTTTGGCCGTTGATGGGCTTACATGGCAGTTGGTGGGTGTAACTGTCTAACCACTGGAAGATGGGGGATCTGGATAGAAGAGGCCCAGTCCCTAACCGAGCAATAGAGGTAAGAGTGGTGCCGGCCTTTTGAAAACACACAGCTCACCACAGTCCCATTCTTTGCTCTGACTCTGGCCTGACTTATTTTTTCTTTTTGTTTCACACCCAGCAGTGCTCATGGCTTACTCCTGCTTCTACTGTAAGGAAATATTCCTGGGGGTGCTTGAGGAACATATGGGATGGCAGGGATTGAGCCAGGTTCAGCGCCGTGCAAGGAAATTACCCTCCCCTTTGGACTATTGCTCCAGCCCCTGTGGCTTGGCTTGGATAGCCCTGTGTTTTAGGGGATTATAAAAGAGAAACAGCCACAAAGCTACAACCAGTTGAGCCCTACTCCTGGCTCTCAGCTTAGGCATCCAAACCTGGGAGACTCAGGATCATTATGGGGTATTGTGTTTGGAATCCAGGTCTACCGTGTGTGACCAACTCCTACCCCATGTGATTTATGCCACCCTTGTATTCAAGGGACTCTGCCTTAACTGTCTGCCCTGAGTTCAGTGTTTGACCCCTCAAGCACTCCCCTCTCCTCTCCGTTATCCGAGCCCATCCCCCCTGCACCGATTCACCTGGGCTGGCATAGTGGTCTGTCTACACTTGAGACCTGGCACTTTAAGTCTCCTTGATAATGTGTGATGTCACAGACGGGAATCTTCCATGTGCACTTTTACTTCTTCATGATGTCAAGTGGGTCAGTCCTCCTACAGGCACATGTTTAAAAGACAAAAAGATACTTCACTGTGGAAGGGGGACACTGAAGGCCAATTAGTGGCAGTATGTGAGGACCTCTCATCTCCAATTCCTGTACTGTGACCGATGGGGCTGCGCCAGCTTTGGGGGCACTATTGTGGTTGTTTTTCACTTCCCCCATCCATATCCATTCAGTTTCAGGGGCAGCCCCACAATGGCGAGAGACACTGTTGAAGTTCATTGTGTTCATTGGCAGCCTTCAGAAGGAATCCTGGGGGCCTGGTCGTAACGCGTGGCTGGGAGTTGTAAATGAATATTTACTTTTCTGACTATTTTAGTTTTTTTTTTTTTTGGTGGGGTGGGCATACTTGTAGTTCCCCAGAGGTTATTCCAGGCTCTACCATCAGAAATTGTTTCCATCAATGATCACTGTTTCATATGGGAGGCCGAGGTTTGATCGCTTTCACTGAGGGAAGCACCATGTTCTCTTTAGTGTCTCTCCAACCGCATTTTGTTGTCTTTTTTTTTTTTTGATAAAGAATTTCTGCAGCAGGTAGGGCATTTGTCTTACACACAGCTGATCCTAGTTTGATTCCTTTACCCCTCTCGGAGAACCCAGCAAGCTACCAAGATAATCTAGCCCTCAAGGCACAGCCTAACAGGCTTCCTGTGATGTATTTGATATGCCAAAAACAGTAACAAGAAGTCTCACAATTTGTTGTGAGACGTTACTGGTGCCTGCTCGAGGAAATCGATGAACAACGGGAGTACAGTGTAAGTTAGGTTGAAAAACATCTTTCAATTCTTCATCAGCTCCCTGACACTGACCATGCAACCCTGGCTGTTGGAGTGAATATTGTGTGTAAAGGTTTTTTTTTTTAATTAAGGATTTATGTTTTATTTTTTCTATTTTATAAGGTAGTTCACTATATTTGATTACATTTCATATTGAAGCACAAATCCCAGCTAATTGATTTTTTGAGGAGGAAGAGATATTTGTTTAAGGATCACTCCTGCTGCATTAGAAAGAAATTCATTTAGAAAGAGCCAGAGTGGTAGTACAGCAGGTAGGGGGCTCTTACCATGCACAAGGCTAACCCAGGTTCAGTTTCTGGAATTCCAGCGATCCCCTAAGCCACACCAAGCATAATCCTTGAGTGCCAAGTTAATATAAGCCCTGAGTACTGCCTGTTTTGACCCAAAAATCAAAGCAAACACAGATACACACTCATAATTTTGTGAGCAGAAAGAGGCTAAAGGTTTGTTCATGCTTATTCCCTGTGGCTACTCCCTGGCAGAGCCACTTTGGGGGCTGTGACTGCTGTGGGCATCCCTGAAGCGCAGGGGTGCTTGATCAGAGGGGTTCCTGGCCTAGGAGACAGCCCTTCGCTGGACCCATAAGGACCTTCCTTGGGATCCAGGAAGGAGTCCCGAATCTCAAGGCTGCAATATCCTCCCCTGTACAGTGAGCCCATCACTCCTATCCTGACAGACAGCCCAAATCCCAACCTGCTCTGTATCCCCTGGAGAGTAAGTAGCATCTGACAGTGTCTCCCAGCTTGCCCTGGTACCCCAGAGTCCCTGTCAGCAGGACATTTCCCGGTCCAAGGCAGGAGCTTTCCAGGTCAGGGCTAGAGGTTCATCCTCTCTCTGCTCACAGCTATGACTACTATCCCAGGTCTTTGTTTTGGAGTCTACTGCTGATCCTTGGGAATAACAGGCAGGATAAGATCAGGCTGAGGCTTGCTACTGGAGGTTGTTTGCATGGAATCTGAGTGAATTTTATTGTTTTCATGAAAACAAAGACTTTGTGCTGCATGTGCCATCTGTTCAGTCCCTCGCTCTCCATTTGTCCTGGGCCTGGTGAACTCCAGATGTCCTGATCACCTGACTGAAGGCAAGAAACAGAAAATAAATTACAGTCGTAGCTCAGCAAGCCACCGAGAGTATCTCTCCCGCGCAGCAAAGCCTGGCAAGCTACCTGCGGCGTGTTCAATATGCCAAACACAGTAACAACAAGTCTCACAATGGAGATGTTACTGGACCCGCTCGAGCAAAAGGATGAAAAACAGGACAGTGTCAGTGACCAAAAAATATGTGGTCAGGAATGCTTGGAGCCTGGCTCTTTAAAGCTAGGACCAGAAATGCAGGTGGCTTCACAGAATGCAGGTCTTTCCATCCCTGCCCTCCACCCAAGGTGGCTTCACTCTCTGGGCAACAGTTACAATCAGCCACCATTGTTGCTGAGGATGAGGCGCGGGGAAGGAGCAGGTATTGGAGTGGCCAGGGAGACTGCGAGCGTCCCTAAGGTCCTTTTGTTTCGCCAGCCACCCTGTGGTCGCTCTGAGTGCCCTAAACCGCTGTGGTCTCTGCATTGTGAGTGGTGGGGTCACTCGATGATAGTGTACAGGAATGGCGGCCCCTCACCCAGGACACACTGAGTGCTCCTGACGAAAGCTGTATCTTACTTATTAATTGATTTTTAGGAACAGTTTGTCACTATCCTCCCATTGTTCATCGATTTGCTTGAGCGGGCCCAGTAACATCTCCTTTGTGACACTTGTTACTGTGTTTGGCATATCAAGTATGTCACGGGTAGCTTGTTGGGCTTTGCTTTGCAGGTGAGATACTCTTAGTTACTTGCAGGGTTCTCTGAGAATGGCGGAGGAATCTAACCTGGGTTGGCTGCGTGCAAGTCAAATGCCCTACCCACTGTGCTATTGATCAGAGGAGATTTTTCTGAAGATAGCTTTTTTTGTGTGTAAGGACAGTGGCCTTGCATGTAGCTAACCTGGGTTTGAACCTCATGACCACATATGGTACCCGGAGCACGGCCAGATGTGATCACCCCAGAACCTGAAAAGGAAACTCCGAGTGGTCAGAAAAACATGGAGTTAGGGAAGAAAATGAGCTTGGAGAGGAAAGGTGTGCTGGGAAAGTTTCTGAAACAAAATAACGTATCAAACGAGAAAGTAATTTCTTTTAAAATTATTATTTCTTAGCAAGAAGGAATTAAGGAAATAGTGGGCTCAAATTTGAATTCTCGAGCGTGTGTTAAATGAGAATTAGTGACTATGCACTGTAAATCATTCTTTTAATGATGAAAACACTGGGCTATTAATGTCAGTGACTTCAATGGGCATAAGAAAATTTTAGCTAGAAAGTTCCAACTTAGCTTCTCAAAGACCTGGTTCCTATTTATAGACATAGTATAAGATGCCCCCCCCCCAACCCCTGACCCCAGTTTTCAGTCACAGTGCAGGATTTTCCCATTTTGGCTGCTTAGAGGTGGAGGCAGGGGATTTTTTTGGGATTATCTCCAGAATAGCTTGTTGCTGGCCAACTTTCATTCCTTAGACTGAACCATTGGCTCCCTCAACTTGATCGATTTATTTCAGTTAATTCCGTTTTAGTTGTTTTATTTATTTTTTTAGTGGGGGATACACCTTACTATACTTGGTTACACCTGATGGTGCTCAGGGAACCATATGGGATGCCAGTAGTCAAATCTGGTTTTTCTGCTTGCAAGACAAGCACTTCTCCCGCTGTACTATGTCTCCAGCCCATTGCACAGAAAAATTTTGATTTATTATTGTCTTTTTGAATTGTAAATTTTGACTCACAGCACTCAGTGCTCTGTGCTAAGTTTAGCATCTGAGCTCAACATTGTTTCTGGCACTGCTTTGGGACCCTAACTGCTTTGGAGAACTGAATGTGTTTTAGCAGCTAGAAAGAAAAGCATCCTATGTACTGTCTCTGCTTACCCTATTTAATTTTTCTACAGAAAAAATATTTTTTTATCTGCCAAGTTTCTTAGCAGAGCCCTACCCATTGACCATCTCTCCCAGACAAGGTGCGGGTACACCTAGTAGGGCGCTTGCCTTGCACGTAGTTTGTCTGATTTCAATCCCCATCATTTCATAGGGTCCAATGAACACAGCCAGGTGTGGCGCAAAGGCCCCCGCAGAAAAAAGTCTCACTCCAGAATTTGTCATGACAATGGAGCATTCTTTGAACATCTTTTTGGGCTTTGTGAATATCACTCCTGTCTGTTCTCTTTTTTTTTTTTTGCTTCTTTTTGATTTTTTGATTAGACCCAGCGATGCACAGGGGTTACTCCTGACTCTGTATTCACAAATTAGTCCTGTTGGTGCTCGGTGACCATATGGGATACTGGGAATTGAACCCGGATTGGCCACTTGTAAGGCAAACACTACCTGCTGTGCTATCACTCCAGCTCCCTTTTTGCTACAAACTTGACGATGGTCAGGGACTCTGCCCCTCTGTCCAGATGTCCTTGAGATTCCATGTACCCCACCTTAAACCACATGATACACCATTTGAGCTCCTCTTTCCGGGTCTATCTCACTACAAGGGGAGCAGATGAGGTGGGATTTGGGGCCACATCTGACAGTGCCAAGAGGGCTGCAGCCTGCTCTCTGTTCATAGTACTGGTGGACATTGGGTACCAGGAAAGGCCCCCCTGGGCTTTCAGCTGGCTGACAATCCACCCCAGCCTGGTGTGCTTTCTCCTGCCCTCAGTTGATATGTTCATTGTAAGTTCTTGGTTGTGAGCATTCTGGAATATTTTAACTATTAAGCCCGAAACTATCGGTTTCCAAGCAGCAAGATAGAAAGAGACATGAACTTGATAATGCGAAGGCAGTAGGAGTTGTAATCCAGTATACTGGAGCCAACTATCTCACCCACGGAGTGGCCTCTTGATAGGGACACCGACGTCAGGTAGCAGTTTATATAGGGTTTGATTACATAAGCAGTGCATTTTGTATAGTTTCAGAGAAAACTTAGCTAGTCAGTTGTATTGGGATGTGTCTAGGCTAACAGTGGTGAGGCAGTAGTTAAAAATTTGTTTTCCATAATCATTCATGGATACATAAGCTCTTTCTTTTAGGGTTAACAAAAGAAAATTTCTGGGACATTTTGACTAGGGGCATAATGATTGATTGAGCCCACTGGCAGGGCCCAGGAACTTTCCCAGGTGGGTTCAGGTTGGCTAGTTGCACACTGTTCCATTTCTGGGAAGCCGAGACTGTTTCAATTCCAGGAACTTGGGGCCTCACTGATTGTGCTGATTTCTGCCGCCATAACAGGTGTCAGTTTTCCCCTTCCACAGCAAAACACTGACTGTAGGGAAGTAGTTGGAGGTTCTGAGAAAAATTACAAACTTTTCACCATTGAGATTTCTTTTGGGCCAAGTGTAATATTTCTTCTCCCTTTCCTTACACAAAATCACATACCAAGGGCGTAAAATCATATAGTCTGTTAAAGCCTTGCCTGTAAGCTCTGAGTCCTGCCTTGTGTGGCCCCCAAGCAAAGACAAAGTAAAGAACTGACTCTCGAGAATATACTGCTGGATTCCAAACTTTGCTGTTGGCACATAACTGCCTCTTTGCTTTTATTTGTGTGTAGGAAGGGTAGGGGATTTGGGATTTCTGCCAGACCCAGCGTTGTACCTGCCCCTTGGTTCCGTGATGCAGAATAGGTTATGTGGATTGTGCTGCATTTATATTTTGTTGTTTTTTTTTTTGGTTTTGGGTCTCTGCCTGGCCTTACTTGTACTGTTGCTCTGGCCTCCTTTTAGGTGGTTCTTTTTTTCCTTTGTGTTTTGTTTTTCGGGCGCCACCTCTGTTTGTGCTTAGGGCTGACATCCTGACTCTGTCTGTGCTCAGAGTCTCTCCTTTGGGAACCAAGGGTAGTGTTGGGAGTCAAGTTCAGGTCAGCTGGGTGGGTGCAAGCAGCACTTTCCCCGCTGCCCTGTCCTGCCCGTGTAGTGGGGGTGCTGTTGGTGAAGGAGGGAGTGGGCATGGGAAAGCCAGTGTGAGGGCAGCTCAGCCCAAGTGTCTCCGTCACGGGTGTTTCCACATTCAGGGCTCATGCTGGCATCCGGGGAGTGACTTGAAGGCTGGTTTGTTATTGCAGTAAGAAGAAATGGGAACTGCCCCCTGGAAAAAATGCCTGTTGTCAATAAGAGCTACCTGTGGGTTTTGGCATCTTTGGATTTGGGAGATTTCTTGGGGTTCAGAACCTTAAAAATTGCTAGACCTGGGCTGACTTCTCTGAGAACTGTTGGACCGTCTGGTCAGTACACAGAGCAGCCCAGGCCTGTGGTGTTCCTAGAACTAAAGTGTGTTTTCCTGGTACCCAGACAATCATTTAGACAGATGGACACGTTTCCAGATTCACTCTGGTAATGAAAATCCAGGCCTATATACAAGAGGACAGGATGTTTGGAGGCCCTGTGATAATTTGCATTACATTTGTCCCCATTTTGTAGCATTTTTTCACAGATCCCCCAGCACATCAAGTGGTTCTCTGCAGGAGGTGGGAGGTGGCTATTCCCAGTGCCCAAGCCTTGCAGCTTGAAACTGGCCCCAGATGTGCCAGGGGCTACCGTGCTTCCCCCTTCGGTGCTCAGGAATCCGTGCAGTGATGGTGTTGAGGGTCATACTCAGGCCTTCCGTGTGTTCAGCAACTGCTCTATCACTTAAGGTACCTCGCCGGCCCCTGTTAGCATCTTTTTCAACATATTATTTTGAAAACACGACAGATTTTCAGGAAAGTTGCAAGGATTTGAGGGGGAAATATTCTCTTTTATCCCCCCTCCTTTTGGCTTTGGGGCCACACCGGATAGTGCTCAGAGTCCTTGCTCTGGGCTCAAGAGTGACCCCTGGTGGTCCTCGGAGGACAATGTTCAGTCAGGTGATTGATTGATTTTCCTCTGTGGGTTACACCTGTTGATGCGCAGGGGTTACTGCTCGCTCTGCACTCAGAAATGGCTCCTGGCGGTGCTCAGGGGACCACCTGGAATGCTGGGTATCGAACTCGGGTGGGCCACGTGCAAGGCAAACGCCCTACCCGCTGTGCTGTCACCCCAGCCCCTGCGGTCAGGTGATTTCAGTCGGGCTGGGATGGATGCAAGTTAACTCCTGCACTGCCTCTCCAGTCCCCTTTGCTTTTTCTCATCCCACACTTGCTTGATCATGGTCAGTCTGTGAGTATTTTTTTCTGTCTCCTTCAGTTATTTCAGGGCCGATGTGTTAAGTTAGGTCCTTTTAGACTGGAGTGTTTCAGATCAGATTGCGTTTCCTGAGGGTAAGGATTCCGGTTCGTATTCATGGTACAGCTTCTTACGTTGTTGCAGTAGTTGAATCTGCAATTCATCTTCAAGGGTGCTTGCAGTCTTGGTAATTCTCTTTCTGTTCCTCTTGTGGGTTTGGGGTAAGGATGCATACAGTGCTTCTTGAGTCCTGCAGTGCTGGGCATTCCCTGGGGTACCCTGAGAGTGGGGTCGAAGGGGCCTTTTTGGCTGCCCCTGTTGTGTGGGGGTCATGAAGTTGCAGGGATTGAGCTGAGTTGACCATAAGCAAGGCAGACTCTTTGACCCCATTAACATCTTTTCTCTGGCCGTGAGTGCTGTCTCTGGCCTCAGAATAAAAAAGTACGTCTAGGGGGCCTCCCTTCCCTTGCAGTGTTTTTGCTGTTGCTTTTGGTTCGTATTTTTCCTTTTTAGGCCCGACCATGGCTTGGGGGGAATCCAATGGGGTGCCAGGGGTTGAATTGGGGTCAGCACGTGCAAGGCAAGTGTTGTACCGCTGGCCTCGTGCCTTCCTCTTGTGGTGCTTTAGTTAGTGCCTAGGGCTCTGACGGTTTGATGCTCAGGTGGGTGGCATGGTTCTCCTTGGTCCAGCAGTTCCGGGGCCTTCCGTCCTCGATTGCAATCTACCCTCTCGGCTCTCTCTGGGAGTAACTGTGTTTAGTCCTGTTAAAGGATCTTTCCTGACAAATGGGCATTTCTCTTGCAAACTTTCAGTTGGTAAAAGGCAGAATCCTTTCTCAGTGTCCTCACAGGCATTTCACAGACTGTTCAGGAGAACACAGGCCAGTTATTCACAGGAGCCTGTGGATCACGGCCTCTCAGGGTTCTTTGTGACTCGTGCACAGCAGATGCACAAATAAAGAGCCCCTCAACCGTGGCCGGGAGTATCCTCTCTGGGGGAAAGAGGGGTGCACGGGGAGTACCACCTGCTCTGCTGGCGTGTTCTAGAAATGTGCATCGGGGAGTGTGGTTGAGGGCTGCTCTAGCCTTCCCATTTCCTCCTGCGTGGGCACTTGTCTCAACTGTTGTAAGAGCAGGTCAGGCAGATTGGAATCTTCTGCAGTTGTGGTTTTGTCTGTGTTTTGAAGCTCACGCCACTTTTTTCTTCACACCTCTGTGGTCCTTGCCTGTGGCCAGAGCAGTGGGCAGAAAAGCCTTTTGGTGACACAGGTGAACTCTGGTGCCTCCTGTGCTGTCCTGCAGTCCCCACTGTTCTCTCTTCCTGTTCTCTCTGTCAGTGTTTTGGGGTCACACCCACCTCAGTACTTCTGGTCATTCCTGGCAGTGCTGGAGGACCATGAGATGCCTGAGATCATGAGAGCATGGGCGTGTCGTGGAGCATATGTAATGGCAAGGCAGATGCCTCACAGGCAGGGCATGGCCAAGGCTATGTGGTACAGGAGCAGCCCGGGGCTCCATCTCCTCCTGTATGTCCCCAGACCTCCAAGTGCCCAAGTCTGTCGCCGGGAGCCAGGGACAGATTCTGCCTTCGGAGGCACAGACTGTGTGTGTGTGTGTGTGAGAGTGAGAGAGAGAGAGAGAGAGAGAGAAAGAGAGAGAGAGAGAGAGAGAGAGAGAGAGACTGGGGATGGGGGCGGGGGTTCCTAATAAGGAAGGTGATGTCCCTTGGGAAGGGAAAGTATTTGCTCCCTGGCTCCCTGCCTGTCCAGACCAGTTGGGAATAGCCTGCTGAGGCTGGAGAAAGGGGTTCTGTCCGGGCAATCACCCCACAGCACTCCCACGGGGCCTGGGTCCCCAGACCTTCCAGCTGGTGGTCACAGATCATCTGGGGACAGGACTTGGGGGTGTATCCTGAGACTCTCCAGCTTGTCTGGCGGCTTCTGGGATCCTGGGATTCCAGGACCGCACACTGCAGCGATGGGGTGCGGGTCTTCGGCTCCCTTGAGCCCTCTCCCTTCCCATGTCTCTTCTTCTGCTGCATCTCCGAAGTGTTCGGGGCCCCATTTCTCCCCACCCTGTCACATGAGGGCTGGACAGCCACATCTGGGTCTACAGGAGCCTGCCCTGTGGCCTACTGCCAGCCCTGCTGTCCCCCCTACCCTGGCTCCTCTTGGGGTTCACTCCGTGCCCATGCTGCTTGGCTGCTAGCTCTGTTCCCCGAGTCCCTCTGTCGCTACTCCAGGCTTTGCAAGAACCAGAGCCACATCCAGAGGTGCTCAGGGACCCAGGTGGCAGGGACCAAACTCGGGGCCTCTCACGTGTTACGTCCAGGCTCAGCCCACTTGGGGCTGCTTCTGTGACTCCTCAACACCCCATGAAGTGCCGGGATCGCTGCGCACAGGCAGCCACACCCCCTGGTCACGGGGTCTGTGTCAGAAGCACGGCTTTCCCACAGTTCCCAGGAGGCTCCCTGGCCTCCCCTCTGCTCCCAGGTGACCCCAAAAGCGTGGAGATGGGGTCATCAGCTGTCAAGGTGGGATGGAGCTCTGATTCTGCCCATGTCTGCCCCTGACCACTTTTCCCCTAGGAAGAGCCTCAAACGTTAAGGAAAAGATTTATTTTAAATATCCCAGTTAAATCTCAAAAGACTTGAACATAATGCCAAAATTATCTTTATCGAAGAAACGAGACATAAACAAGAATAAGCATCACAAATCTAAAGCAACAGCATGTGAGCTGGCGATGTGAATTTAGGATGCCTTAAATTTAAACTATGAGAACTATTTCTGTGGCAAACATTGTGAGACCGCCATTAACCAGCGGTCAGCACACAGGGCTCAGTGTCCCCCAGCAGGTCTAGCCAGACCCAACTGTTCCTGCCCCTCGCAGCCCCTTTTCTTCAAGCTGGGGCTAAGGTTCTCACCTTCGAGGACAGTGGATTCAGGCATTTGATCTGAAATTGGGGAAACTTTCCAGATCATGGAACATAAAAGAAAGTGGATTTTTTTGTTGCCTTTTGCCAGACTCCTGAAGTGCGCCCAAGTCTTAACATAATATTCTAGGATATTCTGGATTTTTCTAGATTGTCCACATAGGAGGCTGAAACTGGGCAGAGTCCGGACTTTTTCCTCCTTGGTACCTTGTAGCAGGTGGTCTGAAAGGGTTGGGGGACAGGTGTGTGGGTCTTCACCTGTAACCCAAGTGCCTGTAGGCTGCTTCTAGGTGAATTCCTCTCTCCCTTGGGCCAGTTTTCTGGTGTGTTGGGCATCCGATGACAGTCCTGGTGGCGATGCTCTGGGCACGGGCAGGCCCTGGACGGATGGAAATGATCATTGACAGTCTGAGGGCATGTGGAACTTCCCTCACCCTGAACCCAGCTCCCATCTCTGCTCCTAAAGCCTCTTGGCCTTGACCCGAGGGTGATCCCAGTGCCAGGAACAGGACCTCTGGGGGTCCGGCTGGAACCCCCCTCCAACTCTCCATCACCCCAGGGAAGCAGACGTGAGTATGCTGGGGGCCAGCACTGGGCTCTGGTGGCTAAGGCAGGAGATGAGGTCTAGGCAGAGCACTTCCTTGGGCTTCCCTGACAGATTGGCTGTGGTCTGCACCCCAGGGCCCCAGTTACCCCCTCATTCCGTGCCCCGCCTCCTGGCCCGGATCTACAGCAGATTGGCGCGGTCTCGGCCCCACACCCACAGCTCAGGGTCGTAGGCCTGGATCTGCGAAGACAGATGGGGCCCATGTTGCTAACTCGCTCGGCCTCTCCAGCCTGCGGACAGCCCCCCTCCATGCCCGCCAGCAGCCCTACCTGTTCGCACTCCTCCCGGGTCACCCAGGCTCTCCAGCCCATGGAGCACAGCAGTTGGAGACGGAGCCGGTAGAACAGGGGCCGCTGCAGGCGGCTGTGGCTATACAGGAAGGCGAAGATGTTCTGCTTGGGTGCCTGGTAGTCCTCCTCCATATCGTTGGCCAGGTAGCTGTGGACAGCACACCGCCTGTCTTCACACTTACCTCCTTCCTTCAGGGAGCTGCGGCGGAGGGCCCCCAGGGATTGATGGAGGCTGATGGCGTCACAGCATGGCTGTGTCGGGGCTCCCTGGGATCAGTACTCACAGTGCCAGAAAGAAGTGAATGCGTCGGATCTGCCAGCTGAAGAGGCAAGAGCGGCTGAAGTAGGCGATGACCATGGCCAGCATGTACTGGGGAGACACGGGGACAGGTCACCAGGGCTGGGCGGAGGGGAAGGAGATCCAAGAACTCGGGAAGCAGGACGAAGGGGAGGACTTTGTGGGTGTTTCCTGAATCAAGAGGTGAGGGACCCCACAGACACGACCCAGAGAGACTGGGGTGCCTGTGCCCCAGGAGTGGCCAGCGAAGAGCTGCATCAGTGACCGCACCTCCCCTATCCAGTGGCCCCCAAGTTTTACACTCACCCCCCCCAAGGAGCAAAATGAGCAAAGGTACCCGTGCAGGGGGAGCTTGGTGGGTCCCCGGGACAGTCTCTTAGTGACCCCCAGCAGGTACCTTATCAGAGACCAACAGGTGCCTGTCCCAGGCCAGGAATCTTTTGTTCAGAGGGTCCTCTGTGGGAAGGCGAGGTTG
This sequence comes from Sorex fumeus, assembly GCF_029834395.1. NCBI lineage: Eukaryota > Metazoa > Chordata > Mammalia > Eulipotyphla > Soricidae > Sorex > Sorex fumeus. Next base: position 12,737,088 of record NW_026606098.1, read on the forward strand.
TGAACCTCAAAGTCACAGCCCGCCCCCAATATTGCCCACCGTCGGGACGGCAACACTGGGCCCCTCACAGCCCCAGGTGGGAGTAGGGGTGCGGGAGCCCCTTCCTTGGGTGGCCCAGCCCAGGCAGCCCGGCACTGCAGCCCCTGTCCGGGCCGGGGCCACCTCTTCCCCACCATAGGACACTGCATCCCTAAGGACCGCCTGTGTACAGGTGGGAGACTCGGGCCCGGGGCTCCTACCCAGCAGCTTGCGGAAGACTTGGTGGTGCTCGGGGAGCACGGGGCTCTCCCGTCGCTGCCGCTTCCTGCGCAGCCCACATGGCTGCTCCTCGTCCTCCTGCTGTTCCTCGTCCTCCGACTCATCCCTCTTCCTCCAAACAGCACCCTGAGGCCAGGGGCTGGCCTGAAGCCCACTGTGCTGAGCCTGGGAGGCTGCGTCCCCCTTTTCTTCCTCTTCCTCCTCCCCCTTCTCCAGCGCCTCTGGATCCTCCGGCTCCTGCTCCGACTCTGACGGAGAGGCTAGACTGAGTCCCAGCAATTCCTCAGCTGCCCATGGACTCCTAGGCCCCCAAGCTTCTCTTTCTCCATCTCCTCGCACACATCTTATCATTGTTCACACCCCTGTGACGTTCAGTCTCTTCCTCAGGGGAGAATTTCTCCCTGGGGACACAGAGGGGCACCTCCATTTCCCTATTTCCCCCATCCCGGCTCCCCTTCCTTGTCCTGGCTGTCAGTCCATACCCCAAGAGCCTATTCTGTGCCGCTCCTTCCGACCTCTCAGTGTCTCCCCAACACTCCTGTCTGCGCAGCTCCCAGTCGCACCGGCCCCAACACCTACCTGAAGGTCCTGGCATTATTTCCTCCGGCGCCACCTCCAGGGGGTATCCCGAGGTGCTGGACTCAGGGCTCTGGGGCTCAGACCCAGGACTCTGCCTACGGCTGGCCTTCCCAGGTCCACTCTCTCCCCCGATAGCTCAGGTTCTCCCTCAGTAACATCAGCGCCTGCCGTCGAGGAGCTGAGCAGACGAGGCTTTGGGCTCTCAGCCAAAGGCTACTGTTGCCTACTTGAGCTTCAGGTTCTGGAGGTCTGGGATCTTCCAATCAGCACAGCCGGAAGTTCTGATGTCATCAGAACACCCCTGCACCCCCACCAGCAACGAGTTTGAAAGAAAACCCTCAACTGCCAGGGGGCTTCTCCAGAAGTCAGGGGGCAGTACATAGGTGGCCCTGGCCCCGGGCCAGACCCCAAACCAGTCTGCAGGATTACATCCCTGTTTTCCACACTGTGTGCCACACTTCTCCCCTGGGGACATTGAGCAGAGGGGCCTGGGAGGAGGTTATAGGAGTTTGGAATCAGTTGAACGACAGAAACCCCCAAGAACCCACCCGGGGAAGACAGGCTTGGCCCTGTTGGTGCTTTTAAAGGTGCGTGCTGCTGGGTTTGAGCCATAGGCTGATCCGGCTTGATCCCCAGTATCCCCTTTAGTACCCCTAGGACTAATTCCTGAGTGCAAACCCAGAAATACATGTGTGTGTGTGTGTGTGTGTGTGTGTGTTTGTGTGTTTATGCCTGTCTCGGGTCTGGGGTCTGTCCAGTCCCCCTCTCATGATACCATCTCATACAGAAGACCGTATTTTACTCCCAAAGAAATGTTTGTCTTGGAGCTGGAGCTGTGATACCGCTCATAGGGTGTTTGCCTTGCACACAATCAGGGTTTGATCACTGGCACCCCATAAGTCCTCTGAGCACTGCCAGAAGTGATTCCTAAGTAGAGAACCAGAAGTACACCCTGAAAAACGCTGGGTATGATCCTTGTTTCTCGTCTTTTGCCCATGCTGGGGATCAAACCCAGGAGTTTCACACGCGCTAAAGAACTTGGCAGTGTACTAGCACCATTACTTATAATACTAATTTTTTAATTTTATACACCTCTACAACAAGGATTTTGAAATTTTTTTCGTTTTTGTCACACTTAGTGGTGCTCAGGACTTATTCCTGACTGCACACAGGGATGCTCCTGGCAGGACTTGGGGTACCATATGGGATTTAGGGTTCTAGGGATCCAACCTGGGTCAGGTTTGTGCAAGGAAGGTATCCTACCCACTATTGTACTATTTATCTGACTCTTCAAATGATAAGTTTCTGGGGATGGAGAGGTAGTGCAGTGGGTAAGGTTCCTGCCATACTGGTGGCCAATCCCAGTTTGATCCCTGGCATCCTGTATGCCCCCCAGAACACCACCAGGTATAATTTCTAAATGAAGAGCCAGGAATAGCATTGCTGGGTATGGTCCCCAAAGAAACAAACAACAGCAACAAAACTGAATAAAAACAAATACAAACAAAGAGCAAAGGGCTGTGTACGGACTGGGCCTCCTCCGGTGGGTGCTGGGATGGTGCTGCAGACGCTTCCAGAGACAGCTGCCGACTCATGAGAATTGGCAGAATTTCACGATTAGTTCTCCACGATTCTCAAATCTGCCCTATGCTTGTGATTGGGGGCGAGGAGATGGGACACTGCCTCCGTGTATGTGTGTGTGACACAGATAAGAGACGTCCACTCTAGGTGGCATTTCTGCAGTGGGCCTGGTGTGTGTATGTCCGGTTTTGAAATGCAGACTAGGATTCTGCCCAATTGTGTTCTGGACTAGAACCCACAGCCCTTGTACTGCAGCTCCCACCAAAACACTCGTGCAATGAATCTGTGTGTGTACGTGTGTACTAGTGTACTGAGTTCTTCATGTGCATCCTACACCCCTCTCCGCCCTACCCTGCAGGATTGGGACAGCTGGCTGCCAGGCTCTCATTTCTCCTTCACATGTTAGGTGGCTTTTTTCGCCCGTCCATTCTTGTTTGGTGTTCAGGGCTTGCAACCCTTGGCTCTGCAAGCAAGGATCGCTCCTGTGGCGCTCAGGGGACCTTGTGGGGTGCCGGGGATGGAACCTGTGCCAAAGGCCAGTGCCTTCCCCTCGATGCTCGGGCTCGGCCCCCTGGGTCAGGCTTTCCCGGGCGTGGCGGCCCGTTGCCTGCCTGGAAATGCAGTCCGGGCCTGTGGCTCCCTGCGCGGCCTCGGAGGACCATGTTCAGTCAGGTGATTGATTGATTTTGCTCTTTGAGTCACACCTGATGATGCACAGGGGTTACTGCTCGCTCTGCACTCAGAAATGGCTCCTGGCGGTGCTCAGAGGACCACCTGGGATGCTGGGTATCGAACTCGGGTGGGCCACGTGCAAGGCAAACGCCCTACCCGCTGTGCTATCACCCCAGCCCCTGCGGTCAGGTGATTTCAGTCGGGCTGGGATGGATGCAAGTTAACTCCTGCACTGCCTCTCCAGTCCCCTTTGCTTTTTCTCATCCCACACTTGCTTGATCATGGTCAGTCTGTGAGTATTTTTTTCTGTCTCCTTCAGTTATTTCAGGGCCGATGTGTTAAGTTAGGTCCTTTTAGACTGGAGTGTTTCAGATCAGATTGCGTTTCCTGAGGGTAAGGATTCCGGTTCGTATTCATGGTACAGCTTCTTACGTTGTTGCAGTAGTTGAATCTGCAATTCATCTTCAAGGGTGCTTGCAGTCTTGGTAATTCTCTTTCTGTTCCTCTTGTGGGTTTGGGGTAAGGATGCATACAGTGCTTCTTGAGTCCTGCAGTGCTGGGCATTCCCTGGGGTACCCTGAGAGTGGGGTCGAAGGGGCCTTTTTGGCTGCCCCTGTTGTGTGGGGGTCATGAAGTTGCAGGGATTGAGCTGAGTTGACCATAAGCAAGGCAGACTCTTTGACCCCATTAACATCTTTTCTCTGGCCGTGAGTGCTGTCTCTGGCCTCAGAATAAAAAAGTACGTCTAGGGGGCCTCCCTTCCCTTGCAGTGTTTTTGCTGTTGCTTTTGGTTCGTATTTTTCCTTTTTAGGCCCGACCATGGCTTGGGGGGAATCCAATGGGGTGCCAGGGGTTGAATTGGGGTCAGCACGTGCAAGGCAAGTGTTGTACCGCTGGCCTCGTGCCTTCCTCTTGTGGTGCTTTAGTTAGTGCCTAGGGCTCTGACGGTTTGATGCTCAGGTGGGTGGCATGGTTCTCCTTGGTCCAGCAGTTCCGGGGCCTTCCGTCCTCGATTGCATTCTACCCTCTCGGCTCTCTCTGGGAGTAACTGTGTTTAGTCCTGTTAAAGGATCTTTCCTGACAAATGGGCATTTCTCTTGCAAACTTTCAGTTGGTAAAAGGCAGAATCCTTTCTCAGTGTCCTCACAGGCATTTCACAGACTGTTCAGGAGAACACAGGCCAGTTATTCACAGGAGCCTGTGGATCACGGCCTCTCAGGGTTCTTTGTGACTCGTGCACAGCAGATGCACAAATAAAGAGCCCCTCAACCGTGGCCGGGAGTATCCTCTCTGGGGGAAAGAGGGGTGCACGGGGAGTACCACCTGCTCTGCTGGCGTGTTCTAGAAATGTGCATCGGGGAGTGTGGTTGAGGGCTGCTCTAGCCTTCCCATTTCCTCCTGCGTGGGCACTTGTCTCAACTGTTGTAAGAGCAGGTCAGGCAGATTGGAATCTTCTGCAGTTGTGGTTTTGTCTGTGTTTTGAAGCTCACGCCACTTTTTTCTTCACACCTCTGTGGTCCTTGCCTGTGGCCAGAGCAGTGGGCAGAAAAGCCTTTTGGTGACACAGGTGAACTCTGGTGCCTCCTGTGCTGTCCTGCAGTCCCCACTGTTCTCTCTTCCTGTTCTCTCTGTCAGTGTTTTGGGGTCACACCCACCTCAGTACTTCTGGTCATTCCTGGCAGTGCTGGAGGACCATGAGATGCCTGAGATCATAAGAGCATGGCCGTGTCGTGGCGCATATGTAATGGCAAGGCAGATGCCTCACAGGCAGGGCATGGCCAAGGCTATGTGGGACAGGAGCAGCCCGGGGCTCCATCTCCTCCTGTCTGTCCCCAGACCTCCAAGTGCCAAGTCTGTCGCCGGGTGCCAGGGACAGATTCTACCTTCGGAGGCACAGGCTGTGTGTGTGTGTGTGTGTGTGTGAGAGAGAGAGAGAGAGAGAGAGAGAGAGAGAGAGAGAGAGAGAGAGAGAGAGAGACTGGGGGGATGAGGGGCGGGGAGTTCCTAGCAAGGAAGGTGATGTCCCTTGGGAAGGGAAACGATTTGCTCCCTGGCTCCCTGCTTGTCCAGACCAGTTGGGAATAGCCTGCTGAGGCTGGAGAAAGGGGTTCTGTCCGGGGAATCACCCCACAGCACTCCCACGGGGCCTGGGTCCCCAGACCTTCCAGCTGGTGGTCACAGATCATCTGGGGACAGGACTTGGGGGTGCATCCTGAGACTCTCCAGCTTGTCTCGGAGCTTCTGGGATCCTGGGATTCCAGGACCACACACTGCAGCGATGGGGTGCGGGTCTTCGGCTCCCTTGAGCCCTCTCCCTTCCCATGTCTCTTCTTCTGCTGCATCTCCGAAGTGTTCGGGGCCCCATTTCTCCCCACCCTGTCACATGAGGGCTGGACAGCCACATCCGGGTCTACAGGAGCCTGCCCTGTGGCCTACTGCCAGCCCTGCTGTCCCCCCTACCCTGGCTCCTCTTGGGGTTCACTCCGTTCCATGCTGCTTGGCTGCTAGCTCTGTTCCCCGAGTCCCTCTGTCGCTACTCCGGGCTTTGCAAGAACCAGAGCCACATCCAGAGGTGCTCAGGGACCTCAAATATTCAGGAGAGGTGATGTGCAAGTTCATTAACCCTCAAAGGAAGCAAAATTATTTTCTTCATAGCCCTCTGATAATCTCACTGTAATTCAAATAATTTGTTCTGAACTTTCAGGCTTGCTCTGAGGCTATTCCTATGTATATTCTCATTCCCCCTCCCCGATTCTGTCATGTTCTCATTATTGTGTTACAAAATAATGTATTGAAATTTTGTAAAAATCAATCTTCACATTATACAAAAATATGAAAGCAGCATTTGAGGTACCAAAATTAGCTAAGTATATAGAATATTACGGATCGTAAAGATTAAGAGAACTCCATATGACACCTTTGTATAGACTTGTGACTTCATCAGTTATTTTGTGAAAATCTTAGACTTACTTTTGTCTTGCAGAAAGCTGTGAGTTGATGCAGTGTTTCTCACATTACTTCCTAACATTTCCTTTTCCATGTCCTACCAGTTGACTCCCTACTTTTATGCAGTCACCCCATTTTCATAAATTTTCATGTGTGACTATTTTGGAATATCCAGGGGACCTATAAGGATTCATATGGCCCCTGTTTGAGGGGAACTGTCAAAGAGTACATATAGATTTTTTTTTCTGGATGGCAGACAATTATTAAGCACCAGCTATTGATATGAATATTTTACATATATATTCAGAAAGTTTTCCACTATAAGTGATGATTATATACAGATAATAGAGAATCTTTTAGTACTATAGATTAAATTATTATAGACAATAAGGCAAGACTCTTCACCATATTCATTGCAACCAAAATCTTTATTATTAGACAGTGAGAAATGGCATATTGGGCTAAAAGTTACCTTTTCATAGCTTCTACAGGGAACCATAGATGATGCTAGGAATCAAAACAGGGTTGGCTGCATGCAAAGTGACTTAACATCTGTACTATTTCTCTGACCATGAAATTTTGTTATTTGTTAGGTTTTAACTTTAATATTTTCATAGTATAACTTATTCTATTAACCAGAATCCTCCAGTATTAGAAATCTGTTGCTGTTAATTTTCTATGTTAATAAAACGATGGTTTTTTTTTAATTTACTTTATTGTATTTTGGATAGCTCTGAGTTTTTATCCTCAGAAAAATTCTAAGAATAGTAAATAATGTTCAAGAGATCAATACTTTTTAGAAATTTTGATAGTCTTTGTAGGGCAAGACATCCCTTCCCGCCAAATAAGCACTTCTAGGAGTGTTCCTTGAGCACAGAGCCAGGAGTAAGCCCCAACTACAGTCAAGTGTTACCACAAAACAAACAAACAAAAAATCCTAATAAAGTAGAATTACCAGTAGTACTATTATTTGCTACCTTTTATAATTTTGCTAATTTATTAGGGTTATGAAAAAAATAACAAAGCAAACATTGCCAAAGAAAGAAATAAACATAAAATTGTCATGTTTTAATTGTGTTGTGAAATAATTTATGGCCATATAGATAGAGTTAGGGTTCATGTCTTTGCATATACCAGATCCAGAATCTATCTCTGACACTACATAGAGTCTTAACCAGAGCAAGTGTAGCCCAGGAGACACCCAAGGATGACTGGTAATTTCCAACATTGCAGGAAATGAGCAAGTACCATATCCTCAGACCCTACCATTGAATGATAGTCCAGGTTGGCTGAGTATCATTGGGACTTGCTCCCTGACAACTCACCCCCAAACTTGGGAGGCCCCAAAACCTATAACAAGTTTAATAAAGATGTGCAAGATAATGGAATAAAATTCAGTAACATTCTTGTACACTATTAGGTACCAAATTAGAAACTATATTTTAAATGTGATATTTTATTGTTTGTATATGCTTGGCACCAAAATATTAATTAAACACAATAGTACTACATACTCATATATTTTAGCAATTTCTCAGACTCATTCTTATAAATAATTTTATATGAGTAAGGACATGTTCTGTACTCGTCATGATTTGATTTGATAGGTACATAAACCCCACTTATGCCCTTAGAATAAAATGATTAGAGACAACAAAATCAACACAGAATTCAATGGCCTTTCTAAACACCAAGAATAAGTAATCTGAAAAATAAAGAGACAGATGATTTGTACACTGAAAGCTGTAATATGGTATTGTTGAATTTAATTTAAAAAGACATACATAAATAAAATTATCAGGCATAATGGGCTGAAGACTTATTAAGATTCACATTAAGCTTAACAATAACTTTAAGGTGGTAGCCCCACACAAATTCATCTATATATTAAATGCATTCCCTAGCAGAGTATCAATTATTGTTCAACAGAACAAAACCCAACATAATATTCACATGGAATCTAAAGAACACAAGGGTCAAATGTGAGGCTCAGTGGTGCCTTTCATGCTTAAAGCATGGCTCCAGTCCTTAGCACTACTCCGCCAAGAAGAAGACTTTGAAATCAAATTAGTTTTTAATCTTTAAAAAAATACAAGAACAAAGTAAGAAGAAACATGCTTCTGGATTTCAAGCTGTATTTCTAGGCCACAAATATAGCAAGAAACCAGTAGAATGTTTTATTTTATTTAACAATTTATTTCTATGACATTTCAATATATTATATTTACATGATTCATATTCTATTTTGTTTCAATGATTTCACCCTATTCAACAATTTATTTCAAGGATACTACCACAAAAACAGATAGAGGACAACAAAATAGAATAGAGAAACCGAGGACTAAACTCTTGTAAAGTCAATTGACTTTCAAAAAGGGTGAAAGAATGTACCATTTAGTGGACAAAGTGTTTTTTTTTAATTAATAATGTTGAAAACTGAGTATCCACATAGAAAAGAATGAACCCATGCCCTTTCCTTTAAATTAACACAAGTCAACTTAAAATGGATCAAAGATCTAAATGCTTTTGTCTAAAACTGTTTAGAAGAATACAAAAGGGAAATATTTATGAAATTGGATTTAGATATTATTATTTGGATTTGACATCAAGAGTGCAGCAAACAAAATAAAAATACTGATAAACAGGTCATCAAAGTGAAAAACTATTATAATTTTGAACTATTCTCTTTTGGGCAGGGTATTGTTAGAGATTGAGCCCAGATCTTGTCCATGCAAACATATACTTTACCACCTTAGCCACATCCTTGATCTCAAAACTATTGTTTTAAGTCAGAAACTATCAAGCAATAAAGTGTAATCACCAACGTTGGTTTAGTATCTGGCACCCATATTGTTTCCTGAACTCTGCTACAGTGCTCCCTGAGTGCAAAGCCAGGAGTAAGCACTGAGCACTGATGGTCCTTGTTCAAACCAAACCAAACCAAACCAAAACATTAACTGGAAAAGTTACACACACACACACACACACACACACACACACACACATACACACATATATATGCCTGCGCGTGCACACACGGTTACTATTCTTCTATGATTAAACTTTCAGCTTATTATAGCAAGGATGGAACTAATGAGGCACAGTAACTCTGTACACCCATACTATCTACCTTAATACTATTGCAATCATCATATCTGTAGCACTGTCTTGTAGCACTGTCTTCACGTTGTTCATCAATTTGCTCCAGTGGACAGCAGTAACGTCTCCACTGTGAGACTTGTTACTGTTTTTGGCATATCAAATACGCCACGGGGAGCTTGCCAGGCTCTGCTGTGAGGGTAGGATACTCTCAATAGCTTGCTGGGCTCTCTGAGAGAGATGGAGGAATTGAACCTGGTCAGCCACGTGCAAGGCAAACGCCCTACACGCTGTGCTATCGCTCCAGCACGTATAGTGTTAAACTGATTAACACTGCACTGCACTGTCCTCCTGTTGCTCATCGATTTGCTGGAGCAGGCACCAGTAACATCTCACAACAAATTGTGAGACTTGTTACAGTTCTTGGCATATATGTCATGGGTAGCTTGCCAGGCTTTGCTGTGCAGGCGAGATACTCTCGGTAGCTTGCCAGACTCTCCGAGAGGGGCGGAGGAAACGAACTTGGGTCGTCGGCGTGCAAGGCAAATGCCCTACCCGCTGTGCTTTTCCTCCAGTCCTGATTAACATTAATATAGCTTAACTAAAGTTCAGTAATTCAATTTTATAGAGCTGTCTATAAGACAGGGAATTGGATATTAGGGTCGGTCTGGTAGAGACATAATTCTGAAACTAAAATACTTTTTTAATGTTCAGGCCATAGAACATAAGTCATTGTTTTGTTTCTTCCTTTCTTTTTGTTTTTCAAGGCGAAGATGTTTCCCAAATACCCTGTGACTCCACTTTCATTTAAACACTTTATTAGGGGTTGAAAAGGAAGCTCAAAAAAGGTGGAATATAGATCTTATATGCATGAGATTCCAAGTTTGGTCCTTGGTATAACAAGACCCCTCTGTGGTCCATTGGGGTAGTCCTGATAACTCCTGACTTTTGCTGGACCTCAGCAATAATGCATCATTATCCAGAACACAGGACCTTCAAGACTGTATATCCTGGTTCAGTGTCATAGGGAGTGGTTACTCTTGGACAAATCTGGCCATTTGCAGAGTCTTTACTCAACAGACTCTATGCTTTTTGAGTATATTCCTTATTATACTCAGAATATGATAATTGTTCAACATCCTAGTTCAACATCAGGCTTAAAACTATTAGGAAACTGACCAGGAAAAAGAAAAAAAAAAACAGAAGGAAAACATGGTGTATGAGAGACTCATAGGAGGCTTTGAGAAACTGCAGTATTCCTAGAAACTAAGAGAGTGTGAGCATGTGCAAAAAATACATGATATGGTCCTTATATATCATCAAATATCACTTGTTTTCAATCCTCTTGACATAGGATTGATATCATCTCACGTAATGACAAGTGAGGTGATATCTCACTGGTTGTTACTTGCAAGTCATATTGAACGTTTTATAAATGTGTAAGTAGGCTAACTGATGATTTTATGTAGAATATCTAGTAATGTCTTTGCTTATTTTTCTAATTAGTCAATGTTATTACTAGGAACTTGTGAATTATTTATGTAGTTTGAGTATCAGGCCTTGCAAGATCTCTCTCTCTCTCTCTCTCTCTCTCTCACTCTCACTCTCACTCTCAATCTGTGTGTATATTTGTGTGTGTGTACACATTTTCGTTCAATATCTGGAGCTGCCTTCTTGTTTTGAAGATAGTAGTTTCACCGTGTAGGAGAGCTTTACATCTCCTATTTCTTTATTCTTGCTTTTGTTTCTTTAGTCTTGTCATTGAAGCTAAATATACAAAGACCCCTCTGATTGTGAGATTCTGGAGTATTTTGTGGCTTCAAATCTAATATGTAAGTCATTATATTGCTTTGAATTAAAAGATTTTTGCATGGTATTAGACAGTGACCAAGTTTGAAAAATGTGCTCTCTGGTGATTTCTAATATCATTTATTGTTTTATGATTTCCTTTTTTAAATGTACATTCTTTGCTTATTTTTTCACAGGTCAGATATTTGCATCAAACATTGTAAATACCGTTTCCTCAATAAAAAGCTTTAAGTAGACAAGTGGAAATTTAATAAATGATTCAGACATAATCTTACTGTAGCAAAGATTAAAAGGCAATTTAGTTGAGTAAGTACAGTCTTCTCAATTGTTAATAGTTCTAGAACAACTGGGAACCCAAATGCAAAAAATAATAAATCTTCATCTAACCTCAGATTCTATCCAGAAAAAGCTTCTCAAATTGGTTCCCAAATATAAATGCAAAATCTAGAACTCTGAAACTTTTATAGCTATAGAAACAGAATTTGTGACCATTAAGTAATGAGTTTTACACAAAACAAAAATCACGGTGAATGAAAAGACTAAAACATGCATCACTTTAAAAAATGTGTTAGCAAGGGGGTTAGAGGGACAAATATATAAATAAACTGTAGCAATTTTTCAGTGTGCTTGAAGAAAACTGAAATAAGCAGTACCATATTAAAACTTTAATTCCTTCATAGAGTCCTTTCTAAATCACAAGCCTTTAGACATTACACTAATATAAAGCGGGACCTTTGGGGATTATAATATTTCAAAGTAGGTTCATCAAGTTTGACAAATTGGCCTCCTGTGGCAGAGGAAGTTGACAATGTAGTAGTTATTTAGTAGGAGCAGAGATTATTCAAGAATTTCTGTACCTTCCTCTCAATTTTGTTGCAAACCTAAAATTTGTCTTTAAAATTCTAAATCTGTATTTTTATGGAGGATGTGAGGGACTCTACAAATAGTGCTCAGGAGACCCAGGGACCTTCCTAGTAATTCTTAGTCAACCAAATTGGCAATTCAATGCAAGGTCCCAAGAATGCAGTGCTGCTCTGGTGGGCATTGCAGGGGTTTTACTCAGACCAACCTGGCAATTTCTATAGTTTATATTTTATATTTGGAGACCTTTAGGACTGCACCCGAAAAGCTCTGGGAGCCATGTGAAGCTGGGCTTTGAACCTAGGTTGGAGGCATGGATTCTAACTGCTGTGCTATCTTTTGAGTGTTAGCACATAGATGATCTAATTAGGTTTTTCAATGCATTTAATCAAATGAGTAGTAAGTGATCTCTTATGCACTCTCATTGTTGAAAAATTCTCATGTGTGTGGCAAAATGGGGCTGGAGCGATAGCACAGCAGGTAGGGCATTTGCCTTGCACACAGCCAACAGGCTGACCCAAGTTCGATTCCTCCGCCCCTCTTGGAGAGCCCGGCAAGCTCCCAAGAGTGTCTCGCCCTCACGGCAAATCCTGGCAAGCTACCCATGATGTATTCGATATGCCAAACACAGTAACAACAAAGTCTCACAATGCGGACATTACTGGGCCCGCTCGAGAAGATCTATGAACAGTGGGAGGACAGTGACAGTGACAGTGTGGCAAAATGGATTTCAGTGTAATCCATTTTGGTGCAATACTCACCAAAATACAAATGACATAAAATATGAAGAGAAAAAACGCTCAACTATCTAGAAGGGCACCTGAGATTGAAGGATATTGGAGATCTTAAATCTTTACCATTACAAAGTATGGACGCTCTCAATGGATGTATAATTTCTGCTAATTGTTGTGCAATTCTCTGTCTACCAATGAGGCAAGACAATGTGGCTACTTTTAGGGCACTTTTCTGCCCTCTTCTGAACTGTGAGCCTATTGCCAATAAAGCTCTCTCCTCACCAGGCCCTCCAGTAGTAGTGGAACTGGCTCAGCTGTGTACAAAGTAAACTCCTTCCTTGCTACCCTATTTTTATGGCTTCTAGGAAGACTTCTTTTCAGGCACTTTCAATGCTATTTTCTTTGAATTTATTTGTAATCATGTTCATATTTTATACACTTGACAACAGCTTAAGTAAATTTTACTGAAAATATAACTCAGAAATAGAAATGAAATAAACTGAGACAAAACAATATAAATTATTATTCTGTCAGGTTCAGATATGAAAGAGAAAAGATTTAACATTTATTAAATAGTTCTCTTAGAGCCATTATGAAAATTATTTCTAAAGAAATATGCTTATATAGTAGACATCAGATTTCCAATTCACTTGGAGCAAACAATTACATTTAGGGTTTTTGTTTATTTTTTTTTCCTAAAAAAAATTGGTTGGCCAAGCCCTCAGGGTTTACTCCTGACTCTACTCAGGGATCATTCCTGGCGACATTCAGGAGAGCACATGCAGTGACAAAGATCAAACTGGGGTCAGCTGCATTCAAAGAAAAGTGCTCTACCCTCTGTACTATCTTTCCATCCCCAAGAAGTTCTCACATTACTTTTATCCAAGGTCACACAGTCAAATATTGGAATCTAACGTTTTTTGACTCTAGTGCCATCAGGAAAGAGACTTCATGAATGAGCTGTTGCAATATACACTTTTAATACTATTTTTCGATAAATTGGGCCTTTCTTTGGGCTTTAATTGCACTAAGATGGAAATTTGTCTAATCATTCTTAATTTCTATTTAAGCTATTTGACACTCTGATTTTCATGAAAAGAGCCACCGTATGTTTTAGTTCTTATTAAAGTTGTTATGCTGCTAGTCATATGTCACATCACTGAATTGCTTCTCTATCTACTCACCCTTTTCTGGAGTGTGTTTTAGCAGTTTATCATTTGATTATTTCTCTCACCTTTGCTCCAGGGTTCTTTGACACTCAATCTCCTGTTCCTCCACTGGCTACTCTAATCTGTAAACTTCCTCTGGCTTCCTTCTTTGTAACTTTAATTTCTTCTTAGAGTCCTTTCTAAGTCACAAGCCTTTAGGCACTATCAGCCTGCTACAAGCAAGTACTTGCCTATGAGCATAAGAGGACAATTTAGAAAGAGACAATCTCTAATTAGAGAAAAATCTAACGGAAGGACAAGAGCTACTTTTCATTCTCTGGGTCCTAATTAATCTTAACTCAAAATGATGTCCACTCTTCAACCAATGGTTAAGGAGTTTCCTGTGTCCCTCTGGCCTTAATTAACCTTAGTTTCACATATCAAGGTGACACTTATTGAGAAGTGTCTGCGTTAGATGTATCAGTAAAAGGTAATCTGACAGTGACACTGATCCCCAAACACTGACTAGTTCATATGGTAACAGACAAATTGACCCTAGAATTTCACATATCCAGGAAGTTTTAGCCTAGCATTGGTCATTGTTAGCTTTCTGCTCACTGACTTCAGAAAAAAGCATGGGTTTCAAATAAAAAACTTTGTGAAAGCAGCCAAAGGAACTGAAGTGTATAGCAGAGAGAGGCAGAAAAGAGAAATCTGTCTCCTGTCTGTAAAAGCATTCTGGAAATGTCACGAATGCTACATTCTGAGCCTTTATTAATAATAAGATGATTGTGTAAAGCAAGTGGGAAGGAAAAAAAAAGATTTGTGGACAAGTAGTAAAAGTCTAGTGAAACCAATAAAATGGTCCAGAGTGAGTAGGGAAGGTAGGCCGATTGCTTTGCAGAGTCAGTCTGGGTTCCCTGGCACCACATATGGTTCACTGAGAACTGCCAAGAGTGATCCCTGAGTGCTGAGCCAAAAGTTAACCCTGAATACTGTTTTATGTACCTCCTTCCCAAAACAAACAAACAAACAAGGGAAAGTATAATCAATCCTGCTAAATCCTAATTTTTAATTTCTTCGTTATTTTTAAGGTTTCAGGGCTAAATTCAGAAGTATGTTTATTGTGTTTTTGTTTTCTAGTCACTGTGATTTTAAATACTGTAATGGCTTCATGCATACAATGTTCCAACTACACCCTCCATAGGAGTGTTTCCACCCTTCCCCTTGTCTCTGGTTTCCTCTTCTCATCCCCCCACCCATCAGCCATCGCTCCACCTTGGTAAACTCAGTACTAGTTCAGATCTACAGTTCCATAGTTCTGAGTTTACAGTTCTGCAGAGCAGTGTTGAACAGTGAGGAGATTGTTTTGTGATTGCAATATTTTGGAGTTATTTTTGAAGTGTCGATATGGTCACAAAATGGCTCATTTAATTTTTGGGCCATTTGTAAATGGGTCTGAAAAGAACAGACAGAAAAGAATGGGCTGGAACAACAGTATAGCTGCTATGTGTAGAACAGTACAACAGTAGGGTGCTCACCTTGCATGTGGCTAACCTGGTTCAATTTCTAGCACCTCGTACGGACTCCCAAGAACCATCAAGTGTGATTCCTGGGCATAGAGACTAGAGTAAGCCCTGAACATTGCTGCGTGTGGCCCAGAAGCAAGAAAAGAAAAAGAAAACTATAGTATAATGACTATTAAACATAATCTTATTTAAATAGTCCACTTATAAAGTAATACATTTGTCTGGAAAAATTCAAAACAGCATAAAAACTGCTTAGTCTCAGCATTTCCTTTTGCAACTTCTGAGTGTTGAATCAAAACTGTAAAGGTCTTCCAATTCTTAGGAGCATTTGTATTTTTATAATTTTAGATTTTGACGTATTTGCTTTTGATTTTGAAAGGTGTTCTCTAGAAATAGAACAGGTGTCTGTTTCTTGTATTCTGATGCTCTGTTGATGCCACTCCATTTAATCTCAAGCTGTGAAAAAGTGTGTCCATGAGTGGCTGTGATGTACTCTCCCAATCGCTCTCCACTTCCAGATATTCTCTCATTTTTGTGACTCTTTATTTTGCACATGACACTGAGAATTGGATTCTGTAATCCTGAAAAAGTAAGTTGTGTTTTTATTCTAATAAGAAATTTATACAGTTAACATAGAGTTAACTTTCACAAGATGTGAAATGTCCTTACTCAAGGACATGATATGTTTCTGCATGTGAAATCCATTAAAATGTTTTTTCCAATTTATTTTCCAATATAGTATAGTCTTGTACACCTCCATAGACTTATCTAGGTTACATTGGTTTATAATAGAATAAATGTTTATATGGTTATATATTTAGGTGTACAATATTAACACATGTGTATAGTCAGTATCCTTTACCACTGTTCAGAGGAAGAGAATTTCAGCCCTCCCGCTTCCATCACACTTAGGTAACCATAACTCTATCCACAGGGTCTAAGAATGTATTTTCATTGGACAGTGTTCTGTCGTTTTTTTACTTGATTTGCTTCTTTGCATACAAGCTATTAATGAGACCATCTGGTATTTGTCTCTTCCTTTCTGACTAACTCCACTTAAAATAACAAATTCAGTTTTATCCATGCTGTAGCAAAAAAATAAGATGTCATCTGTATCTCACTGTGACTCAATAAAAACAAGTAAGACATCATCTTCTGCTATTATCCATTTGTTTTTGTATTGGAACCTCACCTGACTGTGCTCTGAATTTACTCTTCGATTTATACTCAGGGATCACGCCTTGCAGGGCTCAGGGTGCAATTTGGGGCGACAGGAATTGTACCCAAGTAGGTTGCATGCAAAGCAAGTGGCCTACTTACTCGATATTTTCTCTCCATCCCCTGTTGTTATTAATTTTACAATACTTTCTATGATATATTCAAATTTTCTAATATAATTATTTTCATTCAACTTATATAAATGTTAAATATACCCGTGGGTTTTCTTAGAGTATTATTGCAGCATTTCCTATAGACTTGTTTGTTTTATATTCATTGCTGTCACTTTCTTTCCAGAAGTTTGATGTTTATTTTATTTTCCATTTGAGAAAGATATGTCTTTTTTTTTAATGTAGAGGTACTGCTATTTATTCAGCCACTGATTAGGCTGATTGAGTTGTGCATAAACTCCACCTTACTTTTTTTCCCCATTTTTTATAATTGTATTTATTGAATCACCTTGAGAGCAGTTACAAAGTTTCCAGCTTTAAGTTTCGGTCATACAATGAAACACCCATCCCTTCACCAGTGCCCATTATCCACCACCAAAATCCCCAGTGTATACCCATCCCTCACCCTCACCCTACCTATGGGGCAGATAACCTCCAAATTACTCTCTCTATACTTTGATTACATTCAACATTTCGACACCACATTCACCATTATTATTTGGGATTCTACCCCAACACTCAGATCTGCCGAAAAGGCAACAGTAGACAATTTGTTTTCTATTGCTGGTTATGAAGAGCATATGATGTAGCATGGCTGCAGTAGTGGCTGCGTGATTTTGAAATTTCAAAATTTTAACAATTAAATCCAGAGGGATTTCTTACCAAAAGCTGCTGGGTTCCAAGATTTGTTCCTGAGTCTCTGGGATCATGGCCATTAAGCGTCTTGTTCAGGAGCCAGAGAGTCCGTTCGTGGGTGGCAACTTGGGGTCTCGTTGGGATGGGGAGGAAAGGGCCAGCTCTACCACCATCCCATGAGGTCCCATGTGTCTCATCACTGAGGGCCCAAACCTGACTGGCCTCTGGAGGATGGCGGCCACCGGGCCACCAGGGGGAACAGGCCAAGGCACGAAACCTATTTCCACCTGGGGTGGCCCAGCACTGGTAATGTACTGCAGGGACTGGACGCATTTCTGACAAAAGCCTTTGGGTTTCGAGATTTGTTTCTGAGTCTCTGGGATCGTGGCTGTTAAGTAGCTTGATCAGGAGCCAGAGACGGTGGCTTGGGGTCTCATTGGGACAGTGAGGAAAGGGCTGGCTCTACCCCCATCCCGTGAGGCCCCACGTGTCTCGTCACTGTGGGCCCAAACCTGACTGTCCATTGGCCTCTGGAAGATGTGGCCACTGAGCCGCCTAGGGGGAGCAGGCGGAGAGACAACACCCTTTCCCCCCAGGATGGCCCGGCAACAGTAACCTACTGCGCGGTCCGGACACATTTCTGCCAAAAGCTGCTGGTTTTGAGATTTGTTTCTGAGTCTCTGGGATCATGGCCGTTAAATAGCTTAATCAGGAGCCAGAGAGGCCATTCGTGGGCACTGGACACTTGTGGACTCCCGCTTCAGTGTTCAGACGTACTCTCACAGCGGCTCCTCTTCTCAATTACCTTTCCTTGATATTTCCTCTTTCCTGATTGATCATGTCAGCTAGGGAATAATATTTTTCAAAGCTTTTCATGAGATTTCTTATCCCTAAACTTAGGAGTTAAGGAAAAGCAGCATGTACTAATAGAGGAAAATATTCAACTAGAATATGGTAAGCCTTATTTTAGCTTGAGGTTCACATTTGCTGTGTGATTTTAGACAGTGACTTTCTTTTGCTCACAGACAAAGTGCTTTTCCTCATTGATTACATTATATTTTGTACATGATAAACAACTGCAAATATATGTTTATATATGAGTGTTCACTCTCTGTGTTTCTTTTTCCTTTTAATAGTGATTTCTACATGATATCCATGAAAAAAAGTAAATCAGAGACCATATTTTGACAGAAACAGAAAAGGTAGTTTTGGTAGAAAACCTAATATCTACCAGGATGTTTTATCTGTAGCGGTCTCTCCACTTGTATTTATAATTTAGTAGTTTAAATTTAGTGCTATTTAAAAGTCATTATCATGTGTCTTTTAAGTTTTTTTTTTTTTTAAGAAAGCAAACAACTCTGTTCTTACTGGGTCAAAAAGGACTTTCCACTCCTCCAGGGTCTAACCATTACAAAGTGATATACCTCAGTCTAAGTGAACTGATCTTTTCTTTCAGATAACTTCAGGAACCCAACCAATTCATTGCCTGAGGCCCATTATAAACTACGGTAGCATGAGATTTCCCCCTTGCACAGGCAGGGTCTGCGCCCCTCTGTCAGCATGAAGCAGCTTCAGAAGATGGACCATCTACCACTTTCCCTTAATGATTTAAGGTGGTGATGATGTAGGCAGGTAGACAGGGAAGGCCTCCTCCCAAGGAAATGGCAAAAGCCAGCCCTGCAGCAGCTTGGGCCTGGCTGGGACTGGAACAGGTATCGCTTAATGGGGGTTTATGTGCAGCAAAGAATGCTGCTTCTATGCTGATCACACAGGGGTGGTTCGTGACTCCATGGCCAAGCTACGGGAAGGCCTTGAACAGTGCTGAAGAGAAAGGGAGGCCAGGGAGGGTTGGTGGAGTCATGGTTCATTCAGTCTCCCTGACTAACCACCCTCCTCTCCACCCTGGCATGCCCTCTGTCAATCCTCCTGATCATGGTGACCACAGGACCCTGTATCCTAAACCGGCTGGTGACCTCTGGTAAAAAGTGCATACATTCTGTCCAACTCCTAGTCCTGAGGCAACAATACCAGGCGTTGCCACCTACTGAGGAGAGTTACTCTTCGGTATAGTAATCATGGAGGAAGATTCCTCAGTATGGAGCAGAGAAAGGGAGGAATGTGAGGAACAAGTCTAGATAGCTTTTTCAGATCCTCTTTACAGGAACCTGCAATGCAAAATAACTTGTTTTTCTGCCCCTGAGCAAGGAACTCTGAAACAGGTGCCCCGAGTTGCAAGTCATGAGAAGCGGGGGGCGGGGGGAAATCAGACCAGATAACCAGATCTCTTTCATAAGACTCATTTCACAAGACCCAGGACTGCCCTAAAAATCAGGGCGTTCCTAAGTACTGACGCAAATGCTGATCTTTAAACTATAGGCTAAGGAGTGATGTATTTTAAATGGATTGATTAGGAAAGTATGTGTTGTTACAAATATACTGACTATGAATTCCGTGGGCTCTGCTGTAATGGCCATTGGAGGCTTATATAAGATCTCCATTGGAGAAGCTCGGGGTCTTGCCCCCTGCTGGACCTGCGCGTCTGCATAGGTGGCTCGACCCTGGCTAGCCAGTCTTACAATAAAACCTGCTTGCTGTTCGCAGTCTCCGGAGTCTCTTTGTCAATAAAGGGAGATTTTGATTCACACCCTAACAACTTATAGAGTTCAAACACTAAATATTAATTCCCCTCTCATAGCTCACAAAACATAATTTTCTCCTAGTTTCCTTCTTCTCATCTTGGAGCTCCTCAATCTTTTGTTCAGCTTCTTTTATTTGACTGTTCAGAGCATCTATTACCTTTTTTTTTATTTTACTTATCATGTTTTTCATTTCTGTTATTTCTGTGATAGCTTTTCATTTTGACTCTCATACTTTCTTTCGCTTTGCTGACTACTATGTTTTAGATGCCAGAGCTAGAAACTTACAGCACAGCCTGTAGGGCATTTGCTTTGCAAGCGGCCAATCTGGCCGACCCGAGTTCGATTCCTCTGCCCCTCTCAGAGAGCCCGGCAAGCTACTGAGAGTATCTTAACCAGCACGGCAAAGCCTGGCAAGCTACCCGTGACATATTCAACATGCCAAACACAGTAACAATTGTCACAATGGAGATGTTACTAGACCTGCTTGAGCAAATTGATGAACAATGGGAGGACAGTGACAGTGACAGTGATAAATGATATAGGCAGTACATTCTATTATATTAAATGATTTGAATTTTCTTATTCATATAGGTTAAAATCATATAGAAATTATTAGAAATTTGTTGATATATCTTCTGATAATTTCATTTGCCTTTCTTTAAGTTTTGTTGGAGCAAGAATATGAAATAAACTTGTTATGTACTTGCAAGGGGCCTGATTGAGGGATGGCAGACACTGATGGTAGGATTGCTGTTGTGACATTGTATGTCAGAAGCAATTCTATTATGAATAGTTTGGTACATATCAGTGTCTCTCCGTATATGTATATACACACATATATGCGTACACATATGTACACATATATGTATTCTTTCCTTGTTGTATGTGACAACTACAATTTCACACATTTTTTTCCAGGTGCAGAGAGTTTCCCATCATTAGGGACTGTGTACTTGTGCGCTTATAAAATTCACATAGAAATCTTTAGTAAGAATTTGGAAAGTGATTAGGGCAGGAGAGTGGAATTTTCTTGGTGGAACTGAAGTCCTCATAATTGCAGGAGAGAACTTGCTTCTCTGTGCCGTTCCATGACTGAACCTAACAAGAAGTCAAGGCAGCAGGACACAAGGCAGTAGAGCACTTCCACTAAAACCTCACCAAGAACTTGGACTTGTAGAACTGTGAGAAGCAAATGTTTGGTGTTGCATGAACTGTTTGTTCAGTCGGAGATGCTGAGACTGATATAGGCAGGTAGATAGGAAAAGGCCCTTGGCAATGAAACCTGGATTAACAAAGTTTCATGAAAGAATTCTAGGATGCATCCACCTTGTGGATACAGAAAACAAAGACCTGGTAAGACAATTGCAGACACTGAGGATATAGGGCCCCTCCCCATGAAGTTCCTCAAACCCTCAGACCTCTCCCTTAATCGGGCCCAGGGGGCGGGGGCTGGGGAGGAGGTGTTTGGAGAAACCCTATACAGGCCACCTTGAACAAAGGAAGCGCCCCCATATGCTGCCTGAGCTCATGTGCTGCTTGCGCCCATGTGGCCATGCTCTCTCTTGAGTATGATACTCTCTCAATCTCTCCCCCTCCACACCCTAAAAATCCTCCAAATACAATCTATTTATTTCACTGCTTGTCTACTCCTGAAATTCCTTTCTGCAAGGCGAGTCAAGAACCCAGTAACCCTCGTTCCCAGGTGGCAGAGGCAGTAGGAGAGAAAGTGACTGTTTTTCTCCTCCCTGCTTCAAATAAATCACCCGTCGGGCCCACCGATATCAAGACAAGGAACACAAAAGAAATTTATGTCATGGAGGACCCTGTGACAAAGGAAGAGAGCCCCAAAATCTCCTTTATTAATCATGGTACATCTAAAGGGTGCAATACATTGATGTCCTCAAAAGGAGTTACAGAAAGAAAACTGAGGCAGCAAAACATACATTGTATCCTAGAGTCAGTAGGCCAGTAGTTTTGGAAAAAACTTTGGGAGGGACATTTTCCTGGTGGATAAAGATAATTGTCATCTAGGTTTTAAAAACAAATTGGAAATTTTTGTGACGATATTTTAAATGATATTTTCTGATTCTTGTGTGATTTTCTGAAATTGTATACTCTATTTAATAACTGCTGTTTGATGACTAATATTCAGAGGTATGAATGAGAATAATGATGTCATTTCCTTGTGATTGTTCTTTAGAACATATACTGGCTACCAAATGCAATCACATTTATTAAATTTTCTGCTTGTTATGTCAGTTACTGGTAAATCTTCTGTTTTATGGACTGGTAAATTATACACTCAAAAATCACCTTCTGTTGCATTTTTTGGTTAGTAGTTTTTGCTAAAATAGAATTTCATTTTCATATTGTACATATGACACAAATTATTAATAAACTATTGTACTGTTTTCTTTGTTGTGTTTGGGGACGACATTCACTGTTGGTCAGGGTTTTCTCTTGCAGCTGCTCTCATATTTTTCTCCCATATGTTTCAACAAGCACTGCCATGCATAATTACTGAGTGTCGAGCCAGGAGTCAACTCTGAGAATTTTGGGGTGCCTCCACAAACAATAAGATCTTATGAAGTACCCACTGTAAGCAAGCCACAGTTTTAAGCATATTAAGAGGCATTAGTTAATAATATTTTGTTAGAAATGCTCTAGCATCAAAGATATAAGATCAAAGAGATAGTATGTGGGTAATTGTCTCCCATGAAGGCAAGGGGAGGGCCAGAAAGGGGCGGTATAATGGGGAGATTGGTGGTGGGGAATGTGCACTGGTGGAGGGATGGGTGTTTGAACATTGTATGTTTGTAACTCAAACATGAAAGCTTATAACTGTATCTCACGGTGATACAGTAAAATAAAATTTACAAAATATAAAGATTCAGTCAAGAGAACTCTCAAAAAAAAGAGAAGACAAGAGAATAAAGAAAAAGTGATTCAAAATAATTTAGAGTCCCATCCCTTCCCTGCCCCAATGGAGCTAGCCCCAGCAGACAAAAACCTCCAGAACTTGAAAGCCATGATCATGGCCACTATCTGCCATTGTGGACTAACCTCATCTATGAGTGATCTGCAGAAAAACTCAGGTATGCGGGACTTCTGACTGAAAACTCCAGGCTCAATGAAATCAGAGAATGGATGACCTCTCCCCAACTACCCCTGTTCTCAGCAGCTTGGCAGTCACAACCTCAAACCACCTCTGGCGCCATATAATCTCATCAATGGCCTTGATCCAGAGACTCAACAAGGAATCTCTCAGAAGAGAGCACAGAACAATACACCATAGAAATGCCCCCAGAACCCATGCCAGCCTGTTTTATTCAGGGCATCCCAGAGGGGGGTGGGGTGGTCCAATGGAGCCAGCCCCCACCAGTCAAAAACTTCCTTCCTTCCTTCCTTCCTTCCTTCCTTCCTTCCTTCCTTCCTTCCTTTTTTCCTTCCTTTCTTTATTCCCTTCTTCCTTTCTACTTTCCATCATTCCTTCCTTCCATCCCTGTTTCCTTCCTTACATATGCCTTCTTTCTTTCTTTTTTTCTTTCTTTCGTTCTTTCTTTTCCTTCCTTCCTTTACTTCTTTCTTTCTTCTCTTTGTCTTTCTTTCTCTTTCTCTCTTTCTTCTTCTCAGTCTACTTTCTTTCTTCCTTTTGCTAATTAGGGATCAGCAAAAATTTTCTATTGAAAAAACTACACCTAGTCAATTAGTTATGCTTTGAGGATCTGTATCTCTTCTCATCTCTGCAGTTGTAATATGAAATCCGTCCCTGGCCACGTGGGTGATTCTTCCCCAGCAAAGGTCCTGATTCTGTCTTTGCACTGAATCCTACTGGCTCATCTTTTTTTCACTTCTAAAATATATTTCTGCTCCAGCACTGAGGAATAATGTAGGGCTTAATATATTAATATTCCATGTGACTGACCCTGGTTCTATCACCAGCAACACATAGTCCCATGAGCACCACCAGGAGTCACTCCAGAGCACAGAGACAGGAATACCTGAGTATCACTGGGGCTACTCCAAATCCTCTCTACACACACAAACACAAACACACATACATAAAACACACACAAACACACACACTTTCTCGGCTATCCCGGTTGATAGTAAAGTGAGTAGAGTGCTTGCCATGTATGAAGGCAATCCTCAAGGGTTCAAGGGACCACAAGTATTGGGATGGCAGGGATTGAATGGAGGTTGACCATGTGCAAGGCAAGGGTGTTTCCCACTGGATTATCACTTTGATCCGGATGACACAATTTTAAATGACAACTTATTTCAAGTATTTCTTGTGTTCTTTCTGATTCTTTTTAGATGTCCCCAATTACCCCACCGTACTTGGGATTTTCTAACAGATGGCATAATTTGTTGATCACAAGAATTGGTTACAATCTGTCTAAATTGTTTCTCATCTGCCAAATCCAGTGGTCACTTTGAACCTCTATTCAGCAGCTGTCACTCACAGAGAATGAGAGAAACACAGAAGTAGACAAACATGTGGGTTGGCCAAGCTTTAGGGTCACCTGTGCAGCATTCAGTGGTCTCATGGCAGGTAAATAAAATGCAATATTGCACCCCAACCGAAGCAGATCCCTACAGGTGAGCCATTGTTGGAGTGGACGGAGACATCAGGACAGTTAGGAAGTATATAAACGTGCCACAGGGAGCTGGAGAGAAGAGGCTAGTGTAGATCAGAGAGATTCAGTAGGAATCTGTAAACTATAAAGTTGTTTGTGCAGGAGAGAGAATTCATAGGGTAGGGTACCTCTCTTGCACCCAGTCTACCAAACTCCTCCAGGAGTCAATCCTGTGTGTGGAGCCAGGAGCAAGCCCTGAGCATGGCTAGGTGAGGACCCAAAATCAAAATAAATAAATCAAAGATTGTGAAAGTTGTTTATTCTAGTTTTGTCTATATTGTCCCCTAAATCTAAAAGACCTTACAAAGTATTAGTCTATTTTTGCCTGGCACAAGTTTACAGCTGGCAGATACTGTGTTATCTAATCTATCCTTGCCTTCTCTTTTTTCTGGGTGCATGTTTGCTAGCGGAACACCCTAAACTTAGGGTTTTTTGTTTCGGGAACATTGCTCATAGTAATTCATCATTTCCTAACTCTAAAGTAAATAATAATGTACATTATAAAGCATTAACATATCACTTAATATTATTAAACACTAGTAGTAACTTAGTGTTGTTGGGTAACTAGATAATAAAAATTACTACCTAGTAACTGTTCATTTATTAATGAAATATGTAAGTCATCAGTAGAATGGGAGTATTTCCCTAACCCAAGAGTCTGAAGAAAGTGAAACTGTTGTAACTGTCTTGTAAGATTCCATCTCTCTAGCCTGCTTAAGTCTACCTCTTAATCTATCCAATCCAGTCTTCTTCTGGGGAATCGGACCTCCCGATTGGCTAGCCTCTAACTTTCAATTGCCTGCTTTATGACATCATTCTCCCACCAAACCTACCAGCACGTTGTAGAATCTTGGGGCTCCCGTGCAGTTGTTTCTAAACAAGTTTGGATCATCGCGAGTGACCAGTGACCAATGATCAATCACCAGTGATCAGTCATCTGTACTGGACACTTGTGGACTATCGCTTCAGTGTTCCGACATACTCTTACATTGTCTCCTCTTCTCATTTACCTTCCTTTGATATTTCCTCGTTTCTGATCAAGTCAGGTAAGGAACAATATTTTCCAAAGCATTTCACGAGATTTCTTATCCCTAAACTTAGCAGTTAAGGAAAAGCAGCATGTAATAATAGAGGAAAATATTCGATTAGAATATGGTAAGCCTTATTTTAGCTTAATGTTCACATTTGCTGTGTGATTTTAACATTGACTTCCTTTCGGTCACATACAAAGTGTTTTACTTCATTTTTTACATTAAATTTGATACATACTCACAACCGCAAATATATGTTTATATATGGCTGTTCACTCTCTGCACTTCCTTTTATTTTAAAATAGTGATTTTGACATTATATCCATCAAAAAAAGTAAATCAGAGACCATATTTTGACAGAAACAGAAAAGGCAGTTTTGGTAGAAAACCTAATATCTACCAGGATGTTTTATCTGTAGCAGTCTCTCCACATTTATTTATAATTTAGTAATTTAAATTTAGTGCTATTCAAAAGACATTATCATGTGTCTTTTAAGTTTTCTAACTAAACTAGGTGAAAAACTGGATTATGTGGAAGGTGTGGAGTGCTGAGTGGTAGAGAGGCAAGTCCTCAAATGTAAGGAAGTTTAGGGTCATTTTCAACAAGCTTTAATGTGCAGAGGCCAAGAAGTAGAAGATGATATGAGGGAGAATAAAATAGGAAAGAAAGATTATGGAGGGAAATTATCAAGGAAGAAGAAACAGCTTGAGATAGAATGTTGGAGAGAACAAGATAGTTCAAATCAAAAGAGAAGGGATATAGTTAAATATGCTAAGAGCCTGTCAAAGCAGTTGACTTTAATCAATTCTAGGACTAGAAAACATACTATGTCTCAAGTAGAGTACCAGTAGGAAAAAAGACCTATAGAAAACCATGGTTGTGGTTTCTTTTCTTATTATCTCTAGAACACAGTTGGCCCTTGGCAGTTTTGAATAGAAACACGTTTTAAAAATGATACTTCCTATAAATAACTAATACTGGTTACCTAGGGGGATGGAAGATGCATCATCGTCAATGTGTTTATTACATTCTAGTTTGTAAGGTACATGTATAGTCTGCCTGTTATAATAAAGAAGTGATATCTTCTAGGTTGAATCAGGAGAATTAATTCTTTTGTGTGGTAAGTAGGGTCCAGGTTAAAGGCAACTTGTCATCTTCACAAAGAGTTTCTTTCTGGGCTGGAGCAATAGGTAGGGCATTTGCCTTGCACGCGGACAGGTCATTTGCCTTGCATGTCGCCGACCCGGGTTCGATACTCAGCATCCTATATGGTTCCATGAATACCACCAGGAGTAATTCCTGAGTGCATGTTCCAGGAGGAACTCCTGTGCAGTGCCGGGTGTGACCAAAAAAGAAAAAAAACTAGTTCCTTTCTAACATGACCATATTTTGATAGCAGTCGACATCTGCTTTTAGATCCTACAAAGAAATAGAAAAGTCAAGTCTCAGATGTCTAAATACACATTGATTTCAGTTTTGTGGAATTTGAGTTTTTCTACATTAAAATAGTTAAGTTGAATTTTGGTGACTGTTTCTGAAACTTTGGCAATGACATGTTCCTGGTGGATAAAAATACTTGTCATCTAGGTTTTAAAAATAAATTTGAAATTTTTGTGACCATTTTTCAAAACTTTTCTGCTTCTTGTGTGATTTACTAAATGGTATGCTCTGTTTAATACCTGTTGCTTGATGGTTAATATTCAGAGATATGAATGAGAATATTCATGTCATTTCCTTATAATTATTATATTTATTTTTGCTTCATATTCCTTTAGAACATATACTTGCTAAATGAAATCACATTTATTATATTTTCTACTTGTTATGTAAGTTACTGGTAAATCTTTTGTTTTATGGACCGGTAAGCTATACACTCAAAAATCACCTTCTATTGCCTTTTATGGCTAGCAGTTTCTGTTAACATAGAATTTCATCTTCATATCATACATGACACAATTTCTTAATAAACTTACTGTACTGTTTTCTTTGTTGTGTTTGGGGACGGCATTCACTGTTGGTCAGGTCTTACTCTTGGGGCTGCTTTCAATCAGTTACTGTACTATGCTGCTTGCCACATAGCCCAGATGTCATTCATACCTACATACTTCTTTTTCAGTTCTGTGATCCATATTTTTAATGATTTATTTCTTGATCTCTATACTTCTCCCATTTAAATCACGTGAAATAGACAAATTCTATTTATGTGTGCACATTACTCAGAATCAGGAAAAGCATGAGAAGGACTGGTAGTAGGTCCTCTTTAAATGTTTGGAAAAATTCGCTAGTGAATACATCTGGACCTGGGCTCCAAAAGCACATCTTGAGAAAAACTAAAGTACTCATTTTTGAGGGGTGATCAAAAACCAGGGTACGGTTGGTACCCTTCAAATCATGAAGTAGATTGAGTTATATGTGAGCCGTAGATAATAGATAGGAACTGCACAAGAAAAAGACAAACCTGAAGATTACACTGCTAGTAGCTGTAGCGACCCCACATGCCTATATGAATGGAAAATATCTTCCTCCTACTTTCTGACATTGCAGTGATCAAGGCAGAGTCCTAGCAAGAAAGTCAACATGCTTAGGTTCCGTAACCTGGTAATGCATAAGGGACAGCGAGATAGTACAGGAGGGGATAAGGCATTTGTCTTTAGGCAGCCAATCAAGTTGGATCTCTGTCACTGCATCCAGTCTCCTGAGCACTACAAGGGGTCACTCCAGAGTTCAGAGCCAGGACTAGCCCAAGATCACTGCCGAACATTGGTCCAAATTCCGACCCACCCCAATTCCAATAAAAATATTGGAAAAGATTGAACAAGTCTCTAGGCCATCTCTGGGCCTCGGGTTTCTTTCTTCTCCAATAAATTGTTAGTTATTTTCACAGAACTTCCTAATTGTAAAATGCTTTCATTCTAGGCAATAACGTAAAGTTCAATAGGAGAGCAAGCTACAGGTAGAGCTAGGACATGGAGTAACTAGCTGTAAGCAACAAATCCATGCACCAACATCACCAGAGTATTCTATAGCTCTGTATTCAGTTTGGGAGCATTGTGCCCAATACACAAAGTGCCAAAATGTGCCAGTCATTCAACCACCCAAAGTTGTTCGGACTTTTGGTAACTTGACTCTTGGTTTTAGAAACTAGTCTATACTTGAAACTTTAAGTGAATTTTACTCCTCTCAATCGTTGTCAGAGGGGGCTGGAGTGATCGCACAGCAGTTACGGCATTTGCCTTGCACACGGCCAACCCGGGTTCCATTCTCAGCAACCCATATGGTCCCTTTAGCACTTCCAGGAGTTCTTGAGTGCATGAACTAGGAGTAACCCCTGTGCATCGCTGGGTGTGACCCAAAAAGAAAAAAAAAGTTGTCAGAGATTATCAGTCTCACAGATATTTTTCATCACCCTCTTGTTCCTTACAGAAAATAACCAAAATTCGTCGGTATTGGGAACTGCACATACTCTGCAGCTTCCCCTTCCCATGGTGAACAATGTAGCTTCAATAGCAGGAAGTGTCTGCAACTACTCCAGCATACCTACTCCAGCTGGTAGATCTGCTTGGCTCCTGCCCTCAGATTCTGGCATCGCTTTCCAACCACTCATGGGTAGTGCCGATCTTGACCAACATTCTAGCGCAGCAATGCTGCCTGGAATGTCTCTTCTATGTCTATGGCAGCTCGTTATGAGAAAACCTTAATACCAACCACATGGTGTCTTTGTACCCATCACTTTCTGCCAGTATAGTTCAAAGGACACCATCTCAGGTTCCAAATCAGAGTTATAGCCTGTCGCTTCCCTATCAGGAAGGAAGCCAGGTGGTTTAATACCATCAGGGCAGTCCAGGACCTCTCTTTTCTGGAGAGGACATCACGATATTGGTGGAAGATAGACTTCCCCAGCTCTTTGATTGCTTGGAAGCCCTAGATCAATGTATAGATCCGCAGGAAATGAACACCACAGATACCATCACTCTGAATCTGGGCCGAGAAAACTCAGGTGGCACTAAGGGGACCTCCCACACAACACGGAAGAACAAAATCCAGGCCTTTGAGCCTCTGGAGGGAGAACCCAAGGCCAAAATACATTCCAAAGACTCAGAACACTTGCTAGGTGGAGAAGGGATTGTTTGTAATGCTGCAGCCAGTAACAGGTGTCCTGTGACCATGGGCATAACTAACAGCAAACCTCAGAAAGCTGCGTACAGCAGGATCAGCAAGACCAAGAGTCATGGGCAGGAGAAGACAAAAAAAAGGCCAGAGAAAACTCCAAGAAACCTAATGATAATGATCAGACAGGGAACAAGGTGAAGGCAGATGTGAAGCCCACCATTGCCAGGATGAAATGCAAGTTAAGTCATCCTGAGCTTGGCCAAGAGGCACTTAAAAAGCCAGGCAGCAGCCAGGGCATGCACATGCTGAAGTCTGTGCAAGAGTTTGATGCACTGGGGAAGAAGAGGGATCCAAAGCCTCAAACCTCTTCCTCCGAGGTCCTTGGTAGTTCAAAGAAGCCCAAAGATTTCCAGCCCTCCTCAGTTGTGAAACCATTGGCAGGTGCTATAAGGGATGGAAAAAGTCTTGAGAAAACTCAGGTCAAAGCTCAGAAACCAAGGAGCAGTGCTAAAGAATGCTCGTCTCAATCCCATTCTGAGCTGCCACCTCCTGGGAAAGTCAAATTTGTACCTTTGCCTTTTCTTACCATGGAGAAGCCGCAAGCTCAATGTGTTCCTCATAAACCACAATCCCTGGCTTCACATCGTCCTGCTGCACCTTACCCTGCTAGGCCTGGCTCGACCAACTCAGCTTGGCCAACTGCCATCAGTTCATCCCAGCCAGCGACTGCATATTTGTCACACCCTGCCAGACCAACTCAGCCCATTTCGACCAACCCATCTCGACCAGCTTTGCTGAGGTCTACTAGCCGGCCTATTTCTCAGCCTGCAACTTCTAGACCTGCTAACTGCAAAACAAAATCTAGCAATTCTCTCCAGCAGGGCCCTCTTCCTGTCTCTGGCACCGAGCGCCAGACTCCACCCAAACGTCAAAGTGAGTTTCGACTCCAAGACTTCTGTTTCCAACCAATTCCATGGAGAAAGCCCAATGTTCCGGAGCCAGTCATGTCTAAGCCCATCACAAAAAAGCAGAGACCAGAGCGTGAGGCTATGAAGAGGAAGGCTCAGCAGGAGCGTGAGAATGCTGACAAATGCTTCTCTTTGGGAAAAGTGCAGTTTTTTATAGAGAGAGAAAAAGATATGGACATCTCTTAACTCTATGGCTATAAGTAGCTGGAATCGTTGGAGACATTTTAAGTACCAGATGTTTGCCTTAGCAAACACCTGAAATGCCTTACACATTTCATATATTCTGATACATTTTCAAAAGATAAATAGATGCATATAAGTTAATAGATTAGTAATAAAATTTCTGAATGTTGAGAGGCTTTCCATTGTGGTCATCATTAGGAGCGAGTGAGGACTGAAGGATTCATGAGAGATAAATAGAAGTTTGAGGAGTGATAAAAGGGAAACAGACAAGAATCTATAAAAGAGAAACTTGGCTCAGGGTTGTAAAGCCCTTAAGAGGAGAAATTTTGTGGGCCTGAAGAAGAGTTGGGGGGGTTGGGGCAGAGAAATAGTATACCTGATGGGGCATTGCAGGAGGCTGACCCACGATTCATCCCTGGAATCCTATGTGGTAGAACGAGTTTCTCTAGATGTTACCTTTGAGCACAGAGCCAGGAGTCAGCCCTGAGTACAGGCAAGTATGTTTCCATCACCAGTCTCCTCTAAAAAAGAATGGGAGAAATTGTACAGTTAGAGGGTTTGGTTTAATATAAAAAATGGAATAGGTTGAAGAAGGAGGATTAGTATAATAAGATAACCCATTGAAAAGTAAAAATATTTTCACAGAGGCTGTCTTTATGTTTCATGACCTTCGTTTTTAAATAAAGAGATTTGAGGCATATCTCCAAAAGGTGTGGGTGGTCTATCCAGAAATGATCAGGCTGTGCGATGCTAACACATAGCCAAGGGAAAGAACCTACAGATGAACAGTAAATGGCCCTCAGAGTTATATAGGAGTGACTGTAAATAGGGAACAAGCAAAGAGAACAGTTGTAGCAAGGAGCCTGAATATCAGCTCTTGGAACATGTAACGATCAATCGCCATGTATTCAGGCCCATGGTTCAGCCACCCTAAATGTACCATTTCACTTCATTTTCCCAACAATTCTCAGAGCCAGTATTACCGGGGCACTAGGCCAGCGCGGTTCAACAATGAGGTGTATATGACTAAGTGCTTTGGATTTGCAAACTCCCCAATGTGGCCAATGTGTCTTTCAGACTACAGCATCCTGGCATTATTGACTTGGGTGCTCAAAATGTATTAGCTTCAGGGGGCCTCTCGGGGGTTTTCCGCGGTGCCGGGTGACTGCAGCCTGCTCCAAATATCGATGTTGTCGGAAACTCACACAAAAAACAATGCTATATCTGGCGTTGGAGTTTGGGTCGTGGGAGAATCCGGACTGGGACATGCACACTAGGTTACCACTCCCAGAGTGGTTGGAACTGGCTCTTCTTGAGGCTGGGAAGGCGGTGGTGGAAAGAGATGGTCCTAGGAGAGATATTGGTTGATGAATGAAAGGGAAGAAAATGGGGAAGGACTGGGACCAGGACACCAGATGGGCATGAAGGTAAAGTTGGTGGGTAACATTAAAATGTTTTTTAATGAATAACTATATTACATTCATCAAAGTAGGAAAATAAAATATGTGAAAAATAACAGGTCACATGCAAAGTCAGAGAGAGCTCAAAGAGCGGAAGTTCGTTCTGGAGCTACTGCTGGCACTTGGGCAGACAGCCTGGTTCTCCCAACATCACGTGCTGTGACACAAAACAACCACCATGTGTTAAACATGCAAAGAAAAAAGAAACAAAAATCAAGCTGCAAACATTGAGAGTGGTGAATGGTTTTTCTTTTGGGGGCAGTGGAAGAGACTTTGAAGTGAAGAGTTGTAAGTATTTCCTAAGGGGAAAAGAGTAAGAACACCTTGGCCAGCACAGGGATTAGAAGCCCAGAGGGGAGAGTCTGAAGGCCTTCAATTGCTAATGTGAAAAAAGGTAAGGAGTACTGCATTTACATAATTTAGAGTTTGCAAAGAAGAAAAATCTAACGCAGCTCAACAGTCATTCCCAATTTTCCTAGGTGATTCTAGGCAATGAGTAAAGGAGAGAGCACTTGTACCCCTTTTAAAATACACACCTGCTTAAGCAATTTTTTAATGGGATCATTCATTTAAGACAAATTTCAGTGCCATTTGCTATACTTGCTAGTTTTGAAGCTATTGCCATTGTTTTATCCATGGGCTGGTATAGCACAGCGGGAAGGGCATTTGCCTTGCAAGTGGCCAGCATGGGCAACCCAAGTTCGATTCCTCCACCCCTTGTAGAGAACCTGGCAAGCTACCGAGAGTATCTCCCCTGCATGGCAAGCTTGGCACGTATTCTGACGTAATCGATATGCCAAACACAGTAACAATTGCCACAATGGAGACATTACAGGGCCCGCTTGAGCAAATCAGTGAACAACGAAACGACATTGACAGTAAGAGTGACCTTTATTTTATCCATAACAGTTCCGTCATTTCCAAAAACAGTCTCTTCACTACCCACTGACCTCTCCATTCTCTCCCTGCTCTGGTTCCTGGCAACACTCCTCTTTTTTCTATTTGAATTTTCTTTCGCTAAACCCTTCACATACATGGATCTTAACATATGTGACCTTTTTGGCAGCCGTTTTTAAACCCTGATGCTTTCAAAGTTCATCTCTGCTACAGTATGTCATTACTTCCTCTGACTGATATTCTGTTGTATGGATCTATAATATTAGAGAGGCTTCCACACGTTATAAATTCTCAAAGCCTGGAGGTCTCATAAATTGGCTAAAAGAAATGTTGATAGGTGTTGTACACATAGTACAGAGGGTAGGGTGCTTGTCCTTAACACAGGAGGCCTGCTTGGCTCCCTGGCACTCCATATGTCCCCAGAGCCCTGCCATGAGTGACTCCTGAGCACAGAGCCAAGAGGAACCTCTGAGCACCATCAGGTGTAGATACAACACACAAAAGAATAAGAGTACTCACACACACACACAAAGATCTAGTCCCATTCGTGTAATTTTAGATGCTAACAACATCATGGTGTAGAATAGGTAATGGCCATTCAAAGAAACCATAAACCCTGCAAATA
Source organism: Sorex fumeus (assembly GCF_029834395.1). Classification (NCBI taxonomy): domain Eukaryota; kingdom Metazoa; phylum Chordata; class Mammalia; order Eulipotyphla; family Soricidae; genus Sorex; species Sorex fumeus. The sequence goes on from NW_026606098.1 coordinate 12,770,882, forward strand.
TTCCTCTGTTTTTAAAACCTTGATTGAATGGATTCTATGGCTGGCAATGCAAAGATCTGTTGTATTTTCAGGTGAATCAATGAAATAACATATGTTGTGACACAATGGAGGAAGTAGATAATGAAGATAGAGGAGAAAGTCATGTGACCTTCGAGGCCAGGATGTGAGTATATGAACTACCAGACAAGCCTCGGGGAAGTTATCAGAAGTTAACAGAAAATAGAGGCTAAAGACCTTCTAAAGAAGGCATATATCCGGGCTGACATCTTTTCCCCAGTGATCTGTATATGAAATTTCTGGCTTGTAGGAGTGCGTATTTTTTTCTTCTGATGTTTAAGCTAACAGGTAATTGGTTACAGCAATCACAGAACCCTAAACAAAACAGTACATCAATAACACAGTAGCCTATAAAACAATACAGTGCTCCAGCAAAAAATATCTGAACCCAGTACATATAAAACTTAAATATCTTTTTCTATTTCACTCTTAAATAGAAACAGCACTTGTTAAGGAACATGTGTAACTATTACACAAGTAGCAATATCATGAACCTGGGACTTAAATTAAAATTATCGGTGTTTTTCCCTGCTCCATATTAATTTTCAAACTATTTTGACTTTTTATTGTAGTAAAGTCTCCAGGAATGATTCCTGAGTGCAGAGCCAAGAGTAATACCTGAGCATAACCAAGTGTGGCCCCCAAACTGAAATAAATAAATATATAAATAGATCAGATATTGAATGTTTCCTATCCACTTTTTAGCCATATTGTCCATAACTCAATCACCTCTATTCTCACAGCCACTATACATATGCTCAGACTAGCCTCACCCATGAATGAATCTCTTCCAACCTCTTATACTTTACACCACTGATAGATCAAGAGTAGCACACCACATTTGTTGAGGTTTAAAATAGAAGGCAAGTGGTGGGTGGGTGTGCACTCCAGGGCAGTGTGCCCAGATATCCAGCTCAGGGAACTGCAAGACTCCTCACTGTTGGCCATCCCCCCTTCCCCCAGAGGCACTCAGGACAAAGGCCTTCCCCAGCAAATTTTAGGACTGCATCAGAAGTGGGAAATAATTCCAGATCAGGTACCATTGTTGCCTAGTCCCCCAAAAGTAGAGCAGCGGCGGTGGGGATGGCCTTCAAGGCAGCAGCGCCTCATGTGGCTGCTCTAATTTTCCTCTTTCTCTACACTTTGGACTCAATTTTCAATCTGCATTACCTTATTTTGAGGAGAACAGCCTGGCTGTCACAAACACGTTATGCCAATAGTCCACTAGCCTATTTTGCTCTCAGCAAAGTATATGTGAATACAAGAAACTGACAAGTCTACATTAAAGAACGCATATCTGAAACTTCACTAGAGGACTCACAGAGGTCACAAAGGAGTAGCACCAAAGACAAAGCTAGAATTCTAGAAGGGGGTAAAGGTGACCACCATCGAAGAGCTCTTCCAGAATCCTTTCTCACTGGAGGAGCGGAACATTGAGAGTGAACCGGAGGGTCCCAACTCGAAAATACCTAAGGAGCACGAAGAAAAGTTGCAAATTCCCACCACGAGGAGTGAATGAAGAAAACAGCTCAGAAGCCTCAATACGGAATACCAGCAAATACAATCTCTCCAATAAAGAATTCAGAGATGAAATGTTGAGGATGTTTATTGAACTCAAAGAAACGATGGAACAGGCAGCCAGTAATTTAAAGGAAGCTATGAAAGAAATAGTGGAATGGACAGCCAATAAAATCAGGAAGCAATGAAAGCAGAAATAAGAAAGCGACAAACATGTGTAATTAATAAAGGAGTCAGGAGATGAAATTAAAAACAGAGTGCACACACTCAACAGTAGAATAACCACCACTGAAAACAGAATCACTGAGCTTCAAGATGAGCTGCATAACCCATACAGGCAACAGCATATAATGGGAAAGGACCTCAAAATAGCTCATGTGAATCAGAGACCTAGGGGATGAACTTCAGAAAAACGACATAAGAATCATCAAAGATTCAGAAGAATGTGGAGGCAACCCCAATGAAGTAGCAACTGTTAAGGACATCATTGCTGAGAATTTCCCAAAGCTGGAGAATGCAGACATCCAGATCCATGGAGCTTGAAGTGTACCTGCTAAAAGAAACCCCAATAAAGAGACTCCAATATATCATATTCAGAATGACGGATACCACATATAGGACATAATACTGCAAGCAGAAAGGCCAAAGAAGGAAATCACATACAAAGGAGCATCCCTTAGATTTGCAGCAGACTTATTAAAGGAAACCATCCTAGCCCAAAGAAAATGGGGGGTTATAGTAAAAAAAATCAATGAAACGATTGCTTCAACAAGAATACTCTATCCTTCAATGAAATACACTGCAGCTGTTAGAAAGGATGAATTCATGAAAGTTACATAGAAGTAGTTCAACATAGTCAGTATCATGCTAGGTGAAAGGAGTCAGAAAGAGAGGGACAGACATAGAAAGACTCCACTCATCTGGGGAATATTAAATAACAGAATGGGACAAAACACCCAAGAATAGCGAGATAATTACCAGGAGGTCTGTACCACGGTTTGGAACCCGGCAAAACTGGTCAGCTACATGCAAAAAAAGGAGTGGGGGCTCAGACATCTACCTAAGACCGTGACAAAAGTTAGATCAAAATAGATTAAAGAACCTCAGCAACAGATCTAAATCCATAAGTTCCATTAAAGAGAAGGTCAGCAAAATCCTCCACGTTGTTGAAAATAAAATGATTGTCAGAGGTGACATGCCACTGAACAAGCAAGTGGAAACAGTGATACACTAATGGGACTTTCTTAAACTACGTAGCCTCTGTGCCTCAAAAGAATCGGTGAGCAGAATACAAGGACAGTTTACAGAATGGGAAAGGATATTCACCCAATACCCATCTGATAAGGGGTGAATATCAAGGCTATACAAGGCACTGGTTGAACTCTCCAGTAAGAAAACTTCCATCCCCTCAGAAAGTGGGGCGATGAAATAAAAAGAAACTTTCTCAGAGGAGAAATCTGAATGACCAAAAGGCACATGAAAAAATGCTCTTCATCAGAAATCATCAGGAAGATGCAGATGAAAACAAAAAGATACCATGTCACACCACAGAAACTGGCACATGTCCAAAAGAACAAAAGCAACCAGTGCTGGCATGAATGTGGATCAAAGGGCACTCTCTTTCTCTTCTGATGGGAATGCTGAATGGCACAGCCTTTTGGGAAAACAATATGGAACAAGGTTGTTTCTCATAAACATTGTCTTCGTAAGATTCAGCTGTAGTCCTACCTTTCCACACTCACGGTCAAAGTCGGCCAGCATTTGTGCTGCTTGGCTGATGTTTGGTGTTATTAAAACAATTTCATCAACAAAGCGGTGGTGTTGTAGTTGTCGACCCTCTATCTTCACTCCCATTCCTTCCCATTCCAGTCGTCGCATGATGTTCTCGAGGGTGGCATTGAAGAGTTTCGGTGAAATGGTATCACCCTTCTGAACCCTTCTCTTGAAATCAGTGATTACTTCTTTGTAGAATGGTGAAACGATGAAATGATGAAATTTACATATATGTGCATCAATATAGAGAGTGTCATGCTAAGAGAAATCAGAGAGAGAGAGAGACGGACAGACATAGGATGACTGCACTTATTTGTGGAATATAATGTAACAGTTGGGAGACTAACAGATGGAATAGAGTAGGGGCCACTATTTTTTTAAGATCATTTCTTAAATTCATTCAAATAATTCCTATTACCTAACTATGGAAAGATATCCTGATTTCATAAATCCTCAAATAAAAAGGCCAAAAAGATCAAATACCAAGTGTTCCAATCTTTCAATCATTTGAGCCTTTATTAACATGCAAGTACCATTTGCAAGATTTACAGGTTTTGCCAATCTTGTAGTCCAATGTTTTAAACCTAGAACTACTTTTGAATCTAAAACTAAGTAACTCACTAAAGTTGGACAAGGTTAAATAAACTATTTCTAGCTATCACCTTGACAGTTCTGATGGTAGTTTAGATTTTTATAATTGACATTACTTGTCACCAGGTAGCAGAATAGAGTTCTGATCTTGGGTCTTTTATACTAAAATATGTACCTGTATGTCTTATGCAGTTACTAAAATATATGCAATTAACATGAATATTGTTTACTTCACTACTTTCATATACTAGAAAGTACAACATTAGGTCTTTTAAGAGTAAAATTTAATTTTTTAACTCTTGGTTGTTTTTAATTTTCTGAAGTTTCTATAACCTTGTTCTGGCCTCATCTAAGCATTACAGGAATGCACAGGGTTGGCTGAGACCTAGGCACGCAGGAGGTTTGTAGAGAATTGGTTCGTGATAGTTGCAGTTCCCAGAGAAACTGGTCCATAATAAACTTATCTGGAAGAACTAAGTTGCAAGCTTAATTTATAGACTCTATAATGACAGCATTGTTGTCACTACAAGATAAAAGAAATATAAACCCACGGTCAGTGCTTCTTTCACCATAGCTTCTCATCAGCTATGCTGTCATAGAGATAAAGAGATAAAGGCCCTCCCGTTGATCGTCGATTTGCTCGAGCGGGCCTAGTAACGTCTCCATTGGAGACTTTGTTGTTACTGTGTCTGGCATATCAAATACTCTCGGTAGCTTGCCGGGCTCTCAGAGAGGGGCGGAGGAATAGAACTCGGGTCGGCCATGTTGGCCGCTTGTAAGGTGAACGCCCTACCCGCTATGCTATCGCTCCAGCTATGCTGTCATGTTTTTTAAAATTTTTGACATGTTTAGTAGGAGAGCTTATTGACCTCCTTATTAAGTTTAAGTTCACACTACCTGTGGGTAAAAGTCCCACCAATCATCATTAAGCTCGGCCATAAAGGGTATATGACTTAACTGAGTTAATTGGGTGAAAGTACCATTTATTGGGAAGCAACTCTGGCCCTGAGGACATATGACTTAACCGAGCAAATTGGCGGGAAGTAGCCTTTGATGTTTACACAGACACAGGACTGGAGAGTTAGGTGTCAACACACCTGTATTTTGTATCCTATGTCTGACTGATAAGATGGCTGGATGTATAGGAATTCCTTTCTGTCTTGATGTATGGGGATATTTTCTTGATATCTAAGTCTCATGTATTCTGGATCTGACTGACAATATGTTTTCTTGAAGTATGACATTGATTTTTTTTTCCTTTTTGGGTTACACCTGGCGTTGCTCAGAGGTTACTCCTGTCTCATACACTCAGGAATTGCTCCTGGTGGTGCTCGGAGGACCATATGGGATGCTGGGAATCGAACCTGTGTCGGCCATGTTGGCTGCGTGGAAAGCAAACGCCCTACACACTGTGCTGTCGCTCCAGCCCGAGATTGATTTTTTTATTATGGGAATATTTTCTTGATATCCAAGTCTCAAGTATCCTGGATCTGACTGACAATATGTTTTCTTGAAGTAAGACATTGATTTTTTTTATTTTTTATTTTTTGCCCATGTTTGCATTTGGAATGCTTGAAGTTATATCTACTTTTGAAAGTTTTTTTTTCTTTTCTCTGAGCTTGCTTCTGGGGCCTGCGAGCCCAGGATGGCTATATAAACCCTTGACTATAAGCACTCAGGGTTGAGCTCTGACCTATGTGTTAGGATGCTTCAGCCTCAGCTAGCTGGATAATAAAATCTCCATGTGTGGTTTTCATTACTGCAGGACTCTTTGTCTGTCTGAATCCTCAGGGGTGATCTCCGATCCCAACACAGGTGAGTGTCTGCAGTCCCTCCCTGGCATGGATACTGCGCAGTGTGTGGTGCCCTGAACTTGTGTGAATTGTGCTGCCGACCCCGGCTGCCTTGGGCTCCTGGATCCAAGTGAGTGTGTCGGGCTCACGCTGACCTTCCTTCTCCTAAACTGTCCATCTTGAAAACTTGCTTTGTTTCTTCACTTTGCTCCATTCTTCTTCATCTGTCATGTGTCCATGAGACTCGGAACCCTCCATGTCCCATCTCCCTCTGTCCCTTACCAGCCTGGCTGCACCGCCCGCAACGTCAGGGTGCCCTTTTCAGGAGCAGCAGAACCCCCTCCCACCCCACCATCTCTGTCCCTACGCTTGTCTTTGCCCTCGGATCATTAGCTTGGTTTTTGAGCAAACTGAAAAAAGTGCTTTGATTTTGTTGTGGGGCCTGGTGTTGCTGAGGTTTTGTCCTGACGGTCCACAGGGGTTCCTTTGGGCGGTCCTCAGTGATCACTCCCTCTCACCCTGTGTGCCTACCTGCTGTTCTCACTCTGACTCACTAAGAGATTTACTTCAGCCTTAATCTTTAAACATGAATGAGTGAGCTATTGACAAAGCTGGTTTGGGTGGACCAACAGTACAGCGGGGATGGTGTTGATCTTATCCATGACCGACCATGGTTTGATCCCTAGCACTCCATGCTCCCCCAGATAACACTGGTTCTAGACAAATACAAAAGCCCAAACATTACTTTGAGGACTGTCAGATTCCTCACGGTGTTCCTCCCAGAGGATCTTCCCTTTTCTGTGGGCCTGTTTTTACTGAGAGAACCACAGAGATCCGCCTGCTGGCCTATTCATCCAGGGTCTATAGGATTAATTCTTATCTGGCTTGCTGTGTTCAATTTCAGAACTCAAACCACAGCTTCAGGATTTGTCATTGCTGCAATTTCATTTGAGAATGAGGTCATGAAATATGAGTTAGCTGGCAAGATTCAGGATAGAATAGGCATATTTTTAGGCTCTTGGGGTAGCTCAGTGGAGCAAGCATATGACTTGAAAGGTGGAGATCCAGGCTCCATCCCAACCACCACATCTATGTCTCTCGACAACTCAGGAGGAAATACAGAGCCTGATGCTGGAAGTGGAGGGAATTAGTCTCCCTGGGCACTGAAATGAGTCCATTTGAAAGTTAAAAAAAAATCTAGTATTGTTCATAGTAGTGGAATACTGTGAGTTTGCCTTCTCTAGAAAGATAGTACAAGTCTTCATGGTGTCAAAGTACTGGTTTTTGGGCCCTAGTGATAGTGCAGTGGGAAGGGCACTTGTTTTGTATGACGTGTTCACCTGGACTCCATCCCCATCACCCATATGGTCTCTGGCGCCCCACTACGACTCATCGCAGAGCACTTCTTTGTGTGCCCCTTCCCAAATTGATACAAACAAGAAAACAAAAATAATAAAAAACTCACTGATCCTGAAAATAATGTGCTTGTTCTGAGATGTTTCACATGGCCCTTGTGGTCCATCTTGGCATGTCGTGTCCGGGCCTGCTCGGGTCACATGCACTGCAACCGTTCTTCCACAGAGTCCGTGACAGTGATTTACAGGCACAGAGAGAAGATCCTTAGCGACTTCCTGGGAGGAACAAAGGATTCCTGATACTCAAATCTGAGAGATTTGGGGACATCGGTTTTGCAGACACCTTAGGCAACTGAGTAAAGGTTTGAACAAAGAATATATAAAGTGGTTCTTTGAAAAAAATCTCTGCAACCGCATATATGCTGCCTGATCCCACGTGCTCCTTATGCCCAGCGGGCCAAGCACATGGAGTGCCCCAGCACATGTGTCGCCCTCTTGAGATGTGAACTTTAATGCTTCCATGTCTAATACTGGGATGTGTGTAGGGGTCTTTCCAAGGCGGAGAGGCCTGTGTTCTTTCTTGAGCGCATTACTCCCTGTCTCTGATTTTCTTCTCTCCCGCACTCACTTCCTCTCCACACCTTCAAAAAGCCCTCCAAGTATAATCTGTTTTACTTCCAAAAAAAATATCTGCAACTGTCCACAGGTACTGTTGTGCTTCAGTCCACATCAAATACCACATGAGCCTCAAAGATTTTGAGGTCATGACCAAAGGAGACAAGGAGACGTCAACAAATAAATTTTGGAGGAGTGTATTCACAGCATCTGGAAGGTAGTCCTGCTAGGCAAGAGCATCAGCCTCCCAGCACAAGCACAGGTGAGGAAAAAACACATCCTACACACGTGTTATTTTCATAAGCACCCACAAAATTAGTTAACTCATATGTCCCATATCCTGACACCTGTTAGGGTCTGAGCTCAGGACAGCCTTACCTGTCAAGGAAAACTTTGAGAGACCAAGTCCATGCAAAAGCAAGAGGTTTATTCGAGCATGCTCGGGCTCACAGCATGACCGCAAACCGTCAGTGACAGAGAGCCCCGAGCCTCTTCAAAGGGGGCTTTTTATAGGCCATCGTCCCGTGCATTTCAGAAAAGCCCGCGCACAAATCACCCAATAAATTTGAATTATCACATTAGATGCTGCACTCAGGCAGCCAGTCATTTTGCAACAAGCCATCAGCACCAGCCACTCTCTTCTGTACCTGTTACCAGGCCATCACACCAGGCAGTCAATTAGGCCTTTTCGGGTTTTATGGCCCTATTAGGTGTATTCCAGGGCAAGAAAATACCTCATTAGGCCTTCTCTGACCTTGTGGCCTTATTAGGCGGATTCCATGGCAAGGAGATGCCTCATTAGGTCTTCTCCAGCCTTATGACCTGATCTGGCGATTCCAGGGGCAAGGAGGAGGTGGGGGTACCTGGTGTTGTCAGCCTGCCGCAGCTGCAGGGCGGGATATGGGCTGGCACTTGCTTTGCTAGGGCCCACTTGTCATGGGGCTATCTTTAAACACCCAGTAAATTTACGTAGACATAAAGTGAAGCAAGCCGTGACATAGAAAATAATAAAACTGATTATACAAAGCAATCAAGTATTGATCATAAACCACGTCACTCGTGTGGACCCTAAGCCATTGTTCCTATTTCACTCCATGATCGGCAGGTGCCCTTGTGAGGCATTGCAAGCCATTAAGTCTATAAATACAGATATCAACTCTTTAAACTAAAAAGTAAACTTCTAAATTAACTAAGTTTTGTGTTTTACTATTAAACACTGTACTAATTTAGCACTGTCGTCCCATTGTCCCATTGTTCATTGATTTGCTCCAGCAGGCACCAGTAACGTCTCCATTGTGAGACTTGTTGTTGCTGTGTTTGGCATATCGAATGCGCCCCAGGGAGCTTGCCAGGCTCTGCCATGTGGGCGGGATACTCTTTGTAGCTTGCTAGTCTCTCTGAGAGGGATGGAGGAATCAAACCCGGGTGGGCTGCGTGCAAGGCAAATGCCTTATCCACTGTGCTATCGCTCCAGCCCTCCATTTTACTATACATTTTATTCATATTTTCCTCTAATAAACTAAAAATCCTAGCTGAACAATAGGTCAACACGACTGAAAAAGTGACTTTCTCCTGCACACCCACTCTATAATTCTTCTTGAGCACTGGTTCAAATTTTGAAAGAATTTAATTTTTGCTGCATAATTCATCCACTACTAAACTAATCAATGACTACTCAGCTACAGAGCAAAGAAGGGACTTTCAATTCATGTGGCTGATCTATTTTAGATTCCAGTTGAATTCAGTGCATTGTCGACTTGAGCACTATTTGAAGAGTTGCTGAGCACAGAGCTAAGAGTAGCTTGAGAACAGCACTGGATATGAAGATATACACACACATATACAGGAATATTGACTACACATAGAATGCTTTCCATTCCTCAATTCCTGAGCGTCATTCTGGGTTACCCCAAGGCCCATTCTGGGCTTGTGATTGACTTAGTTTCATGCTCAACTGTTGTAACAGAATACATGAACTGTTGGAGCTACTCCAGAATTGGAAGTTTTGTGCAATAAAAAAAATCAGTCTGGGGTGGGGGGTGGGGGGTGGGAGGGATACAGGGATCCGTGGTGGTGGGAACCGGTCACTGGTGGAGAGATGGGTATTCAAAATAAATAAATTAATTAAAAAAATAAAAATATTTAACATAAAAAATAAAAAATAAAAAAAATCACTCCAACTGGGAGTAGCTGCCCCAGGATCCATGGTTAGAACCCCAGAGGGTTCCCCGATCCCAGTGTGGAGTGATCCCTGAGCAGTCAGGCAAAAAGTCATCAACATTACAGAATATGCCCCCCCAAAATTAAATAAATCAACACAAAACATGATATCTGAATAATAATGCGCAGTGATTTCTGAGCATTATTTTTTGGTGGTTTGGTTGGGGGTCAGGTTGGAGTACTGTACTGGTGGGTGTTTACATGGAAATCCTTGTGAATTTTATTCCCTTAGTGAAAAGGTAAACATTTTGTCTCCATAGGCTATGTGTTCAGCCCCTCCCTCTCAATCTATCCGGTACATGGTGAGCCCCCGATGTCCTGCTAGAAACCAAGCAGATGTTCTGCTAGAGATCCAAGACCAGAAATGGAAAAAAAATTGAACTTTGCCCACCTGAAAGTAGGTGTCAGGACTATTTGGAGCCTGGCCCTTTAAGACTCTGACCGGAAGTGTCGGTGACGTCACAGAGCCGCACCTTTCCCTGGGGTCTTTGGGGCGGCGGAATCTCACGGTCAGCCGGGGTCCTCGGAGCGTGAGGAGTCGGGGAGGGGCGGGAAGGGGCGACCGGGCGGACTTGAGGGTCCTGCCCGTTTCCTCCGCAGCCGCCAAGGGCTGCTCTGGGCGCCCTGAGCCTCCGCGGTCTCCGCCTTGTGAGCGGGGGTCGCTCCGTGCCGAGCGGGCGGCGGCCCCTCCCCCGGACGCCCCGGCCCCCGCCCAGAGGTTTGTCCCTTTTATTCTTGTATTTTAGGGAACAGGGGGGCTCGGCTGGAGGGATCTCATTTGGAAGCTGTGAAGGGGCGCGGGTCCCGGGGAGGCGCTGCCCGCCTGGCGGGGCTTGGGGCTGACTCCAGGCTCTCGCTCAGGGGTCCCTCCTGGGGGCTGGGGGGTCGTTCGCGAGGCCCGCGCCCTCCCTGCTGCCCTGTGGCTCTGGCCCCCAATGGAAGAGAAAGAGTAATGGTGCCTCAGTTTCCCCAGGTCGATGGGGCGTGCGCTGGGCACCTCTCCGTTACTTCCCTCAGAGACACCGGAGCCCCCGGGAACTGGGGGGGGGGGGGTAGGGGGGGTTACAGGCTGGCGCTGGGGATTTGGCGAGGAAAGTTCCAGGCCGGCATTTTGCGTCACCACTTTCATTCATTATGGGGTCAGGGTAAAGGGTCGGTTTCCCTCCAAAGTTGGGAGTGGAGGGGATTCTTTTTTGATAATTACATTGTTTTAATTACGTTTAATTACATTGTTTATTTTTTGATCAACATCCGGCAGTGTTCGGGTCACTCCTGGCTCTGTCCCCGGGGATCCCTCCTGGCATACTCGGGATCCCGTGGGAATGACAACGCTCAGTCCTGGACAGCCTCATGCGAGGCATATGCTCTCTCAGTGGACTACCCTCTTCACTGGCTTGGGACTCAGAAGTGTTGGGCTGCGAGTTTGATTTTCCCCGGTTCCATGCGCCTGCAGTAGAATTTTGGGATCCTGGGAGAAGTGGAGCTGTAAGAGACCCTGGCGAAGCAGGTATAGCATCTGGGCTGTGTTGGAACAGAGGGGTTGGTGCAACCAAGTGTGCAAACTTAGCAGGAAGCAGGCTGGTCACTTCTAGGATGTGCCCCAAGCACTACCATAGTCTAGAATCACCATTGGCCACAACACCTTCATTGCTTTTTTTTTAAATAATTTTTAGGGTTTTTTTTTTGTGTGTGGAGAGAATATTTGCCCATGTTCAGCTGTTATTCCTACCTCTGCACTCAGGGATCACTCCTAGTGGTGCTCAGGAAAACATAGGATGCCAGCAATCAAACCTGGGTTAGCCACGTTCAAGACAAGAACCTCAACTCTATCGCTTTTATTTATGGGCCACAGCTGGCAGGTGCTCTGCCTCACACTTGGATCTTAGCGCAGGCTGGTTCCTGCAATACTGGTGTGGGGACCCTAGGTGGTCCTGAGAGAAACTGTATATCTGTAAGACGTGTGGAAAGGCCTTCACTCATTTCTGAATCCCAAAAAAACCATATGAATACTCATACTGGAGAGAAGGCTTATGTATGTCAGGAGCGTGGGAAGAACTTTAGCAGATTCTCAGTGCTTGCTGTACATAGGAGAATTCACACTGGAGAGAAACCTCATAAATGTAAGGTTTGTGGAAAGTCCTTCACTACACAGTCAGCCCTGACTGAGCATATGAGAACTCATAGTGACGAGAAGCATTATCTGTGTCAGAAATGTGGAAAGGCCTTTAGCTCACTCTCAGTGCTCACTGTATATAGGAGAAATCACTTGGGAGAGAATTCTTCTGTGTGTGAAGAGTGTGGGGAGTCCTTTAACACAATGTCAGTGCTCATTTTACACAGGAGAATTCATTCGGAGAGAAACCTTCTGTATGTCAGAAGTGTGGGGAAGCCTTTAGCAAATCCTCAGTACTTCCTATTCATAGGGAAATTCACACTTGAGAGAAATGATCTGTTGTAGTTTGGTGCTCATGAGCTCCAGTGTGTCTCCATTCTTAGAGGTGTTACATACTGGGATTAATTTATTGAAGTATGTTTTACGTAATTTATTGCACACTTGGCAGCTCTTAGGAGTTTGTCCTGGTGTTGTTCTGGATGTCAGAAATGGAACTCAGAGAAAGCGTGTTCAACACAAGCAATAAGCCACAGTACAAACGTCTGGCCCCATACTCTTGGTTGAAAACGTGTTTCTCTAGCTGCATCCTGGTGTTTCCTTTTAGGTGAGAGTTCTCTACTCGCATGTTTTCAAGGGATACCGTGGTCACTGTACAGTGCTCTCTGATGTTCTTAGCAGCCTTTGGTCCTGTCCACTGTCTCTCCAGCTCTCTAGGTTGCTGCTAGGCCCGTTCCTCTGCATCTTCAGGGCTGGCTTCAGAGTCACTGCTTTCATCAACACCTTGATTGATGACTTCCCAGGGAAACTCATTTTCCTGTTTTACCTTGAATCCACTTGCTTCTGTTTTTTTTTTGTAATGAAATTGTGTGTTAGAACATTGGTTCTATGTTTGACGTGTACAGCATCAAGGGACTCTGCTTTAACTTGCTGCCCTGAATTGTGTGACCGGCCCCACCAGCTCTTGCCTCTCTTCTCCTTTATCCTCCTTGCACTGATTCACCTGGGCTGATATAATGGTCTGTCTACACGTGGAACGTTGCACTTTAAAGCTCCTTGGTGATGGATGATGTCACAGATCGGAGTCTTCCATGTGCATGTTTACTTCCTAATGATGTCAAGAGGATCAGACCTCTTATGGGCACACATTTAAAGGACAAAGTGATACTTAACTGTCCAAGAGGACACCGAACACCAATTAGTGACAGGACGTGAGGGCCTTTCACCTACAGTCCTTGTACTGTGACCAATGGGCCGTGCCAGCTTTTGGGGTGCTTTTGTGGTTGTTTTTTACTCACTCCGTACATATCTCGTCGGTTCCTGGGTTTTTACTTGCTTCGGAGACTTTAGCAGGAGGCGGGGCTTTGGTGGTTGCAATGGGGGGGATTGTTACGTAGCACACGGATCTCGAGTGTGAGTGTGTGATCCTTGGGTGTATTTTCACCTCCAGCTCTGCGACGGGGCAGCGTTGCCTGGTTGTGGACCTGAGAATGGGGTCTGCCAGTCTTGGGTGGGGATACGGACCTCTTGAGGTCAGAGGTCTAGACCATCCCAACCCTCTCATCCTTGGGTTGTTTTGGGCCCTATTCTGAAACTTTTGGTGTAGACATGCATATGTAAAACTGTCAGAGCACTTTGAAGGGCAGCTCCTCAGCCCCCAATGGTGCGAGACCCTGTTGAAGCCCATCGTTTTCATTGGCAGCCACCAGGAGGAATCCTGGGGGCCTGGGCCTAGCATGTGGCGGCGGGTTGTAAATGGATTTTTTTTCTGACTATTTTGGTTGGTTTTTTTTTTGGGGGGGGGGCTGAGCACACTTGTATTTCCCCAGAGGTGCTTTTAGGCTCTACCCTCAGAAATTGTTTCCATCAGTGATCATGACTTCATATGGGATGCTGAGGGTTGATTGTTTTCACTAAGGGAAGCACGTATTCTCTTAATTGTCTCTCCAACCTCACTTTGGTGTCTTTTTTCTGCTAAAGAATTCCGGCACCCACAAGTTAGGTTGATAAGCATTTCTCAATTCTTCATCAGCTCCCTGACCCTGACCAGGCTACCCTGGCTGTTGGGGTGAATACTGCATGTAAAGGTTTTTTAACAAGGGGTTATTTTATTTTTTCTATTTTATAAGGTAGTATACTACATTTGATTACATTTCATATTCAAACACCAATCTTAGCTAGTTGGGTTTTTTGAAGGGATGGAGATATTTGTTTAGGGATCACTCCTGCTGCATTAAAAAGAAATTTATTTAGAAAGAGCCAGAGTGGTAGTACAGTGGGGAGGGCTCTGACCTTACACAAGGCCAACCCAGGTTCAATTCCTGCCATTCCAACTCTCACAACGATACACACACTCTTGTGAGCAGAACGAGGCTAAAGGTTTGAATGAGGCAGGCCTTTCTGGGGATGTGGTCCTTTCCCATGGCTAGGGTTTGTAAATGATTATTTACTTTTCAGACAATTTTGGGTTTTTTTGGGGGGGCATACCTATATGTGCTTGTAATGGAGTTCTTTTTTAAGCAAGATATTTGTTTTTTTGGGGGGGTATGAGGAGATATTTATTCAGGGATCAATCCTAATGTGTTGGAATGAAATTTATTTAGAAAGGACTGGGGTGGTATTACTGTGGGGGTGGCACTTCCCATGCACAGGTTGAATTCCCAGACATTCCAGCAGTCCCCGAAGCCACACTAGGGGTGATCCCTCCGTACGGAAGTTGAAATCAGCCCTGAGCACTGCCTGTTGTGGCTCCCAATTGAAACACCACACACACAGACACAATAATTGTGTGAGGAAAAAGTGCCTTAAAGTTTGTCCTTCTAAGGCCCTGTGACTGCCCCCATGGTAGAACCACTTTGGGAGCTGTGGTCGCTGTGGGCGGCCTTAAAGCTCAGAGGGTGCTTAATCAAAGGGGCTCCTGGTCTAGGAGTCAGTCCCTGGCTGGGCCCATAAGACACTTTCTGTGGTGCCAAGGGTGGAATCCTGGTTCGGGTCTCAGGGCTGCAGTTTCCTGCTCTGTAGATGGAGGCAGCAGTTGTCCTGACAGACAGCCCCAATTCCAGACCTTTGTGCATTCCCAGGAGAGGAAAGAGCATCTGCTAGTGTCTCCGTGAGGGGCGGGGCGGTGATTTGGTGCCCAAGGGAGCCTACCATCAGGACCTTTCCAGGTCTAAGACAGGAACATTCAGGTTCAGGGCTAGAGGTCTGTACTTTCTCGTCTCACAGCTCTGACTACTCCAGCTCTTGGTTTGGATTCTAATGCTGAGCCATGAAATAATGGGCAGGACAAAGTGGTCCTGAGTCTTGGTCCCGGAGATTGCTGGCAAAAAAAGTCTTTGTGAATTTTAGTCCTTTAATAAAAACTTTGGAGATTCTAGCGGGGGAGTGCAGCTACTCGTATAGCCTCGACCAAAGACAGGCCTGTCTCTCTTCGGAGAAGGCCATCCTCTTCGAGCGCGCAGCTTTAGGAGGGGCGCCCATGGAGCGATGAAAGAGGAAGGGGACACCCGCCTAGCCGAATCAACCCTGGTGATCAATGGGGTGACAGATGTCGCAGCCAGAGTGATCGCACATCTGTAGGGCATTTGCCTTGCATGCAGTCGGCCTGGCACAGCCGACTTCGATTCCTCCACCCCTCTAGGAATACCGAGAGTGTCTCACCCGCACGGAAAAGCCTGGCAAGCTACCCGTGACTATTCAATATGCCAAATATAGTAACAACAAATCTCACGGTGGAGACTTTCCTGGGTCCGCTCTTGCAAATCAATGAATAATGGGAGGACCATGACTGGCACTGTGAATTAAAACTTTAATAAAGACTTTCTGCTGCATATGCCATCTGTTCAGTCCCTCACTGTCCATCTATCCTGGATCTGGCTGCCCCCAGATGCCCTGGTCACCTGATTGAGGAAAGAAACAAGCAAAAATAAAAAATACGTTCCTTACCAGAAAGTACCTGGCCCGGAAAACTCGGCGCCTGGCCCTTTAAGGCTGTGACTGGCCATGCCTGTGAGGTCATGGAACCCGGGTCTTTCCCTCCCGCCCTCCACCCCCAGTGGACCAGCTTTCCGGGCGGAAATTCCGCTCAGCCGCCATTGTTGGCAAAGGTGAGGGGTGGGGAAGGGGCAGGCATTGGGGTACCCACGGAAAGGGGGGGTGGGGGGGCGTCCCGGCAGGCCGGGCTGAGTGGTGGCTCTGGGCGCCCTGAGCCCCCCCGCGGCCTCCGCCTTGTGAGCGGCCTTCTGAGCGGAGGGGTCGCTTTGTGCCAGTCAGGGGTGGTGGTCAGTCCCTGGGTCGCCTCGGACCCCTGCCGAGAGGTTTGTCTGCCAAGTCAGTTGGTTTTTAGGAAACGAGGGAGGTTTCCCGAAGAAAAGTGATTTAGGAAGCCGCCTGGGAGCACTAGTCTTGCAGGGGGTCACTGGCCTCCCACGCCTGTGGGAGGCGTTTGTTTCTTTCTTGTTTTCAAAACAATTTTTGTTCAGGGCTAACTCCTGGCTCTGCACTCAGGGATTGCTCCTGATGGTGCTCGGGGGATCCGAGGGGATGCTGGCTCCAATCCTGGTCAGCAGCATACAAGGCAAATGTCCCCTCCATGTACTAGCCTCCTGCCCTGTGGTGGTGGTGGGGGTGGCGATTCCTGATACATATGAAACACGCTGCTGACTGTGGGGGCCTCGGGCTCCTGGATCTAGGTGTCTGTGCAGCACTTACACTGCCGTTCACTCCTCTGGACTCTCCATCTTGGAATGATCCTGTGTTTGCAAATTTGAAATCAATATTATTATTATTATTATTATTATTATTATTTTGCTTTTTGCTTCACGCTTGGCAATGCACAGGGGTTTCTCCTGGCTCTGCACTCGGGAGTTACTCCTGGCTGTGCTCAGGGGACCATATGGGATGCTGGAACTCGAACCCGGGTTGGCCGCGTGCAAGGTAAACGCCCTATCCGCTGTGCTATCTCTCCAGCCCCCTGAAATCAATATTATTATTCCAATGAAGAAGTTCAGTGGAACAGCATGTTAGTTTTAAGGTGCAGGCCTGGCCATGGCCAGAAAGAAATCCAGAATCCAATTCTTGGAGGTAGAGGACCTTTAATGTGTATTCAAAAAAGAAATACTAATACCACGGCACCTCTCGCCACCTGTGTTCAGTGGTCGCACACTGCTTTCCCCACCCTGAATGGCCACTGGCCATGGGTTCACAAAGGAGAAAACAAGGGCCTGGCTGGTTGGTATCAGTTACAGTTTATCCCAATCCCATCTCCATTCACTTTTGATTTTCCACTATTCTCTCTCTTTTCTCCTTTATCCTCCTCTCCTGATTCTCCTGGATTCCTCCTGGATTCTTTCTTCCCTACTTTCCATGATACTCTTCTCCATTCTCTCTTACTCTCCCCTTGTATTCTCCTTCGAACATTATCCTTGGTTCTTTCCCCTCGCCCGCTCTTCCAGCCTCCTCCTCTTGATTCTTCCTCCTGTATTCTCCCCTGTTCTTGGCTCGGATTCCTCCCTGATCCCTCCTCCAACCTGCCTCCTGCCCACTGTTGCAGCTTTAGTTATATCCCAAGTCATAAGCCTTGGAAACATCATAAAATTCATACTACATAACTCGATTCCCTAATAAGAGTTTACAGTGTCAAAACAGGCCCCCTTGGTAAAGCCTGTTTTGTTTGTACCAGAGTGTTAGGTGTGCTTCAGAAGTACAGCCAGGAAGGAAATGATCCGGGTAGTGTGTGACAAGTTCCTGTGATGTCAGTCAATAAGGGAAAGTCTGTGTGAGTGTCCAGATATTTGGATTTCACGCGTATGTTAACGTGTAGTTTCTGGATCTTCTGGTGAAAGCCAGGAAGAATGTGGATAAATAAAAAGGCAAAAGAGATGCTCCTCGCTTAGGGCTGTCAAGGCTCTCCACTGTCCCATTGTTTGCTCTGACTCGGACTTGACTATTTTTTTTCCTTTTCGGTCACACCCAGACATGCTTAGGTGTTACTCCCGCCTCCTGAGGAATTACTCCTACCTTGGGGACCATAGGAGAAGGTGGCATTGAACCCAGGCCAGGCCTCGTACAAGGCAAAAACTGTCCCTACTGGACTATCTCTCCAGCCCCTGTGGCTTGGCTTAGAGGCCCTGGGCTTTGGGGGATTATGGCAGAGAAACAGACATACCATCTTTTTTCAATTCCTCCTGAATAATGTTCTGTCTGGGGAGCCACAACCAGCTGGGCCCATTCCTAGCTCTAAGGAGTTTAGGTATCTGTACCTCAGGATCCTTATGGGGTACCTTATAGAATCCAGGTCTGTCGTGTGTGACCAGCTCCCTCCCTCCTGTGTCATCTCTGCCTCCCTTGTTTCAGGTACTGATTAGCGTTGTGGAAGTATAACGGATAAGTATTTTTTAGACTCATCTTAGCAAATTGGTACTGGCAAGGTTCTTTATTGGCGTGAAATGAAGAGTTATTTTAATTTTTAAACTTCTTTTCGTCATTTTGGGTCACACTGAGACATGCTAAGAGATCACTCCTGGTGGTGCTCCGGCGCAGTTACACCTTGTGGAAGACAAATACCCTACCTGCTGTCCTATCTCTTTGGCACCTATTGGAAACAGTTTAAATGAACTTTATTGTGCGTAGAAAGACATTTGAAAGGATGGAAGGGACCCCTTGTATCAAAGGTCTGACAGTGTTGGGAATATGGGTTAGTTCCCCAAGCTCCCCACATCCCAGCACTCCCCAAGCCCCCCACATTCCAGCAGGCTGCTCCGTTTACCTGTGATTACTTGCAAGGTTGATCACAGTCATGCATCCCACCCATCAGTTCAATAGTATCAGAGGAAAAAAATAAGTATTAAAATTGGAATTAGCAAAGTCCAATTAATCTAGTTTTCACTAGAGTGATGAAAAGAATTTTGACGGCCAAAAAATGCTTCATGGTGACCGGAATGCTTTGTTGTCCATTAATCTCCATGCTTAGTGTTGGAATATACTCTAGATTTTTATATGTACATCCGTGTACATCATGATCACAACCATCCAGTTGTTCGTCAATTGCCTCGAGCAGGCCCCAGTAACGTCTCCTTCGTCTTAGCCCAGATAATTTTTTAAAAAGTGCCATATTCAAGGCCCTTTCAGGATTAGGAGAATGAGACCCATCATTGTTACTGGTATTTGGCATATTGGGTACACCACGGGGAGTTTGCTATACTCTGCCTTGTGGGCAGGTTACATTTGGTACCCTGCCAGTTTGTCCAAAGTAAGAATGAGATAATAAATATAAGTAAATGTACATAAATATAAGTAAATTTTATATATGTGTAATTTATATGATATATTATATTATGATGTATAACACACAAATACTCTATATATCTTTGTTGTTGGTGCACACCTGCACTTCTGAGGGCTTACTCATGGATTTTCACTTCTTTGGTGCTCAGGGGTATATTTGGAATTCTGAGGATTGAACCCAGATATACCATATGCAAGACAAGCGTCCACCTGCTCTTGTTCCATACTTTGGCTTTGGAATTGTGTTTCTGAAACTGCCTTCTGTGGTTTTCCTAGTAGGCAAGTTTACACTGGTCGTGCGTTTTCAAGAGGTAGTGTGTCGGCTGGTTGGACAGTATTATTGGACAGTGCTCTCTGATGTTCTAACCAGACTTTTCTCTTTTCCAGTGTCTGTCCAGCTCTCTGAGCTTCTGCTAGGACATTTCCACTCTGCATTTCCAGGGCTGGCTTTGGAGTCACTGCTTTTGCCCCATCTTGATTAATTCCCCGGGAAGCACAAGGTCAGGTGCTTTGAACCAACCTGCCTGATTTACCTTGAATTTACCCACATGTGCTTTGCCTGATGAACTGTGTGAGGGGATCGGTTCAATGTTTGACTGGCCAGTACAGGATCAGGGGTCTTCTCTTTATCCCCAGCCCCCCACTGTTGAGCAACCACTCCAGCAGCTGCCTCTCCAGTCCTTGATCAGTCCATCCCCCTTGCAGCGTGGATTCGCCTGGATGAGCAAAGAGTGTCTCTCTGCATCTAGACCGTGGCTGATTTTATGACATGACAAGAGCTGCGTCCCTGAAGCTCCTTGCACCACTGTATATTCACACTGTGAGCAGTAGGGCCACACCATCTTTCCGGTCGGTTTCACGCTTGTTTTTTCCTCATTCCCCATACCCGGCTGTTTCTGAGGTGCAACAAAGGCTTTCGGGAGACCCAGAGATGTTGGGCCTTGCAGTAGGGGCTGTGCGGTGGTGCTGGGGTCACAGGTGTGAGTGAGTTACCTTGGCCAAGATCGCGTCCAACTCGGGAAAGGTTCAGAGGCGGAAAGGGTCAGAGACTGGTTTGTGAAGCACTGCAGGAGCTGCCGAGGGTGGGGCTCAGCCCCCCAGAACTTGTCATCAAAGACTTCACTACGCCCTACCCGGGAGCCTTTGGCCCTGGCATCACTAATGTAGACCTTCAGATTCACTTCGAAGGGCAGTTCCCAGCCTCCCTACAGAGGAGACCAAGTTGTCCTCTGTCCTTTGATGGCACGGGTCCACCCAGTGGCTTGGGACCTGCGGGTAGGTAAAGTAAAGTAAAGGCCCTCCCGTTGATCATCGATTTGCTCGAGCGGGCCCAGTAACGTCTCCATTGGAGACTTTGTTGTTACTGTGTCTGGCATATTGAATACTCTCGGTAGCTTGCCGGGCTCTCCGAGAGGGGCGGAGGAATCGAACTCGGGTCGGCCATGTTGGCTGCGTGCAAGGCAAACGCCCTACCCGCTGTGCTATCGCTCCAGCCCCCGATTTGCTCGAGCGGGCCCAGTAACGTCTCCATTGGAGACTTTGTTGTTACTGTGTCTGGCATATCGAATACTCTCGGTAGCTTGCCGTGGGGTTTACAAATGAAACTTTTTCATTATTATTGTTTTGGTTGGGCTGTGTACCATGTATGGAGATATGCAGGGTTTACTTTTGGCTCTGTACTCAGGGATTCCTGCTGGTGGTACTCGGGGACCAAATGGGATGCCAGGGATTGATATGGGTTGGCTGCATGCAAGGAAAGTTCCCTACCTGTTTTGCTGTCTCTAGCCACAAATTTTGTGTTTTTTTCCTAGATCAAGTATTTCTGCTTCCTAAGGACTAGCTGCAAAGCACCCCACACATGGAATCCCACCCTCACTTGCCGAACGTCAGCTGTTGTGGTGAGTACTGGGGCTAAAGTTTTGGGGTTTTTATTTTGAAGAAAATAGTTGGTTTCCGGGATGGGTGATGGTGTTGGGGAAGCTTTGCTTATGTGGAGGAAATAATTGACTTAGAAAGGGTCAGATCAATACTAGAGCAAGTCAGGTGCTTGCCTTGCAAGTGGACAACCCAGGTTCGATCTACGTCTGCTATTCCATATTGTCTCTGAGACCCCTAGGACTGAACCCTGATACCAGAGCTGCAATATTCACTGAGCACTGACAGTTGTTGTCCAAAATTGAAACACATGCACACAGACACACACAGACACACACACACACAGACATAAACACACATAGAGGATGTGAGGGCAATGAAAGAGTCATTGTATTCAGGAGAAAAACATGGATTTCTGCAGCATACAAACAAGAAAAAAAAAGAAAAAGGGGACTTAAGGATCCTTGTTAAATATTTCGCTCTAAAATATGTCTTTACATGAGTGTTGGATATTTACCTTAAGTGTTCCCCCCCCCCGCCCTGAGAAGTGGTTTTATGAGCACTTCCGATCCCCCGAGTTTATATTTAACTCAAAAGGTCAAGTCTTCCAGTGATTCAAAACTTTATCTATGTAGTCATTTATTTGCATTTCTATTCCCCCTATAACCTATATAATCTATAATCTATCATTATAGAGCAATATTCTTTGGTTCAAAACAACAAAAAAAAGTTAATGGTAAACTCTTAATTTTTGTGAGTTATTTAACTCTGAAATATATTTACTGCTGGGCATTCATCATAATTACTTGACTCAGGCTTCAGTTGCCATAGTTTCTAACTCCAGAAAGCTGGATCCCATCGAGAATCTCTGGATGGACCTGGGGCAAGCAGCAAAGGTACCCTGGCTTCAAGATGGGACGGTCTAGAAGTCATAAAGCACCAGCTTGTTTCCAAGCCATCAGAACCAAAATGACCTGACGCAGTGGGGTGTGGGAAGCGAAACTGGCCTGAGCACTCCATGTGGAATTTATGATAAAATCCCAGTCAGCTTTTAACCGTAGCTCCTGAACCCCAGAGAAGTAAGTTTTGGAATGTTTATTTCTTACTGTGTATGTCGAAATAACTGCAAATATTAATAAAAAGTAAATTTTCTTGTTTATATGTGCAAGCAGGGAATGAGCAAACCACACGGATGCTTGTGCGAATTCGCCCTGAGAGAATTTCTCAGTGTAGTCTCAGGCAGTACGTCTCCTTGAGATAATTCCCCCAAAAGAAATGCCTCTGTTGAAATGCTTGACCTCTGTCAGTGATAAATCAGAATACATTCAGTCCTGGACCTCGAATCCCCTCAGATGTTCTATAATTTTGCTAATCAGTTCAGAATTAAAGGTCCACTTTTCACTGTCCATTGGCCATTAATTGTTGTGTTCTCTATGTCTTTGTTTCTCTGGAGAGACAGAGCACCAAACACAATGTACCATGGGACCTACCAACTCAATATTATTCATTATCCATGGTTTAAAAGTAGACTCACTCTAGAAATTCCGGATGTCAGACACACATAATATGGTTCATAGTAAACACCCTGGATATTTGGATAATTTTGTGATACAGCACTGTTTAGATGTGTTGTTGTTCTTGGTTTTTGGCTTTTCGGGTCACACCTCGCAATGCACAGGAGTTACTCGTGGCGTTGCAGGCAGGAACTACTGTTGGCATTGCTCAGGGTACCATATGGGATGCCGGAGGATCAAACCTGGTCAGCCATATGCAAGGCACATGCCTTAGCCGCTGTGCTATTGCTCCAGCCCTTTCCATGGTTTTCAGAGCTATTCCTGCACAACAGGAAAGAGTGCTGGATGAGACTCATGTGCTGATTTGGGATTACAGTAAATCATGACCAGGATGTGTCCAGGTCCAGTGGGTCAGAGCTGGGACAGCCTGGGGCTCATCTGATCCCATAATTAACCATGGTCCCTGGAAGAGAGTGCCCAGGTCCATGTCCCTGTCCAGTAAGCAAGTGGGAAGCTGAAGTTTTTTCCATCCTGAGCCCCTGTGGCTGTTCACATGGTATAGCCAGTAATGGGACTGTGGTCACTGGGGCCTGCAGGAGCCCCCTCTACGTGGGAGCTCCTGTGCTCAGAGTTAGTCTCTGACCTTAGCGACCTTTCTGTGAGGTCCAGGGTGGAGTTCCGGGGCTCAGGCAGGGCTGTGGTTTCCTCCCCTGTAGGCCTCAAGCGCTCCTGACCTGGCAAGCAGCCGGGTCACAACCCACTACTCTGTCCCCTTAGAGGCAGGAACATCTGGCAGTTTCTCACGGCGGATGGTACTATGAAACTGTGTCCAAACATCTGACTGGTCACTACAGTTCTGGCTCTAATGCAGGGACTTCTGGTCAGGTGGGGTTAGGGCTGGTTGTGCTCCTCTCTAGTGCTCATGGCTCAGGCCTTTGCATGGAGCCACCTGCAGATCTTCAAGAAAAACAAAAGCAGAAGATAGGGACATGACCTCTGCCACACACCATCCTCAGGCAGGAGAGTGAAAATGACGCAAGTACAGTGACAGGAAGCACAAGCTTCCCAGGCAGATAGTTTCTGATTGTTTCAGTAAGGAGAAGGGGATGTGACTCCTGGCCTGATTAAATGGCTCTCTGTTTGAGGTCACTGTTTTGTTTATTTTATTGATTTGAATGGGCCATATTAGTGGTGCTGAAATATCACTGTTTTCAGGAATGGGGGACCATATGAGGTGCCAGGGGTCCAATGCTGATTAGAATTTTTTTGAAGGTGTTGAAGGGGAGGGCCCATACCAGTGATTCTCAGGTTATTTCTGGCTCTGTACGCATCTGGCAGTGCTTGAGGAACCATAATGGATGACGGGATCGCCAGCCCTACCTGCTGTGTACGGACCCGCTGTCCTGTTACTCCAACCTGCTGCTTTGTTTTCTTTCATGTTTATTTTTGTGCCACAGCGGAGTTGCCTTGGGCTTCCTCTTGGCTCTGTGCTCCAGATTCACCCCTGATAGGCTTCAGGGGAACCCAGGTGTGCTGGTTATGTATGTACCCTGATGGCTACAAATGTCTCAGGGCCCAGGACCTGTGTTTCTCCTTTTTTGTCTTTCCCACTCTGAGAGCCTCACCTTCTCAGTCACATAGTCCCATGTTCACATGATGTTGTATGTCCAGTTCTGGGCATGCGCCTGTTCCAGGGAGTTGGAGCAGAGAACCTTAGGATTGAATCACTTTTACCATCCTTGAGATGAATTTGGGGTCTCCCTTATAAATGTAAGGACTGTGGGTATGCGTTCACTTACTCCTCCTTATTACACATAGTAATATTCATAACGGAAGGAAAATTTACATATGTGTGCAATGAAGGAAGCCCTACATTATGGCCTCAAGCCTTAGAATCCCAGGAACATTGATCTTGGAGACAGACTACATATATAAGGTCTGTGGGAAGGCCTTCACTCAAACTTGGTGTTTTACGAAGCACAGAAAAAAATCATACCATAAAGATACCACATAGATGTCTGACATGCGGGAAGGTCTTCACTCTACCCTGTAGCCTTATTATGCATTTGAGAAGTCAAAGTGGAGAAAAATCTTATATATATGTAAATAGTGTGCAAGACATTCACTCAATCCATAACCCTTATTAGCCATATGAAAATGCATACTTGAGAGAATCTTATGTTTGTAAATGTGGCAAGGCCTTTGCATACCTCTCAAGCCTTTTAGACATCCTAAAATGCACACTAGATGAGTTGATCCCTACAAAGTATCCCCAGGTTCAGAGCAGTGCCCCTCGGGAAAACAAGGTGTTTTTTTTTGCACCAGGAGTTTTGGGGGCCGCAGAAGTGCAGCCAAGAAGGAAGCAATCCACGTAGCATGAGACAAGCTTCCAGTGACATCAGTACTATAAGGGAAAGTACTTCCTGTTTATAACCTGGGCTTCGGCTTTAGCAGTGTCTTAGCATTTGAACTTCACCTGTACGTTAACTTGTAAATAATGGGTCTTGGTGATGGAAGTCAGGAAGAAGGTGATTAAAAAATAAACAAATAAATAAATAAACATAAATAGGTTAAAAGTTCTTGAAGCAACAAAAAGCTTCAAAATTTCTTAGAGTCTTAAAAATCCTGCCATCAAATATAACAATGTTCACTCAAATTTTCTACATCTATTGGTATTGCAAGTTTGTTGTCTCATCAATTTTAATCCTAGAATTTTATTAGCGTTTGGGGATTTTTCTCTTTGGTAAATTAAATGCATACATACAAAACCACCCATACCTCTGGACAGCCACAGTTCGCCACGTTACAGTCATTGCTCTGATTCTGGCTTGGCCCAGTGGCCCTGTTTTGAAGGGGTTTATGGCAGAGACAAACCATAAAGTTGTCGAGAATCATTTTAATTCTAAAATCAGGCAAAAGTTTCTTCAGGCCTTCCTGTGTTTGCCTGAGGGAGCTGTGGTCAGTCCATACTCCTGACTTTCAGCTCAGAGCTCCATGACTTGGAGAATTCTGGCACATTATAGATGCTGTGGTTGGAATCGAGGTCGCCCGTATTTACAAGCACTTTATCCTCTTTATCATCTCTCTGCATACATAGTATTCAGGATCTTTTATTAGACTTTCAGAAGGGTTAAAGATATATATTTTGAAAATGTTCATCTTTGGAAAATGGCCCTGGAAATATTCTTCAGTAGAGTGGATGGGAGACAGTTAGTTGTCTTTACTGTGAGTAGAGAAACGTGGACCAGTGTTTTGAAAGAATTGGAGGGTCTCCTTGAGTCAAATCTTTTACAAATGGTGGGGAGAGCACAAACCCACCCATGTCAGCAGGCAATTAGATTCAGCTGTGATTGTTGAACAGTAAGGGTGGTCACACACCTGGATCCCACCTCTTTCTCATTTCAGCAGTATTAGAGGTAAGGAAACCTGAAACATTTGCTTTTGGAAACATTAATATCCCAATCAGAATACTACCATTGCTCAGTGGTCATCAGAATGCTAAATATCATTTAGATAGGTCGAAAAGGCTAAGCAAGTCTTTCGAAAAACCAGTATGGTCTGCTGACTTTGATTCAGTTTATCCCTCCATTTAAAAATTGATCCTTATGCTGGGTTCTACTTCTTTAAAATATATTTTTTGTATATATACATATGTTTTTTTGATTTTTGGGTCACACCTGGTGTTGTACAGGGGTTAACCCTGGCTCATGCCCTCCGGAATTACTCCTGGCTGTTCTTGGGGGATCACATGGGGCACTGAGAATCGAACTTGGGTCAGCTGCGTGCAAGGCAGATGCCCTACACAGTGTGTTCTCTCTCCAGTCCCTGCATAAAATATTTTTGATTTGGGGGTACATCTGGCACTTCTTGAGTGTTACTCCCGGTGGTGCTTGGGTCATCATTTGGAATGTCATAGCTGGAATTCAAGCTGACCTAATTCAGTGCAAGCGCTAAGCCACTGTACTGGTTTGAGTAAATAATATTCGAAGCCAATTAAATTCTAAGTTATAAAGCATAATATTAATTAATTGTCTTCCTGTATCCATACAAAAGGACATTGCATTAAGGTAAACTGCTCAAAGGACATAAGGAGAGGAGAAAGGCAATATTAACTTACAGTACAGCTTCAGTGTCTAAGAAGGATGAGACCTTATGAATTGGTTGGGGAAGAGAGCATAGAAGTGGTTACAGACTGATAAAGTAATGGGAGTGACTCGGGAGCACTGTGATGGGTACAATCTGATAAACCTAAGCTTCGTATACTCCAACATTCTGGGTTTGAAAACTTGTTTCTGAAGTAGGTGAAATCCCAATGCTTGTGTGTTATCAGGGGTAGTGGGTTGATCCAAATTACTTTCAGGTATTCGTAGAAGCCTTTTACTCCTTTTTGCGTTTTTCTCTGCCTCTCTGGTGGCTGTTTTCTGATTTGTCCCAGTTCTCTGGAGGGCTGGCTTTGGAATCACTGCTTTCACCCCATCGTGATTTATCACTTTCCTGAGACTCTCATTGTCCATGTCCCACCTGTTCCCTACCTTCGTGTTTTACCTTGTATCAACTTGCTTGAATTTTTCCTAATGGCTTGTGTGTGAGAGCTTTGGTTGAATGTTTGAGTGACCGGTACAGCATCAGAGGACTTGTCCTTACCTCCAGCACTACCGTGCCTGACCAGCCACCCAGCATCTGCTTCTGCCTTTCTGTTCTCAGAATTTTTCTTTATTTTTTTCCCTGCTTGGATTGTTTCCATTTTGTTGTTGCTGTACTTCTGGGCTACACCCTACAGTGCTCGGGCCTTACTCCAGACTCTGAATTCAGGAATCACTGCTGCCAAGGTCAGAGGACATTAAGATATGCCTTGGGTAAGCTGATAACATATGCTGTACTATCACTCTGTCCCCCCAAATAGAATATTAATAGTTGAAAAATAGAAACAGTTCATATCGTGGTCCTGTAAAGAGCGTGAATATAGGATTATTATACTATACAACACGCAAGACAAGAGCAAGTGCTGGATGAAGCTCATGCAAATGTGCTGACTGGGGATTAGAGTAAAAGAGCACGCAGAAGAGTCGGGGGCTAGGTCGACAGACCTGAGGCTCTACCTTGTGCTTCCCTTGACCCAGAAGTGACCCTGGTCTCCAGGAGAGATCTCTCATGCTCGTGTCCCTATCTACCCTGCGAGAGGGTGGCTGAAGGTTTGTCCATGATGAATTCCTTTGTCTGCCCCCATGGCATAGCCACTTACAGGGCTTTGTTCACTGGGTGTGGTGGGGGCAGCCCTGGTTGAGGCCTGCAGGGGCCACTAATACTCTTACACGCATGGGCTCAGAGTCAGTCCCTGGCCAGCCTTGTAGGAACCTTCCTGTAGGGAAGACTCCCAGGGCTCAGTTTCCTCTCCTGTAGCCTAAGCCCAGTACTCCAATCTGGTCAGACAGCCCGGATCCCAACGCACTTTGCATCTGCAGGAGAGGAAGGATCTTCTGACAGTGTCTTTCCCAGATGGGTCAGGGTTCTGGTGCTGGATAATTTCCACCGATCAGAGCATTTCCTGCTCCAGTGTTGGTACTTCTGGTCAAGGTTGGGAGATTGTGCTCCACACTGGTGGTCACGGCTCTGACTTCTTTAGGATTTGCATGGAGCTTATTTCAGATGCTCAGGAATTAGAGACAGGGGAAGATAGTGACACGCTGTCTGACTCACTGTCCCCATGTCAGAGGAGAGTGACTGGATGGCATGATGCAGTGACAGGAACAGACAGGCTTCCAGGCCCATCTGTTTCAAGCTATGTTAGGAGGGAGCCCTGGGATAGGGTTCCTGGCAGGGGTGACTGACTGCTGTTTCAGGCCACTTCCGTCCCTGTTTGTTTTGTTCTATTTACATTGAATGATGCTCAAGAAGTACTCCCAACTCAGTGCTCAGGGGTCACACCAGTTTGACCTTGGGGATCGGCTTGGGGAGCTCTGAGATTGCATACGATGCTGGTGATTCAAGAATAACCTCCTGGATTTTGTTTTGTTTTGTTTTGGGAGCTGATAGGTAGCCACACCCCATGATTCTTGGGATTATTCCTGGCTCTGCACTCCAACATTGCACCTCAGAGTTCTTGGTGCAACATATGAACAGCAGAGATCGCCAGCCCTACTCGGGTTTCCTGGACCCACGGTACTGTTACTCCATCTTGCTGCTTTGTTTTTTTCATATTTGTTTCTGTGCTACAGTGTAGATGCTCATGGCTTCCTCTTGGCTCTGTTCTCTGGATTCACCCCTGACGGACATCAGGACCCAGGGTGTGCAGGCTCTGTATGGGCCTTGGCAACTACAGTGACTCTGTCCCCAGGACATGTGTTTCTCCTGTTTTGTCCTTCCCGCTCTGAAGAGTGTTGCCTGCTCAGTAACAGAGTTTCATGTTCACTTACTGCAGTGTGTGTAGTTCTGAGCATGTGTCTGTCCCTGGGAGAAAAGGATGCCTGGGGCCGTCAATGTCATTGGGGTCACTTTTCCTGCCCAGAGATAATTTGGGGCGGCTTCAATACAGGAATTACAGGCACTTATGCCCTCACATAGCTCTGAGTCACTCGCTGACATTGTCTGTCTCCGTCTCATCCCTAATACATGGAACGGGGAATGTGGGATATGGCATTGGGGGAGAGGGGGCAGCTAGTGTTTTGTTCCAACCCAGTGTTGCTTTTTGTGGTCCTGTTGGGTTTCTGCTCAGGTGTTACCCTGTGCCGTGCTCATTGGATTTATCCCTGGAATGGCTCCATGCAAGTCCAGAACCTGTCGCGAACCTGTCCAGAACCTGCAGGAACTTTCTAGAATAATGTTGTTGTAGCAGATCTGGCTCCGTGTGAGGGATTCCTGGGATCACTAGCAGAAATGGGGAAACAATTAACTTTCCCAACCCTGTGTGGTGTCTGGCCCTTTAAAACTCCGACCAGAAGTGTAGGTGAGGTCACAGAGCCCCGCCTTTCCCTGGGGTCTTTGTGGGCGGAGCAATATCCACCCTGTTTGTTGGCTTGTGAGGAGGTGGGGGGCGGGAAGGGGGCGGCCAGGGAGCGGGGACGTCCCATAGGGCCAGTTTCCTCTCTGGCCATGGAGTGAGTGGTGTATCTGGGAGCAGCCCTGAGCCTCCGCCGGTCTCCCCACCGCGGGACGCCCCCAGCGCCCGCCTTTTCGAGAGCTTTGTCTGTCTACTCATTTCTATTTTAGCGCATCGCATGGCAGGAGTTTTTTATTTCGGAGGCGAGTGAGGAGGGGGCGTCGGTCCCGGGCAGGTGGGCTGACAAGTGAGGTGGAAGGTTCGAGAGCCAAAGTCCGTTCGGAAAGTGTCAGGAACAACAGAAATGAGGACGACCAGAAGAGAAAGAGTTTTCTTTTCAAGTTTGTTTTTCATTGTGTGTCCTAGTCGCTATGGCCCGGGCGACCCCATGGGGTCGCGGGCACGAGACCCTCGCCCTCCCCCCCAACCCATCGCTCTGGCCCCCAACCGGAGAGGAATGTGCCAGAGCCCGAGGGAGCCCCAGCTTGCCCGCAAGTCTCATGGCCCTTGTGGGACCACCACAGCTTTGGCTCTGCAGCAGGGACCCTCGGAGCCCGGGGGCCTCAGCAGGATTGGGGCGTGGGGACATCTCGAGAATGGCTACGCCCCGGTTGCCTACCTATATCCCCCTCTTTCCAGGCCGACTTTCGTATCTAGGCGGGTTGAAAAGGAGTCAGAGATCAGGGGTTTCCCTCGGCAAGGGGACATGGGGGCCCATTCTTTGGCCTTTTGTGGGAGAGGGCTGGGGCCTCTCCTGGCTTGTTCAGGGCTCTCTCCTGAACCTTCCCTCAGGAAACGACCCAGGCAGTGTTCGGTGTAACCCCGTACCTTGGTGAGCAGCGTGAAGGCGCATCAGCGCCCCACTACCTGGTGGGGGGAGGAGGGCGCTGGGTGCGTTTCTCCTGTGCTTGGGGCTCAAGAACATTGGGCCCAGCGTTCGATTTTCACTTGTTCCTGGTTCAGCCATCAGGCTCGGAGGGCTTTTCCTTTTCCTTTTCCTTTCTTTTTTCCCCTTTGGTTTCTGTTTGCTTTTAGGTCCACGCCCTGTGATGCTCTTGGGGTTATTTCTGGCTCTGCACTCTGATCACTGTGGGTGCTGTTCAGGGAACCCTATGAGATCAAGATCACGACCATCCTGTCGTTCTTAACAACTTAATGACCCCTCGTTCATCAATTTTGCATGTGTGTCTTACAGAAACATTAGTTTATTCCCTGGTAATGCCATTCACATTGCGTTGGTGTGGTGCAAATGTTAGGAACCAACCTGCAGTTCTGAATGTCTTTTTCCATGGAGACTCTAAAGTCATAGGGCGATGATTGGAATCCTCTGCTGTTCGACAGGGAAGCAGCCAGCCTGAGTGGAATGTCTCTGATCCTGCACACTGTGAAAATGTCTCGAGTGGGCATTTGTGCCCTCAGCCCCATGGGGATGCCAAAACACACAGGATGGCCCCTGAGGGTGATCCAAATGGAGAGAGCAACCTCACTCTGAAGAAGCCCTCCCCTGGGAAAAGGTCCATACAGTCTGTTGTTCTCAGTCCACAGACACAAACTCCAATACTGTAGCAGACCCTAGAATGTGGGAGAGGAGCACTGTTTGTAGTGAGTCCCTCACACCGGAAAGCCCATAAGCAAAGTCACCATGGACTGACCCTGTCTAAGAGTAAGCAATGTGGGGGAGCTTCCTCGTGTTCCCAGGACTGTGATGTTCCTTTAGAAACCCACAGTGGACAGAATCCCCAGGAGTGTCAGCAGCAAGGGCGTGGCTTGAGTCCAGTGTCATCCCAATGTGCTGACATGAACATCCGCACAGGAAGGAAAACTAATACATGTAAGGACTGTGCAAAGGCCTTCACGCGACCCTCTGACCCCTTAAAACTTTTGGAGAATTCATACGGGAGAGAAACCATATGTGTCTGAGCAATGTCGGACGGTCTCTGCTTACTCCTCACACCTTTCTAGACACAGGAAAATTCACAGTGGAGAGAAACCTCATAAATATAAGGCATGTGAAAAGGCCTTCACTCGATCCTCGACCCCCACTGGGCATATGCAAACTCAAACTGAAGAGAAGCCTTATATGTGTAAGGAATGTGGGAATGCCTTTGGTATTCCTCCAGCCTTACTCGTCATGTGAGAATTCACACTGGAGAGAAACCTCATGTTTGTAAGGCATGTGGAAAGTCCTTCATTCTATCCTCAGCCCTTACTCGGAATATGAAATCTCATAATGGAGAGAAATCTTATGTATGTAAGGTATGTGGGAAGGCCTTTGGTTATTCCTCAAGCCTTACTAGTCATTTGAGAAATCACACTGGACAGAAACCTTATATTTGTAAGGAATGTGGGAAGGTCTTCCGTCTGCCCTCAGGCCTTACTACACATAGAGCAGTTCATATTGGAGTGAAATCTCATGTGCGTCAAGAATGTGGGAAGGCCTTTGTGTTTCTTTGTAGTCTTAGGAAACATCATAAAATTCACATTAGATAATTCAGTCCCCTAATAACAATTTTTAACATCAAAACAGGCTCCTTCAATAAAGTCTGTTTTGTTTGGACCATGATATAAGGTGCTACAAAAGTGCAGCCAGGAAAGAAATGATCTTGGTGGTGTGTAACAAACCTTCTGTGATGTCAGATTTTCGTATCTTGTGAAAGTCAGTAGGAATGTGAATAAAAAAGGCAAAAAAATCCCCTAGGCTCAGGGCTGTGAAGGCTCACCACTTTCTGAATCTTTGCTCTGATTCTGACTTAACTTATTTTTCTTTTTGGTTCACACACAGCGATGCTCAGGGGTTACTCCTGCTACTCCAGTCAGGAATTACTCCTGGTGGTGCATATGTGTTGGCGGGGATTGAACCAGGGTCGGCCCCATGCAAGGAAAATGCCCTCCCCTCTGGACTATTGCTCCAACCCCTGTGGCTTAACTTGGAGGCTCTGGGTTTGGGGTATTAACACAGAGAAACAGCCATACCTTCGTTCTTCAGCTACTCCTGATTCATGTTCTTTGGAACTTCACCCAGCTGAGCCCTACTCCTGCCTCTCAGCTCAGGCATCCATACCTGGGGAACTCAGGATTCGTATGGGCTGCTGTGGTTGGAATCCAGGTCTGCCATGTGTGACCAGCTCCTTCCTCCATGTCATCTCTGCCTCCCTTGTATTCAGGTACTGGTTAGCATTGTGTAAGAATAAAGGATTGATATTTTTGAAAGTGTCATCTTAGGCAAATGGCCCCAGCAATGTTCTTTAATGGAATGCAATGAAGACAGTTTATTTTTAATGTTTAAAACTTTGTTTTTCCCATATTTTTGGTTCTTACCCAGAAAACTTAGGGATTACTCCGGGTGGTGCTCTAGGACCCTGTTAAATATGGTGCAAGACAAAATTCCTACCTGCTATCCTATCTCATTGACCCCTATTGGAAACAGTTTAAATGAACGTTACTGAGTGTAGAAAGACATTTGAAAGGGTAGAAGGGGCCCTTGAATCAAATGTCTGACAAATGCTGGGAATATGGATCAGCTCCCCACATTCCAGCAGGCCGTTCTGTTTACCTGTGATTACTTACAAGGATGGTCATGTTCCTGGATCCCCCCCAATCAGTTCAATAATATTTCAGAAAAAAGTAAGTGTTGAATTTGGAATTAGCAAAGTCCCATCAATCTAGTAGTCACCAGAACGATCAAAAGGATTCTGATCTGCTTATAGGTCATAAAAGGCTCCAAACTGACCAATATGGTTTACTGCCCATTAACCTCCATTCTCAGGGTAGGAATATATGATGTTGGTGGTGGTGCTCACCTGGCAGTGCTTAGGGCCTACTCCTGGCTTTACACTTTGATGGTGCTCAGGGGACTGTTTGGAATTCTGAGGGTTGAACCCAGATTGACCACATTTAAGGCAAGCACCCAAGCCTCTTTCCCCCTACTCTGGTTTTGAAATTGTGCTTCTGAAACTGCCTCCTGCAGTTTGCCTTGTAGTCAAGGGTCCACTGATTTGGTGTTTTCAAGGGGTAGTGCATTGACTGGACAGTGCTCTCCGATGTTCTTACCAGCCTCTACTCCTGTTCCAGTGTCTGTCCAGCTCTCTGGGCTGCTGCATGACCAGTTCCTCTGCATCTCCTGGGTTGGCTTGGCAGTCACTGGTTTCACCCCATCTTGATTCGTTCCTCAAAAAGCTCAACATCTGGTGACTTGTACCAACCTTCCTGTTTTACCTTGAATGAACCCAGCTGTGTTTTTCCTTGTTGAACTGCTTGTGAAAGCATTGGGTCATTGTGTGACTGACCAGTAGAAGATCAAGGTTCTTCTCCTTATTTCCAGCTCCCCACTGTGTGACCCCATCATCTGCCTCTCGACACTTTTATCCAGTCTATCCCCCCTTCAGCCCTATTCACCTGGGTGGGCAAAAAGGGTCTCTGCCTCTGGTTCATGACACGTTAAGGCTCCGGATCCTGGCAGAAGTGGAATGACGTCACAGGCCAGCAACCTTCAGATGTCCTTTCTATTCCAGTTGTGGTTGCCTGCGTTAGGCCACCATTGGTGTCGTGGGCAGTGAAGGAAATGGAGGCCCTGCGTGGAAGGGGGACTACGAAGGCCGATTTTTCTGTCAGGATGGGAGTGGTGGTCCATGAGCTCCCGGTGCCTCCACACTGTGAGCGGTGTGGGCTGTTCCAGTTTGGGGGCCCTTTCATGCTTGTTTTTCTCTTGTTTCTGATACCAGGTGGCTCTTGAGGCAAGGTGAATGCTTTAGGGGAACCCAGAGGCTTTAGGGGATGCAGGGTTCGAGTGTGAGTGGGTGATCGTGAGGCTCCCCTTTGCCCACCATCGGCTCTTGCTCCACGATCTGTCAGTGGCGGGTGGTCGTGGGGCTGAGGGGTGGCCTGAGTGCGGGGCCTGCGGGACTTGCAGAGAGCACGGCCTGGCTTTCCCGACCCTCCCTGCACGGGACTTCGCTCTGCCCTGATCCGGAGCCTTTGGCGCTGGCATCACATGTGTAAAACCTTCAGATTCACTTCAAGGGGCAGGGCCTCAGACCCCTGCACTAGCAGATCCAGTTATCGTCTCTCCTTTGATTGATTGCCGTGATGTGGTGGGGCCACATGGTGGTTTGTTCCCTGCCGGAGGGTGGGGTTTTAAATGAAACTTTTTCAGTAATATTGTTTTGGTTTGCCCTGTGTACCACATCTGGAGATGCTTAGGGTTTAGTTTTGGCTCTGAACTCAGGAATTCCTGATGGTGGTACTCAGTGACCATATGGGATGTGAGGATTGATCTGGGTTGGCTGCATGCAAGGCAAGTTCCCTGCCTGCTTCACTGTCTCTGATCCCAACCTTTTTGGTTTTGTTTCTACATCAAGAATTTTTGCTTCCTAAGTTCCAGTTGCAAAGCATCCCGTACTTACGATTTCTCAAGTCTTTGTATTCATTGCAGAATTCATACAGGAAAGAAGCCCTATATAACTAAATAATGTGGGACCGTCTTTATTGGATCCGCAGGCCTTACTAGGCATATGAGAATGAATAGTGGAGAGAAAATTTTATGTAATGAATGTGAACAGGGCTTCATGGACCTTCAAGCTTTAGTAAACTTTGTAAAATTTATACTGGATGAGTTGATCCCCTATAAACCATCTATAAGGTCAGAACAGGCCCTATCAGTTTAGCCAGATTCCTTTGGACAGGGGCGGTCATAGGTGGTACAAAACTGCAGCCAAGAAGGAAATCATCCTCGTATCATATGATGAGCTACCTATGATGTCACTTCTGTAAGGAAAGTTTCTTGCTGAGTATCCGCCGCACCACAGCCATGCCAGTGCCCTGGAATGTTTCCATCACATGAATGTTTAACTTGTACATAGTGGGTCTTTGTGATGGAGGCCATGAGGAAGGTGACTAAATAAAAACAGGTACAAAAATAGGCCCTCTGTGGAATGGTCACAGCTCATCACTGTGTCATTGTTTACTCTCACTCCAACTTGGCCCAGAGGCCCTGGTTTTAGAGAATTATGACAGAGATGAATCACAAAGCTGCAGTGAAAACTGCAAAGTGGAAGACCAGGAAATCCTTTATTCTTCCAGTCTTTCTGTGCTAGGTTTTGGGGTGCCACACCCCCTGGACTCAGGCTTTACTGTTGGTTCTTAGCTCAGGGATCCAGACTGGGGGTCACATATATCCTTATGGGGCTCAGAATCCAGGTCAGCCATGTGCAAGCAAGTACTTTGTCTTCGGTATCATTTGTACACTCCTTGTATTCATATTTTTTAAAATTTTACATTGCACTAAAGATTAATATTCACAAAAAGTTTTATCTTGTGAAAATATCCTGACAAAGATCTTTATAGTGAGGATTGGAGACCATTGAAATGGACTTTGAAATTGTGGAAGGGGCCCCTTGACTCAAATGTTTTCCAGGTGGTAGGAACATGGGAGAGCCCCCTGCTTCCCCATCTCAACATGCATTCAGCTTTGATGACTAACTAATAAAGGGGGTCACATTCCAGGATCCCACCCACCTCACTTCAGTAGTGTTAGGACAAAACAAAACTTGCCTTTGGAAGGAGTTAAATCCCAACCATGATGTTTTCACCTGGCTGATAATAATGATTTCGATTGTCAGAGAGCCCGGTGAGCTACTGAGAGTATCTTGCCCACACGGCAAAACCTGGCAAGCTACACATCCTATAATCGATCCGCTAAACACAGTAACAAGCCTCACAATGGAGACATTACTGGGCCCATTCAGGAGATGAACAACGGGAGGACAGTGCTATAGATTGTCTGAAAGGCCTAGTAGGGCTACAAATTTACCAGTATGCTTTGGTTACCTTTGGCTAAATATATGCCTCTGTTCTTAGGAATGTTGGATATCATGGGATTTGTTTATTGAACTATACTTCTGGGGGGAGGGACATACCTGTCAGTTACTCCTGTTGCTCCTTGGGCCATGATTTGGCGTACAGGGATGGACTCCAGATGAACAGTTTCAATGCAAGTGTCAAGCTTCTGCACTCTCCCTCCTGGTTCATGCTCTGGGTTGAAATTGCATTTCTGAAACGGCCTCCTTGGTTTTCCTTGTAGATGAGTGTTCACTGCTCGCCTGTTGTCAAGCATAGAACATTGACTTGAAAGTGCTCTCTGATGTTCTTACCTGCCTTTGCTGCTGTTGCAGTGTCTCTTCAACTCTCTGGGCTTGCTGCTAGGCCAGTTTCTCTCTGCATCTCCAGGGCTGGCTTGGGAGTCACTGCTTTCACCCGATCTTGTTTGATGACTTCCCTGAGAAACTCACTGTCCCGTGCCGCACCTGCTCCCTATCTGCCTGTTTGACTTTGAATGAACCCGCTGTTCATTTATTATGATGGACTGTGTGAGAGCATTGGCTCATTTTTTGCCCAGTACAAAACCAGGGGACTTCTCCATACTGCCTTCTAGCCCTCCACTTTGTGACCGGCCACTCCGACAGCTGCCTTTCCACCCCTCTATGCGAGCCCATCCCTGTTGCGCCAGAGATTCACCTGGGTGGGCATAGTGGTTCTCTGCACTTCTGGATCCGGGCTCTTTATGGCTGCTTGTGGGGATGGAAGTGACATCACAATGGGGCCTTCCTGGTGCTTCTATTCCTGAAAATTGGGTCAGCGTCATTGTTCACATGGATAAAGGACAGTTAGGGCCCCTGTGAGGAAGCGGGATTCGGAAGGCCAATTTTGTGGTAGAACGGGGCTGATCTCCTGTGAGTGCCTGGCGATTCCCATCTCAATACTGAGCTGTGGGTCTCCACAAGCTTGGGCGCAGGGGGGCGCTTTCATGCTTGTTTTTCACTTGTTCCCTCATATCCAGACAGTTACTGATGTGGGGCAGATATTTCAGGGGGTACATTGGGACTGTTCCAGGGTGCAGGGGAGGAGGGTGTGAATGACTGATACTGGGAGGCTTCTGCGGCCACTATGCCTCTAGCTCTGCGATAGGGCAGCGGCCCTTGGGTGTGGGGCTGAACGCGGGGCTGAGGGCCTTTGGGAAGAGGGAACTTCCGAGGGCGGGTCTTGACTGTGCTGACCCCCAGCTGACCTATGTTGGAACCTTGGCCCTAGGCTTGCTGCTGTAAAGTCTCCAGATACACTTTGAGGGGCAGAGCCGCAGCTCGCCCAATTCCAAGAGACGCTGTTCCTGTCCGTCTTTCTCATTGGCTTCCCTGATGGGACGAGGCCTTCCCGAGCAGTAGATCCATTGGTGATTGGTGTTTTAGTTTCCTTTGGGGGCTATACTTGGTGTGGGGAATGGGGGGCTCTGCTTGCACGAAGATACAATGAGAGCTTACTCTGGCTCCTGGCTCAGGGCTCAGATATTTTTCCTGGAGTACTCTGGGGGCCATAGGGATGCATGGGGATGCAGAGGGTTGACTGGTATCAGCAAACAACGCATCCTACTAGCTTTACTGTCTGTCAGAACAGGAACTTTTGCTTCTTCACATCACATTGCAAATCCCTGTCCTTGACCCCTGTTTATAGAGGTGAATACTGGGGGTAAAGGGTGTGTGAGTTTGTTGGTAAGTGCATGTGTGTGTGTAGAAAGTGTGTTTTTTTTTTTAGAGGAAAGGGGCTGCCCCATTCTCGGCTATGTTTGTCGGGGGAAGCCCTTTTGCCAGCACAGGGGGCGCTAATGCACGGGATCTGGCCTCTGATTCAGCCCCTGGCTGTGGCTGTGAGAACCTTCTGTGGGACCCAGGGAGGAGGCCCCAGGTCAAGGTAGGGCTGAGTTTTCTCCCTTGTAGCCAAGCCCAGAGCCTGTGTCATGAAAGACAGCACAGATACCAACCCATTTTGCTTCTCTTGGGGAGACAGAAGCATCTGGTGTAATCCCCAAGGAGGGTCTGTGAGCCATTGCCCGAGACTGTGGCTTCTCAGGCCTGGGGGTTGTGCTACTCTCCAGTGCTCACCACTCTGACTTCTCCTCCAGGTCTCTGATCCTCATGAAAAACAGAGGCAGAAGAAGATAGTGACATGCGAATAGAAACACCATCCCTAGGTAGGAGGAGAGTGACAAGATAAGGTGATGCAGTGACCTTCTCACTTATCAAGGAGCGCTCAGCCTTCTTGTGCCAAATGTCTCTGAGTTGTTTCAGGAAGGATCCTGCATTGTGCCTCCTTGTTGGAGGGCCGGACTCTGTATGATGCCATGTTTGTTTCAGTTTTGTTGTGTTTCCTTTTGAACCATGCCCATCGTAAAGAGTACTCATACTCTTCAGTGACCAAAATATATGTGGTCAGGAATACTTGGAGGCTGGCTCTTTAAGGCTAGGACCAGAAATGCAGGTGGCTTCACAGAATGCAGGTCTTTCCATCCCTGCCCTCCACCCAAGGTGGCTTCACTCTCTGGGCAACAGTTACAATCAACCACCATTGTTGCTGAGTATGAGGCGCGGGGAAGGAGCAGGTATTGGGGTGCCCAGGGAGACAGCGAGCGTCCCCAAGGTCGTTTTGTTTTGCCAGCCACCCTGTGGTCGCTCTGAGTGCCCTAAACTGCTGAGGTCTCTACATTTTGAGTGGTGGGGTCACTCGATGATAGTGTACAGGAATGGCGGCCCCTCACCCGGGACACACAGAGTGCTCCTGACGAAAGCTGTATCTTACTTAATAATTGATTTTTAGGAAACAGTCACTGTCACTGTACTCCCATTGTTCATCGATTTGCTCGAGCGGGCCCAGTAACATCTCCTTTGTGACACTTGTTACTGTGTTTGGCATATCAGATATATCACGGGTAGCTTTTCTGGCTTTGCTGTGCAGGTGAGATACTCTTAGTTGCTTGCAGGGTTCTCTGAGAATGGCGGAGGAATCAAACCTGGGTCGGCTGCATACAAGTCAAATGTCCTACCCGCTGTGCTATTGATCAGAGGAGATTTTTCTGAAGAAAGCTTTTTTTGTGTAAGGAGGACAGTGGCCTTGCATGTAGCCAACCTGGGTTCGAACCCCATGACCACATAGGTTACCCGGAGCATGGCCAGATGTGATCACCCCAGAACCTGAAAAGGAAACCCCAAGTGGTCAGAAAAGCATGGAGTTAGGGAATAAAATGAGCTTGGAGAGGAAAGGTCTGCTGGGAGAGTTTCTGAAACAAAATAACGGAACAAACGAGAAAGTAATTTCTTTTAAAATTATTGTTATTTCTTAGCAAGAAGGAATTAAGGAAATAGTGGGCTCAAATTTGAATTCTCGAACGTGTGTTAAATGAGAATTAGTGAATACGCACTGTAAATCATTCTTTTAATGATGAAAACACTGGGCTATTAATGTCAGTGACTTCAATGGGCATAAGAACATTTTAGCTAGAAAGTTCCAGCTTAGCTTCTCAAAGACCTGGTTCCTATTTATAGACATAGTACAAGATGCCAACGCCCGACCCCCGACTCCTGTTTTCAATCACAGTGCACACAGTGCAGGATTTTCCCATTTTGCTTCTTGGAGGTGGAGGCAGGGGATTTTTTGGGGATTATCTCCAGGACAGCTTGTTGCTGGCCACCTTTCATTCCTTACACTGAACCATTGGCTCCCTCGACTTGATCAGTTTATTTCAGTTAATTCCATTTTAGTTGTTTTATTTATTTATTTATTTTTTAGTGTATCCTTGCTAAAAAAAAAATTGCTATTTTTTAGCAAGGATACACCTTGCTATACTTGGTTACACCTGATGGTGTTCAGGGAACCATATGGGATGCCAGTAGTCAAATCTGGTTTTTCTGCTTGCAAGACAAGCACTTCTCCCACTGTACTATATCTCCAGACCCTTTACACAGAAAAATTTTGATTTATTATTGTCTTTTTGAATTGTAAATTTTGACTCACAGCACTCAGTGCTCTGTGCTAAGATTAGCATTTGAGCTCAACATTGTTCCTGGCACTGCTTGCGGACCCTATCTGCTTTGGAGAACTGAATGTGGTTTAGCAGCTAGAAAGAAAAGCATCCTATGTACTGTCTCTGCTTACCCTATTTAATTTTTCTACAGAAAAAGATATTTTTTGTATCTACCAAGTTTCTTAGCAGAGCCCTACCCATTGACCATCTCTCCCAGACCAGGTGTGGGTACACCTAGTAGGGCGCTTGCCTTGCATGTAGTTTGCCTGATTTCAATCCCCATCATTTCATAGGGTCCAATGAACACAGCCAGGTGTGGCACAAAGCCCCCCCCAAAAAAAGTGTCACTCCAAAATTTGTCATGACAGTGACCGTTCTTTGACCATCTTTTTGGGCTTTGTGAATATCTCTCCTGTCTGTTCCTTTTTTTTTTTTTTTGCTTTTTTTTTTTGGATTAGACCCAGCGATGCACAGGGGTTACTCCTGGCTCTGTACTCACAAATTAGTCCTGTTGGTGCTCGGTGACCATATGGGATACTGGGAATTGAACCCAGGTTGGCCACGTGCAAGGCAAACTCGCTACCTCCTGTGCTATCACTCCAGGTCCCTGCCTATTCTTTTCTTGTTTTTCTTTTTGCTACAAACTTGAGGATGGTCAGGGCCTCTGGGCCTCTGTCCAGATGTCCTTAAGATTCCATGTACCCCACCTTAACCAGATGATCCGCCATTTGGGCTCCTCTTCCTGGGTCTATCTCACTACGAGGGGAGCAGATGAGGTGGGATTTGGGGCCACATCTGCCAGTGCTGGAGGGCTGCAGCCTGCTCTCTGCTCACAGTACTGGTGGACAGTGGGTACCAGGAAAGGCCCCCCCGGGCTTTCAGCTGGCTGACATCCACCCCAGCCTGGTGTGCTGTCTCCTGCCCTCAGTTGATATGTTCTTTGTAAGTTCTTGGATGTCAACATTCTGGAACATTTTAACTATTAAGCACGAAACTATGGGTTTCCAAGCAGCAAGACAGAAAGAGACACTAACTTGATAATGCGAAAGCAGTAGGAGTTGTAATCCAGTATACTGGGGCCAACTATCTCACTCACGGAGTGGCCTCTTGATAGGGACACTGACATCAGGTAGTACGGGTTGGATTACCTAAGCAGTACATTTTGTATAGTTTCAGAAAAAACTTAGCTAGTTACCAAACAAAGTTGTTTTGGCAAGTGTCTAGGCTAACAGTGGTGAGGCAGTAGTTAAAAAATTGTTTTCCATAATCATTCACGGTTACATAAGCTCATTCTTTTAGGGTTAATAAAAGACAATTTCTGGGACATTTTGACTAGGGGCATAATGATTGATTGAGCCCACTGGCAGGGCACAGGAACTTTCCCAGGTGGGTTCAGGTTGGCTAGTTGCATATTGTTCCATTTCTGGGAAGCCGAGACTGTTTCAATTCCAGGAACCTGGGGCCAGACTGATTGTGCTGATTTCTGCCACCATAACAGGTGTAAGTTCTTCCCTTCCACAGCAAAACACTGTCTGTAGGGAAGTAGTTGGAGGCTCTGAGAAAAATTACAGACTTTTCACCATTAAGATTTCTCTTGGGCCAAGTGTAATATTTCTTCTCCTTTTCCTTACACAAAATCACATACCAAGGGAGTAAAATCATATAGTCTGTTAAAGCCTTGCCTGTAAGCTCTGAGTCCTGCCTGGTGTGGCCCCCAAGCAAAGACAAAGTAAAGAACTGACTCTCGAGAATATACTGCTGATTTCCAAACCTTTGCTGTTGGCACATAACTGCCTCTTTGCTTTTATTTGTGTGTAGGAAGGGTAGGGGATTTGGGATTTCTGCCAGACCCAGCAGTGCTCCAAGATCACTCCTTGGGAGTTCAGGTTGTGACATTAAGTCAGCCACATGCATGAGAAGTGTCATGCCCACTGGTTTCTCTTTCTGTCCCCTGCAAATCTTTAAAAATTCTTTGGAACTGCAGACTGTGCTGCTTACTGGCATCATACTGGGATCCACCAGGCACCATCACCCTGCCATGTCCTTTTCTGGCTGGACCTCACCTCTGTGTACTACCCCACCCACCCCCATCATGCCCATCTGTGTCCATTTCACAAGGCTGACAGG
Source organism: Sorex fumeus (assembly GCF_029834395.1). Taxonomy (NCBI): domain Eukaryota; kingdom Metazoa; phylum Chordata; class Mammalia; order Eulipotyphla; family Soricidae; genus Sorex; species Sorex fumeus. Next base: position 12,813,596 of record NW_026606098.1, read on the forward strand.
ATTTATATAGAATTTGAATTGCTGGGGTCAGAGGTAGGCCAGGAGTGCATGTCCTCGCCTTGTAAGCAGCCTGACATGGGGCAACCTCTGGCACAATGCAGGGTCCCCCAAACACCCTCATGAATAATCCCAAAGTTCTGCCACTTGTGGCCCTAAAACCCAAATCTGTCCTACAAAACTGGCTGGAGGGGGCTTTGAGAAAATACATTTTTTTCATTTTCGTTTTTTATTTTATGCATATGATACCCAGTGGGGTACCAGGGATTGAACCCCGGTCAGCTCTAGGCCAACACCCTAGCAGACTGTAGCTCTAGTCTATAAATTCATCTATTTTTGGTTGGAAGCTATGTCAGTCGTTGCTCAGCAATTACTCCTGACTCTGTGTTCACTGATTCCCTCGTGCATGGCTTGGGAACTTGTGTGTCGTGGGCAAAGACCCTGGGTCAGCTGCATGCCAGGCAAGCACTCCGTGCTCTGTGCTATCTTTTGACCATCATAAAAATGCTTTTACTCTGGGTAAAGTCAATAAAGTTGTGAAATTGGATGTCTTTTTTCTCATTAGAACACAACTTTCTCTTACATTTGTGTGTTTTGGGACCAGTCAGCAGTTCTATGGGCTTAGTTCTGAATGTGAGCTCAAGAATCACTCCTGGTGGACTCAGGGAGACCGTATGAGATGCGGGGGATCAAAGCAGAGTCAGCCACTTGCACAATACATGCTCTCCCTGATATGCTGTCGCTGCTCAGACCTAATTTTAATCTGTAGCACTAGATTCCTGTTTAGATATTAGAGTATTTTCAGAGAATGGACCCAAGTCACCTACTTGCCTTACCTTCGCCATGAGTACCCCGGGTGCAAACCCTCTCCTGAAGTGTAAGGAGCATATGACAGTGTCTGCCCTGTGTGGGTCTGTGACCATGTATCAAAAGGTGAGGCCAGTGAGGACATTTTTGGCACCAGGACAGGGACTTCCGGCCTGTTACGGCCCTGGGCTGTTCTCCTCTCTGATGCTCACAGCTCTGATTTGTCCTCCAGGTCGTTGGACACAACTTCCTGCTATCCTAGGGAATTAGAAGCTTGGGACAATGGCAGTGACCCATCTGGCAGACCATCCCCAGGTAGGAGGAGTGACAAGATGACAGAAAGCAGTGACAGGAGGACACAGACTTCAGGGCCATCCATCTCTGATTTGGTTCTGGAAGGAGCCCTGGGTTGTCACTACTGTTTGGAGTGCCCAATGCTCTGCTGTTTGACAACATTTTTGACCCTGTGTTTTTTTGTTGAATTTGGATTTGGGGGCCATACCCAGAGATGCTGAAGGAGTACTCGCCGCTCAGTGCTCAAGGATCCCTCCTGCCAAGTCTTGGGAACCCTTTGATGTGCCAGAATAAGAGTCTGATTTGTTCCGGTTTGTTTTGTTTTGTGAAGTGAGGTGATGGGAGGGGCACACCCAGTGATTCTCAAGGGCTACTTCTGGTTCTGTATACGATATTGCACCTGGCATGGCTTGTTTGACCAGATGGTATGGTGGGGATCGCCTGCCCTACTCACTGTCCCTGGGCCCACTGTCCTTTATTCCATCTTGCTCCTGTGTTTCTTTTCATATTTGTTTTTGTCCAACAGTGGAAGTGCTCATGACTTCCTCTTGGGTCAGTGTTCCAGATGAACCCTCCCCAGCTTTAGGGGCCTCTGGGATGTGCTGGCCCCATAATCGCCCCGTAGCTACAGTGACTCACAACCTAGGACAAGCATTTCCCCTTTTTCATCCTTCCCGTTCTGGAGAGACTCGCCTGCTCAGTCACACAGTCTCATGTTCTCTCGCTGCTGTGTGCACAGTTCTGGGCATGTGCCACTCCCAGGGAGCCAGAGCCAAGGATCTCTGGGGCCAGCAGAGGTCTTCCACATTGAGACACCTACCTGTTTTGAGAGGGATTTAGGGCAGCCCTGAACCTTAAGTTCAGACTCCTGTGGCACACATCCCCTTGCACAGCTTTGAATCACTCACTGGACGTTGAGTGACCTGTTCTCCTCCGTAGTGATCATGGGCTGTGACGTCCAGGGCTTGTGTGTTTAGTATTTTTGGCCTCACCCAGCATCACTTTTTGGGTCCTTCTGAGTCTGTGCACAAGTTCTCCTCTCTGCAATTCTCACTGGAACAGTGGTGCTGGGACTGACTCTGGGGTGTTCGTATGCAAGACTCGCGCTCCCAGGAACCTTCTAGAATAGCATCCTCCTATTTTACCTGATCAAACTGCCTTAGAGTGATCTCTGGTCCCATCCGCCCGAGCTATACATATAACGTGGTTTCATCTGAGGCTCTTTGCCCTGAGCCCCTGTATGGTCCTGATCGGCCCGTTCTCACTACTTAGAGCAAGGTGGCAACGGGGCCTTAGTATTGCCCACCTGTATACCTGACTCAGAACTTTCCCTGACACGGCCATAAGCCCCATGTCTAAGAGTGGACGTGCCTGAACAGCCGCCTCTTGGTAGCTTGCCGGGCTCTCCGAGAGGGGCGGAGGAATCGAACTCGGGTCAGCCATGTTGGCCGCTTGTAAGGCGAACGCCCTACCCGCTGTGCTATCGCTCCAGCCCAGATGGTGAACTATGCCTGGGCAGGGCTAAGCCAGAGGAAACTCTGGTGGAGGTCCGGAGCGGTCCTGACGTGCAAATCGGTCGTCCGACCTGGGTATTGGGGCGAAAGACTAATCGAACCATCCAGTAGGTGGTTCCCTCCGAAGTTTCCCTCAGGATAGCTGGCGCTCTCGCATGACCACCCATGCAGTTTTATCCGGTAAAGCGAATGAAAATTCAGAGTGGAGAGAAACCTCATCAGCGTCAGGCATGAGGGAAGGCCTTCAATCTGTACTCAGGCTTTGCTTTGCATCTGAGAATTCACACTGGAGAGAAGCCTTATTGGTTTAAGGAACAAGGAAAGCCCTAGGAGACAACGTTAATTTCATACTGGATGAGTGATGCCCTAATAGCAAACCCATTCAGTATTACATGGTTTGTTTGTATAAGGATGTGGGGGTTCCCAATGTGGAGATAAGAGGGAAATTATCCTGATAGTGCGGGATACCATTCCCATGATGTCAGCACATAAGGGAAAAATACTTCCTTGTTATCATTCAGGTGCAGCTATATCACTGTTCCAGAAATTGGACTTGATGTGTCTGTTAATCTGTAAATAATGGGTCTTGGTGATAGAAGCCAGGAAGCAGATGATCAAATAAGAACTAAATATACAGGTACGAAAACCTCTCGCACTTCAGGCTTTCAAGTTTCAAGACTGTTTGATTCTTTGCTCCAACTCTGGCATGGTTCACAGGCCCTGGTTTGGTTTGCTTGGGCTAATGATAGTTTAACCATGATGCCTCAGCAAGTCCTTTGAAATTAGAAAAACTGGCAAGCATTCATTCTTTAGCCCCTCCTGTTGTGTTCTTGGGAGACTCACTGAGCTCTGCTCAGGCCTTTATTCTGCCTCTAAGGTCAGTAGTCCATGATTGGGGGGACTCAGGGAAACTTATGGGGTCCTGGGGTTGGTGTCATGTCAGCTGTGTGCAAGGAAGTACCTTACCTGCTCCAGCATGTCTGCACACTCGATATTCAGATTTCCATTAGTTTTGTAAAACCATTAAAAAAATTTCAGGAAGTATCATGTTAGCAGACCATCCTAGGCAAGTTTCCTTAATAGGTTGGATATAGACGTTATACAGACTTTACTGGGCATAGAAAGATATTTGCTGGTTCTTTGAAATGTACAGAGGACCCTGAAATAAATGGTGGGCACATGAGAGATTCACCAACATCTGCACCCATCTCAATAGGCAATTCGACTTAACTGTGATTACTAGTAATAAAGGGCAGTCACATACCTGGGATCCACTGACCTCAATTCAGCAGTAGTAAGGGCTAGAAAAAGAAAGATCAAACTTTTGCTTGGAAGCAGTAAAATTCCAACAATTTATATTGACCAGAATGCTCAACATCATTGAGATCTCTCCAAAATGCCAAGCAAGGCCACACAATGGCCAGTCTAGTTTACTGCCTGTTAGCTTCATGTATATCTCCATTCTAGGGTTGGTCTCCACATGCTGCGTTTCATTTATTTATTTATTTATATATTTTTGTTTGTGGGCACAACTGTTAATTCTTAACGGTCTCTCCTGGTGGTGCTGGGTCCCATTTGGGATGCCAGGGATGGAACTCAGGTCGACACAAGTTCATGGCAGGTGCCAGTGCACTGTACTATCTCTCTGTGTTTTAATTTTTCTTAAACTGCCCCCTGGGTTTTTCTTCTAGGCGAGAGTCCACTACTCATGCGTTATCAGGGCTAGAGCGGTGACTGAAAGTGCTCTCTGATGTTCTTACAAGCCTTTGCTCCTGTACCAGTATCTCTCCAGCTGTCTGGGCTGGTGCTAGGCCAGTTCCTCTCTGCATCTCCAGTGCTGGCTTCGAGTCACTGCTTTCACCCCATCTTGATTGATGACTTCCTGGAGAAACTCACTGTCCAGTGCCCCACCCGCTCCCTATCTGCCTGTTTTACTTGGAGTGAACCCCCTTTGCTTTTTTCCTGACGGACTGTGTGTGAGAGCATTGGTTCATTGTCTGCTCAGTACAAGACCAGGGTACTTCTCCTTACTCCCCGCTAGCCCCCAATGTATGACAAGCCACTCCAGCAGCTGCCTCTCCACCCCTTTATGCGAGGCCATCCCCCTTGAGCCACCTATTTGTCTGGGTGGGCATAGTGCTTTTCTGCACATCTGGGCTCTGGCCCTTTAATGCTGCGTTCTGAACCGGAAGTGACATCACAGTGGGCTCTTCCTGGTGCTTCTGTTTCTGGAAATGTGGTGTGGGTAAAGGACAGAGTAGGGCCCCTGAGAAGCGGCGGGACTTTGAAGCCAATTTTGTGGGAGGCTGGGGACAGAATCCCGTGATCACCTGGCACCTACCAATCTCCACACTGAGCTGCGTGGGGGGCGCTTTTGTGCTTGTTTTTCACGTATTCCCTCATATCCAGATGGTTCCTGAGGTGTGGCGGAGCTTTGTGGCGTGTAGTGGGGCCTATACTGGGGTCCAGGTGTCAAGGGTGTGAGTGTGTAATCCTGAGAGGCTCCTGTGGTCCCGATTGCCCCCAGATCTGCAATGGGGCAGCATCGGGTTTTCGTGGGGCTTAGTGCAGGGTGCTGCGGGCTTCGGGCCATGGGGGTACGGGACCTTGGCCGACCCTCCCCTCCCTATTGACCCCTGTTGGGACCTTGGCCCCTCTCTCGCTGCCTTCAAGTCTCCAGATTCACTTTGAGGGGCAGAGCGGCCGCTCCCCCAATGGCAAGAGACCCTGTTCCTGTCCTACTTTCACATTGGCTGCCCTGGTGGGACGGGGCCATCCCTAGCAGTGGATCCTTATGTGACTGGGGTTTGCTAATGTTAGTTTCCTTTGGGGGCTATTTTTGTTGTGGGGCATGGGGGCTGTTATGCCCTGTGATAGCCCGAGTGCTTAGCTACGGACTCAGGCATTGTTTCTGGGTGCTCTGGGGGCCATCGGGATGCAGAGGATTCTCTGGTGTCAGCGAGGCGAGCACCCTACAACTTTACAGTCTGTCTGATTCCAGTGTTGGTGGTTTTGTACATCAGGAATTTCTGCTCTCTCACATCAACTTACGAAGCCTCCCGCATCTCTCCTCTCTCCCTGATCAGGTGTCCCAGGCTGTTGGGGTGATAATTGCAGGTAAAGGTTGTGTTTTTATTTTTTTTAAGCACGCAAGACCCTGGGTTTGTGGGTCCTACCAAGGATAGGTGGCTTGGAATTCCTGCCCTCCCAACACAGGATGTGCTGCTCCCTGACCTGGAGCCTTTGGCTTGGTCCTCACAAGGGTAGAACCTCAAAACTCTGATTGGCAGGACCCCAACCCTAAAGCATGAGACTTAGTTATCTCCTGTGCTTTCATTGGTTGCCATGATGAGGGCGGCTATCCGGCAGGTGGGTGGGGTTTCAAAATGAAACTCGCTTTTTTTTTAATTATCATGTTTTTAAATTTCTGTACTACATTGAAAATGCTCAAAGCTTCCTCCTGGCACTGTGCTCAGGAATTTCTGTGGGCCGACTTAGTGGACCCTATGGAATGCCAGGAATTTACCCGGGTTAACAGTATGCAAGCAGCTTCCTACCCACTTTACTGTCTCTTGCTCTAACTTTCTTTCCTTTTTTCTTTTTCCCAGTAAAGAATATCTCCTTCTGGGTCTGTAGTGATACTATAATAAGGAAGGCATTTTTCATGCACGTGGCCAACCCAGGTTTGATCCCTGGCATCCGATATAGTCCCCTGAGCAACTGCAGGAGTAATTTTGAGTGCAGAGCCAGGAGGAAACCCTGAGCATTGCCAGTTATGATCCAAAAAGAAAAAAAAAGAATATGTAGGAATGTGTGCTTCTTAAATACAAGGAGCAAAGTACCCCCCTCATTTCATTTTTCCCTTTTCCATGCTAGCCATGCTGTTGTTTTGAGATGTACTATAAATTAAGATATTTGAAGGAAGATATTTGATGTTTGAGAGGGCTTGGGGATGAGTAGGAGCTTTGCCTAGGGCTCATTCCTGGTGTGCTAGAAATAATTTATTTAGAAAGGGCCAGAGTACAGCAATTCTGGGAGTTGCCTTGCAAGCAGCCAACCCAGGTTCTATGTATGTCTGGTACCTCGTATGGTCCCCGGACCCCACCAAGACTTATCTCTTATCCCAGAGCTTGTAATAATCCCTGAGCACTGTTGGCTGTTGCCCAAAAACTAAGCCCATACACCATACGCAGAAGGAAACACACACACACACACAGAGACACACACATACACACACCGGATGTGAGAGCAGAGAAAAAGAATAAGTATTCGGGATAAAACATGGAGTGTAAAACTTCTATAGCATAAAATAAGTCCCAAAAATGTGATTTTAGCACCCAGTGTTCAATCCTTTAAGTGTTTCTCTGTAGAATTTGTCTTTGCAGATGAATTTATTTTTGGTTTTGTTTTCTTTGTTAGTTACCTTTTGTTGTTGCAGTATTTGAGGTCCACAACCTAAAGGGTTCATGTCTAACTCTTGGCTATTAACTCAGGGATCATTTCTGCCAAGGTCAGGAGCCCATCTGGGGTGCTGAGGTATAGAACCTGGGTCAGCCAAGTGCAAGGCAAGCACCTTTTCTCCTATATCACCACCTTGGCCACAAGGTATCATATTCATCTTTAAAAAGTAGAATCACTCCAGCTGCTACAACTTTGAGACACAGCTCACATTCTGGTGTATAGTAAACGTCCTGGATATTGGGTTAATTTTCCTATACAGCAAACTTTTTGCACTGTTTTAAGATAAATTACTGCACAACAGGAGTGAGTGCTAGATGCAGGCTCATGAAGATGTGTCTGTGGGGTTTAGGACTTTCTGGGGGAGAAACCGGTCATGATCTGGCTGGAAGGTGGAGCTCTGAGGCCAGGGAAGAGACATGTATATGCGAGTGAGATATTTATGTTATAAAATAAATGAGTGTGGTTGAGTAGATGCATGAAGGAGGGAACAGGCTTGCCAGGCTGGTTGGAGACCATTTGCCACTTATTCCATTCTGCACGCACAACTGTTTCAGCCTCACTATACTCCCCATTCCAGTCTCACCCTGCCGCTCAATCTTGTCTCCTTCTGTCCCCTATGGTGGTCTCTCCTCCCTCCATCTTGCAGCCTAAGTCTCCTGCCCACCCTGCAAGCGTTCCTGGTAGCAGTTTCACCCAGGTGAGGTAGCACAATGAACATAGGAAAGCCCTTCCTTCCCAGGGTACCCTTCTAAGATAAGACAAAGACCTCCTCCCCAATAGTCAGTCTGTGTTGTTATCACAAGGTACACAGGATTTATCTAGAATTTGAATTTCTAGGGTCAGAGATAGGCCAGGAGTGCAGGCCCTGGCCATGGAAGCAGCCTGCCACAGTCCAATCCCGGGAAAGCAGAGTCCCCTAGCACTGCCAAAAGTTCTTTCCCTGCTGTCCCCCAAACCAAACCCTGACCCGACAAAGTTGCCTGGTGGGCTTTGACTAATATACAAGTTCTTCTTTTTATCCTTTGGCTTCTGGGTCATAGCCTGTGGTTGCTGCTTCAAATACCCAGTTGGTGCTGGGGACTGACCCAGGTCAGCCATGTGTGAGGCTTATTAGCTATGCTACTATAGCTCCAGCCTCTAAATTTATTGCTTTATTTTTTGTTGTTGGCCACTCCTGGTAATGCTAATGGGTTACTTGTGACTCTGCTCATTGATCCCCCATGAAGATGTGGGGACCCTTTGGTCTGATGGGGATTGAAACTTGGTTGAAGTGTGTGCCAGGCAGCCACCAAATGATCTGTGCTATCTCTGTTGCCATCAAAAAAAAGCTTTTACTCTGATTAAATTCCAGAAAGTTGTGATGGTAGAGGTTCTTATTTCTACTAAGTACCCAACTCACATTTCTTGAGCGTGTTCTTGTTTTGTTCTGGGACCCCATCCAACAGTAGTAAGAGTCTGGGCTTCCTTCACATTCTGCATTCGGGAATCTCTTGGTGGGCTGTGGGGGCCCTATAGATGCAGGAAATCAAACCAGGATAGCTGTGCGCAAGGCCAGTGCCCTCTTTCCCTCTTTCCCTGTGTTCTGTTTGCCGGCTCCCACACTTAGTTTTCATCAATTCGGCTAGATATGTCTGCTCAAATAGTATAAAATTTTCAGTTAAAGAAAAAGGACAGCAGGTCAGCTGCTTGCTTTTCCTTCCCTGAAAGTGATGGGCAGCTTAGATCACAACCCACTTTTATGTCCCCTGGAGAGGAAGGAGCATCTGGCAACTCTGAGACGTACCTCGGGGTGGTCAGGGCCTTTCCAGCTTCAGTGCGGGGACTTCCGGTGACGGCTTTGGGTTGTGCTCCTCTCTGGTGTTCACGGCTATGACTTCTTTTCCAGGGGTTTCTACGGAGCCTCCTGCTGATCCTTGGGCACTACAGAAACTGCAGACAATGGTGATGCATCATGTGACGCACTATCCCCAGGTGGGAGGAGAGTGATATGGTGACATGACACAGTGACAAGCACGTACTCGTGCTCGCCTGCACTCGCACCCCCCTGCTACTGACCTCTCACCATTGCAAGGTCCAGGTGGCAACCCAGGGACAGACTTAAAGAAAAAGGCAGTCGGCTAAGGTCCCGGGGAAGAAACAATGCCCCCTCCCCCCCGCCCACCGCTCCTCACCGATTTCAATTTGTTTCCGCAGAAACCAGGAGGGCATTGCTACAACATGCAGCTCAAAAGGGTTTTTAATAATTTTTTTTTAAAAAAGAATAAAAGAAAAGGATGGGGAGCAACAGTGACTAAGTCTTGCAGGTGAGGACCGGGCAGGGCACAACGAGCCACATCCCTGGGCCCGCCCACAAACCCGAGCACTTGTTCCGGCAACAGGATCTGCTGGTGGACGGCGCCTGAAGTGGCCTGGCCACAAGCTGCTGGCTGCCTGCTGTGACAGGCCACACACGCCCACCTCGACAGCCCCGCCCCATCCCCAACAGGACCTGCCTGCAGCCCCCGCACCCCTGGACCTTCGACCCCCCCCTCCCGCCGCCTCCCCCAGGATTCTGCAGCATAGGCGAGGGGACCCGGTGGTCGCCTACCGTCCTGTGCGGCCCCTGTCGCTGGCCGACTGACTGGGCCACCACCGCGGGAACCCGTGCCATGGGGCGCAGAGCGCCGGGGGGACCCCAAGATCCCCCTCCCTCCTCTCCTCCCCCGAGCAGAGCCTGGTCGCCCAGGTGGATGTACAGAGGAGCCGAGAGGGCTGGGAGCAAGACCAGAGAAGATAGGGTCGGGAGCAGCGGCTGCGTCGGGTGGTGGCGAGGACAGCGGGGACTGAGCGACCCTGAGAGGGCAGCGTGGCTTGGCGCAGCGGGGCGGGGCGTGAGGGTGGGAAAGGCGGGGTCGCGAAGCAGCAGAACTCTGTGGATTTAAACCCCTCGCACGGCTGCATGTGCTTGCCGGGCGCGAGTCGCCCCCTCCCCCCGCGGCCCATGCTCAGTGTCCTCCTCTCCTAAGGGCCTCAGGCAAGCCCAGATGCCCCCATGGTCCCGCCAGGGTCTCCTGCCGCGGGCACAACGCGTCCAGGCTAGAGGCTCGCGGTCCAGCGCCGCCTCCGAGCGGCCCAGGTGCTCTAGCCCATGGGCGTCCAGGCACAGGGATCGAAGCAGCGGGCCCGCAGCTCGCCTCCCGTCAGGGCAACAGACACACACACACACACACACACACACAGCAGCTCTTGGGATGTGTTCTACGTTGGGCTGCTCTAGACAAGAGACAGAAGGAAGCATATACAAAGGCAGTTGCTACCTTTGAAAAGGGGTGGCACTAGTTTTAGAATTCTTTGCCCTGCCTTTCTGTGGCTGTGAAGCTTTCTTCCTTATCCCAACCCCCGTTCTTTAGGTTGGTTTGCAGTGTTCAGGGGTCACTCCTGGAGATCCTCAGAGGACCATATCCAAGTAGGAACCCTCCACACACAAGGAAAGCATCTTGCCCTGGACTAGCTCTTGGGCCCCCATCCGTCTTAAAGAGTTTCCAATTCATGCTTTAGAGACAAGTGTCAGATTTCTTCAGCCTGATCCTAGCTGCCCCTAAGTGAGTATCTCACAGATAATTTTCACTTCTCAGGAGCTGATCTGTCCAAATGTGGGCAACCTAAAAGAGGCAACATTTCTAATGACATGGGAGCATAGAGCCTCGAAACATCCTCTTCAGCCTGCTCCTTAGAACTGCATTGGTGGAAACCACTTTCCAGATTGGTTGTGTATTTGAGGAGCTTTAGTGATGGGAAATCTTGGCTCTTTGTTTCTCTGGGTGGAGCAGGCTGGCACGTCAGCTGAGCCAGAGTCTCTTTCTTTCTGGCTTCCTTGTTTTTCGCACCATTTTCCTGCCCCTGTTTCAGACAGCTGACTCATCTCTTAGAGTGCTTAATATGCTCACGATGAACAGTCATTCTCTCGGCAAGAATCTTGTCCCTGACTTGTTGGTTTATTACAATCTTAGCACAAAATAGACTTCTCGACTCAAGAAGGCTATGTAATGGATCATGGAAAAAAGGACAAAACAAAGCACAGCGAGTAGGGTGTTTGCCTTGCACACAGCCAACATGGCCGACACAAGTTCGATTCCTCTGCCCCTCTCGGAGAGCCCGGCAAGCTACCGAGAGTATCTCGCCCGCATGGCAGAGCCTGGCAAGCTCCCCGGGACGTATGCGATATGCCAAACACAGTAACAACAAAGTCTCCAGTAGAGACGTTACTGGGCCCGCTCGAGCTCAAGCAAAATCAGACAAAGGCAAGAAATACGATTAACGACAATGAGGGAGCTGTGGACTAAGTTCTCATATTCCAAGCGATATCACTACTATAAGGAAGTCAGCAAAGAAGAGTACAGAGAATGTAATGTAAGTGCTGCAAATGACTTGATTTGCAAAACACATCGTATTCTCCAGTGAAAATTGAGAGACTGGTAATGTCACTTTCTCTTGGATGTGAACTATTTCCTTAACTTTCCGTCATGTTTGGCCCTTGACTTGTTGGTTTATGACAATGCCAGTAGCATGCTAGGTAACATTGTAGGTGCTCTCAGTTAAAAACTTTTGTGGCTGTCATCCTCCAGAGGCCATTGGACAGTCAGGCTTGGGCCTGCAGAAAACTTGTTGGGCCTCACGGGATGGGGGGGGGGGGGAAACCGGGCCTGTCCTCCCCACCCTAACGAGACCCCAAGTCATCGCCCACGAACGGCCTCTCTGGCTCCTCATCAAGCTGCTCAACGGTCCTGATCCCAGAGACTCAGGAGCAGATCTCTAAACCCAGTGGCTTTTGGCAGAAATCACTCCAGATTTAAGTGTTAAAATTTCGGAATTTCAAAACCACATGGGCCTACTGCAGCCACATGACATCATATGTTATTCATAACCAGCAATAGAACAAATTATCTATTGTTGCCTTTTCAGCAGATCTGAGTGTTGGGGTAAAATTTCAAATAATGGTGGGTCTGGTATCGAAATAGTGAATGTGATCATAGAGAGTAATGTGGAAATCATCTGCCCCACAGGCAGGGGGAGGGTGTGGTATGGGGGTATACTGGGGTTGTTGGGGGTGGAGAATGGGCACTGGTGAAGGTACGGGTGTTTCATTGTATGACTGAGACTTAGACCCAAAAGCTTTGTAACTGCTCTCACGGTGATTCAATAAATAAAATTATACAAAATGGAAAAAAAAGTAAGGTGGAGTTCATGCACAATTCAATCAGCTAATCAGTGGCTGAATAAATAGCAGTACTCCTACAAAAAAAAAAAAAAAACTTTTCTGGAGTAATTCTTTTTTGGGACAATGCCCATTCCCCTTATGTCTACGAGTTTACCTTTCTTGTGGATCTGCATGTATGTGGCCAAAGGAACAACCTCAAGTTTTTGGGGGTTTTTTTAACCTCATGTTTTCTTAAAGGTCTAGAGAACATAGAGCGGGTGCCCCTCCTCTTCCTCTTTGTGTTAATCTTTTTTGTGATTTACTGGAAGATGTTCTGGCCAAAAGGGACTTGTCTGTTACTTTGATGGGAAGAACCTATTTGTGGATGAATGTAGGTGAGAGAGACAGACAGAAAGAGACAGAGACAGAGAGAGACAGAGAGAAACAGAGATAGAGAACAACCAATAAAAAGCAAATATGCTTAATGCACTTTGTCCATCTTTTGAAGAAACTTGTGAGAAGATGATTTTGGATTTTGTTTTTGTTTTAGATTCTTTTTGTTTTATTTAGGGGCTACACTCTGTAGTGCTCAGGGCTTTAACCTGGCTCTGTCAGTTCTGAGTTCAGGGCTTACTCCTAGCACTGTGTTCAGGGATTGCTCCTGGTGGGGCTCAGGAAGCCATATGGGATGCTGGGGGTCAAGTCCAGCTTGGCTGTGTGCAAGGCAAATGCCCTGCCCACTGTACAAAACTGCAGCCCTCATACAAGGCTATTAAAGTTGTCCAGAGCTTTGGCTAGACTGGGTCTCAGTGTCTGGTACATTCTGTAACCAGAGGAGTGATGGGTCTTCTAAGGAAATCACAGTACTGTGTATTCAGAAATTGAATGTTTGGAGAGGGACTACTTCAAGTGAGGCGAGGGGTCTTGAAGCATAAGCTTTATTAACATCATGAAAAATCAGCTTCTGGATTGGAAGAGTACTAAAGAGATCCTGTAGCGCCCCCCTTCCCCATATCTGCCTCAACAACGCTATTATGAAACGAATGCCATTTTCATTATTTGCATTCCAACTTTGGAAAAGGAAGTGTTTGGTGAGATCGCCAGTGTTTGGATGCTGGGTAACATAGGACACCAACTTCCATGCTCCAGACCTCTGAAGGAGGCTCCTCTGGTCAGGATAGGCAGGGAATGAGGTCAGCATGCCAGGATTTTTGTAGAAAAACCTGGAAAGGCACAGAGAGGAAAACCAACTGAAAACCAATTGTTCTACAGCAGAGGGGCAATCATTCACATTCTGCTGAAGATTTTTTCAGTGTTTCCATCCTGAGATTTGTAGCTTCTTTTTTCATAACTATATTCAAGAGTACTTAGAGTCCACTCAAGTATAAATTTGTATAAATTTATAAGTAGATATTTCAAGAAAATATTCTTATGAAAAGAAATATATGGGGCTGGAAAGATAGTAGAGTGGGCAGAGCACTTTCCTTCCATGTGACTTACCCTGGACTCCCTAAATCCCATATGGTTACCCAAGCACTGCTAGGAGTAATCCCCGAGTGCAGAGTCAGGAGTAACACCTGAGCATCACCATGTGTGGACCTCAAACAAAAACAGAAACAAATTTTAAAAAATGAAGGAAGAGTGAAAGAAAGAAAAGAAAGAAGAAATTAAGAAAGAAAAGAAGGGAAGGAGGAAAGAAAAGGGAAGGAGGAAAGAAGGAAGGAAGGAAGGAAGGAAGGGAGGGAGGGAAGGAAGGAAGGGAGGGAGGGAGGGAGGGAGGGAAGGAGGAAGGGAGGGAAGGAAGGAAGGAAGGAACACTCGGACCCTCCTATGAAATGCGCTCCCTGAAAGGGCAGTATGGAGATTCCATAGAATGCTGTTGCTGCCACCTACAGGCCATATGCTAAAATGACAGAATGCTGCTTAAGATGATAGTGTTAAGGTGAGCTATTTAAGAGACTAATTCGTTTTTCCGTTCCTTGTGCTAAGTGATACAAGCCAGAGAGAAAAGGATATGAAAGAATCCATATTAGGGCATCAAATTTTTGCGTGCTTCAGCTAACTTGCAACATTGCTTTCTGTAAAACTGCTTGGCTGCTTTGCACCTGGGGGAGAGGGGACTTGGAAAGTGAACAGGGCATAACATCTTTCTAAACCAAGTGTGATAGGATTCAGGTGTATTTACTGTTCCTGAAATGTATTCTCTCACTAAAGCACCCTGCAGACTTGGGTAACTCAAATGAGGATGGTCAAGGGAGATTACCTAAGGCTTAATGATTCCAGCTATAACCTTGCTTGTGCTGACACTGGATGTGATGTACGTAAATGCTTATCTTTCAATCTATAGGCTAAGGAGTGAGGACACGAGTGCTGATCTTTCATGGTTCACAGCTGTATTATTTATGTTTCCATTTCTTTGAGATGTTCAAGTTATTCATTTAAATTGTAATTATTGCTGAGCATAACATTTCATCTCATTTTATAGTTTAGTTTCACCTGTATTGTTAAACCTAAATAGTTTCAATACCTTAATAGCATTTAACTGTATGGCACTGTTGTCCAAAGTCACTGCACCTTCACCACTGTCAAAGTGTCCAGGACCCTCCACCACAGTTCTTATATTACTTCTAGAATGATATTTCAAGTGACAAAATGGTATGTAGTACAGATTTAGTCTCTAACTTATCCCTAGCCTGATGATCCCAATTCTTATCCAAAAACTCCATTCGTTGAGTATACCCCTCGAGTCTGTGTCCCCGCACAAGATTTGATGTTTTCACCTGTTTGTAGGGTGATATTTGAATTGATTTTACTTTCCAATTTAGTGCTAGTCTTCAATTTGTTCATCTTTTGTTTCAGTTTCTTAAGTGAAGAGACTTCATGTTAGAATCTATTAGATTGACTTTTTAAAAACAAAATTCACATTTTATTTACGTTGAAATAAACTATACAAAATTGATTTCCTTCACCAAAATTAACTGCAATATTTTCATTTAATTCCCAGAAGCCCACAAAACAATAATTCTTGTGTCTTCTCCTAGTTTTACTTATAAATCAAGAGGAGGCAGTAGATAATAGTCATGGAGAACAGACTTGAAAGCAAAACAAATCAGTTGTCAGTATCCATGGCCTCTGATCCTATCTTGACCATGAAACACAAGTTCAAGATACACTTGCTAAAAGCTTCTGTAGGCTCAACAAAGGAATGCAAACAGCAACAACCAGTTATGGAACAACAATGGCAGACTCGTCTGTTTCTTTAAGTTCACTTGCTAAAGACAAAATCTTCACTTAAAATCTACACTTTGGCAAGCTCAAGTTTCTCTGGTAATACTCTTAATTGTCCAGTACAGGTTTTGAGCAGTAACACTTAGAACTCTTATCAGTCAAAGGTCAGTTGTGAGCTTTAACGTAACATTTTAAAAATGAATTCCTCCCACACAACCTCCAATTTATTTCTTCAAGGAACTGGTAACTCCATACCCACATATCGCATCCACAGTGATAATGTTATGTCTAAAATAACTAAAAACAACTCTAGAGCCACTAGCAGACTTCACACTGAAATGTGATGTGACACTTTCAATGCTATATTTTAGAACAGTTCGGTCTCCAAAGCAGGAATTCAAACTGGAGCCACTTAAATAGGAGTACAAATGAACATACTCAATGGGAGACCTACTGGTCAAGACAGTCAGTGACTGGGTGGCCTACATACAACATAGCTTTTCTGTAAGATGCTTTCAAATGGAAGATAAACCCTATTTTAAAATCTCTTCGGTGTTTCCAATGGTTTCTGAATTATCTGCAGGAAGCTCTGACTTAGTTGTGTAGAGTTTGATATATGTGTTCACCATTAAATCCAAATCATGTTTTATATCAAAATTTATATTAAGCAAAGCCCAGTTATTCGACCCCTGGTCTCTCAAAGTGTTGCTCAGGTAAGCTTTGAGACACTTCCGTCCATTTTCATAGCGTTCATTTTCTACTTTTGCAAAATGTATCTATTACTTAGAGTTCTACAGGTCGTAGAGGTCTCAAAGTGTTTGGCACATAATCGATAATGTTTATTTAGTTGATCTGGTGTTTTACCATCTAAGTCTGCTGTTCTACAATTCTCCACCCATTTCTGGCACCTGGCCTGGTCCCGCGGGAACCTGAAGAAGGCCAGGTCGGACTGCGTGCTCAAGCGCATGCAGTTGGGGGGCACTCAGAAGTTCTTTATTATCGTGTGCCCGCCCGCCCACCCGCCAGCCCAGCCGTCCCCTCCCCGCCTCCTCAGGGCAGCTCGCCCGCCCGTTATGGCCAGGAAGGGGAGCCTGGCCAGTTGGCTGGCTCCGCAGGGCCGCGCACCGGGGGAGGGACGGGGGGCTGGATTGACTGTTGATGCTTTAGCAATGTTTCACTTAACCAGCTGTTTAAGCACTTTCCAACTGATGGTGACTTATGTTGTCTTTCTTTGTCAGTTCTTGTTCAATGATGTAGTGACTTTTTTGGTACATAAATCTTTGAACATGTATCAGAAAATAATATAGACTACAGGGGCCGGAGCAATAGCAATAGCACAACAGGTAGGGAGTTGGCCTTGCAGGCGGCCAACCTGGGTTTGATCCCCAGCATCACATTTGGTCTCCCCTGCACCGCCAGGAGTAATTCCTGAGTGCAGAACCAGGAGTCACCCCTGAGCATCGCTGGGTGTGACCCAAAAAGCAAAAAATAAATAAATAAAACTAAAAAAATCCCAAAACAAAAAATGTACACTACAATCCATGAGGGAAAATTGAATTGCTGAGACCTTTGAATTTTTATCCAGTTCTAACCCTTTCTTTTCCAAGAAACATAACATGTCTAGTTAAATGAAACATGAATTTGGATCATTACAGAAATATTATAAGCATTTAAAGTACTCTCACCACGAAACCAAATAGCGTGTTATCAGAATTCCTTCTCTGTCTGCAACTTACTATTTATCCTACCAATAATGATTTCTAATCACCACCAATCATGGCCAGAATGCTTGGTTTTCCACATCTGAGCAGCATTTTCCTCCTAAGTCAATGGATTTGGTAAGCTGTTTTTGCTTTGTTTTCTTTTGTTTGGCGACCACACCAGGAAGTGTTCAGGGGTACTCCTCGCTCTGTGCTCAGGGATCACTCCTTGCGGTGCTTGGGGAACGCTATGGGATGCTGAGGGTGAACCTAGGTTGGCTGCTGCAGGGCAGCTGCTGTGACTTTGGGGCGTGGCACTGCCACGTGTAATTCTTGAGCGCAGAGCCAGGAGTAACCCTTGAGCATAACCAGGTGTGACTCCCAAAACCCAAACAAAACCAAACCAATTTTTGACTTCAAGCAAGAAAAATGGAGGCTGGGAGTTCGTTCCGGGTCACGAGATGGCGCTGTGGGGCGTTTTCATCCCTCCCAGGCCCTTTTCTCTAAGAATTTTCCACCCTTGGGCTTGCTTCAGTGTTAGGCCTGGGGTAATTAGGATCAAGCAGGCAGCTTCGGGCGGTGCAGCAGTAGGTTAGCGGTTAGGACACTTTCCTTGCATTCACAGAACCGTTGTCTGTCACTTGGCTTCCCATATGGCCCTCGAGTCGTGCCCGGCGGCATTCCTGAGAGTGCCCTGAGCATCTTTTGGTGTGTCCCCAACCATAAACAATCAAACAGGAAAATTAAAACAAAGCAGTCCTTGATGGCGAATTCCCTCCCTTGAGGGATTCTGAGTTGTATCTTCGTCCATCGCCCACGTCCTTGTAGAAGAGGGTTGGGGAACCCTCAGATTGTGGGGTGATGGAGTGTGTGTTGCTCATAGCAGGAAACATCCAGAGGGCTCGTTCACAGACATCACAAAGTGGGTTCAGAACTGTTCTTGCTCAGAGCGAAGAAAAAAAAAATATATATATATATATAAAACTTTGCCTTGCTCGTTCCAGACAAGGATCAACCCCCTGCACCCCTCTTTGTCTAGAGAACAAGCTGGGGAACCCACCTGAACCTCCCCAGGAGATTCAGCTATGTACCCCACAAAAGTCTGAAGGTGGGAATCGAACCCTGTTCACCCGCATGAAACACAAGTATCCGCATGGCTATCCAACTGCTGCCTGTCAAAGCTGCGTTTGACCCTTAATTACCCCATACTTAACACTGAAGCAAACCCAAGGGTGGAAAATTCTTAGAGACACGGTCCTGAGGAGGGACGGAAACGCCCTCGCCTAGCGCCATCACGTGGCGGCTAGGCGGAACTACCGGGGCGGCTATTCCCAAGTTTAAGATTTCCAGCTCCTGCGTTGGAGCTCTAGTACCCGGGTAAGGCGTTTGCCCGGTACCTGGGTCCACCGGCTTCGATTCCCAGCATCCCATATGGTCCCCGGAGCACTGCCAGGACTTAACTCCTGAGTGCAAAGCCGTGAGGAACCCCTGTGCATTGCGGGTGTGACCCAAAAAGGGAAAAACAGAAAAAATTTTCTTTGCTTCAGTGTTAATACGGGGTCATGAAGGATCAAAGGTCAAGGATCTAACAGTGAGCCACGAAGGCGCTGGTCTTGTATGGGGCGATCAACCCATAGGTTCCCCCAGCACAGTCAGGAGTGATTCCTGAGTGCAGGGGCAGGAATAACCCTCGAATACCGCCCGTGTGGTCCGCAAAACACAAGCAAACAGAATGCGACTTTCGCGGCGCATTCCTTCACGCCGAACTTGGGGGTGCCGAGCTGAGTCTTGCTTCCAGCTCCTTCCTCTACGGAAAACCGCGAGGTGTGGGGATGACCGCGACAGGAACTGTTTGCGAACGGGCTTAGAGGGAGAGATTCTACTTCGGGCAAAGCACTGGCCAGGCTGCTGGGTTCATCCTGACACAGGGATCGCCCCATGCGAGTCAAACGCCCTCAATGTTCGGCTACCGCTGCACGGCCTGAGGCCGCCTTCTTGATTCTTTGTGACCCGCAGGTTAATATGGAAGCAAACCCAAGGGCTGGAAATCTTCAGGCAGGAAAGCCTGGCCACGGCTCTTCCGCCGATGCACCACGAGAGGGCGCTGTGGGGCGTTTCCTCCCCTCCCCAGGGACATTCCTCTAAGAAATGTCCAACCCTAGTCCCGACTTTCCTCCAGAACTAGACCTCCCAGGATCCTCAGAATTTCTGATTAATAAAACAAAAAAGAATTTCTGCACAGTGGAGTTGCACCCTTGTCCCTCTCCTTAGTCCCCCGCACTGACTGGCCAAGCTAGTCTCTGGCTTTATTTACTGTGGGCTGTGGGTGGCCCCAACAGCTTCTTGGTGGGCTCAGGGGTATGATATGGTGCTGAGACAGAACCCAGGGTGAGCACAGTAGACGATTGTGCCATACCATAGTATGATCTCTCCAAATCAACCATTTTTACAGGTCTCCAGTCTATCACCCCCACACCCCTACGCTCCACTTTTCCAAGGGTGCCATCTTTCCCTATCGCAGAGAATTTGGGGCTTCCTATATACATGAGAAGTCCCAAGTCTGTGAAGGATGGTGACAGAGGTTAGATTCAACTTCAGGATCTCCAAAAGTTTGGGGTGAGATTGCCTACCATCAGAGAAATGGGAGTAGGTTAAAAAGAATTTTGATTAAAACAGTGATAATGAGCCAAAGACCAGGCAACCTCCTTCCCTGGAAATTCTAAATACACCACTCACTCTTCCAAGAATTATTTTATTTGGGGGTTTGATGTGGGTTCGCGGGGTTCTGGGGACCCTTATAAGTGCTTGCTATTAAAGTTAGCCATGAACTTCTGCTTATTTTAATTAAGTTTATTTTTTATGTGTTTTGCTTTACTCATTGAGGTGAACAAAAAATGGTCTATACCCACTTTGCTCTGCCTTTGATCCAGCCCTTTGGAAAGGTTTCCAATTATAGTCAACCCCACACACCACCACCCCATGTTCTGAGGGTGTCCCAACCCTCCTCTACAAGGAATAAGGGTCAGGGATACAGCAAGATACAGCTCAGAGTCCCCCAAGTTGGGGTGAGGGAATCCACCATCACGAACTGAGGCTGTGTCCATGTTATTTGACTTGTTCATAGTTTGGGGGTCACAAACCCAGAAACGCTCAGGGCTTCTCCTGGTTCTGCACTCAGGAATCGCTCCATCATGACGGTGGGACTGTATGGGGAGCCAAAGAAAGAACCAGGGCCTTGTGTCTGCAAGGCAGAGCCCTAACCGCTCTGCTCCTGCTGCAGCCGCCCAAGCTGCCTGCTTGATGACCCCATATTGAAGCAAAGGGCTGGAAATCAAGCATGGAAGAAGTCGGGCCGCGGTAGTTCAGCCTAACTGCCACGAGATGGCGGTGTGCCGCGTTTTTGCCCCTCCACAGACCCCTTTCTCTTAAGAATTTTCCTCCCTTGGGTTTCCTTCAGTGTTAAGTATGGGGTCATTAAGCACACAGCTTCCACAGGTGCAGCGATAGGAGAGTGTCGCGGGTGCTTGTCTTTCCCGCGGGTGACCAAGGTCCGATTCCCGCCTTCAGACTTTTGTGGGGTACATATCTGAATCTCCTCGGGGTGCCCGGGTGGGTTGCCCCAGCTTGGTCTCTGGACAAGAAGGGTTGCAGGGGTTGGAACCTGGTCTGGAAGAAGCAAAGCAAGGCTCTTTTCTTTTTTTGTTCTCTTCGCTCTGAGCAATAAAATTCTGAACCCACCTTCGATGTCTGCGGCTGTGCCCTTTGAATGTTTCCTACAAGGGACAACCCACACTCCACCCACATTGTGAGGGTGCCCCAACCCTCTTCTATAAAGATGTGGGGGATGGAGGAAGATCCAGCTCAGAATGAGGGAGTTCGCCATCAAGCATCTGAGACTGCTTTGTTTTCATTTTCTTGTTTGTTTGTTTATGGTTGGGGCCACACATGGATATGTTCAGGGGGTTCTCCTGACTCTGCACTCAAGAATCACTTCGGAATGGCTGTAGAACTGTATGGGGAATGTACGAAAGGATCTGGGTCCCATGCATGCAAACAAAGAGCCCTTAACCGCTCTGCTCCCGCTGCAACGGCCAAACTGCTTACTTGTTTCCTAATGACCCTATACCTAACACTGAAATCTGTAACTGGCTGTGATCCACTGGGCTGGAGCTATAGCACAGCAGGTAGGGCGTTTGCCTTGCGCGTGGCTGACCCGGGTTTGATTCCTCTGTCCCTCTTGGAGAGCCCCGCAAGCTACTGAGAGTATCCCGCCTTCACGGCCGAGCCTGGCAAGCTACCCATAGCATATTTGATATACCAAAAAACAGAAACAACAAGTCTCACAATGGAGACGTTACCGGTGCCTGTTGGAGAAAATCTGTGAAGGGAGGACAGTGCTACAATGCTACCTAGCTTTGAAGCAAAGAAAAGGGCACGACGTCTCTTTTTTTACAGAAACTAAAACAAGGTATCATTTATTGTAGGATATACTGAAATATCATTTAAAGGTAAAGGCCCTCCCGTTGTTCGTCGATTTGCTCGAGCGGGCCCAGTAACGTCTCCATTGGAGACTTTGTTGTTACTGTGTTTGGCATATCGAATACGTCACAGGGAGCTTGCCAGGCTCTGCCGTGTGGGTGAGATACTCTCGGTAGCTTGCCGGGCTCTCCAAGAGGGGCGGAGGAATCGAACGTGGGTTGGCCATGTTTGCTGCGTGCAAGGCAAACGCCCTACCACTGTGCTATAATGTGAAATATCATTATAAAATATAATTAAGGCTCACATACACTTTTCTATTGATTTCTGTATATAACACAATGATTCAGTATTTGTGTACATTTTAAAATAATTTAGAGAGTAAGTCTAGTTAATGTATGTCACTACATATAGTTAAATTCTTTTCTTGTGCTGAGAACATTTTTCTTTTTAATTTTTATTAGTGAAACACCATGAGGTACAGTTGTAGACTTACAAATTTTTGTGCTTGTGTTTTGATTATACCCTGATCAAGTACCCATCCCTCCACCAGTGCCCATTTTCCACCATTACGGATCCCTGCATCCCTCCCCACCATCCCCCCCACACACACACCTCTTTGGCAGGGCATTCCCTTTTGTTCTCTCTCTCCTTTCGGGTGCTGTGGTTTTTAAAAGAGGCATTGAGTGGAAATCATGTTTGGTCTATAGTCTACTTT
The DNA here is from genome assembly GCF_029834395.1 of Sorex fumeus. NCBI lineage: Eukaryota > Metazoa > Chordata > Mammalia > Eulipotyphla > Soricidae > Sorex > Sorex fumeus. Next base: position 12,835,967 of record NW_026606098.1, read on the forward strand.
CTGCATGCTTCTCCCATCCTGGGTGGATCCTCCCAACACCCTTTATTTGGTGCTCCCTTCTCTATCTGAGCTGAGGGTTAGGAAATCTGAAGCCTGGGACAAGTCGGGCTGCAGTAGTTCCACCTAATCCCCACGTGATGGCGATGTGGGCGTTTCCATCTCTCCCTGGGCCCATTTCTCTAAGAATTTTAAATAGCAGAGGGTGAGCATTTAATAACATTTAATAATGGTCTTTTCTCTGGTTTTTTTCCCCATTGTTTTTAAGTCCCTAGCACCTTTATATTTTTTCACCTTTAAAGCTTGTTATAGTGGGAATTTGTTTCAGAATGAAACTTCTAAAACATCAGTCATTAAAAATTTTAAATTTTACGAAAAGATTTACAAAACGGGTATAATTTGGGGGAATTTCCTTTGCTTTCTGAATTCTGTACAACACGAGTTACACACTCAATATTGCGTGAAAAACCAGAAATCCTTCTCCTCTGTCACTCCTGCTCTAATGGGCACCCTAGTTTTCAAGCACAGACAGAGCATTACAGGCACAAATCACCCTTACTCCCCCAGACAACAGTGGGAGAAATGTGTGGTGTAGGAATGATTCCCTTCCATTCTAACTGGGCTTCCAGCCTCTGAAGTATTGTCGCAAAGAAGGCAAACAAAGCAGTCCTGCACTAGACATTCCAGGGACCAGCCTGAAACCGATTTTGGAAAAAGGAGAAAGTGGTGCCCCTACTTCTGTCAGACCCAAAGCAGGCAGTCGGAGGCCTTTGTGGTGATTTCTGAGTTAGTTTTGAAGAAGGCTTTCTCCTGGAGTCTTCTTTTCACTTTCACTTAGGGAACACTTTAGTATGTCAGAAGAATTGTTTGTGCTTGAAACCAGGGTAATTTCCCATTTCTTTGTGGACTTTGTATGTATGAGTCACGTCTTGCAGTGGGGTTCGGAGATGCACTTGGAAGAATATGAGTTCTGAAAACTTGAGATTTTAAGCTGAGTCTTTTATCTATAGTCTCTTGCTTATGTTTTTTGTTTGTTACTTTTGTATTCCTGGAAATCAAACTCAGGCTCTCACACATGCAAGGCAAATGCTCTGTTGCTGACCTACATCCTGACCGGTTTTAGACTTAAGTGTGACCTTCATATTATTACAAGAACGGGGGGATTTGATGGAGGGGAGATTGGGCCATACCTGCTGTGCTTCGGGCTTACTCTTGACTCTGAGCTCAGGGTGCACTCCTGGCAGTGCTTGGGGGATCATACGGGGTGCTGGGATTGGGACCTGAGTCAGCATGCAGGCCTGCTCTCCCATAGGTCCTGAAAACTCAAGAACATAAATCACAGTTTTCCCTCAAGTACCAAGATGGGAGGTTGTCAATTTCCCAACACTGTTTCTTTTTATATAGGGGTTGCTATCATTTGGATGCTTTCTACTCCATTTCTGAATGTCCTCCCTTCTGCTGACATAATCATATGCATCTCTGGAATTCAAGCGCTCCCTTTGGAAGGGACAGATTTAAATTTTTGTGACTTCTCTTTCATTACTTTTCATCTATTGGAAGTAACTTTTCTTGGATGATCTGATACTCACCCAGCACCAGATATTCTCATCCAGAATCCTGTAAGAACATTCTAATTTTTGCTTGAAATTTACACAAAGGGCATAGAAGGGAGAAGGGATGAAAGGGAAGTCTGAGCTGTGCGGGAAGAAAGCTGTGGGAAAAGAAAGAAGTCATAATTCCTGTTTCTTCTTTAAAACCAGAATTTCAGTCATCTGTTTTGGGGCACTCAGGTTTTTTCCAGATTCTGGCTATTGTAAAGAGTGCTGCAATGAACAAACAGGTGCAGATGTCACTTCGACTATACTTTTTTGCCTCTCTGAGATATAGTCCCAGGAGTGGTATTGCTGGGTCAAATGGGAGCTCAGTTTCTAATTTTTTGAGAATCGTCCATACTGTTTTCCAAAAGGGCTGAACCAGTCAGCTGAACCAGCAGTGAAGGAGGGTCCCTTTCTCGCCACATCCGCGCCAGCACTGATTGCTTTTGTTCTTTTGGATGTGGGCCAGTCTCTGTGGTGTGCAATGATATCTCATTGTGGTTTTGATCTGCATCTCTCTGATGATTAATGATGTAGAGCATTTTCTCATGTACCTTTTTTGCCATTCGATGTCTTCTTTGAGAAAGTGTCTGTTTATTTCATCTCCCCATTTTTTGATGGTGTTGGATGTTTTCTACTTGTGGACTTCAACTAGTACTTTATATATCCTTGATATCAACCCCTTGTTGGATGTGTATTGGGCAAATATCCTTTCCCTTTCTGTAGACTGTCTTTGTACTTTGGTCACTGTTTCTTTTGAAGTGCAGAAGCTTCTTAGTTTAAAATAGTCCCATTTGTCTATCTCTGTTTTCACTTGCTTGGCCAGTGATGTGACATCTTTGAAGATACCATTAGCTTCAATGTCATGGAGGGTTTTGCAACTTTGTCTTCAATGTACCTTATGGATTCAGGTCTGATGTTGAAGTCTTCAATCCATTTTGATCTTAATTTTGTACACGGTGTTAGGCAGGATCTAAGTCCATTTTTTTTGCATGTAGCCATCCAGTTTTGCCAGCACTATTTGTTAAAGAGGCTTTCCTTATTCCACTTCACATTTCTTGCTCCTTTATCAAAGATTAGATGATTAGATTAGTGATAGGAGAATCCTCCCAGGATGGGAGAAGCATGCTGAAAGTAGACTATAGATCGAACATGATTGTCACTCAATGCGTCTTTTGAAAACCACAGCACTGAAAAGGAGAGAGAGAACAAAAGGAAATGCCCTGCCACAGAGGCAGGGTGGGGGGGAGGGGCAATGGGGGGGGGAAGGGATACTGGGATCCATGGTGGTGGAAATTGGGCACTGGTGGAGGGATGGGTACTTGATCACTGTATAATTGAAACTCAATCACAAACATTTGTAAGTCTACAACTGTACCTCATGGTGTTTTACTAATAGAAATTTTTTAAAAATCAGAATTTCAGAAAGCAACAGTTAATTTTGAATATGCTAAAACAGCTGGCATGAGAGCAGATGTCAGAGCATTAAAAAGTGCCAGGGGCAGAGAGAGATTGAGAGAGAGAGAGAGAGAGAGAGAGAGAGAGAGAGAGAGAGAGAGAGAGAGAGAGAGCTCTCCAGGGTGGATGCTCAGCTCAGCATGCAGCAACCCCAGACTTGATCTCCAGAACCTCATGTCTCCTTAGTGCCACCAGAAAGAGTCGGAGTTACAGCCCCTCTTCTTCTAAGTTCTTTTTTTCACCTTCTCCTCTTTCCTGTAAAACCCTTAGCAGCATGAGCACTGCTGCTCAGTTAACAAAATTCAGTTTACTCAGCTTTGCTACAGACTTTGATAAATCGCATAACCCCCTTCAGGTTTTTCTTGGTTTGATTTTTGCTTTGGGGCCACCCCCGGTGGTGCTCAGGGATTACTCCTGTCTCTGCACTCAGGAATCACTCCTGGCGGGGGCTCAGGGAACCATATGGGATGCTGGGGATTGAAGCCGATTGGCTGTGTGCAAGACAAGTGCCTTAGCCACTGTGTTCTTTCTCTTAGGCCCAAATTCAACTTTAACTTACCTAGAGTAAATGTTCTAATAGTGGGTCTCATTGCCCTGACCCTGAAAGAGCCTCCCATAAGGCACCGTTGGGAAGGACGAGTAAGGAGAGGCTGATACACTCTCAGGGCTGGGACGAATGGAGACGTTACTGGGGCCCGCTCGAGCAAATCAATGAACAACAGGATGACAGTGACAGAGTAGATATCTTAGAGTGTTCATGGAGAAGATGTATCTAGGATTAGAGATGTGGAGGGGGCAAGGCACTTGCCATACCTGCTTCTAATCTCACTTCGGTTTCTGGCACCACATGTGGTCCCATGAGTACCTCTAGAAGGAAGCCCTGAGCGAAGGAATAAGGAGTAGGCCCTGAGCAGCTTCGGGTATAGCCCAATTCTCCCCCATCACAAAATGTTTTTAAAGATGATGATCAAAACTCCTTGGCCAGCAGAGGGGAAAAAAAGTTATAAAAACATCCTTAGCCTAGTAAAACATTTCTCAGTCAGGGTCCGACCTCAGATGAAAATAACATAAATGGTAAGACCAAGGGGCCAACATATTGATGATGGGGGCTATACAAAATGGAAACGAGTCCATTGGAAAAACAACCCAGAATAACAATTTGATTAATTCAACAGTATTTATTACATGTTCAACGAGTGGCTCGAGAGAGGTGAAGAGGTTTGCTTCGCACACAGTTTTGTCCTTAGCACAGCATATCTTCATCACCAGGAGTGACCCCCGAGTACAGAACCAGGAGGGACCGCTACCCCCTCCTCTCCATGTTAACGGAGTGTTGGGTTGTGTAGGTTCTGAGGTTGCTGTGGTGAACAGGCAGGTGCGATTCCTGCTCTTCCAGAGCTTACCTTCTGTGAGAAAGCTTATCATTAGCATGGAATCAAAATGATGAAGGAGATGCTGATGAATTCACACAGGAAATCAAGAGGCGATGCCCAGGAGGGCCCTGTGTCAGCCTGGGATGTCAGGGAAGGCCTACAGCCTGGAGAGTGAGAATGCACCAGCCATGCTGGCAGCTGGTTCATGGGCTTTGAAGGAGATGGGATTTACTCAGTGCCAGAGGCCAGCGGCCAGTACTTTCTTGTGTCTTTTCACCTCTCTTGGCGTGTGTCTTAGAACCCCGATGACTGAGAACAGACTCAGGCCTACGGCTCTCTATTCTCAATGACCCTTTGAAGCCAACTTGCCAGTCATTTCAGTCACCTCCGGGAATTCACACTAAACACCCTGACTCAAGATCCTTTATATTAGGTGGGCACCCCAGCCTGGATATAGCACCACAGCAAACCCATTGACTGGATCCACTTTGAAATTTATGGAGTCCTTATGCTGCTGAACAGTGGCATAGGAGTGCCCTGATCCTCCTTGCCCACGCTCACTTCACTCCAGACTGTCCCTTGTCCCTTCCCCAGCCCCCACCCACTTCCTCTGATGTAGTTCTTCCCACACTAGAAAGATGCTTGATTCAGCAATTCCACATGACCTGTGGTGCACTGCATCCAAGTGTGTGCAGATGCCACAACAAAATGCGTGTAACCCCAGTGAATACCATAACCAACTGTGGGAGCACTGCAAATCCTGGTCATTACAACAGTGAAAAGGGAAGAGAAAGGGAAAATGAATGAACATTAACAGCATCAAGTAAGGCATAAGCACATCCATCCGCATAGTCCTAGACAGGGTCAGAACCAGCAATCTCATTGTTTTCCACCTTCACAGCTGTTCTTCTCACTGGCGTGGCTGCAGAGGAAGAATCTCACATGGAGTTGTCATCTGCCATCCCTTGGGACAGCAATAGCTTCCTCTGGAATGTGTCTTGTAGGACCTGCCCGCAGCTCTATTTCAGGTGGTCTAAGTACTTATGATTTTGTTTTTTTAGTCACATCTGGCAATGTTCAGGGCTTACTCCTGGCTACGCACTCAAGATTTACTCCTGGTACTGCTCATGAGACCATATGGGTTGCCCCAGGGATTGAACCTCATATTGTTCACGGACTAATCTAGCTCTGTGGTCTGGGATTACTCCCGGCAGTGCTGAGTGAACCATGCAGTGCAAGACTAAACCCAGACACAAAGCCTGCACTCCAGCTCTTCGTTCTATAGCCGTGTTTTGGGGGGCTTTCTTCATTTCTATTTTCGTCGGGGAAGCAGATTGGAAATGCTCAGAGGTTACTCCTGGCTCTGTAACTCAGGAACAACTCTGAGCAGTTCCTTGGGGACCAAATGCTCTATCCACTGCACTGTCACTCTAGACCCAAGGAAGGTCTTATTCTCAGAAATATGCACACAGGGTTATCGTGGCTAGTTTTTTATTCCAGCAAAGATTTGGTCCTAAGTATATAATGCGCTGTGAACATTCATTCAATTGGTGGTGGGAACCATGACTTCAAACGTTGGCTTTTGATTTGAGGTCACACCTATTAGTTCTCAGGAGCTACTTCAGGTTTGGTGTGAAAGGTTGTTGCTGGCAGTGTTCATGGGACCACAGGGTACTGAGCATCTAACCAGGGACTTCCGTTTTCAAATCCTGTTTTCAAACTCTGGCTTTTGAGAACTATTCCTAGTTTCTTATTGGAGGAGTGGCGGTATCTTTCTCTCTGTCTCTCTCTGTCTTTCTCTCTCACTGTCTCTTTCTGTTGGGGCCGGACTAGATGGTGAAGATGAGTCCGTGTAGAAGAAACAAGCTCTGTACAGACTACATGCTCAGCTTAGAAAGAAAAAGAAGCTCTAGCTGACCAGTTTGACTTCAAGATGTATATTACCTTTGCATTCAAGGAGAAGAAGAAAAAAATCAGCAGGTTTTGAAGTGTCTGAGGTCAAACCAGTCATGACGAATAATTATAAGAAAATATCCTAAAAGGTGTGCGGGATTCCAGCTATTCCTTGGAAAGTTCCATAGAGCTTTTAAAGGAGGATGTGGTCCAGCTTCCTGCTCCTCGATACCAGTCTGTGAGAAGGGATGTCATTGACTGTACTCAGGAGATGTATTTCATTCTGTGGCCTTAGAATGTTATTGAAAAAAATTGTCTGTCTACTGTTTTCTAGTTGGAAGGAATCTGATGAGCCTTTTCGTCTCATTCATGCCAAATTTGAGTTTCATCACTGTGACTATGAAAAACACTTTCTGCATGTACTGAGCCACAAGGACAAGACTGGAATTGTTGTCAACAATCCCAACCAGTCAGTGTTTCTCTTTATCGACCAACAGCATTTGCAGACTCCAAAAAATAAAGGTAATATCTTCAAGTTATGCAGCATCTGCCTCTACCTGCCAGAGGAACAGCTCACCCACTGGGAGGTTGGCACCGTAAAGAAACACCTGCATCCTTCCAAGCCAGAATAGAGTCTGGGCCAGCACAGTGGAGAAGATCAGAGTGCAGCAGGAGATCTTGTCTTGTTTTCTTACCACTTTATTCTTTCAGAGATTAAAGAAAATGGACTCATGCACAGAACACTCTGCATTTTGAAACTTGTTCATCCTGATTTCTTTTTAAATCATTTGTATCTCAGAACTGAAAAAAATTAGCTGTCTTCTTCACAGACTGTGTGAAAGAAGACTTTGCATATTTGCTGCACTGTATCAGCATCTTGTTAAAAATGTCAAATGAAAGGACTATTGTACACCGAAATGCTTCAATGTATTTGAAAGCACAAGGTGATACTCTTTTTGACGGTCTTTCCATTTGAGCTGGTTTTTGCCTCTTTGACATCTGTCATCAGCATTTAGAGGGTAAGAAGTACATGTAGGAGAATAAATAATTTTTACAAATGCAATAGCTTTGCTATAATTACCGTTGATCCAGAACACTGTCAGATTCAATCTAATGACCAGAAGTAGTTGTTCTAAAAAGAAAATTCAACCACGGAAAAGAAATCTTAAATGAAAAAAGCATCTCATTGCAGGTATTCTAGCCTCATTTTACTGGGCCAGGTTTGTTTAAAAAAAAAAAAAACCAGACGAGTCCATGTAGACTATCCCACTAACGGTCAGGAATACAGGGAACCATGAAAATGGGCGAGACAAGACGTGTGTGTCCAGATTGGTTTCAATGAGGCTCAACATCTCTTTCTTTAAGCTGCCTTAAGTAAAAAACCTAAATCTTAGTATAGCAGAAGAGTCAGTCTTTTCTCATAGACCAGATGACACCAGACCCACTTGACACCAGATGCTTGAGGTTGTAAATAACAGGCCAGAACATTTGGCTGTGTTTCTTTCCTGAGGGCTGAAACTAACTGGCTTGTGAACATAATCAAACAATGTATGTCATAATGCCCCCGCTTAGGGGGCGTGGCTAGGGGCCAGTTGGTGGGGGCGGGAGGGGGAAAGCGCTGTTGCTCTGGCCTTTAAAGGTCAGCGGGAAGGCGGGTGGGGCAGGCCTGGCTGGGACTGCGGGCTCACGCTCCCCACCTCCCAGGTCTCACGCTGAGGCGGGCTCCGTGTCCTGCGTGCCTGTGCGGACTGCGTCACGGGCGTTGACCGCCGACCGCTGGTGGTGGCTCCTTGGAGACTGCCCGGCTCCTGCACGCCACCTCCGAGGCCCTGGGCTGCGCCCGCCATGCCAAGCTGCTGCTAGGTGGCCTGTGCTTGGGGCCCAGCTGGATGCTGAGCGTGTGGGCGGGCGCTCAGAGCAGGTGAGGGGCGGGCATGGGGGTGGGGGTCCTTGCCAGCCCGTGGGGCCCAGCTGGACGCTGAGCGTGTGGGCAGGCGGTGTGGGCAGGCGCGCTGAGCAGGTGAGGATTTGAAAGGATCCTATGTATTTCCCAGTTTCCTTCTGGGAATCAGAGCAAAAAGCTGTTTGCTAGTTCTTAGAATTGGAATAATCTGCAGAACTCAACACCGCCAGTTAATAATAGTGCCTAGATAGTCTGTGTGCTTTTCTGGAGGCAGTGTTTCTGAGTTGCCTCCTCCGTAAGACCTGAGCAATGCTGGGTGTGCCCCTTCCCCCCCTCAAAAAAAAAAAACCCACAACAGCAGTAATAATAATCTGATGTCAATTGTAGTCAAGGATATTTTCATCAGGCTTTTATATACTCGAGTTTTATTCTAGTTAAGTTTCTGAAAGGCCCTGCTGTAGAAAGGCTTGGTAAAGCTTGCCTACTTGAGTCTACCACACGTTAAGGGTGTGCTTCTGTAGATCCCTTTTTAGGGTGATTCATTTGAGAAGCTTGACCCTCACCAGCAAACAGGTGTCTTAATTGGTAAAGGTCAGAAAAAGGCGTCTGGTAGGTTGCGTTATAACGGTAACATTTTTCAGCAAATTTTTGTGGGTCTTTGGTCACCCTTAAGAATGTCTTCGGGTGGCCTGAAATTCAGTGTTTGTCTAAGGATGATGACTTTCCTCATCTGAAAAATGTCTGAGCTCTCAGAGGGTTTAACTTGACAAGGGAGATGTCCTCGGTTCCGATGACAGCCCAGAGAAGTTCTAGCCTGTGATTCGGTTAATTCAGCAGTGGAGGAGGACCGTGTTAGATGAGTTCACGGTATGGACCCATGTTCAAATGCTCTGAAAAACATCGCATTGCTGTCTCAATGACAGCTCCCTGTCAGAGACCTCCACAACAAGCACTTGAGTTGCCTGAAGTGCCTCACAGCGCTGGGATAGTCCTTTAGGAACAGGAGCAGAGAGCTTTCATCAGCAAGCTGTGTGAAAGTAAAACAGACTTCACAAATGGCAGTGATTGCTAAATGTCCCCACATGGCTGTGACCATGACTTCAGGGAGTTGTGGCAGGTGTTATACTGAGGCCTTACAATGATGTCCTTGCTATTTCCTGTATGGTGGGAGTTTCCCTTCCTCTAGGAGTGGAGACGTGCCTTTGATTTGTGGTGTCTCCTTCTGAGTTCAGTTTTGGAAAGAAAAAAAATGACTCTAAAAGAACATATTTTTGCACACACACACCCCAACACTATTTCTTTGACTCCCCAAGTTCTAAAAACAATTATTTGAAAGAACCTTTTCAAATGAGTAAAAGGTCTGCTTCCTTTTCCAGTTCAGAAGATAAAGTAACATTGTCTACGTTATAAAGCATGATGGGGAAACATGAATGTCAAAGGAAAAGTTGGTGACTCCTTTCTGGATGTTGTGGCTGAAGATCATTTAAAGATTGATGATTTGGGTGAGTCTGGAAGATTCCTGAACTTTTATAAGTGAGCTATTGCAGTGGGTTCAAATTTTTTTCCAAGAATTTTAACTGACAACATGCTAAGCAAAGTATTAAAATTCAAGATGTGCAAGTACATTTCCATTGATAAAGAATGATAGTAATACAAGCTTAATGAACTGTAATTAAATGTAGAAAGTTAGATCTACTTAATCTCACATTTAGAAAACAACACATCAACAATGTTTTTTACACCACAGCTCTTTGTAACAGCAAAGGACTTGAAACAAGTACGTGCCCATCAATGGAGAACTGATGTAGTTCAGTCGTACAGCATTATACTATTGTTCTAAGGAGTATTTAGTAGAAGTATCAGTGGTTATCCATAGGTAGGCTGGGAACACGAGGGAGATTTTCTTGTAAAACTTTTTAACATTTTTCTCCAAGTGTAAGTAGGCTACCTATTTTCAAGTGTATTTAAAGAAAAGAAAAAGAACTTGAAGGCTAAGTCTTCCTGGATGATCTCATCGGTAGATCATCCAAGGTAAGGAATAGACAGTGTTCACTGAAAATAGACCCATAGACTCTGATGACAGAACTGAGATTACCAAGGGTGCAGGGCATAGGAGGGAAGGTTCCTGTGACCCGAGAGAGGCTGTCCTTGTGGTGGTGGGGATGGTGACTTAAATTCCATGTTTTTAGTTGCTTTCAGCTTTTCCGATGACTTGAAAAAAATATTGGAAGGAGTCGTTTCCAAACATTCGATATTGGTTGTCTCTTTTTAAACCTCTTCATTTCACTCTTCTTTCCTTTGGCCCTGAATGCATGGAAGTGGCCGTCTCTGTGACCGCCGAGCTGTGCTAATTCACTTCTGCTCTTGAGCCTAGTGATTAGGGTGATTGGTCCTATCATCAGTCACAATTGTCCCTGATCCCCTAAGTAGCTTCCTACTTCCCTGAGGATAAAAGACACATGATTTGGTTCCCTTTGCTCTTCCTCCCTTCTCCTTTTCTCCTTTCTCTCTTCCCCTGTCCCCCATTGCGGAGGGGGTGGGGTTTGTGTCACACCTGGCAGTATTCAAGGATTACTCCTGGATCTGTGCTCAGGGATCCTGCCCTGCAGTGTGTGGGGAATCCAGTACTGTGTGCAAAGCAAGTGCTTGCACCTCTGTACTACTCTCAGCCTCTCTCTTTCTCTCTTCATTCTTTATTCACGCGTTGGCCACCTGCTTTTTCTCAAGCACTGCATTGAATTCAACCCACATTTCCACCTTTGGGACTTTCCATCAATTTGACATTTCTTTCTGCCTGGGTCATTTTCTCTCTCTGACCTGAAAATCCTGCAAGTGTTGCTTTTCATCTTTCTAGTCTCAATTTACATGCTCCTTTTGACATGGCACTTTTCCCAACGCCCTCGTATAAAATAGGGTTTCTTACCCCTTTTTCTTGTTTAAAACATCCAGGTCCTCTCTCATCCCATTGATGACCAGCTGTTTCTTTGTTTCTGTTTCTCTCTGCCAGTAGACTTCATTGGAGAATAAAATAATCCTCATTTTACTTCACATTGTATATGGAGTGAAGTATGTATAAACCAAAAGGACAGGTGTAAATTTAGGATGCAGTGCGCATTTTTAACATCGATTAAAAATGTGGGCAAGTTGTGGGCGGGATTAAAGATAAATTAAAATAGATTAAAAATGCGGCAAGTTGTGGGCGGGACATTCAAAGTAAGAGAATGCCCTGGAACCCAGTGCATCGTTGCTGATCGGAAAAAATGCCCTGGTACCCGGATGCCAGAGCCATGCTTGTATGAGCTCATGGTCACTGGGATACTCTCTGGAAAAGGCTGGACGGGAGCACCTAGCCCATCTGGGACCTCCTGGTGATATCGGCTCTGTTTGGGGCCTGGAGCATTCTCCGGGAGCTATGGGGCCCTCCAGCTGGTTTTCTTCTTTGTTGCTGTGTGTTGTAAGATGGCGTTGGGGGCTAGTCGTGGGCATGACTTCCGGAATCAGAGATTGCCTGGGAGCCGAGGCGGCCCCTTTGCAGTTCGGAAAAAAAGTCCTGGTACCCGCATGCCAGACCCATGCCTGTAGGAGCTCATGGTCACCGGGATTCCCTATGGAGAAGGCAGGACGGCAGCACCTACTCCATCTGGGACCTCCCAGTGATATCTGCTCCGTTTGGGGCTTGAAGCATTCTCTGGGAGCTGTGGGTCCCTATGCCGGGTTTTCTTCTTTTTTGCTGTGTGGTGTAAGATGGCTCTGGGGGGCGAGTTGTGGGCGTGACTTCTGGAAGCAGAGGTTGCCTGTGACCGGGGCAGCCCCATTGCAGTTCGGAAAAAATGTCCTGGTACCCGCATGCCAGAGCCATGCTTGTAGGAGCTCATGGCCACCGGGATTCCCTCTGGAGAATGCGGGACGGCAGCACCTACCCCATCTGGTACCTCAGGGTGATGTTGGCTCTGTTTGGGGCCTGGTTCTTTGTCTGGGAGCTGTAGGCCCACCGCCGTTTTCTTCTTTCTTACTGTGTGCTGTAAGATGGCGCTGGGGGGGCGAGTTGTGGGCACAACTTCCAGAATCAGAGGTTGCCTGTGACTGGGGTGGCCCCATTGAAGTTCTGAAAAAATATCCTGGTACCAGGTTGCCAGAGCTATGCTTGTAGGAGCTCATGCTCACCGGGTTCCCTCTGGAGAAGTGGGACGGCAGCACCTACCGCATTGGGGACCTCCGAGTGATATTGGCTCTGTTTGTGCCTGGAGCATGCTCCGGGAGTTATGGGTCCCTCCAGCCAGTTTTCTTCTTTCTTGGTGTGTGCTGTAATATGGCCCTGGGGGCGAGTTGTGGGCAGGGCATCCAAAATCAGAGCTTGCCCTGGAGCCGGGGTGCATCATTGCAGTTCGGAAAAATTGTCCTGGTACCTGCATGCCAGAGCCATATCTGTAGGAGCTCATGGTCACCGGGATTCCCTCTTGAGAAGGCGGGACTGTAGGACCTAGCTCATCTGGGACCTCCCAGTGATATCAGCTTTGTTTGGGCCCTGGAGCATTGTCTTGGAGCTCTGGGGACCTCCAGCCAGTTTTCTTCTTTGTTGCTGTGTGCTGTAAGATGACACTGGGGGGCGAGATGTGGGTGTGACTTCATAATCAGAGGTTGCCTGCAGCCAAGACGGCCCCATTGCAGTTCAGAAAAAATGTCCTGGTACCAGCATGCCCAGGCTATGCCTGTAGAAGCTCATGGTCACCGAGATTCCGTATGGAGAAGGCGTGACGGAAGCACCTAGCCCATCTGGGACCTCCGGGTGATATTGGCTCTGTTTTTGCCTGGAGCATTCTCCGGGAGCTGTGGGGCCCTCCACCGGTTTCCTTCTTTGTTGTTGTGTGCATAAGATGGTGCTGGAGGGCGAGTTGTGGCATGACTTTTGAATCACAGGTTGCCTTGGCGCCGGGGCGGCCATATTGCCGTTCTTAAAAAATGTCCTGGTACCTGCATGCCAGACCCATGCTTGTAGGAGCTCATGGTCACCGAGATTCCCTCTGGAAAAGGCGGGACGGCAGCACCTAGCGCATCTGGGACCGCCCAGGGATATCGGCTCTGTTTGGGTCGGGACCATTCACGGGATCTGTGGAACCCTCGAGCCGGTTTTCTTCTTTGTTGCTGTGTGGTGTAAGATGGCACTGGGGGACTAGGTGTCGGCGCGACTTCAGAATCAGGTTGCCTGTGAGCCAAGGCGGCCCTTTGCAGTTGGGAATAAAAGTCCTGGTACCCATATAACAGACCCATGCTTGTATGAGCTCATGGTCACTGGGATACCCTCTGGAGAAGGCAGGATGGGAGCACACAGCCCATCTGGGAACTACCAGTGACACTGGCTCTGTTTGTGGCCTAGAGCATTCTCCGGGAGCTGTAGGGACCTCCAGCCAGTTTTCTTCTTTGTTGCTGTGTGTTGTAAGATTGCGCTGTGAGCGAGTTGTGGGCATGACTTCTGGAATCAGAGGTTGTCTGGGAGCCGGACTGCCCCCTTTGAGATTCGGACAAAAAAGTCCTGGTACCCACATGGCTCTGGCATGAGGGTACCAGGACAGTTTTTCCGAACTCCATGGGTCCAGTCCGGCTAACAGGCAACCTCTGATTCTGAAGTCATGCCCACATGATTTTGCTTTTTGGAGCTCGTGGTCACCGGGATTTTCTCTGAGAAGGCGGGACAGCAGCACCTACCCCTGCTGGGAACTTCCAGTGATATCGGCTCCATTTTTGGCCAGAAGCATTCTACGGGAGCTGTGGGGCCCTCCAGCCAGTTTTCTTCTTTGTTTCTTTGTAGTGTAATATGGTGCTGGGGGGCGAGTTGTGGGTTTGACTCAGGACTCAGTGGTTGCCTGGTTGCCGGGGCAGAACCATTGAGTTTGGAAAAAATGTCCTGGTACCAGTTTTCCAGAACCATACTTGTAGGAGCTTATGGTCACTGGGATACCCTCTGGAGAAGGCAGGATGGCAGTACCTAGCCCAACTGGGACCTTCAGTTGATATCGCCTCTGGTTGGGCCCGGAGCATTTTCCTGGAGCTGTGTGTCCCTCCCACCGGTTTTCTCCTTTGTTGCTTTTTGGTGTAAGCTGGCGCTGGGTGGAGAGTCCTGTGCGTGACTTATGGAATCAAAGGTTTCCTGGGAGCTGGGTCGGCCCCATTGTAGTTCGGATAAAATGTCCTGGTACCCACATGCCAGACACATGCTTGTATGAGCTCATGGTCACCGAAACTCCCTCTGGAGAAGGTGGGACAGCAGCACTACACCATCTGGGACCTCCAGGTGATATAGAATGTTTGAGCCCCAGAGAATTGTCTGGGAGCTCTGGGTCCCTCCAGCCGGTTTTCTTCTTTGTTGCTGTGTGGTGTAAGATGGTGCTGGGGGGCGCCTCGTGGTACTGACTTTCGGGATCAGAGGTTTTCTAGGAGTCGGAGCGAACCCATTGAGTTTGGAAAAAATATCCTGGTACTGAATGCCAGAGCCATGCTTCTATGAGCTCATGGTCACCGGAAATCCCTCTGGAAAAGGTGGGAAGGCAGCATCAACCACATCTGGGATCTCCCGGTGTTATCAAATCTGTTTGAGGCCCGGAGGATTCTCCGGGAGATGTGGGCTCCTCCAGCCGGTTTTCTTCTTTGTTGCTGTGTGGTGTAATATGGCGCTGGGTGCGAGTCGTTGGCGTGAGTTCCAGAATCAGAGGTTGCCTGGGAGCCGGGGTGGCCCCTTCGCAGTTTGGAAAAAAAGTCCTGGTACCCGCATGCCATATCCATGTTTATATGAGCTCATGGTCACTGGATACCCTCTGGAGAAGGTGGGGCGGGAGCATCTAGCCCATCTGGGACCTCCTGGTGATATTGGCTCTGTTTGGGGCCTGGAGCATTCTCCTCCAGCCAGTTTTCTAGTTTGTTGCTGTGTGTTGTAAGATGGCATGGGGGCGAGTTGTGGGCATGACTTCCGGAATCAGAGGTTGCCTGGGAACAAGGGTGGCCCTTTTGCAGTTCGGGAAAAAAGTCCTGGTACCCACATGCCAGAGCCATGCTTTTTGGAGCTCATAATCACTGGGATATTCTCTGGAGAAGGCGGGACGGCAGTACCTACTTCTTCGGGGACCTCCCAGTGATATCCGCTCCATTTTCGGCCAGAAGCATTCTCCTGCAGCTGTGGGGCCCTCCAGCCGGTTTTCTTCTTTGTTGCTGTGTGTTGTAAATTGGCGCTGTGTGTGAGTTGTGGGCATGACTTCTGGAATCAGAGGTTGCCTGGGAGCTGGGCTGCCCCCTTTGCAGTTCGGATAAAAAGCCCTGGTACCCACATGGCTCTGGCATGATGGTACCAGGACATTTTTTCCGAACTCAATGGGTCCGGTCCGGCTTCCAGGCAACCTCTGATTCTGAAATCATGCCCACATGATTTTGCTTTATGGAGCTTGCGCGCACCGGGATTTTCTCTGAGAAGGTGGACAGCAGCACCTAACCCTGCTGGGACCTTCCAGTGATATCGGCTCCATTTTCGGCCGGAAGCATTCTCCGGGAGCTGTGGGTCCCTCCAGCCAGTTTTCTTCTTTGTTGCTGTGTAGTGTAAGATGGCGCTGGGGGGCGAGTTGTGGGTTTGACTCAGGACTCAGAGGTTGCCTGGTTGCCGGGGCGGACCCATTGAGTTTGGAAAAAATGTCCTGGTACCAGTTTTCCAGAACCATACTTGTAGGAGCTTATGGTCACTGGGATGCCCTCTGGAGAAGGCAGGACAGCAGGACCTAGCCCATCTGGGACCTCCAGGTGATATCGACTCTGGTTGGGCCCGGAGCATTTTCTGGGAGCTGTGTGGCCCTCCTGCCGGTTTTCTCGTTTGTTGCTTTTCTGTGTAAGCTGGCGCTGGGTGGCGAGTCGTGTGAATGACGTATGGAATCAAAAGTTGCCTGGGAGCTGGGTCGGCCCCATTGTAGTTCGGATAAAATGTCCTGGTACCCACATGCCAGACACATGCTCGTATGAGCTCATGGTCACCAAAACTCCCTCTATAGAAGGCGGGATGGCAGCACTTACTTCTTTGGAGACCTCCCAGTGATATCGGCTCCATTTTCGGCCTGAAGCATTCTCCTGCAGCTGTGGGGCCCTCCAGCCGGTTTTCTTCTTTGTTGCTGTGTGTTGTAAATTGGCGCTGTGTGTGAGTTGTGGGCATGACTTCTGGAATCAGAGGTTGCCTGGGAGCTGGCTGCCCCCTCTGCAGTTCGGATAAAAAGTCCTGGTACCCACATGACTCTGACATGAGGGTACCAGGACATTTTTTCCGAACTCAGTGGGTCTGCCCCAGCTCCCAGGCAATCTCTGATTCTGAAATCATGCCCACATAATTTTGCTTTTTGGAGCTGTGGTCACCGGGATTTTCTCTGAGAAGGAGGGACAGCATCACCTACCCCAGCTGAGACCTTCCAGTGATATCGGCTCCATTTTTGGCCGGAAGTATTCTAAGGGAACTGTGGGGCCATCCAGCTAGGTTTCTTCTTTGTTGCTGTGTAGTGTAAGATGGCGCTGGGGGGCAAGTTGTGGGTTTGACTCAGGACTCAGAGGAAGCCTGTTTGCCGGGGCGGACCCATTGAGTTTGGAAAAAATGTCCTGGTACCAGTTTTCCAGAACCATACTTGTAGGAGCTTATGGTCACTGGGATGCCCTCTGGAGAAGGCAGGACAGCAGGACCTAGCCCATCTGGGACCTCCAGGTGATATCGACTCTGGTTGGGCCCGGAGCATTTTCTGGGAGCTGTGTGGCCCTCCTGCCGGTTTTCTCGTTTGTTGCTTTTCTGTGTAAGCTGGCGCTGGGTGGCGAGTCGTGTGAATGACGTATGGAATCAAAAGTTGCCTGGGAGCTGGGTCGGCCCCATTGTAGTTCGGATAAAATGTCCTGGTACCCACATGCCAGACACATGCTAGTATGAGCTCATGGTCACCGAAACTTTCTCTGGAGAAGGCGGGACGGGAGCCCCTACACCATCTGGGGCCTCCAGGTGATGTTGAATATTTGAGGCCCGGAGCATTGTCTGGGAGCTGTGTGCTCCTCCAGCTGGTTTTCTTCTTTGTTGCTGTGTGCTGTAATATGGCGCTGGTTGTGAGTCGTTGGCGTGAGTTCCAAAATCAGAGGTTGCCTAGGAACCGGGGTAGCCCCTTCGCAGTTTGGAAAAAAAGTCCTGGTACCCGCATGCCATATCCAAGTTTGTACGAGCTCATGGTCACTGGATACGCTCTGGAAAAGGTGGGATGGGAACATCTATCCCATCTGGGCCCTCACGGTGATATCGGCTCTGTTTGGGGCCTGGAGCATTCTCCTGCAGCTGTAGGGCCCTCCAGCTGGTTTTCTAGTTTGTTGCTGTGTGTTGTAAGATGGCATGGGGGCGAGTTGTTGGCATGACTTCTGGAATCAGTGATTGCCTGGGAGCCAGGGCGGCCCTTTTGCAGTTCGGGGAAAATGTCCTGGTACCCACATGCCAGAGCCATGCTTTTTGGAGGTCATAATCACCGGGATTTTCACTGGAGAAGGCAGGACGGCAGCACCTACTTCTTCGGGGACCTCCCAGTGATATCAGCTCCATTTTCGGCCTGAAGCATTCTCCTGCAGCTGAGGGGCCCTCCAGCCGGTTTTCTTCTTTGTTGCTGTGTGTTGTATATTGGCGCTGTGTGCGAGTTGTGGGCATGACTTCTGGAATCAGAGGTTGCCTGGGAGCCGGGCTGCTCCCTTTGCAGTTCGGATAAAAAGTCCTGGTACCCACATGGCTCTGGCATGATGGTACCAGGACATTTTTTCCGAACTCAATGGGTCCGGTCCGGCTCCCAGGCAACCTCTGATTCTGAAATCATGCCCATATGATTTTGCTTTTTGGAGCTTGTGCTCACTGGGATTTTCTCTGAGAAGGTGGACAGCAGCACCTACCCCTGCTGGGACCTTCCAGTGATATCGGCTCCATTTTCGGCCGGAAGCATTCTCCGGGAGCTGTGGGTCCCTCCAGCCAGTTTTCTTCTTTGCTGCTGTGTAGTGTAAGATGGCGCTGGGGGGCGAGTTGTGGGTTTGACTCAGGACTCAGTGGTTGCCTGCTTGCAGGGATGGACCCATTGAGTTTGGAAAAAATATTCTGGTACCAGTATGCCAGATCCATACTTGTAGGAGCTTATGGTCACTGGGATACACTCTGGAGAAGGCAGGATGGCAGTACCTAGCCTATCTGGGACCTCCAGGTGATATTGCCTCTAGTTGGGCCCGGAGCATTTTCCGGGAGCTGTGTGGCCCTCCCACCGGTTTTCTTCTTTGTTGCTTTTTGGTGTAAGATGGCGCTGAGTGGCGGGTCGTGTGCGTGACTTATGGAATCAAAGGTTGCCTGGGAGCTGGGTCCGCTCCATTGTCGTTCAGATAAAATGTCCTGGTACCCATATGTCAGACACATCCTTGTATGAGCTCATGGTCACTGAAACTCCCTCTGGAGAAGGCGGGACGGCAGCACGTACACCATCTGGGACCTCCAGATGATGTTGAATATTTGAGGCCCAGAGCATTGTCTGGGAGCTATGTGCTCCTCCAGCCGGTTTTTTTCTTTGTTGCTGTGTGGTGTAATATGGCGCCGGGTGCGAGTCGTTGGCGTGAGTTCCAAAATCAGAGGTTGCCTAGGAACCGGGGTGGCCCCTTCGCAGTTTGGAAAAAAAGTCCTGGTACCCGCATGCCATATCCATGTTTGTACGAGCTCATGGTCACTGGATACCCTCTGAAGAAGGTGGGATGGGAACATCTAGCCCATCTGGGACCTCCCGGTGATAGCGGCTCTGTTTGGGGCCTGGAACATTCTACTGCAGCTGTGAGGCTCTCCAGCCGGTTTTCTACTTTGTTACTGTGTGTTGTAAGGTGGTATGGGGGCGGGTTGTGGGCATGACTTCCGGAATCAGTGATTGCCTGGGAGCCAGGGCGGCCCTTTTGCAGTTCGGGAAAAAAGTCCTGGTACCCCCATGAAAGAGCCATGCTTTTTGGGGGTCATAATCACCGGGATTTTCTCTGGAGAAGGCGGGACGGCAGCACCTAGTTCTTCGGGGACCTCCCAGTGATATCAGCTCCATTTTCGGCCTGAAGCATTCTCCTGCAGCTGTGGGGCCCTCCAGCCGGTTTTCTTCTTTGTTGCTGTGTGTTGTAAATTGGCGCTGTGTGCGAGTTGTGGGCATGACTTCCGGAATGAGAGGTTGCCTGGAAGCCAGGGCGGCCCTTTTGCAGTTCGGGAAAAAAGTCCTGGTACCCCCATGAAAGAGCCATGCTTTTTGGAGCTCATAATCACTGGGATTTTCTCTGGAGAAGGTGGGACGGCAGCACCTAGTTCTTCGGGGACCTCCCAGTGATATCGGCTCCATTTTCGGCCTGAAGAATTTTCCTGCAGTTGTGGGGCCCTCCAGCCAGTTTTCTTCTTTATTGCTGTGTGTTGTAAATTGGTGCTGTGTGGGAGTTGTGGGCATGACTTCTGGAATTAGAGGTTGCCTGGGAGCCGGGCTGCCCCCTTTGCAGTACGGATAAAAAGTCCTGGTACCCACATGGCTCTGGCATGATGGTACCAGGACATTTTTTCCGAACTCAATGGGTCCGGTCCGGCTCCCAGGCAACCTCTGATTCTGAAATCATGCCCATATGATTTTGCTTTTTGGAGCTTGTGCTCACTGGGATTTTCTCTGAGAAGGTGGACAGCAGCACCTACCCCTGCTGGGACCTTCCAGTGATATTGGCTCCATTTTCGGCCGGAAGCATTCTCCGGGAGCTGTGGGTCCCTCCAGCCAGTTTTCTTCTTTGTTGCTGTGTAGTGTAAGATGGCGCTGGGGGGCGAGTTGTGGGTTTGACTCAGGACTCAGAGGTTGTCTGGTTGCCGGGGCAGACCCATTGAGTTTGGAAAAAATGTCCTGGTACCAGTATGCCAGAGCCATACTTGTAGGAGCTTATGGTCACTGGCATACCCTCTGGAGAAGGCAGGATGGCAGTACGTAGCCCATCTGGGACCTTCAGGTGATATCGCCTCTAGTTGAGCCCGGAGCATTTTCTGGGAGCTGTGTGGCCCTCCCACAGGTTTTCTTCTTTGTTGCTTTTTGGTGTAAGATGGCGCTGAGTGGCAGGTCGTGTGCGTGACTTATGGAATCAAAGGTTGCCTGGGAGCTGGGTCGGCTCCATTGTAGTTCAGATAAAATGTCCCGGTACCCATATGTCAGACACATCCTTGTATGAGCTCATGGTCACTGAAACTCCCTCTGGAGAAGGCGGGACGGCAGCACCTACACCATCTGGGACCTCCAGGTGATGTTGAATATTTGAGGCCCAGAGCATTCTCTGGGAGCTGTGTGCTCCTCCACCCGGTTTTCTTTTTTGTTGATGTGGGGTGTAATATGGCGCTGGGTGCGAGTCGTTGGCGTGAGTTCCAAAATCAGAGATTGCCTAGGAACCGGGGTAGCCCCTTCGCAGTTTGGAAAAAAAGTCCTGGTACCCGCATGCCATATCCATGTTTGTACGAGCTCATGGTCACTGGATACCCTCTGAAGAAGGTGGGACGGGAACATCTAGCCCATCTGGGACCTCCCGGTGATATTGGCTCTGTTTGGGGCCTGGAGCATTCTCCTCCAGCCAGTTTTCTAGTTTGTTGCTGTGTGTTGTAAGATGGCATGGGGGCGAGTTGTGGGCATGACTTCCGGAATCAGAGGTTGCCTGGGAACAAGGGCGGCCCTTTTGCAGTTCGGGAAAAAAAGTCCTGGTACCCCCATGAAAGAGCCATGCTTTTTGGAGCTCTTAATCACTGGGATTTTCTCTGGAGAAGGTGGGACGGCAGCACCTAGTTCTTCGGGGACCTCCCAGTGATATCGGCTCCATTTTCGGCCTGAAGAATTTTCCTGCAGTTGTGGGGCCCTCCAGCCAGTTTTCTTCTTTATTGCTGTGTGTTGTAAATTGGTGCTGTGTGCGAGTTGTGGGCATGACTTCTGGAATCAGAGGTTGCCTGGGAGCCGGGCTGCCCCCTTTGCAGTACGGATAAAAAGTCCTGGTACCCACATGGCTCTGGCATGATGGTACCAGGACATTTTTTCCGAACTCAATGGGTCCGGTCCGGCTCCCAGGCAACCTCTGATTCTGAAATCATGCCCATATGATTTTGCTTTTTGGAGCTTGTGCTCACTGGGATTTTCTCTGAGAAGGTGGACAGCAGCACCTACCCCTGCTGGGACCTTCCAGTGATATCGGCTCCATTTTCGGCCGGAAGCATTCTCCGGGAGCTGTGGGTCCCTCCAGCCAGTTTTCTTCTTTGTTGCTGTGTAGTGTAAGATGGCGCTGGGGGGCGAGTTGTGGGTTTGACTCAGGACTCAGAGGTTGTCTGGTTGCCGGGGCGGACCCATTGAGTTTGGAAAAAATGTCCTGGTACCAGTATGCCAGAGCCATACTTGTAGGAGCTTATGGTCACTGGCATACCCTCTGGAGAAGGCAGGATGGCAGTACGTAGCCCATCTGGGACCTTCAGGTGATATTGCCTCTAGTTGGGCCCGGAGCATTTTCCGGGAGCTGTGTGGCCCTCCCACAGGTTTTCTTCTTTGTTGCTTTTTGGTGTAAGTTGGCGCTGAGTGGCGCGTCGTGTGCGTGACTTATGGAATCAAAGGTTGCCTGGGAGCTGGGTCGGCTCCATTGTAGTTCAGATAAAATGTCCTGGTACCCATATGTCTGACACATCCTTGTGTGAGCTCATGGTCACTGAAACTCCCTCTGGAGAAGGCGGGATGGCAGCACCTACACCATCGGGGACCTCCAGGTGATGTTGAATATTTGAGGCCCAGAGCATTGTCTGGGAGCTGTGTGCTCCTCCACCCGGTTTTCTTTTTTGTTGATGTGTGGTGTAATATGGAGCTGGGTGCGAGTCGTTGGCGTGAGTTCCAAAATCAGAGGTTGCCTAAGAACCGGGGTAGCCCCTTCGCAGTTTGGAAAAAAAGTCCTGGTACCCGCATGCCATATCCATGTTTATACGAGCTCATGGTCACTGGATACCCTCTGCAGAATATGGGACGGGAACATCTAGCCCATCTGGGACCTCCCGGTGATAGCGGCTCTGTTTGGGGCCTGGAGCATTCTCCTGCAGCTGTGGGGCCCTCCTGCCGGTTTTCTACTTTGTTACTGTGTGTTGTAAGATGGTATGGGGGCGAGTTGTGGGCATGACTTCTGGAATCAGTGATTGCCTGGGAGCCAGGGCGGCCCTTTTGCAGTTCGGGGAAAAAGTCCTGGTACCCACATGCCAGAGCCATGCTTTTTGGAGGTCATAATCACCGGGATTTTCTCTGGAGAACGCGGGACGGCAGCACCTACTTCTTCGGGGACCTCCCAGTGATATCAGCTCAATTTTCGGCCTGAAGCATTCTCCTGCAGCTGTGTGGCCCTCCAGCCGGTTTTCTTCTTTGTTGCTGTGTGTTGTAAATTGGCGCTGTGTGCGAGTTGTGGGCATGACTTCCGGAATCAGAGGTTGCCTGGGAGCCAGGGCGGCCCTTTTGCAGTTCGGGGAAAAAGTTCTGGTACCCACATGCCAGAGCCATACTTTTTGGAGGTCATAATCACCGGGATTTTCTCTGGAGAAGGCGGGACGGCAGCACCTACTTCTTCGGGGACTTCCCAGTGATATCAGCTCCATTTTCGGCCTCAAGCATTCTCCTGCAGCTGTGGGGCCCTCCAACCGGTTTTCTTCTTTGTTGCTGTGTGTTGTAAGTTTGCGCTGTGTGCGAGTTGTGGGCATGACTTCTGGAATCAGATGTTCCCTGGGAGCCGGGCTGCCCCCTTTGCAGTTCGGATAAAAAGTCCTGGTACCCACATGGCTCTGGCATGAGGGTACCAGGACTTTTTTTCCAAACTCAATGGGTCTGCCCCAGCTCCCAGGCAACCTCTGATTCTGAAATCATGCCCACATAATTTTGCTTTTTGGAGCTTGTGCTCACCGGAATTTTCTCTGAGAAGGTGGACAGCAGCACCTAACCCTGCTGGGACCTTCCAGTGATATCGGCTCCATTTTCGGCCGGAAGCATTCTCCGGGAGCTGTGGGTCCCTCCAGCCAGTTTTCTTCTTTGTTGCTGTGTAGTGTAAGATGGCGCTGCGGGGCGAGTTGTGGGTTTGACTCAGGATTCAGTGGTTGCCTGGTTGCCGGGACGGACCCATTGAGTTTGGAAAAAATATTCTGGTACCAGTATTCCAGATCCATACTTGTAGGAGCTTATGGTCACTGGCATACCCTCTGGAGAAGGCAGGATGGCATTACCTAGCCCATCTGGGATCTCCAGGTGATATTGCCTCTAGGTGGGCCCGGAATATTTTCCGAGAGTTGTGTGGCTCTCCCACCGGTTTTCTTCTTTGTTGCTTTTTGGTGTAAGATGGCGCTGGGTGGCACGTCGTGTGCGTTACCTATGGAATCAAAGGTTGCCTGGGAGCTGGGTCGGCCCCATTGTAGTTAGGATAAAATGTCCTGGTACCCACATGTCAGACACATGCTTGTATGAGCTCATGGTCACCGAAACTCCCTCTGGAGAAGGCGGCACCTACACCATCTGGGACCTCCAGGTGATATTGAATAGGTGATATTGAATGTTTGAGGCCCGGAGCATTGTCTGGAAGGTGTGGGTCCCTCCAGCCAGTTGCTTCTTCATTGCTGTGTGGTGTAAGATGGCGCTGGGGGGCGCCTCGTGGTACTGACTTTCGAGATCAAAGGTTTTCTAGGAATCGGGGCGAACCCATTGAGTTTGGAAAAAATTTCCTGGTACCGAATGCCAGAGCCATGCTTGTATGAGTTCATGGTCACCGGAAATCCCTCTGGAGAAGGCGGGAAGGCAGCATCAACCCCATCTGGGAGCTCCTGGTATTATCAAATCTGTTTGAGGCCCGGAGGATTCTCCGGGAGATGTGGGCTCCTCCACCCGGTTTTCTTCTTTGTTGCTGTGTGGTATAACATGGTGCTCAGTGCGAGTTGTTGGCATGAGTTCCAAAATCATAGGTTGCCTGGGAGCTGTGGTGGCCCCTTCGTATTTTGGAAAAAAAAGTCCTGGTACCCGCATGCCATATCCATGTTTGTACGAGCTTATGGTCACTGGATACCCTCTGGAGAAGGTGGAACGGGAGCATCTAGCCCATCTGGGACCTCCCGGTGACATCGGCTCTGTTTGGGGCTTGGAGCATTCTCCTGCAGCTGTGGGGCCCTCCAGCCGGTTTTCTAGTTTGTTGCTGTGTGTTGTAAGATGGTGCTGGGGGGCGACTTTTGGGTTTGACTCAGGGATCAGAGGTTGCCTCAGAGCCAGGTCGGCCCCATTGCAGTTCTGAAGAAAAATCTTGGGACCCGCATGCCAGACCCATGCTTGTACGAAGTCATGGTCACTGGATACTCTCTGGAGAAGGTGGGATGGGAGCATCTAGTCCATCTGGGACCTACCGGTGATATCGGCTCTGTTTGGGGCCTGGAGCATACTCAGGGAGCTGTGGAACTCTCCAGCCGGTTTTCTTCTTTGTTGCTGTGTGCTGTAAATAGCGCTGGCGGTCGCATCGTTGACATGAGTTCCAAAATCAGAGGTTGCTTGGGAGCCGGGGCGGCCCCTTTGGAGTGTGGAAAAAACCTCCTTGTATCAGCATGCCACAGCCATGCTTTTAGGAGTTCATGGTCACTGGGATTCCATTTGGAGAAGGCCGGATGGCAATAACTACCTCATCTGGGGCCTCCCGGTGATATCGGTTCTGTTTGGGCCTGGAGCATTCCCCGGGAGCTGTTGAGCCTTCCAGCCGGTTTTCTTCTTTGTTGATGTGAGTTCTATGATGGCGCTGGGGCAAGTTGTGGGCGTGACTTTTAGAAACAGAGGTTGCCTGGGAGCCGTGCCTGCCCCTTTGCAGTTCGGAACAAAAGTCCTGGTACCCTCATGCCAGAGCCATGCATTTTGGAACTCATGGTCACCGTGATGCCATCTGGATAAGGTGGAACGGCAGCACCTACCCCATCTGGGACCTCCTGGTGATATCGGCTCTGTTTTTGGCCTGGAGAATTCTCCGGCAGCTGTGGGTCCCTATACCGGGATTTCTTCTCTCTTGGTGTGTGGTGTAAGATGGTGCTGGAGGGCGAGTTGTGGGCATGATTTCAGAATGAGAGGTTGTCTGGGAGCCGGGGCTGACCCATTCAGTTCGGAAAAAATGTCCTGGTACCCGTATGCCAGAGCTATACTTTTAGGAGCTCATGGTCACTGGGATTCCATCTGGAGAAGGCAGGACGGCAGCACCTAGCCTATTTGGGACCTCCAGCTGATATCGGTTCTGTTTGGGCCTGGAGCATTCTCCGGGAGCTGTGGTGCCCTCCAGCTGGTTTTCTTGTTTGTTGCTGTGTGGTAATTCTGTTATCTTACAGAAAACATTTTTTCTCCTAGTTATTGAGAAATACAAGTTTTCAGACAATAGAGAAAGAATATTTCTAAGTTTTATGATGACTAAGCCATAACTTCTTGAGAGTGAAATGAGAAAAGTGCACTGCTGATGACTCCAGACAGTAGTTCTGAGCATGCTGATATGGTCAGCATTTTCTGGTAGCCGAGAAAAACTGTTTAAAGTGTTTTCTTAGAAAGGTTTTTCCTATAGTTTGTTGCAGCAATCAACTGCCTTACACGTAGATGTTGTTTGACAAGAGGAATTGTCCAATAGAAATGAAAAGTAACTTATTGGGAGTCATTAGGAAAAAAGTCCATTTGACTTCTGCAGACAGTTTAAACAGATTGTTTGTAGGTATAGAAAGGTCCATTTGATAGGTGACTGGAGATATGTGTTTGAGCAACTTGACACTGTCAACATATTCTGGTGCACAAGAGAAATAATTTAGAGTCAGTGAATTCCATGGAAACCAGTGCGGACTGGAAGTTAGTTCCAAGAAGCAACTATGTTACATTTCAGATATTATGTGACACTTGGAAATCTTCAAGTGACCAAGAAACATAATAGTCGAAGTAGGTGTCTACAAGTCCATATAAATTTGATGGATGAATTTAGAGATAAATTCTGAGCAACTAAATTTGTTGATTATAGAAATAAATTCTGAGCCACTCAATTTAGTAGATGATTATAGAGACAAACTCTTTTTATTATTATTTTTCTTTATTTTTTGATAGACTGTAAGCAACTAATTCTGATGGATTGTTCTAGAGATAAATTCTGAGCAACTTGGTAAAACTTGATGGCTGAGAAAATAATTTCGAGTAGGTTGCCAAGTTTATCATCTCACACCAACGAAACAAGTCTAATCACAAGTCTATAGACTGTAGAAATGCTGCTGACCCTAAAAGAATCCAAATGGGATATAAAAGCCAGTCTTCAAATGGGACTAATTTAGGAGAAATCCATAAAAGAAGTAAGAAAGCACAATGGCCAATAACGGTTCCAGGAGAAGACCTGATGGGCATGACGCTGGGGTGGTAGCGCACGTGGGAGCATGTTAAGTTCCTCTCACCTGCCGAAGGATGGACAGTGTTGGACTGATTTAGCCGGGTTTTATTTTTCTTTTTAGGTCACACCTGGCGATGCAGAGAGGTTATTACTGGCTCATGAATTCAGAAATTACTCCAGATGGCGCTCGGAAGATCATATGGGATGCTGGGAATCCAACCTGTTTCGGCTGCATGGAAGGCAAGCACCCTACCCGCTGTGCTATCGCTCCAGCCCATAGCCAGGTTTTTTTGAAGTGCGTGTTGTTGATGGTACACAAACCCACGGCAGTGGTGAGATGAGGCTTGACAACTCTTTCCATGTTTTGTGGGAGGCATTTCTTTTTCTTCCCAAAGTGTCCATCAGTTTTCTCCTTCAGACAGTCATAAAGAAGACACTTGGGTAGTATATTGGGAGTTTACTATAGTCTCTAGTTTAGGCTTGCTGTGAGTGTAAAGAGAGATAGTTAGAACTGGATGCATCCGTTCTTTTCAGTCTAAGTCACACAGGTCAGTGAACTCTCTGCTCTTTTTTAAGCAGGGTGAGGAGTCACAGTATGGTCAGTTGATTCTAAGGTCAATGTATCATCCTTGACCAGGATGGTCTGGTCCGTGAAGTTGTCAGGACACAGAGCGATCCACTTAGTTATATTGACTTGACGGGAGAAGTGTTCTCCCGGCGGGGAAAAATGGTTCCACATTGTATACCCTCACACCAAATGAACGAGGCTATCTGCTATCCAGGCAGATAAGACTGTAGATATGTCCTGGAATATAAAATAAACCGAATGGGCTATAAAGCAGTTTTCAAATCCCACCAAACGAGCCAAGAGGTGTGAAGCCTGCTTCTCACCACTACCGTGATTTTGTGTACTAAGTAATGGTAGTAATAACAGTAAAGTAAAAACTTGTTGTTTTCTAAGGATAGGAGCTTCCAAAAATCTAGTTAATCAGTCCAGCACAGCCCCTCGTTTGGCAGGTGAGAGTCACTTCACGTCACTTGCTACCATCTCAGGAATGCGCCCATCAGGTCTTTTCCTGGCACAGTTATTGCCCAGTGTGGTTTCTTACTTCTTTGACTTTTCCTCCCAATAATTCATGTTTGAGCAGTTAGAACAGTATGCTACTGGAACAAGGCAGAGCTGCAGATCATTGGATCAGGGTTGAATATCCTTACACACATCCTCACATATAGAATCGTCTAATCTTTGATAAGCGAGCATGAGATATGAAGTGGAGCAAGGAAAGCCTCTTCAATGAATGATGCTGGCAATTTTTTTTATGAATCGAGGGATATGCACAACAGAAAGAAATCACACTCCCAAATGTATTTGTACCTAGTGAGGGACCCACTAAATATGTAAAACCTACTAATAGGTTTTAAGGAGGACATTGCTAGCAACACAATAGTAGTTGGAGACTTCATTACCACCTTATCACCCCTCGATAGATCAACAAGAATAAAACTCACCAAGGAAACACTGTCTTTGAAGGAAGAAACAGAAGAGAGAGGGCTCATAGACTATGTAGGCTCTTACATTCCCAAAAGAGAGAATACACATTTTTTCCCAGTGAACACGGAACAGTTTTCACAAGAGCCCATGTGCTGGGTCACAGAACATACCTCAACAGAATCAGGAAGATAGAAATTGTGTCAACTATCTTTTTCAGACCATAGTGCACTGAAGACAGAAGTTAATCATGCACAGAAGTGGAAAAGCAGATCAAACACCTGGAAATTGAACAGCTCAGTCTTGAACAACGAGTGGACATGAAGTGGTTAAGAAGGACATGAAGGAAGAAATCAAAAGATACCTGGAAACAAAGGAGGTTGAAGACACGAGTTACCAGAACCTGTGGGATGCAGCTAAAGCCGTTTTAAGGGGGAAACTTAAAGCTCTGCAAGTATTTCTCAGGAAGGAAGAAAGGGCTTATATAAATAGCTTGACTTCACAACTCAAGATCTTAGAAAAGGACCAACAGAAAGAGGCCAAGCCAGGCAGAAGGAAAGAAATAACAAAACTTGGAGCACAAATCAATGACATGGAAACCCAAGAAACAATCCGTAAGATCAATGAAACCAAGAGCTGGTTCTCTGAGAAAATAAACAAGATTGATAAACCACTAGCAAGACTCACAAAGAAAAAGAGAGCAAGAACCCTAATAAAACGAATCAGAAATGAAAAGGGAGATAACACAACAAAAACAAAAGATCATCAGAGATGACTTTGAAAGTCTGTATGGCACGAAGCAAGAGAACCTAGAAGAAATGGATAAATTCCTGGATTCCAATATTCTCCCAGGATTAAACAAGGGAGACTTGGAATACCTCAAGAAACCTATTAGTATCAAGGGAATTGAAACAGTGATCAAAAATCTTCTTTAAAAAAAAAAACGGGGCTGGAGAGCTAGCACAACGGGTAGGGCATTTGCCTTGAATGCAGCCAGCCTGGGTTCGATTCCCAGAATCCCATATGGTCCCCTGAGCACCGCCAGGAATAACGCCTGAGTGCAGAGCCAGGAGTAACCCCTGTGCATCGCCAGGTGTGACTCAAAAAGCAAAAATAAATAGATAAATAAAAATAAAACAGAACAAAGCAAAACAAAAAAGTCTTCCTAAAAACAAAAGCCCAGGTCCAGATGGATTCACTAGTGAATTCTTCCAAACTTTTACAGAGGACCTGTTACCAGTTCTTCTCAAGCTTTTCCTGGAAATGGAAGAAACAGGAAATCTCCCAAATAGTTTCTATGAGGCACATGTCTCTCTAATAGCTAAAGCAAACAAAGATACCAGTAAAAAAGAAAACTAAAGGCCAATTTTCCTGATGAACATGGGTGCGAAGATCCTCAACAAAATAATAGCACATAGAATCCAACATCTCATCAATAAGATCATACACAACGACCAAGTGGGATTTATTCCGGGGATGCAAGAATGGTTTAATATTCGAAAATTAATCAACAGAATCCACCATGTCAACAAAAGAAAACATAAAAACCATATGGTCATATCAGTAGATGTGGAGAAAGCATTTGGCAAGATCCAACCCCCATTAAGGATGAAAACTCTCACCAAAATGGGTTTTGAAGGAACTTTCCTCAATAGAGTCAAAGCCATCTACCACAAACCTATGGCAAGCATAATCCTCAATGGGGAAAACTAAGAGCCTTTCCTCTAAGATCAGGGACAAGACAAGGATGGCCACTCTCACCAATCCTGTTCAATTTAGTGCTGGAAGTATTTGCAATTGTGGTTAGGCAAGAAAAAGACATTAAGGGCATCCATATAGGAAAGGAAGAAATCAAGCTCTCACAGATGATTTGATACTATATTAAGAGATCCCCAAAGCCTCCACCAAGAAACTCCTAGAGACAATAGACTTGTCCAATAAAGTTGCAGCTTATAAAATCAATACCCCAAAATCCATGGCTCTCCTATATGCAAATAATGAAACAGAGGAAAATGACATGAAAAAATCAATCCCATTCACAATTATGCCCCAGAAAGTCAAGTGCCTCGGAATCAAATTAACTTGGGAGGTAAAGGACCTGTACAAAGAAAACTATAAAATACTGCTTCATAAGATAAAATGGGCTGGAGCGATAGCACAGTGGGTAGGGCATATGCCTCGCAAGGGACCAACATGGCCGACACGAGTTCAATTCCTCCGCTCCTCTCGGAGAGCGTGGCAGTATCTAGCCCACATGGCAAAGCCTGGCAAGCTACCCGTGACGTATTCGATATGCCAAACACAGTAACAACAAGTCTCTTGATGGAGACATTACTGGGCCTGCTCGAGCAAATCGATGAACAACGGGAGGACAATGACAGTGACATGAAATAAAAGAGGACATGAGGAAATGGAAAGATATCACCTTTTCACGGATCAGGAGGATGAGGATTAACATGGTCAGAATTGCAATTGTCCCCAAAGCATTGTACAAATTCAATGTGATCCCAATAAAGATACCCATGAATTCTTCAAAGAAATGGAGCAAACACTCCTGATGTTCATATGGAACAATAAGTCTCCACGAATAACTAAAGCATTTCTTCAGACAAAGATAATGGGAGGAATCACACTCCCCAATCTTAAACTCTACTACAAAGTGGTTATAATTAAAATGGCATGGTACTGGAACAAAGGCAGAACCGCAGACCAATGGAACAAGGTTTAATATCCTGACCCCCCCAAATATATAATCATCTAATTTTTTAAAAAAATTTTTATGAGTGAGACATCACGAGGTACAGTTGTAGACTTACAAATTTTTGTGCTTGGGTTTCAATTATACAATGATCAAATACCCATCCCTCCACCAGTTCCCATTTCCCACCACCACGGATCCCAGGACCCCTCCCACCCCCCACCCCCCAATCCCACCCTACCTCTGTGGCAGGGCATTCCCTTTTGTTCTCTCTCTTATTGCGTGTTGTGGTTTGCAAAAAAGGCGATGGGTGACAATCATGTTTGGTCTATGGTCTACTTTCAGCATGCTTCTCTCATCCTGGGAGGATCCTCTCAACACCCTTTTATAATCATCTAATCTTTGATAAGGGAGCAAGAAATGGGAGTTGGAGCAAGGAAAGCCTCTTTAACAAATGGTGCTGGCAAAACTGGATGGCCCCATGCAAAAAAATTGGCTCAGACCTCTACCTATCACCATGCACAAAAGTCAGATCCAAATGGATTAAAGACCTCAACATCAGACCAGAATCCATAAGGTACATTGAAGACAAGGTCGGCAAAACCCTCCAAGACATTAAAGCTAAAGGTATCTTCAAAGATGACACACTGCTAGGCAAGCAGGTGGAAACAGAGATAAACAGATGGAACTATCTTAAACTAAGAAACTTCTGCACCCCAAAGAAAAAGTGACCAAAATACAAATACAGTCTACATAATGGAAAAGTATATTCCCGCAATACCCATCCAATAAGGGGTTGATATCAAGAATCTACAAGTCACTGGTTGAATTTCACAAGAAAAAATCCTCTAACCCCATCAAAAAATGAGGTGATGAAATGAAAAGAAATATACTCAAAGTAGAAATCTGAATGGCTAAAAGGCACATGAGAAAATGCTCTACATCACTATTCATCAGAGAGATGCAGATCAAAACCACAATGAAATATCACCTCACACGACAGAGACAGGCCCACATCCAAAAAAACAAAAGCAACAGGTGCTGGCGCGGATGTGGCAAGAAAGGGACCCTCCTTCACTGCTGGTGGGAATGTAGATTGGTTCAGTCCTTTTGGAAAACAGTATGGATGATTCTCCAAAAATTAGAAATTGAGTTCCCATTTGACCCAGCAAAATCACTCCTGGGAATATATCCCAGAGAGGCAAAAAAGTATAGTCGAAGTGACATCTGCACTTGTTTGTTCATTGCAGCACTCTTTACAATACCAGAACCTGGAAAAAACCTGAGTGCCCGAGAGGAGATACTGGTTAAAGAAACTTTGGTACATCTACACAATGGAGTCCTATGTAGCTGTTAGAAAAGATGAAGTCATGAAATTTACATAGAAGTGATACTACATGGAAAGTATCATGCTAAGCGAAATGAGTCAGAAAGAGAGGGATAGACATAGAAAGATTGCATTCATCTGGGGGATATAAAGTAACAAAATATGAGATTAATACCCAAGAATAGCTGAGATCAGCACCAGGAGAATTACTCCATAGCTTAGAGGCCAGCCGGGCATTCTAGGGGAAAGGGCAGCTCAGATAGAGAAGGGAGCACCAAATAAAGGGTGTTTGGAGGATCCTCCCAGGAGGGGAGATGCATGTCGAAAGTAGACTATGCACTGAACATGTTTGCCTCTCAATGCCTCTTTTGCAGACCACAACAAGCAAAAGGAGAGAGAGAGAACACAAGGGATTGCCCTGCCACAGAGGCAGGGGGGAATGGGGGGGATGGGGGTGGGAGGGATATTATCCATGGTGGTGGAAAATGGGCACTGGTGGAGGAATGGGTATTTGATCATTTTATAATTCAAACCCAAGCACAAAAAATTGTAAATCTACAAAAAATATATATATATATAATGCCCAACCAAAAAAAATAAAATAAAATAAAAAAAGAAATGGACTCGCATGGCAGACCTGTGTTGGATTTTGAAAATCGCCTCAACTGGCGGAGGGGTTTGTTCTTAGGCAGTCCCACCAGGCCTGTAACATCTCTCTCTAAGCATTGCTTTTCTGCATTTCCGGGTGACTTTTGGTTCAAACAGTCTCTCTGTGGTGGTGAAAGGGCTGAGTCACAGCTATGGCAGCAGAACTTTTTTTGATACAGTTCCTTCCAAGAGGGCCACTTTATCCTCAGGCTGTTTAGAGTGGGCTCGGAGAAGCTCCGCTGCTGCCTCATAGGGCTTGGAGCCCCTGGTGTGGTGGGCTCTGAAGGCTGGGCCCCCCGAATGCCTTCGGGGAGGTTGTGGTGTGTTTCAGGGACTGGTTCCGAGCACAGGCTCAGTCTGCTTGACAAAGATCTGACTAGGGTTTCCCCTGAGGAATCCCTGGCGTGATCACCATGATGTGCGTTGGCAAAGGGCACGGCATGAGCCGCTGCGGAGGCCACCCGCGATTCCTGGGGAACGCTCTCCTTGAGACAGAGTTCTGTGGAGAGTGTGGGCTCCGAGGACTGCCCCTGACATCTGGCACCGTTTGGACTTTTCATTTTGAATTTTCCCGATGGGAGCTTAGAGTGGCTCTCCAGGGGAGGGTTTGAGAGTAAGACAGGATCACCATCAGGGGTGTCCTCTTCTCCATGATACCATGGCATAAGATATGGGTGTTCATTTTCCACACTATCATAGGACTTTTGCAAACAAGCTGTGGGAAAAAAAATATCCAAGTTATTGTTAGTATTTTCTTACCACAAACACAGTGCATGTGCCTTAAAAACAGACATCTTCCATGGAATTTTCTTGTCATTTGCCTCCTACTCTCAAGGAGGATAGGTTCTGTCACAATCTTCCCAAATGTTAGTGTAGGAAAAGAACTTCTCAAGCACATGCTACATACATCCTTGTCATGAGGACATACCAAAATAACAAGAAATGGTAAAGATAAGTAAGGACTTGATGTCTGGTATACACCAACGTCTTGAACTGGGTTCAGATTTTTAACATGGATCGCTGGTGGGGACTTACAACTCTAGGCTCAGAAAACTGTTTTCTAACAACTACTATTTCTCTTTTGTATGTCTTTTGTATACACACACACACACACACACACACACACACCCATACACACCCATTCGGTTTTTGGGCCATACCGAGCAGTGTTCAGTGATCACTCCTGGCAGGCTCAGGGACCCAAAGGGGTTCCAAGAATTGAACCCAGGTCGTCCACGTGCAAGGCAAGTGCCTTACCTGTTGTACTACTGCTTCAGTCCCCATTAGTTAGATTTCTCTGTATTTTCTTGGTGCAGCTATGGCAGCTTGAAGACCATAGAACTAGTCATTGATAGAACAGGACTTCATATTCCAAACCTCCTTCCCCACAACAGCAATGATTTTTGTCCATTTTATGAATACCATCCCACCGTGTCCTTTTTTTGTAGAAGCCAAGCAGTGCTGGCCTGCCGTCTGAGAAACCAGACATTTCAAAATCAGGGTTATCAGCGTGCGAGCCCAAAGAGCAATCCCAGGTATCCTTTGAGCCTGAAAAGTCGTCTCTATTGGAGAGGTACTTGAAGGACTAGAAAAGGTGATCAGGGTGAGAGAAAACTTGCTGCTCAGCCCCTTTTAGCTGTGCTGGGGTGAGGAAGGCATTGCCAGGAATCCAACTCAGGGCCTCCAACATGCAAGCACCACTCAGTCATGGACACCAGCCATGATACTATTTTTTTAGTTTCAAGGACTCTATGCCAGGAATCACACAGCCAAAGACAAGCCTTACTTTGCCACTGGGACATTGACTACAACTTCAACCATAGCAACGTAAACACATTTGGTCCTAGTGTAACTTTATTTGAATAGAGGCTAAAATGACTCTAGTATCTCATGTTGCTGATGAGTTACTTGGTTTCTGGGACCTCACCAAGTGAATCTGTGGACGTCCCCATGCCCTGACCTTTGCTGACAAGAAAGACCTGCCTTCTAAGAAATACCCCCTGTTCCAGTCAAGTGTCCATGTTCTCCCACCCCCCAACCCCCTAGAGATCTTGTTTCTTTACAATACCTGGAATATTCTTTTTCCTATCATATGGTTTCGAAACTTCTCCAAAGAGGCAAATGATTACCTCTCCAAAAATTTGGAAACAATTCTCTATCATGAATTGAATGAGTTTGGACATCTGTTCAAAAAGGACAAAAAAGGAAGCACCTGTTTTTATACAGCCTTTCTTCGAGTCACCTGTAATACGTGAATCCTAAGAGAAATGTCTGCTTTCAAAGTCACAAAACACAAGGCATTTTTGGGGATGGAGGGTGTAGGACTTGGGCCACACCAGGCGGTATCTGGGCAACCATAGGAAGTGCTAGGTGTGGGGTTTGCCACATGCAAGTCAAGTGTCTTAACTCTCCATCTGAGTATGTTATTTGGCGTATACATTAAAGAATCACTATTTGTGACCTGGATTTCATGCTAACACTTTTCTGCCAATGGCTCTGACTTTAAAATGAGGACTGTTTTCAGTATCCTCTGTGTAGAGTATTTGAAGCGACAAAATCATACATCATGAAAATTGGTAAAGCATTCTTTGATAAGTATTGATTACGTGTGTGAGTGTGGGCAGAGGCTGTGCTCATGGGGCCTCTTAAGGAGGAGGGAGTTTGTCTTCTGTCTCACAGCCTCTGCCAGTGAAGTTCATTCCCTTGAATTCCCTGATGTGGGAGGAGGTAAAGTTTCACCTGGGGCAGCAGCCCCTATGGAGATGGATACTGGAATCTTTGGTTTGTTGCCCCAGTGTCTGAGACAGTGGAACAGGAAGAATGGTGGAAGCAAGAACACTGTACATGAGTGTGGCTCCCAGTCACTAGAATATGAGTTTGAGATTACCATTACTTCAGATTTTTAGATTTGGCAATGGTGGACACTGCAAATCATTTTTCTAAGAGCATATACAGATATATATATATATTTTCTGTACATAATGGGCTGAGAATTGAACCGTGACCTGTCCCACTTCAAAGTTCTTCTTCCCTTCATATAAGTCAGTTGCTTTCTCATCACTTGAAGACATAAGGACTTGCCTTCTTCAAGGGAAATGAGAAGTGACCCAATTGGGAGTACTTCTCTGTTGAATATGTTGATGCTGGCGTGTACTATCAGTGTTTCACACTTGAATGTGGCTTAACACAAATTACGGTACTGCCATCCATGTGTGAATAGATGAACAGGCTAGGATAACATGTTCAATGTAGTCTGTAAGGTATGTTATGTTACTTAAAGAAGACACCAGAACTACCCCAAATGCTATAGGAAATAAAACTCAGTTCCCTGGGGCATCAAAAGAAAAAAGAAATGCCATTACCTTTTCGTAAATCTCTGTTTCCACCTTCGGGGTATCTCTTGGTGGCCCCAAGATGCTAGGGGCTATGCATATAGCTAAGTTGAGAGCGTTCATCTTATTTAAAGAGGAATTTTGCTCAATGCAGTGTAGCACTCCAAAAAGATACCTCAGGACAGTGATGTTGTCTCTTGGAAGATGCTGTAAGAGTCTAAAGAAAGAATAAGGCACTTTAGAGAAGACATTTCATAGAAAGCTTGTATAGAGTAGGCACTTTTTCTGTCCATAGGGAACCAAAGAAAGTAAGAGCACAGTCAGATATGCAGAGTTTTAGTGAGTGTGATGGTGTGCAGAGTGAGCACTGCCTGTAGAGAGGTCAAATGAATAGGGCATTGGGTCTAGAAAGATGTAAAAGTGGTACTGAATGGTTTGTAAAACAGCGCTGCCTAAAATATTTGCCTGAAACCCAGAGACATTTCCGAACACTCTCAAGCTAACTATCCCACACACTTTCTGAGGAAATTAAACAACTAATGTGTTTTTTTTTTTGGCGGGAGTGGGGTAGTGCACCTGATGTTACTCAGCGATTCCTCGTAGCTCTTCATTCAGGAATCACTCTGGCAGGCTTGTGGGATCAAATGGGGTGGCGGGGATTGAACCCGGGTTGGCCACGTGCAAGTGTCCTACTGGCTTTACTAATACTCCAGCTCCCAACATGCTCCTTGAAATATCAAGTTGCTCCAGCAATGCAGAAATGCCAGTGTATCTTTTGGTGTCCCAAGCACTTGGCCTCAGCTGTGTGCTTGGGACACATCCTTGCTCCATCCAGAGCTTAGCATTCTCCTTCACTCTCACACTATGTTTCCCACTGTCTGGACTGCAGCTCATAAGGGATTTCAAACAATTAGTCACTAAAAATGATTTTAACTGTTACCCAGAGAAACAGAGACATTATTGATAATCTTGAAAGTTTGTTATTTTTAGCCAGAATCTGCAGCCAGTGGGAAAATCAGGTGGGTGGTGCTGCGCCAAATGAAGCAGAGGCACTTAGGCTCAGTGCAGTGGTCTAATGGGTAGAGTCTGTAGGGAAAGGGTATAAAGGACACGGACGAGGAATCTAAAGATTGCTGAGGAAGTTCAGTAAGAAGGCAGCTATTGTCTAGGGTACTCTCTTTTGGTTCTCTGACTTTCAGGTCATCAGTCTTTGAACTATTTGAGGTTGTAGGATAAGATCTTTAAGACAAGCAACAAAGCATATAATCTGATGTTCATTCTGTCTGAACATCCCACAAAATCATAATGAAAGTAATAACCTCTTTGTTCCATGGCCATGATTTCTGACCCTCTTAGGAGCTAGACCTCTTTTGTTAATAGAAGAACATAGTTTATCAACAGCAGTCTAGATAATTCACAAGTTCAAGGTTACTCCAGAAGGGCTTTAGGGCGGTTTTCTTCAAACAATTTTATGGACATGGAGAGTATCACATCAAATGAGTCAGAAAGAGAGTGACAGACATAGAATGACTGCACTCAGTTGTAGAATATAAAGTAAAATAATCGGAGACCAACACCTAAGGAGAGTAGAGATAGGAGCCAAGGGGATCTCTGCGGGGAAGGCTTTTGAAGCTGTTCTCATGTGCTGAGGGAAGGCAGCTGGATAGAGAAGGGACCACTAAATCAATGATGGTTGGAGGGCTTGCTTGGGATGGTAGATGCGTGCTGAAAGTAGACCATCGCCCAAACATGATGGTCACCTGGTACTTGTATTGCAAAGAACAATACCCAGAAAGAGAGAGAAAGAGAGAATATGCCTGCCTCAGAGTTGGGGAGAGGGGAGCAAAAGGGTAGGTGTGGTCGGAGGGATCCTGGAAACATTGGTGATGGAGAATGGGCACAGGTGGAGGGATGTGTATTCAAGAATTGTATAACCAATAAGTAATCATGCAAGTTTGTAAGTCTGTAATTGTATCTCACTTTGATTCATTCAAATGAAACAAACTTTTTTAAATGTTATTCCAGAAAGGACTACTAAACTAGCGTTTGCAAAAATAAGTGATTGCATTTTCACAGGTGAAGGAAGTGTTGCTTTTTATTAGGGTAGACATATCTTTCTTTCTTTTTTTTTCTTTTGATTTTTGGGTCAGACCAACAATGCTTAGGGGTTACTCCTGGCTCTGCATTCAGGAATTACTCCTAGCAGTGCTTGGGTGACCATATGGGATGTGAAGAGTTGAACCCAGGTCAGCCATGTGCAAGCCAAATGCCCTACCCACTGT
Source organism: Sorex fumeus (assembly GCF_029834395.1). Lineage (NCBI taxonomy): Eukaryota > Metazoa > Chordata > Mammalia > Eulipotyphla > Soricidae > Sorex > Sorex fumeus. The sequence goes on from NW_026606098.1 coordinate 12,874,385, forward strand.
GCTATCGCTCCAGTCCCTAGACATATCTTTCTTATTCTCTCATAATACAGAAAATGTTTAGGGTCAGGGGTGCAGAGTTCTGCTAGGAACTTCCCTTTGCAGCAGAACCATGTGTTCTCTGTGATTAAGATGGAGAGACTTTGCAACTCCCCTCTCCCTTGACTCTTAATAGTGAGCAGCCTTCTGCAGTGCCTCTCCAAGAAGATCCCACCCCTAGTTATGTCTTTTCTGGCATTGATGAGACAGTACTATAATTCCTAGTTTATCTGCTCAGACTTTAGAGTTCCTTGAGAGAAGAATCCAGATGTTGAGTTAGACATTTAAGGAGTTGTTTGGTGAAATACTTAACAAAATTAAGACCGCCAATGATAAGATTTGGTCTAGAGCATTAGCTCTGGATGTTATTGGTTTCAGTTCTTATCAGATTCTTAGAAAGGTAAAGAATTCCATGTGGTAGAATTACGTCTGAAATACCAATGACGGCAGCTAATCTACTCTCCTGGTTTGTTCTGTTTTTTTTGGGTCACATCCAATGGTGTTTGAGGATGCCAAATGGAATGGCAGGGATGGAACCTGGATCAGCTGTGTGCAAGGCAAGCTCCCTCCTGTTCCACTATCTTTCTTGCGCCTACTATTTCAAATGTGTTTTTTTTATTTTTGCTTTTTCTTTGGGGGGGTGTCACACCCGGCAATGCACAGGGGTCATTCCTGACTCTCCACTCAGGAATTACTCCTGGCGGTGCTCAGGGGACCATATGGGATGATGGGAATCGAACTCAGGTCAGCTGCGTGCAAGGCAAACGCCCTACCTGCTGTGCTATTGCTCCAGCCCCCTCAAATGTGCTTTTAATAGTCATCATTACTTTCCTAGGCAAGTTATACATTTCAGAAAGATTTTGAGACATGACAAAACTAGCGCACTTACAACTGGATAGTACGGATACGCTCTTCAGGATTCGCTTCATCCATTATCGAAAGCCAAATTTCAAACATGTTTGATGACAATAGACTACCTGGAATACTCCTCAAAAAATCCTTATATAGAAGAAATTGAAATATTTAAGTCATTATTCAGGCTCCTAAGTATGGGGCAAAGAAGAAAAGCTTTGGGTGGGAAGATTCGTTAAATTTCTTTCTCCCTTCTCCGGGAAACAGAGTTCTTGGTCAACTCTGCACTAACATTCACTTTTACGAACACATGCTTTAGTTTAACTTTGACTCTCTTGTACCCCAAAACTAGAGGAGTCACTGAAGACTGAAGTCTATTGAAACTTCCACCTCCTTTTGTGTGCATGTAGCAATGTATACAACGGGCTAGTCTGGCCGTAAGTAAGCAGACAGCACCTTCCCTTGCCCTGTGGCTTACCCCCACCCCCATCCCGCCCACACACACAACTTTAGACCAGTAGCTCAGAGAAATAGATGCACTAACATGGTCTTTCTGAGGTTAGGCATGTGGTAACCAGCCCGCTACTTATTGTACTCCTATTTCCTCAGATGGGACAGGCACTAGCTGTGGTGCGAAGGCTAGTCTAGTGAAGAATACTAACTCCCTGCTACTTCCTATTCTTGGGGGAGACACTCCAGTTTCTCCCAGTGTTCTCCACATAAGTGCTCTCATAGATTTGGGGGAGAAATCATTCCAGGCTCTAAATAGATGCGGTTGATGGAAGCAGAGTATGACACCAGCAAAAGGTTATCCCAATCAACAGTCTTCATCAAGTTGAGCTTGCAAAGCTTGATCTCCAATCCTGGTCTCCAACACTGCCTGAGAAGTAGGCTGCCTTTTTGTAAGTTGATACAAGAGAAAGATAGATGCGACTCTAGACGTGGCAGTTTCAACTCTTGCTGAGAAACCAAATTATTGATTTTACTTACCTGAGCACAGGCAACTCAAAATTTATTATTTAGATGCCATGTTTGCAGGGCTAATGTTTGAGCTGGGGTGCCTGTTAGTTTAATGAGCAGATCCCAGAGCAATGATGGACTATTTTGAAAGTAAATAATGGTTTATTTATTTCTTTACTCCTCTCATATAGAGTAGGGGTCATTATGGGTCTGCTGCAATTTGTCATATAGTCAAATAGATATGAAGGACATATGGGAAGTTTAGCTAATTGTAGCTGAGATCTTATGGTCATTAGAAAGCCTCTTTGGGTTCGGAGGACTGGTCAGTTGTTCGAACTTGCCACAAGTGTGTGTGGGGCTGAGGGTAGGTAAGAGAGAGAAGTGACTGCTATGACAATAATAACCGGTAATGTAATGATCACTCTGGACAAGATCTGAGGATTAAAAGTAGGTAAGAAATATTCTTGATAACTTTTCAGTATGAATATTGCAAACCACAATGCCCAAAAGGATAGAGGGTGAGAGAGAGAGAGAGAGAGAGTGAGTTCAGAAAAGCACCTGCCAAAGAGGCAGCAAGGGGAGGGGGTAAGGGGTGTTGGGCAGGAACCTGGGGACTCTGGTGCTGGAAATGTACACTGCTGGAGGGATGGGTGTTGGAATATTGTATGACTGGAATTCAATTATGAACGGCTCTGTAATGCTCCAAAAATGAAAAAAACTTAAAAACTTTAAAAAATAAACTGGAAGCTAGAATGTATTTATGACTGTTACAAAAACCCCTTGATGTCATGTTACCTATTAATAAATTGATTTCACAAGTAGGAACATGACTGACTCGGTCCTTTTTCTGATCGATTCTAACTTCTGGTTAGAATCAAGTTAGAATCTGGTTAGAAACCAAGATGTTTCTGGTAACTGCATGCAAACAGATAGCTGGGACTCACTTGAACAGACTTTCTACTATACTGATAGTTTTTTATTTTATTTTTGCACAAATCACTTGCAGTTAAACTCTTCTTAAGTTTTGTTGTGTATAACCTTAGGATTTTGTACAAAATTTAAGAATTCACATTCTAAACCTGGTGAAGAACAGTAAAATTAATTTTCAAGACATGTGGTTTAAATTCCTTAAAGATGAGAGAAAATCTGACATCTCAAAACAGAAAAAAAACCTTACAGTATCAGAGCTGGGTAAGCACAGCATGTATACCTTGGATTATATTTAGGATTGACAAGTCATCATATACTCTGGCCAAACCAGATGAGAGAACCTAATACCAATCTTCAGTTCTTTTGAGAGGTGCTTCATTGCAAACCTCTACTTCAGAGTTGTCAAGGAGCAGAGCCGGCTCACTTCCTATTCCTAAATTGCACTCGCTAGGGGTGGGCAGAGTGTGCCATTTCACCATACTTCCTGAGTTGGATGTTTGTTCCAGGACCTTTCTCTCTCCTGGCTCTGGTGCATTCCAACCCTGCTGGGAGGTGGGAAGGTAAAACAGGTCTACAGAAGCTCCTGCTGAGTTCAAACCTAAAAGTTCAAAACTGCTAAAAGATGGCTCTGACTCTGCATTTTTTATCTCTAGCTCAACTGTGGATCAAACTCTGGTACCCTAAGTCTAAGTGCGAGGAACGCCAACAAGGCCGACGTTGGGAGTTCTTTGAGAAAGGCAGTCCAGATTCTGTGGTTCTTCCTTCTCAACCTTTGCCTCTATTAGAAGGGATGTTAGCAGGCTAGAGAGGATGCTGTGTATGCAGGAGCCTCAGTTTCAATCACTGGCACCACAGGATTGTCCTGCATGGGATGGCATTAGTGGGGCGCAGCAAGAACAGTAAAGGCTCAAAAGAGTGGAGTTTTCAGTGGCTCCCCAACCCCAGCCCACCCCACTCACCCAAGCAATATCTCTTCCTTAGGCAAATGCTTCTTGTGGCAAACTTTAGTTTTCAAGTTTAGTGAGCTTCCTTTAGAAAATCTTGCCAGTGTTAAGAAGGTAGGAAGACTGTATGAAAGTTATTGTATTAGGATGTTTGTTTTGAGAATCATGCTATGAATACTTCTGTTATAGGCTTTTGGGCTGTGTGCAAGGCAAATGCTTTCCCTGCTGTGTTCGCTCTTAGACTTCCTGGTGGCTTTAAAAAAAACTCAATGCTGACCTGATAAAGTATGATTTCTTTCTTTCTTTTTTCTTTTTGGTTTTGGGCCACATGCAGCCTTGCCCAGGGCTTACACTTGACAGGACTTGGGGGACCAGCTAAACGTGCTTGGGATTGAATCCTGCTACGCTGTGTGTACGACAAGTGCCCTAACAGTTGTATTATCTCTCTAGCTCCTGATGTTTATCTAAGAACCATTCAGGCTTACAGTTTATTCTGAGCATGTTACGCGAGGGAATCCCATTGTATTTCTCCTGAGCAACACAGGACAGAGTGGATTAAGGGAGAACCTTTCGTACCTGGAAAACGGAGGCCACTACAAAAAGTGGCTCGCAATAAATCTGTACATCAGTGCCGGCATTTAATTTTTCTTTTAATTCTCTGCATGCCTTCACACTTGCGGATTGACGAAATATGCCTTCTGTCAAGGGCCCCCTCTCATAAAGGAGCCATAGTATGTTCTGTAGGGAGGAAAAGCAGAATGGTGCTTCATATCGGGGCATCACTAGGGAATTGCCAGGAAGACGAAAGCCTGTTGGAGTACACGGAGCTTAGGTTTATCAGGTTGCACCCATCACAGTGCTCCTGAGTCACTCCCATTACTTTGTCTGTCTGTAACCTCTTCTATGCTCTCTTCCCCAACCAATTTGTAAGGTCTCATCCTGCTTAGACACTGAAGCTGTACTGTAAGTTAATATTTCCTTTCTCCTCTCCTTATGTCTTTTGAGCAGTTTACTTTAATGCAATGTCCTTTTGTATAGATTCAGGAAGACAATTAATTAATATGCTCTGAACTTAGGAATTGATTGGCTTTGAATATTATTCACTCCTGGGCATCTGCCTTCTCAACTTAAGCCTCAGTTGCCCTCACTTCCTAGCACCCCAAGGGCAGGGTCCCGACGTGGGACTGGATGGAACCAGGGCAAGTCGGTAAGTTATGTGCTACCCTGGCATCACGATGGGCCAGGCCAAGGTGCCACGATTCTTAACTATAAGTTAAGAAGTTGATCATAGGCAAATGATGTCATGATCCAAAAGTAATGACGAGACTAGGGCCCTGCTGCTAGGAATAGGAAAGATATCTGGCCTGAGCACTGCAGTCTGAGATCGAGATGGCCCTAGGAGAGCAATTCTATAAGCTCAAAGTATTTCTTACTGTGTCCATACAAAATGATTAATATTATGTATGCTTATATGTTGGTTGGACAAGGAGAGGAGAAACACGTCCTAGAAGCAATTTTCCTGTGTGTCCTGACTAGCTTGGATGAGACTGCTTTCTCCCCTTCAAACTGCCTTCAGTGAATGATTTCAGTATATTGAGGTAGTTTCTCTTATCTCACAGGAACCTAGCTGGCCTTAGGTATACAGATCCCAGGTGCTAAGCCAGGCCTGGTCTTTGGGATGTAGATGCCTGGCTCCAGGCTGGTTGATTTTGGAGATGTAGATTCCAAGCTCTAGCATACTGGTCTTTGTTGTGCTAATCTAAGTGCTTATAGCTTATAAAAAGGTGAGGCCAGGATTACTGGCCAGCAGATGTAAAGAAACAATGTATGTTTTGCCTCAGTGTTCTTTCTGTAACTCCTTTTGATGACATCATTATATTGCACCCTTTAGAGGTACTATGATCTATATAAGGGAGATTTCAGGGCTCTCTGCGGGGGGGGGGGGGGACACGTGCACCAGAGAACCTGGGAAGATGGGGCTGAGGAAAGAAGCGGAGAGAACAAGTGTGCACATGCTTGAGGATTCCTGAGGCCTCCGTGACATACATCTCTTCCATGTAATAAATCGCTGCTAAGACCAACCAGCCTGGCCCTCGTTTCCTTCCTTCGCCTGACCATCGCCTTCGACCTCCCTGGAGTGGGGAAGCGGCCTGACCGCCGGCCTTTTTCTTTTTTGTGTGTTTACACAACTAGGGAACTGCCAGGAGGACGAAAGCCCATGTGTTTTCTGGTAGTTCATCATTCTATATATTCATGCTATTATAGTCAACATCCCACCAAGACATTTTACTACAGACGCTTGTTTTAAATGTCATCTGTTTGTTCGGCGAACCAATAGTCAAATTTCTCTGCTAACCTTTCTCCTCCTCAGTATTTTCCTGTTCCTTTCTAACACAGACTTCCCCATTCTCCTCCCTGATTCCAAATATAAAAATATTTCTGCCAAATTTCTCCACTTGCTTTTCTTTTTTCCGTTTCATATGTCATTCCACTTGTGTCGTGCCTGCTCGAGCAAATCGATGAACAATGGGAGGACAGTGCCACAGTGCCACAGACAGTGTGTGTTTACTTCCTGCTGCAAAAAACTCAACACTCTCCTCTGGTGGAAGCTTTCTCTACTACATTCCCTCGGAATACCGTTTGAATTTCTCTTTCCTGCTCTGTCCTCTGCTTGAAGGAAGAGACAAGCACCCATGGGACTCTGGAACCTAGTTATAGCAATACCTGATACTAGAACCCCAGCATTGTAATCTAAAGTAGGAAGAGAACTACTCCCTAAATTTGTGCTAAAAAGTGGCTCGACTAGTATTTCCTACGTTGCAATGGCACATACCATATTCATGTAAGGAGGAAACTCATGAACTGGAGCCTATCTTCTGAGCCACTCCATTGATGAATGGTAACCAAATGTGCCAAGAATCGAAATACTTATAAAACCCATGAAAGAGTCTTCTCCAAACTATTCTCTGCTTCTAATGTGAAACTGGCTTTCAGAATACTTTTTGAGTTCAAGGAACAGGGTGTGGAGATGTTGTGGATTCTCTATCTAAAAGGCAAATTCTAATTGATCTGAGCAGGCTTATGTGATGTTTACTAACACTAGTAGACCAGATGATCAAAACCTTTCTAGAATTCTGATAGAGTTCAATTGGGTTTTGTATCCTTTAAGTTACTGATGATGATACTGGCAGGCATGTGGTTATCTATCGTCCTTCTATTTGGGAAGAGTTTTCCATCAAAGCTCTCCTTTGACAGACTTCCCCTTCTTGTTTTTTTTTTTTTTTAAATATCGGAGTAGGACTATTTACTCAGCCATTGATTAAGCTGATTGAATTGGGCATGAAGTCCACATTACTTTTTTTGCATTCAGAATGTTTATTTTATTTTATTATTTTATTTTTTCTCCCTTTTTATTGATTCACCATGAGATAGTTACAAAACTTTCATGTTTGAACTTTGGTAATACAATCATCAAACACCCATCCTTTCACCAGTGCACATTTTTTCACCACCAAAATATCCTATATTCCCCTACCCCCTTCCCCAGCCAATGTGGCAGACAATTTCCTCCACTCTCTCTCTCTCTCTCTAATTTGGTTACATTCAATATTTTGACACCAGTCCCACCACCACTGAAACCTGCCGAAAAGGCAATGCTAGACAATTTGTTTTGTATTGCTTGTTATGAATAGAAAATAATGTCCAGGAAAATCTGTCTTGTTCGCTCCTGGGAGCTTTAGTTTATGGCCACTGTGTCTTGGCCATTGATGAGATTCCATGGCGCCTGGGGCAGTTAGTGTTACAGGACAAAACAGAACTCACAAGAATCGGTGTTGGTAAGTTGCCATTTTCGCAGATGTTTGGCAAAGAGATACCAAACAGTTTTCCTGTCGTAGAATCTGATCCATCATCCAACTGTGTGTTAGGCCTTCTCCAAAATGACCAGTTTAGAACAGATCTTTGTCGCAGAACATTTCTGTGGCCTGAGTTTAGGGAAGAAGATCAGTACGAGTTAGTTGAATTGACTTCACTTCATTGACACTTTCTATTCCAGGTGATGTTCAAAGAGAAAAAATGTTCTATACAAGTCTTTGTTTGCTAGCCTTTTCATCACTGAAACTAAAGTTTGGGTATTTCCCTATTTTGGAGAAATCAACCAAGTGTAGAGTTTTGGCACTGCATTTCTCAAAGTAAAGGACAGGCTTCCTTAGGTAACAGAAACAGTTGAATCCATCAAAAAAGAGATGCCAAGGTCAGCGCAAACATGCAGGGGAAGAACTTCATCACAAATGTCACGACCTAACGAAGTAGGTCAGTTCCTGTTGATCCCTGAGGCTCACACAGAGGAGTCAATGTGAACCTCAAACTGGGAATTCAATTTAGGTTAGAATCTCAAGAGCTACATTAGATCATTCCATTCCAGGTAGCTCTCAGCTCAATTCCAGATTTGTCTGGGAAAAAAAAAAACACCTCAGGGTTCTGATCCAAAAAGAGTCACTTTAAAATAAAAGTGACTTCAGCCCAGTTAAAAGATATGTTCTGATGGTTCAGCCCATTCAGAATTTTAGAATTATTAGAACAACATCTCAAACTCACATCACTGATAAATAAGGAGGAGCACACCACATTGGATGGGATGGAAAGTACAAGGCAACCTATGCTTATGAACAAGATATCATGACTTAAGGCTTAACCTGTAAGAGCATGTTAGTAACCATTTCTACAAGGGCCTAAGGGCTCCATGATGAGCTACAATAATCTTCACATACTTTCTTCTACAGGAACATCTTTTGACCGTTTGTAGCAAATTATTGATAACAAGCCATAGAAAATCAATAACTCAGGCTCTGATCTAGGGGCAGGCTTGAGGGGTGGTTGGGACAATTGGAAAGAATGGTGGTGGGAAGGTACAATAGTGGTGGGATCGGTGTTAGAATATGTAATGTAACAAATTATCCCAAACCACTTTATTGAAAAGTAAATTAAAGACATAAATAAAGTCCAATACAACTCTCCCTACTTAAGTCACAGATAAAAATGTTGAGTATTCAGTCTTTTGTTTTTGCCAGTTCAACTGTTGGTCAGTCTGTCTAGTTCATTTTATATATTCAAATAACTTCTCCTATCTGTCTTGCTGCCAGATACTAAATAAAGCTGTCTTGCTTTTAAAACTGTGACTGATGTGACTGAAAGTTTTCACAAAGTCTTGACTACTTCCTTGAAGTGGGGAAAAGAGTATTGTTTGTGGTAATTTATGTATTCAACCACCTGTGAGACAAGGTTTCTCAGAATAAATCTCAGTTGGAAAAAAAGCAAATGAAATATGGATGGTCTCAGCAGAGTTCCTGAGACATTTCCTAATATGCATATCTGTCTATTTGTATGTATCATTTGGCATGTGATGTTCAAGTTTCCTGAAAAGCACTGTTACCTCAAATTTTTTAGAGGCTGGAGAGATCGTACAGCAGGTAGGGCTTTTGTCTTGCACACACATGGCCAACCCACATTCAGTACCTGAGGGCAGAGTCAGGAGTGGCCAAAAGAAATCAGGAAAATAGGGTGAGGGTGTGTGCAGTAGATATATAAGAGAGTTACTTCTGGGTCCCTCAGTCGGTTCACATTGACAAAAGACAACCATGGAAATTCAGCATGGACTTTTCACTATCCCAATGATTCTTTTGTTTTTATTGCAAATACAGACACCTGGTTTGTATTCATAACAGGAAAATTAAACCAGATCAATCTCCTTTTCAGACTAAAGACTTCAAAGCTCACACTTGGGACCCCCTCCATTTAATGTCACTTTATCATCTAGAGTTCTTTTTCTTGATGGCATAGGTAGGAGATGGCTATGTTTCTAGGGAATGCATGTTAGATGAATGGACCCAAAAGAGAGTTCTATGGAAATCATCTGACCCAGAATGCAGGTAGGGGATGACCCTCTCAAACTACCTTTTGTGAAGATGGGACTATTTTGAGAAACACACAGTGCAATGTCTCATGCTAGAAAGAAGGCACTGCACACCTGTATCGCTCAATGGAGCCTCCAACGCTGTAATGTGCCTACAGTTTAAGAGCAATGAATAATGTAGAAAGACAAGAATTTCCGTAATGACCACCTCCTAAAACTGTCTTTGCTTTAGGAAAATTCAACAACCATCTCATCCGACTGCAAGTGTGGATCTCGGTACTGTTTTCAGGAACGAAACCTTTGGCATCAAAACGCAGCAGGACTGTGCAGAGGAGCAGCTACTCACCATTTCTGGTCAATGCAGGAGTCCTGGGGGTGGGTTTCAAAATAAACTGGCATCTTGACCTTGGACGAAGGTGTGCTCTTGTGAAGAGTGGTGGCTGGATGAAAGTTATGTCCTCAGTCGTCAGTACCACGATGCCAAGGTTGCTTCTGACATGGCTCATTTGGATATTGTACGGTATCTCATGACCTACACAGAGAAAAACCACAATGGAGACTTACGGCTGAGTGGTCCTGGCGCTGGTGCTGCACACTGCAACGGGCTAGGATCTATTCCTGGCCCTCGGTCTACCCACAGAGGGACTCCGCCAAAGCCGTTTTAAGTGGGCAAGGGAAAGAAGGGCAAAGAAAGAGACAATGTTGCTTGGAATGCACGTTTCCTGTGTTGGCATAGAAATACAGTATTTCCAGGCAGTCCTGTTTCTCCTTTGATGTTAAGCTATACCAACTCTTCAGAAAATTCTTGGGATCTCTCGATCTCCAATCTATGATTTAGTAGACCTTACCTACTTACCATGTGGGGGTCAAACTAGCAAACCTTAATAGGTAGCCTAATCTTATAAGGAAAAAGAATTCAAGAACTGTATAGGAAAGACAAATGTGTAGGCGAAATTAAATAATACATACTGCTGACAGATTTTTTTTTAAAGTTTGGTAAACTAGTTCTGCTTTTGAGAATTGAAGAGAAAAATCCACACTATTCTTCCCAACTCTACTATTAGGTACTTGTGACTGCCACTCTGGAAATGCTTAATATTTAGTAGTTAAACTTTCTGGCCAATTCTGGCTCTCAGAAGTTAGGAAAACATATCCATCTTATCAAATTTTCAGAAACTCACCTACTAGAAGATATGGTGCTGCCAGTTTTCCAGTTTGAATCCACAATTGATAATCCCTTTCAGTGCCCTTGGAGACAAAATAGAAACCCCTCCTATTGCTAAATGAATAAAGCTATTTATATGCTTCCTACACACACACACACACACACACACACACACACACACACACACACAGAGGACAGTGTATTAATGCCAGTTAGGTTCCTGAGGGGGACTGAAGGGGGTTAAAGATTTTGCCTTTGTAAAGCGAACAGCACTGATTTCTACAACCTTTATGCAGTGCTTTTGTTAGGACCCAGGGTCTATTTTCATTTTCCCCTTAGTGATGACTAGGGGTGCATGACCTGCAATATCATCAGGACCTCTCTACTCCCAGTAGCAGACGAAAAAACCCACGACATCACATACATTTTTCAATAAAGAAATGCCTTGGTTTTCTAAAGAGGTCATTTGTAGTGCCCTCACTTGTCTGTCCCTGTCTAGTTGTGTCTGAGAATATTGGATTTCATCTCCAACAAGCCCCTGCAAACACAAGCTCTTATCTATCCATGGAGCCTCAGACATGCTATGTTTGTGTAGAGACCTGAATATGTTAGATGCTGCTGAGTAGCCTCAGCTGCTTCTTAGCAGATGGAGAATGACCATGAAGCTCTGAGAAAAAAGATATCTGGCACAATGTCTACACTCGTTTCATTTGGGACAAATCCCCTCTTGAGCGCAGAAAGGGCAAACCTTCTATATAGAGAAAAGGCTCAGTCCTGATAATAACTGAAACTATTCACTAACAGAATTATAATACAACAATATTCAAACTCAGAAATGAAAGGTATAAATTTAAGCCAACTTGGCTGTATCCTCTGATAGGATCAAGCAAACAGTATCTTCAGTGACATTTGAACAGACAGGTAGTACTGAATATCCTTACCTTTCCCTTTGATGAAAAGATAGAAGATATTGGTTATGGAGAATTCCATCCTTTCCACCTCCCAATATATAATTTTTGCTTCTATCTATCCCCCCCCAAATTATTACTGCAAATAAGAAGAACAGCTAATCAACCCCTTTGTTATCTTGTAGTGTTTGAAAACAAGAATGCCTAAGAACAGTAGAACCAAATAGCCTAAATTTCAAATGAATTTTAAAGCAATATTCATCAATCTTCTGAATTACATGTAGTAGGATGTTTCTAACGTCAAAGATTGATAACTGTGAAAATGAAAGCAAAATTAAGAACATGAGAATAGTTGAATCTCCCTTGTTTCCTCTTAAATCATTCACGTGCTTCCAACCTGTAATTATGATCTGTCTAATAATCAAAGCAGAGGGGCCAGAGAGATAGCACAGTGGTTTAGATGCTTGCCCAGATGCTCAGGTCATATTGCTACATTTTGTACACATGAAACATATTCATATTCAATGTAATAAATGAAATGTCCCATTCCAAATTTTGTTTGTCCCCTCCTTCTTCATTTGTTATACAAGAAAACTTCAGGTGAGGGTCTATTAAACATGTAACAACACTGTCTAGGCACTTAGAAAGATACTCACTCAAGAACTAGTGGTGGAGCAGTGCTGTCTTTTATTTGCATCCTTCTGAAAGTCACTGCCTCTAACATAAGGATCAACTCTGTGGTGGCATTTCTATACTTGTAGGTTGGAGATGACTATTTTCCCAGCTCTTTCCTGTCACCCATCCTCAAACATTCCAATCTTTTCCAGTAATCAACAAAACAACCCCAAGAAACAAGAAACAAAAAACGCCACAGGGGAATATGTGGTGTGTATACTAATGCTCCTTAAATTCACCACAGGAAGCTTTTCTTTTGCATTTAGTAATTCATGATAGGCATCAGCCATTTCACCCGCTGCAGCGAGTGACTCCAGTAGCTATCTGGTCCTTACAGCTCTACTACACAGCAAATCCAGAAACATCCCCTTGATTGAGTAGGTGAGTGAGAACAACCAGAGGAGGAGACTGGGAAAGAATTTGGCAAGTATTGAACAAGTAGCAAGGGAGACAGGAGGTTGAAACTAGACTGAAAACCTAACCTGTATCAATGCACCTAACCGTGCATGTTTATAGCATATACAATATCAATATATTATCACTCAAATAATAGATAGCTTAATCTCTTTTTGATTTGCACATAATCCCAATGAGAGAATATTAAACAATCTTAAGGTAATATTAAAAGCTTCATGTCCCTTTTTCTTTATCTTGAGGGATATTACTTGCATCTCTAGTAAGTCTTCTTGAAGAGATGATCTTAACAAGAATCTACGGTGTCAAAGTTTGTTCTTAATTCAAAGTACCTAGCAGAGAAACTTACTATTAATCCTAATTCTGAGAGGGAGGTCTTGATGACGTCGATGACATTCTCAGAGTTCTTAACATTCAAAATTTTGAACTACAGAAAAAAAAAACAGGAAAAGAACTATAAAGACGTTGTCACAGATGAACAAATCATTGCCAAGTGATTATTCAAAGGCATATGTTGACTTCAGTTGCTGGTAAAACAGGTAAACAGAAAACAAATTTTTCTACAAATTATTTTTTGCCCATTGACTATGATACACTATAATACAGTATCAATATGGCTAACCCAATAAGGCTCTAAGAAGCAGAAAACTATTATTTTCAGAGGGAGTGTCTGGAACACACTCTCCCGGCACCACAGGGACATTGGTACTCTGCATCATTACTGTATTTGTATTTACATAGTGCAGTGTGTAATTTAAGAACAAAACAAACAAACAAAAAAAACCCTGTATTCTCAGTACTATTCCCACCGGGTGTTGGTTCTACACCTGGTAGAAATTCAGCTTAGGTAAGATAAGAATAACAACTGGCTACAAAGACCTTCAGGTTAGAACTTTTAGGTCTCACTGGTTTTTGTTTTTAGGCACTTTCTACATATCTGGCACTGTTGGCTACTGAAAATTTCATATTTGAATTTCTTACGGAGGGGGGCATCTCAAAATCTCAGGTCTAGCAATTGAGAAGAAACTTTTAGAGACTTAAGAATCATTCCAAACGATGTCACCGAGCACAGACAAATAGTCTATGCTAAACTGTATTGAGAAATTAGGAGATTAGGATATTTATAGAGATGACTCAATTATAAAACATTGACTTTTACAATGTTTTTATCATAAAAATCTATCATTTTTCTCATAAAAATTTTATCATAAAAATCTATCCTATGCCGTAGCTTTCTTGTCTATGAGAAACAATTTTTTTTAATCGCAGCCAAAGCTGGCAGGCTTGTGTGGCCATAAAGTGCTAGGAATCAAATGCAGGGCTTTCTAAATGCTCAGTGTTTAAAGATAATTGTAAGATAAATGAGCAATTAGGGCCTTGTCCCTGCTGGTAGAAAGGAAGCAAACAGGCAGCATCAATGGAAACAAAGTATAAGAGCCAAAAGAATAAAAGAGCCTTTAGGCTAAGTGAAATCTACTCATGATTCTTCACTTTCCCATCACTGATTAAGAGAAGAGAGCACCAAATAAAGGATGTTGTGAGGACCCTCCCAGGGTGGGAGAAGCATGCTAAAAGTAGTCTATAAACCAAACATGATTGCCACTCAATGCCTCTCTTGCAAAACACAGTACCCAAAAGAAGAGAGAGAGAACAAGGGGGAATGACCTGCCACAGAGGCAGGGTGGAACGGGGTTTAAGGGGTGGGGGGATTCTGGGACCCGTGGTGGTGGATGATGGGCACTGGTGGAGGGATGGGTACTTGATCATTGTATAACTGAAACCCAAGCACAAAATTTGTAAGTCTATAACTGTACCTCATGGTGTTTCACTAATAAAAAAAGGGAAAAAAAAAGAAAAAAATATTTCTCTAGAAGCCAATTACGTGCTATGATATATTGTCTTTGGAGATGACTGAATTCAAATGCTTTTAGCCTTAAGACAGACTCTTATTTTCTCAGTACCCAACAGAGGACTAAACTTACCTAACTAACCAGTGCTTGTTTTCCCAGAATGGCAAAGTCGAGTTCTAAGTTGGACTCAACTTGAGCTTTCATTTCATGAGATGCTTCCACCTTTTTAAAGTCTGAAAACCATGTCAAGGAAACCCTCCTATATTCTCTCAATTCTATCCCCTAATTCTAGTTATCACTGACAAAGTGCCTGGTTTCTTTCTTTTTATTTTTGCAGTGCGGGCCTCTGGAACCCAGAGGCTTACACATTCTGACTCCCGGTCCATATCCCTGCCCCCCTGGAATCTCATGATTTCTAAAGTAATGTCTTTCTTAACACTGAGCACATAGATTCAAATGAGTAACTAGAAGCTGTGGATTTTTCCCAGCATGGCTTTCCTGTAGATAAAACAAAGGAAATTTTAGCAGTGGACAGAGCTCTTTGGTCAGTAAGTTAAACTAAGGAGAAAATCTCTATTCTTTTCCATCCAGTAGAAGCCAGTTGTCAGACTGAAAACCTACAGGCCAGGAGGAATAAAGCTCCTTTTGCATGCATTCCTGCTTTATGGGAATGACGACTTCTGGAAGCACGAATCCTTGAATGAAAACTCTCACCAAGAATCAACTCAGATGTGTGTTAGTTCTTGCATTCAATTCACCAGGTACCAATGGTACAGTCAACCAGACCACATTTCTTGTCTTCCAAAATAAGAGTGGGACATTCATCCTCCCCCCACCCCCAAAGCAACCATTTTCCACACACTGCAAAAGGTAGATAGGCTTGGTGGGTGGGCACGGACACATGGTGGAGGCTACAGTGTTAGAATGTTTTCTGTATGAAACTCTGACATTAGCAATGTCTTAAATTGCGGTGCCTGAGAGGAAAAAAATGGAAGTATTCAAAAAGTGCAAGAACTCTGACTGGTCTCCAATGACTGAATGTAACAGCAGCCACAGAAATGGAATGAAAATCTACAGAAAAATGTGCTTTCTTGGTGTGAGTTTTTGCTTGCTACAGGACAGACCTCTGTTGTCTCTTGCCATAAACATTTGAGTATTTCTCATAAGCAGTGCTGCCAAGTATTTAAGCCTGAACAGTGGCATAACTACTCCTTTGGGCTAAAACTTAACTGTTTTAATCTATTTTCACACCAAACTATTCTATATGACTTGGAGATGTGTTATTACAGCCTTTATATCAAGAAAATATTCCTAATCTTTCATTACGCGTCCTGTTCATAACCCCTGGGCACTTGTACTATATTTCAGTTCTTAAATCACCCATAATATCTGAGGATTAAAGTCTAAAATTATATTTGGTCATTGTGACGTAGCAGCACGCTAATCCCTTAAAAATGTCGTCTGTCCCACTCCATCTATTTTTAAATAATGAATAAACCAAGATTTTAAAAACGAATAAACAAACTAACAAACAAAAACACCCCAAACCGGAAAACCAACCAGTTCAAAAAATCTCGAACTTAAGCTTGGACAAGTTGGAAAAAAATTGTGCAAATGGCCATATTCCAACTGCTGCAACTGCTTTCCCAAGGATCCAGGGAAATGTGAGTGCCAGAGGGGGGAAAAGGATATCTGACAAGCAATATTCTTTCCTCATGGCAATATGAAATTCTGTGCTTACCAGGACTTTTGCTTCCTTCATTTGCTCTACAGTGTACATTTCCTATAGACAGTGACACCCTTCTCCTCAGGAAGCTCATTTTCCCACAATACTAGTTCTGGATGCCCAGCCTGCCATAGTGCATACACTGCCTGTCTCTCTTTAGATCGTTATGGCCCTTGGAATTGCGTTTCCTGGCTTAGAAAACACTTACTTTTGCGCAGTTATCAATATTCTTGGTGATTAACTTCAATGAAAGAACCTTCGGAAAATCTTTTTCCTTTTCAATGTCGATATATCTAATCAAATTCAACACGGAGTCAGTTTTCTTCTAATAATTTATTATCAGTTTATCTATTTGACTACTGTTTTCAGTATATGTATTTACTATTAAAAACTCACGGTAAGGTTCAGCAAAGTCAGATGACATTACGGGCTGAGAGAATTTTTGATAATTCTTAGGGCATCGGACATGGGAACAAAACAAGAGCAGGAGATCCGTTCATTCAAGTGAAATCTGAGAAGCATAATCATGTGAAGGCAGCTCCAGGTGATGGTTTCTCCTTCCTGTCTGCCTATCTTTTTCAGAAGCCCAGAATCTGGCTTATAAAGACAGGTGAGCCATACAATACTTGACAAGACAGAACCAAAACAATGGCCTTTTCCTTCTTGACTGGAGTCTAAATCTCAATTCTCCCAAGATAACTGGAAAGGGAGAGAGGGGAGGAGGAGCAAGGAGCTATGGGCCGAAGACATAAAAAGAATCCTTTGAGTCTGTCTGCTCCAAGGTACAGAGCATTCTTTCTTTTTGAGGTACTCAGCAGGAAACTTTCCATATTTGGAAAAGAAACTTTAACACAAGCTTTTGCAGAAAAGTTTCGCTCCAAGAGGAGGTTGGAAGTATGGAAATGGATGGCAGAGAGTACTATTTATGTCTAAAATGATCTAAGCAAACTTCAGTGTTCTCATCCCTAGAAAGTAAGACATTGGAGCTGGAGAGAGCACAGCGGGTAGGGCGTTTGCCTTGCATGCGTCCGACCCGGGTTCGATTCTCCGCATCCCATATAGTCCCCCAAGCACCGCCAGGAGTCATTCCGGAGTGCAAAGCCAGGAGAAATCCTGAGCATCGCAGGGTGTGACCCAAAAAGCAAAAAATAAACAAATAAAAAATAAATAAAAATAAGAAAGTAAGACATCCATGGAACATGAGAACATTATTTACACTAAGTAGTAGTCTACAGACTCCACCGCTCATTTGGAGGACAAATGAAACATTTTTAGGAAGGAAAGGGGAAACATTTTGGATGGATCTCTGTAGAAAATAATTCAATGATTTAACTATCACTTAAAGATTAAAATGTCTACTGTAAAATACCTTTGCAACATGATAAGCCAAATTTCCTTCTCATCTGCAGATCTGTAATCAATGAAAATGGGATAGAACAGTTAATCCCCTATTGAATTTGAAAATAAAAAGAATTCAAATGAAACGATAAACTCCTTCTACAAACCTATACTGAAGATTATCAATGGAGATGTGCTATTAACAGTTTGAAGCTCCTTATGGACTGTGTCCTATTGCCATCTTGGTCTCAGTCTGGAGAAGTTTCCTCTCAGGAAAAATTTTTCAGTCCTGTTTTTCCATCCCTCTTGGGAAGATTCAAGACAGGCCCACTTTGTGTGGGGGGGGGGGGCGGGGGCGATCACAACCGGCACTGCACAGGAGTTACTCCTGGCTCTGCACTCAGGAGTCACTCCCGGAGGTGCTTGGGGAACCATATGGGATGCTGGGAATCGAACCCGTTTGGTTGCGTGGCAAGGCAAACGCCCTACCCGCTGTGCTATTGCTCCAGCCCCCAGGCCCACTTTTTTGACTTAGCTGCTCTTTGACAAGTGGCATTGTCCCAATGGGAAATAGCTCTAATAGTGGAGTAAGAATTTGATTTGTCATTTAAAAATTTTGCAAACTTTATGATCATGGTGAGAATGGCATAATAACGTGAAGCCTCATGCCGCTAGCTGTCAAACTGGCCACTTAGTTCAGTGTTTGGTAGCATCAAGTGCCAAATAAAATGTATGCTTCAGAGCTGGAGCGATAGCACAGCAGGTAGGGCATGCCTTGCATGCAGCCAACATGGCCGACCCAGGTTCGATTTCCAGCATCCCATATGGTCCCCGGGCACCGCCAGTAGTCATTCCTGAGTGCATGAGCCAGGAGTAACCCCTGAGTATCGCTGGGGTAACCCCTGAGTATCGCCGGGTGTGACCCAAAAAGCAAAAAAAAAAAAAAAAAAAGAAAAGGTACGCTTCACTGAAACTTCGAAAGATGAAAGCAGGTTGGAAAGACAGTTCAGAGGTTCATGATTGCCTTAGCAAGGCCCTCGGTTCAGTTTCCTGGCACCACATGTCATCTGTGACCACGGCCTGGTGGGTCAGCCCTGGTGTCTCCCAGAACTGCTGGGGCTGAGCACCCAGTCACTTGGCCGTCTGGCTGAGTATCACTGCGAGCAGCCCCTGGCTCACCTCCCCAAATAAAACCTGTGTGAAACTTGGCCCACTGAGGGGCAAGTAAATTGGATCTGAAATCTATTGTTAGAAAAACAAACTGATTTTTCATATAAAAAATCTGTGATTTAATTACACTCAAAGGAGACAATCTTCATCTGAATCATCTGGTTAAGTTCAATGAAAACTAAAATCACTATTGTTTTTTTTTTTCCTGAAGTCACTGTTACTTCCTTTGATTTTTCTTGGTGCAAAGTGGAGGGAATGGGACACCCAGCAGTGTCAGTGGATCATGCAGTGCTGGGGTCTGAACGTAGTCATATGTTGAAGTGTCTAAGGAACAAAGATCCCCCCAAGAAAAGGTTCTCTCAGATATTAGGAGAGGCTGCTTCCTAGGTACCAAAGATGTATATGTGCATATTTTTATCAGCATATACCTGCACCCATGTGTGGCCAGTGTCCAGAGTAACTGGGAAGAAACAACTGGGCGCAGAAGGAGATATTGTCAGCCACAGACTAGATAGACTAGTTGTCAGAAAATTTTGATATACTTTGAAGACATTACCAACTTATTCATCTTCCCCTCGTCCTCCTCCGCTCCCTCCTCCTCCACCACCTACTCCCTCTCCTCCTCCTGCTGTACTTCCTCCTCCTCCTTCTCCTCATGCTCCTCCTTCTCTTCTGAGAGTAGTTAGGGGGCCATATGCAATACTTTGATCTACTGGGGTATATCCAAGGTAAGCACCTTAATTCCTGTACTAGTTCTACAGCCCCAATCCCCAACTTCTCTGTCATTCTACCCCAAGGGAAACAAGTGCCCCGGTAAAAAAGAGAATTAGAAATTTACCAGTTTGGCAAACTGAAGGCTCAAAGTCAATTTTAATCTGATCTACAAGAACAGGTTTTTCTTGTGTTACTGAGTGTGTGGAATAAAGGTCTTATTAGGTATTGAAATATTTCTGATGAGTTTTGTAGATATATCATTTCATGTATTTCCTATATCTCTCAAACAGTGCTCCCGTTTTTACTATCCTTCTCTATGAAGCAAGTGCAGTGCCTTTTTCCTTGTAGGCACAGGTCTCAGGTTTGTGAATCAAGAGGACAAGTGGTGAGAGCCATCAGAACTACCTTGAAAGCCTTTTCTAAAGAGGAGATATCTTTTATCTCTATCCCAAGTCTAAGTCCATATTGATCGTTTACTCCTTGCCAAATTAGATTCAACGGAGAGGAAATTCCTCATCCATATGTCAGTTTTTTTCCAACTTTGTTAGTCATCATTAGTCTTTTCTGATTTGTTTCTTTATATTTGGACAATAGAGTGCCACTAGTTGGAGAGGCTGCTTCTTCAGCTGTCAGCCAGATTCCCCCATCCCATTTCTGATGTTCTTCACCTTTTCGTGTGCACTCAAGTTTTCCCTCTGGGATTTCACTTCCGGAAGAAAAGTTTCATCAGTATTTTTTTTTTTTGTCAAATAGGTTTAATGATAAAAAGTTCTTGCAGCTTTAGAAAAATATTCTACTATCCGGTTTTGAAGGTTATTTTTCCCGGCTGTGGTATTACAGGGTGAAAGATTTTTCTTTCAGTACTCTAGAGAGGGCATTCCACAGTATTCTGATGGCCACAGATTCTGATGACAAGTTCATTGTGATGGGAATGAGTGTTCCTTTCCATGGAGTACGTTTTTTTTGGTCATATTTGATCTAAAGCAGTGTGTCAAATGTTTACTCTCCTTTTAGGAGTTCACAGAGCTAACTGAAACAACCTGGTTAAGTTCTACCAAAATTGGGAGGGTTTTAACCATTATTTCTTCAAATGTTTATTGCCTCCTATCCTTCCTCTCATCTTTCAGGAGTTTGAACCAGAAGTCTATTATGTCTTTTGGCAGTTTCCAACAAGTATCTGTTACTTAAATTTCTTTCTATTATTAGGCACTTTGTTTTGATGTTATCTTTAAATTCAGTGGGTATTTCCTCTTTTATTTTCATTCTACACTCAGCCTACACAGATGACTTTTTCCTTTTTAAAATGATAGAGTACATATTATTTATTTATTTATTCATTTATATTATCAGATGAAAGAGGTTTTAAATACACAGAACTCAAAACATATTGTAAAGGACCCAAGGATTAGGAGTCCAACCACCAAAAACTAAGACATTGTAGTTTCAACTCTGAAAATCTCATTTGGATCTTTGAAATAAATGTTTTCTACTTTTGCTGAGATTTCTAATCTTTAAATTCATTTCATTTGGCTTTCACCAACGGAGCTACTAGCAATAACAACTGCTATCAACCTTTCTCACCTTGGCAGGCAGCAGTCTAGTTCTTTGACTTTTGTTTCCAAGGACTGTGAGTGTACCTTGTGAGGACAATGTCTAGTATATAGATAATTTTTTGGAGCTACCCTTTCCCTACTCTCCCTTGAAAGATTCCCCCCTCACATCCCAGTGGTGGCAGTGAACCTCTCTGCATTATGGTTCTTCCGTCCAGATGAGACTGGGTTTTTGTCAAGAATAGCCCCTGAGCTCCTTCAGTATGGCCCAAGATGCCGTACCTGAAGAAAAATGTAGTATGCATATAACAAACACTAAAACAAATGCTGGAATGAGTTGGGGTGTGCAACTGATCAAGAACACAGGCTTGAATTTGCATTGACTTATGAACCACAACCCTCATTCAGCACATTCAACATGAAAGCAGCAAGACTTTCTATACATCAATTCTCCAAGCCCATCCCAGCATTGGAATGAGTCCTGTAAATGTAACCTTGATTCCCTGAAAGAACCTTGCTTTTGATATTCACATCTTCCTAGTTCCCAAAGAAGAACATGATAGACAGTTTGGGTAACCCATTATTTTGTAGCATTACTTTTGTTCCTGTTACGAAAGCTGACTTCTAGTCCATTGAGCAGTACAGTTTGTCCAGTCTAATTATTTTTTAAGATGCTTCAGTGAAGTTCTATCTCAGTTCATTGAAAAGATCAACTTGAAAGTTCCACATCCAAAACTCAAGGGAAGGACATGCTGGTGGGAAAGTGCCAGGTTTGTGACCACTTGTGTCCTCTTATAAAGTCACTGGTGAAGACAAATGACTCCAAGAGTTCCCCGTATTCTCCCCTGAATTCACATTGTAAGAACTCTTTAGGAGAATCAAAGGAATACAAGTATTCTATGAGAGTGTGTCAAAAGAGTTGTTCCAGGTTACATGCACTATCAGAATGAAGTGCTTTGTAGAATGAGGCTTTTCAAAGGGACCAGTATGGCAAGAATAGCTGGAAATGAGCAGGCTGGACAAGAACTGAGTGCTCAAAGTAGGTAACAGGATATACCTGATACCTGATAACAGGATACACCTGTCAGTATGTGTGTTGTAATCCACAATGTCCAAAGGAGAGAGGGAGGGAGAGACAGGGAGAGAGGGAGGAAGGGAAAGAGAAGGAAAGAGAAAGGGGGACAGGGAAAGAGAGAGGGATGGAGAGAGGCCTGCCTCTATGGGGTGGGGTGGGTGGGAGGTGTTGGGAGGGAAACTGGGGACACTGGTGCTGGGACCAGTGTACACTATGGAGGGATGGGTCTGTATGGAGACCCACTGTGGAGGGTTGCTGTATGACTACAACTCAATCATGAACAACTTTGTAAGGGTCTATCTCATAGTGATTCAATTAAAATATCTTTGAAAAAATAAATTTGCTTCTAGTCTATCCTCAAAATGGTCTGAAAAATGGACATTCCTAGGAGCTAAGAACGGAAACACAGGGGAAACTACAGTTCTTACCTAAATGTTGCCACGAAGTTTACTATGGGCCATCCTAACACAAATGTTTTATCAGAATGACAGTTTCTCTCCTCAACTTCTTCGGTACATGTTGATATCCACAGATCAGACAGTCTTACTTTGTATTTAATTTGATAAGTGTTATTGTACCTGAAAAGATAAAACCAAATAGGACTTCCTGTTATGTGATTTCTTCAATGTGATGAGAGTTTCTGTACTTGTGATAAGAGCGTAGTTTCCAGATGTTAGGGGCAAACCAAAACCTTATCCTTATTTTCATTAGCATGAAGTAAAAGGTAAAGGTAAAGGCCCTCCCGTTGATCATCGATTTGCTCGAGCGGGCCCAGTAACGTCTCCATTGGAGACTTTGTTGTTACTGTGTCTGGCATATCGAATACTCTCGGTAGCTTGCCGGGCTCTCCGAGAGGGGCGGAGGAATCGAACTTGGGTCGGCCATGTTGGCTGCTTGTAAGGCGAACGCCCTACCTGCTGTGCTACCGCTCCAGCATGAAGTAAGCACAGTAAATTTTAACATAGGCCAAATGTAATCCTTGAAATAGTTGATGCATCAGCCCACATGCTTGCACATTATGGTAGAGAAATGATGTAACATGGCAATTTGATTTTTCTAGATATTGAACAATATATTTGGATCAAAAACAGTTTTGAAAGTATGATTTGAAAGGAAATCAGTTTATTTTTAACATTCTTACATTTCAAGATGATTAAGTAGGTGAAAAACATATTTAAAGTCCCTTTTTTGGGGGGTACGGTGCCGCCAGCAGGTCAACCTGTAAATGTCTGGCAAGTGCATGATGGTGCCTGATGGTGCCTTCCTTTAGGCTTCCAGATACCCCAAAACTGCTGTTGTGCCTTTGGCCAGACCCCAACAACCTGGGGCCAAGTTTACCAAGAAATTCAACGGCCAAAAGTTAGGTATGTGGGAGACATACCCACAAACCACCTCATTTATTGGCCTTATTTTAGAGGCCCATAAATCTCAAACGAGATCCAAAGAGGCAATTAGGGCCTGTAGCGCAGAGGTAGGCAGGAACCTGTGCCACACTCAAGGCCCCTCTCCAAGAGCTCAGGCCGAGCCTCACGCATGAGTGAAGTCCTACAGAACCCAGGTAATGGGGAACTTTGTGACCTTGGTCTCTGGGCTCAGAGGGAACAGGAGCAGAGATCCTCTGCCCGGTTGCCCCAGTCTCAGGCCACCAAGGAGTCACAACCATAAGCCACCTCCTGCCGGTGCCAGATAATCTCATCACCGGCCACCGTCCAGATCACATGGCTGCTTCTCCCTAAAGGGAGCATGACATGCGCCCCCGATAACCATGCCACAGGACTCTGCACCAGGCTGTTTTCCACTCAGGGTCCCCCAGAGGGGGCGCGGGTGGAAGCCCTCCCTGCCCCACGAGACCCAGCTCTGGCAGCCAAAAACTTCCACAACCTATCCGACGCCATGCTCAAGGCTGCTCCCCACATGCTCAGGCGAACCTCACATATGACTAAATATATCCCTGGACTGTGCCACCATGAAAGCGGCCACAAAGCAAATTATAAAACACTCCCTACCCATTTTCCATAATTACCACACCACAGTCGATGGGATTCAGATAGTTGGCAGCAAATAATAGAGTGAAAAAAATATATCCACAGATCAGACAATCTGCATATATACATATTTTCAGAGATGTATACCAAAGCTCACACCACCCAAACTTTTACAATATATTAATGTTAATAATATCCTAAGAATATCTTAATGGCTCCTGCCAAAATAAAACAATCTTCACACTGTTTCCTATATGAGCACTTTTTTGTAAGCATGTTCAGCAGTTCTTCATAACAGACAATACAAAATATATTACTTCAGTTATGTTTTGTGACAGGGATTGGGGTTTGGGACGGAAACATCCCGAATTTGGTGGAGGGAAGGTGGAACGGTGGTGGGATTGGTGCTTGAAAATTGAATGTAATCAAACATTGTGAACTAACTTGTACAATTAAAAAAATTTTTTAATAAAGAAGTAATGTGGAATTCATGCCCAATTCAGTGACCTTAACCAATGGCTGGATAAATAGCAGTGCTCCTACATTATAAAAATTAAATAAATAAAATTGAAAAATCATGTTTCTTTTTGGAGATTTGGTTCACATGGTGTTCTCTTCTATTTTGGCTATAATGAAAAACAAAAACTCACAGAGCATAAAAGCAGAGCCCAAGATGAAAGTGAAAGAGAAAAGAAGTCAGAAAGAATTAGATTGAAGTAGAGTCACCACAAGGAATCGTCTCCGGGGGCTGAGAAAATGATCTACTTTAGGTCAGCAATGGAAGAGATTTCTAACAATATCTACGTCATCTTCCCCAACTCCAACTCCTTAGGACCACGGTCGTCAAACCTCCTTGTCAGGTCACCAAATTCGCTATGTC
Source organism: Sorex fumeus (assembly GCF_029834395.1). Taxonomy (NCBI): domain Eukaryota; kingdom Metazoa; phylum Chordata; class Mammalia; order Eulipotyphla; family Soricidae; genus Sorex; species Sorex fumeus. Next base: position 12,899,468 of record NW_026606098.1, read on the forward strand.
AGGAACACTCCTAAAGTAATTGAAACTTAAACAGGCAGGAGGAGAGAATGCCCAGAGAAATGTGACTTCCTATCGCTCAGAACCAGTGTAATGGTAATGCTGTTTTATAATATGAACAACAGTTTAGTGGTAATGCTGTTTTATAATATGAACTACATTGTGCATTCTACTTACTTGATTTTGGCGATAATAAGTATATCCTCATAGAGAAATAAATGGCGGTCCTGTTTCTGGATGCCTCTCTTCAATTCAACAGGACTACTCAGCAGTAATTCTCTCTGAGTGGTCAAGGTGGGTGAACAACCATAAGGTTCATCATGGAAAGTAGCACCCTGCCTGTAATTATCAAGCACCACAATCTTTAGTCAAACAATTAAATGGGTTTCAACAAAATCACAGTTTCTAGTGGCTATATTCAAGGGTCTTTATGTTTTCCAGTACAATGGTTCAGTGCACTAAATATTTCTAGTCAACTGCCACACAGAAGTTTTGAATAGTTCATTAGAAAAAAAATTCAAACAGAGCAAAGTTGAAATTTTATAAGACATGTATAGTCCAATTTAAATTCAACCACTCCAATGTTTTATCTTAGGTGTACAATGAGTTTCAACATATGCATTCACCTTTGAAGTCAGAACCCGGTCAGTACACAGAATGGCATATAGTCACTGCCAACATGTTCTCAGGTGTTACCTAAACTCTCTTGGGCTGGTGCGATAGCGCAGCGGCTAGGGCGTTTGCCTTGCACACAACCAACTGGGTTCGATCCTTCTGTCCATCTCAGAGAGCTCAGAAAGCGACCGAGAGTATCCTGCCCACACAGCAGAGCCTGGCAAGCTACCTGTGGGGTATTTGATATGCCAAACACAGTAACAACAAGTCTCACAATGGAGACGTTACTGGTGCCCACTCGAGCAAATCCATGAACAACGGGAGAAAAGTGCTTCAGTTCTACCTAAATCATTGAAGACGGATTGCTCCTGAGTTCTTTTTCTGGGTTCTCTTTTCAATGCAGGTGGAGATGTATTGGCTCAAAAGTCTTCTACTGCCAAACACAAATCTTTAGAGATTTTTTAAAATTGCCCAAACAAGCAGATCTTACCTGGTCTGCATATTCTATGTAACTACAACCAGCTTTGAGAACCACTGCCAATGGTTGTATCTATGGAGTATATGGTCTAGAGATCAAATTTGAAGCGAATTTTTTTTAAATGACCAGTATCAAAGGGAAAAAAATGTTACCACATCGTCAATTACACATTTCATATGTATACACTCAGGCTATGTTAAAGGATAAGGTGGTTAGATGATATACCTACTAAGAGTTAATATATCGAACTTTTAGAGAAGGTAGATGATCTTACCATTTCAAGCAACAGAATGAGGAACAGCAAGAAGAACCTTCTGAAATGGTTTAAAAAAACACAAAGTTCAATTATTTCTTGATATGAAAATTAATGCTTAAATATATGAAAAGTTTAGTGTTCTTCGAACTATAAGAAGTATATAAACTCTAGATAGGGCAATCTAAGAAAGAAAATTCCCTTTTGATATATGTCCCACGTGCAGGACATACCGTGATTTATTAGAAGGGATTCCTGTGTCTTATTTGCTGTCTAGCATCCCGGTTTGCTTTTTCCTCTTTCCCACAATGGGTGGAGATATTCAAATGTCTCAGTCTATTCGATTTCTTCTAGAGTAGTGGTTTTCAACCATTAATCCACAAGCTGGTGCTGGTCTATGAAAATGTTACTGCTGCTTAACACCTGGCTTTCATTTTATATTAGATGTAAAAACTAGTACAGGGAATAGTCACGGTCACGGTCCTCCCGTTGTTCATCAATTTGCTCGAGCGGGCCCAGTAACGTCTCCATCATGAGACTTGTTGTTATTGGGTTTGGCATATAGAATACCTCACGGGGAGCTTGCCTGGCTCTCTGAGAGGGGCAGAGGAATGGAACCTGGCTCTACGGAGCCCGCTGCATGCAAGGCCAACGCCTTCCCGCTGTGCTTCAGTACCGGACAGGTCTGTCCCCGCTCCTCCCCCTCCTGGAATACTGCCTGCAGGCGGCCTCCCTGCCGCCCCCTCCCCCACCGATGGGGGTGGGGAAGAAATATAAAAGCGGCCAGGAGGGGGCAAAAAGGTGCAGGAAGGGGGAGGGGGGAAGGGCTGCAGGAAGAACTAGAAAAAAAAAGGCTCAGGAAGGAAAGGGGGAAGGGGAGCGCCAGTTGTTGGCCATCGCTCGAAAGACAGGGTCACCGGCCGGCCGGCCTGGAGATCCGAGTGCCAGAGGGACTGACAGACCCGACCGGACCCAGGCGAGGCGAGGCGAGGTCTGCGCAGGGATGGACCTCGAGCGGGAGGAGAGCACGTGCGAAAGTGATGCCGATATAGAATGGGATCCAGGGAGGAAGAGGGAGAGGGGGAGGGAGAGAGGGAGAGAGGAAAGGGGGGGAGGAGAGAGAGAGAGAGACGGGATTTCAGTGTTCAGTGGTGGTAGTGGTGGTGGAGGAAAATGGGCACTGGTGCACTGGTTGTAGGACTGAGATTTCAACCCGAAAGCTTTGTAACTGTTTCTCACGGTGATTCAAGAAGTAAATTGATATTTTAAAATAAAAAGATCCGGGTGGCTCAACTGGTCGACCTCGGGACGCAGCGGGGCCGGAGTCCCGGGTGGGGGCGCGGATGGGACGGATGGTGAGAGTTGCTGGAGTGGGGGGCGTGGGGGGGGACGGGAAGGGTGGTGGAGGATGGGAGGGGACTTTGCGAAGGGTGGTGGTGTGAAGAGGGGAGGGAGATAGCATAGCAGTAGGGTGTTTGCCTTGCACGCAGCCAACTACAGGGAATAGTACTATAAAAAAAGAGTTTTTATTTTTGCCTTAGTGGTCATGAAGGAATTCTATTTTCACCTGCCTGGAGGCGTCAAACACTCGAAAATCACTATGAATCATTTTGATTTGACATCTATATTTACATTTATGGATTATTTCAGTGACATAAAACATGACCTTTTGGGGAAAGCAGGGATGGCTGGCCGGAAATTGCTAACTTTAGGAAGAGAGTGAACTAAGTTTCACTCCTTGGAATTTGTTTACACAATATAGTTTTGGCACTAAAACCTGTCATGCCTTGGCTTTCCATAGGTGACTGGAGGGAAGCTGGGACTTATTTCCCTATGTCATTCAGGAACCATGCCCCATTTAGTGCCTTACCACCCGACTTTCCTGCATTTGATTTACCCATCCTCATCACAAAGGCAACTGAGAGACAGGCAAGAAAATTCACAACAGATCTCTCCTCTGAAACCATAGGAGAAGGGAGTGACATATTCAAAGCATTGAATGACTCTCCAGTCTAGAGCCTTCTATCTTGCAAAACTGTCAGACTTGAGGGAGGGATAAATACATTTTCAGACAATCAAGAGCTGGCAATATAAGCAGCATCTAACTACAAAAATACAGGTTACAGAAGATGCCGCCACGCAGGAGAACCAGGGAGAAAGGCGTGGCTTTTTAGAATCATAAAACCTCTCAAATGGCAATACTGAAGAAATATAAAAACAGAACAGACCAATTCCAAGCAAGGAAATTAAAACGGTCATTCCAAATCTCCCCAGGAGGAGACTCGTCTAGATAGGTTCATGGGTAAGTTCTAGCATACCTTTCAAAAAGATTGAATACTTAATATTCCTCAAACTTCTCAAATGTGAAATAAAGAGGACTAGGCAAATCTCTAGGAAAGCAAAATTACATGGATACTGAAAGCAGATAGAAATATGACCTGAAAAATTTTCAGATGAATATCACAATTGATCATCAATTTAAAAATCCATAACAAATCTTAGCAAACTGAATTCAACAACATACCAGTTGTAAGTACCAATACACCACAATTAACTGGGTCTCATGTAAGGAATGAAAAGAGTGTTCAATGGAAGCAAAGTAATGTCATATGCAATAAAATAAATTTTTTAACAATTTCCATTGATTATATGATATTGTGTATAACATTGATTGTATTGTTTGATACAGAGACATCTGTATGATTATACTACTGGATAAAAAAGCTTTTGATGAATCCAACACCCACTCATGATAAAAATCCTCAACACAGCAGGCATAGAAGCAAACTTCCTTAAGATAGTAACAACCATTGACAATAAACTACAGCCAGTATTTCACACAATGGTGAAAACCTAAAAGGCTTCCCTCTGACATCATACACAATGCGAGGATGCCACTTTCTCCACTGTTATTCAACATAGTATTGAAAGCCCCAGTAGTAATTAAGCTAGCAAAAAAAAAATCAAAGAGATCCACCTGGAAGTCTAATTATCACTCTTTTCAGATGACATGGAAATATGCATAGAGGATCAATTTTTAACAGCTTTGTGAGTCATGGTGCCAAAGTAGAAGAATGCCATGCCTTTGCACAGATTTTATATTAAGTCAGCACAGCATTCACCATGTATCAAATGTATGCTCACTTCAAATAAGGGTAAATAAAATTGACATGGACTTCCTTTTACAAAAGGGATACATAGCTTGAAGAAAATCACCTGAGTCCTTTGGAGATACAAACTACTAAGTTAAAATGTCATTTCACAGTTAGAAATAAATGGAACGAATAGCCAGTCAGTTCCTATACATTACAAAAGATTAAAAATGAAATGTGTACTGAAATAGGATGGAGCCCCAGTAGATTACATGACCATTTCAGAATATATTTAACTGATTTAGCTTATTCACTTCACATTTTTACAAATTTACTGACAGACTTAACCATAGTTAAAGGAAACAATTTATGATATTCATTGATAATCCAACTTTACCATCCACTGTGATGTTAGAGTCATGTTGTTCTTCTTGCCTGAAATTTATAAAAGTGCCTTAGGATCATGCATAACTATCAGATCTTAACATGCATTATAAGAAAAGATTTGTGTGAAACCAATCTGTAGAGCAGCATTAAAATGACTTTTCCTCCTATCTTTTGATTGCTCTTTCCAGAATGGGTCTTTTTTAGGTTTGGGGGCCACAGGTACACTCGACCTTTGGGCTATCCTATCTAATTTCTTTACAAATAAACTTCTTTTTTGTTCAGCGCTTGATAGGTGATGCTAAAGGACAACTCCCACCTCCCAGGGACTACTCTTAGAGGCTGCTCTTCCTGGTGCTTGGGGACAATGGGGTGCTGTGCTGGAGTTTGATCCCAAGCCTCCTGTATGCAAAAATGTGCTCAGTCCACTGAGCTCTCTCCAGCCCCTCTCTAAAGAAATTTTATCAAAAAGTGGGACCTATGTGTTTGTATCCAATGTGATAGAACATTCACTTCTGAATCAATTTCAAAGTAACTGATCACAAATATCACCTGGAAGGCCTTACAACTCATCTAAAGAAGAGGCCTTATCTTTTGCAAACCACAACACCCTATAGGAGAGAGAGAACAAAAGTGAATGAATGCCCTGGTGGGGGGTGGGAGGGATACTGGGATCCGTGGTGGTGGGAAATGGGCACTGGTGGAAGGATGGATCATTTTATAATTGAAACCCAAGCACAAAAATTTGTAAGTCTACAACTGTACCTCATGGTGTCTCACTAATAAAAATTAAAAAGAAAAAAAAAGAAGAGGCCTTATTAGACAACTTCATGAGTCCTATTTTCTAATAGCAGGTGAAGAGTTCAGGTGCTGAAATGTTCAGGAAACATACATGAAATAACATGGCTAGTAACCAGTGTTGATTCAAAGCTTCCACTTACTGGACACCAGGATTTTCCTCGACACCAGGATGTTCCTCCACATTAGGTTGTTCCTGAACACCAGGATGTTCCTCCACATTAGGTTGTTCCTGAACACCAGGATGTTCCTCCACATTAGGTTGTTCCTGAACACCAGGCTGTTCCTCGGGTGTCCCACCAATATTGAGAGATGCTGCAGTATCAGGTGTCTCTGGCATTTTTCCGTCCTGTTGAGAGGGAAAAAACCCATCAAAATAAAGGTTTTCAAACTGTTTTGACTTTGGAGGTCATACCTGGCGGTGCTAAGGAGTTACACCTGGCTCTGCACTCAGGAACTAGTCCTGGAGGTGCTCCAGGAAACCTATGAAATGCTGGGTATCGAACCCAGTGTGGGCATGTGCAAGGCTAATGTGCTAGTTGCTGTACCATCATCAGGTCCCCAGCTCCACAACTTTTGTGTTACCTTTGAAGGAGCTTATGATCCCATTATGTAGATGAAACAGTGACATCTGAAACAGTGTCACTATAAAGAGGTAATAGTTGTTTAGGGTCAGAGAGCAAGGAATTGTATGTGGAGTACACTAGGACGGGCCCAATAGCATAGCGGTAGGCCCGGGTTCGATTCCTTCGTCCCTCTCGGATAGCCCAGCAAATTACTCAGAGTATCCTGCCCGAACAGCAGAGCCTGTCAAGCTCGCTGTGGCGTATTCAATATGCCAAAAATAGTAACAGCAGTCTCACGATGGAGATGTTACTGGTGCCCGCTCGAGCAAAGCGGTGAACAACTGGAGGACAGTGCTCCAGTGCTACATTCCATGAACCAAACATCATCATAACAGTTGTCAGCTGATATAAAACTTGTTTGGACCCCTGTTGGAGCAGGGGCAGGAACAATTCCCTCTGAGTCATAGATTCCTCAGGGCAGGCTCTATACTACTTCACAGGCTTGAGAGGCTGCAATCCCGGCTTCCAGGAAGGACAGAATTTGAAGAAATCAAGTCAAGGAGGAAGAGAGTTAAAAGATGGAGACTGTATTCTTAAGGGATTTAAGGGACCTTTAAGTGTACATATGTTTATATTGGGAAATCCCACCTTCTCTGACATTATTCTTCCTTCCTTTTTATTTTGGCTTTAATGGAATCACTGTTCGTAGTGCTGTACAGAATATTAACATTAGTGATAAATGTATTTCCTTCCGATGAAGTTATCCAAAGAATTAGTCTGTAAATTGAGGGCTTTTTCTATTATCAAAATTTTAATTGAGGCACCATGATTTACAAAGCTTTCTATATTAGGGTGTCGGGCATCCAATATCCCAACACCAATTCTACCACCAGTGTCATCTTCCCTTCTCCAGGTTCCCACAACCCCTTCCTCAGGCATGCATCCATTACAGACACGTTTAAGTTTGATCCCAATTTGGTTTCCAAGCCAATCAAACTATTGGCTCTGTGGTTTACATACAGGCAAACACCTCACCTCAACGCTGCTGATGTTCCCATGGCCTCTAAGTTACCCACGGACTGCCTTTTCTTACTCCTGGCTCTGTGCTCTGGGGGCCATGTGATGCAAATTATCGAACCCCGCTCAGCTGCATGCAAGGCAAATGACTTCCATGTACTATCTCTCCTATTGAATATTTCTAAAGTCAAGTTTTTAAAATAAAATTACAGTGGGGAGAAAAGGTAACCGAACTTAAAAAAAAAGATACGATCCCATAGTAGGCAAAACCATCCATTGCATTAGGGTTTAGGTAAATTCTTGATAACACATCATTTAACTACTCCTCAGGAAAAGAAACAGAAATTTGAGGTGAGCTAAAAACTAATGAAATACAAAGCATAATCTATTTACTCCTTTGCTGCCACATGGGAACAAGGAGGAGGAAACTGGAAGAAGCGGTAAGAGAGAATCATGATTCCATTTACAAACTGCTGCTGTTCTACTAAGCAGTCATTTCTACCAGAAAAGAATACTTTAATAGCTGTTTTACCAGATGTCTCCTGAACAACAGAATTCCGTTTCAGAGACAAAACATCTATTCTGCCAAAGAGTAAATGAACAGAGCTCCCCATGAAAGATGAAACTCAAACTGTTTTCTTTTATACTTCAGCAACAACTCCATATGATGGTAATAAAGCCAGCTAATCGACAAAGTCTATTCCAACCAGTTGAACTCTATCTTTCAAAAGAGACTCACTCCCTGTGTCCAGTGCTTACTTGATTTATGATGCCTGTGTGATAGCGCTTTCTATTATGTAGCTTTTAGGCCTTCTTCTTAGAGAGCAGACATCAGTCCTTTAGAGACTTTTTCTCCCTTCCTTAGAAACAGTTCATTTAATAAACCATTTGTTAGTAGCCCTATCATTGCCTTGTACCCCCAGTGCCTGGCACAGACTTATCTATTCGATGTAGGGAGGTTTCCTGTGGATTTTAAATGTCACTTATGAATGCCTACCGAAATGTGGCAAATGCCCGCAAAATCTAATACCATTTGAGTCAAGACTGCATTGATAGACGCAACAAGTGGGTGCCTGGCTTTATATAAAATATGACTTGGCAAGAAAAGTATTAAGACATGCAACAACATGGGTGCATGATTATTTCTACAAAACTTCCAGAAGACATAAACCGACAGAAACTCAAGAGCAGGGTAGCATGTGCCTAGAGTTGGGGTTGGGCAGGGAAGGGAACCGAGATGATGGTCGAGAGTACGGTGTTGCCTTCTGGGATAATGACAATGTTCTGAAATTGCTATCATGGAGGCATGTTTATGTGTAGAGACTAAAGCCAACAGCCTGTATATTTGATACCCACGAATATTATGTCCTAGGAACTTTATCTCAGTCGAGCTCTTCAGACGAAATAAAGAACTAAATTACTAAACCACCAGGCTGTCTCACCAAACTGGTTCATGGCTGGAAGTGATCATTTTCTTTCTCCTTCTAACAATCAACTGATAATGGAAATGGTTTCTTTGCATTTTTTTCTAACATATTTCTGTACCAAATGGTTCAGCAGCTCTCAGTCTGAAACCCTCAAAAATGGGAGGCACATGCCTACCTGTCTAATTCAGCATTTCCAAGAGCAGATCCTCAAGATTTGGGTATCCACTTCCTGCATCTGAGAGTTGAAGGTGGTAACCAGGACACTTGGATCGGAATAGGAAGTTGTAAACAGGTGACCAAAGCAGAAAAGTTTCTTTCTTTTATTTCCTAGCATTCTGAAAACATGCTTGCCATAAATCCCTGGAAGGAGTCTCTCATTGGAATTTTTTAACTTCATGTTAATCACGAGACACTAATTGGAAAACCTGTCAGTGGCTCTGATGGTGGTGATTCTGGTTCTCATAGAGGTGAAAGGGAAAGAAACCTGTATCAAAAGTGGAGTATGGAAGTTGCAAGTCATATGATCTACAAATTGTTCAGTGTTTTATTCCAGTCCCATTTGAGTCACAAGGTGCTAAAGTCACTTTGAAAAAAAAATCTTTTGAAAGTTACTTTCAGATGCTTAAAATGATCATAGAATTGAAACGAAGACTTGGAGAAAAGTCTTGAAAGAAGTTTCAAGGATAAGGAAACTGTTGAATTTACAAATTCACTTCTTCAAACTGACTCCACCCACTGTGACTAAGAAACTCTTTCTTGTCTCCCTACACTCCTGAAGCGTATCTATGTGGGCACATACTCAAGCCACTGAATCTTAAAGACACTGTCTTCGCAAGGGAATGAGAAAATTCTTTGCAACTTTGTGTCATGCTTTATGGTTCTATCATCACAAGGAGGGTTTTGGTTGCTAGATGAGCAGATATTTCTGCTATAGTCAGTTGTTCTATCGTAAGGAGGATCTACTCACTCAGAATCATGTCATTCAGAAGTGGTTTGGGCCATTGATTCAAGCAAATATCTTCACAGATGACTAAAGAATATGTTATTTTCTGAGGTTCAGAAATATATTTACATTTGACAAGCTTCCCTTTTCCCATGAGACAACAACTTAGAATCACAACAATAAACACAGGAATCTATATAATATTAGAGAAGTGTGGGCACCAGGCCAGATGACTCATGTCCCGAATTCGGAACTCTGGTTCTCCAGCTTGACTCCTCCAAATCCTTTCATTTCAGTAAAATGAAAAGTGTTCAACCTATAAGAAGGAATCCAATAAAGTGCCATCATGACACAAGTCCTTGGATACAGAAAGCACCTTGCTAGTGTAACAGCAGAGTAATGCTTTAGAAAGAAGAACATAACCTCTGGGTATGAATCAAGGAGGCAAGAATGTGCCTTAAGATTCTTTGTGCCTCTGCCTCCACCTACCAAACATGCTTCCGGAGAGTGTTGGACTCTGGAGAGTGTTGGAGCCATCCAGTTGATTGAACTTGTACTTTGGTGAGTTTGTCTGGTCACGATTCTCTTTGGACATTGACTTGAAGTAGGCAAGGTGAGGCCCCACAGATTCATCCTTCATAATCCTCACACCATTTTTGAACTTTACTATGTTTTCCACATTGCTGCCCACATAGTTGGTATTTGCACACTATATACTCTCTGGCTCCCCAGTTGTATCCAGCTGCCTGCTGGACAAAGGGCTGACTCACCTAATGGTCCAGTAGCTCAGACTCAAGAGTCCTACCTCATTTCTCAAGTATGTGTGTGTGTGTGGGGGAGGGGGTTAAGGGGTGGCGGTGGGCAGATGATGATCAACCCTCAAATCGTGATGGTAAAAAAATTTTCCCCAAATAGTGTATGAAATGAGAATGCAAAAGAGCTTAGGTTTATCCAACTTCTCCTAGGGGCTAGAAAGAAGCTGATACTCCTGGTGTACAAGGAGGAACAGAATAGAAAAACACTCTCTGAGGTGCAAATAGGGCCCAAAGAAACAGGGAAAGCCAAAGAGTAAGCTTCTGGGTTTCTGAAACGTAAGCAGATGTGAGCATACACATATTCCATATTTAGAATCCACTTTTCTAAGTGACCAGACATTCACCAACAGGGTTTACTTTTCAGTCATGCCACATGCCAGTGTCTATTGAAATTAGGTCAGGGCTGCTAAGTGCAGCACTGATATACCAGCCCTGATGGGGCTGTTTCTGCTGCCCATTGGAAGTTTCTCGTCTAAACTTCTCCTGAATACGGAAAATGAGACCGCAACAAAATGATCCAATGACCTGAGTTATATTGCCTTCAGGCCCCTTCACTGGCCGCTGACAAAGGCAGTTTCCTCACCCCCTTTCCTGTCTCCCACACTGAGGCTGAGTCTTGAGGTAAGAAACCAAGGCTGGACATCAGCCCTATCCTAGGTAGCCTCAGGTGCCATGACCAAGCTGAGCTGTCATCCTGCAGGCTTCTAGTTTGTGTGGGACATGCAGCTCCCCTGCGATCAACTCCACTGAGACACTCAAACTAACAACCAGACAAAACTTACCCTCCACGTAATTTTTCAGGGAGTCTCAGTGTGTAGTATAATAGCAAACTAACAGAGAAAGGCTGTTAGACATTTGTTCGTCAGGGTCTAGAGGCAGGGAAATCCCAGGACAAGGTGCTGGAGGATGCAGTTCTTGGTGAGGGCTCTTCTTGGTTCCCAGGAAGGTGTCATCCTGGGTACCTTCAAGAGGTGACAGAGTGCGAAGCCAGCCTTTTGCTGAAACATCAATACCATCACAAGAATGCCACTGTCACATCTCATCTCACTAAAATCTCTCCCCAAACCATTCCATCTGCAAATACCACTACAATGGGAATCAGAGCTTCACTCTACAACCAGGTTTATGCCAAATGTTCTCCTCAGAGAACTATGCACAGTAAGAAAATGTGCACTCAAGTCACTGCATACTCATCAAGTGTATGTACACAGAAGTGTGTCTATAGGTATAACATATGGAATGCATTGTTTTAGACAAATACATACATATATGTCTACAGACTTAAACACATGTCTGTCTATATATATATGGATATATGGATATGCGGATATGACACACATAAAAGTGTATATATAAAAAGATATGTAATTATATTTTACAGATGATAGATATTTTATAACAAATAAATTATACACATAGAATTTATTATGTTTTATTATGAAATGTAATATTTGCATATATATAATATATAGACACATAATGTACACATTTCTATTATTTATTTATATATTAATTATATATAAACATACATATTTTATATATATTTAAATGACATAATATTCTAAATGTTCATATTTACTTATACATTGAACTATAAATAATATATTATATTCTACATAAGAATATTTATACCATATAATAATTACATATTCTATATTTCAAATAAATCTATAAATACACAATTATTTGTGTATATGTAAACATATATGACATTTCTGTTTCTTTTTCTGACAGTAGTCTATTAAAGTTTAAGAGGCAGTAAGGTGAAACTGAGTTTTCAATTGCTGATACTTTCTAGGAAGATAAAGTTTTTATCTTCTGTATTTTTTTAAGTTGCAGCTGGGTCTGTGTGGCACAGGATGTCTGAACTTGGGAAAGAGCAACCACCACATCCTGAATGACAGCTAGAAAGGAAATGACTCAAGTGGAAGGTTTTCTTTCCTGCAAGTATCCCCTTCTGTGCCTTCTCCTGAATCTCACCTTTGGTCTTGCAGACTTTTCTTCAAGTCACAACACAGGAGACACAGCAGATGTTAATCAGTGATAAAACTGTATCTCAGCAGGCTTCACTTCAGAACCAAAAGCACAACTGTGCTATACAGGTAGCTGTGACTTGAGTCTTTACAATCTGAGACATATAATTGTCCCCCCCGCAACCCACAAAAACTCAGAGAAAGGAAGTTTCTAAATTGGCATTTCTAAAAGACAACTGTGCTGAATATGAATGAGAGCCATCACATTTAATCAAAAAATTATTGTTCTTATATGAATTTTAGAGCCACCAACTGATAGTTCAATTGCTATGTTTCTTTTATTTATTTATTTATTTTGCTTTTTGGGTCACACCCGGTGATACTCAGGAATTACTCCTGGCTCATGAACTCAGAAATTACTCCTGGCAGTGTTCAGGGGACTATATGGGATGCTGGGAATCGAACCCGTGTCGGCCATGTTGGCTGCGTGTAGGGCAAACATCCTGCCTGCTGTGCTATCGCTCCAGCCCCCCTCAATTGCTATGTTTCAATGAAATGTTGCGTTCACATTTTAAGTAAAAAAATAACTATGAAACGTTAATTTCCCCCTTACACTGAAGTCATGTAATCAAATGTTGACTGAATTGAGAGTGTTTCCAGTGGGTTCCACTGAGTTTCAGAGGATGGTTTTCTATGAGGAACTCACCTGTGGTGTAGGACCACCCACACAGAATTTGGGAAACTAGTCCTATGAGTCTGGAAACTAGCGCAAGCCTTCCAGCAACAAGCACTGCATTAAGCATAAGAAAGCAGGTCTGACTGAAAACGTCCTCAAATGCATGTGCCTTAGAAAAAATGTTGAAACTGACTGATACCCAGGGATAGGTTGGAAGGCCATGGGACAATGATTGTGTTTGCCCACAGGCTTCATGGTTCTTAGGCCTGAGCAACTTTAACCGAATTACACCTCTCCCTCAGCAGAGGTGAGATCTTGGCATTCCTATGGGTCTGGTTTGTGGGAGAATCCAGATAGGCACTGTTTACCGAATAAACATCAATTCAGTGTGGCATGCGGGGGATCAAGTCTCTGCATCCAAGGAAGGAAACTAGCTCTCTGGAGTCAAACCTCTCCAATGTGCTTTTCTCAGATGGTTACATCCAAAATTCAGAATCGTCTCTCTTGATATCTTATGTTTCGTAGCAAAATCAGCTCTAGTTAGGTTAGGAAAAGAAATGAAGTTGAGAAATCTGGGTTCAGACTCGGGCTCTGCTGTTCACCCCACACTGGCTCATTTCCTTCCGGTGTAAGAGCACGTTCTTGCCTATACCACATGGAACAGGTTTGTATTGTCCACATTCACTTCAAGAACTTTTCGGATTTCCTTTACCAAGATCATGGTGAATAAACTCATCTTTATTTGACCCATTTTGTAACCTTGTAACATTTGGTATTTCTTAAGAATGACTGCTTTAATTAGTAGTCTTATGGACTGATGTTCATAGGCTGGATATTCATAGTCTTATGGACTGATGTTCATAGTCTTATGGACTGATGTTCATGGGCTGGAGCGATAGCACAGCGGTAGGGCGTTTGCCTTGCACGCAGCCAACATGGCCGACCCGAGTTTGATTCCTCCGCCCCTCTCGGAGAGCCCGGCAAGCTCCCCAGAGTATCTTGTTTGTACGGCAGAGCCTGGCAAGCTCCTCATGACGTATTCGATATGTCAGACACAGTAACAACAAAGTCTCCAATGGAGACGTTACTGGGCCCGCTCGAGCAAATCGATGATCAACGGGAGGGCCTTTTTACCTTGACTTACTGATGTTCAGAATACCTCAAATTCACATGCTTTCATTTCATGCTCACAGAGCTTTCATTTCCCATTGGATGGCAGTATGAAGATATGGACCCTTTGAGAAAACGTTAGCATTAGCTTGGCATAAGGCACTCTGAAGAGTTGGATCCTCTGAGGAGACCAGTGGCCTCATCAAAAGAGCCCAATGATATCTCTCTTACCACCACCTCCATCTTCCTCTCCACTCTGCTTTCACCCATACTCTCTTCTATGGAAGAGAACAGCAAGAGGATGGCTCGAACTAGAAATTAGCTGGAATTCCAACCATACTTTTTCACCATCACTAGAACTAAGAGAAAAAATTGTTGCTAAAGTCACTCAACTTTTGGTGTTTTCGTCATGGTAAGGGAAGCTAAATTAAACAGTATTCAACGGATAATCAGGTAAATGTTCTTATACTCAACAAATGGAAATTCCTTTGTACTGTTTTATATCTACTTACACTTAGCAAGATCTACTTTATACAAAGTTTTCTTATAATTTATTCCTTCCTATCACTTTTGATATGTATCATCTACGGATTATGACCCCATTTTACAGGGAGGGAACCAATCAGAAGTTCAGAAGTCAGTGAACAGAGGAGTTTCTAGGAATGTGAACTACATTGGAGGCATGGGCAATGCCACTGGACAAGTAGACAGGATGGTTTTCATACAATTAGTGTTTGACTGAATGATTCTTGAAGTTCTATAGAATTACCTTGTCATAGAAGAAAAGATGTGATTGTGGTCAATGTAGCTTTTCAGTGCACTTTGTTCTGCACTGTATTTTAGTTTAGTATTTGACAACAGAAGACACTGTGACCAAAGGTTCTTTTCAGGATTACAGAGTAACAGAGCTAACATTGAAATCCAAATAAACTAATCGATTAGAGTGGTCTGGCCAGTACACCTCTGGTGGAAATCATTCATTAAGAAATACATTTTGGGGGCTAGAGAGGTTAGGTACTTGCCTCACATGTGGCCCTCTTCGATCCCTGGCACCACAGAGGGTGCCCAGAACACTGCCAGGAGTTATCCCTGAGCACAGAGTCCGGAGTATGCCCTGGGAGCTACAAGGTGTGGCCCCCAAAGACATCATACATCATTTCCCAAAATACTTGTAGATATATGAAACCCAAAGAAGTTATAAAACACAATTTACCCTTACTAATGGACTAATAGTTTATTTGGCTGCAACTGGCAATGTAAACAATGATGACACAAGGCTTAGTGCTGAGTAATTACCATTCTAACTCTTGTAGAGTTTTTTCCAAGTATATGTCATGACTCAATACAACCCCATACCCAAAAGTAAAGCTCTTACAGGAAAGCTGGCTCCAAGGCCTATTCTTCATGCTTTGCATGCTGGGGACCTGAGTAGGTATTGACACCACATGAGTCCCAGAGTGCCACCACCCCCAATACTCCCTTCTCACTCCCTCTCTACGCGTACCAAACAGGAAGTAGTCACTGAGTATCTCTAGATGGGACCCAAAATAAAATTAAAAAACGTATGACGAAACATTAAAGGAGACCAAGTCTGTTGAGTATTTGGGATACAGGGAGATTGTGAACCATAGTCATGTGATTTGTTTGGAAATAATCCCACAGCTAGACATGGGACTATGGGGGGTGTGTGATTCAACAGGTATGCCCATTCATACTAAAAACCAAGATACCTTCGTTGGAAAAACATTGTGAAAAGCAAAAGTTCTAGAACCTCACTCTCATAAACCCCAAGTGGGTAATAAAGTGTAGGAAGACCAGTTCACAGAACCTACTTCCTCTTTTCAAAAGGAAAAGACTGAAATGGTCAAGTGAAAATCCATTAGGGTGATGGGTAGGGCAAAGGGTGGAATCTCAGGACAATGGTTGTGATGACTACAAAGAATCTGGGGGGAGGGCAAAGAGTAACCCTTGATTTACTGTTTAAGTACCAATTGAGAAATGATCAAGCTCTTAGATGCTTTTCCTTTTGCTAGAATGCTGAATTACCCAGTGAAACAAGGAGACACATCTTGGATTCAAATTCTCTCTCTCTCTCTCTCTCTCTCTCTCTCTCTCTCTCTTTTTCTCTTAGTGATCTCCCTCTACCCCATCTCCCTCTCCCTCCCTTTCTCCCTGACAAGTGACCAGGAAGGACCCTAGGTGCTTTCAATATATACTGGAGTCCATTCCTCACCCACTTCACCTATGCTCACAGTGGGCTCTGGGGCAAGGTCGAGGTCCAAGGTCAGGAGTCAGTGAACACCTTCCCACTCGCCTCCACTCGCACTCCCCTACAACTGACCTCTCACCCTTGCACACTCCCGGTGGCAACCTGGTACAGACTTACAGAAAGAGGCAGTGGGGGTCACTCCTTAGGGCTGGGGCGCTAAGGTCCCGCGGGAAGAAACAGACCCCCTCCTCCCCCTGTTCCACACTGATTTCAATTTGTTTCTGCAGAAACCAGGAGGGCATTGGCAGGACACACAAATCAAAAGGCTTTTTAATTAAAAAAAAATAGAATAAAAGAAAAGGGCGGGGAGCAACTGTGACTACATCTTGGGGGTGAGGAGGGGCAGAGCAGAGAGAGCCACATCCCCTGGGCCCGCCCACAACCCCGAGCACTTGTTCGGGCAACAGGATCTGCTGGTGGGCAGCGGCGCTGCGAAGTGGCCCAGCCACAAGCTGCTGGCCGCCTGCTGTGACAGGCCACCCATGCCCACCTCGACAGCCCCGCCCGGGCCCCAACTGGACCTGCCCGCAGCCCCCATACTCCCGGACCTTCGACCCCCACCGCCTCCCCCAGGATTCTGCAATAGGCGAGGGGACCCGGTGGTCTCCTACCGTCCTCTGCGGCCCCTGTCGCTGGCCAATGGCCTGGGCCACCACCACGGGGACCCGCGCCCAAGGGCGCCGAGCGCCGGGGGGTCCCCAATGGGGGGCCCCCCGGCCGAGCACGGGTGCCCGGGCGGACGGAGGGAGGAGCCGAGCGGGCTGGGCGGAAGATCAGAAAAGACCCGGTCACAGTCTGTAGCAGCAGCTGCGTCGAGCGGCGGCGAGGACAACGGGGACCGAGCGACCCGGAGAGGGCGGCGCGGCGGGGCGTGAGGGTGGGAAATGAGGGAACGTTCGGGGCTCGCGCCGCGGCCGGCCGAACTCCGGGGATTTAAACCCCGCAGCCGCAGGCGCGCGCAGGGCACGAGCCGCCCCCTCCCCCCGCGGCCCGTGCTCCGCGTCCTCCTGCCCTGGGGGCCTCGGGCGGGCCCAGATGCTCCCCGCGTTCCCGCCAGGCTCTCCTGCCACGGGCACAATGCGGCCAGGCTAGAGGCTCGCGACGCAGCGCGGCCTCCGAGCGGCCCAGGCGCTCTGATCCACTGGCGTCCGGGCGCAGGGGTTGGAGCAGCGGGCCCGCGGCTCGCCTCCCGTCGGGGCAATGCTCTGGCCTTTAAAGGTCAGCAGGAAGGCGGGAGGGGCAGGCCTGGCTGGGACCTTGGGCTGGTGCTCCCCACCTCCCGCATCTCGCGCTGGTGGCGCACTCGGTGTCCCGCGCGCCTGTGCGGCCTACGTCACGGGCGTTGACCGCCGACCGCTGGCGATGGCTCCTTGGAGACCGCCCGGAGCCTGAGCGCCACCTCCGAGGCCCTGGGCTGCGACCGCCATGCCAGGCTGCTGCTCCTTGGCCCGCGCGTGGGGCCCAGCTGGACGCTGAGCGTGTGGGCGGGCGCTCGGAGCAGGTGAGGGGCGGGCGTGGGGGGGTCCCTGCCAGCACGTGGGAACCAGCTGGACGCTGAGCGTGTGGGCGGGCGCCCGGAGCAGGTAAGGCGCGGAAGAAAGAAAAAAGAACGAAAGAAAGAAAAAAGGGAATGAGGGAAGGATGGAGGGAGGGAGGTAAGGAAGGAAGAAAAAAGGATGAAGGAAGGAAGGAAGGACCTAACACTCAGACCCTCCTATGAAATGCGCACCCTGAAAGGGCAGAATGCAGATTCCATAGCGTGCTGTTGCTGCCACCTACAGGCCATATGTAAAAGGTCAGAATGCTGCTTGAGAGGATAGTGTTAAGGTGAGCTATTTAAGAGACCATTTCTTTTCTCGTTCCTTATGCTAAGTGATATAAGCCGGAGAGAAAAGGATAAACATCATATGACTCTTAAGTGTGTAAGATATTGCAAGTAAACACAGATGAACTAATGAAACAAAATCAGCTTTAGGACTCTGAGTAAAGTAGAGGCCCTCCCGTTGATCATCGATTTGCTCGAGTGGGCCCAGTAACGTCTCCATTGGAGACTTTGCTGTTACTGTGTCTGGCATATCGAATACTCTCGGTAGCTTGCCTGGCTCTCCGAGAGGGGCGGAGGAATCGAACTCGGGTCGGCCATGTTGGCTGCGTGCAAGGCAGACGCCCTACCCGCTGTGCTACCGCTCCAGCCCTAAAAAAAGGCTTTTTAATAAAAGGTTTTTGAAAAAAGAAAGAAAATGAAAGAAAAGGGCAGGAAGCAACTGTGACTACGTCTTGTGGGTGTGGACTGGGCAGGGCAGAGATAGCAACATCCCCCCGCCCACAACCACAAGCACTTGCTAGCGCCACTGGAGCCGCTGGTCGATGGCGCCGCCACATGGCCAGCCCACAAGCTGCTGGCGGGCTGCTGTGACAGGCCACACACGCCCACCTCGACAGCCCTGCCCCGCCCCGCCCCCAAGGGTCCTTGCCTGCAGCCTCCCGCATCCCCAGACCTAGACCCTGGCTGCCTCCCCCAGGATTCTGCAGCATAGGCGGGGGGATCCGGTGGTCGCCTCCCGTCCTCTGTGGGCCCTGTCGCTGGCCTGGGCCACCACCGCGGGGACCCGCGCCCAGGGGCGCCGGGGGGGGGGGGGTCCCGAAGTCCCCCCCCCGCCCCCCCCCCACACCCCCGGTCGAACTCCCGGCGCCCGGGCGGACTAATGGAGGAGCCGAGCGGGCTGGGAGAAAGAGCAGAGAAGACGCGGTCGGCAGCAGCTGCGTCAGGCAGCAACGAGGACAGCGGGGACCGAGCGACCCGGAGAGGGCGGCGCGGCGGGGTGTGAGGGTGGGGAAGGAGGGAACGTTCGGGAATGTTCGGGGGTCGCGGAGAGGCAGAACTCCGCGGATTTAAAGCTCTCAGGGGCTGGTTAGCAAGAGCTCAAGCCCCTCCTCACTCCCTCCCCCCCAGGGGGCCTCGGGCAGCCCCGCCAGGGTCTCCTGCTGCAGGCACATCTCGGCCAGGCCAGAGGCTCGTCGCCCCTAGCAGTCAGGCGTAGGGGTCGAAGCAGCAGGCCAGGCTCGCCTCCCCTCGGGGCAACAGACACACACCACACACAAAGGGAGCTCTTGGGGATGTATTCTACCTTGGGCTGCTGTAGACACAGAGACAGAAGAAAGCATATACAAAGGCAGTTGCTACCTTGGAAAAGGGGTGGCACTATGTTTACAATCCTTCGCCCTGACTTTCTGTGGCTATAAAGCTTTCCTCTATCCCAACCCCCATTCTTTTGGTTGGTTTTCAGTGTTCAGGGGTCACTCCTCGTGATCCTCAGAGGACCAAATACAGGTGCTGGGGGTCCAAGTACGAACCCTCCACGTGCAAGGAAAGCATCTTGCCCTGTACTAGCTCTTGGGCCCACATCCATCTTAAAGAGTTTCCAACTTATACTTCAGAGCAAAGCGTCAGATTGCTTCAGCCTGAGCCTAGCTGCCCTAAGTGAGTAGCTCTCAGATACTTTTCACTTCTCTGAAGCTGATCTATCCAAATATGGGCAACCTAAAGGAGGCAACATCTCTAATAGCACGGGAACACAGAGCCTTGAAGCATCCTCTTCAGCCTGCTACTTAGAACTGAACTGGCAAAAACCACTGTCCAGATTGGTTGTGTATTTGAGGAGCTTTAGTGATGGGAAATCTTTGCTTTTTGGTTCTCTGGGCGGAGCAGGCTGGCACTTCAGCTGAGCCCAAGTCCCTTTCTCTCTGGCTTCCTTCTTTTTGGGACAATTTTCCTTCCCGTTAGAGACAGTTGGCTAGTCTCTTCGAGTGCTCAATATGCTCACGAGGAACAGTCATTCTCTTGGCAAGAATCTTGTGCCTGACTTGTTGGTTTATGACAATCTTAGCACAAAATATACTTAGCAGAAAATATAAAATATCCAAAAGGTTAGAGAGCCAGAGAGGGCGAGAGAGAGAGAGAGAGAGAGAGAGAGAGAGAGAGAGAGAGAGAGAGAGTGTTCAGAAAAGCACCTACCAAAGAGGCAGCAAGGGGAGGGGGTAAGGGGTGTTGGGCAGGAACCTGGGGACTCTGGTGCTGGAAATGTACACTGCTGGAGGGATGGGTGCTAGAATATTGTATGACTGGAATTCAATTATGAACGGCTCTGTAATGCTCCAAAAATGAAAAAACTTAAAAATTTTAAAAAATAAACTGGAAGCTAGAATGTTTTTATGACTGTTACAAAAACCCCTTGATGTCATGTTACCTATTAATAAATTGATTTCACATGTAGGAACATGACTGACTCGGTCCTTTTTCTGATCGATTCTAACTTCTGGTTAGAATCAAGTTAGAATCTGGTTAGAAACCAAGATGTTTCTGGTAACTGCATGCAAACAGATAGCTGGGACTCACTTGAACAGACTTTGCACTATACTGATAGTTTTTTATTTTATTTTTGCACAAATCACTTGCAGTTAAACTCTTCTTAAGTTTTGTTGTGTATAACCTTAGGATTTTGTACAAAATTTAAGAATTCACATTCTAAACCTGGTGAAGAACAGTAAAATTAATTTTCAAGACATGTGGTTTAAATTCCTTAAAGATGAGAGAAAATCTGACATCTCAAAACAGAAAAAAAACCTTACAGTATCACAGCTGGGTAAGCACAGCATGTATACCTTGGATTATATTTAGGATTGACAAGTCATCATATACTCTGGCCAAACCAGATGAGAAAACCTAATACCAATCTTCAGTTCTTTTGAGAGGTGCTTCATTGCAAACCTCTACTTCAGAGTTGTCAAGGAGCAGAGCCGGCTCACTTCCTATTCCTAAATTGCACTCACTAGGGATGGGCAGAGTGTGCCATTTCACCATACTTCCTGAGTTGGATATGTTTATTCCAGGACCTTTCTCTCTCCTGGCTCTGGTGCATTCCAACCCTGCTGGGAGGTGGGAACGTAAAGCAGGTCTACAGAAGCTCCTGCTGAGTTCAAATCTAAAAGTTCAAAACTGCTAAAAGATGCCTCTGATTCTGCATTTTTCATCTCTAGCTCAACTGTGGATCAAACTCTGGTACCCTAAGTCTAAGTGCGAGGAACGCCAACAAGGCCGACGTTGGGAGTTCTTTGAGAAAGGCAGTCCAGATTCTGTGGTTCTTCCTTCCCAACCTTTGCCTCTATTAGAAGGGATGTTAGCAGGCTAGAGAGGATGCTGTGTACGCAGGAGCCTCAGTTTCAATCACTGGCACCACAGGATTGTCCTGCATGGGATGGCATTAATGGGGCGCAGCAAGAATCGTAAAGGTTCAAAAGAGTGGAGTTTTCAGTGGCTCCCCAACCCCAGCCCACCCCACTCACCCAAGCAATATCTCTTCCTTAGGCAAATGCTTCTTGTGGCAAACTTTAGTTTTCAAGTTTAATGAGCTTCCTTTAGAAAATCTTGCCAGCGTTAAGAAGGTAGGTAGACTGCGTGAAAGTTTTTGTATCAGGATGTTTGCTTTGAGAATCATGCTATGCATACTTCTGTTATAGGCTTTTGGGCTGTGTGCAAGGCAAATGCTTTCCCTGCTGTGTTCTCTCTTAGACTTCCTGGTGGCTTTAAAAAAACTCAATGCTGACCTGATAAAGTGTGATTTCTTTCTTTTTTTCTTTTTTCTTTTTGGTTTTGGGCCACATGCAGCCTTGCCCAGGGCTTACACTTGACAGGACGTGGGAGACCATCTAAATGTGATTGGGATTGAATCCTCCTAGGCTGAGTGTAAGGCAAGTGCCCTAATAGTTGTATTATCTCTCTAGCTCCTGATGTTTTTCTAGAACCCTTCAGGCTTACAGTTTATTCTGACATTGTTACGCGAGGGAATCCCATTGTATTTCTCCTGAGCAACACAGAACATAGTGAATTAAGGGAGAACCTTTCGTACCTGGAAAACGGAGGCCACCACAAAAAGTGGCTCGCCATAAATCTGTACATCAGTGCCGGCATTTAATTTTTCTTTTAATTCCCTGTATGCCTTCACACTTGCGGATTGATGAAATATGCCTTCTGTCAAGGGCCCCCTCTCATAAAGGAGCCGTAGTATGTTCTGTAGGGAGGAAAAGCAGAATGGTGCTTCATATCGGGGCATCACTAGGGAACTGCCAGGTGGACGAAAGCCCATGTGTTTTCTGGTAGTTCATCATTCTATATATTCATGCTATTATAGTCAACATCCCACCAAGACATTTTACTACAGACGCTTGTTTTAAGTGTCATCTGTTTGTTCGGCGAACCAATAGTCACTTAAAAGCCAAATTTCTCTGCTAACTTTTCTCCTCCTCAGTATTTTCCTGTTCCTTTCTAACACAGACTTCCCCATTCTCCTCCCTGATTCCAAATATAAAAATATTTCTGCCAAATTTCTCCACTTGCTTTTCTTTTTTATGTTTCATATTTCATTCCACTTGTGCCGTGCCTGCTCGAGCAAATCGATGAACAATGGGAGGACAGTGCCACAGTGCCACAGACAGTGTGTGTTTACTTCCTGCTGCAAAAAGCTCAACACTCTCCTCTGGTGGAAGCTTTCTCTACTTCATTCCCTCGGAATACCGTTTGTATTTCTCTTTCCTGCTCTGTCCTCTGCTTGAAGGAAGAGACAAGCACCCATGGGACTCTGGAACCTAGTTATGGCAATACCTGATACTGGAACCCCAGCATTGTAATCTAAAGTAGGACGAGAACTACTCCCTAAATCTGTGCTAAAAAGTGGCTCGACTAGTGTTTCATACATTGCAATGGCACATACCATATTCATCTAAGGAGGAAACTCAAGTACTGGAGCCTATCTTCTGAGCTACTCTATTGATGAATGGTAACCAATTGTGCCAAGAATCAAAATACTTATAAAGCCCATGAAAGAGTCTTCTCCAAACTAGTCTCTGCTTCTAACGTGAAACTGACTTTCAGAATACTTTTTGAGTTCAAGGAACAGGGTGTGGAGAAGTTGTGGACTCTCTATTTAAAAGCAAATTCTAATTGATCTGAGCAGGCTTATGTGATGTTTCCTAACACTAGTAGACTAGATGACCAAAACCTTTCTAGAATTCTGCTAGAGGTCAATTGAGTTTTGTATCCTTTAAGTTACTGATGATGATATTGGCAGGCATGTGGTTATCTATTGTCCTTCTATTTGGGAAGAGTCTTCCATCAAAGCTACGTTAGATCATTCCAGGTAGCTCTCAGCTCAATTCCAGATTTGTTTGAAGAAAAAAAAAAAAACTCAGGGTTCTGATCCAAAAAGAGTCACTTTAAAATAAAAGTGATTTCAGTCCAATTAGAATATGTTCTGGTGGATCAGCCCATTCAAAATTTTAGAATTCTTAGAGCAACCTCTCAAACTCACATCACTGATAAATAAGGAGGAGCACACCACATTGGATGGGATGGAAAATACAAGGCAACCAATCTTTATGAACAAGATATCATGACTTAAGACTTAACCTGTAACAGCATGTTAATAATCTCTTCTACAAGGGCCTAAGGGCTCCATGATGAGCTATGATAATCTTCACACACTTTCTTCTACAGGAACATCTTTTGACTGTTTGTAGCAAATTATTGATAACAAGCCATAGAAAATCAATAACTCAGGCTCTGATCTAGGGGCAGGCTTCAGGGGTGGTTGGAAGAATTGGAAAGAATGGTGGTGGGAAGGTACAATAGCAGTGGGATCGTTGTTAGAATATGTAATGTAACAAATTATCCCAAACAACTTTATTGAAAAGTAAATTGAAAACATAAAAAAGTCCACTACAACTCTCCCTTCTTAAGTCACAGAAAAAAATGTTGAGTAATCAGCCTTTTGTTTTTGCCAATTCAACTGTTGGTCAGTCTGTCTAGTTCATTTTATATATTCAAATAACATCTGTCTTGCTGCTAGATACTAAATAAAGCTGTCTTGCTTTTAAAACTGTGACTGACGTGACTGAAAGTTTTCACAAAGTCTTGACTACTTCCTTGAAGTGGGGAAAAGAGTATTGTTTGTGGTAATTTATGTATTGAACCACCTGTGAGACAAGATTTCTCAGAATAAATCTCAGTTGGAAAAAAAGCAAATGAAATATGGATGGTCTCAGCAGAGTTCCTGAGACATTTCCTAATATGCATATCTGTCTATTTGTATGTATCATTTGGCATGTGATGTTCAAGTTTCCTGAAAAGCACTGTTACCTCAAATTTTTTAGAGGCTGGAGAGATCGTACAGCAGGTAGGGCTTTTGTCTTGCACACACATGGCCAACCCACATTCAGTACCTGAGGGCAGAGTCAGGAGTGGCCAAAAGAAATCAGGAAAATAGGGTGAGGGTGTGTGCAGTAGATATATAAGAGAGTTACTTCTGGGTCCCTCAGTCGGTTCACATTGACAAAAGACAACCATGGAAATTCAGCATGGACTTTTCACTATCCCAATGATTCTTTTGTTTTTATTGCAAATACAGACACCTGGTTTGTATTCATAACAGGAAAGTTAAACCAGATCAATCTCCTTTTCAGACTAAAGACTTCAAAGCTCACACTTGGGACCCCCTCCATTTAATGTCACTTTATCATCTAGAGTTCTTTTTCTTGATGGCATAGGTAGGAGATGGCTATGTTTCTAGGGAATGCATGTTAGATGAATGGACCCAAAAGAGAGTTCTATGGAAATCATCTGACCCAGGATGCAGGTAGGGGATGACCCTTCCAAACTACCTCTTTTGAATATGGGACTATTTTGAGAAACACACAGTACAATGTCCCATGGTAGAAAGGCATTGCACACCTGCATCGCTCAATGGAGCCTCCAACGCCGTAATGTGCCTACAGTTTAAGAGCAATGAATAATGTAGAAAGACAAAAATTTCCGTAATGACCACCTCCTAAAATGGTCTTTGCTTTAGGATAATTCAAAAACCACCTCATCCGACTGCAAGTGTGGATCTCGGTACTGTTTTCAGGAACGAAACCTTTGGCATCAAAACGCAGCAGGACTGTGCAGAGGAGCAGCTACTCACCATTTTTGGTCAATGCAGGAGTCCTGGGGGTGGGTTTCAGAATAAACTGGCATCTTGACCTTGGATGAAGGTGTGCTCTTGTTAAGAGTGGTGGCTGGATGAAAGCTATGTCCTCAGTCGTCGGTACCACGATGCCAAGGTTGCTTCTGACATGGCTCATTTGGATATTGTATGGTATCTCGTGACCTACACAGAGAAAAACCACAATGGAGACTTAAGGCTGAGTGGTCCTGGCGCTGGTGCTGCACACTGCAACGGGATAGGATCTATTCCTAGCCCATCCCTAGGTCTACTCACAGAGGGACTCCGCCAAAGCCATTTTAAGTGGGCAAGGGAAAGAAGGGCAAAGAGAAAGACAATGTTGCTTGGAATGCACGTTTCCTGTGTTGGCATAGAAATACAGTATTTCCAGGCAGTCCTGTTTCTCCTTTGATGTTAAGCTATATCAACTCTTCAGAAAATTCTTGGGATCTCTCGATCTCCAATCTATGATTTAGTAGACCTTACCTACTTACAATGTGGGGGTCAAACTAGCAAACCTTAATGGGTAGCCTAATCTTATAAGGAAAAAGAATTCAAGATCTGTATAGGAAAGACAAATGTGTAGGCGAAAGTAAATAATACATACTGCTGACAGATTTTTTTTTAAAAGTTTGGTAAACTAGTTCTGCTTTTGGGAATTGAAGAGAAAAATCCACACTATTCTTCCCAACTCTACTATTAGGTACTTGAGACTGCCACTCTGGAAATGCTTAATATTTAGTATTTATGCTTCATATTTAGTGGTTAAACTTTCTGGCCAATTCTGGCTCTCAGGAGTTAGGAAAACATATCCATCTTATCAAATTTTCAGAAACTTACCTACTAGAAGATATGGTGCTGCCAGTTTTCCAGTATGAATCCACAATTGATAATCCCTTTCAGTGCCCTTGGAGACAAAATAGAAATCCCTCCTATTGCTAAATGAATAAAGCTATTTCTATGCTTCCTACACACACACAAACACACACACACACAGAGGACAGGGTATTAATGCCAATCAGGTTCCTGAGGGGGATTGTAGGGGGTTAAATTTTTTGCCTTTGTAAAGCCAACAGCACTGATTTCTACAACCTTTCTGCAGTCCTTTTGATAGGACCCAGGGTCTATTTTCATTTTCCCCTTAGTGATGACTAGGGGTGCAAGACCTGCAATATCATCAGGACCTCTCTACTCCCAGTAGCAGACGAAAAAACCCACGACATCACATACAGTTTTCAATAAAGAAATGCCTTGGTTTTCTAAAGAGCTCATTTGAAGTGCCCTCACTCATCTCTCCCTGTCTAGTTGTGTCTGAGAATATTGGATTTCATCTCCAACAAGCCCCTGCAAACACAAGCTGTTATCCAGGGAGCCTCAGACATGCTATGTTTGTGTAGAGACCTGAATATGTTAGATGCTGCTGAGTAGCCTCAGCTGCTTCTTAGCAGATGGAGAATGACCATGAAGCTCTGAGAAAAAAGATATCTGGCACAACGTCTACACTCGTTTCATTTGGGACAAATCCCCTCTTGAGGCCAGAAAGGGCAAACGTTCTATCTAGAGAAAAGGCTCAGTCCTGATAAAAACTGAAACTGTTCACCAACAGAATTATAATACAACAACATTCAAACTCAGAAATGAAAGGTATAAATTTAAGCCAACTTGGCTGTATCCTCTGATAGGATCAAGCAAACAATATCTTCAGTGACATTTGAACAGACAGGTAGTACTGAATATCCTTACTTTTCCCTTTGATGAAAAGATAGATAGTCCTTTGATGAAAAGATAGTCCTTTTGATGAAAAGATAGTCCTTTTCTTTTATTCATTTTTAAAAAAAAATTTTATTAAAAACTCTTTTGAGCTGTGTGTTGTAGCAATGCCCTCCTGGCTTCTGCGGAAAAAAATTGAAATCAGTGGGGAGTTGGGGGGCGGGGGGAGGGGGATTGTTTCTTCCCGCGGAACCTTAGCGCCCCCGCCCTAAGGAGTGACCCCGACTGCCTTTTTCTTTAAGTCTGTCCCTGGGTTGCCACCTGGACCTTGCAATGGTGAGAGGTCAGTAGCAGGGGGGTGCGAGTGGAGGCGAGCGCGAGTACGTGCTTGTCACTGTGTCATGTCACCATATCACTCTGCTCCCACCTGGGGACAGTGCGACACATGATACATCACCATTGTTTGCAGCTTCTGTAGTGCCCAAGGATCAGCAGGAGGCTCCGTAGAAACCCCTGGAAAAGAAGTCATAGCCGTGAACACCAGAGAGGAGCACAACCCAAAGCCGTCACCGGAAGTCCCCGCACTGAAGCTGGAAAGGCCCTGACCACCCCGAGGTACGTCTCAGAGTTGCCAGATGCTCCTTCCTCTCCAGGGGACATAAAAGTGGGTTGTGATCTAAGCTGCCCATCACTTTCAGGGAAGGAAAAGCAAGCAGCTGACCTGCTGTCCTTTTTCTTTAACTGAAAATTTTATACTATTTGAACAGACATATCTAGCCGAATTAATGAAAACTAAGTGTGGGAGCCGGAAAACAGAACACAGGGAAAGAGGGAAAGAGGGCACTGGCCTTGCGCACAGCTATCCTGGTTTGATTTCCTGCATCCATAGGGCCCCCACAGCCCACCAAGAGATTCCCAAATGCAGAATGTGAAGGAAGCCCAGACTCTTACTACTGTTTGATGGGGTCCCAGAACAAAACAAGAACACGCTCAAGAAATGTGAGTTGGGTACTTAGTAGAAATAAGAACCTCTACCATCACAACTTTCTGGAATTTAATCAGAGTAAAAGCTTTTTTTTGATGGCAACAGAGATAGCACAGATCATTTGGTGGCTGCCTGGCACACACTTCAACCAAGTTTCAATCCCCATCAGACCAAAGGGTCCCCACATCTTCATGGGGGATCAATGAGCAGAGTCACAAGTAACCCATTAGCATTACCAGGAGTGGCCAACAACAAAAAATAAAGCAATAAATTTAGAGGCTGGAGCTATAGTAGCATAGCTAATAAGCCTCACACATGGCTGACCTGGGTCAGTCCCCAGCACCAACTGGGTATTTGAAGCAGCAACCACAGGCTATGACCCAGAAGCCAAAGGATAAAAAGAAGAACTTGTATATTAGTCAAAGCCCACCAGGCAACTTTGTCGGGTCAGGGTTTGGTTTGGGGGACAGCAGGGAAAGAACTTTTGGCAGTGCTAGGGGACTCTGCTTTCCCGGGATTGGACTGTGGCAGGCTGCTTCCATGGCCAGGGCCTGCACTCCTGGCCTATCTCTGACCCTAGAAATTCAAATTCTAGATAAATCCTGTGTACCTTGTGATAACAACACAGACTGACTATTGGGGAGGAGGTCTTTGTCTTATCTTAGAAGGGTACCCTGGGAAGGAAGGGCTTTCCTATGTTCATTGTGCTACCTCACCTGGGTGAAACTGCTACCAGGAACGCTTGCAGGGTGGGCAGGAGACTTAGGCTGCAAGATGGAGGGAGGAGAGACCACCATAGGGGACAGAAGGAGACAAGATTGAGCGGCAGGGTGAGACTGGAATGGGGAGTATAGTGAGGCTGAAACAGTTGTGCGTGCAGAATGGAATAAGTGGCAAATGGTCTCCAACCAGCCTGGCAAGCCTGTTCCCTCCTTCATGCGTCTACTCAACCACACTCATTTATTTTATAACATAAATATCTCACTCGCATATACATGTCTCTTCCCTGGCCTCAGAGCTCCACCTTCCAGCCAGATCATGACCGGTTTCTCCCCCAGAAAGTCCTAAACCCCACAGACACATCTTCATGAGCCTGCATCTAGCACTCACTCCTGTTGTGCAGTAATTTATCTTAAAACAGTGCAAAAAGTTTGCTGTATAGGAAAATTAACCCAATATCCAGGACGTTTACTATACACCAGAATGTGAGCTGTGTCTCAAAGTTGTAGCAGCTGGAGTGATTCTACTTTTTAAAGATGAATATGATACCTTGTGGCCAAGGTGGTGATATAGGAGAAAAGGTGCTTGCCTTGCACTTGGCTGACCCAGGTTCTATACCTCAGCACCCCAGATGGGCTCCTGACCTTGGCAGAAATGATCCCTGAGTTAATAGCCAAGAGTTAGACATGAACCCTTTAGGTTGTGGATCTCAAATACTGCAACAACAAAAGGTAACTAACAAAGAAAACAAAACCAAAAATAAATTCATCTGCAAAGACAAATTCTACAGAGAAACACTTAAAGGATTGAACACTGGGTGCTAAAATCACATTTTTGGGACTTATTTTATGCTATAGAAGTTTTACACTCCATGTTTTATCCCGAATACTTATTCTTTTTCTCTGCTCTCACATCCGGTGTGTGTATGTGTGTGTCTCTGTGTGTGTGTGTGTGTTTCCTTCTGCGTATGGTGTATGGGCTTAGTTTTTGGGCAACAGCCAACAGTGCTCAGGGATTATTACAAGCTCTGGGATAAGAGATAAGTCTTGGTGGGGTCCGGGGACCATACGAGGTACCAGACATACATAGAACCTGGGTTGGCTGCTTGCAAGGCAACTCCCAGAATTGCTGTACTCTGGCCCTTTCTAAATAAATTATTTCTAGCACACCAGGAATGAGCCCTAGGCAAAGCTCCTACTCATCCCCAAGCCCTCTCAAACATCAAATATCTTCCTTCAAATATCTTAATTTATAGTACATCTCAAAACAACAGCATGGCTAGCATGGAAAAGGGAAAAATGAAATGAGGGGGGTACTTTGCTCCTTGTATTTAAGAAGCACACATTCCTACATATTCTTTTTTTTTCTTTTTGGATCATAACTGGCAATGCTCAGGGTTTCCTCCTGGCTCTGCACTCAAAATTACTCCTGCAGTTGCTCAGGGGACTATATCGGATGCCAGGGATCAAACCTGGGTTGGCCACGTGCATGAAAAATGCCTTCCTTATTATAGTATCACTACAGACCCAGAAGGAGATATTCTTTACTGGGAAAAAGAAAAAAGGAAAGAAAGTTAGAGCAAGAGACAGTAAAGTGGGTAGGAAGCTGCTTGCATACTGTTAACCCGGGTAAATTCCTGGCATCCCATAGGGTCCACTAAGTCGGCCCACAGAAATTCCTGAGCACAGTGCCAGGAGGAAGCTTTGAGCATTTTCAATGTAGTACAGAAATTTAAAAACATGATAATTAAAAAAAAAGCGAGTTTCATTTTGAAACCCCACCCACCTGCTGGATAGCCGCCCTCATCATGGCAACCAATGAAAGCACAGGAGATAACTAAGTCTCATGCTTTAGGGTTGGGGTCCTGCCAATCAGAGTTTTGAGGTTCTACCCTTGTGAGGACCAAGCCAAAGGCTCCAGGTCAGGGAGCAGCACATCCTGTGTTGGGAGGGCAGGAATTCCAAGCCACCTATCCTTGGTAGGACCCACAAACCCAGGGTCTTGCGTGCTTAAAAAAAATAAAAACACAACCTTTACCTGCAATTATCACCCCAACAGCCTGGGACACCTGATCAGGGAGAGAGGAGAGATGCGGGAGGCTTCGTAAGTTGATGTGAGAGAGCAGAAATTCCTGATGTACAAAACCACCAACACTGGAATCAGACAGACTGTAAAGTTGTAGGGTGCTCGCCTCGCTGACACCAGAGAATCCTCTGCATCCCGATGGCCCCCAGAGCACCCAGAAACAATGCCTGAGTCCGTAGCTAAGCACTCGGGCTATCACAGGGCATAACAGCCCCCATGCCCCACAACAAAAATAGCCCCCAAAGGAAACTAACATTAGCAAACCCCAGTCCCATAAGGATCCACTGCTAGGGATGGCCCCGTCCCACCAGGGCAGCCAATGTGAAAGTAGGACAGGAACAGGGTCTCTTGCCATTGGGGGAGCGGCCGCTCTGCCCCTCAAAGTGAATCTGGAGACTTGAAGGCAGCGAGAGAGGGGCCAAGGTCCCAACAGGGGTCAATAGGGAGGGGAGGGTCGGCCAAGGTCCCGTACCCCCATGGCCCGAAGCCCGCAGCACCCTGCACTAAGCCCCACGAAAACCCGATGCTGCCCCATTGCAGATCTGGGGGCAATCGGGACCACAGGAGCCTCTCAGGATTACACACTCACACCCTTGACACCTGGACCCCAGTATAGGCCCCACTACACGCCACAAAGCTCCGCCACACCTCAGGAACCATCTGGATATGAGGGAATACGTGAAAAACAAGCACAAAAGCGCCCCCCACGCAGCTCAGTGTGGAGATTGGTAGGTGCCAGGTGATCACGGGATTCTGTCCCCAGCCTCCCACAAAATTGGCTTCAAAGTCCCGCCGCTTCTCAGGGGCCCTACTCTGTCCTTTACCCACACCACATTTCCAGAAACAGAAGCACCAGGAAGAGCCCACTGTGATGCCACTTCCGGTTCAGAACGCAGCATTAAAGGGCCAGAGCCCAGATGTGCAGAAAAGCACTATGCCCACCCAGACAAATAGGTGGCTCAAGGGGGATGGCCTCGCATAAAGGGGTGGAGAGGCAGCTGCTGGAGTGGCTTGTCATACATTGGGGGCTAGCGGGGAGTAAGGAGAAGTACCCTGGTCTTGTACTGAGCAGACAATGAACCAATGCTCTCACACACAGTCCGTCAGGAAAAAAGCAAAGGGGGTTCACTCCAAGTAAAACAGGCAGATAGGGAGCGGGTGGGGCACTGGACAGTGAGTTTCTCCAGGAAGTCATCAATCAAGATGGGGTGAAAGCAGTGACTCGAAGCCAGCACTGGAGATGCAGAGAGGAACTGGCCTAGCACCAGCCCAGACAGCTGGAGAGATACTGGTACAGGAGCAAAGGCTTGTAAGAACATCAGAGAGCACTTTCAGTCACCGCTCTAGCCCTGATAACGCATGAGTAGTGGACTCTCGCCTAGAAGAAAAACCCAGGGGGCAGTTTAAGAAAAATTAAAACACAGAGAGATAGTACAGTGCACTGGCACCTGCCATGAACTTGTGTCGACCTGAGTTCCATCCCTGGCATCCCAAATGGGACCCAGCACCACCAGGAGAGACCGTTAAGAATTACCAGTTGTGCCCACAAACAAAAATATATAAATAAATAAATAAATGAAACGCAGCATGTGGAGACCAACCCTAGAATGGAGATATACATGAAGCTAACAGGCAGTAAACTAGACTGGCCATTGTGTGGCCTTGCTTGGCATTTTGGAGAGATCTCAATGATGTTGAGCATTCTGGTCAATATAAATTGTTGGAATTTTACTGCTTCCAAGCAAAAGTTTGATCTTTCTTTTTCTAGCCCTTACTACTGCTGAATTGAGGTCAGTGGATCCCAGGTATGTGACTGCCCTTTATTACTAGTAATCACAGTTAAGTCGAATTGCCTATTGAGATGGGTGCAGATGTTGGTGAATCTCTCATGTGCCCACCATTTATTTCAGGGTCCTCTGTACATTTCAAAGAACCAGCAAATATCTTTCTATGCCCAGTAAAGTCTGTATAACGTCTATATCCAACCTATTAAGGAAACTTGCCTAGGATGGTCTGCTAACTTGATACTTCCTGAAATGTTTTTAATGGTTTTACAAAACTAATGGAAATCTGAATATCGAGTGTGCAGACATGCTGGAGCAGGTAAGGTACTTCCTTGCACACAGCTGACATGACACCAACCCCAGGACCCCATAAGTTTCCCTGAGTCCCCCCAATCATGGACTACTGACCTTAGAGGCAGAATAAAGGCCTGAGCAGAGCTCAGTGAGTCTCCCAAGAACACAACAGGAGGGGCTAAAGAATGAATGCTTGCCAGTTTTTCTAATTTCAAAGGACTTGCTGAGGCATCATGGTTAAACTATCATTAGCCCAAGCAAACCAAACCAGGGCCTGTGAACCATGCCAGAGTTGGAGCAAAGAATCAAACAGTCTTGAAACTTGAAAGCCTGAAGTGCGAGAGGTTTTCGTACCTGTATATTTAGTTCTTATTTGATCATCTGCTTCCTGGCTTCTATCACCAAGACCCATTATTTACAGATTAACAGACACATCAAGTCCAATTTCTGGAACAGTGAGATAGCTGCACCTGAATGATAACAAGGAAGTATTTTTCCCTTATGTGCTGACATCATGGGAATGGTATCCCGCACTATCAGGATAATTTCCCTCTTATCTCCACATTGGGAACCCCCACATCCTTATACAAACAAACCATGTAATACTGAATGGGTTTGCTATTAGGGCATCACTCATCCAGTATGAAATTAACGTTGTCTCCTAGGGCTTTCCTTGTTCCTTAAACCAATAAGGCTTCTCTCCAGTGTGAATTCTCAGATGCAAAGCAAAGCCTGAGTACAGATTGAAGGCCTTCCCTCATGCCTGACGCTGATGAGGTTTCTCTCCACTCTGAATTTTCATTCGCTTTACCGGATAAAACTGCATGGGTGGTCATGCGAGAGCGCCAGCTATCCTGAGGGAAACTTCGGAGGGAACCACCTACTGGATGGTTCGATTAGTCTTTCGCCCCAATACCCAGGTCGGACGACCGATTTGCACGTCAGGACCGCTCCGGACCTCCACCAGAGTTTCCTCTGGCTTAGCCCTGCCCAGGCATAGTTCACCATCTGGGCTGGAGCGATAGCACAGCGGGTAGGGCGTTCGCCTTACAAGCGGCCAACATGGCTGACCCGAGTTCGATTCCTCCGCCCCTCTCGGAGAGCCCGGCAAGCTACCAAGAGGCGGCTGTTCAGGCACGTCCACTCTTAGACATGGGGCTTATGGCCGTGTCAGGGAAAGTTCTGAGTCAGGTATACAGGTGGGCAATACTAAGGCCCCGTTGCCACCTTGCTCTAAGTAGTGAGAACGGGCCGATCAGGACCATACAGGGGCTCAGGGCAAAGAGCCTCAGATGAAACCACGTTATATGTATAGCTCGGGCGGATGGGACCAGAGATCACTCTAAGGCAGTTTGATCAGGTAAAATAGGAGGATGCTATTCTAGAAGGTTCCTGGGAGCGCGAGTCTTGCATACGAACACCCCAGAGTCAGTCCCAGCACCACTGTTCCAGTGAGAATTGCAGAGAGGAGAACTTGTGCACAGACTCAGAAGGACCCAAAAAGTGATGCTGGGTGAGGCCAAAAATACTAAACACACAAGCCCTGGACGTCACAGCCCATGATCACTACGGAGGAGAACAGGTCACTCAACGTCCAGTGAGTGATTCAAAGCTGTGCAAGGGGATGTGTGCCACAGGAGTCTGAACTTAAGGTTCAGGGCTGCCCTAAATCCCTCTCAAAACAGGTAGGTGTCTCAATGTGGAAGACCTCTGCTGGCCCCAGAGATCCTTGGCTCTGGCTCCCTGGGAGTGGCACATGCCCAGAACTGTGCACACAGCAGCGAGAGAACATGAGACTGTGTGACTGAGCAGGCGAGTCTCTCCAGAACGGGAAGGATGAAAAAGGGGAAATGCTTGTCCTAGGTTGTGAGTCACTGTAGCTACGGGGCGATTATGGGGCCAGCACATCCCAGAGGCCCCTAAAGCTGGGGAGGGTTCATCTGGAACACTGACCCAAGAGGAAGTCATGAGCACTTCCACTGTTGGACAAAAACAAATATGAAAAGAAACACAGGAGCAAGATGGAATAAAGGACAGTGGGCCCAGGGACAGTGAGTAGGGCAGGCGATCCCCACCATACCATCTGGTCAAACAAGCCATGCCAGGTGCAATATCGTATACAGAACCAGAAGTAGCCCTTGAGAATCACTGGGTGTGCCCCTCCCATCACCTCACTTCACAAAACAAAACAAACCGGAACAAATCAGACTCTTATTCTGGCACATCAAAGGGTTCCCAAGACTTGGCAGGAGGGATCCTTGAGCACTGAGCGGCGAGTACTCCTTCAGCATCTCTGGGTATGGCCCCCAAATCCAAATTCAACAAAAAAACACAGGGTCAAAAATGTTGTCAAACAGCAGAGCATTGGGCACTCCAAACAGTAGTGACAACCCAGGGCTCCTTCCAGAACCAAATCAGAGATGGATGGCCCTGAAGTCTGTGTCGTCCTGTCACTGCTTTCTGTCATCTTGTCACTCCTCCTACCTGGGGATGGTCTGCCAGATGGGTCACTGCCATTGTCCCAAGCTTCTAATTCCCTAGGATAGCAGGAAGTTGTGTCCAACGACCTG
Source organism: Sorex fumeus (assembly GCF_029834395.1). Taxonomy (NCBI): domain Eukaryota; kingdom Metazoa; phylum Chordata; class Mammalia; order Eulipotyphla; family Soricidae; genus Sorex; species Sorex fumeus. The sequence continues at coordinate 12,935,064 of NW_026606098.1, forward strand.
GAGGACAAATCAGAGCTGTGAGCATCAGAGAGGAGAACAGCCCAGGGCCGTAACAGGCCGGAAGTCCCTGTCCTGGTGCCAAAAATGTCCTCACTGGCCTCACCTTTTGATACATGGTCACAGACCCACACAGGGCAGACACTGTCATATGCTCCTTACACTTCAGGAGAGGGTTTGCACCCGGGGTACTCATGGCGAAGGTAAGGCAAGTAGGTGACTTGGGTCCATTCTCTGAAAATACTCTAATATCTAAACAGGAATCTAGTGCTACAGATTAAAATTAGGTCTGAGCAGCGACAGCATATCAGGGAGAGCATGTATTGTGCAAGTGGCTGACTCTGCTTTGATCCCCCGCATCTCATACGGTCTCCCTGAGTCCACCAGGAGTGATTCTTGAGCTCACATTCAGAACTAAGCCCATAGAACTGCTGACTGGTCCCAAAACACACAAATGTAAGAGAAAGTTGTGTTCTAATGAGAAAAAAGACATCCAATTTCACAACTTTATTGACTTTACCCAGAGTAAAAGCATTTTTATGATGGTCAAAAGATAGCACAGAGCACGGAGTGCTTGCCTGGCATGCAGCTGACCCAGGGTCTTTGCCCACGACACACAAGTTCCCAAGCCATGCACGAGGGAATCAGTGAACACAGAGTCAGGAGTAATTGCTGAGCAACGACTGACATAGCTTCCAACCAAAAATAGATGAATTTATAGACTAGAGCTACAGTCTGCTAGGGTGTTGGCCTAGAGCTGACCGGGGTTCAATCCCTGGTACCCCACTGGGTATCATATGCATAAAATAAAAAACGAAAATGAAAAAAATGTATTTTCTCAAAGCCCCCTCCAGCCAGTTTTGTAGGACAGATTTGGGTTTTAGGGCCACAAGTGGCAGAACTTTGGGATTATTCATGAGGGTGTTTGGGGGACCCTGCATTGTGCCAGAGGTTGCCCCATGTCAGGCTGCTTACAAGGCGAGGACATGCACTCCTGGCCTACCTCTGACCCCAGCAATTCAAATTCTATATAAATCCTGTCAGCCTTGTGAAATGGACACAGATGGGCATGATGGGGGTGGGTGGGGTAGTACACAGAGGTGAGGTCCAGCCAGAAAAGGACATGGCAGGGTGATGGTGCCTGGTGGATCCCAGTATGATGCCAGTAAGCAGCACAGTCTGCAGTTCCAAAGAATTTTTAAAGATTTGCAGGGGACAGAAAGAGAAACCAGTGGGCATGACACTTCTCATGCATGTGGCTGACTTAATGTCACAACCTGAACTCCCAAGGAGTGATCTTGGAGCACTGCTGGGTCTGGCAGAAATCCCAAATCCCCTACCCTTCCTACACACAAATAAAAGCAAAGAGGCAGTTATGTGCCAACAGCAAAGGTTTGGAAATCAGCAGTATATTCTCGAGAGTCAGTTCTTTACTTTGTCTTTGCTTGGGGGCCACACCAGGCAGGACTCAGAGCTTACAGGCAAGGCTTTAACAGACTATATGATTTTACTCCCTTGGTATGTGATTTTGTGTAAGGAAAAGGAGAAGAAATATTACACTTGGCCCAAGAGAAATCTTAATGGTGAAAAGTCTGTAATTTTTCTCAGAGCCTCCAACTACTTCCCTACAGACAGTGTTTTGCTGTGGAAGGGAAGAACTTACACCTGTTATGGTGGCAGAAATCAGCACAATCAGTCTGGCCCCAGGTTCCTGGAATTGAAACAGTCTCGGCTTCCCAGAAATGGAACAATATGCAACTAGCCAACCTGAACCCACCTGGGAAAGTTCCTGTGCCCTGCCAGTGGGCTCAATCAATCATTATGCCCCTAGTCAAAATGTCCCAGAAATTGTCTTTTATTAACCCTAAAAGAATGAGCTTATGTAACCGTGAATGATTATGGAAAACAATTTTTTAACTACTGCCTCACCACTGTTAGCCTAGACACTTGCCAAAACAACTTTGTTTGGTAACTAGCTAAGTTTTTTCTGAAACTATACAAAATGTACTGCTTAGGTAATCCAACCCGTACTACCTGATGTCAGTGTCCCTATCAAGAGGCCACTCCGTGAGTGAGATAGTTGGCCCCAGTATACTGGATTACAACTCCTACTGCTTTCGCATTATCAAGTTAGTGTCTCTTTCTGTCTTGCTGCTTGGAAACCCATAGTTTCGTGCTTAATAGTTAAAATGTTCCAGAATGTTGACATCCAAGAACTTACAAAGAATATATCAACTGAGGGCAGGAGACAGCACACCAGGCTGGGGTGGATGTCAGCCAGCTGAAAGCCCGGGGGGGCCTTTCCTGGTACCCACTGTCCACCAGTACTGTGAGCAGAGAGCAGGCTGCAGCCCTCCAGCACTGGCAGATGTGGCCCCAAATCCCACCTCATCTGCTCCCCTCGTAGTGAGATAGACCCGGGAAGAGGAGCCCAAATGGCGGATCATCTGGTTAAGGTGGGGTACATGGAATCTTAAGGACATCTGGACAGAGGCCCAGAGGCCCTGACCATCCTCAAGTTTGTAGCAAAAAGAAAAACAAGAAAAGAATAGGCAGGGACCTGGAGTGATAGCACAGGAGGTAGCGAGTTTGCCTTGCACGTGGCCAACCCGGGTTCAATTCCCAGTATCCCATATGGTCACCGAGCACCAACAGGACTAATTTGTGAGTACAGAGCCAGGAGTAACCCCTGTGCATCGCTGGGTCTAATCCAAAAAAAAAAAAAGCAAAAAAAAAAAAAAAAGGAACAGACAGGAGAGATATTCACAAAGCCCAAAAAGATGGTCAAAGAACGGTCACTGTCATGACAAATTTTGGAGTGACACTTTTTTTTGGGGGGGCTTTGTGCCACACCTGGCTGTGTTCATTGGACCCTATGAAATGATGGGGATTGAAATCAGGCAAACTACATGCAAGGCAAGCGCCCTACTAGGTGTACCCACACCTGGTCTGGGAGAGATGGTCAATGGGTAGGGCTCTGCTAAGAAACTTGGTAGATACAAAAAATATCTTTTTCTGTAGAAAAATTAAATAGGGTAAGCAGAGACAGTACATAGGATGCTTTTCTTTCTAGCTGCTAAACCACATTCAGTTCTCCAAAGCAGATAGGGTCCGCAAGCAGTGCCAGGAACAATGTTGAGCTCAAATGCTAATCTTAGCACAGAGCACTGAGTGCTGTGAGTCAAAATTTACAATTCAAAAAGACAATAATAAATCAAAATTTTTCTGTGTAAAGGGTCTGGAGATATAGTACAGTGGGAGAAGTGCTTGTCTTGCAAGCAGAAAAACCAGATTTGACTACTGGCATCCCATATGGTTCCCTGAGCACCATCAGGTGTAACCAAGTATAGCAAGGTGTATCCTTGCTAAAAAATAGCAATTTTTTTTTAGCAAGGATACACTAAAAAATAAATAAATAAACAAAACAACTAAAATGGAATTAACTGAAATAAACTGATCAAGTCGAGGGAGCCAATGGTTCAGTGTAAGGAATGAAAGGTGGCCAGCAACAAGCTGTCCTGGAGATAATCCCCAAAATATCCCCTGCCTCCACCTCCAAGAAGCAAAATGGGAAAATCCTGCACTGTGTGCACTGTGATTGAAAACAGGAGTCGGGGGTCGGGCGTTGGCATCTTGTACTATGTCTATAAATAGGAACCAGGTCTTTGAGAAGCTAAGCTGGAACTTTCTAGCTAAAATGTTCTTATGCCCATTGAAGTCACTGACATTAATAGCCCAGTGTTTTCATCATTAAAAGAATGATTTACAGTGCGTATTCACTAATTCTCATTTAACACACGTTCGAGAATTCAAATTTGAGCCCACTATTTCCTTAATTCCTTCTTGCTAAGAAATAACAATAATTTTAAAAGAAATTACTTTCTCGTTTGTTCCGTTATTTTGTTTCAGAAACTCTCCCAGCAGACCTTTCCTCTCCAAGCTCATTTTATTCCCTAACTCCATGCTTTTCTGACCACTTGGGGTTTCCTTTTCAGGTTCTGGGGTGATCACATCTGGCCATGCTCCGGGTACCCTATGTGGTCATGGGGTTCGAACCCAGGTTGGCTACATGCAAGGCCACTGTCCTCCTTACACAAAAAAAGCTTTCTTCAGAAAAATCTCCTCTGATCAATAGCACAGCGGGTAGGACATTTGACTTGTATGCAGCCGACCCAGGTTTGATTCCTCCGCCATTCTCAGAGAACCCTGCAAGCAACTAAGAGTATCTCACCTGCACAGCAAAGCCAGACAAGCTACCCGTGATATATCTGATATGCCAAACACAGTAACAAGTGTCACAAAGGAGATGTTACTGGGCCCGCTCGAGCAAATCGATGAACAATGGGAGTACAGTGACAGTGACTGTTTCCTAAAAATCAATTATTAAGTAAGATACAGCTTTCGTCAGGAGCACTCTGTGTGTCCCGGGTGAGGGGCCGCCATTCCTGTACACTATCATCGAGTGACCCCACCACTCAAAATGTAGAGACCTCAGCAGTTTAGGGCACTCAGAGCGACCACAGGGTGGCTGGCAAAACAAAACGACCTTGGGGACGCTCGCTGTCTCCCTGGGCACCCCAATACCTGCTCCTTCCCCGCGCCTCATACTCAGCAACAATGGTGGTTGATTGTAACTGTTGCCCAGAGAGTGAAGCCACCTTGGGTGGAGGGCAGGGATGGAAAGACCTGCATTCTGTGAAGCCACCTGCATTTCTGGTCCTAGCCTTAAAGAGCCAGCCTCCAAGTATTCCTGACCACATATATTTTGGTCACTGAAGAGTATGAGTACTCTTTACGATGGGCATGGTTCAAAAGGAAACACAACAAAACTGAAACAAACATGGCATCATACAGAGTCCGGCCCTCCAACAAGGAGGCACAATGCAGGATCCTTCCTGAAACAACTCAGAGACATTTGGCACAAGAAGGCTGAGCGCTCCTTGATAAGTGAGAAGGTCACTGCATCACCTTATCTTGTCACTCTCCTCCTACCTAGGGATGGTGTTTCTATTCGCATGTCACTATCTTCTTCTGCCTCTGTTTTTCATGAGGATCAGAGACCTGGAGGAGAAGTCAGAGTGGTGAGCACTGGAGAGTAGCACAACCCCCAGGCCTGAGAAGCCACAGTCTCGGGCAATGGCTCACAGACCCTCCTTGGGGATTACACCAGATGCTTCTGTCTCCCCAAGAGAAGCAAAATGGGTTGGTATCTGTGCTGTCTTTCATGACACAGGCTCTGGGCTTGGCTACAAGGGAGAAAACTCAGCCCTACCTTGACCTGGGGCCTCCTCCCTGGGTCCCACAGAAGGTTCTCACAGCCACAGCCAGGGGCTGAATCAGAGGCCAGATCCCGTGCATTAGCGCCCCCTGTGCTGGCAAAAGGGCTTCCCCCGACAAACATAGCCGAGAATGGGGCAGCCCCTTTCCTCTAAAAAAAAAAACACACTTTCTACACACACACATGCACTTACCAACAAACTCACACACCCTTTACCCCCAGTATTCACCTCTATAAACAGGGGTCAAGGACAGGGATTTGCAATGTGATGTGAAGAAGCAAAAGTTCCTGTTCTGACAGACAGTAAAGCTAGTAGGATGCGTTGTTTGCTGATACCAGTCAACCCTCTGCATCCCCATGCATCCCTATGGCCCCCAGAGTACTCCAGGAAAAATATCTGAGCCCTGAGCCAGGAGCCAGAGTAAGCTCTCATTGTATCTTCGTGCAAGCAGAGCCCCCCATTCCCCACACCAAGTATAGCCCCCAAAGGAAACTAAAACACCAATCACCAATGGATCTACTGCTCGGGAAGGCCTCTTCCCATCAGGGAAGCCAATGAGAAAGACGGACAGGAACAGCGTCTCTTGGAATTGGGCGAGCTGCGGCTCTGCCCCTCAAAGTGTATCTGGAGACTTTACAGCAGCAAGCCTAGGGCCAAGGTTCCAACATAGGTCAGCTGGGGGTCAGCACAGTCAAGACCCGCCCTCGGAAGTTCCCTCTTCCCAAAGGCCCTCAGCCCCGCGTTCAGCCCCACACCCAAGGGCCGCTGCCCTATCGCAGAGCTAGAGGCATAGTGGCCGCAGAAGCCTCCCAGTATCAGTCATTCACACCCTCCTCCCCTGCACCCTGGAACAGTCCCAATGTACCCCCTGAAATATCTGCCCCACATCAGTAACTGTCTGGATATGAGGGAACAAGTGAAAAACAAGCATGAAAGCGCCCCCCTGCGCCCAAGCTTGTGGAGACCCACAGCTCAGTATTGAGATGGGAATCGCCAGGCACTCACAGGAGATCAGCCCCGTTCTACCACAAAATTGGCCTTCCGAATCCCGCTTCCTCACAGGGGCCCTAACTGTCCTTTATCCATGTGAACAATGACGCTGACCCAATTTTCAGGAATAGAAGCACCAGGAAGGCCCCATTGTGATGTCACTTCCATCCCCACAAGCAGCCATAAAGAGCCCGGATCCAGAAGTGCAGAGAACCACTATGCCCACCCAGGTGAATCTCTGGCGCAACAGGGATGGGCTCGCATAGAGGGGTGGAAAGGCAGCTGTCGGAGTGGCCGGTCACAAAGTGGAGGGCTAGAAGGCAGTATGGAGAAGTCCCCTGGTTTTGTACTGGGCAAAAAATGAGCCAATGCTCTCACACAGTCCATCATAATAAATGAACAGCGGGTTCATTCAAAGTCAAACAGGCAGATAGGGAGCAGGTGCGGCACGGGACAGTGAGTTTCTCAGGGAAGTCATCAAACAAGATCGGGTGAAAGCAGTGACTCCCAAGCCAGCCCTGGAGATGCAGAGAGAAACTGGCCTAGCAGCAAGCCCAGAGAGTTGAAGAGACACTGCAACAGCAGCAAAGGCAGGTAAGAACATCAGAGAGCACTTTCAAGTCAATGTTCTATGCTTGACAACAGGCGAGCAGTGAACACTCATCTACAAGGAAAACCAAGGAGGCCGTTTCAGAAATGCAATTTCAACCCAGAGCATGAACCAGGAGGGAGAGTGCAGAAGCTTGACACTTGCATTGAAACTGGTCATCTGGAGTCCATCCCTGTACGCCAAATCATGGCCCAACGAGCAACAGGAGTAACTGACAGGTATGTCCCTCCCCCCAGAAGTATAGTTCAATAAACAAATCCCATGATATCCAACATTCCTAAGAACAGAGGCATATATTTAGCCAAAGGTAACCAAAGCATACTGGTAAATTTGTAGCCCTACTAGGCCTTTCAGACAATCTATAGCACTGTCCTCCCGTTGTTCATCTCCTGAATGGGCCCAGTAATGTCTCCATTGTGAGGCTTGTTACTGTGTTTAGCGGATCGATTATAGGATGTGTAGCTTGCCAGGTTTTGCCGTGTGGGCAAGATACTCTTAGTAGCTCACCGGGCTCTCTGACAATCGAAATCATTATTATCAGCCAGGTGAAAACATCATGGTTGGGATTTAACTCCTTCCAAAGGCAAGTTTTGTTTTGTCCTAACACTACTGAAGTGAGGTGGGTGGGATCCTGGAATGTGACCCCCTTTATTAGTTAGTCATCAAAGCTGAATGCATGTTGAGATGGGGAAGCAGGGGGCTCTCCCATGTTCCTACCACCTGGAAAACATTTGAGTCAAGGGGCCCCTTCCACAATTTCAAAGTCCATTTCAATGGTCTCCAATCCTCACTATAAAGATCTTTGTCAGGATATTTTCACAAGATAAAACTTTTTGTGAATATTAATCTTTAGTGCAATGTAAAATTTTAAAAAATATGAATACAAGGAGTGTACAAATGATACCGAAGACAAAGTACTTGCTTGCACATGGCTGACCTGGATTCTGAGCCCCATAAGGATATATGTGACCCCCAGTCTGGATCCCTGAGCTAAGAACCAACAGTAAAGCCTGAGTCCAGGGGGTGTGGCACCCCAAAACCTAGCACAGAAAGACTGGAAGAATAAAGGATTTCCTGGTCTTCCACTTTGCAGTTTTCACTGCAGCTTTGTGATTCATCTCTGTCATAATTCTCTAAAACCAGGGCCTCTGGGCCAAGTTGGAGTGAGAGTAAACAATGACACAGTGATGAGCTGTGACCATTCCACAGAGGGCCTATTTTTGTACCTGTTTTTATTTAGTCACCTTCCTCATGGCCTCCATCACAAAGACCCACTATGTACAAGTTAAACATTCATGTGATGGAAACATTCCAGGGCACTGGCATGGCTGTGGTGCGGCGGATACTCAGCAAGAAACTTTCCTTACAGAAGTGACATCATAGGTAGCTCATCATATGATACGAGGATGATTTCCTTCTTGGCTGCAGTTTTGTACCACCTATGACCGCCCCTGTCCAAAGGAATCTGGCTAAACTGATAGGGCCTGTTCTGACCTTATAGATGGTTTATAGGGGATCAACTCATCCAGTATAAATTTTACAAAGTTTACTAAAGTTTGAAGGTCCATGAAGCCCTGTTCACATTCATTACATAAAATTTTCTCTCCACTATTCATTCTCATATGCCTAGTAAGGCCTGCGGATCCAATAAAGACGGTCCCACATTATTTAGTTATATAGGGCTTCTTTCCTGTATGAATTCTGCAATGAATACAAAGACTTGAGAAATCGTAAGTACGGGATGCTTTGCAACTGGAACTTAGGAAGCAAAAATTCTTGATGTAGAAACAAAACCAAAAAGGTTGGGATCAGAGACAGTGAAGCAGGCAGGGAACTTGCCTTGCATGCAGCCAACCCAGATCAATCCTCACATCCCATATGGTCACTGAGTACCACCATCAGGAATTCCTGAGTTCAGAGCCAAAACTAAACCCTAAGCATCTCCAGATGTGGTACACAGGGCAAACCAAAACAATATTACTGAAAAAGTTTCATTTAAAACCCCACCCTCCGGCAGGGAACAAACCACCATGTGGCCCCACCACATCACGGCAATCAATCAAAGGAGAGACGATAACTGGATCTGCTAGTGCAGGGGTCTGAGGCCCTGCCCCTTGAAGTGAATCTGAAGGTTTTACACATGTGATGCCAGCGCCAAAGGCTCCGGATCAGGGCAGAGCGAAGTCCCGTGCAGGGAGGGTCGGGAAAGCCAGGCCGTGCTCTCTGCAAGTCCCGCAGGCCCCGCACTCAGGCCACCCCTCAGCCCCACGACCACCCGCCACTGACAGATCGTGGAGCAAGAGCCGATGGTGGGCAAAGGGGAGCCTCACGATCACCCACTCACACTCGAACCCTGCATCCCCTAAAGCCTCTGGGTTCCCCTAAAGCATTCACCTTGCCTCAAGAGCCACCTGGTATCAGAAACAAGAGAAAAACAAGCATGAAAGGGCCCCCAAACTGGAACAGCCCACACCGCTCACAGTGTGGAGGCACCGGGAGCTCATGGACCACCACTCCCATCCTGACAGAAAAATCGGCCTTCGTAGTCCCCCTTCCACGCAGGGCCTCCATTTCCTTCCCTGCCCACGACACCAATGGTGGCCTAACGCAGGCAACCACAACTGGAATAGAAAGGACATCTGAAGGTTGCTGGCCTGTGACGTCATTCCACTTCTGCCAGGATCCGGAGCCTTAACGTGTCATGAACCAGAGGCAGAGACCCTTTTTGCCCACCCAGGTGAATAGGGCTGAAGGGGGGATAGACTGGATAAAAGTGTCGAGAGGCAGATGATGGGGTCACACAGTGGGGAGCTGGAAATAAGGAGAAGAACCTTGATCTTCTACTGGTCAGTCACACAATGACCCAATGCTTTCACAAGCAGTTCAACAAGGAAAAACACAGCTGGGTTCATTCAAGGTAAAACAGGAAGGTTGGTACAAGTCACCAGATGTTGAGCTTTTTGAGGAACGAATCAAGATGGGGTGAAACCAGTGACTGCCAAGCCAACCCAGGAGATGCAGAGGAACTGGTCATGCAGCAGCCCAGAGAGCTGGACAGACACTGGAACAGGAGTAGAGGCTGGTAAGAACATCGGAGAGCACTGTCCAGTCAATGCACTACCCCTTGAAAACACCAAATCAGTGGACCCTTGACTACAAGGCAAACTGCAGGAGGCAGTTTCAGAAGCACAATTTCAAAACCAGAGTAGGGGGAAAGAGGCTTGGGTGCTTGCCTTAAATGTGGTCAATCTGGGTTCAACCCTCAGAATTCCAAACAGTCCCCTGAGCACCATCAAAGTGTAAAGCCAGGAGTAGGCCCTAAGCACTGCCAGGTGAGCACCACCACCAACATCATATATTCCTACCCTGAGAATGGAGGTTAATGGGCAGTAAACCATATTGGTCAGTTTGGAGCCTTTTATGACCTATAAGCAGATCAGAATCCTTTTGATCGTTCTGGTGACTACTAGATTGATGGGACTTTGCTAATTCCAAATTCAACACTTACTTTTTTCTGAAATATTATTGAACTGATTGGGGGGGATCCAGGAACATGACCATCCTTGTAAGTAATCACAGGTAAACAGAACGGCCTGCTGGAATGTGGGGAGCTGATCCATATTCCCAGCATTTGTCAGACATTTGATTCAAGGGCCCCTTCTACCCTTTCAAATGTCTTTCTACACTCAGTAACGTTCATTTAAACTGTTTCCAATAGGGGTCAATGAGATAGGATAGCAGGTAGGAATTTTGTCTTGCACCATATTTAACAGGGTCCTAGAGCACCACCCGGAGTAATCCCTAAGTTTTCTGGGTAAGAACCAAAAATATGGGAAAAACAAAGTTTTAAACATTAAAAATAAACTGTCTTCATTGCACTCCATTAAAGAACATTGCTGGGGCCATTTGCCTAAGATGACACTTTCAAAAATATCAATCCTTTATTCTTACACAATGCTAACCAGTACCTGAATACAAGGGAGGCAGAGATGACATGGAGGAAGGAGCTGGTCACACATGGCAGACCTGGATTCCAACCACAGCAGCCCATACGAATCCTGAGTTCCCCAGGTATGGATGCCTGAGCTGAGAGGCAGGAGTAGGGCTCAGCTGGGTGAAGTTCCAAAGAACATGAATCAGGAGTAGCTGAAGAACGAAGGTATGGCTGTTTCTCTGTGTTAATACCCCAAACCCAGAGCCTCCAAGTTAAGCCACAGGGGTTGGAGCAATAGTCCAGAGGGGAGGGCATTTTCCTTGCATGGGGCCGACCCTGGTTCAATCCCCGCCAACACATATGCACCACCAGGAGTAATTCCTGACTGGAGTAGCAGGAGTAACCCCTGAGCATCGCTGTGTGTGAACCAAAAAGAAAAATAAGTTAAGTCAGAATCAGAGCAAAGATTCAGAAAGTGGTGAGCCTTCACAGCCCTGAGCCTAGGGGATTTTTTTGCCTTTTTTATTCACATTCCTACTGACTTTCACAAGATACGAAAATCTGACATCACAGAAGGTTTGTTACACACCACCAAGATCATTTCTTTCCTGGCTGCACTTTTGTAGCACCTTATATCATGGTCCAAACAAAACAGACTTTATTGAAGGAGCCTGTTTTGATGTTAAAAATTGTTATTAGGGGACTGAATTATCTAATGTGAATTTTATGATGTTTCCTAAGACTACAAAGAAACACAAAGGCCTTCCCACATTCTTGACGCACATGAGATTTCACTCCAATATGAACTGCTCTATGTGTAGTAAGGCCTGAGGGCAGACGGAAGACCTTCCCACATTCCTTACAAATATAAGGTTTCTGTCCAGTGTGATTTCTCAAATGACTAGTAAGGCTTGAGGAATAACCAAAGGCCTTCCCACATACCTTACATACATAAGATTTCTCTCCATTATGAGATTTCATATTCCGAGTAAGGGCTGAGGATAGAATGAAGGACTTTCCACATGCCTTACAAACATGAGGTTTCTCTCCAGTGTGAATTCTCACATGACGAGTAAGGCTGGAGGAATACCAAAGGCATTCCCACATTCCTTACACATATAAGGCTTCTCTTCAGTTTGAGTTTGCATATGCCCAGTGGGGGTCGAGGATCGAGTGAAGGCCTTTTCACATGCCTTATATTTATGAGGTTTCTCTCCACTGTGAATTTTCCTGTGTCTAGAAAGGTGTGAGGAGTAAGCAGAGACCGTCCGACATTGCTCAGACACATATGGTTTCTCTCCCGTATGAATTCTCCAAAAGTTTTAAGGGGTCAGAGGGTCGCGTGAAGGCCTTTGCACAGTCCTTACATGTATTAGTTTTCCTTCCTGTGCGGATGTTCATGTCAGCACATTGGGATGACACTGGACTCAAGCCACGCCCTTGCTGCTGACACTCCTGGGGATTCTGTCCACTGTGGGTTTCTAAAGGAACATCACAGTCCTGGGAACACGAGGAAGCTCCCCCACATTGCTTACTCTTAGACAGGGTCAGTCCATGGTGACTTTGCTTATGGGCTTTCCGGTGTGAGGGACTCACTACAAACAGTGCTCCTCTCCCACATTCTAGGGTCTGCTACAGTATTGGAGTTTGTGTCTGTGGACTGAGAACAACAGACTGTATGGACCTTTTCCCAGGGGAGGGCTTCTTCAGAGTGAGGTTGCTCTCTCCATTTGGATCACCCTCAGGGGCCATCCTGTGTGTTTTGGCATCCCCATGGGGCTGAGGGCACAAATGCCCACTCGAGACATTTTCACAGTGTGCAGGATCAGAGACATTCCACTCAGGCTGGCTGCTTCCCTGTCGAACAGCAGAGGATTCCAATCATCGCCCTATGACTTTAGAGTCTCCATGGAAAAAGACATTCAGAACTGCAGGTTGGTTCCTAACATTTGCACCACACCAACGCAATGTGAATGGCATTACCAGGGAATAAACTAATGTTTCTGTAAGACACACATGCAAAATTGATGAACGAGGGGTCATTAAGTTGTTAAGAACGACAGGATGGTCGTGATCTTGATCTCATAGGGTTCCCTGAACAGCACCCACAGTGATCAGAGTGCAGAGCCAGAAATAACCCCAAGAGCATCACAGGGCGTGGACCTAAAAGCAAACAGAAACCAAAGGGGAAAAAAGAAAGGAAAAGGAAAAGGAAAAGCCCTCCGAGCCTGATGGCTGAACCAGGAACAAGTGAAAATCGAACGCTGGGCCCAATGTTCTTGAGCCCCAAGCACAGGAGAAACGCACCCAGCGCCCTCCTCCCCCCACCAGGTAGTGGGGCGCTGATGCGCCTTCACGCTGCTCACCAAGGTACGGGGTTACACCGAACACTGCCTGGGTCGTTTCCTGAGGGAAGGTTCAGGAGAGAGCCCTGAACAAGCCAGGAGAGGCCCCAGCCCTCTCCCACAAAAGGCCAAAGAATGGGCCCCCAGGTCCCCTTGCCGAGGGAAACCCCTGATCTCTGACTCCTTTTCAACCCGCCTAGATACGAAAGTCGGCCTGGAAAGAGGGGGATATAGGTAGGCAACCGGGGCGTAGCCATTCTCGAGATGTCCCCACGCCCCAATCCTGCTGAGGCCCCCGGGCTCCGAGGGTCCCTGCTGCAGAGCCAAAGCTGTGGTGGTCCCACAAGGGCCATGAGACTTGCGGGCAAGCTGGGGCTCCCTCGGGCTCTGGCACATTCCTCTCCGGTTGGGGGCCAGAGCGATGGGTTGGGGGGGAGGGCGAGGGTCTCGTGCCCGCGACCCCATGGGGTCGCCCGGGCCATAGCGACTAGGACACACAATGAAAAACAAACTTGAAAAGAAAACTCTTTCTCTTCTGGTCGTCCTCATTTCTGTTGTTCCTGACACTTTCCGAACGGACTTTGGCTCTCGAACCTTCCACCTCACTTGTCAGCCCACCTGCCCGGGACCGACGCCCCCTCCTCACTCGCCTCCGAAATA